>NC_136931.1:50754650-53673531 GCF_949752795.1 Hyperoodon ampullatus
ACAAGGGAGACCCCAGCCAATCTCAGAGACAGGGAGATGGAGCCATTGACCCCTCTCTTAAGAGCTACCCCCTCCTCTGTGATCTGCCCTTTACCTGTTGAGCTGTTGGGACAGCTGAGGTGTGTTCTGGAGGGTCTGGTCCGACTGGCAGTGGCTGCTCCAGATGTGTGCTCAGGAGCTCTGAATGTGTCTGGGGGTAGGGGCTGCTCTTAAATCATCTCTGTCCACACCACCTTGCCCCCCTTTTTCCTAGTTCTCCCAGTGACTTTTAATCCCTCCCATCTTCCTGCATTATTTGCATGGGTCCGGGGCTCACAGCCAGCTGCAATGATGCCTTGAGTGGGTTCCTTGGGAACCCCACCTCCCCCTCCTATAGGCTCACCTCAGCTCTTCTCACTGTGGCCAGTGGTGTTCATTTGCCCTGGATTGGGGTGAAGTCTTCTCCATTTTTTGCCACTGGAGACCCTGGATCTGGTTCTGGGTCAGGTCTGGGGTTACAGAGCTCTGGCAAAATGAAGGGGCAAGGATGGGGGCAGGATCTCTGTCCTGGGCAGAAGTTTTCTCATTCTCTGGGGACCCAATTTCAGAACTCTTCTGACCCTTTTCTGTCTCTTGCAGTTTGTCTCTGAAATTCTGTATGCGTTTCTCTTTGCTTCTGCTTCTGAAACTTTTTGTCTCTTTTTATATCTCTGTCTCTCTCATTCTCTCTCCCTTTGTGTCTCTGGGTCTCTATCTTTCACCCTCTATTCCATCTCTAATTCTCTTTGTGCCCTTTCTCTTTCTCTCTGCTGCTTTCTCCCTGTAATCTTTCTCAGCCACCATCTTCTCCTGATTGTCTGGGTGTCTCCCTGTCTCTTTTTCTTTCTGTCTCTCACACCTCCAAGAGCTGGACTGCAGTGGACAGGACTGACACCAGGCTCAGGTTGAAGGAGGATTTGGGAGAAGGGCGGGGCAGGCAGAAGCCTCAGGAGAAAGGACCTCAGACGTGAATGGTACCCCCGCTACTGCCCACGTACACCTCTGATCTCTGGTGGCCTTGGCCTTGCAGCAGCTTGAAGCAGGGTTTCAGTTCCCGGCCAGTGATTGTGGTCGGGTCGCGGTGGCGAGATCACCAAATCCTAGCCATAGACCACTGGTCAGTGACAAGGCCCCTGGCCCTTCGGCTTTGCAGAAAAGCATTCCCACAAAGACGGAAAGTAGTGAAACAAGTAAAGTATTTATTAGGAGAGAAAAGTACAGTACGTGTGGATAGACACATGGGCAGACTCAGAGAGAGAGTCACGCCCTTGTGGCAGTTTAAATGATTTATTTCTTCCAGGTTTCCTTTGGCCAATCATTTTGATTTGCCTGGCTCAGAGTCCGTATTGTTTATCTCAGGACACTGCCATGTGTGCGTGCGCATCTCTTAGCCAAGCTGGATTCTACCGAAGAGGTCTGTGGGTAGTTAGCATCACTTACTATGGGATGGCATCCCCTCCTTTTTTGACCTCGAAGGAGCTTTTTTGTGCATGTGTAGCCGGGGAGGTCTCCTGACTTAGAGAATGAGAAATAAGTGGTCTCTTATCTTCTATCTGGGTAGGGCCCAGCCTCCTCCCTCGATTGTCCTGCTATGCTTGTCTTGGAGTATTGGTCCACAGGGAACAAATCTCCAATTGCTTTACCCTGGGGTGGGGGGGCATTTACCTCCTGCCTCACCTCCACCTCCGAGGCTCTCTTAAGCTCCCCACCAGCTCTGTCTGCTCTTGGCTCCCGCCCCAGAAACTGGCCACAGTTACTCAACTCCTTGCTAGGTCAGAAGGGCAGATTGCAAAATCCTGGAGTTGGGCTAGGACTCCAGTTCCTGGAGCTTAGGGTGGGGGAGAGAGCCCCAGAGGTCAAGGGTCTGGGAGGCCAGGTGGAGATGTTGGTGACCCCCCAGGTCCATTGGTGGACACGATGGTTGTTTTCCCATGGGGGCAGGGGAGGAAGTGCTTGGAGGTTCTGGGGGATTTGACACCCCAGTCCCAGGCATATGTTGGGATGGAGGTGGGGCCCATGCTATTATTTAAGCCCCAGAAAGGCAGGTTAGGGCAGGTCCTGGAAGAGGGGTGAAGGCTTGATTACGGGATCATGTATTTCTGGTTTCCCTTGACATCTACCCCTACTTCTGGGGGAAGGGAGCAGTACTGGGTCTACCTGAACCCCATAAGTGACATTTCCCCGACCCTAGAACTGGGTTGGGAGGCGCCTGATGGGACTGCCTTACTGGGGAACTTGGGGTTCATGAGGAGGGGAGTTTTAAGGGGCTTTGAGTTCTTCCGGTGGTGTGACTTACTCTCCTGCCACTGAGGGAACGTGGGGTAGGGAGGGATGTATTGTGAGTTTCCTTAACCTTGGCACTATTGACATTTGGGCTAAATCATTCTTTTTGGGTGGGGGGACTGTCTTATGAGTGGTAGGATGTTTAGCAGTATCTCTGGTGTCTACCCACTAGATGTCAGTAGCAGACCTCCGCCCAGCTGTAAAAAATCAAAAATGACTCCAGTCATTATTTAATGTCCACTTGGGGGCAAAGTCCAACCCAGTTGGGAAACGCTGGTGGAGAAACTGAAACACACCAAGGGCAGCTGAACCTTCCTCATCTCTAATTAGCCTCTCCTTGAGCCCCAACTGTTACACTTTTCCCTGCTCCCTCAAACCTTCATGACCCTTTCCTTCCACATCACTCTGCTGGTGGTCCCATTTCTTATCCCATAGAGAAAATGGCAATCGGAAGAGAATTAGCTCCTTCTCCACCACTGTGCTCACTCACCTACCAGAATCTGAGCCACATATGCGCCTTCCGGCTTGCGGGATCTTAGTTCCCCGACCAAGGATCAAACCCATGGCCCCTGCAATGGAAGCACAGAGTCCTAACCACTGGACCGCCAGGGAATTCCCATACATGTTTTTATATTTCCCCTGTTCCAGCCCTGGAATCAACCACTTCTCTAAAGAGTCCTGATTCCTTTTATTGGAAGATGGTATTTAGAAACCGAGATCTGGGTATTAGCTGGGCTTATTGCTAGTGGGATATCCTTCCTTATTGGCCCTCTCAGTGGACAAAACTTGGAGAGCTCTCTCTCTTTCTCTCTCAAAAACAATTCATATTGATATCTCTGCTTTCGATCTAACACACGGTCCATTCTAGCTTTCCCTATTTGAAAATTCTTTTTTTAAAATAATAAATAAATAAATAAATAATTTTTTGGCTGTGTTGGGTCTTCATTGCTATGTGAGGGATTTCTCTAGTTGCGGCGAGCTGGGGCTACTCTTCGTTGCGGTGCGCGGGCTTCTCATTGCGGTGGCTTCTCTTGTTGTGGAGCACAGGCTCTGGGCATGCAGGCTTCAGTAGTTGTGGCACGCGGGCTCAGTAGTTGTGGCGCACGGGCTTAGTTGCTCTGCGGCATGTGGGATCTTCCCGGACCAGGGCTCGAACCCGTGTCCCCTGCATTGGCAGGCGGATTCTTAACCACTGCGCCACCAGGGAAGCCCTAGGCAGATTCTTTAACCTTCCTCTGAGTCCGTGTGCTCATTTGTAACAAGGATCATCATAGACTCACCTCGCAGACACTTTATTTGGTTGAATGAGTGCATGCATAAGTGGCGTTATGGATTGAACTGTCGAGAAGGTACTCTAAAGTCGGAACTCCCAGTACCTCAGAACGTGATCTTATTTGGAAAAAGAATCACTGAAGATATAATTAGTTAAGATGAAGTCATCCTGGAGTATGACTGGTATGCTTATAAAAAGATGACCAGTAAAAAAGAACAAAATAGTGTCATTTGAAGCAACATGGATGGACCTAGAGATGATCATACTAAGTGAACTAAGTCAGACAGAGAAAGACAAATATCATATGATATCGCTTATATGTGGAATCTAAAAAAAAATGGTACAAATGAACTTATTTACAAAACAGAAATAGAGTCACAGATGTGGAAAAGAAACTTATGGTTACCAGGGGGAAAAGGGGAGAGCGATAAATTGGGAGATTGGGATTGACATATACACACTACTATATGTAAAATAGATAAATAATTAGGACCTACTGTATAGCACAGGGAACTCTACTCAATACTCTCTGTATTGGCCTATATGGGGAAAGAATCTAAAAAAGAGTGGATATATGTATATGCATAACTGATTCACTTTTTCCTACACCTGAAACTAACACAACATTGTAAATCAACTATACTCCAATAAAATTAAAAAAAAAAAAAAAAAGATGGCCATGTGAAGAGAGACAAACACAAGGACACCATGTGATGACAAAGGCAGAGTCTGGAATTACACAGCTGCAAGCCAAGCAACTCCAAAGACCAAGAGCTGCAAACCAGAAGCTAAGAAGAGGCAAGGAAGGATTCCCCTACAGGTTTCAGAGGGAGCACGGCCCCGCTGACACCTTGATTTGGGATCTAGCTTGCAGAACTCTGAGACAATACATTTCTGTTGGTGTAAGCCACCCAGCTTGTGATACTTTGGTCTGGCAGTTCTAGGAAACTCATACAAGGGGCTCAGCACAGTGCCTGGCACATAGCAGGCACTCCACACATGCTACTTGTGCCTGTCATTATGGCAAGAGCAGGATTCTTGTTTTGGTAGAAGAGAGCAGTGAAAAACAAGCTACCCAGAAACATCGCCACTGTCATCCTCCCGTTCCTGCAGCCACTGAGTTTTAAAGCTCAACACCAGGCTATGTTTCAATCTTCAAATAATTCCTGTGAGGAAGGAGACAGATGAGAGACTCAGGAAGGCCCAAAGAGTTAGCAGCAAAGCCTGGACCAGAATCCAGGGCTCCTGTTAACATCTCCGCCCCAGCACTGTCTCTTTGCTGGGCTGGGTCACTGGCTCTTCCAGAGCAACAAAGCTGAGACTGCCCTATCTGGACAGGTGAGATCGAGGCATCGGTGGCTAGAATGTGACTTCTCTTGGCACCTTTGGTAATGCCTTGATGGACTCCTGCTTTTCCCTTTTCAGGTGTAAGTTTGAGGACTCTGGAGATTAATACTTGTTCCCTCTTCCCTCTCGTCTCCCTTCTTGCTGGGCAAAGACTTACTAGCCACTCTATCTTCCCCTGGAGATATGCCTCAATGGCAGAACCCAGCTAGTTCCAGCCCCTCCTTTCCTCTCTTGACTCTTTCTCAGAAGGAACTTTCAGCTTGGAGATCTGACGTTTGCCACCAGAGGGGCTGGGAATGCAGTTCCCAAGGATGTGGGCAAAGGAAACTCTGATGCTAAAATTCTAAGCATCAAGAGTTCCAAGCATCAGTAATTCAAATGTTCTGAGTCTAAGGTTCTGGGAATCCGAGATTCCAAGATTATGAATTGTGGACTCTGCAGTTCCAAGATTCAACCGTTTAGTTATGCCACAATTCTAAGATTCCCCTAGGTGAGGTTTCTAGAAACCTCTTAAAGTGACATGCACAGGGATGGATAAAGTTTGATTCTGACTCTGGATTGTTAAATAGTGTGTTTGTAATAATAAAGAGTGTGACCCTGTGGATCCTTATTTCCCTCCAATGAGTAGGAAGCAGCCAATTTGTGGAAACCAAGTTGCCAAACACAGATGATGGAAATTGAGAAACTTGAGAATCATAGCCTGTTATGAAACTTGCAGCGTTCAAAGGACCAGATTTCCTCTCACTTGACCTCAATCACTGGTCCTTCAAGTGTGGCAAGTTTTGTGGATCTGTGTAGCATTTAGATCTAAGGTTAGATCTAACTCTAGATCTAACACAAAGATCTAAAGCTGAAGTGTATGAATGTTCAGATTATGCAATGCTGAAGGATGCCACTTCTAAGGGAACATACGCTAACTTATCTGAGAGTAAGCAGGTGATTCAGACGCTCACAGATCCCAGATCCACCAGAGAGAGCCCCACCTTCAGAAACTCATAGGAAATATGACTTCCTGTATACACTCAGGAGAACATGCAATCATATACTCGAATGCCTGCATGCACACGTGCGCACACACACACACATGCGCACACACATGCACACACACAGACATGACTGTGCTGCTACCAAACTTCTCCTGGCATTTCCTCTGAAAGTGTTTCTCTCTCCCACCCATTTCATTAAGAAGTCTGACTCCTGTCCCCAGGCCTGACTCTGATTGGACACAGTAGCCTTATCTGGTGGTGGGCACGAAATATGCTCTGGCATCCAAAGTGTGCACGAGTGGGCAAGGGTGTGGGCAAGTGTGTAGTGAAGCCAGGTCAGCTGCCTGTCAGGGCTCTGGAAAAAATCTCCTGGACAGAGCTGTTCAGGTTGTGTAATAGTATGATATGTTGTTGTTTTTTCACTTGAGGAAGGGGTGCTTTTTAAGAATCCCCCTAAACGACTGTGGGCTAAGTATGGCCATCCCTCTACAGATCTGTGTTCATGTACTTGCTGAGTACTTACTTGTGTTCTGTGGGACCTCAGATAGAGACTTAAACTCTCGGGACCTCATCTTTGTTACCTGTAAAATGGGCATGAATACTGTTCCCCGTGACATAGGTTTGTGAGCATTACGTGAGGTGAGTATATGACGCTTTTAGCATAGAGCTGACACAGTGTACTTGCTCAATAAATAATATCTGTTATTGTTACTATTATTCAAAGTATAGTATAAGGTTTCTTTTCCTCTCAACCCACCTCTAGCAAGGTGAACAGAGTTCATTTGTTTCTTCCTCTCCTATCCACCTTGCCCCTTCCTTCCTCTGACCCCCATCCATCATCCCCCCATCCTTAGCCCGGCCCCTCCCTCCCCCATTTGCTCCTCTCACCAGCCCCACCCTGGCACAGCCCTGGCTCACCGGGGCAGGAAGCTCATGGTGTAGTTTTGTGGGATGGTGACAAAGCCCACGTGTTTGGGGGACACGTCGATGTCCTGGGGCGACTGTGGGGACTTGAAGTGGAAGTTCTGCATGATGGTGGTGAGGAAGAGAAAGAGCTCCATTCTAGCCAGGCCTTCTCCGAAACAGTACTGCTTTCCTGAAGGAATAGGGGGGAGGCATGGAGGTGAGGCTTGTTTTCATTGCTACCTTGACCCCACTACCGACCCCCAGCTGTATTCTCCCAGGGAGGATGGGCTGGAATAGCGAGGCCTGAGAGACTTACAGAGAAGTTGCTACTCCTCTCTGAGCCTATTTCCCTAGAACATGGGGTGGGGTGAACAAAACAGACTGTAGCAGTTGGAACTTTAGGTGCCCCTTCTCCTCAAATACACACTCAAATATACCTGCTATGCCATCGCCTTTCTAGGAATCTGAAGAATTTAAGTGACCTTGGACAAATCTCTGACTCACTCTGGGCCATGATATTCCCCATCTCTGAAAATGGGTACAATCATCCCTTTTCTTTTGCCTGGGCCCAGGTTCTTGGTAGTATGGGGGTTGCAGCTGGTTGGCTCCAGGGTATATGGTAAGAAGGACTTCCAAGTTGGAGAAAGATAATAGGTTACACCTTAGAGGTGAAGGAGGCCCCTGTTGGTGTTGGCTTGGCAGTGTGTTTTACCGATGGAGAAGGGCACAAAAGCATCACTCTTCTTAAACAGCCCCTTCTCAACCAGGAAGTGCTGGGGGTTGAAATCTCATGGGTTGAAGAAGAACTTGGGGTCTCTCAGCATGGAGTCCAGCATAGGGAACACTTTGGCGCCCTGGCTGGGAGGAGGGAGGGGACTTTGATAAGGTGGAGTGGGGGATGGGTGTGCTGAAAGCACCTGGGGGTGGAGGGGGAATTTGTGTGACCTAGGTGAAGGGAAATGGGAGGCATGGGAGTTGGGGTCCTCTGAGGGAGGAGCTTTGGGGGACATGAGATTCATGGTCCCGAGACAGGAAGTTTGGCAGCCATGGGGCTCATGTGCCCTGAGAAGGGAAGTTTGAGGAACATGGGCTCTGTGTCTCCCGGGGCAGAAGGTTTCACAGACATGCAGTTCATGTCTCCCAAGGCGGGAGGTTGGGGGAACAAGGAGGTTACGTCTCTTGAGACAAGAATTTTGGGGGGACATAGGGTTCATATTCCCTGAGGCAAGAGGTCTGGGGAGATATGGGATTCAGGAGTCTCTGAGTGGGAAGGTGGAAGGGACACGGTAGTTGGGAAAGTCTTTGAGGCAGTGGGACAGGGGCTGGGAAGCTTCTAAGGGGAACGGGGTGCGGAGTCACAGGGAGTGGGTTGGAGATCCCTTTAGGCTGGGTGGGGCAGCACCTTGGAGAGGAGGAAGTCTGGAAACTCGGTATCCTTGGTGATTCTGTGGGCCGGGCCCATGGGATCATGTCTCAGAATGTCTGGATCTCGTGGATCACCGCCTCTGTGTAGGGCATCTTGGCTCCGTCCTTGAACTTGGGCTGATGGTTCTTGCCAACCACGTGGTCAATCTCCTCATGGGTTTTGGCTTGGGGAGGAGGGAGAACGTGTTTAGCTATTGTGAGGACTCAGGGCAGTAGGTCCAAGTAGGTACAACATGCATGACATCCACGTGTGACATGGACATAGAACATTCAAGCCATAGGCACTGTTGGTGCAGGGTCTTGCTCACCTGGTCCTGCCAAAATCACAGGGGAGGTGCAAGGGGAGAGTCTTGGGGGATGGTCTGGAGGAGCAGGCAGTGGGCACTTGGTTGGTTCAGTGTGGGAACTATACACCGATCAGTTCAGATATTTTCAATATTTCAACAGCTGGTGAAATTTGGCTGGTGCCTATCAGCGAATAACACCTTGTCGCTGGATAGCAGGGCATGTCTGAGGGTCCAGGGACCTGGGAGAGGTGGGGCCGTTTCAGCGGGCTTAGAGGAATTTTGAGGGTCTGTGGCCCCCACTTCCTTGCCCCCTCCAGGCTTACCCTCCCCAGCTGGGTACTTCATGAGCAGCAGGGTCGTGCTGACCATCTCAGTGTCTGCAAGGAGGAGGTTCAGTGTGGTCAGCACCAGGTTCTTCAAGTAGAACTCCGTGTTAGGGTCCTTCTCCTGCGTGGAGAGAGGGCTTAAGGCCGAGCCCACTCCCCCACAATCTCAGGGCCCTTCTGGGGGTTTTCCTTTTGGACCTGCCTCTTTTAGATCCAGACCAAAGGTGGGAAGAGAGACTCTATTTCTTAGTCTTTTTTTTTTTTTTTTGGCCCCACCTTGGGGCATGCAGAACTTCCCCGATCAGGGATCGAACCTGTGTCCCCTGCAGCGGGAGTGTGGAGTCTTAACCACTGCGCCACCAGGGAAGTCCGAGGGACTCTATTTCTGCCAGGCTCTCTCCGGGCCTCCAGGCCTTTGCCCAGGCTGCAGGCTTTACCCCAAAATGCCCTCCTCACACTCTTTGCCAGCTGACTATTTATTTGTCCTTTAATTATCAGCTTAGTTGTCATTTTTTAAATGGTAGTAATATTTAGAAACAGAGGGATAGATAGAGGCAGTGAGTGAGAAAGAGGGACAGAGAGATGGCATGACAGAATGAGAGTGTTAAAGAGAGACACATTTTCTGAGACACAGATGCAGAATTTTAAGCAACAGCATCATATTCCTTCAGTAAAAGTATTGACGCTTACTATGGAGAAATCCCTCCCTGGACCCTTTCACCTTGAACTTCAGACTCCATAAAGTCCCATCTCCTTTCATCATAGAAGGGAGACTGACATCCAGGTGGGGGTGGGGACCCTCCACTGTTGCATAGTTAAAGCCAGGTCACCTGTCCGCACAGGTGTATCTGACAGCAGGGAACGAAAGGTGAGTGCATGGTGGTGAAAAGCACCAGCCTTAGAGTCAGAGAAGGGTCTGAGCTAGGGTCCACTGCTTCCTCACTGTGTGACCTCAGACTGGGCACTTATACTCTCTGGGCCTCAGTTTCCTCATTTGTAAAATCGGGGTCATAATAGAGAGCCTACTCCAAGAGCTGTCATGCGTGCTAAATAGGTGGATACCGTAAAGCACTTAAATTAGTGCCTGGCACATGCCAGTGTTGTAGAAATTACGATTTGCATGCACAAGTCCTGCCTGTGGACAAGGGCTCAGGAGATGGAACAGTGATGGTTAGTTATAATTGGGATTGTGAGAATTATTAGGATGGGGGATGATTTCAATGGGCCTCTGTTCTCCACCTCCCCCAGCCTGCTTTCCCTCTGCTTGGCTTTGGACCTCTCCTTACTGGCTGCTGGCGTGTACCTCCTGCATACGGATGAAGAAGGAGTCAGTGAGGTACCATGGGGAGTTGGGATCCAGAGCGCATTGGTTCTGCTCCACCTTCTTGGCTATGAAGTCCTCCAGCCCCTGCAGCTCCTTAAATGCCTGTTGCTGGGGCCCTGGCAGGTGTTTCGTCACTGAGTAGAACATCTCACAGAGCTGAGAGTGGGGAGAGAAGGGAAGAGAAGGACAGCTGTCAGTGCTCAGGACCCAATGGGAGTCGGACCTGTCGCAGGGCAAGGAAGGCACTGGGTTAAAGGCACCTACCCAGATGTTTAGGTATTTCGATGGGGCTGGATGGGAATAGATATCTAAGTCTTCACATGAGTTAAGTGTGAGGGACCCTGTCCAAGAATTAAAGTGAGATGGACTGGGACACATATCCAGGTTTCAGATGTTCAGGTGATGCTGGATTGGAGCATACATCTGGTGTTCATATATTCAGGTGAGGTTGGGTTGGGAGACACCTGTCCAGGTGCTTAGCTATTTAGGTGGGACTTGGAAGGGGGGGTCACCTAAGTGTTTAGGCATTCAGGTGGTCTCAGTTGGAAACAACTGTGTGGATATTTAGGGAATCTGGATTGGGGGCTTCTGTACAGGTGTTAAGGTATTAAAGTGGGGCTGCTGTGCAGGTGTTAAAGCAGGGAGATACCTGTTCAGGTGTTCATATATTCAAATGGACCAATAGGGGGCACTTCTGTAGGTATTTGAGTGAGCTGGGCTGGAAGACACTTATTTGGGTGTTTGGGGAACAATCTGTCCAGGTGTTTACATGTTTAGGGGTCTTGGTTTGGGGTACCTGTCTAAATGTTGACTTATTTAAGCAAACTGGGTAGCGGGCACTATCTAGATATTCTAGTGGACTGGTTTGGGACACCTGTGTAGATAATAAAGGATTTTGGTGGGCTGAATTTCCGGCACCAGGTGTTCAGGTAGTCAGGAAGTGGGCTGAGGTGATCTCTTGTCCAGGTGTTAAGAAATTCAGATGGAAAGATAGAATATCTTAAAAGGGAGCATCTGTTAGATATTAAGGTAAGTTGGGGTGAGGACACCTGTGCTGGTGAGAAGAGAAAGCTGGGTTGAGCACATGTATCTTGCCTGCAGTGTCTATTTTTTTTCATTCTTTTTTTTTTTTTTTTTTTTTGGTGGGGGGAGCATCTTTTGAGATATCCAGGTGTGCTTGGAGACTGAGCATTGGGCACCTGTCCCGGGTTCTGGTGCAACTGTTCAGTTGTCCGAGAGTGGGGGGCTGGTTTTGAGGGGATCCTGTCTGTGGGAGTATGGGAGTTTGGGGCACCTGTCTTGGTGTGGAGGGGCAGTTGGCAGGTTGAGGTAGAGGCATGGCAGAGCCAGGCTGGGACAGGGTACCAGGCCGGTAGACGTAGCTGTGAACTGGAAGCTTCCCAGCATCATACGCAGCAGTGACAGGAACTCTTTGTCCTCGTAGTCAAAGCGGCCCCCGAAGACGATGGAGCTGATGACACTGGAGACGGTTCGGCTCAGGAAGAAGGTGGGATGGAGGAAGGCGCCTGGGGGATGGGGTGGGGTTAGGGAGAGACAGGGATCTGGGGGAGAGTCAGCTTGGCGGTCTGATGCCAGTCTGCGAATTTGAGGAGGGCACGGAAGTGCTGAGCCAGGCTTCCAGCCTCAGACCCCAGAGCTGGGAGGCCGGACGCCTTCGCCCAACCTGGACCCCTTCCGGGGCCAGGATGCGTGTGTCGGTGCCGGCTGTCTTCCTCCTCCTCCCCCTCGCACGCTCCGGGGTCCACCCACGCACCGCGCGTGCCCCGGCAGGCCTCGATGAGGAAGTCCGCCTCCCCCTGGATGCGCTCCTCGAGTCCGCGCTTGCCCACGCTCAAGTCCCGCCGTGGGTGATGGAGAAGCGCCGGAGCTGCTCGGCGCGCTCCCAGCTGCCCAATGCCAAGCCTGCAGAGGGAGCTTAGGAGTCGGGGCGGGGCAGGCCCAGACCGGCCGCCTGGCCCGGAGAGCGAGAGAAAGATGGGCAGAGAGAGAGCGAGTGGGAGATTGAGCGGGGAGGGGAGGGGTGGGGAGGGAGGGAAAGAGGGTGGGAGGAAGCAAGGGAGGGAGAGAGGGGTTGGGCGGGGGAGAAAGAGAGAGACGGAGACAGAGAGAGACATGCAACTCAGAGAAACGCAGAAAGAGATAGAGACCGAGTTGCAGGAACAGAATCAGGAGAGAGGCAGGAAAGATACACCGAGAAAAGATACAGAGACACTCACAGGAAGAGAAAGAGACAGAGGAGGGAAGGAGGGGAAGTGAGATACTTGGAGATCTGGGAGGCGGATATAACAGTTGTGAAGGATTCTAAAACTGAGCTGGAGAAGAGAGAAAAATAAGCAGAGAGAAACAGAGAGGGTCTGGGAGGAGGAGAGACTGTTACCAGGAGATGGAGGCCTGGGGATTTTGCAACAGAAATAATGTGAGATTCTAAGACTAAGAAAGAAGAGAGAGAGGGAAGGAGAGAGAAGCCTGGGGAAGCACAGAAGTTGAAAAGGAGAAAAAGTTAAAAAGGCATATGGAGATAGAGGACCAGGGTTCCAAAGCAGAAGTCCCAAGAGCTCCTAAGAGATACAGAGAAAGAAGAGACATCTAGTGAAAGAGAACAGGGAGATAGGGGAGAGAGAGGCAGGGAGAAATAGAGATGCAGAAATGCTAAGACAAATTAGAGACAGAGGGGGCGGCACCAAGGAACAGGAATGGGGACAGAGAATGCCAGAGGAAGTCAGGAGAAGAAGGCTGGGGACACCGAAGCCATCAAGTCTGCCTGACCACACCCCCCTGCTCCATCCCCGCTCTGAGGTCCCCCTCACCATAGCCTTGAAGAGCCAGTTGAAGTGAGCCTGCTTGCCTCGTCCACTGAATTCCTCAGCCTGGTCCACCAGAGCCCACCTATGGACTGTGAACACAGGGCCATAGTGCTCGCTGATCTGACGGAGGTGAGTGGGAGTGTTTAGAGCAGCCTCTACTCTGAACTGGCCCGGTACCCATATCTCACATACCGAGATGCATTTCCCTACAGGTGCCGACGGTCAAGGAGCTGGACATCCCAAGATGTGGTCTTTCCTGGCCAGGATCCTGACACTAAATCTTTAAAACTCCCCTTTCCTTTCCTATGGCTCTGGTCCAACATTGTCAATTCCCAGCCACAAAGCCCCAACCAAACTGGGCAGGCCACCACCCCTATCCCATCCCACCCATTTCTCTGCCTTGGGACACCTTCATGAAGGAGTTGTACATCTGCTTGGTGTTCAGCTGCAGGTAGTTCCCGATGAAGGGCAAAGGGGTGGGTCCAGGAGGCAGTTTCCCCTCGAGCTTCCTCTGCCGCCAGACAGACATCAAGACCAGTATAGTCAGACAGGCCAGCAAAGCCACAGGAAGCAGCCCTGAGGCCAGCATGGTGGCACTGGGGGTGACAGTCAGTTGGTGATGTCTGGGATGGTTTGCTTTTATACTACCTGGGAGAGAAGGGCCGACTTTGGTCCTGATTACATAATTGTCTCATTTCACCTCCCAGCTATACCCCCCACTATGCTCCCCACCTACCTTGGGACAGAGGGGGACCTCAGATCAGATGAACAGAGAGTGGTCCCCAATATGGAATTTGTGGTTCCCTCGGGGGGGACTACCCTAGGCTGTGGAGGGCAGTTGATAAGTTCCAGAATTGAAGATTTTGGAATATTTGCTTGGGGGAGCCCCTAAGCTTTGGATTTGGGATCTCAGAGTGAGAAGGGACCCCAAAGTGGTGGATTTTGAGGTCTTGGGAAAGAAGAATTCAAAGATCTGGATATAAGGGTATTAAAATGAAACAGGATGTGTGGCTGTGGATTTGGGGGTCTTTTGGTGAGGAGAGATGTAGGTTGAAGGGTCTCATAGTGGGGGGAGATTCCAGGGAATGGGTTTGAGGGTCTTGAGGTGAGAAAGGACCCCAGGCTGTGAATGTGGTGTTCCTGGGAGGAGAGTCCAGCTGGATGATGGAGTCAGCATCTGACCCCAGATGTTGACCTGCTTTTACTTTGGACCCAATGCTGCCTCTTGATTCCCAGAATTCTCATTGGGACCTCAAAGTGAGGTCAGGATAAGGGTCAGAGAACTGACTATCTGTGGTTGGACAAGAGGTAGAAGACCATAGCTACACTTCCGTGGAACTTTCCACAGAACTGGAGAAGAGTAACTCACGGTCTCAGCTGGCAGGGGGACTGGCCAGGGTTTGGAAATAGTAATAAACACCAGTATGATACTGAAAAATCCCAGCTGTCTCAAGGACTAGAATTCACAGAGAGCCCCAATGGTTCCCTACCCGGATCCCTAGGGAAGCGTACTACATTGATTGTATCATTTCCATTATTATTATTATTGATGTTTCCCATTTTACATATGGGTACACTGCGGACAGAAAGCAGAGCGTGGGTAAGGGGCACACGTGTGAACCCTTTCTCTCCTGCTCTGCACCCACTTCCCCTTCCTGTGATTGGGTTTCCCCACCAGTGGAAAGGGACAATTTGGGAAGAGAAGGTTGTATCTGAGGGTGTCTGAAGTCCCCGTTAGGTGTGATTCCTGGTGTGTCAGGGCTGTTAATAGCAGACAGAGAAAACTATGTCAGGAGAGATTCAGGTAAACTCCAGTGTCAGGAGCAGAGAGGGGCCCTGGGATGCTGAAAGTGGGAGTAGAGAAAAGAGGAGTCTTTTTTTTTTTTTTTGTGGTACGCGGACCTCTCACTGTTGTGGCCTCTCCCGTTGCGTAGCACAGGCTCCGGATGCGCAGGCTCAGTGGCCATGGCTCGTGGGCCCAGCCGCTTCGCGGCACATGGGATCTTCCCGGACCGGGGCACGAACCCGTGTCCCCTGCATCTGCAGGCAGACTCTCAACCACTGCGCCACCAGGAAAGCTGTTCTTCCCTCCCTGACATTTTTCCTTAATAATGTTGGTTACCCCTGGTAAACACCAACTGTGAAGATTAAGTCCAGGTATGTGTGGTGTGATCCAAGAACAAAGAACAAGATAAACTCAAAGGGCCAATATTGCCGGAACAAAGAGTTACAGGACTCCTATCACTTATGCATCTTTGTGCAGTGTGTGTTTGTGCATAAGTGAGTATCCATACCTCTTTACGGCTATATGTCCACATCTGTGTGAGTGTCTGACAGGATGTGAATGTGTCCGTTGCCAGTGTGTCTGCATGCATGCCAATCTCTGCCTCTGCCTGTGGGTAACATGAGTACATGCTTTGGGATATATGGCTGTTGGGGGATATTTACATGTGTGTCTCTGGGTCCAACACGTAGACTGTGTATTCACATCTATGTGTGTGCATGTACAACTTGTGACTATACATAAGTGTATGGATGTTTTTGTGTGTGTATTCTGGTGTGGTATGTAGGCATGCAGGCCATGTTGTGAACATGGGAATTTCTGAGATCTGCTTGTTCCTGTCTGTGTTTGGATTCCAAGGGACCTGGCCCAGCTCCATTTCCCTAAGTCTTTATTGAATTGGTTACAATATTGCTTCTGTTTTATGTTTTGGCTTTTTAGCCAGTGAGGCATGTGGAATCTTACCTCCTCCACCAGGGATCGAACCCGCACCCCCTGCATTGGAAGGTGAATACTTAACCAGTGGACAGCCAGGGAAGTCCCTCCATTTCCCTTCTTAAAAAAAAAACAAATAGTTCCCTTATTTTTCAGGATATTACCTCCTTCAGTCTTCAAGGGTCATACTAAGCAGAAAAACTTCCATAGGACAGATGTGTCCTGAGAACATTCTGAGGTAGGTCACTCCCATTGGGTCAACTTCTTCTCAGAAAATTCTCTTTCCCACAGTATTATCCCCAGGCTCTTAAGCCTTTTAATAGAGGCATTCAACCAGTGTTTACTGAACCCACTACTTCATGCCAGCTTGTGCTGGGTGATGTTGAGGCCACAGGGGTGACCAAGACAGCCCTGGGACCTGCCCTCAAGGAGCTCTCACTCCAGAGGGCCAGACAGATCAGTCACCAGACAATGACAGCTCAGAATGAATAGTGCTGGGATGAGAAGGCACAGGCAGAGGGGTCAAGGTCAAGATGGGGGGGCACAGGCAGAGGGCTCAGAGCTGGGATGAGGAGGCACAGGCAGAAAGGTCAAGGTCAAGATGGCGGGGCTCAGGGCTGGGACACCTGATTCAACCTTGTAGCTTCTGGGTAAACCACTAGAGGGCTCAGTAGGAATTTTTCCATGGAAGGATAGGGAGAGTTGGGAGGGAGAGTTCCAGGCAGAGCAATCAGCTTGTATAAAGGCCAGAGGCCGGTGGAGCATGGTTGAGAGCTTGTTAGAGCACAGAGATCTGGGGCCATGTTCACTGGTGAGTCTGGAGCCATGAGCAGGTGTCCGATCTGGTGCACCATATGCAACTGGGTTGGGGGAGTTTAGACTCTGTCCTGAAGCTACGGGGAGTCACAGAAGGCTTTTAAGCAGGGGAACAAAATGGTCAGATTTGTGTTTCAGAAAGATTCTTCAGATTTTTGGAGATGAGACCATAAGCCGAGAGATGAGGAAGTGACTTCTACAGGTGAGAGAGGACAGGACCATGGGGATGGGGAGAGAGGGTGGGTTGGAGAAAGATATGGAAGGAAGAACTAATTCTTACTTGGTTGTATGTTGACTTTGCTGTGGTGAGGGAGGAGGCTAGTGTTGGGGACAGATGGTAGTGTTGTTTATCGGTTTGGGGACACAGGTCAAGAGCAGGTCTGAGGCAAGAGAAAACGAGCTCAACTTTGGACATGTTGAACCATGGCATAGTCCCTGCTCTTGGGGGTTTCTTAGGCTAGTGGGAGAGCAGAACTGGATAAATTAAAGTCCTCAATGATGCCATTAGTTTTAATTAGTAATTATTAGTAATAAATTACTACTTAGGTTTGAGGATTGGGAAGGCCTGGTAGGGGAGATGTCATTTGAACTGGGTCTTGTGGGATGAGTTCGCAGGTAAGGGAAGAGAGCAGGGCAGTCCAAGCCAGGTCTTGGATATGTGAGATGGATGGAACAGAACAGGTATATTTCACAGTAACACCTCCCTGCTCCCTGTCCCAACCGTATCAATTAACTCTCTATCCTCTACCCCCTAGCCTGACCCAAAACTCTTAGGAAAAACCTGGCTCGTGCCCACAAGTGTGCCTGAAATGTATGACGCTGTCCAAATGAGAATCTTTTATTAAAAATTGAAGTGTAATTTATACACCATAAAATGTTCAGCGGCATTTGGTACATTCACCGTGTTGAGAAACCACCGCCTCTAACTAGTTCCAACAAATTTCCAAATGAGAATCTTTTTTTTTTGGCCACACCGTGTGGCTTGTGGGATCTTAGTTCTCTGACCAGGGACTGAACCCGCACCCTTGGCAGTGAAAGCATGGAGTCCTAACCATTGGACTGCCAGGGAATTCCCCAAATGAGAATCTTAAGTTAGTTTTTTTGTTTTAAATTTAAATACTAGACTGCAATAGTGATATCATTCACTGAACTTAGCATCTTACTGTGTGAAATTTTTAATGAGTGTGATCTTATTAAAGTCCTCATAGCAAGCCTATGGTGTTGGTTTTGTCATCCCCATTTTGCAAATGAGTTAAGTACGGTCCAAAGAGTTGGAAGTGAGTTGCTTTGGGTTTCACAGGCAATAAAGGTAGAGACTGAACATGGCCTCATGTGACTGACTCTAAATTTCATGCTCTTCACCACCACTCTAGACTGCCAAGCTCCACCTTTTCTTCTTTATGAACCATCAGAAAACTGTCCTTGATAGCCTGTGGTTTTTGAAAAACTTCCTTGTAAGCCTGAAACAAAACATTCCAAAATGTTGAAAATGTATATTTAAAAGGTCTCTTAATAGGGAGGAGACTTGACCTTTTATTGTTTTTGTATTCTTTGAAACATTAACCAAAGACCTGCTCAACCAGTGTTACCATCCAGGCTATTGGCAGTGAAATGGTGAGTGAGCCCGGAGAACAAGGGGTTTGGTCAGGGAGTGACATGTTTGTGTTTCAGATTTCAGTGATGACAAGGATTAGGGTAGGGCTGGTGGGAGTGTTGGAATGCAGTGAAGTAGAAGTCCAAAGAAGAGAACAAAGTCAAGTTTCCTTTTGTCTGGTTGTTTGGACAGCTCATGCCCATGGCCACTGAAGTAGCTCCTTCTCAGAAGAATGTCAGGTCTTGGAGTAGAGAGAGGGGGGAAAGTTTGCTAGATGACAGGGATGAAGGAGGCAGACTCAAAAAAGAAAGAATTTTTGTTGTTGTTGTTGTTTTGGCGGTACACGGGCCTCTCACTGTCGTGGCCTCTCCCGTTGTGGAGCACAGGCTCCGGACACGCAGGCTCAGCGGCCATGGCTCACGGGCCTAGCCGCTCCGTGGCATGTGGGATCTTCCTGGACTGGGGCACGAACCCATGTCCCCTGCATCGGCAGGCGGACTCTCAACCACTGCGCCACCAGGGAAGCCCATCTGTTTTTTTTTTTTTTAAGCCACTCAGTTTGTGATGCTTTGATATGGTACCTAAGAAACTACCTGTCTTAGCAAGCTAATACATCCATTAACAGAAAAATGGATAAGCAAAATATAGTATATCCATACAATTGAATTGTATTCAGCCATAAAAAGGAATAAAGTACTGATACATACTGTCACTAGCAGGAACCTTGAAAACATTATGCTAGGCAAAAGAAGCCAGTCACAAAAGACCACATATTGCATGATTCCATTTATATGAAAGTCAAGAACAGAGAACCTATAGAGATAGAAAGTAGATTAGTTGTTGCTTAGGGTGGGGTGTGGGGTGACAGAGTAGGCAAGTGACACCTAGAAGGTATGAGGTTTATTTCTGAGGTGATGAAAATGTTCCAAAATCGACTACAGTGATGATTGCACCTATCTATGAATGTATCAAAAAACATTTAATTATACACTTTAAGTGGGTGAATTTTATGACATGTGAATTATATCCAAATAAAACCTTTTTAAAAGCCAAAAAAAAGTAAAGAAAATGTCCTCTCTGATTCATATATCCTGATGTGTTCTTCCTACCAGTGAAAGTATAAAGACAATTGATTCACCTAATTTCTGAGAAGAATTTACTCCAAGGAAATAAAGGGGATATTGACTCTCTCAAAACTTTCTCATCTGGTGTCACCCCAAACCCTTGGGCTTCTCTTCTTGCATCATAGCCTTCGACACTATCCTGTCCTTCCATCAGAGACCTGGCTACTCTTGCTGTCACTGTCCAGAGATGTTAGTCTTCTTCACTTCAGTGTGAGCCCCATGTGGTCACTGAATGAATCTATCCTGGTCACCATTATGGCATAAGTTCCTTCCACAGGACCCCACTTAGAATAGGGATGTGTGTTGAATGACTACAGTGCCTTATAGCTCTTGGAATTACTAGGAAGTTTCTAATTGACTCTCCTCATCAATAAAAGTGAAGGTGAGTACAAGGCATGACCATTTCTTGTCCAACGTGAGACACCCCTAACAGCAATCTTCACTACAGAGGTACCCATTAGGTGACCCTCCATGGTGGTCCTCGTCTCTCACTGCCCAACTCTTCTCCCTCCCTTCTTTCCTTTCATGGGTGTCAGATCTGTATCCTGGTCTGAAGACTTTTCCTGACCCACTCTGCTTTCTTCCTCTTTTGTCTTTCCCACACATTACCCCCCAATAAAATGAGGCACTCCCAGCTCTGTCTAAACCTCTGTTTCCTGAAGGACTCAATTTACATACTGTCCATCATGGCATTTGTTCTTTATCACATACCCAGTCTCAAAACTCTTCCAGTTTTAGAAAATCCCATATTGTGTGACTCTTCATCAGGGGAAAGTCTTTGTCTCCCACCACAGCAGCTGAAGGGGTAACATTAATTCTTCCTCACCACATTCTGACTGTGGCTTGGCTAACTGGATCATCCTGCTGGGAACTTTGACTCTTGCTGGAGGAAGTGACACAAAAACACAGACACAATTAGGAAGTTGTCCACAGTGGCTTCAATGGGTCAAGAGTCCCAAAGCAGTAGTGTTCAGTGCCTGGGGATTGGGTGGGGTGGCAGTGGCAGCAGCAGCCACTAGCTGGATGGTTCTGGTCATTACCTTGGCTGATGTTCTCCTGGCACAGCTCTTTTTTTCCCTACTCGTCTTCTTAGCCTAGCCTTCCAGAATTCCTATTGATTTTGTGAGCTAACCAATCACCTTCCAGTAGCTAGCAGACTTTTCTATGTAAAGTAGCCAAAGACATTTTATGTTGATTAAAAATAGGAACCTTGACTGTTAGGGGACTTGGGAGTCTCTGGGAGGTATCCTGTTGAGAAAGAAGTTATAAAGGATGAGCTGTTATCCCTAGAGTGATACCTGAAACCCCTCTTTCGCTCACGCCTTGTGTTCAATACATTAGCAAACCCTGAAATCTCATGCATCATAATAAATCCCAGATCCATCATCTCTCGCCACCTCTACTGGTTCTGCTGTGTCTGAGCCAACATCACTGCTTGTAGTAGCTTCTTAATGGGTCCCTGATTTTGCCCTCCCTCCCTCCCTCAGTTTATTCATTGTGTAATAGCTAGAGCGAGCCATTTAGAACATGTCGATACATGTCACCCTATGTTCACCAACCTTCCCAAAGACCTCCATCTCGCTCAGGTCCTCGCCAAGGGCCACGAGGCCCCACACAGTCCAGCCCTTTAACCCTTTGCCTCATCTCACTCACTCCTACTCTCTCATTTCCTCTACTCCAGCCACGTGTCTCCTTGTGGATTCACACACACACACACAGTCTTCTGCCTTATGACTCTGCTCTTCTTAATTGTTCTGCCACGAGCACCCCCTTCCCAGATACCTGCACAGCTTGCTCCTCACTGCCTTGGGAACCCACCCATGCCACCAACTGAAAATTCCAATTCTGGAGTTCTCTAGCCCATTTCCCTACTTTGCTTTTCTAATGCACTATACCAGTTAAAAAGTTTATTATGCTTATTCTTCATTGGCTGCCTTTGGTCTTTATCAGGGAAAAGTCGAAGGAACAACATAAAGGTATGGAGTCTACAACAAGAATTTGGTACAGTCAGAAACCTAGCTGGAGGTGAACAAATGAACTTAAAATCTGCAAGCCTTTGCCAAAGTCTTGGACAGGGCATTGCTTTTCTGCTGGATGTAGAAGATACACAGCTCCCTATTTCTGGGTGAACCTCGCTGACCTGTGTCCCTTGACAGTGTAATAGTGCCTTCTCTTAGGACTGTTGTGAGAATTTAGGAAGATGAAGAGGTTGGGTGCGCGTGGACACGTGGGCAGGGCTCTGTTCTCGGACGGTTCCTGCCACATCCAACAGGGGGCGCTCAGCGGGCCGTGAGGCAGAGCTCATAGGTCGGAGGGATGTTGCCAAAGCCCGAGACCTTGGGCGTGACATCGATGTCAGCGGGTGGCACCAGCGAGCGTAGGGAGAAGTTCTGAAGGATGGAGGTGAAGTAGAGAAAGGTTTCCATGCGGGCCATGGCCTCACCCAGGCAGACGCGCTTTCCTGTGGGCATAGAGGAGGGCGGGAGGGAGGGTCAGAGCTGCACGGGATAATGGGAGCAGGGAGAGTGTTCCGGTCCCACCACCCCTCCGCCTCAGCTGCCTCCTCAGCATCTCTGGGGTCATGATAACACCCACTTTTTAGGGTTATTATAAAGATGCAGTGAGTGTCTACAGTTAGTGCTCTCCTAGGATCTTCCACTTATAGGGGCTCAACACGTGGAAGCTACTCCTTTGATGGCTCAAATTCCAACAGATTCTAGCATGGAATGAATGGTTCTAAAGGATCCACGAATTTGAAGATTCTTTTCATTTCCAGTTCTTAAAGGTTTATGAAGTGCCTACTAGGTGCCAGACACTGGTGAGGGAAGATAAAACGTCACACTTAAATAGCGCTTGCTCTAAAAAAAGGGTTGATATATGTATACATGCAACTGATTCACTTTGCTGTACAGTAGAAACTAACACAACATTGCAAATCAACTATACTCCAATAAAAATGAGGAAAAAAATAGTGCTTGCTGTTTGTCAGTCACCCTTCCAATGGTTTGAAGAGATTACTCTCCATTTTACAGACAGGGAGCTGAAGTAACTCATTCATGGCCCCACTGATGGTGTTTGTAAGTGGTGAAGTGGGGTCCTGTTTCCTAACACTTTACTGATACCAGGTTCAACGTGGCTTACCCTTAAAATACAATTGTTCTAAGATATTATGAGTTACCAAGCTACTGTTCATTGGGCAGATCTTCCTTGCTGCCTGTTTTGTACTGTCTGCAAACTAAGAATCTTTTAACATTTTTAAGTGGTTAAAAAAATCAGAGAAAAATAATATTTTGTGATGTGAAAATTAAACAAAATTCAAATTTTATTGTCTATATGTCTATAGTTTTCTTTGGCATCCATCACAGACATGCTCTTTTTTTTTTTTTTTTTTTTTTCTGGCGGTGCTGTGTGGCTTGTGGGATCTTAGTTCCCCAAGAAGGGATCAAACCCGGGCCCCATGCAGTGGAAGCTCGGAGTCCTAACCACTGGACCACCAGGGAATCCCCCAGACATGCTCATTATTTATGAATGTCTGTGGTTGCTTTTGTAGTACAATGGTGGAGCTGAGTAATGCAGATTGCACAGTTCACACAGAGACCATATGGCCAGCAAAACCTAAAATATTTTCTATTTGGTCCTTCGAAAAAATATGCTGACCCCTGTTTAGTGCTATTACTTTTCTAATTATCAGAGTCAATGGTTCTAATATTCCATCATTCTGGAATTCTGGAATTCTAGGATTGTATGATTCTATGAAATAGCATTCAACTTCCCATTCAAACCTGAATGTCAAATACAGACCAATGGTTGTGGGATATATCTAGCATGTTTCTGCAGGGGTGGTGGTGGTAGGGACTCAGACCACAGACACCTACCAGAAGAAAAAGGCACAAAGGCTTCATTCTTCTTGAAGCGGCCCTGCTCATCCAGGAAGTGCTGGGGATAGAAGGCATCTGGGTAGCGGAAGTAATTGGGGTCTTTGAGGACTGAGCCAAGCAGAGGAAACACGTCGGTGCCCTGGGATGAATATGGGGGCGGTTAGGAGAAATCAGTGTTGGAGTATGAAGTATGGAGTATGGTAGGGAATGCAGAGGAGAGAGGATCACAGTGGAGGGAGGAGTGACAACGAAGGTACAACTCCACCTTAGGCAGAAGGTAGCCTCGGAAATGAGTGTCCCAGATGACACTATGGGGGACACCCATGGGCACGATATCTGTCAGTCTCTGTATCTCATGGATCACGGCATCTGTGTAGGGCATCTTGGCCCGGTCATCGACACTTGGGATCCTGTGTGGTCCGATCACCTGGTCAATCTCTTCATGGATCTTGGCTGGAAGAGACCAGAAAACATAGCAGACAATGATGCAGGAGGTGTTTCTAGAGTCCAGGGTTGGGTTGTGGGTTTGTATCTTCAGCACCTGTGGACCCTGAGGGAGCAGGCCATGTGCATTTGGACTGTCTCTTTATTCTTAACACCTGACAAGAATAAGAATTGATGGGGCTGATAAACACTCATCAGACCAGGAGGCAGGAGTGGAGCCTTGCATGTCAGCTGGGACATCTGATCTTTATCTTGAAAACACTGAGGAACCATGGAAGGCTGATGCTCAGGGCAGTGTCCTGCTCCCAGCTGAGCTGCCAGGCACAGATTTTTGACAGGATGGGAAATAGGTAACAAGGACAGGATTGAAGCAAATGACAACAATGATGTGACAGTGATTACAAACACTATTGGTGCAGTTACTCCTCTCTGCACTTCCTGGATGAGTGACCTTGGGGCGAATGACTTTACCTTCTGAGCCTCTGTTTCTTCATCTTCAAAATGGACGTGATGGTCTAACAAGCTCATAGAGTTGTAAATTTTACATAAAATCCAGTATGCAAGTAATTAGGATACTGCCTAGCACATAGACGATGTCCATTAAATAGTTGATGATTTAGATTGTAAAAGACAACTTGGACAATGAAGGAGGGACTAGATGAGTTTGAGTGAAAACAAGTTAGTCTCTCCCATTATCTGTAACAAGAGAAATTTGTTTGTTTGTTTTGAACTGCATTAGAAGGGAGAGGGGAGACTTCCCTGGTAGCACAGTGGTGAAGAATCCGTCTGCCAATGCAGGGGACACGGGTTCGAGCCCTGGTCTGGGAAGATCCCACATGCCGTGGAGCAACGAAGCCCGTGCACCACGACTACTGAGCCTTCACTCTACAGTCTGCAAGCCACAACTACTGAGCCCACGTGCCACAACTACCGAAGCTCAGGCGCCTAGAGCCTGTGCTCTGCAACAAGAGACGCCACCACAGTGAGAAGCCCGCGCACCACAAGGAAGGGAAACCCCCGCTTGCCACAGCTAGAGCAAGCCCATGTGCAGCACCGAAGACCCAACACAACCAAAAGTAAATAAATAAGTGAATTAAAAAAACAAAAAAAAGAAGGGAAAGGGACCAAAACTAGGGATTTTCCTTGGGTGAGTAATGAGTTTCTCATTACTGGAGTTACTCAACCAGACTAGATTGCAATTTACTGGTGATGGATTCTATTTGATTCTGGCACTATAGCTGGCTAAATAGTGGCCATCAAAGTATTACCTCCAGGACTTCCCTGGTGGTCCAGTGGGTAAGACTCCATGCTCTCAATGCAGGGGGCACAGGTTCGATTCCTGGTTGGGGAAGATCCCACATACCGCGTGGTGTGGCCAAAAAAAAAAAAAAAGATATTACCTCCTAACCCCTGGAACCTATGACTGTTACCTTACATGACCAAGTGCACTTTGCAGATATAATTAAGGATTTTGAGATGGGGAGATTATCCTGAGTAATCCAGGTTGGCCCTACATGTAATCACAAATGTCTATATAAGAAGGAGGCAGAAGGGTCAGAGTCAGAGAAGATGTGACAACGGAAGCAAAGAGAGACTTGAGGGCCCTATGCTGCTGGCTTTGGAGTCGAAGGAAAAATTGTGAGCCCAGGAATGAAAGGAATACAGCTTTAGAAACTGGAAAAAGCAAGGAATCAGATCTACCTTAGTTCGATCCAGTGAAAGCCTATTTAAACTTCTGAACTCCAGAACTGTAAGATAATAGATTTTTGTTGTTTTAAGCTACTAAGTTTCTCATAATTTACTGCATAAACTATTATAGGCACCAAGCAGAAGATTAAATTAAACGGCCTTCCAAGCCAGAGATTCTGAGATTACACATCCTAAGTTTCTAAAGTCTGAAGAGTCTAAAGCTGTAGGGTTCGAAGGTTTCAAGATGATGTCTTCTTTCTTGTTGGAAATGAGAGTTACCAGGTAAGCAGCTCAGGTGGATGCTCACCTTCTACCTCAGGATGCTTCATCATTAGCAGCAACCCATAGCGTAGCGTAGAGCTCACAGTCTCAGTGCCAGCAAAAAAGAGGTTGAGAGTGGTGAGGACCAAATTCTTGAAGTTGAATTCCGTGTGGGGATTGTTTTTATCCTGAAAATGACAGGGATAATAAATAGAATCACCCTTCTCTGCCTCTATCTTATTTTCTCCCTGTGTATAAGGTAGGGCTTTGTGAAAACACAAAAGATGGGTGAACCAGGTGAGTATCTGGGAGAGGAAACAGCCAGAGCAAAGGTCCTGAGGCAGAAGTGTGCCTGGTGTGGAACCACAAAGTGTGCTGGGTGAGAAAAAACAAAGAGAAGGCCAGCATAGTTGCCGGTATAGTTGAAGTGTAGTGAACAGTGGGGAGAATGAAGGAGAAAAAAGTAGAGATTGCTTTGTCAGAAAGTTGACAGGACATTGCCTTTGAAAGTTCTAGGACATTAGGGTAACATAATTTAAAACTGCCTAGTACAGAGGTTCTACAATAAAAAAATATAAATTTCTAAAATTCTAAGTATCCATGATATAGAAGTATTAAGCTTCTAAATTGCTACATATCCAAGACTTTAAACTTTAAACTCAAAAGTTTAGACTTTAAATGTTTAAGCTCCGCCAATTCTAAGACTCTAAAGACTCATTCTACTTTTCTATATTTGTAAGTCTCTGGCATATAGGATTAGAAAGGTGTAAGATTTTAAGTTTCCATGCTCTTAGAATTTTTAGATTCAAAGTTTAAGAGTTTATGCCTTTACAGTTTCTATGTCTCTTCTATAAATAAAAGTAAACCATGTGAAACAATACTTGCTCTTTTGTCGTCAATATGTTTATAGATGAGTTTAAAGTTGTAGGCGGTAGGGATTGGGGAGATGAGAGGAAAGGATTGGGGGAGGAGGAAGAGGTACCTGGTGCATCTTGATGAGGAAGCAGTCAATGAAGTCTCGAGGGTTTTGGGGGTCAAGGGATGCTTCATTGATCTTGACCCTGGAGACAATGAAGTCCTTGAGCTCCTCTACCGAGTAGTAGATGCGATTGTGTCTTCCTGGCAAATATTGCATGATTCCAGAATACATGTCATATAACTGTGGGGAATAAGCAAAGGAGATTTGTCAACAATGGGCACCAGAGGCCAGCATGGGCTGAGTCTGGAGTCAAATAGTTGGGCTCAACATCCAGCATTGGGTCTGAGAATTGCTTGCATGAGGCTCTTTGCTTCTTGGAGACCCAGGACATCTTGATATTTGCCTCCCAGGATTGTGGGGAGGGTTAAGTGAGGTAGAGGCAGGAGCTTAGTTCACTGAGGTTGGGGGTGGACAGAGTGGTGGCTGGTGGGCACCTGGGCCCAGGGTGTGCTCATCTCGATGAAACTCTCGTTGATCATCTGCAGCAGCTTCAGGAACTGCTTGTCCTCATATTCAAAGCGGCTTCCAAAGACGACAGAACGGATGACATTGGAGACAGTGCGGCTCAGGAAGAAAGTAGGTTCAATGGGGGACCCTGGGTGATGGAAGTTGGAGGCCATGAGTAGGAACATGGGATGTGAAATCATTCAGTTGCAGATATGAGTCCTGACTCAACTGATTAACAGCATTTTTTAGTTACTTCATTTTTGTGTTTTGAGTCTAGATTTCCCAATCTGCAAGTTTGTTTAGTAGCCACTTCATGAGTTCATGAGAATTCAATATAATTATTCATGTGAAATACTTAGCACAGTGCCTGACAAGCAGTAAACACAAGAAATGCTGGTGGAGGGACTTCCCTGGTGGCACAGTGGTTAAGAATCCATCTGCCAATGCAGGGGGCATGGGTTTGAGCCCTGGTTTGGAAGATCCCACATGCCACGGAGCAACTAAGCCCATGCACCACAACTACTGAAGCCCGCGCGCCACAACTACTGAAGCCTGCGCGCCTAAGAGCCCGTGCTCTGCAACAAGAGAAACAACTGCAATGAGAAGCCTCAGCTCGCCGCAACTTAGAGAAAGCCCGCGTGCAGCAATGAAGACCCAATGCAGCCAAAAATAAATTAATTAAATAAATAAATTTATTTTTAAAAACTTGAAAAAAAATGCTGGTGGAGCTTAATCATTATTTTTGGTTATTAGTATTTAATTGTTTGTGCTGGAGAGTCACACATTTGGGAAAGAAGTGGTGGTAAAGGACACATTAAAAAAAAAAAGAATGGCTGGATCTGTCTACCTCTACCAATGATTCCATCTGAGGTATTAGGAAAATTCTTCCCTTGGCCTCAGCTGCATCATCTATAAAATAGGATGCCGGTCAGGTCAGTGGGTTTGGGGACAATTTCTCTAAAACAATGCATATATTCACAAAAATGCAGTTTTGCAAACAATTTCTAGGGGTACATGAACTTTCAGTCTTTATGCAGATAATTTAGCATCCATGGAGTTCTAAAAATTTGCTTCACGACAATGTGAATATATGTAACACTACTGAACTGTACACTTAGAAATAGTTAGGCTGGCAAAATTTTACATTACATGGTTTTTACCAAAATTATGTATTTTTGTATGTGTATGTGTGATATATACCTAGATAGACAGATGATAGATAGATAGATACATAGATAGATAGATGAATTAAAATTTAATCCTGTCACCAGGAAAGGGCACAAACTCACATATCGCCAAAGTCTGCATGTGATATCAGGAGCTCAAAAACTCCTGGAGATCCACTGATTCAAGTCTCTGGACAAGTGATCCCTAAGGGTCTTTCATGTGAACTTCTTTTTTTTTTTTTTTGCAGTACGCGGGCCTCTCACTGTTGTGGCCTCTCCCGTTGCGGAGCACAGGCTCCGGACGCGCAGGCTCAGTGGCCATGGCTCACGGGCCCAGCCGCTCCGCGGCATGTGGGATCTTCCCGGACCGGGGCACGAACCCGTGTACCCTGCATCGGCAGGCGGACACTCAACCACTGCGCTACCAGGGAAGCCCTCATGTGAACTTTTAACATGGACTCTGGCTGGAAATCTCAGTAAATCCTCCATCTTTTTCATCCTCTCTCATTCCAAAGCTTTCTCCCACCAAGGCCCACCTTGTCATGACTGAGCTCTCTATAACCACCCCGTCCCCTTGTAGCCCTCCCCCTTGTGGCCCCCATACCCTTGGTCTTGCGCAGTTCCTCTAGTAGGAAGCCGGCCTTCTCCTGGATGCGCTCCTCAATGCTCCTCTTCCCCATCCCGAAGTCCCGAAGAATGGTCAGGGAGAAGCGTCGGAGGATCCTCCATCGTTCTCCATTAGCTAGAGCTACACCTGCCAGAATCTAAGTGTCAGGCTCCTGCTTCCACTCCTTTTTGTGCCCAACTCTGTGCTGGACTGGGAGGGTGCCAGAATATGACAGCTGTAAACTCTGCTCTCGGGGATGCCTCTTCCAACCTCCCGGGCTTAATAGGGAGACTAAAGTTCCCTCCCTACTGGACCTCAAAAACAGTCCAGAACTGAGGTGAAGGAAATCAGGCTAATAGTGATTGGGGGAGATCAAGGAGAGTTTCTTACAAGATAGAGACCTGAAACTGGATAGATGCATAGGATGGATGGATGCATAGGAATATGGAGGGAGATATAGATAGAATGCCATATAGAGTACACCAGAATGGGGAGACTACTTCTATTTTCTATGTTCTACTTGGATTCTCTAGACATAAACACATAAGTGTACACAGAAGATCACACCTGTACATCAATATACCTACGCAAAAGGAGTTACCACACAGTAAGCAGTATTTAGAAGTTTCCAGACGTGCATGGATTGGTGAATTAGTATTTGGAAATTTAATGAAATGATTTTGATAGATTAATGAATGGGAGGAAGAGTTTATGGCTGCAATGACTGATGAATGGATGGATGAAAGACTTAGTGGATGGGTGAAGGGTTAATGGATGGGTGGTTTCAGATGTATGGATAAATGGCTGGAAGGATGTATGGATGATTGAAAGATTAATAGGTGGATGAACAATGGAAGGATAAATGAACGGATGGATGGAATGATGGATAGATGGGTAAATGGAAAGTTAATTGATAAATGTATAGATCAATTGGATGGAAAGATATTTGTATAAAAAGTCTAATGAATGGATGGATTGTTTTGGTGGATGTATGGACCAATGGAAAAATGGATGGGTGGAAGGAAAAGTATAGGGATAGACGGATGGATGGAAGTATCAAAAGAATGTTGTGAGGCTGCTTGGAATTGAAGGATGTGGGCAATTAGAGATGGATGTATAGGTAATATTAGAAAGGTATCTCTCTAAAGGGTGGATGCACAGACTTATGGGTTGGGTGTGTATATACGTAGAGGAAAATAAGAAGTAAGTTTGGCTATGAGGGCTTGAGTGAGTACACAAAGAGTGTCACTAATCCATTAAAAATAAGAACACAAGTAACACAGAAGATATTCTAGAGTCAGATGGTTTGGGTTCAAAATAAAATGGTTCTACCACTTACTGTTATTATCTAACCTCTCTCACCCTCGACTTCCTCATTTGCAAAATTAGTAAGACTTTAATAGCTCCCTCAGAGGAGTCACTGCAATAATTCATTTAGAATACTTATCAAAGAACCTGGGACATAGAAGTACATTACACTTTGTGATTACATTTTGTTTTTATTTTTGTTGTTGTTGTTGTTACCTACCATGACCTTGGAAGTTTCGCTCTATTAAAGCCAATTCTCCACGGCCGCTGAACTCATCTGCTCGGTCTACCAGGGCTTCCTTCACTGCTTCGTGTCCACATAAAACAACTACTGGCCGGGGACCCATGTACACAGTGAAGACTGGGCCATATTTCTCCCTGAGCTGAGAGTGAAGGAAGACATAAGAGGAGGGAGCTGATTGGAGTACAAAGTAACAACCAACAAGAATTTTAGGAGATGGAGATTTCAAGGAGATAGAAATGTGGGACTAACAGATAAAGGTGAGCTCTGGGCTTGGAAAGACTACTGAGGAAAAGGCTCAGAAGCCTTGGCTTCTATCATCCTGGGAAAGATCCTCCAACCCTGCCACAAGGCTTGGTTTCTGCATCTATAAAATGATGGACCTGGATGAGATGGAACTCCAAGATCCATGCTTCTGCCTCTGAAGTGCTAAATTTCTAGAATCCTAAGATTTCGTGACACTGAGTCTCAAAGTTCAAAGACCAACAGAGTGCAAGGGTTCTTGTGTTTAAGGATAGAAGGTAAGGTTATTCCAAAGTCCTGAGGTTGTGAGAGTCTTAAGGTTTAACATGCTAGGAGTCTGTGTTTCCAAGAGTTTCAGATTCTGGAATTCCAGACATTTAAGGTTATGTTTCCAAGAGCCTGTGTTTTAGAAGTCAGAAATTTCTACATTATCGGTCTATAGAATTAATTGCTTCCAGCTCTAGGAGAGGAGTAGACAGACTCACCTTCATGAAAGACTGAAAAGTGGCATCAGTACGGACTTGCAACAGGTTCCCCAGGAAAGGTATCGGTGTGGGACCAGGGGGCAGCTTTCCCCCTTTGCTTGTCCGTTTCCAGGCGATGAGGATGAGCAGACAAGACAAGCAGAGTGCCAGAAAGATGGTGAAGGTGCCTCTCAGCTCCATGGTGCCAGGTCGAGGGGTTGTGTCCAGGGTACCAGATCCTGCCTAAATACATTCTGGGAAATCAGCTGTGCAGAAATCTGAACACCCTGGAATTCAAGTTTTCCGGGTGTGGATGCCATCAAGGAAGAGATTGCTTTATCTGGGGTGGGGGTGGGGGCGGCGGCGGTGATTATATAACCTATAATCTCCCGACTGAATAAAGATAGATTGAATTCATCTGGGAAAATCCACTGGGGCCATTCCCCTTTCTTCATATTTCCAGTTCCTCAGTTCTCCCTCAGCTCAGTTTCTAGTTCAACTTGTCTTGGTAGGACGTGGGAAACAGTTGAACATCATTTTTAGGCTATTCATTAAGGGTTGTACAATCTGAGTTCAAATTTAAGTTCCATCTTTTCTTCATTGGGTGAGTCACCTAACCCTCTTGGACCCAGTTTCCCTGTCTGTCAAATAGGGTAACCATACTGTTTTAGAAAGTCTTGATAGAGAACAGAGATGGCTCCTCTCTCTTTGCTAGACCCTAGTTAACCAGTTAAAAAAAAAAAGAGAGAGAGTAAGATGAAGATTTAGAATAGCAAAAGCAATAACTTTATTGAAAGGGTTTAATTCAACAAGTTCTACTGTTTTTACTAAAGATATATTAAATAGTAACAATCAAAGGTTACCTGTGTTGGTTTATCAGAACTTTGCTGGTGTGTGTGTGCGCATATTCATTTTCAAAGTCTAAGATGTAGGGACCACTTCTGAGTCCCAATCTCTAGAGGGGAAGATCACCTCTAGAGACATGACCTAGTGATTGCTCTCTGTAATAATCTAAATAATGGTTTTCAATTCTTTTTGTACCAAATATTTGTAAATCTTCTTTACTGACCTGAAACAAAATTCCTGGGTATTATATTCTACCTATACATATTATTAAACACAATCCAGAAGCCCTTCTCATGTGTCTTGATTCTCTGGCATGGAAATTGAATCTGTTAGGAAGCCTGCAGGTTTGGAATAAGGTTTGGCTGTTTATGCTGAGGTGTCCTGTGTCCAGAAGTGGTAGGAATTCTGGGAAAACTGAGCGACTCACAAAGCACCACCTTCTCGATCTTGGATATGCTGCTAGAATGTTTTTCATGGGGTAAGAGTCAGCTCTAGCCTGCCTCCTTAGACTCTCCCATCTTCTGCCTCTCCCTTCCATTCTGACCCCCTCCCAACACACACACGTACACTCCTTCAGGATTAGACTCTTAATTATTATCTGTGATGGTGGTGGTTGTGAGTCTTGTCCTCCAATTCAGACAGGCTGGAGAAAGACAGTATTCTCAGAACAGCCCCTCTCACCATCCCACTCTGTTGTCTTCTTTTCTGGCTTCAGTAGAAGGGAGGATAGCTAGAATTGAAATTTTTTCCAGGGAGGTAAGAAAAGTGGGTCTGGGAGATCTTTGTGCATAGTCTAAGAAGACTCATTTAGACTTTGTGCAAAGTCTAAGAAGAGGTGTTTTGTGGGATGGTTCCAAGACCGAACTAAACAGCCTCCCCAAGCTGGCGTTTTTCTAAGATTCTGTCGTTCTCCAAATCTGTTGTTCTAATGTTTGAGGGTTCCAGAATTCTATGATTTTAAGTTTTCAGTGCTCTATGGATTCTTCCAGTTGGCAGTGGGGGATCAGCTTTAGGAAAGTGAGGAGCTGGGGGGAGAGGGACAGGATGACCTTTCACCTCCGCCTAGATGTTTTCAGTAGGTGCAGGAAGGTACAGCCAGTGCATAACTCTTGTTCTCAGTTCCAAAAAACAAAACAAAAAACCCCCAAAACTTGTAGAATCTTAGGAACCAAATTTTAGAGGCTGAGTTTGGCACAGGGGTCATTCTTCTGTTGGAAAGTGAAAAGGATAATGAATGGGGCTTCTGAATTTCTTCCTTTCTGCTATGAAAAATTATCCAAAACATAGAAATTTTGAAAAAGCAATTATGGGACCTTTTCATGTCAAGCTAAGCATATGTTCTAACAGGTCCATTTAAAGATAAACTCACTTCAAAATAGGATATCACTTCTTCTGCACAACTGATCAACGTCTAAGCATTTTACAATTCTGTAAAACTGTTAGCTCATGATGACTACATTTTTCTATTTGTTAGAGAAGGTGACCTTCCCCCAAATTAAAAAAAAAAGCAATAAAATTAGACATTAGCCAGTTTTGTAGTTAATTCAGCATTTCTTTTCCCTTTATTGGCTATAAAAATCCTAGTGTTTCATTAGTCTTTTGGACTAGTTGTCTTTACACCTAGTCCCCTCATTAATGAATTAAATAATCTTGACATGTGTACAGCATCTTTTTTGAGAATTACCCTTTTTTATTTTCCTCTTCTTCTTTTTTCTTCTTTCCTAACTCTTTCCCCTCAACTTTTCCTCTTCCCTCCACCCTCCCTCTCTTTTCTCCTCATCTCTTTCTCTCTATATTCCCTCTCTCTCTCTCCCTCACTTCTCTCTTTCAAAGACTCTCCCTTTCATATTGCCCTTCTTTCTTCCTTCATTGTCTTTCTCATCTCCCCCCACCACCACTTTTCTTTTTCCTCTCTCCTCCCTCCTTCTTTATCCTCTCCTTTCTTCCATAGGGATTGAAGAACTTAGTGGTTACACTAAGATAGAGTTATGCCTCTATCAAATGGTGTAACATGTGCACGACTGGAATACCAGAAGAAGAAGAAAGAGATAATGGGACATTGGAAATATTAGAAGAAATAATGGCTGTAATTTTTTTCCATAAGTAGTGATGGAAACCATACCACAGATCCAAGAAGCACAAAGGACACCAACAAGATAAATACCAAAACACCCACATGTCAGCTTATTATATTCAAACATCAGGAAACCAAAGGCAAAGAGAAAAATTAGAAGGCAGCCAAAGGAAAATACACATTTACCCATGAAAAACAAAAATAAGTATCATAGTATACTTCTCATCAGAAACCATGCTAGCAAGAAAACAATGGACATCTTTAAGTGACATCTTTGAAGTGTTAAAAGAAAAAAGCTGTCAACCAAGAATTTTATTTAAAGCAAAAAAGTTATTTGGTTAAAATGGCAAATTTTATGTTGTGTGTATTGTACTAAAAATTTAAGTGATGGACAAATAAAGACTCTCAGACAAAACAAAATAGGAGGTGATTCATTGCCAGTGTACTTGACCTATAAGAAATATTAAAAGTGGGATTGATGCATACACACTACTATGTATAAAATAAAAAACTAATAAGGACCTAATGTATAGCACAGGGAACTCTACTCAATACTCTGTAATGGGCTATATGGGAAAAGAATCTAAGAAAGAGTGGATATATGTATATGTATAACTGATTCACTTTGCTGTACACCTGAAACTAACACAACATTGTAAATCAACTATACCCCAATAAAGATTAAAAAAGAAAGAAATATTAAAGGAAGTTCTTTAGGCAGAAAGAATATGTTTAAGGTCAAAACTTGGATCTATATAAAGAAATGAAGAGAGGGAGTGGCCAAGATGGTAGAGTAGGAAGACCCTGAGCTCACCTCCTCCCATGGACACACCACACTTACAACTATTTAGAAAGCAACTATTGATGAGAAAGAGCTGAAGACTAGTAGAAAACATCTTCTACAACTAAAGGTATAAAAAAGGAACCACAATGAGATAGACAGGAAGGGCAGAGACTTGGTATAGTCAGGGCCCACACCCCTGGATGGGTGACACACAATAAGAGGATAATTACAGTTGCAGAGGTTCTCCCCAAGGAGTGAGGGGTCCAAGCCCCACATTGGGCTTCCAAGCCTGGGGGTCTTGCACTAGGAAGATGAGCTCCCAGAACTTTTGGCTTTGAAGGCCAGTGAGGCTTACTTTCTGGAGAGCCAGAGGGCTATAGGAACAGAGACTCCACTCTTCTTTTTTAAATCAATCAATTAATTAATTAATTTTTGGCTGCATTGGGTCTTCATTGCTGCGCGCGGGCTTTCTCTAGTTGCGGCGAGCGGGGGCTACTCTTCATTGCGGTGCGCGGGCTTCTCGTTGTGGTGGCTTCTCTTGTTGAGGAGCACGGGCTCTAGGCATGTGGGCTTCAGTAGTTGTGGCTCGCGGGCTTAGTTGCTCTGCGGCATGTGGGATCTTCCCGGACCAGGGCTTGAACCCGTGTCCCCTGCACTGGCAGGTGGATTCTTAACCACTGCGCCACCAGGGAAGTCCCCAGAGACTCCACTCTTATAGGGCACACAAAACCTCATGCTCTGAGGCCCGGGGCAGAAGCAATACTATGAAAGTATAGGTCAGACCCACCTGCTGATCTTGGAGAGACTCCTGGAGAGGCAGGAGGCAACTGGAGCTCACCTTGGAGACATAGACACTGGGGCAGCCATTCTCAGGGGCTCGTTCTACCGTGAGGACTTTGGTGTTGGCAAATACGATTTTTAAATCCTCTCTTTAGCTTATTAGCCTCAGGATCCAACACTGCCCCCCACCCACCAGACTTTACACACCATTACTGGGACTTCTCAGGCCAAGCAACTAACTGGGTGGGGACACAGCCCCACCCATCAGCAGGCCAGCTGCTGTAGGACCCCCGGAGCCCCCAGCCACCCCAGGACCCAGCCCCACTCATCAGTGTACCAGCACTAGAGCCAGGACCCCTGAGGCCCCTCAGCCAGCCATTTGGACCCAGCCCCAACCACCAACAGACTGACACTAACTCTGAGGCACCCAGGGCCTTGCAGTCAGTGACCCCAAGACCCGGCTCTGCTCATCAGTGGCTGACACTAACCCCAGGACCCCCTGGGCCTGGCTCCACCTACCAACTGGAGGACAGCAACCCTAGGACCACAGCAATCCTGCAGCCTGCCCTGTCAGAACCCAACACACACACCAGCAGGCTGGCATCAGCCCCAGGACCCCCTGGAGCTCCACAACCAGCCACCATCTTGTGTCTCAGCCCCAACCACTAGTGGCTGGCCACCTCCACACAAGGAAAGGCCTGGCAACCAACCAGACTGGGGCTAGCCACATCTACCAGACCACAGCCCACTACCACCAGAGGGCTCATGCAGCACACATAAGGGGCACCCCTAGATCAAACAGTACGGGTGACCAGAGGGGAGTATACTACTGGGTTGCCTAGGACATCTCCCACAAAAGACCACTTCTCCAAGGTCGGGAAACATAACCTACCTACCAAGTACATTGAAATAAAAACAGTGTATTAGGCAAAATGAGGTGACAGGAATATGTTCCAAATGAAGGAACAAGATAAAGCCCCAGAAGAAGAACTAAGTGAAGTGGAGATAAGCAATCTGCCCAATAAAGAGTTCATGGTCAAAGATGGTCATAAAGATGATCATAAAGATGGTCAAAGAACTCAGGAGAAGACTGAATGGACAGAGTGAGAAGTTAGAAATTTTTAACAAAGAGTTAATAGAGAAGAACCAAACAGGGCTGAATAGTACAATAACTGAAATTAAAAATATACTCAAAGGAATCACCAGTCGATTAGATGATACAGAGGAACAGATCAGCAAGCTGGAAGACAGAGTAGTGGACATCACTGAAGCTGATCAGAAAAAAGAAAAAAGAATTTTAAAAATTGAAGACAGGGCTTCCCTGGTGGTGCAGTGGTTGAGAGTCCGCCTGCCGATGTGGGGGACACGGGTTCTTACCCCGGTCTGGGAAGATCCCACATGCCGCAGAGCAGCTGGGCCTGTGTGCCATGGCCGCTGAGCCTGTGCGTCCGAAGCCTGTGCTCCGCAACGGGAGAGGCCACAACAGTGAGAGGCCCACGTACTGCAAAAAAAAAAAAAAAAAAAAAAAATTGAAGATAGTTTAAGAGATCTCTAGGACAACATCAAGCATACTAATATTTGCAATACAGGGGCCTCAGAAGGAGAAGGAAGAGAGAAAGGAACAGAGAACATATTTGAAAACAGAATAACTGAAAACTTCCCTAACCTGGGTAAGGAAATGGCATCCAGGTCCAGGAAACATGGAGAGTCCTAAACAGGATCAAGACCAAATAAGACCACACCAAGACACATTCTAATTAAAATGGCAAAAATTAAAGATAAAGAGAGAATATTAAAACCAGCAAAGGAAAAGCAACAAATTACATAAAAAGGAACACTCATAAGGCTATCAGCTGACTTTTCGGCAGAAACTCTGCAGGCCAGAAGGGAGAGGCATGATATATTTAAAGTGATGAAAGGGAAAAAGCTACAACTGAGACTACTCTACCCAGCAAGGCTTTCATTCAGATTTGATGGAGAGATCAGAAGTTTTACAGACAAGCAAAAGTTAAAAGAGTTCAGCACCATGAAACCAGTTTTACACAAAATGTTTTTGTTTTTTAGGTTCAGAAATCTTTATTAAAATGAAAAAACAACATGGCTATAAAATGACACAGCTAAAATTTAAACTTAGATCTGTATTCTCTGAATCTCAAATTTCTAAACATGCTCCTCCTGAGGGGAAAATATTGAATCTATGTATTACCTGGATGTCCCCTCACACATCAATGATCAGAGACCCCCTTTCTCTTACTACAGCTATTCTCCTTTCAGTATGTTCACAGAGTCAGTCCCCATGCCCAGTTTCTCCTGACACAGGAGAATCTCCATCTACTAAACATTCACCCCCTTCTCTCCTCAGTTTTACAGATCTATTTCACCCATGTTTCAACATATACACAGGAACTAAATTATCATGTTCCCCCAACATTTCACCACATCTACTAATCACAGAGAACTCCAAATATCTCCCCTTCCCACGGCTACATTTGTCACAGTACATGATTAAGATACTGAACAGGTCTAGTTACAGTGTCACAGATATCCCCATGGCTCTCAAAATTATCTGACGTTCTGTTATGATCACCTCCAACTAGATAATAAGTTAGATAATCCGAAGATATAAGTCAGCTCCCTGCCATAAAATCTGTGAATATTCCTGCATTGTTAATCATTAGTGACTCCTTTCTAAATTGAAAAGTCACCTCTATCCGTGGCTTAGTCCAATCATATTTCTTTCTTCCCTGCTTTCTCTCTCTCTCTCTCTTTTTCTTTTAATCAAAGTATATTGGTTTACAATATTATATTAGTTTTGGGTGTACAATAGTGATTCAATATTTGTATAGATTATACTCCATTTATAGTTATTTCCAAATAATAGCTATATTTCCTTGTGCTGTGCAATATATCCTTGTTGTTCTTTATTTTATACATAGCAGTTTGTATTTCTTAATCCCTTACCCCTGCTTTGCCCCACCTTCTTCCCTCTCTGGTAACCAGTAATCTGTTCTCTGTATCTGTGAGTCTGTTTCTGTTTTGTTATATTTATTCATTTGTGTTTTATTTATTTATTTATTTTTAAAATTTATTTATTTATTCATTTATTTAATTTTTGACTGCATTGGGTCTTCGCTGCTGCATGCAAATTTTCTCTGGTTGCTGAGAGTGGGGGTTACTCTTTGCTGCCGTGCGCAGGCTTCTCATTGCGATGGCTTCTCTTGTTGCAGAGCAAGGGCTCTAGGCGCACGGGCTTCAATAGTTGTGGCGCAGGGGCTCAGTCGTTGTGGCTCGCGGGCTCTAGAGTGCAGGCTCAGTAGTTGTGGCGCACCGGCTTAGTTGCTCTGCGGCATGTGGGATCTTCCCGGACCAGGGCTTGAACCCGTGTCCCCTGCATTGGCAGGTGGATTCTTAACCACTGCGCCACCAGGGAAGCCCTCATTCATTTTATTTTTAGATTCCACATATAAGTGATAACAAACAGTATTTGTCTTTCTCTGTCTGACTTATTTCACTAAGCATAGAACCCTCTAGGTCCATTCAGGTTTTTGAAATGGCAGAATTTCATTCTTTTTATGGCTGAGTAATATTTCATTGTGTATATATGCCACATTTTCTTTATACATTCATCTCTTGATGGCCACTTAGATTGCTTCTGTATCTTGGCTATCATAAATAATACTGCTATGAACATTGGGGTGCATGTATCTTTTTGAATTAGTGTTTTCATTTTCTTTGGATACATGTCCGGGAGTGGAATTGCTGGATCATATGGTAGTTCTATTTTCAGTTTTTTTAGGAACCTTCATACAGTTTTCCAACCAACAGTGTGCAAGTGTTCCCTTTCCTTCACAGCCTCTCTAACATTTGTTATTTGTAGACTTTCTGATGATAGCCATTCTGACAGGTATAATGTGATATCTCATTGTGATTCTGATTTGCATTTCTCTGATGATTAGTGATGTTGAGCGTCTTTTCATGTGCCTCTTGTCCATCCATATGTCTTGTTTGGAAAAATGTGTATTCTGGTCTTCTGTTCATTCTGTAGTTGGGTTGTTTTCTTTTTTGATATTGAGTTGTATGAACTGCTTATATATATTTGGATATTAACCTGTTATTAGTCATATAATTTGCAGATATTTTCTCTCATTCAGTAGGTTGTCTTTTCATTTTGTTGATGGTTTCCTGTGCAAAAACAGACACATAGATCAATGAAACAGAATAAAGAGCACAGATATGAACTCACACTTATATGGGCAATTAATCTGTGACAAAAGAGGCAAGAATATACAATGGGGAAAAGACAGGCTCTTCAATAAATAGTGTTGGGAAAACTGGACAGTGGCATACAGTTGCAAAATAAATGAGTCATGTGTATGAAATATACAGTGTGGGGAATATAGTTATAACTATGTCATATATTTTATGGTGATATATTGTAACTAGACTTATTTTGGTGATCATTTTGAAATGTATAAAAATATTGAATCACTATGTTGTGTTACAGGAACTGACACGGTGTTGTAGGTCAATTATATTTCAAAAACAAACAAACAAACTCGCAGAAAAAGAGATCAGATTTGTGGTTACCAGAGAAAAGGAACAGGGGGAAGGGGAATTGGATGAAGGTAGTCAAAAGGTACAGACTTCCAGTTATAACATAAATAAATGCTAGGGAAATTAAACAGCATAATTCTAAATAACCCATGAGTCAAATTCTCAAATGTAACTAAAAATATTTGAAATAAATGAAAGTAAAAATTTGCAGTAATGCTTAGAGGGAATTTACAGCATTGAAGGCTTTATTAGAAAAGGGGAAAGATCTGGGTCTTCCCTGGTGGTCCAGTGGTTAAGACTTTTCGCTTCCACTGCAGGGGGCACATGTTCGATCCCTGGTCAGGAAACGAAGATCCCACATGCTGAGCAGCCAAAAAAAAAAAAAAGAGAAACATCTAATATCAGTAACCTAAGTTTCCATCTTAGGAGACTAGAGAAAGAGGAGGAAATTAAATCTAAAGCAAGCAGGAGGAAAATAATAAAAATTAGAGCAGAAATTGATATCAATAAAAGTAGGAAGATAGAATCAATAAAACCAAAAGCTGATTCTTTTGAAAAGACCAATAAAATTGATCTAGTCAAGTTAATGGGAAAAAAGGGAAGAAGTACAAATTACCAATATCAAGAATGAAAGAGGGAACATCTTTACTGATCCACAGACATTAAAAAGATAATACAGGGGCTTCCCTGGCACAGTGGTTAAGAACCCGCCTGCCAGTGCAGGGGACATGGGTTCAAGCCCTCATCTGGGAAGATCCCACATGCCGTGGAGCAACTAAGCCTGTGGGCCACAATTACTAAGCCTGCACTGTAGAGCCCGCAAGCCACAACTACTGAGCCACGTGCCACAACTACTGAAGCCTGCGCACCTAGAGCCCGTGCTCCACAACAAGAGAGGCCACCACAATGAGAAGCCCGCACACCGCAATGAAGAGTAGCCCCTGCTTGACACAGCTAGAGAAAGCCCGTGCACAGCAACCAAGACCCAATGCAACCAAAATTAATTAATTAATTAATTAATTAATTAAAAAGATAATACAAAACTATAGTGCTAACAACTGTATGCCCATAAATTTGAAAAAGTGGATGAAATATACCAATTCTTTACAGACACAAATTACCAAAACTCACAAAAGAAGAAATGGGTAACCTGAACACCCTATGCTTATTAAAGAACTTGAAGTTGTAGTTGAAAACCTGCAAAAAGAAAGAAAAGAAAACTAGAGGCCCAGATGTTTCACTGATGAATTCTACTAAATACTTAAAAACAAACAAAAAACTTAAAGAAGAGATGACACCAACTCTAAACAGCTTCTTCCAGAAGAGGATGGACCACTTCCAAACTCACTTCCTGAGGTCAGCATTATCCTAATACTAAAAACAGGCAAGACACTATAAGAAAACTATAGACCAATATCTCTCATAAACGTAGTACAAAAATCCTTAGGAAAACATTAACAAATCAAACCTAGCAGTATATAAAAAGAATAGTACATCACAAAAAATCAATGTATTGATATTTAACCAAGTTAATAAGAAAAAATGTGATATCAATAGATACCAAAAAATGCTTTTGACAAAATTCAACACTGATTTATGACAAATCAGCAAATTAAGAATAGAATGGAACTTCCCTAATCTAAAAAGGGTATCTGTGAAAAACATACAACTAACATCATACTTAAAGGGGAAAGACTGAATGCTTTCCCCCTAAGATCTGGAACAAGGCAAGAATGTTCTCTCTCATTAGTCCTACTCAATATCCACTGGAAGTCCTGGCTTGTGCAGTAAGGCAAGAAAAAAAATCATATACATAGAAAAGGAAGAAATACAACTGTCCTTATTTACAGATAATATGAATGTCTCTGTAGAGAATCCTGAAGAATACACAAAAAACTGGAGCTAATAAGTGAGTTTTGCAAGGTCACAGAATATAATGTTAACAAACAAAAGTCAAATGTATTCTTGTATAACAGTAATGAAAAATCGGAATCTCAAAATTTTTAAAATACTATTTAAGTTAGCACCCAGAAAATGAAGTGCTCAATTCTAAATATAACAAAATCTGGAACTGCATGGAAGCCCATTTCTGAGTCTTCCTGTTTTCTCTCCCCATAAGGGCCCAGTTCATTGTTCCTCTCCTCCCCTCTCTTTTTCTTCTAAAGTTGGACAAGGATACCAGATCCCAACCTCTCCCCTCCAAAAAAAGTAAAAGATAGGTCAGGACTCATTGAGAAGTTTAGATTAGGAGGAAGTGAAAATGCATCTTTCAGCGTGGAATTTCCTGATGAGGACAACATGCATAGAGAGGAAGTGCATGTTTAGAAGGATCAAAGCTGGTAAAGATGGAAGAAAGTAAGGTCTGAATTGAAGGATATATGATTGAATGATGGAAAGAAGAATGAATGGATGGGAGGGTGGATAGATGAATAACTGTGTGAGTGGAAAAAGGGAGAGAAGAATCATCGGATGTGAATGGATCAATGGATAAATGAATGGGAAGATGGCAAATGGATGAAAGGTTGAATGAGTTAGTGAATGGAAGGATGAATAAATAAATATACTGATAAGTGGATGAGAGGACATAATGATGGAAGAAAGAGTGAATGAATGGTTGAATGGATGCATGGTAGGAAGGAGGGATGGATGAATGTATCAGAGGACAAAAGGTAAAAGAATGGATGCTATCGAAAGGGTACATAACTAGAATTTGACATAATTGCCTGGTTGGATGTGAATAAATGAAAGAACACCTGAATGACAGACAGACTGAAGAAGGGAAGGTTGAATGAACCACCCTGGAGGGGGAAGGCTTTTTGAAATTGGTGCATGGACACTTGGAGATGAATGGATGGATCTTAGACTGCAAGTCTCTGTGAGGGTAGATGAGTATAGTTTCTATAGATTTTGGGTTGGGGGTGTTCAATTAGGAAGTCATAAGAGGAAAGGGTGTTGTATCTGATAGTATCAGAGACCCCAAAATAATAGTGGCTTCAGCAAGATAACAGTTTATCTCTGATGTGCCAGTCTGAGTGTAAGCAGTCAGAGCTGATATGGCAGCTCCAGTGCCAAGAGCCCAGGTTTTTTCTGTCTTTAGCTCCACAATTTCCCAGGGCATTGCCCTGATCCTCATGGTTGAAGATGGATTTCCACCTCATGTGCTGGGTCTACACTCCAACCAGCAGGATGATGGGACGCAGGAGTGGAAGGCACAACCTGGAAGTGGCAGACATGGCTTCCCCTCAGATCTTATTCGCTTCCGGCCGTGGTGTCATGCTTCGCTGCAAGGGAGGCTGGGAAACGTAGTCTTTATTTTGGATGATCTTGAGCTCAGGTCAGATTTAAGGGTTCTATTACCAAAGAAAGGAGGGAAGAATGTAAGGGAACAACTAACAGTGTCTACCATAGGGATTGATTAGGGGCTGATAGGGAAACAAAAGGAAAACACTCTGCAAAGAGCAGAGTTGATAACCAGCTAATGTACTCCTCATTATGAAAGTTTGGGATGGGGAGTGGGGTCCCAGTCAGATTCCCAGACATAGCAGAGACAAATACCTGTGGGCACCTTGCTGCTTTTGTCCACGTTCTTCCAGATGGTAAAGATCACCAGGATGGACATGTGACAAACAGGAAAAGTGTGAAGACTTCTCAGATCTCTGTGCAACCAGGAAGAAGGAACTGCCCTTGGCCATGGGCCCTGGCTACAAAAATGCTGGGATCCAGCTTTTTCAGTAACCTGAACACCTTCAGATTAAATTTCCTGGGGGTTGGATCCCATTTGGGAGCTTGCCATGCTGCAGGGTTTATATAACTTCTGAAGTGATTCTCTTGTCTTCGTCCCTTCAGTCCCCTCCTCACTCGTGTCCACACCCTCCAACTTTGTCCTTTGAGAGCACATCCAAGGTCATGGAACAGTCTAGAGTTGGGGGGAACAAGGTTCAAGTCCTGCTTCTGCTAATTTCTTGGTGTGTGTGATCTTGAACAAGACACCTCATTTCTTTTTTTTTTTTTAACTTTTTATTTCATATTGGAGTATAGTTGATTAACAATGTTGCATTCATTTCAGGTGTACAGCAAAGTGAATCAGTTATATATATATATATATATATATATATATATATATATATATATATATATATATATATATATATATATATTCTCTTTCAAATTCTTTTCCCAGTTAGGTTGTTACACAATACTGAGCAGAGTTCCCTGTGCTATACAGTAGACACCTCATTTCTTTGAGCCTCTGTTTCCATTTCTGAAAAATGAGAATACCAATAAAAGTACCTCCCTTGCAAGGTTGTTGTAGGGATGAAACATACTGAAAGCCATGAGCATGGTGCCATCACCATCACTCAACAACCTATCCTCAGCCCTTTGAACTCTGTTCTCAGGGAGGAATTTACTGTAAGTGGGGCTGGTGGCTAGAGCAGGGCTGAGCATAGACTGTGGCTGATGGCAGGTAGTGAGTGGGCAGATGACAGCATGGACTGTCAGCTGGGTGCTGGACCAGCAGGGGAGTCAGGGAGAAGGGCAGGGGCATTGCTTGTTCCTGAGCCTCTTCTGTGTGCCAGCTCTGTGCTAAGGTTTTGTTTTTTTTTTTTTTTTGCGGTACGCAGGCCTCTCACTGTTGTGGCCTCTCCTGTTGCGGAGCACAGGCTCCGGACGCGCAGGCTCAGTGGCCATGGCTCACGGGCCCAGCCGCTCCGCGGCATGTGGGATCCTCCCGGACCGAGGCACGAACCCGTGTCCCCTGCATCGGCAGGCGGACTCTCAACCACTGCGCCACGAGGGAAGCCCTGTGCTAAGTTCTTTACTTTGACACTCCCATGGAAATTCACATCTTTGTGGTCATCCCCATTTCACACTTGAACAGAGTCCCCAAGGTCACTGGGCTCTCAAGGGGCAGGGTTAAGGTTAGCACACCAGTTTGCCCCTCCAGGAACTATCTCCCACCGGTGACTTGCTTAGGGCTCCTTTCCCCGGGCTGTGTGTGTGTGAGGGGGGAGGGATGGGACCAGCTTGTGTGTATCAGGGTGAGAGGTAGTGAGATTATAAGTGGAGTAAGGGGATGCCTTACTCCACTCATAGGTGTAGGTGTTGGGAGGATAAGGTGGTTGATATATTTCTCTGGTGGGTGGGCCAGTGACCTACAGAATTTTTTGGAGCACCATGGTAACCAAGAATCCCTAGGAAGGGGGTAAATAGTAAAGCATTTTCTCCCTTGTTAAAGCCCAAAACCAGTGGGGTCGGGAGGAGGCCAGGCATCCCTCCTTCTGCCTTCAGAGATCTTGGTTTGGGGTCCCAGAAACTGGATGTCCTAGGCTTCAGCCAGCTGAATTGGATAGTTCCCCCAAATTTCCATCAACATCTTGTTTCCGTGGCTTCGTACCTTTTCTAGGGGCTGGGGGAGAGCCCAGGTGCCTGCCTGTCTCCTGGGGGAAGCTCTCCCTGCCTGCAGCCTCTGCCTCCTCTTCTAAGCACCCCCAACCCCCTCCGGTCCTGTGCTATTTAGTCTCTACTGTCTCCAGGTGAGGGGGCCAGTTATCGGATCTCTCCACCCAATCCAGGAAGAATGGAGCTGGGAGAGGCGTGTCTGAGGCCAGGCTGACCAACTGAGGAAAAAGGAGAAGCTAAGAAGGGTGAGAAGGGAGAAAATGTTCCTTCCTGGCCCCTTCCACGTCCCTCACCCCCTTGAACTCCTAACAAACAGTTACATAATCAGCTCTCTCTACTCCCTCCTGGGCAGCGAGCCAGATGGGGAGGTATGGGGCAAAAACAACAACAACAACAAGCAATGTGTGTTAAGTAAGAAAAGAGCAAAAGAAAGCGATTTCAGAGTGACCAAAATCAAGAGAAATAAAGAGTGGTAGTGGGGAGAGAGAGGGAGGGAGAGAAGGAGAGAGAGGAAGAGAGGGAGAGGGAGAGAGAGGGAGAGAGAGGGAGGGAGAGGGAGGGAGAAGGAGGGAGAGAGAGGGAGGGAGAGAGAGAGGGAGGGAGAGAGGGAGGGAGGGAGAGAGGGAGGGAGAGGGAGGGAGAAGGAGGGAGAGAGAGGGAGGGAGAGAGAGGTAGGGAGGGAGAGAGGGAGGGAGAGAGGGAGGGAGAGGGAGGGAGAGGGAGGGGGAGAGGGAGAGAGACGGAGAGGGAGGGAGAAGGAGAGAGGGAGGGAGAGGGAGAGAGGGAGGGAGAAGGAGAGAGGGAGGGAGAGGGAGAGAGGGAGGGAGAGGGAGAGAGGGAGGGAGAAGGAGAGAGGGAGGGAGAAGGAGAGAGAGGGAGAGTAAGAGAGCCAAGGAGAGAGAGAAAGAGACAAAGTGTCATAGAGATGAAAAGAGAGAAGTGGGGAGAGGATATGGGGGAGGGAGGAGGCAGGGAATGATTAACTAGGACCCAGAGAAACAGGGAGAAGGCATCAGAGAAGGACACAAAACACAGACAGAGGGAGAGACAGAGCCAGAGATGGAGAGAGACACATACAGAGAAATGGAGAGCTAGAGCTAGAGAGACACACTCTCAGAGATGTGTAGACACAGATAAAGACTGAGAGAGACCTGGAGAGATCTAGAGAAGCAAGAAATAGAGATTCAGAGGAGAGAGCCAGAGAAACACAAAAGGACTGGGATAGAAAGTCAGAGAGAGGGGCAAAGAGACACAAAGAGAAGAGAACAGTCTGGTGAAGGACACAGAGACCTGCCTGAGGCAGAAACAGAGGCGGCAGCAGGGAGGAGATATATAATCCAATGAAAGGGGTTGGCGACCTGGCCAGGCCTCGTGAGCAGCCAACTCAGTCAATATTGTTCTAGTGTGTGTTACGTGTCTTGCGTACCAGGCCCCGACCGACTTGATCTCTTAATCCCAGCAAGAAGCCTCAGTGATGATAATTGCGGCTAACACTTGGCACTATGTCCCAGGCACATTCTAAGTCCTTTGCACAGATCTCACCTGGTCCCACAGCAACCCTACATGGTAAGTGCAACTATTATCTCCATTTTACCAAGGTGGAGATGAAGCCATGCAGAGGGTGAAGTTGATCTCCGGTGGCCTTGGCCTGCAGCGGCTTGAAGCAGGATTTTGGTTCCCCCCTAGAGACTGAGGTCGGGCCACGGCAGTGAGAGTGCTGAATCCTGGCCACTACATCGCTAGGGGCCAGTGACCAGTGACAAGGCCCTGGCCCGTCAGCTGTGTAGAAATGAATTTCCACATAGAGGTGGGAAGTAGTGAAGCAAATAAAGTATTTATTAGGAGAAAAAAGTACAGTATGTGTGGATAGACACACGGGTGGGCTCAGAGAGAGAGTCATGCCCTCGTGGTAGTTTGAATCACTTTTATGGGACACTTCATCTGGGTTTCCTTTGGTCAGTCATCTTGCTTTGCCTGGTTCTGCATCCGTATTTGCTATAACTTAGGGTCCTCCTCTGTGTGTGTGCACATCTCTTAGCCGAGATGGAGTCTAGCAAAGAGGCCTACGGGTAGTTAGCATCACTTACTATGGGGTGGTGCCCCATCCCTTTTTGACCTCCAGGGAGCCTTTCTGTGCGTGTATAGTCAGGGAGGTCTCCTTGATTTCAAGAATGAGGGATATATGGCCTTTTATCTATTATCTGGGCAGGGCCCAGCCTCCTCTCTCGATTGTCTTGCTATTGATATTTTGGAGTTTCTGTCCACAGGGAACGAACTCCAGCTGCTCAGCCTGGGGCCCACCTATCTCCTGCCTCAAAATCACTTCTCAAGATCACCAGCTAGCGGCTAAGATGCAACACCCAGGCAATCTGTCTCCAGTCTGTCATTTCAACACGTCCCCTCCCAAGAGAGGAATGACTGAGGACTTTAAGGATATGCCCCCCAACACCCAAGTTTGGAGAAGTGAGGGTTTTTTGCCTGGAATCCAAAGATTGATAGCAGGAGCCCACAAATGCCCTGAAATGATTGTGCAACGCGACTGTCGTGCCCACCTGGAGAAATTGTGCACAAGTATTTTGGATCCCTGGAAGGTACGGCTCTTATGTATGCCACACATGGTTATTATGAATCCTATTATGTGCCAGGCACTATTCTGGAGTATGAGGGGTTCACAGGGAGCAAAGCAAATAATCACAATAATGAAAAAATCGGTAGGAATCCCTGTCCTCATGGAGCTGTCACTTGGGTAGGAGGAGTCATTGTCAGAGACCACGTCTGATGGCTCCTAGAGTTTGTCAAGCTGGCTCTCACCTGAAGGACGTTGCCCTTGCTGCTCCCTCTGCCAGGAGCATGCCTCTGCACACCTTCCCATGATCGACTCTCAGAAGTCACCGCCTCCAAGAAGCCCTCTCTGACTACCCAATCTGAAGCATCCCTCACCAGTCAGTATCCATCATATTTCCTTCTTTAATTTGCTTCGTGGCATTTATCACTAGCTGAGGTCATCTTATTTATTCAATACGCTGTTTGCTTTAAGGCTGTCTCGTCTGCTAGAAGTTACCAATTCCACGAGGGGAGGGACTTTGAGTTTCTTGTTATTTGCTAGAGTCCCTATGCCTACATTAATATGTCATATATGCTGACTAAACCCTGGTCGATCAGTAATGACAACTAACTCATGTATCACATTCCCACAGGCCACTAGATGCTCCATGCTTCTTACAAGTATTAACTCAGTTAATCTCCCGGTGACCCTTGGAGGAAGGGATTCTACATGGGGAAAGCGGGACAGAGAGCTTAAGAAACTCACTCAAACTCACAGCGCTGGACAATGGCAGGGTCGTGATCCAAACTCAGCACTGTGGCTCATTCCCTGCTCCTCACAACTCTGCCCTGCAGATTACCTGAGCCCGTGCATTCTGTCCTTCCACCCCCAGCCCTGGAGTGATGGGACCAGGCTCAGCACCTTGACAAGATCAGATTCCGCAGCCTCTAGGGCTGTCTCATTTGTACCCATGGGATTCTAATTGATGGAGGTGACTGAGTGATAACATGGAGAGGTCAGTGCCATTCAAGAAAAGTCTAGGGCTTCCCTGGTGGCACAGTGGTTGAGAGTCCGCCTGCCGATGCAGGGGACACGGGTTCGTGCCCTGGTCCGGGAGGATCCCACATGCCATGGAACGGCTGGGCCCGTGAGCCATGGCCGCTGAGCCTGCGCATCCGGAGCCTGTGCTCCGCAACGGGAGAGGCCACAACAGTGAGAGGCCCACGTACAGCAAAAAAAAAAGAGAAGTCTAATGTTGGCCACATTCCCCCCAGGAATGAGAGGCACAGCATGCAGGGCCACAGGAAAAGGCAGCAGCATTGGTCAAGAGGCAGAAAGGAATAAGAGGAAGACGCAGGCCACAGCCTTTACTGGGAAAGGCAGGGCAGAGTCAGCAGCATAGGACTGGCTAATTTGAATCATTCCAGTGGGCTCTGGAGTATAGGGGCTGTCCTAGCTGTCTGGTACCTGGCCCTTGGGTTGATTTAGTACTGGGAAAATATTGGCTTGCCTGACACTGTTCCAGCGTAAGTGCCTCTCCCACTGGACTTGTCTCAGTCTTTGCTGTGTCCCCACCCCTGAGAGGCTACTCAATAAATATTCACTAAAAGACAATTTAATTAAAAAGACAACAGGCTACGGAAGTATTCCAGGAAGTATCCCCCCTCCTCTCCCTCCCCCTCCCCTCCCCTCCCCTCCCCTCCCCTCCCCTCCCCTTCCCCCTCCTCCTTCCTGCTCCCTCTCCCCATCCCCACCACCTTCACCCATTCCCCACTTGGCCAGATCCTCTGATTGCATAACCTCTGTTCTGGCTCCTGCTGTTGAAACTGCTTCTTTTAGAAACAAAATAAGGGATTTACCTGGTGGCACAGTGGTTGAGAATCCGCCTGCCAATGCAGGAGACATGGGTTCGAGCCCTGGTCCAGGAAGATCCCACATGCCACGGAGCAGCTAAGCCCATGCGCCACAACTACTGAGCCTGCGCTCTAGAGCCCGCGAGCCGCACTACTGAGCCCACACGCCACAACTACTGAAGCCCGCGCACCTAGAGCCCGTGCTCTGCAACAAGAGAAGCCACCGCAACGAGAAGCCCGTGCACCGCAACGAAGAGTAGCCCCCGCTCAGCACAGCTAGAGAAAGTCTGTATGCAGCAACGAAGACCCAACACAGCCAAAAATAGATAAATAAATAAATTTTTTAAAAAGGAAAGAAAAAAAAAAGAAACAAAACAAACATTATCCTTGGCGAGACTAGTCCCTTCCACACACATATCTGGCACTGGCAGGAGAGGTGATTCTCAGCAGGTGTCTGGGCGAGGTGTTGGGCCGGACAGCTCTGGCAAGTGACCCCTACAGGCTCAGACTGGCCGACCGTGCGAGTAGCATGGAGCTGGTCACCATGGGGCTGGTGCTCCCTCCTTGTGGGACAAGGGCTGCAACTGCAAGGCCAGTGGAGAGGTGAGAAGGCCGGCTGCCAGCAGGTGAGGGAGGGAGGGGCCCCAGACTCTGCAGCCCAGACTTTCTGTGTCTCTGCGGCTGTCACGATTTGCCCTGAAAAGAGGCTGCCATCTAGCTGATCTGTAATGTTCTAGAAGACCCATACTCGACCTCAGACTCTTACTGTCAGGCTCTCTCTCTCTTCTTTGGGCCTCCCACCTTCCCCAGCCCTCTCTCCCTCCCTTCCTCTCTCTCTTCTCTTTGGGGGAAAAAAAAAGCTTCAGTGGGGCCTTCAGCTGTGTAAAAGGAAAGCCAAAGACTTATTTAGGATCAGAAACATCTAAGCCAATGAGGAGGAAACATGCTGCATAATAATATTTACCCCTTAGATGTGACCGATCGTGGTGAACAAGATGCATCGCCCTCACCCCCACAGGGTGGTCATTAGCCTCTTTCAGAGTGCATTCACCTCAGCTCACAAAAAGAGCCTTTTAGCAAGGAGGGCACACTCACCAGTGCTTGGTAAGCTGTTGACTTTAGGGAGAAAAAGGTTTTTTTGTTTCATTTTGTTTTGTTTTTGTAAAAGAGAAAAGGAAAACTGGGGGAAAGTGAAATAGCATGTTTAATGAATAAATCTGTACAATTGTACTCCTTTGCAGTTACTTTTTGTTGGGTGGGTCCACAGGTGAATTTCACAGATGTTGCCATTCAGTGTGTGTACTTTTATTTCAGCCCCAGACTCATTTTCTTTCACTTTGGAGCTAATGCCAGTTGCATGTCTAGTTTTGAGTGTGGGAAAATAGAATCAGCAAATCACACTCGTTGTTCATCCTTTTCCAGTATTTTGTTTGTTTCTGCAGCAGCAGTGTATGCCAACTTTTCCTGTATATACACCGCAGCTTAACTTCTTCCTCTGCCCACTGCCTCGTCTTCCTTTTCCTTCCACAGGTGTTGGTTGATCCCAACCGCACTCCTTAATAAATATCCTACCCACCAAACACCATCTCAAAGTCTGCTTCCCAAAGAACCCAACCTGCAATAGCCATGACTGCACAAAGCCAGCTGTCTATATGCATAGAAGTTAAGGAGTTCCCTGTGGTCTAGTGGTTAGGATTCAGCGCTTTCTCTGCCAGGGGCCCTGGTTCAAATCCCTGGTCAGGGAACTAAGATCCTGCAAGCCACACAGCGTGGCCAAAATTTAAAAAGAAAAGTCAACCATGTGTTTCACTGGGACAGCACCCCTATTTTTGTGGACGAATTCAGGTGTCCATTCAGGACATGTCTGCCACCTGTTATGTGTCTGTTATGTTGTTATGTGTCTCCTCCACTTCAAACACTACAGTGGAAATGACAAGAGGAAGCTGGAGGGGGATTCTGAGGCTGCTACAGTTTGGGGAGCTCCTAATACCACTAAGACTCTTCAGATGCCACCAAGGTTCCTTGGCCTGGACTGTGATGTTTCAAGTGTCTCTATGGAATCAGGTGAGCCCAGGTGATCTGGGCCAAGGACATCCATTCTGTGCTGTTTTGTTCTCATGTCCTGAGCAATGGAAACTGCAAAGCTATACCAAGTATGAAACAGCTGAGCCTAGGTAAACTGGGTAGCTGTGATACAGATGAAAGCTTGATCAGCAATATGCAAACAAATGTGCCCAATGGGTGCAGCTAAATCGCACCCGCATGACCCGTTTCACCAGATTGAGGTATGAGTATGGTACGTGTCATAGTTAGCTCGAGATGTTATAACAAAACACCAGAGACTGGGTGACTTAAACTACAGACATTTATTTTTCACAGTTCTGGAGGATGGGAAGTCTGAGATCAGGGTGCCAGCATTTCTGGTTCTTGGCGAGGGCACACTTCCTGGCTTGCAAATGACTGCCTTCTCCCCATATCCTCACATGGTGGAGAGAGGAAGTTCTGGGGTCTCTTCCTCTTCCCATAAGGGCACTAATCTCATGATGGGGGCTGCACCCTTGCAACCTCATCCTAAACTTAATTTCCTCCCAGAGGTCCCATCTCCTAATGCAATGACACTGGGGGATCAGGGCTTTAACATTTTCACTTGAGTGGACACAAACAGTACACCACCTTTATTTTCCAATTAATCACTTGAGACCACACATACCTGTGTTAGTAAGAGTCCAGTATTTCTCGCTCCTTCCCAAATTGTCCAGGAATCCAGGGATTTATTCTCAAAGGTGTCTTTTAGATCCAAGAGGCCAGGCAAAGAAAAAAATGGGATTGTCCCATGTGTTTACTTCTGCTTTCACTCTCAGGGGGTGTGCAAATTGGGTATTTTCAGGACAATGTCCCCTCTTGTTGCATCAGTCAGGCCCCAGGCATACTCACAGGGCCCGACCAAGGGGAGGTTAATGGTGGGCTTATCTACAGACACGTAGGCGGGGCTCGGGGACCCACCAAGGGCTGGTGAAGCGCTCAGGAGAGTGAATACCAGGAGGTGGGATCATGGGTCACCTTGGAGTCTGGCTTCCACAACACCCTTTTGCCCATCAACCATGGTCCTGCATCTGGCCTGCAGTATGGAGATGGCGACCAGAACTCTAGGAGTCATCTTGAGTCTTGAAGTGACTTAAGAATTGTACCAGAGTTTGGCTTCAGTGGTGCAAGCATTTTGGAAATTAGAATGTGTTATGTACCTCAAGGAAAGAATTATGTGCTGTTATTTTACGTGTATTTGCTCTCTCTTACCATTTAGAATGTAACCTTCTTGAACACAAAGACTGTGTCTCCTTGAAGTGCTGACGACGTTGCAGTGCCCAAAGTGAGGGAAGAGGAAATTCTTGTTGAGTAGATGACTTTAAATAATGCTATGGTAAATATCCTCAGGTATCCAGAAAAAAGAAAAAAAAAAAGAATTGTATCAGTTCAAAAACTCATGGAACAAAACTCCGTGAGGATTCTGGAACGAGGAATTCATTATAGGGGTTCAGTCTTACACGGTGGTGGGAGGGGATAGGAAGATAAAGATTTGAACATGGAATCAAAGAATCAGAGAAAGGGCACTAACCATCCCTGGCAGGGATGAGTGAGTCAGAGGCTGCAGAAATCTAGAAGCTAGGCACAACCACTGTTAGAGAAAGACCATGAGGAGGAATTTCTCTGGAAGATTGCTGGCTTTTGGGGGTTACCATCTCTGTGAATTCACCAGGAATATCTAGTAGGGGGCTTGGGGCCACTTTTGATCAGCAGGACCAGCAGTCCAGAAGGAGAGATGGACGCAGGAAGATAAGATCCAGGACAAATTAGAACCCACCAACGACGCTGCGTCTCTCTCCCGCTGCCTCTAACTTATGACAGCCTTCAAAGAAGAATGGCTGCGAGCCTCACCCTGCCTCCCAAATCTTTCATGCCATCACTTCCGGCTAATTCTAACCTTGAACCATGCAGGATAGTGAAACCAGGTGGAAAAAGGCACAACATCGGAGTAGAAGCCATTATATACTCCACATTTTAAAAATAAAAGTAAATGAAAAAAGTGGTAGAGCAGAAAGACAAAAGGCACTTAAGTCCTTGAAGAGTACATGGTACTGTTATTCTAATCCTGGACTATCCACGCCAGACGTCCTTTACATGGGAGAGAAACAAACTTATACCTTGTTCAAGCCATTCTTGTGTTAGGGTTTTTCATTCATACAGCTGAGCCTAATCCTAACTGAGACACCCAGTATTTTTCTAATGTATTCTTTTTCTTGCCTATGTCAGCTCAATTGGGCCTTCTGTCACTTTCTTTATATTTGGCTTTCTTTGAAATCCAAAGACTGTTAACCAATACAGCCATAGAGCATGGTGACGAGTTAAAATCAGTAAAAGTTCTAACTATTATGCATTTAGTTGTCATTTAATTTTTTAGCGTAACCCTGCGAGGTAGGTTTTATTTTTATCCGCACGTCACAGTGTGGGAAACAAGGCACAGAGAGATTCGGTAACTTGCCCAAAGTCACACAGCTAGGAAGTCGAAAAACGAAGACTTAAACCTAGGCAGCCACTCCAAAGGATTTGTTTTTGCTCTTTCTTGAGGTGAAATTCATAAAACATAAAATAACTATTTTCGAGTGAGCGATTCATTGGCATTTCACAATGTTGTGCAACCACCACCTCTAACTACTTGCAAAACATTTTCATCACCTCAAAAGGAAACCCCCTACTTATTAAGGGGTTACTTCTTATTCCCCTCTTCCTCCTGGTCCTGGCAGCCACCAATTCACCAGCAATAAAGGTCTTGTGTCACACTCTATGATTTTATTTCTTTGTTTTTAATTCTCTTTCTTTTATTCCACCCCTCACTCTCTCCCTCCCCAGCTCCCGACTCTGTCTCCTTATATCTTTCCTTTTCTGTGTTACTGCGGAATTTCTTCAGCTGGTTGATTAGGTGCTCTACTTGTCCATTCAAAAGTCCCTTAGGGGCTTCCCTGGTGGCACAGTGGTTGAGAGTCCGCCTGCCGATGCAGGGGACACGGGTTCGTGCCCCGGTCCAGAAAGATCCTACATGCCGCGGAGCGGCTGGGCCCGTGAGCCATGGCCGCTGAGCCTGCGCATCCGGAGCCTGTGCTCCGCAACGGGAGAAGCCACAGCAGTGAGAAGCCCGCGCACCGCAAAACAAACAAACAAACAAAAGTCCCTTAGGGTGGACAAACACATCATGGAAGAATCATCTAGATTTTTTTTAGTGCTGAGGGAGCTCCTTGGGTGCCCTCCTGCATAACTTTGAGCAAACAAGTTCTTTCTTGTCTATCCTGATTCCTCATCCTGCAATCCCAGTGGTAAAGGGAGGGACTCGGAGACCCAGAACAAACTTACTGCCTGACATTGGAAAGGTCTCTTCCTTGATATCTGAGCTCTCAGGGATTCTGCCACCTCAACAGCTTTTGTACATTTGTTTCTCTCTCTGTCTGGGCACCCTTCCTTCTCTTTCCTAATGACTATTTCCTCTCCTGCATCAGATTCTTCAGAGAGGTTTGTGGAAGTCCCCTTTACTTCAGGGCTGGGAGAAACGGCAGCACAGAAGAAAGGCAACCATTTCTTAGCACCAAGAAGAGCAGCCCACAGTCCCTTCTTTCCTCCCCAAAGCTTTTAACTCTGTGGTGGTTTTTAGATGTGCCCACAAATTCCTTGACACTCCTCCAGTCCAGAGATGGAGTCTAATGGCTCTTCTCTTGAATATGGGCTGAGCTTATTGACTTGCTTCTATTTCAGTCTGGTGATTAAACATCTAACTGGGTTGGGGATTAAGGAAGGCCCATCCAGGAGAATTTCTCCTTTGATTAACCCAAAGTCAACTGATTAGGGAACTCAGTTACATCTGCAAACTCACTTTGCTTTTACCATGTTCTACTGACTAGAAGCAAGTCATACTTCCCACCCTCACTCTGTCCAGAAAGAAAAGAAAGTTTCCTCTGTTATCTAGGCACTTACCTGGCCATCACAGCAAGGTCATGACGTTCTCCACTGAACACACACAATTTCATAAAACATCAGCATCGGTTAAGGCCATTCTTTGACCATCATGGATCAGGACAAAATCAAGGCTACTCCATAATAATGTCTGAACACAGAAAAACATAAACATTGTCCAAACCGCAAACCACAAAATACTAAATATCCCCCTCTCCCCGTTAATGTGAATAGCTGCTGCCTCTTTAGCTATTATAGCTTTAGCCTCACTGTAGTCTGCCCTCCCTATGGTTAAGAGTTATTAAAGCATCTGTATTAGTCAGCTCAGGCTGCCATAACACAATACCATAGAGGTGGCTTAAACAGTGGAAATTTATTTGCATTCAGTTCTGAGATCAGGGTGTTAGCAGCTCCAGTTCTGGTGAGAGCTCTCCTCATGGCTTGCAGATGGCTGCTTTCCAAGTGTCCTCACAGGGTGGGGATAGAGAGGAAGCTCTCTATGTCTCTTTTATAAGGGCACGAATCTCACTATGGGTGCCCCACCCTCATGATCTCACAGAACCCTAATTACCTCCCCAAGGCCCCTCTCCAAATACCATCACACTGGAGGTTAGGCATCCAATGTATGGATTTGGGGGTGGGGGGACACAATACAGTCCATAGACAATCAGAATTACCCCTGTTTCCATCCATTCCAGAGCAACACCTCCACTTCCTTAAAGCCTCCCTCAAATCACCCAACACAAACCCAAATCTTAGAATAAGTCCTTCCTAATATCCTCTTATTGAGATTCCACAGTCCCCTGTGGTGTGAGTTCTCTCTCACTGCAACAAGTCATATACCCAACTTGTTCAAATATATGTGTTCCTGGTGTTCTATGACTGGAGGGCATTGGCACACTATCTTAGGGTCAATTCATGTGCAAAAGAACAAAAAAAAAGAGAGACCCAATTAAGTAAAAAGACAGAAAGAAATTTCATGGAACTCATTATGGGAGATAGAGCTGTATCTCAGTCTCTCTTTCTCTGGTGAGTCATAGCCTCTTGTTCTACTTCCCTCAAGAAGCCAACATACTCCTCTCTCTGTAGATCAACTGCTTCTAGAAGGCTTTTAATTTGTGCACCACAAACTAGGCTTGAATGTGTCACTGGCTTCCCCTGGCAATGTGACTTACTCAAGAAAAATGACTTTGGGTTCACAGTGTAAAAGGAAAGAATCTGATTGATATAATACATTCCTTGTCCCGTCACCATGCCAGGAGTATACTGTTAGTCCAAACCACTGTGGCCAAGATGGTGAGGTAATGCAGTAATAATTATATAATTTACTAGACATCTTGTTGGCAGGGGCTCTTGGTGAAGAATAATTTCAAAATGTTTCTTGGACCCGAATTCTGTCAATCTCATCAACTGTCCACCCAACCTTTAAATGGTTGCCTTCAGATTTAGTGCCGATCTGGAAGCTATGTCCAAGGGAACAGGGTCACATGATGTAAATCATGGACATTATTGCAGAAGGAGCCAACCAGTCCTTTTCTCAGAGGCATATACTGAACTCTGATGGCTTCCCCTCTTGTACCATTGCCAAGTATTTTCTGAACTTTCTTCTAAGAACTGTGTACTGCAGAGATCCTAAGACTGCTGGGAGTGACAGGAAAGACCTAGGTGTGGTGACGTACATCTGCTTCAACACTGAATGCTGGCAGAACTCAGACTGGTGAAGCCTTAAATGAACATTTGAAGGAGTAAATTAAAAAATGAATGCCTTGGCTTTAGATGCAGCTCTGCAGAATATATGTTTTAAAGTTTCATTATGCCACTGTACATCAAAATAGGTCAATATAAATTAGAATACTGTCATGCCAATAGGACTTGTAAACACAATATTTTAGGTTTATATTGCATTCCAAGACCCATAAAAATTATTCTGAATGGCTGTTTGCTCTTTGAAGCCAAATGAAAAGGTATTTGCAATTTGTTTATTAACAAATCAAATCACTGATATGATATTGGATTTGGTACTTCTCAAACTGACTGACAGTGAAACATCCTCAGGGGTCAATTATGTAGCATGGCTGGTTTATAGTTTCCTGTGTGTCATTAAGAATAAGCACCGGGGCTTCCCTGGTGGCGCAGTGGTTGGGAGTCCGCCTGCCGATGCAGGGGACGCGGGTTCGTGCCCTGGTCTGGAAAGATCCCACATGCCGTGGAGCGGCTAGGCCCGTGAGCCATGGCCGTTGAGTCTGCGTGTCCGGAGGCTGTGCTCCGCAACGGGAGAGGCCACAGCGGTGAGAGGCCCGCGTACCGCAAAAAAAAAATAATAATAATAAATAATAATAATAATAAGACAATGAGGCTGAGGCCTAAAAGTCAACAAACAGGATAATGGAGCAAAAGGATGGACTAAACTGGGCTTTTTATTACCTCGTTGACTAATTGAATCAGCTCTGGCGCTGCTTACCTCCAGACTTTTGCTTTGTAAGATAATTAAATATCTTTATTATTAAATCCACTGTTGGTACAAATAAACTTATCTACAAAACAGAAATAGAGTTACAGATGTAGAAAACAAACTTATGGTCACCTGGGAGTAAGGGGAGTGGATAAACTGGGAGATTGGGATTGACATATCCACACTACTATATATAAAATAGATAACTAATAAGGACCTACTGTATAGCACAGGGAACTCTACTCAATACTCTGTAATGGCCTGTATGGGAAAAGAATCTTTAAAAAGTGTGGATATAGGTATATGTATAACTGATTCACTTTGCTGTACCCCTGAAACTAATACAACATTGTAAATCAACTATACTCCAGTAAAAAAATTTTTTTTTAAATCCACTGTTGATCCAAGATTCTTGTTTCACTGTGCAGCAAGACGAAGAGGCAAATAAGTGCCATCCAGGGAAGAGACCAGTGCATGATTCAAGGTCACTGAGAACAGACAACCTGCACACCACTCTCAAGCAGTATAGCTTTTCCTTACCTGCAAGAAAGGAGGCAGGGTGCAGGAGATCCAGCCCCTTGTAATGCATTGCCCCCACTGTGACCTGCTGATCTGTTCTGCAGCCAACGCCCATGATGTAACGGCACCCACCTTATTTCGTGCTGCAGTAACGGGACATGGACCCCTCCCCCATGGGGTCTGAAATTGAGAAAGCTGACACTGTGCCTGAGGGACACTGACACATCCTCTTAGGCAGAACAAGGGAGTGAGTACTCATCACTGAGTCCATAATGGGAAAGCTACTCCCTCACAAGGTGACAAGCCCAGCACAGGCTGTGAAGGCTCCTTATCTCTTGGTAAGGAAGTGTTCCAGGCTCAAGTCCCATTCATTTTTTTTTCTTTTTTTCTCTTTTTTTAAGAGTTTCATTTTTTTCTTTTTCTTTTCTTTTTTTTTTTTTTTTTTTGTGGTGCCACACTGCTTGCAGGATCTCAGTTCCCCAACCAGGGATTGAACCCAGGCCCAAAGCAGTGAAAGTGCAGAGTCCTAACCACTGGGCTGCCAGAGAATTCCCTCAAGGCCCATTCTTATGCAGCAGAGAGGGGATCAAAAAACTGCACACAGGAGGCTGCCTTTCTCAACAATTCTGCTACTTGCAAGGGAAAGCCTTCTAACTGCCAACTTCATGGCAGTAGAGTGACTCCCCTTAACAACCAACGTGTGCCTCTAATTCTCTTCTCTGAAAGTTAATTCTCCACCTTGTCCTCCTTGTCCAGCCTGAAGGGGGTTTAGAGGAGGATAACCCTCCTGCAGTTGTGCTGCTTTGCTTCTTTTTTTTAAAATTTATTTTATTTTATTTATTTTTGGCTGCAATGGGTCTTCATTGCTGCGCGTGGGCTTTCTCTAGCTGTGGCGAGTGGGGGCTACTCTTCGTTGCAGTGTGCGGGCTTCTCATTGCGGTGGCTTCTCCCGTTGTGGAGCACAGGCTCCAGGCACGCAGGCTTTGGTAGTTGTGGCACGCGTGCTCAGTAGTTGTGGCTCGCGGGCCCCAGAGCGCAGGCTCAGTAGCCGTGGCGCACGAGGCCTAGTTGCTCTGCGGCACGTGGGATCCCCCCGGACCAGGGCCCGAACCCGTGTCCCTCGCATTGGCGGGCGGATTCCTAACCACTGCGCCACCAGGGAAGCCCTTTGCTTCTTCTTGTTCATTGGGGTCTTACAATTGCCTCGATCAACCACAGACCGAGAGTATATTTAGACAACTCCCTTGAACCTGCTTTAGGAGATGCTTCAATTCTTGGGAATGAAAGTGAGTCCCCCTAAAACTGAGTTCCTTTACCAAGTTTATGATTAATCTCTCTATCCAAAACTTTATTCCCTTGCATGTCTCCTCTGACCTCAATCCCTTTCTTGTCCCCTCTAACCTCAATCTTGTGCTGACTGAACACTAATTAACCAGAGTCAGATGACTAAGATTGCTGTTGTCGTAACATCATTAATGTACTAAAATTGCTATTAAAGATATCATCATTAACTACGAACTCAGGTTGTTTCTCCAGGGCAAGATGAACTTGGAGATCCCTAAGCCATGGGCCCCCTGGCTACAGAATCGTAAACTGAAGATATCCCGACTCCCGAAACTATGATTAAGAAATGTCACAAGATGATGATTAATCCCGATTCTGTTGTTCTTCCTCTTTAAAACATCCCTCACTCGGAGACTGAGTTGGAGTGGATCTGAGGTTTGTCTCCCACTCCCTTGCTTGGTGCCCTACAAATAGGCCCTTACTTTGCTGCAAACACCCAGAGCTGGGCTGTCTGTGCTATGGGCATACGAGCCCTTGTTTGATTACAGGAACTCCATGGAGGTTGTCTGTAATACCAGAAATCTTGACAGCTCCTGGGTTTTGCATCTAAACTCAGGGCCAATGGGGTGCCTTTGTGTTAATTAGAAAAAGACTCTCCCTCTAGATGGAAACAATGATCTCATCTGGGCAGAGCCATTAGTCAAAGTGCAGTTTGATAAGCGTTATCGATATTTTCTTGAAAAAAAAAGTGTCCTCCAGTGGTTGCATGTAGCTCTGCACCAAGGCGGGTGACTTGGCAGGTGAAGTGGGAGCAGGTTGCATTTGCTGGTCACTCCTTGTGCAGTGAACAGCCTGCACAACTGCACAGCCATTCACTGTTTGGAACCCACCCTCGAGAGTTTGCCTCTCAGCAACAGTTATCAGAGCTCTAGACCCCTGAGGGGAGTCAACAGAGCTGGACTTACAGACAGATGTTGGCCACGATACTGATGGCAGGTGGGACCAAGGGTATCCATCAGATCATCTCCAAGAAGAAGATCCAGAGACTGTCTGTACTAATTAATGTAAAGGCCAGGGAATTTCCTGGTGATCCAGTTGTTAGGACTACATACTTCCACTGCTGGGAGCCCAGGTTAGATCCCTGGTCCGGCAACTAAGATCTCACATGCCGAGCTATGTGGCCATAAATAAATAAATAAATACATAAATAAATAAGGAATGCATGTAGCAGGACTAGGGGATAAAGCTCTCAACCTGGTTGTAATCCCTCCAGATTCTCACAGTCACTTGGGCAGATGGAGAATCCCCTTAGTAAAGACAGGAAACACTGCCCAGAGGCAGATCTAACCCCAGAAACAGGTGTCCCGAAAGGTATGCATGCACCAGATAATGCATCAGGCACTTTACATCATTGTCACTGAACCGTCCTATAATTGTCCCCACTTTAGAAATGAATAAAATGAAATGCAGAGATAGTAAATGTCCAAGGTCTCAGCTAGGAAGCAACAGAGTTGGATTCATGCTCAGGGCTAATCATCTCCTGCGCCTGACTCCCTATGGAGCTGGGGGTACAGCGTCACCTGGTGGTATCTTGTCTGAGCTGCTTCTGGAGGAGGAGAGAAAACAAGATAAAAAGGTAACAGCTAACACAGAGCATTTACAATGTGCCGGGCACTGATTTAAATGCTTTACTTAGATTTAACTTAAATTAACTTCTTTAATACCTCCTCCTAACAACCCTTAAGGCAGTTAATTAATAATTAATCATCTCCACCCCTCTCTGATATTTTACTCTTTTTTCTTTGAAAAAAAATATTTTTATTATGGAAGATTTCAGGCATATACAAAAGTAAATATAACGATGTATCCCTCATCTTTCAACAATGATCAACTCATGGCCAATCTTGTTTCATCCATACTCTCAACATCCCCTCTCTCCACACCCCCCAAAAATCAGGACTCTTTTGAAACAAAGCCCAGGTGTATCAATTTTCGCCTGTAAATACTTTCACTTATATATCCCTAAAAGTATCCCCATTTTGCTCTTGGGGAAACTGAGGCATGAAGAAGTCACATACCTGATCAAGGTCACTTTGCTGATGGGGTGCAGAGGCTGGATTGACCCCAGTGGTCTGGTTCCAGGGTTTTTGCCATTGGCTATTGTGATACCTCTGGAGTGTGGCATCACTCAGGCAACAGTGTTACTCAACCACTCCTTTTCAGAATTGTCAATTTGCTTCTCAAATTGACAAAGTTGGAATATAAACAGTAGGAGGTGAAAGTATTGTTATCAGTGTTAACATTACTAAAGTTGATAACCAGACTGCAGCTGTGCCAGAGAATATCTCTGTTCTTAGGAAACACACACTGAAATATTTAGGGGTAAAGGCCATGCTGTGTGTAATAATGTACCCTAAATGATTCAGGAAAAGTATCAGATAAGATATTGGGCATGGGAGACAAATGATATTGGAAATGAAATAAAATGTTAACCAGGGCTTCCCTGGTGGGGCAGAGGTTGGGAGTCCACCTGCTGATTCAGGGGACACGGGTTCGTGCCCCGGTCCGGGAGGATCCCACATGCCACGGAGCGGCTGGGCCCGTGAGCCATGGCCACTGAGCCTGCGTGTCCGGAGCCTGTGCTCCACAACGGCAGAGGCCACAGCAGTGAGAGGCCCGTGTACCGCAAAAAAAAAAAAAAAAAAAATGGATTCATGCCTTTTCTAGGAGGACCCCAGGGAGATTCTTTAACCCAGCCTGGGGTGGGAGGTGAGGGGTCTGAGCTAACTATTTACTGAGGCTTTAAAGCCCAAGGATTCAGAGGTGAACCAAAAACCCAGCCCCTGCTCTTAGGACTCACCAAAATGTTCTGTGCAGGCCAAGAAGCAGAGTAGCCCCATTATCACATTCGATGGTGACTATATCCCTGGGAGGTAGGCATAATTATGAGCCCGATTTACAGATAGAGAAAACTGAGAGATTGAAATAACTTGCTAGAGTTACACAGAGAGCTGCGGCAGTGGCAAGGCAGACACTTGAATTCAGATAATTCCTGTTCTCAAAAGTTTCCAAACTGGAGGCTCCAGCCCTTCAAATCTCACACTTGGGCCTCCAGCCCATCTCCCCAAACTTTTCCTGTTCCTTTTGAATGCTAAACCATTCAGCATTCCACTCCACACCCTCCCACCCCACAATCTCCCACCCAACAACCCCCCACCCAACCCCACCACCCCCATCCCCACCTCACCTCCACCAACTGGCTAAACCACATACTTTCATCAACCAAGGCAGTTCTTCCCCTAAGAGAATTCCAAAGTCAGCTGCTGAGACTGTACACTTCCATCCCACTTAACATCTGTGTCTTACTGGCCAGGTGTTGCAGGGTGAGGAAGATGGACCCTGTCCCTGTCCTGGATGCTGTACAGCTCTGGGCTTGGGGCACAACCAGCATCAGAAATTATCAAAGATGGGCAATTTAAAGACCCTCTGGCTTCAAGTGGAAGGTGGATGGGAGTCTGCAGGCCTGGATGCCAGGAGCTCTAGGAGGAGACTAGGTTGGACCCAAAGGGAAGGTAGGAGGGGGCAGATTGAAACCAAATGTTGCAGGCAGAAGGAACCAGACCCCCATGACTCAGGCATTTGAAATGAGGAAATTCTTAACCAAGAGAAAGATACAGTGCTTTCTGTAAGAGAAATGGAGACATTGTGTCAGAGCCAGTCCATGAAATACCTCCCAGAAGTTGAAACAAATGAACCAGAGCTGCATGTACTGGATATGAATGATCCCAAAAACCAAGAAAAAAGGTCATTTGCAAAAAGGTATGTGTATGCTATGTGCTGCCCTGTGTATCAAGTTCTTAAACCTGCAAAAGAATACTTTCCCAAATATTGTGTTGGATGCACACATATGTAGTAAAAGAATAAAAAGATATGTCAGAATATTAACAGTAAGAGAGTGGCTTCCCTGGGGAAGGGAGGGAGCGGGGCAGGGTGGGGGGAGGAATATGACATCTGGGAGGGGACACAGGAGACCCCAACTCAGTCCGGAATATTTTCTTTCTCTAAATAAATAAATGGTAAAAATGCTAAGATATAATAAAGATAAGTGTGCAGACACAACTAATCATGACAATTCCTCAAAACCTGTCCTGTCTCTGTATTTGAAATAATTATTTCTAAAACAGAAAGGGAGGGTAGGTGGAACCAGATAATAATCAGATACAGTTGTAGATGGAGGGGAGGGAGCAAGAATCTTCACAGGAAAGACCTGCAATTTTATTTTTCTCAACCTGTGGCTGCCTTCCTGATGTGAATTTATGGGGGCCGTGCCTTACTTTTTTTTAAACTCCCCTCCCCCACTACAGTATGATACATAGAAGGTATCAGGAAAAGAGAGGATGGGGTGAGAGTGTTACTGAACCCAACGTGGGTTCACTCGCCCACCATGTAGCAAAGCCAGTCCACTGATACCAGGTTGTGGTGAAGGAAAGTACAGCATTTATTGCAGGGCGCCAAGCAGGGAGAACAGGCAGCTCATGCTCAAAAGACCCAAACTCCCCAATGACTTTCAGGGAAGGCTTTTTAAAGGTAACATTTGGAGTGAGGTTGCAGTTTGTGGACTTTCTTCTGATTGGTTGATGGTGAGGTAACAGGATGATGTTTCAGGAATGTTAATCATCAACCTTGTGGTTCCAACCAGTCTGGGGTCTACTTGCTTGTGGTCCATGTAGTCACCATCCTCCACCTGGGTGGGGTGGAGGGTCTTAGTTTCTGCAGAACAGCTCAAAGATATGTATCAGAATGCTGTGTATATCAGTTGGGGGAGAACTAGGGCTCTGTTTTATCAGTGGAACCAATGAACCATCATTACTTTTCTTGCTCAACTGCTCCTCCTTTGCTTCTGCATTCCCTCACTTCCCTAATAGTAACTGTTTAAGTCTGTTCTTTGGAACTCAGAGAAGGCCTGGGAGACAAAAGCCTTTTTCTACAAACAAGAAAACAGGGACACAAAAGGGTTTTTGTACCCAGGAAGGCCCCACAGGATCCTGCTCCCTCCTGCTGAGGGGAACAGGGCTGGGACAAGAAAGGGAATACAGTTTTGGATAGAGAGGTTAATCATAATCTCAGCAGGGGAATGCGGTTTTAGGGGGATTTGGTTTCAAGAGCATGGGATGAAGTGGTGAGTGAGAGGTTATATGAGGGGGTGGATGAGGGGATGGATGAGAGATGGGATAAGGGATGGGATGGGGGACAGCAGTAGAAGACCAAACAACATTGCTGCCTGTGGCCTGTGACATAGTCAAGTCCCTCATGTTACTCACAGCCAAGGATGCTCTTGGAATCTGGGGAAGCCCTAAGCCCAGGGTAGCAAGAAGGAAGCAAGACTCATCTGAAACTTCCCCTTTGCCCAGTTCTGGGTGCTGGGTGGGGTAGCTTTGCAGGAGGGAAGGCAAAGAAACTAAGATAAGCAGAGCTGGGCAAAGAACATTAGCAGGAAGGCATAGGTCAGAGAGCAGATGGCGTGGCTCCCCAGATAGCAAGTCAGGTTCTAGAACTGTAAGGTTTGGAGGATCTCAAGCAAAATAAACCCCCAGCAATTTCCAGAACACACCCACCACTCAGCCTGCTGGAACCCTGGGGTTGGCAGCCCCCAGAGTGGTCTTAAAAAATCCATCATAGGACTTCCCTGGTGGCACCCGGGGAAAATAGGTGGATAAGAATCCGGCTGCCAATGCAGGGCACATGGGTTCAAGCCCTGTTCCGGGAAGATCCCACATGCTGCGGAACAACTAAGCCCGTCGGCCACAACCATTGAGCCTGCGCTCCAGAGACCATGTGCCACAACTACTGAGCCTGCATGCTGCGACTACTGAAGCCCACGTACCTAGAGCCCATGCTCCGCAACAAGATAAGCCACCGCAAGGAGAAGCCCATGCACCGCAATGAAAAGAAGCCCCTGCTCGCCACAACTAGAGAAAGCCCATGTGCAGCAACAAAGACCCAACGCAGCCAAATAAATAAATAAATAAATAAATAAATTTTTTAATCTTAAAAAAAAAATCCATCATAGGAGGCTAAATTTAAAGTCACCCAGGGGGGAATTCCCTGGCTGTCCAGTGGTTAGGACTCCGCACTTTCACTGCCAGGGCCCAGGTTTGATCCCTGGTCTAGGAACTAAGATCCTGCAAGCCACACAGCATGGCCAAAATATTAATAAAATAAATAAATTAAAAGTCAGCCAGGCCCTCACCCAGTCCAGATCAGAGGGGGTCTGATGGGAAGTAGCTGGTTAGGGGTCAGCTGTCAGCCACAGAACAAGATGTATGGGCATCTCCCAGTCCAGGGGAGGAGAGGCCAGGATCCACCACAGATAACTCAGTTACTGCAAAATCTATAATAGGAATCTCTGAATCTTTGCTCTTTAGACTGAGAATTTGGGAACCTTTATTGCTCTTTAGATGAATTTGAGAGACTAGCAAACTGTATTCAAATCACTCATTCAACAAAATATTTATTGAGTACCTACTGTATGCCAGGCACTGGGGACACATCAGTAAACCAGACAGAAGTCCCTGCCATCATGGAGAGAATATTTTGGTGGGGGAAGGCAGAATGAAAATGTAAATCAATATATAAGATGCGTTCAAGGTAGTGATAAGAGGCTATGAAGAAAATCTGTATGTATTTAACAAACACATTCAAAGCTGACTACATGCCAGGCACTATTATTGTAAGTGCTTAGAAAATATTAATTCATTTAATATTTCTTAAATACCTTATTTAATAAATTAAAGCAGGGTCTGGGATTGGGGAGGGAGCTAATTCAGCTTGTTTCATCTGGAAAAGTCTCTTCTGGAGGGGACCAGCCTTTAAGCTGAGCACAGAAAAGGAGCCAATCTCAATCTCCAGGCCAAGCATTTCAGGCAGAGAGCTGGTGAAAAGGCCCTGAGGCCAGCTTGGTGTTCAAAAAACTGAGAGGGCTAGCATGAGCAGAGAATAGAGTGGGCCAAGATGATGTCAAACTCAGCAGCCAGTGGACAGATCCCCAAAAAGGGCCCTGTAGGCCACCATGAGGGACTTGAATTTTATTACCATGGTAGTGGGTAGTCTTGTCTTGGAATCTTTAGAATCTTGGCAACTTTTACATTTTCTTTTCTGTAGGATTTTGCAATCAAGTTCATCTTAAAACAGTAGACTCTTAGACCTTTGCAATCTTGAAATTTCTATTCTAAGCCAAAACCCTTTCTGTCAAAACATGGCCAGAATGTTCTCTGCAGTCTCCTCGGGCCTTGATTCTAGCCTCTGACATCCCAGGGGTGTCTTCTGAAACCGGAGAGAGATCGGGGGAGGCTGGCCTACAGTTTGTTGCCATGAAGTGGGTGCCAGCTCTTAGTTTCTCCTTTGCCTTGTTCTGGAGGGTCTTGGGAGGTCCCAAGTCCAACCTCTAACCTCTCTGTCCACTCAGCACTTCTCCTGGGATAGCCAACAGGCATCTCAAACTTCTTCGGGCCAAAAGAGAATTCCTGATTCCGCTCCCTCCTGTAAAACCTGCTTCACCAGTCCCCATCTCCTTTCCACTTGCTGAGGACAAAAGCAATCTAGGATTAGGGAAAACATTTGTTTCACTAGAAAATACATCTTTCTGGGTTATCACATTCTGGTGTTGTTCATTGTCTTTGCAATAGTCTCTGCCCCTCTACTGTCTTTTGTTTTGTTTTTTTCATAAATTTATTTATTTATTTTATTTTTGGCTGCGTTGGGTCTTCTTTGCCGTGCACAGGCTTTCTCTAGTTGTGGCGAGTGAGCAGGGGCTACTCTTCGTTGTGGTGCGCGGGCTTCTCATTGTGGTGGCTTCTCTTGTTGCAGAGCAGGGGCTCTATGCTGGCAGTCTCAGTAGTTGTGGCGCGTGGGCCCAACCACTCCGCAGTATGTGGGATCTTCCTGGATCAGGGCTCGAACCCGTGTCCCCTGCATTGGCAGGCAGATTCTTAACCACTGCCCCACCAGGAGAGCCCTGCAACTGTCTTTGAAACGCATCAAAAAAAAAAAAAAAAAAAAGAAAGAAAAGAATTGAGACAAGATGAATAGATACATAACAAAGCAAGGATAGTTAAAATGTTATTGGTGGAAGCTAGATGGTGAATATATAGGTGTCTTTGGTATGTTTTAAAGGTTTCCTAATAAAATGTTAAATGAAAATGCAAAGCAAATCAAGTAACTTCCCGCTAGAAACCCTTCAACTGCTTCCCCTTGCACTAGAAATAAAATGCCAAATCTTTTCCACAACGTCCCTGCTGACCTCGATAGCATCATCATCTGCATTCAATCTTTGATGCAACAGATATTTATTGAGCACCTACTGTGTGCCAGGCACTGCTCTAGATGCTGAGGCTACAGCATGGATCTGACATTGAACCATCTTCTGCCTCAACAAGCCCATTCCTCTGGCAGGCCTTTGCACTTCCTGAAATTATCTTAATTTACAAGTTCATTTGCATGGGGACAAGTGCCCTGAGAGGGCAAGGTCCTTCTCTCTATTACAACTAGACCTCAATAACAATTAATTGGAAGAATATTAGCTTTGCATTTATTTAATGCTTGTTATATATGCACCTGGCCCTGTTTTAAGTTATGTACACACGTACCTATCTTTTTTTTTTTTTTTTGGCCGCACGGCTTGTGGGATTTTAATTCCCGGACCAGGGACTGAACCCGGGTCCTCAGCAGTTAGAGCCCGGAGTCCTAACAACTGGACAGCCTATAAATTCCCACACATAACTATTTAATTCTGAAACAGATCCCCATTCTTACAGAAGAATTAACAGAGAAGCTAGGCTGTGAACTCAAGTGCTCTGGGCTTCAGACATCATGTTTCTAACCACTATACTATACTGGTAAGTGAATGAATGATTTAGTCAATCATTCAGACCTGTCTGAATTCAAACCCCAACTGTGCCGCTTTGTTAGCTGTGTGGCCTAAGACTCTCTGAACCTCAGATCCTTTATTGGTTTTCTGTTTGTTAATTAATTAATTGTTATTGACGTATGGTTGATTTACAATGTCGTGTTCGTTTCAGGTACAGCACAGTGCCTCAGCTATACATACATATATATATTCTTTTTTAAAATTAATTAATTTATTTTTGGCTGCGTTGGGTCTTCGTTGCTGTGCCGGGGCTTTCCTAGCTGTGGCGAGCGGGAGCTACTCTTCGTTGCAGTGAGCGGGCTTCTCATTGCGGTGGCTTCTCTTGTCGTGGAGCACGGGCTCTAGGAGGGCGGGCTTCAGCAGTCGTGGCACGCGGGCTCAGTAGTTGCGGCTCGTGGGCCCCAGAGCGCAAGCTGGCCCACAGGATTTGTTGCTCCGTGGCATGTGGGATCTTCCCACACCAGGGCTCCAACCGTGTCCCCTGCATTGGCAGGCGGATTCTTAACCACTGGGCCAGCAGGGAAGTCCCAGATATATATTCCTTTTCAGATTCTTTTCCATTACAGGTTATTACAAGCTATTGAGTATAGTTCCCTGGGCTGTACAGTAAGTCCTTGTGGGTTAGCTATTTTATGCATGGTTCAAGGTCACGTCCCCCCTAGTTCGTGGTGAAGATGTAAGATGCTGGAGGAAATTGGCTTTAAGACCCCACACACGCACGCACACGCGAATGCACACCCGGATAACAGTGAGGAGGGAGGTAGGAGTCGGGGAGGGCGGTGCGGGGTCACCGCCAGGCACGGGGTGTGGCCTCCTGGTGGCGGCCAAAGTCTCTGGTTTCCAGCCTCTCCCCGCCTGCCCACGCCCTACCTGTGGCGCAAAGAGCTGTCTCCGCCCCCTCGAACCTGGGTGACCGGGGAGTCTAGTGTTCGAGAGTGTGTCCCGGACACCAGGCGGCGGCGGCGGTGGTCTGGGAGAAAAAAATCCGGCGGCGGGGAGAGAATCCTGCCCGGAGGCAGGGGGAAAGGCTAGCTGCCCCGCCTCCCTCCGCCAGATTTCTTCGGGGAAGCAGCCGCCCGGCACCTGCCCCCAGCTGGCCCAGCCGCGTGGAGCGTCTGGGAGCCCGCAGACGACCTGCCGAGATGGAGGCGGCGGGCACCTGGGCGCTGCTGCTGCTGCTGGCGCTGCTGCTGCTGGCGCTGGCGCTGTCTGGGACCCGGACGCGAGGCCACCTGCCCCCTGGGCCCACGCCGCTGCCGCTGCTGGGGAACCTCCTGCAGCTCCGGCCTGGGGCGCTGTACTTGGGGCTCTTACGGGTGAGGGGCCGCGTCGACGCCCTGGCTAGGAGGGGGTGGGAGGGTACCAGGGCCAGGAGAGGGAGGGGACCCCAGGAAGACAAACCACGCAGAGAGGCCCTTAGGTATCCTAGGGGATGCGGATGAAGGGTCCCAGGGCAGAGCTGAGAGAGTTGGGGGAGTCGCAGGGAGAGGGGGTGGGGCACCCAGGCTAGGAGGAGCAGAATCCTGCCCCCCGAATCCTGGAGACGGCGTGAGAGCTGGAAAGCAGGCTCCAGAGGGCCAGGAGTCCCGGGTTAGAGAGACTGGCGGAATCCTGGGAAGGTTGGGAAAGGGGAGGGGGGCAGGGAACCAAAGGTGAGAGAGACGAGTCCTCAAGCAGAAGAGAAACTGATGGTGTGATGGTGGTGGCTTGACCCAGAGGGAGAGGTAGTGGGGAGATACACGTGAGTATCCTGAGGAGGGGGCAGAGGATAAAAAAGAGAGGGTGTCCCCGGGGGAGCTGGAGGCAGAGGCTGGAGGAGTCCAGGAATCTGTCTGCGGAGAGCGATGGGGCTGGGGGGCTGGGGGAGGGGGGGATAGGCGGAGCTCAGCTAGGAGGGAGGGAGCTGGAAGTTCCTGGGACAGAGAAAGGAAGGAGAGAGAGACAGAATTTGATGTATTCCAGACATGGCAAGGAGCGGGCAGCGATCGTGGTACCAGTCCTCGGTGGAAGCTGCTCCAGAATTTGAGGATTTAGCAGTGATTGAAAGGGGTAGTTAGTCTTTTGGGGTTTTTTTTTTTTTTTCGGGGATGGGAGATGGGAGAGATTATGAGAGGCCACAGCTGCAGCTGCCCATTTTTGCTGCTGTAGGTCTGTGCTGTGGGAGCAGGGGTGGGTTCTGGGCTGTCCCAGTGTCAGAAGTTAGGGCTCTGCAGGGGGTAAGGGAAGGGGGACCAGAGAGTGTGTTGGGTGAGGGAGTTTGAGGAAGGAGGACTCTTGTGGGGGAGGGGGGTGAAATGCTGGGAGCTTGGTGCAAAACAAGAACTGAGTCTTCCAAAGGGACTGCTTCAGTTTGGGGCGAGGCAGGAGGGGCTCCTCTTAGGTGGCTCATCCAGCGACAGGGGCCACGATGGACATAAGACTTTAAAAGGCAGCAGCCTTCCCCACGTCACTCACCCCTTCTCGGTCCCTGCTCCCAGCTGAGTAAGAAGTATGGACCAGTGTTCACCGTGTACCTGGGACCCTGGCGGCGCGTGGTGGTCCTGGTTGGGCGCGAGGCTGTGCAGGAGGCCCTGGGAGGTCAGGCCGAGGCTTTCAGCGGACGGGGTTTGGTGGCAACACTGAACGGGACCTTTGATGGCCATGGTGAGTCCAAAGGGGAGCTGGAGGCTGCTGGGTCCTTCACTCAGAGCCTGCCACCACTTTCTGGTATGTGACCTTCCATGCGGTTCAGTGTCTCTGGGCCTCTGTTTTCTCATCTTAAATGGGATGATGACAGTGCCTAGTGCATAGGATTGTACTGAGGATGGCACGAAGGAAGCACTCATTAGTTACCTGGTTGTAGTCGTGTTATTAATGTTCCAGGCGAAGCCCCAGGGCTGGGAGGAAGAGGCAGAGCATTTGAGGCACTGGGGATTAGTGGGCAAACGCTCAGAATGTACACACTATTCTCTGTTAAGACCGAAAGCTGGAAGCCGGTGCTGGGCGCTCCAGGGAACACAGCCTTGAATAAACAGCCTCAGTCCTGCTCCCAGAGCGCATGGGTTAGGAAGAAACAGACCTGTCACTAGACAGTGGCAGTCCAGAGAGGAACTGGAGGAGGCGCCTGGCCCAGCCTGTCGGGTGGAGATTGTCCAGGACGTCTTCCTAAAAGACAGGGTGTGTGAGCTGAGACTCATAGGATGAGTGGGAAGGGTGTTCCAGGCAGAGAGACCAGCACGTACAAAAGCATGGAGGTGAGGGAAGAAGCATTCACTCATCAACTGACAAATTTTCATTACACCTGTCTTGGTACTGGGGACACAGAGGTGACAGATGTGGTGACATGTCTTACTGTGGGACATGTGGGCTTTGCAATAAGACAATGGAGGGAGAGACTAGATTTCTAAAATGAGAGGTACAGCCTTAAGAGCAGGACACAGGGGACCTTTACTGGCCAGGGGAGCAGAGGGATTTGGAGAGGAGAATGGGAGGAATCAGAGAAGGCTTCCTAGCGGAGTTGACATTTGAACTGAGACCTGAAGGCTGAGTGGAGTTAGTTCAGAGAGAACGAAGAGGTGAGTGATCCAGGCAGAGGGAACAGCCGGGGCAAAGGCCTAGAGGGGGCATCCTGGCACTTTTGAGGAAGTGAGAAAAGCCAGTGCAATTGAATTAGTAGCAAAGCTGGAGAAGTCTTCAGAGCCTGATCATGCAGGGCCCGAGTCAAGCCAGAGTTTGGACTTTGGGTTTTTCTGGGAAAGGATAGAGTCAGAGTTAGAAAGATCCTCTGGTTGCTGTGTGGGAGCCCAGCAAGGGGACTGGGCTGGACCAGGTCTGGGGCCGTTGAGTTGGGGAGGGGAGGTGGTTGGGAGAGGAATGCAGGGCTCTAGCCAGGGGATGGGATGTTCGGCGGCTGAGATGAGGAAGAGAGATGCTGAGGCCAGTTTGGGACACAGTGGAGGGATGGGTGGGCAGGGGACATCCAGGAGGAGGCGTCCAGAAGGCCGCTGTAGACTGGCATTCTACAAGTGGAAACAGCTCAGACCAGGGAAGGGACTGTCCAGGCCTCTTGGATAAGGAGGAAAACAGTGCACTTCCATCCTCCTCCCTCCCTTCTCAACCTCCAGTTGGCATGGGGCATGGGACCCAATAATACTCCATAAATGTTGGGATGGATGGATGGATGGATGGATAGAAGGGTGGGAGGGAGGGAGAAAGAGGAAAGAGGAAGGCATGATAAATGGATGAGTGGGTGAATGGAGGAATAAAAAGATGGATAGCCAGAAGGAAGGAAGAAATCTTCACTCACGCTGGTGAATCACAGAACACGGGGAGCCTGGATAATCCCAGATAGCAAGTCCTCAGGAGAAGGTCACCCTCAGGTTAGGCAATTACTGAGCACCTCGTGAGTCCTCCTCCTTGGGCTAGGCTCATATGGACTCAGGACAGGGCACCTCACTGGGAGGAAGGGAGGAATCCTGGGGAACGGGGGAGGGCTGGTCCCTCCTTGAGTCTAGCCTTCTGCGCAGGGGTTTTCTTCTCTAATGGGGAGCGATGGAGGCAGCTGAGGAAGTTCACCATGCTGGCCCTGCGGGACCTGGGCATGGGGAAACGAGAAGGTGAGGAGCTGATCCAGGCGGAGGCCCAGTGTCTGGTGGAGGCGCTCCGGAGGACCAAAGGTCAGCAGGGCGCCCGAGTGTGGCAGGGCCTTCCCTCGCGGACTGGGCTGGGGACTCTAGTCACTCCACCTCTCTCCTCCTCCACCTTCTGCCAATGTCCTGCTGTCTCCCTGAGGGTCTCTGTGTCCCTCGTACTGTCACGTCACTCTTTCTGCCTCTTCTCTTTTTTGTTTTGGCTATGCAGCATGTGGGATCTTAGTTCCCCCACCAGGGATCAGACCCGTGCCCCCTGCATTGGAAGTGCGGAGTCTTAACCACTGCACCACCAGGGAAGTCCCTATTTTTCTGTCTTTCTCTCCTGTAAGTCTGCCTCTGTCTTTCTCTGTCTCTCTCCGTGTCTCACTCTCTCTTTCCCTGTCTCTGTCTCCCTCTCTCTGTCTGTCTCTTTCCGGTCGGGTCTGGCCCCCACTCCATCTCCATGGACCAGCTCCGCCCTACGACAGCGCCCCTCTGCCCGTCTCCATCACAACTCCCCTCCCTGTCCCCTCCTCCCCAGGAAGGCCTTTTGACCCCTCACTGCTGCTGGCCCAGGCCACCTCCAACGTCACCTGCTCCCTCGTCTTCCGCCTCCGCTTCCCCTATGACGACAAGGAGTTCCAGGCCATGGTCCGGGCGGCTAGTGGCATCGTCGTGGGGGTCAGCTCCCCGTGGGCCCAGGTAAGGGGGTGGGACCCCTCTCTCTCCAAAGGCTCCTGCCCACCTCTTTCAGGTAACCCCAGAGCGCCCTGTCCACCCGCCCCTCTGCCCTGGTGCAGGGCCAGGCCCCCGTGAAAACGGCTGCCCGTCCCCCCACAGACCTACGAGATGTTCTCCCGGCTCCTGCAGCGCCTCCCGGGCCCCTACACGCAGTTCCTTGGCCAAGTGTGCACTCTGGCTGCCTTCGCCGTCCAGCAGATACAGCGGCACCAGAGGAGCCTGGATGACTCAGGCCCCGCACGTGATGTTGTGGATGCCTTCTTGCTGAAGATGGCAAAGGTGGGGGAAGCTTAGGGTTGGGGGCCTCCTGGCCAGCCCCTACACCCGGGTATAGCGGGGACACTCTGTCACCCTCCTTCTTTCTCTCTGCATGTCGCTCTGTGAATGTGTGTCTGTGTCACTTGCATCTCTCCTTTTTCTCCTCCCTCCAACCTCAGCCCCCTGCCCAGGCCTCATGCCCAGTGACCTGCCACCAGCAATCCCCACCATGACTTCCCCCAACCCACACAGGAAAGTTCCTATGAATTAGTCGTTTACTTACGAAACCTTGCAATGTCTAATTAGACTAATAAAGTCCTCTTTATTAATTATGTGAGAACAATTATCATATGAGAAAATTAGAATTAAGATGACCCCTGTGGAAATAACTAGTTTTGAACTGTACATACTTTGCAATTATGGGAGATATTCAGGGCCACATCCTTTGAATAAATGCAGCAGCCCTGTTCATGGAGAGAGAGATTTTTTTCCTTAACTCTGTGGCCCTTTTTTTTGGGGGGGGGGGTTACCATGTGGCTTGTGGGATCTTAGCTCCCAACCAGAGATTGAACCTGGGCCCTCGGCAGTGAAAGCACGGAGACCTACAACTGGACAGCCAGAGAATTCCCGAATTTTTTTTTAATAAATTTATTTTTATTTATTTATTTATTTTTGGCTGCGTTGGACCTTCGTTGCTGTGCGCAGCCTTTCTCTAGTTGCGGCGAGTGGAGGCTACTCTTCATTGTGGTGCTTGGGCTTCTCATTGCAGTGGCTTCTCTTGTTGTGGAGCACGGGCTCTAGAGTAGTTGTAGCACACGGGCTCAGTAGTTGTGGCTCGCGGGCTCTAGAGCACAGGCTCAGTAGTTGTGGCACGTGGGCTTAGTTGCTCCGCGGCACGTGGGATCTTCCCGGACCAGGGCTCGAACCCGTATTCCCTGCGTTGTCAGGCGGATTCTTAACCACTGTGCCACCAGGGAAGTCCCCCGAATTTTTATAATTTTTATTTTTTTACTGAAGTATAGTTGATTTATAATGTTTCAGGTATACAGCAGAGTGATTCGGTTTTATATATAAAAATATATATGAAACTGAATCATATATATATTCTTTTCAGCTTCTTTTCCATTGTAGGTTATTGTAAGACATTAAATATAGTTCCCTGTGCTATACAGTAGGTCCTTGTTGTTTATCTATTTTATATATAGTAGTGTGTATCTGTTAATCTCAAATATAATTAAATCTTTTTAATTTAAGAAATGAAAGGGAATGGGAATTCCCTGGCGGTCCAGTGGTTAGGACTCCGTGCTTCCGCTGCAGGAGGCCTGGGTTTGATCCCTGGTCAGGAAACTAGGATCCCACAAGCCATGTGGCATGGCCAAAAAAAATTTTTTTTAATTTAATTATAGTAAAATACACATAACATAAAACTTACCAACTTAGCCATTTTCAAGTGTACAGTTCAGTGGTGTTAGATACTCACACGACCACCATCCATCTCCAGAACACTTTCAACTTGCAAAACTGAAATTCTATACCCATTAAACAACAGATCCCCATCCTTCCCTCCCCCAGCCCTCAGCCCCCACCCTCCTACTTCCTTACTCTATGAATTTGCCTACTCTAGGGACCTCATATAAGTGGGATCACACAGTATTTCTCCTTTTGTGGCTTATCTCACTTAGCATAATGTCAAGTTTCATTCACATTGTAGCATGTGACAAGATTTCCTTCCTTCTTAAGGCTGAATCATATTCCACTGTGTGGATATAGCACATTTTCTTTATCCATTCATCTGTCAGTGGACACTTGGTTGCTTTCACCTTTTGGCTATTATGAATAATGCTGCTATGAACATAGGTATACAAATGTTCTACAAGATCCTGCTTTCTACCCTTCTGGATAAATCCCCAGAATTGGAACCGCTGGATCACACGGTAAATCTATTTTACTTTTTTGAGGAACCGCTGTACCATTTGCCGTAACAGCTGCACCCTTTTCTATACCTACCCCCTTGGCGACAGAGGTTCCAGTTTCTCCATGTCTCCACCAACACTTGTCATTTTCTGTTTGTTTGTTTGTTTGTTCATTTTATAGTGGCCACTCTCTTTCATTTGTTTTGTTTTGTTTTTGTTTTTGTTTTTTTTGTGGTACACAGGCCTCTCACTGTTGTGGCCTCTCCCGCTGCGGAGCACAAACTCCTGACGCGCAGGCTCAGTGGCCATGGCTCACGGGCCCAGCCGTTCCGCGGCAAGTGGGATCTTCCCAGACCGGGGCGCGAACCCATGTCCCCTGCATCGGCAGGCGGACTCTCAACCACTGTGCCACCAGGAAGCCCCTCTGTTTCATTTTTAAAACATTTCACCCCGAGAGAATAATATCAAGAGCCCACTTCCCAACTTCCTCACACATTTATTTAAACTCCCTGACAAAGTTATAACTTGCTGTGCTGCACCCCAAACCTGGCTGTGCTGGGTCTCTACTCCCCTCAGCCTGTGTTCTCTGAGCCCCTCTGCCTGGTTTCCCCCAGGAGAAGCAAGACCCAAACACAGAATTCACTGACAAGAACTTGCTGATGACGGTCACTTATCTGTTGTTCGCCGGGACGGTGACAGTCAGCACCACGATTCGCTACACTCTCCTGCTCCTGCTGAAATATCCTCAGGTCCAAGGTAGGAAGCTTCTCCACCAGCCAGGCCCTGGGAACAGGAGGGAGGGCTCGAGAGGAAGAATGTTTAGGGGAGTGGACAGCCTGAGCCAGAGCCTGGAGGCGAGAATGAGCTGGCATCCAGGGCGTCTGAAGAGCAAGAAGTCTGTGGACTGCCAGCTGCAGTGAGAGGTCTAGCAAAATGAGAAATGAGGCAGGAGGCGTCTCCGGCCTTGCTGCCTTGGTGGTACATTGTGCACCTAATCCTGAGCCATGGGGAGCCATGGAAGGTCGTTGAGCAGGGGAGGGCAGGGACAAATGAGCATTTTAGAAAAATCCTTTGGTCTGTCATGAAGAGGTAAGTTGTAGGGTCTGAAAGAGTATGCCAGGAGCCCAGGGCAGAAGACCAGGTAGGGACCTAGGCCGGAGAGAACAAACAGGGTTGGGCCAAGCTATGGGGAGGAGAGAGGGGTCCAAGTAGGCAGGTGGTGGAGAATGACAAGGGAGGGAGGCATCCAAGGACAGGCCCAGGGCTCTGGCCAGGGGACCGGGGGACCATGAGGCCACCCTGAGATGGGGACAGGAGGGATAAGGAGCTATTTCAGGGGAGATGCTGAAGCCATTTGGGGACAATTTGAGTGTGAGGGACCTGGAACCACCAGGGGGAGGCATCCAGAAGGCCACGAGACACCTGGATCAGGACTGGAGATAAGAAACAAATTGGGGTTATCAGGGCACAGGCAAGACCTGAAGCTGTGTTGGTGAGGGAGGGTAAGTGGGTGAGGCAGGGCTGGGAATGTGCCCCAAGGAACTCCAGCATTTCAGGGTCACGCAGCTGTGTCCAGTGCTGTCGAGCCAGTGGCGTGGGCTGACCTGGAAGATGGGACCTGGGTGCCTTGGTGGAATCGAGGAGTTAGCTGCTATTTCAGCTCACTAGGCCTCAGTGTCCTTATCTGGGAAATGGGGCTAGATTATGGTCCCCCGCCTCACAGGATTGCTATGGGAATTGAAAGAGGAGAGATGGGATGCCCACCACATGGGATGTGTGGGACCTGGGCTGCAGAGGGCTGGAGGACTCTTCCTCCCTGCCCGCCAGCCTCACCCCTAACCACAGCTGCTCAGGAAGATGGAGTGTCCGGGAACTCCCTGGCGGTCCAGTGGCTGGGACTCCGCACTTTCACTGCCGAGGGCCCGGGTTCAATCCCTGCTTGGGGAACTAAGATCCGTGTGGCACGGCCAAATAAATAAATAAATAAACCTTAAAAAATAAAGAAGATGGGGCGTCCGAGGGGAGGGTCGCAGGGCCCCGCCCCACTTTTGACCTCCAACCCTCCTCTTCTTGGGTGCAGAGCGTGTGCAGGCGGAGCTGACACGGGAGCTGGGGCCCGGCCAGGCGCCAAGCCTGAAGGACCGAGCCCGCCTCCCCTACACGGACGCGGTTCTGCATGAGGCGCAGCGGCTGCTGGCGCTTGTACCCATGGGAATGCCCCGAGCCCTCGTCAAGACCACCCACTTCCGGGGGTACACCCTGCCCCAGGTGGGTGTGCGGGTCAGCCAGGCCCAGCGGTATCTCTGTTTTGGGCCTGAGGGCCTGAGTCCATTGCTATCTTTGTCTCTTTTTCTGGGTCTTGGTCAGTTTGTCTCTCTGCATCTTCTTCCTCTTTCTCTCTCCTCTCTGGCTGACATCTTCCTCTCTTTTTCTGTGTCCCTGTCTCTGCACCTCTCTTTGTTTCTTTCTGTGTACATTTTTCTTGCCTTTTGACTCTGTCTCTGAGCCTCGGTTTCCCCCATGTGTCCAACGGATCCTAATTCTACCTACTTCCAATGGTGGCAGGCAGGGAAGCAATTTGAGGACTGAGGGCCAACGGAGGCCCTCACCCTCCACCCGGCTGCAAACGCGATCAGGCTCTTCCTTCTTCCACACACACACACACACACACACACACACACACACACTCTCTCTCTCTCTCTCTCTCTCTCTCTCTCTCACTCAGTTCCTGCCCCTTCATTCCAGAGCAACTCAGAACCAGCACCACCAGGGGGCGACCTCTCCCTGGAAACAGAAGGTGCCTTCCGGGCAAGCAGCTCCCTCCTTGAGCTTCATTGTAGAATCCAGTTCATAGCGGTTAGAATCCAGTTCATAGCGGTTAGAATCCAGTTCATAGCGGTTAGAATCCAGTCCTGCTGTTTTCTAGCTGAGACCTTGGGCAAATCACTTCACCCTCTGAACTTCCATCTACTCCTCTTCTTTTCTTTTTCTTTTAAATTAAGTAATTTATTTATATATGTTTGGCTGCGTTGGGTCTCCGTTTCGCGCGGGCCTTCTCTAGTTGTGGCGAGCGGGGGCTGCTCTTTGTTGCGGTGCGCGGGCTTCTCATTGCGGTGGCTTCTCTTGTTGCAGGGCACAGGCTCTAGGCGCGCGGGCTTCAGTAGTTGTGGCTCACAGGCTCTAGAGCGCAGGCTCAGTAGTTGTGGCGCACGGGCTTAGTTGCTCCGTGGCATGTGGGATCTTCCCGGACCAGGGCTCGAACCGATGTCCCCTGCCTTGGCAGGTGGATTCTTAACCACTGCGCCACCAGGGAAGTCCCTCCTCTTCTAAAATGGGAGTAATAATAGTATCATCTTGGGATTGTAAGGAATCTGTGAAATGATGCTTGTAAAACACCGAATGAACTCTTTATGCAGGGGGTGGGGCTCCTATGTACACCACAGCAGCGACTATTGCTAAAGCAATGACTCTTGCAACTACTGATAATGATAATAGCAGTAACAGGCATCTGTGATCGAGGATCTGCTCTGTGCTAGGCATTATTCTAAATGCTTTACATGTATTACCTTATTTAATCTTCAGAGCATCATTATCACACCCATTTTACAAATGAGGAAACTGAGGCCTTGAAAGGTTAGAAGACTTGGCAAGCTCTCCCAGCCTACAAGCGGTAGGGCAGGATTTGAACCCAGAGCCTATGCTTTAACCACTGCTCTCTGCCTTTCTCTTATTTTAACAACATTAGCGTGACCTTTTCCTGAAGCCTCACTCACCTTCCCAACTCAGAGCCCCATTAGCCAGAATCCCTAACAAAGGGAGAGGATCCCTCGCCCTCTCCTTGTACTCCCTACCTTCCTTCACCCCCCACCACAGTCCTGGGAACATGGAGACTCTGATCTCAGCAGAAGGGGCTGCCCCTCTCCCCAAACCTGGGCGGGGGAAGCCTTCATGGGCAGCCCCCATCCACCCACCCTTCACCTCCAGAAGATCATAGTGGCAGAAAGCTGGGCTCTTAGCCAAGTGCCTTAGGACAGCCACAGCTGAATCACAACATAGCCCCAAAGTTTAAAAACAAATGTAAGAATAACAAGCTCTGCCATGTCCAAATGTTGCTTTGGGCAAGTTGCTTAAATTCTCTGGGCCTCTGTTTTCCCACTTTTTGTTTGTTTGTTTGTTTTGGCTGCACCACACGACTTGCAGGATCTTAGTTCCCTGACCAGGGATCGAACCCGTGCCCCCTGTAGTGAGCACGGAGTCTTAACCACTGGACCACCAGGGAAGTCCCCCATCCTTTTTTTTTTTTTTTTTTTTTTAATATTCCACACTGTTGCATCAGTGTTAGCCCTATCCTTTAATCCATTTTTACTACCCAGTTACAGACCTGACTGTTCCTGGCACCCTGTTTAACCAGTGGACAGTTATCTTCCCCACCCTATAAGCAGCCTCTAAGACATTATCTTTCGTTGGTTTGGGTTTTTTATAATATTTATTTATTTATTTATTTGGTTGTGCCGGGTCTTAGTTGTGGCAAGAGGGCTCCTTAGTTGTGGCATGCGAACTCTTAGTTGTGGCATGCATGTGGGATCTAGTTCCCTGGCCAGGGATCGAACCTGAGTCCCCTGCATTGGGAGCGTGGAGTCTTAGCCACTGGGCCACCAGGGACGTCCCTCCCCCATCTTTAAAATGGGATCATATTACTAACTGTTCCCTAGACTTGTTAAAAAGATTTAGTGAGTTTGTGTGTATGTTTGTGAGTGTGTGTGTGTGAGTATAATACAGGTACCTATTACATATGAGGCAATACATATATAATGCTTAATAAAGTGCCTGACACATAATAAGCACTCAATAAATATTGATGCCGCTATGTTTTGTGAACCGGTTTCCCCAACACACCAGACTCTTGTGCTCTGCCCTCGAGGGCTGAAGGCCTGGTGGGTGAGGGATGTTTGTAGTTTTGTTATGATCTCCCCTCAGGGCACAGAGGTCTTCCCCCTCCTTGGCTCCATCCTGCATGACCCCGAGGTCTTCACACAGCCGGAGGAGTTCAACCCAGGACGATTCCTGGATGCAGACGGAAAGTTCAAAAAGCACAAGTCCTTCCTGCCCTTCTCCTTAGGTATCTGCTGGGTCCGCCCCTGTCCACCCACTGGTCCTCCCACAGGCCTGGGTGTGAGGACGGCTGGCACAGCGCCATCTGTCTCTCTTCCAGGTAAGCGTGTCTGCCTCGGGGAGGGCCTGGCTCGGACCGAGCTCTTCCTCCTGTTCACCACCATCCTGCAGGCCTTCTCGCTGGGGAACCCATGCCCACCGGGTGCCCTGAGCCTCCAGCCAGCCGTCAGTGGCTTTTTCAACATCCCCCAAGCCTTCCAGCTGCAATTCCGGCCCCGCTGACCTCCACCCCACCCCCCCCACCCCCACCCCCCACCCCCCCGTGTGGACCAGATGAAGAAGGGAAACTTGGGAGGTAGTAGCCTTGGCGGTTGCCATGGACATGGCTGTGTCTCCTGAGCCACACATCTAAACCACAGGCAGCCACATTCGCACATCTGTAGCTGTTCTCTAGAGTCGGTCACACATATTCAGCCTACACATCCACAGGGTCATCAGCCCACGCAACCACACACCCAGACACACCCACGAGGGCCACAAGGCAACTCAGCCACGCAGATTTCTACTGACATAAATTTAGTCCATCTGGAATCACAACCACATGCCCGGATAACCCACCAACTCATACACAGCACAGCTCCCCTGGACCCACAACCCATGCATGGGGATTCAGCTGCCGCCTTCACAAGCCACGGAAACAGCCACAGTGTTTGCAGCCCACATGCCCTCTTAACTCGTCAAACTTACCAGGGCCACCGTCTCTGGGAGCCTAGAGCAGAGAACATGCCCCATGCCAGCTCATGTCACCACAGAGACCATCTCTGTCCTCAGCCCTCAAGTGACCGTACCGCTATACAGGCATAAGACTGTCGCCATCCACATGCCCCCAACCACTGAACCACACAGCCAACCCATGTGGGACACCTGCCCGCCTCCGGGGTATCTTCCCGCTAAGATATACGACTCCCGCGGAGGCCCAGCCCTGGCCCCCTCCGCACCTTCAGCCCTCGAGGGCACCCCTTTCCAGGCAGCCTGATCCCCCAAATGCTCCCAAATACAGACACACCCCAGTGTGCAATTGTGCACAAGCCTGGGGACAAAGTAAACTTGGACATATGTGGAAACTCAGATCAGGGGAACACACACACGCACACACACACACACGCACACACACACACACGCACACACACACACACGCACACACACACTCCAGCTTATATAACCATGTTGAAAACCTCCCCTGCTCCCCCCACCCGCCTCCAGTTAGATCCAGTGGATGGAGCCAGATTCCAACTCCCCGTTTCAGGGAAGAGGCCAGGTCTGACGTCCTTGTGACTCGAAGGTCCCCGTTTGGCAATAAAAGTTTGTCTCTGGCCCAGGGCAGGGCCTAGTATGTGTGTGACAGTGTCCATCATTGTGCATAAGGAGTGGGGATGGGGGGGTCCACCCCTCCCTGGAGGCTAGGCGGGAACCAAAAAACATGGCCCCCGCCTACCCTGGCTGTTGACATCAGTAGCAGATGTGGAGGTGGCGGAGGGTGGGGGGAGGGGAGCTGTCCTGGGCCTCACTTCCGGTGAGGCTGATGTTGGGGGGTGGGCAGAGCTGCAGGCCTAGGGCAGGGGGTGGGAGGCGTGCGGGTAGGGGAGTTGGGGGGCCTCGGTTAGGGAAAAACTGAAGGTGACCGCTTCCCACCCCGGGCACCCTCCCAAACTGAAAGCAGACGCCGAAACACAAACCCTACCCTCACTCTGGCCTCTCCTGCCACCCTTTCCCTCCTCCCTTCTCTTCACTAGAGAGCCAGAAGTATCTTTTTCTTTGTCAATTATCTAATAAGGAAGTTTTCAAACACACAACAGTAGAGAGAATATAGTACAATGAACCCGTGGGCCCATGACCGGACCTCATTCGATAATCATCAACTTTCGGCTAATTTTATTTCATCTATCACTCTCTTACAGTGATTTTAAAGCAAATCTCAGAAAATGATTGAATACACATTTCTAATAGTAAAGGACATTCCCCCCCCCAACATTTTATTATGACAATTTTCAAACATGCAGCAAAGTTGAGGGGATTATACGGGAATACCCATGGGCTAACGCCTAGGCTCTCCCACTTTGGTTGCCATGCTGCATTAGCACATTTCTTTCCACCTGCCCAGCCAGCTCATTGTTTTAGGCTTTTCAGAATAAATTGCAGGGAATTCCCTGGCGGTCCAGTGGTTAGGACTCTGCACTTCCACTGTGGAGGCGCAGGTTCGAATCTCTGATCAGGGAACTAAGATCCCGTGTGCCATGCCGCATGGCCAAAAACAAACAAAAAGATAAATTGCAGACATCGACCTCTGAATGCTTCAGCAATGCATAGATCGTTAGCTAAAGTTTCCCTTTTTTTTTTTTTTTAATTTTCCATGATGTTATCGCTTTATTTTTTGGCTTAAATTCTACAGAGGTAGCACAAAACAGTGATATGATGGAAAATAGAAAGATGCGATGGGGATCAGATCCTAACTTTGCCACTTTCTAGTTGATGACACCTTCACTGAGGATTTAGCATCTAAAAGACTTGCCAAACCTAAAAGAAGAGATGTGAAAAATTCTGGAACTTAATAGGAACAAAATACATGCTAAGTTCTTGGATTTATTATTACTACTTTTTATGTCAGTGTGATATGAAAAGGAATGAATGAGGTTTGAGGTTTCCTCCTTTTAAATTAAGGCAATGACTTGCTTTCCTTTGCACTCAAAATTCACATTCAGGGAACTTTGGGATCAGAAACACCAGCAAATTCATTTATTTGAGGAAGGATGGACCTTGCACTGCATCAATATGAAAGTTGACATGAATTAGGATGATTCCAGTAGCAGGCAAAAGAAAAACAAAAACTCAAAATGTCTTAAACAATAATTATTGGACCCCAAAGTAAAAGTATTTACAATCAGTGTGGTGTTCAGTTTGGTTTTTTTTGAGGGGGGGATGTAAAATATACATAACATAATATTTATCATTTTCACCACTTGTAAGTGTATGATTCAGTGGCATTAAATATATTCACAATGTATAACCATCACACTATCTATACCCAAAACTTTCATTATGCCCAACAAAGACTCCTAACTTATTAAGAAAATAACTCCCCATTAAAATCCACTCTGTTTTTTTTTTTTTTTTTTGGCCACACGGCTTGCAGGATCTTAGTTCCCTGACTGAACCCAGGCCCACAGCAGTGAAAGCGTGGAGTCCTAACCACTGGACCACCAGGGAATTCCCTAAAATCCACTTTTTAAGAGTCACAACCAAGATACCCATTTTCACACCTATCACAGTTAGCAATTTTGCTGTGTTAGTGTTCACGTTTCCCTGATGGTTGCAGAAATGTACTTCATAGGCGTGTTTGTTCAAATCAACATCCAAAGGCTCATCCTGCAGCCTTCATTTGGATGCTTAGGTCTTCCAAAGCTGTAACCATTCCCCAACCTTTTGTATGCCACTTATTTTTTGAATTTTTATTGAAATATAGTTGATTTACAATGTTGTGTTACTTTCAGATGTACAGCACAGGGATTCAATTATACATATACATAAATATATATAATTCTTTTTTTATATTCTCTTCCATTATAGGTTATTACAAGATATTGAGTAATTCCCTGTGCTATACAGTAGGTCCTTGCTGGTTATCTATTTTATATATAGTAGGGTGTATATTTTAAGTCCAAACTGCTAATTTATCCCTCCCCGCCTTTCCCCTTTGGTAATGTCACTAATTTCTTCAAGAAACTAGTCACACGGGTCATTTGCCCTGTGTCATTTTTCACATCCCAGATTTGGCTGCTGGCATCTTTGGGGTGTTACTCAAGATGTCTTTCCATTGCCAGGAATTCTCTGTGAACTGGATGTTAGATCAGATTTGGGCTCATTCTGGCCCAAGAGCTCCTTACTGGGTGGGCTGGGCCCCTTCCAGGCGCATCACATCTCAATAATAAATGTTCCCATATAGTGTGTCCAGGTCCTGATCCCTCTGTTAGAAAGTTTCCCATCAACTTTTCACTTACTGGCCTTTAAAACCAAATCAAATCAGGTCTCTCCCCTGCTCTGGCCCCCAGTGGGGGGGGCACCGTTGGTGGGAATGTAAATTGGTGCGGCCACTACGGAAAACAATATGGAGGTTCCTCAAAAAATTAAAAATAGAATTGTCATAGGAGCCAGCAATCCCACTTCTTGGTATATATCCAAAGGAAACAAAATCAGTATCCCAAAAGAGACATCTGCACCCCTGTGTCCATGGCAGCATTATTCACGATAGCCAAGATACAGAAGCAATCTAAGTGTCAGCAGATGAGTGGATAAAGAAAATGTGACAGGCTTCCCTGGTGGTACAGTGGCTAGGAATCCGCTTGCCAATGCAGGTGACAGGGGTTCAAGCCCTGGTCCGGGAGGATACCACATGCCGCGGAGCAGCTAAGCCACAACTACTGAGCCTGCACTCTAGAGCCCATGAACCTCAGCTACTGAAGCCCACGTGCCTAGAGCTCATGCTCCGCCCAACAAGAGAAGCCACTGCAATGAGAAGACTGCACACCACAACAAAGAGTAGCCCCCGCTCGCCGCAACTAGGGAAAGCCCACGCGCAGCGACGAAGACCCAACGCAGCCAAAATTTTAAAAAATATATATTAAAAAAAAAGAAAATGTGATACAGATATATAACAGAATATATTCAGCCATAAAAAAGAAGGAAATCCTGCCATTTGTGACAAACATGGATGGACCTTGAAGTCATTATGCTAAGTGAAATAAGTCAGACAGAGAAAGACAAATACTGTATGATCTCACTTATATGTGGAATCTAAAAAAGCTGAATTCATAGAAACAGATGTCATGTAGCATGGTGACTATAGTTAATAAAACTGTATTATACATTTGAAAGTTGCTAAGAGAGTAGATCTTAAAAGTTTCATAACGAAAAAAAATTGTAACTGCGTAGTGATGGACGTTAACTAGACTTACTGTGGTGACCATTTCACAACATATACAAATATTGAATCACTGTGTACATCTGAAACTAATATAGTGTTATATGTCAACTGTCTCTCAATAAAAATTAATTAATAATTAATTAAGTAAAAGAATTGTTGTTGCCAGAGGCTGGGGGTGGGGGAGAAATGGGGAGATGTTGATCAAAGGGTACAGATTTTCAGGTACAAGATGAATAAGTTCTGGGGACCTAATGTACAGCATGGTGACTATAGCTAATACTGTATTGTATACTTGAAATTTACTAAGAGAGTAGATCTTAAATGTTCTCACCACACACACCAAAAAATGGTAACTATGTGAGGTAATGGATGGGTTAATTAACTTTATTGTGGTAATCCCTTTGCAATATATACATGTAGTAAATCATGTTGCACACCCTAAATTTATTTATTTATTTATTTATTCGTGTATGTATTTATTTATTTATTTTGGCACGCTGCATGGCTTGTGGGATCTTAGTTCCCCAGTTCCCCAGCCAGGGATCGAACCTGGGCCCTCAGCAGTGAAAGGGCCAAGTCCTAACCACTGGACCGCTGGGGAATTCCCCATTAAATTTATACATTTTGGCCAATTATCCCTCAGTAAAGCTGGGTGGGGGGAATAGCCCCTTAGTGCATTCTGTCATATTTAGAATAAAAGCCAAAGTCCTCCTCCCCAGGCCAATGCCCTCCCTGAACTCACTTACTCCCTGACCCCCATCCATTCCAGCCACATGGGTCTTCTCCTTGAAGTTCCCTGCAAGCCTGCCCCCAGGCCTTTGCACTGGCTGTTCCCTCTGCCTGGAATGCCCTTTCCTATATGACTCACTTGCTAATTTACTTCAGATCTTGATCATAACCTCAGAGAGGACTTCCCTGACTACTTTCTCTAAAATGGCACTCCCCCCCTCCCCTTGATATCCCTTCTCCAGCTTTATTTTTCTTCACTGACAGTGTTGCAATCTGATAAATATTTCTCTGGCTGTTCTCCCTCTTCCACTTGGAATATGAGCTCCGTGAAGGCAGTCTTGCTCACTGTGGAATCCCCGCCTCTGGCACAGGGAACATTTCTATCCACCTGTCCATCTCACCTTTTTTTTTTTTTGGCCGTGCCTCACGACTTTCAGGATCTTAGTTCCCCGACCAGGGATTGGAACCTGCACCTTCAGCAGTTCAGCAATGAAAGCCGAGTCCTAACCACTGGACAGCCAGGGAATTCCCCCATCTCATTTTTTTTTTTTTTTTTTTTTTTGGTGGTACGCGGGCCTCTCACTGTTGTGGCTTCTCCCGTTGCGGAGCACAGGCTCCGGATACGCGGGCTCAGCGGCCATGGCTCACGGGCCCAGCCGCTCCGCGGCACGTGGGATCTTCCCAGACCGGGGCACGAACCCGTGTCCCCTGCACCGGCAGGCGGACTCTCAACCACTGCGCCACCAGGGAAGCCCCCCCATCTCATTTTTAAAAGGCATTTGAGGGACTTCCCTGGTGGTCCAGTGGTTTAAAAGACTCCACGCTTCCACTGTAGGGCTAGGGTTCCACCCCTGGTGGGGGAAATAAGATCCCACATGCCGCACAGTGGGACCATAATAAAATAAAAAATAAAATAAAAATACTATGTATAAAAAATAAATAAATAAAATGCATTTGAAAGCCAATTGCAAACACATATTTGTTACTCAGCAAATAGTTCTTGAAAGAACAAACACAGATTCAAGTTGGCCACGCACACAGCTGGGTCCACCGTGTCCTAGGTGTGTAGGGCCACCCAGCATATTCAAACAAGTGGGCAGATCTTTGCGCATATTTGCATCCCCCCAAAATGCCACAATAATTAATTGGCCCCTTTATGAAAAGTCTTTTACATGGTGGTGGGGACACAGTGGTACCAAAGATATACCCAGTGCCTACACTTCCAGAGCCCACAGACCATGAGACACACAGTCACACCAATAAATATATTGTGACAACCCAAACCAAAGAAAAGGACAAAGTGTTAGGAGTGAACAACACGGGGACCTAGAGTTGACTGGGAAGGACCAGGCAGTGATGCCAAGGAGAAGGGACAATTGAGATGGGGCTGAGGGGTGTGTAGGAGTTGGGGGCATAGAGCTGCAGGAGGAGGCCCTAAAGCTTGTGAACAAGAGAAAGGAGCCAGGTGGACATGAGGGGTAACAAGGTAAGCAGTTTGGGGGTTTATCTTGGAAGGTTTTGGGGCAAAGGTGGAAAAGGGTTTGATTTGGGATTGAGAGACATTCTTCTTGCTGTTGACAGGTTAGAGGGAGGGAGAATGGAGGCCAGGAGACCAGGGAGGAGGCCAGAGCAGGGGTCCAGGTGGGAGAAGATGGGGCTGGACCAGGGTGAGACCACGGGGAGGACAGCAAGGCCAGGCAGGAGAAAGGTTTGTGGAGCTAAATCGAATCCTCCTTGGCACCTGGAAACTTATTGAGGGTGGGGGCTGTCCAAAGGACCCTGAGGGTCGGGCTTGGGTGGCAGAATAGATGCTGAGGCTGTCACTGAAATGGGACACAAATGACACAGCTCAGGAAAGCTGATGAGGAAGAGCCCTGAGTGCCAGGTTGTGGAGCCGGGAGCTCGCCCTGAGGGCAGTGGGGAGCCAAGGTTAAGCAGGGAGGGGACAGGGTCAGATTTGAGTTTCAGAAACATCCCTCTGCTCATGAATGGGAGATGGGTTGGAGGGAGTAAGAGTGGAGGCAAGGAGGCCTGGGGGGAGACCAGGGAGGAGGCCAGGGCAGGGTCCTGGTGGGAAAGGATGGGGCTGGACTCCTCGGAGTGAGAAGAGGCAGGTGGGAGAGACATCGGGAGCCTGAAAGGAGAGGAGTTTATAAGGAGCTGTAGGGATACCAATACACAAACAGAACAGCCAAGAGCAGAGAGATGGGTGCCCAGCCCCCTCCTACACAAACACTCAGGCTTGCAGAGACCCCCCCCCACCTCCACCATGTGCAAAACACATGGTGGGAAGTAAATGGACAAGCAGGAGAACCAACACACAGGCCCTGGATCTACAAGGATCAGGATACACAATCCAGCAGAGGGAGACAGAAATGCAAGTGCACAGAGAGACATACAGATGAGATGCAAAAAATCAAGGGCACCTTGTCAGCTGTCGTCACCACGTGCAAAAAACTGCACGTGCACTGCCCCAGGACAGCTTCCCTGTAGCCTGCTAAGTGAGTTCTATTGCTATTCCCACTTTACAGATGGACAAACCAAGGCTCAGGGAGGCCAGTCACTTGTAAGGTCATAGGGTTAGTGGTAGAGGCGGGATTCCCACCCAGGTCTTTGGGCACCCCTGTGAGTGCCCATCCACTGGTGTCCTGTTTCCGTGCCCATGTGGATCTCTTTTGTATGAGGATCCACGTGTCCCCAAGTCTTCCCCCACGGATGCCCACGCGGCAGTGTCCTCCCGTTTCTGGTTTCTGAGGTTTCTCCAGGAATGGAGGAGCTCCTGACCTGGCTTGTCTGAGTGTGAGCCCGTGGCGTGCCCCTGCGTGTCTCCTTCTGTCCCAGCCTCTGTGTGTGGATGACATCTGTGAGTGTGTGTGTGTGTGTGTGTGTGTGTGTCCTTGTCTGAGGAGCTGTGAGTGAGAGGGGGAGTGCCTGGCTGGGCTGGGCTGGGGGTGGAGGCAGGGGAGGGGGGCGTCGCAGAGGGGAGCGGAGTTCTGGAGGAATGTTTACCAGACAGGGAGAGAGCCCAGAGGGACAGCGCCCAGAGCCGGGATACGGAGACGCACAGCTTCCCTGCCTCACTGGCCCACGATTAGGGGCGTAGCCACCTGGGGCCCCCTTCCCCCTCCTCACCCTCCCTCCAGGGCCCCTTTAAGACAGAGCTGGACCTCTTCTCTCCGCGTTAACCCCTCGAAGTCCAGGTGGCCCCTTGGGCTCCGGCCGGTGGGCGGAGGCAGGGGTGGGGGGAGCCAGGGGCGGGGAAAGCGTTGCCCGAAATCTGGGAGGGAGAGGAGGCAGGGGAGCTGGGAAGGCGCCGCTGAGCAGAGCCGGGTGAGGGCACCCCCCGCTCCGCTGTGCCAGGCGGGCAGTGCCAAATCCGGGGAGCCCGGAGCTGGGGGGAGGGCCGGGCACAACCCGGCCCTGCCCCCTCCGCCGCGGGGTGCCCAGCAACTTCTAAGGAAAGTTTGGCGTTGATTGCGTGGTGCCCCGAGGATGGGCAGGGTCCTGCTGGCCTGGTGCTGGGCGCTGTGCTGCTGGGGGTGCGTGGCTCCCAAGGGTGAGTGATGGCGGGGGGGAGCTGGGGAAGGAGAGAGAGGAGAGGGATGGATGGCAGGTGTTTGAGGGGGGGGAGTCGGGAGTCCTGGTCTGGCTCAGGGAGTTTCCTTGGGACAACAGAGGGGGAGGGTGTACACAGAGACAAACCAAGAGAGGGAAAGAAAAAGGGACTCTTGAGAGAGGAGCAGAAGGACAAGAAACAGAAACTAAGAGGGTCAGAGATGGGAAGAGATGGACACAGACAGACAGACAGACAGGAGAAGCTGAGGGCAAGGGTAGGGGCTGGACTTGAGTTGGGGGCCTTGGGGAGAGGGGCTGAGCTGGGGGCTGCCCGGAAAGGAATCTTCCAGAAAGGACCCCTAAGTCAGGCAGCGGGATGAGGAGGCTCCAGAGCCCTAGGGGAAATCCCTCGTCACTGTCACCCCCAACTTCTCCTTACCCCATGGCTGTTTGTCTGCGCGTTCCACCTCTGGGGCCAGGGGCTCTGCCTCCAATCCTACCATCTCTGTGGGTCTCCATTTCTCTCTTTCTCTCCAGTCGCTGTCTTTATCTCTCCCTGTTCCCTAGGTGTCTCTATCACTGTCTCTGTCAGTCTGTTTTTGTCTCTTTCTGTCTGTTTCCCTCTGTGTGTCTCTCCTACCACTTTTTCCCCTCTGGGGGTGTCTCTCTCCATCTCTTATCCTCTGTCGCTCAGGGTGTCTGTCCCTCTCTGTCTGCCTAACTTTCTCTGGTTCCTCTCTCTGACTCTCCTTCCCTGTTTCTCTCTTTCTCCTCTCCCTCCCGTCCCCTTTTCTTCCCCACCATCCACCAGCCTAATCTGTCAAGTCTCTAGAGACCCTAAGGGAGGGCAGGCCAGCCAGGCAGTCAGGGTGTGGGAGGCTGCCAGATCCCGGGCCTTCTCCCAACGGACAGAGGATGGAGGCCGGACCCCAGTCCCCTGGGAAGGCTCCCATCTTCCCCTCAAAGCCTCCACCCTCCACCCCCCCTGCTGAGGTCACTCTGCAACTATGTGGGCCTAAGGGCCTGGCGGGGTCCTGGCAGCAGGCAGGCCTGCACGGGTGGAACCGAGGAGTCGGAGAGGAGCAGGGTTTCCTGAGCGAATTCTTCCCCGTCTCCCTGCAGGCCCACAGGCTGAGGGGCACCCCTTCGTGGGGAGTCCAGGGAACATCACTGGTGCCCGAGGACTCATGGGGGCCCTTCGGTGCGAGCTCCAGGTTCAGGGGGAGCCCCCTGAGGTGACCTGGCTTCGGGATGGACAGGTCCTAGAGCTGGCAGACAGCACCCAGACCCAGGTGCCCCTGGGCGAAGACGGGCAGGATGACTGGAAAGTGGTCAGCCAACTCAGGTGCCCGGCCTCCCCTAACCAGACACGACCCGCATCCCTCCTGACCCCTGTGTCCCCACCTCCATCACATGGCGGGGTGCAAAGTCACTCGCAGGAGCCCCACCTGGGTTGGACCCCAGTGTGGCCACTCGCTAGCTGCGTGGCTTTGAGCATGTGACATAACTAACCCTGGCTTTCACTTTCCTCTTCTGTAAAATGCGTTAATAATAGTACCCACTTATTCGGTCTTACGAGTTTCCAGCCCAGGCTCTCCTCTTTCAGTTCTGAGGACCCCCTCCCCGGGTGCAGCTTTGACCCTGAACCTCTCTGTCCCTCCTCTTGCCCTGTCAGAATCTCGTCCCTGCAGCTCTCAGACGCTGGATGGTACCAGTGTGCCGTGGTCCTGGGCAGAAAGACCTTCGTGTCCCAGCCTGGCTACGTCGGGCTGGAGGGTGAGCCCTGGGCTCAGAGGTCGTGGGAGACCAAGAATCCTGAGGGGTCAGAGGGTGCTGGAGGATTCACGGCGTGCACTGGGGACGTACAACCTAGGAATGTCAGAGATCTTGGAGGGTCAGGCCGCTGGAGGGGTCTATAAATTATTGGGGGCAGGCCTGCACAAGATTATATGTTTTGGGCAGCGGGGGAGATATCTTTGGGGCTGTCAGCTGTCCTGAGGTCAGACATGGTTGGGGCAGGACATTTGGGGGTCAGATCAAGGATCTGAGGCACAAGTTAACCCTCTCCCTCACCCGCCAGGGGCCTCACTTTCCTCATAGGTAAAGTGGCATGAAGAGTAGGAGTAAGGCATTCTGGAAAAGAGACATGAGAGGCTCAGATGCCCTGGGGCTCAGACATTGGTGGGGAGAGTCAGATATTGGGATCATGTTTCCTGGGGGTAGAGGTGTCCTGAGGGGTCAGACGTAGGGGTCAAAGACCCTGCACCCTACAACATCCTAGTGGTGAGGCAGACACCTAGGGGGCTCAGAGGGACCACAGCCTTCACCACTGCCCCCCGCCCAGGCCTGCCTTACTTCCTGGAGGAGCCTGAGGACAGGACTGTGGCTGCCAACACTCCCTTCAACCTGAGCTGCCGGGCCCAGGGACCCCCAGAGCCCGTGGACCTACTCTGGCTCCAGGATGCTGTCTCCCTAGCGGCAACCGGGGACCACAGTGCCCAGCACACACTCCGTGTTCCAGGTGAGTCCAGGGATGTGGTCAGCTCGGTGCAGAGGGCCAGGCAGGATGGAAGTGGGGAGCCCTTCACGCCTCTGTGTGAGGGTCTGCTCGTGCCTCTGTCCTTCTCTGTCTGTCTCTGTCTCTGAGTCTCCCTCTAGTTTTTTCTCTTTGTCTCTGAGTACCTCTGTCTCTGCCTTTCTGTCCCCATCTATCTCGTTTCCCTCTGTATGTTTTCTTTCTGTCTCTGTTCTCCATCTCTCTCTGTTGCTCTGTGTGTCTGTCTCCCCGCCTCTCTGCTCTTTCCCCTCCATTCATGCCAGGCTCTCTGCAGAGAATTCTTTGTCCTGGGTTTCCTCTGAGCTGCTCCATGGCCAAGCGTGTGGGGGTCTGATGCCCCTTGTGTCAGCCCTCGACCCCAAGCAGGGCACCGGAATCAACTGGGCCTTCCTCTCACCTAGCTCCTTACAGAAGTAACCCAAGATGGAGAGAGACACGACAGGTCTGAGTGACAGGAGAAACCCTCCCAGCCTCAGGGTGACCATCCCCTTCCACACCTCACAGATGGGGCAGGACCTAGCTTGGGGTCACACAGCGGTCAGCCAGAGTTGGGGGACACTGAGGAAGGAGGGGCGGAGGAACACAGGTGGGGGAGGCTGGGTCAGTCAGAGGGAGGCGGCTGGACCTTGGAGGGCATTGGCTTCCAGCATCCCCAACCTGCTGCTTCTATCTGCTGGCGTGGGGAGGGGACTCCTGATGGGGGGGTCTCTTAGGGTGGAAGGAGGTGCCCACATTCCCAGCATTCCGGGGGCCCTGAGTGTATGGAGGAAGCAGGGGTGAGCATGCCGGCCTCCAGAGGGGTGACTCAGGCCCACAGCTCTGGGGCCTGAGTCAGCCTGGCAGGACCCGGGCAAAGGGGAGGGAGAGGGGGATGGTTCCCCCACCCCATCCCAGGAAGAGGGAGAAATGGGGGCGCAGGTGTGAGAGGATCTGTGTGTGTATCAGCCTGTGAGGGAGCTGCCAGGTGGGGATTTCTGTGTGTGTCTCTGTGTGTGGGGCGGGGGTGGGAGGTCTGGGTGTGTCCCTGTCCCTCTGAATCTGTGTCTCAGTGCATCTACCTGTTTGTATGAGGGTGTGCCTTAGTGAGGGCTGGCTTCTGTGGATGTCTCAGAGTGTGAGTGTGGGTGTGCGCGCGCACGTGTGTGTGTGAGACTAGGTATGTTTCTGTCGCCTTAGGTGTCTGTTCCACTGTGTTTGGGTCTTTATGGCATGTTTCTGTAAGTTTCTCAGGGGCTGTCAGTGTGTGTGTGTGTGTGTGTGTGTGTGTGTGTGTGTGTGTGACTAAGTATCCCAGTGTCGGCCTGCTATCTGTCCTTCTTTGTGTTTGTGTGTTCACAGCTGTGTCTCTCTGTGAGAGGGTGGAGTGCCTATGCGTGTGTGAGAAGATGGCAGAGTGATGAGCGGCAGTGTGCCTTGTGGCTGTTTTCCATACCTCCCTGTATAGAGGTGACAATGCCAGCTCACAGGCGTGTGCCTCTAGGTGTCAGTGTGTCTTAGTGGGAGCTTCTGTTTCTTTGTGGACTCAGCATGTGTCATTGGACAACTTGGTGTGTTTCTTGGTGTGGTTCCACTGCCTGTGGCTGTGTATGGATGGCTCTGTGATATCTGTGTATATGTCACAGGGTGAGCATGTTGGTATGTGACTCTGTCCCATGGACCCCTATAGATGTGTGTGTGTGTGTGTGTGTGTGTGTGTGTGTGTGATTCACAGCAGGTAGTAACAACACCCTTCTGCTTCTGTCTGCTCTCCTGGTATGTCAGTCCCAGCCCTGACTGCCTCTTGGTGGATGAACTTGAGGTACTCACCAGCCAGTGTGTATATACGTGTCTGTGCCACCCATATGCACAAGGCAGCATCTCCACGTTTGTGTGTCTGCAGCAACCCTGTGTGTCGATGCAAGTGTGTGTTTCCGTATCAGCCTGCATCTTAAGGAATGTGTCTGAAGCAACCTGAGTGTGTCCAGCTGTGTTTTGAAGGCTTGGCTGTGTTTCTGTGTGAGCCAGTCAACATCAACCTGATTTGTGTCCTGTTGTGTATCCGTTTGTCCACTTCAACCTCAACGTATGTTTGTTGCTTGGTGGGTGTATCTCGAACTGCGGGGAGGTTTGTGTGTCTGTCAGCTTCAGCCTAGGTGTGTATTGTGTTGCTAGGTGTTTGTAGTCAGTGTGTGCTCGTTCGATTGCGTGTTTGTGTTCGTGTGTGTGTCTCTCTTTGTGTATGTGCGTCAGTGTCAGCCCCTTGTGTATACATGTCAGTTGTAGAGTATGTTTTTGTGTCACTCCGTGTTTGCAACAGCATCCTCCTGTGTAGTTAACCAGTGCTGCTGTTTTCTGTTTTAGGGCCAGTAACGTGCCCTGTAGGCCCCTGTACGTTCAGTGTGATTCATTGTGTGTGTGTAGGAATTCGTGGTGTGTGCTGTATCAAGGAATTTCGTCCGTTTGTGTGTGTCTGTCCCTGGATCTGACTCAGGGCGTGCCCCCTCTCTCCTTCCATCCCTCCAATTCCTTCGGAAAAAGCAAACTGCGCTCTGGGGTGGGGGAGGGTGGCGCGGGGCGCCGAGGGGGAGAGGGACGGTACATCTGGAAAGCACATCTGGAGCTGGTCGTAGAGGGAGAGCCCGCAGGAGGGGAGGGGGTCCCAGGCCCTTTCGCCCCTGTCTCCCCCTCCCTCAAGGTGCGGACCGCTGGGGCCCGGGAAGGGGGATCCCAGTCCGGCCGGAAGTGCCGGGGGGGGGCGCCCCGGTGACTCACGCGGGGGCAGGAATGCTGCGGTCGGAACTGGACCGGGCTCCAGACCCCCCTGCCGCCCCAGGGCTCCAACGGCGGCGGGCAGCGCGGGCTCCCGCGCGGTGACCCTGGCGGACACCCACGTGCCAGGTGGCTGGACCGGACCCAGGCTCCCCGCCCCCTCGGGCAGCTCGCCCGGGGCTGTCCTGTGCCTCCCCGGGGCAGCGGAGGCTGCGGGCCGGGCACCTGACCTTGGCTGGGAAGTGCGGCCTGGGCAGCGGAGCTGGGGAGCTTCCCTGCCCACCCGCTTCCGGCCTCGCCGCCTTTCCCCTCCTTCCACTCCCTCTGCTAACTGAGAAAAGGAAACTTTGTGTCTTCGGGTAGCTGGTGGCGGTGGGAACACAGCACAGCACAGAACAAACGCAGGCATCCACAGACACGCAGAGAAACACAGGCAGATACAGATCTGCAGTCACACATAGATTGAAGACTTGGTCCTCCTTACATCCTGTCACCCAGACATTGTGGGTGTGCATGTCTCTGTTGCCGTGTGTGAATCTGTGTATGTTGTATAACTCTGTGTGTTGTGTATCTCTCTGTGTTTGTGTGTCTGCGTCTCTTGTGTTTGTCTGTGTACTTGTACGTGCCTTTGTGTGCATGCATGTGTGTGTATCTGCCTGTGTTCCCACCACCACCACACTGGGAAAGGGGAGGCAGTCCACCCCCAGACAAAAACACACGAACTCACCCACGGAATTACACATACTCACATTGCTACGTACACACCCAGAAGTGCTCATAAGTACATAAATGTATCCACATAAATTCATCCACTCATTCAACAAACATTTATGGAGAACCTACTGTGTGCCAGGCCATCTTAGGCCCCAGGGGGGATACAGCAGGGGGCAAAACAGACAGAAACTCCTACCCTCCTGGGCTGACATGCTAGTGGGGTCAACACACAGTGAACAGGATACATAGGACTGTGTAAAGGATGCTGTGATGAGAAGAATCAAAGAGAAAGTAAAGCAGGGAGAGGCTAGTTGTGGAGGGGATGTTCCAATTTTCAACAAGGTGGTTGGGGACAGAGGCGACTGGAAGGTGGAATCTGAGTAACAAATGTGAAGGAGGGCGGGAGGGAGCCATGCGGATGTCTGTGGGAATGCTGTTCCAAGCAGAGGGAACAGACGTGCAGATTTCCTGAGGTGGGAGCATGCATAGTACCTTCTAGAAACATCAGGAGGCCAGTGGAGCTAGAGTGAGTGAGTGCGGGGGAGAGGGATTGGTAGCAGCCAGACTTGTCAATGACCAAACACCTCTACATTTTCACACCCCCATGAGGGCCTGTTTCTTAAGTGTGTGTCTATTAGATGTGTATGCCTCGAGACAGGTGTCTGTGTGGCTCAGTGTGATTGTGTCTATTCTTGTGTGTATATGTGAGTGTGTGTACATCTGTGTGTTTGTGTGTGTGTAGGTATGAGTATGTGCATTTCTGTTTTTTTTTTGATTACTTTTTTTCTTTTTTTAAAATTAATTTATTGTTTATTTATTTATTTTTGGCTGCGTTGGGTCTTCATCGTTGCGCGCAGGCTTTCTCTAGTTGCAGCGAGCGGGGGCTACTCTTCGATGCAGTGAGCGGGCTTCTCACTGCGGTGGCTTCTCTTGTTGCGGAGCATGGGCTCTAGGTGCGCAGGCTTCAGTCATTATGGCGTGCAGGCTTTAGTAGTTGTGGCTCGCGGGCTCTAGAGCACAGGCTCAGTAAATGTGGCGCCCGAGCTTAGTTGCTCTGCGGCATGTGGGATCTTCCCACACCAGGGATGGAACCCGTGTCCCCTGCATTGGCAGGAGGATTCTTAACCACTGCGCCACCAGGGAAGTCCCCGCGTATGTGCGTTTCTGTATGTGAGTGTGTGTTTCTGTGTGCGCCTGTGTGTATAACTGTGTGTGCTGGTGCGTGCGTCTGGTGTGTCTATGTGTGAGTATGAGTGTTTCTGTGCGTCTGTATGTCTGTGTATGTATGTGTATCTCTGTGCATAAGTGTGTGTGTGAGTGTGTGTGCCTGTGTGTGTCTATGTATGTGGTTCTGAGTGTATGTGTCTGTGTGTGTACGTGTGCATGTGTCTATCTGTGTGAGTGTCTGTGGGGTGGGGTGTTAGCTGGCCTTGTGTTTGGGGATGGAGGCCTGTGTTCCCAATGCATTATCTCCCTTTCCCACAATCTCCCTTCAAGCAGGTGCCCCTGGGTGCTAGACTGACCCTGTCGGGTAGGGCGTGGTGGAAGGGATGCTCAGTGTGGCCCGGGAGCCCCTCCTTCCCCTTTCTGACTGGACCCCTCCCTCATATGACTCCCCAGGCCTGAACAAGACTACTTCTTTCTCCTGTGAAGCCCATAACGCCAAGGGGGTCACCACATCCCGCACGGCCACCATCACAGGTGACAGGAAAGGGAGCTGGAGAGCTGGGTGTCAGAGGGTGGGGGGTGGGGTCAAAGGTCAGAGCTGGGGTTGAGGGCAGGGTGGGGAGCTTTGGACAAGGGGTCAGCTCCTCCCCTCTTCTGTCCACAGTGCTCCCCCAGCGGCCCCGCGACCTCCACTTGGTTTCCAGCCAGCCGACGGAGCTGGAGGTGGCTTGGACCCCAGGCCTGAGCGGCATATATCCCCTCACCCACTGCACCCTGCAGGTGAGACCTCAGGCCTTCCTCACCTCCGTCTCAGCCCTCCTTCCATCCACAGCCACAGACCCTCATCCTCTCCCTGGGAAACCAGCCCTTCCCACAGATTCGTGTGTTGAGAAGGACTAGAGCCTTTGGTTAAGCCAGATGTCCTGGGTTCAAATGCTGACTCCACCAGCTGCTGGCCACATGAGCTTGGGCAGGTGACACAACCTCCCTGGGTCTCAGTTCTCTCATCTATAAAATGGGCATAATGGTGGTACCTACCTGATAGGCTGACTGTGGGGATTCAATGAGTGAATGCAATTAACGAACTTAAAATAGTATCTGGAACTCTGGAAATACGTAATAAACTATTGGCTGCTTTTGGGAATTCCCTGGTGGCCCAGTGGTTAGGACTCTGCACTTTCACTGCCGAGGGCGTGGGTTCAGCCCCTGGTTGGGGAACTAAGATCCTGCAAGCCATGTGGCACTGCCAAAAAAAACAAAACAAACACTATTGGCTGTTTTCATTTTTTTAGTGTTAGTGATATTGACTCTAGCTGGAATGGGAACCCCTAGACAGCAGGGCCCAGAGTCATCACTGGGTACCCACAGCCCTGTACTTCTCCTGTCCCAGCCCTGACCACCCTGGCTTGTCACTGTCTGGGGGTGAGTCTGTCTCCCCCTGGACTGTGAGCTCTGGGAGGGCAGGGTTGGCCTGGTTTAGCCACCACTGGGTCCCTATTATTGCCCAGCGCAGGGCCAGACATCGACTAGGGAATGTTTGCTGGAAGAATACCTAACAATTGAGATGAGCTAGACCCAGCCTTCTGCACTGAAGTTGCTCCTACTCTAGAATAAGAAAAACAAACCAACACACATCTCTGAATATGAGATCCAGTTCTGGCCTGAAGTTCTCTGAGATTTGAGAGTTTAAGTGAGGATGGGACAGTGTCTGTGATGGGAGATGACAATAATGGAAAATGACCAACTTTTATTGAATGTCACCTATGTGCTGCGCCTTGCGTTACAGCTTTTCACACAGCCCCTCGAGTGTTTGTGAAGTAGGGTCTATGGATACATCCATTTTCCAGATGAAGTAACTAAGGCTCAGGGTAGTTAAGCAATTTGCTCAAGGTCACAGACAGGAAGTGGCAGACGTGGGATTCGAACCCTTGTCTCGCCAAACCCAAAGGGCACTCCTGACCTCCTAAAGACCATTTAGAGCCAGTGCTTGATTAAACGGGAGCTGCCTTTCTTATAAGAAAGACTCTGGCCCTGGAGACAACCTCACATTCACTTGACATTTTAACCCCAGAAAGTAATGGCTGTTCATCTTCCCTTTTTTTTTTTTTTTTTCGGTATGCGGGCCTCTCACTGTTGTGGCCTCTCCCGCTGTGGAGCACAGGCTCCGGACGCGCAGGCCCAGCGGCCATGGCTCACAGGCCCAGCCACTCTGCGGCATGTGGGATCTTCCCTGACTGGGGCACAAACCCATGTCCCCTGCATTGGCAGGCGGACTCTCAACCACTGCGCCACCAGGGAAGCCCCCATCTTCCCATTTTCAAGATAAGAAACTGAGGCCCAGAGAGGGGAAGTGACCTGCCTTCCCCAATGGCTAAAAAGGATAAAACCATTTCAATCCCAGAGGCCAGGCTGATTTGGTAAGACCTCAAATGCCAGGTCAGGCACCAACTGTACCCGCAACCCACATCCATCCAGTGTCCCCAAGAAAGCAGAAGTGTGCCCTCTTCCCTCTCCAGGTCTCACTTCCTGCTGTGCATGGGCTAAGGGTTCAAGTGGGAGGTCACAGCCGTCCCAGGGAAAAGAGAAGTAGGAGTGGGCAGAGGGACCCTGACTGTCTGCACCCACGTCCCCTTTGTCCCAGAAGAGGTTCCCCTTCTGGTCAGTCACTGTGGGTCAGAGATCAGGCATGGAGACCTACTCCGCCCATCCTGCTGCCCACCATCTGCTCATCTCCTCCCCAGGCCTTGCAATGCTGTTGTCTCCCCACATGGGGGCTGTGTGACTTTGGGCAAGCTGCTGAGTCCGGGCCTCTGTTTCCTCATCTGTAAAATGGGAATGAAAAAAGAAATTGACCCCATAGGGTGGTGGTAAGAAGGCAATTTGCTCATCCAGGAATGCTTGGCAAGGTGCTTGGGACACAGCTGGCACTCAAAAAATGTTAGCTGTTGACAGGACGTGCAAGCCAGTTCACATGTATCATTTCATTAAACCTCGCACCTTGACAGGGAGGGACTCTTGGAAGCCCATTTTCCAGAGACAGGAACTGAGACCCAGGGAGGTTAAGACACTCACTCTAAATCACACAGCAAATAATATCCAAGCCAAGATTTGGACCCAAAGGAATCTGGCTTTAGAGCCTTAAGCAGTAAACTTCCCAACACACTGTGTGGTGTGGTTACATCGCCTGATTGCTCCCCAGGGTGAAGGCAGCACCTTTGAGCTGTGTGGCTGTGGGTTGTGTGGCTGTGGCAGGTTGTGGTTCTGTGGGGAAGGGCTGTACAGATGTCTTCCCCAGCCGTGGCCCCTGCCATCCTGATTGTGCCACTCCTGGTGACCAGGTGGGTGTAGCAGCCTGTGCCGCTGTGCAGGATGTGCAGAGTTTGACACTCATGGCCAGACAACCTCACACACACAAAATAATAATGACAAACTCTCAACATGCACAGATATTCTTCTACACACTTACGAGAGTCAATTCAGTTAACCCTGCAAAGTAGGGAAACACTGTTGTTATCCCATTTTACAGATGAGGAAACTGAGGTGCAGGGCTAGGGAGTGGTAGAGGCTGGATTTGAATACCAGATGCAGTATCCGTGCTCTTCAGCACTAAGCTGCATTGCCTCTCTGAACAGAAGAGAAGTATTATTACTATTACTGATGCTCTTAAATGGACATTCTTTTTTTTTTTTTTTTTTTTTTTTGCGGTACGTGGGCCTCTCACTGTTGTGGCCTCTCCCGTTGCGGAGCACAGGCTCCGGACGCGCAGGCTCAGCGGCCATGGCTCACGGGCCAAGCTGCTCCGCGGCATGTGGGATCTTCCCGAACCGGGGCATGAATCCACGTCCCCTGCATTGGCAGGCGGACTCTCAACCACTGTGCCACCAGGGAAGCCCAAATGGACATGCTTGTTGTCAGTAGGGCAAAGGTTTTGAAGACAGGATGGGGTTCAGGTCCCAACTTCATCAGTGACAAGCTGGTGTCCTTGGGCCAGTGATTCCATCTCTCTGAGCCTCAGTGTCCTCATCCGTATAATGGGCAAAAACACAGCACATACTTACAACGCAAAGCTGAGGTGAGGATCAAATGAGTTCAGGTTTGTAAAAGGCTTTTCTTATTTATTTATTTTTTTTTTGGTTACACTGGTTGTTGCAGCTCGCCGGCTCCTTAATTGTGGCATGCGAACTCTTAGTTGCAGCATGCATGTGGGATCTAGTTCCCTGACCAGGGATCAAATCCAGGCCCCCTGCATTGGGAGCGTGGAGTCTTAACCACTGTGCCACCAGGGAAGTCCCAAGGCTTTTCTTTTTTAAAATTAAGGTATAACATACATAATGTGCATAATCTTTGGTGTACACCTAGATTGTTTAACCTATGTGACCTCCCTCTGAATCAAGACGCAGACACTTCTCAGCTCCCTTGAAGGCTCCCTCAGCCCCCAGAGATGCCCACTCTTCTGACTTTTTTTTTTTTGGCTGAGCCGCTCGGCTTGCGGGATCTTAGTTCCTTCACCAGGGATTGAACCCGGGCCCACGGCAGTGAAAGCACGGAGTCCTAACCACTGGACCACCAGGGAATTCCCTCTTCTGACTTCTACTGGGGGACATTGCTTTTGCCTGTGGTTGAATGTCATTGTCATTATTGTTGATGCTGACCACCTGCCATGCACTGTGCAACTGTCCTACATTGAATCTTTAAGCAACCCTGGAAGGCATTTGCTCCTCTAAGCCCCCATTTTCCAGATGAGGAAACTGAGGCTCAGAGAGGGAAAGTCACGTCAGAAGTGGCATTTGCAAGTGATGGCAGAGCCACGTTGTGCAGCTGAGTGGTCTCCTCGCGTTGCAAATGCAGGTGCCCATGTTGCACTAACACGGAGTTGTGACACACTCACACATCCTTGCAAAGTTGTGTCGTCACAGCAGGATCACCACCACTGAGAGTTGTGTGGGCACCTCCAGTGATCGCGTGGCCACCCTGTCCTCACGCGCCCCTCTCTCCCCAGGCTGTGCTGTCAGACGATGGGGTGGGCACCTGGCTGGGAGAGCCAGACCCCCCAGAGGAACCCCTCACCTTACAAGCATCTGTTCCGCCTCACCAACTGCGGCTGGGCAACCTCCATCCTCACACCCCTTACCACATCCGGGTGGCGTGTGTCAGTAGCCAGGGCCCCTCACCCTGGACCCACTGGCTTCCTGTGGAGACACCGGAGGGAGGTAAGAAGGGGCTGGTGGCCAGGAGACATCGCTCACTGCCCCACTGACCCTCGCGTACATCAGTATGATCCCCGGCATCTCCTTTCGCCCATTTAACCCATGTGGCTTCAATCTCCCTCCTGCCTGGTCCCCGACTCCTCAGCGTGGCACACTGGCATCTCTCCCGGACCTCTTCCCCATGCTTCTGCTCGTGGGAGGCCTGCACGAGTTGCCCATGTGCATGCCCTCTGTACCCTGCCCCTACCTCCTGGGAACAGGGGTGGGGGTCAGGAAGAGGTGGGGATGCCAGCTTCCCCCCTTCCCTGTCCTCCAGTGCCCCTGGGCCCTCCTGAGAACGTTAGCGCCATGCGGAATGGAAGCCAAGCCCTCGTGCATTGGCAGGAGCCAAGGGCGCCCCTGCAGGGCACCCTATTAGGGTACCGACTGGCCTATCGAGGTCTGGATACCCCCGAGGTGGGTGCTGCTGGCTAGGTTGGGGCGGAGTGGCTGTGGAGGAGGGAGGAGTGGTGGGGAGAAGATGACAGGGCAGACATGGACGGTTGAGCAGGTTGGGTAGGACGCCATCACACTGTGCTAGGAGAGCACATGTGGGACGGTTAAAGGGGTGCGGGGGAGGGTTAGGGATGGCTGTTTATGAATCACGTACAAAGCGTTTCAGTAGACCTTTATTTACCAGGACAGTTTTACAGCAGATAGTGGCATAACATCTTGAGGAAGGGGTGCCTCTTCCTAATTGGCACAAAGGTACTAATCTGAGCAAGCAGCACCCTGGGGTGGAGAGATGGGGTGGCAGAGAGAGAGTGCGGAGTTAGAAGGGGATGGAGCGATGAGGGTGAAAAAATGAGAATTCAGTTCTTCAGCAAAAGTACCGTGTTCCACGCATCATGCTAGGATTTGAAGTTGTGGGAGTGAATAAGACAAAGTCCCAGTCCTGGTGGAGCTGTTATTTTAGTGGGTGTAGGGATGGAGAATGGAAGGGAGAGGATGGGATGGGGGATGAGAAATGAAGGGTAGGAAGAGGTAGGGGATGAGGGACTGGAGATGAGAGAGGAGAGGGCTTAGAGAAAGACGGGGAGTTGAGGCTGAGGGTGAAGGCTTAAGCGTTAGGGGCTGGAGCTCTACTCTGATGCCACGTCCGGACGTCCTAGGTGCTAATGGACGTAGGGCTAAGGCAAGAAGTGACCTTGGAGCTGCGGGGGGACAGGTCTGTGCCCAACCTGACGGTGTGCGTGGCAGCCTACACCGCCGCTGGGGATGGACCCTGGAGCCTCCCCGTGCCCCTGGTGCTCTGGCGCCCAGGTAACTCCAAAGCCGTGCTCAGCCCCCTTCAACCTACCCGCAGGGACCTCGTCTCTCCCAGATGCCCGTGACTTGCTCCCTGTACCTTTGAGCATTACCCCAGTCTAGGCTCTGTTCCTACCTGGAACCTTACTGAGAGCCTCACTCCCTCACCCGTGTCTTACCAGTCTTGCCCTCTCTGAGCATGTCCTCCCTCTGTCCTTTCTCCTCACAGGACAAGGACAGCCAGTCCACCAGCTGGGTAAGGACTTTCGCATCCGCCTCTTCTCCCTCCCTTGCCTCATTGCCCAGTGAGGACCCCATCACCACACATACTCTTTGCACATCCCTTTCGTATTTCTCAAACTCATCACTCTAATCCTCTACGTCTTGGGTTTGTGTGGTCCTTGATGGAGGTGGCTGGAATGACCCAGTGCATTGTAGGTACTCAGTGAATGGTGGATGGATGGATGGATGGATGGATGGATGGATGGATGGATGGAATGGTGGATCAATGAATGTGTAGATGGATGAATGAATGAATTGGTGGGTGGGTGGTGGATGGATGAATTGACGGGTGGATGGCAAATGAATGAATGAGTGGATGAGTGGTGGATGAATGGATGGATGGATGAATGGATGGGTAGCTGGGTGGATGAATCAATTAGTAGGTGGGTGGGTGGATGGATGGATAAACGAACAGACAGGTGAGTTATCCCCCTCATAGCCATCCTTCTCAAATATTTCTCCGTCAATTCTCAAACATTCCTCCTACACCCATTGTACCCTCCTAGCACTATTACAGCCCCTCTTGTAACTCAACCCACATTCCTTACATGCGTTCCTGCATTTCCTTGCATACCTTTCCACACTAATCCCACCCTCCTTTCACGTTCATCCCATTATAACCCTTCATTCCTCACACGTGCCTCCCAAACCCAATGCACACCCACACTTCTCATTCACACACTCTGCATACTTTTTACACACTCACCGTACCTCCAACATGGCAAGCGCTGTAAAACTTTCAGTCCACACAATCCCACATTCTGCAACTCTCCTTGCACACTCACTCGACACTCCTTACACATTATTCCCTCACCCCAAGCCGATCCTAACCCATGTCCGCTTTCTGCACACACCCACACCAAACTCCTGGTACGCTCAGCACATACCCATCCTCCATTCCTTACACACTCACTCCCACCTTTTTGCACACCCTTTCCATTCATCCCGTGCTTCTCATCTTCCCTTCCCATGTCCTTTGCGCGCTGGTTGCACACTCCCCTCACACCAAAGTTACATCCTTACGAATACTGCTCCTTGTATCTAAACCTCCTTGAATCCTCACATATCCCAGTTCCTCCAGTACTTAGCTGACACTCTTTACACACTCCTTTTCACACTATGCCCCTTCACACATTTATTTTACTCTCATCCCTTGCTTTACGAAACCCTTCCAGGGAATTCCCTGGCGGTCCAGTGGTTAAGACTCGGCGCTTTCACTCCCAAGGGCCTGGGTTCGATCCTTGGTCGGGAAACTAAGATCTCAGAAGGCGCAGGGCGGCCAAAAATAAAAATAAAAATAAAACCCATCCATAGCCATCACACACTCCTCCTCAAAAATATTCCTTGGCTCCTCAAACTCCTTGCATATTCATTGCACATGCCTCATGCACCTGTCCTACACTGTATGCGTTCTCTCCCTACTCATCTGTTTTCCACACCCAGGTCCCCCCTCCTTGCACGATCATCACACGTATCACACACCCATACACCACTTGAGATTTACTCACAACCATCCCGTGCTCACATGACTTTGCACAGCCCACCTTGCACAGGTCTCTCACTCCCATCCCACACTCCTTCCACGCGCATCATACAATCCCCCAGTGTCCATCCCATTCTTTTTGTTAATATTTATTTATTTATTATTATTTATTTTTTTATCTTGCCTGCGCCAGGTCTTAGTTGCGGCATGTGGGATCTTTAGTTGAGGTGTGTGGGCTTTTTAGTTGCGGCATGCGGTCTCTCTTAGTCGCGGCATGCATGTGGGATCTAGTTCCCTGACCGGGGATCGAACCCGGGCACCCTGCACTGGGAGCGTGGAGTCTTATCCACTGCGCCACCAGGGAAGTCCCTGTCCATCCCACACTTAACTTACCGTACTCATCCTACAAGTTTCACACTCTTCCTTTAACATCCACTCCTATCGTATCCACTGCATGCCCTGTCCAGCCCAGCCCAGTCTCCCCAGATAGGGGAATGCACCTGTCACATGCCTCATCAAATATATCCACACCTGCCTCCTTTCAACATCACCCCCTTGGGGCTCAGGGAGCTGGAACCAAGACCTCAACCATGACCTGTCCTGCGTACCCCCTGACAGTGAGTGAACCCCCAGTCCCTGCCTTCTCATGGCCCTGGTGGTATGTACTTCTGGGAGCAGTGGTGGCTGCTGCCTGTGTCCTCATCCTGGCCCTGTTCCTCGTCCACCGGCGGAAGAAAGAGACCCGCTATGGGTGAGTTGGAGCCATGTGGGTCGGAAGGCCAACATGGACTGGGATGGAGGGGCCAGAGGTGGGGAGACCATGAGGAGGCTGGTGCAGGAGGAGAGGTTACCAAGAATCAGAATGAGGGCAAGGCTCTGGGGAGTGAATGGAAGGCAGAAGGTAGCCGTCCAGGGCTTGCTCAGCAAACACTGGAGGAGAGGGTGGGCAGGCCTGTGGGTGGGGATGGCGCTCGCTTTCACTGTTGGTGGAAGGAGGGGGTTCCACATTGTTCTGCCCTGCCCTCATCTCCTCTCTATCCCCCCCAGAGAGGTGTTCGAACCAACAATGGAGAGGGGCGAGCTGGTGGTCAGGTACCGTGTTCGCAAGTCCTACAGCCGTCGGACCACTGAAGCCACCTGTGAGTGAACCCCATGCCTCCCTGCCTGGGTTTGGGATAAGAAGTATAGAGCTTTGGGCCTGCTGGGCTTCTGCAGATGCATGAACCAAAAGTTTCTGAAGGCCTTGGAATACTAGGATGTCAGAACCACAGACCCTAAGAGCAACAGAATTGTGGGACCACACACAACCTTAGAATAATTGAATCTTAGACATAGTAAATCTTAGAAAGACCAAGCTTAGAGCCATAGGATCTTAGAACAACGTAATAATGATGATAATGATAAAGATGATGATGATGACAATGAAGAAGATGCTGCTGATGAGACGATTATGATGCTGATGATAACGGCCAGCCCTAGCCCTTCCTCTGTGACAGGTGCTGTTCTAAGTGCCCTACACGTCACTTAATTTAATTCTCACAACAACCCAATGAGTTAGGGACGTTATCCCCCCGCCCCACTTCACAGATGAGGAGGCTGCAGCATAGAGAGGTTAAGTAACTTGCTGGAGGCCACACAGCTTGTAAGCTGGAGAGTTGGGCTTCAAACCCAGGCAGTTTCGCTGTCAAGTCCATCCTCTTAACTGCCTCTTGGAATTAAAGAATGTGAGAGAGGTAGAATAGCTCTTGGCCTAAAAAATTATAATCCAGGGCTATAGACCCTTAGGATCTTAAAAATCATAGAATCTTAGAACTATAGACACTCAGAGGATTGTAGCGTTATGGAGGGTCCCAGCTAAGGAGGGACCTCAGAGGCCATCCAGTCCGATCTCTTAATCTCTCCAGTTGGGGAAACAGATCCAGAAAGAAAAGGGACAGAGTTAGGTATCTTCCTAGCTCACAGTGAGAAGACTGCCAGGGCCCCAGGGAGACACCAGAAGGGGCTGGGAAAGACATTTATTGAAAAGGAGAAGGAAGAGGAAGTGAGGAGGTCACAGCAATCTAATGGAATAACGTGCAGCAGCAGTTCTCGAAGTGTGACCTGCGTCCCCGGGAGTACCCAAGACCTTCGCAGGAGGTCCACGAGGTCAAAATTATTTTCATATTAACACCAAGACATCTTTTGCCCTTTCGCACTCTCATTCTCTCGCAAGCACTCCATGGAGTTTTCCAGAGGTTTCCTAATATGTGATGATGTCATCGTTCTGTTGATTGATTGAACATGTGCTTGTGTATCTTTGTGTTTTGGAAATCTACCCGTGGGACTTCCCTGGCAGTGGCAGTCCAGTGGTTAAGACTCCGTGCTTCCACTGCAGGGGGCGTGGGTTTGATTCCTGGTTGGGGAACTAAGATCCTGTATGCTGTGCCATGAGGCCAAAAAAAAAAAAAAAAGAAAAAGAAAAAGAAAATCTTTCCGTTTTCATTTTGAACACAATAAATACTGGTGTATAGATGACCCACATAAAAGAAAGCTCTTTTCAGGCCTCAATAATTTTAAGAGTGTGAAGGGGTCCTGAGGCCAATAAGTTGGAAAACGATTGCTACACAGCAGTGAAAATAATAAATCCAACTACACACAACTACATTACAATGATCTCATAGACATTGTGTTGAGTGAAAGAAGAGAACATATTATGTGATTCCATGTTTATAACATCCCAAAACAGAAAAGACTAATCTGGGGTAGGAAAAGTCAGGGAAGTGGACTCCCCTGAGAGGGCAGGTCATGGTCTGTTCTTGACCTGGGTGCTAGTTACACTGTTGTGTTTGGTTTGTGAAAATCCACTGAGCTGCTCACTTATGATTTTTGCAGTTTATACTTCAATAAACAGTTAAATATTTTTAACAACTGGTACGGCAGGACGCTAACCAATCAGGGTGCCCACTAGTGTAAGATTATGTGCCAGGCTCTAACCCTTTAGTTGCTGCTCTGGGGGAAGATTCAGGGGGTTTAGAGGAGAAGCTAGGGTGGGGCTGGGGGGTGCTCTGGGCATTAGCTAATTTTGAATGAATGCAGAAGTATTTCAGCATTTTAACAATGGGTATACAGGCATACCTCAGAGATATGGTGGGTCTGATTCCAGACCACCACGATAAAGCAAATAACGCAATAAAGCGAGTCACACACATTTTGGGGTTTCCCAGTGCATATAAAAGTTATGTTTACACTATACTGCAGTCTACTAAGTGTGCAATCGCATTATATCTTTAAAAACAATGTACATACCTTAATTTTAAGTTGCTCTATTCCTGAAAAATGCCAACCACCCTCTGAGCCTTCAGTGAACTGTAGTAGTAACATCAAAGATCATTGATCACAGGTCATCATAATAAATATAAAAATAATGAAAAGCTTTGAAATATTGCGAGACTTACCAAAATGTGACACGGAGACACGAAGCAAGCAAATGCTATTGGGAAAATGGCGCCGATAGACTCGCTCGACACAAGGTTGCCACGGGTCTTCAGTGTGTAAAAAACACAATATCTGCAAAGTGCAATAAAGCAAAGCGCAGTAAAATGAGCACGCCTGTATCCTTATTGGCGAGTGTCGTCTGGATGTCAGCCCTGCTCCATGGCTCTGTCTACCCCTACCTCCCATGCAGTGAACAGCCTGGGCATCAGTGAAGAGCTGAAGGAGAAGCTGCGGGATGTGATGGTGGACCGGCATAAGGTGGCCCTGGGGAAGACCCTGGGAGAAGGTGAGTCCCCCCATCACACACACACACACACACACACATCTCCCTGAACCATGAAGTCCTCCCCACCCCCGCCCAACCACAGGAAATGCAGTCCCTACGGCGCCCCCCTGAGGTCAGCATCTCTCTCTGGTCCCCCACAGGAGAGTTTGGAGCTGTGATGGAAGGCCAGCTCAACCAGGATGACTCCATCCTCAAGGTGGCTGTGAAGACGATGAAGAGTGAGTCTGTACATGCATGTGCACACATGTGGGATCCCCATCCCTTAATCTCAGGTCCCTTCCCTGGTCCCCTAAGGAAGCAGAAAAAGAGGAAAGGTAACAGCAATTTAGCCCAACCACAGAACCTCAGTGTTCCGGACAGGAAGTGGAGTCCCTGCCAGGTCCTTCAACAGAGGGAACTTAATACAGGGAGATTACTACAAAGGTGTAGGGAAAACTGAAGGAACAGCTGGGAGCAGTGAGACAATTAGCAGCAGCACTATGTCACTTCTACCCCCAGGCCCGAAGGGCAGAGGCAGGAAGTGGTGTTACCAGAGCCCACAGCCAGAGCTCCCTGATGGGATTTAGGAATCACAGAGTTAGGGGCTACCTTGTGGGAGCTCGAAACACAAAGGAGACACAGCCACCACCAAGGCAATACTGGAAGCAGGAAGAGAGAGGATGAAATGCCCTGACTTCTCCCCTCCACTCGCCCACCTGTCAATCTCCCATCAGTGCTTCCCATTGGCAGACTCCAACAGGAAACAGCAGGAAAGGGAGCCTGGGAAATGTAGTTTTCAAAGGGCCCAGCCCCCTGTGATGCATAGCAGAGCAGGGGAAGGTGGAGAATGAGGCACACCTGGCTTCATCATTTACTTGCTGTGTGATCTCAGGTTAGTGACTATCCCTCTCTGAGCCTCCCATTCCTCATCTGGAGAAAAGGATCATAACGTCCCTACCTCCTAGGGTGTTGTGTGGCAAAGCACTTAATGCTGGGGTTGGCACATTGAACTCACAATTAATGTGGACTAAAACCATATTATTTACATCATCAGAGAGGGTGGGAGCCAGTCCAGGTTCACACAGCACAGGAAGTCCAGGGCCAAGTCCTTCCCACATAGGGATGAAGCTTAGAGGGTCAGGCTGGAGGTAAGGGAGAAATGATCCTTTCAAAGTCACAGTGGCTAAAAGCTTGGGTTATGGAGTTATAACTCATTCCCTCATTCATTACTGAGTGCCTCTTGCATACCAGGTTATGTTCCTGACCTGGGTTTGAATCCCAGCTGTGTGACGCTGAACAAGTCACTTTGCCTCTATGAGCCAGTGTCCTGAGTTGCAAAACAGGGACAATGGTAGGGGTCCCAGGGCTGCTGCGACTGTGCTGGGAAGCAGCCTAGCACAGAGCTGCACATGGACCCCGGAGCCAGACTGCCTGCGTTTGAGCTCTGTCTAGTCCTCTTGCTAGCTGTGTGTGCCCTTAGGCAGGTTTCTTAACCATTCTGTGCCTTGGTCTCCCCCATCTTTTTTTTTTTTAATTAATTTATTTTTATTTTATTTATTTTTGGCTGCATTGGGTCTTCGTTGCTGTGCGCAGGCTTTCTCTAGTTGTGGCGAGTGGGGGCTACTCTTCGTAGTGGTGCGCGGGCTTCTCATTGTGGTGGCTTCTCTTGTGGTGGAGCACGGGCTCTAGGCACGCGAGCTTCAGTAGTTGCAGCATGCTGACGCAGTAGTTGTGGCTCTTGGGCTCTAGAGCGCAGGCTCAGTAGTTGTGGTGCACGGCCCTAGTTGCTTCACAGCAAGTGAGATCTTCCCGGACCAGGGCTTGAACCCATGTCGCCTGCACTGGCAGGCAGATCCGCTGCGCCACCAGGGAAGCCCCTCCCCATCTTTAAAATGGGGAAAGTAATAGAACCTCCTCAGGGGATTAAATGAGTTAATAGATGAAAAGTGCTGAATACAGAACCTGGTACTTACAAATCACGTTTGATAAAGAAGAAGAGGATGATGATGGTGATGAGGCCGAGAAGGAGGAGGGAAAGAGTCCTCCCTCCCCACCCCTCCTCCTCATACACCTTCCTCTCTCCCCCAAGTTGCCATCTGCACAAGGTCAGAGCTGGAGGATTTCCTGAGTGAAGCCGTCTGCATGAAAGAATTCGACCACCCCAACGTCATGAGGCTCATCGGTGAGGGAGGACAGATTTAGGGGGTCGACAGGCCCCGTGGAGGCCGCAGCAGAGGGAAGACCCCTCCCTTGGGCACTGAGAAAATCAAACCTCCAGGCTTCCTCCTCCCCGCTCCCTGAGAGTCAGAAAGTTCCCCCCTTCCTCTCTCCCTCAGCTTGGAATGTGACATCTGACCTTTCCCAGAAATAGCTGAGGTCCCCAGGAGGGCTGGAGAAACAACCCTGGGAACAGTGCTGGAAATGGCTTCTCTGAAGCTTGGTCCATCACCCCCCTCCTCAACAATTTGGAGGCCAGACTTGAGGCGGAGGGAAAGACAGAGCTGAGAAAGGGAGTGGCTTCCCCTTCTGCCCAACTCCAGTGACAGGGCTGCCTGGGGGCACTCAGGCGTCTGTTTCCAGGGTTCTGAACGAGAGGGCTTCCCGGCACCCGTGGTCATCTTACCTTTCATGAAACATGGAGACCTACACAGTTTCCTTCTCTATTCCCGGCTTGGGGACCAGCCAGTGGTGAGAGCATTTTATTGTCTGGCCCACAAGTGTTAACTGAGCACCTACCAGGTACCCAGCGCCACTCATACACTGGGAAGGCCAAGGTGACCAGGAGCCTGCTTGCATGGAGCTGTCTGCCAGTGGGGGGACCAGACAATAAATAAGTTCAACAAATAAGCAAGATAATTTAAGTGCTAGGAAGGAAATAGAGCAGGATGAGTGACAGGGAGGCCAGGCAGTTAATTTGGGTGAACAGGGAAGGTCTCACTGAGGAGGGGAACTTGAAGCAGGAGCCAGCTGGTGGGAGGTGGGGAGATCTGGGAGAAAGCAGCCCCAGCAGAGGGCACAGCTTGTGCAAAGGCTCAGAGGTGGGAGCAAGCATGGCTTGTTTAAAGACCAGAAAGGGGGCTCCCTGCTGGAGCATATGTCAAGGGCAAGAACAATAGGAGATCAAGACAGAGAGGAAGGTAGGAGGGGATGACATAGGGCCGTGTTAGAAAGGGGTGGGATTTAATTCTTGGAGCCCTGGGAAAGCATCGCAGGCCAGAGCTAGGAGGGAGGAAGGGAGGAGGGATAGATCTCGGGGACTCTGCTGACCTCTACTCCCTCCTGCCCCGGCGCCCCCAGTTCCTGCCCACTCAGATGCTGGTGAAGTTCATGGCAGACATTGCCAGTGGCATGGAGTATCTGAGCACCAAGAGATTCATACACCGGGACTTGGCCGCCAGGAACTGCATGTGAGTTTCCACCCTTCCAGGAATCCCCCCTCCTTCCAGGACACCCCTGCCCCGCCCTCCTTCCCAGGATGGAAGAGGGCGCTAGAAACACACAGCCTTCAGGCAGGTCAGAGCTCAGGAGTGGAATAGAGAGGTGAGCAAGGAGGCTGGGGCCAGCTTTCTGGAGGAGGTGGGCCCTGAACCAAGATCCTGAAGGAGTACTGGGATGTGAAGAAAAGTGACAAGAGGGAGGGCTCGGTGGGTAGCATGTGGTGAGCAAAAGGGCAGAGGTGACCGATGAGGGTGGTGACATTTAAGCTTCATCTTTGTCCCCCTCCGTGCTGAGTGTCTTACCTGGGGCTACCCTTGGGGAGGGGCCACACTGGATAAAGAGACCACACCCCCTGCCAAGGGACAAGCAGAAAAATAGGCCAGAACCAGGGCTAAAGTGAGGGCGAGGTGTGTGTGTGTATATGTGTGTGTACACACAGGCTTAGAATATTAGTCTCATTACACTCTTGGACTCAGAAATAGGAGCTGGAGAATCAGAGAATCTTTGGGAATTCCCTGGTGGTCCAGTAGTTAGGACTCTGCACTATCACTGCTGAGGACCCAGGTTCGATCCCTGGTCAGGGAGCTAAGATCCCACAAACCACGCAGCATGGCCAAAAAAAAAAAAGAGAATCAGAGAATCTTCTATAAGACGTGCAAATGTTCACAAATGTCTTTATTCCCCCCCACACACAGTTTTTATTTTTATTTTTTTTGGCCGTACTGCGAGGGCATGCGGGATCTTAGTTCCCGGACCAGGGATCGAACCCGTGCCCCCCGCAGTGGAAGTGCGGAGTCCTAACCACTGGACCGCCAGGGATTTCCATCCCCCCCGCAACTTTTTACTTTGAAAACTTCCAAATCTGCAGAAAAGTTGAAAGAATTGTGCAATGAATACCCATATCTCCTCCTTGTTGAGATGTTGCCACATTTGTCCTCTCTTCTCTTTCTCTCTCTCCCCTCAACCATTTGAAAGTAAGTTGCCAAGATGGTGACATCCCACCCCTAAATCTTCAGTAGGTATCTCCTAAAATCAGTACTTATGCCTAAACAATCACAATTCTGTTATCACACCTAAGAAGATTAACAATAATTCTGTAACACAACCTACTATCCAATCCATGTTCCATTTCCTCCGATTGTCCTCCAAAATGTCTTTTCGGGATATTTTTCCCCCCAAAACCAGGATCTACACAAACTTCCCAGATTGCGTTTGGTTGTTGTACCCCTTTGGTCCCTTTTAATCTAGAATTACCCTCCACCACCACTACCTGTGTATAGTTTTGTGGCATATTCTTTTGGAAGAGATCAGGCCAGTTTTCTTGTAGGATGTCCCATGTATAAGATGTGTCTGTTTCCTTGTGGTGGCATTTGCCTTGTTCCTGTGTCCCCTTTATTTCCTATAGACTGGAAAGGAGGTCTAAAGGCATGAATAGACTCAGTCAAAATGGAAGTTCTTTTATTTCTGTAACGTGGGCTGATCCTAGTCAAGCCCACAATGTAACAGTGACATCAAAAATCAGGGCGGGGTGGGAGGGAGGGAGATGCATGAGGGAAGGGATGTGGGAACAGATGTATATGTATGACTGATTCACTTTGTTATAAAGCAGAAACTAATAAAAAAAAAATCAGGGTGGACAATCAATTGTTATGCACCTGTCACATTTTCTGTTAAGTTGTTAAAATATTAAAATACTTCCTTACCAGTTGGCAACTGGCCACTTCCCCAAGCTTCCCATGTGCTCCACAGCCACCAGCTTGGATGCCTGAGTATCACCCATCTCCACCCCCCTCCCCCCAGACACAGCAGTTAAAGGTTAGCTCCTAGCATATTAGGGGCCTCCAGGGTCTGTTCTGGTTAGTCATTACCCAAGTCCATCACCCTGGGTAGAAATCATCAATTCTTTTTTTAAAATTAATTTATTTATTTATATTTATTTTTGGCTGCGTTGGGTCTTCATTGCTGCACGTGAGCCTCTCATTGCGGTGGCCTCTCTCGCTGTGGAGCACGGGCTCTAGGCACGCGGGCTTCAGTAATTGTGGCACTCGGGCTCGGTAGTTGTGGCTTGCGGGCTCTAGAGCGCAGGCTCCGTAGTTGTGGCGCATGGGCTTAGTTGCTCCACGGCATGTGGGATCTTCCCAGACCAGGGCTCGAACCCGTGTCTCCTGCATTGGCAGGTGGATTCTTAACCACTGAGCCACCAGGGAAGTCCCCGAAATCATCAATTCTTAAAAAAACAGAATCCCAGAACTCAGATGCAAGAATCAGGGAATCTTCTATTTATATAAAGCACAAAAACAAGCACAAGTAATCCATGCTGCTAGAGGTGAAGATCTTGATCACCCTAGGAGGGGTAATTATATGCTAGGAAGGAGGGACCGGTAATCTTTCTTTCTCATTTTAAAAAATCGATGTCTATTCTACATACACTAAAATATGCACATTTTATGCATGCAGTTCAACGAATGTTTATGTGTCTATAGACCCATGGAAACAACCATCACTAGATCAAGATAAAGAGCATTTCTAGGCCCTTGGCAGGCTCTCTCCTGCCCTTCCCAGTCACTGCCCCCAAGGGGTAACCACTATTCTGTACTTTTGTCCCCATCAACTTCTGTCACCTCTTCTTGAATGTCATGTAAGTGGAATCGCAATTTTGACTCCTTTGTGTCTGGCTTATTTTGCTCAGCATGAAGTTTTGAGATTAGTCCATGTCATTGTACGTATCAGTAGTTCTTTTTCTTTGCTGTGTGGTATTCCATTGCACAGATACCCCACGATGTTCTGCTTCTTAATCTAGTTTCTTGTTACCTGGGTGTGTTTATGAAAATTCAGTGAGCTTGGGCTTCCCTGGTGACGCAGTGGTTATGGATCCGCCTGCCAATGCAGGGGACACGGGTTCAAGCCCTGGTCCGGGAAGATCCCACATGCCGCGGAGCAACTAAGCCCGTGCGCCACAACTACTGAGCCTGTGCTCTACAGCCCGCGAGCCACAACTACTGAGCCTGTGTGCCACAACTACTGAGCCCGTGCGCCACAACTACTGAGCCTGCACTCTGGAGCCCACAAGCCAAACTGCTGAAGCCTGCGCTCCGCAACAAGAGAAGCCACTGCAGTGCGAAGCCCGTGTACCACAACAAAGAGTAGCCCCCGCTCACTGCAGCTAGAGAAAGGCTGCGTGCAGCAACAAAGATCCAACTCAGCCAAAAATAAATAAATAAATATATTAAAAAATATTCAGTGAGCTCTTCATTTAAGATTTTTGCATGTTTCTGTGTATATAGTATACTTCAAAAACGCAGTTTAAAAAAAATCAGAGACTCCAACCCAAGGAGCCTAGGAAGGACCTTAGAATCTGGCAGAAAGCCAGAGCTGGGAAGGCCCATAGCAGCCCTTTTCCCATCCACCTTTTACAGAGGGTATAAGAAGTAACACGGTTCCCTCCCAGTCTGGGACAAGGCGGGGAGACTGATCCCCAGCCCCAAGCAGGACAGCCAGGGCAAGAGATGGAGACGTGTCTGAGAGTAAGGGCAGGCTTCCTGGTGGAGGGGGCTGATGCCGCGACCCCATTCCTCTCCCCAATCTGGTAGGCTGAACGAGAACATGTCGGTGTGTGTGGCGGACTTTGGGCTCTCCAAGAAGATCTACAACGGGGACTACTACCGCCAGGGACGCATCGCCAAGATGCCAGTCAAGTGGATCGCCATCGAGAGCCTGGCTGACCGCGTCTACACCAGCAAGAGCGATGTGGTACGTGCACCTCTGGCAGGAGTGGGGAGCAGGGAGAGGGCGTGGCCTGGTCAATTCACACCAGACCTGGGCTCACAGGGACGTGAGGGCTTCCCTGCACAGGGGTCCACCACATGGACCATGTGTGGCGGGCATCTGTGAACGGTGGTGTGGACATGCTGGGGGTATGCATAGGCCCATGGGTGTATGGTGACAGGTTGCTACATGGGATATGTAGACAGTTTAGGTTGGGAGAGGCAGTGGTAAGTGTATACATGTGTATAGCCAGGGTGTGGAGGGGGACCCGAGACCACGTTTCCGTGGAGCGTATAATTGTTTGCACGGGTGGGCAGGTCTATGTGTGCACACAAGTTGCCTCCATAAGTGTGTACCTGTACCAAAGTGTTTCTGTGAATAGCTGTGATGCACCCACAAAGATAGCTGTGTACACGTAAGTGTGGGGATGTTGGGTGAGGGCGTCTGTGCAGGAGAGACCCCCTAAATTCTCTCCCTTCTGCCCCACGACAGTGGTCCTTTGGGGTGACAATGTGGGAGATTGCCACTCGAGGCCAAACCCCATATCCAGGAGTGGAGAACAGCGAGATTTATGACTACCTGCGCCAGGGAAACCGCCTGAAGCAGCCTGTGGACTGTCTGGATGGATTGTGAGGACCCGTAGGATCCCCTCCCCCCATCTCAGATTTTACCCCAAAACCCTGAGCACCCCACATGGCCCTGACATATCCAGGACCCTCTAAAACCACAGAATCCCTCAGACTGTTGAGGAACCCACCTGCCCCCTCACCCATGCTCCACAGAACCACTATTAGCCCATGAGGTATGAATTAGCAAAAGGTGCCCTTTCCTCCTTTGCTTTGTGTGTGGAATACAGGCTGGAGCAGCACCCCTACCCTGGCCAGGTATCCGCGGGCAATGAATAATGACACGTCCCCACTCGCAAAGAATTCTAATTCCTCCCAGACTCCTGAGCACCCAACTCCCCCCACGTGCTCTTCAGCACCCAGAGCCCTCTGCCAAACCCTTATAATGAGCTTCTCCAAACTCTCCAGGCTCCTCTGAGGTGTCCTCAGAATCCTTTAGGGTGGTGCTTATCAAATTTTCCCATCCCATGGAACACACACAGAAGAGCACTTTGGGGGTAAAGAGAAGATGTTGCTGGGGTCAGGAGGGGAGAGCCTGGGCTTCAGACTCTCCAGGTCCTCCTTGGGTGCTCCAAGAGCTGAGGGCAGTAAGAATAGCTAACATTTCTATAGGATTTACTAGAAGGTATGGTTCTAAGTGCTTTGCGTGTATTAAGTCATTTGGTCTACTACAGCCATATGAAGTGGGTTGGCCCCCTTATTATTCCCAGATGATGCGCAACTGAGGCCCACGTCAAGGGAAAATCATTTGCCAAAGGCTGCATAGCTGGTGTATTCGTTATCTATGTCCCCAAAATCCAGTAGCTTAAAACAACAAGCATTTATTACCTCGCATGGTTTCTGAAGGTCAGGAGTCTGGGAACTGCTTAGCAGGGTAATTCTGGATCAGGGTTTCTCATGAGGTTACAGTCAAGATGTCAGCTGGGGCTGAAGCCATCTGAAATTTGAGACTGGAAGATCTCTTGCAAGGTGGCTCACTCACATGGCTGTGGCAGAAGGCCTCAGTTCCTTGCCACGTGGACCCCTCTATAGCGCTGCTTGAGTTTCCTCATGACATGGTGGCTGGCCTTCCCCAGATGAGCATTCCAAGAGAGAGAACAAGGAGGAATCCACAATACCTTTTCAACCTAGTCTCAGAATCACACAGTATCATTGCTGCCGAGTCAGAATCCAGCGACTAAATCCAGTCCACACTCAAGGGGAGGGAAGGTAGCCTCCATCTTTTGAAGGGAGGAATGTCAAAGAACTTGAGTACATATTTAATTTTATTTATTTGTTTGTTTGTTTGTTTTTGGCCATGACGTGTGGCATGTGGGATCTTAGTTCCCAGACCAGGGGCCGAACCCGTGCCCCCTGCAGTGAGAGCACAAAGTCTTAACCACTGGACCGCCAGGGAAGTCCCTGAGTACATATTTTAAACCAATACAGCTTGCAAAGCTTTGATGCTAGAGTCTCTTCTGGGGAACCACATTGGGAAGCTTTACTCTAGCAAACCCTCACTAGAACATCACCCCCTACCCAGAGAGATTTCCCAAGACCTTTTCCATTTCCTGAGTGTCTGTCCCAGGACCCACCTCAGAAACTCTTGAGAATTCTCAAGTCCCCATAGATGCCCTCCGAACTGCTACAGTTCCCTCCACTCCCTTGTAATACCCTCAGTCCTCTGAGTGTCCTAAAATGCCCCCAAACTCCCAGAATACTCCCCTGTTCAGTCTCCCACTCCTCATTTTGTTACCCTAGGTATGCCCTGATGTCCCGGTGCTGGGAGCTAAACCCCCGAGACCGGCCGAGTTTTGCAGAGCTTCGGGAAGATCTGGACAATACGCTGAAGGCCCTGCCCCCTGCCCAGGAGCCAGACGAAATCCTCTATGTCAACATGGATGAGGGTGGGGGTCATCCTGAACCACTTGGAGCTGCTGGAGGAGCTGAGCCCCCAACTCAGCCTGACCCTAAGGATTCCTGCAGCTGCCTCACCGCCGCTGAGGTCCATCCTGCTGGACGCTATGTCCTCTGCCCTTCTACAGCTCCTGGCCCCACCCTGCCTGCTGACAGAAGCTCCCCAGCACCCCCAGGGCAGGAGGATGGCGCCTGAGACAACCCTCCACCTGGGACTCCCTCTCAGGACCCAAGCTAGGCACTGCCACTGGGGGACCCCCCCTCACTTTCCCACTCCAGGCTTTACCCCCAACCTTAGCCCTCTCCTCCTACCCATTCCACTTCCATTCCAGACAGATCCTCTCCCTTTTCCACACCTTAGTGTCCCCATGTGTAAAAGGAAGGGATTGCACTGCAATCCCTAAGGGTCCTCCCAGGTCTAACATTCCAAGATTCTAGATTCTAAAGTTTAAAGAGTCTAGATTCAGAGGTCCTAAGTTTCAAAGATGAGTCTGATTCTAAGGACCTGAAATTCCAAAGTCTCTAATTCTAAAGTGCTAAGGTTCTAGACATGGAAGTTCTAAGGCCTATATTCTAAGGCTGTGAGATTCTATGGCTCTAGACTTTTCTGGTTCTAAGATTCTTGATAAAACCCACAAGATTTTAGGTTCTAAAGCCCTAAGATTCTAATTCTAGGATCTAAGGCTCTATGATTCTAGATTTTATTTTTCCAGGGTTCTGAATCCCTAGGGTGTAAGATTCTACAATTGTAAAAATTCTACAGTTCTAGACATGGAGGTTCTAAGGTCTGATGTTCTAAAATTTGATGTTCTGAGCCTCATAGAGTATAATTTCTCTGGCTGTAAAACTCTAGATCATAAAGCTTCAAGATTTGATCTTCTCAAGTTCTAAGATTCTAATGCTGGTCAGTTATAGGTTCTAAGGCTTTATGATCCTCGAAACTTTTGTTATGAGATTCTGGATCCTAAAGATCTAAAATGCTAGAATCTGCAATTAGAAAGTTCTAAGAGTCTAAAGATGGAGGTTCTAAGGTCTAATGTTCTAAGATGCAATGTTCCAAGACCTAGTCTAAGAACCTAGATTCTCTGTGTCTAAGATTCCGGATCATATGCTTCAAGATTCTAGACTATTAAACTCTAAGATTCTAATGTTGTTCTGTTCTGTGTTCCAAGGCACTCTAGATCCTATTGGTCCAAGATTCTGGATCCTCAGCATCTATGGTATAAGACTCTACAGTTGGTGGTGGCTAACCAAATGCCAAAGTTTTAATCATTTTTAATGTTGGACACCTTTAAGTTCTATGCTGCATTCTGTCTTTCTAGGATTTTAGTTAAGGAGCCAAGAATTCACAGTTCTAAGTCTTAAGATTCTAGGCACTATAGTTCTAAGATTCACATGTTGTAAGATTCTAAGAGTCTACAGGTCTAGCATCCTAAGATACAATTCCAAGGTTTTAAACTTATAGTTTTATCCTTTGTGGGATAGTTTTATCCCTCCCTTCTTAGCCACCTCTGCTTCCTCTTCGCCTCATGTGGGGTGTGCCCCCTCAAGCCTGTGCAATGCATTAAGGATGCCTCCTTTCCCCAGAGGACAAACCCCCTCCTTTGGGGCCATGCTGCCCCCCTGAGCCAGTCCCTTATGCCCCCTGAACAGAGTGTGGACTCTGAAACCTCCAGAGGGGCTCAGATCACATAAAACTTTGTAACCATGCTTGTCTCATCTTGTCTCCACTTAGCTGTCATATGGCCCCTCTCCCTGGCAACTCAGTTCCCCCAGTAAAAAGGAGGGTTTGGGGGGGTCTTGGAGTTCTCCCCTCACTAAAGAGGGTAGAAATGAACATATACATAGACAAAAAGACAGGCAAACAAAAGCAGACTCACTGAAACCCCTAGTGAGGAACAGGCACATAGATATTCACAGGGTCACACAGAGACCCTACCCCTCTCCAAAGTAACAGACCCATGAATTAATGGACATACTCAAGCACACCTGGTCACAAATACAGAGACACAAATTCAGACACAGAGAAACACAAAATTACACAGATACAAACATGTTTACAAACATGCACAGGCAGGCAGTCACCAGGAATAGGAAGAAACTAGAGTAACAGACACAGACACAAATACGCAGACATATAGAGTACGTATAGGGCACTCACAAACCCAAACGTTCAGATTCACATAGAAACACAGGCACAGAGCACCTCCGATAATCACGAGCCCACAAAGGGACTCCTGCCAAGACAAGCCCACTGTGTTTTGCGAGCATCGCAGGCACAAGTTCCTGGGTGTGTCCACCAGCAGATGGAGGAATCCTTGGCAGCGCCCGGACGCCCCCCGGTGGTGGCTCCTGCGAACCGAGAACAGTTCAATCCGGGCCACAAACTTTTTTAGAACAAATCATTGTGGGAAGCTGGGAGGAGAGAGGAAGTCGGACGTGGGCGAGGGGCGGGGTGTCTGGACTGGAACCTACGGGCCCACGTGAGTGTCTGTCCCGCTTCTGAGTGGGTGTTGTGTGTCTAGGTTGCCGTGGTGTAATCTTGTAGTGTAACTGTCCTGTGTGTCTTTATCATTTGAAGCCGCCTGCCTGTGGCGACCTTAGTGGGCTCATCTACACCGAAGTTTGGTGTATTATCCCCTGAATTGATGCTTCTGATCCCACACACGCCATTTGTTTATCTGTTTTGTGTGTGCGCTTTTGTCTAAGTAGAGGTTTTGTGTGGCTTTTGTGGGCTTTAGGTACGGCTCAGTGGGCAGCGGGCGTTTGCATTGTGTATCTCGATAGTGTACCTTACAGAAGCTTTGTGTCTTTTAAGTTAGAAGCGACAGGTGGTGCAGTGTTAGACATTGTGAAACTCTGTGTTGTTTAGTAGTGAGGCTTAACTACGGACCTGTGTGTTTGAGCTTGTCAATATAGACACCGAAAAGGCGGATCTACTGAACAGCAGTTTAGAGGATGTGGGGTAGAGGCCCCTGAAATTTCCGGAGGGGAAGGCTCTATGATCGCGTGCAGAGTGCCCATTCCACGTAAGATACCAACCATAGAGAAAGACGGTAGCGCAGCTATAAAGAGGCGCCCCGTGAGATGTATTATCAAAGGGGAGAGAGTGTGATTCCCTTTACAACTTTTCTCCCGCTGTTAGTGTAGCCTCTATTTTCAAACCTTCAGGATTCTCTGAAGTCAAAGGGTTGCTTTTCATAAAGGCAACTGAGTTTCTTCCAGATTAAGAATAATTTATCTACTTAATCTCGATTTCGTATACTTCCCTCTACAGCAATATTCGTAAGGCCGACCGTAACCAGAATGGCCAATCTGGGTAGGTTTTCCTAAAACGATGCAACTATACTAGCTTTAGAGAGATAAGACAGTAACTGAGATTGGTGGACAGACTGTTTCGAAACCGCCCTAACGGCAAGGGGCAGGTCCGTAATGAATTCATCTCTTTCCGGTTTCCTAAAGGCAGTTGTGAAAGGGGGGCGGGGGTGTCTGCCGACCCTCCATTTGATTGGTTTCTGGTGGATTTACCCGTTTGGACTCCTCTAGGGGCGGGAGATTTAGACCAATCAAGATATGCGTTACAGAGACACTAGTTTGATGAAAGGACCGCACAGGAAAGGCCGGGGGGGGGGGGGCGTTCATTCTGAGATCTCATCACTGATTGGTCCAAATCTTTACTCCCTTTCCCTCATTTGACCCTACGGGAGCGGGCGCGCGGGCACTACCCAATCACCGCGCGCTCCTCCTCCCTCCTTTTCCCGCCCTCCCGCTTCGGTCCCAGCACCGACGTAGGCCAACGCTTCCTCCCCGGCAGCTCTTAAGCCCTTTCATTGACGTTCTTTTGAAAGACGCGCTCTGATTGGCTGAGTCCCTGGGCCCGCGCCCATTGCCCTCATGTGATGGCCAATTGGCACCCGTGTTGCATCGCACGGGGCCACGGAGGAGGGGGGAGGCGGTGGCGGCGGCCATTTTGAGCCGCCGCCGCCGCCATTGGAGTGGGGGCCCCCCCCTTTCCCCCTTCGCCTCCTGACAGGAAAGGTTTAAGGGGGACTGAGCCCTGGGAGGCAGGGCCGGGCTCGGGGGCCGCCCCGGGGGCCCGGGCCATGGATGTACGCCGTCTGAAGGTGAACGAACTTCGCGAGGAGCTGCAGCGCCGCGGCCTGGACACTCGCGGCCTCAAGGCCGAGCTTGCTGAGCGGCTGCAGGCGGCGCTGGAGGCCGAGGAGCCCGACGACGAGCGGGAGCTCGAGGCCGACGACGAACCGGGGCGACCCGGGCACAACAACGAGGAGGTCGAGACCGAGGGGGGCTCCGAGCTGGAGGGGACCGCGCAGCCACCGCCGCCCGGGCTGCAGCCGCACCCGGAGCCCGGCGGCTACTCGGGGCCGGACGGACATTGTGAGAGTGCGCGGGGCGGGGGCCGGGGAGCCTGGAGTCCGGGCCGAGGAAGGGCTGTGGGACGCGGGATCCCGGCGCCTGAGGTCGGGGAGAGACGATCTGAGGATCGGGGGATCGCGCCATCCGCCGCTGAAAAGGATCTGGGGACAAGGCCCTTGGGACGACCGGAGGGTGGATCCTGGCGTTCGGTGCAGGGGAGATACTGGAGTGGGGGCTCTCGGTTTCGGAGATGAGGAAGGCCCGGGGGTGTAGAGGATTCCGGAGCCTAGGGTTCGGAAACCGGAAGCTGTGGTTTCTGGAGCCGGAGAGAGTCGGAAGAACAGGAGGTTTTCTATCGGGGGGCCGAGGAGGATCTTGGAAATGGTGATCTTAGGGTTTACAGCTGGGTAGCCTTGGGAGCCATGCTAGCCCAGTCTATGGGCTGGGCGTTGGGAGCCGTGTTTTCAGGACTGGGAGAGTTTTGAGGATGAAGGGTCCTGGAGTTTGCTGCTGGATGGGGTACCGAGAATTCTTATGGGTTGGTTAAAATGGAGTGCTGGTGTCTGGCCCAGGAGGGTCTGATGGACTGTGTGTTCTGGTGTTTGACTGGGGAGCACTTAGGGGATGTGGGAGACCACCACGTGATTGTACTAGGGGGACTTCCATCTGGCTGAGGATGGCCTGGGGGACTCAGATCCGGGGCTGAAAGGCCAACCTTGAGGCAGGGGCAACCTGGGCATACGATGCTGGCAATCTGGGGACTTCTGGTTGACTTATAGAGGAGGTATATGGAACCTTGGTGTCCAGAAGCTAGTGGAGGAGAGAAGGATGGTTCACTGGGTGAGAGACCTGGAGGTCTAGAGCTGGGAAGGCTCTGAGAACAAATAACGCCGTGGCTACTGCCGAATGGTCTTAGATGAACAGTATGGGATGTTTGGAGAACAAGGGTAGCTGGGGGTGGGTGGGGTAGATAACAAGTAGATACTCGATGGAGTATTTAGGGGATAGAGGGTCCTTGTGTCCAGCACAGGAGTGTGTAGCTGGTCTGTCAAATGCAGGGAAGGGGAGAGTGTGTAGGATGTGGAGGGTGAAAGAAAACCTGTTGACTTGGCTGGGGACCTCAGGGGGGAGTAGGGGGGAGTGTTTCTGAGGCCGAGCATCTCCACAGGAGGGCTCCTTGCTCCCCAGAAGCAGTTATTTTTGTGCTCAGGGATGGGAGGGGCCTCAAGGGGTAGCTGGGAACCTGTGCATCAGCCAGAAGGTGTGACTCTGAAGGAGTCTCTGAAGGAGAGGGGATGGAGTAGATCTGTTACTTTCTGAAGGGAGGCGGCCCCGGTATGGGAGGGACTAAATCTGGAGTTAGAAAAGGGTGGCTTTCTAGCAGGACAGGGATCGGAGAGGTTGAAGAGTAAGTAGAAAGGACTCTGGCATTCAGAGTTTGTGTTATTTCTCCGAAAAGGGGGTATTCTCAGCCATAGGGCTAAGGAAATGGGGAGAACAAGGGGGTCAGAGAAGAGACTGGATTTGGGGTTGGCATTGGGTATTTACTTGTTGAAGAGAGATGGAACCTCCTGGAGCAGGGCAATCTGAGGGTAGATTTGGGGTGGAGAGCGATTGTCTAGGACTCAGATGCTGGGGAGAGATGCTCCCATTGCAGAGACCTGTGAAGGGAGGAAGGAGTGGCCCATTGTGCCTGCCTAGGGCAGGCGAGACCCTGGCAGGAATGCCTAGGAAGAAGGGCCAATGGCTGGAGGTGGCTCCAAAGAAAAGTGATGTGCTTTAGAGCATAGACTCGAGACTCAGATTTTGTCTTGGGCAAGTCACTTCACCTCTGTGAGCCCTGGTTCCCTTGTGTGTAAAACTGGGATAATAATAGTGTCCCCACCCCCCAGGGTTGTTAACGAATGAGATTACATTCGTAAGGGGCTTAGCACTGGGCCTGTCTGTTATTAGGAGGTGGATGTTTTAGAGAGCGGAGAAGGGCCCCAGAACCGTAGCTTCTCTGAGCAAGGCTTCCTCTGTGAGCACAGGAGATTCTCAGAAAGAGAGATGTGAGGTTTCTGTGGCGAGAAGAACACTGTGCTTGGAGCCTGGAAGAAAGAAAATGGTTTGAAAGGGTCCCTTGTGTTCTAATTAAGGAGTTATTCTGTGTCTTCCTTTCTCCCCTACACCTTATAACAAAATCCTTTGGGTCCCTTTTTATGCCCCCCTCCAAACCCTTCCTTCAACCCTGGTAAACAGACCTGTAGCAGACCACGTGATCTGTGACTTTCCTCCCTTTGGCCGCACCTGGTTTGTGCCCAGATATATTTGTCCTCTGAGAAAGGATCCAATCAGTTAGCAAGCAGCAGAATGGTCTGCCCTTCCCTGTGGTTCTGCCTCACTAGTCCTGGCACAGCCACTAGTAGGGCTCTGGAGGCACCTACCAAAGCTTGCCCCTGGGGTGGAGAACCTGCTCACTACTAACCCTAGGTTTCCAGAGTTCTCTCTGGGTTTGCCTACAAGGTTCTTGAGGGAGTTTCAGGTTTTAGTCCCACCTCTGAGCTCTCACATGTGTCATCCCAACCCCAGGAATGTTTTCTCCATTCTGGTCACTGAATTATCATCACCTGTGTATCCTTTGAGTCAAGGCTTATCTCTTACTTTCTGGGTCCCTGATCTTAGCCCCTGGTACTTCTTCATAGCCCTTAACCCAATCATAATTTTTGTGCTTACGTATTTGTTTAACATGTGTCTGTCTTGCTAAACTGAAGGTTTTAGTGGGGCAAGCTTATTCTCAGCTGTATCCCAGCATCTGGTATGTAGTATGTACTCCATAAATAGTTGATGTTATTATTCTTTTTTCTTTTTCTTTCTTTCTTTCTTCCTTCCTTCCTTCCTTCCTTCCTTTCTTTTCTTTCTTTCTTTCTTTTCTTTCTTTTCTTTCTTTTCTTTCTTTTCTCTCTCTCTCTCTCTCTCTCTCGGTGCTGCATAGTTTGCAGGATCTTAGCTCCCCAAGCAGGGATTGAACCCTGGCCCTGGCAGTGAAAGTGCCGAGTCCTAACCACTGGACCTCCAGGGAATTCCCTGATATTGTTATTCTTGCCACCCTTCAGTTGAGTTCCTCCTGAACCCACAAGACACCTTCCTGAAACCCTTCCCACCTAACTCCAAATATTTTAGGATTTATCCCTAATGAGTCTGAAGGCCACTATTATCATGGCTCCTATTTTCTTAACAGTTCCTTTCCTTCCTCCCCCATTTTCTCTTCAACTGAGATGGTTACCCCTGATCTTTACAGCTATTGCAGGGTGGAAGAGATTCTTAAAGAGGGTTGGCTATGCAGGTGGGAGTAGTGAATTGGGTCGGACAGAGGACTGGTTTGTGCTCTGAACAGTTTTTAAGGTTGTACCCTAAAGGTAACTCTCTAAGCATTATACCACATCAGAGAACAGCTAGGCTGGTAATTTTTAAACTGTGCTCCATGGAATCCCAGGTGTCTGTGGAGTTACCTCCCACCCTAGTGGGGACTTAGAGGGCAAGGTCAAGCTGGACCCCTTCTCCTACTCTCCCATCTCCTTGCTTCAACCAGAGCAGTTCTGCTTCATTTGGTTTTGTATGTTGGGATTCTGTAGAACCCAATCACAGATAGATCTCCAACCTTTTGAGGGGCAAGAGAGCATGTCCTCAGGCAGCTGGGGCCCCTGATTTCCCAGGTGGGTTTCCATCTGAGGGTGTTATCCCACCTTTTAGCCTTTGGCAGACTAATTGTCCCCAGTGGGGATGGTGTCGTTTTGCATTAAAAAGCTACCTCTAGTCCCAAGAAACACCCTTCTAACTGGCCATTTTTTGTTTTAAGATGTCATGGACAATATTACCATGCAGAACCAATTCTATGAGACACAGGTCATCAAGAAAGAGAACGAGTCAGGCTACGAGAGGAGAACGCTGGAAATGGACCAGCAGCAGCAGGCCTATCGCCCAGGTAGGAAAGCGCACATGATCTGTCTCTCTTGAAGGAAATAGAATCTACGTGTGGGTGGCCCTTACCTTCTGCCTAGTGCCTGTCTTCCCAGAGACTTTGCATCTTTCTCTTGGGCATTCCACTTGGGCTTTGTCACTCTGGCAAGGTCTTTTTGAAGGAAAGAACTTAGTCCCACTCCCAAGTGTTAGGAGAAGGGAGTCTTCAAGGTGTGTTTCCAGATGTTAATACCAACATCCTAGAGAGATGAGACCTGGAGGCCAATATTTGAGTCTTACTTAGAATCTTAGAACGTGGAAGCCAGAAAGGACCTTCTAAATCTAGTCCAGTGTTCCCCACGTTCTGAAGAATATCATTCCAGGAGATATTATTAGGGACTTGTCAGAAAAAGGTTCCTTGGACAAACACATCTGAAAAATGCAGCATATTCTATACCACCTCTGGGAGAGTCACTGTGCTCGTTAGAGCATTAAAGATGCTGAGAAGTCCTGGATTGGGAAAAACTCTGTGTCACATTGTTTAAACCCAGGATTTCCCAAACATGTAAATGTGTCTTTGTAGAACAAAGTTCCCTGTAGTGCCAGTTTGGGAAACACAATTGTAATGTAGCTGTCTCCCCATTTTACAGATGGGGGAGGTGGCAGGGCCGGGGTTGGAAGCAGGAAGCTGGCTTCTGGGCCATTTGCTCTTGGTCAGTAAGCAGCACTCCTCACCAGTAGTGTCCTGGTGTTGGGGAAGCAGGGTCCTACCGCTGAGTAATGACAGAGCCAGGACTGGCTCCCAGTCTTGTGCTCCTTTCACTGTGCTGTGGCCCCAGTGCCTTTTCTTAGTGAATCTAGCTGGTTCTATCTGATTCCATTCTGGTTCATCCACAAAGTGAAATCCCCAGACATTTCTTGTGGGTGGCTCAGGATTTTAATGAATGTAGGTTAAACCGTAGATTTGTGTCAGGCTCTGTGAGACTTGTGGGATCATTTGGCCCAAGGAGAGTATTTTCCGTGCAGACATTTATCAAGGCCTCCTGTGAGCCCAGCTCTGTGCTGGGAACCATGGAAGTTCTCTTCAGGTGAGTGAGCACCATCTCTGCCCTAGCAAGCGACGAGCCTTCTCTGAGAGGTTTGGTCTGCATGCCCAAGCCAGGGGGTGATCCAGGGTGGTCTTGAGTTGAATGCTGAAATGTGTAGATGTGAGTGATCCACAGCATCCATAGATGCTGTGAGAGAGATGAGGCTAGACTGAATCCATGGGTTTCCCTTGGTAGGCACGGATTCTGGGAGTCTGCCTGAGACTGGGATTTTCCTGTGGTCCACAGCATGTTACTGACTTCCTATTTGTGGTGTGACTTAATGAGGCCATCACACCTGTGGGCTGGCTTAACTGCAGACCCTCCCTTCTGGAATGATTCTGGGCTTTGTAATAGAGTGATTAAAGCCGGTAGAGTTAGCTGTGGGACCACAACACTGTTGAATTGACTTTCTCCCCTCCATTGCTAGACTGAAGAAACTTTGTAAGGACTGAAGTGAAGAGATGCTTGTGGAGGAGAAATTAGAGAGTGTGGAACTGTGGAATCTTAGAAGTTTTGGGGGCTCCCTCCCACTTGGTGCAGGCCAAGGTAGCTGCCAACTTTCATGGGGCCTTTGGCAAGATAGCCAAGGCAGTCATTCGCCTTTGGGTAGGCCCTGAGCGAGCTTGTCCTTGTTGAGTGCTGAAGTCCCCTCTCCCTCCCCACGAAGCCTGAGAGTTACCTGACTGACATCTGTTACCCCATCGACTGCTGGTGCTGATGTGCCTGGATGGCCATCCCCAGCCTCCCTTTATTCTAGCCCTGTTCTCCAGGACAGCCGTCTTGGCTCCCTCAGCAGGCTTCCGTTGAACTCAGCAAGCTGCCTGGGCCCAGACCTCATCACCATAGTCAGGATCCTCCCAGTATCTCCTGAGGTAAAGGGGACCAGGAAGGTGATAGCTGAGGAGTTTCTGAGTGTCTTGACCATCTGGATTTGTCCTGACAGTAGAAGTGAAGACAGAGATGAAGCAAGAAGCACCCACCAGCTTCCTCCCACCCGAAGCATCTCAACTCAAACCAGACAGACAGCAGTTCCAGAGTCGCAAGAGGCCTTATGAAGAAAACCGGGGACGGGGGTATTTCGAGCACCGAGAGGATAGGAGGTGGGTCTGTGAGGCAGTGGTCACCCTTTTTCCAGTAGGTCTCTATGTCTGTAGCCTGGTGCCCACTGGGACCTTCGTACTAGCCGGGAGGGGCAGAGCAGAGTTCTCCCTCCCTCACACTCGCCTCCAGTTCTTCCTGCACTCACTACCAGATTCAGCTTTGCTCAATATTTGGTCCTTCCCTCAGTTCTTCCCTTCCCATTACTTTCAGGGTAAAGTTCAAACACATGTGAGATGCCAGCCTGCCTTTTCAGTCCTTTGCCCCACTGCCCTGCAGTCCAGCACAGTGTTCTTTTCTTAACGGTTGCTTGATATCCCTCAGTTGAAAGAAAGATTTATTTCCTGACCTACTCCGAAACACACCCCTTCCATCCATCTGTTCATTCGTTCATTATCAGCACTCATAGTGCTTTCACACGTGCCCACCCTTGGGATAGACCCTGGAGGCACAGGTGATTTGGACAGTGGGTTTTGTGTAAGGGTCAGGAGCTCCTGGGTGGGAGTGGCCTCCCCGCTGGTCATTTCCTTTTCCCGACAAGCCTTCCCCCTCCCTTCGCCCCCAGGCCCAGACCTACCCCTTCCCCCTTCCCTCCTTCAGCTCCTGTGTGAAGCCTTTTCCAACCAGGGAAACTAGGAATGATCACTCCTTCTCTATTCATCTGGGCTGGTCATCTGACACATTTTATTTCCTATCTGGTGGAGTCATCCTCTAATTAGCTTGTGACTGTTTAAGACAGGGCCTGGGTCTCATGGCTGTGACTCAAGTCAGGAGATGGAACCCACCTCTTATGAGTTTCTCCTACTACCCCCCATAGAACAGAGGCCTAGAGCTACTTGCTGATGAAGAGCAGAGGAAGAGCACTTGCTTTCATCCAGGGGTGACAGGAAGCTTCCTAGGATAGGCTTACCACGTGATGGTCTCTTTCTTCGTACCAGGCTCTGTGCTAGCCTTGGACTGGCAGGGTCAGAAGGGCACTCCACCAAAGGAAAGCCTGCTGCTGGGGGAGTGCCAGGAACTAGATGGGCACAGTGTACCTGGTCTGAGCGTATGGTGGACTGAGGTCATCCAGCCTGTCCCAGGCAGGACGCTGAACATTAGACTCCACACTTCCACCCCTTTCCCTTATTCCCATATGTTGGAAACCACCAGTATTTTCACATAGTCTCTTTTAGTATTTTGGTACAAGTGACTCTTGTTCATAATTAAGGACATTTTTAAAGAGAAAGAGACTGAAAAAAATGGGTCATATCAAATCCTTTCAGATGTGGAGTTTAAGGAAGCCTGGAATATGGACAAATTGTAATAAAAGGTTTATCTAAATTCTTACAGATTCCCACTCCTGGCCCAGTACTCTTTGGGCTACCATAGGCTTCCACTGGTAACAGAGTTCAGCATGGAGGTAATTCTCAGCGTGTAAAGGGGTGGATCAGAATCTGGGGGTGTGAGAGAAGAGTCTTCTTGGAAAAACTTTCTAAATGATTCTGATGGCCCTCGTTAGCAGGGCAGGCCCTCTTCAGTCCCTGACCCTACCTTAGGAGTTAACAGTCATTGCTCTCACTGCAAGGATATAAGATTCCAGAGTTCTTTTGTTAACCTCCGTGGCAAGAACTTGAAATCCAGGAAGCAGCTTGGAGGCCACTTGTAAATTCAAGCAGAACCTTCAGTTCCCTTCTTCCCTTGTCTGTCCGTTCTCATGTAACTTAATACCTCTTTATGACACAGGGGCCGCTCTCCTCAGCCTCCCGCTGAAGAGGATGAAGATGACTTTGATGACACCCTTGTTGCCATCGACACATGTGAGTCTTTGGAGTGCCTGTTTGATACTGCCTTCCAGTCAGTATTGGGAGGCTGCCTTAACCTTCACAGAATTCCTGCCCGGCACCATCCAGAGCCAGTGTTAGTTCAGGTGTGAGAAACAGCAGAGCTCTAGAATGAGGGTGCTGGTTTGGAGACAGAAGATCTGCTCTCAGCTCTAACTGTGAGATTCTGGGCAAGTCATTCTACTTCTCTGAGCTTCTCTTCAGGGAGGAATAATCCTGCCCATATACCTCAGAGGACTTTGAGTGACGTTCATCAGAGAGTGGATACCAGAGCAAGTTGGAAAACCCTAGCACCCTGTAAACACGGAGGGTTGTCATTTAAGCGGGAAGGGAACCTGAGTGCTGCTGGGGAAACTTAACTCTTTGACGGCCGTTTCCCCAGTTTCCATCAGCTGCTCACGTTCCTGGTGAAACCAATGCCGTTTTGTCTTCTCAGGCATTAACCTGGTCTGTCCTCCAGTTCAGTTTTCTTTCCTCTGGATAAGTGGTTTCCCCTTGCCTGTGCATCTAAACACTTGGGGGAATGAATACAGAGGTCCTGCCGCTCCTCAGACCTCCTAAGACAAATTCTACGTGGTAGAGCCTGTGAATCCGAATTTTTAAACACACCCAGAAGTCCAATCAAGTCTGAGAACTGCACTTTGCAACAGAGCGGAAAGTTAACAGCAGTTCATTCGTGTACTTCTTTACGTAGCTCATGTTTATAGACCGGTGGCTTCATGCTTTGGAAGAGATAAAGACATCTCGTACACAGTCCCTTCTATCGCAAGATCTCAAAGACATTATACCCAGCGTAAAGCTAAACATTTTTTTAAAGTATTGGGTGGCGGTGGTCCATGAAGCAGCATCTGATCAAATGCCAGTTGTACAGACCATGGCACTCAGCCTTTAGAGAAAGGAGAGAGCCTACTGGACGAGATGGTCAGAAAAGACTGGAAGAGGAGGGAGAGTCCGAGCAGCAGAGTCCTAGGCCCACACGAGGAGGTGGGAGTCTGTGGTGCACCTGACAGTGGTCCTGGGTGGTGGGTGTGGATCAGGGCCAGATGTTTGTGCAGCTGTTGGCAGCAGGAGTCTGGCTTCCACACTAATAGAGTTAGCATGGGAGATGGTTGAAGTGTATGGCAGTGGGGATTAACCTTTTTAAATTCTAAAATCCCTTGAAACTGGTAAGAATATGGACCCTCTCCCTAGCAAGTGTGTATCCCCACTAGAAGCATGTGTGTATTATTTCCAGGGGCCCCCCCGACAGCCATCCTGGGACCTCAGCCAGGTGAAAAACCCTCGTTCCTATGTGGAGTGGCTGTTTTCATCCTGTGCAGGCCAGTTTGCAGTAGTCTAGGGCCTTTGTGCTAAAAGGGAGACTGGTTAGGCGATGCGGCTGGCTTCTCATGAACCTGCCCCCACGGTGTGTCAGCTTGTGTACTCCTGGTTAACACTCTTGGGGAACTTACCTCTGCCTGTGCCTGTCCCTCTCGGGACCATTAAAACATCAGCCAAATACAGGCTTTTTCCTCCACAGATAACTGCGACCTCCACTTCAAGGTGGCCCGAGACCGGAGTAGTGGCTACCCACTCACAATTGAAGGTTTTGCATACCTGTGGTCAGGAGCCCGTGCCAGCTATGGGGTCAGAAGGGGCCGTGTGTGCTTTGAGATGAAGGTGAGTGGGAGCAACCAGACGGAATAGAGACAGAAAATAGGTCCATCCTTTGGAATAGCCTGTCACCAACCACCTTGGTCAGAGCCATGATTGCAAAAGAGATTTGATTGAGCATAGACTGTGTCCCAGCAAAAAAAAAAAAAAAGTAAAATGAACTCAGAAGAACTATGTCATTGCTAAATAATATATGGGGAAAGCAGGCCGACCATACATTGCTTCATCAAACAGATTTTCCCTTGATGGGGTTTGACCCAGGTATTGTATAGCCAGCCATTCTAGGGATGACATATTTGTAGAACTAGGAAAAGGAGTTGATTGGAAGAACAGTGAGCTAGAAAGAATTGCTCATCACCAATTAAAGGGAGGACAGGGAAGAGCAAGAAAAAGGTTCTGCCATCAGGTCATCCTCTACCATCATCTCTCCACAGTTCCACGTCTGGTTATGTTTATGAAAATAATATGTGCTCGTGTTTAATAAAGTTCAGAAGGCACAAAAGACTATAGGGTGAAAACCAGAGTTATACTCACATCCTCCCAATCCCCATCCTATTCTCCGGAGATACCTTATGTGTTAACAATTTCTTGTGTATCCTTTGCATATCCAAACTTATTTATGATAGGTAATACTTACAGAACACATTGCACGTGCTAGATACAGTGCCAAGTTCTTTTCATGGATATCTCCATTAATCCTCACAGTATCATCATGAAATACCTACTGTTGTCCCCCATTTTTTAGAGGTGGAAGCTAAGACCAAGGGTTATCATATTTGCTTGGCTAAGACGCTGATTCTAAGTTGTGCATTGTTTTGTGCTACTCGTAGAAAAACACTGCCAATTATACTGACAGGGCTTTCACACATCAATTGTAAGATATATCCTGACTTTGGAGATGTTAAAATGTGAAAAATGTGTGTTCAAAAGTCAGTGACATAGGGTAACTTTCCGAAAGCCACAATCTAATGGAGATAGATATTGGTTATTAGACAGTCTAACCTCTGATTTAATTAAAGGTTAAGTCAGAAGGTACCTTTTTTTTTTCTTTTTAATTTTTATTTATTTTTGACTGCATTGGGTCTTCATTGCCGCACGCAGGCTTTCTCTAGTTGCGGCGAGCAGGGGCTACTCTTAGTTGCGGTGCGCGGGCTTCTCATTGTGGTGGCTTCCCTTGTTGCAGAGCAGGGGCTCTAGGCACGTGGGCTTCAGTAGTTGTGGCACGCAGGCTCAGTAGTTGTGGCTCGCGGGCTCTAGAGTACAGGCTCAGTAGTTGTGGTGCACGGGCTTAGTTGCTCCGTGGTACGTGAGACCTTCCCGGACCAGGGATCGAACCTGTGTCCCCTGCATTGGCAGGCATATTTTTAACCACTGCGCCACCAGCGAAGTCCCCAGAAGGTACCTTTTATTCTTTCTGCTGCTTTTACTTAACACTGTATCTTGGACATTTTTCCATACCCCAGTGTATCAGCCCTGCCTCATTCTTTTTAACTGCTGCATCATATTCTGTGGCAGGGATGTGCCATAATGTGACCAGTGCCTTATAGGTGGTTTCTACTTCCTTTCTCCCTCCCTCCCTCCCTTTTCAACGTAAACACTGCCTCACTGAATATTTTTGTGTGTATGTATCTATAGGATAAACTGGAAGTTGAATTGCTTGGTTATTAGAGCATGTGCATTTGTAGTTAATAAAGACTAAGTTGCCCTCCAAAGACATTGTACCAATTTATGTTTCTACACCAAATGTTATGAGAGTCCCTGTTTCCCCTGCAGCAAGTGTTAAAACTAAAAAATAACTGTTTCTGAAATTCCCTTCTCTGTGGCCCTGAACTCTCCTAAGCCCTTTAGAGGCCCTGGTTTCAGTACAACAGGCCCTTCAGAGCAGTGTAGATACCTTTTCCCCAGCAGCAAAAGCCATTCTTTTTTTTTTTTTTTTTTTTTTTTTTAACATCTGCGCACTTCCCTCCTGTATTGCCTCGTAACCCATCAGCCTCCAGAGAATCACTTCTGAGCCCTCTTGTTCTCTGTTCCCAGATCAATGAGGAAATCTCTGTGAAGCACCTTCCATCTACAGAGCCCGACCCACATGTTGTCCGTATTGGTTGGTCCCTGGACTCCTGCAGCACTCAGCTAGGTAAGAGGAGGTCAGCCAAGCAATCCAGAGAGTAGAGCGGGTGCCTCTATCCCTGGATTCTCAAGCTTCCTAAGTTTCTCTTTCCCGCATTGGACCCAGAACAGAACTACCCTGGGATGGAACAGACAACAAGGATTAGGCTTGTGCCGCTGCCCATCTTCAGACATACAGGATTCAGTTGGAAGGACCACAGTGATATAACAACTTTTCTACAAAAATTTATCCTGCATATTTAAGAAGAGGGTCCAAAGTTCTCTTTAGAAAACTGTTCCCTTTCTTTTTTTTTTTTTTTAATTTTTTTTAGATATCCTTGTTTTATTTTTTAATTTTTATTATTTTGCGGTACGCGGCCCTCTCACTGTTGTGGCCTCTCCCGTTGTGGAGCACAGGCTCCAGACGCACAGGCTCAGCGGCCATGGCTCACGGGCCCAGCCGCTCCACGGCATGTGGGATCTTCCCAGACCGGGGCACGAACCCGTGTCCCCTGCATCGGCAGGCAGACTCTCAACCACTGCACCACCAGGGAAGCCCTGTTCCCTTTCTTAAAAAAAAAAAAAAAAGACCAGTTGTCTCCTGTTCTCAAACCAAGCTGAAAGTAATAAGTTCCTCAAGTCCCATTAAGTCCTATCTGGAATTTTCTGTCCAGAGCTTAACCCAGTGTAAAAAAGAAAGCAGAGACCAGTGGGGCCAGGGCTGGCTGGTGGAGAGAGGCAGGGGCTGCCTTGAGAGGTTTTGAATTTTCACAGAACCCCAGGCCTCAGTGACCTTCTGACCCCAAGTGACTGATTTCAGTGACCAATGCTGAGACCTTCTTCCTTGGTCATAAAAACATTCTGATTATGAAAATAACGTGTAAAGAAAAAAATGAAAATAATGTATGCTCCTTGTGAAAATTCAGGCCATTACAGAGGAGAAAAATGAAAATCCTTCTAAACCTATGAGATAACGACCAGTGTTAACATTTTCATCTGTAGCCTTCCAGACAATTCCTTTGTCCTTTGTGTTTCTCAGATGGGGCACATTATACGGACTACTGTAACCTGATTGCTTTTTTCCCACTTAATATCCATGGGTATATTTTTGTAAATAAGTATAGCTTTTTTGACCACTGCATAATTTTTCACTTTACAGTTGTATCACTTATTTATCAATGTTTTGTAGGCCATTTAAGTTGATTGCAAATTTTTGCTGTTAAACACTTGAGCTGTCCTTGTGTGTAATTAGTCTGATCTTTAAAAGTAGAAATGCTACGTTAAAAACGGTGAACACTTTTCATTTTGATACGTGTTAGCAGTTTTTATTTAAGATTCATGTGTCATCTCCTTTTATCTTTCTTTCAGTTTTGAGGTATAAGTGGAAAGTAGTTGATACAGATAAAGATACAAAGCCCAGAACAGTGGAGCAGATGTCCAAGGTTACACAGCTGGTTCATACTAGAACTGGGCCTGGAATTCATGCTGTTGGCTCCTGCTTTACTGGCAGGATGCTCCTTGGGTTCCTCGCCTAGGATCTCTCTGTAACCCAGTTGTCAGCCAGGGCCCTTGGGGTCTCAGTCATATTGCATCGGCACCCAGTTCTGTAGCCTAAGGCAATCCAGTACCTTTCCTAGGGGTTAGACCTCATGGTCTGCAAAAGCAAAATCCTTTTACTGATTTCTGACCAAAACTCATTGGCAGCAAAAATTGACGCCATTAGGAGACTTAACTGAATATTGAATGTCACAGCAAAGGGATGCATCTCAGCATACAACCTTCCTCCATCCCAGCTCCTCTCTTCCCTCCTCCCTTTTTTTCCCAAATTCTCCCTTTCTGTGCAAAGCAGTTCAGTTCAGCTCCTACTCCCAGACTTAACATCTAAAGCCATCAAGCCCTCAGAAGTTCTGCATAACGAGGGGCTTCCTTTCAACAGAACCTTTCTTACCTTCCCCGCCCAAAGCATCTGATGAGTAAAACTAGTAAAGAAAATGATTTTTTTATTTAAAACTACATGACAGCCATAAAGGCTGTTGTGACCATCGCAGGTTTAACCTGCCTTTGCCTGTTTCTTCCATCAGGCGAAGAGCCTTTCTCCTATGGCTATGGAGGCACTGGGAAGAAGTCCACCAGTAGCCGGTTTGAAAACTACGGAGACAAGTTTGCAGAGAATGATGTGATTGGCTGCTTTGCGGTGAGTGCTGGCAGCCTGTGGGAGTTGGCAGGACCAAATGTTGGTCCTGTCAGGTCAACCTGCAGACTTCTTTTTCAGAATACCTCTGTCCATTGTCTGCCCTGTGTCCAGCCACTCTCGCCATACCTCTTTGTCTCTCTTTGATGCACTGGAACGTTTGCAGTCATTTTGTGCAAGATTCTGCCATTCTACCCCTTCAGGTCTTTTGTGCAAAGCCATCAGGTGGCACCCTGAAGAAGTTTGGGGATGTCAGGTGTGCACAACCTTCCTCCCTTCCTAGATACCAGAGTTACAGTTTCTAAACAGACTCAGGAATTTCTTATCTTCCTTTGCTACAGAATAGCCTATCCATTCTCAAAGGCAGTGATGTTGGCTCTTGTCCCACTTTAGCATCATCTCATCCCAAAACTTCTTCCGTCCTTCACCTCACATTGGTTAAGCCAGGCTTCCAGTAGTGCGTTGCCTTTGAGGACAGTGGGGATGGATGCAAAGCAGAACAAGATAGAGGATGCCTGAACTGCTGCTGAACTTCAGTCCCCAAGAGCAGTGACCAGCACTCACAGGGCTGTGGAGTGTGGCTGTTGCCTCTGGGTCCAGAATCCCTAGACCCAGACCCAGTCCCTGCTCTTCCTCTCACAGCCCTGGACTACCCTCCCTGTATTTCAGTTTCCTCTCGATGAGAATGTTTACATCTACCCTAGAATTTCATGTGGACTCATGAAGTTAACCCATTAGAAGCACTTACAACAACGTCTGGCACATAATAAATGCTCAGTAAATACTACTTAACACTATTATCACTAGAAGTTAAATGTTTGTAAAATGTGCCATGAAGCCCCAGGGAGGAGTGGCTACCCGGGTGGATGCTTCTTCTTGGTTTTGTTCCCTCTCCATCCTCATATTTGTACACAGGTACTCTTTTTCTTTCTTTCTTTCTTTCTTTCTTTTCCCTTTTTGAAATAATTTCAAACTTAAGGAAAAGCCATGGAATTCTCACAGAGCCTCGTCCAGATTCTAACATTCACTTTACTATTTTTCCCAAATATATGTACATACATGTATATGATTTTTATCTGACCTGTTTGAGAGCAGGTTGCCTACATTGTGTCTTTATTCCTTAATAGTTTAGCATGCATTTCTAAGAATAGAGCTATTATCTTAACCACAGTACAGTTATCAAATTTAACATTGATTTAATGCTATTGCCCACTCCACAGTCCACATTTAAATTTTGTCAGCTGTCCCAACAACATCCTTTAGAGCAATTTGGTTTCTGGTTTAGGATCACGAATTGCATTCTGTTGTCATGTCTTTTTAGTCTGAAACAGTTTCTCAGTCTTCCTTTGTCTTTCACAACCTCATTATCTTTTCAATAAAAAGCATGTTTTCTTAAACAAAAATTAACCATGTTTATATTCTGCACATTGTTCCAAACCTTGCATTTTTTTCCATTTAACAGTAAATCTCAGCTGTCTTTCCCTGTATGCACAGATAGTATAGATCTAGCTCAATTTAAAACATTGTTGAATAGTTAATAAATTCCTGTGGTTTCCAAAAATATACAGAAATACAGAAAGGTAGGCAGTATAAAGTCTTCTTGAGACCTTCCCCCTCTACCCATGGTTCACATATGCCCTCCCCTACACATAAGCTCACTGGTATTCAGGATTCCTTTATCAAAATACAAGAAAGATGATTGTTATTTTTCTTCTTTTACACAAAAGGTAGCATGTTATACATGTTATTTTGTATCTTTTTTTGTTTAACTATGTATCTTACAGTTATTTTTTTAAATATATCACTACACAGAGGATTTCTTTGTTCTTATATATAGTCGGTAGTCATTGTGTTGATCTACCATATTTATATAATCAATCCTCTATTAATGGACATTTGGTTAGTTTCTCACCTTTTTACTGAGTAGCTGCCTAGTATTCTGATGCAGGTGTCAGTTTCCCCTGGCGGACCTGAAAATTATTTGCTGGAAGTCAGTGCTGCAGTGACAGCTTATCTTTTTCCCACTTACCAGAGTATCTTGGAGGGCTTTTCGTGTTCCCATACATGGATATCCTGTGTGATTTAGTCTCTCCCACTTTCCCTTTGGAGCACATTTTAGCAGTGCTGGCGTGAGCAATTTGGACATCTTTGCATTCTTGTGGGAATATGGTTGTAATATTTACCTCTGAAAGTATAACTTCGGAGTCAAAGGTGTATTTTTAATTTTTGATAGCTACCATCAAGACTGTACTCCAGGGAGGTTGTAGCAATTTAACGTTTCATCAGCGTGTGACTGGGTTCCCCAGACTCTGTCCCATCTGAGCGTGAGGTTCTGTGAGTGTGTGGCCGTTTGGAACTTTAGGCCTGACTCTTGCTTCAGCCTGTTCATTTTTACTTCTGCTTTTAAGAGTCTATGTTCAGTTTCCTTTGTTTAAAGAATGCCATCACTTTAAAAGACTCAGAGTGAAGGGCTAGAAGGGGTGTGAAAAGTCAGTGACCTGAAGGAACTGGTGGGGAGGACATTTGTGTCAGGACTTCAGTTCTCAACATTCACAAAACAGAAAGGACAAAACGGCCTTCCAGGTAGAGAAAACAGTGTAACTCACTTCAGCAAACCATAAGGAGTAAAATACTTGGAGCCTCAGGGACGACACTAGGAGATGTGAGAGGTAAGGCTGCAAAAATGGCACACTTTGAATAATGCCAGGCGTAAGGACTTTGGGTCCTTAGGCCCTGGTGTGGCACTTGGGAATGGTTTTGCAGAAGTGACACAGCTACCCTTGCGTCTTTGACAGTTGGCGCCGTCGGTGGTGGGTTTGTCAGTTGAGGGCGCTGGTTTGTGTACAGCATGGTAAGTTCCTACAGTGAAGCTGGTGGACGTAAGGAAGGCTGTCCCCCACGATGTTCATTTCCACGGTAGAGCAAAGGTGACCTGGGCCACTCTTGCTCAGGTGAGAAGACGTGGCAGGGACCATGCTGTGAGGATCGAGGCAGGATTTAGTCCAACAGATGTTTGCGTGTCTGCCCTGCGTGGTCTCGATCTGTGTGGGCGCTTACGGACACTTACAGATACAAAGGACTGTGTAGAACTGTGCCCTGTTAGCACTGAGGAGGGTGGTGAGGAGGCTTCTTGGGGGAAGGGGCTTTCACAGTTTCTCAAAGGGCAAGTCCCAAGGTGGTCTCCGCGTGCAAAAGGGAGGGAATACCACGTCTTGTACTTTTCTGTCAGGAACCCGACCTTTGCTTCCGTCTCCCGTATGATCCCAAGTTTTGAGTCTCCCGTAATTGTAAACCTTTACCCTGCAGCCAAAGCGATCTTTCTGAAACGCAGTTTTGCCCAGGCCATTCCCCTGTTCGAAACAAGTCAGGGGCTCTGCTCTGCTGCTGTCAGCACGAATCCAAACTTCTGAGGTAACAGAGAGCCCCTCCGTCACTGATAGCAGGGACCATGTCTCCTCCCCACCACTTTAGCCCAGAGCAGTGCCTGGCATCTTGGAATGAGAGCACGCATTCATTATACACTCACTCTGTAGTAAGCACATTCACCTGTTAAATCCTCAGAACAACTCTGTGCAGTGTAGAATCTTATCATGGCCCCTCTTTTTTTTTCAAATAATTTAAAATATATATATTTATTTCTTTATTTGGCTGTGCTGGGTCTTAGTTGTGGCACACGGGATGTTTGTTGCCGCATGAGGGCTCTTAGTTGCAGTGTGCGGGATCTAGTTCCCTGACTAGGGATCAAACCCAGGCCCCCTGCATTGGGAGCTCGGAGTCTTAGCCACTGGACCACCAGGGAAGTCCCTGGCCCCTCTTTTTTTTTTTTTTTTTTTTTTTTGTGGTACGCGGGCCTCTCACTGTTGTGGCCTCTCCCGTTGCGGAGCACAGGCTCCGGACGCACAGGCTCAGCAGCCATGGCTCACGGGCCCAGCCGCTCCGCGGCATATGGGATCCTCCCAGACCGGGGCACGAACCCGTATCCCCTGCATCGGCAGGCGGACTCTCAACCACTGCGCCACCAGGGAGGCCCGCCCCTCTTTTTTGATAAGGAAACTGAAGATGGAGTAAATGGTAGAGCTGAAGCAGCCTGCCTTCCAAAATAGGATCTTAACCACTAAACTTCAACTGATCAGTAAGAACTCAATAAATCGTTGAATTAATGAATATGGTCCCTTCCTGGCTCTCCAGCTGTACCTGAAATTACTCCCCAACCCCCAATCCTTTATGATTCAGCCAGTCTGACCCTATGTTCTCTCACTGCCAGATTTGTACACAAACAACACTTTTCTTTAGGACTCTCTCCTCTCACCCCAGACTTGGCTCCTTCCCGTTTATTGTTCAGGACTTGACTTCCTCCTCAGAGAATCTTCCTCCTGTGTAGGTGCTCTTACTGAATTAGGATGGTGTCCTTCTCTAATTCCCCACTAGGCTCTGAGCTGTGTCAGGCCCAGATCACTGTAGACATAAGCATCAAGAAGAGCATATAAATGAATGCACGTGTAGAGCTGGGCCTGGCTTAAAAGGCCCTGCTGTGGCTTTCTTTCCATCTGTTATCTTGCTGGGGATGAGAATGGACAGGACCGCTTTTGCCTTCCTCTCCATCTCAGGCTAGGCACAAGACTCAAATACTTGGAGCTTCCTAAAATTACACACTTCACATCCACCAGCTTTTTGGGTCTTGGGCAAGGAGGGCTTTGGGCTGCATGTTGTCTGAGCTGTTCCCTGGTGCTTCCCGATGCATCTGTACATCGAGGAGGGACGCACTTGAGTCTGGGATGCCAGCTCTGTTTCCATTCCCTGCGTCTGCTCTGACTTGTGCCCCCTGTGCCTTAAGTAGAACATTGGCAGTTATCTTTCTCTGGCTTTTTTTCCTAGGACTTTGAATGTGGAAATGACGTGGAACTTTCCTTCACCAAAAATGGGAAGTGGATGGGCATTGCCTTCCGAATCCAGAAGGAAGCCTTAGGGGGTCAGGCCCTCTACCCTCATGTCCTGGTGAAGAATTGTGCAGTGGAGTTCAACTTCGGGCAGAGGGCAGAGCCCTACTGTTCTGTCCTGCCAGGTTTCACCTTCATCCAGCACCTTCCCCTGAGTGAGCGAATCCGGGGCACTGTTGGACCAAAGAGCAAGGCAGAGTGTGAGGTGAGTGGGCCTGGAAGCCTGAATTGGTGGCCGCCTCTCCAGAGCCACGTTGCTGCCAAGACAGAGGGGAGACATTCAGTAGCTGAGTGTGGTGAAAGCTGCTGTGAGAGTGAGGTGAGGGCTGTGGGTGTGTGGCTTAGTCCAAAGAGGGAGGTGCCAAGGTAAGACACCTAAATGTCAGAAAGATTCCAAAAGGAAGTTGCCACACTGCTCCTCGGGTGTGGTCAGAATCTTGGAAAAGGAGGCTTTCCTCCCAGCGGAAGAGGGTGTGAAGGCACTTCCTGGTGAGCGAGTTCTTGGAGGAGGTTGCGCAGCTCCACGCTCCCATCCAAGGCTCTCCGAGAACAAAAACGGCAACTGGACTTAGAGCTGATTTGGTTGCAGAAGCTGCACTGGTGGTCTTTGTCCTCAAATAATGTTTCTTTCTGATATATAAGTAATTTTGTGTTTATTCTAGAAAATTAAGAAACATAAAGAAAATTAAAGTTTCCTTTAATTGCACCATCCACAAATAAGTTTCCTTTGAAAGTTTTGGAGCTTATCCTATGCCTTTTGCTGTGCTAGGTGCCATTTATACACACACACTTAAAGTTGAGATCTTATGGTATAAGCATTTTGATATCCTGCCCTTTCACTTAATGTTATTTTGTGAGCTTTGTCCCACCACATGAACACCTCTTTTGAAACTCATTGTTATTAGCCTCGCTATTTTCCTCTTTTTGGGCATTTTGGTTACATCCAGTGTTTGCCAAATTGTAAACGTACTGATTAGAAATGATGCTTGTCTTTATGCATACAGTCTGTCCCCATCTGAGACTCCAGGAAGGTTGTACCACTCCTTGTGCCTATTCCGTGGACCTTTCCCTTTCAGAGGCCCCTGAATCCTGCCTAAACAAAAATGTAAATACTCATAAGAGCAGGCCCTTTGCTGAGAGTCTGACAACCCTCGTCTCTTTGAATCCCAACAACAGTACTATGAGGTAGATGCTGTTATTGCTTCCATTTCCCAGAGGTGGCCATGAGGTTTAGAGTCACCCTCACCGTCACCATCAAGTCAGGGTGATGCCAGGCTGCCATGCCACACACTGTTTCTGGTTCACAGTGTCCCTCCTGGTCCTGTTCTTATAGATTCTGATGATGGTGGGCCTGCCTGCCGCCGGTAAGACCACATGGGCCATCAAACATGCAGCCTCCAACCCCTCCAAGAAGTACAACATCCTGGGTACCAATGCCATCATGGATAAGATGCGGGTAAGGATAGCCCCTGGTCTCTCCTCTTCCACCTCCCACTCCCTGAATACTGCTCAGCAAACAGGACCACCCACCCCTCACCACCCCCTGCCCACAGGTGATGGGCCTACGCCGTCAGAGGAACTACGCCGGCCGCTGGGACGTCCTGATCCAGCAGGCCACCCAGTGCCTCAACCGCCTCATCCAGATCGCTGCCCGAAAGAAACGCAACTATATCCTAGATCAGGTACTTACTGGTGACTGTCATGCCCCAGGAGAGGGAAGGGGCCATTGGGTGCCTGGGAAGTCCTCTCTGGTCCTTGTATTTTTTTCCCCATAATGCTCTTGGACTGCAGTACTGGTTAGAGGTCAGCCATACATGATGGCACAGTCCCAGACTCTTAACACAGCTTTCTGAGTCTGGTCTGCAAGCAGGGGTCTGGAGCAGCAATCCAGGCCTAGCTCAGGCCCCAAGCAGCACAATAGAACATTTTGTGAGAGCAAATTTTGTGAAATGGAAAAAAGGCATGGATTTCTGAGCCAAACAGACCTGGGCTTGAATCCCAGCTCTGCTGCCTCCTAGCTGCGTGCCTGTGGGCAGCTGACTTTATCCTCTGAGTCTCCTGGTCTGTAAAACACAGCTCAAAATGGTGACCACACACCTAACATGGGCACTGGCACATAGTAGCTGGAGGTGGTTGTTAACCTACAGAATAGGTGTGTCCCACCTTCTCTTAGCATGTTTTTATGACTGTCAGGTACCTATATGTCACGTATTTTTTACCTGCATTTCAATGAAGAGCAAGGTTCTTAACATTAGGCATTTTGGGAACTTTTGAAGTTAAACACAGAATTTTGTATGAAGATGCAGATATGTTTGTTTGTTTGTTTTGTTTTTTGGCCTCACTGCATGGCATGTGGGATCTTAGTTCCCTGACCAGGGATCCCATGCCCCCTGCATTGGAAGCGTGGAGTTTTAACCACTGGATCACCAGGGAAGTCCCAGATATGATCTTTTTTTAACTAAAAAGTTTTGAGTTGGGATAGGAAGATCGTCCATGGCTTTCGGCATTCTCAAAAGTATGAGCGACCCAAACCTGGTTAAAGATCCCTGTCTCAGAGTAATGAGTGCTTCATGTTTACCACCTATGAGACCTCCTTCCTTGACGTTTGTCCTGAAGGCTTTCTCAAGTAGCAGATTTTGTATTTGAGGATGTACAGACAAGCCTCTGTTTCCCCTCAGCCTTGTATTTGTGTTTTCTTAAAAACCTGTAAGTGTGCAAATATGTAAACTAAGTAGCACCCCCAGCCTGGCAGCCTTAACTGGAGTGCCTTCCATATATGTAGTCCTGGGTACTTGGTTACCATGAGTTCAAAGGGCTTCTGATGAGGATGGAGCTGGCTTTAGTGGTTGACTGATCAGAAAGGTGGTTGGAGGGACTTCCCTGGCGGTCCAGTGGTTAGGACTCCGCGCTCCCACTGCAGGGGGCCCAGGTTCGATCCCTGGTCAGGGAACTAGGATCCCACAAGCCGCATGGAGAGGCCAAAAATAAATAAGTAAATTAAATTAAAGCCAACTTCCAACCTTTTTTTAAAAAAAAAAAGAAGGAAGGAAACGTGGTTGGAAACGCCAGGGGATCAAGGTGCTTTTGCCTAGGAGTGAGCATCTTACACAAAACAATTAAACAATTAAACAGGAGCTTCTGGGTTGGTGAACAAGTGGAGATTTGGGGAGGGTGGGACCTTCAGAAGAGCATGGAGGTTCTGTGCCCCTTCCCACATAGCTTGCCATTTGTGTCTGTTCCATCTGGCTGTTCCTGCATTATATCCTTTTATAATATATTGGTAATCTAGTGTTTAGAGTTGAAAAATTGATGCCTCGATATCCAACCTTTGAAAGGAGTACATAGTAAGAACTGATTCTTAAAGACAAAAAAAAAGGCTACTAGCTGGTGATAGTTCTTTATGACAGACAAATTAAATGATCTTGCCAAGCAGTTAGGTACTGAGAGTAGAAATCTGGTTTGCTGATGAAACAGTTATGCTCAGTTGGCCAAAGCTATGCAATACAATTGGCATTCTTCTGTGATGGTGGAGATGTGAGATTTACTCTGGGTTCTGCTTTTCTGGAAAGCAGACATGAAAAGGTGTACTACTTTTATCCAGTGACCAATGCCGCAGCCATGGGATTGAGCCCTGAAGACTCACATTTGTGAAGAAGACAGGACATGATCCCATAATAGTAAATTTTGATTAAAAACTACTAATTGGGCTACTGTTTAGAATATATTTATGGGGGAAGGGGACGGTTGGGCACAGGGCAGTCCAAGAGCTACTCAGGGTTGCTGCCCCAGCTCAGCCCCATCAGCAATGCATACAGCCAGCCTTCTCCCCCGTTGAAGACTTTGTTTGTTTGCTTGTTAACCCCTAGCCTCACTTTGCCCCATTTTTCTTGTCAGGGCATTTTGGAGTCGTAGTCCAGCTTGGCCTCAGTGGGATTCTGTCCTGAAAGATAGATCAGTGGTGTTTTAATAGCTTGAGAATTCCTTTTTTGGATACCCCAAAAAGTACTCCCTGCCTGTCTTTTTCTCAGTTTACTAGTTAAATCAGCTGTGAAACCCATTTCAAATATGTGGCCCGTGGAGAAAGTTTATAATCCTAGGGGTTATAATTGTCTTAACATCTCTGTCCAGCATTTCAAAGTGAGCTTTCTCTAGAGGTCAGGGCCCCAGCCCCTCAGCCAGGCACAGAACAGTTGAGCACAGTAAAGACTTGCCGTTGGCCCTCTCAGCTTATGCTGCCTTGTTCAGGGACAGGGTCCAGGGCTGTTCCAGGTGCACCTGTGGTCTTCAGGGCTGCTGGCCTCCTGGTGGAGGAACATGCAGGTCAGGCCAAGTGTTCTAGGCCAACAGCGAGGCCAAAGAACCTAAACTCTGAAGGTGGGGGAGCAGGGTTCTCTGGTTGGCCACAGATTGGAGGATTGACTTGGGACCCGAAACTAGAGATTACTGAGGCCTGGGAAGAGGTCTGAAGCCAGTGGTTCAACCTGTTTTGGCTTAAACCCCAAAAAGTGTGTTCCAGAAAACCCTGGGTGGGTGAGCGTGTGTGTAGGAGATACAGAGCAGGCCCCAGGCCAGACCCTGGCATTTCCTACCCCACCAGCCTTGGCAGTGAGGGGTAAGTTGATGCTTAGCTGTCTCCTGAGTTAGATGGGATTCCCAGAGCAGAAACTGGTACTATAGGCAAAGTCCCTGCGGTCCCTGGATCTCAGCCCAGCACCATCTTTTTTCTTCTCTGGTTTTTCCTGAGTGGTCAGACCTCCTCACATTTGGCTCTTCTGGGTCTCCTGTTGGTAGTTTGACCTCAGAAATGCCCCTCCTTGAGAGGGGAGGAGAACGTAGCTACAGAAGCCAAGCTAGGCCAAGTGAACCGTGTAGTTGGGGCTTTTACCTACATTCCATGGTGACCTGAGTACCCTCTTCAGATCATGTGAGTGTTAGAGCAGTGGAACAGCCGAGGAGAAAAAAGAAAGAAGAGGTAGGTCACATTGCTTCAGGTGGCTCTGTTGCCAGTGGAAATCCTCTGGAATGAAACGCTGCCTGGCCTGTCCCTTGCCTACCAAGGTGCAGAGTAGGAGCTGGCCTCTGTGAGGCAGCAAACTTGCCTTCCTGGAGGCTTCTGAGAAGGTCCCTGCAGGGCCATATGTGAGGGCCCAAACCACCCCCAGGGTTGAGGTCTGCAGGCTAGGAGTTCTCTTAGGATTCTAACAGCCCAGAGCTGGGCCAGGCAGTGATCAGAGGCAGGGCTGGATATGGCAACATCGCTGACCTCACCTCAGCCCTCAGAACAAATGGTTGTGGTCCTGCTTTGCATCCCTGTTGGCAAGAGCCACACCTTTGCCTGAAACAGAAACCCAGGGCTACAGAGGAGACCCAAAGTAAACTGCCTCTTGTTGGCAGGCGTTGGAGAAGAGGATGTTTCTTTCCTCTCTCCTCCCCACCCCCAGAGCCTCAGCCCATTCCATTGTTGTTGTTGACACCCTGGCCAAGTCTCTTACCTCACAAGTGGTTCGTTCTACTGGGTTCACCTCACGCTGAGCCTAGAGTGAACTCTTGCGTCACCAGCTTTAAGTTTGCTCCCCTGGGATCCAACCCTGTCTCCTGCTGCCAGCCTGACCTTGTTGAGTTGTGGGTGGGGGACAAGAGTTGACAGGGGACAGAGGGGCTCTGAGAGACCTCAGGCTGTGAGCGGCCTGCTGTGTTCCTCCCTACTCCCCCAGACTGTCACACACCAAAACTACCCCCGCAGCTGCTCTAAGAAACCCAGCCCCTGTCCTCTGGCCCACATCATGGGGCAGTGGAAGTAGCCTGGGGCCAGGGAACACAGGCGGCCCCTGACCTCCTCAGAGTCAGCGTCTTCAAGCGGGGTGGGGCTGGGAGAAGCAGGCAAGGGAGCCTTCACAGCGGGAAAAGCTGACCTGCCGTTGTGCTGGTCTCTTAGCAGCAGCCCCCAGCAGCCCCCAGCGACCACAGCAGTGCCGGGCCAGCCCAGGGGCTCTGACCTCACTGTGTTTGCTGTGGCAACGGCACCGACAGCTAACTCCCTTTCCTCCAGGGAAGCCAAGCATTTGCATTTCTGCTGGCTGGCCTAGATGCTCTTCTTTCCTTCCTCAAACCGAGGAGGGAGAGGAGGGAGGCGTGGTCTTGAAAATTGTCACCAAGAGGGTTCTCAGCACCTCAGTTCCAAAATGTCTGGGGAGCCATTCCTCAGAGTCTAGCCACTTCCCAGGACAGAGGCCAGCTGTTCATGAGTCCTGTCTGCTCTGCCCCCATTCCTCCCACTGTGAAGCTGCAGGGACTAGCCCTCTTGGCAGTGATGCTTTTCTTCTCTGTCCCCTCATCAGGACATTGACGGGGTAGGTCTCATCCATAGAAAACCACCAAGAGGTGTTTATCCATGTCCTGGGGTTCAAAGGGATCAAAATAGGATCACTTCTTACGGGCAAGCAAACAGTGGAATGGATTGTCCACAGAGTAGCTGGGGCCACAGTCACCCCTGGCACTCGCCTACTCTGGGTTTTGTGCCAGGAGAAAACCTCATTATTTAGCTAGAGGAAAGCAAATTCTATCTTCCTGTGACCAGATGCCACCTGATTTGCTTTTAGGAATGGAGTCTAGGAAGAGCGGTGAGGAGAAGGACTTGACTTTTCCTTTGTAACCTGTGTGCTTTTTAACCATTTGTGGCTCAAGGCCTCTCCTTGGGCCAGTGCTCAAGGCACAGATTATAACACATGTATGCCCACCACACACACACACACACACACTTTGCGGGCCCCCACCCCCAGTTAATGTTGAGACATTTTCCCTGGGGAACAGGGAAGACCATCTTTGCCTGCTGTGTGTGTCAGGGCCACAGGGTTGGGTTGGTTTAGAAAACAGCTGTACCCACAGCCCACATCTCCCAACAGGTGTGCACTGGCGTCCCTGGCCTCTGGCTGACCCATAACCCAGCTTCCTGTTCCTTGTGTTTTGGAATAGGCTCTCTTGTGCCTCATTTTTTCCTCAAACTTAACTTTCCTTGGTCCTTTCCATTGGGAAGCCTCTCTTAGGACAGTGTCAGTCCTGTTGGTCATATTTGCAGACTTCTTTCCCTGCCATTTTCACATCTATAAATCCTCACCAGAGCCAGGAGGAGGGTGATAGGATCTCTGTCCTTCGGATGTAGAAATTTGAGACTCAGACTAATTAGGTGACTTGTCTACAGCCTCACAAATAGTAGAGGGCACAGCTGCGATTTCAACCTCAAGCCTGTTCCCCAGAGCCTGTGATCTTTCCACCCTGCCTCACCGTCCCTGCCTTTCTGATGGGAAGTCACTATAGCTTGACATTCCTTGGTCTGAGTTGCTTCAACTCAACCTTACAGTAAGAGAAGGTCCAGTGCACCCCACCCAGTGACAGCCACATCGTATCAACCATGACCTCCATTTGTTGAGTGTTGGCTGTGAGCCAGGCCCTGGGCTAAACAAGGGCTTTCACTCACATGAGCTCCTCTAGTCTTAACAGTGACCATGTGATCTTCCTATTGTTTTCCCCTTTCAGGGCTTGAGACTTAGTAGGTGTGCAGGCTGAGGCTCTGAGTGGAAGTCAGTCACTCAGGGCCACACAGTGTGACTTGACCAAGTCACCTTAGAGCCAGGGTGTGCTGAGCCATCCCCCCGCGCTACCTGCCTCTGTCAAGGCAGCTTCCGCCCTGGAGGCCACAATGTAGCCCCCACTCCAGGAGTTCCTCACACTTGGTCAGTTGCTTTGTGGTCCTTTTCCCGCTCAATCCTCACCAGGCCCAGGAGGGAGGCTTTTTTTCCTCCATTTTAACAGATGAAGCAACTACAACGACTGGCCACGGTGAGTGAGTGGCCACACTAGGACTTGATGCTGGGCTTTTTCCACCCTGCCAGGCTGCATCTTCAAAATACAACATTTTTTTGTCTGTTTGTGCATGCCCCTTTACAGATCTCTTCCCCTCTGTGGCTTCTCCCTTGAGTACCTATCAGAGCTACTAAAAGTTGTTTAAATGCAACATTACTTATTACTCCAGTTCTGTTGAGTGTCTGAATGGGAAAAGATACCCATACAGGTGCCTGGGTCCCACCTCCAGAGACTGGGGTTGGGGAATACTCTGGTGGGGTTTGAGCCACTCTCTTTTTCAGTAGTGTCCGAGTGATTCAGGTACACAGGCTGAGTCCGTGGAGCACTGGGGTTTCACAGATCTGGGCGCCAGTCCCAGAGGGCCCATCATGTGGAAGGTATTCAATGAACGGAAGCTGTCTTTACTACGGCTCTCAGTCAGATGTGTCATAGAGCACCGTCTATGCCAGCACCAGCCCAGGAAGCACCTAATCATCACCTAGAAGAAGGGAAGAGAAAGTTGGTAGCAAAACTGCACTTGCTAAAAGCACAAGTTATCGCCTTGTCAAGCTCCCTGGTTAGAAGCTCGTGGGTGAGTCTGGTGTTTTAGAGCAGGACTAAGGGAATAAAAGAACCACAGTGTTGATGAAAACGATCTATACAACTGTCAAAGGGGCTGGTTAATTATGGCATCCATTCTATAAATATTATTAAAGGAGAATACCATGGAATTCCGTGGCGGTCCAGTGGTTAAGACTCTGCACTTTCACTGCCGAGGGCACAGGTTCAATCCCTGGTCGGAACTAAGATCCCACAAGCTGCGTGGTGCGCCCCAAAAGGAAAAAAAGGAGAACACCAGCACAGAAAAATGACAGAAACATTAAGTGAAAAAAAGACTTCAGAAGAGTGTGTGTTGTTTGATTCCATTAGTGTTAAAAATCACACAGATATTTCTAGAAATACATAAATTCAATACAGGTCATATCTGGGAAGTAGGAATGGCAGTAGGTGGATGAAAGGATTCTTACTCTAAACTTTACAGCTTGTACTCTGAACTTTTTTACCGTGAGCATGTGTTACTTTTAGAATGGGGGCTGTAATGCACAATACCACGAACAAACTGGATTAAAAAAGCAAAGCCCAAACTTTAGGAATCCCTTGTCCTGTTACTGTCAGCAGCCACTTTCCCAAGTCAATTCATTTTCTGAGGGTAGTCTCAAGAATCTTAAAAGGGAAGAGCAGTTTCCTGAGTTTCTCTGCTTAGGAGAACTGGTATCCCTTTCTCAGTCCCTGGCCTACATAATACCCCACAGAGGAAAAAACCAACTTGTAATGACCATCTCTTGCCTCTTCTGTTACCTACCCCTAGACAAATGTTTATGGGTCAGCCCAGAGACGAAAAATGAGACCATTTGAAGGCTTCCAGCGCAAAGCTATTGTCATTTGTCCCACTGATGAGGACCTAAAAGACCGAACAATAAAGCGAACCGACGAAGAAGGGAAGGATGTCCCAGATCACGCGGTCTTAGAAATGAAAGGTAGGAAATGAGCAGTTCCCAGAGGGACATCGCAGCAGGGTCCTTAAGAGAAAAAGGGCCTTGCACAGTTTTTCCCTTCCCAGCTCCTTGATTATTCTTTTTTTTATCTTGTTCTTTCTTTCTGTGCTTCTGCTTTGTCCCTTCCCTGTCTAGTACAGCTGTGAATGGAAAAGCTGCCTGTATCCCTCCTGGGGCAAGGTTTTCAGACTAGATGGGGCTGGGGCTGGGGCAGGATGAGGAAGAGGATGTGTGGGAACAGGTGCCGAGAGACCTGCACAGTTGGTCGTCTGCCTCTGGCACCCACTGGGTGGGCTGGCTGAGCAAGCCTCAGTTTGCTTCTCTGTAAAAATAAGGAAGATGATTCCACCTGCCAGGCTCACTCCCTGGGTTATAAAACATTGGTTTGGTGGGGCTTAGCCACCTCTTCAGGAAAGGGAGGAGAGGGTCTTTGTTAGCCCCTTACTGTTGTCAGGGAGGCCGAGTTTGGGACCCTGTCTCTCCTCTGTCGCTTATACTGCAGTCCCCTCCTCCTCCTCCCTTCTGGCAGGCCAGTGTCCTGGGGGTGAAGGAGACCAGACCTCAGAAGGTGCTGACCGCCTCTTCTTGTTCCCTCTGGGGCCCTCCCTTCCTCCTAGCCAACTTCACGTTGCCAGATGTTGGGGACTTCCTGGACGAGGTGCTGTTCATTGAGCTGCAGCGCGAGGAAGCAGACAAGCTGGTGAGGCAGTACAATGAGGAAGGCCGCAGGGCCGGGCCGCCCCCTGAGAAGCGCTTTGACAGCCGAGGCAGCGGGGGTTTCCGGGGCCGTGGGGGTGGCGGCGGTTTCCAGCGCTATGACAACCGAGGTCCCCCCGGGGGCAACCGAGGAGGCTTCCAGAATCGAGGAGGAGGCAGCGGAGGAGGCAGCTACCGAGGAGGTGAGGCATCTCACACTGAGCTGTCCCTGCTTTTGGTTCCTGGTTCAGGGTTGCGTTTTGTGACTGCTTGCTCAGTCAGCAGATGACGTTTCCCTGTCACCCGCTGTGGGCTGAACTCTGGTAGAGAACTGAGATAAATCAGAGTCTGGGGCCTCAGGGAAACTCTCCCACTGTCGTGCTCCCCCTGGACGTTGCTCCTGAAGCCCTTGCCCATTTGTATGTCGCATTGCTATTATTTTTATGAATCTTTCCCACCCCCCTCATCTGACCATGAGCTTCTTGAGAAGAGGGGCCAGACCCGAGTTTACTGCCAGTCCTGGGTCCCACCTCAGGACCTGGCACAGGGCAAATATTAGGACTGGTTTTGCTTCTAAAACACATGGAGAAACACGCTTGGAGAGGTTAATTTGCCCAAGATTCACCCAGCTGAATCCATAGTTGGGATCAAGTGGTGATGGATCCAGAGCCCAGGTTCTTACTAAGTTATGCTCTCTCTGAAGTGTAGGATCATGATTTAATAAGCATGCCCTACTCTGTTTCAGTCTTGTGCTGGGTGGTTTTGGAGACAGAGCCTTGACCCAGACACTGTATCACCCTGTAGTGACAGTCCAGAAGGATTCTGGGCTGAATGGCACAGCCCGGGGGTACTTTGAGCTCCAGTGATACCTGATCCAGCCTGCAGGGGAGCAGGGCTCAGGAAAGGCCTCCCAACGGGCTGATGTCTAAGCTGAGGTCCAGAAGCCAGTAGGAGTCGGCTGGGGGAAGGGTTCTGGGCTCACGAAAACTGCACAAAGGCTCAGAAGAGGCCAGCCCATTTGGCCAAGCCTGAAAAGGACTGTCCCCAGTGCTTAGATGTTGGGGACACAGGAGAAACTAAGACAGCCCTGGTCCCAGGCTCACAGTCCAATGGGCAAGACAAACCTGTCAGCAGGCCGTAACAACTGAGTGTTACCAGGGCGGCATGGGGGAGTGCTCCCAGGGCTCTGGGGAAGGCCGGAGGGGGTGCTTTACTTGTTCACTGGGACTGGGCTCCTGCTCTGTGCCTGGTCACACTGGAGCTACAGCAGTCCTTAAGACAGCCCAGCTCCTGAGGGTCCCAAATTGAGAACAGCAGGGCCTCTCACCTGGTTCTCCAATGCAGGTTTCAACCGCAGTGGAGGTGGTGGCTACAACCAGAACCGCTGGGGTAACAACAGCCGGGATAACAACAACTCCAACACCCGAGGCAGCTACAACCGGGCTCCCCAGCAACAGCCGCCGCCACAGCAGCCACCGCCACCGCAGCCACCGCCACAGCAGCCTCCACCGCCACCCAGCTACAGCCCTGCTCGGAACCCCCCAGGGGCCGGCAGCTACACTAAGAACAGCAACATCCCTGGCTCGAGCGCCAATACCAGCACCCCTACTGTCAGCAGCTACAGCCCTCCACAGGTGAGAGGATAAGCGTGCGTGCGTGCGTGTGTGTGTGAACAGGTGAGAGGAGATGGGTCCAGGGAAATCACCAACATGTGCTCCAGCCACAGGTCTTAACTCTTACCTCCAGCCCTGCCCTTTCTCCCTTCCCTGCCAGTGCTTTTGGATGAGACAGACCCTAGATATTCCCAGATGCCTTCCAGACCCAGAGTAAATCGGGGGACCTACCTGTTCTGTCATCCCTCTCAGGGCGGGCTGTATGTGTTGGTCCCACAAGTACATTTCTCTTGGCTGTGTTCTCTTGGCTGTGTCACTGGCCTCACTGAATCCCCAAGAAAGCACTCAATTGGAGTTACCCCTTCAACCTAGGCTTGAAGGGGCTGATCCCCTTGTCTTCAGGATGTAGGGACAGACTCAAAGGTTGGTGAGGACTTGACCTCTGCCCTGAGAGCTTCAGGCTCAGTTTGAGTTTTTAGAGAGCCAGTGCTCAGCTCTGTACGCACAGGCCCCGTAACCAGAGCGGTCCCCGTTTACTGGCACCTTCCACGCTCCAGGCCTGGAGGCAGCTGCCAGGAGACACAGGTGAATGGTTCTAGTCCTGGTCTAACCAGAACATTTCCTAGAACAGGAGTTGGGCAGACACAAAGTCAAACCCCAGCCCCACAGCGTTCTGGTTTTGTGACCTTGGACAAACAGCTTCACCTCTCGGGACCTCGTTTTCCTCATAAAGGACTAGAGTTAGTTGTAGAACTCACTTCCAAGGTTTGTTGTGGGGGGAAGATGACATCATAGCTTTGCAGGTAAGGCTCTGGAACTAGGCGGACCTGGGGGCAAGTCACAGCTCTGCCACTTTTTACCTGTGTGGCTTGGGCCTAGTGATTTCACCTCCCTGAGCCTCACCTTCCTTCTCTGTAAAATGAAGCCAATGGAGCCTGCCTCAGAGAGTTGATTGCAGGATTAGAGGAGTTAAGGATCCAGCCTGGACATGGGAAGCACTTAGGAAATTGCCACTACTGTTTTTCTTAGCAGGTCTTCCTATAACAAATACCACCATTTATTGTGCCCAATGGATGGTGCACGTAAGCTTAGTGAATACGCAAGGCAATCCAAAGGGGTGGTTCTGTTGTAATTCTCATTTTACAGAGAAAAAAAAAACCACTGGGATTTCAGGAGATGCTGTGTGCCTTGCTCCCCCAGGGTCTCAGAGCTGGGATTAGAGTCCAGAATGTAGCTCTTGATCCTACCCTGTCCTGCCATGTCACAGAGGTGACCCACCTCCTTCTCAGCCCTGAAACAGCCTCCACCAGGGAAGTTCCTTTGTGGACCCACTGCTTACAAAGGCCCTTCCTGCATCCCAGCTGAGCTGGCTATTTCACAGAGACCTGTTTTTTTCCCTCCACTTTCCAGCCGAGTTACAGCCAGCCACCTCCCTACAACCAGGGAGGTTACAGCCAGGGCTACACAGCTCCACCACCTCCACCTCCGCCACCACCTGCCTACAACTATGGGAGCTACGGCGGCTACAACCCAGCCCCTTACACCCCTCCGCCGCCCCCCACCGCACAGACCTACCCGCAGCCCAGCTATAACCAGTACCAACAGGTAAGTGCCACAAGCGGAGGGGGGAGAATGGGGAGACTTCTAGGGGCCCCACAGGGATGTGTATTCCCAGACCTGTGTCCCTGCTTATCCCTAAAAAGATGGGCAGCTCTCTGGCCTTGGGCTGGTGTCCGTCTAGTACAGTATAGCCGTGCCGTTTGTTGAACACTTCTACGCTGGCTGCTAAGTAACTGCCATCCTAGTTCCTCTCCCCAGTGCAGCAAGCAGAGGGCTTAGCAGGGGGCCTCAAACCCTGATTCAGTACCATGGCCAGTGTCCATTCTGATTGATTGATGCTAGGCCCCATGCCTGTTTCTGAGTATTTTGAACATGGTATCTAGCTATACCTGAAAGGGCATTAGGTTGGCAAGCCAGGATACCTGGGCTTCAGTCTCTAACTGCCCACCCATGTGACATCAGGTCATTCACTTATCCTCCCAAGGTACCTTGATTTCTCTTGTCAGACCTATGTGTTGACTGTCATCACCACACCCATCTCCACCATGGGTGAGGGTGGGGTCAGGGGAGAAGCCAGTTGTGGGTCTGGATGAATGACAACCTGGTGCTCTTGGTTTCTCTCTCCCCAGTATGCCCAGCAGTGGAACCAGTACTATCAGAACCAGGGCCAGTGGCCGCCGTACTACGGGAACTATGACTACGGGAGCTACTCCGGGAACACACAGGGGGGCACAAGCACACAGTAGCCAGTGTGTCCTGGAGGCCCCTGCCGGCTTCCTCCACCAGCGCCCACCTTGGCCCCCCTTTTCCACCCCCACCGGGTCACGTGGTGCTGGGGGACAGGTCCTCCCAGGGCTGCCTCTCCTCCAAGGGGCTCTTCCCCCACACAGGGCCGGGCATTTTCCTCCGGATTCAAACAGGCAACAATGACCATTTATTTTGTTTGTCCCCCGCCCCCCTCCTCTTCCTCTTCCTCCCTTCCTCCTTTTTGACTAAAGAGCCCCCCGCCTCCCTTGGTCGTACAGTGAGGCTACAGGGCTGTGGGGAGGCCCCTTCCTGTGCTCTGGTCCCAGCCCTACTCCAGCCCCTCAGCTTCCCAGGTTCTCATGCAGTTGGTTGTAAATTCTTCCAGGAGCTGTTTTACTGTCTACTTTTCAGGATTAAAAAAAAAAAAAAAAAAATCAAAAACTTAAAAACACACACAAGTTTAAAAAAGCAAAATGCAGAGGGAGGAAGAAGCGACAGATATTTTTTTGGTAATAATGCTTTTTTTTTTTAATTTTTAGAATTTGTCCCTTTTTACTGTGGGTCGGCTGTTGATACTTCATCAGGATAACCATTTCTTTGCTGAGTTCAGGTGACCGAGGAAGAGCCACACCCTCAAAACAAAACACACACAAAACAAAACCACAGAATCATCTTTAACCTAACTTTTTATACAATGTCTCAGTTTCCCGTAACTTTGCACACAAGCTTCTGTGTTGAGTTGAATTGTACCTGCCTTTTGTATTTGGAGAGAGTGTGACTATTGAACTTGAAACATTTTATCCCGGGCGTCTTGGTAGTTTCTGGTGGGATTAATCGGGTGAGAGGGAAGAAGGGAGTTGGGGGGCTCCTTCCTTTCAGAACGTGAAGTTTCTCCCACTGCCTCCTCTCCAAAGGTCTCCCAGGTGCCAGACCTAAAGGTTTTTCCTACAGTGATCCTGATTATTTTTACTTCCCCTTGACCCATATGTTTTAACAGGACTTTAACAAACTGCACTTATTAAGAAATGTGTTTGCCCTGTTTTGTTTTGTTTTTGTTTTGTTTCAATAAATGACATGGCACCTCCTAGCAGGAAGGAAGCAAGGTTTCAACCCTGAAGTGTTACTGCAGTTGGCCTTTAATTGGGGTGGGAGCCTTTTCAAGGGGACATTATTTACTCATTAAACACTTACTGTGGGATTTGTGTGCCTGTCCCCATTTTTGGTGCTGGGGATGCCCCCTTAAACCTCAGGCCCTCAGTTTAAAATCCACCAGTTCACTTTTAACGTGGTTCTCTGGTCTCTGCCCTTTCCAGTTCACCCACAGTCCCAAATCCCTCCCGGAATTTGTGAGTAGAAAAGGATGGAACAAGTCCCGAGGCAGAGAGCAAGGTAGGGTGATGGTAGGAAACTAGGGCTGGACTGTTGGGGTCATCCCTTGGTGTGACTGCCCATCCACATTAGGCCTGGCCTCTGTGCTGGACTTAGGATGGTTCTTGACCGCGCTCCTGGATCCAGGCTAGTGGGGATTCCAGGAGCTTCTTTATCCAGCCAGTGTTAGGTACTTGCTCTGTTCCTTACCCACACCCACTCTGGACAGTGCTGAGGACATAGCATGACCAAGGCAGTCCTGGACCCTGCCCTCACGGGGCTCTCAGTCCAGAGGTAACACGGACCTGTCATGGAATGGTGACAGTGCCAAGGTCAGCTGTGGGAGCTTGGGGTGGAGGGGGGTGGTGAGGTGAGGGTTTCGTGGAGAAGGGAGATTTTTTTAGAGAGGAATGAGCTGCGACAAAAGACTTTCTGGGGCTTCCCTGGTGGCGCAGTGGTTGAGAGTCTGCCTGCCGATACAGCGGACACAGGTTCGTGTCCCAGTCCGGGAGGATCCCGCATGCCGCGGAGCAGCTGGGCCCGTGAGCCATGCCCGCTGAGCCTGCGCGTCCAGAGCCCGTGCTCCGCAACGGGAGAGGCCACAACAGTGAGAGGCCCGGGTACTGCAAAAAAAAAAAAAAAAAAAAAAAAAAACTGTCTGATTTCATCCCCACAGCCTATCCTCCTTCCCCAGCAACTTGAGTCATTTCTTCAATCCCCTTAGGCATGCTGTACTCCTGGCCCCTTGTGAGGGACAAGGCTGGGGCACAGGAACAGCCAGTTCAGCTCCATCTCTCCCCTCACAGGAACTGTCTCAGAGCCTTGTGAAGGGAGCACAGGCTACAAAACAGGGAGGAGGAAGGTTGACTACTTTTGAGGTCAGATGCAAGGCATCTGAACATGAGGTGGAGCCAAGGTTGATGGCTAGTTGGGCTGAAGGGAATCCTAGAGTGGCCTCTCCCTACTGAGGGAGGCCCTCCGGTCCTCTAGGCTGGGAAGTCCCCTTCCCTGCAGGTCCATGTGTTGGGCAACAGTGCCTTCTGCTGGCCTCTCCTGGCAATATGTCTAAGTGTAGTCAGTCCCCATCTATCCCAAGTGACAAATTAGTCACTTTCCTCCAGATCCCTTATCCTGGGAATGCAAACGGGAAGTTATTCTTCTGCCTTTGGCCTTAATATCTGGGTTACTGCATCAGCCTCCTCACAGATCTCTCTGACCTCCAGTCCCTTACCCTGATACCCCCCTGCTCACTCCCCACAGGATAAAGGAGCTCAAGCTACTTAATATGGCTTACAGGCTCCACATGCCTGGCCCCTGGTGACCTCACTGGCATTACCTTTTACCACTCCCCTTTCAAACTTAGGATCACTAGTTTGTTATAGGGGAATCACAAATCCCTTTTAGAATCTAAATGCCATGAACTTCTGCCTTGGAAATACATGTGTACGTGGAATTTTGCATAAAGATTTGTGAGGTTTTCCAATCCTTGCAGCCCGATCATGACCTTCAAGTTAGAACTCCTTTCCTATTACCTGGCCATACAGAAGCAACCAGAACTATTGATGCCTGCCTTCCTCTCCAGGGGTTTGCCTTGCCCATCCTCCTACATGAGACCCTTCTCTACCTCCCTCTTATCCTGGTTCCTGATCATTTTTCCGGTCTCAGTTTGGGTGTCCTTTACTCTCAGAAAAGAACCTTCCCTGGGTCCTGCAGGCTGGGGTGGGCAGCTCCCTTAGTTCTCTGGGTCCATCAGCCCTGCCCACTCAGGCCACTGGTAACACTTGAATGTGAGTCCCTACCCGTCACGTAGGGCAAATCAGGACCAAGGTCTCTCCACACCTGAAGATTCTTCAGGTCCTGGGAGCACAAAGTGGGAAGTTGAGTCTCTGATCTCACCACCTATCTCATGCTAAGCAGGGACTGGGTGTGATGACAGAAGCAAGCGACAAGGCTTAGTAAATATTCTTGACGTGGCGAAGAAACAAGATAGACTGGGGTCTAAACCAGAGCCCAAGCCCTCAGAGGCCCTGGAGAGTGGTCATTCAAACCATTTATCCCCAAATTAAGCATGCTGGGCTCTGGAGTCACAGCAGTGCACAGGGTGAACAAGCCTTCCCTCCCGATAGTCCAATTTCGTAGCGGTTCAAATTGCGGGGGTGCGGCGTGCCGGAAGAATCTATCTGACCCTGGTGCCCTTTTCCTGCCTGGGGTGGGCGGGGCCGGACGGAAGCACGCATGCGCATAGGAAAATCCAACTTCGTCCCGGAACTTTGGTTCCTGGTGCCGCGGGGCACCCGGGCCCGGGAGTGTGCTCGGCCGGAAGTGGCCGCTGAGGACCTGGGGCGGGTTTGGTGTGTGGGGCCTGCCACAGCAGGTAACAAGTCGTAGAGAATCGGGATGGAGGCCGTAGCGACAGCGACTGCGACTGCGACGGCGGCGACGGAACCCCGTGAAGGTGAGGTCCTGGCCACGCGGAGGCGGTGGGAGGGTGGAGTTGCGGTGTCACTGGGAAATGATTCCCCGTGAAGGCGAAGGAGGACTCTTTAGAAGGGAACACCTGCCCTCGGCCCTAACTGTCCCCTTCACCACTTTGTCCAGATTAACCCCTTTCGTTGCAGGCTGACCTCCTTTACCTCATCCCCTCCCCCGAAATTAACCTCTTCCAAGTTCCAGCCGGCTCTTTCCGTGTCCCAGGCTAATCCAGTTCCTTACCAAGCTCTCAGGCTAGCATAAACGTCTCTGTCCTGGGCTCTCCCATTGTCCCAGTCAACCGTGCTTCTCAAGTTACCTCCTTCCCTTGCTTCCTCCTGTCCCATGCAAACTCTACTTAGACCATACTAACGGCTCCCCCCATTTCAGTCTAATTCCCCTTCTCCGAAAGTCCACAGTCCCATCTGCTTCCTCAGAGTCGTTAATTCGTTTCTGTGCTCCCCCATCTCTTTTGCATCTTCAGTCTCTTTTATTTCTCCTGATGCCTCCCCAACAGTACCTAAAATGCTTTTGTTTTGCTCATCTTAAAATTCTATCCTGGTGCTTCAGAGTAATCCCGTGTGGGGTGAGGTGCGGTTGAGAGATTGGTTGAAACATCACTGGACAAGAATTGGTCACTTTTGAAGCTGGATGATGGATATATTGGTGTGGGGGGGGGGCGGTCATTGTACTTTCTACTTATGTGCATGTTTGAAAGTTTCCATAATAAGAAGAAAAAAGCTTTAACCTAAAAAGAAAATCTATCCCTTGATTCCATGCTGCCTTCCAGATACCATTTATCTTCTCCAAAGAGTCATGCACACTCGCCTCCATTTCCTCACTACCCACCCACTGCAGTCTGGCAATTTTACCTTCAGAAACTGCACCTATCGGGGTCTGCAGTGAACGCCCTGTGTAGTTAAACTGAGTCACCCTGTTCAGTTTTTTCCTTATTAGACTACTTGGAGAATTCAATGCCATTGACCCCTCCATCCTTCTTGAAAATATTCCTTTGGTTTCTGTGACACCACTCCTTCTGATATCCTTCCTATCTCTCGGGCTCCTCCTGCTCAGCCAGTATTAGTTTCCTGGGGCTGCTGTATCAAATGATCACAAACTGGGTGGCTTAAAACAACAGAAATTTATTCTCTCACAGTTCTGGAAGCCAGAAGTCTGAAGTCAGTATCACTGGGTTGAAATCAAGGTGTCAGCAGGGCCATGGAGAGCTCCCTCAGAGGCTCTAAGGGAGAACCCATTCCTCACCTCTTCCAGCTTCTGGTGGCTCCTGGCATTCCTTGGTTTGTGGCCACATCACTCCAATCTCTGCTTCTGTCTGTCTTCACCTTGTGTTCTCCTCTGTGTATGTCAAATCTCCCTCTTATAGGACACTTGTAATGGCGTTTAGGGCCCACCTGGATAATCCAAGATAATACCCCTATCTCAAGATCCATAATTTAATCATATTTGCAAAGACCCCGCTTTTTTTTGGCCATGTAAGGTAACATTCACGGGTTCCAGGAATTAAGACGTGACTATCTTTTGGGGGCCATTTTTTAGCCTCTCACAGCCTACTTCATAGACATGTCTTCTCCCCATCCAGTCAGGACTGTTTCTTGGCCCCTCTTCTCTTTTCATACCTTACACACTCCCCCCACCCTCCCCGCGACTTCTTATTTCCTTCAGCTTTACTTCTGTTCTTTGCTCTGACGACTCCCATAACTCAGTCCCCAGCCCAACACTTCTCCCCTGAGAAGTCTCCCATGTACCAGCAGTCTTGTAAATGCTTCCCCTTGGATGTCTCCTGGGCCTGTCATACCATCCATGTCCCAAACCGGCCTCAGCATCTTCCCCCAGACTTGCTCCTCATCCATGTCTCTGTGTCAGGGACAGTTTGACCAGGCCCCTGGCCAGAGCCCTGTACCTTAACTGGATACCTCCCTCACCTCCTAGCCCTTCATTCCAATGACTTGTCCTACTCGGCCTCCCAAGCGTCTTTTTAACCACGACCCCCTCCTGTCCCCTCCTCCACAGCCCCTTTACCTGGTCCAGCTCAGTCTTCTCTTGCCTCAGTCATTAAAACCCTCCCTGAAACCCGTTGTGCCTGTAACCACCACCCTCTTTCTCTTCCCCACCCCAGCCAAGCTAAAGGAGTTGTCTGTACCTCCTGTCTTCACTTATTTCCTGCGTGCTGTAGCCTTGCTCCAGTTGCCACCACTTTTGAGAAGCAGCTTGCACCAGGGTTTGCCCAGCGCTCTGCTTTTCTGTTACCAGTGCCTGTGCTGTCTTTGACCTTGCCTGTCTTCCCCCATCAGACAGGGTGCCCTCTGGGAGCTGAACTGGATCCCTCCGGGGGTCCTCAGCATTGCCCAGCTCAGGGCCCGGCATAGATTTAGAGTTGCTGAAGAGTGGTTGGATGGATATGCAAATGAGTAGGAGAATGAATGAGTGAATGAGTAAACGACTTAGTGAATGTATTGATGATTTCGTGAGCAAGGGAAAAGGCAAAATTGAGTGAATCAATGAACGAAGTGCTCAAGGACCAAGTAAATACACCAAGCACACTACCTCAGGGCCTTTTCACTGGCTGTTCCCTCTGCCAGTTCCCACAGAAATCTCGTGGCTCAGTTCCTCACCACCTCAGGTCTCTACTGAAATGTCACCTCTTGGGCAAGGCCCTCTCTGACTGTCCATTTAAAATTGCAGCCTCACCCCCATTCCCTCCTCCTTCCCTCCTCATTTTCCTACACAGCTCTTGGAACCACCTAACACACTCTATGTTTTCACTAACTATGTTTTCACATGCCTGCGTTCCCCACTAAACTGTCAATCTCTTGCTTACTGTGGTATCTCTAGGGCCTAGAACAGTGCCCAGAATACAGTAGGTGCTCAATAAATGTGAAATGAGTGAGTGAGTGAGTGAGCACCCACTGCCCCATCCGCTCTCCCATCCTGGACTGACTGATCTCGCCTCTCCCCACAGGCTGCACGGAGCCCAGTCCTGGGCACTGGGGGGAGCTGAGCTGGACACCGGTCCCATCCCAACCCCAGGACAAGGCAGAAGCAGCAGAGGGAGCGCCAAAGGCCCTAGACACTGACCCCTCAGAGGTCGAGGACGCGGCGGTGAGTGCCATGCTGCGCGCCGTGGCTGCCAGCCGCCTGCCCGTGTGCAGCCAGCAGCAGGGCGAGCCCGACCTGACGGAGCAGGAGAAGGTGGCCATCCTGGGCCAGCTGTACCATGAGAAGCCACTGGTGTTTCTGGAGCGCTTCCGCACGGGCCTCCGGGAGGAGCACCTGGCCTGCTTTGGCCACTTGCGCGGTGACCACCGCGCGGACTTCTACTGTGCCGAGGTGGCCCGGCAAGGCAGCACCCGACCCCGCACCCTGCGCACCCGCCTGCGTAACCGCCGCTACGCTGCCCTGCGTGAGCTCATCCAAGGTGTGGGGGCGGACAGGTTGGGTGGGAGGGGAGACTGAAGCAGAGGAAGTGAGAAACAAGGATGCAGGAGCAGAAACGCAGACAGAGATCCTGGGAGATAAGTTTTAAGACAGTGACCCGGGGAGAGATGGAGACAGAAATGTGAGGTGACAGGGTGAGATAGGGAGAGACAAACAGGGACCCACGGGAAGAGAATGGGGCAGCCAGTGAGAAGGGTCAGAATTTAGTAGATAACAGAAGTGCCATTTCAGACCAGCAGGCCGAGGACACACAGTATCCAGCACTGTGAGAACTGGTTACCCCTCAGGGAAACTAGATCCCTACCTTACACTGTACACAGAGGCATTGACAGAAACCTAGGGGAATATGTTCATGACCCAGGGGAGGCAATTCCTCTTGAAAAAAAAAACACATGTGAAAAGCATGGAAAACATTGGTACCTTTCTCTTTTTTATTTGTTTATTTATTTATTATTTTTGTAACATTGGTACCTTTTTGACCATGATGTAGTTACGAGCAGCTTTGTGACCAAAGACACCAGAACTAAAGTTAAAAGATGAGAGCAGGTGAAGGAGAGAGTGAGTTAAGATTCTAGTTAGGGAGAAGGCACAGGCTGTAGAGAAAGGCATCCGGAGAGAGTGGAACAGAGTGACAGATGAGGAGCAGGGATGAAGAGAGGAGGGAGGGTGAGTGAATGAAAGAAGTGGGGTGAGCTGGCAGGAACTGAGACAGCCAGAGCCACGGAGATGGGTGGAGACGGAGGGGCAGAGGAGGGGAGGGAGAAACTGAGACCCAGAGAGAGAGAGTGACAGTGAAAGATAGGGAGAAGGAGGGAGAGAAACAGAATGTGGTGGGAAACATCGGGAACAGAGAGAGGGGGGTAAGAGAGAGAAGGCAAGATGGAGGGCAGGACAGGGATGGTCACAGGATTCCTGGGCTCTGAGGGCGGGGCTAGGACCAGCGGTGGGAGGGGCTGGGCAGGCTTAACTGTTATCTGAGGGACAGAGCTGCCTGTGCCGGAAGAGACATCAGGAGAGGCATGAAGGCCCTGGGTTTGGGGAGGGGGGAAGCCAGGCCCTCAGAAGGGGTGGTTGCAGAGAGGAACGCTCTGGGGAGAGGTGAGATCTGGGGTCTGGAAGACCAACAGGGACACCCACACCTGGGCAGATGCCCTGCTAGACCTGACGCTGTGCACACACATGTCTGCTCCATGAAGATGTGCACTTATGTGCCCAGCAGTGCAGGCGTGTCCAGGTGTGTGCACCAACAGCCAGAACGGGGCTCAGCAGACAGGCGCACACAGTCTACATACTGGCTTCCATGCACAGTATACCTGCCCACAACGTCCTGCACACCAGCTCCCAGATGCAGGGACCCACAGCAGTGTACACACACACACACACACACACACACACACACACACACACGAATCCTGCCCAGGCACAGTTGTACACGGGCCCTAGGCCAGCAGTGCCTCGGGCCAGGATGGCCAGCAACCTGACTGTGTACCCTACATGTTTGGACACATGAGTCCACACGTAGATACAGGCCTGGTCGTGCACACGTGCTTAGACACGTGCATGAGTTCTCATGGTCACGACCTCAGGCATCTGTGCATGTTTGCATACATTCCTGAATGTGGACGATCACAATCACACTTGTGTGTCTACGGCTTCCTGTCAGCGTGGTCCCACGCCTGGGTGGACACAGGTCTGTGCAGGCACACTCACCCTCCGCCCAGCCCCTCGCCTGGCCCGCAGGCCCTTGACTCCACGCCCACCCTGTCTCCTCCGTGCAGGGGGCGAGTACTTCAGCGACGAGCAGATGCGGTTTCGGGCCCCGCTGCTGTATGAGCAGTACATCGGGCAGTACCTGACCCTAGAGGAGCTCAGCGCCCGCACCCCGGCCCACTGGCCGCCCAAGCCTGGATCCCCCGGCACTCCCACCTGCTCGCTCTCCGACCTGCTGCTCCAGTCCTACCAGGAGCGGGAGCTGCAGCAGCGGCTGCTCCAGCAGCAGGAGGAGGAGGAGGCCTGCTTGGAGGAGGAGGAGGAGGAGGAAGACAGCGGCGAGGAAGGTGAGGGCCGGCAGTGAGGAGGCCCCGGTGTCGGCACAGCCCAGCCCCAGGCTTGTGTGTCTCAGCTCCACAGCACTAGGCCGGGCCCGCCTGCGGGAACAGATCACGTCCCTGCCCTGCGTGCCCTGCGTGCCCTGGCCCTTCCCGTCCTCTCCAGCATCCCTGTCCCCACTCCTCGAAGACACCAAGCAATCCACCACCTCCAGGCCTTTGCTCATGCCGTTCCCTCTGCCAGGAGTGCCTTCCCTTTACCACCCTTCAGGCGTCAGGTCCTAACCCTGCTCTGTGGCCTCCAGAGCACTGTGTTGTCACGTGTTCAGTGTGTGCCCCAGGAAGGTAGGGACGGGGCCGTCTTGGTCACTGCTGTGTTCCCAGTGCCACCCAGCACGAAGGATGCAGCTCTCTGTGGAGGTGTGTTCAGCACAGTCCTCACACACCCCACCCTGGGTGTCTCCCCCTACAGACCAGAGGCCTGGCAAAGACTTGGAGGCCTGGGTCCCCGACTCAGAAGAGAGGCTGATCCTGCGGGAAGAGTTCACCAGCCGGATGCACCAACACTTCCTGGACGGCAAGGATGGGGACTTTGACTACAGGTGCTCCCGTGCCCTCCCGCGCGCCCCCACCAGTCCCCCAGCCCGGCACCCCACAGGACATGGGCTCTGGGGTCACACAGCCTAAAGCTTTCAGATCAGAGCTCAGTGGGTGACCGTGGAGTAGCTTTGCAGTCCCCTCACCTGAAGGAGGGGAGTGAGCAGGGCTGACATTCAGCTCCATATTGATGAAACATTCCCATTTGGGTAGGTGGTGGTGGTGGCCTGGTAGGATGCCACTACCGCAAGCTTCCTAAGTGTCCCCCAGGACCCTGGACTTCCTCATGCTGCAGGAAGTAATCCCTGGCAGGGTAATGCCTGGCGTGGAGGGGCCTGTGGTGGGTGCCCCTGCAGTGCTGGTTGTTCATTTCTCCAGTAGAACCCCAGGGATAAGGTACCTGGGCCACCTGCTTTGGAAAAGGATTTTGCCATCAGGGAAAAGGACACAGGCAAGTGAAGTATCAGCGTAAAAGATAAATGGTTTTGTCAACGGAGGCAGCCTCGCCTTGTGGTCTGGAACATCAGGTGTGGCAGCAGAGGGCCCTGGTTTCAAACCCAGCCCCCCTGACATATGAACAAGCAGAGCCTCAGGGCCTCATCAGTAGAATGGCGGCGGGGGTGCGGGGGGTGGTGTCATGATTGCCACAGCTACAGCAGTGCCTGGTACCAGAGCATCGCTGGTCCAGTCCGGGATCCCCAGCTCCAGAGGCGAGTCTGGCTGACCCACTTTTACATTGACTGATCTCAGTGTTCCACACAAAGCAGTTGAGTAGAGTCCCTGGGCTGTGGGGAGCCCTCCGTAAGGGCACCGCTGCTGTCATAAAGCCAGGTGCTCACGAGGACGTCGGCCCTGGTGTGAGGAATGGGGCGTGGTGGGGACTGAAGCCTGTTCCCTCTCCGCGGGGCAGCTGCTGAGCTGCATTCAGCCACCAGGTGCTCAGCGCTGCTGGGTCCAGACTCGGGATCAAGCAGGGAACAAAACCGATGGAAGGGTTCCCTGCCCTGAAGGAGTCCCCCTCTGGCGAGGAAGGCAGCAGGGAGCGGAATGGAGGTGCTGGAGGTGCGAAACATCTAGTGGTGATGGGGCCAGGAAGAAAGACAAAGCAGGGTCCCGGCGTTGGGGGTGGGAGCAGGGTGATGAGGTGACCAGGGAAGGCTCTCTGAGCAGGTGACATCGGAGCAAAGACCTGCAGGAAGTGAGGGGTAAGCGACATCAATACCCTGGGGAAGAGCGTTCCTGGCAGGGGGAACAGCGGGTGCAAGAGCCTTGAGGGGCACAGAGGAACAGTGTGGTGTGCGAGGGGTGAGGGGTAGGCGGTCTCATCAGGGGTGGCGGGGCTGGATTGGACAGGGCTTCCTGCACCAAAGAGAGTGTGAGGGAGCCTGGTAGGGTTTGGAGCACTACCGGGGGTCCTCCTCACAACTTAGGATCACTTGTTGCCTGAGGGCAGGGTTTCTCAACTTCAGCACTGTGGACCTTTGGGGCTGGATAACCCTTTGTGCAGACTGTCCTGTGTGTGGCGGGTGTCGAGCAGCATCCGTGACGTCCACCACTGGATGCCAGTAGCAGCCCCACAACTTGTAACCACCAAAATGTCTCCAGTTATCACAAATGTTCCTTTGCGGGGGGAGCAGAATCTTCCTGGTTGAGAACCACTGCCTCAGGGCCCAGATGTGGGCCCATGTGTCACCACATCTTCTGGCTTTTTAAGAGAAACCAGAAGTTTTCATGTAAAATCTCTGCTTTGGAAAATGTTGCCTTTTGTTTGAAGCCCTGAGAGACGCAACATAACCCAGCTGTAAGTTCGCTCTGACTTACAGCTGCCAGCGTATGGCCTTTCACTTCAGGGGGCCCCAGGCCCCAGCTCCTCTCCACAGGAGCGGGGGGGGCTGGGGTGCAGGCAGAGCCAGCCCCTGACAGCTCCCTCCCCCTGCAGCACCGTGGACGACAACCCCGACTTCGACAACCTGGACATAGTGGCCCGGGATGAAGAGGAGAGGTACTTCGATGAGGAGGAGCCCGAGGACGCACCCAGCCCAGAGCTGGACGGGGACTGACGGCTGCGGCGCCCACCCCGTCCCCCGCCCCAACGAGGCCGCTGATGACAGGCCAGGCCGGCTCAGTGACTTTCTCTAGGCGACAGCAGGGTGGCTGCCCTCTACCACCAAGCCTCGCTGGGTCGGGTCGCACCTCCGCGGCCCCCTCCCCCTGCTCTCCATTTCCCTCTCCCCCTGAACCCTGGTGCCTCTCTCCCTCCTCTCTCCTCTCTCAGTCTTTTTCTCACCACCTTTCTGTCTCCTGCTTTCTGTGTCTCTCGCTCTTTCTCCCCCTCCCTCTTTTTCCTTTCTGTCTTTCTCTTTCTCCCCCTCTCTCTGTGCCTCGGCCTCTGTCCCCACAACAGGGCCCAGGATGAAGATCCTCCCCTTGACCTAGGCCAGTGGGGCCCTTTGTCGCTGGAGCTGGCAGGTTGAACCCAGAGCGGCGCTCCGCCTCTCCCTCCCCAGCCCCGCCTCTCTCTCCTGCCCCTCTGTGCTTGAGGCTCAGGCTCACACTTGCACCTCCTCGCCTCTGTTACGTTCCATCTCCTTCGGCCTCCCTCTCTGGGCCCATGGCTCCTCCTGCCCATACACTTCCATGTTTCGCAGCCTCTGTGCTGGCTCTGTCCCTCTCTGTCTCTCAGCCTTTACCTCTGGGTTTCAGTACCCCCCGCCAAGGCCCTGAGCATCCCCCATCCTGGCTGCTGTGGGCCACAGAGCCTGACTGCTGAGTAATGGGGCCTCGCTGTGGGCAGTGGGGAGACCTTGCGGGTGGCCACCGGCTCTCACCTCTCCCTCAGGACCCAGGTTTGGGAGAGGTGAGCAGGGGCAGCGTGGGATCGTGGGCCTGCCAGGTTGGTATAGAGGGAGAGGAGGGACTTTCCCCTCCCAGCCCCACCAGCCTCCCTCTGCCCAGCTACAGTTTTCCCTTCCTTCACTTCCTCCACCTCCCTCTCCCTCTCCTGTTTACACTTCCCAAATATGCACAGGCTGTTATCATGGGTCCTGAGTCATCCCCCCCCCCCACACACACACACACACAGCCGGCCCCAGCATCCCTGCCCCAAGCCAGCCCCACCGAGCCCCCTGCCGCCCTGGGCTAATGGGAGCCAGATGGCCGCCTGGTGACTCAGCCACTGGCCTGTGGGAACCCAGGCATCCCGCCTTCCCATGCCCCCATACCCAGCTCACGCTCCCCCAGTAGACATACGCAGGGAAGGGGCCAGCTGCTAGTGGGGGAGGACACAGGCCATGTGTTGAGAGAGGTGGGGCCCGGGGACCCCTCACTCCTGTGAGCCAGGCCTGAAGGACCCTGAAAACTGCCTCCGCCAGCATGGGGCCCAGAGTGCCGGGGAGACCCCACGGACTCCTGGGGCCACAGCTTTTGACCCCCTGGCCTCGCCTCTGCCCTCTGGCTCAACTGGAATTAGAGCCAGACACACAAAGTGAGAGCTAGACGGAGGCCGAGGGATGTTCAGACTATTAAATGAGGAAACTTCCGGTTACTGAGCAGTTCTGTCCTGTGCCAGGCCCAGCAAGGTGCCTGATGCTGCGCTGAATCCTCCACACAGCCCCGCGAACGAGGGGCTCAGCTCCATCCCGGATGTGGGTCACAGGAGGCCCAGAAAGGAGACGTCACGTACTCAAGGCCACGTGGCCGTCAGAGATGGAAACTCGGGTGTAGAATCGTTAAGTCCTGGAGACCACCTCCTGGCCTGCCTGTCCGCCCTCAGGGCCACACAGAGTAGACAGACGCACAGACTTCTTCAGGGCTAACGACTGAAGGAGAGTTAGCTGTTGAGGATAACAGCAGCTAAAACCTTTGGGGCCCTCCTGGCGCGCTAGGCACTGTCCTTCCTATGCACAGACGGACGGCGTCATCTAGTGTTTAGTATCTGAGTCACTGAACCATCACAGACGTCCCATGCAGTATAAACTGTCAGTACTGGGCTTCCCTGGTGGCGCAGTGGTTGAGAGTCCGACTGCCGATGCAGGGGACACGGGTTCGTGCCCCGGTCCGGGAGGATCCCACATGCCGTGGAGCAGCTGGGCCCGTGAGCCATGGCCGCTGAGCCTGCGCTTCGGAGCCTGTGCTCCGCAACTGGGAGAGGCCACAGCAGTGAGAGGCCCGCGTACCGCAAAAAAAAAAAAAAAAAAATGTCAGTACTGATAGGGTGTCTCCCAGAGGAGGCCCAAGGTGATCCAGCCAGCTAGACTCACAATTGGGAGAGATGTTTGTCTCTCAGGTACTTGTATTGATGCCCTCAAGTTGTGAGAGGTCTTTCATAATACAGGCATCAGCCCTGGGTGATGGGCACATTTTTCACCAGTCTGTCATTTGATCATTAAATTTGTGATACACTGTGCCGTATCTAAATTTGTTACATACATTTTTTAAGTGATGAGAGTCAGCAGTTGAGTCAGAATTAGGGTTAGTCAGATGGCAGAGAAGGAGCGTCTGTCTCAGGGACCGAGGTGGAGCCCAGAGACACTCCCCCATCACAGCCTCAGACCCGCTGAGACCTGGAGGTGCCCAGAGAGGCGCCTGCCCCTCCACTCCTGGTTCTGGGGTTGGGGTGGGCGGAGAGGCTGAGTCAGGGAAGGGAGAGCCCCTCCGAGGGCATCCGGCCCCCACCCCCGTGTCTCCTGTCTGTCCTGGCCGGGCTCTGCTGGCTGCTACCCCACCCCCCGTGTCTGACACCTCTTTGCGTCCTGCCCCTCTCCTCATCCCCTCCAACCACCTGCCTCGCTGTCCCTTCTCCCTGCTGTCTCCTTCCTCTGCCTCCCCCCTAGCTCCGTCTTCCCTTTACGTCTGTCTCTGCAGCTCTCTGACTGTCATCGTCTCCCCGTCGCTTCTCGTCTCCCCTCTCTCAGCCCCTTCTCTTCCCCCTCGTTATGCCCGGGCCTCTGCCTCCTCTTCTCTCCTCTCCCTCCTTGTCGTTCCCTCCCTCTCCGGCTCCGTGTCCCCGTGCCTTTCTGTCAGAGGCCCCCCTCCTCCTCTTGTCTTCACCCTCATTTTTTCCTACCCCTCTCTCCGCTGTCTCCTGGCCCACCGCCCTTGTCCCATCTCTGCTGGTCTCTCTCCCAGATCCTGGGAAACCCAGCGGGGGTGTTGGGGTCAGGGCTTCACTGGTGGCCCCTGGGAGCCCAGAATGAGGGGTCACCACCTCGCCCCCACCCAGAAAGGGGGCAGGGAGGCTGCAGCCTGTCTGGCCAGAAGGAAGTGACTGTGCTGTGGCCTGGTCACCCCCGCCCCCAAGACCTGCCCGGCTGCTGCCGCCCCCGGGCTGGGGCCAAGTAAACACAGCCGCCGGCAGCCCAAGATATTTATACCGAGGTCCGGGCGTGGGTCCAGTGCCCACCACAGCCCCTGCCCTGCCCTGCCCGCCACGGCCAGCCCCGAGCCAACGTGGCACCAGCCGGCAAGGGGACGCGCTGCAGACACAGCCTCCACTCAGCATGGAGGCCGCATCGCTCGGGTTGCCAGCGGCTTCACTAGGGACACGGGATGCCCCCCCCCCTCCCTGGAAACACCAGCACAAATGCAGCCTCACACGTGCAGCTGCTTGTGAACGTGAACACACCCCACTGAAAACTCGAGAGTGATAGAGCAAAATAGAGACCCACACGACTGCTCACACACTGAAGTCATCAGCCCACATGTGGGGACACAAAATGCAGACACCACCTGCTCACAGATACCCACAGAGGCTGAGAACACCAGTCCCGGAGATGGACACACTGGGAGGAGGACAGCAAGCCTGTGGGAGACACACCCCGTAGACACACAAACATGCTCGGAATACCAGCAACGCACACACTGATCACAAAACGTAACCCAGAAGCTACTCACCCACAGACACAAACACTGGGAACCGTCACACACAGGCAGTGAAAACATCCTGAGTAGGAAACACAACGTACACGCAGACACACAATACCTCCTGGAAACACTTTTCTCACAGACCCATAAACACACACGGAAAACACCCGCACTTCCAATCAAACTTATGCTAAGAATGTGCAAATTTACACCCAGGAAAGAAGAGCAAGTGTGCTGAGAAAAAATCCAGACGCATAACACACCCCAGGGATACAACCAACTCATACACGCAGACTAGCCGAGTCACACAGTGTCCGGACACAGAACCCAGAGTGCACACCGGCTTGTGCAGCAGAAACACAAAACACAGGTGCAGGCACAACAAATGCAGCACAGTCTGTCTCTCTCTCTCTCTCTCTCTCTCTCTCTCTCTCTCACACACACACACACACACACACACACGAGTTGAACCCGTGCTGGAGAGACACCAGTTGAAAATCCCCCTTGGTCCATACCCAACACAGCCGTCAGGCACCCAGCCGTGTGTTAGAGACCCCTATGCTGGACACACAAAATTCACACCACAAAGCTTGCTGGGTCACACACACACAACTTCACATTAGAAACATGAAAGACACCAACGCGCTGGATGTCCAGAGATCTAGGGGGAAGGGGGCTTACTCTCCCTCCCCCCACCTCCCCCCTCCCTTTCTCCCTCTCACGTTGACCCCGTCCCAGGTCCCAGGCCTGTCTGGGGGAGGGGGCAGGAAGGCCTGAGCTGGCCTCCCCCGGCCCTGCTTCCTGCCCCTTGTGGGGAGGACGGGAAGCCGGGGCTCCAGCCGGAACCCAGGCTCCCCCCAACGACTTCCCTCGCCGCCCGGCCTGCCTGCAGAGGCGGGGGAGGGGAGCGGGGCGCCCCGAACCCCCGGGCCTGCCCCTGCGGCTGGCTGGGGGCCGGGGCTGCCTGGGCCGGGCCGGGCCGGGCCCGGCCTTCCCGCGGGGCCAGGTGCCGGGAGGGGCGGGGCAGGAGCCGCCCCCGCGGCCGGGAAGGTGCTGAGCCCGCGGCTTTCCCTGCCCCCGGCGCCCGGGCGGGTGGGCGGGGTGTGGCCCGGGGGCGTGGCCAGGGCTCGGCGACCGCGGGAGCGCGCGGCCGGGTGTGCGGCCGGGACTTGTCCTGGGCCGAGGCGCGCGAGCTGGGCGTGTGAGGGCCACGGCCCCGGGGGTGTGTCTGGGTGTGCGGGACTCTCCGTCTGGGACCCGGGGTGTGACAGTGCGTCTAAGTATGACGGGTCGGCTACCGTCCGTAGGGCCGTGTGGGACTCCCCAGGCCTGAGCGTGTGGGGCCGGCAGATGTCAGGCCGACTGGGCACGACCGCCTGGCGGTCTGCGAGATCCTGACGTGTCAGATCTCCCTGTGTGGTATGTGTCTGGGTGGGACTGTGACGTGTCAGGCCCTGTGCGTGCACACGGTGCCTGTTTGTGACCGTGACCCCATGGAGGATGTTTGTATAACTGTCGGTGGGTCGGGGCCGGAGTCTCTGTTTCCTTTCCTGACGGGGCTCTGGTGCTGTGAGGAGTGTGTCTGTGCACGGCACTGCCTCTGCATCTGTGTCCGCAGTGTGGTGGTTGTGCCTGGGATCCTACAGGATGTATTTGTGTGATTGCGTCTTGCTGCGTCCCTATGGAAGTCTCTGCTTATGTTGTGTCCCAGCCAAGCTCCAAGGCTGGGCTGTGTGCATGTGATGGGGCGGCGTGTGTCACATGCCACCAGGTGTCCCAGTCCATGTGTCATGGATCCTGCAGGAGTTTGTGTGTGTGTCCATTGTGGCTCTGAGAGGCGACTGTGTTTGCGTGGGACGTTGTCCAGATTTGAACCTCTGTATGAGTGTGAATGTGTGAATACATGTGCCGCAACCTCACGGGGCTACGGAGACTACACTTCATGTCACTGTGTCCTTGCAAGCATCTCCACACAAGAGGCTGGTGACAATGGCAGCACATCCTTGGATAGTGAACTCCTCCGGCCCCCACCTCACCCCCAGCCCTCTATGGCTCCCAGACCTGGGCCAGGAGGAGTGACCACATTTCTACCGCTGGGCTAGGCTGGGCAGGCCCCGGGGCCGCTAACCCACCTACAAATGAAGCTCAGCACTCACACCATCCTCCCCCAGGGCAGTCACTGAGCAGAGCAGGTCAAGGCCCCAGACCTGAGAAGGGCAGGGGAGAGAGAGGGGGAACTGAAACCAGGGAGGAAGAGGGGAAACTGAGAGGCCAGAGAAAGAGGAAGCGGGAGAGAATTCATCAGCAAGACCCCAGCAGATGGGAAGAAACACAGCAGAGGGAAACCCAGCCCAGCTCAGGGTGCTGTCATTTCTCTCCTGGACAACTGGTCTCCCTGCGGTCACCCTCACACCCGTTCAGTCTACTCTCAGCCATCAACCAGAGGGACCCTCTGAGCACTTAAGTCAAATCACATCCCTCTTCTGTTCAAAACCCTGTCATGGTGCCTGCCTCTCTCAGAGTACACGTTCTCACAGGTCCCCACAGGCCTGATGTGGTCTGGAAGGCAGGACCAGTGCAGAAGTTGTGTGCTTAAGCCCTCAACTCTAGCTGCCTGGGTTTGAATCCCAGCTCTGCCATTTGCTAACTATGTGACCATAACAAATAAGTTAACCTCTCTGTGCCTCAGTATTCCCATCTGTGGAGTGGGGAGCAAATGATCTCCAAAGCAGGAGTTGGCAGACATTTTCTGTCAAGGGTCAGATAGTGAATATTGTTGACTTTGCACAGTTTCTACTCAACTCCGCCCTAGTAGCACTAAAACAGCCACAGACAGAACAGTACCAAATGAGCATGGCTGTGCTCCAATAAAACTTTATTTACAGAAACAGGCAGTGAGTCAGAATTTGCCTGCAGGCAATCGTTTGCCAACCCCCGCTCTCTTGGGCTGTGGGGAGAATGCCGTGAGCTAGTAGCTCCATACCTGGAGTGGAGAATTATTGTTATTACTCTCTGGCCTGTGAGTGTTACTTTCTGACTCAGATCTTAACACCTTTCCCCTTGCCCCTCCCTTCCAAACGCACTGGCCTCTTTCCTGCCAGTGTAGCTCACCCCAAGTTCATCTTTACTTCCAGGCCTTTGCTTTTGTCTTCCTACCAAGAACACGCTCCCCCAGGCTGCCTTCTTGGCTTCCTTCAAGTCCCAAATGCCACCTCCTCCAAGAAGCCCTCCCTCCTCCCCAAAGCCATCTCTTACCCATCCTGCTTTCCTGTTTTCACACAACTTTACTATGTCTGTCTCCTCCCCAGAAAGTAGGTTCCTGGTAGGCAGGAACTATTCCCTTAACCTCTTGGCTTCCATTTCCTTACATTTAAAGTGGGTGTTATCAGAGTCTCTTTATCTCAGAGCTTTGTTATGGTGGTTAAATGAGTTAATTAACATAAGGGTCCAAGGTGCTCAATAAATAAGTCTAACCCGTGTTCACCAGGAGTAAGGAACATAACAAGCGCTAAGGAAGTGTTTGTGTGAGGAGGGGCAAATGAATGATGGGCAGAGACAGGAGGAGGCAGATGTACGTGTAAATGTAAGGAGATGGGGGGGCGGGGCGGGGAACGTCGGAAGGGAAACCCTAGTTAGGCGCCCAACGACACAGAGACCCAGTCCTCTCTCCACCTTTAATGGACCCCAGGTGGGCTTGGGCGCGGTGTCCTTAAATACAACCCTGATGAGGCGGGCAGGGGCGGGGCCGGGCCTGCCGGGGTGGGCGGGACCTGTCGGGCGGGGCGGGGCCTCAGCTGCACTTGCAGGAGCGCACGATCATGTTGGACAGCTGCTCCACCTTGGGCTTGCGGCCCACGTAGTACACGATGGGCAGCGGCTCCAGCGCCTGCGGCACGCAGCACGGCGCCGCCGACGCGCCCGGGTTGTGCTGGTTGTACAGGGCCAGGACCTGCGGGGCGGGTGGGCGGGGTCAGGGTCGGGGCTCATGGGGAGGGTACCCCCACCCCGCCAGCCTCTCTCCATCTCCCTCTGACTTATCTCGTTCCGTTTCTTTCTGTTTCTCTGCCTCTCCCCAGTTTCCACTCTTGGCTTGTGTCTCATCGTCTCTCTCTCCCTGCATCTTCCTAATTCTCTATCCTCCTGCCTTTTTCTCTCTCGTTGTGTCCCTCCGTTTCTCTCTTTCTCCTTCCATCTCCCCACCTCTTCCCTAGCCCAAGTTATGCGTCTCCATGGGTCTCCCCATATCTCTGTCTCCCTCTGCCTCGTGTCTCTAACTGCTCAGACCCTGCCTCTAGCTTCTCTCCCATCCCTTTGCCACCTCCCCGCCAATCTCCCTGTCTCCTCTCTTTCTGACTACTATTTGCCAGTTCATCTGATTTTACCTCTTTCTCCCTCTCCTCCCTCGGTCCCTGCTACCCTCATCCCACCCCCAGCCAGGGCTCCAGACGCACCTTGCTGTACTGCGTGTCCAGGCTCCAGATGTAGGGGCAGGGCCCCAGGCAGAAATTGGCGTGGTAGCCCTTGGGTTCGTGAATCCACTTCCAGCCCAGGTCCTTGCGGAAGTCAATGTAGAGCTGCCGAACGCAGCAGTTCTTTTCCGTGGAGCTGCAGGCCGGAGGGAGGGAGGAACCCGAGTCAGGAGAGTGGAGGGGCTGCCCCTCCTCCCCTGGGTGTGCATGTGTTTCACCCTGGTTGCCCGCCAGCACGGTCTCCGTCTTGGTCTCCCTTGCAACCCCTGTGATGATAACAGCAATGACAGTAATAGTAATGATCATCACTAACGCTGATAAAGCACCTCCTCTAGTCCAGCACTGCGCTAAGGGCATCCTCATAAACATTATCTCAGGCAATGCTCAAGCCTGTAAGAAGCCAAATGAACGTCCAGAGGGGATGGCTACACAAATCACAGCACATCCACACACTGGAACATAAAAAACACAATGCAGCTCCATGTGTACTGATAGGTTCTACGTGTGCAACAAATGTTTACTGAACTACTACCATGTGCTGGGCTGGGGTCTACTGGGGACGCAGTACAAACAAAACAGACAGAAATCCCTGCCTTCTGGGGCCACATACTAGAGACTGTCCGTCACTCCTCTGCTCTGAACAAGGCAAATGCCCAAGCCCTTGCCAAGGACCACAAGGTGCTACCAGATCTGGCTGATCTCAACTCCCTCCCCACTCCCACTCTCACTCTCCTTCAGCCACATTACCATCCTCGCTGTTCCTGAGTCGCAGCCCAGGACATTTGCACTTGCTGTTCCCTCTGCCTGGATTGCTATTCCCACAGATACCCACTCTGGCTCTGTTTCTTCACTCCATTTGTATGTATGCTCAAACATCCCTCACTCAGGGACCCTTAACTCCTAGAACACTGCCTGGCATGCAGTAGGTGCTCAATAAATATCAGTCAAACAAATGAATGTCGTCTCCTCAGAGTCCTTCCTGGACCATCCTACCCAAAATACCAATCCAAATGTTTGTTAATTCCATACAGTGTAATAACAGCATTCAGTTATGTGAGAAAACATGAAAATGACTGCAGCTGAAATGGGGCAAATCTTAATACTTGTTGATACCACATGAGAGTTTATGGGGTCCTTGTACCATCTTGGTTGCTTATGAATACATTTAAAGTTTCCCCTAAGAAAAAAAATTTAAATCAGAAGAGGAAAACTAAACCATCACAGTGACTTTTCTTTCCCCTTCCTCAGATTTGTTTTCCTTCTTGCCACCTGCTCTTTTATTAGATACTGATTTATTTATCTGTTCGTTTTCTGTCTTCTTCTGAGGACAGGACTTTTTGTCTGTTTTGTCCCTAAATGTGTCCCTGCAACAGTGCCTGGCATATAGCAGGTGCTTAGCAAGTACTGGCTGTATAAAATAATTGATCAATATGTTAGCACATTGGAGGGGGCTTCCCTGGTGGCGCAGTGGTTGAGAGTCCGCCTGCCAATGCAGGGGACTACGGGTTCGTGCCCCGGTCTGGGAAGATCCCACATGCCGCGGAGCGGCTGGGCCCGTGAGCCATGCCCACTGAGCCTGCGCGTCCGGAGCCTGTGCTCAGCAACGGGAGAGGCCACAACAGGGAGAGGCCACAACAGTGGGAGGCCTGCGTACTGCAAAAAAAAAAAAAAAATGCACATTGGAGGGACTTCCGTGGTGGTCCAGTGGTTAAGAATCCTCCTCCCAATGCACGGGACGTGGGTCCAATCCCTGGTCAGGGAAATAAGATCCCACATCCTGCGGGGCAACTAAGCCTGCACGCCACAACTACTGAGGCCGCACACTCTAGAACCTGTGCGCCACAACCAGAGCGAAGCCAGCCCGCGCGCCACAACGAAGAGCCCGCTCACCACAACAAAGAGCCCGTGTGCCACAACTAAGATCCAATGCGGCCAAAAAAATAAATACTTTTTAAAAAACAAAATAAAATAAAAAATAAAAGCACATTGGAGAGTGGTGGTATGTAAGACCCTACTACCCTGGACTCATGATCTCTGTCCCAGGCTCGGATGCAAAAGTCAGTCCTCCCCAGTCTGCGGCCCTGGCTCCTGCATGTCTGGAAGGAAATGGGGCATTTTCTGTGCTGGCCCCTGGGGCCATGGTTGAGATGGGCTGGGAACTTGACTAAAAAGCTTGACTCATGGGCAGCTGAGAACACTTTAAATTCCATGTTCATAACATATGAAAGAAACACTATGCAAAGTCACAGGTACAGTGTGATCCAAATTCTGTTTTGAAGAGAAGGACTGGAAGGCAATATATTAAAATGTTGACAGTGACATTTCACATGTGGCAATGTGATGGGTGATATCGTTCTGTATTTTCCAAATTCTCGATAGTGGGTATGTGTTACTTTTAGAATCAGAAAATAAAATTTAAAGAAAGAAAATGCAGTACCCCCCCCAAAAAAAAGGCTCTACCATTTGGACAAAATAAAAAGCATATACATGGCTATGTGTAAGTGTCTCATACAGAGACTCTCTGGGAGGAGACACAAATACAATAAAAGCCTCCTCATAGAGGGGCTGGAGGCCAGAGCTGGAGGGTCTCTGAGTATCCTTTCTGGGTTTGATCCATGTGCATGTATTTTCCTACTCAAAAATCAATAGAGGAGGGGCTTCCCTGGTGGCGCAGTGGTTGGGAGTCTGCCTGCTGATGCAGGGGACATGGGTTCGTGCCCCGGTCCGGGAAGATCCCACATGCCACGGAGCGGCTGGGCCCGTGAGCCATGGCCGCTAAGCCTGCGCGTACGGAGCCTGTGCTCCGCAACGGGAGAGGCCACAGCAGTGGGAGGCCCGCGTACCGCAAAAAAAAAAAAAAAAAAAACTCAATAGAGGAAAAAAAAAATCAATAGCGGGAATTCCCTGGCGGTCCACTGGTTAAGACTCCAAGATTCCACTGCAGGGGGCGCGGGTTCAATCCCTGGTCAGGGAACTAAGATCCCGCATGTGTGTGGTGCGGCCAAAAAAAAAAATCAATAGAGAATTCCCTACAAGGCAGGTCTTATTATTATTCCCATTTGAAGGATGAAGAAATTGAGCCTCAGAGAAAGGGGGATGTTGTCTGTTTACTTGTAGCCTACATGTGGTGGAGTTTGGGGCCAGGTTCACAGCTAACTCTGTGCTGCCCTGGAGTCTGTGGCCTCATCTGCCCAGTGCAACTATGTCAGCTTAAGCAGAGGGGAAAGAGGCAATGTGACAGGATCTCCCAGGGCAAGACAAGGCCTCTCCAAGAGCCACAGGACGTTGAGAAGGAAGTTAGGAAACTTAGATTACTGTGAGTTCAGCCTGGCGCCTCCCCAGTCTGGCTGGGCCTCAGTTCCCTCATCTGTACAAAGATGCAAGGGATGTCGGATCAAATAAGATGTTGTTAAGGGCCCAGGATGCATCAGGAAATCCATGGATGGGCTGAGGGAGGGGCCTGAGCCCCCCAAACCATATGCACCTATGTGTGTATGTATAGGCATATTCTGGGGAAAAAAGGTTCCTGGCTTTCGACTTCTCAAGGGGTTCCCGGACTCACAAAAGGGGAAGAACCACTGTTCAGAATAATATTTCATTTCTGGTCCAACTGTGCCAGGGTGCTGAGGTCCTAAGATTTGAAGTGTGTGATTCTATTATCCAACTCAACTGTTCTCCCTATAGGGTCCCTGGAGCAGCAGCAGCACCATCTGGGAAATTGTGGGAAATGCAAATTCTCAGGCCCCACCCCAGACCCACTGAATCAGAAACTGGGGGTGGGGATGGGTGGGAGACAGCAGGCCACATTTAACAAGCCCTCCAGGTGACCCTGAGGTGCATGCCTGGGGCTGCTGCATTCCAGGTCCTGTGATACATGCAGTCCAGGACCTTGCAACTCTGCCCTCCAGTCTACCAGGACCCAACAGGGCCTGACGAGTAAAAGAAACCCACTTGGGGGACTTCCCTGGCAGCCCAGTGGTTAAGATTCTGCACTTCCACTGCAGGGGGCAACAGTTTAATCCCCAGTCAGGGAACAACTCAGATCCCACATGCTGCGTGGCTTGGGCCAAAAAAGAAAAAAAAAGACCCAAATTCAGTCTATACATGGCAATTATTTGATACATATTTTAATATTCTTTTTTAAAATCTACAGAACCATCTCTCTGGTCCCCCCTTTGTATTGTATTTGTTGAAGAAACTGGGTCAGGTTTCCCACAATCTAGATGTTGCTGACTGCACGACCATGGTGTTGTTTAACATGTTTCTCTGTTCTTATATTTCTGGAAAATTGGATCTACCGTACTGATCAGCGTCAGGTTTGATTTTCTGGCAAGACTTCCTAAGTGACATTGTGTCCCTCATGTGGCTGGCACTCTCTCTCTGTAATAGTATAAGCTGTTGGCACTCAAGAGCTCAATCGATTCATTCATTCACAGGGTTGTTGGGCAGAGGGTAGGATCTGGTGGTGAGCAGAGCTGACTTTCCAGCAGGAGAACTGCACGTAACAAAGCCCAAAGGCACCATCAAAATATTAAGCAGGGGAGGGCCAAGGTCACGTTATCACTCTAAACTCGCAACATTCTAACTCTGAACTTCAACATTCTAGGACTACAACTTTTCAGTTTTCTTAGACTGCAATACACCAGCCTCTCAAGATTCTAACACACCAACAAATTTCCAGCTTTCTAGGATTCCCACATTCCAGCTCTCCAGGATCTTGGCATTCTTGAATTCCAATATTTCAGAAATGCATTCCAATATTTCAGAAATGCATTCCAACATTCCACAATTCTGAGCCCATCACTCAAGAGGTCCAAGCTGCCCCTTTCTAAGATCACAGGCTTCCAAGATTCTCACAAGATTCCAGCCCTGAGTCCCAACATTCTAGGTTACCAAGACTCTGGCTTTCTCCAACTCCAACATTTGTGGATGCTAATATTTTAACACAGGATTCCACTATCCTGGGCCCAATATTCAAGGACTCCAATCTGCCGATACGGGAGACTCCAGTCTGTCAATGGTATAGGAATCCAACATGGGCAATCTTCCAGTTCTGAATTCCCAAGTTTTAGGATCCCAACATCCCTTGAGTCCAACATTCTCAGATTTCAATAATGAATACCGATTCTAACATCCTAGGATCCCCACATGCTCGAACCCCAACCTGTCAGCAGTACAGGAATCTAACGTGGCGAACTTCCAATATTGAATTCTCACATTCTCAGTGTTCAACATTCTAATAGTCTCTGATTCCAACCCACCAGCAAGAGAGCCACCTGATCTCAGCATTCGAGGACTCCCAGTTCGCACATCCCAGCATCCTAGGCCTCGGACCTCATCCCCTGAACGCTCCAGGCTGAAGGAGATGCCAGCCCAAGCATAGCACCAGCCAGGTACCCAATCTGCGGTGCCCGCTCAGCAGATGGCAAGGAGGCCCCCAGCCCAGAAGGCGTCAGGGGAAGGCTGCAAGGTTCACCTGAAGCAGTAGTTGGTGTCCAGCGCTCGGCGGTGCCGGGGGCTGTGCAGGTGCTGGGCCCTCTCCAGCGGGGTGGCCATGAGGAGCAGGAAGGGCCGGTTCATGCCATGAATGGTGGCGAGGTCACCCCGGCGGCCGGAACTGAACCCTGCTTTGGTTTGGGAGTCAGGCGGTGGGGAGGGTGGGGGAGACATACACACACTCTCAGATGGATGAATGGGAGATGCTCAAGGGGAAGAAACACACACACACACACACACACACATACACATCACTGGTGGGCATGGGGCCGGGCCGGGGAGGTGGGCCTCACCGTTAATGTCCACTTGGAGTGTGTTATCTTTGCTGTCACAGGAACAGTGGGCACTGAGGCGAAAGCCCTCTATTTCCTCTGTGGGAGTGGGGAGAGGGAAGCCAGTGTGAGGGGGCGGCTCACCCAGCCCCTGGGTGAGGAGAGAGGAAGTAGCAAACCCCTGGGGTGGGGGTGGGGGGACCTTCTTCCTGCCCCTTCCCCGGCCTGCCCTCTCACTGCACCCTCGTGCTCCGGTCCTTTGCCTTGCAGCTTCCTCCCCCTCCAGGTCTCAGCTCAAAGGCCACCTCCTCCGGGAAGCCCTCCAGGACACAGCCCCTCCCCCACTATGACAGCACTTTATTTTCTCCATAGCACTTACCCTGACATTTGTATCTGGCTATTTATTTCCCTCTTTGTTCTCAGTGGCAAAGCAGGATACGGGGGGGGGCAGGGATCCTTGTTTTCTTGTTCCCCACTGGGCCTGGCCCACAGTTGTAAAAACAAACATCTCCTGAGTTCGCACTGGGTGCCAGACCCTGTTCTAAACACTTTTTGTGTATTATTTCCTTTAATCCTCACCAAAGCTCCCCATTTTACAGATGAAGAAGCCAAGGCCCACGGAGAGGGGGTGACTTGCCCAAAGTGGGAAAAGGCAGGGCTGGGATGCAAGTGCCTGGGCTCTTGTCCCAGGGCCGGTGTGGAAGAAAGTTTTCTTGAATGAATGAGTGAATGCCTTTCTAAGCTCCCACTATGTGTTGGACCCTGTGCTGGGGACTCTGGGCTCAGCCATCAGCCCAGGACACTTGTCCCAGCACTCATCTGCTCCCTAACCCCCATCTTTTCCTCTGGCCAAACCATCACTTATCTCATGAGTCTCAACACAATCATCCTCATCCAGGAAGCCCTCCTGGACCCCTCCAGATGGGTTTGGATGCCCACTCTCGGCTCCCACAGCACCTATGGCCGCCCCCATCCTGGCCCTGGTCACTGTGGCCATCACAATGGGAGTCAGGAGGGCTCCCTGCTAGGGCTTTGGCAAGATTTCCTAGGTGTCTAGAAGTGACTGTGGGCCCCATGAGGGCAGGCCTAGAAGTTGTCATGGTTACCACTGTGTCCCCCACACCACCCGCACAGGGCCAGGCACATAGCAGGAACCTACTGGCATCTACTGAGTGAAGGAATGAATGAGAGGGAGACAGAGGGAGACTAGGAAGGGAGATGTGGGTACTGCGGGCTCAGATGGGACAGGACAGACAGTCCTCTTCCGGACAGATCAAGTGTGTCAGGCTCTCCCTGGACTCGAGGGCTCTGCACAGCCTATCCCTCTGCCTTGAACACTCTTGCCCCTCCGTCTTTCCCAGGCTGGCTCCACTCATCCCTCAGACAACCGCTCTAATGTCCCCTCTTCCAGGAAGCCCCCCCTGATTTCCCAGGCTGGGTCAGACACCTCCTCTGGGCTCCCCCTCCCAACCCTGCCCACTCTGGGACATTACTACCTGGTTTTCAGGTCTTTCCCCCAAATCCCTTAACCCGAGCAATGGATGATAAGCTTCATGAGGGCAAGTATAGTGCTGTTTTGGTTACTGTTGTGTCCTCAGCATCACCCAGCACAGGGCAGATGCTCAGGAAATGGATTTACCATTAATCACTCAGGTTTGAGTACCTGGAAGGAGGCCCAGGTCTGGGCTCTTTGGCACCAACATGGGGTGGGCAGTGCTAGGCAGGGGAGCCCCAGGAGAAACAATGGGGTCAACCCCATTACAAAATAGGGGTTGGGGGGGACTTCCCTGGTGGTCCAATGGTTAACAGTCCACGCTTCCACTGCAGGTTCTATCCCTGGTCGGGGAGCTAAGATCCCACATGCCACGCAGTGCGGCCAAAAAACACACAAAAAATAGGGGTGGGGCAGACAAGCAGTCCTCACCTCCGTGGCTCAGCCACTGCCGCACAACTCCAGTGACATCAAAGGACAGCCACTCCGGTGAGTCGCTGGGGGCCAGCAGCCGGTTGCTGAGGTAGCGCCAGGAATCATTGCTGTATTTCTGGGGGATAATGAATTGGGGGGAGAGACAGTGGGTAGATGCTGCCACACACCCCTCATGTACACTGCACCCCTGAGACTATCTGCTCCCCGAAAAGGGCCTCCACACAGTCCTGCAGACTGTCCCCTCCCAGACACCCAAACCGAGGGGCCCACAGGAGCCACCCACCCCACAGCAGCCCAGAGGGGAGAGAGAACCCCAGACTGGGGGGTCAAGGCACCTGGGCAGCTCAGCCTCTATGCCTGACCCCGGCGTGGCCGTGGAAAATTCCTCTCCCCTTTTGTCCTTGGTTTCCTCACTGATGAAATGCCAGGCGGCCCCTTTCAGCTTGGACAGCCCACGATGCCACGATTCTCCTACTGACATCGTAGGGGTCACTGACTATAGACAGTTCTGTAAATTTGGCCCCCCAAATTCTAAGAGTCTATCACATTCCTTCTTCTTTGAAAAAAATGTATTTATTTATTTATTATTTATTTATTTTTGGCTGCGTTGGGTCTTCGTTGCCGTGCGCGGGCTTTCTCTAGTTGCAGCAAGTGGGGGCTACTCTTCGTTGCGGTGTGCGGGCTTCTCATCACGGTGGCCTCTCCTGTTGCGGAGCACGGGCTCTAGGCGTGCGGGCTTCAGTAGTTGTGGCACACGGGCTCAGTAGTTGTGGCTCATGGGCTCCAGAGCACAGGCTCAGTAGTTGTGGCACATAGGCTTAGTTGCTCCGCGGCATGTGGGATCTTCCCGGACCAGGGCTCAAACCCATGTCCCCTGCGTTGGCAGGCAGATTCTTAACTACTGCGCCACCAGAGAAGCCCCGAGTTATCACTTTCTAGAAATTATGTTAGAAGTCATTCCATAACGCCAGTGCTCAGTGGCACCGCAAGAATTACACATTCAATGAGCCTGAGACATTCCAGAGGACTCATGTTCTACAAACCCACGAGTCTGACATGCCACAAACCTAGACGTTGCAGACGCCTGACATCCATGTGGAATGATCCCCTGGGAGCTGGCAGGATAAAAGCGAATTCTCTAGACTCCAAGAAGTTAACATCAGACAAAGTTCCCTTGTTGTAAGAGTCTAACATCTACTACTGAATCTAACGTTCCACATGACAGGGAATCTAGGTCACATAACCTTCAAGAGAATCCAGAACTTCTTGAGGCTCCAATCTTCCTGGAGACTCTTCTAGAAAAGAGCTAACCAAGAGAACTTTCTGTGATGATGGAAAAGTTCTTTATCTGCGGTGTCCAAAATAGCAGCTGCTAACCCCATGTGACTACAGGCCACTTGAACTATGGCCAGTGAGACTGAGGAACTGAATTTTTTCTTTTACTTAATTTTGATCAACTTAAATGGCCATATGTGGCTAGTGGCTACTGTGTGGGGACAGAACACTTTGAAAGTCTGCAGCCTTTACAGAGATTCAAACTTTCAAAAGTCCTGAGTCCTTAGAGTCCAACTCCTCAGATTCCGGCCTTCTAAATGTTTAACCTTCTAGGGCTCTAGGAGTCTGAAAGTTTCAGAGCCCTGTGATTCCACAGTCTGTGCCTTCAGGATCGGTCACTATGGACCCTGCAGCCACCAGCCTTCCAGCCACCCCAGCCCAGGCCACCTCTGGGGCCCTCACCCCCACCTGGTACAGCTCCACGTGCTGCTCCACTTTTAACTTGAGCCTCAGCAGGCGCAGCTCTGCCCGAGAGAGCAACACAGGTTCGGGCACCGCTTCCCGGAGCTCCGACGTGTTGAAGAGCATATACATGCTGTGTGGGCTACGCTTGATTTTCCCATAGATTTCTAGGCAGGAGGGGTCGAGAGGGGGGATGTCAGGGTTTGACAGGGGCAGGGGAGCTGGCGCGCCCCAAGTCAAAGAGCCCAGGGTTGGAGTCTAACCCTAACACATTTTAGCTGTGTGACCTTGGGTGACTGGCTTCTCCTCTCTGGGTTTGTTTCCACCTCTTTAAACGGGATCTTATCCACCCTTCCCTCCCATCGACTGGGAAGTGCCCCCTCAGTACAAAGCTGGCACGGGGTGGGCACTGCTCTGCTTGCTTAGGCCTCCCCAGCACTTGGAGCCTCAAATGCAAGTTATGTCGCAGCACAGGGATCAAGGGCATTTGAATCGGACTGTGCCTCTACTGCCTTCTTTCTTGGGCAAGTCACAAGCCCTCTCGGAGCCTCAGTGTCCTATTCTTTGGGAAAGATCAACCCGACATCAAGTTCTCTGCCTCCCAACCCAGGCTCTCCTAACTGAAGCGCTGGAACTTTGGGCAAGTGAATTCCTCTCTGTGTGCCAGACTCTCACCTGTAAGACAAGGACTGATTACAGGATGATAGTGTGAAATAAGTGAGATGATGCAGATAAAGTATGTCGCACAGAGTTTGCATACAATGCTTACTCTAATGTGTGTGTTCAACAACCCCATGAGGAAGATACTATTAGTATACCCATTTTATAGATGGGAAAACTGAGGCAAAGAGATGAAACAATTTGCCCCAAGATCACGCAGCCAGGAAGCTGCAGAGTGGGGATTCAAACTCAGCCAGTCTGATTCCAGAGACTGTGCTCTTAACCCCTAGGTTATGCTGCCTCCCTGCTAACGTGACATTACTCTTGTTGCTGTTGTTATTATTATTATTATTATTGTTTCCTTCCCCAGCTGGTTAGAGAAGGCAAAGTTCCTTCTAGGTAAGAATGGCTTCGGGGGCGGGGGAAGGGGAACAGAGAAAATTACGAAGAGTTTTTTAGTCTAGGAAAAGTTTGGGGTTGGGAAAGAGGCGGGCAAGCCATGAACTCCTGGATCAACTGGGACAGCTGCTTTAGGCCTCTGCAGTGGGGGCATGGAAATGGTGGAGACATCCGATGAGAAAGGACAGAGGAAGCCCCTTCTGTGGGCCTCCTTCCCCTACTCCTCCCCCCTCTAGCCGGGCCAGCCCCTGCCCCGCATAAAAAAGCCCTATCTTGGCCCAGGGGTTACTCAGCAGACCCCAAAGGAAGGGTAGAGCCCAGGCCTGGGAGACAGATAGGGAAGAAGAGAGATAGAAGGTGCAGGAACGGTCAGAGGGAGAGATGGAGAGTAGGGTATGGAGGAGAAAAAGAGAGAGAGGGAAGAGATGGAGAGACAGAAACTGGGAGACCCAGACTGGGACATAGAGTAACGGTGATGCGGGAGAGATGGAAAGGCAGAGATGGGAGACGGAGACACACGGGAAGAGAGGCATAGGGTTTGGGAGCGAGATGGAGGCATTAGAGAAATGAAGAGAGATTGAAGGTATCAGTGTTGGAAAAATCTCTACAACCAAGGTGAAGGTACGACGGAAAAGGTGAGATGGAGATGTGGGAGGGTAGGGGTGTCATTCGGCTGAAGCGACCACTGGGTACACAAATGGGCCAGAGACCCACAAGTCTAATGCCCAAGAGGGAAAGTGAAAGCAGGGGGGTCGTCCCCAAGCCTCCGGGCCACGCGGGACGCTTGGGTCTCCGCGGGCGCCGAGGGGGCGGGCCCAGCGGTAGTGCCGCCCTGAGCTGGGGGTGAAGGGGGCGGGAGGCGCCGCCGCCACCGCGAGGGCGGGGACCGGACCTGCCTCGTCTCGCCCCAGGCTCCGCGCGCGATCCCCGCCCCCCGAGGCACGGGAAGGAAAGGAAGGGAGGGAGGGCTAGGCGGCCGGACGCTGGGGTTTCCCCAGCCTCCTAGAGAGGAACTAGGAGTTTGGGGTCCAGGCTCTCAGCATTCAGCTCTGCGGGGGTTCTCCTGTCCCCTTCCGGAAGCGCAGGCTCCTCCCCCCGCGCGTGGCACACACGTGGGGCTTCCTCACCCCTACCAGCTCGGTTTTCTCACCCGGGTCTTGTAGAGTCGCACCCACCCACCTCTCCCTCTACGGCTCGACTCCTCACTCAGCCCTCTCCCTTCCATCCCGCGGCGTGGCGGAGGCTCGCTGCTCCCAGCATGGCACCGTCCATCCCTCCTCTGCCCCCTCCCAGGTCCACCTTTCCCACGCTTGTCTCTCCGCTCTGTATACCCCTTCCCACGACCCAGTATTCTAGGTTTCCTGGGGGCTCGCTTCCCCCGCTGGGCTTCCTCCTCTCACGTCCGTCTGCGAAATAGAGCACCTCCTGGCGCATCCCCGGCATCCCCCTGGGGTCTCCGCTTCTCTCCCGCCAGCTTCCCCCACCCTACGACCTCGCGCCCCCTTTTGACCTCGCATTGATCACCCCCTCCCCGCCTCTGTCTCTAAGCCCTTCCCCAATCCCGCGTGTTCTTCGCGCCGTGTGCAAATGCGTCCACTCTCCACTTTCTGGAACCTCTGGGGTTCGCTTCACCTAGTTTTTTTGTCCTTCTTGAATCTTCCTGCCTCATGACCCCTGAGCTCTGGGTCAGCTTTCCCCACTACCTCTCCTCTCCCCAATGCCGGGGTCCTCGCTTCTCCCAAAGCAAGCTCCCTCTCTGCGGGCCCCACCCACGACCCCCGCACTCCAGTGCACCCTGCAAGGGGAAGTCTTTTTCTACATCCCCCCCGTAAGTGCTTCGCTTCTCTCCCTCTAAGGGACTCCCCCCGCCCACGATCTCGCATGTTCCTGTAGCCCTCCAAAAGCGGTCCACTCCGCTCACCATCTCCTCTTGAAGACCAGATACCTGGGGGGTAGGGAGCTCAGCCCTATCCTCTTTGAGACTCCCCCTCCCAAGTTCCCGGCGCCCCCGGGGGTCCTCTTCCTCCAGCCAGTTTCCTCTACCGGTAATTTCCTCCCCGTGACCCCTGCACTCCGGCGCCCCCTGGGGGCCCCCCTCCAGGGTTCCCCTGCCCCTCCGAGCTCACCGTTGCTGTTTTCCACCATTAGCACGCGGGTGACCTCCTTGGCGTAGTAGTCCGCCTCTGGCTCAGGCTCAGGTTCGGCACTTTCCCCAGCCACCCGGTCACGGGTACTGTTGTAAAGGGCCAGTACGGCCTCGGGCAGCGGACCGGGCGGCACCTCCCCCTGGCTCGGGGGGCTGGCGAGCCGAAGCTTGGACAGAATCTGGCCGCGGATGGCCTCGATGCGCTTTCGCTTCACCAGCTCCATGTCGATGGTCTTGCAGGTGGACAGTCCGGCGGCCGGCCGGCCAGGCGGCAGCACTAGTAGCCACAGCAGCGGCAGCAGCAGCGGCAGCAGCCGCAGCCCCGAGGGCGGCATGGGGGAGGCGGCGCCCCCGGCACAGCCGAGAGCGCGAGCTGGGCTGGGGTGGGAAGAGGGAGGCCCCGCCCCTACAGGGGCTGGGGGCGGGGGTCTCCCGAGGAAAGGTAGGAGGGTCTGGGGAGGGGGGAGTTGAGGCCCTCAGGGAGAACGGAGCGGAGCTGGAGGGGAGGCTCTCTGATGGGTGTGTTCTCGGTATCCCACGGCAAAAACCGAAATGAGCGAAATCTGGTACCAAAGGTGGGTGGTCTTGAATAGGAAAGCTGAGGCAGGTCTGAGATTGATCCTGTCTCCTGGATCCCGGAGGAGAAGGGTCCTTGGATGCGCGGGGGCTCAAGAGAGAGGCTAGGAGTTGGGGGCCGTGCGGGGGGGTGCGAGCGATGTCTGGGGTCGAGTCCTCGCGGGAGTCGGGTTTGAGGCTCCTGAGGGCTGGTCCGGAATGGGGGCGCCCGGGGAACGCCGTGTGGGGGGAAGGAAGGGAGCAAGCGTCCGAGGCGGTGCAGGGTGGAGGTGCGGTCTGGGGTCCCCCAGTCCTGCCTCGCGGAGCAGCGCTGCGCGAAGCTCCCCGCGCCTTTGGCTCCCAGCGGCAGCGGAAAAGTCTCAAAACTTTTTTCCTCTTCTCCCAACCAGCTCGTCCCTCCTCCCGCTCCTCCTCCCCCTCCTCCCCGCAGTGGCGGCGGCGGCGGGGGCGGCGGCGGCTCTTCTCAGACTCTGGGGCCTCGGGCTGCTCCTCGGCGGCTCCTTCCTCCGTTCCCGGCTGAGGCCGGCCCCGCGGGCGGCTTCGAGCCGGGGGGTGCCCCGGAGGGGGCGTCCCCCCTGCCCCCGGCCGGGGGCCTCGCTGTCTGGCGGATCCGCGGCGGGAGGAAGGGAGTGGGACGGCCTGGGGCGCGAAGGGCGGCGGCAGCGGCGACCGGCTGGGGCGGCGGGGGGTTTTTGAAGCCGCCCCGGCCCCACCCAGGAAGCGCGCGGGGCGGGGGCGGCCCTCAGGGGGAGGGCATGGGGGGGCCGGTCCACAGTCCTCATCTCGCGTGGGCGGGCTCCAAGGGGGGTCCCTTAAGCCCTGGGGGGAGGGGGCGGGCACCCGGCTCCGCCCCACCAACAGGGTGCTGCCTCCTGGCGGCTGAGCGCTACCAAAGCGGGCGGCTGTGCTGCGGGTGGCTTTGAGGACTGTGCGAGGGTCCCCGAGGGAATAAAGACCTGGCGGGGAGGGCTCAATCAGAGGATGGGGACGCAGGGTACAGGGAATCCGAGGACGACCACCCCGAGTGGAGAGTGGGAAGCTGGGGCAGTGAGGGAGAGGGTCAGCCAGAAGACAGGGAGCCAGTGGGGAGAGGGGCTCAGAGGAGGGGGACCCCCAAGGAGTGGGGGCCATAAGAGCATCGCCCAGAGTGGGGAGGGGGTCAGAGGTTGAGGGAGAGGACAGGGGAAGGGGGCCTGAGGAAGGAGGGTGACAGTGGGAGGATAGGGCACTGGACAGCCAACAGATGAAGGTCAGAGAAGCACTCACATCTGAAAGAACTGCTCTCCTTTACTGAGCCCTTCCATGTGCCAACAGCTTCTCTGCACCCAACCCCTGTGAGCCCACACATTTACTGCCCCCATTTTACAGATGGGGAAACTGGACCTGGGAGGGGCAGCCACTGGGCTTGAGATGCTAGTCAGGAGAGAAGCCACACCAGTCTTGGCTGGGGTCAGGTCTGACAGTCTCCAGAGCCCACGCTTCTGACCCCTGTGCCATCCTGCCCCTCACCGGGTGTCCAGAGATATGGCTGGGGGCCAGCGGTCCGTACAGGGTCCTTCAGCATTCGACGCCATAACGATCAAAGTGGCGCAGCAGCAGGCCCAGCTCAAGGTGCACGGTGCCACCGGCAGCAGTGTGCAGGCGATAGCGGTCAGCCCCACTGTAGATGGCATCTCCATGCAGCAGCTGAGGCCCGCCACCCACGAAGGCCCTTGCCAGCTGCTCCCGCCAGCTGCCTAGGGGCCGCCATGTGGGGCAGTCCAGCTGGTGGGTGCCTGGACTGCTGGGCACATGGCAAAAGCCGTAGCCTGCAAGCTGGCAGCGGCCGAAGCTGTCCTGGGACCATACCTGGAGATGGAGTCGGGGCCAACCTGCAGCACAGGAGGGAGGGAGGCAAAGTGGGATGGGTATAGCCCAGCAGGAGCTCCTGGAGATCCCAGGCCCAGTCCTTCCCCGCCAGGTTTCTGCCCCAGCCTCCTCTCTGGACTCCTACCCCCACAGAGCAGCCAAAGGGATCCTTCCGAATCCGTAGTCCTCCCCTGCTCAAAACCCTTCTATGATTCCCCAGTGTACTCAGTATAAAGTCCAACCTCAACATTCAAGGCCCTTTAGGTCTGGCCTCTGTTGACTTCCCTCTCCGTGGCCTCTTCCTCTGTGTCCCCATCTCAGGGGAGCCCAGTCCCCAGGTGAGTATGTTGGGCCTTGTCCTCGATGCCTCCCTCCTTCCCTCCCCGTGGCCACACCCTGTCCTCTTTTCTGGCCTCAGGGCCTTCTTTCCTGCTCCCTCACCTGGCAGCTGGAAGCATCTTTCTCTCCCTTCCATAGGTTTCCCAGGGTCCTCACTCAGAATATAATTCAGCTCCTCAATCGGTAGGCAAAGCCCTTGGAGACCCAGCCCCATTTCACCCTCCTTTCTGAGTCCCTCCGTGCTAGGCCCTGTTCTAGAAGCTGGGGACACAGCAGTGAACAGAGCAGACAAAAATTCCTGCCCTTGTGCAGCTGACATCTTAAACAACGAACACTGTAAATACGCAAATTATAGGGTACGTCAGATGGTGATAACTGCTCTGGAGAAAAACAAGCTGGGTGCGGGTAGGCATGCAGTTTTGTTTTGTTTTGTTTTGTTTTGTTTTTTGCGTTACGCGGGCCTCTCACTGTTGTGGCCTCTCCCGTTGCGGAGCACAGGCTCCGGACGCACAGGCTCAGCGGCCATGGCTCACGGGCCCAGCCGCTCCGTGGCATGTGGGATCCTCCCAGACCGGGGCACGAACCCATGTCTCCTCCATTGGCAGGCGGACTCTCAACCACTGCGCCACCAGGGAAGCCCCAGTTGTTTTTTTTTTTTAATATTTATTTATTTGGTTGCACTGGGTCTTAGTTGCAGCAGGCAGGCTCCTTAGTTGTGGCATGCGAACTCTTAGTTGCAGCATGCATGTGGGATCTAGTTCCCTGACCAGGGATCAAACCCGGGCCCCCTGCAGTGGGAGCGTGGAGTCTTAACCACTGGGCCACCAGGGAAGTCCTGGCATGCAGTTTTAGAAAGGGGGTGATTAAGCAAAACTTTCCTGAGAAGGTGACATCTGAGTGAATGCTTAAAGGAGGAGAGGGAGTGGGGGCTATGTGGATATCTAGGGAAGAGCGCTCCCAGCAGAGGGAATAGCTAGTGCAAAAGCCCTGGGGTGGGAGCTGCCTGGTGGGGCCGATGTGGCTGGAGCAGAGTGAGATGGGGGAGAGGGGGAGGAGGTGACACAATCAGATTGAGCAGGGCCTTGTGATCCATGGTAAGGTTTTGCCTTTTACCCTGAGTGAGATGGGGACCACAGAGGGTTCTGAGCAGAGGAGGAACGTTACCTAACTTAGGTGTTCACAGGGGGACAGACTTATGGGGCTGAGGTAGGAATACCAGTAAAGAGGCTACTGTAATAGCCCAGTGAGAGGTGAGGGTGGACAGATCAGGGTGCTGGGAAGAGGGTAGGGGGAGTGGTGGGATTTAGGATGCATTTCAAAGGTGGAGCTAATGGGATTTCCTGATGGACAAAATTGGGGGGGGTATGAGAAAAGAGGAGGCAAGGGTGATGCCCACATTCAGAGACTCGGGGTCCTGAAGAGCTGAAAGGACTGTTGCCTGCCTCCCTTTCCAATCCATCACCCACAAGGCAGCCAGAGGGATCTCTTAAAAGCAAAACCTGACTTGTCAATCGCCTGCTCTGGCTCCCCAGTGCCTTCAGGATATGGCCTCCACTCTGCGGCCTGGCATTCAAGGCCTTGCAATGGCCTGTTCCCTGTCCCCTGCCACCTCACCCCCTGCAGTCCTCTCACTCTCCCTTGGTCCTCCAAATGCCCCTGGCTCACTTTCCCCCTTGAGCCTTCCACACATGGCTTTCTGCCCAGAACCCTCTTTCATCTTTCTGTTTTAATAGCTCCTACTGTCCTTTCACAGCAAAGCTCAAACATCCCCTCCTCCAGGAAGCCCTCCCTGAACCCCCCAGTAGGGTCAGGCACCTCCGCTGGCCTCCCATAGCCCTTCAAGATCCCCCATCCCAGTCCTGCCCACTCTGGGCTGCCACTGTCTGAGGGCAGCTCTGTCTCTCCCAGGGGATGATGAACTGTGTGGGGACAGGGCTGGGGAGCTGTCTCAATCACTGATATCTCCCTGGCATCACCTGACACAGGGCAGGCACTCGGTAACTATTATTTATATGGTAGAAATATATGGCATATTTACCTAGGCTATTTCCTGGAATCCACCCATTTTTTTTTTTTTTTTTTTTTTTGCGGTACGCGGGTCTCTCACTGTTGTGGCCTCTCCCGCTGTGGAGCACAGGCTCCGGATGCGCAGGCTCAGCGGCCATGGCTCATAGGCCCAGCCGCTCCGTGGCATGTGGGATCTTCCCAGACCAGGGCCCGAACCCATGTCCCCTGCATCGGCAGGTGGACTCTCAACCACTGCGCCACCAGGGAAGCCCCACCCCTCTTTAATGACCCAAATTTTCTGCCAGAAGAGGTTTTCTGATACCCCTCCTCCCCCACGTATTCATTTCCCCCCTGAGCAGCTGAGGAGCCCTACCTGCAGAATAGCCACCAGCCCTCACCTCTCTCTCTCATAACCCAGCTTCCTGCTGATTGAAGACTCTCTTGCTTTGTCTCTGTGAAAGCCACCTCCCTCTCCCCCTGGCTCTCCCCTTGACCTTGCCCCGTCCACCCCTGGCCTCTTCCCTACTCCTAACGCACTCTAGAGCCGGCCTGGGGAGGCCTCAGCTCACCCTCTCCAGGGCCAAGCCTGGTCAGGAAAGGGACACAAAGGGCATGGGAGCAGGAACAGCACTTGATGTTTCCAGTCCCCGCAGCACTGAGTGCCACTAACCCACCTCCCCTTAGTCTAGCCTGGGGCCCAGGCCGGGAACTCACCTTGTAGGCCTTTGGTGGTGAAGTGCAGGTCGATGGGATGGGACCAGTAGGCCATGTCCCCTATCTGGGGGGTGTCCACCTGTGTCTGGCCCTCCCGAACGCCTGACAGGAGCTTCCATGCTGCCCCTGCAGTGAGAGCCAGGACACGGATGAGGCAGGGCGGGGTGGGAGGCAGCCATCAGGAAGGGGATCCCACTGTGGCTATAGGACCCCATTTCTCCCTGGCATTGGGGAGCGGAGGGTTGCAAAGCATGGACCCTGGAGCCAAATGTCTGGGTTCAAATCCTGGCACTATTTCTTCCTGCCCATGCAACATTGGGCCAGTTACCTTTCTCTGCCTCCGTCTTCCCATCTGTAAGGTGGGTGTAATAATAATGCATTCCTCCCAGGCTTGTGAGAAGATTAAATGAGTTAATACACACGAGGCACTGAGAACAGTGTCTGGGGCATAATGAGTGCCGGATGAGTGCTGGGGATCATTTTACTACTATTCTCACCCCACGTTTAGAGGCCTAGTCCAAGGACTAAGGTGGAACCAAGGCGGTCCTTCACAAGCAGAAGCACAGACCAAATCGTGAACGGTGCGTCGTAATAGCAATCCTACTGAGGGTGATAATAATAGCAAAAATGCACCGACTGCTTACTAAATGCCAGACGCTGCGCTAAGCGCTTTAGTAATGAATTCATTTAATCCACCCTCTGGGACTCTTAATCCCCACCCCACCCCCCAGTTTACAGACTCTCCTCCTGTGGAGGAGAGTCTACAAGGCCTTACATGGCCTGACCTGTGCCCTCCCTAACCCCTTCCTGAACTCATCTCCCATCACTTTCCCCATTCCTCACCACCCTCTAGCCTCAGTGGTCCTATTTTTTTCCCCTCCTCAGGGCCTTTGCACTGGCTGTTCCCTCTGCCTAGAAAACTCTGCTCCTGGATGTCCCGATGCCTGGCTTTTTTTCATCCTTCAGGGATCAGCTCCAGTGCCACTTTCACAGAGGGGTCCTCCCTCACCCTCCTATCCCAAAACTAACCAGTCCCTCTCACATCATCTCTCATCTCATTTATTCGTAGTACCTAGTACACTATCTGTAATCATTGCACTCACGTCTTTACCTGCTTATTTCTTGTCTGTCTCCCCTGCTGTGAGCCCCAAGAGAGCAGGGATGTTGTAAACTACTGGATCCCTAGAACCTCAAACCCAGATCTTGGTACACAGAAGGTGTTCAATAAATGTTTGTTTTGGACAAATAAATGATCCTAGGAGGTGGGTGCTAATACAATCCCCATTTTACAGGTAAAGAAACCTTTACCTTTCATTCCACAAACCTTTACTGAACACCTACTCTGTGCCAAGCACTGTTCTCCATGCTGGGGCTACAGCAGGACCGCAGCAGACCAAGGTCCCATGGTGGAGCTGATTCAAATGGAGGTCTGCTTTTCGTTTTTAGGTTTTCGTTATTATTACTTTTTTTGGCCGTGCCACGCCACACGTGGGATCTTAGTTCCCCGACCAGGGATTGAACCCGTGTCCCCCGCAGGGGAAGCTCAGAGTCTTAACCACTGGACCGCCAGGGAAATCCCTCAAATGGAGCTCTGACCGACGGCAGAGACCAAGCCCTTTATCTGACTGCGCCTTGGCTCTCTATTGGATTAACTGCCCCCTACCCACCTTCTCCCTGACCAAGAGCCCCCTGAAATAATAAAAATCATGTTGGTTACTGCTCCCTTGCGGGCCAGGTGAGGAAAGCACCAAGCCTTGAGTCAGGATCCTCACATACAAGACTTCCTAACACCCCTATGAAGGACAAATAGTCACACTTTACAGATAAGAAAACTGAGGCTGCGAGAGGGAATAGCACTTGCCAGGGTCACAGAGCAAGTGAGTGGAAGGGTACTGGAAACCAAGTCTGATTCCAGGCCTTGCTTTTTATTCGCTCAGCTGGAGGATCCCAATTTCCCAGGGAATCTCAACCACCAACCTACCCACCAGTGAGATCGCAAAGAACCCCAGGCCTGAAAAGATGATGATGGCAATGGCCACACTCATTTCTTGGGCATTTATCTGTGCTAGGCAACATACCTAGGGCTTTACGAACAAGAGCCCATCCAAGTTTTACACAAGCCGGGCAAACACTTACTGAGGACTTACAAGTCTAGGCCCTCTTCTAAGTGCTATTGATATTCATTTAGTCCTCACAACAACACCATGAGGTAAATAGTGTTATTATTCCCATTTTATAGACAGGGAAATCGAGGCAAAGACAAGTGGCCAGGGTCACATAATTAATAAGCAAGAGCTGGTTTTGAAACCCGGGCAGTCTGTGCTCTTAACCTCAGCACTCTGCTGCCTCAGCTGCCATTAGCTTCATTTTCAGACAAGGAAACTGAGGCTCAGAGAGGTCAAGTCCAAGGGCTCCCAATCAATAGGCAAGGGAGTTCGTATCTGAGCCCAGACCTGGTGGCCTGTGGCCCTAGCCATCACACCACCCACCACACTATACTGCCTCTGATGGAGAGGCATGAAAATTGAGACCTCCAAGGTCCCTCCTGGGCCTGTGTAGATGGATTTGGATGACTGTCAGAACAGGGTTCCTACATTCTCACAGAGAAATATGAATACAGGAAGGTGGCCTCTCCTCTTCATTTCAAGATGGAAACTTCCATTTTACATTAAGAGCTCAATAAATGGAGACGGTTAAGCAAAGAGTTAAGATGGGGGAGGCACCCAGAGCACCCCTAAGACAGTGAATGAAGTCCAAGCAGTGTCGTTACCGCTGTCAAGTGTTTTGAGGACTGGGAGTGTGTGTTGGGGGTAGCTGGGTGGGTCCAGACTATAGTCTCATATCCTTAGGGAATGTGTGTTGAGAGAGTGGGAGTCTGAGTCCCCAGAGACGGGATGGGAAGGGATAATAAGAAGGGAGCCTAAGACTCATGAACAAAGCGTGGTCAGGGTTAGGAGTCCTGAGAGCCCATGGAAGCTGAGGATCAGGGACTGAGGTCAGCGGATCAAGGAAAGTAGGTGGAGGCGTCTAGGCTGCGGGGTCTTGGTGGGGAAATGAACCATGCCCGGGAATACCTGTGTGGATGCCCCACTTGCAGAAGAGGCTACTTTCCGAGAAACCGGTGGCCCCCATGATCTGCCCAATCACGTGCACTTCAGCCATGGCCCTGAGGGGGGAAAATATAATCACAGCCTTATGAGAAGAGTGTACAATTATCTCCACCTAATAGATGGGAAAACTGAGGCCCACCAAGTAAGGAACAGTACGTGGGATTCCAAGCTAGTTTCGTCAAACCACTGAGGCTGCGGTCTTAACCATGACACTAACTGCCTCTCCAGGAGAGCCGCAGAAAAATGAGGGGCGAGAAACGGACACTCCAAGGAGCTGGCATCTAACTCTGCCTGCCTCTAAAGTAACCTTTTCATCCTGCTCATTGCAGCGGAAAGTCCCGCCCCAGGGGCACATGGCTCCGCCCTCAACACAAAAGCACCGCCTCCTCGGGTCAGATTTCCGCCCCCCACCGTCATGAGGCGCATGCGTTTTAAGTGCAGGGCACCTTAGCTCCACCTCTGAGCCCGCGCATGCGTTATTCCTACCTCAGAGCGTCTAACGGTTAGGAGAGGCGAAAGCGGGGATTGGAGTTCATCGACCTGACCTGTCCCTCTCTCCGCAGGCGCTGACTTCCCAGGCCTAGCTCGCGCCTCTCCCAGGACCTTCCCGGCAGCAAGATTGCTGAGACGCCGATCCCTCCGAAGCCGCGCCCGCCTCCCGGCTCCCTGGTTGTTGCTGGGGCAACGGCAGCCTCCTCCCCTGGCCTTGTCCCCGCCCTGCGGGTCGCTAATTGGCCCTGGCAATCTGTGGGGGCGGGGCTAACCTGTGATGGACACTTTCTCTCCCCCCTCTCCATTTTGGGAAAGGCGTCTCTCCAACCGCGAACCACGGTTCAGCCATTTGCGGCGTGGCCTTATGTGGCCATCTTGAGCGTGGCTGAGGAAGGTTGGGCACCAATGGTTTGTCCCAGATACTCTCATATAACAGAATAAGCAAATCCATCGATGTCCCGTGCCCCCTAAAACTCCCTCTCAACCGGGGCCACAAGTCAGAGACTTGAGCCAGAGCCAGGGGGGAAATCTCCCTCACGTCATTGTGTGCATCCCTCTGCCTCATAACTGGAAAAAAAAACCTCATTCAGAGAAGTTGGGGAGGGGGTTCCTTTTTAGAATTCCTCCAAGCTCCTCAAGAACTGATAAATTCAACTTCCTTCACTGTTAGTGCTGATTCTGAGCAAGCAGGGGGTGGGTTGCGGGAAGGGGTATGAGAAATGAGGAACTGAGGCCTCTTTATCTGCAGAAAATCCTGTTTTTGAAGCCTGGACTCTGTCAATAACTTGTGACCTTGCACAGCTCTAGGTCTCAGTTGTCGCATCCATGTAATGGACACAAGGGGAATGACTGAGTCAGAGGCACTCACACATTCTGATTTCCTGAGCGGTGCCTTCCCCACCGTAGTTCGTGCCTTATTCCTCCAGCCCAGACCCGGAGTCCAAAAGGAACTTATTCCTCTACTTTTTGCAAAATGGGGACTGCAAAAGTTAGAGTCACCAGCTGAAAGTTATAGGGAGAGGGCAACGTTTCAATAGGATAGTATTTATATAGATAAAATAATTTAATAGGTATACAATTCAATAATATTTCACTAATAGGTATATTTGAAAGCTACCATTTATCGAGTGATTTCTCCGTGCCAGCCGCTGTAAACTGATTGTTTTGCATGCATGATCTCCTTTAATCCTCACAGATATCCCACAAGGTGGGTAATTATCAGCCTTACTTAAGATGAAGAAATTAGGGCAAAATCGTTTGCCTTAAACCAAATTGATGGGCTTCCCTGGTGGCGCAGTGGTTAAGAATCCACCTGCAGGGGACACGGGTTCAAGCCCTGGTCCAGGAATATCCCACATGCCGCGGAGCAACTAAGCTCCTGCACCACAACTACTGAGCCTGCGCTCTAGAGCCCACGAGCCACAACTACTGAAGCCCGCACGTGCCTAGAGCCTGAGCTCGGCAACAAGAGAAGCCACCGCAGTGAGAAGCCGGCGCGCCGCAACGAAGAGTAGCTCTCGCTCGCCGCAACTAGAGAAAGCCCGCGCGCAGCAACGAAGACCCAATGCAGCCAAAAATAAAATAAGTAAAAAATAAATAAATTTATTTTTAAAAAACCCAAATTGATTATAGTTCTGTCTCACTCTGTCCCCACACCTTATGTTCTTAACTTCCTGCTGTCCTGCCTCTCTTGGATACACATCTCCCAGTATCAAAGGAATATGGAGGTTATGGGTGTCATCCTCATCTCCATCACTTACCACATCCAACCAGTCATCAAAGTCTGGTACATGGGACTTCCCTGGCGGTCTAGTGGATAAGACTCCACGCTTCCACTTCAGCGGGCATGGAGTTCGATCCCTGGTTGGGGAACTAAGATCCTGCATACCACGTGGCATGCCCAAAAAACAAACAAAAGTCTCATACAATGCTCCTTCTTAAATATTTTTTTCTTCAGTTTTTTTCATTTTCATTTTCATTTCATTTTTTTCTTCAGTGGTTTCTTTCCCACTGGTTGACATTAGTGATTAAGAAAATGCTTCCCAGTTCAACTACCTGGATTTAAGTGTTAGCTCTGGCTCTTCTGTGTGACCTTTAGCCTCTCTGTACCTTAGTTTCCTCATCTGTAACTTGAGAATGAGTTATGGTACCCACCTTGTTAGATTATTGTCAGGATTTAATGAATGTATGAAGCTGTTTTAAAATATGTCCACAGATTCTTTGACACTCCTTCTTTCACTAGGTGGAGCCTAATTTCCTTCCTCTTGAGTATAGGCTGCACTTTGTAACTTGCTTCTAACCAGCAGAATATGGTAGAAGTGTTGCTGTGTGACTTCTTAGACTAAGCCATAGAAGGCATTGAGGCTTCCTCATCCATCTCTCTATTGAATGGCTCACTTTGAGAGAGACCAGCCACCATTTGTGACAGCACTGAAGCAGCCAGCGGAGAGACCCAAATGGAAAATAACCGAGGCCCCGTGCCAACAAACCAGCATCATGTGAGTGACCCTTCTTGGAAGGACATCTTTCAGCCACATCAAATCTTCCAGTGACTGTTGCACCTGGCCAACATGCTGACTGTAGCTTCACGACACCCTGAGCGAGAACCAGCCAGGTAAGCCATCAACAGATTCCTGACCAGCAGAAACTGTCTGATGGTAAATGTTTGTTTATTTATTTATTTATTATTTTTGGCTGTGTCGGGTCTTTGTTGCTGCGCGCGGACTTTCTCTAATTGTGGCGAGGGGTGGCTTCTCCTGTTGTGGAGCACGGGCTCTGGGGCGTGCAGGCTTCAGCAGCTGTGGCTCGCGGGCTCTAGAGCGCAGGCTCAGTAGTTGTGGCATATAGGCTTAGTCACTCCGCGGCATGTGGGATCTTCCCGGACCAGGGATCGAACCCCTGTCCCCTGCATTGGTAGGAGGATTCTTAACCACTGCGCCACCCGGGAAGTCCCTGTTTGTTGTTTTAAGCCACTAAGTTTTGGGGGATAATTTGTTATGCAGCAATAATAACGAATACAAATGCCTAATGAAATTAGGGCAGTGCCTGGCACATAAGAAGCACGATAAATGTTTGTTACTATTGATGGTTTTTATTGTTTATGTTGTTGTTACTGAAATGGCATATTTTACATTTTTTTTACGAGAAGCACACTGAATATTTATGTACTTTTTATTCTTTTTTAAAAAATTTATTGATCTTAATTGTTTATTTTTGGCTGTGTTGGGTCTTTGTTGCTGCGCGCGGGCTTTCTCTAGTTGCGGTGAGCGGGGACTACTCTTCGTTGCGGTGCGTGGGCCTCTCATTGTGGTGGCTTCTCTTGTTGCCGAGCACGGGCTCTAGACGCGCGGGCTTCAGTAGTTGTGGCTCACAGGCTCTAGAGCACAGGCTCAGTAGTTGTGGCGCACAGGCTTAGTTGCTCCGCGGCATGTGGCATCTTCCCAGACCAGGGCTGGAACCCATGTCCCCTGTGTTGGCAGGCGGATTCTTAACCACTGCGCCACCAGGGAAGTCCCTGTACTTTTTATTCTTTTTTTAAAAAATTAATTTATTTATTTATTTTTGGGTGTGTTGGGTCTTCGTTGTTGTGCGTGGGCTTTCTCTAGTTGTGGCAAGCAGGGGCTACTCTTCGTTGCAGTGCATGGGCTTCTCGTTGCGGTGGCTTCTCTTGTTGTGGAGCACGGGCTCTAGGCACACGGGCTTCAGTAGTTGTGGCACGTGGGCTCAGTAGTTGTGGCTCATGGGCTCTAGAGCGCAGGCTCAGTAGTTGTGGCGCACGGGCTTAGTTGCTCCGCGGCATGTGGGATCTTCCCGGACCAGGGCTTGAACCCGTGTGCCCTGCATTGGCAGGCGGATTCTTAACCACTGCGCCACCAGGGAAGCCCTACTTTTTATTCTTAAAGTTTTTAAAATTGTGATAAAATACACATAACATAAAATTTACCATTTTAACCATCTTTATGTGTACGGTTTAGTGGCATTAAGTACATTCACATAATTGTGCAACCAACCTCTAGAACTCCTTTCATCTTGCAAAACTGAAACTCTGTACCCATTAAACAAAAACTCCCCATCCCTCCCTTCCTCTAGCCCCTGGAAACCACCTATTTACTTTCTATTTCTATGAATTTGACTACTCTAGGTGCCCCATCTGAGTAGAATCATTATTTGTCCTTTTATTACTGGCTTATTTCATTTAGAATAATTTAGCATAATGTCCTCAAGGATCATCCATGCTGTAGTGCATGTCAGAATTTCCTTTTTTTAAAAAAATTACTTGGCAATTATTTATTTATTTAGAAGTATAATTGACCTACAATACCATGTTAGTTCCAGGTGCACAACATAATGATTCAGTATTTCTATACATTACAAAATGGTCATCAAAGAATTTCCTTCCTTTTTAAGGCTAGATAATATCCCATTTTATATATACACCCCATTTGCTTTACCCATTCATCTGTCGATGTACAGTTGGGTTGCTTCCACCTTTTGGCTATTGTGAATAACGCTGCTATGAACATGGGTGTACACATATCTCTTCAAGACCATGCTTTCAGGACTTCCCTGGTGGCACAGTGGTTAAGAATCCCCCTGCCAATGCAGGGGACATGGGTTTGATCCCTGGTCTGGGAAGATCCCACATGCCGCAGAGTAACTAAGCCCGTGCACCACAACTACTGAGCCTGCATTCTAGAGCCCGCGTGCCACAACTACTGAAGCCCGCGTGCCACAACTACTGAACCTGCATGCCACAACTACTGAAGCCTGCGTGCCTAGAGCCCATCTCCGCAACAAGAGAAGCCACCACAGTGAGAAGCACGCACACTGCAATGAAGAGTAGCCCCCCCTCACCACAGCTAGAGAAAGCCCGCACACAGCAACGAAGACCCAACACAACCAAAAATAAATAAATAAATTTATTTTTTAAATTTATTAAATTTATTTTTTTTAAAAAGACCCTGATTTCAGTTCTTTTGGGTATGCACCCAGAAGTGGAATTGCTGAGTCATATGATAATTCTATTTTTAATTTTTTGAGGAAGTGCTGTACTGATTAACAGAGTGACTGTTCATATTATTCTTTTACATCTTGCTTTTTTTTTTTTTTTTTTTGGCGGCGCTGCGCAGCTCCTGGGATCTTAGTTCCCTGACAGTGATTGAACCCAGGCCCTCGGCAGTGAAAGCGCTGAGTCCTAACCACTGGACCACCAGGGAATTCCCACATCTTGCATTTATCATTCAGTGATACATCTTGGAAAGTTATCCATATCTTTAGATCTAACTTGCTCTTTCTCAAAAATAAATGTTTTGAAGTGTACAGAAAAGCGCACAAATCATAAGTGAACAGCTGAATTAAATTTCATAAACTGAACACACCTGGTAACCAGAACTCAGCTCATGAAAAGAACATGACCAGCCCCTCCAGGATGCCCCCAAAGGAAACCACTAACTGGACTTTTAACAATATGGATTAATTTTGCCTGTTTTCATACTTTATATAAATGAAATCTCACAATATGCATTGTTTTGTGTCTGCTGTCTTTTGCTCAGTGTTTTGTTTGTGAAATTCATCCCACGCTATTGCATGTGGCTGTAGTTCTTTCATTCTCATTGCTATATAGTTTCCTCTGTGTGAAGATGCTACACTTTATCCATCTGTTGATGGGAATTTGTTTTTTGGTGGACATATGTTCATATCTGATTGGACTGGAATTGCTGGGTCATAGGATACGTTCAGCTATAGTAGAAACTACCCAACAGCTTTCCTAGTGGTTGGACCAATTTGGATGCCCACCAGCAGTGTACGAGAGTTTCCCCACTCCATATCCTCACCATCACTTCCTGGTGGTGTCTTCTTTCATTTAGCCATTCTGGTGGGTGTGTATTGGTATCGCACTGTGATTTTAGTTTGCATTTCCCTGATGATTAGTTGAGTAACTTTTTAAATGTTCATCTCTCCCTTGGATTTCCTCTTTCTGTGAAGTTTTGTTCAATTCTTTTGCTTGCTTTTCTGCATACACACACACACACACACACACATGCATATATATATACACACATGCAAATATATTATATTCGTAAATATAATTCATAATATATTAGTAAAATTCTCCTAAGAACAAGGGGATTCTCCTATATAACCATAATACCAATTTAACATTTCCCCAAGTATCAGTTTAAGATTGATAGAAAACTATCATCTAATTTATAGTCTATGTTCAAATTTCTCCCATTGTCCCAATAACATACCTTGTCACCATCTGCTTTCCATCCGTGATCACACTTTGTTTAGTTGTCATGTTTCTTTAGTCACCTTTAATCTAGAACTGGCTGCCAGCTTTTAAATTTTTGTTATTGTTTTGGTTTTCATGACACTGACATTTTTAAAGTGTACAGACCAAGTACTTTATAGAGTGTCCCTCAGTTGGGCTTTGACCCATGTTTTCTCATGATTCAATTTGGATGATGCATTTTTGGCAGAAAAACATCACAGAAATGATGTTGTGTCCTTTTCAGTGCATATCAGGAGGCACACGATGTTCATTTGTCCCGATACTGGTGATGTTAACTTCTATTACCTGGTTTTAGGCGGTGTCTGCTGGTGTTGTCCGTTAATACTATTTTTTTCCCTTTGTAATTAATAAGTAATCTGTGGGAGGATACTTTGAGACTAAATAAATATCCTGTTCCTCATCAAACTTTCACTCAGTGGTTTAGGCTTCTGTTGATGATCCTGGCTGGAATTTTGTGTTTAATATTCCAGGACCATCACAACCCCCAAGAGGCCTGGGCCCCTAGTGACATCCTGGAAGGGGTGGGGAGACTGTACGAGGCTGATGGTGGCCAGAGAGATCTATTGGAAGTGAATAAATCTCTACGGTGGCCTAGGGGGTTGAAGGGACCCACATTGCCCAGGGATTTGGTAAAAAACTGAGGCTGGTGAGAATTCATGCCCTTACCCCACAAATATGTATCAAAGTCCTGCTTGGGGCCAGGCACTGTTCTAGGCCCTGAGGCACAGCAGTAAACAAAAGAGATCAAATCCCAGCCAAGCTGGAGCTGGCACTGGTGGGAGGACTCAAACCAGCAGAAATATGTAATATGTTTCATAGTGATAAGAGTGAGGTTAAGGGGATACAGAGTAACAAGGGTGTCTCTCCCCATAAAACAGTTCTGCCCCCTCTCCTTCTCATCTATGCTCCTGTGGGTCTCCCTGCCTGTTGTCTGCCAGAAACTCTGGCTGAGCCAAGGTCACTTCCAGACACTGTCTGTTCTCCCCAGGAGTGGGGCCTGTACCAGCTTCAGCGTCTGGACTCTTGGCACGGAGCCCCAGAGCCCTGGAGCGAGGGAATGCTGGCCTGCCCCACATCAGGAAGGGAATCCTCCAGTTTGGCTGTCTGGGACTGGTGAGATGGAGGGCTTCCGAGAAAGAGAAGCCAGTGCAAGCTGGGTGGCCTCCCTGAAGGAGGTGGAGGACTGCTGGGCGAGAAGAGTCCCTTAATTAGACTGATGAAGACGGATGTAAACAATTATATTCCTAAACACCATCAAACACATTCAGAGTGCCTAGTTTGGGGCAAATGTTGGACATTTGTTATGGAACCTAATCTAAGTGCTTTATATATGTTATCATATCTAAGAGGCAGGGGGTATTTTCCCTATTTCACAGATGAAGAAATTGGGGTTCAGAGAGGTGATGCCATTATCCAGAGGTCACACAGCGAGTGCTTTGAAGAGCCTGGAAAGGAACTCAGGTCTGTGTGGGTCCAAACACTAACTCATAACCACCACCTGTACCACCTGCTAAGCAGCACGCCCTCCCTGGCCCACTCCCAGCACCGCCCCTTTCCCTGGAAGCCCCCGCCGCACCTTCTGCCTCTGCTTTCTCCCCTCTACTTGGGCCGGCAAGAAATACAGCCCTGGGTTACAGTCTGTGGGTCGGTCCTAGTACCAGTTGTTTACCTTGGCCAAGTGAGCACACACCTCTGAGCCTCAGTTTCCTTAACTGCCTAATAGGGATACAAATAGAGCTACTGAGAGGAGTCCGCGCGTTGATGAACGTAGGGTATCTAACCCCCGCGCCGGGCGTAGTCTGCACTCAGTGACCCGGCGGCACGCTTTTAGGCAAGTTCTAACTCTCTGCGCCCGTTTCCTCCTGGGCACGACAGGACAATCAATGATAGTGCCTCTTAGGTGGTTCTCGGGAGTAAACGTGTACGTGTATATGTAAAGCACTAAGAACCGTGCCCACAGTTAGCCGGGGTTGCTGTTTTTACTGTTGGGGAGGGGGGAGGGCAGTGGGGTGGAAGCAGGGCCAAGCCAGGAAGGCTCTGGAGAATCGGGGCGCCCCGTCCTCCGTCCTGCAGCGTTTGGGTCTGGGTTCAGGATGTCAGGGCCCGCTGACCTCGGAGACCTCCGCCTGCTCCTCCGCACCCGAGGTGGCAAGGGCCAGCGCCGGGCGCTGGCGTCGGCCTTCAAGGCCCCATCACCCGCGCCCCCCCCACACACACCCGGCGGCCTCCTCTGAGGGCGGAGCCTGGGAGCCCACCGCCCCGCCCCCACCCCCGCCCCTGCGCGCCGCGGGCCCGGGGCGCTGAGAGGGGCGCGCAGCGGAGCTCTCAGACCCCGTGCCCCCCAGGCCTAGACCCCTAGGAGCGCGGGGCTCACTGAGTTCCCCCACCCTGAGCGGCAGGATCGGGGAGGGTGTCGGTGCGGAGAGCCCAGGAGGTCCCGGCCTATGGCCGTGGGCTGTGAGTGAGAGGCGCAGCTTGCGGGGCACCGCTCTTCTCCCGGGTCCTGGCGCTGGGGACAGGGAGGCAAAACCTTGGCCAGGAAATCGGCTCAAGCCAGGTTTGGACTGAGGGCGGGAGACTTGGGGACCCCCGCAGGGGGATTGTGAGGGCGAGAAGAATAGTCTCCGTGGTTGAGTTGTGTGGTGGGTTGGTGGTGTTATGGGGGAAGTGTGCAAAGTTGGATTCTGGTAAAACAAGAGGTGTCAGCGGAGCGGGTGGGTGTGGGCCATGGATGTGGGTGGAGAAAGAGAGGAGTGTGTGGCCCCGGGTGTTTGGGCAGATGTGCAAGGGAAGTGATGGGGACTGGGGAGAGTGTCCAGGCTGCATGTGTGGGAAGCCTGTGCATATATGTGCATCTGGGGAGAATCTGAGCCTGGGGGGATTAGGATGAATGTGCAAGGAGTTATTTGGGGTGAGTGTGTAAGACCGTTGGGAGCTCGTGTTTGGGGCAAGTATGCAAACAGTCCCTTGGGACGTGAATGTGCACAGGTGGAGGTGGGGATTGGGCTTGCCTGGATGGGTATGTGTGGCAGGGGACTTGGGTATTGAGAGTGTGCAGGCTTGGGGGCACAGGCGGTGTGTGAACTAAGCATCATTGGGGATGGGTGTGGGGGAGAGAGATGAGAGTGTCAACCCAGGATGGGTGTGTAGTTCATGGGCCAAGTATGTAAGGCATGGTTTGGAATAAATGTGCAACAGGTGTGTGGTTTTTGCCTGAGGAGAGAGAAGCCTGGAACTGAATGTCCAGAGTCCTGAGTTCTCTTCACAACTTGGACCAACCTCTGTTACTCTCTGGGCCTCGGTTTTACTATCTGTAAAATGGGTCTGAGGATGGTTCAGCTACCTAGTCTCTGCCTGGAGTCTCTCCAAAGCCAGGAGTCAGGGGAAGGATAAAAGTGAGACTTTTACAACTCGTCTTTTTCTTTCCCCTACTCCCAGGAAGCCCCTCTGGGAGCCTCTCCCGAGCCATGGACAACCCCAGTCTTCCAGAGCTCCAACAGCCTCTGCTGGTGGGTGTAGGCGGTGAGCCCCCTGTCCAGAAGCCTGGCAAGCCTGAGCCAGGGCCTCCCTTTCGAGAGACAGCCTTTGCAGAATCACTGAGGGGTTGGCAGTTCCTGCCACCATCTCTTCCTTCTGTGAGTGCTGTACTGGGGGAGCCAGGGCTCCCCGACCTTGAGGTAGGAGCAGGACCACTAATGTAGGCTACTTAGTGGGAGCTGGGGGAGGGGGCTGGAGGTGAATGCAGCTGTGGCCGTCTGGCAGGCTGCTGGCCAACTCCAGCTGCCAGCTGCTGGCCTGGAGTCTCACTTCGCAACTGCGTGTGGCCTTCCAGGTGTGGTTTTTCCTGTTCTCCATCCCCCCTGGCTTCTTTACCTTTTCCTCTCCAGATTCATCTCTCATCTTTGTTCCCTTTGTGTCTGTTTGTCTTTCCTCTGATTTCTGACCCCCCCTGTTCTCTATCAGTCCATCTCTTTCCAAAGCCGATGCATCTCTGTGCCTCTGTTTGCCCTGGTCTCTCTCTCTCTTTTTTCCAATTAATGTCATTTTTTATAATTTCTTATTCCTTGTGCATATTGTCAAGCTTGTCTTTTATTTGCTAAACATGGTTTTCCAGTTGCTATTGCCATATAAGAAATCACCCCAAAGCTTAGTAGCTTAAAACAACAATCATTATCATGGCTCATGGTTTCCATGGGTTGGGAACTTGGGAAGGACTTGGGTGGTTCTGCCTCAGGGTCTTTCATGAGGTTGCGGTCAGCCAGTGGCTAGAGCTGGAACAGTCAGGGTCTGAAGCAGCTGGGGTCTGGTTGACTAACTCTCTCTTAATGTAGTCTCAGGGCTTCTGCAGGAGTCTCCCCATGTGGGCTGGTTTGGGCTTACAGCATGGCGCCTTCAGGGCAGCCAGACTCCTTATGTGCCTCCAGCCTCCAGCAGGAGTGTTTCAGCAAAGCAGAAGCTGCCTCACCTTTTCTGACTTAACGCTTGCAAGTCGTGTTGCATTACTTCCACCACATTCTATCAATTACAAATGAATCATAGCCTGCCCAGACTCAAGGAAAGTGGACATAGACCTCACCCCTGATGAGAAGATTATCAGTCACACAGTAAGAAGAGCATGTGGGAGGGAAGAGATGGGTGTGGCCATTTTTGGAAACAGAGTCTGCCACACTGTGGCAGTAAGCTTCGCTTTGACATGGTTTGTGTCAAAGAATCCCATTATTTGAAGACTTTGGCCTTATTATTTCTGCTAGTTCTCCTCCACGGTTCCTGTCTGCCTGGTTATCTTTGACTGCATGCTGGTCACTGTATTTGGAAAATTGTTTTGAGGCCTAGAATGAAAGTACCTTCCTCAGGAGAGGATTTGGTTTGCTTTTGTCAGCTGTCTGGGGGTACTACCAGTTAAAGATCATTTTTAATCTAGTTCAAGGTCTGAATGAAAGCTTAATTTCTCATTCAGGGATTGATAAATGCCTGCAGGGCAGAAGGGGCCTTCTCTATTCATTTGACCTCTCTGTTAAATTAACCTTGATTTTCACTTCAGTTTTGGCTTTACAGTAACTCCTTAAAGTCTTGTGAGCTATTTGATGCAAGATTAAAAAAATATATATTAACCTAGAACCTGTAGTTTCAGCAGGTAGGTTTGTCCTAGTAATTTAGGCCACCAGAGCTGGCTCCCCTAATCGCCATCTTTTTGCAGGTTCCAGTCCCCATTGGTTTCTGTCGCCACTTCAGCGGTTTTTAACTCAAGAGCTTATAAGCAGCTGTAGTATCCATAAGTGGACCTGTGAACTTGAAATTGAACTCAAAGCTTTTGAGTGTGGGTGAGGCTTTTCTCTGGAGACAGGGTCCAGAGCTTCCCGTCAGAGGGATCCAGGATGTGGGCAAGTCAAGAGCCTACCTCTTGGAACATTTTTCTCTCTTGGTGTCTTTGGGGGCATGGGGAGTGGAGCGGTGGGGCAAGGAAGATGGGTGGAGATGACCACTTAGGCTGTCTCCTGCCCATAGGATGTGTCATCCAGTGACAGTGACTCGGACTGGGATGGGGGCGGCCTTCTCTCCCCACGCCTACCCCACGACCACCTTGGCTTGGCTGTCTTCTCCATGCTGTGCTGTTTCTGGCCTGTGGGCATTGCCACCTTCTGCCTGGCCCAGAAGGTCAGTCTGTGGGTGGAGCTGGGAGGGGGTTGGATATAGAAGAGAAAAATGCACTCGAAAGAAAAGCAAAAAAAGAGGAAGCATGCTTGGGGGAAAAAAAGTGATGGAGAAAGGGATTTACATAGAAACATTCAGGGGTAAAATGAGGCATTTTTCACAGAGGGCAGCCCAGAGTGGTGGTTAAGAACCTGAGCTCCAATCCTAGGCCTGCCACCCTCTGGTAAGGTTGTGGGCAAGCCACTTAAACTCCCGGTGCCTCATTTTCCTCATCTGTAAAATGGGAATGAATAACTCCTGCCTCAGGGTCATTGTGAGGCTCAGTGAGTTAGAACTGTGGCATATAGTAATATACGCATATTTTTATTAATCACCCAGTATCCCCAGTGCCCAACTGTGCCTGACCCACAGTAGCTGCTCCCTATGTTTTTGGAACATATGAATGAATACATGGGTGTGTTGGGTGGGGGAGGGTCGGGCTGCGGGAAGCAGGGTGGGATGAGGGGATACCTGAGTCACCGCTGCCCAACGCCTCCACAGACCAACAAGGCTTGGGCCGAGGGGGACGTCCAGGGGGCAAGGGCCGCCTCCCGCCGCGCCTTCCTGCTGGGGGTCCTGGCCGTCGGGCTGGGCGTGTGCACGTACGCGGCCGCCCTGGTGACCCTGGCCGCCTACCTCGCCTCCCGGGACCCGCCCTAGTTGCCCCTGCGGTCCCCACTGTGAACCCAGGGGCCGCCCGCCCAGCGTGTCCGCGGTCAGAGTGGAGAATCCAGGTGGATGAGGCGGCGGCGGCGGCAGCGCCCAGAAACGGGGAGTGAGTCGGTTCTCCCCCTCCCCCCACCCCCCTTCCTGGAGGCCGCAAACAGCGATTGAACACCAGACACTCCTGCCGCCAAACCTGTGTCTGTCTGTGTGGGAAGGCGGAAGGGACGGGCCAGAGTGACAGGATGCCCCCCGGGGTGCTTCCGGACACCTCAGAGCCAGGGAAGAGGGAATCCGAGGAAGCTCAGAGGGCTTCCAAATTGCAGAATATTCTCTTCACAACGTGGGTGATAGGTGGAGAATTAGAGAAAGCCAGGTTCCAAGGCCTTCCTCCTCCAAGTTCACTGTGTAACCTCTGCCCACGTACCTTCTGAGCCTCACTTTTCCTCATCTGCAAAATGGGACTAATTTCTCCCACACCTGGAGCAGTTCTGAAGACTAAACGAGTCATACAGTGTAAACAGCAGGCTCCCCCAGAGCCCCCTCGCCAGCAAGTGGCAGAAATCCAACTCAGACTGCCTTACAAAATAAAGGGGAAGCTGAGGGAGAAGTGGATTGAGGGCCTCAGATAAAATAGTCTGGTCTCCCCATCTCTTGGCTTCACTGCACAGGCTCCATCTCGTGGGGGAGGAGAATGGAGCAGGCAGCTCTGGTACCCCAAAGATCCTCTTCCCCAGGCACCCTCTCAGTGGCCCACCCGGGCTAGGAGGCAGCCCCATCACATCCCAGAGACTGGGAGGGATGGGGCCTTCAAGCCTCAAAGTGCTGACACTCTGGCAGGCAAAACAGCCCTGTTCTGAGCTTATCAGAGGTACATTAAATGGAGCCTGATATTACGAAGTAATAAAGTGAGAGTGGTTTAGTTTTTTCATTCCACTTAATGCCATTTAATCTTGCTTCTTAGAAGAAAACACTATTCCGTTTGTGCTCTCCTGTGCGTCTTCACGGAGTGTAATTTCAAGCTAAAGATATTTATGCATTTCCGTCTTGTTTACTGGGGATGAAAATGACACCTGCTCAAAGGGGCAATTGTGGGCACCGTGTGGGCCAGTTTAAGCATGTGAAGTGTGCAGCAGAGGGCCCCCAGATGTGTCATAAAACCCTAAACGTCAGTGGCAGACAGGATCTGGCAGCCATGTGGCCCACCTGTGGGAACGTTATTCCTTGCTGGATGCGTCATCTTGGCTCCTGCCCCCTGCATGTGAGGGTGGGGATTAGTCAAATCAGAACTGAAAATACATTCATTTCCAAAAGCCCCTTAGGGGGTGCTATCACCCGAGAGAGAACCAACAGGCCTTGGCCACTTCCTTTCACAGACAGGGACCCGAGGTCCAGAATGCGCTGGCACCTCCATTGTTTGTCTGCATAGTGAGGGCTCTGGGTCTGGAAATTTTTTTTGGCCGCACCACGTGGCACGTGAGATCCCCAACTAGGGATTGAAGCCGTGCCCCCTGCAGTGAACGCGTGGAGTCTTAACTGCTGGATGGCCAGGGAAGTCCCTGGGTCTGGACTCTTTGAGTGGGGCCCGTGCTCCACCACTTAACTAGCTGGTGACCTCTGACAGTTAACTGGCTTCTGAGCTTGTTCCCTTACCTTATTCTTTTTTTTTTTTTTTTTTTTTTTTTTGCGGTACACGGGCTTCTCACTGCCGTGGCCTCCCCAGCCGCGGAGCTGGACACACAGGCCCAGCGGTCATGGCTCACGGGCCCAGCCACTCCGCGGCATGTAGGATCTTCCCAGACCGGGGCACGAACCTGTGTCCCCTGCATTGGCAGGCGGACTCTCAACCACTGTGCCACCAGGGAAGCCCTCTTCCTTGAATTTTATTAATTTTTTTGGCTGCGGTGGGTCTTCGTTACTGCACGCAGGCTCTCTCTAGTTGCAGCGAGTGGGGGCTACTCTTGTTGTGGAGCACGGGTTCTAGGCACATGGGCTCAGCAGCTGTGGCACGTGGGCTCAGGAGTTGTGGCTCAAGGGCTCTAGAGCACAGGTTCAGTAGTTGTGGTGCACGGGCTTAAGTGCTCCTTGGCATGTGGGATCTTCCCGGACCAGGGCTCGAACCCGTGTCCCCTGCACTGGCAGGCGGATCCGTAACCACTGCACCACCAGGGAAGCCCCTTGTTTCCTTGCCTTAAAACAGAGACTGTAACAACAGCCACACCTCACAGGGTTGTCGGGTGGGTAAAAGCAGCATTCAGAGCCAGGTTCCCCTCCGAGGCCCACGAGGCCCACGAGGCCCACTGCCTCCCTGACCATCTCCTTTACTCTCCTTAGCCCTCTGTTCCAGCCACACTGGCCACCTTGCTGGTCCTTGAACCTCTGCCCGCCTCTGCCAGGGGGTCCTCCCCATACATGTCCATGAGTCCGAGTTTGTCCCTGGCCTCCTCCTGGGCTTCCCTCACATGTTCCCCTCTCCACGGAGGTGTCCCCGACTGATGTATTAAATCTGCCCTCCCCCCGACTCACCTAAACCCGTCTTCCGTTTGTTTTTAAATAGCATCCACCATCCAAAAAACACCAATTTTATTTGTCCATCACGTCACTGCTCCTCGAACCTGGGATGTGGGCCTCCTTCACTGCTGAGGCCTCAGCACCCAGCAGGGCCTGCACACTCTAACAGCAGTCCCGCTTCACTGGGCTGTCAGAATGAGTAGATTCAGTCAATAAATGCACCATCCTACTAGCGTTTTCCTGGGGTGGGGTGGGGTCTGTGCCCCCCGGGCCCCAGGGGCTGGCTATAGCCACTTTCTCAGCAGGGCTGGGCTACCAGTTTATTTGACGCTGGAGGTGGTGGGAGGGGCACCTTGCCCCAGCGTGCCTCAGCTCTTCGAGTAACGCCTCTGCAGAGATTCCCGGTAGAAGCGGAAGACGTGCTGGGAGGCAGCCTGGGCTGCAGCCAGGCACTGCTGGAGCTGGGAAGGGAGAGGGGCTCAGTGCTGCGGGCCCAGGCCTGCACCCACACGGCCTGACGGGCCCCACCTCCCTGTTCACCGGGAGCCCCGCCCCCCAAGGGGAGGCAGGTGGAGCGGGGATTACTCCCTGTGCATTTCCTTCTTCCCCACTTCATGGGCTCCTTCAAGGGGAAGGCCTCAGGGGTCAGGTTCCAGCAGCTCCAGGCCCTCAGACCAAAGGCATCAGGCATCCTGACCCCTGGACGTGACCCCAACCTTGTTGAGCTCCGGGGCCAGATTGGAATTTTTGAGCCACAGGCCCTGTGACTCCAAATAGTCTTAAAAGCCATGGAACCTGAGACCCCAAATCTTTACTGCCTTGTATACCTGGATTCACAGGAGGGCCAGGTGGGAAATATTCTTGGAGACCATTTGGCCCAACAGGTGCCAAACTCTGTTTTTCAGACACCCCGAGTTCCGGGGTGCACAGCTCTGAGCTGGAAGCTGGGAGGCCTCCAGGTGCCCCCATCTCTTGATTTCAACCTGTGCCCCTCTTCTCATAAATTGGTCTTCCCTTTAAAATTCCCACAAAGGTTTCTATGGCTACAAAGTTTGAAAACTCCTATTTACAGAACGGATGCAAGGACGGGGCCCTCCTTAAGCTTCCTAGGATTGGGACAGGACCTCATGTCAGGTGGGTGGGAAGGATCTGGCATTCACCCCCAATTGCACAGTGGTACCTCAGCATCAGAGTAGAGTCCCTTGGTGGTGGACATCAGCAGCTTCTGTTCCACGCTGTCAAGTGCAAAGGTCAGGACTGCCCGGGCCTCCTAGGGATGAGGGGTACAAGGTGGGGGACCTGGGACTCTCTCCTCAGACACATTCTTAGCTGGTCCCCAAAACAGTGTATTTTTTTAAATTTTTGGTCTACATACCACCCCTTCCCTGCTTCCTTGAGTAATCACTACCCATGCCAAATTCCACCACATGGTTCTGACAGGGGCTTCCGAGCACAGTATCCTGCGCCACAGGGGCAGCAGCCACAGTGCCGGTCGTTCCCCGGTGCCTCCCATCTCCCTGCAGCGCTCTGTACCCCTGGGGCTGGAAGCCAGCAAACTACATTTCCCAGATTCCCCTGCCAGTTAGGTTCTACCAGGAACCTGGTGGGAGACTGGGAGGGAGGATTGCAGCAGGAGTTTGGGGTATATCACCTGCCACAGGAGGCATGGAGATGGGGTGGGTTCTGGACTTCAGCAGCCAAGGCAAAGCCAGACCATCTCTGTGCATCTAGATCTGACTACACCAGTGTCTCCACCAGTACAGAGCAGGAGCTGGCTTCCGGCTTCTAATCTCTGGGTGTCCTCTCTTCTTCCCTTTTGCTCCTTCAGCTCTTCCAATATGGTTATAGCTAGTTCCCTGCATTAAATTCTGTCTGAAATCCCCCAAGGGGTTTCTGCTTTCCCGACTGGATGTGACTGTTACAGTCCTGAGCAGATAACTGGGAATAACCAGAACCCTAGCACACTGTGACCTTGAGCCAATGAAGAAAAAACTCTTTCCTCCTTTGCTTTTTTTTTTTTTTTTTTGCGGTACGCGGGCCTCTCACTGTTGTGGCCTCTCCCGTTGTGGAGCACAGGCCCCGGACGCACAGGCTCAGCGGCCATGGCTCACGGGCCCAGCTGCTCCGCGGCACGTGGGATCCTCCCAGACCAGGGCACGAACCCGCGTCCCCTGCATCGGCAGGCGGACTCTCAACCACTGTGCCACCAGGGAAGCCCTGCTTTTGTTTTTGAACCTCTTAAAATCAGTTCCCTTTTTGCTTCAGCAGGTTAGAGCTGGGTTTCCAGCACTTGCCCAGATGAACAGGGCAGAGCTTGCCAGCTGAGACTGAGGTGGTACAAGCCAACTGTTTTGGAGAAGTGAGGCCTAGAGGAGGAGAGGAGGAGTGTCTACCCAAGGCCTTTGACCACCCCGCCCTTCATACCTACCTTTTCTTGCTTGGCTGTGGGGTCCAGCAGGAGGGTCCCATCGGAGTCCAGAGCACAGGTGACCCCACAGAAGAGGGCCCGCATGGGCACACCTGCGTCCACCAGTGCCATGCAGGCGGCATTCAGGCAACAGGCCAGGAGCTGAGTGCCACAGGCAGTGGTTAAGACTTTCTTTTTTTTCTTCCTTTTTTTTGGCCGCACTGTGAAGCTTGTGGAATCTTAGTTCCCCAACTGGGGATTGAACCCAGGCCCTCAGTAGTGAGAGAGCAGAGTCCTAACCACTGGACCACTGGGGAATTCCCAGGCTAAGAGTTTCTACTGGAGGGCTGGTCAGCAGAACATATCCATGCCTCCATTCGCCCTGCCAGTGCCTGGAGCAGACATCACTAATTGATCACAGAAAGGCAGAGTAGTTCTGGGATCAAGTATCCTTGGGTTCCAGACCTGAATTTGCCACCTCTAAGCTGTGTGACCTTGAGCAAGTTACGTATTCCCTCTGAGCCTCAAGCAGGGATCATAATGATATTCAACAGATATGCACCTTCAGGGAAACGGAGGGCAGAAGCCTTCCAAGATCACACAAGGAGGCAGTGGCAGAGCCAGGCCTGGAGCTGGGGTATCTAGAGCATGCGGTGCTACCAGGCAATAGACGGGCAGGGTGACAGAGGGAGGAGTCAGTGTCCTCAGGGAGCCCACAGTGCAGGGGAGAGGTGTGGCCCTGGCATAGTGCAAGGTGAGCACAGGCCTGAGTCAGACAGGTGGCACCACCTCAGTTTGCTCAAGTCTTTCCTCCCCAGGGCCCAGCTTCACTATCAGTCAGTCCCACCTCTGCCACTGACCCTCCATTGCCTCCCCTCTGTGAAATGGGTTCGCAACAGTCCTCCTTTTCCCTCATCTGCGAAGTGTCTGCCCAACGCAGGGCCATGCCTGCAAAGCCGTCTAGTAATGCCCATTTCTGGTCCTTGGCCTCTACCTTTCTCTACCTCTACCCAAACCACGGCGATCTTTCAAGGCTGAGCTGCTGAACCTAAGGTTCTACCTGCTCAGGGCTCCCCTGGTGTTGAGCCTCAAATCCAAGCTCAGGGTCAGAGTTGAGGTCACTGGCACAGGCTTTGGATTCTGGAGGACTTCCTGGAGGAGGTGGCCTGGGGGAAAGGATACAGAGCCAGCATCGCTGACGACCTGCAGCACCACGGTTATGGAGGTGCGGGGGTGCAGAGCTCCCAGTACCACCGCTTCACAAGTGTTTCTGATCAGCCGCTCCCGGCTCTTCTCCGCTACGCCTGGGGAAATCAGGGGTGGGGTGGGGTTGTCAGACTCTTCCCTTCCATCTGGCTCACCTTCCTCCATATGCCCCACCCAAGCCCTCTGGAAAAGGGCCTGCAGTCCCAGTCCGGGTTGCTGGAAGACCCTGAATGGATGACAGAGGAGTCCCACTGGGAAGGAGGCAGGGCCTGACTGCCACCCACCCGACCCCTGCCACTTCCAGCACCCACCAACGGAGCCTCCCGGGGAGGAGAACCTCTGAGCTCCCACGTCCAGTGCTGCTGTCCACTCCCATCCCAGTGGGCCCAGCCCTGGGGAGTGAGGGGGACAGAGTAAAAGAGTGGAAAAACAGGTTAATGGAAAGGTGGAGAGATGGAGCCAGGAAAGAGGAGGGAAAAGTGAAGATGGAGAGAGACAGGGAGAAAGAGAGAAAAGTGATAGAAACAGGGACTCAGAAGCAGAGAGTTGGAGAAAGAGACAGAAATAGCTGAGGGCAGGGGACTTCCCTGGTGGTCCAGTGGGTAAGATTCCACGCACCCAAAGCAGGGGGCCCAGGTTCGATCCCTGGTCGGGGAACTAGATACCGCATGCATGCCGCAACTAAGACCTGGCACAGCCAAAATAAATAAATATTTTTTTTTAAAAAAAAGGGAAGAAATAGCCGAGGGGTGATGAGAGGGAGGGGTAAGGGAGACACCGGGTGAGAGGCCCAATTACCAGGCAGACCGATCTTCGGCCTCAGGGTCACCTCCAGTGTGGCCTTGTTGAAGATCTCTTTGCTGACTTTCACCTCTGCTGGCCCGTACACGCCTGCCAGGACGGAGGTATCCCCTGGGGAGACAGCATGGGAGGTCTCACCCAAATCTTCCCTGCCTCTGGGGCCCAACGCCTGGCACTTAACATTGTGGGCCCTGAGCCAGGTGGCCAGGGTTGCCCACATCACCCTCACTGTGGCCCACCATTTGTTGGTAGTGATTCTTTGAGCACTTGCTTCATTTCTCTGCCTCCACTTCCTCATCTGTAAAATGGGGATAACTACAGTACCTCCCTCACAGCTGTGAGGATTACATGAGATAAAAAGAAAACCACTTACGACTGTGCCTGTAAGTGTTGAGTGCCCAAAAGACTTTAGCTATTATTATAAATTTTAATGGGAAGTTCTTCCTGAGAGCTAAACTTTCTCCCTCTTACCGCTGCTGGTCCCAACTTCTCCATGCAAAGCTTCCCTTAGCCCAGCTCTCTTCCCTCAGGCTCACATCCCGAAACTGTGCAGCAGTCAGGACACCTGAGAAAGAGATAAATATCTGGGGGTGGGTCCTGACACCTGCTTATTTCCTCCTGGCTCTGTAACCTCAGCTGATTTTGCTCACTTCTCTGGGCCTTAGTTTCACCATCTGCAGAATGAGGAGACTGGACCTCAGCAGCAGCTTGCAAACTTTTCTGACCCTAACTCCCAATAAGAAATACATTTTAGAGCAGGACCTAAAACTCACCCAAAATGGAACAAAAGCCTCACAAAACAACTCTTACCGTTATTGCTTTGATATACTCTGATATCTTCTACTCTATTCCAGTTAAAAATAACCACTAATGACGCAGTGGTTCTCAACCCTGGCTGCACAATGGATTCACTGCGTAGCTTTAAAAGATACTGATGCCCAGGTCCCTCCCCGAGAGAGCCTAATTCCATTGCTGGGGCCTGGGGCTCAGGCACCAGCAGCCTCAGAGCTCCACAGGCCATTCTACTGTGTGGCTGGGCCTGCAACCTGCAGTGGGAAGAAACGGAGCTCCAGCAAAGCTTCAAAACACTGGCCTGCAATCAGAATCACCACAGCAATTAATTCAAAACTGTAGAAGGCCAGCCTTAGTTGGAGTGGGTAGGTTCTGAGGCTTTGCTTTTTTTTTTTTTTTTTGCCGTACGCTGGCCTCTCACCGTTGTGGCCTCTCCCGTTGCGGAGCACAGGCTCTGACGCGCAGGCTCAGCGACCATGGCTCACGGGCCCAGCCGCTCCGCGGCATGTGGGATCTTCCTGGACCGGGGCACGAACCTGTGTCCCCTGCATCGGCAGGCGGACTCTCAACCACTGCGCCACCAGGGAAGCCCGAGGCTTTGCATTTTAACCTCATCAGAGATTCTGAGGCCAGAAGCATGTGGGACACACTTTTGAAGGTCTGCAAAGGACCCTGCTCCAGGGTCCTGGGCTTTGGGGTTTTAGAACACAAAAGGGGCTCAGTATTTCTTAAGCTCTAAGAAACTCCAGGCATCTGCATTTAGCAAGAGAGCTAAGCCTTGGGGAGGTCCCGGGTAGAGGCCTTTTTTTCCCTGGGGTTGACGGGGAGGAGCTGCCACACAATGGAGGGGATTCTCTTGGCTCCAGGAGAATGCACCCGAAGGGGGAAATTATCCAAGCAGAACTAGAGCCACACTGGGGCCTTCCTTCCTGTTACTATAGATGAGCTGTTTGTGGTTCATGAGAGCACAAGAGTTCCTCCCCTCTGGACCCCACATCCATCTAACTCCTGCCCCATTTATCTGATCCTCTTACAGCAAAGCTCCTGAAGAGCTGTCTCCACTCACTGACTCTTTCTTTTCCTCCTTGACCCCATCCCTCCACCAGAACGGCTCTTGACTGCGCTGCCACCAATGACATACGTCCAAGTTGTCAACCCACAGGTCTAGCCCATCCTCACGTGATGCAGCCTCTCAGTAGGACTAATGCAGTTGGTTGGCCCTTACAGCTCAAACACGTTCTTCTCTGGGCTCCAGGTCACCGCCCTCTCTTGGTTTTCCTCCTACCTTACTAGCTGCTCCTTCTCAGTGTCTTTTCCTAGCTCTGCACAAGCTAGAAGACCCAGGGCTTAGTCCTGGGACCGCTTCTCTTCTCCATCTATACTGATTTTCTCGGTGATCCCATCCAATCGGTAGCTTGAAATACCATTTACAGCCGAAGGATTCCAAATTCCAGACTTGTATGTCCGACTGCCCAGTCCACACTGCCACGGGGATGTCTACTATGCACTGTAAAGTTAATGTTCCAAACTGATCTCATCTTCTCCCAGCACAGCTGATCTGGGAAAAACACTTTCGCGTTATTCCTGGGCCTCCCTGGTGGCGCAGTGGTTGAGAGTCCGCCTGCCGATGCAGGGGATACGGGTTCGTGCCCCGGTCTGGGAGGATCCCATATGCCGCGGAGCGGCTGGGCCCGTGAGCCATCGCGTTATTCCTGACTCTTTTTTTCATATCCCCAAACCAAACCATCTGCAAAATCTGTCCGTTTTACCTTCAGAATCTCACCACCTGCACCGCTCTGGTCTGAGCCACCCTTACCTCCCCCTTCCCCCTCTAACCTCAACAGTGCAGCCAGAGAGTTCTGTTAATATATATTCAGATCATGTCACATGGCTCCATTCTCAATCACTAGGCCTTATAGGACGGGCAGGCCTCCTTACCTCCCTCCCGCCTCCTGTCTCTGCTGCAGCCACACTTGTCCCCTGACTATTCCTCACCAGGCAAGTTTTGGCCTCAGGGCCTTTACCCCTGTGGTTCCCAGTGCTTGGTAAGCTTTCCTCTTGATCTCTTTAGGGTTTGCTTCCTTACCTTTAGGTTTTTATTCAGAAGGTACCATCTCAGTGAGGCCTTTCCTTACCATCCTAATTAAGACTGCAACCCTCTCTGGCACACCCTAATCCTCTTCCCTACTATATTTTTCTCCACAGCATTTTACTATGTATTTTACTTAGTTATCTTTTGTCTGTCTCTTTGACTAGAATGTAAACTCCATTAGGGCAGGAATTAAAAAAATTTTTTTATCCATGTATTCTCAGTGCTAGCAAAAATACATGTGTTCAATGAAGGAATGAGTGAAAACAGGTTCTGTACCTGGGTCTGAGGTAACGCCCTAAGGCAGGGCCTGAAGCATTTATGGGGGTGATCCTTAGGCCTGTCTCCAGAGGAATATTTCCCGGGGTCAGGGAGGTGAGTCTAGTCTGAGAATTATTTAGCTAAGGGAAGGGGATATTTACCTAATAGGTAAGACCTGCCCCAATCTTAGGGATATAGGAAAAATTGTGTATCCCAGTCAAAGGGATATTTACCCAGTGGGTGGGGTGGGGATGGGGACATCACCCTCAATCTGATAAGTATCCACTTCGGTAGAAGATCTGCCATGGGTCCAGGGAGTAATTAAACCGCTAGTGGTGATTTGCCAGTCTACCGGGTATTTATGCGAACCAAGGGGTTTGCCTCACCCTGGGATGTATGGACGCAGGGTGCGTGTGTGGGAGGCGGGGGAGGAACCTAGTCAAGGGAGACACCCGGGTAAGGAGATTTCCCCCATTCTGGAGTATTCGTTCTTATGAGGAGGTCTGCCCCTCTCTCATTCTGAGTACTTACCAAAGTGGAAATACCTTCTCCCAGCTAGTATGGAGAGAGAGGTATATGTCTACTGACGTATGCAGTAGTATCCACCTCGGCAAGAAATGCACCAGTCCAGGAGGAATATTTACCAGCTAGCACAGTACACTGTAACCGCGCCCTAAAACGAATACGACCTGGGTGAGTTCCTACCTTGCAGGAAAGAGGCCGAGCCATCGGGCCGGGACAACAAATTCTGTTCGCAGGCAAAGTTCCGGAGGCTACAACCGGGACCCCGAGGGCCGGACTCTATTCCAGACTCAGCGCGGATCTTAGTCTCAGTCTGCATCGCGCCCTCCATCGCCCCGGAGCCCACGTGCAGCCGGGATTGTCGCTTCCGTCCAGAAGCGCGCGCTTGCGTACAGACTGCGTCCCTAGTGCGCACGCGCCGACCCGGGGTTGGGTGGTGGTGTTTCCAGGCTCGGCTCCCGCACGTGGCTCCGCGTTTACTAACAATTTGGTCCCTCCTACTCCCCCCTCGAAAGTCCAGGAAAGCCATTGGACAGAAGAGAAGAGAGGGAGGGCCTTGATATGTCCTACCCGAGGTCCCCGGGCCCTGAAACCCTGAGGCTCTGGTCAGGTTGCCCTCTTCTTTGCCTGTTACAGGAACAACTGCGATGAGGCGGTCAGAGTAATTTTGGGGAAGCTAGATTGTTTTATCCACCTACATATGTGTACTAGAGACCGCAGGACTAGTAGCAAGTGGTTTCTTGACAGGGTGATGCTGGCATTTGCGTCAGGCTTTTGAAGTGGCAGCCCCAAGCTCGGCGAGGAGGGGCGGATCGGCGAGGTATTGTTAGCCAAGATGGCGGTGGCGGCTGCCGCGGTGAGGGTCTGGGGGTCAAGTCGAGGCTTGGGCCGGGTTGGCCTACTGCTCCTGCGGCGGCCAGGGGCTCGTGGGCTGGCTAGATCAGTGAGTACCTGGGACACCGGGGAGTTTTCTCCAAGGAGGTATAGGGATGTTTACGCTGTCTTCAGAGTGTGGGGGTCCCTGTAGGGAGTGGAGGAAGGGCTGTTACAGAAAGGACAAGGGCTGGGAGAACCACTTGGAGAGGACACCCAAGGGAAGAACTTCCAGTTCCTTAGGAGAAAAGCCAGGCAGCTCCTTTGTAACCCTGAGGGAGAGAGACAACTTGGAGAGAGCGAGGGAGTTACTTATTAGTTGCTGCCGTTCCCCAGGGGAGGCCGCTTGGAGGACACGGCGGGGTGGGGGGAAGGTGTGACCTTTCCTCTCAGGGGTTGGAGAAAACTGCCTTTGTAAGGGACAGACTTTCTTCTCGGTAAAGACTCCCCCCACTTCAAGGAGGAGAAAAGAGAGATCAGGTTTCCCACCAGGGGCTTTTAGGGTGCCCTTTGCTCTAACTCTGATTTTTAAATGAATTGCGTAAAAAAGTCGTTTGATCCTGTGCCCCCTGATAGAATGCCTTGTCGGTTTTGGTGACTCTGCAGAGAAGGTGATCAATAAATATTTGTTGAATTAATGAGGGAGTGGGAGCGGGGGCGGGGGGAGAGAGGTCCAGCCAGAGCACTTAGCCCACATTTCTTAGAAACACTTGATAAATGCTTTGTTTCTTGTCAAAAGTGTTAGGTTGGGCTTCCCTGGTGGCGCGGTGGTTGGGAGTCCGCCTGCCGATGCAGGGGACACGGGTTCGTGCCCCGGTCCTGGAGGATCCCACATGCCGCGGAGCGGCTGGGCCCGTGAGCCATGGTCGCTGAGCCTGCGCGTCCGGAGCCTGTGCTCCGCAACGGGAGAGGCCACAACAGTGAGAGGCCCGCGTACCAAAAAAAAAAAAAAAAAAAAAAAAAAAGTGTTAGGTTGATGCTGCTAATTGCTAGCTCACACAGCACAAATCTAGTTAGGAGCCGCTATTTAGGAGAGAGGCCGGGGGCTGAGAAAAGCTGTGAACTAAGATTTCGCATATAAGAGAGTCGTGGTTAAGAAGATGGGCTCAGGAGCTAGACCATGTGGCGCCATGTCCCTAATCTGCCACTTTCCAGCTCTGTAGCTTTGGGCAAGGGACTGCTGCTCTCTGGACCTAATTTCCCCCTCTGTAACATGCTAACAATGGCCACGTCTTAGGGTTGTGTAAATTAAATGTGTAAAGTGCTAAGAACAGGACCTGGTATATGACGAGTGCAATTGGAATGTTGGCCGCTGTTGAAAGTGAGGGTGGACGGAAGGGACAGAAACTGTCCTCGGAGATGGGGGAGAAGAAAGGAGGTGACCTTGGGAGGGTCTGGATTGGTGAGGGCCTTGGCGGGAAATCTATCGAGATCTTGTGGGGTTGGGCCTGACCATCTGATGCCCAAACCATTGGGAAGGGAAGATGGAATCTGTGGGAAGAAGCTCTAGCTAGGGAGAGAAACGGGGGCAAGAACATGGGCTGGGAGTGAGGTGTGGGGACACCTGGGAAGGGAGTTGACGCAGGTAGTTTCCGAAGGGCTGCTGGAGCAAGATGGAGGTGGGAGAGTCCCTGCCTTTGGGCTGTTCTCGGTCAGTTTTTTTTTTTTTTTTGAGCAGTCACATTCCCCACAGCTGAGCTCCCTAGAGCCCATTGGTTGGGCCTGCGCGGTGGGGGTGGGCTGGACTGGGGCAGGAGTAGGGAAGGGTCATTCATGACTGATTAAATCCGCTTCCTTCCTGGCTCAGTCTCCTCGCTGCCCTTCTCACTTACTTCCTCTCCTTTTTTTTTTTTTGGTGGGTTGGGTTGGGGGCAGGAGGTCTTTCAGAGTCCCTACGTTTTGCGTATATATTTTTAGAGTCCCTGTTTTTTCTTCTCCACTTTTAAGTATTTCACTTGTTTTTTTCCTTAAAATTTAAAAAGGAATTTTTTTTTTTTTGAGGGGAGGGAAGGTGTAGTAGCATTTAGTCAAAGATTTTGAGCCTGATCTGGTCAACAGGACTTTTTGTAATGATAGCAGTGTTCTATAGCTATGTTGTCAAGTACAGTAGCCACTAGCCACACGTGGCTACTGAGCACCTGAAATGTGGCTTAGCATGACAGAGGAATTGAAGTTCTCATTTAATTTTTTTTTTTTTTTTTTGCGGTACACGGGCCTCTCCCTGTTGTGGCGTCTCCCGTTGCGGAGCACAGGCTCCGGACGCGCAGGCTCAGTGGCCATGGCTCTCGGGCCCAGCCGCTCCGCGGCATGTGGGATCTTCCCGGACCGGGGCACGAACCCATGTCCCCTGCATCGGCAGACAGGCTCTCAACCACTGTGCCACCAGGGAAGCCCTCATTTAATTTTTTAAAATCTATTTATTTATTTATTTATGGCTACGTTGGGCTTTTTCTAATTGCGGAGAGCGGGGGCTACTCTTTATTGCGGTACGTGGGCTTCTCATTGCGGTGGCTTCTCATGCTGCGGAGCAGGGCTCTAGGCTCACAGACTTCAGTAGTTGTGGCTCGTGGGCTCAGTAGTTGTGGCATGCAGGCTTTAGAACACAGGCTCAGTAGTTGTGGTACACGGGCTTAGTTGCTCCTTGGCATGTGGGATCTTCCCGGACCAGGGCTCGAACCCGTGTCCCCTGCATTGGCAGGCGGATTCTTAACTACTGCTCCACCAGTCAAGTCCTTGGCTAGTGTCTTAATGAAGCACTTTATCATTTATAGTGCCAACTGACACCATTATTGTATTTAATACTGCCATACTGCAAGGTATGTACTGGTAGTTTTCTTTTATTACAGGGGAGGAGACTGAAGCTCAGAGAGGTGAGGTCTGAACTTGGAGCTCCGGACTCCAAAGCCTAGTCTCTTTCCGCAGTACCAGGCTGCCAGGAGGAGAGGGGGTAGGGCTTCGGTTCAGGTCTTGCAACATCCTGCTTAGTCCAGACATGGTGTGTATCGTCAGCCTCTGCCTGGGGCTGGTGGGAAGAGAGGGTGGGAAGAGCCGGCCTCAGCCCCCATCATGCCCTCCCTTCACTGCCCTTCAGCCCCCACTGGCCATTTTCCCCTTTCTTTGGATGAGCTCCTCCCACCCGGAGGCCTTTGTAGGGATATGGTCCTTCAGGTGTCAGGCTGAGAGTTCACTTCCTCAGAGAAGCTTTCCTGACCCCATGACTGGTCTCAATGTGTAAAACAGGGACAATAGCAGTACCTCCCTCAGAGAGATACGCTGAGGGTTAAAGGAAACAGTTCTTAGGAAGCACTGACACATATATCCATGTGCTCGGTAAGGGCTCAAGAAATGGGGGCTGCTGTTTTCCCCCAGGAGCAGTGTATCAGTGGTGGCCTTGACTGATGCAGGGAAAGGATGCTTCCCATTTTCAGTGGCTGGGGGAGCTTAGTGCTGCTAAAGCCCCCGGGTCCCTGAGGCCAGAGAAAGCCTGATCCATCTCCGCACTTCCCTGGCCTCCCCAACCGGAAGGGGAGGCCGCTGATGAGGTCAGTGACATTCCTGAGCTGGAAGTAAAGCCAAGGTCAGCTTTGCACTCTTTGAGGCAGAGTGCCTCAAGACTCCAGGGAGAGAGCAGGCTTGGCCGGCCTCAGCTGTCCTAGCTTCAGAGGACTCGGTTAACTGGCCCCATCCACACAGCCTTCCCTGGCTGGACCCCGCTCTTCTCTCCAGCTTCCCTGTAGTGGGCAGGCTGCCTGGCTTCATATGCTGACATCACTGCTCATGATCTCCCTGGGTCATGGCCAAGTCACCTAACCCCTCTGAGCCTCGGGGCCACCTGTGTGGTACGGAGGTGTGGTCATGGCGCCTGCTTCACCTGGGTGCTGTGCAGGCTCAGTGAGACACAGGCACCATACAGCAGGTGCCTGGTGTGGCGCCGAGGCACGTAGTTAACTGCTGTGGTTAACGTGCTACAGCCAGGTGGTCTCCAGGGTGCCAGGATCTCTCCTCTTGCCTCAGAGCCTTTGTCCTTCCCAAGGACTGACGTGTTCTTCCCCCAGCCTTTGCCTGGCTCACCCCGGCTCGTCCCTCAGGCCTCAGCTTCACTCCCCCTTCTCCAGGAAGCTTTTCCTCCTGCTGCCTGTGATGCAGCTAGTGAAAGCCTTCCTCCTCGAGCTACGGCAGGTGCTTTACACCCGCCTCACCACCAGCCAGTGAAATGGAAACTCTTATTTTCACGAGGGGACGCGGGTTCAGGGAGACAGTCTCCTACCCAAGGTGACGTGGCCGGAAAGGGACAGAGCCAGGATTCAAACACAGGCCGCTTGGCTCTCCAGCCCTCATCCTGCCCTGCCTACGTGTTAACTAACTTCTCTGCGATCCTGCCTCCTCTGACATCGCCCCTCCTGACTATAGCTTGTGCGTTCAGTGTCTGTCATCTGTCTCTCCCCGTTGTCCCCAGCCCTCAGTTCAGGGCCTGACTTGGAGCAAATATTCAGTGATTACTTGTTTGACCGCTACGGTCATCAAGTCCACTTGTTAGCTACTCATATTTATCGAGTGTTTGTTATGTGTCAGGCACTGGGCTGAGCACTGTACACACAGGAGCTCTTTAAATTCTCAGGACCGGGCTTCCCTGCCAGCGCAGTGGTTGAGAATCCACCTGCCAATGCAGGGGACATGGGTTCAAGCCCTGGTCCGGGAAGATCCCACTTGCTGCGGAGCAACTAAGCCCGTGCGCCACAACTACCGAGCCTGCACTCTAGAGCCCGCGAGCCACAACTACTGAGCCCTCATGCCACAACTGCTGAAGCCTGCACGCCTAGAGCCCGTGCTCCACAACAAGAGAAGCCACCGCAATGAGAAGCCTGCGCACCGCAACGAGTGGCCCCCGTTGGCCGCAACTAGAGAAAGCCCACGCACAGCAACGAAATAAATAAATAAATGCAGCCAAAAATAAATAAATTAAAAAAAAAAAAACGCTGTCAAAAAAAAAATCAGGACCATCTGTGAGATAGATGTTCACACCGCCCTTGGTTTACACATGAGGAAACTGATGCTCCGGGAGCTGTAGTTACACTCCCGAAGGTAGCAGTCAGCTCAGAGTCCCTGCCCTTAACTGTGGACCCGTAGGGAGTGGCCCGAGGAGGGGCCACCGCAGTACCTGTGGGGCAGACCTTGGCCTTCCAGAGCAGGCGTCTGTGTCCTGTGTGGTAGGAGAGAGCGTGGCTTCAAGGCTTTGTGTAAATCTGTGCAGCTTCTGCCATTGTAGATCACTGCCGCCAGGACAAACCCACTCCCCCACCAAAAAGAAGGAAAAATGGGTAGGGACGCATATATCCTCTGCAGGCATTTTACCACCCACTTCCATTATGGAGCATTTCCTCAGGGCCAGGCACTGTGCCGATCCCTTTGGTAGCTCAAGGAATCAACACAGTAACCGTGGGGTAGGTACCACCTTCATCTCTACAGGCCCAGGAAGAGGGGGCATGGCCAAAGCCCAACTCCAGGGTACAGGGGGCATCAAGGTACCCTGACTGTAGCTCTCCAGCCTCTGGAGGCAGACAGTCCTGCCCTGACACCAGGGTATGTTCGGAGCCCCATGACCCTGTCCTCCTGGCCCCTGGCCTCCCATCCTAGAGCCCCTCCCCAGATGGCGTCTCCCCTGTGTCTCAGCCTCTCTCTGGAGTGTCCGCTGGGGCCTCGGTCTGGAATTACAATACAGTCTTGAGATGCAGTCAGCCCTCCCCAACTCCTCTTTTCCCCATCTTCCCAGGGTGCCAGTCAGTTTCCTTTTTGCCATTTCCTGACCCTAGATTTTGGGGTTTTTCCTCTTTTACCAATTTTTGAGCATGTAACGTGTCCCGTGCCTTTGCTGAACCCTTTGTGTGCCTTAGGAACTTTTTGCAGCAGCTCTCTGCAGCCTTTTCGCAGATAAGGAAATTTAGAGACACGGTGTTTTGCAGAGGGCTGTGCAGTGAGCTGAGAGATTGGAACCCAGGTCAGTCTGATTCTAAGCCAGTGAACTTAGCCGCTCATTCATCCATTCGGTCAGTAATTGCCTGTTGAAGTGTGTGTTCTGTAAACCAATGTGGACGTGCTTCTTGCCTCCCTGGAGCTTGTGATGTGTGTGGGAGATACACATGAGAGGAATGGATCCTCTAGGTGAATGGAAGGGTCCCGCCTCCTGAGCGCTCAGAAGGCAGAAGCACGGTCTGCAAGAGTTGGGCCGCTGCCGTGCTGTTGTCAGGCCTGGACCCGCCCTGCCGTTGGGAGTATAATTTCCTTTATATCCTCACAATCACAAATGCAGATAAACGCACACATGTTCACATTCCGCTGCTGGAACCTGGGACGACCTCTTTGCCACAATTAAAGGAGGGAGGGTGGGGAACACATTTGAGCACCCATGTGTGAGATCCAGCTCATGACAAGCCCAGACATTCTTTTTCAGCGCCTATTGGAAGTAAAGCCACAGTTACTGAGCTGAGAGGAACCTGGCGACCGGTGGAAAGTAAAGATGCAGATGTCTGCAAAGTGGGCCAGCAGTGGCAGCTGGGGTTCGGGGCCTGGGTTTAGGGGTCTGGATGTCAGCCCTGCCCAGGTTTGAAGCCCAGTCCTGACTTATTTGTTTTAGCCCTGGCGCCTGGTGCAGGGAGGTTATATTACCTCCCTGAGCCTGCGTTTCCTCGTCTGAAGGGCAACAGTACATACTCTCTGCCTCACGGATGTGCTCTGAGGACTCAGTGAGGGTTCTGCATGCGGACCTCAGCCTGGTGCCCGGCAAAGGCTTAATATAGGGGCGCTGTTGCAATGCTGAGGCTAGTTCAAGGCATTCTAGCTCAAGTGCTGAGAAATGGAATTGGTTCCCCTCCTGGTGCACATGTAGGCTTCTTCCGGGCTTTCCCCAGCAGGCCTCCTCTCAGCCGGGGTGGGGGTGGGGTGATGCTTCCCACGGGACTCCTTCCCAGTTCCACAAGGGAAGTGAGCAATGTGGAAGCTCACTTTTTGCCTTTTGCGTGTCCTGTTACCCCAGCTTCAAATGCCCTTTCCCTGATTCCTAGATATCCTTCAGGTCCCAGCTCTCATATCACTTCCTCAGGGGGACCTTACCCTCCTTCCACTCTGCTCTCACCCCATGGCTTCTCCTGGGAGAATACGCATCACCCTCATCCGCTCGGCGTTACTTGTTGAGGCTCTGTCTTCCTTGCTGGGCAGCAGGGACAGGTGTCTTGCCTCTCTTAGGTCCCCAGAACCCAGCACAGCCCGTGGAACGAAGCAGGTGCTCAAATATTTGTTGAATGAGTCAGTCTGGGCTCCTGAACTGGAGTGGAGAGGGTGGTAAAGTGTGTGGAGCAGTTTGCCAGGTGATGGGGAAAGAGGCCTTCTAGTACAGAGAAGAGAGCAAGAGATGTGGTGGTAGAAACGACAATCAGCATCTTTTTGAGCCTTTACTATACGTACAAGTACTCTGCTCGGCGTTTTATACACGTGATTTTGTTTGAGCTGCGCAATGTTCCCATGAGGTGTTCTCCATTTTACAGGTTGAGAAAGGGGAGACTTGAAGAGGGGAAGTCCCATTCCCATGGTCACTCAGCAAGGGATTTGAACTTGGCAGGCTGACTCTTAAGGGCTCACAGACATAAGCTCTAAGCTGGGTGGACTCCTTGTGGGTAGAGGGGTCAGTAAGGAGCCCTTCTGGCTGATTGGAGGTCACTGTGCAGGGGAGTGTGTGTGTCTGTGGTAGCCGTGGGAGATGGAGAGGACGGGGTAGCGGCGGTCAGCCCTGGGGAGGCCTTGAATGCCAGGGTGAGGAGTTTGGGCCTCTGATAATAATAGCTACTGGTTCTTGAGCTGCCTGCCACTTTATTAGATTATTTAACCTTTACAGCAACCCTGTGTGGTAGACATTATGATTTTTCACCCCAATTTTACAGCTGAGGAGCCGAGACACAAAGCAGTTGTAGGAACTTGCCCAATGCGTGACACATTGGGAAGGTGGCGGAGCCGGGCTTCAGACCCTGTGCATCAGGCCCCAGAGTCCACCGCGGCTGTGGTGGCTTAATCACCAGGCCACACTGCCTGCCGCTGCGGGGTTGAGCCTGCAGAACCTCTGCTGCTCCTGACATGGGCGTCTCCTCCCCCCCTCCCCCGCCTTCTCTCCCCAGCATCCCCAGAGGCAGCAGCAGCACTTCTCGTCCCTGGATGACAAGCCCCAGTTCCCAGGGGCCTCAGCGGAGTTTATAGACAAGCTAGAGTTCATCCAGCCCAATGTCATCTCTGGGATCCCCATCTACCGCGTCATGGACCGGCAGGGCCAGATCATCAACCCCAGCGAGGATCCCCACGTGAGAGGCCGCTTCCCCCCGACCCCGTGCCCAGGCCCCTTGCCCGTCTCCTCCCCTGTGGTCCCAGCTGGCCCACATGTGTCTGTGCCTCCACCTGCAGCTGCCCCAGGAGAAGGTGCGCAAGTTCTACGAGACCATGACGCTGCTCAATACCATGGACCGCGTCCTCTACGAGTCCCAGAGACAGGTGCGTGGGGGCGGGCTGGGGAGAGGAGCGGGGGATTACCTGAGGTCCCCCCACCTGTGTTTGGGCCAAAAGACAGCTCCCAAGGAGGAGGGGGTGCAATGGAGATCCTTGTCTTGAGGTCCTTAGAGTTCTTGGGGTTCTGCTGGGGCTCTGGAGGAAGAGGGTGGGAGGGTCCTGCCCAAGGGCAGAAGGGTGGACCGGACCACGGAAAGCCTACTGTACGCCAGGCTGGGAGAGGGCAGGCAGGCAGAAGACTGGACGCCCCTTCCTCTCGGGTGCTCACAGTCCTGAGAAGCAGGGTGGCTCTCGGTGCTTCCGGGGTGCCCGTGTCCACGGTGCCGCGGTGGGACACTCAGCAGTGTTAGCATCAGCCGACAGAGACCCAGTCAAAGCAGTGTCAGCAAAGAGGGAATTGGTTGACTCGACTAACTGCAAATCCATAAGGCCCTGTTTCAGGCACAGCTGGACCCAGGGTCTCAAAACATGTTTTCTGACCCGTTTCTCTCTCTGAGTGTCTCTTCTACTCTCCTTCGCCTTGGCTTCCTTCATTCTCAAGCTGCCGTGGTCTCTGGACGCTCCAGATTCACGGAGAGGTGGCAGAGAAAGGGTTCGGGGTACGGGCTCTGGAGCTAGACTGCAGTTCGAGTCCACATTCTGTCACTCTCTAGCTTTGTGGCCCTGGGAAAGTTGCTTAGCCTTTCAGTGCTTCAGTTTTCTCGTCTCTAGCTACTTCATGGGGTTGCTGTGAGGATTGATGGTGGCCTACTTAATGGCCTTAGGAACAGTGAAACTGGCATTTGTCACGGATACCAGTCTTGCAATTATTATCCTTTCTGTTTAGCAGTGGAAAGAGCATGTCTGGTCCCTAATGTTCCAGCAAAAGGCCCAGAGCTGACGCTTATTGGCCAGGCTTTGGTCACAGACCCCCGCTTGAGCCAGCCCATGTGATTGACCGGCCAAGCCGGGGCCATGTGCCCACCCCCAGGAACCAAGGGAGCAGAGACCTGGAGTCCGTCCCTCCCGGGCTGCGGAGACAGAGAGCAGGAGCGGGGGGTCCCTGTTAGGAAAGTGGGAAGAATACTGGGCAGGCTCGTCCTCAGGAGTGGGGATGGGCTTGGCGATCTGCACTTGGATCAGGCCCCCAGGCGACCCCACTGTGACCCCACTGTGCACTGAAAGCACGAGGCCCATGAGGACAGTTCCGAGCAGATGAGGCGGGCAGCCAGCTCCCTGGTTCTCTTGTTCACAGGAGCACTACGTGTGCGTTTTCCACCCTGCCCAGGAACTTCCCTTGGCTCCTACCGTCCACAGGATCAAGACCTGCCCCTCCTGTCCTCCCTGTCTCCCATTCACTGTGGTCTCGGCCATCTGCTCCCCTCTGCATGGCCTCAGTGCCAGGCCACCCCTCCCACCCTCTCTCACATGCCTGGGCTCCTTCCTGACCCCTGGGTTGGCTGCGCAGACAGGGGCTTTGGAACCTGACGGATGTGGGTCCAGTCACAGATGTAACTTTAGGCAGGTGATTTTTCTTGTCTTTGCCTTGGTTTCTTTAGTGTATTAAAACATAGAAATAACAAGAGAACCCACCCAACCCCACCCGACCAGGTGGGAGTGGGAATTCTGTGAGACCCGGCACGTAAAGCCCCTCGCCTGTTGGCTGACACAGGGAGCCCTCGGTAAGATCAGCTCAGCCATCAGGTTTCAGCCTTCCTTAGCTAGGGTTATCCCAGCAGCCCCCCATCCCAACAGAACCAAAAGCAGCAGTTTAAACAGATTAATAGGTTTTTTCTCTTGCATAAAAGAAATGTGAAAATAGGTGGTCGGGGCTGGTATGGTGGCACCACAATGTCATTGGATACCCAGCACTGGCTTCTAGCCTCCAGGGCCCCTCATAAACCAAATGGCTGCTGGAGCCCCCTCCATCATGTCTCGTTCCAGGCAGGAGGTAGAAGGAAGGTGGAAGGTCAAACATGGCACTGCCCAGCTGTCTCCCCACACCCACATTTATAGAACTTGCCAGGCAGTCCCACCAGAAAACATGACACGTTTCATCGGTCACTCCCAGCTGCAAGGGAGACTGAGAAGGTAGTCTTTTAGTCCGGGCAGGTGCTGTCTGTGGTGGCATGAGGTCTGTTAGCAAAGAGGAAGAGGGATCTGATACCGGGTAGGCAACCAGGGACCTCTGCCACTAGCCCAGGTCCTGTTTCCTCAGGGGGCCCCCCTCTCAGGCTCCTCCCCACACCAGCCTCGCAGCCCCGCCAGGCCCTCAGCACCCAGCATCCGCCCCACTCATTGCTTTCAGTTGGCCCCCCACTTGGAAGAAAGTGTTGTTCATCTGTGGTTCCCCCACTGCGACAGGAGACCCCTGCGGAACACGTGAGGCCTGGGCACAGGGCGTCCTGCAGCTGCTGACCCGGCTGGCTCCGTTTTTACCTTACACACAGTCCTGCTTACCTCCATCTCTGTGCCAGGGCTCCCAGATCTCCAGCCAGACTTCACCCCTTAGCCCCCGATCTGCTTGGCTTCTCACCCCGGGTGTCCCTCACCAGATTCAGCCAGTCCAGACTTGACCTCAGCACCTTCCTCCCGGACCTTCTCCTCTTCCGCCCTTAGGCCATTTCTCAGAGACGGTACCACCGTCCACCCATTTGCCCAAACTGGAGACCTACTGGTATTCCCTGTCCCTTCCCACCCCCTCACTATCACTTTCCCCTTTCATTCACTCTGCCCTTAGGTATTTCGTTAGAAATCCATTCTGCTGCTCAGCACCCCCATCAGGAACCCAGACCTCCTCCCTTTCTGCTTCACCATCGTGGGCGACTTGGCTTTCGCCCTGTGCTTCTTGCCTCACGTTCACAAGATGGCTGCCACAGGTCCAGGCTTCACGGCTGTGTGCAAACCTGGAGGGAAGGGGTGGCAGCAGCTGCAGTGACCTCTTTTATCAAGAAAGCAAAAACAGGCTTCCGCTTAATTCTCTGGCTAGAACTTGTGTCCTGTGGCCACTTCTGACTGTAAGGGAGGCTGGGAACATATTTTTCCAGGCTCTGGGATTAGGGGGCTTAGGAGAAGGGAGTTGCCCCGGGCACCGGTGTAGGGAACCAACACAGGTCGCCGCTCCCTGCACCGCTCACTCTGCTTCTCAAGACTCTCAGCCATCCTCTCCCTGCCGCCTGCCACCACCAGGCCAGGCCGCACCCCCTCCCACCTGGCGCTTGGCACTCGTTCCTGTCTCCTCCATCCGTTCCCACGTGGTAGCCTGAGAGACATTTTTAAAACATCTCTCCCCTGAGAACTGTTGGCGGGTTACCGTCGTCCTCAGGGTAAAGTCCGACACGGCGTTCCCTGCGCTACCTGGGTCCTGCCTCTCTCTCTCCCTCCTCGTCGTCCTCCCCCCCTCCCACGTTGTGTCCCAGCCCTTCTGACCTCATGGCCTTTCTTGTTCTCTCCGCCTGGAAACCTCCACCCTCCCTACCTTTGCTCGGCCTAGGCATTGCTCCTCCATGCCCCTCCACAGTGGGGCGGGTACCCCTTCAGCCCCCATCAGGCAGCCCCATCGCCCTGGCTCTAACCAACCTGGCGGTTCCTCTGTGAAGGCAGGAGCGCCAGCGTGGCCTGGCCCAGAGTCGGCCTTCAGGGAGCATCTGTTGAATCACAGAGTAATCAGAAGTGGGTCAGCGTTCGGATGTTTCTCTGTCATTGCCCGGTCTAACTGGACCCGGCCCTCTGGGCCCTCCGCCACCCCCAGGGCCGGATATCCTTCTACATGACCAACTATGGTGAGGAGGGGACGCACGTGGGGAGCGCAGCAGCCCTGGACAGCACGGACCTGGTGTTTGGCCAGTACCGGGAGGCAGGTACGTCTGCCCGTGGCAGCAGGTGCCAGGGACCTGGCTCTGTGGTCCCCGTTGAGACAGGTCAGGCCCAGTCCCTCCTGCTAGGAAGGCGAGGCCCACATTAGTTACCAGTGGGCTCTTCTGGGAGCGGCACCTTGCCAGGGAGGCCTAAGGGTGCTTCCCCTCCGCGGAGGCCTGGCAGTATCGTAGTTAAGAGCCTGTGCTCCTGACCATTCCATGCCCTGCTGGTGACCAGTTGTTCGATTTGGGGCAAGTCACTTCCGTTCTCTGAGCCTCAGTTTTCTCATCTTTGAAATAGAGATTATGATGGGATGGCAACCCCTTGCGCTGTGGGGCTGCCGCGAGCCTACAGTGAGGCCAGGCCGAGCTGGCCTCTTCCCAGGTGCTGTATCCTGCACGCAGCCGCAGCCGAAGCAGATGCGCGGGCGTGTTCCAGCCTGGGAGCGGCTAACTTCTGAGTGAATGAGGGAGAGGATGGAAGGAGCAACGACTAGGAATGAAGAAAACGGATGAGTGTTAAGGAGAGACCGGGGGTGCAGGAGTGAGCCCGGGGAGCTGAGGGTGGGCTTCCAGAGCAGTTGTTGGTATGGGGCCCGGCAGGGGAGCCAGATCTGACCCTTCCTCTCAGGTGCTGCACGGTCTTGGGCAGGTTGCTTAACTGCTCCTTGCCTCAGTTTCCTCATCTACAGTGGGAGACGGTGAACCCTCCCAAGACGGTTGTTGAGGGGTTTCACAGGGCAGATGACGCAAAGCCCTCAGCACAGGGCCTGGCGTGGGGTAAGCACTCGGAGTCAGAGGCGGTGTCGTGACCAAGGCCTCTCACCCGGGGACAGCTCTTCAGTGGGGAGGTGTGGCCTGGTCAGGCAGGCTGCCCAGAGCGCTCCCGGGACCAGCACAGCCTTCCAGTCTGCTCTCAGACTATCTACTGTCTCAGCTGCACCAGACCCCCCACCCCACATGCTCCAGGGGAGCAGATGCCCCGTGACGCTGTCCGTGGTTCCGCATCGTTAGGTTTGCCTGGGCATTGGGCCGCAAGCCAGGCCCCTGCCACGTCTGCTAAGCGCTTCCCACTGTCTCTGCTGAGGGGATCTGTCTGGGGAGGGCTCCAAGCAGGGCCTGGAGCGAGGGTCCTGGAGTTACGGGCGGCCGCTGGGCTCTGCACACGGGGGCTGTTTGGGCCCCGGCCACCTCTGCAGGAGTGAGCCGTCCTGCACCAAGGGTCATGGAAGGCCCTGCATCCAGGCAGCTGCCGAGGGCGCCTTTGCGGGGCGAGGAGGAAAGGCAGGCCCCGCTTGTCCCAGTCCTGACTGGGCAGCTGCTCCCCGTGTGACTCTGTGTCTCCCGTGAAGTGGGGAGAACAAGGGCACTGAGAACGGTCGCGCGTACTGAGCTGTCGTCAGTGCTGGAAACCCTGGAGCCTGTGTCGGTTCCCCTCGCAGCAGAGTGGAGGCCCCTGCCCACCTCCCACTGGAGCGGCCACAAGGAACCCCCGCCAGCCCCACCAGCTGTGCGGGCCAGCTGGTGCGAAGCTTGGGTCAGAGAGGTGCGGCCTTGTGGCGCCTTTGATGACGAGGTGGGCGTCCACCCGGGTTTTGTTTGAAGAAAGGATTTTGCTGCCATGAGCAGGTTTGAATATTTCCTCTCTAGTCCACAGGTCGTGAGCACGGCCCATACTTTTATTTGGTTCATATGATGATTTTTTTTTTAAGTAGATGAATTAGTGGAAACGCTTAAAAATCAGGTAGCTTCCCCTCCTCTCCCCTAGTGCCCACCCTCCCCCCAAAAGAAAGCAAGCTGGATTGCTCCTTTTGAAAAACTGGACCATCTGGCCTCCCTGGGCAGAGGTTAGTTGGTTTGAACGGCAGCCTCCGTCTTGAGGCAGGCCTGTGCCTTCTGCTCTGCCCGCCTGCTTCCTGCACCCGCCTGGTCCCTATATGCATCCGAACGCGCCTTCCCTGCTGTAGTACAGTCAGCGGAACAGGTCCCGGGCAGGAAGGGCCTGGCCCAGGGGCCCTCACAGGGTTGGCCTGTCCCGCACACCACCCGCCACGGTAACCCTGCCTTCTCCTGCACCAGGTGTGCTCATGTACCGGAACTACCCCCTGGAACTGTTCATGGCCCAGTGCTACGGCAACGTGAACGACCAGGGCAAGGGGCGCCAGATGCCCGTCCACTATGGCTGCAGGGAGCGCCATTTCGTCACCATCTCCTCTCCACTGGCCACGCAGATCCCTCAGGGTGAGGATGCACGTCCCGGGCCCCGGCCCCACAGTCTGACGTCGTTACCCTGCTCAGGCCCTAGCCTCCTCCATCCCTTCCGGGGGCTTCCTGGTGGCGCCACGGTCCTAGCGCTGGTCTGGGCTCTAGACTTACAAGACCCCTCTTGTCTGGGACCCTCGTAGGAGGGCTCTAGTGGCGTCTTTGCCCCATCCGGCAGGTTTGAGCAGACACAGTCACGCTCTCAGTTTCCCACGCTTGTGCCCACCTGTGTTCATTCACCGGCACAGCCAACTGCATGGGACTGAGCGTGTGCCAGCTTCCTTACTGAAGGTCACCCGGCAGGTAGCAAGAAGAGTAGGCACTCAAATCGTGGACCATGTGGCTCCAGAGCCTGGGTTCTCCACCCCGGCCCTGCCCTGCCTCTGTCCTGAGTGACTCCCCTAAAGCTTACTCCGCAAGCCCACGTTGCTTAGCGCAGGTGGTGTGGCTTCTGTTAAAGGTGACTGCTTGTGAAGCAGACCCGCCGGGGGAGGGCTGCGGCCACACAGTGCAAAAACAGGGATGTGGACAGCCCCCGCCCCCCGTCCTGTGGAGCCTGCACTCGGTTGAGGGTCAGTCTGCTCCAGGGCAGACACATGAACTGATGTGTACAGGGCTTAGAGTGCCTGGCATGTCAGAGGGCCCTGGGCACGTTCGCCCGGTGTGTTCTATTATTTGGGAACAGGAGCAGTTTGTGTCTGAGGTGGGAGGCGGACAGGGCAGCTTTCTGGGAGGAGGTAGCATTTTCACTGATTTCCATTTCGTAGGCTTTCCATAAGGTGGGGCCTGGCCCTCATCTTCCATTTGGGTGACCAGTTAAGTCACTCAGTTGGCCAGTATATGGAGTCCATGCTGTGTGCTGGGTGCCATTCTAGGTGCATTGAACAGAGGCAGCAAAAACCTCAGCCTTCCTGGTGCTGACACTGGTGGGAGAGACGGACAATAAACAGGATGAAGTAACACATGGAGTATGTCAGGGGTGATAAGGCCCACAGGGAAAAATAAAGCTGAGAGGGAGCGGTTCTTGATGGGGGAAGGTGGGGACACGTGTCACCAGGTGAAAGTACAGACCAGAAGGTGAGAGAGGGAGCCACCCGGGATCTGGAGGCGGGTGCCTGCTCGGTGACGTGTCTGAGGTGCCAGGAGGAGCCATTGGGACAGGTGTGGAAGGAGGGGTGCGCGCAGGTGGGGTCTCAGGCTGTGGACTCTCGAAGACACTTTGACCCAGAGTGGACCCGAGCTGGGGGAGGGGGAGGAGTCCTCTGCAGAACCACCTGCCCTGAGGGTAACAGCTTGGGTGGGAGGAGCAGGGGGCTGGGGAGGAGGCTGCTTGGGCCAGAGGTGGGGCCGGGACTACCAGGGAGAGGTTAAGGAGTGGGGAGAAGGGCTCAGATTCTGGCTCCATTTTGAAGGTCAAGCGGGCATATGGGGGCGTGACAGAAAGTCAGGAGTCAAAGATGCTTTAGTTTGTGGCCTGAGCAGTTGGAAGGATGGAGCTGCCGTCAGCCAAGGGGAGGAGACTGTGGGCGGGGCAGCTTCTGGGGGAGGGGAGGGGCGGCTCAGGTGTTTTCTTTGCCCCCAGACCTTGGCAACCGCTAGCCTGAGGGCCGGAGCCCCGGGGGTTGGGGTGCGAGGGTGTGGACGCTGGGAGGGTATGAGTGCAGGGAGACGCGTGTCTCTGCTCCTGCAGCGGTGGGGGCAGCCTACGCGGCCAAGCGGGCCAACGCCAACAGGGTCATCATCTGTTACTTCGGAGAGGGCGCGGCCAGTGAGGGGGACGCCCACGCCGGCTTCAACTTCGCCGCCACCCTCGAGTGCCCCATCATCTTCTTCTGCCGGAACAACGGCTATGCCATCTCCACGCCCACCTCCGAGCAGTACCGCGGGGATGGCATCGGTACGGGCCCTGGTGGCTGCTCCCCGCCCTGCCTGCACCCTCTCCTTCCTCCCCTCTCTCCCCACTCCCTGCTCCTGTCTCACCTGAGCCCTGGGGCCTGACCTGCCTCCCTGTCCCTACAGCGGCTCGAGGCCCTGGATACGGCATCCTGTCCATCCGCGTGGACGGCAATGATGTGTTTGCTGTGTACAACGCCACCAAGGAGGCCCGGCGGCGGGCCGTGGCGGAAAACCAGCCCTTCCTCATTGAGGCCATGACCTACAGGTGCCTGCTGCCCCCCCGTCGGTCCCCAGCCTCGACTGCTGCCGTCCTCAGCACCTCCCCCACATTGATCACCGTCCCCGCGGTACAACCCCACTGCCCTGCCCCGTGTAGCCCCTTCCGGCCTTTATTCCATTCCCCCCTTCTCCCCTAGTCCACCCCTTCCTTCCTGACCTTCACCTGAGGGGCGCCGGCCTGACCCTGGGTCCCCCTCCCGCTGGTAGGATCGGGCACCACAGCACCAGTGACGACAGCTCAGCGTACCGCTCAGTGGATGAGGTCAATTACTGGGACAAGCAGGACCACCCCATCTCCCGGCTGAGGCACTACCTGCAGAGCTGTGGCTGGTGGGACGACGAGCAGGAGAAGGCCTGGAGGAAGCAGTCCCGCAAGAAGGTGAGGAAGGGCCACCCTCTGTTGGAAACCACCCCAGGGGTCGTGTTCCGGGATGGTGTGTCACAGAGAACCCTGGAAGGGTGGGGAGGCTGGGGGTTGGGGGCCACTGAATTGGCAGTCTCGGGGATAACCCTGGTGACGTCTCTAATGTCATGATGCCAGGACACGTGCACCTCAGCCGTGTTCTGCCCTCAGCTCCTTCACCTCTGAAGAGGGATACTGGGGTACCCACCTCAGAAGCTTGTCTGAGGGTTTGCATCTGATCCAGATGGTGTGTAAGTGTCCGCCAGAGTCTGTGGACTGCCCTCCTCGGCCCTGGTCATCAGACACCAGAAGCACTGCGGCCCAGTGGGCAGGGCAGACCCTGGTGTTGGGCAGCATGTGCTTCCTGGCTCTGCCCCTGACCACGTCATCGTGGGCACGTCCCTTCTCTTTTCTGTGCCTCGGTTTCCTCACCTCTGAGTTGCCTGCTTCTTAGGGCTGCTGAGAGGCTGAATCGATTCCATACTCTTAGTATAGTGCCTGGTTCTGCTAAGGATGGAGATGCTGGGATTTGGGACATCAGTTGTCACCACTGGTTTTTTTTTCTTTTTAATTTATTAAATTTATTTATTTTTGGCTGCGCTGGGTCTTCGTTGCTGCGTGCGGTCTTTCTCTAGTTGCAGCGAGCAGGGGCTACTCTTCGTCGCGGTGCGCGGGCTTCTCATTGCGGTGGCTTCTCTTTGTTGCGGAGCACGGGCTCTAGGTGCGCGGGCTTCAGTAGTTGTGGCGTGGGCTCTAGAGCGCAGGCTCGGTAGTTGTGGCGCACGGGCTTTGTTGCTCCACGGCATGTGGGATCTTCCTGGACCAGGCCTCGAACCCGTGTCTTCTGCATTGGCAGGTGGATTCTTAACCACTGAGCCACCAGGGAAGCCCGTCACCACTATTTCCATTGTCCACGTGGGAACTTGAGGCTCAGGGGGCTTAACCCCTCGCCAAGATCCCACAGGTAGGAAGCAGGTTCCTGGGTGAGAGATCGGCTGCCTGCCCACTGCCGCTTGTCCCCCAGGTGATGGAGGCCTTTGAGCAGGCCGAGCGGAAGCTGAAGCCCAGCCCCAGCCTGCTCTTCTCAGATGTGTATCAGGAGATGCCTACCCAGCTCCGCAAGCAGCAGGAGTCTTTGGCACGTCACCTCCAGACCTATGGGGAACACTACCCCCTGGATCACTTCGAGAAGTGAGGCTACTTGCCCCGTCCCCACCTACCTCAACTCTGCCTCTGAGGGGCAGACGTGACGGGCAGGATGCTACCCCCTTCCCCTGACAGCTCCCTGCAGCACACTCGGGCCAGGGCAGCCCTTGGGGCGGCTCCTGCCTCTCCAGGCTGTTACATTGGTGGGGCCTTGGTCAGCCCCTTCTTTGCCTTTAGTTACAGGGTCTTCTCCCAGGGGCTGGGCAAGGGCACCTCCAGGACTGGAAGCCCCTCAGGGCTGGGGGTGGACGTGGCAGGTCAGCCTGTGGAACTTAGTCAGAGCGAGAGGTGGTCAGCAGGTAGTGAATAAACTGTGTCTCTGCATTTGGCTCCGTGCTACCTCTGGTTTCTGTTTCCTGGAGTTTGGGATGTGGGAGCATGACTGGTTTGGGACCACCCCTGCTTCTCCAGTTGAGATAAATAAGGCCAAGTCTGTTGCGCTATCTTCTTACTCCAGAAACGTTTGCAAGCTGGAAGGTCAGCGTCAGCAAACAGGATGGGGGTGGGGTCCTCCGGAGACAGCCTCTTGTCTCCCATAGAACGGGTCAAAGCTGGTGTCCAGCAAGGTGACCAGGAGGCCGTTGGAGCCGGCCTTGCCCAGTAAGTGTGGGGAGAGTGTCTGGTGTGAAGGTCAGGTGCAGCTGAGCTTTGCTCTGTAAACTACCTCAAGGCCCCGTAGACAGAGACGACGACTCCAGGCCTCAGAGTGGGGAGCGCATGTTTTTCAAAAACTGAAAGACGGAAACAGTCTGTCGCCTCTTGAGGAGGCCCAGGGAGGGCTCAGGCAGCCTCCATTCCAGGACCTCCTTCCTCGCACCGAGGCCTAGAAAGAGAGGCTGAGCAAGGGGCTGGCGCCAAGGCCCCGGCCAGGTCTGCCCTCCCTGCCCCTCCCCACCTCCGAGTCTCAGCACTGGAGCTGATGGTCCCGCAGCTGTTTCCAGAGCTGGATGCTGTCCTGGGGGCTGAGGGGCCGCACCAGCAGCAGGTCACGGAAAGCACAGGGGTCAGCAGTGCGGTCTGCCGGCCAGGCCGTGAGGAAGCCTTTGTGGGTCCTGGGGGCCAGGCCCAGGGCTTGGAAGCACAGGCCGGTATAGACATCGTCGAAGGGGAAGGGGGCCACGCGGGCCGCCGCCCGCAGCAGCCAGGGTGCCAAGCGGCCCGCAATGATGTAGCCACCCCCACTTGCGTAGGCTGGGTAGCCGCCTTCAAAGAAGGACCTAGGCACGTAGAAGGGTCCTCCAGGATTCCGGAGGGGCTTGGCCTGGGTGAAGACCTCACCCAGGTAGAGGCCACGGGCCGTGCTGGGCGGCAGGGCCCGCAGGTGGTCCAGAAGGGCGGGGATGTGCACAAAGGCGTCATCCTGGGCTTGCAGGATGAAGCTCACGCTGGGGCAGTGGCGGCCCAGCCAGGCTAGCAGCAGCAGGTCCTTGAGCGTCTGGTTGAAGGGGACGTCAAGGAAGTCCCAGAGCAGCAGGTCGCTGTAGCGGCGGCTCTCCCAGGCCACCAGGGAGCCTAGGTCAGGCCTCCTCTCGCCCGCTGGGGACCCCAGCAGGAAGAGCAGCCGGACCCCGGGAGCCGGCCTGCCCCACGTCTCCCTCACGGCCTGTCGTTCCGCAAAGCGCCCTGGTTCCGACTTGACGGCCAACAGCAGGTAGGGGATGTCAGGATCCTCGCAGCTGGCCACCTGGCCACTGCCACCCCTGGGCAGCCACCGTGGGAAGCTCCGGCAGGCTGCCGACAGCAGGAAGTGGCGGAGGTCCTCGGGGTAGGAGGCGAAGTCGGGGATCTCAGCTGCAGCGGCAGCTCCCCAAGCGCGGCAGCCCCCCGCCTCAGTGCTGTCCCCACTGGGCAGGGTCCCCAGCCGCCACTGCTGCTGGTTCCAGTAAGCCGAGGGCAGCGGGTCAGTCTGGCCCAGACGGACCGAGAGGTTAGCCGGCAGGGTGGGCTCGGGGCTGGCTGGCGTGGGGCCTGGTGGGGTGCTGCGGGGTCCCGGGTAGGCCTTACCCAGCTGGGGCTCGGACGTCCACTCGATGTACACTTTGAGGCCCAAGAGCGTGAGCAGTGCTGACAGGCAGAGAAGGCACTTGGGGCAGCGCATGACCCGGCCCAGGAAAGGGCAGCTGTGGGAGCTGCAAAAGAGCCACAGAGGCCTTTTGGGGTGCAGGGACGGGCCCCCGGTCCCTGCCGAGCCCTCTAAGGCTTCTCATAGTCTCAGACCCTAAACCAGCCCTCCACCAGCGACCCTGACTTTCCTGTCTTCCGGGACCTACGAATCCCTGTTCCACTCGCATTCCAGCACCCTGTTCTTGCCACTCAGCCCAGCTCCTTCTACTTTCATAGAAACCCGGGAGGCTACCTATTCCCCATCCGCACCCTAGAGACCAGGGACTCCGCCTTTCCGACCTCCCTCTGCCCCCAGTTCATCCCCCTCACCAGGAGTCAGGATCACTGGGGTCACCTCCTCGCCCGACAGTCCCCACCCCAGGCACGGCTCCCTCCCCTTTACCTCTGGGTCCGGCTCTGGCCAGCTCCAGCGCCCAGGGGCCTAGGGCCGGCCCTCTGCCCTCTTCCGGCAGCGCTGGTGTCTCCAGCACTGTTGTTCTCCAGCCCAGCCCAGCCCAGCCCAGCCCAGCCGGTCTGCGGGAGGCTGGGAGGGCCCCAGGGGCCGGGAGGGACCGGGGCGGGGCTGAGGGAGGGGGAGGGGGAGGAGGACAGGAGGCCGACCTGAGGGATGGGGCTCTGGCGTGTTGGGGCTGGTTTTCTGGTGAGACAGCGGGAAAGGTGCAGGGGTGGCTGCAGAGACCGGGAGCTGACAGGCTGGGGAGGAGAGAACCAGGGGGCCTGGGAGAGAGTCCGAGGGAGGGTGCGGCCGAGGGGCTGGGAAGTGTCAGAATGGCCCAAGGGCAAGCCGAGTTCTAAAGTGGCCGGGCTGGAGGCCAGGGGCAGGGCCTGGCCTGGGGAGGAGGCGGGGGTGACTGTGCTGAGAGGGCATGGGTGACCTTGCCAGAGGTGGGGGTGTGTGGCCCGGAGTCAGGGTGGGGATGGGGAAGGGGGCTGGTGGGGAGGAGGGGATACAGGCAGAGACCGACATTGCAGAGAAAGAAGAGACAGCCAGGGAGACCCCAGGGGCAGGCAGGGAGGACAGACAGGCGGCAGAGATTCAGGAAGGCCAAGAGGAGAGAGCTGCGAGAAGAGAGAGAGAGGACGGGAAGGTGGAGACAGCTGGGAGAGATAAGGGAAGCCCTTGTCGGGGAGGGTGGAGAGATGTGCAGGGGCAGGTGGAGGGACGACGGGGTGGGAGCAGAGAGCAGGGAGTCTGCCAACCGAACCAGAGCCAGGCAGAGGCAGCCAGACCCAGAGAGGAGGCGGGGAGGAGCCGGGGAGGAGCGGATGGAAGGGGTGGGGGGAGGGGGAGCCAAGCCAGAGGGCAGTGAAGGGGGGGCACCAGGAGCCCTGGAGCCGAGCTGACCCCCGTGCCTCCTCCGTCCCTCCCTGGTCCCACACTCTGGCCCTGGGCCTGCCACGCCCTGAGGCCCTGGCTCTGCCTACAGGGGCATGGTGATTCCAGGGACACTCCCATCCGGCCCCCCGGGACCAGAGAGGGTGTCTGCCAGTGTTTCCATCACAGCCCTCCGGAGGCGTCTGCTGTTTGGGCTGCATCGGCTGTCTGGGGTGGCAGGCAGGTGGGGCCGCCTCATCCCAGACCTCCTGGAGCCTGGGCTGGGACGCAGGGCCCCCCAGTGAGCCCGGCCTGACCCCCTTCACCCCCACCCGGGTTGGGAACTGTCCAGATCACCTCAGGAACCCTGTCTTTTGGACAGGGCAGCAGCAGTTGATTATCTGTCCAGCTGATTCCCTCTCCTCAGGATTGAATAATGGAGCCCATGGGACCAGATGGAGGAAGAGGGTATGGAGAAGGTGGGGAATACTGATGGAATAAAAGCCAGAGTGGGCTGGGGCAGGGCCCTGAGCAACCTTGGAAGGGGTCTCCAGCCCTCTTCCCCCCAGGCCGGGGTGGGGCGGTCCAGGCCCCCCGACTCTTGGCTCATCTAGCTTCTCCCAGGGCGCGGAGGTTTCTCCACCGGGGGCCGAGCTGCTGTGTGCATCAGTCTGCAAATGCTCCAGTCAGGAGAGAGAAACCGCTCAGCAGCCGGAACAGGTAAAGTCAAATGTTGAGAATGACTGAAGACGTGCCCTCTTGTGGAACGTGGTTGGGTGGGTGTGCGGGTTGAAAGCGGTGGACCCCATCTTCCTGTCTTCCCCCAGCCTTTGAATCTCCCCCTCCAGATTATGCCAGGGCAGTTCTGGCTTCTCGCCTTAGTAATCGTAGGTCACTGTTGAGTCCAAGTGCCAGTCAGCCAACTAAGAAAGCTGTCAGGAGCACCCCAGCTGCACTAGCTAACTTGTTATACCCAGCATCTCTAGTAAGTGCCCTCCTAGCGGTGAACTTGGCCCCATGCAGTGTAAGATCCACTCTCACTGGCCTAACACCCTGAGAACCCACTCCTGTGCAGGTTCCCCAGGGTTGACTCTACATCTGTTTGCAAGTCTTGCCCTTCAGTGTAAGAGCTGTTCCCTTCTGGGTCATAGTGAGCACCTGTCCTCTGGAGCGTGCTGAGACTTGACCCTTGGCATTTGTGGGTCTAGTGGCAGCAGGGAATGCTTGTGGTAAGTCTTGAGAAAAGCAGGTCCCCCTTTCAAGGCATCTGCCCCAGGGGAGGTCCTCACAGGGTTTTCAAGAGCAGGATCGCTGGTGGTCTCCTCACACTGGTCAGGGAGGCTCCCAGTGACTTGGGAGTTCGAGATCATCTGTTTCCTTTGGGTTCAACCAGATGACCCGATTCCAGATTTCTGGATCCTACTGTTTACCACTCAGTGCCCTCACTTTCGTATGAGAAACTTGTTAAGACTGGGAATTCAACTGTCCTAACTCAGCAACTCGAAAACCCAAATGTGGTGTTGTATTTTCAGCAGTATCTACAAGTAAGAACTTTGGGGGGCGGTGGGGGACTGTCATGGGAGATTTCCAATTCTGAAGGGATGACTTGAGCTGGGCACTCCAGGCAATCTGCCTAGCCCTATCTTTAGAACTTTCATTACTGCTACAGCGTCAAGTGCAGCAGCCATAGGGCCTCCCAGGGCACAAGGCTTCAGTTGGCACCTCATCACGACCCCAGGCAATAGCGTTTTCGTGATGCGGTTGCATGCTTTGGATGTTTTTTTAATTTTTATTTTATATTGGAGTATAGGTAATTAACAATGTTGTGTTAGTTTCAGGTGTATAGCAAAGTGATTCATATACATGTATCCTTTTTCAAATTCTTTTCCCATTTAGGTTATTACAGAACATGGAAGAGTTCCCTGTGTTATTTATACATTAGGTCCTTGTTGGTTATCTCTTTTTTATTTTTTAAATGTTTTTGGCCGCACTACGCGGCTTGTGGGGTCTTAGTTCCCCAACCAGGGATTGAACCTGCGCCCTCAGCAGTGGAAGCACAGGAGTCCTAACCACTGCACCACCAGGGAATTCCCTATCTATTGATACTTTAAATATAGCCGTGTGTACATGTCAATCCCAAACTCCCAATCCACCCCTCCCCTCCACCCTTCCCCCCTGGTAACCTTAAGTTTGGTTCTCTAAGTCTGTGAGTCTGTTTCTGTTTTGTAAGTTCATTTGTATCATTTTTTTTTTTTAGATTCTGTATATAAGTGATATCATATGATGTTTTTCTCTGACTTAATTCACTTAATATGATAATCTCCAGGTCCATCCATGTTGCTGCAAATGGCATTATTTCATTCTTTTTAATGGCTAATATTCCATTGTATATATGTACATCTTCTTTATCCATTCATCTGTCGATGGATGTTTAGCCCATGGATTTCTAATGTCTCCTTTCCCACTGCCGAGGAGCTTAGCAATGCACTCAAGCCAAAGGCAGGATCAAACCAACCCCCAAATCCCATCTTTGTGGGAACACTCCAGATGCCAGTGCTCTATCAGTTTGGATCCAGTCTGGAGAGAAGAAAAGCCATATGGTAATTTGAACAGGGAAAGTTTAATATAGAGAATTAATAACTTTAACAGCAAAGTGAAATAAGGAGGGAGATTCATTGGTAAGGTGCCTTGGAATTGACTGGAAATCCACCTTCAGGGGTGTGGTGGAGAGGCATTCACAGGGAGGCGCGTCAGTGGAGGCTCTCTATAGAACTGCCAGGTCAGGGGTTGGGGGGTGCCGGGGAAGCTGCTGACTACCTGACGCTTCAGGAAGCAGGTGCGCGGGGCAGCCATGCGCTGCAGAGCTGCTGAGCTGGCACTCCTGAGCGCCGCCAGGAAGCAAAAGCCTTGCCTCACTCAAGGAACGTCTCTCAAGCGCCCTCTACTAGCAAACCTTATCAGGCCACTTAGCAAAGTAAAAATATTTCAAAGGCCCAGGTCAATTTTCACAGAGCAAACAAGAAAGCTGAATTTGGGGCTGAGTCAGTAACTCAATAAGCAGGAACACTGTGGGATTTGGGGTGCTCCCAGCATTTAGTGGGTGTGGCCCAGGGATGCTGCAGCCTGCAGTGAGCTTGAGTCGTCCCACACAGGGAAGAACCATCCCTACAAAATGCCCATAGCACCTCCTGTATCAGTCAGGTCCTGGCAGGAAAGAGTAGCACACTCGAGATAATCCGACAACAGTCTTCTGACAAAAGTCAAGAAAAGTTTCTTGACACAGAGGTGGGCACGCTGTGGGAGCACCGCAAGGGAGAGTGCAGCTCCCTGAGGCTACCTGCAGCCAGAAGCCCTTACCTCCCCCAGGCCTGAAGAGGCAGGAGAAGGGGGTTCCTGGAACTGGGAAGGAGAGAAGTGTGTGGAAAGGGCTGCCTGACAGGCTGACAGGAGCTGCGAGCTTCACCCCAGGGTGCAGCCAGCCAGAGCACCCCCGCGGTAGGGGACAAGCCACCTCACTCCCCTTGCCTCTGACCTGCCAGTGCCTCTGATCCTAGCCCGACCCCCCGAGTGAACCCAACTGGAAGCTAGAAGAAGGGTGAGCTGTTAACCTCTCAGCACAGCCCGGCTGAGACCCAGCTCCACACGGACAGGGCCAAAGGCTAGGCAGGGATGGGGCTGCTGGCTGTGTCCCGGGACTGCTCCTCTGGCCCCAACTTGAGGCCCTGGGCCCAGTCAGCTCCCCGGACCTCACAGTTGGGCAGCATCTCCTCCACCAAGATCTGAGTGAGGCCTGGGTTGGACACGGCAGGAAGGTCAGAGATGTCCAGTCTGCGGAGGTTCCTGAGGAGGCAAGGTTGGGGCAGGGGTGTGAGGACACGCGTGAGGATGGCGTCTGTGGCAGCGGGTGTGTGGGGGCGCACCCATCCCCACCTTAACCCCTAGCTTTCTAATAAAAATCTTTGTTCAACTACGTGAGACCCACTGTGTTCATTACAAACGGACACCTCTGGCTCCTACTGTTCTGCAACAGTGAATTTCTTGGGGTCTCATTAAAACAAAAAAGCAGGCAGGCTAGGAGTCCTCCCATCCTCCTAGAGGCTCCCCGTGCCACTCATCTGTGCTGACCCACCGCAAACGCCCTAGGTCCACCGTGGAGGCAGGGATGTGGGAAGTGCCCAAGAGCGCCCCTCCCTGGCTGGGGGCCCAGCCTGAGCTGAGGTCTCACTGGAGGTGGTGGAGGCAGGCGAGGCCCCGTTCAGAGATGCGGGGGCAGCCGGCCAGCGAGAGCTCACGTAGCGAGTTGGCTAGCTGGTGGAGGCGGCTGAGACACCAGTCATCCACGTGGGGACAGCGCTGCAGCGACAGGGACTGGAGCTCCTTCAGGGCCACTGCAGGGGGAGAGGGCAGATGGCACTGAGGGCCCTTCTGGAGCCCACCACGAAGGGGGAAGCGCAGAGCCTTGCCCATCTCCCCACTCCCCGCCACACCCTACTCACAGAGGTTGTCCAGGCCTTGGTAGTTGATGGCACAGCCGCTGGCGTCAACAGCCTCTATAGGCACCTCCCGGAGCTTCCAGAGCTCACCAGAGAGGCCACGCCCATTTGGCTGCATCCACTCCTTGTCCCGAAACCTGGAAGGGGAGAGAGGGAGTGTCAGCAGGGTCCCCCAGGCCACCAACCTCTTGAGAACACTCCCAGCCCCGTAATAAGAGAACATGGCACACTCACTACACACCAGGCCCTGCACTAAGGGCTTTACGTGTCTGGTCTCACTGCATCCCCTGACAACCCCATCAAAGGTGGAACGTCTGGCCAATTTTACATGCCTGGAAGTTGAGGGTTGAAGAGATTACTGATAACAGAGAAAAGAGCTATAAGACAAGAATCCTTGTAGATGGGCAAAAGTTGAGGTGTTTTCAGACAGGTACATCATTTCTTAGGAAGGTGCTGGAGGAAGTGCTCAAACCAAGTGAAAATTTTACTTGGAACCAAGATGAGGGACAGATGAAGCCTACATGAATTGTTTTCAAAAAAAGGAAAGTAAAGGGGAAAAACAAAGGGAAGAGGAGGAAGGCAAGAAAAAGGAGGGGAAAGGAGGAAGGAAAAGACGCACTAACGCCGACTGAGCACACGTGCTAAGCCAGCCTGTGACCTGTGACAAGTGTCCAGATTGCAAAATATCTTTGAACCTTTACAGCGCACCTTGTAAGTTAGACACAACTACCATCCCATTTTACAGATGACAAAACTGAAGCTCAGGAACAAGTCCCCAGCCACACAGCCAGGAGGGGGCAGAGACCAGGGCACGCACGAAGCCTGTCTGACTGACTGAAGAGCCCGGGGCTTAGAGAGCCGCTCTCCCGCCTCCCCCAGCCCCATTCTGACACCTTTGCCATCATACTTGACTGCGCCTCCCTGCTTCAGGATGAAATAGGCACCTGCGACGTAGGGGCCATATCGCTCCTTGACGTAGGTGAAGGACCTGCCGGGAGAACAGTAGCCGAGGGTGAGCCTTGGGAACACCACACCCCTCGCCAGGCCCCAGTGCTGCTGAGAGGGTCAGAGTCCACAGCACAGGACTGAGACTGGCAGGCAGGCAGGCAGACAAAGACTGCAAATATTTACTGAGGGTCTATGAAGTGCTGGGCACCGGGGGACAGTGGTAATCAAAAGGCAGATAATTGTCCCTGCCCTTGTGAAGTTATTTCACTGGGGAAACAGGTAACCGGGAAGTAAAAACAAATTGCAGAATATCAATTCGGTGATGCACCAAGGGACAGACCAGGAGTGGCTTGGGTCAGGGGTAGGGATAGAGGAGGCTAATTTAATTTGGGTGTTAAGAAATGCTTCTCGGAAGAGGTGACACTTGCGCAGAGATTTGAGTGTGGGAAGGAATGTAGAGGTCAAGGTAAGAATCTGCCAGGCTAAGGGAACAGCTAGTGCAAAGGCTCAGGGGCTTGAATTACGATGGTTGAACAAATAGCAATAAGGACACCATGCTGGCGGGGGTGAGCGGTGTCCCTGGTAGGGGTCTCAGAGCTCAGGAGGGGCCAGGTTTTCGGCCTTAGAGTTTGGCTTTTATTCTAGTTGTGGTTGGAAACCATTTGAGGTGTTTTTTTTTTTAAGATTTTTTTTTTGATGTGGACCATTTTTAAAGTCTTTATTGTATTTGTTATACTAATGCTTCTGTTTTATGTTTTGGTCTTTTGGCCACGAGGCATGAGGGATCTTAGCTCCACGACCAGGGATTGAACCTGCAGCCCCTGTATTGGAAGGCAAAGTCTTAACCACTGGACTGCCAGGGAAGGCCCCATTTGAGGGTTTTGAACAAAGTAGTAATGTTATCTGTTTCCCTTTCTTAAGAGTCCTCTGGCTGCTGTGTAGACTATAATAGGGGGCAAAAGGTGACCAGTTAGGAGATGACTGCAGTAATCCAACCATAAAATCAAAGGGCTCAGACCAGGCTATAAACAGCAAGGAGGTGACCGACCACCGGTCAAATTTGGGATATTCTGGTATTTTATTGATGGACTGGATGTGGAGGGAAGGGATGCAAAGAGAGGAATCAGGGATTCCTTAGAATGTGGTCTGAACAACCGGGTAAGCAATGGTGCCATTGACTGGGATGGAGAAGGCTTGTGGGTGAGAAGACTTTTTAAGGGGGAAACAAAGGGTTAGCCACGTTAGGTCTGAAGTGCCAGCTAGACCTCCAAGAAGAGATGGGCACTGGGTTGCGTCTGTGAGCCGGAGAGCTTGGGAAGTGTGTGGGCTGGAGACGAAGATGCAAGTGGGCAAGGCTGGCACTGGAAGCCCCAGGGCTGCCTGGAGTGGCAAGGGCGGGGTGGGCACTGACTGGGGAAGCCTGAACAGCAGGGTCATGCAGGCCAGGGGTTCTCACCGATTTTTCTGGAGCACCTTCAACATCTGCTTCTGGAGCAGGTACTCCCTCACAGCCTCCACATCATAGAAGCGGTCAGCCAGGAACTGGAGCAGCGTCCTCCCCTTCCTCTGACTGCCCTCCGGGTCCATTGACCTGCTCAGGCCACGGATGCCGCTGGTACCCCCGTTCCATACTGGAGCCACCAGGCGAAGGGACTGGGGAGGAGGAGAGGGGAGGAGAGGCTGAGCCTGGAGCCTCCTGTGAGACACACAGCCAGATCCCCCTGCTTTTGCTCCCAAGTCTCCCCTCCTCAGTGCTTCCCTGCTCACTTAATTCTCCTCTCAGAACTTACAATTCTTTTGGATCCATAAAATTTCCCCATGTTTCCCCCAAGTTCTTCCCTTTAATCAACCTTAAATTCTCTTTGATTTGGCCAAACGGTCTTGGTTTTCCTAAATTCTCCCCCTAATTTCCCCCTAAGCCCGTTCTCTCAAAACCTCTATTATCTGAACTCTTAATGTCCCACAAATCCTCCCCTTAATTTTATCCAAATCCCACCAGACTTCCGGAATAACGCATTCCTTTCCCCCAAATACAATCTTAATTTCTCTCCAAACCACCCTTAGCTTATCTCTTAAAGCTCCCAAACTCTTCCTTCAATTTCCCCTCCAAAGTTTTCTCTTAGTCTGCCTCAATTTCTCTTTTTGCTTTAACCAAACTCTCCCGATAATTTTGCCCAAATCCTTATTTTCCCTTAAAATTCCTCTTAAGTTCCCAACCTCTTACTTTAAGTTTTCCTAGGTCCATTCCTTGATTTTGCCCAATTCCTTCTAAATTCTCTCCACAATATGTCAAATCCTCCCCTTAATTTCCCCTAGGTCCTTCCCTTAGAATTCCCAAATTCACCTCTTGGATCCTGCCCCCACCCCCCATCATCCCTTTGATTTTCCATCAAAATTTCTAACTCTCCCATGAGTTTCCCTCACCTTTGGTTCTCTACCCTTGCACCTCAAATCCCAGTTTCTCTGCCAATCCCTCCCAAACCCTCAGCCCTTGCAGGTCCCACTCTCGCCAGCCCCTCGGCTCCAGGAGCTCGCAGTCGGATCCCTCCCTCTGATTGGCTGGGCGCGCTTTCTCGGACCGCACGCGCTGCTTCCCCATTGGTTACCACTGGTTTCTCTCCTCCGCGGCCTGTGAGCCTCACCGATCCTTCCCGGCCCCCGACGGCCACGTCTCCGCGCCCAGCTCGAGGCCTAGCGGGAGAGACCCCCTGCTCCCCCTCGCTACTTGGTCCCTGGGCGCCGACAGAGGCCCTGAAAGCAGAGCAGACACTAATTAGGGGTGGGCTCCAGAAGCTTCGTTCACTTACCGCCCTGGGGGCCGCCATCTCGCTAGGATTATGTAACCGGAAGGGGCTGGTCTTTTCTTATCTAACCCACCCGGTTCAGGGTTTGGCGTCTTTTCTTTTGGCCCCGCCCCCTCCGTTTTCCAGCCCTCCTCTTAAAGGAGCACACACTTATAACTCTTCTCGGGTTTAGGGATCGCTTGGAGCTCCCTCTGCCATGGGCCTTAAAATGGGACTCGGCAGCCTTTTCCTAGGAGAGCGTGGGCAGTTCTTCCTGTTGGAATACCATCCTTCCCTCCGACTGCACTCATAGTCCACCTGAGGTTCCCTGTTCCTCTACCTCTAACTTGCTACCTCCTTAGAACAGGGAATGATGCGTTGAGAAACTGTCCACCTCTTCTTTAAAGCAGGGTCAGGGAAGGGAAGCGTCCAGTAGATGGTGAGGTTAGACCTCAGGGTAAAGGACAGAGGTGAGATCTCAAGACTAGTATTGTGATGTGTTGGCAATTTCAGTTTGGAGTTCCAGGCTACATCTTAGTGTGAAAATTCAATATGAAGTCTTGTGGATAGAATTACTCATTCATTCCTTCTACAAATATTTACTGAGTCCCTACCACGTGGCAGGCACTGTTCCGGGTAGTGAGGTTGCCATGGGACCAAGACTCTTTCTCAGGGAGACGACATTCCAGGCAGGGAAAGGATGGATAAGAAACACATGAATAAGCAAGATAATTTCAGACAGTGTTCGATAAGAGGCAAATAAAAACAGGCAATATGGGCTTCCCTGGTGGCTCCGTGGTTTAGAGTCTGCCTGCTGATGCAGGGGTCACGGGTTCGTGCCCCGGTCCGGGAAGATCCCACATGCCGCGGAGCGGCTTGGCGCATGAGCCATGGCCGCTGAGCCTGCGCGTCCAGAGCCTGTGCTCCGCAACGGGAGAGGCCCCAACAGTGAGAGGCCGCATACCGCAAAAAAAACCCCCCAAAAAACAGGCAATATAATAGGGAGTGACTGGGGCACAAGGCCATCAGCAAAGACCTCTGTGAAGTGGTGACATTTAAGTGGACGTGAAGGATAACAAGGAAACAGCCATTCAAAGATCTGGGGGGAAAGTGTTTCAGGCAGAGAGGTACAGCCAGTGCAAAGGCCCAGAGGTGGGACCAGCTTGCAGAGAGAGAGGTGGGAGACTGGGTCAGAGAGGTGGGACAAAAACCGTGCTTTATTCCATTTGCCGGGGCATGCCACGATCTGATTTACATTTTCTAAAGATCATTTCTGCCAGGTGGAGAACAGACCTTAGAGAGCAAGGCGGGAAGCACGGAGCCAGCAAAGAGGCTACTGCAATCGTCCAGACAAGAGATGAATGGGGGCAGCAGCAGGGACCGGGCAATGGAAGTGCTAGGTGCTCGGATTATGAGTCTATTTTGAAGACAGAGCCAATAGCTCGAGAAACTAAAAGGAAAGCGATGCCATTTTTGGAGAGGGGGAAACTGGTAAAGTAGCAGGTATGGACGGGTAGGTGTGGTAGGCTGAATAGTTCCCCCACCCCCCAAATGTCCACATCCTGATCCCTGGAACCCGTGAATATGTTACGTTGTATGGTAAAGGGAAGATGTGATTAAGAATCTTGAGATGGGGAGATTATCCTGGATAATCCCGACGGGCCCAATGTAATCACAAGAGTTCTATTTTTTTCTTTATAAATGTATTTATATTTATTTGTTTATTTTTGGCTGTGTTGGGTCTTCGTTGCTGCACGCGGGCTTTCTCTAGTTGCAGCGAGCAGGGGCTACTCTTTGTTGCGGTGCACAAGCTTCTCATTGCGGTGGTTTCTCTTTGTTGAGAAGCACGGGCTCTAGGTGCGCGGGCTTCAGTAGTTGTGGCTCGCGGGCTTAGTTGCTTCGCGGCATGTAGGATCTTCCCAGACCAAGGCTCGAACCAATGTCCCCTGCATTGGCAGGCGGATTCTTAACCACTGCGCCACCAGGGAAGTCCCAAGAATTCTATTTTACTTTTTATTTTTATTTTTTGGCCATGCTGCACAGCATGTAGGAATCTTAGTTCCCCGACCAGGGATCGAATCTGTGCCCCCTGAAGTGGAAGTGCGGAGCCTTAACCAGTGGACTGCCAGGGAAGTCCCACAAGAGTCCTATTTATTTATATATTTATTTATTTTAAAATATTTATTTATTTATTTGTCTGCGCCAGGTCTTAGTTGCAGCATTCAGGGTCTTTAGTTGTGGCTTGCAAACTCTTAGTTGCCTCATGTGGGATTTTAGTTCCCCGACCTGGGATCGAACCCTGGGCCCCCTGCACTGGGAGTGCAGGGTCTTAGCTACTGAACCTCCAGGGAAGTCCCAGAGCCCTATTTAGATGGAGGCAGGAAAGTCAGTAAGTAGAGGATGTGATGACAGGTGCAAGAGGTTGGAATGATGCAGAGAAGGGCGTATGAGCCAATGAATGCAGGTGGCTTCTGGAAACTAGGAAATGGATTCTCCCCTACAGCCTCCAGAAAGAACCCAGACCTGTGGACACACTTTAGACTTCTGACCTCTCGAACTGTAAGATAATAAGTCTGTGTTGTTTTAAGCCACTAAGTTTGTGGTCACTTGTTACAACAGCAATAGGAAACTAATACAGTGGGGTAGATCCCAGCTGAGAGTTCTGTTTTGACCACATTCACCTTGAGATGTCCGAGACATCCAGCTGGAGATGCTAAGTAGTGGTCCGGAGGTCAGGACTGGAGTCAGAGACTTGGGAGCCATTGGCGTATAGGTGGAATTTTAACACCCCTGCAGGAGGGGTTCCAGCGGAGGGAGGCCCGCAGTGCCTCCCCACCTTCTCCATGATGGGGCCCAAGCTGCTAGTGATAATTCTCTGGGCAAGTCTAGGGTCGGCAGAACTGGCTGCTCAGCTGTGGGCCAACAGCCTGGACACCGAGGCACCCTGGCCAAGGGATCGTTTTCTTGGAAGCCACTCCTGGCTCCTCAGGCACATTGTCTGGGAAGCCCTGGGAGGTCCCGAGTGGAGAAGACTGGCAAGGACCAGGGGAGGGGAGCCAGGGGAAGCCAGAGATCAAGAGGGCTGCAGGGGAGGCTGGGGAGGAGGAGTGGGTGGAACCCAGGAGGGGGCGGGACGAGGTGAGGCCGGGCATCCACACACTGGTGAGGGGTCAGGCCTGAGAAGAGGCAGCGAGAGGTGGAGTTTGACCTCCGCCAGAGGGGCTGAGGTTGGATCCTTGTGAGCAGAGTTGAGGTTAGACTTTGATTAAAACAAAACAAAAACACACGAAGCTGCTGATTCTCAGTGGAGAATGGACTTTGGGTGGCCTGAGGGGGTGGGGCTGGCCCTCTCCTACCCCCCACTGCCCTTTACTCCCCCGCCCAGCCCCCGGCTCCCCAGGGGACTGGGTCACTCTGGACCTTGCTACTTCCTGCTCCTGGCTGCCACTGCTCAGAGACTATGGAGCTGTGGAAGCAGCTGAGGCAGGCTGGACTGGTGCCCCCAGGGCTAGGCCCACCCCCGCAGGCCCTGAGGGTGGTGCCCTCAGTGAAGAGGGTGGGTCAGACCCTCATGTTCCCAGGGGCTGACACTGGAGGTGCCGGGGAGAGTCTGCTGTGGCTCTGGAAGGAGCTGGTGAGTGGGGGGTTTTGGAGGGGTAAGAGATGGGGTGGGGGGAGTGGATAAATGAATAGGAATGAGTGTAAATAAAAAGGGCCAGAGATTGAAAGACAGAAAGTCAGAGACAGGAATAGAGAAATAGAGGCAGAGGCAGACACACCCAGAGAACGATGGACACAGACAGAGACATAGAAAGACGCAGAGTGAGAGACAGGACTAGAGAGAGGCAGAGACAGAGAGACCCAGAAAGAGACGAGAGATGGAAAGCAGAGGTTGAGAGCCGCAACAAGGACAGACTCATTAAATCTGAAAGACAGAGAGGTGGAGACAGTCCAAGGCAGGGGCAGAGAAATAGAGACAGACAGAAAGACAGGGATATGGAAGGACAGAGACAGACAGAGACAGCCAAGTAGAGACAGAGAGATGGAGACAGATCACAAGAGAGGGAGACCTAAAAAGAGAGACAAAGAGACTAAGGCTCAAGACACAGAGAAAGAATGAGAGAGATGGAGACAGCACGGGACAATGAAATGGAGAGACCAAGACAAAGGGAGACAGGGCAGAGATCAGAGACAGAAGCAGCATGGCAGTTAGAGTCCAGGGACACAGTGAGGATCCCACCTGCGGTGCTGTGGGCCAGGACTGTTAAAGAGAAAGTAACTTATGACACCTGTTAAAGATACCAAGGCTTGGGGCTTCCCTGGTGGCACAGTGGTTGAGAGTCCACCTGCCGATGCAGGGGACACGGGTTCGTGCCCCGGTCCGGGAGAATCCCGCGTGCCGCGGAGCGGCTGGGCCCGTGAGCTGTGGCCGCTGAGCCTGCGCGTCCGGAGCCTGTGCTCCGCAACAGGAGAGGCCACAACAGTGAGAGGCCCGTGTACCGCAAAAAAAAAAAAAAAGATGGCAAGGCTCTAGGTATGAAGACTGCTGTGATGGGGATTTTGCAGTAGAGGAGAGAGATTGGGCTCAGCTCTGAATACAGCGCGGGCAAAAGGGGGAATTTACAGAGGGGTCAGGGGGTAGAAAATTCCCAAGAGGAAACCTCAGGGGTACAGGGGGGACTCTGGCTGAAGGCAGGTCAGGGTGAGCCACCATCACCTGGGGGAGGGTGGAGGGCGAGGAACCCGGTCAGATAAGGAGGAGGGGGGATTCTTGCTAAAACTGGATTTTACAAAGAAGTGCTGATGGGCCTAGGAAAAGGTTCAGGATCCTGAGTAAAGTTTGGTCAGGAAAAGAATCTTTTCTGGGACTTGAGCTGAGACCTGCTCCCACCCAGGTTTCATGGCAGAGGCACACTAACCCCTTGCCCTCTGGGGTGGGGTGCCCATGACTCCCCCTTCCCACCCGCAGGTGAACCTCCGCCTAGTGGATGTCCAGCTGCTGGGCCAGCTATGCAGCCTGGGGTTGGAGATGGGGGCACTTCAGGAGGAACTGATCACCTTCCTGGAAGAGGAGGAGGACATAGAGCTGGAAGGGAAGCAGGAGGAGGCCTGCGGTCCAGCCCCAGATCACCGCCTCCCTGACTTTGAAATGACTATCTGAGGCCCTGCTGCTGTGCTTTCGGACCCATGAATGGTATGCAAATTTATGCCAAGAGGATGGGGAAACTCGCAGGTCAAATCAACCTGCAAACGTTGATTTGGCATTGGCACGCGCTCCTTGAGCAAGTGCTTTCTCTGAAAATGTCGGAGATTAGATTGAGGGGTGGGCTCCTGAGCTGCGGGCGTGTTTGCAGGTGATGTGGGAGGTTTGCAGAGAAACTCTAGGTGTATTTGCAGATGCGCTGCAGTTGTGTTGCAGGGGAGGCGTGGGTCTTTGCAAATATGATGGAGATGCGTGCGGATGGCTATTGAGTGCTTGAAAAGTGGCTAGGTCTGACTGAGGTGCGCTGTACATGTAAAACACACGCTGAATTTCCAAGCTGGGTGTGATAAGAAGAACAGACAACATTTCAATAATCGTAAAAATTAATTACATTTTGAAATGATAATATTCTGGGTATGTTGGGATAAATAAAAATATGACTAAAGCTAATTTCACCTGTTTATTTGTAAACTCTTTTACTGTGGTAAAATACATATAACATAAAAGTTACCATTTTAACCTTTTTTTTTTTTTTTTTTTTCTGTACACGGGCCTCTCACTGTTGTGGCCTCTCCCATTGCAACGCGCAGGCTCAGCGGCCATGGCTCACAGGCCCAGCCACTCCGTGGCATGTGGGATCTTCCCGGACCGGGGCACGAACCCGTGTCCCCTGCATCGGCAGGCGGACTCTCAACCACTGCGCCACCAGGGAAGCCCCCCTAACCATTTTTAAGTGTACAATTCAGTAGTGTGAAATATATTCACGTTGTTGTGTGAATGTGTTTCATCTTGCAAAACGGAAACTGTACCCCTTAAACAACAAGTCCCCATTCCCCCTCCCCCAGCCCCTGGCAACCACCCTTCTACTTTGGGTCTCTATGAATTTGCCTACTCTAGGGACCTCATGTAAGTGGGATCACACAGTATTTGTCTTTCATGACTGGCTTATGTCACTTAGCATAATGTCCTCAGGGTTCATCCATGTTGCGGTGTGTATCAGAATTTCCTTCCTTTTTAAGCCTGAATAATATTCCATACGTGTGGTATGTACAACCACATTTTATTTGTCGATGGGCACTTGGGTTGTTTCTACCTTTTTTGGCTGTGGTGAAATACATTGCTCTGAACGAGGGTGTACAAATATCTGTCCAAGTCTCTGCTTTCAGTTCTTTTGGGTATGTACCCAGAAGTGGAATTCCTGGATTGTATGCTAAGTCTCTGTGTAATTATTTGAGGAAGTGCCATACTGTTGGCTGTACCATTTGTCATTCCCAGCAACAGTGCACAAGAGTTCCAACTTTCCACCTCCTTGCCAACACGTTATTTTCTTTTTTCTTTTTCCTTTTTTCATGATAGCCATCCTAATGTCTGTGAGGTGATACCTCATTGTGGTTTTGATTTGCATTTCCCTAATGACTAATGATGTTGAGCATCTTTTCCTGTGCTTATTCATCTATTTCTTTTTACATCTTAAAATATGACTGCTAGAAAGCTTAAAATTACATAAGTAGCTCCCACTGTATCTCTCTTGCACTGCACTATTTCAGACGTTTGAAAAAGGAATGTGGGTGTGAGCAGATGAGCGGCGAGGTTTCCTCGAGATTCCCAGGCGCGTTGCAATTGTGTTACAGCGCCACCTGCAGGAGACAGGCAGATATCTGCAGATGGCAGCCGACGAGAAGCAGGGCTGCAAATATAACTCCTGCCTAGGTCCACATCTGTAGAAAAGATGCCCAAGACAGCAGGTGGAGGGCTCCAGCCTGAGGAGAGACAGCTCTTCTGGGAAGACAGTTGGACATTCTTCATAAAACCATTACTCCCAGTGAGGAAAAATACACACTTGCATTTCTGCAATTCTTCAAAACAGTTTTCTGGTTGGGAGTGAGGATATTCCCAGAGAAGTGAGATGCTGGCAGGTGCTGAATTCCTGTCTATGGGGATTTCCGTCTTCAGAAAAACATGCTTCTACTCTACAGCCCGCGAGCCACAACTACTGAAGCCCGCACACCTAGAACAAGAGAAGCCACTTCAGTGAGAAGCCTGCGCACTGCAACGAAGGCCCAACGCAGGCAGAAATTAATAAATAAAATAAAATTTAAAAATACCCTGGTTTTTTTTGTGCAGTGGAGTCACCCAAGACTCGAGGGGTTTGGTGGTTTGGGCTCCATCCTCAAACTGGTCCTCCTTTGCCTACCTTAGCCAGGTCTGCAGCTGCTGGGAGTTCTCCTGTAGGGGGTGGTGCTGGGTAGAATGCTGGAAGTCAGACCCCAGTACCCGGGGAAGGGGAAAGATACCCCAAGAGCATTCAAATAAGCAGAGCCCCCCTCTCTGACACTGGGCACTCTAGAAAGAGGCTGGGGGCAGTCCAGGTCTCTTGGCAGCTACATCCAGTCCGTGGGGGTCACCAGGGCTGGGGAGATGGGGCTCCATGGCCACAGGGTCTGGGTCCTGCTTCACAAATGCCAAGGTACTCTGCCTCTTGCGGGGAAAGAGACTGGGAGGGAGGGAGGCACAGACGGGAGACTGGAGGGGGCGACTTGGGAGGGAATGCTTACTATTCAAGAACAGCATGGTGGGTGGCCCCTGATGTCTGGGTGGGAGTTGCTCTGGGCCATGTTCTGGGCCATAGAGGTGACATCTATGGGGGAATCACCTCAGTCAAACACTCAGGGAAGTTTGGGTGAATGTGGTCAGCTCCCCCTCCCCGGTACTGTCCTTCTCAATGCCAACTTACTGAGCTACATCCAGCAATGATCAAGTCAGCACCAAGTTTGCCCTCTGGAGCTCCCAGCCCAGCAAGGTGGGGGGACCCCTTAACACACAGAGATAGCTAAGATGATCAGGGCCGGGATGGGGGAGCACGGACTCCCCCATCTGCCAACATCTCACTTCTCTGGGAATATCCTCACTCCCAAATAGAAAGTGTTTTGAAGAAGAATTGCAAAAATGTAAGTGTGCATTTTTCCTCACCGGGGAGCATGGAGCAGGATGGGAGAGGACTCAGATAAGGCAAGAGGCCCAGCCTGAAACATCAGGAAAGTGTTCTTAGAAAAGAACCTAAGGAATAAGTAAATATGAGCCAAGCAAAGAAAGAGAATGGGAAAAGAGTAACAAGTAGGAAAACTACACATGCAAAAGTCCTAGAAGATCTAGTGATCTAGACTCTTGCTACTCAAAGTGCGGTCCATGGGCCAGCAGGATGAGCACTGCTGCAGCTATCTACTGCTGCACAACAAACAACCCCAAAACTCAGTTATTTTAAGGAATGACAGCACGTATTTTGCATAGAATCTGCAGTCTGCGGGGATAACTCATCTCTGCTCCACGGTGAGCTACTGCGCTTCAGGTGGAATCATCTGGAGGCACATCCATTCACACGTCTGGTAGTTGATGCTGGCTATGAGCTGGGGCCTCTGTTCCTCTGCAGGCCATCTCTCCATATGGGTGAGACTGGCTTTCACACAGCATGGTGGGTGGGTTCCAAAGGCAAATGTCATGAAGAGAGAGCCAGGCAGAAGCCACATTGCCTTGTAAAACTTAGCTTCAGATGCCAGGCAGTCACCCTCGCCATATTCCTCCTGTTATGGCAGTCGCAAAGGTTCAGGGGAAGGGGAAATGGTTCCCACCTCTTTATGGGGAGTGCAAGGTTCTGGAAGCATGTGGACCAGGGAAACCAAGCAGGACCCTGTGGGGCCCTCCCAGGTACAAAAGCCCCTCTGTGTCCCCTGCTTCTTGTTTGCAGAAAGAGGCTTTAGTCTCCTAGACCTTCCCTGAGTTCCAAAGAGCAGATTCAGACAGTTACTAGGAATTAGGGAAGTGAGAGAATGCAGAAACAAAGGAAAAACAGTCAATCAAGAAAAGTAATGATGGCTTAAACAATGGTTCAGCAATAAAGCAGAGTGCTAGTTCCTTCTCAGGCGATATATACAGCGGTCTGATGCATACCTTTGAGTTGTTCTGCAGAAATTAAGACCTCGACTCAGGTGGAGGATGGTGACTAAATGCTGACCACAAGCATGTAGACCCCAGACTGGTTGGAACCAGAAGGTTGATGATTAAGATTCCTGAAACATCACCCTGTTACTTCACCACCAACCAATCAGAAGAAAGTCATGTACTCTGAAGCCCTAACCTCAAAAGTTGCCTTTAAAAACCCTTCCTAATACTTACCTGGCAGGGGAGATACCATGATCACGAAGGTGGTTTTCCCAGGGTGAGGCTTATCCATTGCACTCCGGATGTGCTGACCCCTGTGGTTTCCCCAAATGTGGGAAATTGACTACATAATCTGTGGTAGTGGAAGACTGTGTTTCTGCTTTTCCCCGACAAACCTCGTTTAAGAGTAGCATTTGAGGGAATTCCCTAGCAGTCCACTGGTTGGAACTTCACACTTTCACTGCTGAGGGCTCAGGTTTGATCCCTGGTCAGGGAAATAAGATCCCACAAGCCATGCAGCATGGCCAAAAAACAAAACCAAAAACACTCTTCCTGAAAACCATCAGGGAGTTTGGGTCTTTTGAGCACAAGCTGCCCATCGTCCTTGCTTGGTGCTTGCAAATAAATGCTATACTTTCCTTTACCACAACTTGGTGCCAGAAGACTGACTTTGCTGCACAATAGGCAAGCAAAATCAAGCTCAGTTCAGTAACAACAGGAAATATTGCTGTGGTCATTTTCAGAAAACACAAACTGCCACAGAATCACTGGGAAGCTTGGTAGATGTGTTGATTGTCAAGTTCCACACTAGACCTACTGAATCAGAATCTACATTTTGTAAGATTCTCAGGTGCTTCCTTTGCATATTTGATGCAAGAAGCACTGTTCTACCTCACAAATATGGCACTGTTTTGAGCAGGAGGGGACATAAGTTTTGAAAGCTCCCTCTAGCTGCTGTGTGGAGGGTGGGTTAGAGGAGTTTCAAGTGGTGGTTAGATACAAGTAACCAAAGGAAAAAATAGATAAATTGGAATTCATCAAAACTGAATACTTTTGTGCATCAAAATATATGATCAAAAGTGAAAAGACTGGGCTTCCCTGGTGGCGCAGTGGTTGAGAGTCCGCCTGCCGATGCAGGGGACACGGGTTCGTGCCCCGGTCGGGGAAGATCCCACATGCCGCGGAGCGGCTGGGCCCATGAGCCATGGCCACTGAGCCTATGCGTCCAGAGCCTGTGCTCCGCAACGGGAGAGGCCACAACAGTGAGAGGCCCGCGTACTGCAAAAAAAAAAAAAAAGTGAAAAGACCAATTACCAGTACAGTAAGTCCCCTCCATACGAACTTTCAAGTTGTGAACTTTCAAAGATGTGAACGTCTGTTTGCATGTCCAGTCACGTAAGTTAGTCCATGTGTCTGGTGTACATTGTCACGTGCATGCATCCTCTACAAGTGGTTGTGGTTTTGTGTACTTTACTGTACAGTACCGTATAGAGTACAGTAGCACAGTATCTTTATTTCAAGCCCAGGATGTCCGGAAGTAAGCATAAAAGCAGTGGTGATGTAGCTGGTACAGTACTACCCAGACATCACTGGATCGTTTTTTTCAAGAGGGTACATAGAACTGAATCCAGCAAGAAACCAGAACCTGTGCCATCAACGCCAGGTGTGAGTGAAACTGCAGCTTACCCTTCGTCTCCTATTGCTGATGATCCTTCAGTTCTACCATCTCTCACCTCCTCTCCCTCCTCCAGTCAGTAACTCTTCTTGCCTGTTCACTCCATGCCAGCCCCTGTATGCCAGCTGTTGTACTGTACTACTGTACTTTTCAAGGTACTGTACTGTAAGATTAAATGTTTTCTTTATTTTTTGTGCTCGTTTTTTAAGTATTATTTGTGTGAAAAGTATTATAAACCTATCACTGCTCAGTACTATATAGCCGATTGTGTTAGTTGGGTACCTGGGCTAACTTTGCTGGACTTACGAACAAATTGGACCTATGAATGCACTCTTGGAATGGAACTCGTTCATATGTAGGGGACTTGCTGCACTGAAATGAAATCAGTTATTTATTTATTTACTATTATTTTTGGCCATGCCGTGCAGCTAGCAGGATCTTAGTTCCCTGATCAGGGATTGAGCCTGGACCCTCAGCAGTGAAGCGTGGAGTCCTAACCACTGGACTGCCAGGAATTCCCTGAATCAGTAATTTAAAAACTCCCAAAAAACAAAAGTCTAGGACCAGATGGCTTCACAGGTCAATTCTACCAAACATTTAGAGAAGAATTAATGCCTATCCTTCTGAAACTATTCCAAAAAATTGCAGAGGAAGGAATGCTTCTGAACTCATTCCATGAGGCCAGCATCACACTGATATCAAAACCAGAAAGAGACATCACAAAAACAGAAAATTACAGGCCAATATCACTGATGAACACAGATTCAAAAATCCTCAAAAAAATAGTAGCAAACAGAATCCAACAATACACTAAAAGGATCATACACCATGATCAAGTGGGATTTATCCCAGGGATGCAAGGATTTTTCAATATCTGCAAATCAATCAATAAGAATAAAAACCATATGATCATCTCAATAGGTGCAGAAAAAGCTTTTGATAAAATTCCTCAACATAATAAAGGTTGTAGATGACAACACCCATAGCTAACATCATACTCAATGGTGAAAAGCTGAAAGCATTCCCTCTAAGATCAGAAACAAGACAAGGATGCCCACTCTCGCCAGCTTTATTCAATATAGCTTTGGAAGTCCTAGCCCCAGCAATCAGAGAAGAAAAAGAAATAAAAGGAATCCAAATTGGAAAGGAAGAAGTAAAACTGTCACTGTTTGCTGATGACATGATATTATACATAGAAAGATGTATGCCACCAAAAAACTGCCAGAGCTCATCAATGAATTCGGTAAAGTTGCAGGATACAAAATTAATATACAGAAATGTGTTGCACTTCTATACACTAACAATGAATTATCAGAAAGAGAAATTAAGGAAACAATTTCATTTACCACTGCATCAAAAGGAATAAAATACTTAGGAATAAATCTAACTAAAGGTAAAATACTTGTACTCTGAAAACTATAAGATATTGATGAAAGAAACTGAAGATGACACAAACAGATGGAAAGATACACTGTGTTCATGGATTGGCAGAATTAATATTGTTAAAATGGCCTTACTACCCAAGGCAATCTACAGATTCAGTGCAATCCCTATCAAAACACCAATGGCATTTTTCACAGAACTAGAACAAATAATTTTAAAATTTGTATGGAGACACAAAAATCCCCATATAGCCAAAACTGTCTTGAGAATGAAAAATGGAGCTGGAGGTATCATGCTTCCTGACTTCAGACTATACTACAAAGCTTCAGTAATCAAAACAGCATGTTAGGGCTTCCCTGGTGGCGCAGCGGTTGAGAGTCCACCTGCCAATGCAGGGGACATGGGTTCGTGCCCCGGTCCGGGAAGATCCCACATGCCGTGGAGCAGCTAGGCCCGTGAGCCATGGCCGCTGAGCCTGCGCATCCGGAGCCTGTGCTCTGCAAAGGGAGAGGCCACAACAGTGAGAGGCCTGCGTACCACCAAAAAACAAAAAAACCCCAGCATGGTAGGGACTTCCCAGGTGGCACAGTGGTTAAGAATCCGCCTGCCAATGCAGGGGACATGGTTTCGAGCCCTGGTCCAGGAAGTTCCCACATGCCTCAGAGCAACTAAGCCTGTGCGCCACAACTACTGAGGCTGCGCTCTAGAGCCCACGACCCACAACTACTGAGCTTGCGAGCTGCAACTACTGAAGCCCGTAAGCCTAGAGTCCGTGCTCCGCCACAAGAGAAGCCACCGCAGTGAGAAGCCCATGCACCGCAACGAAGAGTAGCCCCCGCTCACCACAACTAGAGAAAGCCTGTGCGCAGCAACAAAGACCAAACACAGCCAAAAATAAATAAATTAATTAAAACCCCCCCAAAAACCAAAAAAACAGCATGGTATGGTTCTCTCTTTCCAGACCTGGCTAAGGAGGAGGCTCCATTATGGGAGCTGACATCCGCCGTGACAAGGACTGAAAGTTTTGGCCCAAGGAGCCCAAGAGCCAGGACATCCACCTAAGACTGTTGGTCAAGCTGTACATGTTTCTGGCCAGACGAACCCACTCCACTTTCAATCAACTTGTGCTAAAGAGGTTGTTCATGAGTCGCACCAATCAGCCACCTCCATCTCTTTCCCAGGTGATCTGGAAGATGAAGCTTCCTGGCCAAGAAGGCAAAACAGCTCTGGTTGTAGGGTCTATAACCAATGATGTGCCCGAACTGAAGGTGTGTGCTCTGCAAGTGAGTAGCATCCTCAAGGCTGGGGGCAAGATCCTCACCTTCGACCAGCTTGCCCTGGACTCTCACAAGGGTTGTGACACTGTTCTCCTCCCTGGTCCTCGAAAGGGCTGAGAGGTGTACAGGCAATTCTGCAAGGCCCCAGGAACCCCACATAGCCACACCAAACACTATGTATGCTCCAAGGGCCAGAAGTTTGAGCGGGTCAGAGTCGATGGGTCAGCCGTGGCTACAAAAACTAATCCCAGATCCTGCCTTGTTATTAAAAAGATTTTGGATGCTGAAGAAAAAAACACAGTATGGTATTGGCACAAAAACAGACACATAGATCAATATGACAGAATTGAGAGCCCAGAAATGAGCCCACACATATATAGTTAATTAATGTATGACGGGGACTTCCCTGGTGGTCCAGTGGGTAAGACCCTGTGCTCCCAATGCAAGCGGCCCTGGTTCGATCCCTGGTCGGCGAACTAGATCTCCTGCGTGCCACAACTAAAAAAAAAAAAAAGATCCCACATGCCTCGAGGAAGATCCCATGTGCTGCAACTAAGACCTGGTGCAGCCAAAATAAATAAATAATTAATTTAAAAAATTAATATACAAAGGGGAAAAGACAGTCTCTTCAGTAAATGGGAAAACTGAACAACTCATGTAAAAGAATAAAATTAGGACATTTTCTAACATTATACACAAAAGTAAACTCAAAATGGATTAAAGACCTAAGTGTAAGATCTGAAGTCAAAACACCTAGAAGAAAACACAAGCAGAACAGTTTTTGATATAAATCACAGCAATAATTTTTTTTGGATTTGTCTTCTAAGGCAAAGGCAAGGATGAATGGATAAGCAACATGTCATGTATCCATACAATTGTACATTATTCAGCCATAAAAAGGAATGAAGCGGGGCTTCCCTGGTGGCGCAGTAGTTGAGAGTCCGCCTGCCGATGCAGGGGACACGGGTTCGCGCCCCAGTCTGGGAAGATCCCACATGCCGCGGAGCGGCCGGGCCCGTGAGCCATGGCCGCTGAGCCTGCGCGTCTGGAGCCTGTGCTCCACAACGGGAGAGGCCACGACAGTGAGAGGCCCGCGTACCGCAAAAAGAAAAAAAAAAGAAATATTACTCTAGTTTCAAGTCTGTGTTTTTGTCAGGGAGGCAGTGTCAGTACAAGTACTTCAAAGGCAAACGTTCAGAATCAAAATACCTGTCCAGTGGTTGATGATCCCACAGTTTGGGAACCAGTTCAAGAATCCCATACAGTTATCTGTGTCTTCTGAACGTGCTTATCATAATATCTGAAATATTTTTCCAGTTTCAAATCCTCTTTTTGTCAGGGAAGCAGAGTTGGGATTTATAATTAGCACCAAAACTTACATTTCTGCTGTTATGATGGGTTATCTTATACAATAATATGTGATGTTGTCTTTTAAGATTTCACAAAGATATTTTAGATACAGAACAGATATATTAGGAGAAATTAAAGCACCATCACTTCTGCTGGTTGGCGACCAAACATCTTTTTAAAGATATATGTGAACTTAGTTTTTTAAACAACTCATGTCCAACTGGTTGTATGCCACCGAAGCTATCTTGTCTAGCAGAAATATCAGTATCCTTTTGGTTTAGTATGTAACCAACCAGTTTAAGGGTGTCAGGGCCTGCTCCGTTCCATGTATCATTAGTTTATCTTTTACAATATTCCTTACTTTCTCTGTGAGAGATTCAGCCACCATACCTCCTAGAATTTCCATGGCCTTGTCCTTGATAAGTGAACTAAACAAATCCATGGGGGAGAACGTGAGGTGTGTCTGCTCATTTCAGTCCCTGTCCTGAATTTATCTCCTCTTAGAGAAGTCATGGGACATGCATATTTCACAAAGAAAGTGGTCCTGGACAATGAGCCTGTGACACGGTACATGGCGTCACTTGATGTACCAGGTTACTTCCCTCCCACTTGTTTGACCACCATGATGTCTAATCATAAAAATGCCAGAAGTCGTGAGATGCAATGAGTCCTTCCTCCTGCAGTATTGTGGGAGCACCGCCGAGTGGTTCAACCACTGGGGCCACATCTCACCACCATCCAGTGCTCAGAAGGGGAAGTGGGCAGTCTTTAAAAGCTTTTATATAAGAAATGAAACATTTTGAAGTTGTTTTCATGCTGTGGTAGGCTGAATAAGGGTCCCAGGGATATCCACAATCTGATCTCTGTGAGCTGTGAAAGTTACATTACGTGATCAAGGGGCCTTTGCTCATGGGATAAAGTTAAGGATCTTAACTTGGGGAGATGATCCTGGATTATCCAGGTAGGATCTAAATGGGATCACAAGGGTCCCTATACTGGGAGTAAACAGAGAGAGATTTGAGTACAAGAAGGAAGAAGGTGATGTGAGGATGGACCAGAGGGAGAAAAGGTGATGGATGTAGTGAGGGACCATGAGCCAAGGGATGAGGAGAGCCTCCAGCAGCTGGAAAGGCAAGGAATCCAATTGTCTCCAAGAGCAGCAGAAAGGAACGTGATCCTGCAGACGCTGATTTCAGCCCAGAGAAACCTACTGGAGATGTCAAGACCGCTGACTGTTAGAGGATGAATCTGTGCTGTGAATCTGCTAAATTTGTGGTAATTTGTCGCAGCAGCCATACATGCTATTGCCAATAGTATGCACGTCAGCCAAACGTAAATTTCTAAAGACTTCAGCATTAAGACCTAAATTGTTTATTTTTTTAAAAAAGCTTCTTTTTCAACCAGGTAAACACTAAGTATGTATTTTTATTATTTTTTTTATGTTTTATTTTTTTTTGCGGTACGCGGGCCTCTCACTGCGGTGGCCTCTCCCGCTGCGGAGCACAGGCTCCAGACGCACAGGCTCAGCGGCCATGGCTCACGGGCCCAGCTGCTCTGCGGCATGTGGGATCTTCCCACACTGGGGCACGAACCCGTGTCCCCTGCATCGGCAGGCGGACTCCCAACCACTGCGCCACCAGGGAAGCCCTGAAGTTTTGTTTTTGTTTTTTTTTTAAGATGTTGGGGGTAGGAGTTTATTAATTAATTAATTTATTTTTGCTGTGTTGGGTCTTCGTTTCTGTGCGAGGGCTTTCTCTAGTTGTGGCAAGCGGGGGCCACTCTTCATCGCGGTGCGCGGGCCTCTCTTGTTGCGGAGCACAGGCTCCAGACGCGCAGGCTCAGTAGTTGTGGCTCACGGGCCCAACTGCTCCGCGGCATGTGGGATCCTCCCAGACCAGGGCTCGAACCCGTGTCCCCTGAATTAGCAGGCAGATTCTCAATCACTGTGCCACCAGGGAAGCCCCCTGAAGTTTTTTTTAAGGAAGGTGATAAGTCATGAAAGTCATCTTACATACTAAAGTATTTCTGGCTTTTTGTACAAGCTTTTTGGAGAACAACAAAAGAGAAAATGCACTGATGTTATTTGGAGTGAGGTGAAGAACATGTGGCCTGTGTTTCCTAAAGGAACATTCTCTCCTTTGAAATGAACCGAGCAAGCAAACAAAATCCTTTTTCATGAGATTACTTCCTTAAGCCTAGAGAGTAAAAATGTATATGATGGAAGCTTAAAAGCAGTTTAGTTAGTAAAAGCATGTGACAAAATGAGACTTTTCTCCATTTGACAAGGAGCCTCCATACTCAGAGAAGGGACTCTGTCTTGACACAGTAAGTGTGTGGTTAAATTTCATCTTAATTGAACCTAGTTTTGGCCAACTAATCTGCTCCTTAGAGCTCTTTTACTCTAATCAAATTTATTTTAAAAAGAGTGGGAAAAGAATCTAAAAATAAAAGAGTGGATATATGTATATGTATAACTGATTCACTTTGCTGTACACCTGAAACTAACACAACATTGTAAATCAACTATACGCCAATAAAAATGAAAAAAAAATCTTTCAGTTTTGAAAGAGCCCTTTCAAAAGAAAGGCTCTTTACAGGCAAGTCACTTCCAGTGTTAACTATTAAAATATTTTACTGTTTGGCGTAGGTAGGCAAGCAGCAGTGCGTGTTTACATGGAGGCACAACGGCATTGCGTCCACGGTCTCAGGCTCCCTCCCAGTGTAGTCCCAAGAGATCTGGACAACCGGCAGAACAGCCCATCAGTCCTGGCCCACTATACTAATAACCACAAGGTAATCAGACCTGATGAACAAGAAGTGGCAAGTATTCTGAGTGCCTAGTATGACACATACGTTCCAAAGGGCAGTAGAGGAATACTACTAATATTGATCAGTGACAATGACATCAAAGATGACTGTGACATCCATTGGTGAGAATGATGCCAGTGGCAAGGTTCAGCTCTAGTTATCAGCAACTTAAGCAGTGTGTGAGGGTTCCATGGTCTGTGGGGCATCCTCGTCTGTGACCATTCAGGGACCTGCCACATCTATGGAGCTCTTAGGACTCCAACAGTCTGAGGGCTGCTGGACCACCCTCCAGAGTAAAGGACAAGTTACTGCACATAAATCTCCATAAACTCCATGTAAGAGGATGAATGGTACTTTGTGGGGCTTCTGGCAGAACCTAAGGAGAGAATTCCATGCAGCAAGGCCATGGCTCTACAGCAGTAGCAAAACAGCTCCTAATCTGCTCCTAAGCCTCAGGAGACAGACATGGGATGTAATGTGACCAGTTAGCCAGAACTTGGTATCATGTCCTTCGTTCTATCACATCCCGCAAATTAAGGTCAGGTGGGGAGGGCAGCATTCATGACGAATGGAAGTGGTATGTCCAGGATTAGACAAGGGCAGGTGGCCCAGACCATTGGCACCTACTACTCCTGCACTGACACCTGTACACAGCTCTCTCCTGTGGGCTCCTGGGATGTTCACTCTGACTGGTCAACAAAGGAGAAGGTGGGCTTCCCTGGTGGCGCAGTGGTTGAGAGTCCGCCTGCCGATGCAGGGGACACGGGTTCATGCCCCGGTCCGGGAAGATCCCACATGCCGCGGAGCGGCTATGCCCGTGAGCCATGGCCGCTGAGCCTGCGCGTCCGGAGCCTGTGCTCTGCAACGGGAGAGGCCACAACAGTGAGAGGCCCGCGTACCGCAAAAAAAAAAAAAAAAAATCTCTAGGAGGAAAAATCAACACCATTGAGAACCACTGAACTAGACAAATATTTTTTAAAGGCTAAATCTAAACGATGAAGATAATAATGAATGAAAAAAATAGAGATAGATAAACCTTATATGTAGCAAAGTGCCATTTCAATAAATACAAAATAATATTTCAGGCATAATACAGCAGATCAGAAACCAGTAAGAGGTCCTTTGGGCACTTTTCATGTTCTGTTCTTTTCGTTCAAAGCATCTTTGAACACTGTTTAAACATGAATCTCATGGTTTTCCCTAATTATAGAGTCAGAAAATACAGCTGCAAATAAAGCAAAGTCACTTCTCTCATGGAGCTCACTCTCTAAAAGTTGTGGAGACAGAAGATAAACAAATAAATAAATGTATACTGTGTCAGTTGAAGATATGGACTATAAAGAAAATTAACGGATTCATTTCCTTTGAAGAGCTGACATACTAGCATGTTGGGTGGGAAATTCCTTGTTTTGTGGGACAGTCCTGAGCCTTTTACCGCATTTTAAAATCTTGTCCCCACGTTCTAAGCTCTGGAAGGCCCGTCAAGTCACAGATAGAGCCAAACTATGGCCCGCCCCTACATTTTCTAATGCTCTCTGAGTGGCGGTCAGTGCCATCGCCAGTTGAGAAAAAATTCTAAATCTTTAACATTTATCTCCAGGGGTTTTTTTTGCCTTCTCTTTGGGGAGTAAGGGACTTCCTGGGAAAGTAGACAGGTCTGTGACCTCCCCAGGATCACCTGGAAGTGATCTGAATAAAGAGGACCCTTGCCCTACTTTTTTTTTTTTTTTTGCTCAGGGCGATTTTCTCTTAGAAGAAATTCACCTGTAACTCTGAGTCCATTCTTTCCTGGGGCACACAGGAAAATATTATGTCTAAATTTTCCCAACTACCATCCCTATTTCCTGGGAAAGAGACGTTTTGGTGGCAGAATGTGGTGGGGAGAATATTAACAGGCAAGGATGACATTCCCAAGCGCTCTTGCTCAGGGAGGGCAGCTCTGGGCTGTCCTCACCGCGCTGAGGACCAAGAGACCATGGACAGCTCCCAGCCTTTTTTCCTTTGCAAATGCAGGAAGGGACACAGGAAAACAGGGCCAGGCAGGAGATATGGGGATATATGGATACATAGAGCTGATTCATTTTGTTGTACAGCAGGAACTAACACAACACTGTAAAGCAACTATACTCCAATAAAGATGAAAAAAAAAAAAAAAGAAAACGGGGCCAGCTGATGCCCACACAAAGATGAGCAGGAGGAAGCAACCAGAGGTGGTAGACACATCATGAACGTAACTTCTTCTTAGCCCCCTCCAGTGTCCTGAGCCCTCCTGGCCTCTTCAGCCCAGGCTCTGGGGGAAAAGATACCTATAAAACACGCCAACAGGGCTTCCCTGGTGGCGCAGTGGTTGAGAGTCCGCCTGCCGATGCAGGGGACACGGGTTCGTGCCCCGGTCTGGGAAGATCCCACATGCCGCGGAGCGGCTGGGCCCGTGAGCCATGGCCGCTGAGCCTGTGCTCCGGAGCCTGTGCTCCGCAAGGGGAGAGGCCACAACAGTGAGAGGCCCGCCTACCGCAAAAAAAAAAAAAAAAAAAAAAAAAAAAAAAAAAAAAAAAAAAAAAACACGCCAACACTTCATGTTTCATCTCACCTTTCCCCAAGAACTCCCTCTCACCTGCTCCTCATCACCCCCTTTCCACATGCACTGCCCCCTCCTAACTCTTGGTCCATCAAGACTTGCTCCTGTCTCCCCGTATCTGCTTACACAGTCCCCGCCTGGGGTGCCCTCTTCCCCTTTCTCCATCAACCTGCTCCTTCCCCTTTTACAGCCAGGCTCACTGGCCGTCTGCCATAGTTCATCCCAGCCTCCAAAGGTGGACAGTAGGGACCCCCTCTGAACTCCTGCCTCCGATTCTCTTCTCCTCTGTGCTGTAACAACGTGTTCAGGAGCAGTTCCTCTATTCACGTCATGTGTCCTGTGGATCCCCGAGCACCCGAGAGACAGGCAGGCTGAGCCTAGATATGCTTCTCAATGGGGCCATCACTCCTACTCAAGGGTCTGGCACAGAAAAATGGCTATAAAGTGTTCAGAGCATGAGGAAAGGAAGGAAAGATGGATGAATGGGTGGGCACCTGCTTCAGCTCCCACATAATTACTATGGGAGTGCTTAGGGTGTGAAGAAACGGACATCCACATACACCCACAGCAGTGTATTGGTGCCAGTTTTATACAAGGTAAGGTGTAGGATTCTCTCCTAAATGTTTTTTGGGGGGTTTTTTTGTTTGTTTATTTTTTGCGGTACGCAGACCTCTCACCGTTGTGGCCTCTCCCGTTGCGGAGCACAGGCTCCGGACACGCAGGCTCAGCGGCCATGGCTCACGGGACCAGCCGCTCCGCAGCATGTGGGATCTTCCCAGACCGGGGCACGAGCCCATGTCCCCTGCATCGGCAGGGAAGCCCAATGTTTTGTTTTTGAGGTAAAATTCACATAATCTAATATTCACCACTTTAACCATTTTGAAGTGTGAGACCAAGGGAATGTGGCCCATCCGGTCCTACCAGAGTTCTACTGTGCTGCAGAATATGCCCAGGGTGGCCACAGTCCTGCACTGCCTGTCTTGCAGGCAAGAGTCAGCCCATCTCTGCCCGGCAGTTGATGTCCAGAGCACTAATCTGAACCAGAGGGTGACATCAGGACACATAAAGGTATCTCTCACACACCCACACACCACACACCCGGTATCTCTCACACACCCACACACCACACACCCACACACCCACACACAACCCCCGTGGGAACTGCTAGACTCACTCAACCCAAAAATGTCCTCAAGTAGCCTGAGCATGGAGACAGGATGATTTGGGGAGGAGAGTAACTAACCACCATCCTTAGACAAAATGATAGACGTGCCTTTGTTTAAAAACGATCCTGCTCTCATGAGAAGTGATGTCCCAGCGCACACCTCCTAGGGAGGGTGGTGCTGAGACATGCATCCCATCTGAATGGGGTAGGGGTGAGTCTCCTGTAAGTGCAAACACTGCAGATTTCCTTCTCCCTGCTCTTTCCCCATTAATGGACCTGCCGAGGAGCCTCAGCACCTTTCTCCCTGCAGAGGTTATTTTGGGCATCATGACTGGGGTCCAAGCTGGGCTGACTCTGACACAAAACCCCTGACTGTCTTCTGTTCCCAGAAACCTGTGGGGTAGTGGCGCCCTTCTTCAGACTAGGCTCTCCTCTGCCAGACTTCCTCCTCTGCTTGGGGGGAGACAGAGGGCCCTCTCTCATCTGCAAATGGGTCTCCCTTTTTGTCCGCATCCCTCATTCTCAATTGCATGACATTCTCATGCATTCATCTAAACAGAATGACTTTTCAATAGGCACTTCCCCCAACTGCACCGTGTGAGCCCAGGTCATCCACATCCTCCACCTCCTACGTCCTTGCACTGGGATCTTGTCACCATGGCCCAAGTTCCCTTCAAGTCAAGAGCACAAAAGATCTCGCGGCATAGGACATTCTCAAGGAAAACAGAAACCCCCAACGGGGGACCCTCCAGACTGACTGTGTCAGGCCTGACCAGAGGGCCCACATCTGTGAGCATCTCCTCATCTGGCTAACTCCCCTCAGGCACTCCAGGAGCACCTGGGACTCTGTGTGAGGTATTCTCTCTCTCCCTCCTCTGGGGCTCCATGGTCTGGGACACGTGAAGGTCTTCTCAGAGAAAAATACCTCCAAGTTTTTCCCACTCAGCTCACCAGGTCACTGCTAAGTTTTCCATCTATATGTGTTTATCTTGACAGAAACACGAGGTATCTGTATCAGAGAAGAGACCATTTACTCAGAGAGAGAGAAAGGGATCCAAAGACTTGGAGAGATTGGAATGTGGTATGGATTTATCATTTCAGACCTGCTCACCCACCCTGGGAGTGTTCAGAGGTCACACCTTTCACCATGACTGTGAGATATGAGTTTGTAAGGGAGCCCCAGCAGCCTTGAAGAGCTCTGTGATGGCTCTTCTCTGGAGGTCAGAAATTACAGGGGGAACTGCTGCTACAGAAGTGGGAAGTCTCAATGCAATGGGGGTAAACTGGATCAAGAGGTAGCAGGGCTAAGAGGCAATACTTAATCACCAAAGGCAAGGTGGGCCATGCTCAGCATAATGGACAGCAGAGTCAAAGCTGCAATCAGAATAGTCTGCCACAGAGAACAGTGGCACTGGTTAATTGATCATGGTTCCTAGAAATGAAAGAAATAGGAAGTCTACCAAATTCTTACTTGATCCATATAAGTGAAAGAGTTCTAAATCAAGTGAACAAAAGTTTAATTGAATCAAGAAAAAAAGAGTCAATGTCCTTCAATCAATTCCCAGACTGGGCCAGTTTAAAGACCCAGAATCCTTGGGGTACATGTATCTTTTTCAGCACTATTTACAATAGCCAGGACATGGAAGCGACCTAAATGTCCATCAAGAGGAATGGATAAAGAAGATGTGGTACATATATACCATGGAATATTACTCAGCCATAAAAAAGAACAAAGTAATGCCATTTGTGGCAACATGGATGGACCCAGAAATTGTCATACTGAGCGAAGCAAGTCAGACGCAGAAAGACAGATATCATATGATATCGCTTATATGTGGAATCTAAAAAAATGGGTATAAATGAATTTATTTACAAAATAGAAGTAGAGTCACGGATGTAGAAAACAAACTTACGGTTACCAGGGGATAGGCAGGGGAGGGATAAATTGAGATATTGGGACTGACGTATACACACTACTGTACATAAAATAGATAACAAATAAGAACCTCCTGTATAACACAGGGAACTCTACTCAATACTCTGTAATGGCTTATATGGGAAAAGAATCTAAAAAAAAAAAAGAGTGGATATATGTATATGTATAACTGATTCACTTTGCTGTACATCTGAAACTAACACAACATTGTAAATCAACTATACTCCAATAAAAATTTAAAAAATTAAAAATAAAGACCCAGAGTCCTGAATAAAGGGGAGGCCAGGTCTCCTTGAGGAAGGACTGCACTATACTACCCAAATTTTTACTGTTAATATTTCTTTTGTTTTGTTTAGTTTTTTTTTTTTTTTTTTTTTTTTTTTTTTTTTTTTGCGGTACGCGGACCTCTCACTGTTGTGGCCTCTCCCGTTGCGGAGCACAGGCTCTGGACGCGCAGGCTCAGCGGCCATGGCTCATGGGACCAGCCGCTCCACAGCACGTGGGATCTTCCCGGACCGGGGCACAAACCCGTGTCCCCTGCATCGGCAGGCGGACTCTCAACCACTGCGCCACCAGGGAAGCCCTGTTTTTTTTGTTTTGTTTTGTTTTACTGTTAATATTTCTCCAAGACTTCTTCCCCAAAGTGACCTTTGACCTTTTACCAGAGTGACTATACATCAGGGAAAAAGACATAATCAGACTTTTGGGGGGATTGATGGACACAGGCTGTGAACTGACACTAATTGCAGGTGACCCAAAATATCACAGTAGCCCACCAGTCAGAGTAGGACCGTATGGAAATCAGACAAGCAATGGAGTTTTAGCTCCAGTCCATCTCACAAGGGCCCACTGGGTCCCTGAACTCATCCTGTGGTTATTTCCCCAGTTTTTTTTTTTTCTTTTTTCTTTTTTTTTTTTATTAGTTTCTGCTTTATAACAAAGTGAATCAGTCATACATATACATCTGTTCCCACATCCCCTCCCTCATGCATCTCCCTCCCTCCCACCCTCCCCATCCCACCCCTCCAGGCGGTCACAAAGCACCGAGCTGATCTCCCTGTGCTCTGCGGCTGCTTCCCACTATCTATCTACCTTACGTTTGGTAGTGTATATATGTCCATGCCTCCCCAGTTTTGAAATGCATACTTGGAGTAGATATATTCAGCAACTGGCAGAATCCCCACACTGGTTCCCTGAGCTGTGGAGTGAGGGCTATTTTGGGCGGATAGGCCAAATGGAAGCCACTAGAACTGCCTTGACCTAGGAAAATAAATCAAAAGCAATGCCACAGTCCTGGAGGGACTGCAGAGATAAATGCCATCAAGGAATTGAAGAATGCAGGGGAGGTGTGATATTGTGGTTTATAATAAGAAGCATACATTTGGTCTTCATCCCCATTTCTGACACAGAGCTCCTTAAAACCCTTGGAATTTCCTAAGTGCTTAGAGCTACGAAGGTGTCTTTTGTTATGTTAATGAGGTCTCTACTGGACTGCATCTAAAGATGAGGGCTGGTGCCTAGTGGACCCAAAGGAGTGATTAGAGGGTTGGAACTTTCAGTCCCATCCTGCCGCTGGACAGCCACATGCAAAAGAGTAAAATTGGATGACTATCTTACGCCATAAAGAAAAATTAACTCAGAATGGATTAAAGACTTGAATGTAAGACCTGAAACCATAAAAATCCTAGAAGATAAACATAGGCAGTAAGTTCCTTGACATTGCTCTTGGTGATGATTTTTTGGATTTGACACCACAAGCAAAGGCAACAAAAGCAAAAATCAGCAAGTAGGACTACATCAAACTAAAAGGCTTCTGCACAGTATAGGAAACAAACCATCAACAAAATGAAAAGGCAACCTACTGAATGGGAGATAATATGTGCAGATCATATATCTTATAAGGGGTAAATACCCCAAATGTATAAAGAACTGATACAACTCAATAGCACAAAACCAAACGATCTGATTAAAAAATGGGCAGAGGATCTGAGTAAGCATTTTTCCAAAGAAGACATATAGATGGCCAACAAACAGGCACAGGAAACAATGCTCAACACCACTAATCATCAGGGAAATGCAGATCAAAACCACATGAGATATTACCTCACACCTGTTAGAATGGCTATTATCCAAAAGACAAGAAATAACAAGTGTTGGTGAAGGTGTGGAGAAAAGGAAACCCTTGTGCACTGTTGGCGGGAACGTAAATTGGTGCAGCCACTAGGGAAGACAGTATGGAGGTTGCTCAAAAAGTTAAAAATAGAACTACCATATGACCTAGCAATTCCACTTCTGGGAATTTATCTGAAGAAAATGAAAACACTAAGTTGAAAAGATTTATGAACCCTCATGTTCACTGCAGTATTATTTACATTAGTCAAGATATGAAACGAACCTAAGTGTCCATCGACGGGTGAATGGATGAAGATAATGTAGTGTACATATATATAATGGAATATTATTCAGCCATTAAAAACATGAAATCTTGTCATTTTCTACAAACACGTATGGACCTTGAGGAGGTTCACTTAACATAATGTTAAGTGAAATGTCAGAGAAAGACGAATACTGTATAATCTCACTTATATGTGGAATTTAAAACAAATCAAAAAATCTCACTCAAAAACAGAGAACAGAGATACGTTCGGTAGATTACTCCTTTCTGCTCATGGACGCCGCCGAGTAAGCATCGTTAACGTCTCCCCCGCCCCCCTCCACTGCCGTCATGTCTAAGTCAGAGTCACCCAAAGAGCCCGAACAGCTGCGGAAGCTCTTCATCGGAGGTTTGAGCTTTGAAACAACCAATGAGAGTCTGAGGAGCCATTTTGAGCAGTGGGGAACGCTCACAGATTGTGTGGTAATGAGGGATCCAAACACCAAACGCTCCAGAGGCTTCGGGTTTGTCACATATGCCACTGTGGAGGAGGTGGATGCGGCCATGAATGCAAGGCCACACAAGGTGGATGGAAGAGTTGTGGAACCAAAGAAGGCTGTCTCAAGAGAAGATTCTCAAATACCTGGTGCCCACTTAACTGTGAAAAAGATTTTTGTTGGTGGCATTAAAGAAGACACTGAAGAACATCATCTAAGAGATTATTTTGAACAGTATGGGAAAATTGAAGTGATTGAAATCATGACTGATCGAGGCAGTGGCAAAAAGAGAGGCTTTGCTTTCGTAACCTTTGATGACCATGACTTTGTAGACAAGATTGTCATTCAGAAATACCACACTGTGAATGGCTACAACTGTGAAGTAAGGAAAGCCCTATCTAAGCAAGAGATGGCTAGTGCCTCATCCAGCCAAAGAGGTCGAAGTGGTTCTGGAAACTTTGGTGGTGGTCGTGGAGGTGGTTTTGGTGGGAATGACAACTTTGGTCGTGGAGGAAACTTCAGTGGTCGAGGTGGCTTTGGTGGCAGCTGTGGTGGTGGTGGATATGGTGGCAGTGGGGATGGCTATAATGGATTTGGTAATGATGGAAGCAATTTTGGAGGTGATGGAAGCTACAATGATTTTGGCAGTTACAACAATCAATCTTCCAATTTTGGACCCATGAAAGGAGGAAACTTTGGAGGCAGAAGTTCTGGCCCCTATGGTGGTGGAGGCCAATACTTTGCCAAACCCCGAAACCAAGGTGGCTATGGTGGTTCCAGCAGCAGCAGTAGCTATGGCAGTGGCAGAAGGTTTTGATTACTGCCAGGAAACAAAGCTTAGCAGGAGAGGAGAGCCAGAGAAGTGACAGGGAAGCTACAGGTTACAACAGATTTGTGAACTCAGCCAAGCACAGTGGTGGCAGGGCCTAGCTGCTACAAAGAAGACATGTTTTAGACAATACTCATGTGTATGGGCAAAACTCGAGGACTGTATTTGTGACTAATTGTATAACAGGTTATTTTAGTTTCTGTTCTGTGGAAAGTGTAAAGCATTCCAACAAAGGGTTTTAATGTAGATTTTTTTTTTTTTGCACCCATGCTGTTGATTGCTAAATGTAATAGTCTGATCATTACGCTGAATAAATGTGTCTTTTTTAAAAAAAAATTATTAAAAAAAAAACACAGAGAATAGATTGGTGGTTGCCAGAGATGAGGAGTGGGGTGTGTGTGAAATGGGTGAATGGAGTCAAAAAGTATATATTCCGGTTTAAAATAAATAAACCATGGGGATGTAATGGACAGCATGGTGACTATAGTTAGTAATACTGTATTGCATATTTGAAAGTTGCTAAGAGAGTAGATCTTAAAAGTTCTCATCACAGGAATAAGATTCTATAACTATGCATGGTGACAGATGTTAACTAGACCTCTTATGGTGATCATTTTACAGTATATACAAATATTGAATCATTACGTTGCACACTTGAAAGTCATATATGTCAATTATACCTCAATTTAACATAATTTAAATTTTTTAAAAATAAAGCACTCACTAAAAAAAGGACGGGGTTCAGAGAGCTTCCAGACTGGTGAACACATGGAGATTTGGGGAGAGTGGAACACTCAGAGAGCATGGAAGCTCTGTGCCTTTCCCCCCATACTTTGTCCTATGCATCTCTTCCATCTGGCTGTTCCTGAATTACATCTTTTAATAATAATCCCAGGACTTCCCTGGTGGCGCAGTGGTTGAGAGTCCGCCTGCCGATGCAGGGGACACGGGTTCGTGCCCCGGTCTGGGAAGATCCCACATGCCGCGGAGCGGCTGGGCCCGTGAGCCATGGCCGCTGAGCCCGTGAGCCATGGCCGCTGAGCCTGCGCGTCTGGAGACTGTGCTCCGCAACGGGAGAGGCCACAAGAGTGAGAGGCCTGTGTACCGCAAAAAAAAAAAAAAAAAAATAATAATAATAATAATAATCCCATAATCTGGTAAGTAGAATGTTTTTCTGAGTTCTGTGAGCCACTCTAGCAAATTAATCAAACCCAAGGAGAGGGCTGTTGGACACTCCCATCTGTAGCCTCTCTGTCAGAAGCGCAGGTGACAACCTGGACTTGTGACTGGCATCTGAAGGGGGAGAGGAAGGACTGGCAATCTTGTGAGGAAAAAGCCCACACAGTGGAACTGGTCACCAGAATCATGAGGAGGTGATTTCCACCATATCCTCTTTCAACTCCATTTGGCCTGTACAGAAGACAGATGGGTCAAGGGGAAGGCACAGTGGATTATTATACACTTGTCCTATCTCAGGGGTTTATCACCTCTCCAGCCCTGAGTCATAATTTAGTCCACGGGGATCATGATAGCCTTCTCCTCTCACAAGACATCACTCTGGTCCTTGATGAGTTTATGCTGATTGGACTAAGAGAGCAAGAAGTAGCAACTACTCTAGGCCTAGTTTACAGATAGTTCTGCTTGATATGCAGGCACCACGTGAAAGGGGACAACTGCAGCACTGTAGCCCCTTTCTGAAACTTCCCTAAAGGTCAGAGTGAAGGGAAATTGTCTCGGTGGGCAGAACTTCAGGCAGTGCACCTGATTGTTCATTTTGCTCGGAAGGAGAAATGGCCAGACGTGTGATTATATACTGATTCATGGGCTATGGCCAATGGTTTGGCTGGATGGTCAGGGATTTGGTAAGAACATGATTGGAAAATTGGTGACAAGGAGGTCTGGGGAAGAAATATGTGGATAAACCTCTCTGAATACTCACCATTCACTTCGGCAGAAGAAGATTTAAATAATCAAGTGGATAGAATGACCCATTCTGTGGACACCAGTCAGCCTCTTTCCCCAGCCACCCCTGCCTTCACCTGGTGGGCTTACGAACAAAGTGGCCATGGCGGCAGGGATGGAGGTTATACATGGGCTCAGCAACACAGACTTCCAGTCACCAAGGCCAACCTGGCTACAAGCCACCGCTGAGGGCCCAGTCCATCAGCTCAGAGACCAGCTGGGCCTCTGATAGGGCACCATTCCCCAGGGTGATCAGCCAGCTACCTGGTGGCAGGTTGATCATAGTGAAGCACCTCTGTTATGAAAGGACGGCATTTTGTTCTTACTGGAATAGGCAGTTACTCTGGATACAGATTTGCCTTCCCTGCAAGCAAAAGCTTCTGCCAAAACTACCATTCATGGGCTCACAGAATGCCTTATCCTCCAGCATGGTTCTCCACACAGCATTGCTTCTGATTATAGCAAATGAAAGGCAGCAGTGGGCCCACGCTCATGCAATTCACTAGTCTTACCATCCTGAAACAACTGGCTTCACAGAAGAGTAGGGTGGTCTTTCGGAAACTCAATTTCAGCACCAGCTAGGTGGCAAGACCTTGCAGGGCCAGGGGAAGGTATTCCAGGAGGATGGATATGCTCAGAATCAGTCCACTATGTGGTGCTCTTTCTCCCATAGCCGGGATTCTCACATCCGGGAATCAAGAGGTGGAAAATGGAAGTGATACCACTCACTTACCTCTAATGATCCACTAGCAAAATGTACACTTCCTGTTCCCGTGACTTTATGCTCTGCTGGCCTAGAGGTCTTAGTTCCAAAGGGAGGAATGCTTCCACCGGGAGACACAAAAATGATTCCACTGACACATCAGGGTTCCTAGCTTTCAAGCTGCCCCAGAAGTGTAGAACCTGGAGAGTATAGCAATCTCAACTTCAACCCCCTTTCCTCACAGGGATCAGGGGTCAGAAAAAATGAGAGAGACTAGTGAGGCCCAGAGATTGTGAGGGGGCAGAGATCACAGGGGTAGCTGCCTAGAACGGAAGCAGGTGAGGTCACTGGCTGAGGCTGTCCACAGAGGCCCCGGGAGAAGGTGGTACAGGAAAGAAACCCCAGGAATGGGGGGAGGGAGAAGCAGAGGATCACGGGTGTTGCAGGAGCCACCCCGAGGCCCTGGGCGGGACTGGGTGTGTGAAGCCACCTCAAGACCAGGGGCCTCTCCAGTCACAGCCTATGTGTACAGAGAGCGCCAACGACAACCCTGGATAAAAGTGGACTTAACACTTGAGAGTTCAGCCATGGGCACAGGGCACACGTGAGGCCCAGCTCTTGACGAACAAGAGGGAACCAGCTCCCTTCTCACCCGACCCAGGCCCCCGGAGTGAGAGGGGAAGTTGACTGTCCATCCTTTCCCCCCTGCTCCCCTGACACAGACCTTCCCCTCCTGACGTGCCTGGTTCCCTGCTCCTGCCTCTTCTTCCCATAGACCCATCTCCTAGTGCTCCAGCCACATTCACTACTGTCTCCCAGGGATGCACACAGTATAACTTACTGGAGACAGACACAAACTCATATACATTCCTGGAAATCTGAGCTTGGTGACATCTCATTAAGGAATGAGATGTCACCAAGCTCAGATTTCCAGGAATGTATAGGCTGGAGTTCTTGGAGCAACAGAGACTGTGACTCACAGAGCTGGAACATGATGCAGCATTAACATGATATGTAACCCATGTAAAAAGTTCCTGGTGTTGAATAAACATGCAGAGCAGCATGACATGGTAACTGCTGCACTTCCCTCCTTGTCCACCAGAGGGCGGCAGAGTTACTCCACAGGCTAGAGCCTCCCCAAGGGCTACAGACCTCCCTCAGCCCAGCAGAATCGGACCCTCACCAGTGTCACCTTAGTCCACAGCTCTCCTCGCACTCTCCAAGCTCCCCCATCCAGCCAGGAGTTGGCCCACTTCACACCTTTAGGAATTACTATTCCTTCAGGTCCTGTGTCCCAGGAGGCTGTGGCCCAGCTAGACCCCCATGGAGAGAGAAGGAGCATCCCTCTCACCAGGCATCACTCACTTTACACCCTTTCCAGCCCCTCAATCCTTTCCTGGAGGCTTCTGGCAGGAACAGAATGAAACCTTCTCAGAGCATTTGAGAACACTGGAAAGACCCTCCGTGTCACAGAGGGAAATACTATCCTGGTTTGGGGACCTCTAGGTGTCTGTGTGGTGCTGACAGACCTTGCTACTGAAACTGTGCTCCACAGCCCAGTATGATCAGTATCACCTGACAGCTAGTTAGGTGCAGACTCTCGGGTCCACCCCACACCTGCGGAGGCAGACCCTGCGCTCTAACAGGATCTGCAGACCCTCTGTGTGCACAAGAGAGGGGAAGAGTCTACCCCGGCCCACATTATGGGGTCTCAGCCTGGCTGGGCCTACATGTGACCTGGGCAGCTGCTGAAACAGCATTTCTAAGGCGTCATCTGTGCATTCACAGTCTTTATAAAGTTCCACAGTGATTCCAATGCACAGCGTGGGTGACATTCCTGTGACAAGGGTTCGTGATGTAGCCGCAGGGCTCCTGCTCTAAAGGGAAAACCCGGAAGGGGAAGGGGAGGCTGTGGGGGAGAGGCTGACTGTGCACCCCAACTGCGAACTGTGGGGAATGCCCAGGACACTGAGCCCCAGGGTTGTGCTCCCCCCAACCAATGGCAAATTGTGTGTGTGTGTGTGTGTGTGTTTCTAGACTGAGAAGTCAAGCTGAAAAAGGCAGAAAGAGCAGCGGTTCGCAGGGAAATGAGTTGTAAACAGAAAGGCAAGAGGGAAGAAGAGAGAAGGCAGGCAGAAAAGAGAGGGGAGGGAGAGGGAGGGTCCTGGGCAGAGACCCCGCCCCCGGCCCATGTGACCCAGCGAAGTGCTCCTGCCCCGGGAAGAGGCCCAGCACAGAGGGAGGAAGGACAGCGGAGCCCACACATCAGACAGCAGTGCTTGTGAGCGTTTCAGGAGCTGACGCTTTTCTCACAGAGCGAGGGACACAGCAGACAGCAGACACCATGGAGCCCCCCTTAGCCCATGCCCGCAGAGGGTGCATCCCCTGGAATGGACTCCTGCTGGCAGGTGAGAGGGGACAATTTTCAGGGTGCGGGCAGAGGTGGGAGAACAGAGACTGGCTGAGGTCTCTGGGGGAGACAGGGCTCTGAGAGGGGACAGAGGGCTTCTGCTTGGACCTGAGGGGCGGGGACATGGGAGCAGGGGAGGGTGGGGGGAGGGACTGCGCAACAGGAAACCTCAATGAACTGGAATTGGTGAGGGGCAGGGAATCCTCAATTACTGTACCTTTTCCAAATTATTCATCACTGAGCAGTAATTTTTCAAAACTGGTGACAATAACAATTTATGTCAGGGTGTCAATCCAGAAAAAAACGCAGCCAGGAAGCTAAACACTGTCCTTACCCACCACCCTTAGAAATTGACAAATAAACACCAGGCGGTAGAGGCCCTGGGAACACTCATTCCTTCCTCACCTGGTATTTGGAGCCTGGTCCAGGCCCTGGGTTACAACCAGGATCAGACAAGTCCCTGCCATCCCAGAGCTCACACTCTATGGGGAGGAAGACAGACAAGCAAGGAGATCTAGAATGTGCTGTCAGGTGCTGATAAGTGTCATGAAGGAAACGGAGCAGGGAAAGGTCAGAAAGTGAAGACGAAGGGTCTTTGGAGCAGGTGTCAGGGAGGGCAGCTCCCAACAGGCCCCTGAGTGTGAGCAAGCGTGTGAGGGCAGCAAGAGAGTGAGCCAGGCAGACACCTGGGGAAACAGAGGAAATAACAAGCTCAGAGGGGCTGAAGTAATGGGGGTCATGCTGCTGACCCTGAGCCAGTAGCAAACACACATGCACACACAGACACAGACACAGACACACACACACATGCACTACAAAAACACACACCAAGGCTGAGGGATGAAGAGACCTGCTCAGGACCCAGGGCCCCATTTTTCCATCCCAACACATAGGTCAGAATATTAATTTCTCTCTCTTCCCTCCTAGTCTCACTCGTAACCTTCTGGAACCTTCCCACCACTGTGCAACTCACTATTGAATCGGTGCCCTTAAATGCTGCAGAAGGCACAGATGTTCTTCTACTTGTCCACAATGTGACAGGGGACCTTCTAGGCTATGGCTGGTACAGAGGAGAAAGGGTAGAGAACAACCAACTAATTGCATCATGTAGAATAGACAGTAGTGCAAGTGCCATTGGGCCTGCACACAGCGGTCGAGAGACAATATACCCCAATGGATCCCTGCTGTTCCAGAACGTCACCCAGAACGACACAGGATACTACACCCTGCTCATTACAAAGAATGATTTACAGACTGAAAGACTAGCTGGACAACTCCGCGTATACCGTGAGTGATTCCTCTCTGACCTCTGGGTGTTGGGTGGGGTGAATTCTATTCACACGCAGAGGACTGACAGGCCTGGATTGTGTCTCCATCCCCCTCTGTATGACATCCCAGGTTGGGGTTTGAACATTTAGTGCAGGACACACACACAGTGGAGATAAATTTTAAAGGATCAGAATTCTTTCACAGAATCCGGACCCTGAAGACATTCTGTGCAGAAAGAAGGACCAGGCTGATGGGAGTAACACAGCAGAGGAAGATCAGCCTCAGTTCAACCCCCTGGGCCCCTCCCTGGGCCCAGGATGCTGAGGAAGACCCTGCAGGACTCAGTATGGGCCTGGCCTGAGGGCCCCCTGGGACCCCCACAGAGAAGCTCAGCCCCAGGAAGCCCCTGCCCAGCCCCTCAGCTCCCGCCTCCAGTGACCCCGGAGAACATTTGCCACTGTTGGGTTTTAGCCTCCTGGACGGGGTTGACTGGGAGCAATGACTTCCCAGCTGCCTGAGTCGCAAGGCTTCAGAGCTGGTCACCAGCCAGGTCTCAGCCCCAAGAGACCTTTGAGCAGGGGTGTAGTCTGGGCCTTCACCTGAGACTCAGCATGGAGAGCAAGACAGGCTAGATCCCCAGGTTATCAGCCAACCACCTGGGGACTAAGGAGACTCCAGACGAAGGTCAGCATCCTTAGGGAGGAACAGAGGAGAGAAGATGCTCCTGGCAGCTCCTTGGCCACCGGGGCACAGCCCAGGGAGCCCTCTCCTGTGGATGCAACTAATAATAGATGCAGTTTTTATGGTCAGCTCCTCTATGCTCAGCTTTAGGGCAGTTAATTATTAATGATTTAAGGTTAATACATAGGCAACATGGCAATCCTGAGACAATTTACCATTTTTTCTTTTTCTTTTTTTTTTTTTTTTTTTTGCAGTACATGGGCCTCTCACTGCTGTGGCCTCTCCCGTTGCAGAGCACAGGCTCCGGATGCACAGGCTCAGCGGCCATGGCTCACAGGCCCAGCCGCTCCACGGCATGTGGGATCTTCCCGGACCGGGGCACGAACCCGTGTCCCCCACATCGGCAGGCGGACTCTCAACCACTGCGCAACCAGGGTAGCCCCATTTTTTCTATTTTAATGAGAAGAAACTGAGTTAAAGGGGATTACACTCACTGAATCAGAGTCACACAGACCATGACTGGCGAGAGTCATGCCAAGATAACAGCCCCATCCTCTCCTCCATCCCGGGGGCCTTGTTGTGCATCTTTGGACCCAGAAACCAGCTGTTGGTTCAGATCCTTTCTGCTTGGGCATCCCCAGCTCAGAGGGAGACTCTGGCATGGAAAGTAAAAGGAAATGGAAAATTAATCCTGTTTACTCTAGAACTAAATTACCTGCATCAATGATCATAGTCAGTGACAGGAATGTCCAGGCCTTCCCTCTTCAGGTAGCCAATGCACAAGCTCCTTGCACTGGATGAGAAATCATTTATTTGTTTGTTTCCTAATGTGCTGGGTGTCACTCCTGCTGGAATAACATGGAAAGGACTCGGTTTCCTCACTCTCCAACCTACACCTGCAACCAGCATAGGGCCCAACAGGTAAACTCTCAATCTTTCTTTGATGAAGAAAGGATGGAAGGTAAAAGAACGAATGAATGACCTATAATCTCTTCAGGCACTGGAATCTGGATGCAGAATCCTAGGAGGTACTGGCCACACCTATTGCCTGTCTCTCCAGGGATGGGACCCATGTTCCATCCTCTGACTACCTGCCCCTAAAGCACGTTGGGAGCCAGGTCTCACGGTGACTGTGGGGCTGCTCGGCCATGGGAGGGTTTTCCAGGGATGCAGGGGTCCTGCCTCTGGGCAGCAGTGGGGCTCTTGGATCTTTGATCTTTGAAGGCACTTGTAACCCCCACTTTGAAGTCACTTGTAAATGGACATTTTTTGCTCTCTCTGCTGCTTCCATGTCTCTCATCTGCCTCCTCCTTCTTTCCAGCCGGGACTGGCCCTGCTCTGCACAGCTCCCCTACCCTTAAGCCTTCCACAAGTACTCCCGCAAATGGCTGACTGCCCTGTTCCCGTCCTGCTAACACCTGTGGCCAGGCCCACCCTCCCGGGCAATAGTAAAGGACACACAAATCAGTGGGAGCAGCAGCCTCTGAGAGGCTCCAACATGAGCCAGTTTCCCCAGGTCACCAGGAGAATGAGCTCCCACTTTGCCCTGGTCCAGGGCTCCTTCCCTCCATGATGCCAACAAGTGGAAGGCACCACGTAACAGGGCTATGCAACCCCTGAATCTAAGCCCTACATGACTCGACCAGGGAGTCAAAGGCAGAAGGACAGGTCTGCAGTCCCCAGTGGCTCACTTCACCTCTTTGATTTGTGACTCACATTCTCGTCCTTCTGTGAGCCTCCCGTTCCTCTCAGTGGTTCCCGAGACCTTCCCAGGGTGGGGCTGACAGACCCTGTGCCATCTGACTGCTTTACTGCCTATTTCATTGCCCGTGTGTCCTCATGATGGCACCTGTATCATAGGGCTCCCCAACGATGAGGTGCCCAAGCCACTGTCCTTTCACTTAGACTTGGCCCAACTCAGACAAATTTGATCCAGCTCTAGCTGTGTTTGCTGAGGTAGAAAGAAAAGAAAAGAAAACATGCCACATGCCAGTGATGGGCCTCCTCCCCATTTGCCTGACCACAGAAATTGGTGACAGGGACCTCTTCTCCTAAAGTTATTAACATAACACAGAATGTTTCTACTAATTTAAATCATTCCTCTCTTTATAAAACAGAGACTCAGGGCTTCCCTGGTGGCGCAGTGGTTGAGAGTCCGCCTGCCGATGCAGGGGGCATGGGTTCGTGTCCCGGTCAGGGAGGATCCCACATGCCGCGGAGTGGCTAGGCCCGTGAGCCATGGCCATTGAGCCTGCGCGTCTGGAGCCTGTGCTCTGCAGCGGGAGAGGCCACAACAGTGAGAGGCCCACATAGCACACACACACATAAAAAAAAAACAGAGACTCAGACCTCTCCCTGATCAATTCTGTCCAAGACTAAGGGCAGAGACGTTGGTTCTGCTGCCAAAGCCAGCCAGCATGTCCCCCTCACTTTTTTTTAAAAAAATATTTATTTATTTTGGCTGGGTCTTAGTTGCAGCATGCAGGATCTTTTAGTTGTGGCAGGCGGGCTTCTTAGTTATGGCATGCGAACTCTTAGTTGGGGCATACATGCAGGATCTAGTTCCCCAACCAGGGATCGACGCCGGGCCCCCTACATTGGGAGTGCAGAGCCTTACCCACTGGACCACCAGGGAAGTCCCTCCCCCTCACTCTTTTCTAATCATTCCTTGGACTCACCTAGACTTTATGAGGTCACTGTCTTGTGAATCACCTTTAGCACCTGGGCAGAACTGCCCCATCTCATGGCCCCGCAGCCTGAATACTGGACTGACCACCAGGCTTGCTCTGGATCATCCTGTGTGTTATTTCTGCTCAAACACCCAGTTCCAGGCCATGCTGCCCAGTCTTCTTGGGGTTTAAGGACTATGGGATGGCCCATCATTACCTATCTCTAGGGAACCTTGGAAATCGAGGACTCAGTAAAAACACATCTCCACCAGGCAACGTAGGTCTGTGCAGCTTGAAGGGTCTCAGGACCTGCATGTTCCAGGTGAACACCCCAAGGTCAGTCAGGTACTCACCTGGTCAGTAAAAAACTAAATGAGGGGGCTTCCCTGGTGGCGCAGTGGTTGAGAGTCTGCCTGCCAATGCAGGGGACGCAGGTCCATGCCCCAGTCTGGGAGGATCCCACATGCCGCGGAGCGGCTGGGCCCGTGAGCCATGGCCGCTGAGCCTGCGCGTCTGGAGCCTGTGCTCCGCAACGGGAGAGGCCACAACAGTGAGAGGCCCGCGTATCGCAAAAAAAAAAAAAAAAAAAAAAAAAAACTAAATGAGGAAGCAAGGGGTCTCTGATTTCCAGGCCTATGTTACTGCTCTCAAACCTTGATACATGACAGACACTTGAGGAAGTCTGTGCTTTCTCTCAGACATAGAGCAGGTGGCGTTATATTCTCTGAGTTCAGATGTTCGTGCATTTGTCTTGTGATACAAAGACCTGCCTTATTCTTTAAGGACTCAGTTTGGCTCAAAGGTGAGAAATGCCAACTCTGATTGAAGTTGCTATTGGAGGAATCAAGGTATAAAAGGGGCAATGTTCTCTCTGTTGTCTTCACAGCGGTGGTGCCCACCCCCGTCATCACCAGCAACAACTCCAACCCCGTGGAGCAGGACACTGTAGTGTTAACATGTGGGCCTGAGGCTCAGGACACCTCCCACACGTGGTGGGTCAACAATCAGAGCCTCCCCAACAGCACCAGGCTGGAACTGTCTGAGGACAACAGGACGCTCACTTTATTCCATGTCACGAGGAATGACACAGGATCCTATATGTGTGAAACTCGGAACCCAGTGAGTGTCAGCTGCAGTGACCCATTCACCCTGAATGTCATCTGTGAGTAGCCTCTGTTCCTATGTGCCCCAGGCAGCCCGACTGAATCTCCACTGCGGAGGCCAGACCACACCCATCCCTCTCAGGTCCAGGTACATGGACCCTCACCCCTGGATATCAGGCTGGCCATGACTTCCTGTCCTAGGCAAATCTGGGCAGGCCCAGCCTTGAGCCAAGACTGGGAGGCAACAGCTGCTCCTGTCTTGAGAGGCTCAGGGTCACCATCCTCTGATGGGAGAAAAGGTTAATGTCTCAGACTCAGGATGAGTGAAAATGAGGGGTAGTTATTGTTGGGGAATTTTAAAACAAGACTGTCCTTGGCTCAGAGGGATACTTAACCCTTCTACAGTCCAGGAGGCTGTGTTGGGCCAGTCTAAGAAATTATTTAACAGGAAGTAGATGCCTCCCCTACTTTATGGAAAGTTCCCTTGGCCCCAGAGATGCACAGAGTTGGCAAGCCTGCCTTCCCCAGTGTACTCGGAAGTGTATATAAGGAATGGGACCTGAATTAGTTTAAAGTCAAAGAAAATTGTGGAAAAAGGTCAATGAAAGTTAATGAAAAATCCCACTTGATGTTGAAGATGCTAGACATATGGGCTGAGAAGACGTTCCTGGTGCCGATACTACAGAGCTGTCCAGGGAGACTGGTCAGGGGTCATCCTGGGGTATCTGGGTTTCAGAGAGGAGTTGCAGCCCTCTCCTTATGGATCGTCACCCAAAGAGAGACCCACGACCTTGTTCACAGGGTCAGGGCCAATCTCTGCATCACCTTTACAGAGCTCATGGGCCCCGGGGGTGGCTGAGACCTCTGAGGAAAGAGTGTGGCCCCAGACCCCTGACCTATTCTCAGTCAGTCACCCCCTGTCTCTCCACAGACCCAGTGGCACAGCCCTCCATCGAAGCCAGCAACACCACAGTCACAGAACATGAGAATACCGTGGTCCTGACCTGCCGCACAAATGACACTGGGATCTCCATATGCTGGTTTTTCAATGGCCAGAGTCTACTGCTCACGGACAGGATGAAGCTGTCCCCAGACAACAACACCCTCACCATCAACCCCGTCAGGAGGGAGGATGCCGGGGATTATCAGTGTGAGGTCTCCAACCTGGGCAATTCCAGCAAAAGTGACCCCCTCAGGCTGGATGTGAAATGTAAGTGACCACTCGCCCCATGCTACATCTTCCCGGGAGGATTACTCTACAAACGGTGTGCAAAATGGATAGAGGTCACAGGGGGCAGAATATCAAATAAGAGACCATTACGGTAAACAGCAAAATAGATAAGAGCTTAATCTCTAAATCAAATATACTTAAGTTTCTTATCCTGGGTTTGGGATTTTAGTGTGACTTTCACAAGATTCTTCTTGTTTTTTTTTTTTTTCTGTTACCATTTTTAATGTGGTAAAATATACATAAGATATATGATTTTAGCCATTTTTAAGACTGCAGCTCAGTAGCAATAAGTATATTCATATTCTCGTGCAATCATTACCACTATCCATCTAGAACTTTTTCACCTTACCATACTAAAACTCTGTACCCATTAAACAATAACTCCCCAGTCCCCCAACCCAAACCCTGGCAACCACCATTCTACTTTCTTTGTCTCTATGAATTTGACTATTCTAGTTATTTTGTATAAGTGGAATCATATAATAATTATCCTTTTGGGTCTGATTTATTTCACTTAGCATTATGTCTTCAAGGTTCCATCCATGTTATAGCATATATCTGAATTTCATTCCTTTTAAAGACTGAATTATATTCCCTTGTATGTATATACCACATTTTGTTTATCATTCATAAGTTGATTGTCTTTTAAATTGTTTCCACCTTTTGGCTGTTGTGAATACGCCACTGTGAACATGGGTGTACAAATATCTGTTCAATCCCTGCTTTCAGTCTTTTGAGCACACACCCAGAAGTGGATTTGCTGGGTCAAATGGCAATTCTTTGTTCAACTGTTTGATGAACTGACATACCATTTTCCACAGTGGTTGCACCATTTACGTTCCCACCAGCAATGCACAAAAGTTCCAATTTTTCCACATCCTTGCAAACACTTGTTGTTTTCTGTTGTTGTTTTTTTTTAACAGCCATTCAAAGGGTGTGAAGTGATATCTCACTGTGGTTTTGATTTACATTCCCCTAATTATTGGTGATGTTGAGCATCTTTTCATGTGCTTATTGGCCATTTGTAGATCTTTTAAAAAAATTTTATTGGAGTATAGTTGATTTACAACGTTGTGTCAGTTTCAGGTGTACAGCAAAGCGATTCAGTTATACATACTCATATATTCATTCTTTTTCAGATTCTTTACCCATATAGGTTATTACAGAATACTGAGTAGAGTTCCCTGTGCTATACAGTAGGTCCTTGTTGGTTATCTATTTTATATATAGTAGTGGGTATATGTTAATCCCATGCTCCTAATTTTTCCCTCCCCCCCGGACGTTTCCCTTTTGGTAACCATAAGTTTGTTTTCGAAATCTGTGAGTCTGTTCCGGTTTTGTAAATAAGTTCACTTGTATCATTTTTTTAAAATTACATTCCACTTACGAGTGATATCATATCTTATTTGTCCTTCTCTGTCTGACTTACTTCACTTAGAATCAGAATCTTGAGGTCCATCCATGTTTGTGAAAATGGCATTATTTCATTCCTTGTTTTACAGCTGAGTAATATTCCATTGTGTATATATGTACAACATCTTCTTTATCCATTCCTCTGTCAATGGACATTTAGGTTGCTTTCATATCTTGGCTATTGTAAATAGTGCTGCAGTGAACATTGGGGTGCATGTATCTTTTCAAATTATGGTTTTCTCCAAATATATGTCCAGGAGTGGGATTGCTGGATCACATGGTAGTTCTAGTTTTGTTTTTTAAGGAACCTCCATACGCTTCTCCATAGTGGTTGTACCAATTTACATTCCCACCAACAGTGTAGGAGGGTTCCCTTTCTCCACACTCAATTCAGCATTTATTGTTTGTAGACTTTTTTCTTTTTAATTATTATTTTATTTATTTATTTTATTTTTGGTTGAGTTGGGTCTTTGTTGCTGCACACGGGCTTTCTCTAGTTGTGGTGAGGGGGGGCTACTCTTCATTGCAGTGCGCGGGCTTCTCATTGTGGTGGCTTCTTTTGTTGCGGAGCACAGGCTCTAGGCATGCGGGCTTCAGTAGTTGTGGCTCATGGGCTCGAGAGCGCAGCTCAGTAGCTGTGGCACACACGGCCTTAGTTGCTCCATGGCATGTGGGATCTTCCCTGACCAGGGCTCAAACCCATGTCCCCTGCGTTGGCAGGAGGATTCGTAACCACTGCACCACCAGGGAAGCCCCTGTTTGTAGACTTTTTGATGATGGATGGCCATTCTGATCAGTGTAAGGTGATACCTCATTGTGGTTTTGATTTGCATTCCTCTGATAATTAGTGATGTTGAGCATCTTTTCATGTGCTTTTTGCCGATCTGTATGTCTTCTTTGGAGAAATGTCTATTTCGATCTTCTGCCCATTTTTTGAGTGGGTTGTTTGTTTTTTTGACATAGAGCTGCATGAGCTGTTTGTATATTTTGGAGATTAATCCCTTGTCGGTCACTTTGATTGTGAATATTTTCTCCCACTCTGTGGGTTGTCTTTTCATTTTGTTATGTTTCCTTTGCTGTGCAAAAGTTTTTAAGTTTAATTAGGTCCCATTTGTCAATTTTTGTTTTTATTTTCATTACTCTAGGAGCTGGATCAAAAGAAATATTGCTACGATTTATGTCAAAGAGTGTTCAGCCTATGTTCTCCTCTAAGAGTTTTATAATGCCCAGCCTTACATTTAAGTCTTTGATCAATTTTGAGTTTATTTTTGTGGATGGTGTTAGGGAGTGTTCTAATTTCATTCTTTTACATGTAGCTGTCCAGTTTTCCCAGCACCACTTATTGCAGAGACTGTTTCTTTGGAGAAATGTCTCTTCAGTTCCTCTGCCCATTTTTAAAAAATTTTATTTATTTAATTTATTTATTTTTGGCCGTCTTGGGTCTTCATTGCTGCATGCGGGCTTTCTCTAGTTGCGGCGAGCGGGGGCTACTCTTTGTTGCGGCGCGTGGGCTTCTCATTGCGGTGGCTTCTCTTGTTGCGGAGCATGGGCTCTAGCTCTAGGCTCGTGGGCTCAGTAGTTGTGGTGCATGGGCTTAGTTGCTCCATGGCATGTGGGATCTTCCTGGACCAGGGCTCGAACCCGTGTCCCCTGCATTGGCAGGCGTATTCTTAACCACTGTGCTGCCAGGGAAGCCCTCCTCTGCCCATTTTTATATTGGGTTGTGGTTGTTGAGTTGTAATAATTCTTTGCATATTCTGGATGTTAATCCATTAACAGATATATATGTTTTGCAAATATGTTCTCCCATTCTGTGGGTTGTCTTTTCACTTTGGTGCATAAAAGTTTTTAAATTTGATGAAGTCCAATTTACTGATTTTTTTTTTATTCCTTGCCTGTGCTTTTGGTTTCCTATCCAATAAATCATTGCCAAATCCAGTGTCATGAAGATTTCAGCCTATGTTTTTCTTCTAGTTTTAGCTCTCATTGAGATTTTTTTATGCATTGTGAGTTAATTTTTTTGTATATGGTGTTAGGTAAGGGTTCAACTTCACTCTGTTGTATAAATATCTGGTTTTCCCAGTTCCATATGTTGAAAAGACTCTCCCATATAATCATCTTGACACCCTTGTCAATGTCATCTGACCATAAATACAAAAGTTTATTTCTGGGCTTACTATTCCATTGTTGTGCATGTCTGTCTTTATTCTAATACCACACTTTTTTTTTTTTTTTGCGGTACGCGGGCCTCTCACTGTTGTGGCCTCTCCCGTTGCGAAGCACAGGCTCGGGACGCGCAGGCTCAGTGGCCATGGCTCACAGGCCCAGCTGCTCCGCGGCATGTGGAATCTTCCCGGACTGGGGCACGAACCCGCATCCCCTGCATCGGCAGGCGGACTCTCAACCACTGCACCACCAGGGAAGCCCCATAATACCACACTTTTGATTACTGTAGCTTTGTAACAAATTTTGAAATCAGGAAATGCGAGTCCTCCAACTCTGTTCTTCTTTTTCCAGATTTTTTTGGCTTTTAGGGGTCTCCTGAAATGCTATATGAATTTTAGGGCTGATTTTCTATTTCACAAAAAAAAAAAAAAAGTCATTGGGGAATTTTGATAGGATTGCGATGAATCTTAGATCACTTTGGGTAGTACTGTCATCTTAACCATGTTAAGTCTTCCAATCCATGGACATGGAATGTCTTTCCATTTATTTATGTCTTTAATTTCTTTCAGCAGTGTTTATTTATAGTTTCTCAGTGTATAAATCTTTCACCTCCCTGGTTAATTCCTGAATATTTCATTATTTTTGATAGTATTGTAAATAAAATTTTCTTAATTTCCTTTTTGAATGTTTCATTGTTTGTGTATAGAAACAACTGATTTTTTTAATAGTATTTATTTATTTATTTTTGTTTTTGGCTGCATTGGGTCTTCGTTGCTGTGCGCGGGCTTTCTCTAGTTGCGGCGAGCAGGGGCTACTCTTCATTGTGGTGCACGGGCTTCTCATTGCGGTGGCTTCTCTTGTTGCGGAGCACGGGCTCTATGTGCGTGGGCTTCAGTAGTTGTGGCACGCAGGCACAGTAGTTGTGGCTTGCGGGCTCTAAAGCACAGGATGAGTAGTTGTGGTGCATGGGCTTAGATGCTCTGCAGCATGTGGGATCTTCCCAGACAGGGATCGAACCCATGTCCCCTGCATTGGCAGAAGGATTCTTAACCACTGCGCCACAAGGGAAGTCCCGAAACAACTGATTTTTACATGTTGATTTAGTATTCTCCAGCTTTGATGAATTTGTTTATTAGTTGTAACAGTTTTCTGGGGGATCTTTATGGTTTTCTACATATAAGGTCATGTTATCTGCAAACAGAGATAATTTTACTCTTCTTTTCCAATTTGGATGTCCTTTATTTCTTTTTCTTGCCTAATTGCTCTGGCTGATACATCCAATACTATTTTGAATAGAAGTGGAAAAACAGGCATTGTTGTCTTGTTCCTGACCTTAGAGGAAGAACTTTCAGTCTTTCACCATTCAGGATGATGTTAGCTGTGGGTTTTTTATATATGTCCTTTATTATGTTGAGGTGGTTTCCTTCTTTTCCTAGTTTGAGTGTTTTCATCATGAAAGGTTAGTGGATTTTTGTCAAGTGTTTTTTATTGATTTAACCTCCTTACTTCATATGTCTATTCATAGTCTTTATTTCTTTGTGATTTCATCTTGGTAGCTTTCATGTTTCTAGGAATTTGTCCATTTTGTAGAAGTTATCCAATTTGTTGCCAAATGATTATTCATAGTACTCATATTTTGTAGAATTGGTAGCAATGTTCCCACACTCATTTCTGATTTTAGTAATTTGAATCTTCTTAGTCAATCTAGTTAAAGATTTGTCAATTTTGTTAAAATTTCTGAAGAACCAAATATTGGTTTTATTGATTCTCTCTACTGTTTTTCCATTCTCTAATTTATTTATCTCCATTCTAATTGTTATTGTTTCCTTCATTCTGCTAGCTTTGGTTCATTTGTTTTTTTTTCATTGTTTCGTTTTTCATGTCCCTTAAGTTGTAAATTTAGGTTGCTGATTTGAGATCTACTTTTTTAATGTAAGCATTTACAATTATAAATTCTTGCACAGGATTCTTTTTTTTTTCCTTTTTTTTGCAGTACGCGGGCGTCCCACTGTTGTGGCCTCTACCGTTGTGGAGCACAGGCTCCGGACGCGCAGGCTCAGCGGCCATGGCTCACAGGCCAAGCCTCTCCGCGGCATGTGGGACCCTCCCGGACTGGGGCACGAACCCGTGTCCCCTGCATCGGCAGGCAGACTCTCAACCACTGCGCCACCAGGGAAGCCCTTGCACAGGATTCTTGACTTCTCTGAGCCTCAGATTCCTCAACTGAAAATTGCAATAAAAGTACCTGCTTCATGGTTTTGTTTCAGATTTAATGTAATATTCAATTAAACCCACAGCAAAATACACACAAAGGAAAATTTTTCCAAAAATGTTAGCTGCTATAATTACTATTATTATCATTAGGCTATGTGAAATCAGGAACTCCAATTCAAGGACTACCTAACTCTAGATCCACCTCTTATTAGCCATATGACTTTGGGTTTTTCACTACTGGAAGCCTCAGATTTTCCATCTGTAAAATGGAAATAATGTCTATCTGACAGGGTTATTATATGAATTAAATGAGATATATGGGAAATATTATATGTAGCACAGAATCTGGCACCTAGTAAGTACATCATAACAATAGCTAACATTAGTATTAATTTTCAGTTTTGAGTTGAATGGTGAGGAAAACTGAAATAAAAAAGAACAAAGAGGGCTTCCCTGGTGGCGCAGTGGTTGAGAGTCCGCCTGCCGATGCAGGGGACACGGGTTCATGCCCCGATCCAGGAGGATCCCACATGCTGTGGAGCGGCTAGGCCTGTGAGCCATGGCTGCTGAGTCTGTGCGTCTGGAGCCTGTGCTCCGCAGCGGGAGAGGCCACAACAGTGAGAGGCCCGCGTACCGCAAAAAAAAAAAAAAAAAAAAAAAGAACAAAGGGCAAAAGGTGTTATATATTTGGGGAAGGAAGGCATAACATAAAAGACCCATAGGAACATGTTACTGAGTAAATAGGGAAGAGAGAAAAAAAGGAGTTGAGTGCAAAGTTTCACGTCTAGTATGTTAGTTTTCATCCCGTGAGATGTAGCCCAGATGGGATTAGACATACAAGACATTCATTGGGAAAAATGCCTGTGAAGGAAAGCGGGGCAGGAGTGGGAGGAGCCTGGGAGGGTCCTCAGACCATGATGCATATTGTATCCCTGGGAAGGAGAAAGGAAAGGAGGAAGTTTTAGGCTGCAGTGCAGTTCTAAGAGAGTGTCTGCAAATCTGATGAGGAGTCCTTGAACTAAAGTCACCCATCACAAAAAAATCATTTCTCGCAGAACTGGGATTGATTTCATATTCCTGCTGGGAACCTGTGTGAAGGGTGGTCTCTGTGCAGAGGGGCAGTGAATTCAGAGGGCCTTCCATCAATAAATCCCCACCAAGACACCTAACAGGCACATATTCATGGCGGCCACACCTGGGCCACACCCAGAGAAAGATGTAATCATGAAAAGATGGGAAGCTATAACATAGAAAAATAACCATTAGCGCTTCTTCCATGTCCAAAGCCTTCAAAAATACCTGAGTGCAGAAGGGCCACACTGGAATTGAGGCATGTCTGACCACCAACCTAGAAATACAGTCAGAGAGAAAAAAATTACAAAAATATAGTCGGCTAGTCACCTCACAGCAACCTTCCACAGAAATTTTATTCCTTGAAGGAACAAGTCGAGACTATTTCATATTGAGAGTTATTTCCCAGAGCACCCCCCACTGTAAAATAATGTCACCTACATTGACTCTTCATTTTTCTTTCCGTGACAGATGATTCAACACAAGGAAGTTCTTCTGGCCTCTCAGGTGGTGCTATTGCCGGCATCGTGATTGGAGTCCTGGCTGGGGTAGCTCTGATAGCAGCCTTGGTGTATTTTCTGTACATCAGAAAAACTGGAGAGTATGGTGCCTTTCCTCTTGTTTTGCTTTCTCTGAGGCTAACTGCCATGCTCGGGAGAGGGAAGGAGACTTCATCTCTGTCTCTGGACCTGGATCTGCTCCTCATTCTTCTTAAAGCCCTGCTTCTTGGCATTAATTCCTGTGGGTCTCTTCTTCCCCTGGTCTTCATGCTTCCTGTGCCCTCCTCTCTCTTGGACATAGTTATTCCCAACCCCATCTGGTTTAGAGGGGGCAGAACCAATTATGTTCCTTGGTCCCCAGTCAGGGAAGCCAAGGTCCAAGAAGGAAAACTAATGAGGAAATGAAAGAAGCAGGAGGAAGGGAGTCCTGTGCTCTGTCGACAAGAGTAGCAGGAGGAGGGAGGGACAGGACAGGAAGAGAACCTAAGAAAAGCAGAAACAACCAAAGGCCTCCTGGGCAATAAATAAAGTGACAAAAAAACAGCATCGACCTACAAAAGGGGAAAGGTGTCAGGGTAGAAATAAGCTCAGAAGCAGTTGGCATGAATGGCCCTAAATGTGAACAGCCAGTAAGCAGGAGAGGAGTAAACACTAGAAGGGATGATAGGTAGATTGAAGAAGGAGCTCCTCAGAGGAAAGAGGACCAACCAAGGTATAAATGAACATTGAGGAGCCCCAAGGAATCATGCTGACAGTGTCCTTCCTAATTCAAGGAGCAAAGATCCTGTGCCTGGGAATAGCAGTCACAGTGTCTGATATTTATTTAGGGCAAGTGACCAGCGCGATCTCACAGAGCACAAATCCTCAGACCACAACCAGAGTAAGTAAACCTGCTCCCCTAGTGAGAGCTTGTATGTTCTACTATATACCCTGCCCTACCAGGGAATCCCGGATTTCCAAGTGAATCCCTACCTTCTGAATTATTAGAGGGGATCTCAGTTTCCCATTCTTAAACTGGCATAGGTCCTCACACCCTTCCTGCTGCAAAAGATTCCCCTGAGACACAGCTGGGGGAGAGACACTCGCCCCTCCTAGGCCAGGCAAGCCAAGCAGGCCATGAGATGGACATGTTTCCAGGAGCCTTTTCCTCATCCTACCTCCTTCCCCCTCCTGCCTCTATTACGGATGTGGACATCTCCTTTGGTGAGACTTTCCCTGCCTTTGGTGCTCTGGGTACTGTGGGCCTCAATGCCCCTCCTTGCCGCTGGAGCCTGCTGCTGAGACACACACCTGGGCAAAACTCATGCCTTGTGAACTAGAAGAAATCTTCAGAAGTGCACTGAGGCCTCTCCCCACCCCTCCTTGGTCTAATGCCTTGGGGTCTGGACTGCAGACTGAGGGAAGCGAATTCCTTAAGTCTTAATCATGGGCCACCTCCCCACCCCACCCTCTCACCACCTGCCACCTCCTTCAGCTAGAAGCACAACAGCTTAGGAACACCACGTTCTGAGGCAATAAGTCAGCTCTGCATTTTCATGGGTTGATAACTCTCCTTTGTTTCCCTAGGTCAGGGCCACTCTGACAATTCACCTAACAAGGTAAGCACAGCCAGTTTCACTGGCTCCTTTTCTCATGGAAATATCTCTGTGTAGAATGGGTTATTCTTGAAGATACAAAAGTGAGATCAAGTTTGGGTCAAAGTTCCTCACTTCAGCAACAGACAAAGAAGTATTACCCCCACCAGTCTACCTCATTGCAAGATGTGAACTTGAATCCTGGCTGGGACCTTGGGCTGGTAACTTAACCTCTTTGATCCCTGGCTTTTTCATGTGTAAAATGGACATGCTGCCTCCTTCAAAGAGAAGTTCAAGGAATTAAATGACCTAACAAAGGTAAAGCACCTGACACAATGCCCAGCTCAAGGAAGGCACTAGATCATTCTCCCTCTTCTGCCTCCAACCTGACCCTGCTCTTCCTATCAAATGATAATTTCCAATCTAATAGATCTGAGGTCTTAGTTCCTTTACTTTCTGATAATTGTACTGAATTTTTCTCATCTTAACCTTCAATAGAATATACATATATATTGAAAAATGCTTCAATCATAAGTATATTTTAACAATGTTTAAGTTTCTACGAGTTGTACATACCTATGTAAACAGCACCCAAATCATTAAAAAAAAAAATCAACCCCCGCAACAAACACACACACAAAACGCTCCAGTTACTTCCCTCCAAAGACTAATGACTGTCCTTATTTCCAGTGCATTAGGTTCGTTTTACCTGATTATGTACTTATATAAATGAAAAATACAGTGTATACATGTGTCTGGCTTCTTTTTTTTTTTTTTTTTTTGCGGTACGCGGGCCTCTCACTGTTGTGGCCTCTCCCATTGCGAGGCACAGGCTCCGGATGCGCAGGCTCAGCGGCCATGGCTCACGGGCCCAGCCGCTCTGCGGCATGTGGGATCCTCCCGGACCGGGGCACGAACCCGTGTCCCCTGCATTGGCAGGCGGACTCTCAACCACTGCGCCACCAGGGAAGCCCCCATGTCTGGCTTCTTTGATTCAAAATTGTTTTATGAGATTCATTCATATTGTTGTGTGCCTTTGTCGTTTATTTATTCTCATTGTTGTATCATCATATTCCATTGTAGCATTCCATAATCTATCTCTTCTAATGAACATTCAACAGGATGTTAGTAGGCAGAGAAAATGGGTAATAAAAGTACTTCTCTGAACTAAAAGTTTCAAAGTGAAACAAAGTGAAAGCATGTGGTGCTGAATCACACTGGACAAGGTGAGGGCCTGGCCCACGACACTGATTTAATTGACTGCTGTTCATTCCTTTCAGACTGACGAAGTTGCATATTCTGCCCTGAACTTCAATGCCTGGGAATCAAAGAAACCAACTTCAGCCTCCCCATCAGCCACAGAAACAGTTTATTCAGAAGTGAAAAATAAGTAATGCGACCAGTCCTGCTCACTGCACTTATTCCAAGCTTCTCATCCCCATCCCTAGGAGATCCCTTTGCCCTCTGGGGAAAATGGGAATAGTGTCTTTCCCCCCCTTTCATCCCTAATGAGGCTCCTCCAGGCTGCCTGGTCACAGTCCCTTCCTTCAGTGTCAGTAGATGAAAAGGTACATCCAGGACGAGGTCTGTAGGAAACCCAACCTTCCTTGTCATTGAACTTTGGCAAAGCAGACCTTGGGAGAGAGTTGCCAGAACCTCCACGCCTCCCCATTTCCTGACCTAAACTGGTTTTAAACTTGCCTATTCAGAACACTCATTCCTTCCCACCCCAGCCCTTTCATATTGGAGTTTAGCTTGAATTTGCCATAACCTGGAAAATTATGTCCTTGATCCACTGAAATGCATGTGCCAGAAAAGGAGAGGAAAAGGAAAAACTTCTCTTGCTCTCTGAAGCCCGGTGTGAACCCACCATTCACAGGAAAACACATACATAACCAATTCTGAACTGGGAAATTCTATACCTTTGTCCACTTCCAGGGTCGTCTACCTGCAGGACCAGGGCTAAACAACTTACTACTTAGCTAGAATACCACCTAAACCTTTGAAAGCCTGTCTTCAGAGAACCTACTAGAAGCAACTAGAAAACAACTTCTCAAAGTCCATAAGTAAATCCTAATGGAAGTTGCAAAAAAATGCACATACTGTTTTAATAACTTTATGGGCTTCATTAAAGGAAATGCCCAGAGATGGAGGGATTATCGCTTTAGAGGACAATCAGCTCTTAACAGAGACAATCTTCTGGGATTTGGGAAAGGAATCAGAAAGTTACCCTGCAGAGATTATTTAAATAATGGTTAAAGAATGTACAATTTGGGGTATTGGGTTTTTTCCTTCCTTCTGAGACATTCACCATTTAAATTTTTGTAATTGTTTGTTTATGTGAAAGGGGTTATGTTTACTTAATTTGCTGTGTAAGCCAATCTGACCGCCTTAGGTGAAAGAAGCCACCAAAACCCCTCAAGTCCCTCTGGCCAGAAGCTCCTCAAGCCTTTTATGTCAGGGGCTCCAAAAAGAAGATAAGAAGAAGCAGTTTTCTACATTCATGGCCAGAAATGGATCTCGCTTAGTTTCTAGGCATCTCAGACCAACCATCAGCACCATTCTATTCCGCATTGCTGCCTGTGCACGTTCCATCTGCCTCACTCACCTTCTCAGGAAACCTTGGCCTCTTCTAAGGTGTGTTTGGTTCTTGAGAAGCAGGAGCACCTGAAGGGGACACGACCACCCACGCAGTCGGCATCGTTGACAACCTAGAAAGCTGCACTGGTGCTGATGCTCCTTAGGACACAAGGGGAGGATTATAACTCAGCGCTTGGCTTCGTGAAAGCCTCTGAAATTTGTTTTCTCCCATGGGGTCTATGAGACCCAATGTGTCAGCATAAAAAGGAGGAGCAGGAGAAGGAGAGGCACGTCTACTTCCCACCCAGCCTCCTTCTGCATGGGTGGAACCTCCTTGAGGCTGTTGAGAGAAAGGTTTTATTCCATATTCATTATTTGATCTAATGCTGTGTGGAACTGGGCCCCTCAAAGAGGGTTGGTTGGGAGTTCTCTGTACTCAGGTACCTCTTTCAGGGTTTTTTAACCCTGACACAGACTGTATATACCTCCCCTCATCCACGCTATTCTGTGTAATTTAATTTTGCCTGGCTAAGGCCGCTTCTGAATTATTTGTAAAATTTGTTCTATATTTATAGTAAAAATTATATATCAGGCATCAACATGCTGCCTCACAGTTGGTACTATTTTCTACAATGTTTTCTTTACAGGCAGAAGAAACAGAAATTGCTTAATAGGGAGTCAGCGTGAGCCTATTTCTAAGTCCACATGGTATCTGATCTAGTGATCGGAGAATTCGCTAAATTCATTTGCACACCTGCTAACAAAGTGAGTCTATCTAGAGCAACAAGCCACAGCTCCAACCTGCCTGGAAGAAACTGCCTGTCTTCCTCTGGGACAGAAGATGATTTCATGAGTAGAAGATCTCCTGGCCTCTTTACTAGGGACAAATCACACTTCCCATGCAGATGGCTCCAGTGAATCAGATACAGCGATACAGCTTTCACTCCAACAGTCTCCACGGCTTCAGGGGTATAGAAATCTCTCTAGCACCCTCCCTCTTCCTTGTACCCTGTTCCTTTCTTTCGGCCCCTCAGAGGGTCAGAGCTCTTCTAACCTGGATAACCTTCATTCCTTAATTAGCCTGTTATCTCATTTCCTTCACTTCCAAGCAATTGAAACGTGTGCTGTCTTTCTCCTTCCTCATGCCCTGGTTTCTCCTGGCCCTCTGCAGTGCTGGCTCCCTTCCCAAGACCACTGGAAGCAGCAGAAAATCAGCACCCATCTCTTGGCCAATTCAAAGGTACTTTCACTGTCCTCACATTGTTCACTTTTACAACATCTGAGACCACACACAACCTTTTCCTTCTGGACACTCTCCTCCTACCAGCCCCACCTGTGCATTGCACCCCGACGTCAGATTTCCTACTCAGACCTGCTTGTCTCACTCCACACCACCCTCTTTCCACAGCTTCCATGACCTCTCTGCAGGTGGCTCCTTCATCTATATCTCTAGCCCGTTCTACTTCCCAGAACTCGTGACACTCACATCCAAATACCTTCTGAAATTGCTTCCCATCTGAACTGGCTTTCCCCCACAGGTCACTCATTCCTCTCAGTGACGCCACTGCTTCCTCAGCCCTTGCTCTTCCGTTTTCTAGATTCAATACATCGTCGAAGCCTGTTGATTCCTTGTTTAACATCTCTCAGTTATGTCATTCTCTCCATTCCCATACACCTAAATAACCCAGGCCCTCAACACCTCTGCTGGAAGTACTGCTTCCAGTACTGAAGTTAGCAGAGTTAGCATCTCCCCATAACTAGGGCGCCTGCCGGCCACTGGTGGGGAACTCTGACCCCCAAGGAGACGGGAGGAACCCCAGAGTGAACCGGTAGGATGTAGGGGGACCGAGGGGGGAGGAGAAGTGAAGGCCAGACAAGATCGGCACCCCTGCGGCCGGGGAGATCAGGAGAGGCAGGTGGGAGGGACTCTCCGGGAAGAGCGGGAGAGGAGCGGAGGGCGTCTGCCCCGCCCACTTGGGCCCTGGGGAGCCTGCTGAGTTCCTAGGCGTATCCCCTGCCCTCCAAACCCCTCTGCAGGCCACGTGGGTCCTTGGGGGCATAGGAGGGAGACGGGGGACATCAGGAGAGGCAGGCAGGAGGGACTCTCCGGGAAGAGCGGGAGAGGAGCTGAGGGTGATTGCCCCGCCCACTCAAGCCCAGGAAGCCTGCTGGGCTCCCAGGTGAGGTCCCCCACCCTCTGATACCAGGGGTGGGGGGCACGCCTGGGCCCCTTCTGTTCTGTTGAGACTAAGCCCTACCCCTCACAGCCCCCAGGGCCTTTTCCAGCCCTATGGGTCCTAAGCATAGGCCCCGCCCACTGCCCAAACCTCACCCTTGCTTAGGTCCCGCCCTCCACAGCCAAGGCCTTTTCCCCCTTTGTTTTTTCTTTTTTTCTTTTCCCTCCTCCTCTTTTTTACTACTGTGGTACTGTTGCACCTTCTGGTTGTTGATTCATCTATATTTCTATATTTTTATATTCTTTCTAACATATCTGTTATTTTCCTAGTCTAATTTTATTTTGTACTTTGCTATTGTTCTCTCTCTCTCTTTTTTTTTTTTTTTTGCCAACCCCCCACCCCCACCCCGTGGCTTGCAGGATCTTGGTTCACAAGCTGGGGGTCGGGCTGAAGCTCTTGTGGTGGGAGCTCCCTGTTGGAAGCCCTGGACTAACAGAGAACCTCAGAGCCCAGGGAATATTCATCAGAGTGAGGTTTCACAGAGGTCCTCATCTCAGCACCAAGACCCAGCTCTCCCCAACAGCCTACAAACTCCAGTGTTGGAAGCCTCAGGCCCAGCAACCAGTAAGACAAGAACACAATCCCACTCATTAAAAAAAAAAAAAAAAAAAGAGACGGCAAAAAAGTACATCACAGATGAAGGAGCAAGGTAAAAACCTACAAGACCAAATAAATGAAGAGGAAATAGGCAATCTACCTGAAAAAGAATTCAGAGTAATGATAATAAAGATGATCCAGAATCTCGGAAATAGAATGGAAGCATGGATTGAGAAAATATAAGAAATGTTTAACAAAGATCTAGAAGAACTAAAGAACAAACAGAGATGAACAACACAATAACTGAAATGAAAAATACACTAGAAGGAATAAATAACAGAATAACGGAGGCAGAAGAACGAATAAGTGAGCTGGAAGACAAAATGGTGGAAATAACTGCCAAGGAGCAGAATAAAGAAAAAAGAATGAAAAGAATTGAAGACAATCTCAGAGACCTCTGGGACAACACTAAACGCACCAACATTCAAATTATAGGGGTCCCAGACAAAGAAGAGTAAAAGAAAGGGTCTGAGAAAATATTTGAAGAGATTATAGTGGAAAAGTTCCCTAACATGGGAAAGGTAATAGTCACCCAAGTCCAGGAAGCACAGAGAGTCCCATACAGGATAAACCCTAGGAGAAACACACCAAGATACATATTACTCAAACTAACAAAAATTAAATTCAAAGAAAAAATATTCAAAGCAGCAAGGGAAAACCAAAAAATAACATACAAAGGAATCCCCATAAGGTTATCAGCTGATTTTTCAGTGGAAACTCTGCACGTCAGAAGGGAGTGGCAGGATATACTTAAAGTGATGAAAGAGAAAAACCTACAACCAAGGTTACTCTACCCAGCAAGGATCTCATTCAGATTTGATGGAGAAGTCAAAAGCTTTTCAGACAAACAAAAGCTAAGAGAATTCAGCATCACCAAACCAGCTTTACAGCAAATGCTAAAGAAACTTCTCTAAGCAGGAAACACAAAAGAAGAAAAACACCCACAAAAACAAACCCAAAACAATTAAGAAAATGGTAATAGGAACATACATACTGATAATAACCTTGAATATAAATGGATTAAATGCCCCAACCAAAAAACACAGACTGGCTGAATGTATACAAGAACATGACCATTTATATGCTGTCTACAAGAGACCCACTTCAGACCTAGGGACACATACAGCCTGAAAGTGAAGGGATGGAAAAAGATATTCCATGCAAATGGAAATCAAAAGAAAGCTGGAGTAGCAATACTCATATCAGATAAAATAGACTTTACAATAAAGAATGTTACAAGAGATAAGGAGGGACACTACATAATGATCAAAGGATCAATCCAAGAAGAAGATATAACGATTATAAATGTTTATGCACCCAACATAGGAGCACCTCAATACATAAGGCAAATGCTAACAACCATGAAAGGAGAAATAGACAGTAACACAATAATAGTCGGGGACTTTAACATGCCACTTACACCAATGGACAGATCATCCAAACAGAAAATAAATAAGGAAACACAAGCCTTAAATGACACATTAGAACAGATGGACTTAATTGATATTTATAGGGCATTCCACCCAAAAGTGGCAGAATACACTTTCTTCTCAAGTGCACATGGAACATTCTCCAGGATAGATCATATCTTGGGTCACAAATCAAGCCTCAGAAAGTTTAAGAAAATTGAAATCGTGTCAAGCAGCTTTTCCGACCACAACCCTATGAGATTGGAAATCAATTACAGGAAAAAAACTGTAAAAAACACAAATACATGGAGGCTAAACAGTGCACTACTAAATAACCAAGAGATCACTGAAGAAATCAAAGAAGAAATTAAAAAAACATAGAAACAAATGACAACAAAAACACGATGACCCAAAACCTATGGGACGCAGCAAAAGCAGTTCTATGAGGGAAGTTTATAGCAATTCAATCTCACGTCAAGAAACAAGAAAATCTCAAATAAAAAATCTAACCCTACACTTAAAACAACTAGAGAAAGAACAACATAAATGAAATAGAAATAAATGAAATAGAAATGAAGAAAACTATAGCAAAGATCAATAAAACTAAAAGCTGGTTCTTTGAGAAGATAAACAAAACTGATAAACCCTTAGCCAGACTCATCAATGGGAGAGGACGCAAATCAATAAAATTAGAAATGAAAAAGGAGAAATCACAAATGACACTGCAGAAATATAAAGGATTATAAGAGACTACTACAAACAACTATATGCCAATAAAATGGACAACCATGAAGAAATGGACAAATTCTTGGAAAGGTACAATTTTCCAAGCCTGAACCAGGAAGAATTAGAAAATATAAACAGACCTATCACAAGTAATGAAATTGAAACTGTAATTAAAAATCTTCCAAAAAACAAAAGTCCAGGACCAGATGTTTTCAGAGGTGAATTCTATTAAACATTTAGAGAAGAGCTAACACTGATCCTTCTCAAAATCTTCCAATAAATTGATGAGGGAGAAATACTCCCAAATTAATTCTATGAAGCCACCATCACCCTGATACAAAAACCAGAAAAAGATATCACAAAAAAGAAACTTATAGACCAATACCACTGATGAACATAGATGCAAAAATCCTGAACAAATACTAGTAAACAGAATCCAACAGCACATTAAAGGATCATACACCATGATCAAGTGGGATTTAACCCAGGGATGCAAGGATTCTTCAATATATGCAAATCAATCAATGTGATAAACCACATTAACAAATTAAGGAATAAAAACCATATGATCATCTCAATACATGCAGAAAAGCTTTTGACAAAATTCAACACCGATTTATGATAAAAACTCTCCAGAAAGTGGGCAGAGAGGGAACCTACCTCAACATAATGAAGGCCATATACGACAAACCCACAGCAAGCATCATACTCAGTGGTGAAAAAGTGATCCACTAGGATCAGGAACAAGACAAGGATGTCCACTCTCGCCACTCTTATTCAACATAGTTTTGGAAGTCCTAGCCACGGCAATCAGAGAAGAAAAAGAAATAAAAGGAATACAAATTGGAAAAGAAGTAAAACTGTCACTGTTTGCCGATGACAGGATACTATACATAGAAAATCCTAAAGATGCCACCAGAAAACTACTAGAACTAATCAATGAATTTGGTAAGGTTGCAGGATACAAAATTAATGCACAGAAATCTCTGGCATTCCTATACGCCAACAATGAAAAATCAGAAAGAGAAATTAAGGAAACACTCCCATTTACCATTGCAACAAAAAGAATAAAATATCTAGGAATAAACCTGCCTAAGGAGGCAAAAGACTTGTACTCAGAAAAGTATAAAACACTGATGAAAGAAATCAAAGATGACATAAACAGATGGAGAAATATACCATGTTCTTAGATTGGAAGAATCAATATTGTGAAAATGACTATACTGCCCAATGCAATCTACAGAATCAATGCAATTCCTATCAAACTACCAATGGCATTCTTCACAGAATTAGAACAAAAAATCTTACAATTCGTATGGAAACACAAAAGACCCCGAATAGCCAAAGCAATCTTGAGAAAGAAAAATGGAGTTGGAGGAATCAGGCTCCCTGACTTCAAACTATACCACAAAGGTACAGTAATCAAGACAATATGGTACTGGTACAAAAACAGAAATACAGATCAATGGTACAGGATAGAATGCCCAGAGATAAACCCACACACATACGGGCACCTAATTTATGACAAAGGAGGCAAGAACATACGATAGAGAAAAGACAGCCTCTTCAATAAGTGGTGCTGGGAAAACTGGACAGCCACATGTAAAAGAATGAAATGAGAACACTACCTAACACCATACACAGAAATAAACTCCAGATGGGTTAAAGCCTTAAATGTAAGACCAGACATTATAAAACTTTTAGAGGAAAACATAAGAAAAACACTCTTTGACATAAAACACAGCGAGATCTTTTTTATCCATCTCCTAGAGTAACAGAAATAAAAACAAAAATAAACAAATGGGACTTAATTAAACTTAAAAGCTTTTGCACAGCAAAGGAAACTATAAATAAGACAAAAAGACAACCTTCAGAATGGGAGAAAATCTTTGCAAATGAAACAACAGACAAAGGATTAATCTTCAAAATATACAAACAGCTCATGGAGCTCAATATTTAAAAAAACAAACAATCCAGTCAAAAAATGAGCAGAAGACCTAAATAGACATTTCACCAAGGAAGACATACAGATGGCCAAGAAGCACATGAAAAGATGCTCAACATCACTAATTATTAGAGAAATGAAAATCAAAACTACAATGAGGTATCACCTCACACCAGTCAGAACTGCCATTATCAAAAAAGCTAGAAACAATAAATGCTTGAAAGGGTGTGGTGAAAAGGGAACCTTCCTACACGTTGGTGGGAATGTAAATTGATACAACCACTATGGAAAACAGCATGGAGGTTCCTTAAAAAACTAAAAATAGAACTACCATATGACCCAGCAATCCCACTACTGGACATACACCCTGAGAAAACCATAATTCAAAAAGAGACATGCACCACAATGTTCACTGCCGCACTATTTACAATAGCCAGGACATGGAATCAACCTAAATGTCCATCGACAGATGAATGGATAAAGAAGATGTGGCACATATATACAATGGAATATTACTCAGCCATAAAAAGAAACTAAATTGAGTTATTTGTAGTGAGGTGGATGGACCTAGAGTCTGTCACACAGAGTGAAGTAAGTCAGAAAGAGAAAAACAAATACCGCATGCTAACGCATATATAGGGAATCCAAAAAAGAAAAAAATGCCCCGCAACTAGGTTCATCAATCAACTGATGAACCTAGTTGCAGGGCAGGAATAAAGAGGTAGACATAGAGAATGGACTTGATGCAATGGGGTGGGAGGGCGAAGCTGGGGCGAAGTGAAGGTAGCATCGACGTATATACACTACCGAATGTAAAATAGTTGGCTGGTGGGAAGCAGCAGCATAGCAGAGGGAGATTGGCTCGGTGCTTTGCGATGACCTAGAGGGGTGGGATAGGGAGGATGGGAGGGAGGCTCAAGAGGGAGGGGATATGGGGACATATGTATGCATATGGCTGATTCCCTTTATTGTGCAACAGAAACTAACATGGTATTGTGAAGCAATTATACTCCAATAAAGATGTATTAAAAATAAAAATAAATAAATAAATGAAAGACTGATGTTACCAAGTGTTATTGAGGATGGGAAACAACAGGTATTCTTACAGACTGCTGGTAGAAACATAAAATGGCACAACCACTCTGGAAAAGAGTTTGGCATTGTCTCATACATTTAAATGTACTTATACAGTCCAACAATGCAACACCCAATTATTTACCCAAGAGAAATGAAAATAGATAACCACACAAAGAGTTATACACGAACATTCATAGCAGCATTATTCATAGTAGCCAAAAAGTGGAAACAACTCAAATATCCATCAACGTGTGCATGGATAAGCAGACTGGTATATCCATACAACGGAATATTAAATAGGAATTTTAAAAAAGGGGAGGGGGGCACAAATGACTACTAATATAAGACGGATGCATTTCTAAAACATTCTGCTATGCAAAAGAAGCCAGACACAAAGGAGCACATGCTGTATGATGTCATCTTAATGAAGTTCAAAAATAAGCAATAGTAATTAATGGTGTTAGAATTCACCGCAGTGGGGTAGAGTTAAAGGTGCACACAAGAGCTTTTTGGGCTGATGGAAAGATTCTACATCTCAATTCAGGCGGTGATCACATGGGTGTGTACAGTTACCAAAAATCAAACTGTACACTTAAGATCTGTGTGCTTTTTAATGGATTTTAATTTTATGTGAATTTTTAAAAATAAAACAAAGGAGCAGCTAATTCAACCTATCAGGTACAAAGCACCTGTATTCATTTTCTACTTTTGCAAAACAAATTACCACAAATTTAGTGGCTTAAAGCAACACCCATTTTTTTAGCTCGCAAAATTCAGTTCCTTGAAGTTTTAAGACCGAGGTCCTCACTGTCCTGATACAAACACTCTCAGACACTACAGGACCTTTTCAGGTCCTAGGCACGAGGCCCCCTCTATCTCAGCAATGGAGAACATCCCTTAAATCCAATCCCTCTTACACGTCTAATCTCTCTGATTTCCCCTTCTGAGACCAGCTGGAAAAAACTGCCCACTTTTAAAGGGCTCCTGTGATTACACTAAACCCACTTAGATCATCTCTTTTTGTTAAACTTAAAGTCAACTGATTAGTGACCCCATTTACACCTGCAAAATCCCTTTTGCCACATAAGGTAACACAATCACATGCATGATTACTCATCATATATTCACAGTCCAGGGATTAGGAGTAAATCTTGGGGTACCATCCTAGAATGCTGCCTACCACAGCACCATATGAAAGCTGTTTATGCTCTCAGGGAGCTCCTTCAGGGTCCCTGTTCTGAAGAAATGGAAAAAAAGCCAAAGGGGGTCGGTCCAAACTCAATTTGTTATTACAAGAGACTAAAGACAAAAAACAGAGACAAGAAAGCAATGGCCCATTTCCTGCTAGCCTGTAAATCTAAGTCACAGGTGCATTCATTGCCCTCAAACCTTTAGTAATGTTCACAGGCACTGATAGTAGCTAGCACCAAAGTTAACCCCTAACTAAAGTTATCAGAAGCCAAAAGACATCCCAATAAACCAACCAAAAGTTACAGTAAGGCTGCACTAATTCAACCAGGACATTTTATAGACTTCCAATGATTCATTTATTCAACATCACTTATTGAGGATGTACTATATGTCAAGCACTAAGCCACTTGCTGAGAACACATGATGATTATAAAATAAAGCCCTTATTTGGATTGTTTTTCAAAAAATTCTACTGTAAAAAAAGGGGGGGCTTCCCTGGTGGCGCAGTGGTTGCGAGTCCGCCTGCCGATGCAGGGGACACGGGTTCGTGCCCCGGTCTGGGAAGATCCCACATGCCGCGGAGCGGCTGGGCCCGTGAGCCATGGCCGCTGAGCCTGCGCGTCCGGAGCCTGTGCTCCGCAACGGGAGAGGCCACAGCAGTGAGAAGCCCGCGTACCGCAAAAAAAAAAAAAAAAAAAAAAAAAAGGGGGAGACAAAAAAGAAATGAAGGAGTAACAAAAAATGGGAAGGGAAGGAAAGGGGAGAATTCTGAGGTAATTGCAGAAATTCAAACACTGAAAATGTTATGGTACTGAGGAAGTACTACTTTTTAGTGTGACAATGGTACTGTGATGATGTTTTTCAAAAAGCCCTTATATTTTAGTAACACAACTGAAATTTACAGACGATATGATTTGATATCTGGGATTTGCTTCAAAACAATTCAGATTTGGAGAAGGGAGTATAGATGCAACAACATTGGTCATGAAGGGGACGTCCCTGGTGGTCCAGTGACTAAGATTCTGTGCTCCCAATGCAGGAGGCCTGGGTTCGATCCCTGGTCAGGGAACTAGATCCCACATGCTGCAACTAAGAGTTTGCACGCCGCAACTAAAGATCCCACGTGCTGCAACGAAGATCCCGCATGTGGCAATGAAGATCCCACTTGCCTCAACTAAGACCCTACGCAGCCAAATAAATAGATAAATATTTTTTAAAAAAGATTGGCCATGAAATGATAATTGCTGAAGCTGCGTGATGAGTACACATAGATTCATTGTATTATTAGCTTTACTTTTGCAACTATTTGAAATTTTCAAGACAAAAAATCCTTGCTCTCCAGAAGCTTATAACACAAGAGTCAGATATTCCAACAAACAGACTGCTAAGTAGTTTAACAAAATATACACAAATTGCTAGTCCAGCTCTGAGGACCGTGACTGTCCTGGAATAGGCAGAAGGAGTCAGACAAGATGTCAAATGAGTGGCTCCCTTGACCAGTTGACCAGAGTCTTCCAGGCAGAAGGGCAGGCAAGCGGGTACAAAGGCATGCGGATGTCAAGCCACAGAGCTTCCGCACACCCTTCGGATGACTTGCTAGAGGCCATGTTACTTAAGAGCACATGTTCTAGAGCCAGACCAGCTGTGCTGGAGTGCCTGCTCCTGAGTCCCTCCTGTGAGACCTCAGGCAAGCTGTCTGTCATGTCTATGTGCCTCAGATTGTTCACCTATAAAATGCAGATTATAACAATACCTACTTCACAGGGCTGTTGTCAGGAGTCAATGAGTTAATCCATGTGCAAAGAGTTAAGAAAAAAATGGGTGAAAAATAAACATTAGCTGTTAGTGATGGAAGCAAGTATCCCAGCCCACAATACCACACATCTTGAAAATGTCATCGAATTTCTATTTGTTACTTATCTTCTTTGATTAGACTGTATATTTGCACATTAGGGACTATGTCTATGGATCTCTACAGCTCAGAACATAGCCTAAGGTCATGGCCATAACAGGCACCAATCAGTCAACTCTTCTTTCAGGCAGCAGGGGTGGGACCACCCAAAGCCTCTGTCTAGGCCCCTATTTATTCTTCTATGGATTAGACCCTGAATTCTTACAGTTCTTTGGCTTCCTTTCACTTCCCTTCCTTGTTTGCACCCTGCCCCTTACTCTGCTCCAGAGATGTTCATTCACTAATGGTGCTCTCTGGTCCACTCCCTGGCAGGTGATCCAACGCTTCCTTTATCTCTCTCCCCACTGCTATATTATCTAAACAGACACTGCAACACTTATTCTGCAACTAATAAAGGGTGAAAGGAGGATGAATTTATAGACCATTGGCCTCACACCTATTTGTGAGAAGTAGACGCCTCTGGAAAAGAGAAAAGCAAGTAAGATGGTAGCCAGAACATAAAGCCTTCAAACATAGTCCCACTACTGAAGAGAACCCATAGACATATTATCAGACACATAATCAGCTAACACCTCACTAGGGTTTGGGGGTACTCAGAAACTTCTGGGGAGGAGAGAGAGGCACAATGGGCCGGGAGTCCAGTTTTATGTTAATTTTTGCTGTGCAAAATAATTTCTTTCTCCCCCACTAGAGACATCCTCAATTACCCTCCAAAGCAGAGACTTAGAGAGGAAGATCCAGAGTCTGAGAACTCAGAAGACACAAGACAACAGACATATAGACTCTAAAGATGAAGTATGAAGCCCAGATGCAGGTCTCTCTTGAATCGCAACTGTCTGTACAAAGTGCCCTCTGCCCTGAGCAGCAATCTGGGGCTGGAACGTGATCCTGGTCTCCCCAAGAGTGGGAAGTGCTGGTAGAACATTAACTAACTATCTGAGAGCAGAAGGAAATGGAGCCCTCTGAAGGGCCTCTCCCTACATATTCTCCCCAAGTTACCTCTGAGAGTTGGGCCATTCAAGGCCATGTCCCAGCCCTAGGATTTTTGGGTTTTTTGGGGGGTTTTTTGTTTTTGTTTTTTTTGCGGTACGCAGGCCTCTCACTGTTGCGGCCTCTCCCATTGCAGAGCATAGGCTCCGGACGCGCAGGCTCAGCGGCCACAGCTCACGGGCCCAGCCGCTCCGCGGCATGTGGGATCTTCCCAGACCGGGGCATGAACCCATGTCCCCTGCATCGGCAGGCGGACTCTCAACCACTGCACCACCAGGGAAGCCCCCCAGCCCTAGGATTTAATGGTTCTTTTCTTTTATAACGTTTGGGGAGGGATCACAGAGCAGAAATGGGACACTGGAAAGGACAGACTAAAAAGAACTGGTTAAGCATGCTTTGTTTAAAGGTCAAAGTCTTGTGAACCATGCCAACCTCCCTTCCCCGCCTGGGCTCTCTGTGACAATGAGCCTTGCCCTGTGCTTTGAACCCCACTGAACCCAGCACTCTTCTTGCTTGAGGGCTAGAGAAGTCAAGGAAAAGGGGAACTGGAAACAGGAAGACAAATGAAAAAAGCAGAGTGGCAGGACTCTTAAAATACTCAGTGTGATTATAAGGAAATGAAACTGGTCTTCTTGTAGGGCTCAGACTAGTTTTGAGAGCAACTGTACATAAGTGACTAAAATATTCTGAGTAATGACAGAACTTTTGGGATAAAAAGGTAGCCAACTAGGACAACTACTTTTAAGGTGCCCATACTTATTTGGATATGATATACTTGTAAAAGGAATCCTATAACTCACCTGAGTCTCATAACTTTGTCTTAACATAGGACTGAAGAACAATTTGATACAACTAGGAGTTTAAGGAGAAAGGGGAGATTAGGGGGGAAAAAGGAGTGTAAATGGTGGCAGAGATTTGTAGATAAGAAAAAAGAAGACCCAAAGGAAAGAGTAATACAAAGGGAACGATAAATTCCAGAGATGGAAGCACTGTGTTAATTATGACTCAAATCAGCTAATGGGCCCCCTTCCCCAGCTGAAGCTTTTCTGGGTAACGCTGTCACCCAGCCCTGTGTGGTCTAGGATGAAGTGAAGTAGGAGTGGAAATGGGCAGAAACAGACATTAAAGTCTCCCAATTCCATTTAAACCCAAGAAGGGCTTTATTACCCTACACTGGAGTGTTAGACTTTGTGCATTTTTTGGTTAGATAACATTAGACAGAGAAATTTGTTTACATCAATTCTTCAATGATAAAGAATTGGTAAAGAATCAACCATGGGACACAGAGGCAACCTAGTCCCAGGGCAGAGTCTGTGTGGGGTGGTGGTGGGCATTGTTGGCGCTTACTCAAATAGTTCCTCAGAAGCAGCCCAGATCTCTGAGGGCTGCTACTCCACCACAGCTCACCCTGATACATGCTGAGATCCCACATAGGCCCCACCTGCCTTGCAGCATGGTTCTACAACACAGCAGGGGTAGCAGAGGCTGGGGACAGTGACCAGCTGTGAGGGACAAAGGGGACTTGCAACCAAAGCTATGTCAGAGCAGAACCACAGGCGCCTGCACAGGCAGTGCATTGGACCTCTGTCTGTGGCCAATGCAAGCCAAGAGCCCGCAAGAGCCCCACTTACTTTGGCCCTCCCCTGCTCTGGGGCAGGGGTCTAAGTATGGGGAGAGTGAAAAACATACACTTAAAGGGAACAGAGCCGGTTCAGGCCAACACTCACAGCTTCTTCTCCAGCAACTTGGTATCAGACCCCACCTCCAACAGGGCAGTGATGGCCACTGAGCAGAGCGGAAGTCCCACCAGACACCTGGCTCCAGTTCTAGCCCCTCCATCTCCAGCCCCACACCCTACAAAGGTTATAGATACCAGCACACTCAGAGGCAAGACATGACTTATGTCCATGTCAAATCCAGTTTTCCCACCAAAGGCACTGGGTACATGCAGTCTATAGAGGGATGCTCCCACACAAGAACACCATTTCAAGACCACAGTAGTTATCTATTTCACCTAAACTCATAGAGGTAGAGAAAGTTAAGCAAAATGAAAAGGCAGAGGAACTACTCTCAATTGAAAGAATAAGAGAAAACCCCTGAAAACCTAAATAAATCAGAAAGAAACAATTTATCAGATAAAGAATTCAAAGAATTGGTAACAAAAATGTTAACGGAATTAGAGAAAAGAATTGATGTACATAGTGAATACTCTAACAAGGAAGTAGAAAATATAAGAAAGACCTAATCAGAAATGAAGAATTCAATAGATGAAATTAAAAACACATTAGTAGGAATGAATAGCAGGGACTTCCCTGGTGGTACAGTGGCTAACACTCCATGCTCCCAATGCAGGAGGCCCAGGTTCGATCCCTGGTCAGGGAACTAGATCTCATATGCCGCAACTAAGAGCTTGCATGCCACAACTAGAGATTCCGCATGCCACAACTAAAGATTCCACATGCTGCAACTAAAGATCCCACATGCTGCAACAAAGATCCTGTGTACCACAACTAAGACCCAGCACAGCCAAATAAATAAATAAATAAAGGAATAAATAAAGGAATGAATAGCAGACTAAGTGATACCAAAGAACACAAAAGTGATTTGGGAAATAAAATAAAGGAAATCACCCAATCAGAATAGCAAAAAGAAAAACAAATTTTGAGAAATGAAAACAATTTAAGAGATTTCTGGTATTACATTAAGGATATCAACATGCACATTATAGGGATCCCAAAAAGAGAAGAGAGAGGGGGAAAGGGATCAAAAATGTATTTGAGGAAATTATGGCTGAAAATTCCCAAACCTGAAGAACAGTACAGATATCCAGGTACAAGCACAGAGGGTGGCAAACAAGATGAAGCCAAATAGATCCACATCAATACATATCATAATTAAAATGGCAAAAGTTAAAGATAAAGAGAGAACTCTAAAGGTAGCAAGAGAAAAACAAAGAGTCATATACAAGGGAATTCCCATGAGGCTATTAGCTAATTTATCTGCAGACACTTTGCAGGCCTGAAGGAATGGCACAATATTTTCAAAGTGCTGAAAGGGAAAAACCTACAACCTAGGATACTCTACCCAGAAAGATTATCATTTAGAATAGAAGGAAAGATAAAGTATTTCTCAGATAAGCAAAAACTAAAAGAGTTCATCAATAAAAAACTTACTCTAAAAGAAATTTTAAAGGTCTTCTCTAAGTGGAAAAGAAGTAAGAATCTATAGGAAAGGAAAAATCCCACTAGGAAAGGCAACTATATCATAAGGACTGAGCATCAATCACTTAAATAAGTCAGTTTTTAATAAGTCAGAGATTTTAAATAAGTCAGAGATTAAAAGACAAAAAAATTGTAAAAAGCAACTACAACTAGAATAAATAGTTAAGGGATAAGCATGAAGATGTAAAATATGACATCAAAAAACACAAAATGTTGGGGAGGGGAGTAAAACACTGTAGATCTTTAAGAATGTGTTTGAGCTTAAATGACTACCATACTGAAACAAATAGATATAGTTACAGGTTGACATTTGTGAACCCCATGGTAACCACAAATCAAAAACCTACAATAATACACAAAAACTAAAAAGAAAGGAACACAAGCATACCACTAAAGAAAATCATCACACTACAAGTGAAGAAACAAAAAGAAGAAATGAACAGAGAACTACAAAAACAACCAGAAAACGAGTAGTAAAATGGTAATAAGCACATACCTATGAATAATTACTTTAAATGTCAATGGACTAAATGCTCCAATCAAAAGATATAGAGTGGCTGATTGGATTAAAAAAAAAAAAGACCTGTCTATATGTTGCCTACTAGAGATAGACTTCAGAGCTAAAGGCACATACAGACTGAAAGTGAGGGGATAGAAAAAGATATTTCACACTAATGTAAATGATTAGAAAGTGGGGGTAGCAATACTCATATCAGACAAAACAGATTTTAAAAGAAAGGCTATAACAAAAGACAAAGAAGGGCACTATATAATGATAAAGGGATCAATACAAGAGGAGGGTATTACACTCATTAACATATATGTATGCAACACAGGAGCACTTAGACATATAAAGCAAAAACTAACATACATAAAAAGAGGAAATGACAATAATACAATAATAATAGGAGACTTTAACACCCCCTACATCAATGGACAGATCACCCAGACAGAAAATCAATAAGGCAATAGTGGTCTTTTTTTTTTTTGGCCATGCCCTGCAACATGTGGAATCTTAGTTCCCCGACCAGGGATTGAACCCATGCCCCCTGCACTGGGAACGTGGAGCCTTAACCATTTGACCACCAGGGGAGTCCCAATAGTGGTCTTAAGTGACACAATAGACCAGTCAGACTTAATAGATATCTACAGGACATTCCATCCAAAACCAGCAGAATATACATTATTTTCAAGTGCACATGGAATGTTCTCCAGGATAGATAACATGCTAGATCAAAAAACAAGTTTCAACAAATTTAAGAGAATAGAATTGATATCAAGCATTTTTTCCACTACAATGGTATGAAACTAGAAATCAATTATGGAAAGAAAAATGTGAAAAGAAAAAACACATGTAGACTAAACATGCTACTAAGAAACCAATGGACCAAAAGAATTTGAAAAAAAATAGATACATGTATATGTATAAGGGAATCACTTTGCTGTACAACTGAAACTAACATAACATTGTTAATCAACTATACTCCAAAATAAAATTAAAAGTTTAAAAAAAACAATGGGACAATGAGAAATAAAAGAGGAAATGAGAAAATACCTTGAGACAAATGAAACTGGAATCACAACTATCCAAAATCTATGGAATGCAGAAAAAGAAGTTCAAAGAGGGAGTTTATAGTGATGCAGGCCTTCCTGAAGAAACGAGAAAAATCTCAAATAAGCAACCTAACCTACCACCAAAAGGAATTAGAAAAAGAAGAACAAACAAAGCCCAAAGTCAGCAGAAGGAAGGAAATAGTAAAGATCAGACAGGAAATAAATAAAATAGAGACCCCCCCCCATAATAGAAAAGATAAAGTAAGCCAAGAGCTGGGGCTTTTTAAAAAATAAATAAAATTGATAAAAATTTAGCCATGCTCACCAAGAAGAAAAGAGAGAGAAGCAAAATAAAATAAGAAATGAAAGAGGAGAAGTAACAGTTGATACCACAGAGATACAAAAATCATAAGACAATACTATAAACAGTTATATGCCAACAAATTAGACAACCTAGAAGAAATGGACACATTTCTAGAAACATACAGGCTGCCAAGATGGAATCAAGAAGAAACAAACACTTTTAACTGACCAATCACTAGTAGTGAAATTGAATTGGTAATTTAAAAAAACCCCAGCAAACAAAAGTCTAGAAGCAGATGGCTTCAGAGGTAAATTCTACCAAACATACAAAGAAGAGCTAATACCTATCTTTCTCAAACTATACTAAAAAATTAAAGAAAACAGAACACTCCCAAAATCATTCTATAAGGTTACCATTGTCCTGATACCAAAACCAGCAAAGACGCTACAAAAAAAAAAAGAAGAAAGAAAATTAAAGGCCAATATCGTTGATGAATATAGATGTAAACATTCTCAACAAAATATTAGCAAAATGAATCCAACAGTATATTAAAAGGGTCATACACCATGATCAAGTTGGGTTTATTCCAGGGATGCAAGGATGGTTCAATATTCAGAAATCAATCAATGTGATACACCATGTTAACTAAAGGAAGGATAAAAATCACATGATCATCTCAATAGATGCAGAAGCAGCATTTCACAGAATTCAAAACCATTCATGATAAAACACTCATCAGGGAAGAAACATACCTCAACATAATAAAGGCCATTTATGACAAACCCACAGCTAACATTACACTCAATGGTGAAAAGCTGAAAGCCTTTTCTCTAAATTCGGGAACAAGATAAGAATGCTCACTCTTGCAACTTCTATTTAACATAGTGTTGGAAGTCCTAGTCATAGCAATCAGACAAGAAAAAGAAATAAAGGCATCCAAATTGGGAGGGAAGAGTTAAAGCTGTCACTATTTGCAGATGAAATGATACATTATGTAGATAACCCTAAAGTCTCCACCAAAAAAACTATTAGAACTAATAAATGAATTCAGCAAAGTTGCAGGATACAAGATTAATATATAGAAATCTGTTGCTTTTCTATACACTAATAAAGAGCAATCAGAAAGGGAAAGATAAAAATCCCATTTAAAATCACATCAAAAAAATAAAACACCAAGGAATAAACTTAACAAGGAGGTGAAACACCTATAATCTGAAAACCATGAAACAATACTGAAGGAAATTAAAAGAAAAGAAGCATTCAGGGCTCTGCCACACTTTCCCTGGCCTCCCTGCTACTAATCACAGAAACAGAACTTGAGAGCAAAGATGATCTCATCCAAATCCAACAATTTCCAGATAAGAAACTCAAGTCCAGAGTGAGCAAGTGACTTTCTCATGGTAACGAGGGAAACTGGTCGCTTAGCTGACTCAGAACCAGCTCTCCTCACTCCCAGTCCAGGGCCCTGTCCCACCTCTGGATGTCCCCAAGGACCCAGTGTGTGAACAGCCCCAAAACTGAACTCTATAAACTCTCAGCTGTCCTCACTCAGGGTAGGGAGTGTAACTGGATCGGCCCTCCAAACGTGTAGTGGATGGTTCATATTTCCTCCTGTTTATCTGCACTGCTGGGCTCAGGGCCCTGAGGGAGACTAACCCTCCACTTCAGAACAGATGGGGAGCACGCAGACCTCTGTGTGGGTGACAGGATTTCCACTTCACATGCCAGGCTTCAACTCCACCATCCCCACTGCTGCTCTCAGCATGTCCCCGCGCCTCATGGGGTGAAGCGGCTGAACCTCATGGAAAGCACCACCTCCGCATCGAGTGTGGCCGGGCCTGAGAGGAACCACAGTGCAACTGCGGTAAAAGTGTTTATAGCACACTGCCTGGCCTGCAGTAAGCACACAATGTTTGCTGACTATTAGTTGTTCTGTTAGTACATGACTAGTGGTACTAGTTGTCAATTGTACTGTAATTATTAGCAAGCAGGCTGAATTTGTTGGCTGTTAGGAGTTCATAGTGCAATATGTACATATAAAACTCATTACTTCCCTGGCGGCGCAGTGGTTGAGAGTCCGCCTGCCTATGCAGGGGACACGGGTTCGTGCCCCGGTCTGGGAGGATCCCACATGCTGCGGAGCGGCTGGGCCCATGGGCCATGGCCGCTGAGCCTGTGCGTCCCGAGCCTCTGCTCCGCAATGGGAGAGGTCACAGCAGAGAGAGGCCCGCGTACTGCAAAAAAAAGAAAAAAAAAAAACTCATTACTCCCAAGAAATTGACAGGTCAAGTAATTTTTCAGCAAAAAGTAGCCTTCCAAGGAGGTTTCTAGACCTAGTAGCCTAGATACTAGCTTCATCCTTCTAAGATGCTTCTTCCCCTCTGCCCTCCCAGTCTCACCCTTCCCTCTTCTGCCCGTGGACATGGTGCTCTCAACAAAACCTTACGTTGACATTGTGCTCTGTGTTTCATAATGAATGTTACAGTGCTTTAGAGTGTGTGTTGAGTGCCTGCCCTTCTCTCCCACCTTCTCCACAAGTCCTTCCTTTCTTCCTCCCCTCTCCACCTCCCCCCTCGTCGACTAACAGCTCCCATTTACCACAAGACTTACAGGCGGTTAGGATGGGACCCCAGGTTAAGAATATCTATCTGACCAAAACCCTGAAAAGTCACCCCTATCACAGAGAAAAGGTTGATGAAGAGTAGAACTCAGCCCTGGGCCCTTGACGAGGAGACCAGGCCGAGCAGTACGGCACAGGCATAGACTCTGGGCTTGCTCCCTCTTCTCCACCTCGGCCTCCACCGCTCACTCGCTGCAGCCCCAGCCTCCCTGTAGACCTCTCCCCACTGCCCATACAGTATTTCCACCCGCACAGCCCACAGGCATCTTATCTAAACGTATCCAAATCTGAGTTAGCATCTCGGTCCCTAGGCAACCACCCCTCATCCTTCTCTCAGGGCTCATGACATCTGATCACCCAAGAGCCCAAACTGGACGCAGCTGCCACTCATCTTCAGGCCTCCTCCTCACCACCCTCTCCTCTCTGGTCACTCACCAAGGCCTGCCAATTCTTCACAAAGCTCTCCTGTCCCCTGCTCTCCATGCCCTCTGCTCCCCCACTGCGGATCTCAGACTCTCATGGGGACTTCTCCACAGCCACAGTTCTCTCAACATAACAGCTACCAGAGAGCAGGCCCCGAAACGCAGATCTGACCAGGTCACTTCCACTTAAAAACGCTGGTAGCTGGCTTCCCTGGTGGCGCAGTGGTTAAGAATCCACCTGCCAATGCAGGGGACATGGGTTCGATCCCTGGTCCGGGAAGATCCCACATGCCACAGAGCTACTAAGCCCGTGCGCCACAACTACTGAGCCTGTGTGCCACAACTACTGAAGCCCTCGCGCTTAGAGCCCCTGCTCTGCAACAGGAGAGGCCACTGCAATGAGAGGCCCGGGCACCGCAGCAGAGAGTAGTCCCTGCTCACCGCAACTGGAGACAGACCGCACGCAGCAACGAAGACCCAATGCAGCCAAAAATAAATTAATTAATTTTAAAAAAAACCAACCAAAAAAACACCTCTGGTAGCTCCTCACTCATGAGAGTACAAACTCCTTGGCTGTTCCTCATCAAGACTTTCACTGCTTCATAAAACCCTACCCCTCCTGCCACCAAAAAGGGCCCCAAATAAGACCAGGCCAAAAACACCCACCCCGTTCACTCTATTCTAAAAAACCAGCAACCGGTTACATGATACCTGGGAGTGGGTCCCCTCTCATACAGGCATTAGTCAAATTTATTTTATCTGATGGTAGATCCTTGGGCCCCCAAAGGGGTGATACAGATTTCAATGAGGAAGAGGAAAGAAAATGCATGGGAGGGCGTTCAAGCTGTAGGGCTTGAGTTCATCCAGTCAGATCTCCTCATCTTGCAGCAGGCAAAGGTAAGGCCTAGAAGAGTAAATCTACCAATTCAAGGTCAGAGCTTAGTCATCAGCCCCAGGGCGCAGGTTCCCTGGCCCACGATTCTGTTTCTTCTGCCAACAGGCCTAGAAACCTTTCCCAAGCACAACTGTCTGGGATTCCCACAACCCTCCCCATTCCCTGGATGCAAATCAGGACCCCCTACCACACCACACAAGCCTGCAGATTCTAAGATGACCTGGAAGAAACAGAACAGGAAAGCTCAAACTGTGACATCAGTTCAGGGTGGAACTCCTGGGGACAAACATAAGGGCCTTTGACTATAGGGAAAAAATAGGCCTATTGTTTTCATGGGCAGAACCAAACCACAGCAGGATCGAGGAGACCAGTTCTATGCCCAGAGATCGGGACTTGGCCCGAAAATATCAGAGTGGAGAAGCAGGAAACGAGAAAGAAACACATACTTTAAGAAAACAAGGGCATTAAAACAGTTCTTACCCCTGGTTTTTGTTTTTTAGTGTTTTGTTTTTCTTTTCTCACATAGGCCTCTGAGTCTCCTAGGGTCTAGGAGGGCCAGGAAAAGGAGTCGTTCCCTGGAAGGCAGAGGGCTCAGGATGAGATTTGAGGGCTCCATTATGACACTGTTAACAGAGAAGAAAGCTACTCCATCATCTCCCTAATTACAAGTAAAAGAAAAACAAAAAACCTAAAACTAACTCTATCCCTCAACAAAGGAACCATACCCTCCTGCAAAATACAGGGGACTCATTTGGAAACTGCCCACCTGCCCACCTCAGTAGTGCAAGAAACAGGAGGAGGGAAATGCAGAAAAGCCTGAACCTTAAACAACAACTATTTCATGAGCACATCCTCTGCAGCCACCAAGTCTGAAGCTACTTGATATGATTTCAAATTGCCAGAATGTCTTGTTTCACACCCTAACCCATCTCTGACCATATTCCTTGATGCCTAGAGATTCACTCCTTTGGGTCTGATCCTTTGAAGTGACTGAACATTTAGACTGAAGAACAAAGTCTCGTGCTCAGCCCCAGACAAAGTCTATCATTCCTCCCTTCCTGCCCTGACACAAGCTGTTCCTCTACGTGTAACATCCTTCCTTCTCCTGCCTTTGGCCTCAGCGAACTCAAATGGCATAATCTCTCAGAGAGCAGGAAGGGGCTCCACAGGCAGATGAGTAGTGGTTCCCCCTCCATGCTCCCACTGCTCGTTGAACATACCCCTATTTATAACATCACAAAGTAATGATATTTAATTTTTTATTTTTATTTTTTAATTTATTTTAATTTATTTTTATTTTTTTATTTTTTTAAATTTATTTTTATTTTATTATTATTTTTTGCGGTACGCGGGCCTCTCACTGCTGTGGCCTCTCCCATTGAGGAGCACAGGCTCTGGACGCACAGGCCCAGCGGCCACGGCTCACGGGCCCAGCCTCTCCACGTCATGTGGGATCCTCCCGGACCGGGGCACGAACCCGTGTCCCCCGCATCGGCGGGCAGACTCTCAACCACTGCGCCACCAGGGAAGCCCTAATTTTTTATTTTTGAAAGTTAAGATACAGTATGAAAAGATAAAGCATCACCCAGGGCTTCCCTGGTGGCACAGTGGTTGGGAGTCTGCCTGCCGATGCGGGGGACACGGGTTCATGCCCCGGTCCGGGAAGATCCCACATGCCGTGGAGCAGCTGGGCCCGTGGGCCGTGGCCGCTGGGCCTGCGCATCCGGAGCCTGTGCTCCGCAACGGGAGGGGCCACAACAGTGAGAGGCCCGCGTACCGCAAAAAAAAAAAAAAAAAAAAAAGCATCACCCATATTCCATTTTCTACCCACAATCTAGACTTAATCATTGTTTAACAATTTGGCATATTTCTTCCAGTCTCCTTCTCTGGGTGGCAAACTGTAACTTCCTGGAATGCAATGACAATATACTCTTTCCCCTGTTCCTACAGTTCTGGAGGTTAGAAGTCCAAAAAGAGTGTCACTGGACTAAAATCAAGGTGTTGGCAGGATGGCATTCCTTCTGGAGAGCCAAGGAGTGAATCCACTCCCTTACCTAATTCAGTTTCTAGAAGCCACCCACATTCCTTGGTGCTCAGCCCCCTTCATCTGCAAAGCCAGTGATGGCTGGTGGAGTCTTTCTCACGCTGCATCATTCTGACCCTGACTCTCCTGCCTCCCTCTGTCACTTATGAGAATTCCTGTGATGACATCGGGTCCACCTGGATAATCCAGGATACTCTCCCCATCTCAAGATCCTGAACTTCATCACATCTGCAAAGTCCCTTCTCCCAAATAAAGTAACATTCACAGGTTCCAGGGATTAGGATGTGGACATTTGGGGAGGACCATTATCTGCCTAAACTTTACCCACACCCAAAACTTGCTTTGCCTTCCTCCTCTTTCACTTTCTTCTTTTTTCTTAAATTTAATTAAAAAAAATTTTTTTCAATTATACATATACATGTGCCTATTCTGTTTCAAATTCTTTTCCCAATTAGGTTGTTACATAATACTGAGCAGAGTTCTCTGTGCTATACAGTTGGTACTTGTTGGTTATCCATTTTATTATTTTTTCTTCTTTTAATTTATTTATTTGGTTGCACTGTGTCTTAGCTGCTGCAGGCAGGCTCCTGAGTTGTGGCTCGCAGGCTCCTTAGTTGTGGCTCTCTGGCTCCTTACTTGTGGCGCATGTGCTCCTTAGTTGCGGCTCGCTGGCTCCTTAGTTGCGGCACATGGGTTCCTTAGTTGTGGCAGCCGGGTTCCTTAGTTGCAGCTAGCAGGCTCACTCCTTAGTTGCGGCTCGCAGGCTCCTTAGTTGTAGCATGCAAACTCTTAGTTGCGGCACGCGAGATCTAGTTCCCTGACTGGGGATCAAACCCGGTCCCCCTGCATTGGGAGCTCGGAGTCTTAATCACTGCACCGCCAGGGAAATCCCTGGTTATCCATTTTAAATATAGCAGTGTATATATGACAATCCAAACTCCCTAACTATACCCCCCACCCTTCCCCCCTGGTAACCATAAGATCATTCTCTAAGCCCATGAGTCTGTGTCTGTTTTGTAAGTAAGTTCATTTATATCCTTTTTTTAGATTCCTCATATAAGTGATATCATATGATATTTCTTTCTCTGTCTGACTTACTTCACTCAATATGACAATCTCTAGGTCCATCCATGTTGCTGCAAATGGCGTTATTTCATTATTTTTAATGGCTGAGTAATATTCCATTGTATAAATGTACCACATCTTCTTTATCCCTTCTTCTGTCGATGGACATTTAGGTTGCTTCCATGTCTTGGCTATTGTAAACAGCGCTGCAATGAACATTGGGGTGCACATATCCTTTTGGACCATGTTTTTCTCTGGGTATATGCCCAGGAGTGGGATTTCAGGATCATATGGTAGCTCTATTTTTAGTTTCTTAAGGAACCTCCATACTGTTCTCCACAGTGGCTGCACCAATTTACATTCCCAAGAACAGTATAGGAGGGTTCCCTTCTCTCCACACCCTCTCCAGCATTGTTTGTGGATTTTTTGATGATAGCCATTCTGACTGGTGCAAGGTGATATCTCATTGTAGTTTTGATTTGCATTTCTCTAATAATTAGTGATGTTGAACATCTTTTCATGTGCCTCTTGGTCATCTGTATATCTTCTTTGGAGAAATGTCTGTTTAGGTCTTCTGCCCATTTTTTGATTGGGTTCTTTGTTTTGATGATATTAAGCTGCATGAGCTGTTTGTAAATTTTGGAGATTAATCCCTTGTCAGTCACATCATTTGCAAATATTTTCTCCCATTCTGTGGGTTGTCTTTTCATTTTGTTTATGGTTTCCTTTGCTGTGCTAAAAGCTTTTCAGTTTAACTAGGTCCCATTTGTTTATTTTGTTTTCATTTCCATTATTCTGGGAGACAGATCAAAAAAGATATTGCTGCAATTTATGTCAGAGAGTGTTCTGCCTATGTTTTCCTCTAGGAGTTTTATAGTGACCAGTCTCACATTTAGGTCATTAATTCATTTTGAGTTTATTTTTGTGTATGGTATTAAAGAATGTCCTAATTTCATTTTTTTGCATGTAGCTGTCCAGTTTTCCCAGCACCATTTATTGAAGAGACTGTCTTTCCTCCATTATATCATGTTGCCTTCTTTGTCACAAATTAGTTCACCATAGGTGTGTAGTTTATTTCTGGGCTTTCTATCCTGTTCCATTAATCTATATTTCTATTTTTGTGCAGTACCATACTGTTTTTATTTTTTAAGATTTTTTTTTGATGTCTTTTTTGCCCCCTCTGTTTTCAGGATGCAACAAACACAGCATTTTTTTTTGATGTCTTTTTAAAAAGACTTTTTAAAAGTCTTTTATTGAATTTGCTACAATATTGCTTCTGTTCTATGCCTTGTTTTTTGGCCACAAGTTCAGGTGAGATCCTAGTTCCCAGACCAGGGATCGAATCCTCACCCCCTGCATTGGAAGGTGAAGTCCTAACCACTGGACCGCCAGGGAAGTCCCAGTACCATACTGTTTTGATGATTATAGGTTTGTAGTATAGTCTGAAGTCAGGGAGTCTGATTCCTCCAGCTCCATTTTTCTTCCTCAAGATTGCTTTGGCTATTCAGGGTCTTTTGTGTCTCCATACAAATTTTAAGATTTTTTTTTCTAGTTCTGTGAAAAATGCCATTGGTAATTTGATAAGGGTTGCATTGAATCTGTAGATTGCCTTGGGTAGTATAGTCATTTTGACAATATTGATTCTTCCAATCCAAGAACATGGTATATGTTTCCATCTGCTTGTACCATCTTCAATTTGAAAAAGGAGAAGTTACAACTGACACCACAGAAATGCAAAGGATCATAAGAGACTACTACAAGCAACTGTATGCCAATAAAATGGACAATCTGGATAAAATGGACAAATTCTTAGAAAGGTACAATCTCCCAAGACTGAACCAGGAAGAAATAGAAAATACAAACAGACCAATAACAAGTACTGAAATTGAAACTGTGATTAAAAAACTCCCAACAAACAAACGTCCAGGACCAGATGGCTTCACAGGTAAATTCTATCAAACATTTAGAGAAGATCTAACACCTATCCTTCTGAAACTGTTCCAAAAAAATTGCAGAGGAAGGAAAACTCCCAAACTCATTCTACAAGGCCACCATCACACTGATACCAAAACCAGACAAAGATACCACAAAAAAAGAAAATTACAGGCCAATATCACTGATAAACATAAATGCAAAAATCTTCAAAATACTAGTAATCCAAATCCAACAATACATGAAAAGGATCATACACCATGATCAAGTGGGATTTATCCCAGGGATACAAGGATTTTTCAATATCCGCAAATCAATCAATGTGATACACCACATCAACAAATTGAAGAATAAAAACCATATGATCATCTCAATAGACTCAAAAACAGCTTTTGACAAAACTGAACACCCATTTATGATAAAAACTCTCCAGAAAGTGGGCATAGAGGGAACATACCTCAACATAATAAAGGCCACACACGACAAGCCTACAGCTAACATCATACTCAATGGTGAAAAGCTAAAAACATTTCCTCTAAGATCAGGAACAAGACAAGGATGCCCACTCTCACCACTTTTATTCCACATAGTTTTGGAAGTCCTAGCTATGGCAATCAGAGAAAAAAAAGAAATAAAAGGAATCTAAATTGGAAAAGAAGAAGTTCAACTGTCACTGTCTGCAGATGACATGATACTATACATAGAAAATCCTAAAAATGCTACCAGAAAACTACTAGAGCTCATCATTGAATTTGGTAAAGTTGCAGTTTACAAAATTAATACACAGAAATCTGTTGCATCTCTATACACTAACAATGAAAGATCAGAAAAAAATTCAAGAAACAATCCCATTTACCACTGCATCAAAAAGAATAAAATACCTAGGAATAAACATACCTAAAGAGACAAAACACTTGTACTCCAAAAACTATAAGACGCTGATGAAAGAAATAACTTTTCTTCCGATGCAGAGGCAGGAGCACAAGCTTCGAGGTGAAACACACTAGCTCTGTCATTAACGGGCTGGATGACCCTGGACCAGTCACTTCACCTCCCTTAGCCTCTTCTTCCTCACTTGTAACACAAGGGTAACTCTTACTGCATTAGGAAATGACAGTAAAAGAGTAGGTGAGATGTCTAAGGCATTAAACACAAAGCCTGGTACGTGATGAGCCCTCAGTAAACATTCCTTTCAACCCATGCCTTTTTCCATCCCATATTCTCTCACCCTCGTCCATTTTCTCCTTCGTCTCCTTTCACTTCAGTGACGCAGTCTAACCATTTAGCTAAAATGGTCATACACCCGTTTCCTGTGATTCTGCTTCAGTGCTTCTTTGGATGGAATCTGATATCACTCAAGATAGCTCACTATATTTATACGGAGAGATCTGTTTTTTAAAAAGTCCTTTTACGTTCACATGAAGCTTTTATATACGTCCTCGTAACTTACACCTGCCAGTCCTAATTCTGCCCTGTTAATTTATACATACTTTTCTTTATTTTATCCTTTTTCAGTCTTTCCCTTACACCTTATGAATAAGGATAGTACACAGACAAAAGTAATGCCTGGCTACAACAGGGAATTTCTTAAGCAAATGAGTTCATTTTGCAAGACATCCCCTGAAGGCTGTTTCTAGACTTGGCTTTCAGCGAAACCATTTAACGCTAGGACACATTCCCAAACCCCCAGGGACAATAACTGTGACCCAAGCCATACAGCCTCTGGGTATTCCTGACATTGCTCTAAGACATTTTCCAGAACGTTGTTTATGAGTTACCCGATACCTAATCCTTCCATTCCTGGAAGGTAAACCTCCCTCTGTCATTTCTTTTCCAGCTGGCCTGCCAGGACCCTGGCTAGAAGATGCCCCCCCGCCCCCAGATAACCAGGGTGGCATCTTTGCCTGTTCCCATAATTATTATAGCTCACACTCACTCACACTCACCACGTGCCAGGTACTGGCACCTAAGGACTTTATATGTAGGTACAGTCTTCACTAAAAATCTCTGCTTTTACAGATGAAAAAAACTGAGACAGAGAAGTTAATATTTACCCAGCATCATACAACTCCATAATTTAACTTCATCTCTCACTCAATTAAATATTAATTATTTAATCTGGGCAAAGGACACTCTAAGATTTCTGAGGTCTCCTGAATGAAATCCACCTTTCAGAATGATTTTGCCCCCTCTGTTTTCAGGATGCAACAAACACAGCATTTTGTTTTCTGTCTTGCCCTTGACTTACACATCTGTTCCCTAACATAACACTCACAATTACACATCCCTTCATAAGAGCTAGCTTTTATGAATTTCAATCTCCTTGGGAAAGAAACAGGCTCAGGTTCCTAGTCCCCATGAAAAGTCATTTTTATTGAATTGTCAGCTATTTGTGTTAGGAAACTGTTGACCGAAACCATTGACTGAGACCCCCCAGCCCCAGGCCTGCTTGCCTGAGTTGTCTCACAACAGGAGGTCCTGATAAGGAACATGGTGCTGCCTCCGAAAACTCACGGTGAGAATTCCGGAGGGGCCAAAAGAAGGAGGAGATGACCAACCTCCCAGAGTCCTTCTAGCTGGAAACCATCTTGGCTGAGAGATGCGTGAGCCACCAGGAAAGACCCTGAGTCAGACTATGGGCCGAGCAAGATGATTGGCCACAGACAACCTGGAAACTAACCCCATTACCATAAAACCCGAGACTGCAAGCCACGTGGCAGAGCAGTTCTCCTGGGTTCCCTTACCCTGCCGCTCTCCGCCCAGGTGCCCCTTCCCAGTAAAGTCTCTTGCTTTATCAGCACGTGTGTCTCCTCAGACAATTCATTTCTGAGTGTTAGACAAGAGCTCACTCTCAGGCCGCGGAAGGGGTCCCACTTCCTGCAACATTTGCACAGCCATTCTCTGGCCATATAAGGGGTGCACTAAGAAAACAATGTGTAATGAGAAGGAAAAAGAGGACGGAAAGTCCCTGGAATGATCACAAAGGAGAGGAGACTCCAAATGCAGAAACAGTCATAAAACACACCAAGTCTGTGGCCTTTGAACAATGGCAGCCCCACTTGCCTCTTTTCAGTGCCTGCTGGCCTCTGACTTCCTCCTCAGCCCCACTTCCTGGCCCTGACTTCTTAGACCCGTAGTAGGGGCCTGGGACCTGGGGCCGAACCACAGCACCCAACACTGAGCTGTGTGGGTAGAGGGAGCAGAAAAGGTGAAAGTATTCAACTCACAGGGGACCTGACACCTGCGTACACATCACTTGAGCAAGGAATGGATTAGTGAAGGGTTGCTATGCAGGACTCATGGTTCAGGGAGTCTTACTAAGGAGTCTACTTCCTCAGTGCTGTCCTGCTGAGAGCAAAGGTGGGTGTGGGAGGCATCAGAGCTTTCTCCCAATGTTTCTAACCCATTCTCTACCTGCCCCCACCCCGTTGGGTTACATTCCTCTATCCATAGGTCACTTATTTCTGAGTTGGCTTCCAGGGGAAAAAAATCTCAGTTGAATTGCTTGAAGACTCACGCACTCAATTCAGTTCAAGTGTGTCTGTCATCTTAGTGCTGACTAGACACAAATATCTTTTACAGGCTCTGGAGGAAATTTTGACAGAACCTTTCACCACACACCACCTCTGTGAGGACAGCTGAGCTACGAACAACAGGAGGAAGGCGCCTCTTGTGTGCTGGGACCTTTATATTTATACCTCATCTAAGGCTCACAATGACCCTTTAAAGTAGGTACTAGTATTATCCCTATTTGGCCATGAGAAACCAAAACTCCAAGAAGATCAGTTAACTTGTCCCTTATCCAAGAACTGGTAGAAGTGGAACCAGGATTCAGACTCACATATTTCTGAATCTAAAGCTCATGTTTTCACTCCACACCATCCTACCTACCAGAATTCAAGGAGAGGAAAGATGACTGCTTCTAACAGAAATACTCATAAAAGACTTCAGTGAAGGGACAGGATCTGAAATAGGCCTTAGGATGAAAAATAATTCAGGAGGTTGAGCAGAAAGAGAAGGGTATTATAGGAAGAAGGAAAAGAATTTGAATAAATGCAGACATGGGAATGTAAAATGTGGATTCAGATCTTACTACATAGACCAAGGGAGCAGACAGGGTCATGCTTTGGGGACTTTTGAATGGCAGCTTAAAAATTTGAACTTCATCTTAACAGATGGTAGGAGTCACTAAAAAGTTTTGAGAAAGTCATAAACATGACACAAAGCATTTTCAGCAAGACTACTCTGACGGTATTAGGCAAGGTGACTTAGGAAAGTGGTTCTCAACTCTGGAAACTCATTAATTACCTGGAAGCTTCTTATTTTGCTTTTCTTTTCTTAACTTTTCGTTTTAACATAATTTTAGACATTCAAAAATGTTTCAAAAATAGTCCGAGTTCCCATATACCCTTCACTGCACTTCCCCAAATATTAATGCTGTAGGTAAAACCACAGAGATTATCAAAAACAATAAATTATTATTGGGCTTCCCTGGTGGTGCAGTGGTTGAGAGTCCACCTGCCGATGCAGGGGACACGGGTTTGTGCCCCGGTCCGGGAAGATCCCACATGCCGCGGAGCGGCTGGGCCCGTGAGCCGTTGCCGCTGAGCCTGCGCGTCCAGAGCCTGTGCTCCACAACGGGAGAGGCCACAACAGTGAGAGGCCCGCATACCGCAAGAAAAAAAAAAACAACACACAATCAATTATTATTGATATGATCAACAAATCTACAGATTTTATTCAAATTTCATCATCTTTCCCACTAATGCCCTTTCTCTGAACTAGGATCCAATCTAGGATACCACATTGCATTTAGTTGTTTTGTCTCCTAAATCCCCTTTAATCGGCCAGTTCCTCAGAATTCCTTATACCTTCCTGACCTTCACATTTTTAAGAATATTAGCCAGTTATTTTGTAGAATGACCCTCAGTTTGAGATCATCTAATATTTCTTCATGATTAGACTTAGGTTATGCAATTTTGGCAAGAATACCACAGAAGCAGTGCTATGCCTTCTCAACCCATCATATCAGGCCCATGATATTATCTCATTACTGGTGATGTTACCTTTGAACACTTGGCTAATGTGGCTCAAAACTTTTTAGTGACTCCTATCATCTGTTAAGATGAAGTTCAAATTTTTAAGCTGCCATTCAAAAGTCCCCAAAGCATGACCCTGTCTGCTCCCCTTGTCTATGTAGTAAGATCTGAACCCACATTTTACATTCCCATGTCTGCATTTATTCAAATTCTTTTCCTTCTTCTTATAATACCCTTCCCTTCCTGCTCCCTCCACTCTGAAATGACTACTATTTTGCTTGGAAGCTTTTCAAAAGCACCAGTGCCTGGGCCACACCACAGACCAATCAAAAAAGCCTCTCTGAGGATAAGGCACAGGCGTTGCTAGGTTTCGGTGTCCTGCAGGTGATTCTAATTAGCATCCAGGGTTGGAAACCACCTGCTGAGGCAAGAAGATTAGAATTCTGGAAATCAGCAAGGAAGCCATTCCTTGGACCTCTCTTTTTAAAAGAACAGCTGGTTCCAGGCACAGATAATCATAACTGGACTTTGGCATGAACCCATGGTAGGGGGAAGTAAAGGCCAAAAATCGCCTGATTGAGGAAGTGATAGGTGAGTAGACTGCTGTGCCGTAAAAGAGAAGGCAGGATGCTTAGGTAAAGTGTCCAGCTCTCCTGGTCTATTTTCTCTCCAGACCTCAGAGAAACCTTTGCTGCAGTGAAAGCACACACCATATAATTGTACTGTCATGAGCCTGATGTGAGCTCCTAAGCGCCACTGAGGGAGGGAATTATGGATCACGTGATATAAATATATGACCACACATGCAAAGATGAACACTTTCAGGTACAGTTGAATGAATAATTCACAGAATCTAGGTCAGAGGTACGTGACCTCCCTTAAACGACCTTGCCCTCCCCACCTGGTCTTTTGTCCTTAATCTCTTCTGAAATAAGAGAGTAAGGACTTCGTTAAAAATTTCATGAAATAGGAAACTGTACACAACTCCTGTCACCAGGCTGTTGAAGCAATGATACTGGGCTCTACTTCCTTATTGTTATTTTCTGGGGGTTTCCAGAAAGAGATTTCATCAACCCCTTCCTTGGAGGGGCCATTCAATAACACACAAAGGGAAACACCAACTTACCCAAAATGCAGAGGCTGGAAGGAGCCTGACAAGAACTGGCCCTAAAGAATTCCCAGACTACCAGGACCTGGTGCTGCTAGCACAGGAGGAGCTGCTGCTAGGCAATAAGTGACAAAAGGAAAGGCAGGGAGTACTCTAGAACTCAACGAATACTAAAACAAGAGTTCATTCATTATCCCTCAATTCTTACACAGCCAGTTATCCCTGAAGCCTCGCTATGGGGTCTCACTGAAAGGGCTGGCAAATAATAAAATGCTAATAGACAGATGAAATAACTTATAGAAGCATGGGCTCAACTAGGTGAGAAATGGCTGGGGAAGGTTTCACGAAAGAGGCAGGATTCAGGTTAGATCTTTGACTGGTTAAGTCTCAGGGAAATAGAGAAAGAGAAACACAAACACAGAGAACCAAGTGTCAGGAACCACTGTAGATGCAAGTTTTGAAAAGGATTTCAGAGATGAGAGTAGGTCTGCATATGTTACTTTATTTACTCCACTTAGTCACTGTATGGGGTTATTTCAGAGGAGGGTGCTGGTCCTCAGAAAAGTGAAGTAACTTGCCAAGGTCATCGATGGATCTGGAATTAGAAAGTAGGTATATCTAACTCCAAGCCCATGCCAGTACCACTACCACTGAGAGAGGACTGAACACAGTATGTTTAGGGAACAGGAAGGAGCAGGGAAAGCTACAGAGGAAACACAGGGTTAAGGAACAGTGGATTTAAGTAAGCTTGCAGGAGTGGGACCACATGTTGTACAGCCATGAAAATGAGACTGAGACATTTGAACTTTATTTTGTGGTAAAAGAAGAGCCACTGAAGGTTTTGAATAAGGGAGTAACCAAAGTGATGCCTTGAGCAAAGATTAAACCAAATGATGGTAAAAGTGAGAGTTCTGGTTCCTAAGCTACAGAGATGCCACCACAACAGGAAAGGGTGCCACACGATACAGTGGAGCAGGAAGTGGACTAAGAGTGAGAAGCTTGGGTTGAGATGTAGAAAGCTAAGTGCTGAAGTCATGGCTACGTCAGGCAAGGCACCTTCTCTTTCTGGACTTCAGCCTCTCTTCATCCATAAATTGGGGGAAAGGAGAATTAATCTACATGACCTCTAAGGCTTTGCTATTCAGAGTGTGGTCCAATAACCAGCAGCAACGGCATCATCCGAAAGCTTATTAGAAATGCAGAATCTCAGGCTCCGCCAGAAGAATCAAATCTGTATTTGAACAAGATTCTCTGGTGATCTGTCTATAAGCACATTAAAGTTTGAGACGCTTCTCTAAAGTGTCTTCCAGTTCTAAAATGCAATGGTTTGAGACTCATCTCAACTTTCTCACTTCGCAGAAAAAAAAAAAGTTTACCTAGTCACTTCCCTTGCGCCCTTTTCCTGATCCTAACTTCATCTCCGACTTGCCCACGTCTGGGTAGTCTTGAGAAATACCAGCACTTAGGCAGTGCTGCCACCCTGTGGCCAAAATCTGTAAATGCACTTCATCTTACCTTTTTCACCAGTTAAGGAGCTGGGAGGGTTGGCTCTTCATTTTTCTTTTTTTTTTTTGCGGTACACGGGCCTCTCACCGCTGTGGCCTCTCCCGCTGCGGAGCACAGGCTCCGGACGCGCAGGCTCAGCGGCCATGGCTCACGGGCGCAGCCGCTCCGCGGCATGTGGGATCTTCCCGGACGGGGGCATGAACCTGTGTCCCCTGCATCGGCAGGCGGACTCTCAACCACTGCGCCACCAGGGAAGCCCGGGTTGGCTCTCCTTGCCCCACACATCAGCACTTATTAAACATGACTCATTCCAGAGGCTTCAGGAAATGGGCTCAAAGATGGGGGGAGGTTGGGCTTAAGTGCTGGGTGATATTTATGGGGCTGAAAGGAAGGTTAACGGGAAGTCCTCCCTGGCTCCTCCAGGCAGGAGTGAGTAAAGGTGGTGTGACTTTTGTTCCAGCCAAGAGGAGGGAAGAGGCCAGCCGTGGTTTTTGTTTGTTCATTCTTACCCTCTCAATTTCAGATTATTTCTGCCTATGGACATGTTGGAGAGTTGATTGTAGACTTTGCTACTACAAAGTTTATAAAGCGTCTGCAGGTGGCAGGCACTGTGCTAAGCAGTGGAGATTGTCCTCGAGTCGGAGGCTCAGTCTGAGCTTGGTCTGATGTAAACCACTGATGTGGCTCCTCCCTGGAAAATTCCAACAATGGTCTCTGTCCTCAGGAAGCTCAAGTTTAGCCAGGGAGATGACACACACTTCATAAAACCTACCAAGTTTCAGAAGTGGCAGCAGTTCACCATGGACTGTGAGTAGCTCAGCAGACTCTGGGTTTGGTGGAACTTGGGCTGGGTCTGGAGGCTGGGGTAGGATTTGTGTCGGTGGATGGCAGAGAGGAGGGCAGGGCCGAGGAGGAGCGTGCAGCTAATTGGGTGGGAATTTTTGAGACTTGGGCTGTTAATCGTTCATTTTTATGTTCCTGAACTTATGTGGGGCCTGGCACTTTGTGGGTACTCTGTAAATGTTTGTTGAATTGAATGATATTTTTGTAACCCTTTAACTAGGCCTGCTATGTTAGAAAGCATGTGAAAGTGCAGTCCATTAAAAAAAAATTTTTTTTTTCACACACATGGAGCCTGAGGGGGTGCTTTACTTTCCCATCAAGTCGTGCACTAGTAAGGTTTAGTAAGTGATGATGTTCTGTACCCCTGATGTTTGCTCCAAGTACTGTTGTTTCCCACCAGGGTTCTTGGCCTCCTTAATCAATGGAAATTGATCAGAGGCCAGAGAAGAAATTCAGGCAAGGTGTTATTAGGGCCCCTGCTGCAGCAGAGGGGAGCAAGAACAAACAACAGGTTCCCTTGCTCATTTGTTCCCTGAGTGGGGGTGAGCTTGTTCCTTATGTGAGGTGAGGGTAGGGGTGTGTCCAGGGGTTGGGCTGCAGGGGTAGGTAAGGTGGTTTCCCCATTCCTTAGGTGGTACTGTGTGTGGGGGGCATTCACAGTACCCTGCTTTTGCTCCCGACCCCCTGCTTTTGCTCTGGGCTCTTCAAAAGTGGCAGTTGGGTTTTTTGGTCTCTATCTTTTGTCAAGAATTTGCCCCAACTGCCAGTGCATGCAGTTATTTTTAGTCCCATATAGTTTCTTTGTATTTTGTTGCTCCAGGAGAGGTGTGTCCAGGTGCAAACATTGTTGTACTGCAGCAAAGGGTCCCAGGTCCCAGCCTCAGTATCACCTCCCTCTTTCACTTTGGGCTGTTTCCAGACAAGGTCTGAAACAAGAGCCCCAGCAGCCTGGGCAAACACCTTCCCTGCTGTGGCTCCCGTTTCTCAAACCCTCTTGGACATGAAGCCTTGAGGGTTTTCCACCAACCCAGTTCCCTCTCCTTTAGGCGGGAGCCACGAGGCCACAGCCACCTGCCAGACCGCCAACAAGGAGGCCTGCTTTGACCCAGTGCTCCAGGCCAGGGTTCGGGGCAGGAGAGAAGAGCCTCTCCTTCTTGATCCTCTCTGCTTCCCTCCTGATGTGGCCACAGAATTGGAGGAAATTGTGAACAGTGGGGACACGGCAACTTCCCAAAACAACAACACTGCTATTGCTGATCCTAGGACGGGAGTGGGGAGGACAGAGGGGAAACACGCCGTGTGACTCTCTCTTTGCCCTTAGCACTCTCCTTCCCGCCAGATACTCAGCTAGAAAATGTCACTCACATGTATAAGGAAACTGAAACAAGGAAAAAGACTTGGGGAAGAAATCATAGCACCTTGCAGGGGTAGGGAGGCGGGAGGGAGGAGGGGAGGGGCTGAGAACTGCTGCCAAGTTATCGGTCACCCTCTCATGTTCCTAAGAATAGGCTTCACTCCTTCTCATTGGCCACTTTTACCTTCCAGATTCCCATAAATCACATGGTCCAGTTACCTAATGAGACCAGCATCACTTGGCCGTTCTCGCCCGCTAATGGCCTGGGAGTAAAGCGCAGACCCCCAGGCCACGTACCACGCACGGCCTGAGCCACTCCAACAACTCGGGACCCTCTCACTGGGAACCTTCCACACACTCTTCAAGCAACGCACAGCAGCACCAACAGTTGAAATGAAAGTTCTAATCTCTTCCCTCCTTCTGTTGCTGCCACTAGTGCTGGTGTCCACGGTCCACAGCAGCTCAAATCCAGGTAAAAAAAAAATTTTTTTTCTATGAAAGATAAAGAGGGGGGAGAAACATGGCAAAACAGAAAAGAACGCGACCACACATGCAGTAAAATGTAGCCCCTTTAGGTTACAGGGATTAGGGGCAAGTTAGCCTGTCTCAGTGCCCGTTTCTTCACTTACAAAAGGAAAGAACTATACATAAATCCAAAGAGTGTTGTGAGAGTTAAAGAAGCCCGTGTGTATGGAAGTGTCTGCACCTGTAGCTGGCGGGGGAGAAAAGAATAATGGCCCAACAAAGACTTGCTGCCTCACCTGCCCCCCAGTCCCTGTTCTAGAGCGTAATGAATGTCCCCAGGGCCAGGCTTGGAGGCAGTGGTGGGAGGGTGTTGCAGGCAACTGTACAACCACAGACAATAAGTCATCCTCGACCGTATTCTTTACAGTGCACCAGATGTGCCCCAACAATTTTTAATGCTATTTCATGGTATGGTGATAAACTAGAAAAATCACACCACCAGGTAGTACCCATGTTTGAAACTGTAGCCACGCCAAGCCCTGTTTGAACAGCTCACCTTTGGGAAGCAGACCCTGGGTTAGGGGTTCCGAATCGGCTCCACTTTTCACTACAGCTGAAGTGGCCTAGCCCTTAGCAGAACAGCTGTGCGGAAGAGGCCTCATCCCGACCTATGTCTGCACTCGAGGGGAACATCTCCCCAAGGGCTACTTTGAGGTGAAATAGCTTTGTTATATACTGAGCGTCACCCCTGTCCTAAAATCAGGAGTTCTCCCTACTCCACCCCCATTTCCAACGTTCCCTCCCTTATAGAGAGAGCTCTCTGGAAGCTGCTGGGCCCCCCGGCCCTGGGGCCTAGACCACCATTCTGGAAGGGAAGGCTTTTCCACCACTAGGACAGACACCAAGGCCAGAGTCCTCGGCCTGGATTCCAAGCTGCAGCCACAGCTGCCTTTCCAGTCCACCCCTCCGCGCACTAAGTGCTCTGTGCTCCACTCAGCGAGGCCTCGGGCTGCTCCCGAGCTGCTCTTGTGCTTTCCCACCAGCTCAGCTTCGCTCACAAAACCCACCCCACGCCCCCTCCTCCCACAGCCTCCCTTGATTCGTCCCAGGACCACACAGGAGCCCTCCTGCCTGTGAACAAGCTCAACCCTAACTCGACTCTCTGCGCTTTTCATGTTCTCCCTTAAGCTGAGGTGTTGGTGTGCCTCTCCCACCTCCACCCCTGCCCTTCTACACTGTAGCCTCCCCTCGGGCACAATCTGCTGTAGTGTTTCCACATCCCTCACACTATCCCGCACGGTGCTCAGTAAATATTTGCAAAGTGAAAGAATAAATCCTCAAGTTTCTGAGCTCAAAATGTTGCCCTTAGGAGACTCGACACCCACGTTTCATAGCAGGCCCACTGACATTAGGGCTGGATAATTCCTTGTTGTGAGGACGGGGGGCTGTTCTGTGCTTTGTAACCTGTTTAACAGCATCCACGTGGCCTCCACCTGCTAGAAGCCAAGAGCAGCCTCTCCCCTACCACCCTGCCCCGCCCAGTTAGTACAGCCAAAAATATCTGCAGACATTGCCAAATGTCCCCTGGAGGGGGAACCACTGCCCAGTGGGGCCACTGCTCTCTACCAATAATTCTCAAACATGGCGACACGTTTAGACTCACCTGGACCTTGAGACTCAGACTTGAATTGAGGGGAACCGTGATCCAAATCCTGGCTCCATCACTTACTTTGAAACCCTGGACAAGATGCTTAACATTTTTCAGCCTCAGTTTTATCTTCTTAAAATGAATAAAATACCACTTAGCGTGTGCAACTGTTCTAATGAGTCAACGATTGATAATGTGAACTTAGTAAGGGTTCAGTCAATCAGGTGAGTAAAGTAGCTACTAAGGCAAAGAGGCAATGAGTTGGGGAAAGCTCACTGAGCTTCCAGGTGGCGCAATTACAAAGCAGAGGGGATCGGTAGTGGCCAGGCTCAATTCTTTTTTTTTTTTTCAAATTGAAGTATAGTTGATTTACAATATTGTGTTAGTTTCAGGTGTATAGCAAAGTGATTCAGTTTTTTTTTTTCAGGTTATTTTTCATCATAGGTTATTACAAGATATTGAATATAGTTCCCAGTGAATCCTGTTGCTTATCTGTTTTATACACAGCAGTGTGGATCTGTTAATCCCATACTTCTAATATATCTTTTCCCCGCCCTTCCCCTTTGGTAACCATAAGTTTTCTATGTTTGTGAGTCTGTTTCTATTTTGTATATCGATTCATTTGTATTATTTTTTAGTTCCCACATATAAATGATATCATATAATATTTTTCTTTTTCTGACTTATTTCATAGTATGATATTCTCTAGATCCAACCATGTTGCTGCTGCAAATGGCAGTAGTTCATTCTTTTTATGGCGGAGTAATATTCCATTGTGGTTGTATATATCTATATCTATATCTATATATTTCACATCTTCTTAAGCCAATTGTCTTTTGATGGGCACTTGGGTTGCTTCCATGTCTTGGCTATTGTAAATAATGATGCTATGAACATTAGGGTGCATGTAATTTTTCATTAGAGTTTTCATCTTTTCCAGATATATGCCCAGGAGTGGGATTGCTGGATCATGTGGTCACTCTATTTTTAGTTTTTTAAGGAACCTCCATACTGTTTTCATAGTGGCTGCACCAATTTACATTCCAACCAACAGTGTAGGAGGGTTCCCTTTTCTCCATACCCTCTCCAGCATTTATTACTTGTAGACTTTTTGATGGTGACCAATCTAACTGGTGTGAGGTGATACCTCATTGTGGTTTTGGTTTGCATTTCTCTAATAATTACCAATGTTGTGCATGTTTTCATGTCCCTGTTGGCCATCTGTATGTCTTCTTTGGAGCAATGTCTATTTAGGTCTTTCATTTTTTGATTGGAATGTTTGTTTTTTGGATATTGAGTTGTATGAGCTGTTTGTACATTTTGGATATTAACCCCTTGGCAGTCGCATTGTTTGCAAATATTTTCTCCCATTCCACAGATTGCCTTTTTGTTTGTTGATGGTTTCCTTTGCTCTGCAAAAACTTTTAAGTTTGATTAGGTCCCATTTGTTTATTTTTGCTTTTATTTCTTTTGCCTTAGGAGACTGATCTAAGAAAATATTGCTACAATTTATGTAAGAGAATGTTTTGCCTATGTTCTCTTCTAGGAGTTCTATGGCATCATGTCTTATATTAGGTCTTTAAAACACTTTGAGTTTATTTTTGTATATGGTGTGAGGGAGTGGTCTAATTTCACTGATTTACATGTAACTGTCCAGTCTTCCCAACACCACTTGTTGAAGAGACTGTCTGTTCTCAATTGTATATTCTTGCTTCCTTTGTTGTAGATTAATTGACCGTAGGTGTGTGGGTTTATTTCTGGGCTCTCTATTCTGTTCCATTGATCTATGTGTCTGTTTCTGTGCCAATACCACACTGTTTTGATTACCGTAGCTTTGTAGTATTGTCTGAAGTCTGGGAGGGTTATGCCTCCCGCTTTGTTCTTCTTCCTCAGGACAGCTTTGGCAATTCAGGGTCTTCTGTGGTTCCATATAAATTTTAGGATTATTTGTTCTAGTTCTGTGAAAAATGTCATGGGTATTTTGATAGGGATCACATTAAATCTATAGATTTCTTTGGGTGGTATGGCCATTTTAACAATCTTAGTTCTTCCAATCAAAGAGCATAGGATATTTTTCCGTTTCTTTGAATCATCTTCAATGTCCTTTACCAATGTTTTATAGTTTTCAGCATGTAGATCTTTCACCTCACCTCCTTGGTTAAGTTTATCCCTAGGGTTTTTGCTTTGTTTGTTTTTGATACGAATTTTTAAAATAAATTTATTTATTTACTTTTGGCTGTGTTGGGTTTTTCTTGCTGTGCATGGGCTTTCTCTAGTTGCGGAGACTGGGGGCTACTCTTCGTTGCGGTGCACAGGCTTCTCATTGTGGTGGCTTCTCTTGTTGAGGATTATGGGCTCTAGGGTGCGTGGGCTTCAGTAGTTGTGGCACACAGGCTCTGTAGTTGTGGCTCACAGGCTCTAGAGTTCAGGCTCAGTAGTTGTGGCGCATAGGCTTAGTTGCTCTGTGGCATGTGGGATCTTCCTAGACCAGGGATTGAACCCGTGTCCCCTGCATTGGCAGGTGGATTCTTAACCACTGTGCCACCAGGGAAGTCCCTAATGTCTTTTTTTTTAACTTTTCATTCTTCAGACTTCAAAAATATGGTAAAAATAATCAGAGCTCCAATATATCCTTCATGCAGTTTTTTTCAAATAACATCATACATAACCATAATATGATTATCAAAACCAGAAAATTAGCAATGATATAGTACTATTAACTAATGTACAAATTTTTAGATTTTGCTAATCATCCCATTAGTATTCTTTTTTTTGAATTTTTATTTTATTTTTTTATATAGCAGGTTATTAGTTATCTATTTTACACATATTAGTGTATATATATGTCAATCCCAATCTCCCAATTCATCCCACTAGTATTCTTTTTCTGATCCAGAATCCAATCCAGGATCCTACAATGAAGAAATATATCATCTCTCCTGGTCTCCTCCAATCTAGGGTACTTTGTCAGCCTTCCTTGTCTTTCATGATCTTGACACTTTTGAAGAGTATTGTCAGTTATTTTATAGAATATCCCTCAACTTGGGCTTATCTGATGTTTCCTCATGACTAAATTCAGATTATGCATTTTTGGCAAGAACACCACAGAAGTGACGTTTGCCTTCTCAGCACATTAGAGGCCCACGGTAACAATACTCATTTATGGGTGATGTTAAGTTTGAACACTAGTTAAGGCGGTGTCCATAAAGGTACTATATTCTCATTGTAGTTAATAAGTATCTTGTGGAGAGATACTTCGAAACTATGCAAATAGCCTGTTTCTTCTCGTCATACTTTTGCCTATTAATTTTTAAAATCCATTGATGATTCTTGCCTACAACAGGTATTACTATAGTCTTAGCCAAATGGTGATTTTCTATTTCCAACATTCCTTCTGAATGTATTAATTAGGATTCTACTACAAGAAAGAGCTCTTCCAAGGAATTCCCTGGTGGTCCAGTGGTTAGAACTCCGTGCTTTCACTGCCAAGGGCAAGGGTTCAATCCCTGGTTGGGGAACTAGGATCCCTCAAGCTGTGTGGTGCAGCCAAGGGGAAAAAAAAAAGAAAGAGCTCTTCCTTCTCTCTCATTTATTTAGGCATTCAATTATTTATTTATATAAGTAAATTCTCAGGAATATTTGTGGATTATAATCCATTACTATCCTTATTTATAATGTCGTTCATATTGTCCCAAAACCGGCCACTAAGAACTTCTTCAAGTTGGCTTCTGCATCATTTTGACACATCGGGGGTTTTTTTAGCAGTTTCTGACTTTCTGACACCACTAGATGTTCCAGGCTCATCTTCTACTTTCCTTCCCTGTCCTTGGAGTCAGACATTTCTCCTCGGAGCCATGGCTCCTTTCAGGGGACAATGATATACACAAACCTTGGGCACAAGGTATTGCCCATTGCTACAAGGGCTATTGCATCTAGGCCCTCTGGTGGACAGATGTATGCATACACACATCAATGTACTTTTTTTAGCCCCATTTTATAAATTAGGTAAATGAGGCACAGAAAAGTTAAGCAACTTGTCCAAAGTCACAAAGCTAATATGTAGTAGAACTGGAAAGTCAAAAAAATAATAGATCTACTGCAAAAACTAACAAGTGGAAGTTACTTCTTTACACATGCAAATCAGCATAAAGGAATAAGACAAACATTCCAGCATGGACATTCCCTTTGGGAAATAACTAGAAGTCTGCAATAATAACCACAATAATAACCATCATGTACTGAACACCTCCTTGAGCACCAGGCCCCCAGTAGCTCCTTTATTCCTAACAACACTGCAAGGTGGATACTAATATCCACTCTTTACAAACCAGAGAACCAAAGATCGTAGAAGCTAAGTGACTTCTCCCAGACTACAGAGTTAACTGACAGAGGAAGCAGTTGACAACAGGTCTGCCTGGATATAAAGTCCATGCTTATTACATTGTATCAATATATTCCAAAACTGATTTTAGGTAGAACATAAATTAGTTTTTACTTTAATAGTTACATGCTTATTTTAATGCATGTTAGAAAAAAATCTAAGCATATATCAAACGGATAATCTCACAAAACATATTGCATAGAATGAAGATGTTATGTAAATTAAACTTATTTAAAGAAAAAAGTATGAAATAAATAATAGTAGAGGTGTATAAGCTGTAGCAAAAATCATTAAGGTGGTCCAAGAATGCCTGACGTTTGGAGGACACAATACTATAGTAACGGCTTCGTTTTCAGTTACACCATGACATTAGGTCATGTAGGGCTGCAGAAAGAACAGCAGAATAGGAGTCTTGGACCTGGATTTTAGCTCCAGATGAGTCACCATTACCTTTGTGAACTTGGGCATTTCATTTGCTCTCTCTGGGTCCCAGTTTCCTCACCTGAAAATAAAAGGGACAGTGATTTAGTTAATTAGTACAACTCTTTTAAAAGCAACTTGGTAAAAATATCAAGAAACATAAAACTGTTCTTAACTTCTGACCCAGTAATTCCACTTGGGAAGTCTTCCCCAAGACAGAAATCCAACATTTAGAAAACAGTTACAAAGAAATTTATCAATATCCAAAAACAAAACAATCTAAGTATTCAACAATGAGAGAACAATTAAGTAATCTGGGGACTTCCCTGGTGGCCCAGCAGTTAAGACTCTAAGCTCCCAATGCAGGGGGCCCAGGTTTGATCCCTGGTCAGGGAACTAGATCTTGCATGTTGCAACTAAGAGCCCGCACACCGCAATGAAGATCCCACGTGCCGCAACTAAAACCTGGCACAGCCAAATAAATAAATAAAATTCTTTTTTAAAAAAGTAATCTGAAGTATGTATACTTGGGAGTGTTATGTAGTCATTCAAAATGTCTGTTATAAATGTTGTAAGACAACACGGGAACAAGCTTATAAAGTGAACAGAAAGAAATTCATTCACATACTGTGGTTATCACTATATTTTAAAAATCGTATTCACACTAAAATTCCAACATTTGGTAAGAGTAAAGTTGATTTTGGACTTTGCAAATTTTCTCTAATATAGTTATGTCCCATTAAAAATGAATATATATGGAATCTGAAAAAAATGGTACTCATGAACCTAGTGGCAGGGCAGGAATAAAGATGTAGACATAGAGAATGGACTTAGGACATGGGGTGGGGAGGGGGAAGCTGGGGCGAAGTGAGAGTAGCATCGACATATACACACTACCGAATGTAAAATTGCTGGTGGGAAGCAGCAGCATAGCACAGGGAGATCAGCTCAGTGATTTGCGACAACCTAGAGGGGTGAGATAGGGAGAGTGGGAGGGAGGCTCAAGAGGGAGGGGACATGGGGATATATGTATGCATATGGCTGATTCATTTTGTTGCACAACAGAAACTAACACGGTATTGTGAAGCAATTATACTCCAATAAAGATCAATTTTTTAAAAAATGAAGAAGAAAAACTCATCAGTGAAGGCGTTCCAAGATACCTCATCTCCAAGATACCTTCTGGCTCCAATATTCTGTGGCTTTTCTCTGGAACCAGAAGTAGAGGTCAGGCAAGAGTAAATTATTAGAAAAGTTTAGACAGCAGGGGCCATGCTTGTTGAAATTAACACCACTCAAAACAGCACATGAGAACATTTAGAAACCAGCACGTAGGGAAATGATGCAACGCCCTCCATCTGTGTGACAGAAAGGGCACGAGTCTGGGAAATAGAGCTGGATTGAACCAGATGCTGCTTTAAGGGCCCTCTCTGGACAACCTGTCCATCCGCTTATCAAACAAACATTTACCACGTGTCTACCATGTGTCAGGAGCCCTGTAGCTGAATGACTACTGAGCCATTGGGTCAGACTCTAGTGAGGGAGAAAGATTTTCAGTTTGCTAGGACCACCATAACAAAATACCACAGGCTAGGAGACTTAAACAACAACAACTTATTTTATCACAATTCTGAAGGCTAGAAAGTTCAAGATAAAGTGTCAGCAACTTTGGTTTCTTCTGAGGCCTCTCTCCTTGGCTTACAGATGGCCATATCCTTGCTATTTCCTCACCTGGTCATTCCTCTGTGCATGTACATGCCTGGTGTCTGTTTGTGTGCCCAAATCTCTTCTCCTTACAAGGACTCCAGTCAGACTGGATTAGAGCCCAACCATCAGGGCCTCATTTTAACTTAATCATCTCTTTAAAGGCCCTATCCTCAAATACAGTCATTCCGAGTTATTAAGGGTTAGGGCTTCAATGAGTTTTAGGGGGACACATTTCAGTCCACAACACATTTCAAACAACAAACTGTAAGTGTAATTGTGCAATGATACAGCTGCATTCAAATGTGATGGGGAACCATGTGAAGGCATAATTAAGTCTGACAGGAAATATGAGCAACCCCTGTACAGAGGAAGCATCATCTGAGCCCATTTCTAGTCCCAGAATCTCTATAAAACATCATACTTGATTGTCGTTAAAATATTTTAGGTATCACAAAATGTGAATGATAGCATCAGGTGATAAGACAGACCTGAATGGAGGCCAAAACAGAATGGATTTGTTCCAGAGGAACAAAGGTAAATACCATCCTCTTATAGTTGAATTGGGATTATGGATTCAAATACAACCAAACATGGAGGTCAGGTGAAGTTCCTGACTGGTTAATGGAATAATCTACTCCTTGCTCTCATTCCTTAAGTCTTGAGGATTTTAATGGGGGGAGGATGTAAGGTCTTGATTAACCCCTACCTTTTGTGCTCTTTTCCATCCAGAAGCCATTCTTTCTCGACCTACTTCCAGGTAAGCTTTTCTCTAAGCCAGATTTTAAACTTCAATTCCTTATCCATTTAAAATACTCCTCTCTTGGGTGTGGAGAAAAGGGAACCTTCCCACCCTGGTGGTGGGAATGTAAATTGGTGCAGCCACTATGGAAAACGGTATGGAGGTTCCTCAAAAAACTAAAAATAGAGTTGCCATATGACCTAGCAATCCCATTCCTGGGCATATATCTGGACAAAACTATAATTTGAAAAGATACATGCACCCCAATGTTCATAGCAGCACTATTTCCAATAACCAAGACATGGAAGCAACGTAAATGTCCACTGACAGATGAATGGATAAAGAAGAGGTGGTACATATACACAACGGAATATTACTCAGCCATAAAAAAGAATGAAATGCCATTTTCAGCAACACGGATGGACCCAGAGATGATCATACTAAGTGAAGTAAGTCAGAAAGAGAAAGACAAACACCATATGATATCATTTTTATGTGGAACCTAAAATATGATGCAAGTGAACTTATTTAAGAAACAGAAACAGGCTCACAGACATAGAAAACAAACTTACGGCTACCAAAGGGGAAAGGGGGTAGGGGAAGGATAAAGTAGGAGTTTGGGATTAGCAGATACAAACCACTGTATATAAAATAGACAGAGGACTTCCCTGGTGGTCCAGTGGTTAAGAATCCACCTTCCAATGCAGGGATGTGGGTTGGGAACTAAGATCCCACATGCTGCTGGGCAACTAAGCCCACATGCCACAACTACTGAGCCCGCATGCCGCAGCTAGAGAAGCCTGTGTGCCACAACGAAAGATCCCACATGCCGCAACTAAGATCCTGCATGCCACAACTAACATCAGATGTAGCCAAATAAACTTAAAAAAAATAAAATAAAATAGACAAACAAAAAGGTCCTACAGTATAGCACAGGGACCTATATTCAATATCCTGTAATACATCATAATGGAAAAGAATATGAAAAAGAATATGTGTGTGTGTGTGTATAAAACTGAATAACTTTGCTGTATACCAGAAATTAACACAGCATTATAAATGAACTATATAATTTAAAAAATATAACAGGGAATTCCCTGACAGTCCAGTGGTTAGGACTTTGCACTTTCACTGCCAAGGTCCTGGGTTCAATCCCTGGTCAAGGAACAAAGATCCTACAAGCTTCACAGCGTGGCCTAAATACATAAATAAATACATACATATAAAATACTCCTCTCTTGAAGTTCCCTAGATCCCTCAGTAAAAAAGGAAGAGCAATGGAGCTGCACTGACCTAGTTAGCACAATGACAGGGAACCAATTCTCTTGGCGCCTTTGCTTTCCAGTGACTGGAAATGATCTGTTTCCTTCCGACATGGGTCACCAGAGGCCATAGGGACCAACGCCAGGCTTCTGGGAGGTGGCTCTGAGAAGGCGCCCAAGAATGTGAGTGCAAAGGTCAGTAATTCAATATTGACAACAGCGATGCACCATCAAGATCCCAGCTTGCTCCCCTGAATCCCTCTGAGACCAGAGCAGATGTTATCTGAGCTGACCTCATCCTCTCCCCTCTCCACAAGACCATCACATGCAGCACCAACACTTATTTTCTTTCTGAGTCTTAGGCAAGAGCTGGACTCCTCCAAGGTCCAAAGGGGAGCTGGCTGAATCTCTGGCTGCCCCCTCTTCCTTACCCTTTTTTTCCCCAACAACCCAGGGCTGCCTCCCAAGACCTTCCTGGATGCCATTCTCAACTTTATTTTACTCACAGGCAAGACTGAAATCAGAGAGGCAAGGCTTGCTTGAGGTAAAGCAGCCACTAAAAGGCAGACACCTAGGTCTTATTCCTTATTTTTCAGTCTCCCTAATGATACCCTGATGCCTCCTCCAAACCTGCCACCAAATTCTTTGCCCATACAGGTCAGGGAAACAACTTAGAGACCCTGGTGCTCATATAACTGGATATCTCCACTGTTCTTGGTTGACCCTTTCCCACACCCACTGCAGTATGAAAAAGAATCGAGAGGCAAGGAAGATGCCAAGTAAAGTCCTAGCCCTCAAACTTATTGACCCTCCTAAGCAGCAACCCCCTTACTTCAGATTGGTTCCTGAGAGCCCCTGAAAGAAAACTCATGACCGTGCCCGGGCTGCCAAAGAAGCCATGTCCCTGTGATCATTTCAAGGGCAGAGTGAAGAAAACCAGTACGTTGCAAAAGAATGACCTTCCTTAAACGAGAGTCACTCTGTGGAATCAACTAGGGTTGAAGCAGGGGTTTCAAAGAGATAAGAGAGATGAAATGAAGACCAGGATAAGCACACTCCTCAGCCATTTCTACTCAATGTCAACTTGTGGGGAAATAGGAACACAAGAAAAGCAGAATACAGTTCTCTTACAACTAGAGAGGTATAACCAAATTCTTTAATGATAGAATGCCATTGCTTATCAAAGTGGAGGGGATGGGGCTGTTGGGGACCTGGCCATTGATCTTTGGAGATGACACCAGTGTTGGTGACAAACAGAATTTGATTGCTCCCTAGTCTGTTATTAAATGTCATATAAAAAGTATATTGGCAAATCTTAAACTGATTGATATTATGATATTATCAAGAATAAGATAAATCAGGAGGAGGAGACAAGATGGCAGAGTAGAAGGACATGAGCTCACCCCTTCTTACAGAAACACCAAAATCACAACTAACTGCTGAACAACCACCGATAAAAAAATGCTGGAAGCTACCAAAAAAGATATCCTACATCCAAAGACAAAGAAGAAGCCACAGTAACATGGTAGGAGGGGTACAGTTGCAATAAAATCAAATCCCATACACTTCGGGTGGGCAACTCACAAACTGGAAAATTATACCACAGAAGTTCTACCACAGGAATGAAAGTTCTGAGCCCCACGTCAGGCTCCTCAGCTTGAGGATCTGGCAACATGAAGAGGAGCCCCCAGAGAATCTGGCTTTGAGGGCCAGCGGGGATTGATTGCAGGAATTCCAAAGGACTGGGCGAAACAGAAACTCAACTCTTGGAGGGTAAACACAGGGTCTCGTGCACATCAGGACACGGGAAAAAGCGGTGACCTCATAAGACACTGGGCCAGATTTAACTGCTAGTATTAGAGGATCTTCTGCGGAGGCAGAAGGTGGCTGTGGCTCACTATGGGGACAAGAACACTGGTGGAGGCAGTTCTGGCGAGTACTTATTGGCATAAGCCCTCTCGAAGGCCACCATTTTCCCACCAAGACCTGTCCCCACCCAATAGCCTGTGCTGGGATGCCTCAGGCCAAACAACCAACAGGGTAGGAACACAGCCCCACCCATCAGCAGACAGGCTGCTTAAAGTCTTCCTGAATAAACAGCTACCCAATAAACACAACCCCTGACGTGGCCCTGCCCATGAGGGACAAGACGAAGCTCCACCCACCAGTAGGCAGGCACCAGTCCCCCCAACCAGGAAGCCTGCACAACCCTCTTAGACAGACTCATCCACCAGGGGGCAGACAGCAGAAGCAAGAAGAACTACAACCCTGAAGCCTGTGGAACAGAAACCGCAATCACAGGAAGTTAGACAAAATGAGACAGCAGAGGAATATATCCCAGATGAAGGAACAAGATAAAACCCCAGAAGAACAACTATGTGAAGTGGAGAGAGGCAACCTACCTGAAAAGGAATTCAGAGTGATAATAGTAAAGACGATCCAAGATCTCAGAAAAAGAATGCAGGCGCAGATTGAGAATATACAAGAAATGCTTAACAAACACCTAGAAGAATTAAAGAACAAACAAACAGAGATGAAAAATACAATAACTGAAAAATACACTAGAAGGAATCAATAGCAGAAGAACTGAGGCAGAAGAACGGATAAGTGAGGTGGAAGACAGAATGGTGGACATCACTGCCACAGAACAGAATGAAAAAGAAAAAGAAAAAGAAATGAGGACAGTCTAAGAGACCTCTAGGACAACATTAAACACACCAACCTTCACATTATAGGGGTCCCAGAAGGAGAGGAGAAAGAGAAAGGACCTGAGAAAATATTTGAAGAGATAATAGCTGAAAAATTCCCCAACATGGGAAAGGAAACAGTTACCCAAGTCCAGGAACCACAGAGTCCCAGGCAGGATAAACCTAAGGAGGAACACGCCGAGACACATAGTAATCAAACTGACAAAAATTAAAGATAAAGAAAAACTAGTAAAAGCAACAAGGGAAAAGCAACAAATAACATACAAGAGAACTCCCATTAAGTTATCAGCCATTTTCTCAGCAGAAACTCTGCAGGCCAGAAGGGAGTGGCATGATACATTTTAAGTGATGAAAGAGAATAACCTACAACCAAGAATACTCTACCCAGCAAGGCTCTCATTCAGATTCAACAAAACTGAAGAAATCAAAAGCTTTAGAGACAAGCAAAATCTAAGACAATTCAGCACCACCAGACCAGCTTTGCAACAGATGCTATGGGTACTTCTCTAGGCAGAAAAGAAAAGGCCACAACTAGAAACAAGAAAATTACAAATGGAAAAGCTCACTAGTAAAGGCAAACATACTATATAGGTAGGGGGCTTCCCTGGTGGCGCAGTGGTAGAGAGTTCGCCTGCCGATGCAGGGGACACGGGTTCGTGCCCTGGTCTGGGAAGATCCCACATGCTGTGGAGCGGCTGGGCCCGTGAGCCATGGCCGCTGAGCCTGCGCGTCCGGAGCCTGTGCTCCGCAACGGGAGAGGCCACAACAGTGAGAGGCCCACGTACCGCAAATTAAAAAAAAAAAATGTGAACACTATATAGGTAGGAAATCATCCTCACACAAATATGATATCAAAACCAGTAATCAGGGGCTTCCCTGGTGGTGCAGTGGTTGAGAGTCCGCCTGCCGATGCAGGGGACACGGGTTCGTGCCCCGGTCTGGGAAGATCCCACATGCCGCGGAGCGGCTGGGCCCGTGAGCCATGGCTGCTGAGCCTGCGCATCCGGAGCCTGTGCTTCGCAACGGGAGAGGCCACAACAATGAGAGGCCCACATACTGCAAAAAAAAAAAACCCAGTAATCAGGAGAGGAGGAGGGTACAAATGCAGGATATTTGAAATGGATTTGAAATTAAAAGACCACCATCTTAAAACAATCTTGTTTATATATAGACTGCTATCAATATATCAAAACCTCATGGTAACTGCAAACCAAAAATCTACAACAAATACACAAAAAAGAAAAAGGAATCCAAACACAACACTAAAGTTACACATCATTCACAAGAGAAGAGAACAAGAGAGGAAGGGAATAAAAAACACCCCAAAAAACAAATCCAAAACAACTAACAAAATGGAAATAAGAACAAACATATTGATAATTACCTTAAACATAAATGGATTAAATGCTCCAACCAAAAGACACAGACTGACTGAATGGATATGAAAACAAGACCTGTATTGGGACTTCCCTGGCAGCCCAGTGGTTAAGGCTCTGCGCTTCCCCAGCAGGGGGCACAGGTTTGATCCCTGGTCAGGGAACTAAGATCTCAGATGCCACACAGCACAGCCAAAAAAAAAAAAAAACCAAGACCCATATATATGCTGTCTACAAGAGACTGACTTCAGATCTAGGGACACATACAGACTGAAAGTGAGGGGATGGAAAAATGTATTCCATGCAAATGGAAATCAAGAGAAAGCTGGAGTAGCAATACTCATATCAGACAAAATAGAATTTAAAATAAACACTGTTACAAGAGACAAAGAAGGACATTACATAATGAACAAGGGATCAATCCAAGAAGGAGATATAACAATTGTAAATGTATATGCACCATTAAAAAAAATGTATATGCACCACACATAGGAGCACCTCAATATATAAGGCAAATACTAACAGCCATAAAAGGAGAAATCAACACTAACACAATAATATTGGGGGACTTCAACACTCCACTTTCATCAGGGGACAGATCATCCAGACAGAAACTCAATAAGGAAACACAGGCCTTAAATGACACATTAGACCAGACCAACTTAATTGATATTTATAGAGCATTCCATCCAAAAGCAGCAGAATACACATTCTTTTCAAGTGCACATGGAACATTCCCCAGGATTGATCACATGCTGGGCCACAAAGAGAGCCTCAGTAAGTTTAAGAAAACTGAAATCATATCAAGCATCTTTTCCAACCACAACACTATGAGATTAGAAATCAACTACAAGAAAAAAACTGTAAAAAACACAAACACGTGGAGGCTAAACAATATGTTACTAAACAACCAATGGATCACTGAAGAAATCAAAGAGGAAACCAAAAAATACCTAGAGACAAATGAAAATGAAAGCACGACCATCCAAAATGTATGGGACAAAGCAAAAGCAGTTCTAAGACAGAAGTTTATAGCAATAAAATCTTACCTCAAGCAGAATCTCAAATAAACAACCTAACAAGAATAATCTCAAATAAACAACCTACCCTTACACCTAAAGCAACTACAGAAAGAAGAACAAACAAAATCCAAAGGTTAGTAGAAGAAAGGAAATCATAAATATAAAAGCAGAAAGAGTGAAATAGAGAGGAAGAAAACAATAGAAAAGATCAATGAAACTAAAAGCTGGTTATTTGAAAAGATAAACAAAATTGACAAACCTTTAGCCAGACTCATTAAGAAAAAGGAAGGGGGTGCTTCCTTGGTGGCGCAGTGGTTGGGAATCCGCCTGCCAGTGCAGGGGATGGGTTCAAGCCCTGGTCTGGGAAGATCCCACATGCCGTGGAGCAACTAAGCCCGTGCGCCACAACTACTGAGCCTGCGCTCTAGATCTCACGAGCCACAACTGCTGAGCCCACGTGCCACAACTACTGAAGCCTGCACGCCTAGAGCCTGTGCTCTGCAACAAGAGAAGCCACCACAGTGAGAAGCCCGTGCACCGCAACAAAGAGTAGCCCCCACTCACCGCAACTAGAGAGAGCCAGCGCGCAGCAACGGAGACCCAGTGCAGCCAAAAATGAATAAATAAATAAATAAATTTATTAAAAAGGAGGGAGAGGGCTCAAATCAATAAAATAGAAATGAAAAGGGAGAAGTTACAACAGACACCACAGAAATACAAAGGATCATAAGAGACTACTACAAGCAGCTGTATGCAAATAAAATGGACAACCTAGAAGAAATGGATAAATTCTTAGAAAGGTACAGTCTCCCACGACTGAACCAGGAAGAAATAGAAAATATGAACAAGACAAACCACAAGTACTGAAATTGAATCTGTGATTTAAAAACTCCCAACAAACAAAATCTATCAAACATTTAGAGAAGAGTTAACACCTATCCTTCTGAAACTATTCCAAAAAATCACAGAGGAAGGAACACTCCCAAACTCATTCTATGAGGCCACTATCACCCTGACAGCAAAACCAGCCAAAGATACTACAAAAAAAGAAAATTATAGGCCAATATCACTGATAAACATACATGCAAAAATCCTCAACAAAATACTAGCAATCCAAATCCAACAATACATTAAAAGGATCATACACCATGATCAAGTAGGATTTAACCCAGGGATGCAAGGATTTTTCAAAATCTGCAAATCAATCAGCGTGATACACCACACCAACAAATTGAAGAATAAAAACCATACGATTATCTCAATAGATTCAGAAAAAGCTTTTGACAAAATTCAACACCAATTTACAATAAAAACTCTCCAGAAAGTGGGCATAGAGGGAACATACCCCAACATAATAAAGGCCATATATTACAAGCCTACAGCTAACATCATACTCAATGGTGAAAAGCTGAAAGCACTTCCTCTAAGACCAGGAACCAGACACTCTCACCACTTTTATTCAACATAGTTTTGGATGTCCTAGCCATGGCCATCAGAGAAGAAAAAGAAATAAAGGGAATACGAATTGGAAAAGAGGAAGTAAAACTGTCATTGTTTGCAGATGACATGATACTACACGTAGAAAATCCTAAAGATGCTACCAGAAAACTACTAGAGCCCATCCATGAATTCGGTAAAATTGCAGGATACAAAATAAACACACAGAAATCTGTCATATTTCTATACGCTAACAACAAAAGATCAGAAGAGAAATTAAAGAAACAATCCCATTTACCATTGCATCACAATGCATAAAATACCTAGGAATAAACCTACCTAAGGAGGCAAAAGACCTGTACTCTGGGGCTTCCCTGGTGGCGCAGTGGTTGAGAATCCACCTGCCGATGCAGGGGATGAGGGTTCGTGCCCCAGTCGGGGAGGATCCCACATGCCGCGGAGCGGTAGGCCCGTGAGCCATGGCCGCTGAGCCTGCGCGTCCGGAGCCTGTGCTCCGCAACGGGAGAGGCCACAACAGTGAGAGTACCGCAAAAAAAAAAAAAAAAGAAGCCAACCAAGCCCTTCAGAGCCTGCCAGCAATTTCTCAGCTGGCAAGCTTTGCTCTGCCCTTACAGGAGCTATGAGAGCCCACCCTCCCGATGAAACATTCTCAGTCAACAAGGCAGTGAGCGCACCTTAAGATGCTCTTCTCTCACCTCAAGCTCCCCATCCCTGTCTCTACTCCCTAAACCGTTCTCGTGTTCTCAAAAAAAAAGCATTATCACCAAAATTATTGCTCCCTCTAATGCCTTCTCCTGACAGTCTTTTCCTGTGCCCTCTACCTACCCAGGCTTAAGCTCACTTACCTGAAAGAAACCAGGAAATCCAGGTTTCCTAGCTGGCACCACCTGACCTTAAATACAACCAGGCAAGTAGCAAACATAAGTCAATTAATATATTTAAATCTAATAGAGCAAAATCATTTTGTTTCAAAGGGGTCCAGAAATTCATGTTCAATCCAGTCAACTCATTTTACCCTGTAAATTCCAAACGTAATCCAGATTCTACACACACCTCTCCCCAACACCACCCTCAGTCTTTCTCCACTGCCCAACCTGTTATTCCTTTACTCATTCAACAAACCCTTCTGAGCTAAGAGCTAGGTGGGGCAAAGAAAGAAGTTAAAGCAATGAATCAGACATTGTCTTAGTAAAGATAATATAGATTAAAAAAAAACTGGCACAATTTCCTAGCAGGTAAAATGCTTCCAGTATTTATGATTATCATCATCATCATCATCATCATCATCAATGGTCATCTGACTCTGTAACTTTCCAATCTACTACAGAATACATATATGCAGAAGCAGAGTTGAAAGCTAGAGACATGTGTGGTCCTGAAAAGGGCTTCAAGTGAAAAAATGAGAGGGTGTCTTTTTTTTAACATGGGAGTAAAATGATCAGAACGATAATATAAGGAAATAAAATGGCAACCATTTGAAAGAATGAATAAAAAGGAAAACATTAAAACAGTGTAGATCCTGGGAATTCCCCGGCGGTCCAGTAGTTAAGACTCAGCACTCTCACTGCTATGGCCCCGGATTCAATCCCTGGTTGGGGAACTAAGATCCCGCAAACCGAAGCAGCCAAAAAAAAAAAAATGTGTAGATCCTGCCTCCCCCTCTGACCATTTCCTCAAACATCAGAAGGGGAGAAAAGAAAAGAAACACCAAGCCAGAATCTGGCTTCTGTCATCCAGGTTGAACAGAGGACTAAGTTGGGATGCTGGCCTTATGAGAAGCAGCATTTTAACTTGAGTGGTGAGTTGGGTGGAGTCCTATTTATGATACAACAGGGCAAGCCCCTCCCCTCTGATAGGAGAGTGTGCTGGGCACACAGCCTCCTCCCGTTCCCAATCCTCCTCTCAAAGCAGGAGGAACAGAGCATATCACTTGGCACAGGAATAGGGGGCCACTTGCCAACTGCCTTTAAAAGGGAAGAGCAGGGATGGCAGGATGAAGGAGTGGAACCCAAAGGGAGGAGCCATCATGAGCAATCAGTGAGGGATCCGTGACAAAGGAGGCCTGTGGGGGCCGAGAAGGATGAAGCCTGGGAGATCAGCATCTCCCTTCGGGGAAATAACAACAATGGAGCCAGGTTCGTTCTAAGTTAGTTTCTAGGCCTGACTGGGAACCTGAGCCACACGAGACACCTATCACCCAGTCAGAGTCTGGGCCAGAAAAGACACCCACAGCTCAGCCAGCATCTAAGGCTCAGCAGGGACCCGATACCCAACAGAAGCGCACTGCACAGCAAAGACCCCGTGCCCAACATGAAGCTGAATCCCAGCAGGAACCTGGAGCACAGCAAAAATCTGCTTTGCAGCAGGAATTTCTTGCCCCACAGGAGCCTGAACCACAGCAGTCACCTCCCATCCAAAGGGTGCCCTTCAGGAAACAGGAAGCTGCCTCACAGCACAGACCTGGGCCGGGACAAGATTCTAGAACTCAACAGGAGCCGAAATTGAGAGAGGGAGCTGGAGACCAGGTAGGACCTGGACCCCAAAACGGACCACCTGCCCAGACGGAACTGATATCCCAAGAGAGACGGCGACAGTCAGACCCTACAGCTCAGCACGCAGCTCCAGCCCAGGGAGCCAAATCCCAAGAGGGATCTTTGGCTGAGTGGCAATTTCTGTCAAAACCAAACGAACCATCCATACAGCAACCGGCCTCAGAACATAAGACATTTCTTGAATGGGTAGTAGATTCTGGTGCAGATTCGGATTTAGGGTTTACGTTAGAGACCAATTCGCCAGCCAAGAGGGGTGGAACAGTAGCCCAGGGAATGAAGCTGGTCTTCAAGGGGAAACCTGGTTATGAAGTGATGTCAGGATTTGGTGGGACGTCATTATCCAGTAAGAAAACCAGCAGCCAGAACCCCAGACACTACTGGAACCCAGGTAAGTTGAGCTTGGAGGAAGGGGGCCTCCCAGGGTGCCACCGTGGCACCCTGCTGAACGTGGACCCTTACCCTCGGCGAGTGTCCACGCAGGCCAGGCCGAAAACCGGGCAGGAGCGACCCTTGAGCTCTCTGGGTTGTCCAGTGGGCAGGAGGACACTTGTCCCCAGGGAGTCCCAGTCCCGCCGGGCCCATGGCCTCGTGGGTTGTGATCTCAGGAAGGGGGCGCCTGGGAGAGACGCTGGGGCTCCGCCCAAGTCCCAGGCAAGGTCGGCGCTGACGGGAGGGAGAGCTGGGGGAGCGGTGTGGGCGGGTGGTGGGCACAAGACTCCGCTGGCGACAGCATCTCTGCTCCTCCTCCGAAGCCGGCCATGGTGCCCCCGGGGAGCAGGCTTGGACCCTGAGCTCCTTCTCTGCGCTCAGAAGCCCTGCCCTGCACAAGTGGGGCGCAAGTTCTCTCCGGGGAACGTGGGGAGACGGTGAAATAGCCAGAGGCGGGGGGAAACAAGGTGGCCGCAATCCGGAAGCTGAGGGCACTGTGAGGACGGTTAGTCTGATGGCTGGTAATGGAGGTCTCAGCCCAGAGGCCTGTGTCCCCCGGAAGGGCTGGGCCGCCTCTCTCAGGACTGAGGAGAAGAGGGTCATCGGTGTCTCTCAGTGCCACGGCTGCTCATGTGCTTTGGGAGGGTGGGGAGGAGGGGCGCGATGGTGCTTCTGGTGCTAAACAGCGGTCTCCCTGGGCCTCCCGAACTCAGTCTCAAGGGACGCCTTCACCACAGCGCCGCCACAGCCAAAGCCGCCTCTCCGGGACCCTCAGAAAGACAATTGAGTGTGTGCGCACGCGCGAGCCTCGACCCTCCTCTGTTTCCCGCCTTTTCCCAGGTTCCCGCAGTTCCCGCGGCCGCCTCTCCTCCCTGCGGGCCGGTGCACGGCTTGGAGCTAGTGCGCAGGCGCCGAGCACCCTACAGCCCCTCCCTTCCATTCTCGCGGGGAGGGACAGGGCACAGAGGAGAACCCCAAGAAACGGAGCAATAGGAGAACTAGAAGACAGAGGGCAGGGGGGAAAGGCGGGGCTTCCTCCTCCAAAGGCTCCCTGGCAGAGCCAAGCCTCCTGCACTGCAACCCGGCCTCGGCTTTGAATTGCCCGAGGACCTGGCCCGCTCCCCGACCCCAGGCGGAAGATAAGTGGCACCCGGCTCACCTCTCGGCGGGCAGACCCGTGCGTTCTAGACGATCCCTACGTGGGAAGGTGAGTGGGAAGACAAGGATGACAGCCAACACGTGACAACATCGGGGCTTCCTTGCGGGGGTGACCCCCGTGGGACTCCCCACTAGTTCTGACCGAATACGCTTTTAGCCGCCTCCAAGGCTGCATTTTTGTTGGTCGCGGGCCCTTTAATGAGTGCTCGGGGGCGGGGCTAGTTTGCAGACCCTAGCGGTGGGGGGAGGGACCCGACTGTGGAGGGCGGCCCTCCTTGCTCAGAGGGCGGGACCCAGAGAGAAGCAAGTCCGGGATTGGGTGGTGTGGGGGCCCGACGGTGGTACGTAGCGAGGATTGGTCCTCGGGGCGGTGACTCGCGGCTGGAATTGGCCCAGGCGGGTGGAATTGGCCCAAGCTGGTGGAATTGGCCCCGGGGCCCGGACCGCGGAAAATTGATGGAGTCGGCCAGGGAAGTGAAATTCCCTGTGGCCGCTGGGGCTCCGGGCTCGAAGAAGGTTCAAGAGGGGTCTAAAAGTCAAAGGCGCGGACGGTGGCGAAAAGGCAAAGCCAAAGGTGAGTGGGAGGAGGCCGGCAGGGGCCGGAAGGAACCTTAGACATCCTGTGGGAAACTGGGAACCGAGTGGACTGACCTCCTGCCACAAGAAGTGGGTGGGGCCCGTGGACTGGCTCATTGCTGCCCTGCGGGGCGGGGGTGCGGGGATAATCCACTGTGAGAAGCGGGTGATGTGAGAGGGAAATATCACCTCCAGCATAGAAACTCTCGGACGCGCCAGTACCGTCTTGGGAGTAGAGTCCAGAATGTTAGTGTCCCGAACCAGGGTTCCCGCTCTAGCTCCGTACTCGCTGTGTGACCGTGGCAGCTCTTGCCTTGTGATTTCAACGTGGGAGATGGTTCAAACGCCGATTTTCAGGTCTCTGACACTCTTGAGACGGTAATGGAGAAGAGATTTAGAAGCTGTGGCCCAAAGAGGAAGGGGTGAGTCAGGTAGGAGGAAGGGGTGCCCTATAGTGGGGAATGCCTGGAGGAGGGGTGCAGTACAGCTGCAAACAGCCCTGTCCCACCATCCTTCATTCAGTCCACTCATCCATTTGTTGTCAGTCTACCTGCTTCAGCCTGGCTGCCCTAGGACCTAAATTCCTGACTCCTACTCCTAGGACTAAGGAGCCCTGGGTTGGCTTTGGACAGCCTAAATTTCACTTGGGAGAAGGAAGTGCTGTCACCTGGGTTCCCTAGGGGGTCACATTATTTACAGATCTCAGCGGGCTGGGGAAACACTGGCAGACCAACAGAGATGCTACAAGCCTCAGGCAGAGGCACACATGAAGTCCTTGCTGGATTAGGAGTATGTGTCAATCCCAGTGAGGACCTATGGGAATTTCCTGAGCAGGAAAGAAACTGACGTAGCCCCCGGGCCCAGAGACCCCCAAACTCGTCATCCTCCCTGCCATAAACATCATCATTAGCCAAGCATAGAACCGGAGTTGGCTCCAGATGCACACAGGAAGGCTCAGAGAGGCTCAGAGCTCAGACTCTCTTTATCCTGAGAGCAAGGATGGAAGTGTTGAAGCACTGGGAGTGTGTGACCAGATTTAAGTTTTAGAAAAATCCTCTGGCTGCTATGTGGAAAAGACATGGAGGGGGCAAAAACGGAGACACAGAAAGAGTTGTTACAGTCATCTAGAGAAGGGAGCAGTGGAGGTGGGAGAAGGGCCAGGTTCCAGTGCTTTCTAGGGGAGGATGGGGAACAGGACTTCAGGATGGATTGGGTGGGACTGGGAGGTGGCCATGCTGATGCCCTGGGTTCGAACTGGAGCAAATGGGAAGAGACGGGTGCCATACACACACACACACACACACACACACATAAAAGATATATGTCCATACACATACAAACACATGGCCACACAATCTCACAGGCCAAGAGAAATAGAGACACAGAAACCCTCACAGGCTGAGCAACACAGATAGGTCGTGACACATGCATACAAATATGCTTGCAGACATACTGAGAAAAGAAAACACAGACTGAGAAACGAAAACACACAGACTAAGAAAAAATGTGGACACACTCACCCACAAACACAGACCGGGACCAATGCTAGGCATGACAGGAACCTACATATGTATGTACCTCCATGGGAACCTCAAAGACACACTCACACCTGCCCACCCAGAAAGCACAGAGCTGAGACATGACAGAAGGAGCAACACGGATACACACAGAAACACAGCAGAGAAGCTGTGCCATCCTTGCTGGCTCGGTGACCCTGGGCGGTATGTCACCTCTCTGCATCTCAGTTTTCTCATCTGCCAAAATGGGTCATGATGGTTCCTACCTCATGGGTTGTGGAAAGGATGAAACGAGTTACCTCGCCTAAAGCACAGAAAGAGAGCCGTGCCTGGCACACGGCTGTCTTAGAGCAGTGTCTGCTCTTTCATGCAGACACAGTCAGGGATCGAGCCACGGTCACTGCCCCCTCGCCTGCATCTGCCCCAGGCCTCTCCCCTTCAGAAGGCCTTGCCCCTCCCAGGCCCCATACCTAGCCCTTCCTCCATCTTCCCCCACTTACTTCCCTACCACCCTTCTCTCTCAAAATCCAGGCCGGGTCCAGTTGTCCTGGACATTTAGGACAAAGGGCTAGTGCCCAGGCAGCAGGACCCTCACCCTTCCCTCTGCCCCAGTCCTCACCGAAGGCCCTGATGGCCTGCCCCTGCCCCAGTGCCCTCTGCCTCATATTCTCGGCAAGCCTCTGGCAACCTCAGCATCCCATCCTCCCTGCTCCATCTGGACCAGCCCCCAGGGAGCCGCCTGGAACAGGGCAAAGGGCAGCGCCTGGGCTCCAGCCTCTTCCTCACTGCTCTGTGCAGGTTACTTCTTTTGTCCAGGTCTCCTGTGCCCTCGTGTTCGATCAGGAGCCCTACCCCACAGACAGGAAGTAAATGACAGCTGCTTTATAAAATGGGAAACCGCAGCCATGCAATAAATACCACGCTAGCCCTGTGCCGGGCATGAGCAAGGGCTGGGGGTACGGCAGTGAACAAAACAAAGTCCCTGCCCACAGGGAGCCTATAATCTATTGTCAGACACAGAAAGCAAACAGCACAAGCAGTAAACTGTACAGTATGTTAGATGGAAAAATGACCCGATACACATCTCAGTGAGGCTGAGTGAGAACCACAAAGCAAACCACGAGCAGAAATGCCGCCGTGGGGTCCTGCTTGCAAAGATCATTTCCGGCCCTCAGTGGGCAGGATGGCCAAGTGCAGTTTCCAGATGAGGAGACCAAGCTCATCTAGGATCACCTGGCCAGTGGCTTAGGCCGGTGTTCTGTTGTCACAGCCACCAAGCTCAGAGCTGCCTCCAGAGGCCTCTGTCTGTCCATCCGTTTGTTTGTCCTGGGGAGGGGTGGGTGTCCATCCAGTCCCTCCTGCCCCCACTCTGACTCTTCCCCTTTCCTTCCTTCTTCAAATATTTGCTGAGCACCTGCTATGTGCTAGGCCCCATGATGGACCCTGGGGCCATCCCATGCCCCCATGGGGATGATATCCCAGGCGGAGTGACAGGGGAGGATTCACCTACAGCCAAGCACATGACACTGAGGCCTCTCATTTGCACAGGCCTCTTCCAAGGCCCTGTACCTAATACCATACTTGTGGTTTTCTATTCTTTTTCCTAAAGAGCCCCACCTCCGCTTGTAAAAGGTCACAGCTCCATGGAGCCTGGTTCTGCCCCTGGGGGACACAAACAACAAACATGGAAATAAATAAATGGAAAACTGCAAATATGTAAAATTCTAGGAAGAAGAACAACTTAAAGATGATGGCAGAAAGCAGTGGTAGGGGGTGCATCTTAGATGGGGGGGAGCAGTTAGGGAACGCCCTCCTGGAGGAGGTGAGAAGCTGAGTCCTGAGGGTGAGAAAGAGCTGGCCAGGCAAGGAGCACGTGGCATAACGGAGGTGAAGTGTGTCTGGGCTTCAGTTTCCCATGTGTGAGGTGGGAATGACAGTCACAGCAGGATGGGCTGGAAGGGTAAGTGGCAGGTACAGGGTGCCCAGTGTGGGAACACCACACAGCAGGACCTGTGGCTTGGGCCCCCTGGCTGAGCTTGGCACTGCCCTTAATCGGCTGTTGTCCTCCTGGGAGGGACAGGCAAGGCTGGCTGCCCACCAGCTGGGGCCAGCTGTGCAACGGCCAGTCTGGGGGCAGGAGCTGCGATCAGTCATGGTGCTTCTGCTCCCTGAATCCACCCTGGGGAGAAGGAGGGCAGCCAGGCTGGGTGAGGGGGCACACTTTGTTCAGGACCAGGGTGAGACTTCTGGGTCTAAGGGAGGCGGGGACAGGGGACCTGCATGCCTCAGTTTCTAACTGTTGAGGGGACTAGGGGTCTGGACTCCTGGGACTGAGGGAGGAGGGCCTTGGTGGCCCAAACTCCAGGGTTCAAAGCCAGAGGAGGCTGGACAATGACTGGGAGTTGGGCCCCAGGCTTTGTTTACAGCACTGGGTTCTCACTGTCCTTTCTGGGTGGGAGGTGGAGCTGGTGGCCACACCCTGGGCAGGCTGGGCCCCTCCCCGGGATTATCACCCCAGGCTGCAACTGGCACTAGCCACAGTCAGCAGTTCCAGCCCTGGGGAGCTCTGAAGAGGTCTGGGAGGGGTGAGTTCACTGCCAGCTGACAGACAGGAGTGGCCGCTGCCAAACCCCAGGGCCTAGAAGGGAAAAGAGACACCTTTTTCTGGGGGATCAGGGGACCCTCGACTTGGGAGTCAGGCAAGGTGCTGGATGGGCTTCAGGAGGGAAGGGTATCTGAAGCAGAGGGCAGCATACCCACCAAGGGGCGCAAGAACAGCTTGTCCAGGACCTGGGTGACAGGACAGGGATCCCGAAGGGAAGATTAACCAGGGACCCTGAAGTGTGGGGAGTCAGGCCTAGTCCAGGGAAAGTTTTTGAGGGCCAGAGCTAGAGGCCCAGTCTCCAGAGCCCTGGGACGGAGACCAGCAAAAGTAACGGCTCTGGCCCCCGAGATTTGGGTCTGACTTCTGCTCTGCCGCTTTCAATGCAACTTTCATCTCCTTACTTAACACCTCTGAGCCTCAAGTCTCCTCTCTTGTAAGATGGGAATGCTCCTAATAACAGCTGAAACATGAACTGAGGCAGTCTGGGCCTCCGAGGTTAGTGAGAACCTAAAGGAGCAAACAGAGAAAGCTCTTAGCACAGAGCCTGATGCAGAGTGAGTTCAAGGTTAATGGCAGGGCTGAATGCCATCCTAGGCAGGGAGCAGGGCTGGCCCGTGCAAGCTAAGCCAGGCCTGAAGGCCAGGGACCCAGCTGGGGGAGGAGTGGAACCAAGGTTTGAGGACCCCCAGAGAAGATTGGAGGGGATTCCACAGCCAGACTGGAGGGACCAGGAGGGGCCAGGAGTGACCCCTCAGTTGTACATAAGGCTAGAAATATGAACTACTGGGTTTAGGAAGAGAATTGGGCTTGGGACCAGCGTCCTGGGACACCACCAGGTGGATGGGAATCGGTGGGTTGAGGGCTGAACTCTCCCAAATATTGCAGAAGGCAAGGGCCTGTGGGCGACCCCTCAGACCTGAGAAGGAGGTAGGATGGGGGCTTGAACTCCCGGTCCTGAGAGGGGGGACCAACGGGGGGTCCAGACTGCTCAGAACCTAGAGGGAGTCCTGGGCCCTGGGAGAGTGAATGGAGACAGATGCCTGAACTTGGGTCCCTAGAAGGGAGAAAGGGTTACATAGACTCCTGGGCTGTAGGACAGATGCTGGGGCTAAGGAATCAATCAGTGTCCCAGATAAGAGAGGACAGGGACTCCTGGGGCCTGAAGAAGAGGGTTCTGGGGCCTGGACTCCTGGGTCTTAGGAAGGTGGGGACTGAGGGATCAAACTTGGCTCTTGAGGAGGGAAAGAGTGGGTACCTGGACTCATGGGTCCCAAAGAAAGAAGGAACTGGAGCCCTAGACTCCATACTTCGGTCTGAAGGAGGGGCTGTGGTCTGACGTGAGTCTGTGGGAGGAGGGGGTAGAGCCTGGACTCCTGGATGCCAGGGCCCAGCTGGTCCAGCCCTGCCTTAATGCGCCTCCCGACCTGCCCGCAGCCTCACACCTCTCGCACAGCATGGACCTGCGCACAATGACAAAGTCGCTGGTGACCCTGGCAGAGGACAACATGGCCTTCTTCTCCAGCCAGGGCCCTGGGGAGACAGCACGGCGGCTGTCAGCCGTCTTTGCAGGTGTTCGGGAACAGGCACTGGGGCTGGAGCCAGCCCTCGGCCGCCTGCTGAGCGTGGCACACCTCTTTGACCTGGACGCAGAGACGCCGGCCAATGGGTACCGCAGCCTGGTGCACACAGCCCGCTGCTGCCTGGTGCACCTGCTGCACAAATCCCGCTACGTGGCCTCTAACCGCCGCAGCATCTTCTTCCGTACCAGCCACAACCTGGCCGAACTCGAGGCCTACCTGGCCGCTCTCACCCAGCTCCGTGCTCTGGCCTACTACGCTCAGCACCTGCTGGCCACCAACCAGCCCGGGAGGCTCTTCTTCGAGGGTGATGAGAGGGTCATTGCCGACTTCCTGCACGAGTACGTCACTCTGCACAAGGGCTGCTTCTACGGCCGCTGCCTGGGCTTCCAGGTGAGCCCCCTGCCCTGCCCCTCTGGGCCCATGGTGAAGGCACATGGTGGGCCCCAACCAGGCCCAGTAGCATAGTAGAGGAACCACAATGGTCTGTGTTACTGGATTCAGCAAACAGCAGATGCAGGAAGGGAAAGCTGTCTGGGGCTCAGACAGCACGGCACGAAGGGTCTCAAACTTGTGGCCCTTTGGCCGAATCTACCATGGAGCAAGAAATCTTTAACTTGCATGGCTTCTTGCACCAGGATCTCCACTGCTCCCTATCGTCCTACACTCAGGAGATTCATTCACTCTTTTACGCGACCTGTCTGGCCCCTGAATTCATTGGAGGCCCTCTAGGAGAGTAGCCAGTACTGTTCTCAAGGCCAGTTTGTAAGAGCATGTCCCACTTAGTCATCCCCACCGGAGGCCTGGCAGGCAGGGAGGAAGGGTGCCAGCCCCACTTTACAGAGGTTCAGGGGGAGGGGCCCCAAGCTTCTCAACTGGACCCAGGTCAGCCTGGGCATATCGACTCACCTGAGGCGCAGTAGAATCCAGATGTTCAGGTTTCAGGGAGAGCCAGGGAGCATATCTAAGTTGGTGACAGTGAGGAAGACCTGGTTGCGGCCCCTCTCCTCCCTGAACCAGGGCCCTGACCCCCAGCTGCAGGCCTTCTCCTATCCTCTGCCCACCCCAAACCAGCCTCAGGGAGACACAGCTCATCTCAGAGCTGACAGGGAAGCAGCCCTGAGGCCTTTGGACTCACAGGAAGAGTATTTTGGGGACTTAGAATTGGGAAGCACTTGGGGCACCAGGCTCAGAGCCAAGGCCCAACTTGCCCCCATCTGGGGTCAGTGCTGGGTCCACAGTCCCCAGCCACATCTGGGAACCCCAACCGGAGTATCTGGAGCTGTGTAACCCTGTACCCCTTCAGACCCTCTCTGGGCCTCCCCCAGCCTCAGTGTAGCTGAGCCTGGCAGTCTCTCAGCCTCTTCCCACCGCACCCCACCTTTCTCTGCTTCCATGCGGGGCAGCCTGTCCTCACCAATCCAGCCTGGGCATTCTGGGAACTTCCCCTCGCCTAAGCTGAACCCACAAATATTGATCGGCCCAGCTGGGCCAGCCTGCTCCTGCCTGTGTCCCGGCCGTCCCCTCGAAGCTCAGGAGTGAGAACCCAGGGTCACCTGAGCCCGGCTGTGCTCTCTGGCCCACTGGGCCCCCGGCCAGGGGCAGGGCCATGCCTGACAGCTACTCTCTAAGGGCCCAGCTGTGCCATGTTGCAGGACAGCCTCCCCCTGTAAAATGGCAGCCCCAGGGGGCAGAGGCCCTCTCTGTCTAGGTCTCATTCAGCCCCTGCTCCAGCCCAGTGCCTAGCACGCAGTAGGACCCAGGCCGGTATTTGCTGAAGGAACAGAAGAACCCTGCTGGCCCCTTGCCCAGCCTCCTGTGGCTTCTTTTTCCTCTGATCTGGTCTCTCTATTGTCTTTTCTTAGCTGCCTGGCCCCTCTCAGATGCTGGGTCTCCCCATTTGACTCTTTCCGCCTCAGGATCTCGGGCCCTGTCTCTGACCTTTCCCATGTCTGTCTCCCTGCTGCCCCTTAACTGGTCCCCACTGCCTACGTCACCTCATCTCTGTCCTCGCTGAGTTTCAGGGATCCCTGCATCATCCTTCTCCCAGCTCACCACCCTCTATGGCTCCATCCACATCTAGAACAAATCCAAATCCTCAGGCCCCACGTGAGCCCCCTTTGCTTCTCTGATCTCAGCCCCTGCGCCTCTCCCCTGGCTCACCCTGCTCCCGCCACACCCAAGCACAAGGCCACCTCAAAGCCTTTGCACGTGTCCTGCCCCCTGCAGGGAGCAGCCTTCCCTCGCTTCATTCCCATCCCTCCTCAGGTCCCCTCCTGGAGACCCGTATGAGGAGTCAGACCCCTAATCATCACTCTGTCTCCTCCACCTACCGTCTTTTCAAACATCGATCGTTACTTCACACTATATGGCATGCCTTTATCTGAGTATTGTCTGTCTTTTCGACACCATCAGCTCCATGAAGGTGCCTAGAGCAGTGCTTGGCACACAGCCAGAGCTCACTAAATGTTTGCTGAATGACCACATCTACCCCCCCATGTCTCTGCCCCACCCCACTCCTGCCCGCCCCTGGTCCCTGACTTGGAGGCATGTCTCCACAGTTCACGCCTGCCGTCCGGCCATTCCTGCAGACCGTCTCCATCGGGCTGGTGTCCTTCGGGGAGCACTACAAACGCAACGAGACGGGCCTGAGTGAGTCCCTGCAGGGACCTGCCTGCAGCCTCCCCTCCACTCCTGTCCCTCTGCACCGCTGCCCCAGCGAGGCTGCCAGGGGCTCCCTGACACCCCTCCTGACCCCCAGGTGTGACAGCCAGCTCCCTCTTCACCGGCGGCCGCTTTGCCATCGACCCAGAGCTGCGTGGGGCTGAGTTTGAGCGGATCGTACAGAACCTGGACGTGCACTTCTGGAAAACCTTCTGGAATCTCACGGAGATCCAGGTGCTATCGGTGAGCGTGGGGCACGGTGAGGGCCCCAACCTGGTGCATGATGGGGAAACTGAGGCCCAGACACACGTCCCGGGCCTCTGCAGTGTTCCAGGTCCAGGGGTAGCACGGGAGGAAAAAGACTGGGGGTCGGAGGGGAGGTGTGAGGGGAACCCCTGCCAGCAGCCCCTCCCAGCGCCCCTTCTGTTCCCTCCCACCAGTCTCTAGCAAACATGGCATCAGCCACCGTGAGGGTAAGCCGCCTGCTCAGCCTGCCACCCACCGCCTTTGAAATGCCGCTGACTGCTGACCCCAAGGTCACGGTCACCATCTCACCCCCGCTGGCCCACACAGGCCCCGGGCCCGTCCTCGTCAGGCTCATCTCCTATGAGCTGCGTGAAGGACAGGTAGGGTCCCTGCCTCAGCCAGGACAGGTACAGAGCTGAGGAGCACGGGAGCATCTTCCCCAGGTGTCCTCCCGCCTCTCACTGCCCACACTGGCCCGACTCCTGTCTCTGAGCACACACCCTTGGTGGGGTGAGGCCCAGGAAGACCACAGCGGCCTGACCCACTTCCTCGTTCCTCACCCCCAGGACAGTGAGGAGCTCAGCAGCCTGGGGAGGTCCGAGGGCCCCAGGAGCCTGGAGCTGCGCTCACGCCCCCAGCAGGCACCCCGTTCAAGGTGCCTCGTAGTGCACATCCATGGCGGCGGCTTCGTGGCCCAGACCTCCAAATCCCATGAGCCTTACCTCAAGAGCTGGGCCCAGGAGCTGGGCGCCCCCATCCTCTCCATCGACTACTCCCTGGCCCCCGAGGCCCCCTTCCCCCGGGCGCTGGAGGAGTGCTTCTACGCCTACTGCTGGGCCGTCAAGCACTGTGCCCTCCTCGGTGAGCCTGAGCCCCTCACTGCCACCGGCTCCCCGGGCCCACCCCAGCCTCCTGCAGGGGGAACGAGCCATTAGTTGCTCAGGCCTCAGTCTTGCACGCCCCGCCCCCCCTTCCATCTCCTGCCACCCGGCCCTCTGCCGCCTGTTCACCCCGCTTGTCCCCCCGCCCACTCCTCCAGCTCTGCCCCGGTGCTCCCGCCTTCCGTCTCAACCACTTCCTCCTCCTGCCTCCTGCTTCGGCCCACTCTAGCCCTGATACTGTCCCCCACCTCCCCATGGCCTCCGACCTTTTCTTCCCTCCTCCTGTTTCTCTACCCCCTGCTGTCCTGTGCTGGCAGCCACCTGGCCTCGCTCCAGCCCATTCCCAGCTCCTCCGACCTCCCACTCCCCACAGCTTGGGAAGCAGAGAATGAGGCCGTGCCTCAGGGCACAGGGCCCATGGCCCTTGTGTGCAGTCAGCCTGAGCCCTGGCTTCCATCTGCTGGCCTCGATGCCCCTCCCTCCTGAAATGTGCCCTTGGTCTCCCCTTTCCACCACCCTCCCTCCTTGCTTCTGACCTCCAGCCTCCCAAGCTTCCCAGAGCTTCCTGATCTCCAGGCCTCTCCGTGTCCCAAGGCTGCCTTATCCTCTGACCACTATCCCCCAAATGGGTCCAAATCCATGCCTTAGTTTACCAGTGTCTAAAATGGCAATTGGCTAGACCCTGGGGTTGGGCCCCCGACACCCGACCTCTGAGAGCCCAGTGCTCCTGGCCCAGAGCTCCAGTTCCTCCCTGCCAGGCTTGACCAAGTCCCCTCCAAACCAGGCTCAACAGGTGAGCGGATATGCCTCGCAGGAGACAGCGCAGGCGGGAATCTCTGCTTCACCGTGTCCCTTCGGGCAGCGGCCTATGGGGTGCGGGTGCCAGATGGCATCATGGCAGCCTACCCGGCCACAATGCTGCAGGCTACCACCTCTCCTTCCCGCCTTCTGAGCCTCATGGACCCCCTGCTGCCCCTCAGCATGCTCTCCAAGTGTGTCAATGCCTATGCTGGTTAGTCCCACACCCACTCGACTGGGGCCCTGCGGGTGCTTGGATACCTGGGTCCTTTGGGGTCAGAGACTAGAGCCCTGTCTTGTTGGGTATGAAGGAGAGGGAATCTGAGACTCCTTGTTCCTGCTGAAGCCATCAGATATTCTGGGTCCCTGGGGGCACAGATGCCTGAGGTTCTGGGTGTTGAGACTGGGCTCAGAAAGAAAAGAGACCAACTCAGCCCCCCACGTACACTCCCAGGTGGGGAGACCGAGGACCACTCTGACTCGGACCAGAAGGCACTGGGCATGATGGGGCTGGTGCAGCGGGACACAGCCCTGCTCTTCCGAGACCTCCGCCTGGGCGCCTCCTCGTGGCTCAACTCCTTTCTGGAGCTGAGGGGGCATAAGTCCCACCTGAACTCAGTGCCCATAGCAGGTGAGTGACGCCCTTTCCTCACACACCCATCCAGCGTGGCTAGGAGGGACAGCCTGGCACACCAAAAGTCCTGGGGGAGGCAAGAGGCTGTGCCCTGGGCCCTCAGGGAAGCAGAGATCACCTTCCTGGCTCTGCCCCATATCTGTGCGAAGTCCCCACCACAAAGCCTTGATTGTCCACGACAGCCCACATCCTACAAATTCCAGGACTCTGGTCCCCCGGGTCAACTCAGAATCCCAGGAACTGTAAGATTTAGCTTTCTAAACAGCCCCTCAGAAAGGCACCCTGGGGAATGACTCAGAAGGCCTGCCGAGTGTCCTGATTTTCAGTCCCAAGAACCCCACCCAAATCCCTTGGGCCCTCGGTGGGAGTCCAGCCCTCCTAGATTCTTTCCAGACTTTTAACAGAAGTGCATGGGGATATACCGCCTCCAGGGCCTGGCCCTGGTGTGGGGAGATCAGAAGATTGGACAGACCTCAGGAAGTGGAGGAGATTCCCAGCCCTGGGTGGGTAGGAGGACCCTCAGGCAGCCAAAAATCACTTCCATCCAGGGATCCATTTTTTCCCACCATTTCCTAACATTTTAAGGATTTTAAAGCACAGCCAATTCAAATCACTTTCAATAGTATTTTCTGGGTAATAGAAATTGCATGTTCAAAAGTAGATACATTTAAAAAAAGAAAACAGATACAGTTTCCACAGAATTCCCTGGTGGTCCAGTGGTTAGGATTCTGCAATTTCACAGCCGAGGGCACAGGTTCAATCCCTGGTCGGGGAAGTAGGATCCCGCAAGCCGCGGCCAAAAACCAAGTAGATACAGTTCCTGTTATTCAGAAAAACATTCCAAATGAATGTGCTTTATCTTAAATTCAGTTTTTAATATTAGGATATTCCAATGGTTGCAAGTAAATATACCCAAAAACAATTAAAAGAGATTTTGAATTTTAAGCACATGGACCATTGGGCATAGGCGGTTTCCTTGTAGGAGAAAGGTGACAAGAGCAAACCCTAGAGGCGCACACACCAGTCTAGCTCCCTACTGTACCAGGTACTGGCTGGTTGCTGGCCGACGTGGGCAGGTCACGGTATCTGTGAGCCTTGCTTTGCTCCTCTGTGAAATGGGTACAATAAGAATACCTGCCTCATAAGGTTGTTGTAAGGACTGCATACACCTATTTGTGCCAAGCACCCAGCACAATACCTGGCACACAGTAGGTGCTCCTTGAAGATGCTGGTCCCCTGACTGGTGCCCTGTGACTCTAGTCAACAGTTCTGTTCCAGTGACCCTCTGGGGCACAGGGCACCTATGCAGTTATTCTCATATCGTCTTGCATTTTGCTTTTATGGATTTATAAAGGCAAGTGGGAAAAAAACAAAAACATAGGGTCCTGGCCCTAGTGGTAAGCAGCATGAGTCTGATAAAATCAGTGGCGCTGAGGCCAAGGTGGGTATACCAGGCAGGCCTGAAGCATACCTTTAGCATCATTTGGGCACTTGCTTGTCTGGTCATTCAAAAGGAATGGATGGGGAATTCCCTGGGGATCCAGTGGTTAAGACTCCATACTCCCAATGCAGGGGGCATGGGTTTGATCCCTGGTCTGGGAACTAAGATCCCGCATGCCACCCAGCGTGGCCGAAAAACAAAAACGAAACAAAGGGAAGAGATGAAGCGAAGAACAGGAAGGAACTTTTGGGAGCATATCTACGTGGCTAAAGATGTGGGATCTCTAGGAACCCGGTATGTCCTCAGGATTCTTTTTAGCTCCCTGTGAACAGAGCCTCCTTTCAAGCCACACGGGCCTGCTCACTACTCCACTTTGATCCATTCATACCCTCTGTCTCAAGTGACGGAAAAAAGTTGACTGGGCCTCGTGCTGGGGCCAGGACCTAATCCCAAATCTTATTATCCCACTGAGTTCTCACCACCTCCTATGAGGTAAGGGCTATTTTTATCCCCTTTGTACAGAGAAGGAAACAGGCTCCCAGAAGTAAACACCCCTCTGTTAGCACACAGCTCCACCTCCAAGACCTGAGACTCCTTCCACCTCCCCCTTGGAGTTGCAGCCTGGGGCACCCTGGAGTTCCCCGCCCATCCCCAGGGAAGGAGTCTGAGGGAACACTCTAGGCCTCCACAGCCCTAGGGTGCAACTCCTCCACCGGCCACTGCTCTTCCCATGATCCTCCCGGCTAGCCAACCATACACACAGCCAACAGAGCCAGGCTTACCTGTGTCCCTGGCTGGCCCCCTAACCCTGCTCCTCTCGCAGAGACAATGCGGTGCAGTGTGTCTGAATCAGCACTGGCCCAGCCTGAGAGCCCACTGAGAACCGACTCCCTCAAGGGCCTGACGCTGCCTGACCTGAGCCTAAGGGTTAGCTCTGAGACACCGGACACCCCGGAGCTGTCACTGTCAGCGGAGGCACGTGGCCACTCCACACCCTCAGCCGTCAACTTCTTACTTCGGCCCGAGGATGCATCTGAAGAATCTGAGGCCCGGGATGAGCTGAGCACCAAGGACAGAGTTCAAGGTGTGCGTGCTGCCTTCCCTGAGGGTTTCCACCCCAGGCGCTCCAGCCACGATGCCAAAAGGATGACCCTCTACTCGTCGCCCATCGTCAAGAATCCCTTCATGTCACCGCTGCTGGCACCTGACAGCATGCTGCAGACCCTGCCACCTGTGCACATCGTGGTGAGTGCCAGACTGGGAAGGTGGAGCTGGCAAGGAGCGGGGAGGGCGGGGCACTGGTGCACCTGGGGAAGGGAGCCCCCAGGGCGGCAGAGTGGGGGGAATGGAGGAAGCCTGCCTAAGCCTGACTGAAGAGGAGGGAAGGCCCGGCAACGGGTGGACTAAGGGAGTCTTGTTGAGTACCTGGGGCAGGCGCTGGGCTCGGAGATTTGGGGAGGGGGAAAAGAGAGGGTGGGTCTCTGGGGGAAGGGAGAAGCTAGGGAGAAGCTAGGCAGAGGCCAGTTAAACTCATTCTCCGACTCTCCGCCCCCCTCCCCATGTCTCCTGCCTCTATCCACCCACATGGCCACGTGTTTCCCCGCGTTCATCTACCCTGCCCCTGTGCCCCACCCCCGCCGTCCCGCAGGCGTGCGCGCTGGACCCCATGCTGGACGACTCAGTCATGTTCGCGCGGCGGCTACGCAGCCTGAGGCAGCCCGTGACGCTGCGCGTGGTGGAGGACCTGCCGCACGGCTTCCTGAGCCTGGCGGCGCTGTGCCAGGAGACGCGGCAGGCCGCGGCGCTGTGTGTGGAGCGCATCCGCCTCGTCCTCAATCCGCCGGGCCCGCCGGTCTGAGCCGTGGGACGGAGCCAGGCCACGCGGGGAGAGGAGGGCTGCGGGGGGCGACACTAAAGGCCTCTTGTACCCATCTGCGCAGGGCTCCGTAGTGAATGCGCTTCGGAAAGGGCGGCGGGGAGCCCTGCCGCGGCTCCCGGCCCATCCGGCCCCTCCCTCGGGCCGGGCGGAAGCGGGCGGGCTGTGCCTTAAATCGAGGGTGCGGCAAGCGGGGGGCGGGGCGAGGGCTCCCGAAAGCTAAGACCCTGGCCTGCGGGAGGGGGGCGCCCACAAACCAGTCTCCGAGAAAACTGGACCTTCACTCCACCACTGCCTTCTGCTGCTGCGACCGCCGCAAGGGCGGAGCCTGACCCTACTTTGCAGGATGGTTTGCTTTGTTTTTTGTAAATAAAAGTATTTAATTAGTTTGCCCTCTCGCAAATAGAGTGGGTGGGGGCTCGCCCACCAGGGGGCAGCATCGGAAACCGAGACACTTGGCACGGGAGAGCAGAAGGCTGGGGGCCCAAGGTCTGGGTCCTGAGGAAGGAGGGGTCTCCGGGCCTGGACTCTCTAGTGAGGAAGGACAGGACCGCACCCTACTAGCACAGACCCACCTCCCCCTCAGACCTAATTCAGGTACAGTGCTACAGGACTCTGGCTTCTCGGCTACTCCTCTCTACAAACCCAGCCCCAGCATACACCAGGAAAAGAAAACCCGAACTCCGTAGAGAACTGGGGCAAAGCTAACAGGAAACCAGAAACAAACTGGTCACCCAAAATACTGGAACCCAAGCTCTGCCCAGCTGTGACAGTCACTCAGTCCCTCACCCTTTGTAGGCCCTAGGTTTGGAGCAGAGATTTCCATCCAGGGCCAGCCTTCAAGAAATTTCCAACCCTGGACTCAGGGAGGGTGTGGGGAGAGACCCAGACACAGGCTGTCACAGTCCCCGCAGGCTCCATCTGTGGTAGTCGGGTAGTCCTCCACAGAGGAGGTGATCCAAGGATGAGCAAAAGTTTGCTAAGAAGAAGAAACACGCAACGTTGTGGGAGCCAACAGGCAGTGGTCAAGGCTTCTGCCTGGCCAGAAGTTCAGGCGCAAAGTGGGGAGTGGTCAGCAGCAGATCATGAGACTATAAACAGAAGGGCTCGGAGCAGGGGAGGGACAGGATCAGCTCAGGCACTGAAAGAGCCTAGTGGGGAACTGGGGAACGGACCGAAAAGGGCAAGACTAGAGCCCTGGAAGCAAACGAGGAGGCTGGGGACAAGGAAGACAAGCCCTGAGCTGGGGCGGAGGCCATGAAGGTAGGGAGTAGGGATAGGGGCGGAGCAGATCCCAGAGCCATAACTGAGGTTGGATAAATGGGACTTATTGAGGGTGGAACAGAGGTTACAGGAAGGCAAGGGGGTGAAGGGGACACTCGGGTCTGGACAGGGGAGCAGGTGGACAGTGAGACTCTACTGGGAGGAGACAGGTGTGTGAGAGGTGGGTCAGGTACTGAGGGTTGTTTTGCACACAAATCAAAAGGTCTTCGTGAACACAAACAGGCTCAGGGACATAGAGAACAGACTTACGGTTGCCAAGGGGGAAGAGATTGGGGTGGGATAGAGTGGGAGGTTGGGGTTAGCAGATGTAAGCTATTATATATGGAATGGATAAACAAGGTCCTACTATATAGCACAGAGAACTATATTCAGTATCCTATGATAAACCGTAATGGAAAAGAATACTAAAAAGAATATATATATATATATATACACATATATATATACTGAATCACTTTGCTGTACAGCAGAAATTAACACATTGTAAATCAACTATACTTCAATTTTTTAAAAAAGTCTTCATGAGACAATCCAGGGGTACATCAAGGAGGCAGGAGGAGTCAGGAGAGGGAGGTTCCCTCCTCTGAAACCTTTCCTGACCCACTAAACCCAAAAAAGACTCTCTTGGACTCCCCTGCCTCTGCCCACCCCTGCATATCAATATGTGGGTCTGCCCTCCCATCTGACCTGGCCTCCTTGAGGACACAGCCCAGGCCTGATTCATCTTGGTTACCACCATGGCCCAGCACGAGGCTTAGCACATTGGAAGCCTCAGGAAATGTTTAAGTAATGGGTGGCTGAGTGTGTGAATGAACGGGTGCGAGTGAGTGGCTATATGAGGAAATCAGTGAGTGAGGTACTTAATGAGGGCAGGAAGGACTGAACGCATGGGTGAGCAGGACGGGTAGGGGCAGACGAGAATCAAGTTTAGGGTGGGAGGAAGGGAATGGATGGATGAATTTCTTAGATTGTGCATCCAGCTCCCCGCTCTGCCTCAAGCCTCACCAAGGCTCACCGTTTCCCGTCCGAGCTATGTCCAGAACCCCAATACTGGGTGTGCTGTGAAGGGTTTACCAGGACAGCCTCGCAGAACCTGTCCACTCAAAAGCCGCTCCAGCGTCTAAGAAGCAGACCCCAACACCAACCGGCGAAGGCCCGGTCTCCTGACACCCTGGCAGGACAGGCGGGGAGACTGGTCTATCGCTGTCAGACTCGAGCTGTGGGCCTCGCCTACTAGGGAATTCGCCCTGCCCTGAGTGGCCCAGGGAGTTAGGAGGCGGAGTGTCTATTGGCTGGAAGATAGTGACTGACGTCGTGGGTAGCTTATCACAGCTCGACTGCCGAGGAGTGCTCGCGTGTCAGACACGCCTCTAGAAAGACAGAAATGGGAGATAGCTGAGGGCGTGGGCGACTGCAGAAGGACCAGGAACGAGGTTTCCGGCTGCACGAAGCTGGACTGTTCGACGGACTGATCCTGTCCTGAGGGAGGATGAGAGAGTCCGGATTCCTTGGTCCTGAGGGAGGGACTGAGGAGCCTAGACTTCTGAGTCTGAGGGAGGAAGAGGCTGAGCGTCCGGATTCCTGGATCTTGAGGGAGGGAGGAGCTGGGAACCTGAAGGGTCATGCTCTAGGGACGGGGATTCCTGGATCCCAAAAGTCACTGGCCTGACCAAGGAAGACAGATTTGGGCTTCGGGATTTTATGTGGCTCTGTATTGTACTGGAGCCAGGCCTTGTCCCCAGGCCAGAGTTCTGGGTCCTGAGGTGGGGCTTGGAGTAGAGATGAAGAGAAAAAGGCTTAGGGGAAGCTCTGGCCTCGATAATGCCCTTTCCTCATCCCTGAAAGGGAACCCAGGGGCGGGTGCTGTGTGCAGAAGGAGCCCAGAGCAGGAGGAGACTTGAGACTCATGTGGAAACAAAGAGAAAAACATACATACCAACTGAGAGATTAAAATACTGAAAACAATAAAAATAATAGGGGCTTCCCCAGTGGCACAGTAGTTAAGAATCCGCCTGCCAATGCAGGGGACATGGGTTCGAGCCCTGGTCTGGGAAGATCCCACATGCCTTGGAGCAACTAAGCCAGTGCACCACAACTACTGAGCCTGTGTTCTAGAGCCCGCGAGCCACAACTACTGAGCCCGCGTGCCTAGAGCCCGTGCTCCGCAACAAGAGAAGCCACTGCAATGAGAAGCCCGGCACCGCAACAGAGAGTAGCCTGGGGTAGCAAAAGCTTTCTTGGTGGGTCTTCATCCCTCTAGGTCTCTCTACTTTCCCCCAGGCCTTGAACCAATGCCTGCCAGAGGTCCTGGCACATTGCAGGGGCTCAGCAAATGCTTATGGAATGGACGGACAAACATCCACATCTCTCTGTGCAGCTCTTCCTCTGTCCCCTGTGCAGCTCTTCCTCTGTCCCCATGTGTCCTCACAACACCTGCTTGGTGTGATCTTGCATTTACACCCACACAAGCAGAGAATCCACACACGGCATGTGCAATTACCTACAAACACACACATAGGCCCACAATCGTGGAATCACTTGCACTGACAACACACAGAAATATCCCATTCCTCATGTAAAACAGACACCCCAGTTATGCAGTTATATGCCCAGCCATAGACAGGCCATTCATCTAATCCCTACTAGGTCCATGAGCAAAGACTTGGTTTTATTCACTATTGTATCTCCAGCAACTAGCACATCATCATCATCCCCATAAACAGAAAAATGTTTCCTACGGGCCAGGTGCAATTCTTTACGTGGATTAACTCGTTTAATCCTCTCAGCAACTCTATTCCCAGCAACCCATCTTGTAGATGGAAGATTTGAAGTCCACAGAAGTTTAGTGGTTTGCCCAGGGTTTCACAGCCATTCAGAGGCCATCAAGATTTGAACTAAGGTTTTCTGGCTCTGGAGTCAAGCATACAAAGCTACCACTCAAAAAATAATTCCTGCCTTAATCTAGTCAGAATTAGGGAAATTTCACAACTGAGACCACACCCAAACACAGAGGCACAGTAGGGAGAATCACAGGAGGGCAATACAGACACGCAAATAGAAAAGACCTCCTTGGGCTTCCCTGTTGGCACAGTGGTTGAGAGTCCGCCTGCCGATGCAGGGGACACCGGTTCGGGAGGATCCCACATGCCGCGGAGCGGCTAGGCCCGTGAGCCATGGCCGCTGAGCCTGCGCGTCCAGAGCCTGTGCTCCGCAACAGGAGAGGCCACAACAGTGAGAGGCCCGCGTACCGCAAAAAAAAAAAAAAAAAAAAAAAGCCTCCTCACATGTCACACCCCAGAACACAGGAACACGCAAAGAGAGGCACATCGTGACAAACCCCACACAGATGCACAGCCCTCAGAGAAGCACACACCACACAACAGAGATACAACACACCCAAACCCAGATACGGTGACGCATCCGGAGCTCTGAGTCCCTACTGTCCCGCTCCCAGCCCCGCTGGGCTGGCCCTGGAGGACGCAGCAGGCTTACAATGGGAAGGGGGCCCCCTCATTTGCCTGCTCAGCCAGACCGGTTCCGCCAGTGCCATAGAGGGCAACACCCGCCTTGTGAAACCCACGTTGGGCAACTGTACCCTGACCTGGCCCGGACACCTGAATTCTGGGGAGAAAGAGGCTGGGAGCCTGGACTCCTGGCTTCTGAGGGAGTAGGGGCTGGGTACACCATTCATGGATTCTAGCGGAGGAGAGGAGTGGGAGTGGGACCTGGACTCTGAGGAGGGATCCCTGGGTTCTGGGAAAAGACCCAGGGACTTGGATTCCCCTCTTTGAAGGTAAGTTTCCAGATTTAGCAAATAAAAATACTGGACACCAAGTTAAATTGGAATTTCAGATAAACAGCAAACACTTTTTTTTTTTTTTTTTTTTTTTTTTTGTGGTACACGGGCCTCTCACTGCTCTGGTCTCTCCCATTGCTGAGCACAGGCTCTGGACGCGCAGGCTCAGCGGCCATGGCTCACGGGCCCAGCCGCTCCGCGGCATGTGGGATCCTCCCGGACCAGGGCACGAACCCGTGTCCCCTGCATCGGCAGGCGGACTCTCAACCACTGCGCCACCAGGGAAGCCCAGCAAATACTTTTTAAGTATAAGTATGTTCCATCCGATCCTTGGGACATACTTATACTAAAAAAGTATTTGTTGTTTATCTGAAATTCTAATTGAACTGGACATCCTGCATTTTATCTGGCAACCCTGTTTGAGGGGCATGCAGGCCAGAAGCCTGGAGACGCTGCCATGCTCGCTCCTCAGCCCCAGCTCTCTTCTTCCTGCCACTGCCCTCCTCCTCACCCCCAAGCAGGCCACCTCACAGCTTTCCCAGTCCTGATTTCCTCATGTACATGAGTTTCTGTATCTATCTAATTGGGGCCCCCAGGCTGTGTCATCGGAGTTGGGAGAGGAAACTTGAGGACAACACAGGTTGTCGTCTTGGGAGCCCTAGGGTCTGACCCTGAGTCACCTGCAGCCCATGGTCTGGACAGCTGGGGGATGGGGCTCTGTGGCTGACTCCATGGGGCAAGCCTCAGGATGGGGAGAGATGCTGAGAGAGGACGCAGAGGCTCCAGGATAAGGACACTGAGACACAGAGCTTGGGAAGAGAGACTCAGAGATGAGGACACAGAGAACCAGGAGAAATTTGGAAACAGATCTGCAGAGATGAGGAAAGAAGGAAAGGAGAGATTCAGAGCCAGAGAGACAAAGATGCGGAGACGGGGGTGGGGGTGGGGTGGGGGACGGGGACCCTAGAACAGAAGGGGGGAGATGTTTCCCAGACATGCAGGCTCCCGGACCGAGTGATGGACACTGACAGACAAGACGCTGAGTGCTATCCTTAGGTCTGGGGACAAGGACAGCAAGCCAGCTGGGTGGTGTCAGGAAATCAAGGATTGCGGGGGGAAAGCTGGGACCCCAGACCAGCAGGGTGGTCCACCTCATCACCCCGTACTCATACCCAGTGTGGTGACGGCACCACCTTCTCTGCAGCTGACACCCCAATTTTCCAGTGCTTCCTACATTTTTGGAGTGACACCCGTGGTGGGAACCCCACCCAGCTCTAATTCTGCTTCCTTCACTGAGTCACCTCCAACCCCGCCAGACCTGTTGAGGGGAGACTTTGGTGACTCAGGCCTCCAGGCCCCCAGCTCTTTCATCTCCCAGGAAGACAGCAGTCTGGGTATCCCAAGACCCCTACCCGACTCAGGGATGCAGCCTAGCTTAACCCCAAGAGTCTGGACGCCCAGCCCCGTCTTCCCTCAGACCCAGGAGTCCAGGGCCCCAGTCCTCTGCTCTGTTAGGACTCAAGTGTCCTAGACCACATCCACCTCCCTCAGGAACCAGAAGGTTCTCAGTCCCCAGCCTCCTCCCTTCCCAGTTTGGAGTTGGGTGAGGTGTGTTTATTTACTTTGGTTCCAGCATGGGTCACCCCCAAAACACACTGCCCCCCATGTGCCCGGTGGCCCTGAATGGGGGCACAAAGCCCCTTCTCCCCGGGAAGGCGGGGCCTCACTAAGGATGGTGGGAGAAGGCCCCATGGGAGCCCACTCTGCACTCTCCTGCACCACCGGCCTTTCTCCTCCGCCTGTTTCCCTTCCCTCTAAGCCTTGGCGTGGCCAGTGGCTGGCGCCTCCACTCACCTGACACTCCACCTTCCTATCTTTGCGTCTTTTTTCTGACTCTCTTTTCCCCCTTTCTTGTTATTTCTCCCCAGGTCTTTGTGCCTCTCTGTCTCGGCATCTCTTACTCTCTCTCATCTTCTCTCTCTCCATCTCTCTGAATCTCCTTGCCTCTCTCTCCCCTCTGGGCCTCTCCTTCTGTCTCGGTCTCCCATTCCCTCCCTATCTCTCTTGTCTCTCCCTCTCTTTTGGTGTCTGTACAGCTGTGCCCCTTGCACCTCCCCTCAGCCTTCTCTCTCCATCTCTTGGTCTCCCTGCCCACTTCCCTGTAGATCTCTACTCCCAGCTCCTTAGCCTTGGACCCCCTCCTCCACGATTTCCTTGGTCCTCTGAGGCCAGGCAGGAGGCGGGAGAGGAGGATGAGGGATGGAGGAGGAGGAAGGGGAAGTCCCAATGTGGGGAAGAGGGTCAGCCAGACCGGCTTGGCTCCCTGGGCATCTGTGTCAGAGCCCCACCCAGGGCCAGGTGGCCCGCCCAGATATAAGCAACTCAGTTCCCAGTTGTCACCCACACCTCTGTCTCCATCATCGCTGTAGCAGTCCTGCAGGTAGGAGCATCTGCCCGCAGACTTCTGTTCAAAGGTTGGTGCCTCTGCTCTGCTCTCCCCCCACCCAACTCCACTCACATCTCTCTGTCCCCTTACATGTCTCTGACTGTTTACCTCTCTGGACATCCCTGTTTTTCTCAATAGCCCCTGTGACCCACCCCCCTTTCTCAACCTGATGGCACTGAGTTGAAGTTGGAAGTTCTGGGGGCCAGTACCCCCTTTACTAACCCTCTTGGCTGGGCCATCAGATGTGAGGCATATCTCTTCAGCTCACTGAGCCTCAGTGTGTTGTCTGTGAAATGGGCTTACAGAAAAAGAGTACTGGGCAGGTGTGAGTGTTACTGGTGGCATCTCTGTAGGCACCTACCTCTGATCTCTTTCTCCCCTTTTCTCTGACTCTGCCTGTCTCTGTCTTTTGGTCTTTCTCTCCAGCTCTGCCTCTGGTATGAGGAGGGTCCTCTGGGGTCTGTGGGCAGCTGTACAGAGAAGGGCGAGTTTCTCGCCCCCAACCCCATACAACCCTATCCCACGTCTCTCCTAGCCGGCAAGCTGATTTGGCTTTCTCCCCAGCATCCTTACCCCTGAGAACCCAGCCCCCAGTGCCCCTGCCCCTTGCCCTGACCTCCCCCAGTATCCAGCATCCCTTGGACAGATTCTGATGCTGTCACCACTGCCACCTCTGCTGTCCCCAACGGCCACCTCCTCAGGGCCAGCAAGATGCAATCTGAGATGCACGACAACGTGAAAGGCAAAGGTGGGATCGCTGGATGGAACCCCAAACCTTCCAGTCCCTGGAACATGGCCACTTCCTTCCCCTGGGCACCCTGGCTTCGAAGACAGACGGCGCCTGCTTGCACCCCAGATGCCCCGACATGCAGGGACCCAGCTCCCCAGGCCCAGGCGTGGAGGAACCGGTGGCACGGCTCCGCCCTGCCCACATGTGGCGCCAACCTTCCCTAGACTTGCAGGCTCCCCGCCCACCCCACCCCCAGCCGAACCAGTTGTGCAGGAGGCACCAACAACAGGGACAGACTGGGGTGTCGATGCCCAGATGTGACATAAAGAACGGGGGAGGCACAGCGGTGTCCCCTCAGTGGGCGGCCTGGTGGCCTCGCCTGGACAGTCCGGCAGAGGGAGGGGCTGCATAGGTGCAAGGACCCAGGGGGTGCTGCGAAGCTGCCCGCTGACCCCCGCCTCTCCCCTCCGCAGCCATGTCCTACCCAGTGACCAGCCAGCCCCAGGGTGCCAGCAGCTGCTACCCGACCCCGCTCAGTGACTGGAACACCACTCTCATGGACTGCTGCAATGACATGCCCATCTGTGAGTGCCCGCCGCTCCCCCTCCAGGCCCGGGGAAAGAGCGAGAGGGGAGCGAAGCTCACCCCCAGCCCTTTCCTCGCCCTACTAACCCCACTCCCCGTTTCCTTCCTTGGGCCCTGAGTTCCCAGTCTCTAACCCTCATGCCTTCCTGGGACGCCCGACACTCCCTAGGATCCCGGCCTCACACCTTTCAACTTCCACTGGGACCCTCCACGTCCCCCTTGCACCCTCACTTCTCTTCCTTGGGTCCCCAACTCCCCCTTCAAACCCTATTTCCCAATCTTGAAACCCCACTCTTCGGACCCCTAATTCTCTCTGGGAAACTCACTTCCACCAACACTCAGCTGCCTCTGGGCCCCTCAGCCGCGCGCAGCGGACCCCCCTTCGCCCCTCCCCGAGGCGGAGCCGGCCGGTGGCACCCGGTGGGCCCCGCCCTTAGAGCCCTGCGTCCCCTCCAGGTCTGTGCGGCACTTTCGTCCCTCTGTGCCTCGCCTGCCGCATCTCCGACGACTTCGGCGAGTGCTGCGGCACTCCCTGCCTGCCCGGAAGCCTGAACTCCCTGCGCACCGGCATGCGCGAGCGCTACCACATCGAGGTACGCGCCGGGCCCGGGACCGCAGGAGCCGAGGGCTGGGGACGGGCCTCCTGGGATGCAAGTTAGGGCTGCTAACCTCTTTCTCCCCACCCTCCAGGGCTCTATCGCGAAAGACTGGGCGGCCCTCACCTTTTGTTTGCCCTGCGCCCTCTGTCAGATGGCGCGGGAACTGAAGATCCGAGAGTAAAGACGTTCCCCTCACCTTTCTCCTTCTCCACCCGTCACGCCTGCCCTCCTCTGCCTTCTCCTGAGAGGTCCTAACCCTCCGCCCTATCCCGCCACCAGAAATGCACCCACAATAAAAATAAAAAATAAAAAACCTAAAAACCAACTCCGCCTACATCCTTTTTGTCCCAGGGAAGGAATATGTGTGGAGAAGGAGCTTTGGTGAGGGAGGCGGGGACACAGGGAACATGCCTAGGTGTGGAAGGAGTTCCAGAGTCGAGTCAGATGCTTGACCCGGATCTGCTGTGTACGACATTGGCAGGTCTCTTCCCTCACTAAGCCAGGGAGTCCTCTCTGAGAAAGTAAAACCACCAACTCCCTAGCTGCCTACCTGAAGCTCTGCCCAGAGCCTGAAAATAAGCAAAACCAGAAAGGTTGTCTGGGGACTGTCCAGGTACTAACCATTCAAAGAAAAAATTAGGAGATCCCCCCTGCTCATTCAATACCTATACACTCTTGGCCTGCACACAATCCTAACAGATGTGGAGGCTCTTTGTCTTCAAAGCCCAGAAGTGTCAGGTTTAAAACTCTCTAGAGCTGAAAGGCATACTCAAGGATCATATAGTTCAATCCACCCCCTTTATTGAAAAGCAACTAGCAGATTAGAAAATGTTTGGGCCTCAAAGTTGGACAGACCTGGGATTCAACCTTGAGTCTTGTCACTTACCAGCTGTGTTCTCTTAGTAAATTAATAAACCTTTCTAAGTCTGTTTCTCCCTCTGAGGATAATCCCTAATATGTCATATGGCTACTGTGAGAGCAAGAGATGGAACAGACGGAACAGACGGAAAGGCCAGAGTCAATTTAACAAACTGTTAATATTATGTAATAATTTATAACTATTCTAATATGAATATATTATTTGTATTATTTGCTATTCTTCTCTCTGTGTATTCAACCATCGAGTGACATTCTTCACTTGGAATGTCTAATAAGCATCTTAAGTTTAACGTTTCTAAGACCTGACCCCTGATTCCCCACCGCCCCAAGTCTGCTCTTCCCAGTCTTCCTCATCTCAGGAAATAGCAAACCCCATCCCTTCTGTTGCCCACTTTCGCTCTCACCCAGTATCCAAACTGTCAACAAATTCTGTTGGTTCTACTTTCAGAACAGATCCAGAATCTCCCTTCTCTCCATTCTACTGCGTCTCCTTGTTCCAACCACCCTCCTCTTTGGCCTAAACAAATGCAGTGGCTCCTCACTGGACTTCCTGCCCTAACTCCACCCTTTTAGTCTCTTCCCCACAGAGAAGCCCTGTGGACATCTGAAATAGATCACATGCCTCCTGTGCTCAGAACCCTCTGATGGCTCCTCCTGCACGTAGTAAAAGCCAGAGTCCTCACGGTGGCTCAAGGACCTGCACGATCTGCCTCTTATTCCCTCTGTGACCTTACCTCCTCTTTATTCTCTCTACTCCATGAGTCTCTTTGTTGTTTCTCTAAGAGGTTAGGCACGCTCCCACATCAGGATCCTTGCACTGGCTGTTCCCTCAACTCGAAATTCTCTTTCCTCAGATGTCCCTATGGCTCACTCTTTCACTTCTGCTCACATGTCATCTTAAGAGTGAGGCGCGGGACTTCCCTGGTGGTGCAGATGGTTAAGAATCCGCCTGCCAATGCAGGCGACGTGGGCTCGATCCCTGGTCCGGGAAGATGCCATGTGCCACAGGGAAACTAAGCCCGTGTGCCAACAACCACTGAGCCTGCACTCTAGAGCCCGCGAGCCACAACTACTGAGTCCATGTGCTGCAACTACTGAAAACCACGCTCCTAGAGCCAGGGCTCCGCAACAAGAGAAGCCACTGCAATGAGAAGCCCCTGCACCGCAACGAAGAGTAACCCCAGCTCGCTGCAACTAGAGAAAGCCTGCACGCACTGATGAAGACCCAACGCAGCCAAAAATAAATTTTAAAAAAAAGTGAGGCCCCACCCTTCCACCTTACATTAAATATCAAGTACCTACCTCCCCATCCCCCTCCTTCACTGCCTTGTTTTTCCGGTCATTTTCCAACATACCGAATCTTTTATTATTTGGCTCCCCACTGGCTTGTCAGCTCCGTGAGAGCAGGGACCTTGTTGACGGCTATATGTCCAGAACAGTGTAGAGCCCAGTGGAGGTGGAGACAATGTGTGATCACAGGTGGGAGACATTGGCTTAGAAAAGGGAAGCGATTTTAGAGGTAATACGTGGGGGCAATGGAAAGTCAGACAGGCTTGTGTCAGAATCTGGACTCGTCTACTAATCTGCCCTGAGTTTTAGGAAAGGGACTTAATTTCCAAATCTGCAGAATGGGGGAACAAGCCCATACCTCCCAGCTGTGATGTTGGGAAGATTAAAAGACTCATGCCAAGCACCCAGCACAGTGCTGGAGTGCTATAGGCCCTTGGTAAAATTTCTCCCCTTTTCCTGAAGTCCCTAGGCCATCAGTGGCCACACATGGGCTAGAATCCAGGTCCCTATCATCCTGTGTCCAGGCTCTCACTTCACCACAAGCCCCTTGCATTTGGGTATGTGGGTACCAGCGAGAGGCAACTGCTGAGGGGCTGACATGGAAAAGGAGGAACACATGCTGTGGGGCACTGGTACAAGGGCATCTGCATAGCAGTGACAGGAGCTGAAGGGGAGGTGGCTCTGTGCCCCAGAGGAAAAGTCCAGTCAGAGTGCAAATGCGCTGCTCAGGAAGGCAAAGTCACAGGGTGACTGCTAATAAGAGACCTTATCAAAGGGTCCAAACACAACATGAAGGAGTCTTTTTTTTTTCCTAAGCATTTAGCAGGACCTGGCAGAGGGCCAGCACTTTTAATTTATTTATTTTTGGCTGTGTTGGGTCTTCGCTGCTGCATGCGGGCTTTCTCTAGTTACGGCGAGCATGGGCTATTCCTCGTTGTGGTGCGCGGGCTTCTCATTGTGGTGGCTTCTCTTGTTGTGGAGCATGGGCTCTAAGCGCATGGGCTTCAGTAGTTGTGGCCCACGTGCTCTAGAGCGCAGGCTCAGTAGTTGTGGTGCACGGGCTTAGTTGCTCTGTGGCATGTGGGATCCTCCCGGACCGGGACTTGAACCCGTGTCTCCTGCATTGGCAGGCAGGTTCCTAACCACTGCGCCACCAGGGAAGCCCCCATGGAGGGGGTCTTGAAGAACCACCTTAACTCCTTTCTGGTTATGCGGGATGACCCCACTGGCCTCAGGACTCCCTGAGGCAGCGTGTCCCACTGCTAGTTAGCTCCCCAGTTGGGAAATTCTGCCTTATCCTGAGCAGAAATTGGCCATTTTGAACACCTACTCCTAGTGCCCACTCTGCGCTGAGACAGCTAGGTCAACTTATGCTAAATAAAGCAGTCCTTCCTTGGGAGGTGGAAGAGCCTGGTGGTCAGGAACATGGATGTGAGAGTCAGGTCTGGGTTCAAATGGCAGCTGTCGCTCAACAGCTAAATAATGTCTATGAACTTCTGTCTTCTCATCTGCAAGATAGGGATTACATGGTACCTACCTCTCAGATTTGATTGTTGGAAAGATCCTGATAGCGAGCCATCTAGCATTGGTATTCAGTAAAATGTAAGCTCACAGTCATGTCTTGGAGGTTAGGTACGACTATCAGCTCATAAAGGCAAAACGTGTGGGCAGAGTAATCCCTGAAAACTCCTTAAATTGCTCATAAAGTCTGAAAATACCATGATATTCACAGGCCCCCTAAATCCAACACATCGTCATGTCCTTGGCTCAGTATCAGATGAAGCAGCCGGCCTGTGCCTAGGGGCTGGATTGTAAGTACACTGTGGAACACTCCCAGCAAGACTCCCACGCTGAGTGAGGCCCACTGACGGGATGGAGATCTCCCACTCTCACCTTCCCTCGCAAAAGGGCTCTTGCTTGGTTGGGAGACTGGCGGATAAAGGCTCCCATGATGCTTTTGGCTTGGGCTGTGAGAATCTACTTCAATTAGAGAAAGCGCACCGTGCTAGGGCCTCACCTCAGTCTTTGCGCTGCCTGAATTCTCTCACGTCAGGGGCCAGAATAAAACCCAAACCTGGGACCAAGGCAGTCTGTTTTCCTTCCTGGGACGAGCAGAGGGATCTGGGCAAGGGTCAAAGGCCTCACTGCCCTCATGTCACCTCAGTTCATCCCTCCTGGGGAACAAGAGCTTCTATAGTGGCACCACCCCCGCCAGGAGAGACAGTGAAGAGCCAGGCTCAGGCCACGTGGCTTGGAGGGGGCACCAAGATAAGGACATTTATCTGATTTAACCAGCTCTCAGGTGCTGGGTCAGAAAGCCAAGGCGGCCCATCTGCTGCACACAGACAGCACTTGGACACTGGATCTTCCCCACACTATTTGTCGCTTTAATCGCTCCCCCTCTTTCAGACGGCCTCTGATGGCACACGTGGCCTCAGACGGAGAGGAAGACACAGGGCCCAGCCCCCCCAAGGTCCAAAAAAACAGCTGAGGGATGGAGTCTTGGGAAAGGAGGAGTCTCAAGTTCAAGATGGTTAGGATGGGGTGGGGGGCAGAGGCAGTCCTCAAGGGGCAGAAGGGCTCAGAAGTCCAAGGTGGTGGCTGGGGTGAGGGTAGGCCCTGGGGAAAGGCCAGATGCTGCTTCAAGGCAGCGTTGTCTGGGAAGAGAGCTGTATGTTGAAAACTCTGCCATTTCTATTCCCAACCCTGGTGTCCCCCACCCAACCCTGCCCTTCCTGGGGCGGCATCTCAGGCAGGGGCTTTGTCTCCTTATGCCCCCTCTGAGCACAGTGACCCTGGTCCTGGGGTCAGGTAACACCACCTGAGCCTCATCCCTCCAGCAGCAGCATCCTGCTCTGGCCCGCCCCTGGGCTGCCTCACTGTCCCATCTCTTCTCAGCAGTGTCCCTCACCAGTACAGCCAATCCCCGCACTCAGCTCCCTTTGCTGAAATACTCCGGGTGACTCTGTTTCCCTGCTTGGACCTACCCGAAGAGATGTCTCTAAAGGGGATCTTAGGTCTAAAGCTGGACTCCTGGTCTCCCCCCCACAGCTCCAGTCTGCCCCGTCTTTATAAGCCCACCTTCCACCCACAGTTTGGGCCACAAAGTTGGGGTCAGCCTGGACTCCTTCCCTCCCTCACTCCGATGTCCACACCATCATCACATCCTTCCACCCACAGCCTGCATCTGTTCCCGACTCCTCTTCTCACGGCCACTTCCCTGATCAGGCCTGTCTCTTGTCCCCCTGCTGCCTCTCTCTCACCGTCTCCAGTCCACTCTCCACACAGCTGAGTGACCTCTTAAATACATCGGATACTGTCATTCTCCCTCCTAAAACTGTCCAGTGGCCGCCCAATGCCCTGAGAATAAAACCCCAAACCCTATGTGTGGCCCACAGGCCCTGGGTGATCCGCCCCCTGCCTGACCCTGACCTCATCTCCTCTTCACACTTGGTCTGGGTCACACTGGCCAGCTTTCCCATCCTTCCAATAACAGAAGCTGGTTCCCACCTCAGGGCCTTTGTCCTTGCAGTTCCCTCTGCCTGGATCCCACTTCCCACAGCTCTTCCCACAGCCAGTTTCCTTCTTAAAGTCTAGCTTCGCACAGTGACCAACTGACTACCCCAAGGTTCCTCACAGCCACGTCCTGTTGCTACCTCACGGCACTCGTCCCATTCGCAATGGCCTGACTCATCTGTCTGTGTGTGCACGTGCGCGTGCATGCATGCCGACGGGCTCCCTTCACTAGAACCTAAATCCCACGAGATCAGGGAACCTTGGCTGTCTTGCTTCCCGCTCTGCCCAGTGCCTTCAACAGTGCCTGGCACATAGTAGGTATTCAATAAATAACTGTTGAATGCAGAACAAAGAAGGCCCTGTCTGGGGACCACCCCACCCCACCCCACCCCGCCCAGGGGAAGGAAACCAGAGGTCTCTGAGGACACAGTGTCCCAGGTGGAGGGGCCCCAGGTCCAGGGCGGCCCCCACAGGGGACTCGACTGCTGTGGCTGAGGGTCCCACCACGGGTCAGAGAGACATGCTGGTGAGGTTGTCCTGGCTCAGCAGTCCCTTCCGGCCTGCACCAGCCCCGTGCCCACCGCCCCCAGCACCCCCGCTCCCCCCACAGTACTCATGCAGCCTGTGCCGCAGAGTGACGAGGGCTGACCCCAGGCAGGCGCCGTTGGGTGCGTGGGGCCCCCCAGGCAGCTGGAGCAACAGGGTGGCCACGCCGGCCATGCCATCTTCAGTGGGCTCGAGGGTGATAGGCCCGGCTCGCAGGCCGGCAGTGGTGGCAGGGATGGCTGGTGGGCAGCAGCTCCCTCCCACGGGTCCCCAGGGCCCACCGGCCCCCGTCAGCAGCAAGGGTGCCAAGAAGGGCTCAGAGCGGCGGAAGGCGGGTGGTGGGAGCCCGGCCGGCTTCCAGGCGGGGGCTGGGGCAGCAGGGTCGGGTGGGAAGCAGACGGTGACCTTGGCGAAGGGGCGGCTGGCCATCTTGGTCATTTCTTGCAGGTGCCGGCGCTGTTCCTGCCGCTGATCCAGGGCCTGCTTGGCCTTCCAGAGCAGCACGCAGAGCGAGAGGAAGAGGAAGAAGCAGGAGAAGAAGACGGAGAAGAAGACAAACAGGTCGATGTGCGCCTGGTCCTGCCGGAAGAAGAGCAGGCCCTGCGAGTCGGCCGAGCCATTAGCACTGGGCCCACTTGGGTCTCCCACGCCCAGCAGGAGCAGGTAGAAACGGCTGGACTTGAGGGTATGGTGCTCGTGCGGGTAGGTGATGACCAGCCGGTCCCGCACACCACGGACCACCAGCACCACGGATGGCTCTGTCACCGTCACGTAGGTGATCAGGCCCCGTGGCCACACCTCCCGCACTCGTGGCTCTGCTGGGGTGGCCGGCCCACCTCCGGCCCCGTGTCCCCCCAGATCCCCAGCCCCCCGGGGCCCACCGTCAGCGGGGGGTGGGGGGGCTGGGGGAGGCAGTGGTGGCTGGATGTGTACGGTGTGGACGCCAGTGTCGGGGGCCACACGGACCACGAAGGTGTCATAGGAGGTGGAGACGTAGAGGTCCACGGCGCCAAAGGTCACGTCCAGCGTCAGGCGGATGTCCACATTGGTGAACTTGGGCTGCACACCAAAGAGGACAGTGCGCCCGGGGCCCAGAGCACGGCGCTTTGGCTCATGGAAACAGTTGGTCTGGGACGTGGGGTCCAGGCAGTACTCCTGCTCCACAGAGATGAGGCGGTAGCACTGCTGGCCACCCAGCGGGCTCCCGTGGAATGACTCCCGGCACTTGGCACACTGCGGGCAGGGCAGGGAGTGGAAGCAGCCATCAGAGCTGAACTCAGGGTCCAGCCCTCCTCTAAGGAGGACTGATATTTTGTACCTACTGGTAAGGAGCCCCTGCCCTGGGTTTCCACAGTGTCCCAGCAGCTTCCTTGTGACCCCCCTGGATTTCCCTGACACAGTGTGGACACTAACAGCATCCTACACTCCAGCACTGCTGTTCCTGGTGTCAACCCAGTGACCACAGTGCCCTAACAGCAAGGCCTCTGAACTCTGAGGCACAGCAATGAGGAGCTCTGTTGAATCCTGGCTCCACCTCCTCACTAGCTGTGTGGCCTTGGAACAGTGATTTAACCTTGCTGAACTGGAGATTCTTCCTCTGTACACAGATAGCAAACACTACTGAAATCACAGGCCCAGCATAGGTGAGCCAGCCTTGCCTGCTAGCCTTGCTGTTTCTGGACTATATTGGGTAGGTCCTGCCTCAGGGCCTTTGCACTGGTTGAGCCTCTGCTTGGATCACTCTCCTGCCTGCCCGGCCCCCCGCCCCCCATGTTTGAATGTCTTTACTCAAGTGTCACATTCTCACTGAGGCCTTCCTTGGCCACTGTATCTACCATTTCCACTCCCAACATTTCCTAGCCCTCGTTTCTGCTTAATTTTCCTCCTTACTGTGCATGACTAACACACTGCATGTCTGACATATTCATTTGTTGGTTGCTGGACTCCTCCATGAATTCCCTGAGGACAGAACATTTTGCCTGTTTTGTTCCCTACTGTGTCCCAGTGCCTTGCACAGTGCCTGGCATATATTAGGTGCTCAGTAAATAGGTGTTGAGTGAATGAGTTGGCTGGATAACAGCTATTTTGATTCCTGTAGTCCAGTGGAAACCACTCAATCTCTGGGATTGACCAGGGTCAGTCCAAGCTCCAAACCCAGCCAGCTGTCTGACCTGGGACAAGTCTCTGAGCCTCCTTTTGCTCTATGCCCACAGCTCACCGAGGCCCTAGCACAGCCTTCAGGACCCTTCCATGTCTGTGCTGTCTCTACTGTATCTAGGGCAGGCATTCCTTACGTACTAACCACTACTGCTATCATTAGAAGCTAAAGAAACTGCTGTTTCAGAGCTACCAACAGAGCTGCTGGAGGAGGAGGTCTGAATTAAGCTCTGAAGCCGTCTGTTTTGACAAAGACCAATGGGCCTTTTGATTATGCATCAAGCAAGCAAAAATTCTGGGGACTTCCCTGGCAGTCCAGTGGTTAAGACTCTGAGCTCCCAATGCAGGGGGCACGGGTTCGATCCCCGGTTGGGGAACTAAGATCACGCATGCCGCACGGCAAGGCTGAAAAAAAAAAAAGAAAAAGAAAAAGAAAAAATTCTGGTCTTGGATGGAAATGTTAGGGGTCAGTAAGGCTTGTGAAGCTCTGTCACCATTTGGGTGTAGTCGCATCTTTGCTAATAGATGGGTAGGGAGACTGAGGCAAGCAAGGGATTCTCTCTTCCTTCTGGAACTAGAGAGAAGGTAGGTGGGTGGGCTGGTAGGAGCTGTACTCCAAGGAAGGAATATGGAATATCCCCTCTGTGGGAGGTGAGCCTGCAACACAGTAACCAACCAGGCAGTCAGTACAGGGGCTCCAGGAGCCCCCCAGCTGAAGAAAGGGGATATGGACTCAAGGGGAATTTGCATATGGGTATTAGTAATAATATGAGATCCCCTACTGGCCTAAAGTGATCAGGTGAGGGCCGCTACTTGAGCGAAAACTTGCCTGAGAATGAAGCCAACCCAGAGGATAGCAGAGTCAAGATCCAGGGAAAGAAGGACTCCTGACTGCATTGTGTGAGCACCCGGATCTGGCCATTCCTGAAGTGGACTCCAGACCTCAGTTTTGAGAGCCAACACATTTTCTTTTTTGCTTAAGCTACTACGAGATGAGTTTTCCTGGCATCTGCAATCTTTAAGTTGTGACTATCTGTAATGGAGTCCGTCTCCTCACCTCCACCGCCCACAAGAGGCTCATTTCTGGGATCCCAGCATCACCGCCCGGGTCCTGAAACTGACTAAGGCTCAGGAACAGTCTATCAAGTTGACCTTGATCCCCACGACCACAGATATCAGAACCATGTTGTCAGTCCTGCCCGGGCCAGGCTACCTCATCCCAGCTCTGACCTCTTCTGGGCATGGGGCCCTTGGCCCATAACTTGCTTCTCCAGCCGCACCTGGTATTTGTAGCAGTCTCGGCGGTCACTGGGGGAGCTGCCCTGGCACGTGCCCGTCTCTGTGTTGTTCTGACACGGGCAGCCTGTCCCGTCCTGCTCGTTACATGTGTCCGCATGGCCATTACACTGACATCTGAAGAGAAGGAAGAAGACGGGGGTTATAGAGCTCTCATGACCTACAGGGGCCCAGGCTGGATGCTGCAAACGTGAGCTCCAATCCATGAGGCCAGAAGAGGAAACTGAGGCTCACAGAGGTCAAGCCGTTTACCCCAAGGCCACAGTGCTGTTAAGTGGCAGAGTCAGGATTAGAACCCAGGATGGACGGTCTCCAGGGCTTACTGACCTTTCAGAAGGAAGGGGGTGGAATGGGGAGGCTGTCTTGAGGCCTCTCCCTCAGGGCCCTCTCTCTTTTTGCCCAAGAGTCTCCACCAGGGCTGCTGGGTAGCCTGCATTTCAGCACTGGCCTGAGGGAGAGGGTCTCCCACCTGAGTCTAGTTCATCGCCCCCAACCCCTGCCTCAGGGGATCTCATCCTTTCCTGACTGAGGGCAGAGGACTGGAGAGAGGAGCCTGGCTCCCAGAGCTATTCCTACCGAGTGGGACAAGGGTTCCTGGCCCCCCTTCCACTTACTTGGTGCACTTCCCATCGAGGAGGAAGTAGCCATGGAGGCAGCTCTCACATTTGTCCCCATAGCTATTATTCTGGCAGTTCACACACACGGCCTCGTCTTCACTAGGACCCTCTGTCACCCAGTTTTCGATCTGGCCAAGGAAGGACAGGGTGATCACAAAAAGGCATGGACCAGCCCCTCCTCCCTCAGAGCCAGGAGTCCAGACCCCAGCAGCCTCCTCCTCCCTCAGAGCCAGGAGTCCAGACCCCAGCAGCCTCCTCCTCCCTCAGACTAGGAGTCCAAGCCCCCGGCCCCCTCCTCCCTCAGACCCGGGAGTTCAGGACCCCAGCCTCTTTCACCTCATCTGGATCCAACGAGTACTTCTCCGGCTCCCTCCTGGCCATTTCAAGCTCCTTCCTGGAGACGCAGACCTGGCTGTTGCCCCGACAAAAGGCGTGGCAGGGCCGGCAGGTTCCGCCCCCCACGGCTGAACCCACGAACAGGGGGAGGCACTGCTCACAGTGGCTGCCCTGGAAGCCAGGGACAGGGCGGTCAGAGGGGGTGAAGGGTCACAGTGGGTGTGAGAGTGGGGGAAGGTTCTGGGAGCACCAGGGGAGGGCAGCAACAGCGCAGGCATTTGGCTTGGGCAGTCCCAGCCCATCTGCCATTTAGCCCGCTGCCTTCACTTGCACACCTCCAGTGATGGGGTTTCACTCCCCTTCAGCCCCAAGGGTTGAGCTCAGAAAGCCCTTCCCCACAGGATCCCAGATGCTCCTCCACGGGATCCCCCTCCCTGGTCCAGTACTAATTCTGTCCCGCTATCCAGGGCAGCCCCTCTGTGATACAGACCCAGACGGTGTCCCCAGGGTCCTCTCGTACTCCCCTGGGATAGGGATAGGCCCCCTCCGCCCTGTACCTAGCTCACTGGGGCTTGGAAGGAGGCTCAAGATGCCTGAGTGTAGGCTGAAGGCACAGAGGCCCGGGGCGAGGGCCTGAGGTCCCGGACGGACACCTTGGTGTGATTGTGGCAGAGCAGGCAGTGGTCGCGGGCCCCCACACCGGCGCACTCGCTGTGGCGGTTGCAGCGACACTCCGTGGAGCAGTTGTGGCCGACAAAGCCGAAGTGGCAGCGGCAGTGGTCGGGCTCCACGCATGAGCCGTTCACGCAGCCCTGGGCGCACACGGGGCGGCACAGCCCCGTCACGCTGCAGGGGTGGGGCAGGAGTCAGCGCAGGGCAGCGGGCCGCTCCCTCCCAGAGGCACACCCAGCTGCGCCTCTGAGGCCACCACTGGCCAGCCCACCCTCTTCGCAACTAGTCCACCCCCCGGTCCGCTGCATCACTCCCCTGCCCCGGGTCCAGCCCAGCGCCTCCTCCAGGGGCGATGACCCCCTTCCCAGGGTACCCTGTTAAACTAACTGACCAAGCTTGCCCTCCACGACCTAGCCCCCGCCCTCACACTCTCCTCCACACCTTGGACTATGTTTTCTTGTGTCCCACTTTGATCCATGCCCCGTCCTCTACCGCTCCCCACAGACGCTCCCACCCCACGGTCTGCCTGGCCCCGCTGCCCTCAACCCCACCCAAGCCCCCCCGTCTGGCCTGTAGGCTCACTTGTCCATGGTGTAGCCCGTCTTGCAGCTGCACTCGTAACCGTGGGGCCGGTCATGGCAGTTCTGTGTTTCGTTGCAGTCGTGGTGCCCGTTTGCACACTCGTCCTCAGGGGGGCAGGACAGGAAGGCCCAGGAGGCCCCAGGTCGCCCACATGTCAGCCCTGGCACAAGGATACAGGGCTTCACCGTGGAGGCCTCTGAACCACTCGCCTAGCCACCCGGGCCCTTGTTCCCCCTTCCCCTGAGTGCCACCTGTGAGGGCCCCCAGCGCCCCTCCTCGTTCTCTGCGCCAAACCCCACGTCAGAACGCAGACAGAAGCCAGCCCCACTCACCCCATCCGAAAACCCGTCTCACCATCACGGGGGCCGCTGAGTCCACCCTCCAGGCAGCGGCCACCCCCATCCTGGCCCCCCCAGGCACACCAGCCGCAGTGGGGCCGCCGCAGGCACAGGGCGCACTGGGTTGCCTGAGCACAGCCCAGGGAGCAGCTCTCGGGCCCTCGGAGCAGCCGCCCGCAGCCTCCAGCCATACATCGCAGGGGCAGGTAGGAGGGGCTCAGACACTATAGCGGAGGGGAAGTGGCAGAGAAAGAAGATCAAACAAACACCTCCTGGGTATCTTCCTGGATTGCACCCTCTTCTCAGAGATCTCACCCCTGCTGGCCACAACCGGGTGGACCAAAATGGACATCAGCTGGGGCCATCACATTCTCCCTCCTTGGCATTTGTAACTAGAAGTTCAGACCAGAAGTCAGGCTAGGGACATCCTTGAAACTAGAGTGTGTGGACTAGGGCTGGCTGGGCCGTTTGGATGAACAAATGACAGCAAATGAAGAGAACAGAGAGAGGCAAGAAAAGAGCAGAGACAGAAGGAAGCAGAGATGAGAATCACACACCCCAAAGACAGGGAGACAGGCAGCTTTCCAGGCTCCACCTCCAGTCCCTGGTAGGGCCTGGCTGCACTTTCCACCTGGGTTACAAGAGGCACCAGTGTGTTGGTATCATGAGCCCCTTTACCCACCTGGCTTGGGATGCAGCTGTTTCTTACAATCAAAGAAAGGCAATGATCCCAGGCGGAAAAAGAAACAAGCATCAGGACGGGGGTTGCCAGCCACAGCCTTTTAGGACATGGACCCAGCTGCTGGGGCAACAGGATCCTGCCGCCCTTGGCTGGGAAGTTGAGGAGTCCGTGGTCAGGGGCTGCACAGCAGCTCACACACCATCACTCATCGTGTCCTGGGACCCAGACACGGTGCTCAACGAGGTTCACACTCCTGGGAACTTACCTCAGTGTATGAGAGCATTTTATTTATGGCTTGGGCCTTAAGTGAAGTATAAGAGGAAAGAGATTAGTCTAGGCTGGCTGTCTGGAAGCACTTAGGAAGAAACAAAGCAACCACGCAGTCCTGAAATAGAAAACCCTGATAGCTGTGGCCGGAGCTCAGAGTCCCTACGGGTTACGCCGGGGATGAGCCGAGCCTGGCTGAACTGCCAGAGCCAAATTCTCCTCCAGGTTAGGCTTCCAGATCTGAATTTAGTGCACCCCTTGACAAACAGAGGGGCAATCTGGAAGGGGGCCAAGAGAAGCCCGAGGCTCCAGTCTGTTCAGCACCTTCTGCTGGGACCCCCCTAGTGGCCAAATGTGATGCTGCCCAATACCACAAACTGCATTTCCTGTGTTCCTGGAAGAGATGCAGGATCCTAGCTCATCTGCTGACATATGCCCACAGCTTAGCAAAGTGCCCGGCACAAGGAAGGTGCTCATTGAAGAATCTGGTAAAAGGACAAAGGGAAGGAGGGAAGAAGCCAGCCATAAAAGGACAAAGGGAAGGAGGGAAGAAGCCAGCCAGCCAGCCAGCCAGCCAGGGAAGAGAGCACCTTGTTGTCTGCCCCAGGCTCTGAGGCCAAAGGCATTCAGAAGAACAATGCCTGACTGTTAAAATAAGGCTGCCCTTGAGCAAAATCACAACAGGTCTGGTCTGCGCACCTGTTACGATTGATCTGTGTTTTTAAAACACCTGAGCCAACAGTTTCAACTGATTTTCCCAGAAATCAGAAGATCTGGCAGCAGCCCTCTGACATGCCCATGCAGCATCAGCTCCGCCGCGCTCTCCATTAAGCCGCCCCACCACTCCCTCCGGCCTCACACCTCCTGAGCTGCCTGCAGGCTCTCTGGTGTTGCCTTCCAGTCCTTGGGATCCCAATAAAGACAAATAATGGAAATCTCAATAATATTTAGGGAGGACCTGTATCACCGGAAGGCCCCCCGGCTTGAGGACGAGAGGTCTCTGCTTGTTAGAGGTGCCACCGCAGGGGACCACTGCCCTTGCAGCCACGCTGAGAGCCCCACGGGGAGCACCCCCCACTCCCAGCCGCTGCACTGACCCTCTTGGTGTGTCCCAGACAGCGGAGACTGGCAATCCTCCCAGTGGGTGGAACGTGGGGATGTTACTGAGTTTTTACTGAATAGCAGGCCGGGCTCCACGCTCTACATACATTCTCCCATCTTATTTGGACGACCTTCCTATGGGACGGTGTGGTATGATACAAAAATGTATCTGGTCTTTGTCCCCGGTTCCTGGTACTGAGCTACTAAAACACATAGGGGTTCCTGAGCGGTGGGGATGTCTTTTGCTGTTCATAAGGAACCCCTTTTACACCTGAGTTTATGCTAACGGGGTGACTTAAGGGAGTCAGCAGAAAAACCAAGTGATTAGAGCCCCACTCACCCACCGGGGGTCAGGGGAGAGACTGAGCTGTATAAAAACACTTGAACAATGAGATTCAGGGGACTTCCCTGGCGGTCCGGTGGTTAGGACTCTGTGCTTTCACTGCTGTGGGCTGGGGTTCAATCCCTGGTTGGGGAACTAAGATCCCGTGAGCCGCGCGGCATGGCCAAAAAAAAAAGAACAACAACGAGATTCAGAGAGCTTCCAGGTTGATGAATGCATCTTCTGGGAGGGTGGCATGTCCAGTGAAGGCATGGACACTGCAGGCCTTGCCCTATTCACCTCTTCTGTTCGGTTCTTCCTGAGTTGTATCCTTTATAATAAACCAGTGTTAGTAAGTAAATGTTTCTCTGAGTTCTGTGAGCCATTCTAGCAAATTATCAAACCTGCAGAGGGGGTGGTAGGAACCCGCAATTTACAGCCAGTTAGCCTGGATTTGTGGCTGGCATCTGAAGTGGGAGCAGTCTTGTGGAACTGAACACTTTAGCCTGTGGGACCTGACTCTGATTTCAGGTAGATAGTGTCAGAAATTAACTAAATTGTTGAACACACAGTTGGCGTCCAGAGAACTGGAGAACTGGTTGTTGGTGTTGGAAAACACCCCAGACAGGGTCTGTTGATAGCACTCCTATTTTACCAAAGACTCGTGCAGGCTCTTGGGTTGTGAGATGGTGAGTAATCACACCTCAGTTGGGTCTTGCACAATCTCGCACAATAAAGATGAATGAGGAGTAGACAGACTCACAACTCTGGCCCAGTGACACTGTTTCTGGATATGACAGCAGTAGCTGAAGCTTTCTTATCTCCTGCTGGGGTGGGGCTGGGGTTGACTCCCTGTGTCTGCCACTGGGACAGCTAAATCATGCCAGGCAGAGGTATCTTTGGTTTTTTTGTTTTGTTTTGTTTTTCAGCCGTACCACACGGCTTGTGGGATCTTAGTTCCCTGACCAGGAATGGAACCCGGGCCCTTGGCAGTGAAAGTGCAGAGTCCTAACCACTGGACCACCAGGGAATTCCCCCTAGAGGCATCTTTGGAATGGACTTTATGAGACAGCACACACTGGGCAGCCAAGGGGTGGACTGTACCTCCCCAGACCATGCCCATGTTCAAGAATCATCTCTCTAGACCACAGCCATAGATGAGGGGTGGGTCTGAATGGCTGTGTCAGAAGCAGCGCTCCTTCCCTTCCCTGGCCACGTCTCACTGGACCACAGCTGGACATCTAACTAGTGAGCTGAGCTGAAGTCTTCCCTGAGAATGTGAACTAACAGAAGAACACAGAGATGACTGTGGTCTCTGGAATTAGAAAGTCACATAGAGACTCCCCTGGTGGTCCAGTGGTTAAGAATCCGCCTTCCAATGCAGGGGACGCGGGTTCGACCCCTGGTCGGGGAACTAAGATCCCACATGCCGTGGGGCAACTAAGCCTGTGTGCTGCAATTACTGAGCCCGTGTGCCACAAGTAGAGAGAAGCCTGCGTGCCGCAACAAAGAGCCTGCAGGCCGCAACTAAGACCCAACGCAGCCAAGTAAATAAATAAATAATTTTTTTAAAAAGGAAGTCACATAGACTGAGGGTCAAGGTCTGCCAGTTGAGGCAGTGTGTGTTGATGATCAAGCCGAGAGAAACCAGAGGATGGAGACGCGCAGAAAACGGCTGAGATCAGAGACCAGGCGGCCCGAGAAGGATGAAGCAACAGTACTTCCTACCTTCAGACAACATCAAATACCCCCGGTTCCTTATAATAACACCAGCTCGAGTGGGTTTCTGTTTCTTACAACCAAAACTTCTAAAAGTAGAGAGAGAAAGAGATGGAGGAGGAAAGTGGAAAGGTGTGGGAGGGAGAAGGGAGATGGTATTGAGTCATGGGAAGGATGGGGCGAGGAGAGCTTAACTGAGAGTTGGAGAGACACCAGGGCTGAGGAGTCGGGAAGGGGGCGCTGGGACATGATGGGGAGACGCACAAGGCAAGGAGAGGGACTTCCCTGGTGGTCCAGTGGTTAAGACTCCACGCTTCCACTGGGGGCACGGGTTCGATCTCTGGTCAGGGAACTAAGATCCCCCAAGCCGTGCGACGTGGCCAAAAAACAAAAAAACAAAAACAAAACAAGAACAAGGCAAAGAAGGAAGAAAGAGATGTTGGAAGGGGCGAGAGAAGAGAAAGTGGGAAGAAAGAGAAAGTGTGATGGTGGGACCAGCCCTAAGGAAATGGAGGCGGACGTAGGACAGCGGCAGCGGGGTTGGAGAAAGGTCAGTGTGCAGCAGGGAGGAGGGCCACCGCACACCCCGCTGGGGGCAGTCAGTACCTGTTGGAGGCTGCTGCTCCAGACACAGTGCTGCCAGCCCCCGTCTGCGCCCTTGGAGTCCAGGCAGGAGGTGCAGTTGGGCAGGAGGTGACAGGGCGTGGGGCAGGGCAGCGGGGGCGATGATTCCACCGGCATCGGGGACACGTTCAGCAGAGAGTGGCTAAAGCACGTCCAGTCATAGGTGGGCTGCACCGAGAGGATGCGGCGGGTCTCCCCTGGGGTTGGGGGCACACGGATTAGAAGCAGGTCCGGGCCCCCAGCCCCCTCCCCTCCTCCTCCCTCAAACCAGGTCCCTGAGCCCCTTGCGTCCTTGGAGCAGGAATCCAGGCCCCCAAACTCTCCTCTCGGGGAGCAAGCCTCAGCGCTCACCAGTCCTCTTGAACTGCCGCGTCCACATGCACTTGCCCTCCCTTGTGCACTGCTTGCAGTCGGCCGCCCCACACACGGCCTCCGAGCAGTTCCCAGCCCAGAAGACCTCTCGCTGGTTGATGCGACAGTCATTCTCCGAGGTGCAGGACCCATTGCGCCCGATGCAGGCACCCTCAGGGCAGTTGGTACACCACTTACAGCGGGGGGCAGATGCCTGGCGGGGGGATACGGGCTCAGCGGGGATGTCAGGGCCCCCAGCCTCCCTCCAGCCTCAGCTCTTGCCACCCAATCCCAGCTGAAGAGCTCAGTGGTGCCTGAGCCACGCCCCCTTCCCACCCCCACCCCCATCATTCACCTCTCCATCTCCAGGCTGCAGGGTCCGGGGATGGCGGGCCAGGCACTCGCTGCAGGTCCGCAGACGTCGACATTCCTCGGGGGAGTGGGGCATTGGAGAGCAGAGGGGACCACCACAGCCCAGCCTGGGGAGGCATGAGGTCTGGCTCATCACATTCAGCCAGGCCCCACCCTTCCTCCTCACCCTCGCCTCTTCCTGCTGCCTCGGGGACGCCGTCCTGCAGGCCCCACATACGCACCCCAAACTGCTCTCAGCACAGGCCTCCCAAACCTGCTCCTCCCCAGCTCACTTTGTGATGGTCCCACGTCCACCTATCGCCCAGGCCAGAGACACTGGACGATATCCCATGTCCTCTTGGCCCTCCAGCCATCGAGGCCTCTGCCTCCTGAACTCTTCTCTGACCATCCCCTCCTCCTCCACCCCTGCAGCCCCCCGCCCAGTTCAAGCCTCCCCCTTCCAGGCCTCCACCTGCAGCCTCCCCTCAGCACCCCCTCCTTCACAAGCCTGCCCCTGCCCTCTCCTGCTTAAACCTTCTGTGGCTCCCCATCACCCACAGTGGAGGGCCATAATCCCTTACTCAAAACCCTTGAAGGCACACCTGTTTCAGAACTTTCCAGGTTTCAGGAAAGCAGTGGGTGTACCCGCTGTTACATAATACCCCTAGCAGAGTCTGGGGGAGCACCCTAAAAATCAAACCCTTTAATATTCTGCAGTAAACATGGTGACACATTTAATGGGACAAAATAAAGCCCGTTAGTAGCCTCATACCACATTAGTAGCCTCATACCAGTGCAGGATAACTGCACGGTCAAGTTAGTTTGTGCTAAACCTAGGACAGCGCCTTCAGCCTCCTGATATGTTTGGATTCCCAAACTCCAGAAAAGGAGTCTCTGGAGCTGGACGGAGCGCAGTTCAGCCAGGCACTGGAAGCCCTTTCTGAGCTGACCCACCCACCTGTCCAATCTCATTCTTCCCCAACTCAGATGGTTTCTAAAATACACCAGATACAGCCCCACTTCTGAACCCTCATGGTCTAAACTTGACTGGTCATTTAGGGCCCAGTTCAGACTCAGCTAACCCCAGCCCACAAACAGGGCTCCCCACTCGGTGAGGTCCCCGAGCCTGCCCCTGCCTGTGATAAGCTGCCCATTTTGCCATGTGAGCTGGTCTCCTAACCAGACCATACCCTGCTGAGGCCTCCCCCCACAAGCCTGGTCTGGCACAGAACCCACTTCGGAGGGCACCAGTACCACCCACCCACCCACATGCTGTCAGTCTCCATGGTTACCTATGGGCCTGGTCCCCGGACAGGCAGGCCCCATGGCACCAGGTACAGGCCCCAGACTGGTTACAAGCTTCGGGCGAGGGCAGCAGGTGGCAGGGGTCAGGGGGCAGGGTCAGGGCCAGCAGGCGGCCCAGGGCCACTCCCCCAAAGCCTCCTGAGATATACAGGCGACTCCCTACCGCCGCCACAGCGTGGGCCACAGACTCCTCCATTGGTGGTCCCACAGAGGCTGGGCCTGGGGAAAGACAAAGTTCAGAGAGAGAGAGCAGGAGACTTGAGGAAGAGATTCACACAAAGGTACCGGTCAGAGAGGGATGCTGAGAGGAGAGACAGTCTAAGGAGAGCAGAGACAGACAACAAAAGACAGAGAGAAGACAGATAAGGCCAAATAGGACAAGAGCATCAGACACAGACAGTAAGACAAAAGAGAGAGACAGAGAGAGACACATAAACAGAAAAAAGGAACAGAAAAGAGTGGAATAAGAACAGAGACAAATGTTGTGGAACCCGGGGACTTCCCTGGCGGTCCAGTGGTTAAGACTCTGCGCTTCCACTGCAGGGGGCGTGTGTTCAATCCCTGGTCGGGGAACTAAGATCCTACATGCCACATGGCACAGTCAAAAAAAAAAATGTTGTGGAACAAGATCAAGGTGGTGGTTGAACCACACTGTGAAGGTACTAAATGTCGCTGAATTGTTCATTTTACGATGACTAATTTTGTTATGTGAATTTCACCTAAATTTTTTTTTTTTTTTTTTTTTTTTTTTTTTTTTTTTGCGGGGTACACGGGCCTCTCACTGTTGTGGCCTCTCCCGTTGCGGAGCACAGGCTCCAGACGTGCAGGCTCCGCGGCATGTGGGATCTTCCCAGATCGGGGCACGAACCCGTGTCCCGTGCATCGGCAGGCGGACTCTCAACCACTGTGCCACCAGGGAAGCCCTCGCCTAAATGTTTTTAAATCCTCAAAAAAAAAAAGAAAAGAGTCACAGAATAGTGGAAAAAGTAGATTAAGAGTGAAAGAGAGTTAGAGACAGAGGGTCAGAGAAAGAAACAAAAAGCAAAGGAGACAGGCCCAGAGACACACACACACAGTCATTTACAATGACTGTCAAATGAAATAAAACGGCAAGATACAATCGCTTTCCAGCCTATGAACTGGAAGGAAGCACCCTCACATATGACAGTCATTGCCTCTAGAGAATGGGATTATGGGGGATTTTTTCCTTCCTATTTTACAAATTATCTACAATGACTATCATTACTTCATAAACAGAATTTAAAACTTTTCTAAGACAAAAAAAGAAGGAGCGTGTCTCCGTGGGTGCTTAGATAATGTGGAGAGGACAGGAGCTTCGCTTGGGGGCCTGAAGGGGCCCAAATGACCCCTAATGAGTGAGAGTCACAGGACAGGGCCAGCGCTCCCCCTGGTTGTCCCGGGGCTTCCCAGGGAGAGTGGTGGACTTACGGATGAGGTCAGGCAGGAGCCAGGTGTTGCAGTTGACCTGGTAGAGCAGAACATCGCTGCTGAACTCGTCAGGGTCCGAGCGCCCCCCGAGGACCACCATGGTGTCCCCTAGCAAGGCTGAGGCGTGGAAAAGTCGGGGGCGGGGCTGATGGGGAGACACGACAGGAAGGGCTGTCAGAGCCCATGGTCGCCCGCTCTTCGTGCTCCCTCTCAGCCCACCCGCCACTCCAAACCTCCCCACGCCCCAGCCCCTACCAGCCCACCCAATCCTAACCTTCCTCAAATCTCACCTCCTCCCTCCGGGAAGCCTCCCTCATTCCTCAGAGCTGTCTCCACAGCCATCTCCTTTCCCTGAACTCCCAGAACCCCCAAACCCCATGCTGTTCCTCAGGAACCCAGCCTCAGATGCTTGAGATGAGCCCCACATTTCTTGGGTGACCTCGCCAGCTGGGCCGGGGCGTATCCTGCTGGGGCCCTTACTTCCATCTCCCTTGCGGTCCAGCCCCAAGAAGGGCTTGGGAACATGTTTGTGGATGGCAAATGCAATTAATTGTCTCTAATCAGCACACCCAGGGTTTCATGCTTTCCCACACACTGTCTCCTTTGGCCTTGAAGGCAGAAGCACAAGGAGCCTCAGTGTCCCGTTTCACAGCTGGAGAGGCCAGGAAGGGGAGGGACCTGTCACGGCCACGCCCAGAGTGTGGCAGAGCTGGGGCAGAACCCAGGCCTCTGACCTCCTGGTCTAGGATTCTTCCCTCCAAGTCACAGAGAGAAGAAGGGGAGACTTGGGGTACCGGAAAGGAGGCAGAGTAGGAATCCAAGGTTAAGCCAGTCCCTGGGGCACTGGGAAAGGGGGGACCCTCCCTCCTGCCCCCTACACTCATCTGTCTGGACCTTTTTTCCTGACCTTTGCCCCCTGAGAAGGGGCCAGCAGGCTCCAGGTGCGGTCAGGACAGTGCAGGGAGTACAGCTCAGGGGATGGGGCCGCCAGCTCCACGTGGAAGCGGAAGCCCCCAAACACGTAGAGGGAGTCAGTGGCCTCGTGATACACAGCGGAATGACCATATAGACCTGGGGGTGGAGGATGAGTGAGCACAGAGGCTGGGGGAAGGGCTGGTGATCAGGAACGCTCCCCATCTTCCTGGGCTCCCCCTCTCATGACCACAACACCACCCTACCAGGCCCTGATGCCAGAGACCTGGAAGCCTTTCTCAACCCCTCCTTCTCCCCTCGGTTCTAAAGGACAACCATTAAAGAGACTCTGGGCAAGAGAAGAGAGGGACACAGGGTGACCAGAATGACCTTGCGGACGGTGATCAAAGAATGTAGAAGGAGAGAGAGAGAAAGGAAAATACCTGAGGGGCACTGATCTAGGAGCTGGAAGAGGGAAACAGGGACCCACTGCCACTGGGCAGGAGGTAGGCAGCTTCTCATGAAGTCTGGGAGGGGTATATAGAGAAACTGAACTTCTCAAAAGGCGGTATCCTGAGAATGTGGGTGGGTGACGGGGGTAGACAGGGAGACAACAGGTACGGGGGGCAGTGACCACAGACTACAGGAGTGGACAGAGAGGATGGCTGGGAGGCAAAAGCGCAGCGCCCCCTCCCCGCCACGCCCCGTCCCCAGGCCCACCTGTGGGAGGTGTCCCGCTCTGGGCTCCGGACACCCAGGTGCCGGTTGCCAGCTGGTACTCAAGCAGCTGCTGGTTGAAGCCATTTTCAGGGGAGTAACCACCCACTAGGAGCAGAGACAGGCCTCGGCGGGCAGTAAGGGTGTGACCAGCAACTGCTGGCAGCTCCACGGTCTGCGGGGCCTTGGGGATGAAGGGTGGAGGTCACGGGGTTGGGGGGGCAGAGGTCAGGGGTCATTTTGTGGGTAGAAGCAAGGCTCAGAGCTCCCCGAACTCCCCTTGAACCACTAAGGAGGTCGTGAGCTGCCTGGGGCGGGTCAGACCCCAGGCCTCCCTGCCAGCCGTGGTCCCGGCAGGTGAGCAGCAGACCTCTCGCTGTCTCTGCCTGCTCAGTGTCACTTCTTCAGGTAGGAGTAGCCTGGGGACCCTTTGCGAAGCCCTTGCCCCCCTGCTCTCTGGCTGCATGGGGCTGACTGTACCGGCTCCACAGTGGGCTGTGCCCCAGCCTGGAGACCAGAGCCTCAAGTCCCCTTGGCTAGGGATTGACTCAGGAATTAAATGTGACCCAGAATGGCCAATGAAATTCAATTCTGGGACTTGTGCTGGAGCCCTGGGAGGAAGCCTCTTCCTCTGGGGGCAAAGTTGGCAGGAGCTGCTCTGGTCATCTTTGCTAGAGCCTGATTGTGGGGACTAGCGGAGGGGAGAGATGCTCACCTTCTCCTGCCGCCACTGCAGGGTGGTGAGGTTGAGGACCCAGAAATCCCGGGCGACGCCCCCAGCCGTGAGCCCCCCCAACAGGTACATGGCACCACGGCCAGCAGGCACATAGGCAGCTGCATGGAAGGAGCGGGGTGAGGGGCCTGGGCCCCCATCCTCAGCTCCTGCCAACATCTGTGTCCACCGCCTCTCGCTCACTGAGTACCTGGGGCCAAGATGCAAAAAAGCAGCCTCACTATACAGTCATACCAGCATGCCCTTGGGTGACCCCCCTACACACTGGTATCCCAGCATCCCCTGGGATCACCCCCCCACTTGGCAGGTATCCCAAAACCCCTAAGGTGACCCTCCTATTACAATCACCTTACCATCCCCTGGGGTAGCACCACCCAAATAAGTATCCCGGTCCCTGAGGTCAGCCTCCTGAGACAAATGTCCCAGCATCCTTTGGGGTATCCTTCACCTGTAGACGTTTTCCTGCACCCCCCCGAGGGGACTCTTATGTGAGAGACATCTCAGTGTCCCCTGAGGTAACCTTTTGGCATTCAGGTATCCTACCTTCCCAGGGCAGTCCTCACCTGTACAGGTTTCCCAGCAGCCCCTGGGGCAGACCCAGGCCCCCAAACATCCACAAGGTGGCCTCAGGTCCCTCCACCATAGTGTGCCCCAGGCGGTGCAGGAAGCGGCTAGCGGTGTCCTGTGTGTGGGGTGCAGACATGAGGGCTCAGGTAAGGTCATTACAGAGTGTCAGGCTGGGTCTAGGGTCTAGGGGGTAGTCTCGGGAGTGGAATGGGGAGAACGATCCAGGAAGCAGGCTGCGTGGTACCTCCCCGGAGAGTGGCATCCACAACTCACGGCTGAGAGGCGGCTGTCCATGAGGGTCTCCCAGACCAGCTGCCCACCGTCCAGCTTTGTGGCACAGTCAGGGCCCCCGAAGCCCTCAGCACAGATGCACACGCCCAGGCTCTGGGGAACAGCAGAAGGAAGCTCAGGAGGAGCCCTAATTACCCCCACCCAGCTCCCTGTCCCGCTCAGCTTGCCCTCTTTCACCTGTACCTGGTTACAGGTCCCTGCTCCGTTGTGGGCATTACAGTTCTCAGGACACAGAGCCATGCGGCAGTGTGGGCCTGCCCAGCCCTGGGGACATCGGCAGAGTCCAGCATCTGCGGCCCCGTCCTGGGGCACACACTCCTGGGGGACAGGGCAACTCCCGGGGCCCCCTGACCCACAGCGGGCAGAGCCCACAGAAGCATTGAAGCCCCAGGACGAGGAGCCGTTGGCCTCCCAGTGCAGCACCAGCAGCCCTGTTGGAGAGAGTCCAGAGGCTTGTCACAAGGCCTCAGTAAAGTGATATTTAAAAAGGGGGGGGGGGGACTTCCCCGGTGGCACAATGGTTAAGGATCCACCTGCCAATGCAGGGGACATGGGTTCGAGCCCTGGTCCAGGAAGGTCCCACATGCCGCAGAGCAAACAAGCCCATGCACCACAACTACTGAGCCTGTGCTCTAGAGCCGCGAACCACAACTACCGAAGCCCATTCGCCTAGAACCCGGGCACCGCAACAAGAGAAACCACTGCAGCGAGAAGCCTGCGCACCGCAACGAAGAACGGCCCCCGCTCGCCGCAACTAGGGAAAGCCCACGTGCAGCAACAAAGACCCAACGCAGCCAAAAATAAATAAAAATAAAAATAAAAAAATTTATTAAAAAAAAAAGAGAGGGGTGGCCTGCAGGCCCTCTGACCTCATCGCCTCCCACTCTCCCGGCCCTCTTTGCTCCAGCACCACTGCCCGCTTCCTGTTCTCAGAGCCTGGGCATCTGCTATTCCTCCACCTGAACTAGGTGCCCCTTGCCTACACCGTGAAATCTCCCTTCTGCAAAGACTCCCTCCCCAACTCCCCAGACAAGCCAGGCTCCCCACTCCTTTCCATTTCCTCCTGTCCCTTACCAAAAGTGTCACTATTCTGACAATTTGTTCCCTGCTGTTTGTCACTCCCCACCTCTGCTGTGAGTCCGTGAAGGCAGTGCCTGTGACCCTTGTTCACTGCTACATGCCCAGAATTTAGCTCAGGCCCAGCTTACTGCAGGTAAACATTTGCTGAGTGAAATGAAATTGAGGGCCCCTCAGCTCTAGTTGCTCACTGTGAAGGGTCTGGGCTTGTGTGCAATCGCCGTCAGGCCAACTACAACTCTGCCCTCTCTCTCACAGCCCTGGAGCTACTCTGATTTACAATATGAAGAGAAGCATTTCCAAACCTAGGCCCTTTAACTGCCATGGGTAACAAATTATTTCTAGTGCATCTCCATCAGCTAAGCACAGCTGACGTAATGGGGCCTGGTAATTCTTGGTTGTGGGGGCTATAGCCTGTGCACTGCAGGATGCAGAGTAGCATCTCTGGCCTCCACCCATGAGATGCCAGTAGCAGCCCCAATCACGACAATCAGAATGTCTCCAGACATAGCCAAATGACCCAAGGGGCAAAGTCACTCCTGGTTGAGAACCAGCGGGCTGAGGAGATAGATGCTCAGGGGCCCTTGCACCAGCTACATTCTGTGTGTCCCAAAAACATGTCCCATGTGGACCTTCTTTCCAGAGACACAACCCAGCCAGTATAATCCTCTCTATTTGCCTCTCAGCTGAAGAAACTGAGACCCAGAGGTGGCAAGGGACTGCCAGCAAGTCTCCCAGCAAGTCAGCTGGCAGAGTCAGGCTGGGCTTTGAGCCCACCTCAGGTAGCAAGGTACAGGGACAAAGGACAGCCCAGGACAGAGGTCCCACTTCCCCCAGTCCCCATACCAGACAGGGCCTGCACAGTGAGGGGCCTGTCCCGCCGCTGGCCGCAGAAGGCAGCAATGAGGCTACGGTCCGACTGGACGACACCAGTGTCCAGGAAGCGTGGGAATCCATCAAAGGCCAGGACATAGCTCAGCTGGAGAGGTGTAGAGTAGGATCAGGGGATGATGAGGATGAGAAAGAGGAATGCTCGGGGTCTGGGAGGAGGTGCAGCTCAAGAAGAGAGGGCAATCTGAGACTGGGGAAAAGGCTGCTTGAACCACCTGGGCAGATTGTCAAACTGTGGCATGGAGGCCACCATTCCCACTCCTGTGTTCATAACAGACATGGTTAATCAATCAGGCACTCTTGCATGGAGCCTCTTTCTCAACACACAGATCCTGGCAGCCACTACCAATCGATCAGAGTTGGCACACAAGGTACCAATATTTACCATATCTGGACTGGGGAAGGGAAACTGGAGTCCAGGAAACAGGAGGCAATCTGGGAAATGGGAGGGTCTGTGGGCTTAGGAACAAATGGGGTCTGAGGAATAGATCTGGGAGTTTGATGGATGAAAAAACACGGACATGGGGGCCAGGGTCCGTCTGAAGATTCAGACTGGGTGGGGGAGATGTGGGCCTGTAATCAGTGCCCTTGGTGCTCACCGTGCAGGGGGTGCTGCTGTCGGGGGAGAAGGTGAGGGTAAGTGGGGGACAGAGGGTCCCAGGGGCACAGGGCTGTAGCACCTCGGTGGCTGAGACAACCCACACACAATAGGACAGGTCTGGCCCAGCTCTCGCTGCCCCACCACCTGGAGGCAGTAGCCCCCCAACCCGGCGTGAGCCCAGTGCCACGGAGGACACGTTGGTGAGGAGGGCACGACCCCCACACTCCCGGAAGCAGGAGCCACCAGCCCTGGGGAGATGGAGGAGAGCCAGCGTCAGACCAGTCCTGCCCTATCCCACCATGTCCCTAACCCCACCCTGCCCCGCCTGGCTGGCCCCTGGCTCACCGGGGGTCCCCATAGTAGCCAGGAGAGCAGAGCTGGCAGTGGGCGCCCTCAGTGTGGTCCTGGCAGAAGCAGAGCCCGCTGAGGTTGTCGCAGTGGCCTCGGCGTGGGTCCCCATGCCCGTTGCACTGGCAGGGCCGGCAGCCGCCTGAGCCTGTGGCGTTACCAAAGCTGCCCGGCCGGCACCGCTCGCAGTGTTCCCCCCACGTCCAGTCTGCGGAGGCCCCAGCAGCCAGGATGCAGAGTCAGGGGCAAGGGTGAGAAGGAGCCCAAGCCTCCCCAACCCCACCTGGCTCAAAGGAGGGTAACTGGAACCCCGACCGGGGAGCAACTGCAAATCCCAAGAGGGAGTACTGAGGCCCGCCAGAGAGGTGGGTGGCACTGAAACGTGCTTGCGGTGAGGAGGAAGCAATGGGACAGAGGGAGTCAGAGCTGGGTGAGGGGACGCAGAACCCCACGCAGACAAAAGAAAACAGAAGCCCCAAGGAGGCTCCCTCGAGGCCAGTCCCCAGGAGCTCAGGATGAGGGCTGCTCACCCTGGCACTCGTCGCAGAAGCCAGGCCCCCGCTTATGGCAGTGGCTATGGAAGTTGCAGCCACAGTCCCGGGAACAGCGGGGGGCGGGGGGTCCGGGGGCAGGCGTGGGAGGGGGCAGGTCTGATGTCCAGCCCAGGTCACACACGCAGGTGAAGTCTGGGGGGCCACTGCACACGCCATGGCCACAGTCCTCCAGGCACCTGAGGGGGCGTGGCAGGGGTGGGGGAAGGACTGGGTAGGCCTGGAGCCCCCAAGGTATCCCCCCTCACCTCACCCCACCCCATTATCTCCATGGCAACACCATCATAAGCTACTGCCTGTTCCACAGATCCTGGACTCCATGGGTGGCCGTGTCTCCAAGGCAACCCCATCACATGTAGTAACTCCTGTCTCTATAGTAACCAAATATCACCACTGGTCCCTGTGAAAACCCCTTTCAACTTGATCCTCCTCCATCTCTATGGCAACGCTGAAGCCTGTGGCCTGCAGTCCATGGGCGACCTGTCTCCACAGTTAACTAGTGTTACGTTGAGGACCCTATCACTCTAATGAGGGCCTGCTCTGCAAGGTAAAAACCCAAGGCTCACTGGAGAGGCTGGCTCCATGGGAGGCAGCCCAGCACCGTGATCACTTCCTCCCAACATCTCTGCATGCACCAGCCCTGGGGCGACATCTCCATGGAAACCCATGCCCTACTCACGTGCGGTTGCAATATGTGATGCCATCACCCTGGTAGCCCCTCTGGCAGTGACACTCATAGCTGAGGGGTGTGTTCAGGCAGGTCGCCCGCAGGTGGCACCGTGCCAGGCCCAAGCGACACTCATCCACATCTGGACAGCGGGCATACGCCCAGCGGGCAGGGAGGGCCACAGACAGCCCCAGCCCCTCCCCAACCCACAGGGAGCAGTTACCCCCACCCAGAGGCCCAGAGAAGTCCCCCTGGAGGCAACTGGGGAGGGGGGCGAGGTTGAAGAAGGTGGTTGTGTCGGGGCGGGGGCAGGGGGGGATGATAAAGAAACAAGAGACAGAGACAGGAAAACAGTAACAGGGAGAGGAGAGATCAATCAGAGAGAGAGAAAGAAATATGAATACGGAGAAAGACAGAAAGAGGAATGGAAAAGAGGCAGAGAAAAACCCAGAGAAGCCAGACAAAAAAAAGATGTTAAAAGACAGGAGAGAGGGATACAGTGAAAGGGAGACAGAAGAGAAACAGAAACAGACAAGAAGAAAGAAAACAGAAGGAAAGATGAGAGAAAACAAGTCACAGAGACAGGGAGTTGGCAGGGAGAAAAGAGAGAGAGAAACAGAGAAGGAGAAGAGGGGGGAGAAAAACAGAGATGATGGTAAGAAAAAGGCAAAGGGGCAGAGAAACAAAGAGGCCGTTAGAATTAGGGTGGGCGGAGCGCCACCCCGGCCCCGCCCCCGGCCCCGCCCCCCAGGCCCCTGCCTCACCGTCCCAGCGTGGGGTTGTCCTCATTGCCACACCACCCACACTCGTGGCTCTGCAGACACTCGTGGCAGGTCAGGAAGCGGTCACAGCTCCGGCACCGTGGCTCTGAGTGCACGCTGCAGGGTGACGGGTGTGGGGCTGTCAGAGCCACCCCCTACCCTGGTCTCCGCCCTCCCCTCCTGGAACCCTGCCACCCAGACCGCACCTGTCGTCCCAGCCTCGGCAGCCCCCGTGCGGGTACCGGGCCAGGTAGGCGGCGAACATGAAGCAGGTGTGGGTGGACTGGCACCAGGCACACTGGCTTGAGTTGGCCAGGCAGTCGTCACAGCTCAGGCGCCTGGGGGCGGGAAGCAGCGACAGGGTCACCCCACAGCCTGGCCCCCACACACCCTCACACACCCTCTCCCTGGGCCCAGCTGGGCTCACTGGCTGCAAAGTGGGGGACACTCTTGCAGGCTCTTCAGGGCACCCCGACCCCGGCCCCGCCGGCTGCACGCTGCGTCCCCCTTGCGGCTGGTGCTCTGATGCCACTCGCAGAAGGGGTCCTGGGAGGTTGGAGGAATAAGAGCCCAGCTTAGCCTTCTCCCTGGGGCTCCCAGCACCAGTCTCCCAGCACCAGTTCAATAGGCAGCTGCCTCCCTTGCCTGCCAGGGCCCACAGAGCCCTGTTCCAAGCCCAGCTCCTTCCTACAGCCACTGACATCCGTGGGTTCTGTCTGACCAGCACCCACTCCCTTTTTGGGCAGTAGCACCACTTTATGTGGTCCAGGTGGCGCTGATTCAATCCCTGGGGTCCAGAGGTGGGCAGCGGGACACTCTCCTTCCTCCCGGCCTCACTGACTGGTCCAGGAGCTGGCACAAGCCCCAACTAGAGCAAATGAAAGGCACTTCTGAGACTTCTGTTGAACTGAGGGGTGAGAGTGAGGTGGGGACAGAAAGGTGCTCTCCTTCCCCTTGGGGCTCCAGTGGCTGGGTTGGGGGATAAAAGTCTGGAGCCGCTGAGGCTCCCTTGCCACTCCCAAGGAATGAACCTCCAGGGAAAACAAGAACGTGGAATGGAGGGAGGTGAACAGCTGACTACACGGTTTGAACCTCTGGAGCGAGCAGGCCTAAAGACCTACTCTTGGACTCTGGTGTCTAAGCGGGTAAATGCCCCTCTGCTGCAGAGGTGGTGAGCTGGGTTTTCTGACCCCTGCAGCATGCAGAGTCATGCCTGCCAGGAGCTGACTCTCCAGCCCCTCTCCACAGCTCACAAACGACAAGGGCCCTGGCTGTCTACCCCACCGCCGCCCACAGGGCCCCTCGGCTGCCCGTGCCAGCTCTGGGGGGGCCCACCCCCTTGCTCAGTCGCCTGCTTTGGCTGACTCCATGCCGAGCCCTCCCCACTGTGGCCTGGTGGGCACCTGGGTGCAGGCGTGGCAGTCTCGATGCTCCTCACAGAGTGGGCAGAGGGCAGGCACCAGCACCAGCAGGGACCCGCCGGCCCCACGGTCCCCGCAGTGGGCCCCGCTCTGGCGCAGGTGGCAGGTCGCGCTGGCCAGGCACCAGCCGCAGCCCTGGTCTGCCAAGCAGCCCAGGCAGGAGGAGTAGGAGGCGCAGGCCGACGAGCGGTACGGCTCCAGGAAGAAGAAGGAGATCTCCTGGGGGCGGGGGTCACATGAGGGTCGGGGCGCCACGCTCCAAGTCAAGGTTTGGGATAGGGATTAGAGTTTGGAGCTAAAGACTTAAGTGTCTGGAGACAAGGTTGAGAACTCGGGCCTGTAGGAAGTCAGGATTTAGGACATCAGCAGACAAAAGGGGATCAGGGTTTGAGAAAATCCAGAGATGAGAGGTCAAAGTATGGAGGGCAGAAGTCAGGGTCAGCAAGATCAGGGCAGGAGGAGTCAGAGACGCGGGCAGGGGTCAGAATATGAGATCAGGTCAGACTCGGGGGGTCAGATGTTGGGGTCTAGGGAGTGTTCAAGGTGAGGCCCAGAGTTCAAGAGTCAAGGAGTAAGAGGTCAGGGTCAAGGGAGTTAGTTTGTGGCCCAGGGCATCTGAGGCCAGGGGCTAGGGCAGGGTCAGAGCTGGGGACCTGGGTACTCACGCTGCCACCTGGCACGCCAGTCCGGTCCCACAGCAGGGTGAGCTCGCTGTGTCCAGGGCCCGCTGAGCCGTTGAGCTGGCCCCGGATCTCTACCGCGTACTTGTGGTCCCGGCCAGGCAGTGGGAAGAGGCGAGCGGACCCCGGACGCTGCAGGCGCCTCGTCTCCTTCTCCTGCTGAGCCACCCAGCGCCCTACCTCCTCCTGAAGCAGGGGTGAGGGGCAGACAGGGGCCTCAGAACTTTCCACCCACACTGACCCCTGAAACCCCCAAGAGCCCCAAACCCACCTAGCACCGCCCCTCTTCCCAGGAGGGCCTCTGAGTTTCTTAGACCCCCAAAACCTCCAAGCGCCCCTAAACCTCCCAGCAACCCACCTCCCCCTCAGGGGAGTCTGACTTGGTAACTCAGACCTTCCCCCCTCTTCAAAATCCCCCCTCACCCAGTTCTGTTCACATCTGAAAACCCCAGGGCCCTCCCGCCACTAAGGAGAGATCCCATGCCTCTGATTTCTCCCCATTCCTCCTCCCCACCACGCATCCAAGCCCCCATATTTACCATAAACAGCCCCCTGCATGCCCCAGGCACCCTCACCATGTTTTCTGTGTCAGGGCCACGGGACATCCGGGCCAGTACGTGCAGGCGCTGGGCCCGGGCCCACACGGCCACGTCCTCAGCCCCTGGCCCTCCAGGACCTCCTGGCAGCAGTGGGTGGATGAAGCCACGGTAGACCAAGGACACGTCAGTCTCTGAGCTAGGTGTCAGGGTGATGGTCGTACTGCGGACAATCAAGACCTGTGCCAGCCAAGGAGGGAGGCGTGCGTGAGGACCTCTCTGCATCGCCCCATGGTCCCCACACCTCTCCAGCCACATCAGAACTAGAAAAGACCAGGCAACCCAATCTCCTTCCCTAGTTTACTAAATGGGAGACTGAGGCCAGAAGCAGGGGGGATAGCTCGCCCACGGTCACTCTGGGAGAAGAGTTGGGACTCCGACTCAGACAGCAGACAACAGGGTCCCAGCCCCTGCTCATCTCCACCTCTCATTAAACTCCAAGACCCTGGACCTTTCAGCATCTTCTTCCTCAACACCCCATCTTTCCACCTAAGCCCTTAAGAGTCCAGATCCCTTAACTAGGGGGTTTGGAGAACTTCCAGGTTAGTAAACACATTCATGTGCCAGGAGGGTGTCACACCCCAACTCCACAGGGACAGAAGCTCAGGCCCCTTCTGGACCTCATCCTATGTACCATGTTCTCCGTTATATAATGAACCAGTATATATGTTTTTTTGTGGGTTTTTTTTTATGGCAGTATATATGTTTAAAAAAAAAAAGAGTCCAGATCCAAATCCAACGTTTGAAGTGATGCACATACTACATGACTTACTGCTAGTATGTGTTCTTGTAATTGTAAAAGAGTGGAACAACCCAAGTGTTCATCATGGGAGACTGTTTAAATAAACTGTAACACTACGGCATCAGAACGTAAATGGAACATTATGAAGCTGTTAAAAAAAAATAAGAGGGTGTTTCCTAAGTTCTGTTATGGGAAGCTTGCCGGGATACATTAAGAAAAAAAAGGAGAATGAGAAAACAACAACAACACAAAAAGACAAAAAAAAAAGAAAAAAGAAAAAAAGGGAAGTGGTAGTACAGTGTAGATAATATATTACTTTTGGTGCAAGAAAGAAAAATAATTAAATGTCACATTTACTTGTATTTGAATAGGTAAACAGCGGAAGGATATATAAGAAATCCAAATAGATCTTCTGGGGAGAGTTAGGGTGGTCTTGAGTTAAGGGGATGCTGAGGCCAGCTTCCCACACTGAGGGGTGAGGACTGGGTAGATGGAAGAGACTTTTCACTCAACAACTTTTTACACTGTTGTGGGGGGTTTTTGTGTTGTTGTTTTTGTTTTTAACTATCTAGGATTCATTTATTCTATTTTATTTTATTTTTCTTAGCCACACTGCACGGCATGTGGGATCTTAGCTCCCTGACCAGGGGTCGAACGCTTGTCCCGTGAATTGGAAGCTCAGAGTCTTAACCACTGGATGCCAGGGAAGTCCCCATTGTTATGGTTTTTGAACCATGTGACTATAATACCTATTTTTAAAATTAATAAGGAACCACTGTGGAAAACACTTTGATGATTCCTCAATAAGTTAACCATAGGATTCCCCCAGCAATTCCACTCATACTGAAAATAGGTTTTCACTGCTATATTTGCAAATATCAATTCGTTATGTTGTACACTTAAAACTAATATAAGGTTGTTTGTCAATTATACCTCAATTAAAAAAAAAAAAAAAGAGGGACTTCCCTGGTGGTCCAGTGGTTAAGAATCCATCTTGCAATGCAGGGGACACCAGTTCAATCCCTGGCTGGGGAACTAAGATCCCACATGCTGCAGGGTAACTAATCCCGTGCGCCACAACTAGAGAGCCCTCATGCCACAAGCCGTGGGCTATAGAGCCCACGTGCTATGGAGCCTGTACGCCACAACTAGAGAGAAGCCCGCACACCGCAACAAAGAGCCCCCGCGCCACTACGAAAGATTCCGCGTGCCACAACTAAGACCCGACAAGAGCCAATAAATAAATAAATAAAATATTTTTTTAAAAAGGAAAAACTTGCCAACAGGTGTAAACAACCCAAATGTTATCAGCTGACGAATGGACATGGCATGGCCATACAATGGCATGTTATTCAGCCATAAAAAGGAACGAAGTTCTGGGACTTCCCTGGTGGTCCAGTAGCTAAGACTCTGTGCTCCCAATGGAGGGAGCCCGGGTTCAACTCCTGGTCAGGGAACTAGATCCCACAGGTCGCAACTAAGAGTTTGCATGCTGCAACTAAAGATCCCTCATGCTGCAACTAAAGATCCCATCTGCCACAACTAAGACCTGACACAGCTAAATAAATAAATTAATTAATTTTTTAAAAAATGAACAAAGTTCTGACACATGCCACAACACGGATGAACCTTGAAAACATTATGCTGAGTGAATGGAGTCCCACACAAAAGGCTACATGTTATATGATTCCATTTATATGACCTATCCAGAGTAAACAAATCCAGATACAGAAAGAGAAAAATGTTAGTGGTTGCCAGGGGCCAAGGGGAGAGGGGAATGGAGAGTGATTACTTAATGGATCTGGGGTCTCCTTTTGGTGTTATAAAGATGTTCTGGGGGGGCACATCCCCAGTGGTCTGGTGAGTAAGACTCCATGGTCCCAGTGCAGGGGGCCCGGGTTCAATCCCTGGTCGGGGAACTAGATCCCACATGCATGCCACAACTAAGAGTTCACATTTCGCAACTAAAAACAAAAAAACAGGGCTTCCCTGGTGGTGCAGTGGTTAAGAATCTGCCTGCCAATGCAGGGGACACGGGTTCAAGCCCTGGTCCGGGAAGGTCCCACATGCCACAGAGCAAATAAGCCCGTGCGCCACAACTACTGAGCCTGTGCTCTAGAGCCTGCAAGCCACAAATACTGAGCCTGCCTGCCACAACTACTGAAGCCTGCGCTCCTACAGCCCATGCTCCGCAACAACAGAAGCCGCCGCAGTGAGAAGCCCGAACACCGCAACAAAGAGTAGCCCCTGCTCGCCACAACTAGAGAAAGCCCAGGCACAGCAACAAAGACCCAACGCAGCCAAAAAAATGTTTAAAAATAAAATAAATAAACTTAAAACAAAACAAACAAAAAAAAACATGCCTCAACGAAGATCCCGTGGGTCGCAATTAAGACCTGGAGCAGCTTAAGAAAAAAAAAAAAAATGTTCTGGGGACTTCCTGGTGGTCTAGTGGTTAGGGCTCCGCGCTTCCACCACAGGGGCGCGGGTCCCATCCCTGGTTGAGGAACTAGGATCCTGAATGCCGCACGGTGCGGCCAAAAAAAAAAAAAAGTTCTTGAACTAGAGAGCGGTGATAGTTACACAGTATTGTGAAGGTGATAAATGTCACTAATGGTAAGTTTTATGTTATGTGCATTTCACCACAGTTAAAACCTTTCTTAGGCCAATAAGGAAAATCAGACCCTTGCATGTAAAGACTTAAGGGGTAAACGCAAGAGTGATAAAGATCCATTTGAAAAATGAAAACTCTAAGACCAAGCCCTTCAACACTCCACACTGGGCCCCATCCCCTGGCTCCCCACCTTGTCAGGCTGGGAGGCATTGGGCGGCTGTTGGAAGGTGAGCAGGTGCAGGCCAGGCAGGAAGCTCTGGGTGACACAGGCCTCCAGGGAGGTAACGAAGACAGGTACAGGCCCCCACCAGCCCACGGTGCCTGAGATCTGCTCCCCTCGGCAGCGGGCCTGCTCTGTGAGGACAGGAGGGTCGGGAGATGGGGGTTGGTGTGGGGTGCTATGCTGCCCCCTCCCACACAGCCACTGGACACTCACCAGGCCGAGGGAGGCAGCTCTCATTGTGTACGCACCAGCCCAGGGCGCCAGGCCCCCGGGGAGGAGCGGCGGTGCTGCTGAACGCCAGGCAGGCCTGGCAGTCACCCAGGAGGCGGCCCAGGCCCAGGCAGCTGGCAGCCGGACACTGCAGAGAGGGGAAAGACAGGTGTCACTATCCACTGGGGCTTAAGGGACCTGGGAAAAGCTGTGGATTCAGGAGACTTGGGGTGGAAAGGTCAGGGGATTGGAGAAGGGATTGAAAGCTGGGTTGGAACAAGAAAGATCAAGAGGACAGGGGTGGGGGATCCAGGGACAGAGACGTAAGTTCAAAAGGATCGGGAAGAGGGTCAAAGGTTCAAGGGTCAGTAGTCAGGAATGCCCATCTTAGGTGTGAAAACGAGTCTCCCAAGCACAGGAAAGTCCTCCCAAGTGCAGGTCTGGGCAGAAGAAGACACTGAGGACCAGGTCTCCGTGCTAAGGGGCAGAGTACTAGGACAGTCACTCACGGCCCCAGAGGGAGTCCCAGGAGGCGGTGCAGCTTGGCAGGCTCCCTGACACCAACTGCATTCAGGGTCTCGGGAGCAGACGCTGTGGTCCGTGTACATGGAGCAATAGTCCAGGTGGTACTGCAGAGAGATGGGCAGGGAGGAGGGGGCGCCTCAGACCTGGGGCCTGCTCCCACGTCCTCGCTCACTTTGATGAGCCCAGGGAACCCCAACTGCTCAGAACCTTGAGGACCCCTGTCCACTTCTCCCCCAGCCCCAGGGACCACTGCCCCTCTGCCCTCAGCTCCGGGGACTACCATTCCTCCTCCCTTGGACCTGGAGACTGACCTCCCTCCTCTCATGGCCCTAGGGACCTCCCCTCCTTCTCCCAGGGACACCCCCCAACTTCCTCCCTTAACCATGGGAAACATGCTACCTCCTCCCCAGCCACCCTCTCCCTATCACCCCAGTGCTCACGTCTGGAGCAGGCGCCTGGAACACAAAGGGAGGCACCTTGTAGGCCATCAAGTCCCCACGGGGCCGGCCACTGTACCCCCCTGCCACCAATAGGACGCTGCCACCAAGCACAGCCGCCACATGTGAGTACCGACCGCTGGGAGGTGCTGCTCGGCCTAGGAGAATACAGACCCCCCCGAGGACATGTGACCCCCTCATCCCCCCTTCGTGGCTCCCACCTTGAGGACCACCCCTGACTCTCCTATGCCTCAACCCCACTTGCTCAAGGAAACCCTCCCAGCCTGCCTGACCCTGCTCTAGTCCTAGTTCTCTCACCTCCTGGAGCTCCCACACTGCTGCCCAAGTCACCTTCCAGACAGAGCATGATCTTTCGGGTCAAATCCTGGATCTACCATTTCCTTGGTTTCAAATCATGGATCAACTACTGACTAGCTGTGTGGCCTTGGGCAGGAGACCTGATTTCTCTGAGTCTTGGTTTCCTCCTCCGTGCATGGAACCTTGCCCTCGGGGAGCGGTGAGGCAGGCCGCCTGGCTCTCATCTGTTGTTGTCTGTCTGACACCAGCCTCCCTTCTGGTGACAGCCTCTGATTGTCCTCTGGACAACCACCCCTCCCACCCACAGTCCACAAGGCTCAAGTCGAGCTGTCCCTGCCTCTAGCAGCAGCAGGGCTTGAGCCCAGGCCTATCAGAGTCAGTGACTAGTTCAGGGAGGGGACCCAATTGCTACAATTCTTGGGAAAAAGGTACTGTCTTCCCTCTGGGCATTTTAAAGCGGGTAAGATATAATCCCAGAGCTGCTGGTGACCATCTACAAAAGGCAAACCTGCTACAGACTGAAGGAAATCCAGCTGAGAACTGGGGAGAGAAATGGCTCATGCCATTATGTGAGCACCTGGATCCAGGCCAGCCTGCAGCCAGTTTTCACTCAAGCGAGTCAAGAAATTCTTCTTTTTGCTTAAGCTGGTTGGGTGGGGTTTCTGTCACTTACAACCAAGAGTCCTGACTGACGGGTAAGCGGTCACAGATTGGTGACTCCCTCACACTCTTACTGACCTGTATGCTCTGTAAGTGTATGGGACTTGGCCCAGGGGATCAAAATCTACAAAGAAGGAGAAGGCCTCCAGAAACCGCACACTCTGGCCTACCCAGTGAAGGGGCCTGAAGGAGGGACAGGAGAAGCAGTGGAGCCCTGGATTGGAGGCCTCCAATGCTAGGCTAAGGCTTTATTCCCTTTTTTTAAAAAAATATTTATTTATTTATTTATTTGGTTGTGCTGGGTCTCAGTTGCAGCAGGCGGGCTCCTTAGTTGCGGCTCACCGGTTCCTTAGTTGCGGCTCGCCAGCTCCTTAGTTGTGGCATGCAAACTCCTAGTTGCAGCATGCATGTGGGATCTAGTTCTCTGACCAGGGATCAAACCCGGGCCCCCTGCATTGGGAGCGCGGAGTCTTAACCACTGCGCCACCAGGGAAGTCCCATTCCTGATGGTCAAACAGGATTCCTTGGGGACCCTTCCTCTTGCCCACCCCTTAAATGTTACTGTCCCTTCTTTTATGTTTGTCCTTTGTCCTCACTCTTCTGTTCAGAAGGGTGGGGAGAACAGATGGGCCTCTGGGAAGTCCACAGTCCCATGAAAGGATATGCCCAGTTTGTGCACACAGTGTCTTTCTGAGGAGAAGGCCTGTGATTTTCTTCCCATTCACAAAGCAGTCTCTGATCTAATGAGCTTGAAAGGCTTCTCCACACCCCCTCCAGGTGAGCCCTCTGGCCTTGCACTATTAGGACAATGTGTTGGGCCCTTCACTGGACTGTCTTCTTTCTTCATTTCATTTTACTCAATATATTCTCACAACAGCCCAGTGGTTTAAGTGTTATTACATTTTACAGAGGGGGAAGTTGAGGTGCAGAGAGATTAAATGATGGTTTTTGTACAAAAGGTTGTTTAGGAATGGCCATCCTGGTTCTGCCACTTGCCCACTGTGTGACCTTGAAAAAGTTGCTTCTGTGTAGGCAGTCCCCTGGGACAGCTGATAATTGGCAAAACCTGGATTGGAACCTAGATCTGATGCTTCTGAAAATGTCTCCCATCTCCATAGCAACAATGCCCTGGTCCTATCTCTAGCGCAGGTGTGCCTCCTGAGGCCAGCTCCAGTAGGATATTGGGCTCACCCCAAAAAGGACCGGGGTGGCTCCTTCCCAAAGCCCAGTATCACTGTGGGAGCAGGCGTGACCCTCAGGAGCCCCTCATGGAAACAGAGGTGCCACTCACCCTCAGGAGTTCCTGGAGGGGCAAGCTCGGCCCCCGACACCCACTGATGGCAGCCAAGGTGGTAGAAGAAGATGCTATCTTCATAGCACTTTTCCTCCTGGTAATGGGTGTGCACGTTGCCCCCTGGGAAAGGAGGAAAGGGGCACAGCTGGCAAGCCTGGGGGAGGTGAGGACACCCCTGCAGGGAGCCTCAGCTCAGCCTTGGGCCTCTGGCAGGCAGGCAGGTAGGTGGGATCGGGGAGCCTCCTCACCATAGACCACCATGTAGTTGCCCAGGACACTGGCTGTGTGAAAGGCCCGCTCCCGTGGGCCCTGAAGCCCATCCCGGCCCTTCAGGGTGGTCCACACACGCCGATCCACGTGGAAGAGGTCGGTGGAGTTCACCCGCACAGAGAACCTGCAGGGGAGGGGTGGAGGAGGAGCTTGAGGCAGGAAGGGGCTCTCTCCCGCCTCTGGGCTCTTACGAGTGGGGTGATCACCCATAGTTGAGACTGGCTTTACTGGATTTATATCCCCTCAGAACTAGAAGCTCCTCATGGGCAGGACCCAGGTTTGATTGATCTCTGGGTTCCCTGCATAATCTAGCCAGGGCTAGACACCAAGCAGGGGTTGGTTAAATGACTGGATGAGTGGGAGTGCGTGGGGAAGCAAGTGACCAAGAGATTGAATGACAGACTAGAGAATGTGTGAGTCGGGGAGTAAATGAGTGAATAAACAAATGAGTGAATGAATGACAGACGGGGTGACTGAATGACTGCAGGGGTCTATCAGTGGGCAAAGACCATTAAAGCATAAAGGCCCAGGGTGTTAGGCCAGGCCTGGCCCTGCAAGGCATGGGTTGTGGGGCAGGTGACTCACCGGGCAGTGGAGGGCCGGTGTCCACCGTAAACCAGCAGGGCACGCGACGGGGCATGGAACACCATGGAATGGCCAGTGGTGGCAGGGGGCCGCCCACCTGCCGGAATCACCTGCTCCCAATAGCCCCCACTGGTGCTGTCGAGGCGGAAACGGAAGAGGCCAGAGGAGAAGAGGTCGTGCTGGGTGCGGCCACCAGACACATAGAGCCAGATGCTGTCCACTAGGGCTGCTGCATGACCTGCCAGGCCTGGCGGCCCTGAGGAACTGGAAGCAGCTGGTGCCAGAAGCTCCCAGTGGCCACCGCCCAGTGGGCTAAAGGCCCAAACGTCACTGGTAAGGGAGCCGTCAGCCAACTCACCACCCATCAGCACCAGGGAGCCGGCCCAAGCCACAGCCACGTGGGAGTGACGGGCAGCCTGTGAGGAAGAGACCAGGAGACAGAGATGGAGAGGGAAACAGATGGTGACACAGAGAAAGAGAAAGACAAAGAGAGATGCAGAGACAGGGCAAGATGGAGAGACAGAGATACAGAGAAAGAGAAGGTGAGAGAGGGGCAGAGATAAAGACAGAGACATGCAAAGAGAGAAAAGAAGAGAGATGGACCCAGAAAGACAGACACATGCGAATAAAAAGACAGGTGTGACAGAGAAACACAATAAGAGAAGGCGGAGTCAGGGAGAAATGACAGAGACCAGTAGAGAGAGTAAGAGGTATAACCCAGAGAGAAGGAGACACAGAGACCGAGAGAGAGCAGACGACCAAGAGTCAGAAACAAAAACCGAAAGACGGACCAAGAGAGACAGGAGACACACAGAAAGGTAAGATGCAGAAAGGAAGATAAACGAAGAAGAAAGAAAATCAAAGACAGAAAAGCAGAAGCGGGAGGTGTAGTGGTCATGTATCACACTGCGGGAGTTGAGGGTGTGCAGGGTGATGGGGTCGCTCTGGGGCGCCCTGGCTGGGTCTGACAGAGTGGACAGGCACCTCCAGGCAGGGCAGAGGCGGGGTCCATACCGGGGCAGGACTCAGGTCCCAGCGCTCCCAGGTGTTGGCAGAGAAGTTGTACAGGACGAGGTCACCCAGGGCGCTGTTGAGGTTCTGGCCTGTGGAGAGGTGGACAGTCTCAGGCCCTGGCCACAGGCTGCCAGGCCTCTAGACCCCAGACTCATATCCCATCTGCTCACCTCCGAAAACAGCCAGCAGCCCCGGTGGGGACAGGAAGGCACCAGCCGCCCCAATACGGGCGGAGAAGGCGGGGTCCCCGGCACTCACGTTGTGCCACCAGCCAGCCCCCTGGTTCTCCCACAGATGCAGGTCACAGGCGCGTCCCAGGAAACCAGGCTCACAGCGGCACGGTCCCAGGGGCTGGGGGGAATGGGGCACAAAGGCAGGGACAGAGAGAGAGAGAAAGAAACAGACAGGGAGCAGAGAGAGAGCCAGAGTGAGACAGATGGAGCAAAACGGAGGAGAGAGATGAACAGGAAAGGAGAGGATGGAAAAATAAAGATAGAGAGGCAAAGAAAGAGACAGGAAGGAGACAGGCCAACAGACAGAGGCAGAGATGGACACACAGACACAATCAGAGGGAGGCAGAGAAGAGGAGAAACGAAGACAGACCAACAGAAAAAGGGAAAGGAAAAAGAAAAAGACCCAGAAAGGAAAATGAGGACAAGATAGAAAGACAGGTTGGAGAAAAAAAAACTGATGAAGTCAACGTCGGCCTGGGCTGGAAGAGCTCAGATCCAGGGAGGTCAAGGCAGAGAGGGCTCAAGGCGTGATCCAGTCCCAAAGCTGGATATGCAGGGTTCAGGCCCAAGGTCAGTGGTCAAAAGTCAGAAGTCATGGCTGGGGACCCAAGGCCAGACAGAGCGGCTGGGTGGGAGGGTGGAGTCAGGCCTGGCACGAGGAAGGCAGGCAGGTTCACAGGTGAGAAGTGGGCTACAGGTGAGGTCGGGAGTGAGCTCAGGCAGAGGAGGGGCCCCCAGTGAAGGTGGAGTGGAAGTGGAGTGACAGGTCGGGGGAGTGGGATCTGGAAGGAGAGGGAGAACTGTAGGAGGAGGCAGGGTCCCTGGCGGGGTCAGCGTCATGGCGAGGATAGGATGGCAGGGGTTGTTTCAGGCAGGGGCAGAGTCAGGTCTAGGACATGGGAGTGGTGGCTGTGATCACAGGGCAGGGCCCCAGGGGGACACAGCTGGGGGCAGGCTCACCGAGGCGCAGGTGCCATGGCTGCCACAGTAGGCTGGGCACTCCTGCAGGCCGCAGTCAGGGCCCCCCCAGCCCGGCTCACAGACACACACCCCTGAGGGCTGGCACTGCCCATGGCTGTAGCAGTCCCCCGGGCACAAGGAGAAGCGGAATGAGGCATTGAAGCCTAGCAGGTTGTAGTTGGCATCACTGAAGAGGTGCAGCAGCATCTGCAGGCACAAGGTGGGAAGGGCTCTGGGGCTGGACTGGGAGGGGCTCCACTCCTGCCCCCACCCCACCCTGGGGTCCCCATCTGCTTTCTTTGTCTCCCTCCACCTTTCTTTGTCCCTGTATCCTTCTGACTGATGTCAAGTCCCCCCGACTTTTGTTTCCCTCTGTGTATCTGCCCCCATCCTGCACACTCCACTCAGATCCTCCAGCCACAGCCCCGCAGCCGGGCCCCACCAACCTTGCCTGAGGAAGCCTCAATGGGCGGAGGCCGGGTGCTCCCACTCAGGCTGGCAAGCAGGGGCCCGCGGGGGGAGTCACCATCATACACGAACAGGTAGTCATACGTGCATTCTGTGTCCAGGAAAAGGAAGTCCAGCAGGATCCGGTACTGGGAGCTCGGGGCTGAGCGGTGAGAACAGGTGAGCCAGGCTCAGATGCAGACCCTCTCCCCATGCCTCCATGCAGCGCCCCCACAAACACCAAGCCCTGCTCCTCGTAACGCTGGGATGGGGGCCCAAAGATGAGTCGGACCTGGGCCTTGCCTTCAAGGGGCTCCCAGGCTCACAGCCCAGGGAGGTCAGAGCTGCGACAGCAAGAGGGACAGAAGCTCAAAGAAGAAATTACAGCTGAACACCGCCTCCTATTCAGATGGAGAAACTGAAGTGCAGAGAGAGGAACCCCATCCCAGTGGTCACACAGAACTTCCTACTTTTTTTTTTTTTTTTTTTTTTGCGGTACACGGGCCTCTCACTGTTGTGGCCTCTCCCGTTGCGGAGCACAGGCTCCGGACACACAGGCTCAGCGGCCATGGCTCACGGGCCCAGCCGCTCCGCGGCACGTGGGATCTTCCTGGACCGGGGCACGAACCCGTGTCCCCTGCATCGGGAGGCAGACTCTCAACCACTGCGCCACCAGGGAAGCCCCCCATTTATTCTTGAGCCTCAGACATGCCCAAGCCTGAGGGTCAGTCCAGGCATGAGCAGAGAGGCATACTCCCAGATGGAAAAGGGCCTCTGTGAGGGTCCTCTGTTCCAGGCTCAACAGAGCTCTCAGGGAAGAGGTCCCTTTCTTCCCCCTGGCCAAAGATTGAAACTTGGAGCACCACAGCTCCTCTCTGCCCCCCACCCAGGGTCTCTTCTCTCTGTTTATTGTATTGAATAGTAGCTAAGGGCACAGACTCTGGAGCCAGACTGCCTGGGCTCCAATCTTGGCTCTGCCACTTACTAGCCACTAGCTGTGTGACCTTGGGCAAGTCAGCTAACCTCTCTGGATCTGTTTCTTCATCCGTAAAATGGGGATATAATCACTCTGATGGATTCAAACTTCTTGGCCACTAATCCCATCAAGAGATGATGGCTGACTCCCGGCCCCTTGTATCTGGGAAGAGCCTCAGAGACTACCTTGGCCAATACACACCAGAAGTGATGCTCTGGGACTTCCGAGGCTAGATCAGAGGAAGCCTGCAATTTTTACCTGGGCCTCGTAGAATACTCCTCAGAACCCAGCTGTCATGCTATGAAGAGCCAAAGTCACATGGAGGGGCCATGTGTAGGCGTCCCAGCTGTCATCCCCAGCTGAGCTTCCAGCTGACAGCCGGCATCAACTGCCAGCCCTGTGAGGGAGCTTTCTTGGATGCCCGGCCCAGGTGAGTGTTCAGATGACTGCAGTTCCCACTGGTCTGACTGCGACCACATGGGAGGCCATAATGGATAATGCACCTAAAGTGCTTATGATAGGGCCTAGCACTCCGTAATGCTACTACTCCTAGCACTGTCGCTCTTCTTGCTCTCTGCCAGGTCCTGGCTGCAGAAGGTTCTCTCATCCCACGTCTCCCACTAGGGGCTCAGGGAAGGCTTGTGGGCTCGGGAGACTCGGAGACCTGAGTTTCAGCTCTGCACCTGACCCTAGGCCAGCCCTGTTACCCATGCTCCTCAGTACACTCATCTGCATACTGGAGATGCTCGTCCACGATTCACGAGCTGTGTGATCTTGCGCCAGTTCCATGGCCTCTCTGGGCCTCAGTTTTCTTGATGTAAAATGGGGATAATTCTCCTCAGCCACCAAGGCTGGTATGAAGATCCCAGATGGTGATTCTAACACGCCAGCCCAGGCCTTGTCCTCCCTCACCAGGACCACTGATCCAGCCTCCTTCCTGGCCTCCTGGCCTGTGATGACATGGGTCCCTGAGGGATCTCCCCAGCTCGACATCTGGCCCTTACCCTCCCCTGCTCAAAAGCCCTCCATGGCTCCCCACCATCTCCAGGTGAAAGTCCAGCTCCCTAACCTGGTGTTTGGAGTCTCAACTTGTCTCACATCACCCCACGGCTTACAGCTCTATCAGGAGCTGGGCCTGTGCACAAGTTCCTCTCTCTGTCTAGAGCACATTCTCCCTTCCGGCCAGCAAACTTGCCCACCTTCTCCAAGAAGCCTTCCCTGATGCCCCCTGGCTGGGTTAGGTGCCCCTCTAGGTTCTCACTTTCCAATACGACCTTCATTCCTCTGGGCCAGGACCACCTGTGTCCAGGTGTGTCTCCGCTGCAGCCTAGGAGGCCCACAGGACAGGGCCTGGGCCTACTCGTCTTGGGGATCCCTCCCCGACACTGCCCAGCACAGGGCCTGGTATTGAGCAAGGGCTCAGGAAATACTGGATGAAGGAAGGAAGAGATGCACAAGACAGAATACTGAAGTTGGCAGCTCTCCCTCAGGCTCTGGCCAGAGCCCCCAAGAACATCACACATAGACCCCGAGCTGTGGTCTGGAGAACGCAGAAGAACAATTCAGCCAGGCCAGGCAACCAGACCTCCCAGAATCTTACCAGCCTCAGCCAAACTATAAAGCTCTGTTCCTAGAATCACAACAAGCACATCTTTGCCAAGTGCCCACCAGGGGCCGGCTCACCATCTGCCTTCCCCAAGTTCCACCTGAAGTTCAAGTCCTCCTGTTTCTGCCCAACATGGGCCTAACCCCCAAGCCATCCTGGACAGAGATCTGATCCTAAATGCCCTTGCTTTTCAAAGGCGTATGCCTCTTATTCATGAGGATGTTATGAGGACTGGGCACAATGAAGTGTGAACACGGTACAAAAGTAAGTGGGTCAGTTGCTTATTTTTTAATAGATGGGGGAGCATGTTGGTTCTTAGAGGTGATGGACATTGGGAAGGATGGGAGCTCAAGGGGGGTCCAGAAGTCTCCTGGACTCCTTCTTACCCCAACATCCAGCCAATCGGTCCCCCATGTCTCATTGGTGAAACTTCACAAATCTCTCAAGTGTTTTCTGTGCCTCTCCACCCCCTTAGTTCCTGCCCCAGTTCAGAACTCATCCTCTCCCACAAGACTAGCACACCAAGTCTCCAGTCCACCCCCCACCCAGCCTGAGAGCGATGCCCCACTCCTGCTCAAAATCCCCCTTTGGCTCCCCATCAATCCCAAGAGAAAAGTCAAGCTGCTCAGCATGACATTCAAGGCCCTTCTTCCCCTCCTTCTGGTGCCCTCCGCTCCTCCCAGCCAACAGTTTAGCCAGACCAGACAAGCCTAGACATGGCTCGGAGACCCACCAGCCCCTCTTTTGTCTTCCTAGAGGCTGTTCCCTTTTCTCACCCGGTAAACTTCTATGTATGTTTCAGAACACTGCTCTGGTGGCTCCTCCTCTGTGACCCCCAGCAGAGTCTTCTCACTCCTCTAGGCCCGACTACCCAACCCTGCACCTCCTTCGGTCTCAGCCCTGAGCACACCGGGGGCTGAATGTCTGTGTCCATCCCCAACCAGGCTGGAGCTCTTAAAGGCCGGAGAATGATTTATACCTCTAACACATACACACACTTCCCATCCTCTTCTCACCCCCTAGACAGGAATGGCGCCCAAGATGGGGACAAACACACTCATCCCCCCAAAACATGCTTCATCCATACCCCACACAACAGCCAAGGAGATCTTCTAAAACGTAAATTAAATCATGTCTTTCCCCTGCTCAAAACCTTCCATAGATGCCCAGTGTCCCCAGGCAAAGACCAAGCTCCAAAGGCTGCAAAAGGAGGCCCTGCACGATCCAGACCCTGTCACACCTCTGGCCTTTGCCCAGGACTTCCTCTGGGGGACTCCCACCTCTCCCTGGAGGCCAGCTCCTCATCCACTGCCAAGGGAGCCTTCCTGGACTTCTCCAGCCACTGCCTTGGATTTCTCTTTCACCTCCCTATTGCCCTCAGGACACAGCTCAAATATCACAAGGTCAGGGCTTCCCTGGTGGCGCAGTGGTTCAGAGTCCGCCTGCTGATGCAGGGGACACGGGTTCGTGCCCCGGTCTGGGAACATCCCACATGCCACGGAGAGGCTAGGCCCGTGAGCCATGGCCGCTGAGCCTGCGCGTCCGGAGCCTGTGCTCCGCAACGGGAGAGGCCACAATAGTGAGAGGCCCGCATACCGGAAAAAAAAAAAAAATCACAAGGTCCTACACCACCTGCTTCCTCCCAACCCTCCAGCCTCTGGCTCATTGTTTGTCTTCTTAGATTCTGTGTCCTAGCATACAGATTTCTAGTTCCTCAAAAGCATCATATCCTCCTGTTTCCAGGCCTTTGCACAGGCTCTTCTTCTTACCTGGAATGCCCTTTTGCTCTCTCCTGCACATGCCTCTGGTCTCAGGTATAGCCCAGGCTAAGTCAGATGTCATCTCTGGGATTCCCACTCCCTGGGGGTGGGTTTGTTTCCTCCACTAGACTGGGAGCCCAGGAGGGTAGAGATGGGGCCTTTGCACAGGCTGTTCCCGCTTCCTGAAATGACTTTCTCCTCCTCCTGGCTGATTCCTATTGGTCCTTTAGGTCTCAGCTCAGACACCTCCTCCAGGAAGCCTTCTCTGCTCTCTCCTACCCAACAGGTCAGGCACCTCCTCTGGGCTCCCCAGGCCCGTGGGGTTCCTCCATCACAGCCCCTACCACTCTGGACTGGACTGTCTGTTAACATGTTTGCCTCCCCCACTGGATTCCAAGACCCAAGTCATCGGGGATTGCTGGGGCTGTGGAGGTCTCTGCTATGTCCCAGAGGCAAAGACAATGTCTGGCACATGAATGACTGAAAAAAATGCTTTTATTGAAGTACTTAAAAAAGGACAACATTAATAATCCTAAGACCATTTACTGGGCATTTATTACGTGCCAGGCACAGTAAATACCTGTTCTCATTCAAGTCCAACAGCCCTATGAGGGGAGTACTATTACTATCCACACTTGCACGGAGGGAAAGCCGAACCTCAGAGGAAGGAAGCCACCTGCCCAAATTCACAAAGCTAGTAAGAAGTGGAACCCAAATTTGAAGCCAGGTGGTTGGGCTCAGAGCCTGAGTTTCTAGCAGTTACTCAGAATACCTCTCACTGATGCTTCTGACTTGTAATTGTCCATCTGAGTCCGGGTGCAACCCCCCCATCAGACTTCAAGGCCTTCCAAGGCAAGGCCTAGGCTGGCTGCACTTTAGAGCAAAGGGCCTGCACCAGAACCGGTTCTGGGAACATGGTGAGTGGATGCAAGACTGCACAAATGAATGAATTAGCGCACCAGCCAGTGTGTGACCCACACGGCCCCACTCACCCTCGATGAGCCACTCGCAATTGCCATTGACGCTGTAGTTGCCCGCACCATCTGTCACGAAGCCTGGCGCCTCCCGCAGCACTTGCCGCTGTCCCTTGCAGTCCCCTGCCCGGGCCCCAGGGGACAGTGGCCCCAGCACGGCCAAAGATAGAGCCAGCGCCGCAGCCAGAGCCCGGCCCAGGGCCATCGCTGCCTCCAGCACTGACCCTTACAGAGGGACGGGTCCTAAAGACCCGGAGAAGCCCCTCCACCCGGTTTGAAGACCTGCAAATGCGACCTCTATAGATGGGACATGGCCTTGTAGACCAGGGAGGTCCAGGAGTCGCTGTCCCCGCGAAGGGAACCGCCACTGTGGATGGGCTCTGGAAACCGAGGGGTGGGCCCTTATAGACCCATGGAAAACCCTGTAAATGGGGTCGTTACGTACGGGGCAGACCCCTAGGGGCCACGGGAGTCCCTTATAGACATGGGCCCCCATACGCTGGCTGACCCCATAAACGGGCCGCTGCAGGCCGAAATGGACCTTATAGACCACTGGGTACCCAGTGGGCGAAGGGCTCTACAGCTCGGCGGGGGCCTACATAGAGTGCGGGCCGGGCCTGGCCCGGAAGGTCCTCCGGCAGAGACGCTCCTCCAGCCAGGGGAGGGGCGCGAGCGGGTGCCCAGGGCAGAGTCAGTCTTCAGGGGCTCAGGCCTGGACACCACAGACGAACTCCCTTGCTCACCCACCCGCGCCTCCCTTCCGAGCCGGATGAGCCAGATCAGAAAGATGAAGGGACGCTCGGGCCGGAAGACCCGCTTGGAGGGCGAGAGGGCGGGGTCCGAGTGGCCGCGATGGGAGGGAGGACGGAGAGGAGGCGAGAGTCGCGGAGACGCAGGTCAGAGCGGCCCTGGGATGATTGCGGAGCACCCAATCCCACCCCTCCACAGAGGGAGACTTCCGGAAACTTCCCCGCCCATTTGTTCCTAAACGCATGCGCAGCAGTGACCTCCTTGGCTAGCGAAGTGAGAATCACACATGCGCAGGGCTAAAATCGTAACCCGAACTCCCGGCGCAGGTGGCTGAGCGAAGCGTCGGCCACTGGAGGGCGCCTCTACCTCTAACTGGGGAAGAGAAGGTAAAAATAAAGAAGCCGTACAATAAGAGGACTCTGCTAGATGATGATTCATATTTTCAGGGCTCCCAGATTCTGGGTCAACAAAAGGTCAGGTTATGCAGGCCCCTTCCAAGATACCATTTCACAGTTGGGCGCACTGTGGTCCCGAGCCTGGAACGGTTCTTGCTCAGCCCCGTGTCTGAGCACTGTCAAGATGTAAAAGAGCCCATCTTAAAGATAAAAACTCAACGAATCCTCTTTATTTTGGCAAGAAGGGGAAAAGAGTCTTTCTGCCAAGGACCTGAGGGAGGGCCTCCGGGATGGAGATAGGGTGGACAGAGTACGGGTCCTAGGTCACAGAGATCCCAAGGGAAGGTATAAGTCGAGACAAGCTTCACAACATCCGTCCCGGGAGCGGTGGCTCGGGGTCGCGGAGTCCTGGAGAGTCACAGGCAGGGTCCCGGCGATCGTCACTGGTGTCCGGGGTCCGGCGGGGTCAGAGGTCTCGGAGGGGGCCAGGGGGCCGAAGGTCGCGGAACAGCGGGAGCCCAGAATCCGGTGCCGCTCGGGGCAGGGGCTGAGGGAGGGGACGGGGAGAGCGGCTCCCGCGGGACCGTTTGGCACAGGAGTCGGGGGAAGGGTCGGGAGCGGGACACTACGCACCCCTACCTGGGCGCGCGGGGTGGGGAGGTTTGGGAAGGCCGGGGTTGGCAGAGCCCTGGGGCCGGGATAGAGCGGGGATCCGGAGCCCGGCCGGGGCCCGGCGCGCGGCCCATGGGGCAGGCGCGGGCAGGGGTGCTCAGACCGGGGGTGCGGTGCCCCCGGCCGTGTGCATGCTGAAGTATTCGGTGAAGCCGGTGTGCGGCGCCGCTGTCTGGGGCACGAGCGGCTGGTAGGGCGGCGTCGGGCCATCCCAGCTCGGGTCGGCCGCCTTGGGGAACCGAGAGGAAGGGGGCGGGGAGGCCGCGCCCGGCTCGGCCATGGTCGCCACGCGGCCCCTCGGGGCCACCGCCGCCGCCACCGCTGTCTCCTCCACCTGCTTCCCGGCCTGGGAGGGGGGTCAGGGTCAGAGGCCGTCCAGGACCCACGGGGGGCAGATGCGGCCCCGAAGGCCCGTCCCTCTTCCCCAGATGATCCCCCCTCCCGAGGTGTGGGCGCAGGTGTCAGTCAGGGGCGCCTGGACAGTGGAGCCAGGTACTCAAGGGGCGGCGTCGGGGTGCGCCGGGCAAACTCCGGCGGCGGCCGGGGAGGCGGGGGAGAACCGCGGAAGGCCGCCGGCGGCGGGGGCACCGCGCGGGGTGTCTGAGGGGGCGTACGCAACAGCGCCAGGACCCAGTCCGGCAAGGTGGGCGCGGGCGCCGGGGGACGGTCGCGGCGCGGCGTTGGGGCTCTGGGGGTGCGAAAGGCAGGGGGTGGGCTCAGGCGCCTGGACGTGGAGGGCGGTGGAGGGGCCGGGAGCGGGGTCAAGTACTCCAGGGGCGGCGCCAGCAGCTCCTCCGGCGCCGGGGCCGCGGGGCTTACGCAGGAGGTGGGCGGGGGGATGGAGAAGAGCTCCGTGAAGTTGGGCACCGAGTCGCTGATGAACGTCACGTTCCCGTAGACGTGTTCCGGGAAGGCCTTGTCTCCGGATTGGCTTCCTCCGGGGCCTGGGGCTCCGGCCGAGGCGATCTGCGACGTGCGCACGTGGTACGGGAAGTTCTTGTTGGCCGCCGAAGGGCGTGTCATGATCTGGGGCGAAGGTGGGGTGCAGGTTAGAGAAGGACTGTCCAGGCCTCAGGCTGCCTCCATAAACATGAGGCCCTGAGGATTCCCCTTCACTTGACATCCCCGCTTCCCTGAAACCCTTCAACTGGATTAGGCGCCTCCTCTAACCCCCCGCAGTGCCCTGGCCTCTAACCTTTCCCGTCCATCACAACTCTTACTACTCTGCCGATGCTTCCTCCATCAGAGCCCTGATCAGCCAGTTATCACTGAATGGTTAAGCTTCAGCAACCTACTCTGTCTAGTATGATAGCTACTAGCTATATGTGGCTATTTAAATTTAAATTAATCAAAATTAAACTAAAACTTTCATTTCTCAGTCACACTAGCCACATTTAAGTGCTCAATAGCCACATGTGGTTAGTAGCTATTGTATGGGACGGCACAGATTGTAGAATATCTTCATAAACACAGAAAGTTCAATTGGACAGCAACTGACAGACTCTAGAATGTTAGCTCCAAGAGGGCAGGTACTTGACTGTTCTCTTCCCTGCTGAATCCCCAACACCTTTAGAACAGTGCCTGACACATACAAGCTCTCAATAAATATTGGCTGAATGCAGAGATGTCTCCTGAATTAGCTGGCAGGCCATGAGGGCAGGGACCGGGTGTGACCCTAGCACTGCAACACGGGAGGCCAGCACAGTCCCTCTAAGGTAGTTGCTGAATAAGTGAACAAGGAGCTGAAACCGAAGAACAGTAGAGTGCCAGAGGTGGAGCTGTGCTGAGCTAACATGAGCATTTTTAGGAAGGAAACTGGTTGAAGGTTAAGTATAACAGAAAGGGCACCCCACCTCCCAGCCCCACAGCTCACTGAATGTGGGATCTGGGGCACATTGATTAAACTCCCAGAGCCTCACTGCAGAAAAGGGGTTACAGTGCCTACTTGGAAAGATGAAGAGAGGGTGGAAATGAAAACCACTGGTGCAGAGCCTGGCACATGGTGGGTTCTCAGCATTTCTCCTCTCTCTGTCTCTTTGTGACTTCCTGGAACAGAGCCTCAAGAGGGACTGTCCCGGGAAAGTGAGTCTGTACCTAAGGTTCTAGGGTAGAACATGCGGGACCTGGCCCCCTCAGTGGCTCAGTATATTCCCTGCAAAGAATACGTGGTGGACCCCTTGAGTCAGGAGCCGGGGTCTTCAGCAATGCCTATTTCCCTGTGTGATTCCTTCTTATGCCAGATCTTGTGGTCTGCTGGAGAAGGATGGGGTTCAAAGTCCCCCTGCCCCCCACCACCAAAGGCCATGGAGCCTGGCAGGTCACCTCCCTTCTCTGGGCTTTAGCTTCCCCTCTCTGTTTAGTGGGTTCAGTGATGGTTATCCATCCTGTCTGGGGTTGCTCTGCCAATTAAACAAGAGGACGAAATAAATGCACGTGAGTGTTCCCAACATGAAACAGAGGCTGGTTCGAGACAGGTGTCCATTGAATGGTGGGTGGATGGGTGGATGGGTGGATGGATGGATGGATGGATGGATAGAAGAACTGTCAGCCAGAAGGGCAGATAGGATGTAAACCGAGGCAAAGAAGAGGTTTGGTGCTCAAACCCTCTGCTGCCATTCAGATTTAGGCCCCCTGAAGCCCCAGCCTGACCCACCCCAGTTGCTTCTTCCTGTGATAGAGCAGCAGAGATGGAAGAATGGGGGTGGGGTGGGGGGAGGAGAGACCAAGGTGCTTAGGGAAGGCAGTGGGGATACAGAAGGGAAGAGTGAGAGTCTAGGGACCCAGGGTCAGGATGGAAATGGGGAGGGGGGCAAAGAAAGAGGGTGGGGCTGGGGGAAGAGGCCAGGACACAAAAGTGGGAGAGAGGAATAGAAGAGGGTGGACTCTGGGGGATACAGTGGAATAGCCTGCCAGAACCCAGCAGGCTCTCAATAAGTGTCTATTGAATGACTAAAGGGATGAAGTGAAGGAAATGGATCAAGAGCTCAGAACAGAAGGTTCAGGCAGCTCAGGCGTGGAGAGCCTCATGCATCCTCCACCCATTGGTTTCCCATCCCCAACTGGATGCCCAGCCTCACCAGGAACACGCCGTGGGCATACAAATGGATCCCCAGCTGGATGCCATTGACAATCTTCTCCCGGGCCCACTTGGGGATCCCAAAGTTGGCGATTAGGGCCATGACCGGAACTGCAAAGAACCTGAAGGGGAGGTATTGGGTCTGTAGAGACACTGTCCCTGCCTTCCACCCCACCCCATGGCCCCAAATACCCTGCTATGCACACACATAGGTCCCAAGTGAGTCCCAAACTGGAGGGAAGCCCGTGTGACCTTCAGAAGCCAGAGGTTAAAAGGAGACAGGAATCCCACTGGCATGGGAAATTGGGGGGGGGGCAAGGAGTAGGTTGAATTTAACTCAGTTCTATCCCACCCCAATCCTGGCACCTGATAGGAAATCTATAGATGTTTGATGAATGAATTAACATATGATTAAAACAATTAAGGACTTACTGCATGCCAGACCTGTTTCTAAGCATTTCACATATATACGCTCATCTAACTCTCACAGTGACTCTATGAGGCAGGTACAACTTCCATCCCCATTAAACAGGTGAGGAAACCGAGGCAGAGAGAATTTAATTGACTTGTATAAGGTCACACAGTTTACAAGCTTTAGAACTGGGTCTAAACCCAGGCAATCTGGCTTAGAATCCATCTACTTTACTGCTGTGTTATGTTGAATAAAAAATATCACAACTAGCTTTTATTGGACATTTTACTATATGCCAGACTCGAAGCCCTCATCTGTTGCCCTATGCATGCTCAAGATAACCCTTTACAGGAGATACCCCTGACAACCTTTCTTTATGGGTAAGTAACCTGAGGCACTCTTTTTTTCACTTTGGGAAAGTTATTCTTTCCAGGTTACAAAGTGAGTAAGTGGCAGACTCTGGTGACAGCTGCCTAACTTGAAAGCCCGTCTGCCTCTAAGAGGAGGGTTTGAGTTGGGAACAGCCATTTTTGAGAAGCCGGGGAAGGCAGGGACAGGTTGGGGCCCCAGCACGTCTCACCAGAGGGTGTAGGCAGCAAAGAACGGCACATAAAAGGGCTGCTTCTCTGGGAAGTGGCGCAAGGAGATGAGCACGGCATAGCAGAACCACACGTAAGCTGCCACCTGTAGCCCGATGAGCCCGTAGCCTGCTGGCGACTCATACGTGTACAGTACCTGGCCCGGGTCAAAGAACTGGACCCAAGGGAGAAGGCTGGTCATAGCCCTGGCCTCCAACCCTCCACACAGGGACCCCAGACCCCACCCTCAGGTACCCAAGGTGCAGAGGTACTTGGTCAGGACAGAAGCAGCAGGAGAATGAGAGAGAGATGAAAGCATATAGAAGTAGAGAGAGAGGGCGAAAAGATAGAGAATATATCTGCTACCATGGGCCCAACACAGGGGGCTAAACAGCACCATGTGTAAGCTTTTCCATTTGCATCAACTTGATGAAGTAGGTCTTATTTTCACCCCACTTCACAGAAGGGGAAACTGAGGCTAAGCAGGAAGACTGTCGGCCAAAGTCAAGGTGATATAAAGCCTTAGAGAAGTCCCCTGGGGTAGGTAAGATCCTCCTAATTTTACAGAAGAGGAAACAGGCCCAGAGAGGAGGGCCATCAGCCAAGGTTAGCCAGCTGGGAAGTGGGAGAACCAGAGCGGAATCCAGGTCTGTGTGACTCCTGAACCTAATCACGACACTAAGCATTAAATGTGACAGACAGTGAGAGACAGAGGGAGGAGGAAGAGAGCTACTCCGAGATGGTGAAGAGGGGAGGAACGCACTTAGACAGATGGGAAGGCGGAAAACCACAGAGTGGGAGAGAGAGAGCCAGGAAGAGCGCGATGTGGGGAAGGGCTAGCAGACAGGTGGAAGAGGCCACCAAAAGCTTTGAAGGGCGAGCAGGATGGGGCAGAGCCTGAGCAGTGGCAGGCAGGACTCACCTCGACCTCGTAGATGAGCAGCACCACGTGGGTGAGGGTGTACAGGGTCATGTAGACAGACAACTTCACCGAGCCCGAGTGGCTGATGCGGCCCCTGGCGGCAGGCCGTGAGGGGGGACAGCAGGGGTGGGGGCCGTCAAGAGAGGAGGGGGCAGCCACCCCCCCAGCCCAATCTCTGCCCTGCTCCCTAGCCCAGCCACCACCACCCCCGACAGTGGTCCCTCCCGCCCCAGCCTGGGCACCGTGTCACCGTGAATCCCTTCCCCAGAAGGATGAGCATCAGCAGGAAGATGAGGAAGCTGGACGAGAAGAGCAGCTTGGCTGGTAGGGGGAGGAGAGGGCAGCTCAGACACAGTCTCAAATTGGAGAGGAGCCCCAGCACCCTCCCGGGCCCACTTCATTCTCACCCAAGATCTTCAGACTCTCATTGCCAATGCCATCAGTGGCATATTGGCCCCAGTAGATGCAGAAGAACAGGAGGCTCAGGACTGAGGGCAGGATGGGCAGAGAGAGCAAAGGACAGAAAGCAGCTTTAGGGCATCACTGTTCCCTAACACTATGATCCAGATGACCAAAACCCTTTCTTCATCCCCATCAGGATTCTAGACCCTTTAGTCTCACTGACCTCCGAGGAAACTCTGGAGTCCAGGCCCCAGACCCCTCCTCCCTCTGACCCAGGAGTCCAGGCCTCCAGCCCCTCCTCTCCCAGGACCCAGGAGTCCAGGTCCCCAGCCCCTCCTTGCTTAGGCCCAGGTATGTGAGCCCTAAGGCCCTCCTCCCACAGAACTCAAAAGTTGGAATACTCTAAACCTCACCCTCCACTCCTGCTGCAGCCATGAACATTTTATAAGTCGTGTGCAGCAGCTGACGACCTTTCAGCAAATCTGGAAGGAGGGTAGGGGGAGGCTGTACACAGACAGGAAGGAAGAGCAGTTCATCTCCTCCAACCTGGTTTCCCCTCCCCCATCTCTCCCCCCCACCCCATGTGCTGGACTCACATCCAAAGTAACAGGAGAGGAAGAAGATGAGGATGAAGATGAGAAAGAAAGTCACATCTGTCTCCAGGATCCCTGCCAATTTGGTGGGAGGAGGAAACCGTGCAGTCAGGATGGGTGTCCCTCAACAGGCTCCCAGCTCTGGGTTCCCACAAAAGATCCTGGGTCCCCATATGCTCACCAAACTCATCAGCAGAGAAATGCCGTGTCCAGAAGGACTTGCCATTGGTGAGGACCATCTCATACTCCAGCTGCAGCCCATCTCCCTGTGGGGAGTGTGGAGGCCTAAGAGGGGCCCTGGGCAGGGAGGGGTCGGCAGGAAGGCAAGGAGGAGAAGGCAGGCCCCGGTGGCCGGCCCAGCCCCTTACCCCACACTTGCTGAGTGCAATGTACCACCACCTTTCACGCACTGAGCGGAAGCTTCGGCCGCTAGAGCAGCTCAGGTAGCGCATTCCCTCTTCTGACACCACCTGGGGAGGAGCAAGAAGGCTGAAGCCTCCCTGTACCTCCCCCTGGCCCTTGACCTCCAGCACCTGCCCATTCCCCCAGGCTGGGCCCATACCTGACAGCCTGACCAGGCATACTGGGTGGTGAGGTTGATGACCTGGTTGTTCTCCGGCCTGATCACTGACTCCTTGGCCAGGCAGTCCTAGGGGAGGCAGGGCCATGGTCACTCCTTGGCTGGCTTCGACCTTATCCCTCCTCCCCTCACCCTCCTCACAGACTTCACCTTGTCCCCTGCCTTGTACACGGCTGGCCACTGGGATGGGTCGTCGAAATAGAGGAGGATGTTCTGACAGCACTTGGCCTGCAGACCCAAAGATTTGGGGGGTTGGGGGAGCATAGGGAGCTGGGGTAACCCTTGCCTTGGGAAGCCAAGGGAGCATCCGGCCTTAGCAATGGTGAGTGCTTGGGGAAGGCTCACCTCAGGGTATCGGAAACGGAAGTCCAGTCGGCCGTAATCCGAGAGGAAGCAAAATCTCGTCAGGAACACCCAGTCCTGGAAAAGGGGCCCACTCAGACCCTCTTCTGAGTCCCTTGAGAACTCTCCTCGACTCCAAAGACACCCCTCCAACTTTTCTTCCCTACCCTGGAATACCTGATTTCCCAGAAAGCATAAGGGGACCAAGTCACCTCCAAAATTCTTCTGTGATCCTTTCACCTTGGTTCCAGGATTCCTCCTTCAGATGCCCCCTCCCCCAAGTTTCTTCCCCTCCTTTCAAACACTTCTCCCATTTGCCAGGCGCCTGAGAAAGACCCTGGAGGGCCAGATCCCCATCCTGGACACCTTGCATCAGGGATACCATCCCACTGGCTTTCCCCTAATTATCCACACACGCCCTCACGGTGGTCCCAGAGACCATTAGGTGCTGGGGAGTATTCCAAACGGCCCTCTCCTGGTCCTGAACAGGAGTGTGAACTCAGGCTCAATGCGCAGTGAAAAGTGCTGTCCCTTCAGCACCACCTCGGCGTCCCCCACCCCCACCCCAAACTCAGACTCTCCCAACCCGGCCCCCCTCCTCGCCCAACTCTGACCTCAATGTCCCTCCTACAATCCCCGAGTCTCCTCTCGACCCAATGGCCCCCCTCAGCCTCAACCCAGACCCGGTCCCGCAATGTGCCTGCCCACCCCCCACCCCACCCCACCCCACCCCACCCCCCGCGCAGCACTCAGGGACCGCCCGGGAGAGACGGCAGGGGGCGGGGCGGGACCTGCCCCTCCCCTCCCTCTCGTCCCTCGGGGGCCCGGCGGGTGGCAAGGGAGGGCCCGGCGCGCTCACCTCCTTGGAGCTGAGGTTGCCCCTCACATACTTGGCCCGGGCGCGGGGGGGCAGTAGCAGCAGCAGGAGTAGCAGCGGCGGCAGCAGCAGGCGGCGCAGAGCGGGCGCGCGCGGGGGCTCCATTCCACCCGCTCCGGCCCCAGCTCGGGCTCCGCTTCGGCTCCCACTCCGGCCCGGCGACGGCGGCGAGAGCGCGCGGGCCGGCTGGCGCGCGCCCCCGATTAAAGGGGCCGCCGGGAGCCGCGTTCCCTGCCCCCTCCTCCAGGATGACCCAGCCTGGACCCTTCCCAATCCCCGTGGGAGGGGACGCCCCTTTCCCATCCTCTCCACGCCTCCGCAGCCTCAGTCCTCCCCTCTGGGAATCTCCTTGGCACCTCCAGCTCCCCGTGTCCTAAAGTGAACTCACATTCCCCCAAGCCGAGTATCCTCCTCCAGACTGCCATCCCAGGATGGCCCACAACCCCCAGGCCCCAGTTCTGTCCTGACCTCCCCCCAGTTTAGTCCCCAAACTGCTCTTTGACTGCCCATCCCCGCCCCCATAACAGCCATCACCATCTGTGACCACCACAAACCCCATGCACTCTGTGAAGTGCCTACAGAGACACAGAGGCACAGAGTAGGCAAACCACTTGTTCTGGGTCACACAGCTCCGATGGGGCAGAGAGCCCTCAGCCACAACCACTACACCCTGCTGCCTGACCCTGCCCTGTCACTGCTTACCAGGGTCTGAAACCAGCTGCTGTGAGGCAGAAGAGGTGGTATTGTGAGAAACCCACAAGCAGACTCTGAAATCAATTGCTTGGGCTCAAATCCCAGCATTGCCACTTCCTTCCCATAAAACCTCAGCCAAGTCACAGCTGTGTGACCTCCCAGTCCAGTCCCCTACACCCTGGTACTGACTTTATGGTTTCCCTCTGGGCAATGGGGAGCCCTGGAAAAGCTTTACAGAGAACAGTCCAAGCCCCTCAGCTTCATTTTCCTGATCAGATTCCAACACATTTCCAGCTTCATCCCTCCCCCTCCACTGCAGAAAATCTGCTGCTCCTCAAAATATCATTTTAAAAAACTTTCTAAGTCAGGAGGCCAAGCAGGAAACGTAAGTGTGTGAAATGCTTTCAAAGGAGAGTGTGGACCCCACAAAAAAGGAGCCTCTGCTACTTGGCTTCAGCCAGTTGTTAACAGGAGGGATAGTGGGTCTGCTGCCAGGTTTCTTTCCTCCCTCCCTCCCTCTCCTCCCCTCCCCTCCCTCCCTCCCTCCCTCTCCTCCCCTCCCCTCCCTCCCTCCCTCTCCTCCCCTCCCCTCCCTCCCTCTCCTCCCCTCCCTCCCTCCCTCCCTCCCTCTCCTCCCTCCCTCCCTCCCCTCCTCTCCCTCCCCTCCCCTCCTCTCCCTCCCCTCCCTCCTTCCTTCCTTCTCTCCTTCCTTTCTCTCTTTTCTTTTTTTCTTTTGAGAGAGAAGCCAAAAATTTTTTTTTTTTCAAATCAAGCGCACTGGTTTGTAACAGTAGATAACTGATTCTAAAATGTTAAATGTACTGTAGCCCAAAGAAAAAAGTCTGTCGCCATAGCCAGGCCTCATGTGCCATTCCTGCCCGGATGCTGCACACACACTGTTCCTGTGCCCACCAGACCAGAAGCCTCTCATAGGCAAAGCCCAGACGTGACTCACTCTAGATCCCAGCATGGCCTAGGGATACAGGCTGAATGAAAATGGTCCCACATCCCCTATTTGCCTTCCTCCAGGCCTTGCACATGCTGTTCCACAGAAGAGCATTTCTAGATTGCCTGAAATATTCTTTTCCTTCTCTGCTAGCAAGTGTCTACCAAACTTAAAAAATACAAGGGTCTTATGTCAACTCCCTCATCAGCAGGGCAGAGTCATGACTCCCTCCTTGGACTCCCTCAGCCCCTGCACCTCTCTCTCTCCCAGATGCAACCACTAGGGCTGAAACCGTCTGTGTTCACCACTGTACTGGGAGTCCCCTGGGGATACAGCCTCAGTCTCACTCTCTGGAGCCCCAGCATTATCAGAGCTCAGAGTTGAACACATAGTTGGCCTCAGTGGGTGGATGTGTTAGACTGACTGAAGGCCCCTGGGCCCTAGGAAGGCGACAAGTGACAGTACCTTCCCCTCCACCCTGGACCCAGAACTCAGAGCTAGGAAAAGCTGCTCTCCTGGGCCAGCCACTCACTAAAAACCAAGAGGATCAGGAGGAAGGTACTTTATTGAAGTGATCAGAGTATGGGATTCCTTCCCCCAACCCAGCCTCAGCCTGCTCAGTACAGTCTCATGGGTGGAAAGCACCAGGCCTCTGGGCTGCTCCGGGCCACCACCCAGGAGAGGCTGGGAAGTGGGGCAGGGGGGCTGGGGCTCCAGTCCAGGGCAGAGGTTCGGGACAACAAGGGTGATGGTGGCTGAGGCAGGGGTTGTGGTGGGCCAATCCCCCAAGGCCGGGGAGGGGGAGGTGTGTCTACCAGCCAGATGCTTTTCAGCAGATCAAAGGCTGTTGGGGGGCCGCAGGGCGCCCCAGATGGTGAAGGCAACGAGGACAATGGGGGTGGCCAGGGACCTTTAGGTGGTGCCAGTTTCACCGGGTACACAGTAGGAGTGCTGGAGGTGTGAGGCACGGCGGCGAAGGTGAGCTCCTTTGTCCCCTCTCGCCTCCTCTGCCTCCCCTCCCCTGGGGCCTCCTCAGGGCTGTTGATCCAGGAGGGTGTCATCCTTTGTCTCGTAGGGCCCCTAGGCTTGGTCCCTGGCACAGAGGAAAGAAGCATGGGGCACAGCTGAGATAGAGCAGACAAAAGAAAAGGAAGCTCAGGGGGCAGGAGGTGAGCTCACCTGGCAAGTGTGGCTGGCAGCCCCGGAGCACCAGGGTAAGGTCAGGCACGCAGCCATGGCAGGCCTGTAAAGTGCCCACAATGGCATCCCTGGACTCTTGTACTAGGTTCCTCCTGGGGAAGGCCTGTGGCAGAATCAGCTGGCATTGCAGCTCCCCCAGCAGCTGCCCCAAGCCAGGGAGCTGGGGGGGAATGGGCGGGACTGGGCCCGAGGCTCCAGGCACTTGGTTTTCCTTGCCCCTTGACGGTGGGGCTGGTTCTTGGGCCCTGCCTGGGCTTGGGGAGGACTTGGTGGGAAGTGCAGGGGTGCCTGACTCTAGGGACCCACTGCTAAGCAGCCGTGCCACGTCCAGAGATTTCACTTCGTGGTTGAAGAGACCCCGGTGCTCCCGGCTCAGGCGCCCCTGGGTTATGACCACGTGCTTGGGGTCAGCAGGCGCCACAGAATTCCGGAGGACCACATGTGGATCCCGACTGGCCACAGCAGGATCCTGATGGGCCAATGACCGGCGACTGCCCACCAGGGCCTCGTTAAGCTCCCGCCTGGTCTTCCGACGGCGGACACGACCAGGTTTCTCAGGCCGCTGGAAAGGCTTGGGGGCTGGCCCCCTGGGGTCCATGGTGCCCTGGAAGATAAAAGACAGGGTGGTCATCAGCATGCAGATAAGTCAAAGACCTAGAAGTGAGTAGTGAGAAGAGATGGTTTGGGGTGAGCTGGGAGTACTATTTAGAGACACAAGATGAGACAAAGGGATTGGTGGAGAGCAACTGGAAAAGGCTTGGTCAGGGTAAGGTCAGAAAAAAAGGCAGGGTCATAGGAGTAGGATGAGGTCAAGGGAGTCATGCTGAACGGGAAGATTTATCAGGGGATAGAGAAAGGGTTAGAGAGAACAGGGATATGAAGAAATAGCTATAAAATGGGAGATGGGAAAGGGATCACGATATTGGAGGGATCTGGTGAACCAGAAAGGGACTTTGAACAGAGGAGAAATCCAGGGGTAGAGGAGGTACTGGAGAATACAGAAAGCAGAGAGAGATGGTAGAGAGACAAAGGCAGGAAAGAGAATGGAAGTTGGAGAAACAGAATAACTCGGTAGGACAGAAAGGGCAACAGAGAAGCTATCAGGGACTGGGGCCTGGTCATAGAAGGGGGTAGGAAACAAGGCTTCGTGGGGCAGATGAGGTAAGGAAGGGAGTACAGTTGGTGGGGGCAGGGAAGGGGAAGGGCACTGCACCTTCTCCTGCCCCCAACGAACCCCGACCCCCACGCCCACTCCACGTGGCTGTGGGGTACAATGGCTTCTTTTCCGCGGTGACCCTAGCTCTCGACGCGCCTGATGTTCTTCCGGGCCTCACACAAGGCCTCGGTGCAAGCACGCATGCGCGTGCCCCTCCCACGCCCTTTGGCTCCCCACCCCCACCCCAAGAGGCACAGGCCCAGGGGCACGTGCCAGCTGCCCAGAGTGCAGGTTATAGCCCCGCGCCCCTCCCGACCTCACATTCGGAAACCTCTTTCATTTGTCCTTAGGCACCTCCTATCCACCAATTGGCTGTGAGGTCCACTAGGCCCGCCCCCTTCCTCAATGCTGATTGGTTTAGACATCTATCGCGGACTTTCTCTCTGGAGCGCCGAGGTGTAGGCGAAGCCAAGGGGGAGAAGGGCTACGGTAGCCCTACACACAGCCAGTCTCCAAGCAGTCACAGGCTTTATCCCTAGAGAGTCAGTATAGTGTCGTCATTTAGAGCTAGGCTCCAGAGCTACACTACCTAGGTTCAAATGCCCAGGCACATTTGAGCTCTGTGACCTCGGAAAAGTATGTAACTGCTCAGAGCTTCAGTTTCCTAATCTGTAAAATGGAGTTGGTATCTTCTGCTTCTTATAACTGCTGTAAGTATGAAATGAGCCAACATACAATTTGAAAACAGCGCTTGGTGAATGGATGCCTGTAAATTTTGCTTCTCACTACACTTGTCCCCTCGGACTGTTTTTTTTTGTTGTTGTTGTTGTTTTTTGGCCGCGTGATTTGCGGGATCTCAGGTTCCTGACCAGGGATTGGACCCCAGCCCACAGCAGTGAAAGCCCAGAATCCTAACCACTAGGCCACCAGTGAACTCCCCCCTCAGAGTTTCAAATCACGGTATGCCAGGGTATTCCCCATACCGTAAAAAGCTATATTCTGTATTACCTGGTAATGTTGCTTGCCCAACCTTCACTATCTTTCAAAGCCGAACTCCTTAGATACTACTCCTTCTAGGAAATCCCTCACCCTGAGTCCTTCTCTTTCTTCTCCCACAGAGGTCCCCTGTGCATTCCTTAATCACAACCTTGATCCCTCCCTCAGCTTTGTGTCTGGATCTGCCTCCCCCAACACGCTGGGACAAGGCCAGGATCTGACCCATTCCTTTAATACTCGTTGAGCAAGTACTTGTGAACAGCCATAGATAGTACTTGGTATTAATACTGTGAGTCAGGCCCTGTTCCAGACAAGTGGACTGAGGCAAAACACAAACACAATAAATAAGATTCATCTCTATATCTCAGTATCAACCTACCTAGAAGGAATGAATAGATAGGAAGATCCCATCTGGGAGTGGAGCTACAGGAATATGACCAGGACTTTAAGGGTGGTGTGGGACCCCCACCTGGTCCCCCAGAACAGGGAGATATGGGAAGACTTGAGGACTGAGATTAATTTGGGGCAGGAGGTGGGGGGCAGCGGACCTTAGGTGGCCTTGGCTGTGGATGTAGGTTTTGGAGCTCAGACACACCCAACTGAAGCTGTTGGTCAGCCCTAGGTTTAGGGAGGGGCGCAGAGGCCACAGATCTGTAAGATGAGCTGCGCGGGAGGGGCTCCAGGCTGCACTTGGGCCTTGCAGCATCTCTAATTTCCTTTATCTTTCTGCATCTTCTACTATCCTCTTTGCAGGGTAATGTCTGTAATGCAAAGACATATCGTTTAGAAATTATGCCACAAAAACTGGCATAATTTGAGCAGGGGAGGCCCATGAGCAGATAGGCTCACTAAAGTCCTGGCACTGCCTTGGCGTGAGTGTCTCCTTACAGCTGAGCCTCTAATTTTCACATTTCCATCCTCCTTTTCTGTCCCCCACGTCAGAAGAAAATGGGAGCGTCCCTTCCTTGCCAGGTGCGTTTGAGCCACCCCCTCAAGGATCCAAGCATGGACTCGTCCACTCACTCCCCTACCACCACGTGAATGAGACACAGACACAGACACACCCCCCCACACACAGTAGGTGGTTCCTTCCCCACATTTCTCGCCCTACAGCAAATGGTTTCTTCCCACGAGGAAGGGCGCTAGATTTCCCCCACTCTGCTTTCACGGTAGGGTGGTTTCTCCCTCCTCCCCTCCACGGGTGCTGGATAGTCTCGCCTCCCCCCACGCCCCGTGCCGCCGCCGCTGCCGGAGAGTGAGCGGCCCGGGCAGGAAGCGCCGGACGAGCCCACTGCGCGGCCGCCGTGGGGGAAGCAAGGCCAATTCCTCTAAGTGAAGGTTTCCGCCCCGGAGAGGAGGCGGTGCCCGGGATCGGCCGCGCCCTCCGCTAGAGTGCGGGCTTCGGGACAGTCCATTGTTGCCTGAGGGGTAGGGGTGGGCGTGGCGGCGCCGCCTCCTCCGGGAACACTCCCGGGCTGACCGCGCTCGCTCATCCTGCTGGAGCCGCGGCGCCAAGATGAGTGGAGAAGAGAACCCAGCCAGCAAGCCCACGCCGGTGCAGGACGTGCAGGGCGACGGGCGCTGGATGTCCCTGGTGAGCGACCCCGCCCGCGATACTCCGGAGTCCGGGGCTGGGGGCGGGGGTGGGGGGAGGCTCTGAGAGAGTAGCTGGTTTGCGCCGCTCTCATTACGAGATTGGGAAACTGAGGGCAGTTGGCGTGGTGCCGCCTAAGGAAGCGGGGCGGGGCGGGCCCAGCAGCGCGCGTGCCATTGACTCCCCTTTACGTCCCCAAAGCACCATCGGTTCGTAGCCGACAGCAAAGATAAAGAACCCGAAGTCGTCTTCATCGGGGACTCCTTAGTCCAGCTAATGCACCAGTGCGAGGTGAGGCCCGTCCCTCTCTCTTCCTGCCCCACCCAGGTCTGTGCCCTCACTGACAGACCTGGACCAGAGCCCAGGCCAGGCGGGGTATGGGGTACCCGAAATAGCCTCAGGTAGCGCCGGGCACCCAGAATCTCAGTATAATGTGCCACATTCTACTGAGAAGGAAGTGCGTGTCCTGGCTTTGTCATACTGGGTTTGTGTATAGTGAGACTTAAAATGAGGCTTCGTGCAAGATTGCCTAGGATGAGGCTCTTTGTTTGCTTAAACTAGTGCCCAGCCCTAATGGATTTCCACAAAGCTATAGTTATTTCCACAAAGTGAAGGTCAACGGTAACAGGTCTCTACTAAGGGGGCTCAATTATATCTTTCCATTAAGCGACGTTAAACCATGGCTTTCCTCAAAAGTGAGGTTCTACTGGAATGCTGTTGGTTCGATGCCTGGCTCCAGTAGAATAGGCTTCCGTGAAGGGAGTCCTGCTTCCATGGGGTTTTGTGAAAGTGAGACTGTAATGGGTTTGCATAAAGTGAGGTTTGACCATATTGGGGTTTGCTCAAGGTGCGATTTAACCAGACTGCTTCCGTAAAGCAAGGCTCTTCCATGATGATATTTGGTTAACCTTTGGATAGAGAGTGGTGGTCCATGCTGACAGTGCCCCATGTGCCCACACCACTTCTTGCCCACAGATCTGGCGGGAGCTCTTTTCCCCTCTTCATGCACTTAACTTTGGCATTGGCGGTGACAACACGCAGCACGTGCTGTGGCGTCTGGAGAACGGGGAGCTGGAACACATCCGGCCCAAGGTGAGCAGCAGTTGAATGGGCAGCTAGAGCACCCTTAGCCTGCCCCCTCACCACTGCTTCATGCCTCTCTTTCCACAGATTGTGGTGGTCTGGGTGGGTACCAATAACCACGGGCACACCGCAGAGCAGGTGGCTGGAGGCATCAAGGCCATCGTGCAACTGGTGAACCAGCGGCAGCCCCAGGCCCGGGTCGTGGTGCTGGTGAGAGAGTGGGAGGGTGGGAAAGGAAGAACGGCAGTGTTCTGGGACCCCTTCAGGTGTAGCCACAGCTGCACAGTTCTGGGCAGCTTAGCACAGAGCAGTGGCTGAAGGCAGAACCTCATGTTGAAGCTTGCTACACCCATCAGAGGGGCTGTGGTTAAGGACGTGTTCAGGGACCAGTTAGCCCCTTTTGCCCAAGAGACTGCTAGAGATTCTCGGGGTGTTGAGAAATTCAAGACACTTAAATAGCCAAAAGTTGTCAGGCATTCCCAGGGTTAATCTTGCCTCCATCACTTCTAGAAGGTCTCACTTCTAGAATAAGGTCTCAGACCATCATCTTCCCATCCCTAGTGTATTCTGCAGCTGGGGACTTACTGGTGGGGGGTGGAGGACAGTTTGGCACAGGGAACAGGATACCCAGAGGCTGGTAGGATGCCTCCTCACAACTCTTCTTGCCTTCCTCAGGGCCTGCTTCCTCGGGGCCAGCACCCCAACCCACTTCGTGAGAAAAACCGACAGGTGAATGAGCTGGTACGGGCAGCACTGGCTGGCCACCCACGGGCGCACTTCCTGGACGCAGACCCTGGCTTTGTGCACTCAGATGGTACCATAAGCCACCATGACATGTATGATTACCTGCATCTCAGCCGGCTGGGGTACACACCTGTTTGCCGGACCCTGCACTCCCTGCTTCTGCGTCTGCTCGCCCAAGACCAGGGACAGGGTGGTGCTCCCCTGCCAGAACCCACACCCTAAGCATCTGCCTTCCTGCAACATTAAATTTTCATTCTTCAGTCTCCCATTCTCTGCTTTATGGCCAAGCCCGTGTGGGTACCTGAATCTCAACTCCAATGTCTGTGACCCTGCATCTCTGCCCAAGGCAGGCCGCACCAATCCATCAAGATACTCTGGCTCTTGTAGAGTCAGGCAGATTTCAGTCATCACAGTGGTGCTCCAGGCAGGGACGACCAATCAGTAAAACACGAAGTGAAACTGGCTTGCTAACATGGCCCTATAGGATTACGGTCAAGCAAGAATTCTGGGTGACCCAACAGTCAGAGCCCACCCAAAGCTGCCCTCCAATCTGCACATGCTCTTCCCCCCGACTGGAACTTCTGGTGCTCTGGTCCTAGCTCAAGTGTGACTTCCTGTGGAAGCTTCCTGACCTTCCCACCCCTAGCAGTCATCCCTCCACACAGCGTATGGGTATTTTTCTCTCCAGAGAAGCACTGTCCACAGGCTGTGACAGAGGCGTAAACCAGGAGAGGTTCCTTCTGGCCTGGCTGCAGTGCTGGCTCAGGCCACACAAGGGCAGCAGGGGTCACTGGGGACAGCGTAGTACTCTGGGCTGACTGGCCTCCCCACGCAGTGCCACCCCTGGCTCAGACCTCTCTCGTTCAGCTGGAACGTCCAAGGTGAACTGTCCTTCTTGCAGTACCACATCACACGCCTTCCCCAACTCGTGCGTGTGTTGGACGGCGGAACGGGCATCTTGACTCTGCCCACCAGGTCCCCCTGATGTAGGGAAGGGACGGTCCTGGAATCGCACCCCCCACCTCACGGTCGGTGGTTAGGGGAAGTCCAGCTCCACGGCCAGCTCGGGGTCGGACTGGTACGACCAACATCCCTTCTCCCTTACGAGCAGGCAGCCACACAGGTGTGTTAAACAGCTTTAATCTCGGTCATTGCGGCTTCTCAGCACAGTAAGAAATATTGCACATGATCAACATGTTTTGTTCTGGGGATGGGGACAGGGTGGGGGAATCACCTTCTTAGAAAGTACAACCCAAGCTGGGAGGGCAGAGGGGGTGGGGAGAGAGAACCCTCCCCGTGCCTGTGGCAAAGTGCAGGAGCCCCCACCCCCAAACTAACCTGAGTCCAGCCCCTCTGGGGAAAAAAGGGGTACATGAACTCCCCCTACTCCACAGGCGCCTCCCTGTGGCCCGAGGCCCACACTACCCTCCAGCTTGCAGCCCTCACACGAGCCATTTTGCATAAAGTACAAGTGAAAAGGTCTGAAGGTAACACACTCCAGGTTATGTACAGGGGCTCGGTGGAGGGAGACTGTGCCCCCTGCTTCCCCTCAGCCGCCCCCCATCACAGGGAGGGAGCTGTGGGGGGAGGGGGATAGACAAGAGGAGCAGGCCTCATTCCGTCCCAAACTGGAAAGGACGCAATGGCTTTGCTGGGGAGGAGGTAACCATCCTGCCCCCCCACTCCTGCCACCTACATACTGTCCGTGTCCTGAGGGGAGTACTGTGGGTCTGGGGTCTTCTCAGGAGCCCCTCACCTGCCTGTGGCAGCTGTGGAGGGACCAGAGGGGGGTGGTGAGGGTTGGGGGGGCCCCTCCCAGCCAGGCTGTCCAGGCCCCGGCTCTGGGGGCGGAGGCAATGGCGGGGCAGCCGGGGCCGTGCCAGAGTCCGAGCCAGGTGAGGTGGGGTCAGGGCCCCCAGCAGGGCTGGGAGTGGGGACAGGGGCAGCAGCAGTGACAGTGGGGGGCGGTCCAGGGAGGGGGGCCTCGGCTCCTGGGGGCTGCTCCGTGGGAGTGGCCGCCTGCATGATCTTCTGGCGCACCTCACGGATCTTCAGCTGCAGACAGACCTTAGAGGGGAAGATGTCTGCGTAGCGGGCCTGGAAGGCTGCCGTGGCCTGGGCTGTGGACAGAGGGTGGTGGGGAGGGCAGGGTGAGATGAGTGGGTAGGCCCCCTCCAAGTGCCCCCCAAGACTCCACACCTGCTTACCTGATGGGAAGAAGCCATGGTCCTGGAAGAGCTGCATGACAAGGGCCCGGCGCTGGTCCAGGGTGCGCCGCAGCGACGAGTACGGCACCTTCTCGTATTCCAGCTCCCCGAGCACATCCTCAGCTTCTGTACCTGGGAGCAGCGCAGGGAGCACAGTCGAGCCTCCGCAGCAGCCTGGCCCTCCACCACTGTCCGAGGGGGCCATTCCGCCCTCACTGAATTCTATTTCACAGTGGGCTTTAGAGATGGAACCCACCCAAGGTCACGTACCAACTTAGAGGCCTGTTGAATATCAGAACCCACCCTTTACCTGCTGTCCCTCTCGGCAACACCCACCCCACCTCTCCCATCTTTAACCCCGTTCCTGGGACCCCCACCCCTCTTGGAGGCCCTAGGACCCCCGTGGCCCTGCCTGCCACCACACCGGCACCTGTACGGTCAAAAGTGAAGATGTCCCCCTCGCACTTGGCACTCTTGGGGGTGTTGGGCTCCGAGCTGCAACTGGAGCGTCTCCTCATCTTACGCTTGGGCGAGGTGGGGTCCTCGGGGGCTGAGTCCAGGTCTGGTCAAACAGAAGCAGGCTCAGTGGAGATGGCCCCAGTCTGTCCCACCTACCCTGGGTGCCCTGCGCTCGCCTACCAGTGGAGTTCTTCCTCTTCTTGCGGTAGGAGCCCAGGATGGCCCGGGGTGAGGTGGCCAGAGACTGCAGGGTGGGCGAAGGCAACACCTCCTCAGGCCGAAACTCAGGCAGCTCAGCAAAGCGCTCTTCGAAGTCCACCTCCGACAGGACCCTGCTGGAGAGCGGGCAGGGTCACCTCCTCTGCCCCAGCCTGCAACTGCCCCCTCTTCCACCAACCCACACACTCCAAGTCCCCCAGCCCATGCTCACTTGTCCACAGAGTCAAAGGTCTTCTTCAGGGGCGGGGGCCGCACCTTGACCTTCTTGCCGGCACTAGCCGCCTCCTTGCGCTCGGGGGTGTCCCCAGCTGCCCTCCCACTGCTGCCCTCACTGCTGCTGCCGCTGCTACCAGGGGCTGGGGCCGGAGCTGGGGCCGGGCTGGGAGGGGTGGGAGGCTCCCCTCGGCTCTCCAGGCCCAGCCCAGGGACACGCCAGTCTGAAGATGAGCTGGGGAATTTGCTGGCCTGGGGTGAGGATGGCAGGGAGATGGAGGACACTGGGTTCAGACTCACCTGGGCAAGACCCAGAAATACAAAAGATGAATGCTGACGGCCAAGACACAGAGCCATGGGGAAGACCCAGTCATGCAGACAGACAGGCAGGACAGAGGAGGACCCACAAGGGCACGGTTCAGACAGGGATGGAAGAGGGGTGGAACAGAAGGGCAGGCAGGGGACTGAGGGGCCGAGCCCAGCAGCAGGGAACCCCCAGGCCTGCTGGGCACTCACCATGGTCTCAGGGCCCTTGGCACTGGTCCGCTCCTCAGCAGGTGGGGGCGGCGGGGGACTGCTCCGGGCTGGGGGAGCCCAGGTCTCTGGGGGCAGTGGAGGGGCTGGTGTTGTTGGCCGCCCCTCAAGCTCTGACTCGGATGCAGGGGGCTCACGAGCTGGGCCAGGCTCCAACGGCTGCCGGGACGCAGGGCCTGGCCGCCCAGGGGCACCTGCCTCAAAGGAGCCCACGGGAATGCTGGCGATGGCCGCCTTCACTTTCTGGGGGGCCTTGGGGGTGGCCCGCTGGGCCTTGGGGGCCACTAAACTGTAGGTCATGGAGCCTGCTGGTAAAGAGAGTATTTGCTGAGCCAGGCCTGGCTGGAGCCCATCCCCTGGGTCTCCCCACTCACCCCACCCTCGGTTGGCCCGGCACCCACCTGTGGCACTAGGAAAAGGGCTGGTAGGGGCTGGGGTGGCAGTGGCGGGGGCCGGTGGGCCCTTGGGCAGGATGGTGGCAGCAGGGGGGGTGGTGTTGGTGGCCACGGTGTAGACCAGGCCTGGGGGAGCCTGGGATGGCTGGGCCAGGGGTGCTGAGGAGGTGGGTACGGGGCTGCCAGGGTAAAACGCTGTGATGACGGGACCGCTGGGGGCTGCGCAGGTGGGAGGCAGCTGGGGGCTGGGCACAGGTGACACGCCCACCTGGCCAGGAGCCAGCAATGGGGCTTGGCCTGCAGAGAGAAAGACAGAGAAGAGGCAGGAGATCGAGTTAGGGCCGTAGCTGCCTCAGCCCCACCCTTGGTCCCCAGATGCCTGCCAGGCCACCCCTCACCTGAAAGCAGGGGCTGCACGAAGGCGGGGCCGCTGGGCCCCAGCGAGGTGAAGCCTAGGGCTACTGAGCTCGTGGGTCCGTACGAGGTGACTGTTCCAGCCTGACTGGATGCAGGACTGGTACCCAGGGGCAGCGCATGCCCGCCTGCTGACTGCACGTAGGTGATCCTGCCGCAGGGAGAGGAAGGAGGAAGGTGTAGGCGAGCTGGCCCCACCTAACGCCTTCCCTGCACTCACCTCCGGATGAGGGCTCAAATGCCATTACCTGGTGGAGGAGGGCAGCAGAACCTTCTGAGGCTGAGAGGCGGGTCCGGGGAGCGTGGCCGGGCTGAGGGGCGGCACCAGGCCGCTGGGTGTGCTCACAGGCACCGGAGTCAGCTGGATGATCTGTGGGCAAGGGCACCACAGGCTGAGGTGAGCTGGGGACCCAGAGTGGGGCAGGGGAGGACCAAGACCTCGGAGGCTGGACCTCAGCAGAGACACAGGACAGAGAACTGGGATGGGGACGGGAAAGGAGAAACAAAAGCAAAGAAGACGGCGAGAGATAGGAGACACAGAGAAGGAACACGGTACAAACACGGAGGGCAGAATCAAGATACGCACAGATGTCGAGCAAGACGGGGGCCAAGAGGCAAAAAGGGAGAAAAGGAGAAGACTGAACGAAAAACAGACACACAAACCGTGGGACATACAAAAAAACAGACACAGAAACCGTGGGACATAGAGGCTAACACCCGGGAAGAGAAGAATAAGAAACAGGCGGGCCACCACCGAGGTGCCCTTACCTTGCTGGGTGGCTGAGCACCGTTCTGCACAGGTACTGAGAAGGGTGGGCTCACCAGGGGCAGCGGCTGGCCGGCCCCTCCTCCCCGCACTGACATGCTAGGGGTGGCCAAGGGCACTAGTACCTTCCCAGGTAGCAGCTGGGCTGAGCCACCTGGGGGCGGGGCCTGCACAGGAGAAACTGACTGGGCTGCAAGTTGAGAGATAAGGGAGCAGGTGGTTACAAAGGAGTTGAATAAGCCTGTGGGCCCTCTCCGTATGCTGCCCAGCCCAGGCCTCACCTTTCGGGGGTGGGGCGGAGGGTACGGACTGCAGGATGGGGATGCCAGGAGTGGGTGCGGTGGCAGCCAGGACTTTGCCGTTGGTGGAGGTGCCCGGCGGGAGGGTGAAACGGATGCTGGTGGTAGGTGCAGGGCCGCTGGGAGCCGCTGCCTTGGTCCCAGGGGCTGGTGCTGGGGCAGGCGCCACTTGAAGTTGCTGGGGCAGCGTGGGCAGGATATACTGCACCTGGGTGATTCCCCCAGCCTTGCCCAGGGGACCTGGCTGCAGGATGCCCAGGGGCATTGGCCCATTGGGCCCACTCCCAGCACCTGCTCCTGAGCCTGCAGCCGTCCCGCTGCCAGGGCCCCCCTGGGCAATGAACTGGACAGCGGGGGGTGCTGGGGCCCCATAGCCCGGGGCGCCCACCAGCAGGTTGGTGACAGTGGCAGGCGCCTTCCCCACAGTGCCCAGTAGGGGCCCAGCCACCAGATGTGGGGCTGTTGAGGTGGCTGCTCCCGACTTCTTGTCCGAATACACTAAGCTGACGCCCAGTGGGGAGCCCCCAGGTGCCCGGGACCCAGCGACTGTCTCAGTCCTGGCACCAGCCGTGTCATTTGGAGACGCTTCTGCCCGGCCAGAAGTGGGGAAAGGCTTAGAGGCGATGGGCACAGGAGTGCTGCTGACAGGCCGCACCACATTGGTGACCATGGTGGCGGCCGGGCGGGACAGGGGGGCTGCTGGGGCCCCATAGGCCAGCGACGGGGCTGGGGCCGAGGGCATGCGAGCTCCGCTGCCCTCCCGTTCCTCCTTGTTTGAGGGCAGGACCAGTGTCTGCAGAACACTTCCTCCCCCGCTGGGAGGTGCCGCAATGACTGAGGGGCCTGGTGGCTCCAGGCCCCCCACGCTTTCAGGTCTCTTGCGCCGGAAAGTGGCAGGATCCGTGGGGAGAAACCGGGTGGCCTTAGGTGTTGCTGGGCCCCCAGTTCCAGGGGGTGGGGGCCGTAGGGGACCTGTTGTGCTGCCCTGACCTGACTCCTGGGCCTTGAAGGTCCCTGAGCCCAGCGGGAAGGAGGTGGCTGCGGAGGCTGAGGAGGAGGCAGGCGAGGATGAGGAGGATGGGGTGGGCCCGTAGCCTTTGCCGAAGCCGGCAGGTGGATCTGGGGGCCCTGGAGGCTCAGGGTCCAGCGATGGACGGCAGTGAGTAAAGGAGGAACGGATCACAGGCGAGAACACCTTCCGACCAAATCCCTGAGTGGCAGGAGAAGGGAGACACGAGCATGTCAGGGGAGCCTGGATACCCACACCCTGCCCGTCCCGCCCATCCCAACTTCCCCGTCCCGCCTGGCAACCAGGCTAGCCATAGGCCTCCACTCATCCAGGCTGAGACCCAGTTCCCCATGGAGCAAGTAGCTCACCCTCTCTGCGCCTTAATCTCCCCCTCTGTCAAGGTACAGAGAAGTTAACATTCCCCCCCCCCACCCTTCCCAGGATGCATGAGACCAGACAGCAGCAAGTCCCAAGCCCTCACCTTGCTGCCCTCTGGGTCCTCCCCAGAGCTGTCTCCGCTCTCGCTGTCGGTCACCCGCTCCTTGCACTTGAGGTCAATGTCAGTGGTGCTGAAGCCATCATCAGCTGAGAGAGCAGAGGGAACAGTGCTGGTAAAGGGCTGGGTGCAGGGCTGCCCAGGAGGAACAGCGTGGAGCCTGGCTCTGGCCTCGGCTCGGCCCCGGGTTAGCAGTTAAGTGCCGTCCAGGAATGCTGTTCCTCACCAGGAACAAGTGTTGTCCCAAGTGTTGTCCAGGAATGCTCTGCCCACCTGCCCGCCAGCAGACCCTAAGAGCACACTGGTAACAGCACCTAATACTGTGTCCAATGGCCCGGCCATGCCCGTGTCCTCCCAGCTTCCTGTCTGGCTTGGGGCTTCTTGAGGGCAGAGCTGGGCTTACTCAGTAGGGCCTGAACTGAACATGCCCGCAATCACAAACGAACGTGGAAGGGAAGAAAAAGAAGGGGCCTAAGGGCCTGGACCAAATCTTCGCCCACCCTCCAAACCTTAGCCAGCTGCTCCCTGGATAGGATTCTGGGCCCTGCAACTGCTTACCAATGACATCATCATCCCCTTCCTCCTCACAGATGACCATGCGTTCCTCGTCACTGGTCATGTCCTCACTGGCTGCACGCTGGGAACGGGAGGCCCGGGTGGGCAGCAGTGGGGGCCGCCCGCTGGCTGCCAGAGTGCCTCCCTCACCGGGGGCCGCAAAGGGGCCTGGAGCCCCATACTGGGTGGAAGGCTTTGGGCCAGAGTAGGATGCAGGGCCAGACACCATCTGCAGAAGAAGTGCAGGGAGAGTTCAGCCAGTGCTGTCACCGTGGGCAGCCCTCCCTGCACATCGCCCCTACCCCCATGGCCTGTGCTCCAGACCTGAGTCAGTTCCTGTAGTGCCTGGCTGTCTACTTCCCCGCCATCCAGGCTGTGGACCCCGCTGTGGGAGAAGGCTCGGGGCCGGGCTGAGCCAGGTCCGCCGACTGTGTGCAGACGTTCTGCTCCACAGGAGCTGCTCCCCGGGGCCTTGGTGTCCGAGCTCAAGAGCGTCTGGGCTGTGACGGACAGGAGCTCCGAGGACACTGTAGGGTGGAAAGAAAAAAGTGTCGCAGTCAGGAAGCCTCCTCCCAGTGCCCAGGCTGGCCAAGCCATCCACAGATATTTCTAGATACCAGGCAGAAGCCAGGTTGGACTTCCTGGGCCACCTGGCAGAAAAGAGATACCACCCACCAGGCCAGCATTCCCCCTGGTTCCTGCCCTTTTGGGTTGAGAGGAGCAAGCCCACTGCTCCCTGGGAGGCAGCCTTCCTGAGAGCATGAGAGCCTGGAGACAGGTGTGTGTGGCATCGCCCAGCCAATACCCACTGGACTATCGGAGTGTCCACTCCCTCATCTCAGAGAAGAAGGAACGTCTCCTCCCCCCCAGAGTCGTGGGCCCAAACCCACAGGATGACTCCAGAGAAGCGCCTCAGAATGGTGCCAGGCACACTAAACACCCTCAGGCAGTAGAAGCAGCCAACGAGGGGCTTCCAACTGTGGTCTTGAGAGCCAGATGAGCTGGGGTTGAAATTCAACCTTTGCTACTTACTAGTTTTTCAGTGACTTCAAGCAAGTGCTTTTGTCTCTCTAAGCCGTTTCCTCACGTCTGCAAAAGTAGGTACGCTTCTGAATACTAAAGACTACGCTCTTCTTGACGCCTGTCAGAGTAAACGCTCAGCAAATGGCACTTGACAATAAGACTTCTGCTCAGAAACCTCATCTATTTGGACCTCCCTGACCCCTTCACAAGAGATAAGTACCAATTCCTTCGTGAGTAAGGGTCCTCAGATAAAACAGATAAAGCTAAGAGGAGCTTCCGGGGAAGTGGGTGAGCAAGCAAAGGGGAGGCCGGTGTCAGAGCAGAAGAGCCGAGGGGCTCACCCACCTCCCGGGGCGGCGGCGGTGCCCGTCTCCGACATGCTCCGCTCCCTTGGCTCCTTGTGCCCTCCCGCCAGCCCCAGGCTTGTAGGCTTGGCCTCTGAGCTGGACTTCTTCCGGTCCTTGTTGCACCACTTCCAATCTGGGTGGGCCTTAAAGTGGGCCTCTTTCACCTGGCAGGAGAGGGCAGGGAGACCCTTCACTCACCCACCCTGCCGGAGGAAGCCGAGCAGCCGAGAGGAGGCGGAGTTACCTGGAAGGCCAGGTCGTGGTACTTCTGCTTCTCCTTGGGCCCCAGAGCGTACCACCACTCGCCCAGGATCTTACTGACGGTCCGGTTGTCCTGGTTGGGGTGACGCTGGTGGACCAGGGCCCGGTGCCGCTTGCTGAAGATCATGAAGGCGTTCATGGGCCGCCGGATATGGTCCTTCTCCCTCTGCAGTAGACACAGGCCCGAGCAGGAAGGTTAGGACTGGGGAGACGGGCTTGGGCGGCCACAGGGTGAGCTCGGGACAGGTGGAGATGAGGCACCTTGTTGGGGCTGCGTCCATCCTTCTCTGAAGAGGAGTCTCGTTCCTTGGGCAGGGCACTGAGGGACTGCGTCCGGCGTTTCCCAGGCGGCAGAGGCAACTGGATCTCAGGAGACATGATGGAGAGGAAGCTGTGGCGGGAGCGGCAGGGCAGTGAGAGCCATGTCTCTGGCCACTCCACCCTCCTCCCCAGTCCCAAGCCTCAGGGCACTCACGCATCGTCGTGGTCACTCTCTGTCTCACTGTCCAGCCGGGGCTCTCCTGGAGGACCAGGGGCCTCCTCCTCCGTCGTGGGAAGGGGCCCTTTTCCAGGTTCCACCCCCCCCAAAGAGTGGGGGGGTCCGGGTCCTGGGCTCTCAGGGCACGTAGCTCCAGGGGGCCGCCCAGGGTCAGCATTCCCCGTCCCGCCTGCTGGCTGCTCGTGAGCAACAGCTGCCGACTCAGCAGGTTCTGGGGGCAGAGCGGCAGGCAGATCAGAGGGCTCCTGGGCCATCTCGACCCCATCCCCATGCCTTCCCACAGCCTCCCAGCCCTCACCTTTGCTCTGGTTGGAGGCCACTAGGTGGCTAGCAGGTTGCTGGGCCTCACTTGGCTGCACGGAGGGGTCAGGCTGGCTGGGGGCCAGGAAGGGGACTAAGGAATGCCAGGGGAACACGGCCACAGAGCGAGGTTCCACGTTCGTCCACACTGTGGGAAGGAGTCAGCTGAGCTGTGCGGCAGGAGAGCTTGGCCTTGACCCCCAACTCAAGCTCTTCTCCACCCCGGACAAGGTGGCTCCACCCCTTCTTTACACCCCCTTCCTCAATCCCAGAGCCCCCCTGGGCTCGTGCATGCGACATCACTAAGGAAAAACTCCTCCCTGAAAGATTTCTAGATTTTTAAGAAAGAAAACAGAAGCAGGGAAACGGTCCTCACACCCCACTCCCTCCCCCACCTCCACCCCCACCTCCACCAGCCTTGCCACCAGGGACCAGGCCAGAGAAACGACTGGCTCCTGTCGCCAACCAGGCCACGTTTGCTTGCCAACTCACTCTCCCAAGGCCCCTAGACCTTAGCAAGGCTGCAGACCCTCCCTCAGTCAACTCCCATCACCGTGTTGCCGTCTGACAGGGCCCCTCACCTTGGCCTCATACTCCCTTTCTCTTTTCCTGAGGCAGATGGCCCAGCCCCCCCACCCTCTCCTCCCCTCCCCACTACTCACAGGGCATGGGGTCTCAGGCCTTTCTCCTTGCCTCCCTCCCCCTACCACAGACCCCAGGGAGCCAGACCTGCCTTTCCCAGGCTGGGCACAGGTGGCTCCAGCATCTCTTTCCTCCTCAAAGAGAATCTACTGGCCATGAAGAGACCTCCCAGCCTCCCTCACTCTATAGCCCCGAGCTTATCTCTAGTGTAGTGTCCAGCCCCCTTGCCCAAAAAGATGGGAGGGTGTGGTAAACTCTTCAGACAAAAAGGCACAGACAATGGGACAGATGAGAGAATTATTACAAGGCTCTGCCCAGGCCAGGCAAAGGGGCCAGGTGTTTCCTTAAGGCTACGCACAGGAAGGTACTTCCCTCACCAGGGCGCTGGTCCTAGAGGTCCAACCTTCTGCTCCAGGAGCTGGGTGGTAAGGGAGCCAGCCCACCCCTTACAGCTGAGTCCCACCCCTGGCTGGACTCCTGGGGCTGGCCCAGGCTGGGAGTGGGCTACTCACTGCCAGCTCCCTGGGGGAAGTGTAAGCAGCAGAGGAGGCCCCTGCTAGGGGAAGACCAAGAAGAGAAGAGGGAAACGCCCTAGCCCTGGTCCCCATCATTCCAGGCTCCCCCTGATCTAGATCAATCTGACCTAGGCTGATCCCCCCGCCAACGTCTTCAGAAGGCTGGCCTAGGGGAGCCCCTATGTGAGGCACTGGCCTCAAGACCTGATTCTGTGAGGTGCTGACGAAACAAAAAAGTAGATATCAAGGCAACAGGAGAGGAACAAAGAAGCCCACACTGGAAAAGGACTCAAAACACTATGAAGATCCCATCCACTACCACGGGGGCACTGGAGCCCCCAAAGCCTGCTGGGCCCTCCAAACCCATGACAGCCTCAGAGACCCGGACCTGTCCCTCTTTTCTCAAGGATCATTCCCATCAGGCCCCCTCATCTTCTGCTGGGTGGGAAAGAAGGGGCCCAGTATACGATGGGAGAACAGTCCTTTGGTCCTGTCCCTCCTGAACTCCTCCCTAGTGCACTACCCTCCAGGTTCCCGGGTCTCTTCCTCTCTCTGAAAAGCAAACCACCAACACGTCACTCTGTTCTGAGCAAACAGTGCCTCACTCCCTTCCCAAGACCTGTCCTTAGCCCCACTACTCAATCACAGCCCCTAGTCCCTTCTCCCTCTATTCCACACCTGGCACCAGCAGGTCTCACGCTGCTCCTATTCTAATCCATGCTCCGAAGCCAGGTACTCTGCACCCCTCCTCACCTCCCATGACAACATACCTCTTCCACCCCACACCTAAACACCACAGCTGTCCTCAGCTACTCCCCAGTCTGCACTCCCATCCCTCCACTACACTCCCACCTGCCGTCACTAACCACTCAGCCCAGCCGAGCTCTATAACTTTCCCCTCTACTCTGCCTCCACCGTTCTCTTACTATAACCCCATCACTATTACTTCGCACTCAGCACCCCGACACCTTGACCCCTGCAGTCCCAGGGCCCAGGCGCTACTGACCGAACATGCCGAGGCCACGGGAGGCCGCGCCGGACGCGGGCACCAGGGGCCTGTGGGCTGAGTACATGGTCCGGCACGGGGTGGCCCGGCCGGGGCTCGCGCCTCCTCAGCGGCCGCCGCCGTTCCGCCCGCCGCCGGCTCCTCGGCCGCCACCGCTCGGGCCCGGGGGGAGCTGGAGGCCGTCGCCGCATGCCCCCCCCCACCGCCCCCCCTCCGGCCGCCCCACGCGGGGGGTCTCAGCCGGGCGCGCCTGCGCACAACGCCGCCTGCCTCCCGCCGCCCGGGGGGCGGGGGAGGTCAGAGCGCGCCGGCCCCGCCCCGCCCCCCGGCGCGCGCGGGGGCCGTCACGGGGCGCGCGGCACCCAGGCCATCGGCGCCGCCCCCTCCTTCTCCCTCCTCCCGTGCGGAGCCGGGCGGGCGGGGCAGGTGGGGCGGGGCGCGGCGCGCGTGCGCGGGGGCGGCCCCCTCCCTTCCCCGTTCGCTGGCTCGCTCCCTCCCTCCCTCGCAGCTCTGGCGGGTAACGGCTCTGGCCCCGAGCGCCCCGGTTGCCGGCGCCGCGCCCCGCCTTTCCGGGCCTGGGGCCCGCGGCTCAGCGCCGGGTCGGCCTCCGGCCCCGGGCGGGCAGACGGACGAGCGTGCGTGCGTCCGTGCGCTCCGAGCGAGCCCCGCGCCGAACCGCCGCCGCCTCCCCGCCCCGCCACTACTACGCGCTCCCCTCCCCCCGCCGCACCTCCCCCCGCCCCTTCCCCGCTTCCCCCGCGGCCTTCCGCGCAAGCCCGGCCCACCGCGCGCGAGCCCATTGGCTGCCGCCGCCGCGCGCGGGTCAGGCCCCGCCGCGCCCGCCCCCATTGGCCGCCCCGGGGGAACGTCAGTCATATGCAAATAAGGGCAGGGCGGGGCGGGCTCCGGTTGGACCCAAGCCGGCCCGGGGCGGGACCGTGGGAGGAGGGCGGCAGGGAGGGCGCACTGCAGTAAAGGCACTGAGCCAGGGGGGCGGTTCGGGGTGCCGTGCTGCAGAGGCCCGGGGCTGTGGGTGGTGCTTGTGTGTCCAGTCCGCGCGAGGAACACGCTCACGCGCGGCTCGGCCCACCTCCCTCACGCCCACCTGGGCACGCGCGGCCCCGCAGGGCAGACAAACTGCGTGTAGGGCTGGGCGAGCCACCCCTGAGCCCTCACCAACTCTCACAACAGCAGTCACAAACACACACACACACACACACACACACACACACACACACACTCCTCATAGACAGACTTTCCTACCACACCCATTATCTCATACACAATCCAGGGTCACATGTACCCTCGGTCTTACACACGAAGTCAGAAGTCACACACCCGGAACACCTCACACAAATGTACTACCTCCCACGCTAAACGTCCATCACTCCCCACCCACCATCACACACACTTGTTCTCACCCATCTTCTTCACATCACCCATTTCATACATGCCGTCATATGTGCTTCATCAAGCATATCCTCATACACATTCACCAGCCCATGTGACTCACAAACACACAACATATCAAACAGGCAGAATTATCTCATACACCTCATCACAGCCACTGCTTGTCCACAGCACACACCCTACATCCCTCCAACACAACCACACACTCATATGGCCTTCCTGGCAACCCCCAACCCCAACACAGGTAACTCTCACAAATGCCATCATACTGACCCCAAACACTATGTAAACTTACCCCGGTGAGCACTAGCTACTTCAGTACCCTGGCTCAGGAGGTATACAAAGTGCCATGGCCATTCCCATTGATTCAGCTACCCTGCCTGACACTTAGCAGCCACCTGGGACCCTCTACCTCACAGTGTAAGGCAGGGGGCCACCACTCTGGGCTGGGAGCCACCCTTTCCAAAAGAGGAAGAAAGGAAACTAACACTGGGGCTGCTACATGCTGGGAGCTTGTATGTATAACCCCGTGCATTGAATCCTCACAGCCACTAGGGAAGTACACTTTTATTATGCCTGTTGTTCAGATGAGAAAATGAGGCTCAGGGAAATTGAATAAATTGTGCAAGATCATGCAGCCAGGACATAAGAGCCCAGCACTCCAACTCAAGTGCTCTTTCCACTACTGAAAATTTCACCTCAGGGTGGACACAGGCAGAGACTCTCAACAGAGGCCTGGGAATATGTTCAGACAATGATATCAGAGAGACTGGTGAACTATAGAAAGGTCAGAGGGTACACACGGAGACACAGGCAAGGTCTGGGGCCCACCAGGCAGAGAGGCAGAGGCCTTGGATCACCCAAGAGGGGCCCTGAGGCCACATCCAGTAAAGGCAGAGGCCTGGGGTCATACCTGGGCAGGTAAAGATTGCACAGGCTCAGATGCACCAAGACTGGGGTCCTACACAGGTGGGACCAGTGATAGGCACAGACAAACCCTTTTCCCAGCCTTCTGCAGCTACAGACAGAGATGAAGGCATGGAGAGGGGGCAAAACCCGGGTAACCTGGGCCCAGAGGGAAGGGGAAGGTCTGTAGCCCTCTGACCTCCAGAGACTACAGGGCCAGACACTTGGCTGTGAGCCTGGAGAGACCAACAGAGGGACTATTAGGTGACTGCCCCCTCCTCCCTATGCAGCCCCAGACTCAGACCCTCCATTACCTCACTGCCCCAGGGACTGCAATGTGAAGCAGAAATCAAGGTTGAAATCAATGTGGCCTGCTCTATCTCCCTACCGCTGCCCCCTCCTCTCCCCACTCTCCCCACCGGTGAGTCACCTACTGGCAAGTTAACCCCTTCCCCACTGCAATGAAGCCCAGGGACTGAGCTCAGAGGAACCCTGCTGCCAGCCCCCCCACTTCTGTTGGGTGAGAAAAAGAGCTAAGCCTGGCACAGTAGGGAAAGAGGGCCCCAGACATCTGGGAGGGTTGCACATCTGGTAGAAGACAGTGCCCACACAGGAGGGATGGGAAGAGGCCCCTTACAGGGCAGGGTACAGCCAAGTGGGGGCCCAGCCTAGCAGGGAGGGGCCGGAATCTGGGCGGGAAGGGCCCCCCTGCCCTGGGCACTGGGCCAGCCCTATACTTAGCTTCCATTGTTTGGAATGGAGGAACCCTGAGTGGGGGTGATGAGGAGTGGAGAAGAGGGAACAGGTCCTGTCCCCAGACGGCTCCATATCTCTAGCCATCCCCAACCCTAACTGGGGCCTCCCTAGTTGGAAAAGTCTGAGGGGGTTCCCCAAACCAGGGCCCCAGCCCCATCAGAGAGGGGGTGCATCACCATCCTTCACTCAGAGCAGGTACTAGGCAGAACTACGGTGCAGCCACCCCCTGCACTACCCTATAGCCAACTCCACAAAAGGTTTGGCCCCAAACAGCCCGCACAGCACCACCCCACCCCAGCCTGGGGACAGGGAGCCCAGATGGAGACGGCAAGTGCCACCCAGGGTGGCACAGGCTGAGGCCTGCCCAAAGGCCTGGGGCGCACAGCCAGGGATGCTGACAGGCTGAGGGACAGGCAGGCATGCTCTGAACTCACGGGCCCCCGTTGACTGAGCCCGAGAGGCACCGCGCCCTGCCGCCTGCGGCTCCCCACCCTGTTCTCCAGGCCCGGGTCCCCGCCTCGGCTCACCACCCCAGTGTCCCCAGCTCCCCTCACCCGCTCTCCACATACACACCCACCCACCCACCCCGGGCGGCGTCGGAGACGGCCAGGGTTGCCTGGGGAACGAGCCCAGGATTGGACTGGTGCTGCTCGGGAGGGATGGGGGCCTAAAAATAGCGCCGGGGTGAGTCAGTGAGTGGGGCTGGGGTAGGCAGGGGGACCAGAAGGGAAAGAGAAGCAAGCGAGAGGTGCGGGGGAGGCTCCCCAGGGATTGGAAGATGGGCGGGATAGGATGGAGGGCGGGATACGGATTTGGGGGTAGAAGAGGGGATTGAGGGAGAGTGTACAGGCGCCGGGGCTGCGAGGGCTGGTCCCCGCGGGCTGAGGGAGGGGCCACTGCCTGGGCGGAGGAGGGGGCGCCGCCCTGCGTTCTCCTCCCCAGCCCCGAGCTCACGAGATTTTCCACTCGCCGCCTGGCCCCCAGCCAGCCCCCGTCGGGCCCCACAAAGCCGCTTTGTGCTGGGAGGGCGGGCGGGCATCCGGCCGGCCTGACACCCACGCGGGCAGCGGCGGTGCGCGGGTCAGCTGGCACCCGAACTGTCTGCTGCGGGGGGGGTGGGGTCCCCCCACCCTGCCCGAGGACGCGGCCGCGCAAGGGTTAATGACGCAGGGGCCAGGGTAGCAAGTCTCGGCCAATCGGCGTCGGCGGGCGCGACAGCGGCCAATGGGAAGGCCGGAGGCCCGACGCCCCGGGCCTACCCCCTGGGGCGCGAGAATGGGCGCGGCCCTCACTGGGTGCCCGTCTGGATCCACAAAGCCCCCGGTACACCCTGTTTCCCGGGCTGCTTCGCAAAAAAAAGGCTCAGAAGGGCGTAGGATCTCGCAGTCAGGAGGTGGCACGGTCAAGATTCGAGCCCAGGTCTGCCTGGCTTCACAAGTCAGCTTTTCCACCGAAATGGGGAGACGGGGGTTCCCAGTCCCAGACCCCCAAGCGGAGCGGGAACAGGCAGGGGACGGGGTGCGGGCGGAGGCGGCGGCGCGGCAGGCTAGGGTCCAGCCGCCTGCGGTGCAGCCGCTGCCGCCGGTGGTAATGGGAGCCAGACGCCGTCGTCGCCGCTAATGCGCCTCCCTCTCGGCCACTAATGGAGCCATTAATGCCGGGGGCTGCGGGCCACACACACCACCCCGCCGCTGCGCATGCGCGCGCCAGCAGCCCCGCCATCCGCCGCCAGCAGGAGGCAGCCTGACCCCTTGCAGTGCCTGGCGCTGAGGGCTCTTCCAAGACTCACTCCTGCTACCTCAAAAAAGCCTCTTCTCTCTCCCGCAAATCATCCTCTTCTTCCCAGCCTAGGTCTCCTTCCTTTCCAGGGATCTTTGACACCCTGATCCAACCCTTGCCCTCTGCTCTAAACCCTTTCTCGGATCTTCACAGGCTGACATTCAAGCATGGCCTGGCTGGACCTGTCCTCCTTGGCACCCTTCTGCCAAGACTAGGCTCGTGTCAGCTCCAGCCTCAACTGGCCACTCAGAGGTCATGCACTTTCACCCCTCCTGGCCTTTGCTCCTGTGGCTGCCTAAGCCTGGATGGCCCTTCCCTTTCTTTCACTACCCTGAAATCCACTCATTCCTGCTTCAGCTCAAATGTCACCTCCAGTGAGAAGCCTACCTGAACCTTCCTCATCACCTCGCATGAAGCCACGGAGTTTTCTCTCTCCTCGGGCCTCCCCAGGCTCTGTATCTCCCTCTGCTCATCCTTGCCGGTGCCTGCATCCACATCTGCCTTCCCCACCCACTTATCCCAGGGCTGCTCAGCCTGGACCTGGTAGAGGGATGAGGAGTGACTTCTGGTGGGAGAGAAGGGGTTCACTGTTTGAGACAAAACAAATTCTGGTGGGCAGAATCTGGATCTGGATCTGGGGAGTCAGGACACCCTTGGCTCCTCTTTGGGCCTCATTTTCCCGACGCACCCAAGCATAGTTGGTGGATGCTGCCTGGCCTCTGAGGTCCTACTGGTTGGGGTGGACTACACGTGGGACTCAATTAAATGGAGCTGGCACCAAAGTGTCTCCTGAAAGGCGATGGGGGTGATGGTGTTAGGGGTGATCTGGGTCATGCCCTCGAGCAGATGGGTGGGCACAGGAGCTGCTTTCCTGCTTCTCCCCCACAGCCGGATCTCCTAGCTTGGCCCAAAAAGCCCCCGCCTTCCTGCCTGTCTTGGGAACAGGTGCTTGCGTGTTGATGGGTCTGCAGGATGGGTCCCAACACCTCTCAGCAGGTTTCAGGGACATGAGTGGGCATTTAATCTGTCAAGGGACAAGCGGGGGCTCCCAGGCCTAGACATTCTCCCAACACTCCCCATTCTCCCACCTGTTCGCCAAGGAGCAGGAGATCTGGTGCTTAGCAACTATCCACTGACTTAAAGGAACAGAGTGCCTGATGTGCACAGAGTGGGGGTGGGGGCTAGGATGGGGGAAACATGTCCGTCTAAAGAATGGGAGAAGGAGGGCCAGAGGAGAGGCCAAGGCTGGACCAGAGACAGGATTCCAAGATGGGGGAATCAAAACAGAAAGAAGGTGGAATGAAGCCTCAGACCAGAACTGATGTCTAAGGAGGTACAAACCTGGAAAGGCATAGAGAGCCAGACTCAGAGAAAGTCAGACAGAAGTCCAGAGAGAGAGAGACTCGGGGCCAGAAACAGACCTAGACAGAGACAGACATAGGAACCCAAGAGAGAGACAGATAGACATACAGTGGCTCAAATAGGCAGATGGGCAGACAGGCCCAGGAGAAGGGGCACTGCCTGTCAATATGGCGAAACCAGGCGGAAGGTGGGAGCTGGAAGGGAGGCCATGCCAGAAACAGGGCTGAGACATCTGGCCTCCTGGGCCAGGGCTGCAGGCCCTGGGGCGGCTTCCTCTCCTGGGGAGCAGGCGGGAAGAGTCAGAGGGAGGTGGCAATGGCAGCTGGCTGGCCCGGCCACGCACAGAATGTAGAGAATGCCGGCCAGCCTGCTCCGGCAAGTCCCCCAGCGGAAGCAAATGCCTGGCGGGGGGCAGAAGCAGGCAGGCTGCCCCGGGCCACCCCCTCACACCTGCTGCCCTGACTGAGGGTCAGGCCCTGGCATGGGCAGGCAGAAGGGGCCAGGATTATAGCCTCACTCTTCCACTGGGCACAGTCTGCCCTATCTGGGCCTCAGAGGGAGAAGGCCCCAAGGTGCCTACCTCCCAAGGGTTTAGGGAGGCCTCTGAGAGAAGAACAAAAGGGCCTGCTGGCTGGGAACCTGAGGGCAGCCTGGATACCTCAGCATGGGTGTAGTCAGGGAGGCGCTGCTCAGAACCGCCAGGACAGGCACTGGACAAGTTCTGACGACCAGGTGGCTTCCAGCAAGGGGCCTCCCCTCCCTGAACCTCAGTTCCCCCCCTCCCCCTGACAACAGGGCTGGTAATCCCTGTTTCATAGCATCAGGAGGTTTCGATGAGATGGCCCCACGCCTGAGGCTGGGCACATGGTAAATGCTCAATAAAGTGGGCTACTATTATTGTTTTCATTATTCTAGTTGAGAGTGCTTAAGAGCCTGGGCTCTGGAGCCAGACAGCCTGGATTCACACTCTGGCTCTCCCTCTTCCTAGCTGGGTGACCTTGGGCAAGTCACTTTGCCTCTCAGGCTACAGTTTCCTCCTCTGTCTACTGGAACCAATAATCGTGCTGATCTCCTGGGTTGTTGTGAGGATTCAGTGAGTAAAGTCTCAGTCAGCGCTTACTGAGCAGTGTGCCAAGCACATGCATGGGTGGTACTCAATAAATTATTATTACTGTTACTTCTAGTAGGAAGAGTCCTGTGATCTAGAGATCGAGAGACCTGGTTCAAGGCCCAGTCCTGCTCCTCCCTGGCTGGGTGACCTTAATCAGGACTCTTTTTCTATCAGGGCCTCATTTTCCTCATCTGGAAAATGGTGGCAGGAACCCCGCCCACCCCGGACCACCCTGGTAGGTCTCAGGTCACCTGCATCGTGCCATCCCTCCCCACACGGCAGCAGTGAGGGTCATGACTGACCGAGGCTATGTATGAGGGCAATGTCGGGGGCTGTAGGCATGCGGGGGTGGGGGCTGAGGGGGATGGTAGGAGTCCTTCTGCTTCAGTTTCTTCATCTGCCTAAGGATAGGAATCCCCGCTGTGCCCACTTTGTGGAATTTTGCTCATATCAACTACGATGACAAATGTAAAAAATGGTGGGGGTGGGGCAAAAAACACAGCTCACAACCTCAGTATATGAGCATGAGGGGCAAGCGTAGTCTTTGAGTCCCTCTGCCCGGGTCTGGGCTGGAACTCAGTGAGGGCAGGGTCTGGGCCCCTTCCTGTATTGGTCTTTGCACCAGCCCAAGACACAGCGGCTCCTACCCAGAGCCACAGCCCAGACTCTTTTCTCCCTGGTCTCCCTGCCTCTGGTCTCAGGGGCTGGAACTCACCCTTCATGGTATAGCCGTGGTTGGGTCGGCTCAAAACCTTCCATGGCTCTCAGGATAAAGTTCCCAAGTCTTAGAAGGACCCTCTATGATGTGACCCTTGATGTATTGCTCGCCAACACAGCCACACATCCCAAAGCTCACCCACTGTCTAGAGCCCCTGACTTTGCAGATTCAACTTCCTTCAAATTCTTGCTTTTGCCTCAAGGCCTTTGCACACTCTTCCCTCTGCCCGAAGGTCCTCCTGCCGGCCTTGCCAGGCTCCCTTCTGCACACCCTTCAGGTCTCACTTTAGACCCTGTAGGTCTCACTGGCCCCTTCTCCAAGAAGCCCTCCCTGACTTCACACGGCCTCCTGGGCTTCCTCCACCCCAGCCCTGACCACTCTGGACAGCTACTATCTGGGGACAGGTCTGTCTTACTCCAGGGACCATGAGCCCTGTGAGGACAGGGCTGTGTCCTCAGCATCAGCCAGCATAGGGCCAGGCACAGAGAGGGGGCCTCAGTCAACAGTGAATTAATAATAAGAAAAAGATGCTAGGGAAGGGGCTGGTGACGGGTACGTCACCCTCCATGAAAGTTGCTCTGACAAGGCCCAGGCCAGCTGGCTCTCCAGCACTATCTCAGAAATGCCTGTCCCCCCACCTCTGGCCTCAGCCCTCTAGCCACTCTGGCTGTGCTCAGCAGTGCTCCTGGCCTCGGAGCCTTCCCAACAGCCTCCTAGGAGGTTCCCCTGTCCCACGGTTGCTGGTTCCAACTCATCCTTCAACTCTCAGCTTACACGCCCTTTCCTGAGGGCAGCCAGACTAGGTTCACAACTGGAAGCATGCCCAGCACACGCCCAGCTCCCCGCCATGGCACTGACCACACCTGTGCTATTTACCAGGTGCAGCGGTGAAGATGAGGGCTCCAGTCCTGGTCCTGCTACCACCTGGCAGAAGGACCTGTTGGAGCCTCAGTCTTCCCATCAGTAACCCAGGCAGGTTGGTCACAAGCTAACCTGCCTGGGTTTGAAGGCTGGCTCCAGGATTTACTAGCCATGTGACCCCGGGCAAGTTACTAACCTGGCCTCGGTTTCCTCTAATTTTTTTTTTTTTTTGGCCGCACTGCACGGCTTGTGGGATCTTAGTTCCCCGAACGGGCATCGAACCCAGATCCCTGCAGTGGAAGTACGGAGTCCCAACCACTGGACCACCAGGAAATTCCCAATTTCCTCTAAATGAGCATAATCATAGCAGGGTCCAGTATGCTGTGAGTGCTACGTTAAGGGGTGGGTGTGAGGGTTAGGTGCGATAACCCACTTGCAGTGCTTATCATGGTGATACCCCTGCCAGTCCTCCAGACGTGGGAGCTGTCATCATGATTATCATCTCTGTTACCCCATCAGCTCTGTGGGGGCCTGGCTTTGAGCCTGCACTCAGGAAAGGTTTGCTGACTGATGGACCCCTTCAGAGTACATTCCCAACAGGAGGCTTCTGGAAACACTGCACTGAGCCTTCAAAGTCCACGCCCGGGGACTTCCCTGGCGGTCCAGTGGTTAAGAATCCGCGCTTCCACTGCAGAGGACACGGGTTCGATCCCTGATCGGGGAACTAAGATCCTACTTGCCGCACGGTGCGGCTGGAAGGAAAAAAAAAAGAAAAACTCCACGCCCTTGCCTGACACGTGAATTCCCACCGAACATCTGTGCAGAGAGGAGGCCAGCCTCCCCTTGAATCCCACCCAAGGTGGGGAGCTCACCTCTCTGGAGAGCCAGTTTGCAAGGGGCCCTGTGCAAAATGAGCCCTCACCCAGCCCATCCACCTGAACCTCTTACCTGTCCCAGGCCGGCCCATGATGACTTCCTTTTTGGGGGCAGGATGGCTGGTATAGCTGCTGGGCACCAGGACAGGCAACAGGGCAGCAGGTGAGGGGTGGAAGGCCACCGGCTGGAAGGGCGAGGAAGCCAGGCCAAAGGTGGGCATCGGCTGGGCCACGGCCGTCGGCGCAGCTGGAGGCACAGTGATGGGCACGGGGGCCGGCAGAGGTGGAGGCAGGCCAGGCTTCCCACTGGCCATCCCGGGCGGCACCGGAGTCTCTCGGCAGCCCCGCCCAGGTCCCCCAGCCCGTGCCTCACTGCCAGGGCCCACCTCCCCAGGGAATTTGGAGGGCAGCGGCACGTCGGGGTTGCGGACGATGACGGGTGAGTCCCGCTGCACGGCAGGCACCCTGCGCACGGAAGGCCCAGGATCCGAGGTGAGGCCGGCAGGTGGGGGCAACAGCAGCAACGGCGAGGGCTGGCGGGAGCGGGAGAAGGGCACGGCGGGCGACACAGCACGGAAGCCAGCCGGTGTGGAGGGTGTAGGCGTGTGGGACACCGAATCCACACCAGAGTCTAAGCTGTCGCTCTTGGGGAAGTCTGGGGCGGCTCCTCCGCCTGCTGCACCAGGGGCCCCCAACGCCCCTGGGTGGGGCAGCAGCTCTGTCTTCCGTCGCCCAGGGCTGATGGGCACAGTAAAGGTCAGGTTGGTCTGGAAGGTGGGTAGGATGCCAGAGGAATGGCGCTCTCGGGGGGCAGGTGGGGGTGGGTGAGGGCCCAGGTCCGGTGGCGTCAGCACGCCTGCCTTAGGGGTGCTGGCGCTCAGGTGGCGACTGCGAACAGCAGTGCGTTGGATGACTGGCGAGGCATTGATGGGGCTGAAGTTGGCAGGGCGGAAGCCGAAGAGTGGTGAGGGTGAGGGTGACGGGGCTGGCGAGAAAGGTGACTGCGTAGAGACGGGGGAGAAGGAGGGTGTGCCCGAGCGAGAGCTGCCCAGTGACACCAGCATCACAGCTGCTTCACACTCATCGAACTCAAAGCGTGACAGGTCAGCGGGGGCCACCAGGCGTGGGCGTGAGTCTCCCCGGGCTGCCACGCTGCTGGCCTCACTGTCCCGAGACGTCTCATCACCCCAGTCGAACTCGGTGCTGCCCTCACGGGCCGCCACACCAGCTGGCCGCCCAGCCCCACCTGGGCCGCTGTCCGCCAGGCCCTCCATCTCCTTGGTGCGCATGGACAGGTGGCGGGAGCAGTAGCCCCGCCGCTGGGACTCCTTCATGCAGCCATCTCTCGAGCACAGCCGTCGCCACTGCTTGCCGTTGAATTTCTTTCGAATTCCATTGGGTGTGCAGACCACGTCGCCCTTCTTGTATTTCTGCTGGGCCGCTGTCAGTGGCGTGCGGGCCCGGGCGGCCGGTGCAGCCCCCTTCTCCAGGGAGGCCACACTGCTGCTGCGGCTGCCGCCCTGGCTCCCCTCCTGGCAGGGCGAGGGCTGCTCGCCAGGGCGGCCTGGGCCGGCGAAGGCTGGGGACTTGGGTGGCGGTGACAGGAGCTGGGGCGGGGGCAGTGGGAGCAGGGCCGGGGTGCCCAGGGCTGGCGGGTGCTTCTCCTCACCCTCCTCGCAAGCCCCCAGGTGGCCACCAAAGCTGATCTTGGAGACCTCGGCATCCTCGGGCTGCTTGAGGTCCAGGGCAGCAGGGCAGGGGGGAAGGGCGGCCCCCGGCTCGACCTGCCGCTCCTCGGGACCCGCCGGGGGCTTCCTCGGCAGGGCTTCGGGCTCCCATGGGGGCCGCAGCAGGCGCAGGCTGGAGCGGGCCACCCACACCGCGTCCTCGGGCTCACGCTGCGGCGGCTGCGGCGGGGTGGCCGCCGGGCCCGGCTGGGAGTTGGGGCCAGGGCTGAAGCGGACCTTGTAGGCAGCTGGCTTGGCGGCCACCTCCACCACCACCCCCGCACGGTAGGCAGCCACACCGGGCTCCACACAGGTACAGACCGCTGTGCCCACCACCAGCGCAGCCGGCGGTGGCGTGGCATCCAAAACCACATCCACACCACTGCCAGGTGCCCCCTCGTAGAAAGTCAGGGCCCGGTCCCCAGGGAACTGCACACCCAGGTCCTGGCTTCGGCGCACCTGGCGCACCACAGCCGGCAGGAAGAGACCGTCCCCACGCCGAGCCAGCACCCGCTGGGACCGCAGCTGCCGCAGGTCATAGCCACCGCTGGTGCTGCCAGGGGGCCAGGGGCCTAAACCACCAGCTTCGGCCGGCTCATCTTCCAGGTCGGCCGAGTGCTCGCTGGCTGTGTCGGTGGAGGAGGAGCGGGCAGAGGTGGGTGGCTGCGGAGGCACCCCCGGGGTGCCCGCCTCCTCGGGGGTCCGTGCCCGCTCTTCAGGGGCACCAGCCGCCCCACTGCTGCCACTACCAGCCCCATGCTCCTCCACATACTTCTTCTTGGGCGCTCGTGACTTGAACGTGGCCGTCTTTCGGCTGAGTGAGGGCTCCCAGCGGCCTGCCTCCCCCTCCACCTTGGGTTCCTCGGCTGGGCCTGGGGCCGGGTCGTCGGGGTGCAGCTCTGGGGGCAGCCCTTCAGCCCCAGTGCCCCGCTCGGCCTCCTCCTCCTCACCCTCCTCAGCCTCTTCTGGCCCTGGCTGCTGCTGCTGCGCCTCATCATCTTCCTCCTCTGGCTTGTCACCCTCCCCAGCCCCTCGCCGCCTCAGGGCCTTGGCCCTGGTGGCTGGTGGGGACCTGCCACCGCTGCCAGAACCTGGGAGGCCGGCGCACGCCTTCTTCATTGGTTTCATCTTTCGTCTACCTGCAGGGTGAGAGGACAGACAAGGGTCACTGGGAGTGACTCAGGAACACCTCCAGACCCACTGCCCCCGAGACTTCCTACTTGCTGAGGTCACTGTCTCAGCGCCACGGTCCCCAAGCTCTCCTTCCTGGCTGTCTTCAACTCATGTAGGCCCCTAGCCAGCACCCAGACACAGACTGGCACTCATGTCCCCTGAGCTATACACTCTGGTTCCTTGGGGACCCTCACATGATCTGCTTCCTCTGCAGAGGACAGTAGGTGCATGCACACACTCTGACTGCCCCAAGGGGACGCGAGAAGCACTAACGGTTCACGTCTATGGAGCACTCACTTGGAGCCGAGCCCTGGGCTAAACTTGCCTTTATTAACCCATGTCATCCTCACAACAGCCCTAAGAGGCAGATGCTACTATCAGTCCCATTTACACTCGAGGAAACTGGGGCACGGAGAGATCAAGCAACTTGTCCAAATTCATCCAGCTAGGAAATGGCAGAGCTAAGATCTGAACCCAGGCAATCTGGCTCCAGAGTCTGTGCTCCTAACCATTTCAGTGTGCCGCCTGTCACATGATCCTTGCACTGTCACTGTCCAGAGAGCACACACACTTACACACACACACATGCACAGGCACACAGTCACAGAAAGGGAGGTGACCGGGCTGTGATGTGAGCCTCTCTCTACCACCCCCCACCCCTGCCCGGGCAGCCTGGCATGGCCAGGCATTGTGGGAAGGAGTGGGCAGCTAAGAGTCCCAACGGACAGCTGCCCACTCTGCTCCGCACCCCTGGCCTGCCAGGTATAGCCATCTACCCAGATCCTAGCAGGGAACAGGCAGGGGCACGTCTGGGGCAATAGCTCATACCCAGTGCTACGACAGGGCCGTGCATAAGCACACACGCACACACACACACACACACACGGCACACACAACACGTCATCACACAGTGGGGCACAGAGCTACACCGCAGGGTTTCACTGTCCCACTGGATGGGAGCCTGCCCCTCCCCCCACAGCACCCAGCATGATACCCAACAGCCCAGCCACCCCGCTTCTGGTCTGCTTGCATCCCCACCCTGACTGGGCTGGCTCTGACAGGGTGGCTGAGCCGACTGGGCCCCCCTGGCCCCCAAATATGCCCTCGGACTCCAGGTGGGGTAAGTGGGAGAAGGTCAAAGAAAGCAGGACAAGCCCAGCGGGCCAACCTCACCCACTTCCTGAACAGTCATTACTGCCCGCCCCCTTTCAAGCTGCCCTAAGAGAAGGGAAAAAACTTTACTCTGAAGTGACTAAGAGAACCTGAGAGGACAAAAAAAGGGCCTCTGGGAGGGTTGGGGGATCCAGGACCATAAGCCAAACACAATCAGAGGCACCCCGACTCAGTCTTCAGGCTCCCATAGTAGCCCTGACCTCATGAGAGAGTAACCTCTCCCACTTGGGGCCTGCTGCTCCTTAGGATCCTGCAGTCCCAGGATGCCCCTTCTCTGAGCCAATCCTGGGGTCCTCATAGGCAGAAGCTGGAGGGCCCGGGGCTTCTCACACTGGGGCAGGCACCCAAGTACCCGGGAGTTGGGCAGCCGCCACCATCTTCTCCCCACTGACCTGCTGGGCCACCATCCTGGGCATACCCCACCCAGGGCCTACAAGCACACTGCCTGGCACCCCTGGACCCTGCTGCCTGGCCCAGCCTCTTCACACCAGAAGCCAAGCCTCTTTCTTTCCCCTGGGGCCTACTCTCTTCCTGTCCACACCTCTTTGGATAACTCCCACCCAAGGCCCTGTGGGCCCTCACCTCCCTCAGGATCTGAGCAGTAACTCCTGAAGCCCAGGCTGGCCCAGGCTTTTCAGGGTCTCATGTCCTCTGTTCCCAACAGGCCTCCTGGCACCAGCTTCTCTGCCACTCTCTCTCCCATCCTGTCACCATCTCTATCTCTAGCTCTCTCTTCACAGGCCCTAGGCCCCCTCCTCAGTCACCCCCTCCTTGTCACCCTCATCTATCTCTGTCACCTCCTCCTCCCAGTCACTCATGTCAGCCATCTCTGGACCTGTCACCTTCTCTCCCCATCACCTCTCCTTGTCACCCCCTCCAACTCTGTCCCCTCCCTCTCCCTGTCACCCTGATCTAGTCCTGTCACCCCTCCATTCCTGTTACCCATTCTCTGCCCACCACCCCCTCCCTGTCACCCTTTTTCTGTCACTCCTCCTCCCCACCACTTCCTCCACTCTGTCCCCCCTTCCCACCACCCCGCTCACCCCTTTTCCCCTGTACCCCCTCCCCGTCCCTGCCACCTGTCCCCTCTCGGCCCCCAGCACCCCAAATCCCTCCTGCCCGTGTCAACCCTGGCCCCGCCCCTCACCTCGGGCTCAGCGGGGTTACGGGGCGGGGGGCCGTGGCCCCGGCTCGGTCCGGTCCGGTCCCTCCCCGCCCCCCTCCGGCTCTCCCTCTCGTTTCTCCCTTTTTTTTTACTCCAACACACAAAATGGTGAATGGACCTGCAACAGCTGGAGCAGCCAGCCAATCAGCGGCCACAACCCCGCTGACCGGCGCCGTCCTAGACCAATAGATATTCGGAGCCTAGTCGGCTCCGCCTCTCAACGACGAGCGACGCTTGCCACAACCAATCGCGCCCACCCGACAGCGCTAGGGGGTGGGGCCAAAGTCCAAGATCGGCCTCCCTCTGGGACCGACACCAACCTGAGCCTACGACCGCCTGATCAGCCTAGGGTCCTGCCCTACAATAACTAATGGACACCAGCATTGACCAATCGCAGTCCGCTTTAGTGCAGAATGACGAATACAGTACCCAGTCGTCTTGCACTCTAGGCCGGAACCCAGCCTCTGCGAGGGACAGTAGCCAATGAAATGCAAGGAGGAGGGGCTAAGGGACAGGCTCTCCAATGAGCAAGCTCAGAAGGCGTGGCCTCAGCGTTTGTTGACCGGCTAGTCGCAATTCCTGCTGGGAATGGTAGTCTTCTTACGTCTCCGACCCATAGTCGACAGTACATGGCAGACTACAACTCCCATGTGACAGAGTGCCTGGAGCTCCGAAGAACCCGTGCTAGGAGAAAAAGTCGAAAGGGCAGTTCCTCATGAGTCTCACTGGGCGCCAGGAGCATCTTAGACCCAGGGCCCCGACTCACCCGGATTCCCGGCTCTGGCGTCGCTGCTGGCTCCTCTCAGTGGCGGCGGTAGCGGCACAAGGGGGAGGTGCGAGGAGCAGCCAACCGCCACCCGTGAGGCCCGCAGCCAATCAGCAGCGGTCGGGGCGGCGCAATGACCTCACCGGGTTCTACTCTCTTACCCCTCCCCCACGTGGTTGTTGCTGCCGGTAGCCGGGAGTAGGGAAGTTGGGGGGGAGGGGAGGAGAATAAGTGATGTCACCTTTCCCCCGCTTGATTGGCTGCCGTGTGGCCGGGACTACAACCAATCAACAGTCTCGGAAAGTCTGGCGCGGCCCCGCGGAAAGCCCTGTTGCCACCGGGAGGGGAGAGAACGAGCACTTGAGGGGTGGCGCGCGCTGCAGAGTAGTCTACGCGCGTGGCCTGGGGCTTGGTGGCCTTGGGGACAGGCCACCTCCTCCAAGACTTTGACATTTAGGGCGGCGCAGTTTTCTGACAGCCCCCCTAGACATGGGGTGAGGGGAGGCACGAGATGGGGAAGTACAGCGCTTCATGGGGCGTCACACTGCATTCCCTGAAGAGCTACGCTTTGTAGGTGTTCACACCTGGCGGGAGCAAGATTTTTTTCTTTTTTTTTTAAGGTGGGGTGATCACACTGGGGGTTGGGAGGAGAGGAATATGTCCTGTCAGTAGTAGATTCCTCCTGGCCAGGTACGGGATTCACACCAGCTGTGAACCTGTTGGCAGTGCATCCGTACTCTGCACATTGCATTTGCCCTGGCTAGCCGGTAATGGGCCGTAGTCACCTGCTGCGTCTGATGGGTTCGCAGTATCCACAAGGGATTCACACCAGGTGTGAGGAAAATGCCACCAGCCTATTGCAGATTCTTAATGCCTGTAACATTCGCACCACCGGTGAGAGAGTATACTGTGACGTGGCCAGTTCACTCTGGGCTAGAGGGAAGTATCAGTTGTCCAATGGGATTCACTGAGTATGAAGGAGATTCACGTTATCCATGAGATTCACATTATGCACTGTCCACAGAAGGTTTGCCTTGAGAGGGGGGGAAATTTCACTGTCTACAAGTTCACACTGGAGAGGACTCTTACACTGTTACTTATGCTATTATGTTAGGACATACTATCTTATACTGTCATAACTACTATTTTAATATCATTCTAAAAGAGAGTTTGCACTTCCATGTTGAGTGGGCCCTGAGTTGAGGGAAATTTTACAGGGCTGTTTATACTGTGCCCATTGGGTAGGGGTTGGGTGTGAACAAAGTTTATGTTCGTCGGAGAGTTCCCGCAGCCCACTTAGGTAGACCCTTGGAGAATGGTTCGTGCTGTCCCACAAGGGGTTCACAGCAGCCACAGAAAGTTCCCCATGCATGGAGATGTTCACTGTCCATGTTAACATTGTCACAGATATGAAAGAGATTAATTATACTGGCCATGGGGAGACTCATACTGCGTGAAAGTTCACATTGCCCTGACAACTTACATTGTGTTGGGGGGGTAAGGATTTCCATTGATTGGGATGGTGTTTCGTGTTCCACAGTCAGTTCACGTCAGGTGTGAGGGCGAATTAGACTCAATGGGGAGATCTGTACTCTCCATGAAGGAATTCACCCTGCCTAGGAAGCACAGCGGGTAAAAGAGGGTCTCTACTGTCTGTTCAGGATTGTCTCTGGCCATGGTGTGTTTTTAATGTCCACAGAGGAACCCCCACTGCCTATTCGAGTTACACCATGCATAAAGGAGACCCATCTGTGGGAGTCCACACTGTCCCAGGCCTATTTCACCTGCCCCTGGAAGAATTACATAAAATGTAGTTAACTTACACAGTTCATTGAAATTACACTTTTCACGTGGAGTGGGGGCTGATGTTTCAGGAAGAAGAATAACACAGGCTTAGCCAGGTTGCTCAGGGTCAAACTGAGCTGGGCTTCTTCCCAGTTGTGTGACCTTGGGCAAATCACTTAATCCCTCTATGCCTCAATTTCTACATCTGTAATGGGATAATTTTCTTTTAATCCTATGGCATAGGGTTGTTATGAAGATGTAATGAGTTAAGATGTGCAAAGCATTTAGGTCTGTGTCTCTAGCAGGGTAAATCCTCAAAAATGTTAACTCTTGCTGTGATTATTATTATTCAGAAGGCGCGTATCACTGCCTGAAGAGTCTATGCTGTCACAACCTTACTGGTAACCTGTCCGTATAATTTGTATCTGTTGTAGTGGTGCTGGTGGTGGTGCTTTTTGAAAGGATTCCAGGGTTCAGCATATCTGTGGGGCATTTATCAGTCCATCAGGAGGCATTATGGTCTACTGCTTGATGTCTCAGCTGTAACAGTTTTTAGCTGTGTAGCCTTGGGCCTGTACCCTCTCTCATTCTCACTCTCCTCATCTGAAAAATGGGGATCATTAGAATATCTAGCTCATAAAGTTGTGGTAAGGATGAAATGAGATGCTGAATCTAGGGCCTTGCATATAGTAAGTGCTCAATAAATGGGAGCGGTGATTTTTATATGCCCTATCCTGCACTGGACTCTGGGAATTCCCTTCAAGAAGTCACCATTTCTTGGCCTTTATTTGGGGCCTAGTGTCGATGATGGGTTACACCACCCTTCAGGGAGTCATACTATCCTAATACGTGTGTGTGTTGAAGGGGAGTTGGGTAACTTTTTATTGGAGAGTTAAGACTTTCCGGGTTGGGGGGGATTAGTATAATTGTATGAAAATTACAAAAGCCCAGAGGGTTGGTTTTTTTTTTAATGTTAACAGTCTTTCAACTTTAGTGAATTTTTTTTATAACTATTATCAGTTAGATTTCACTTCAGACACAAGTAATAGAAATCCAAACAACAGTGGCTTAAATAAACTAGAGATGTATTTTTCTCTTACCTCTGAAGAGATTGAATCACCTTCTGGTCTTTTCAGTCATACTTAGCTCCTCTGCCTCAGTGGCTGCTGGAGCTCTTGCCATCCGCCCCAAGTTCCAAGCAGGGATATGGGATATAAGGGTTTGACACTTTGAATCTTTTACCTCTTGGAAGCTTCTGTGGAAGCCCCACTCAGTCCGTACTTCTTACATCTTATTTGCCAGGTGTGGTATTTGGCCACCTCAGTTTGAGCCTAGAGGGTTTAACTGGAACAGGGAATTTCTTCCTGTCTACGGGAAAGGGCTACATTATCCATGACTTAATAAAACTGACAGTGACATTGGGGTTTATTACACCCATTGGTTGAGTCTACACTATTCACAGAGTGGTCCACCCAGGCAGGTGGCACTATCCACGCAGGGGCACAATGTCCTGCATGAGGCCATGCTGACTCTGGGGCTACATTATTCCCATGAAGGCTCACACTGCTTATTGAGGTAATCCTGTTTATATGCACTACACTATGCATGTGAGCTTTACCCGGTTGTGGGAATTGACCCTACTGCTAGAGGAATTCACACAACACAACGTTAAACAAGTTATGCCTCCTCTGTGGTAGCACACACTAAGGAGGGGACAAGGGCTTCCCTGGTGGCGCAGTGGTTAAGAATCCGCCTGCCAATGCAGGGGACATGGGTTCGAGCCCTGGTCTGGGAAGATCCCACGTGCCGCGGAGCAACTAAGCCCGTGCACCACAATTACTGAGCCTGTGCTCTAGAGCCCGTGAGCCACAACTACTGAGCCTGCGAGCCACAACTACTGAGCCCGCAAGCCACAACTACTGAAGCCTGCGTGCCTAGAGTCCGTGCTCCGCAACAAGAGAAGCCACCGCAATGAGAAACCCATGCACGGCAACGAAGAGTAGCCCCTGCTCGCCACGACTAGAGAAAGACTGCGTGCAGCAACGAAGACCCAATGCAGCCAAAAATAAAAAAAATTATTTTAAAAAAAGGAGGGGCTTCCCTGGTGGCGCAGTGGTTGAGAGTCCGCCTGCCGATGCAGGGGACACGCGTTCGTGCCCTGGTCCGGGAGGATCCCACATGCCACGGAGCGGCTGGGCCCGTGAGCCATGGCCGCTGAGCCTGCGCGTCCAGAGCCTGTGTTCCGCAGCGGGAGAGGCCACAACAGTGAGAGGCCCACATACTGCAAAAAAAAAAAAAAAAAAAGGAGGGGACAAGCCATTTGTATGGGGGGGGGTGCACGTTGTTCATTTGCTTTCTCACCATCTATATGAGGCTCACACTGTTTTTGAGGGTTACACTGCCTATGTGGGGTTTACACCGTTTATGTGGGTTGCCCTGTTATATGGGTCCACACGGTTTATGAAGTACTTTTGGATGAGGCTCAGATCATTTATGAGAGCTAGCCTATCTGGACAAGGTTTATGAGGGTCACACTGCCTATATTGGGGTTCACACTGTTTTTAAGCATTACACTGTCTAGTGGGGGTTTACACTGTCCATGTGAGAGTCACACTGTATATGGGGTTTGCATCAGTTACGGACACTGTATGGGATCTGGCTGTGGGGTTATACCAGCTGTATGCAGACTCAGTTCACTTCAGCAAATACATATCACCAGCCTACGCTATGACAGACCCTGGTCTAGGCACTGGTGCTAAAGCAATGAAGAATGTGAAGAATACGGATCAAGTCCCTGTCTTTGTGGAACTGACACTGAGTAGGACAAGTTCATCTTTTATGGAGGTTTCCCTGTTTATGAGATTCACATCGGGATTCATACTCTTTAGGGGGTTGCACTGGCATCGACTGTCCAGGAGGGTTTCTCTGTGTGTACGGAGCTACATTTTATTGGTATTACATTGGGCATAAGGGAGTTCACTGTCCAAAGATGAGCTTATCCATTCATTATTGATTGCCATGCTCTGGGGATACTATAGGCAACAAAACAGACAAAAATCCGTGCCCTCTTAGAGCTGATATTATGGAGGAGGGATTCAAATGACAAGCAAATACATTATGTCAGATGATGCTAAGTGCTATGGAGAAAAATAGTGCATACGAGGGACACAGGGATCTAGGAAGGGGGCTCCAATTTAAAATATAGTGGGGCTTCCCTGGTGGTGCAGTGGTTGAGAGTCCGCCTGCCGATGCAGGGGACGCGGCTTCGTGCCCTGGTCCGGGAGGATCCCACATGCCGCGGAGCGGCTGGGCCCGTGAGCCATGGCCGCTGAGCCTGCGCATCCAGAGCCTGTGCTCAGCAACGGGAGAGACCACAACAGTGAGAGGCCCACGTACCGCAAAAAATAAATAAATAAAAAATAAAATAAAATGTAGTGGTCAGGGACTTCCATGGTGGTCCAGCAGTTGAGACTCCACATTTCCACTGCAGGGGGCAGGGGTTTGATCCCTTGTCAGGGAACTGAGATTCCCACATGCCACGTGGTGTGGCAAAAATATATATATATATGTGTACGTATATATAGTGGTCATAGTCCAATGTATTGGGAAGGAGGTTTGTTTATTTTATTTTTTAATTTTTGGCCACACACTGCGTTGCTTGCAGGATCACAGTTCCCCAACGTGCCCTCAGCAGTGAAAGCACGGAGTCCTAACCACTGGACCACCAGGGAATTCCTGTGAAGGTGATTTTTAAATAAAAACCTGAAAGGGATGAGGGACAGAGCTAGGCAGACCTCTGGGGGAAAAGTCTTCAAGGCAGATGGAATAGCATGGACAAAATCCCTGAGGGAGGAATATGCCTGGCATATTCTAGAAACAGCAAAGAGGCTGGAGCGTAGTTGGAAAAGAAATGAAGGGGAAAGGTGGGAAGTGAGGTCAGGAAGGAAGGGCCTTGCAGGCAAGGAGCTGTAAAAGCAAAGAGTTGGCTTTTACTTCCAGTGAGCAGAGGGGCTATTGGAGGGTTTGGGGCAGCAAAGGGATGTCATGTGGTTGACTAAAACCATTCTGGCTGCTGATAGAGCACAAACTATAGGGACCAGTGGCAGCAGGGAGACCAGTGAGGAGCCCCTAGACCAGGATGGTGGTGGCAGGGGAGGGTGGCTGATTCTGAAACAGCTGAAGGAAGAGCTAGCGGATGGGAGTTCCCTTCAGACTGGATGTAGGATGAGAGAAAGGAATTCAGGATGATTCCAAGGCATTCAGCCTGAGCAACCAGCAAAATGGAGCTGCATTTCCCTGAGATGGAGAGGACTGGAGGCGGGGGGACAGTTCGGGGGAGATCCAGAAGACCATTATGACTTGGAAAACTCGAGAAATCCAAATGGAAACACTGATGAGGCAGTTCAACATGTGAGATTGGAGTTCAGGGTAGAGTCCTGAGATGGAGATAGAAATTTGGGTGTAATCAGCATAGAGATGGTATATGAAACCGTGGTCCTGGTGGAGATTGTCAAAGGAATAGGTGTAGATGGAGAAGAGAAGAGGACCTGGGACTGAGCTCTGGGGCCCTTCAGCTTTTCAAGTCAGGGAGATGAGGAAGGGTGATACTATAAAGGGGTTACATTTTCTGTTTGGCAATGGTTACACTGTTTAGGTGACTCTGCTCTCTAAACAGTGTGGGTGGGTCCCACTATTTCTAAGGGAATGACAATAGAGTAGTAGTGGTTCGTTATTGCTTATATGGGTAATGGGTGGGTCGCAATTTTGATTTTTGTCGTCCACACAGTTTCCTTTCTAGGTGTGAAGTCTGTGAAGAGTTGTGACTTCTGTGGGGATACGTTCTATCCATGCCTTTGCCTGACAATAATAGGATAAATGTTATCTGTGTCAGGACAGTAAACTGGAACAACAACTACTAGGTCCATGGGAGTCGGGGTGTCCTCACTGTCCAGACAGAGTTGTTTTCTCCATGGAGTGTTACGCTATTCATCCCAGGCACATTCTAGGTCTGTGAGAGGCTGTGCTTTTTACCAGCCCCAGGGGCATTTGTGGAGGCTTTCCATAGTGAACTTGCTCATTGGAGTTCACATGGCCTTGGTTGGATGGTATATGTTCAAGGAATGACCAGTGGTGATGGATAGTTTCCATCACAAGTTCACAACATCTAGGTGTTTCACATAGGAATGGTGGGGTTCACCATCCCTGGGGGTGGTTTTCAGTGTTCACAAGACAACTGAAGTATCCAAGACAGTCCACACTTCTATGGTGGAGCCACACAGACCCCTGAGGGGTTATAATATCTGTGGACACACCATTTTCACCAGGCACTCCCATTCTCTGTGGATGGCTGAGAGTCTCCCATGAGGCATACCCACCATCTATGATTGTGTTTCACAGAAACTGTGGGATTGAATTATCCAGCTGGGTCAGGGTAGGATTATGCTATTAAACAGGAAATGTCACTGTCAGTGCTGTGTGTTTATTGCCAACAGTTGGAGTCTGTAGGGTGGGGGGTGCTCACCTCATCCACGGGGTATATCGTTCACTCTGCTAATAATTATTACCAGTATTTATTGTGTACTTACCTCAAATCTCTGATTTCTCACAACAACCTAATCATGTAGGGCCTATTAACATCTCCATTTTACAGATGAGGAAGCTGAGGCTCAAAGAGATAAATTCACTTGCTCTATGTCACGTACAGGAAATAGCAGAGTTTGGGTTGCCACCCCAACCTCTGTCTTGCTGGTGGGAGTATGGAGGTCACTGAGGCTGTTATAGACCTATTATCTTTTAAACTTTGCATCGTCTTTTTCTGAGGGAAGGGGGCAGTAAAAGAGGTAGTAAAATATAGTGGTTAAGGGTGGTGATTTTGAATTGGATAGGTTGGGTTTGAATCCTGGCTCCAACACTTCCTGAACCTCATTTTCTTAATCTGTAAATGGGGCTAACAATAGTAATTCCCTTCTTTGGGGTTTTGTGAGGATTGAATGAGAAGATGTCCCGACAATGCTTGGCCCAGTGCCTGGCACATCATGAGCGAGAGCAATTCGGGAGGGAGCTGTTATAATAACAATGATGATGATTATCATTGCTGGACCACACTGCTCCCAGAGGGTTACAATATCCATGGGGGAGCTGCACTGTCCGTAGGCAAGGTGACATAATTCCCCAGGGGGGTGCTGCTTCCCGGGAGGCCTTGGTCTCCCTGAGGAAGAGGCCTGAGACTTCTGAGGCACTGGTGAGGTTCTGCTCTAACACCGCTAGGAACCCAGCAACAGAGGCTGGGCTTGAAGCCCTAAGCACCCAGAGCCTGACCCTTCAGGCCTTCCCTCTCTATGGCCTGGTCATCTCTGTCTTCTTGATTTCACTCTCTCTGAGCATCTCCCCCCGCCCTCCCCGCTTCGTTTCCTTTGGTACCTCAGAGTCTTTTCTGAGACTCTGTTTCCAGGATCAGCCTGTGAATATAGCTTCTATTTGCCCTCTACTGTTGGCCATCTGATCATTGCTGATTTCCTGTTTCCCAAAGCCTCAGGCTCCATCCATTCCTCCCAGCTGCAGAGAACAGACTTAACACTGCCCTACGCGCTGGCCTTCATCCTTAAGCCCTGCCTTCCTCTCTCCTGGCGACCCCCCAGTGCCCCTTGGGAGCACATTTGTTCCGACTTTGCTCACCCCCTCGCATCCTGACCCCATCCCCGGAACCCCCTGCCCTGGAGGTGGAGGTGTGGGTACCTCTGGCGCCAGCCGTGTCCCCAGGACAGCTGCAGTCTGGGGATGGGGGGGCGGGCTACCGCGTGCATTCTCTCTGGTCACTTCCTCCCCAGTTGGGACTGGGGCTATCTGGAAGGCCAAGACCCCATCCCTGGAGGGACGGAGGGCACAGCCGCCTCCCTATTTCCGATGCTGGGAAATGCTTACCACCCATTCCACCCCACCCCTGGACAGCTGCCCCCATTCAGGCTCAGGATTGTTGGTGGGGGGACATGGTGAGCCCAGCCTGGGAAATGCTGTGGTCTGGATCATCCTCCAAGGTCCTGACCCGGCCCCCCTGCAGAGAAAATTCTGCCTCCTCCCAAAAGGTCCATACTCCTCCTCACAAAAGTTTCTGACGCTCATCAGAAGGTACCCCCCAACCCCTCTTACAGGCTTCCAAAGAAAATCTGGACCCCGCAGTGGGCAGGAGAGGAGGAGGGGCGGCAGGTCGCGAGTCCTGAGGACTTAAGTTATCTTCAGACTTGGAGCCTCAGAGAAGGGTCATGACCCCCCGGACCCCATCCCACCCCAACCCCCTCCTTCCCTCCTCCCCCGTCGCGCGGCCCCTTTAAGCCTAGAGCCGGCCGGTCCTCAGTGGCTGCGCGCCGACGTGTGTGTGTGTGTGTGTGTGTGTGTGTGTGTGTGTGTGTGTGTGTGTGCGTGTGTGTGTGCGTGCGTGTGTGTGTGTGCGCGTGTGTGCGCGCGCGCGTGTGTGCGCGCGAGTGCGCGGGGAGGGGGCGGGCGCAGTGTCTCCATGGCGACGCGGCGGTGACGTCGCCGGCCGGGGGGCGTGGGCGTCCCGGCCCCGGAGTGCGATATTAACCCGGGAGGCGGCGGCGGGGAGGGGAGAGGCTCTGAGAGGCGAGGCCGGGTGAATCGGCGAGGGCGGCCCGACGGGCTCGGGACGGGACGGGGCAGCGCGGGCGCCGGGAGCTGCGGCCCGGAGTCGGGGCGCCTCGCCCCGGGCCCCCCAGCATGAAGACCCCGGCGGACACAGGTGGGGGCGGGGGCAGCACGTGTGGGGGAGACTTGTTGCCCCGGGAAACCAGGCGGAGAAACTTTGGGGGGGCTGAAGGGTTCTGGGGGAGCCCGAGTGATCCCCAGTTCCTGGGGACCCCCAAGCACTCCAGACCTGTTGCTTCTTGCGGCGCGAGCGGGGGTGTGCACCGGACCCCCAATTCCTGGCTCTGGGCGCAGTGGTATGGGTGCTGCGAGTCCTGGTTCTCTCCTTGCCTGGACCCCGAAAGCTGGGCTCTCCCTCACTCCCGGGATCACGGGGGTGGCTGGGTTCCTCCCCGCCGCTCTGTCACGTTGCACTCTGGGGGCCGGGACGTGTGCGGGGTGTGTGTGTGCGGGGGGGCTGTCCACAGGGCCCGCTATCCCAGGTTCCGCGCTGCGCGGTCCGGCCCGTGACCTTCACCGCGATGCGTGCCCCGCACCGGCTTAGAGGGGGATACAGGATGGCCTCTAGGAGGAGGGCGTGAGTGGGGAGCCCGGGACTCGGGGACCGGGCTGCACCGCCCCTCCCCCGCCCGTCTCCGCCGGCTCCTCGCTCCCCCGCCCGCGCCGAGTCGCAAAGTTCCAAAGCGCAGCCCGAACGTTCGAAAAAGGAACTTTTTGTTTCCGACCTTAGAACGCGCGGCTTTAAGGTCGCTCGGGAGAGACCTGGGAACCCTCCTCCCTAGCCTCCGGGGACTCGGGGTTGGGGAGGGTGGGGAAGGTGGGGGTGGACGCGGAGGCTTCCCCCCCTCGACCCCCTCCCTCATCCAGCTCTTCTCTTTCAACCGGCCGTCTCTTCCCTCCGCCCCCCTCTTCCCCGCCAACTTGCTCCTCCTTAAGGGGCCAAGGTTCCCCTCCCCCCCGGTCGGCGGGCGGGGGGCAGCAGGATTACCCCCCCCCCGGACTTTCCCCCTTCCCCTCCCCCGCCGCCCCCGGGCTCTCGCTGGCTGGACTTTGCGCCCGAGCGCGCTGGGGGAGGGGTCCCAGCCGCCCCCTGCCCGTCTACCCCGTCGGAATCCGGCCCGGGGCGGGGACGGGGGAGGGGGAAGGGGGCCAGGCGCCGCTGTTCAAACTTGTTTCCTTCCCCCGGCGGCGGCCGCGGCTAGGGCTCCTGTGTGAGGGTGTGTGCCCCGACCGGCCCACCCACCCCGCCCCCCCGTCGCTCGGCGGGTGGGGGCGGCTCTTAAAGGGCTCCGAGCCGGGCTCCGGCGCCTGGGGATTGGGGCCGAGGAGGGGGCTGGGCGTGGGGCAGGGGTTCGGAGTGCTGTAGGGTCAGTCACGTGCGTCCCACATACTCTCTGGCTCCCAAAGGCTCCAGGGCCGCTGGGCCTTGGGGGCAGCAGGAGCCTCCCCTCGCCGGAGGAGGGGGCCGAGGCACCCAGACAACCCCGCCTCGTCTTCCCTCCCTGCTACGGGCCTTCGCCTGGTGGGACCGGCTGGGCCGCTCCCCCAACCCAGTCTTGGGGCCGCGCCGTGTGGGTTCTCTGGCTGGGGGAAGGGGCGGGGGCCTGTACTGGTCTCCCAGTCGGTCCATGGGTCCATCTGCCTCCTGGCTGGCCGCTGCGCGCCCCTCCATCCGATCCTCCATCCCGGCCCCTCTCTCCTCTGCCGCGGCTGTTTCCCACTTCCTGTTTTCTTCCCGGCTCTGGCGCCACCGAAGGCTGCCTGGACTGGGGGAGGTGGCGGGGCCCCCCAGGAGGCCGGCGTGTTCTTCCTCTACCACTACCCCTCCCTTCCGACCCCCAGAGTCCTTTTAAAAAAAGTTTGGGCAGTTATGTGAATTTGAGGGGTGCCCAAGAATTCTGCAGACCCCCCTCCCAGGTTTCCACAGTCTGTCTGGGAGATTCCCTACCCCGCCTCCGTGGGACCCAGGTGTGCCTTCTGGGACCCCGCCATCCCAGCCCTTCCTGTCTGCTGCTTCTTCTCCACCCTGTCTGGCAATGTCCTCAGCTCTTCTCTCAGTGTCAGCTGCTCTGTTTCTGCCTTGCTGTCCCCTCATGCTCCAGAGGTCCTGCACCCCCAAGCTTTCTTGGTGCGGGCCGGGTGGTTCCCTGTTTTAAGCACGTGGACCCATACACAACACACACTCACACATGCTCCCCGTGCCCGTGCCTGGCTCCTGGCTCCAAAGCCTGGGGAACAGAGCCCCATTGAGACACCCTGACGTCACCCCTCATCTTCCTTCTCCCCCCAAAGCTGGGAACAGGCCCTCATGTATGCCATGTCCGATGAGGAAAGCTGGCTATGGGGTGGGCCTGGGAATAGGGAGGGCCCTTGCCACGAGTGGGAGCCAGGGTTCTGGCCCGGGAGGGGGTTTGTTCAGGGAGGGGACTTAACTAGGGGGCCTGGGTCAGTCCCGGGAATGCAGCTTGAGGCCTTTCCAGAGCCCCCCACCTCCCTTCCCTTTGTGTTGCATGTAGTCTCTCTCACTCCTTCTCTTCTGCAAAGTTTATTTTTAGCCTCCTGCTCCCCCGCTCCCAGGACTGTCGCTGCACACACGTTGCCTGGTTACCGGGACAAGGAGGCTGGGGCGGGTGGGCTGGGAAGGGTGGCTTTAATTTTGGGGGGAGGGTGGAAATCAGTACACACCCCAGCTCTAGACTGATGTCTCAGGGGCTTCGGCCCCCACCCCGAGTCGGAGAGCCAGATTGGGGTTTAGGTGGGGGGGAGCGCAAAGCTTGGTGCCCTGAAGGGAGACAGGAGTTTGGAGGAGGTTGGAGGGTACATGGAGCGGGCGGACTCTTGGGTTCCCAAGGACCTCTGGGCCCTGAACAAGACCCTCGGACCTGGGTTCTCTAGCAGGGTGAGCATAAAGGGGTGAACACCTGGATTCCCAAGAGAGGGACGGGGCTGTGGATGCTGGGGGTCCATGGAAGGTGTTGTCAGGGGCTGTCACTTCTGAATGGAGCAGGGGCTGCTGGTACATATAGTACCCTGGGTCTGTGACCAGCTGGAGGTCATATGGTCATATCCCTGGAGCCCTGAGGGGCTGGTTTGAGGCTGGAATTTCTGAACGAGGCAGGGACCAGGTGGGGAATGCTGGCCATCCCAGTCTACCCAAGGCCAGGGGTCAGGGAGCTGGGTCCCAGTAGAGGTTAGAGTCGGCTCTGATTTAGAGGGAGTGGCCCCTGTGGGAATAGGGACTGCTGATCCCCTGTGTCCCCATGGGGAAGGATCCCCTGTTGGATTCCAGACTTGGGTGGAGTCTTCGGGGGAGGTTCCATGTTGCCCCAGGCCTGGTTGGTACCTGCTTGAGCTGGGGTGTGAGCCAGGGCCAGGGGAGGGAGGCTGACCCTTGCAGCCTGATTGGGACTTGGGACCCCGCCCATCTTTAGCCGTCCACCTTGGCCTGGGGCACCAGGGCTTCTGTCTTGCCTCCCCCCTTCTCTTCCTCCCTTTCCCTCCTCCCGCCCCTCCATTACCGGCTGCCTAGTGCTGAATTATTGATGACCCCTGATTACCCGGGGGTTTGGGAAATGACAACAACCGCAGCCCCCCCAACTCTCCCCCCCAGGCTGCCCACCACCTCTAGGGACCAGCCAGCCCACCACCAACCTCTACCCAAGGTTAATGCTGGGGGCGGGTAGGTAGGTGGGCAGGGAAGAAGCTGAGGATGAGAAGGCAGAAGGGGGAGCAGTCTACAGCTAGCGGTGCCCGTGCAGTCTTGAGGCCCTCCAGCCAGGTTGGGTCCGTGCGCCCGGGTCTGGGTAGGGCAGTGCAGCACAGAGGGTCCAGGGCTTGATGGGGGGGCGGGGGGGCGCTCTCTCAGACAGTCTGGGTTTCACTCTCCAGGGAAGACAGAAGCCTCTGTGTGTGCAAGCGCTGACCTCATCGTCAAGCAGCCACCCCACCCCTCCTGGTCCTTTTAAGAAAAAAAAAAAATCCTCCTTTCGGGGCCTAGGGTGGGAGTAAGGGCTCCGGTAGGTCTTGGGAGGGAGACTGTGTATGTTCCTAGGAGGGAAACAGAGAAGGTCGTGTGGCGGTGGGGGGGGCCGGCGTGATAGTGACTGACCCTGAACGGGAGTGCGGGTGGGCTGGGTGGGGGGGCTAGCCCCAACCCGTCTGGCCACGTGTGCCCCTTCCTGCCCCTCCCCCACTGGCAGCCTTGCCCGCCGGCCTGGCTTGGTGCCTGGCCCCCTGGCACTGGCCCCGGGACCCGCCGCCGACGGTTTCCTGTTTCTCCCGGTGTCGCTGGAGCAGGCTCCAGCTTCCCCTCCCCCCAGCTCCTGTCTAGCCCCCCTCACACACAGACAGACACACACTGTCTCCCTCTAACCAGGTCCTGGCTTGGCAGGGGGAGACGGATTTCCCCACGTTAAGGGTGGGGTAGGGGGTGGACCCTGGGATGGGCCCCAGGGCCCCAGACTTGGCGCCCTGACCCGGGGCCGCACCCCTGCCTCCTGTCCCCAGGGTTTGCCTTCCCGGATTGGGCCTACAAGCCGGAGTCATCCCCCGGCTCGAGGCAGATCCAGCTGTGGCACTTTATCCTGGAGCTGCTGCGGAAGGAGGAGTACCAGGGTGTCATCGCCTGGCAGGGGGACTACGGGGAGTTCGTCATCAAGGACCCCGACGAGGTGGCTCGGCTCTGGGGTGTCCGCAAGTGCAAGCCCCAGATGAATTATGACAAGCTGAGCCGGGCCCTGCGGTGAGGAGGGCAGAGGCCCCTGGGCAGATGTGGACAGCCCCCCACTGGTTGGGAGCCCCTGGCCCATGGGAATAGGCTTTGGGTTTGCCTTCCGGGTCCAAATCACAGCTGCGTGACCTTGGGCAAGTCCCAGCCCCTCTCTGAGACCATTTGTCACACCGAGGTGTCCTGAGGAGAGAATACAGCCAGGGACGTGGCCTCTAGTCTGGCCCCAGAACTGAGGGGAGAGCTGGTCTCCACCCTCTGGACCTTGATTTCTCTCGGGTGGCCCATGTTTCTCGGTCACCCTTTGCGAGCAGCACTCACACGTGTCAAGGTACGGGGTCTGGACTTGGGTCCCGTGTGACTGACCGTCCGATGGTGTTTCTACATCCACAGCTATTATTACAACAAACGTATTCTGCATAAGACTAAGGGGAAACGGTTCACCTACAAGTTCAACTTCAACAAACTGGTGCTGGTTAATTACCCTTTCATCGATGTGGGGTTGGCTGGTGAGTACAAGGGCTGGTAAGCATGGCCTCAGAGGGACGCCAGGGTCTGTCTGAATGTCCAGGCGGGGCTGGGGGCCTTGACACCGTGTCTCCCCTCTCCCGCCAGGGGGTGCGGTGCCCCAGAGCGCCCCGCCAGTGCCGACAGGCGGCAGCCACTTCCGCTTCCCTCCCTCAACGCCCTCCGAGGTGCTGTCTCCCACCGAGGACCCCCGCTCACCACCGGCCTGCTCTTCATCCTCATCCTCCCTCTTCTCGGCTGTGGTGGCCCGACGCCTGGGCCGAGGCTCTGTCAGTGACTGTAGCGATGGCACGTCAGAGCTGGAAGAGCCACTGGGAGAGGACCCCCGGGCCCGACCGCCTGGCCCCCCGGAGCTGGGTGCCTTCCGCGGGCCCCCGCTGGCCCGCCTGCCCCATGACCCTGGTGTCTTCCGTGTCTACCCCCGGCCTCGGGGTGGTCCTGAGCCCCTCAGCCCTTTCCCTGTGTCGCCTCTAGCCGGGCCTGGCTCCCTGCTGCCCCCTCAGCTCTCACCGGCTCTGCCCATGACACCCACGCACCTGGCCTACACTCCCTCACCCACGCTGAGCCCTATGTACCCCAGTGGTGGCGGGGGCCCCAGCGGCTCGGGGGGAGGCTCCCACTTTTCCTTCAGCCCTGAGGACATGAAACGGTACCTGCAGGCCCACACCCAAAGCGTCTACAACTACCACCTCAGCCCCCGCGCCTTCCTGCACTACCCCGGGCTGGTGGTGCCGCAGCCCCAGCGCGCTGACAAGTGCCCGCTGCCGCCCATGGCACCGGAGACCCCACCAGTCCCCTCCTCAGCTTCGTCCTCCTCTTCTTCCTCCTCCTCTCCATTCAAGTTTAAGCTCCAGCCGCCCCCACTGGGACGCCGGCAGCGGGCGGCTGGGGAGAAGGCTCTGGCGGGCGCTGACAAGGGCAGTGGCGGTGCCCTCGGTGGTGGTGGCAGCGCAGGCGGGCTGGCCGAGGGGGCTGGGGCGCTGGCCCCCCCCGCCCCCCCGCCCCTCCCACCCCAGATCAAGGTGGAGCCTATCTCGGAAGGCGAGTCAGAGGAGGTGGAGGTGACTGACATCAGCGACGAGGATGAGGAGGACGGGGAAGTGTTCAAGACGCCTCGTGCGCCCCCTGCACCCCCGAAGCCCGACCCCGGCGAGGCACCCGGGGCAGCCCAATGCATGCCCCTCAAGTTGCGCTTTAAACGGCGCTGGAGTGAAGACTGTCGCCTGGAGGGGGGTGGGGGCCCCACTGGGGGCCTCGAGGACGAGGGAGAGGACAAGAAGGTGCGTGGGGAGGGGCCTGGGGAGGCTGGGGGGCCCCTCACCCCAAGGCGGGTGAGTTCTGACCTCCAGCACGCTACAGCCCAGCTCTCTCTGGAGCATCGAGATTCCTGAGGGCTGTGGGCAGGGGACCCCCGTTCCCTCCACCCCCCCATGCCTCTTTTGCTGCCTTAACCCCCCCACCCCGATTCCCTGGAGGTGAGGGCAGCTTTCTCGTCTCTTCCCTGCCTCCTCCCTTTCCCCTCCCCCATGTTTTGTATAAAACTTTTAATTTCGTTTTTTTTTTTTTAACTGTGAGGGTGGGTGGGTGCCCAGGGCTGGGGGCTGTCCCCTGTCTCTGTGGGTTTCTAAGCTCCGGGCAGAGTGGTAGGGGGGAGGGGGGAGTTAAGGGGGCCACCTCCATTCTGGGGAATTTATATTTGAACTGAGGCTCTGGCCTCAAAGCCCAGGAACTTTTTTATTACAATCGCTTAGGAAGTAAAGCCTTGTCTCCCTCCCTGTTCTCTGCCTCCTGTACCTCTCTCCCTTTCCACCCCCGGCCATCCTCAGCCCCGATCCTGCCTTCCCTGCCCCTCCAGGGGCCATGAGTGCCTGGGTTTCTCATACCCCCCCACAGGGTTGCAGCAGAGGAGGGAGGAACATGTATGATGAACCAAAAATTCTGTGGGGGGGGGGGTTGGGGGTGGAGGAGGGTGAGGGGTGCCGCCCATAGGCCACAAATCTCTACAAGTGCCTGCTATCCCTCTCCTCCTCCCCACCCCAGCGCCAGTCCAACCCCTTCACCCCCAGCTGCTCCTAGGACTAGCCCATAGGCAGGCAGGTGGGAAGGGGGTGCCCTGAAACCAAACTGGAAGCCCCCTCTGCCTCCCAGCTGGGGCCCCTGGGCTGGGGGTCTGTGGTCAAGCCTTATTCTGTATTGGGGACGGAGGGTTGGGGGGAGGGAAAGTTGGGGGCTGCTGGAGAATGTATTCAAAACAATAAAACTTCGGACCTTTGGATGCAGTGATCTGTCCTGGGTGCTGGGTGCTGGGTGCAGCCACTGCAGGGCAACAGGCTTTGCTTGGTTCTTAAGGACAGGGACCTAGACTGGACCCCCAAATGGACCTATGGCCAGAGGGCCTAACCCCATCTGAATGGGGCAAATCCAGGCCTGGGAAATGAACTCCTGACCCGGGGCGGCACTTAACCCCTGGGCCTGATGACGAAGGTCTCGGGCGTGCTCTGGCCCTCTGACTGCTCCCCTCTTCCATGGGGGATCTGCTCATCCTTGGGAGCCCCTTAGGCTCTTCAACACCACACCATGGCCCTTGCTCTCCTGCCTACAATGCCTTTCCTCTCTGTGAATTCCTAGTCATGCCTCCATGGAGCTCCTTTTGTGCTACATCTGGTGTTCTCCCACACACCACTCTCCTTAGAGGCGCTTATGAATTAATCTGGGAGTCCTTTGGGAACAGGCTTGCAGGGTCTCTTGAAATGTAGACCTTGCAAGGTACCTTAGTGATCTTCTCATCAAACCATGGAAACACTCTTTGCCAACAAGTTGAGGGACTGGCTAGGGCTTCCCTGGTGGCGCAGTGGTTGAGAGTCCGCCTGCCGATGCGGGGGACACGGGTTCGTGCCCCGGTCCGGGAAGATCCCACATGCCGTGGAGCGGCTGGGCCCGTGAGCCACGGCCGCTGAGCCTGCGCGTCCAGAGCCTGTGCTCTGCAACGGGAGAGGCCACAACAGTGAGAGGCCTGTGTACCGCAAAAAAAAAAAAAAAAAAAGAAGGGACTGGCTTCATCATAGTTGCTATTGATTTACCTACTGTGTGCCAGGTACCTAGTTGGGAGCTGCAGCGCTTTATCTCCAACATCCAGCAAGGTAGGGGCAAGCGGCTCACTTAAATCACTTGCCCAAGACCTTAAGCCCAGCTAGGACTTTAAATGAAGTCTGTCTCTGAAGCCCATGTTCTTTCAACAACCGAGTTCTCCTCCTAAAGCCAGGATCGTTGGATCTAGACCAGGATCTCAAGATCATAGGATCTGAGAGGTGAGCTCATAAGGCTAGAAGCCCAAGTTGGAGAGCTTGAATCAGAGATGAAAGAATCAGGAGGAGGAATCCAAGCTAGAGGTGCCCTTAGAGACAGCACAACCCGTTCAGTGCAGGTGAGGTGCTGGAGGCCCAGAGAGGGGAAGGAGTTCCCCAAGGCCACACAGCTGCTGAGAGATAAGAGTGAGAATTGAGGGCTCAGGGCCTGTTGTGGACTGGCTTCATCGTGAAACATCACCCTGTGTAACTCAGAGGGGGAAGGAACTGGAAACTCCTACCCACTCTCCTTTCATCCTCATTTCATGCCAGCCCAGGGTGGGTGGTCCCAAATGATGCCCGCTGGCAGTGAAGAGACGATCCAGGGTTGGGGTACTGGCAGGAAACTGAGGCTCCCGTGGCGGCCTATGGGCAACTGCTCCCTCTCCTGGGTGATGTAAGTCACTCCCTTAGGGTGGGGGCCGCTGGGCTATTTCTGGAAGTTGGGATGAGGCCTGTCTCCTGGCAACATAGATGCAGCTGAGTTGGTGGTGGTGGTGGTGTGATGGAGAAAGAGGGATGTCATCATTGGAGGGAGGAGGGAGGACCCTGACTAGTAGTCTCAGCACCTGATTCTAGTGCCTTCAAAGCACCTCTGAACCGGGTCTATCGTGGATTTAAAAGCACTCAGCTCCAGAACTGCTCTTCAGGTTATTCCACAGTCCAAGCAGACTTCCTGCCCCAAATTCTGGCTGAGTGGGATGTCACAGGTGGCATCCGGTCTTGAAAATTCCAGCGGCTCCTCTAATCTTTAATGACCCACCTAAATCTATTCACAGTTTCTGCAAGACCATACCCTTGCTCCCTTCCACATCCTCTGGGATCTCTGATAACCAAGTATAAAGCCCTTTATAGATCTCAAGACACTTCATCAATTAATTCACTCCATGAGAGACCTGCTTCTTACCGATAATCTCCAGTACTCCCACTGTCCCCCAAAGGTCCTTCCTTATGCTTCTCAACCATCCCTCAGAGATCCCCTCAGTCACCAGTAGTTTCTCAGTTTCCCACAGACCTTATACAGACACCCCAAGTCCTCTCTGACTTCACTGGTCTCCAGGAAGACCAGTTCACCTCTTCAAAGACTCCCCTGAGCACCTCCAGACACCCATAGGCCCCTCGTAACCACTTACAACCCGCTCTAGCACCCCTCAACAAACGTTCTCATCTCGTACAGACATTCGGGTAAGATTCCCTCAGACTGACGCCCTCAGACTCCGATGGACCCCAATCCCCTCTGGCGGTTGCCCACGCGCGGCCCACTGCGCATGTCCCACGGGTTCTGGCCATTAAGTAACCGCCGCTATTCCGCCCTGCTCTTCTGCCCTTGCAGACCTTCTTGGTCCAGTTTAGGATTCCCCAGGCTTTGGGGCTTGACTCGGATTTTTGCTTGTGGACTCCGAGCCGCCGCCAGAGGGCAGCAGACACTGTTTGACTGAGAAACTACTACAATTCCCAGAAGCACCCGCTCTGGGCTGTGCGTGATGCAGCCTCATTCATTGAGAAGAGAGCGGAAGTCTGACTGCGCTTTGCCTTCTGGTTAATGCAGTTTGAAAAGGCTTTAGCGCTACCGTCTGTCCTACCCCAGGGGTTTGTGTCAGCTGGGAATTGCGGTCGGCTACAGACCGAGTGGACGAGACTTTCTTCAGGCTGCAGAAAGGAGAGGACAATTAGTGTGATCACAGGATCTGATTAAAGTGAAGTCTAGAGACTCCATTTCCCATCATTCCACAAGGCAGGAGGGGCGGAGGGTGATTTCATTCTACTTCCAAGTACTTCCGGGACACACACACACACACACACACACACACACACACACACACACACACACACACACACACACACACACACACACACACACACACACACACACACACACACACACACACACACACACACACACACACACACACACACACACACACACTCTCTCTCTCTCTCTCTCTCTCTCTCTCTCTCTCTCTCTCTCTCTCTCTCTCTCTCTCTCTCCCAGCGCGCTTTGGGGCTACTGTCCTTCCGGGTATGAATGGATAACTGGGGTGATATAATGCGTGCACAAAACCCAAGGCTACTCCTAGCAGCCGGCTTCCTTCTTTTGGGCCTTTCAGGATCCTGTGATTTAGGAAGCGTGAGGATGCAAAAAGCTTAATGGGGGTCCAAGAAAAATTCTGTTTTCATTACTTTCAAACTTCGGCTCAGCCTGCTGGTGCAACCTACATTGCTAGAAAAAGCTAGACAGTATCCGAAGACTGTATTGTCCTGAGAAACCACCGGAAACTTTGTTTCCTAAATCGTTTGCGGGGAGGGTTTTCCTTCCGGATTTGTGGAAACTTGGAACTTGGAGTGTTTGCACTCCATTTTCCAGCAGCCCCTGATAGACTTCGGCTGTTTCTTGGGACCTGGCGGCGGGGCAGGAGGCGTTGAAACTTTCTTCAGTCTCCCGTAGGCTACTACTGTCTTTCACCTTTCGCCCACGCTCTCCTGAAGGTACCTATTAGACTACACTTCCCGGCAAGCCTCTGCAGTCTCGTCTCACAAAGGGTCGGGATCCGGTCTGGACTATTCCCCAGCATGCTTCAGGATCATGGTAGATCCCTCCCCTTCAGTCAGTGGGAAGGCTGCCTTGAACTCCATTTCCCAGAAGACACAAGGGCTCGCTGTAGCAACTGCTCTGAAGCCTCGGTGTTGACTACATTTTCCAGCGGGGACTGCGGCCTAGCGAACGAGGGAGGAGGAATGCTATTCCATTTCCTAGCCTATCTCCGGAACTGCAGTATCCACTTGGGGCTTAGGGATCACATGGGACTCCATTTCCCGGCGTGCTTTGGGAGTAGCTTCACACCTGCAATGCGGTGAGGGCGTGGCGATGACTCCATTTCCCGGCTTGCCTCACGGCCCGATTGCGGCGGGTCCGCGGCCTCCGACTCAATTTCCCAGAGCGCACCTGGCGCTGGTCGGCATACAGCCAATATACTAAGTGAGCGACTGGACTGCGTTTCCCGGATTGCATCACGTCTACACAGCTCATTGAAGGAGTACTACACTTCTGAGCCACACCTAGGGACGCGCGGTTGCCGCAATGGAGTGAGTGTGCGACTCTGATCCTACTTCCGAAAGTGCTTCAGGGTCCGCTGTGGGCACAGTCGGCCAACTTATTGCCCAGGACTGTGTTCCCCGAGGTGCAGAGCGGCCTATCAACCCCGCGGTCCACTCTGAGGTCTTTTCGGACTCCATTTCCCGGCGTGCCGCGCGGCTCTCTGTGAGGGCCGACAGCGGCGACGGCGGCGCGCAGAGCCGGCGGACTGCATCTCCCGGCGTGCCGCGCGGCGGGCGCTGGGCCGGAGCCGGAGCCGGAGCCCGAGCGGCGCGGCCTGGAAGAGGCCGGAGCCCGGAGGAGGCGGCAGCAGCGGCAGCGGCGGGGGCAACCCGGGCAGCCCGAGCCCCGCGGCCTGGGCCTGCGCTCGGCGCCATGAGCGGTGGCGCGCCTTCGGGGGGCGGCCCTGGGGGCTCGGGCCGGGCGCGGACCAGCTCATTCGCGGAGCCAGGCGGCGGCGGCGGCGGCGGCGGTGGCGGCCCCGGGGGTTCGGCCTCTGGCCCAGGCGGCAGCGGCGGCGGGAAGACGACAGTCGGAGCCATGGGCGGGGGCGTGGGGGCCTCGAGCTCCGGGGGTGGTCCCAGCGGCAGCGGCGGAGGAGGCAGCGGCGGCCCCGGTGCGGGCACCAGCTTCCCGCCGCCCGGAGTGAAGCTGGGCCGTGAGTACTAGCGTCGCCCGTGGCGGGTGGAGATCGGATCCCTGAAGTCACTTAGACGTCGACCAGGTTTTTCTTCATGCTTAGGGAGGAACTCGAGGTCACTGTGCCTCCCCAAACTGGGATCTGAGCTCTCCCCCATCCCAAAGAAAGGGGTTTGGGGTTACCATCACTTGGAGTTTAGAATTAGATTTAGTAATCCTCTAAGGGACAGGGGTCACAGGTTCCTGTTCTTCCAGTATCGAAGTCTTGGGTCCGTGAGCCTTAAAAACAGGGATCCGATGTTGCCAATCATTCGAGAACAGGATCAGGGGTCATTGTCGCTTGCAAATGGGGCTTAAGGGTTATTGTTTCCCAAGAGAACAAGAATAAGATCATCACCATCCAGAAGGAGGGATCTGAACGTGCTCCCCTTCAGAGCATGGGGATTTTGAGTGAATATCACTTAGAAGCAGCGATTTGGGTTTGCTGTGTCCCCAAAGAACAGGGGCAGAGCTTTCCAAACCTGGTACATAGTCACCTTCCGTTTTAAAAGACTACGTCTACTATCATTACCTGTCCGTAATATGTAGAATTGTTACCCCCATGGTAGAAATTAATGATTGCTGCTTCTTGAGGATAGATTGGAAGTCAGCATAGTTTTCAGACCAAGTCCATAGTATTATTCAAAAAAGATGGGTCAGTGGGTCTCCTTTCACAGAAATGGAATGAGAGCAGGGGAGGGTCCCAGTTCCACCCCATAGAATAGGGATGTGAAGTTATACCTATTTCATTATTCTGAGGAATGATGTCACTGGCTCTGGAAAAATAGCTATGTAGGATCATCCCCCTCCAAAAGATGGTGTCACTGGCCCCTCAGAATGGATTTGATTCATCACTGACCCCTTTTCTTTGGGGAACCTTTCATCAGTTACCCAAAGAAGAGGGATCACTGTCCCCCAAGAATGCCGCCAAATTTTGTTGCCATTTATAGAATGGAGTTGGGAATTATAGCTTTCCTTGAAAGCACTGAGGCTGGGATAGCCGCCTGATGATAGAGATCAGGTTCACCATGCTCACTATTAAGTGCTTGTCCATTAGGGACCAGTTACACACAGGATGGGGTCTGGGGCTCTGAACCTCACAGATGAGGTCAGGCCAGTGCTTTTTTTCTAGCCCCAAAGTATTTGGGTAAGAGCTAATTGTCCCCCCAACGTGAGAGTCAGGGCACTAGCACTTACTGGAGGAGTCATTCATTTCTGTCACCAGAAACCAGTGGTGAAGTTACCAGTTCCACTTAGGGAGGACTTAAGAGATCACTATACCCTGAGCTGTGAGAAAGGTTAGTGCTTTCCTACAGTAGAACTAGCTCAGGGTTGCCGCTCTCAAGCAGAGGAGGTTAGGTCAGGCTTTCCCCAGTGAGGAGAGACCAGAAGGCAGTTAGCTCGTAGTGGATGAATTCAACATCTGGCAGTGTTGGTGCCTCCTCAGATCAGGAGGGACCAGTGACTTGCTGCTTACTAGAAGTGGAAATTAGGGGTCACCAACCCTTGAACAGCAAGAGGTTTTATGTGTCAGTATCCTCCCCTATGGGAGGAGTCAGGATTTGGGGTTCCATGAAGGGTAGAGGGGCGGAAAGGGCACTGGGAGGCATCCAGTAGCCATCTTTGAAGATTGGGGAAGGGACAAAGAACCCCCGCAATGAGCTTCCTGTAGTGACTCCCCTCCCTCTCACAGCCCCACGATGGGGTGGTGGCCAGAGGGGAAAGGTCAGTAGATCTTGTGTTCCCTTTGCTCCCCAGGTGACAGTGGGAAGGTGACCACAGTGGTAGCCACTCTAGGCCAAGGCCCAGAGCGCTCCCAGGAGGTGGCTTACACAGACATCAAAGTGATTGGCAGTGGCTCGTTTGGAGTCGTGTACCAGGCACGGCTGGCAGACACGAGGGAACTGGTGGCCATCAAGAAGGTTCTCCAGGACAAGAGGTTCAAGGTAGCCTGGGGGGAACGGGGACAGGGAGGTTTGACTGCACGTGACTGGTGAGAGAACTCCAGCAAGAGTGCTGGGCTTGGGCCTCCGCGGGGGGTCTGAGCCTGGGCCAGAGGAGAAGGGAGTGAGGTGGGTGGAAGATGGGAATGTGGATTCCAGGAGAGCCCAGGGCTGACTTTTATTGGGCTTTTGCTGTGAGTGCTTTATAGGTGAGTTTAACTTATGGAAAGATTCTCTGAGGGTAGGTACTGTTGTTATTCCCATTCTAAGTAAGCAGAAACTGGAAACTGAGACTCAGATGAGAGAATTGCCCAAGGTCAAGACTAGAATCTGATTCCCAAGCCCTTCACCGTAACCATTAAGTTACACTCCTGCCCAGAGGAGAAAGGAAGCTGGAGGGGCTAATGAGTATGTTTGCGAAGGTCAAGCTCTGCCTTAAGGGTTTGACAGGTGCAGGGAGACGTCCCGCCTGTGCCGCACGTGCCTTGGTTTGGGGCTCTGTCCCGTCTGAGGAAGGAGTACCCTTTCTTCATTCATACAGAGGTGCCCTGTGAGCTAGTAGAGGCCCTTTGGATCCTAGGCTACTCTGGATGTAGGAGAACTGAGACTAGGCTGAAGGGAACCAGGTCAGAGCCTAGGTCCCGGGCAGTGAGGACTCTCAGGGGAGGCTCCAGGGTGCTGCTCAGAATTTGATTGTAGTTGAGTCCCGGAAGTGAGAGGGATCTGAGGATAGGGAGCTCTGAGGCCCTGAGGGGAACAGAGAACAGAGAAGAATGCCGAGACCGGGTCTCCTGGGAAGAGGGTGAGGCTGGATCCCCATTGGGAAGATAAGGATTGGAAGCCTGGAGTCTGGGACTCTGGAACCAAGCCGGGGTCCAAGGGCTCAGATGCCTCTAGTGAAAGCAGTGGGGAGGAGTGGGGACCAGGGTGAACTGGATGGCCACTTCCTGTCTGTTGTTGCTTGCGCCAGGCAGGGAGGTGGGCCTCATGTGGCCACATCATCTGATTTTTAAAGAGAAGCTGGAAAACTTAGATTATATGTGAAGTCATTTGACTGGTGAATCTCAGCAAAAAATCAAACATCTTTAAAAAGTAGGCTGCAGAAGGCACATAGAAGTGGTCTGAGTTTGGCCCACAGCTTGTGTGTGAGGGGAGTGGGCTGGGGGTGAGGAATTAGGGGCTGCGCCATGGGGCCTTGGAGCTGGGACACAGGGAGCAGCTGCTTGGCTCTGCTGGCAGGAGTTGGGGGGGTAGAGCTGTGGTGAGGGCTGCTAGGGAGGCGAGGCAGGGAGAGCTGGTGGTTTTCTGAGGCTGCCTTCCTTTGCCCCCAAGAACCGAGAGCTGCAGATTATGCGTAAGCTGGACCACTGCAACATCGTGAGGCTGAGATACTTCTTCTACTCCAGTGGGGAGAAGGTGAGACCTCAGTGTGTGGACGAGTCCTCCACCTTGACTCCGCCCGTTTGCCTGTCTGCCTTCCTCATGACTGCTGGTCTCTTCCCCCGGTATTCCCCACGAACCTTCCCTCCCCCTGTTCCTTGCTCTTTTCTCACAATGCCCCACACCTCTCCTTTGCTCTCTGCAGAAAGACGAGCTTTATCTAAATCTGGTGCTGGAATATGTGCCCGAGACGGTGTACCGGGTGGCCCGCCATTTTACCAAGGCCAAGTTGACCATCCCTATCATCTATGTCAAGGTAGGCAGGCAGGCAGGCAGGCTGCTGGGGCCCAGGCCCACAAAGCCAGGAGCTCCGGATAGACACTCCTGCCTCTGTGGGTTCCCTCATCTCCAAGTTTACGTTGGTCTCTGGAGGCCTCACGTTCCCTGCCCTTGTCCCTATACCCCCAGAGATGGAGCGCGCCAAAGGCAGGGCAGCCCAACCCAAGGCCTGACTCGATCAGGGAGGCAGGCTGACCAGGCTGGGGAGGCTGCTTGGGTCCATACTGGGAGCCCATTGGTACTGGTTAGTGTTGGTGGAGTTAGCTCAGAATCGAGGTGGGGACCTAGAATGCAGAGGGGAGATGATGAGCTCAGAGTCTTGGCCTTTGGAGCCTTGGCAGAGGGGTGATGGGAAGGAGGCAGGGTTGCAGGAAGGTTAGTGTCCACAGAGCCAGGAACGCATGAGTCTTCATTCATCACCTGTGCAGGCTTATTCCCCAGTGCTTGGTGCTGTGCCCTGTATGTTACTATTCGCAAGGAGGTGTTTGAACGAATGGATGAGTGAATGGGCCTAGGGACGCTGTGGAGGACAAGGCTGGCGCAGCCAGCTGCATTGGGAGGCGGAGGTTGGGTGCGAGTTTGTTGGAGGTTGCGTGGGGCCCCGTTTTTCCTCCCGCTGGCTTTAAGTACCTGAGGCCTAGGTGAGCCCTGGGGCTCTACCAGTGGTGGGAGCTGTGGGACCTCGTTTCCTGGGAGGCAGCGGTGTGGTTTGTTGAATGGCTGCCTGTGTTCCGGGGCCAGCACTGAGCGGTTCTAGAGGCCCAGCTGACTGAGACCCAGGCCTTGCTCTCAGTTTAACAGGGTAGACAGGTGTCATCACAGAGAACTGTAAAACCACTAGCAACTGCCTTACTGGAAGGAGCACAGGGGATTCTGGGAGCAGAGGAGGCCCTGCCTGCTCAGGGAGTGAGAAGGATCAAGGAAGTCCTCTGGGAGGAGCCCAGGCACAGGGCGAGAAAATGGCATCTCTGGCCGAGGGCGCTGGGAACAGAGGAGGAGGGGGCCCGGGAAGCATCCCTGAGCAGATACTATGTGCCAGGCACTGGCCTAGGCCCTGGGGGACGCAGCAGGGATGGAACCACAAAGATCCCTGCTCTTTTGGCACTTACGTCCTCGTCAGTAGGGAAGAGGGTGGCAGGAAAATCCAGCTGGAGAGGGGCTGGCTCGTGGGTGGTTGTGACTGGTGGGCAGAGGAGGCTGAGCCTTTCCTGTAGCCGGTGGTTCTGGTGAGGCTCCCCAGCCTGCTTTGAAAGAAGGCCCTCCTGATGTATCTGTCTTATTCATCAGGCTTCTGCTGAAGTGTGTGCTCGAAGCAATGGTCTCCAAAGTATGGACCAGCACCAGCACTAGGGGGCTTGTTGCAAATGCCTCATCCTGAACTACTGAATCAGAAACCCTGAGAGTGGGGCCCAGCAGTCCGCAGTCCCTGTTTTAACAAGGCCGCCAAGTGATTCTGGTGCTCGCTAAAGTTTGAGAACCAAGGGGCAGCGAACTGTTTTCACGTCAGGGAGAGTGGGTGGAGGGGCTTTTCAGGCCAAGATGGTGGGGCAGGGCTGTGCTCTGCGGGGAGAGCTGGGCTGGAGTTCTGCTGTCCCCTGCCTGCCCCAGGTGTACATGTACCAGCTCTTCCGGAGCTTGGCCTACATCCACTCCCAGGGTGTGTGTCACCGCGACATCAAGCCCCAGAACCTGCTGGTGGACCCCGACACCGCCGTCCTCAAGCTCTGCGATTTTGGCAGGTGGGCCTGACCCGGGCTGTGCTGGGTGGCTGAAGGGGCGAGGAGGGATCCCGACCCTTGGCTTGTGTTGACTCCTGCCTACGCATATCCTCCCACAGTGCAAAGCAGCTGGTCCGAGGAGAGCCCAACGTCTCCTACATCTGTTCTCGCTACTACCGGGCCCCAGAGCTGATCTTCGGAGCCACTGATTACACCTCATCCATCGGTCAGATTTGAGGGAGGGTGGGGGTGGGAATAGCAGTCATGGCAGTTTTTGAGTTCTTTCTGTGTGTCTGCTGGGCTCGGTGATAAAAGCTTAACATCTGTTCTTTTAGCCAGTCCTCAAATTTAGGAAGGTGATGCTGTCATATGTGCATTTTACAGTTGAGCAGTCTGAAGCTTAGAGTGGTGAGGCCACCTGCCCGCAGTCACACTGCTGGGACTGGGCAGGGCTGGGCTTTGAAAGCTGACCTGACTCCAGAGTCCATACCAGCTCTGGAACCTCCCAGTCAGTCCCCTCTTCTCAGGCAGAGGGAGGGGCTGACGGTGACCTTGGGGGAACCGGGAGGTAAGGCTTTGCCATCATGAGGGTGTGACCTGCTCACAGGGCCTCCATGTCCTTCCCTGTTGTTGGGCATGACAGCGCCAACTTCCAGGCATCAGGAGAGGGTGTGAAAGTGTTTGGAAGAGAACAGTCATCAGCAGTGTGAGGAAACTTCATGGTCCCTAGATGTGAACTTGTGCTGTGGCGGTCAAGGTTCAGACCAGGGAGGGGTGACTACCGGCCTATAGCTATTCCCAAGGGCAGGATAGAGGCCAGAAGTGAGTAAGGCAGCCCACTTAATGCTTTACCTTCCTGAGGCCCAAAGAACACAGGTACCTGTTCTTGGCCTCTTGATCTGTCCTCTGAAGCTAGAGGCAGAGAAAAGGCTTATTGGGGTCACAGAGTGGAGAGAGGCAATGGAAACATCTAGGTTGGAGAGTACAGTGCAGTCGGGTAGACTTGGAGGTTCGAAGTTAGGCTCCTATGTTCCTAAGCTGTGTGTGACCTTGAGCAAGGCACTTCCTCTCTGAGCCGAGAAAATGGGGCTCCCTGGCATCTCTCGGGATGACCGTGGAGGATAGAAATGTATGCCAGGGGATGGGCACGGTAGCTCTGACCCTGCTCCGTTCCTCTTCAGATGTGTGGTCAGCTGGCTGCGTACTGGCCGAGCTCCTCCTGGGCCAGCCCATCTTCCCTGGGGACAGTGGGGTAGACCAGCTGGTGGAGATCATCAAGGTGAGGGCAGGGCCAGGGTGGGCAGGGATTGGGCTAAGCACTAAGGGCCTTGGCTCAGACCCCTCCCTTTCCCTACAGGTGCTGGGAACACCAACCCGGGAACAGATTCGAGAGATGAACCCCAACTACACGGAGTTCAAGTTCCCCCAGATTAAAGCTCACCCCTGGACAAAGGTGGGGCAGGGCTAGGGGCCCAGGCAGCGTGGCTGAGGTCCCCACTGGAGGCCAACGGGTCTGGGGACCTGGCTAGAGTCATGGCTCAGTAGTGGGTCAGTAACTTTCATCCCATTTCAAAGTTTATGGCATTTCCCATACTCTTAAGAGTCGAGGACCCACAGTAAAGGCAAGAGCCCCGTTTTTCTGGTAGGAAACACGCTCACAGCAGGGCCCATACAGTCATGGGACCTGAGCGGGTCGCTCATCTGATACAAACTGACCTCCCCTCAGAGGCCGGGCCTCAGTTGCCTCATGTGGAAAGTGGGCTTGTGGGAGGTGGGCAGGAGTATACCAGGGCCCAGGGCGTCTCACCCTTGTCACCTCTGCCCCCTCCACCCCCCAAGGTGTTCAAATCCCGAACGCCACCTGAGGCCATCGCGCTCTGCTCTAGCCTGCTGGAGTACACACCATCCTCGAGGCTCTCCCCGCTGGAAGCCTGTGCCCACAGCTTCTTTGATGAACTGCGATGTCCTGGAACCCAGCTCCCCAACAACCGCCCGCTTCCCCCTCTCTTCAATTTCAGTCCTGGCGGTGAGGGCACAGCCTGGGATCTGGGTTGTTGGAGGGGCAGCCAAAGATTGTGAAGAGCCTGATGTTGAAGACAGGAGTGGGGAGCTGAGGGTGGGCTGCAAGGCAGCCCTGGGGCTCAGGAAATGCCCCCGATTCCGGGAGACCCAGACCGACTTCATCTGCACTCTGCAACCTCCTGTGTTAGGCTCTTGCCAGTTTTTCATTTAAAGTGTTCGGTGGCTACGTGTGTCCCAGGCAACTGGCCTTGCCCAGAGCTGGGTCCCCGTTTGGTGCCCCTTTCTAACCCCGACTGGGTCTCCAGGTGCCCTGTCCCCTGACTAGGCATGTCCATTCCTGTCTCTAGAACTCACCATCCAACCATCTCTCAACGCCATTCTCATCCCTCCTCACTTGAGGTCCCCGGCGGGCACTGCCTCCCTCACCCCATCCTCACAAGGTAAGTTGGGGACCATCTTCTGAGCATTAAAGCTGCATTTCTCAGCCCGGGGTGGGGATGGGTCTGTTCTCTGTTCTCACAATCCCTGCGTTTCCTTCAAAATTGTAGACATTCTGACAGAAAGCGTATTTTACATGTGAATGGCCACCTTTGTGAGGCATTATTGCCTGTATTTGTGTTTAAATGCAAAAACCAAAGACATAAGTTTAGCCTGCACAGACAAACAAAAAGTTAAATTTGTTGCTCACAGTAAAAAACAGGGGCCATTTTATGTACAAATCCAGATTTCCTGTTTCTCTTGGGGAAGAAAATAAGACTGGGCAGCAGTGGGCCTGCCTCTGCTCAGGGCAATATTACCAGCTGGAGCTGAGTTCCAGCTGCCCCTGTTCTGTGGGGCCTGGCTTTCTGGTGAGTCACTCAATGACCAACCTGGCCCTTTGGCATTTGAGTTTGCAACCCTAGACCTAAAGTGACAGCTTTCCATTTCTAATGTAGCATCTCACACCAGCTTCCTGCTCTTGGGGGTGGGGGGCGGCTAAAAGGCAAAGGCTAACTGTCTGCTCCTTCCTTCCCCCTCAGCTTTAAGTGAGGCTCAGACCGGCCCGGACTGGCAGTCGACCGATGCCACAGCTCCCCTCACTAACTCTTCCTGAGGGCGCCACCAACTACCCTTCCATCTGGGAGCCCCCAGTGGGGCTGGGAAGGGGGGCCATAGCCTGTCAAGCTCCTGCCCTGACCGGGCCCCTAGACTAGAGGGCAGAGGTAAATGAGTCCCTATCCCCACCTCCAGTCCCTCCCTCACCAGCCTCACCCCTGTGGTGGGCTTTTTAAGAGGATTTTAACTGGTTGTGGGGAGGGAAGAGAAGGACGGACCGGGGATTGGCGGGGAGGGGGGCGGGCGGCATGAGGACCTCCTACCCCCTCAGCTCCCTCCCCTCCCCCCAGGTCTCCGCCTCCTCCAACCCCCCTCCCCTCCTGTATCCCTTGTAAATAGAACCAGACCAGCCCTTCTCCTCCTCTTCCCTTCCCTGGCCCCCGGGTGTAAATAGATTGTTATAATTTTTTTCTTAAAGAAAATGTCGATTCGCACCGTCCAAACTGGCCCTTTCCCCTCCAACAGCTGTGTCCCCCGCTCCTGTCCTCTGCCCCTAAGGCCTCCTCCCTCCTCTCCCCATCCTGGAGGGCAGGGGCAGTGGGGGAGCTCCTGATGTCTTAGTTTCCACAGTAAGGTTTGCCTGTGTACAGACCTCCGTTCAATAAATTATTGGCATGAAAACCTGCTTGCTGTCTGGACACCTGTTTTCACAGAGGTGAGGGAGGTGCCTGGGGGGCTCTCCTGGGACAGGAGTGGGCTGCATCTCAGGCAGGGGAACAGGGTGGGATGAACCCAGGCTGGCCCTGGCTCAGGTGCCCAAGCTTCCTGTGCTCCAGCCCTCCTCTGCATATGTGATGAGCTAGCTCTGGCTTATCCACTGCAGCACACATCATCTGCTTCCACTGAGGGAGGGAAGCACTGTCATTCCCAGGTGACTGGTGAGAGAACTGGCCATCAGACAGGTCAAGGCCACAGAGTATAGGTGGCAAAGTCAAGGTTTGAACAAAGGGCTCCCTGTCTCATAGCCTGAGCTACCTGCCACTTCAGGGGGACACAGGATGATAGGGGGGTGGGTCACTCAGGCCAAGACAACCTTGGTAGAGACTCTTAGTGGGCATGGATGGGGGCACAGGAGCTGTCCCCAAACCCTAGCGGTTCCCCAGGCCTTCATTTCCGTCTTAAACAGGGCCCCACCTGGCTCACCTCTTTAGGGATGCTGGGAAGTGACAACCCTGGGAAGGCTGTCACAGAGAGTGTGGCTTTTTCTCTTGCTTTGAAAACATGCTGGGGCCAGGTGGTGGGGCCATGGGCAGAGGAAAATGGCATCTCCTCCACATGGTGCCAATGGTAGGCGAGGGCAGGAGGCCCTAGAAGTAAAAGGGAGCCTGGACAGGAGCAACTGACGTGTCCTCCACTGGACTCCATTTGTGAAGAAAAAGGGAGAAGAGTTTTGAACATATCCCAGAGGGTGTTCAGGGACTGTTCCTGTAGCATCTGGGCTCCGCTGTCTGCTTAGGCAAGCCCCAGGGGCATCTGCCCAGAGCAAACCCTGGCCCGCCCTGCTCAACACCATCCAGATGTCACCTTGTTTGTAGGATGAACACACAGTGCAAGTGGACTGGGTAAGAGAAGGAGGGCTGGTCTGGACCAAGGGGCTAACCTCGGGCTCCTGGGGACCCCTTCTGGCTGCTCACACCCAGTGGGCCATGAGGTCACCGAGGGGGTCCTACACCCTCCTCCCACCCCCATGGCCTCTGCCCAGGTCTGGCCCCATCCTCTACTTCCTGGACCACCTCCAGTTTCCCCTGCCCCACTCTGATGCCAGGGAGCCCTAACCCCACCTATGACCCTCACCCCATCCCATCCCCCACACCGCCCAACTTCTTAGCCTGGCTTTCAAGGCCTTCCCAGGTCTAGGCTTCCCTCCTTCCCTGCCCTGTCGCCCCTCCTCTGCCCAGCCTCCCTCCCAGACAGCTCAGCCGCAGCCACATCCTGCTGCACCTGTCGGAACACCCTGGTCTGCAGAGGCCTGAGACAAGCCTTCCCAATGGACCTGCCATACATCATCTACTTTCATTTGGAGAGGGAAGGATTGCCAGCCCAGGTAACCTTTGAAAAGGTTGGGGATTCCTTCCTGTTGCCAAGACTTTTTATCTTTTGAGGCCCCTTAAACCCCAACTGCTCTGTGACAATGGCTCACTTTTCCTCCAGTTACCATGACTCCTCCTCTGAGCCCGTGCCCCCTGCAGTGGTTTCAGATCACAATCAGTCCACAGCTGTATCAGTTACAGATATGCGCTAAAAGGACCACATGGATTCAAATCTTGGCCAATACCTCTGCCCAGCTATGAGATCTTGGGCGAGTCTCTGTCTGTTTTCTCACTTGGGATAATACTGAGATCACCTCACAGGCCTGCTGAGATCATTATACATGTATAGTGCTAACTGCAGTGCCTGCCATGGCCGGGCCGTCAAACGTTTGCTGTTATTGTAGCTGTCAATAACTGGACGACCTCCAAGTATACCAAGAACTCACGCTCCTTGTGGTGCTGCCTGCCTGGAATATTTTCTTCGTCTTCCACGAGCAGATTTCTACTTTTTCTTCAAAGATTAACTCCTCTAGGAAGTCTCTGACTCCTGATCTACCATGGAGGTTTGTTCCATGGAGGTTTGTTCCATGGAGGTTTGTTCTCTGCTCTGGGATCCTACTGTCCCTGCACATCCCCGCTGCAGCCCTGAGGGTCCTGGGGCTGAGATCCATCTGCCCCCACCTGGGCAGGGCAGAGGCCTCATTTATCTCTGGCCCCCAGCACACGGGAGGGAGGCCTTAGGACACCCAGGCTGAATAAATCAACAAGACATTCAGAGAGCAAGGCCATCTGTATTTGTGGGTGTTCCTCCTACCACACTGCGTGGCTCCTGGGGCAGAGCCCATGTCTGACTCATTCCTGGGTTTCTAACATCACCCACCTGCAGCTGAATACCGGGGTACATATAGATTGCCCTCCACGTTGTCAAAAGTGAGATCAAGGAAGCCCAGAGAAGTCAAGTGCCTTCTTCCACCAGGCAGAGCCAAATCCTGCGAGCCCAGAGTCCAGAGAAGGCTAGGGCCGGGGGGACAAGCAGAGGATGTGAAGAGGTATGCGACAGGGCCCAGCACAGAGCTGGCACACGGTTGGGGCTCAGGAAAGGTTACCTGATGTTGCTGGGCACCAGGGTGATGCAAAGAGCCTTGGAGAACCCCGCTTTGCAACGCAGTGGGGTGACCGGGACACATCATATCGTGTCTCAGACCTTCAGCGTCCCCTCAGGCAGAGAAAGGTGACGCCTGGTGGGGCCATTCTGAGGAGTCAGCGGGTAAGAGGCCAGGGTGAATGCTGGCACCCGGTGGATGCCAGAGTGGCTCGCCGGGGCGTGGCCCCCTTTCTCCCCAGAGGTGCCCACACTTGATTCTGCAACCAAACTCTTTTATTGTTGCTCTTCAGCTGTGTCACACAAAGGCCGTGTCCAATTGCAACAGCCCGCTCGCTTCAGTGGCCCCCAGTGCCGCCTGGCACAGCTGCAGCGTGTCCACAAGTGCCAGTGGCTGGGACGTCTCGATGATGGCAATGGTCTCCCCGAGCTCGGTGCACATGATAGTCTGCTGAGGCTCGGGGGGCGGGGGCGGGGCAGGAGGGGGTGATCTGGGAGGCTGCAGTGTCATCGTCCGAGCTTGGGCGTGGACCCGCTGATGCAGTCGCAGGCCCGCCATGGCACGGAACCAGCGGCCGCAGGTCCCGCAGTAGTAGGGGCTCTTGTTGTAGAGACCGGTGATGGGGAGGCGGGGCGCACGGGCAAAGGCGACTGGCCGCAGGTGCAGCCTCCGGTGCTGCTGCAGGTTAGAGCTCTGCGTGAAGCGCTTGCCACAGTCCAGGCACTGGTAGGGACGCACACCCGTGTGGGTCAGCTGGTGGCGGCTGAGGTTGGCCAGAGAAGCAAAAGTCTTGCCACAGGAATGGCACTGGAAGGGCCTCTCGCCCGTGTGCGTCCGCAGATGGTTGCGCACATGGACCAGCTTCTTGAAGCCCTTGCCGCAGACACCACAGCGGTGTCGCCGCTCAGGGGGCCCATGGACCGCGCGCCGGTGCCGGGAGAGCCGGGAGGCGGAGGCAAAGGACTTGGAGCACTGTGGGCAGGGCAGCTGGGCGGGTGGGGCAGCGGGCAGCGGGGGGGGCGTGGGCTCGGCAGGAGCCGGGGAGGCGGCCGCCACCGCCGCCGCCGCCGCCATGGGAGGTGCCCCGCTCTTGCCGGCGTGAGTGCGCCGGTGGTAGAGGAACTTGGTCATGTTGCTGAACGTTTTGCCGCAGCGGCAGCGGTGCAGTGGGTTGGCGGTGTGGGCCCGCCGGTGGGCCACCAACGTGAGTTCTGTGCTGAAGCCGCGGCCGCAGTCCACGCAGAGGTAGCGGGCTTCGCCGCGGTGCAGCCGCAGGTGCTGCTCCAGTGAGGCTGCTTTCTTGAAGACCTTGGAGCAGGTCGTACATTCGTGTGTGCCACCAACATGGGCCCGCCCGTGAGCCAGAAGCCGGTTTGCCGAGCTGAAGCTGCGCTGGCACTGGCTGCAGTGGAAGGGGTGAGCCGCTGACGCTGGGCCACGGGACGCCCGCCGGTGTCGCCGGCGTGCCCCTGCTGAGGCGCAGCGTTGAGGACAATCCCCACAGCCCTGGGCCTGGCCGGCTGCGGACTTGTCAGCTCCCTTAGCATCATCACCAGCCTCTGCTGCTGCCTCTTCCTCGTCCTCTGTCTCTTCGTCGTCATCTTCTTCATCCTCACCCTCCTCCTCCTCCTCTAGCCCGTTGCGCTCTTCTTTCTCTAGGGAGTCAAAGTGGGTGCCCTGGTGCTCCAAGAACTCCTCGGGGGTGGTACACAGGGCAGTGCACTCAGGACACTCGTAGGGCTCCATCTCGACTTCGGGTGGAGCCGGGGGTGGAGGTGGGGAGGGGAGGGGAGGCAGAGGCGGCGGCACCGGAGGTTTAGCTGCTGCAGCAGCAGAAAGGTGCCGGGCCTTCCGATGAGCCACCCACAGCTCAGGCGAGGGAAACAGCTCCTGGCAGTCTCCACACTGGTACTGGATCTGGCTTGCAGACTCCCGCAGGTGGGCATCCTGGTGGGCCAGGAGCTCGCTGGGGGAGAGGATGAGCTGGCTGCACTCACCGCACTGGAAAGGCCCATCCTCAGTGCCTGGCACCAGCTCCGGCTCCAGGCCAGTGTCCTGGGTGGTCAGCGCCTCCTCCTCTGTGACAGTGGGCACATGCTGCTCCTGGTGTGAGAGGACTTCTTCCAGTGTGTTGTAGAGGCTGCCACATTCAGAGCACATGAACTGGAAGAAGAGGGATGAGGCAAGGGCCTCCCCAGGTGTCATCTCAGTCACCTCTGTTAACATTTCCATTTTCTCCCCTAACGTCGGTGTTGACATCTCCACTGCCCCTGGTGACATCTGTGTTGGCATCTCAGCCACTTCAGCTGCCTCAGCCACCACCTCGGCCATTGTGCGAAAGGCAGTACCTGGAGAAAGAAGGGGGTGCCTAGTGAGACCGGGAACTCAATGGAGGGGGGATGTCTCAGGAGTTCCCTTGCCTATCCCATCACTCACCAGCCTCTAACAATCAGCAAGTCTGGATCCAATATTTATATCTCAGTCTTCAGTGAGCCTGTGACCCTGCAGCTGAACTGCGCCCCATGGCGGCCAGATATCTGCAGAAGAGAGACAGCCCTTCTCAGTCTGGCCTCTGATGCCACCCTCCTTACCCAGAGGGCTGGTCACACCCTTTCCAAGAACAGAATGTGTCTTTTGGGGTCTCTTGGCCTTGGCCTGTGCAGTTTCCTCTCTGTGCAGCATCTCTCCTCTACCTACTTGTACACAGAGAGGTGTAGCAAGGTGTTTAAGAGCATAGGTTCTGGACCAGACTGCCCTTGGCTTGAATCTGAGCTCCACCCCTTACTTCATCTCTCAGAGACTGCATTCTCATCTGTGAGATGGACTAAAAGTAGTACTGACCACAAAGTCCCTGGTACTTTGTAAAGCTTAGATTGAACCATTACTTGTAATTCTCCAGAAACGTTGTTTTTGAACCCTAAGTCTTTGATGCTGCTATTCCTTCTGCCAACGAAGTTCTCTCTTCTTTTCTAGCAAACTCTACATCCACAGGGTGGTGGCCACTCCCTTCTCCTTGGGGTTCTTATGGTATCCCGTGCCACCTCCATCACAGCAAATATCATGAACTTGGGATAGAGTCTGTGCCCCTCACCAGACTGAGCTTGCCGGCAGGGCAGGTCTGATTGATTGTAGGGGCTGCTGTCACCAACAAAGCCACTGACCAAGGACAGGGATTTTAACTTTTGAACTTCCCTCTACGTGCCCCATCTCTCCCTCTACAGGTGTGGGCTCAACCCAGCGCAGGCCCCTTCACACAACAGGGGCTCAGAGTCCCTACAGCAAATGACTGCCGCCCATGCAGGCCTAAGCAGTAATTTTCCAAATATAATCCCCACCATCTCCATTTCTTCTTCAACTCATCTGTTAGTGCCAGAGGGCAGGTGGAGTTCAGCTTACAGCTCTGCACACAAAAGTTGCTCATGTTTAGCTCCCAGAGGTCTCACCATAAGAAGCACTGAGTAGATTTGGTGAATGAATTACGCTCCCTCCAGGAAGTGTGGCCCCGAGAGTTTAACTGTCCTTGTGCACATTCCACTTTTCCCACCAGACCAGCCCTCCTATTAGACTGTGAATTCCCACAATAACAAGGCCCAGCACAGGGCCCTGCTATCAGCTGCTTTCCAGTAAATGCTCCTTAAGTAAATGATTCACTAAAAGCCCAAGAGCTAAACTTTCCAACTCCCTCACTAATTTTTGAGTTGCTCGGGCCCTGCCACACAAAAGCCATTCCATAACGGACCTTCCTGGAAACAGTCAACCAGGGGCCTGACAGTTCAGCTTTGCATCGTTTACAGCCCCACTCCCAACAGAGAACTCCCCTCCAGCGAGGCCCAGTGCCTGGTGCAAGGCTTACACAAAGTAGGCACCCAGTAAATGTCTAGAAGTTGGCCCGAAGGACCTGATATTTGGACTTTCCTAGTCTGCATTCCCCATTTCCCAATCCTGGACTGTGAATTAGTGGGGGGAAGGATGGGTTTTTGTTGTACAGCAGACCAACAGAAGTCCTTCCAGGAAAGAGCCCACCAGGGGCCTGGAAGTTCAACTTTCCTGAGACACATCCCTTTTCTCTGACCAGACTTATCAACTACGCAACCTGAGAGTTCCCTGCAAACGGTGGGGGCCGGGCGAGCTCAAGCGTAGGGTCCTGCACACCTCAGGCGCTCTATCAACGCTCCAGGGCACAGAGGAAGCAGCACTCTCTTTCCACTCCGCGTCGCTCCCGCCCTAGCGCAGGCCCCAAAGCTCCTCGACCCTCGGGGTCCCCCTCGGTCTCCCTCCGCCCTCTCCGTAAGCCCAGCTCTCTCTTCCCCGGCCCGCCCCGCGGCGCCCTCACCCGTCTCTCTTGCCTCCTGCAGCCCCCGCCGCTCTTGACACAGACCCTCTGCTCCAGGAGTGTGGGACCCCCTCACTATCCACGCCTCCCATTGGGCGCTGCCCTTACCTGCGGCGGCCAATCAGAGCCGAAAGCGGAGAGCACGCGCTCCTGCGCCTGCGTATGGACGATTAGGCGGGGCTCGGCGAGTTTCTCCACGCACACAACTCTGCCCTGTGGGCGGGGCTCCGGGCTCGGAGAAGCGCCTGCGCAGTTCTCCCGGGCCGCTCCTCCGCCAAGTCTGAAAGTTAAGTGGAGAGAACTGAACATCCCTGGAAAGCAAGGATCATGGAGTGGACTGGGTGGCGGGAGACCTTGACAGAACTGTCATTTCATAGCTAAAGACACAGAGCATCTCTGAGAGCACAGCTTTGGAGTCAAACATACTTGGGGTACTTCCCCTCTCTGGTCCTCACTTTTACTCCTATGTAAAATGGGCTTGAATCACATCCACCTCAAAGGCTGTTGAGGGGATTGGATGAAATCAAACAGGTAAAAGCAGTCAGCACAGGGCCTGATACACCGTGGATGCTCACTTTAACCCATCTAACATGGACATAGATAGTCCTTCCCTGTTTGTAAAATTGCTTTCCCTTCCCTCACCCTCTTTGGTTGATTTAATGATATTCACTTATTGGGCGCCTACTGTGTGTCCGGTCCAGGATTGGGTTTCAATAGGTGACAACTGCTATCAGGGAGAGGGGAAGGGACTCTTCGGAGGTCACTGCTTCAGCCCAAGCAGAGCTAGTGCTGAGCCAGTGCCAGGCAGGACCCAGGCCTTCCGCTTCCCAAGGGGTGATAATTCCGGGGGTGGGAACAGGTCCGGGGAGGGGCCTTGTCTCAAGGCACGAGCGGGCCCTGACCTTGAGTCACGTAAGTGGGGGCAGGGTGGCGGTGCTCAGGCATGCAGCCTCGATGGCAAATCTCCTGATAGAGACCTGCTCTTGCCAGAGTGAAACTGGCAGGTGCAGGTTAAAGAGGTGCTATTGGGAGTCCCCGTGACCTTGGAGGGCAGAGATTGGAAGGGGTTATGGGGGGGGCGTTAGAGTTCCTTGAGGGGGGAGTCTGAGTGTAATGGGGGAGTCCTGATGGACGCCATCAGGAGGTGCACAGTGGAGATGGAGGGGCCTATTGTAATCAGGAAGGAGGTATTGATTCCTAAGATGAGATGAGGGAGTCTTGGTCTTGATCGGGGAAGGAACTTATAGATGGGGGATTTCTGTTGGATGAGGAGGGATTGCAGTCGAGATCATGAGATGGCACAGATGGGATGTAGGTCGCCAAAAGAAGTAAGGGGCAGTCTAACGGAGGGGAGTCCAAGTCCGGATCATAAGGGACCTGGGTGCTACTCGGAGCCAGTACGGTCGTGATTGTGGTCCTTTGCCATGGGCAGCTGGGAGCAGTGGTAATGTGGGCGTCTAGGTCGTGATAAGGAGGGGGCTGTAGTCCGTGACATAAATAGTTTCAACAGGTCGTGAGGGCACTAAGGACCCTGTAGCTTATGTCACCGGCAGAAGCGATCCGGCAAAATGGTACCAGATCCAACCCAGACGCGGAACCGCTCTCGCTCTGCGCAGGCGCAGTACAGGGCGGCCGGACGTTACGGTTGGGGGCGGGCCCGGAGGGAGGGGCTTGGAAGCCTCTCTCTGCGCTTGCGCCTAAGGGGCGTGGCGGTCGCACCTGCGCGAGTTGGGGGAAGGAGGAGGAGCGAGGTGACGCAGGCGTAATAATAGAGAAGGTGCCAGAAAGATACAAAACAAGTGGCTGCGGCCGTCGCCCAGGAGTCGTGAGGTGCCGGAATTCGGTGAGGATGTGGAGAGGCCTACAAGCTACTGGTGGCGGGTGGACCGGACCACCTGGGTGCTGGGGAGAGGGCGGTACCACCCTTACAGGGCGAGGGGGTCGGATTTGCACAGCGCCACCTGTGTGGAGCGAAGGGCTGCTTTGGTCGGTCCCATTGTAGGGGGCAGAGGGTCACTTTCGGACTGTACCACTTAGGTAGAGCTGTGGGGCTGATCGGACAGTACCACTGGACGCAGCCAAGGAACATGTCTGGACAGTAGTACCCATAGTCAAAGGGCAATTGGCGGGGTGCCCCGCGTTGGGCCCCCAGGCTTGTTCGGACCGAGTCACTGAGTCGGGTGGGAGGCTTGTTCGGAACATACCACCTGGGGAGGGGCATTCGGGCTGGGCCTGCCCGACTGGTCGGAGGACAAGCGGGGTCTGGCGTCTGGACCTGTTACTAGGGGACCTCGGGCGATACCATTCTCTTGCGGGAGAAGGGGGAGGCTAAAACGGCTGGGACGTGAGGGTGGCCCTGCCCGGCGGCACGCGGAGCGGGAGAGGCACTGGCGGGAGTGAGGTCCGGGTCCCCGCGTCGCTGACCACTGCTCCCTCCCCGCTGTGTGTGTTCTAGGCCCTGGTTCTGAGCTTATTCCGCCCCCCTCCCCCGGGTATGGCGCTGTCCGAGTCGACCCCGGCCCCGAGCTGGGAAGAGGATGAGTGCCTGGACTACTACGGGATGCTGTCGCTTCACCGTATGTTCGAGGTGGTGGGCGGGCAACTGACCGAGTGCGAGTTGGAGCTGCTAGCCTTCCTGCTGGACGAGGTCCCCGGCGCCGCCGGCGGCCTGGCCCGCGCCCGCAGCGGCCTGGAGCTGCTGCTGGAGCTGGAGCGCCGCGGGCAGTGCGACGAGAGCAACTTGCGGCTGCTGGGGCAACTCCTGCGCGTGCTGTCCCGTCACGACTTGCTGCCACACCTGGCGCGCAAGAGGCGCTGGCCAGGTATGGTGGAATGGGAGGGTGACAGACTTCCGGTGGGGAGAGGGCCTTGCTTTCGCTGGGCCTCCACGGTGTCTGATATGGAGAGTGCCATCTCAGTACGTGTCTCATCGCACTCTTTCCTCCTCCCAGGGTATCAATGAGAAACACAAGAGGGAGGAGGCATGGCATTGGGAGGGGTGAGCTTGTGGAATTTGGCTACATCAATAGTGATGTTTGTAGCGTTTGTTTACAGAGGGCTTACTTCTTGCCGGGCACAGCAGTAAGCCCTTCTTCATATGTACTGTCACCCTATATCCTCCCGGTAATCCTAAGAGGAAGTCCTGTCACCGTCCCCACTGTACAGGGAAAGCAGTAGGTTGGAGAAGTTAGGCAGATTGCCCACATACAACAGCTGAATCCTGTGTGCCTGGGGAATAGGGAACAGGAGATACAGCTTGACGGGACTGACGAAGTGTTCCATGAGGAACAAACATTTGAGAGGAGTATCAAGACCATAAGACAGATGAACGATTTACTTTTTTTAATTCTGTATACGAAGATGACTTTATTTGAACGGTTTACTTTTAGATGTGGCTATGGAAGGACTGAAACAGAGTAATGGAGCAGAGAGAGAAAGTAGGGAGTGGAATGCTTCAGAGTGAAAGGAGGCCCCCTTAAGATTCCCTAACCAGTCAAGACCTTTCTGAGAAGGTGGCATTTGAACTGAGGCTGCACTGCTACCCTGGTGCATAGATCTCAGAGTAGGAAATTCCAGGCAGAGGGAAAGACAAGCTTTTAAGTCCTGAGGTAGGACTGAGTTTGGCATTATCAGAGGCCAGTGTGGCAGGAGCAGAGGTCAGAGTAAGGGCAGAGAGGTAGGTGAGAAACCATGTCGCATAGGAGCTTGCAGATAACACAGCTAGAAAGTGGGAGCTAGGATTTAAACCTTGCTGGTTTGTCTCCAGAGTTGGTGCCCTTAATCCTTGTAAGGGAAGTGCTCCTGTAGGACAGCAGTCCTGAGAAGGTGAAGAACCCCTTGTGTGCATAGGCTTTGAGCTTTTGAGCGCTTGGCGGGATTACTAGAGGTGCTGTGGCTGGTTTAGGGAGGGGTTTTGTGAGCTTCCCTGCCCAGGGTAAGCCCATGGGATTTGGGTAACCAGGAGAAAGGCATCCCTTGTGCAGAACTGACAGCATTTTTGGAAAAATATGTCTGGAGGTCAGGCTGTGGAAGAGAAGATTTGGGGACCCTGCAGAGGCCTGCTTACTCTTCGGGGCCTCAGGGAGAGCCGGGGGCAGTTGACGGATGGGGGCAGGCAGCATTGCAGGAATCCTGACCATAACTCAGCTTACAGGATAACTGACAGTTGGAGCTGCTGTAGACATGGATTGGGTCGCCCCAGAAGGTGATGAGTCTTTTACCCCAGGAGGCACCGAACAATTACTGGGCTGCAGGTGTTTGAGAGGGAGTGGGTATCTGGGCTTTGAGTTCTGGGGAACTCAGGCACCCTGTGGGGCAGGCTTTCTTCTGGGGTGGGGGTGAGGGGGTGGGAATTGGAGGCTGGGCCTGGGAGAAGTCGCAGGCTTTGAATACTTCTTTCCATTCTTCTCTCCCCACAGTGTCTCCAGAACGCTCCAGCTATGGCACGTCCAGCTCTTCTTCAAAGAGGACGGAGGGCGGCTGCCGTCGCAGTCAGCAGTCAAGGAGTTCTTCAAATGCTGAGCAGGGTCAGTGGGAGACAGGTGAGCCCAGCCCTGTGGGCGTGCCAGCAGTCTCTGTCTCTCCCTTCTGAACCCTGATGAACCTACCCCATCCTGACCCATCAAGGAAGGAGCCCGTGGGGTGATTCTGTCTCATCTTTGCTTTGTGTTTGTGCTTGTGTTTGTTGTTGCAAAAGCATGTGTCAAGAAACAACTTATGGAATTGTTTCTTGTGGTTTTATATGTCATTTAAATGGCACCACATCATGGGTGTCATTCTTCACATGGCTGTCTTTGTTGGACATGTTTCTGAGATTTATTCATGTTGGGTTTCTAATTGGTTTTGTTTAATTGCCATGGCAATTAATTTATCCACTCTCCTCCCCTCCCCCAAGTTTTTAATCATTCAAACATATTTCAAATATACCGAGAAGTTGAAAGATTAGTACAGTGAATGTGTTTGTATCTTCCACCTAGACTCAGTAATTTTAACATTTTGCCAGTTTTGCTTTATGTGCATGTGTATGTAATTTTTTTTTTTAATATTTATTTGTTCGTTTGTTTTTGGCTGCGTTGGGTCTTAGTTTCGGCACTTGGGATTTTTCGTTGCAGTGTGCAGGCTTCTCTCTAGTTGTGGCACTTGCGGGCTCAATTGCCCCGTGGCATGTGAGATTTTAGTTCCCCGACCAGGGATCGGACCTGCGTCCCCTGCATTGGAAGGTGGATTCTCAACCACTGGACCACCAGGGAAGTCCCTAATTCTGTTTTTTTTTGTTAAACTCTTTGAAAGTAAATTATAGGCATCAGGACACTTTACCCCTAAATGGCAGGCATCTCCTGAGAATCAGAAGATTGTCTGATACCACTTCAAGACTACTGTCATACCTAAGAAAGGACATAAGTACTGATTCTCTAATATCCTAATGGTCCATTTTCAGACCTTCTCAATATTGTCTGCACTTTCAGGATCCACTCACAGTTGTGTTGCTGTACATTCAGTTATTAGTCTCCTTAATCTCTTACTATGGAACCCCCACCCCCACCCCCATGGGGTGGTACGGACCTTTTTCTTTTTTCCCCATGACATTGACCAGGCCACTTGTTTTGTACAATGTCCTGATTGTTTCCAGATATGTCTGATAATTTCCTGATGGTATCATTTAACTTATCCATCTGCCCCCTGTAGTTTGGGAATCGGGTTTGGAGAGTTAGTTAGATTCAGGTTACGTGTTTTTGGCTGGAATGCTCCTTGGTTGATGCTGTGGTCTTCACATTAGAGCACATCAGGAGGCCTGGTTTTCCTGTTGTGAGGGAGCAAGTTTGATCACTTGGTTAAGGTGGTGTCTGCTGTATTTGTCCTTCGTACAAAGATATTTTTTCCCCTTGTGGTTAGTAAATAATCTATGGGATGACACTTTGGCATGTCGTGTCCCCCAACAGCATCCCCAGTGGGTTTAGCAGCCATTGGTGATCTCTGCCTGAACCAGTTATTATATTGGTGTTCATGAAATGGTGGTTTTCTAATTCTTTCCTATGTCTATTAGCTGGCATTTTCTCAAGAGGAGTTTTACTTTTCTCTTTCCCTCCATCCCTCCTTCTCTCTTTTTACTTAGTGAGGGGTGTCACCATAGACTTATGTATTCTTATTTATTGACTGTTATAATCAATTAGTTATTCTTCCTGATGTTCAAATTGGCTAGGACCTGTGTCCTTTTGATGTGTCTCCATCATTCTTTGGGTGCTTCCTGCTTTGTAGGACTGCAAGATGGACTGCAAGATGTCCTAGATTCACTTGTATTTTCCCTTCCCCAGCCCTGGAATCAGCTGTTTCCAGAAGCCTGGTTTCTCTTAGAGGCAGCAGTATTTGGAGACCAAGATCTGGGTGCTGAGTATGCGCATTGTTTTGAGGCGCTTACAGTGAACAGAACTGGAAACTGCTTTTCATAAAAGTTCATATTAGGGGCTTTCCTGGTGGCGCAGTGGTTGAGAGTCCGCCTGCCGATACAGGGGACACGGGTTCGTGCCCCGGTCCGGGAAGATCCCACATGCCGCGGAGCGGCTGGGCCCGTGAGCCATGGCCGCTGAGCCTGCGCGTCCGGAGCCTGTGCTCTGCAACGGGAGAGGCCACAACAGTGAAAGGCCCGTGTACCCGCCCCAAACAAAAAAAAGTTCATGTTAGCATTTTCAATTCAAACATAACATTATAAGGATTTTTTTTTTTTGGCTGCGCTGCTTGCGGGGATGTTAGTTCCCTGACCAGGGATTGAACCTGTGCCCTCAGCAGTGAAATTGTGGGGTCGTAAGCACTGTACCACCAGGGAATTCCCTACAAGGACTTTTTTTTTTTTTTAATTAATTTCTTTTTGGCTGCATTGGGTCTTTGTTGCTGCGCGTGGGCTTTCTCTGGTTGCGGCTAGCGGGAGCTATTCTTCGTTGTGGTATGCGGGCTTCTCACTGCGGTGGCTTCTCTTTGTTGCGGAGCCCGTCTCTAGGGTGCGCGGGCTTCAGTAGTTGTGGCACACGGGCTCAGTAGTCCTACGAGGACTTTTTTGTCTTACGCTGAAAATCTTGGTTCTTGGTAACATTAAGACATGGACTTATTTTGCTTTATTTTACAACAGTAATGAAATAGCTTCAAATTTATAATGTCAGTACCACTGCTGTGTCTACTGAATGAAACATAAGATATTTTTGTGGTTCTAATTGTTTTCAGAGTATATCCTACTGAGAGTTTACAGTCAGAATGTTCTTCCTAGTTACTTAAGATCCTTCTTTTTTCTGCTTCTTGTTACTGATTTTATATATAGCTAGATCCATTTGTTTCTGTTTGTGTTTAATTTCATGGTTTGTTTCTTTTGTCTCTTGTTAATTTTTTGAGTATGTTGTAAAACAGTTACATGATTCCAAAGTCAAAACTAAAGTATGTAAAAAAGATGTTCTTAGAAGTATCATTTCCACTGGTGTCTTTCTCCCTCCCAATAGATAATCAGTTTCATTCATTTCTAACATAGCCTTACAGTGTTTCATCTTGCAAAAATAGCAAATAATGTAAATATTCTTGTTTCCCCTCCTTTTTTATACAAAACATAGCAAACTGTAGATATTTGTTTTTCACTTGCTTTATTTCACTAAGCAATCTATTGTGGAAATTACTCTGTGTACTTTTTGTCAGACATTTACATTGTTTTCAGGTTTATGTGGTTAGGAACTATAAACACTGTTTCCTGGTGTGAGTAGTCAGGGTTTCTCTGGGGTCACACCTGAGAGTGGGACTGCCAGGTGGTGGGGTGTGCTCATCTGTCCTTCTAGATGATGCCAACTTGTACTTATTCGCCATCTTATGGCCCAGGAAGCAGAGGGGCTCACCCAGGGTCTGACAGCATGGAGTCCAGCCTTGAGTGCTTCCTTGGGCACCCACCTTGGTGCTCCACCCATCATCTGGTCTTCAACCTACACCATCTTTCTCTCCTCAGGTTCTCCCCCAACTAAACGGCAGCGGCGGAGTCGGGGCCGTCCCAGTGGTGGCGCCAGACGGCGGCAGAGAGGGGGTCCAGCCACCCCCCAGCAGCAGCAGGAGCCAGCCGGGCCTACCTCAGAAGGCAAAGTGACCTGTGGTAGGTGTCTGTGCGTGCCTTGGGAGTGCATGTGCAGTGCCTGTTGCAGCCAGTAGAGCTGAAGGGTGGGAGAAGTGGGCCCTCATCTGGGGTGTGACACCCAGTGGGTGGGCAGCAGCTCCATGCATCTGTACAGCACAGTGGAATCCCTGTCTTTTCTGTTGCCTACTCGCTTGTCTACATCCTGCCCATAGTTGAAGGATTGTGTTGTGTGCCGCCTCCTCCAGGAAGCCTTTCCTGACAGTCCCCTGACCTCAATGTCATTTTTTGTTGGAGGAGCCAGGCAGGGGCTGAGCAGCTGGGCCTGGCAGGCCTCAGAGCAGATGGGAGTTAGATTTTATTCTATGAGTCAAGTGCTTTCCAAGGGTTTTTAGCAGGGGAGTGAAGTGATCTGATACCAGTTTTTAAAGGAACTCCGATTTCATCTGGAAAATCAGTTAATAAATGAGTTACAATTTGCAAAGCGCTTAGAACAGTGCTGGACATGTAGCACATGCTCTGTAGGTGCACATGAAATAAATCCAACAAAGTGGAAGCAGGGAAATGAGTGGAGGGGCTTCACAGTCCGACAAGGCTGAGGCAGAGGTCTGGCGTGGGGTAATGGCGTTGGAGAGGGTGAGAAGGACGTGGACTTAAGGAAATAAACATTTTGGATATAGGGTTGACTACCTGCAGACAGGTGGGTTGGATGGGTTAGGGGACTCCGCTGTGCAGACTCATGCAGACCTTGCCCTTGAGAAATTCTCACTGGTCCTGAGGGGAGGACACAGGCACTCTCACACACTCCCGCACGCCCCTCTGGTACCCCCTCCTCTGAGTTGGGCAAGGCTCTGGTCACAGAGGGTATCAGCTGGTGAGAGGCTCAGGCTGGGTGGGTGGAGGTGGAATTATAGGAGAAAAGGTTGAGGGGTAGGTGGCGGCAGCTCTGCATCCCCCAGGAGACCGTGGCCTCGGGGCGCTTCCTCCTGCCACCTGCAGAGCCTCCAGCCCCCGGAGCGCGTGAGCCTGCCTCCTCCCGGTGCCCACTGCGGCCCCCCAGGCCCTGGTGGTCCTAGCCGCTCCCTAGACGCGGCTGTAGACACCTGTGCTGGCTGCTTTCAGGAGGAACAGGCCAGTGGAGCCAGCCTGCGTCCTCAGACAGCCCGCACTTGAGGGGGTGGCTGTTTGTTCGTGACTCTCCCCAGAGTCAGGAGTTAATTACCAGAGCCACCCACTGGCTGGGTGGCCTAGAGAGTCACTGCCTCCCTAGGGAGCAGGCCAGGCTGAGGCCTGCGAGGGGTCTTGCTGCTGGAGGCCTCGGTCTCTTCTCTGAGGGTGGGGAGGTTGTGAACCTGGGTGTGGCTGTGTCTTGCTGTGGGGCATGGCTGCGCAGGTCTGACTGCTGACTCACCAGGCTGGGTGGGGCTGGAGTGAGGCTTTCCCCAGTAGGGCCCTGGTTTTCTGCCCTGAAAATGGAGGTGGCCTAGTCCCAGGGGTGGAAGGAGGTCCTTCCAGACCTGAGTGAGGGACGGGTCTGCCATTCTTGCCTCCTCCTCACCTGTGATAGCTGTGGGGGTTGAGCCCCAGGCAGCTGCCTTCCGCTGAGGGATAGAACCAGACTGAACTCCGGAGGTCCCAAGAGTGTGAGGAAGGGGCCATGGGGGATCCTGGGCTCAGACGCAGGACCTCTGAGTTTGCACAGCCCTCTCAGGGCCGTCCACTGCGCTCTGTGCTGAGCGCACTCCTTCCCTGACCTGGAATTCTCAGGACGGCCCTTGAGGTAGGGATGCCGTCCCCCATTGTGCGGAGTGGCAGGGCTGGGCTGAAGCTCGGGTTTGCTCGTTTGGTGGTTCCACGTGTGTTTATAGAGCATTGACTACCTGCTTACATCCCACAGAAGGGACTGGAGGCCCCTGCCCTCATGGAGCTTGTGTTCTGGTGGGAGGAGAAGGCTAAGGGGAGGAAGGGAGACTTCAGATGTCAGCTGTGAAGAGAAACAAGCAGGGGGAGGGGGTAGAGAATGATGGAAAATGCAGTTCTAGGTGGATTTTCAAGGTAGGGTGGTCGAGGAAGGCCTCTCAGAAGACAGGAAGAGAGGTAGGAGCGTGTGGATGGCTGAGGCAGGGTGTTTCAGATTGAGGGGACAGCAGGAGCAGAGGCCTGTGTGGGGACATGGCAGTGGTGGTGCTGGGACCGGGAGGAAGCTGGCAGGGCTGGAGCAGAGGGAGTGCGGGGAGGCTGCCAGGAGGTGAGGGCAGGAGAGGTGACCAGGGGCCCATCCTGCAGAGCCTGGGAGCCACGGGCCAGGCTTTGCGTTTTTTTAAATGATGGAAAGCAGTTGGAGGACTTGAATGACAGGCTGAGCTTTGCTTTTTTTTCCTTCAGTGTTTCCTATGGAGAAGAAATAGAAGCAGACAGATTAGCATAACGAATCCTGGCTCCCCGGCACCCAACCTCAGCAGTTGTCAGGTCGTGACTGATCTTGTTTCATTAGCCACGTTGTTTTGGAGTCAGTTCCAGGAGTCCTTTTATTTCACTGGTAGATTTTTCACTGTGTATTTCTAGAAGATAAGAATTGGGGAGTTCCCTGATGGTCCAGTGGTTAGGACTTGGACTTGGTGCTTTCACTGCCGTGGCCCGGGTTCAGTCCCTGGTCGGGAAACTAAGATCCTGCAACCTGCGCAGCCAAAAAAACAAAGAATAAGAATTCTTAAAAAAAAAAAAATCACACCAAAAAACAGTAACTTCGGGCTTCCCTGGTGGCGCAGTGGTTGAGAGTCCGCCTGCCGATGCAGGGGACATGGGTTTGTGCCCCGGTCCGGGAAGATCCCACATGCCGCGGAGCAGCTGGGCCCGTGAGCCATGGCCGCTGAGCCTGCGCGTCTGGAGCCTGTGCTCCGCAATGGGAGAGGCCACAACAGTGAGAGGCCCGCATACCGCAAAAAAAAAAAAAAAAACCAAAAAAAAACACAGTAACTTCTTACTCTCATGTGTCTGCTCAGTGCTTAAATTTCTAATTCTTATAACTATTGGTTCTCTTAAGTCTCTCCTAATTTATAGGATTCCCCCATCACCTCTGATTTCTCCCCCACCACCCTTGTATTTGTTGAAAGTAGTTGTCCCGTAGTATTTCCCAAAGACTGGATTTTGCAGATTGCATTCTGTGGTAGGATTGACTGAACATGTACCCCTGTCGTATTTCCTGAAAATTGGTAGTTGGGCCTGGAGAGGCTTGATCAGATTCTGGTTTGATGGTTTTGTTTTTTTGTTTTCTTATTTTGGCCACGCTGTGCGGCTTGCAGGATCTTAGTTTCCTGACCAGGGATCGAACCCCCGCCCTTGGCAACGAAAGTGCAGCATCCTAACCCCTGGACCACCAGGAAAGGCCCCCCCCTTTTTTTTTAAAAATAATTTTAATTAATTAATTAATTGATTTGGGGGGCTGCATTGGCTCTTCGTTGCTGCGCGTGGGCTTCTCATTGTGGTGGCTTCTGTTGTTGCAGAGCATGGGCGCTAGCCGCACAAGCTTCAGTAGTTGTGGCACGCGGGCTCAGTAGTTGTAGCACGCGGGCTCAGTAGTTGTAGCTCAAGGGCTCTAGAGCGCAGGCTCAGTAGTTGTGGCACACGGGCTTAGTTGCTCCGCGCCATGTGGGATCTTCCCGGACCAGGGATCGAACCTGTGTCCCCTGCATTGACAGGTGGATTCTTAACCACTGCGCCACCAGGGAAGCCTCCCTTCTGTTTTTTTTCAAGCTCACCTCTTGTGCTCTTCTTTTAGGAAGCAGGCAGAGGCTGCTTGTCTCTTACTGCCCTTAGCGGCAGCAGCTGCTCACTGCCTCCATCCATTAGTTCAGGAAAGGTTGAAGAACTTTACAGTGACACCGTGACTCTGGCTGTGCCTTGGGGAAAAGACTGGAGCAGGAGGGGGGGCCGGCTTTTGTCCAGAGGAGGTGCTGGTATTGGTGTGGCATTGGGGGGCGGAGTCTGTCCCTTTTAGCTTACTGGCTGATTCTCTCTGCTGGGCACAGGTCCTCTGTGTCCCCAGCCTTTCCCGGAGGGAAAGGTAACTGGAGGGAAAGGTAACTCCCGGAGGGGAGGCCTGAGTGAGAGTGATCCCTGGCCTCCAGCCACACCCAGCACAGGGTCTGGCACGAACGCCGCTCACCTGGGCCTGTCCCTCATACCTTTCCTGATCCCCCACTGGAAAGCCCCTCCCATTTCCCTCTGCGGCCCATTCTGTCCCAGAAGAGAGACTGATGAGATGTCGGGGAGAGGGACAAGAGGGTGTTGGGGGGCTTCCCTGGTGGCGCAGTGGTTAGGAATCCGCCTGCCAATGCAGGGGACACGGGTTCGAGCCCTGGTCCAGGAAGATTCCACATGCTGCGAGTAACTAAGCCTGGGCACCACAACTACTGAGCCTGTGCTCTGGAGCCCATGAGCCACAGCTGCTGAGCCCGCGCATGCCTAGAGCCCGTGCTCTGCAGGAAGAGAAGCCATCGCAATGAGAAGCCCGTGCACCACAACGAAGAGTATCCCCCGCTCTCCGCAACTAGTGAAAGCCCGTGCGCCGCAACGAGGACCTAACGCAGCCAAAAATAAATAAATAAATTTAGTATTTTTTTAAAAAGTGTTGGGGCCCACCTGAGTGCCGGAAGGGGGAGCAGCTCTCCTTTCGAGGAAGACGGGGCCCCACCCTCCGCCCTGGGGGCAGGGAGCATCTCCCTACCATTGGAGAGGGACTGTTGACAAATGCTTGGTGTGTTCCTGGCCGGAGGAAACTATTCAGCCACCTTCAGCCTTCCCTGAGTGCTGCCCTGGCTCTTTTTCTGACCGCCCTGCTGCTTCTGCAGAGCAGCTGGAGTTGTCTTGGTATCCAGAGGCCACTTCCTTCCTGCTGCACTCAGAGGAGCGCCAGACACTGGCCTCAGCCCTTTACCTGCATCCAGCCTTGTAATCCTCACAGTGGCCCCATGAGAACAGGTACTGGGGTGAGGTGGTTTTATGGAGGAGGCCCCCGAGGTGCAGAAAGGTGTGCAGGCCCCAGACTCCCTGCCCCAGCCTGCCAGGGCGTGGTCAGCCCTGCGCCTCCAGTTGTCCCCTTGTACCCTTTTTCCACCATGCTGGCCCCCAGCCTGTGAATGCCCCAAGTTCATTTTTTGCCTCTGGACTTTAACACACACCGAGCTCTTCTGGGAAAGTCGCTCTTTTCACTGCTTTCCTGTCTCGACTTACTTGTCCTCTTTCACATTTTACTTCCAATGTCATTTCCTGGAGAGGTCCTCTCTGATTGTTTTGATCTAAATCGTTCTCTATAATTTCCTCTCCTGACCCTTGGAATGTCTTTTAATTATGGACTTCTGTGTATGGTTGTATGAGAGGCACCAAACAGGATAGGGATAGTTAAAAGAGCTTGGGCTCTGGAGCCAGGCATCTCGGTTGGAATTCCAGCTCTGCCATTTCCTGCCTGTGTGGCCTTGGGCAGGTGACTCATCCTCTGTGCCTTAGTTTCCTCATCTACAAAAAGGGGACAATAGCACTGCGTCATAAGGTTGCAGGCATAATCAAAAAGGTCAGTAGGGCTTCCCTGGTGGCGCAGTGGTTGAGAGTCCGCCTGCCGATGCGGGGGACACGGGTTCGTGCCCCGGTCCAGGAAGATCCCACATGCTGCGGAGCGGCTGGGCCTGTGAGCCATGGCCACTGAGCCTGCGCGTCCGGAGCCTGTGCTCCGCAACGGGCGAGGCCACAACAGTGAGAGGCCCGCGTACCGCAGAAAAAAAAAAGGTCAATAGATGTGAAATGTGTGACGGTAGTGCAGGAAGTACTATATAAGTGTCACCTACGGTTAAGTTATTTTGGCGAGGAATAAAGAGAGATTGTGCGTGATGCCTGTGACTCAGGGCCGGGGTGGAGCGGTGGCTCATATAACGTGCGTCTCTCCTTTTCTCCAGTGGAGTTTCCCTGTCCTCCCCTTCTGTGTACTGTCCTCTTGTGTTTCAGACCAGAGGTTGGGCCATGTCTTCAGCTGTATTTAGGATAATGAAAGTGCTGTGAGGACTCAGGGGTTAAGACAGGGAAAGCACCTGGGTAGGGTCTGGCCTATACAAAGTGCTCCTTGACTGGGGCTTACATGTCTTCCAGTCCCACTTGTGGCGGGGCGCTCGTGTCTCCCCACCGTCCCTGGCACTTAGTAAATGTCTGTTGAATGGAAGGAGGAATGGGACACATGAGGGTCCCCCCGATCCTGTCCCCCTTCCACCCCCACCATGCCCGGTGGGCTCTGGGTGAATAGACAGTTTCTACTGTAGGTCTAGTAGCAGTCTGTGCTGAGGAGAAAGGCCATCTGGGAGGGGATTCATCTGGGCAGGCCACAGGTCCCGTGAGCCGGGCCTTGGTGGGTGATGGGCATTCTGGGCAGAAGAGGTGGACAGGTCATTTTGTGAGTAAGGCTTGTACTGGGACCACTTCCCTTGTGACTGGAGGGCAGGGTATGGGAGGATGTAGCTGGGATTGAAGGAGGAGGGGAGGGGAGGAGGTTGGCTCAGGGGCCCAGGTGAGAGAGGGCGAGGCCTAGGCAGGGGCTGTGGCGGTAGAGGTGAGTGTTGAAATCACAGTTCCTGTTTGGGGTGCCTTTGGCGTCTAGGCCCTGGGTCACATGCCTCATGAGTTGGCTAATTTAATCCTCATGACCTCATCGTGCAGCAGGGACCTCTTGTTTGTCTGTTTGTTTTTCAGATGGGGAAACTGAGGCTCAGAGAGGTGAGGTCACATGCCCAAGGCCCCACAGCTAGAGAGTGGCGGAGCCGGGACTCGCCTCAAGGTCTGTCGTTCTCCGCCACCAGGCTCTGTGCCTCTGCCACTGAGCAGCCCGTGTGGCCTTGGACAGGTGCTGCTCCTCCCAGCCCCCTGCCTCCCAGCCCATGCTACGGAGGGCGTGGTTAGACACTCAGGAGTCCAGGATGTGGGCCCAGAGGTCTTATCTGATCCTTAGCATGGAGGGAGACAGGTCTGAGTGTTGTGGGAAGTCCTGGGGGCTAAGGCCAGGTAGGTTTTCCTGGGCCTCAAGCAGAGAGGGTGAGCTTCCCCTCAAGGCAGAAGAAGGAAGCATTTGGAGTTTGGGGTGGGAGGAGGAAGTGGGTGGTGCTGAGAAGTCGCCTGGGGAAGCAGGGACCTGCCTTCATCTTTCTGCTCTGTGGTGACACAGTCTTTGAAAGGTGAAAGGAGTCAGGGGTATGACACTTCCCCTCCCAGAGCTTCAGTTACCTCATCTGTCAAATGGGTTCATTGTGGCCCCTGCCCCACAGGGCTGATCAGGCTGAATCTCCAAGGGCAAAGCGTTTGGCACATCAGAGCTGCTGGTGGCTGCCATTTTTTAGCACCCATTGGTGGACCATCATCTGAACAGGCTTTCCAGTAGGGACTGTCCCCTGGTTTAGGCAGGAACCTGGGCTCAGAGAGGTGGTGACTTGTCCCAGGTCACATAGCTAGCGCCTGAAGGCTCCTGGATTAGAATCAGCTCCACTGACCGACCTGAAGCTGCTCTGTGGGGTGTGGGAGGGTCAGTGCCCTCTGTCATGCCTTGCCGCTCCCTGGCCGTGCGACCTTGGGCAGATCATTCCTCCTTGCCTCCATTTCCTCATCTGTAAGTTGGGGTGACGACAGGGCCTGCTTCACGGGGTCGTTTGTGAATTGAATGAGTTCGTGTGATTCTGCTGCTTGTCATTTCCAGCTTATGGCAGATCCTCAGGATAGCCTGTGTCTGAGTGGAGAGGAAGTTCTGTTAGTAGCCCGGTTCACAGGTGGGAATTCAGTAATCCCACAGCGGGGTGATATGCCTGAGATCACATTTACAGGGGTAGCCTTGGAAGCTCCATGTCCTATCCCCTGCACAGAACTGCCACCACATTTGGGTGGATGTAGGCAGGGTTATAAGTGACAAACACAACTCAGACTGGCTTAAGCAAAAAGGAACTTGATTATCGCTGAAGATCCAGGTGCTCCGGGCACGTGTGATGAACCTCAGGAGTCTTTTCCTCTCTATCCTTGGCCTTGTCTAGGTTTCATTCTCTCCCCTCCTGGTGGCAAAATGGCCCCCAGCAGCTATGGGCTTAACAGCCCACCTTCTTGACAGCCTCTGTGGAAAGAGAGCTACTGCTTGCAGTAGAGCCAGCCCAGTTCCAGCCTTGAGTCTCCTGGGCCTGGTGCTTGCTTGGTGGTTGGGGGGCTGAGGATATGACTGGCCCCACATGAATCTCCCTGTTTGAGGATGCAAGAGGGGTAAAGCTGCTTACTTAAAAGCAAGTCCATTCATTCGTGCATTGGTCCTTTCACAAATGTGTATTGAGTACCTACTGTATGTCAGGGGGCTACACTAATGAACAAGACAGACAAAAATCCCTTCCTTCAGGGAGCTCACATTGGGGGGAGACAGGTGATAAGCCTGACGGTAAGGGAGAGCTTAGAGTAGGTTAGAAGGTGGTAAGTGCCTTGGGAAGAAATGGAGCAAGGAAAGGGGAGCTGGGTATCCCGGGGCCAGGTGGTGGTGGTAAACAGGGTGGTCGAGGTAGGCTCGCTGGGGAGGTGGCCTCTGAGCAAAGGCCTGTAGGAAGTGAGGGAGTAAGTCCCGTGGGCGCTGGGGAGAGAACACCCCGGGCTGAAGGAGAGGCAGGGCCTGGCGGAAACTGCCTGCTGGTGGGGGGGCCAGTGAGGAGGTGGTGAGGCTGGAGTGGGGCACGTGAGGGGAAGAGCAAGGCCACCAGGTCAGGAGGTAACAGGTCAGACCACAGGAGAGAAGCCGAGGGAGGGTGTCACCCGTACTTGGGTGTGGTTACCAGAGGGGAAGGATGTGGGGCTGGTGCAGTGCAGCCCACACTGAGGGGCGGCAGGAGGAGGCTGGAGGGAGCGGGGGAGGGTGGCGGTCCCCCTCTTCCCCCGGCCCCCCTGCGCCGTGTATCGCGTGTCGGCCCCTCCCTGACCAGTCCCTCCTTCTCCGCAGACATCCGGCTCAGGGTGCGAGCAGAGTACTGCGAGCATGGGCCGGCCTTGGAGCAGGGCGTGGCATCCCGGCGGCCCCAGGCCCTGGCACGGCAGCTGGACGTGTTTGGGCAGGCCACGGCGGTGCTGCGCTCACGGGACCTGGGCTCTGTGGTCTGTGACATCAAGTTCTCAGAGCTCTCCTATCTGGACGCCTTCTGGGGTGACTACCTGAGTGGTGCCCTGCTGCAGGCCCTGCGGGGCGTGTTCCTGACTGAGGCTCTGCGTGAAGCCGTGGGCCGGGAGGCTGTCCGCCTGCTGGTCAGTGTGGACGAGGCCGATTACGAGGCTGGCCGGCGCCGCCTGCTGCTGATGGAGGAGGAGGGGGGAAGGCCCGCCTGAGGCCTCCTGATCCTGGATCTGGCAGGACTGACCCCACCTCCTAGCCTCTGGGCCACCTTCTCCCCTGGAGGATGTCGACCATCTCTACTCCTAGAGGACTGTCACTCTACTAGCTCTGAGGACTGTGACAGCCAGGCCCCTTGATAGACCCTCCCACAGGATGTGGGCTTTGAGGCCTAAACCACTTCCAACTGAGTTTCCTTTCCAACCCCCCCCCCGCCCCCCCGCCCATTAGGTGCATTCCCTCAGCTTCAGGAGGCCAGGGGCTCAGGCCTGCAGATCCCAAAGGAAGGGAGGCATAGCCACACACCAAAGGCCCCGTGCACATCGTATTCCTGACCCTGGGCTGTGTGCGTGCACACGCGCTGTCCCCTCTGAAATCTCTCCTGGGCTCCTGCCCTGGCCTGTTCCACTTACTGCTTTGGCCTAAGGGCTTCTCTCTCAGGATCTCTGATTATACCGCCCCCCAACCCTGAGCTTCAGCCACACCAGTGGGCACTGGAGCTGGGGTGCATCTGGGGCCTGCTCACCTTGCCCGCACACCTCTGCAGCCAGCCGGGCTCCGCCCAGCTTCCACACACAGACCTGACTCCCCCGCTTCTCCTGCTCCCCGAAGCTGGACACAGATTTGCACGTGGATCTGCACCGAGTGTCACACATGTGTTGCAGCGGCATCAGACCAAGTGTGCTGTTTCCCAGGAGGCCTGGACCAGGAACCAGCCTCTTTCTCAGAAAGGGAAGGCAATGGCTTGGGGCTGATGGGAAAGGCCTTTTATGAGTGACACCAATAAAACTGCCCTGGATAGGGCATAGGTGGGCATCAAGGCTGTACTCTTTCTTTATGGGCTGGAGGAAGGAGCTGATTAGAGCCTGGGCCCAGTACCAATCCCGGAGTTCCTCAGCTGGTATCTGGCTGGAGGGTGGGCAGGATGCTGGACCATTATGTGCCGGCTGCTGCCATGGGCTTGGAGGAAATACTGCCTTGGAGTCATAGACTCTCCCAACCTCATTCACACATGCTTCGCTCTTGTATGTCCTTGGGAGTGCTGGGTTTTTTTGTTTTTTGGTTTTTTTGGCGGTATGCAGGCCTCTCACTGTTGTGGCCTCTCCCGTTGCGGAGCACAGGCTCCGGACGCGCAGGCTCAGCGGCCATGGCTCACGGGCCCAGCCGCTCCGCGGCATGTGGGATCTTCCCGGACTGGGGCACAAACCCGTGTCCCCTGCATCGGCAGGCGGACTCTCAACCACTGTGCCACCAGGGAAGCCCCTGGAGTGCTGGTATTTTTTAACTAGTTCGGTGAGGTGGGCCAGCTGTCTATCTCCAAGGCCGACAGAGCCCAAGGGTTTGGAAACCAAATGGATCAGCAGCCAGTGCTCTCTGCCTAGAACCCCTCTCCAGGTGGCTCTTCACCCCTCACGGCTTCTGGACAGTTACTTACCTTAAATCTGGATCTCTGTTGTTTCTCCTCCTGAGGCCAAACGCTACTTCCTGCTGCCCGGTGGCTACAGCTGAGGTTGTGGCCTCTTGCTCTTTCCCTACTCCTTGTTTTAAGAGTGTAGGAACTCAAGTTTCCTACACAATACTGGGGGCTTTCCTTCCTGGGCAAGAAGGGGACCTGGACTGGGAGTTGGGGAGGGGGAGGGCAGAGATTCCCAACTGCTGGCTTTTCTTGGGGGAAAGGATGCAGCTATCCACGCCTGGGAACCTGTCCTGGACCCCTGACCTGTGTTGATATATGGGGATACAGTGGCAAGTCTAGGAGTTGAATCCTGTCCAGGAGTCAAGACCTGATCCACCTAGTTGCTGTGTGATCCCAGACTGTCTCCATTTACCTTCTCTGGGAGGGAGGTAATGTCTGCTGGGCACCTAGATAAGATCTGTTTAATACTTAGCCAGCTGTGTGAAGTAGGGATTTTGGAAGTGACTTGCCTCAGGAGTAGAGAAGCACTGAGATGGAAAACGGCTCTCCGCTGGTGGATGCCGTCAGGTTGGGAAGGCAGGTGGGGGCTTCCACGTGCTTTCTCCTTCCCTCAACTAGGGGAGTCTCCTTGGCTGGTATGGGACGTAGGCTTTCTTTTCACGACCTGTCAACATTTGGGGCCTTCCTCTACCTGGGGCTTCCCGTGCTTGTGGGGTGGGGGTTACTGCTTGTCCTCACCTACCCTGAGCTAAACTTCAGCGTCCGCCTCTCCCTCAGGCCCTGGGGCGTCTCCCCACCAACCTCCAGGTTGCGAACGGTGGGCCCAGCCTCTTTAGCGGACAAGATTCAGGCCCTGGCCCTTCCCCCACCTCCACTCCCATCCCCGCTTCAGTTCCTTGCTGAAGCCCCGCCCCTGCCTCAGCCCCGCCCTATTCCTTAGGCCCTCCCTCCTACAAGCCCCGCCCCATGCCTTAGGCCCCGCCCGCTCCACCCTTTTCAGCCGGGGTCGGAGGTGGGGAGGGGGTGCGTCTTTCGTGGCAAATGCATGCCGGAAGTAAGGGAGACCAACCTTGAGGCCGCGGGAGCCTGCGCGGGCGCAGTGTGTGCCAAGAGTCCGCGGTGGCGGGAACCTCGAGGCAGTGTCGCGCTTCCAGAACCTGCCTGCGCGCATGCGCTACGGAGCTCGCCTGGGCTTGCCAGAGCCCGTGTTGGGGTGTTCGACAGAGTCCTGAGGAAGCCTATTAAGTGGGTTAGACCCAGGCTAAGAGGACAACCCAGGGAGATCAGAGAGCTTCAGAAGTCGAGGAAGATTCAATGGGGCAGGACATGGACAGGCTGCAGCCAAGGGAAATAGGGGCCTGTGGGAGCTCAGAGGAAGGCGAGCCATGGTTTCACAGAGGAGAGGAACCTGGAGCTGGCTCTTGAAGGATGAGTAGGAGTTCAGCAGAATGACAGAGAGGGGCCATTCCAGGCAGAGAACATTCCTCGAGGAGGCCTTAGGGAACATTCCTGAATGGGATATAGAGAGACAGATGGACTGAGTCAAAGGTAAGCGGCAATGCAGAGTCAGCCACGCCCTCGTTCGGTCAGCAGTCATCTCCTACCACATTGCTAGCAGACACACAGGGGCCCTGCCAATGACAACGTGAGGTGGTAAGTGAGGCAGGCCCAATGTGCCTGCACAGCAGCACATGTTCCGAGAGGCCTCCCGGTTGCCCGGCCCTGGGCTGGCTGGCCTCTGCTGGGGATCCTGAGAGGACTCTAGCCTGGGCACTGGCTCTTGTTCTGGTGGGTGAGCCAGACTGGGACACCGTGGGTCACAGCCCAGAGTGGTCAGTGACTGAACAAGCAGCAGAGGCTGGGGGGTGCTCAGATGACTCTGGATGGAGGGACCCAGGAAAGCTTCATGGATTGGGAAACTCCCTGTTCATTTTATTAAAAATCATCACCACCACCGCCGCCACCAAGATACTTTTTTTTTTTTTTTTTTTTTTTGGCCATGCGGCATGAGGGATCTTAGTTCCCCAACCAGGGATCAAACCCGCGCCCCCTGCAGTGGAAGCAGGGAGTCATAACCACTGGACCGCCAGGGAAGTCCCACCAAGATACTTTTGTGAAATATAACAAATATCACAATATAACATATAATTGTGAAATATAACATTCAGAAGAGTGCATAAAACATAAATGTAAAGTTAATAAGCTGTTGTGAAACACCCATGCCTCCCATGATAAGACATACATTAGCAGCACCCCAGAATTCCCCCCACTCCCTTTCTGTCATGTGCGCCCTCCTGATCACAACTCCTCTTCCCCTAGCTAGGAACACTATTCTTTCTTTTACAGTAATAATTCCTTGCTTTTCTTTGACTTTCTAGTTTTATGTCACTCAATGAAATAGTTAATTTTATCTCTTTGAATTTGATATAAATGGAATCATACAATATGTTTTCTGTTGTGTCTGGTTTCTTCAACCTTGCGTCTGTGAGATTCTTCCATGTTCTGTTTATTTGTAGTTGACTCATTTTTATTGCTGTGTAGTATTCATTGTATGACCATACCACAGGTAGTTCATGCATTGCACTGTTGATGGACATTGGGTTGTTAGCAGTTTGGAGCTGTACTGTATAATGCTGCTGTGAACATTCTTACGTTTGTGTGTGTGTGTGTGTGTGTGGGTGTGGGTGAACAAACGCTTTTTTTTTTTTAATTTATTTTTGGTTGCGTTGGGTCTTTGTTGCTGTGCGTGGGCTTTCTCTAGTTGCGGCGAGCGGGGGCTTCTCTTCATTGCGGTGTGCGGGCTTCTCATTGCGGTGGCTTCCTTTGTTGCGGAGCACGGGCTCTAGGCACGCGGGCTTCAGTAGTTGTGGCTCGTGGGCTCTGGAGCGTAGGCTCAGTAGTTGTGGTGAACGGGCTTAGTTGCTTCGTGGCATGTGGGATCTTCCCGGACCGGGGATCGAACCTGTGTACCCTGCATTGGCAGGCAGATTCTTGTCCACTGCGCCACCAGGGAAGCCCAGTGCTTACATTTCTGTTGGGATATACCTGGAAGGAGAATTGGAGAATTCCTGGACATGGGCAAGAGTATGTTCAGGTTTGGTCAGTACTGCCTAATTAGTTTCCTATGAGTGCTGTAACAAATTACCACAAACCTAGTGGATTAACACAGCATAAATGTATTCTCTCACAGTTCTGGAGGCCAGAAGTCTAAAATTAGTTTCACTGGGCCGAAGTCAAGGTGTTGGCAGGCCCATACTCCCCTTGGAGGCTCTACATGAGAATTTGTTCCTTGCCTACTCTGGCTTCTGGTGGCTGCCAGTATCCCTTGGTCTGTGGCTGCATTACTCCAATTTCTGCCTCTGTAGTTACATTGCCTCCTCTCTGTCAGTGTCAAATCTCCCTTTGCCTCTCTCTTATAAGGATACTTGTGATTGCACTTAGGGCTCACTCGAATAATCCAGAACAGTCTCCTCATCTCAAAATCTTTAATCACATCTGCAAAGTTCTTTTTGCCACATAAAATAACATTCACAGATTCCAGACATTAAGCCACGGACTTTTTTTTGGCTGTGCTGCATGGCTTGCGAGATCTAAGTTCCCTGACCAGGGATCGAACCCGTGCCCCCTGCAGTGAAAGGGCAAAGTCCTAACCACTGCCAGGGAATTTCCTTGGGGACGTTTTTCAGCCTACTACACTGACAGATTTCTTTTCTAAATTGTTTATACCGATTTCCTGTCCCACCAGCACTGAGTGAGAGCTCTCTTTGCCTCACATCCTTGCCAATACCTGGTATTGTCAGACACTTTTAATTTTGTGGTAGGATTCCATTGTGGTTTATCTTTCTTCTCCCTCATGATTAATTTCTGCTCATTCTTGAATGAGGAGTAGGAGATCTTTGGGTGATAGAATGGGCAAGGGTAGTCCAGACAGGTGGAATACCACGTATGAAAGGTCTCAGGAAACATTTGTTTAAACTGAGTAAGAGATTGCTTTTTTTTTTAAGCATTAAGTTATTAAAAGTAAAGAGTATGCAGAGAGATAAATGGAACAAAGTCAAGGGTAACTAAGATGGTACAATATGAGGCTCTGGTTGGGCAGGGAAGGGAGAGGAGCCAGGAAGGGGTCTGGCCAACTGGCAGAAAACAGAAGGATCAAGGGAGTGGAGCTCTCTCTATGAGTTGATGCTACAGGTGTGATGGCAGCGGAGGCCTGCCAGCCCTAGAAGTCAGGTTCCGGGGTCAGAGCACAGGATACTGGATTTTTTTTTTTTTTTTTTTTTTGCGGTACGCGGACCTCTCACTGTTGTGGCCTCTCCCGTTGCGGAGCACAGGCTCCGGACGCGCAGGCTCAGTGGCCATGGCTCACGGGCCCAGCCGCTCCGCGGCATGTGGGATCCTCCCGGACCGGGGCACGAACCCGTGTTCCCTGCATCGGCAGGCGGACTCTCAACCACTGCACCACCAGGGAAGCCCAGGATACTGGATTTTGAACATGGAAGACAGTACTGGGTTGTGGTTTAAATCAGGGATTTTAAATTTTTATTTATTTTTTTAATTGAAGTACAGTTGATTTACAATGTTGTGTTAATTTCTGCTGTACAGCACAGTGATTCAGTTATACATATACATTCTTTTTTATATTCTTTCCCATTATAGTTTATCACAGGATATTGAATGTAGTTCCGTATTCCATACACTAGGGCCTTGTTGTTTATCCATTCTATACGTAATAATTTGTATCTGCTAACCCAAAACTCCCAATCCTTCCCTCTCCCACCGACCCCCGCCTTGTCAACCACAGGTCTGTTCTCTATGTCTATGGGTCTGTTTCTGTAAACCCAGGGGTTTTTAATTTGGGCCCAGAGAGTCCTGTGTTACAGTCCTGGCTCTGCCTCTTTATTGGATGTTACCCATGACTTTTCTCCTTCCCTCACCCCCAAATCATTCAACAATCATTTACCAATGTATACTTCTAGCTACTATAGGATGGGTCAGATCCAATCCCTCTCTTGACATGCTCTGGCTTTGTGGGGGATGTGATCACTGAGGGCATCTCAAAGGGACGTACGAGGGGCTGTGGGAATTCAGATGAGGCAGACACCAACTCTAATCTGGCTTCACAGAACCCAGGCTTCCTTGAGCCTTAGGTCCTCGGATTCTGTCACCCTCTGTTCCACTTCCTCATTGACATCTGTTGACTCCTTGCTTACTCTCCCTCATTCCTGAAGACTCTAGCACATCCTCACAGACTTCCTCTCCGCCCCGGCCCCCGCCGTTCTGCTGGGATACTTAACTTCCGTGTGGTGACCCATCCTTCTAGTTATCTAGCCTCTTGGTCTCTTTCCACCTCATCCTTGGTGACCTTCCTCCCACACCAGCCATCCACTCCCATGACCACACCTTGGGCTTAGTCATGACCCGGAAGGGCAGTGCACATAGTGAACATTTACTGGGCACTTACACCACATGCCAGGCACCGTGCCAAGCGGTTTACATGTTTACCCGTCCCCCAAAACCTGTAGGGTTGGTATTTTAAAGATGAGGATACACACTCAGGAAGGTGAACTCACTTCCCTGGGTGACACATTTAGTAAAGTGGCAGAGCCAGGATTGTAACAGAGCACCCTCTGGGTCCCCAATGAAAAACCCCTGGTTTTAACCACAACCCAGTACTATCTTCCACGTTCAAAATCCAGTATCCTCTGCTCTGATCCCAGCACCTTCCTTCCAGGCCTGGCAGGCCTCCGCTGCCATCACACCTGTAGCATCAACTCATAGAGAGAGCTCCACTCCCTTGACCCCTCTGTTTTCTGCCAGTTGGCCAGACCCCTCCTGGGTCCTCTCCCTTCCCTGCCCAGCCAGAGCCTCGCATTGGACCATCTGATCTCTCTGGCTAGCTCTCTAATAGTCAGGGTCCCAGCGGGAAACAGAGGGCACCACAGCTGGGATTTCAAAGAAATCCCATTTAGTGAAGGGACTTTTTGCAGAGAGTGTGGGTCAGGTCGAGAGAACCAACAAGGGAGGTGAAGGCAGCGGGAAGTTGGGACCACTCTGAGATCTGCAGGGGTCAGGAGAGGAAATGATATTACTGGAGCCCGGTGAGACCGTGGAACATACCTGAGCAGCGTCAGCGTTGTGGAGGGTGCAGCCACTCTCAGAACTACGGTACTCTGACTTCCCTGGCGGTCCAGTGGTTAAGACTCCGCGTGACCAATGCAGGGAGCGCAGGTTTTGTCCCTGGTCAGGGAACTAAGATCCACGTGCCACGTGGATCCCCCCCCAAAAAAAGAAAAGGGGCAAAAAAACATGGTAGTGGGAATTCCTTGGGGGTCCAGTGGTTAGGATTCCGTGCTTCCACTGCCAGGGGCCCAGGTTCGATCCCTAGTTGGGGAACTAAGATCCTGCAAGCCACATGGTGTGACCAAGAAACAAACAAACCACGGTACTGATCCAGAGCTGGGAGTAGGAGATGAAATATCCAGAATGACCCAGTTAGAAGTCAGAGGGCAAGGGAGCCTGGATGATGCTGTTCATACGGGCAGAGAAGGGTGGAGGTGGACCTGGAGGGGCAAATGGAAAATGAGCAGCACGCTCTGGATTCCTGTACACCCTGGCCTCTGCCTCATCTATCAGCGCATTCCTAACCCTGGTCCAGTGGTTGAGATTGGCTCAGAGAAGAATGGTGGCAAAGTGGTACATATAGGTGCCTCTCCGACTTCTCGGTCAACCCCCTCTCTCAGTCACCACGCTCCCATGAACATCCCCCAACCCTACCCTTTCAGTCTCAACAAATAAGACTAAGGCTAATCAGTCATTCATTTCTTTCAGCTTCCTATCCACACCTATAGGAATTCACACCCACCTTTACTTCCATTCTCCAGGCTCTCTTCTAGTCCAGCCTCTCCACCCGTGCACCGCCTGTTGTTATGACTCCCAGAACATTACTCCAGCATTCTTCCCTTCTCTGTTTCGACAGTGCTTCCTTCTTGCTCCTTCTTCTTAGCCTATAAATATATGCAAATTTCTACCCCTTTAACAACTAACAAGGACTTTGCTGGTGGTCCAGTGGGTAAGGCTCTGGGCTCCCAATACAGGAGCCCTGGGTTCCATCCCTGGTCGGGGAACTAGATCCCACGCGCTGCAACTAAAGATCCCGCGTGCTGCAACTAAGACCCGGCGCAGCCTAAATAAAAAAAACAAAAAACTAACAAAAAACCTCTACCTCCCTTTACTCTGTGCCCCCTCTAGTGCCTGCCCTTGGTCTTTCTCCTCATCCCACCTAAAATTCTTGAAAATAAGTATGAGTTAGGGTTCTTTGGCTGCAAGCAACAGAGACTGACTTGCTAACTTAAGCAAGCAAGGAATTTATTAGAAGGAAATAAAGGCGGCACACACAGTGTAAGGAAAGACCGAAGAACCCGGCTTCAGAAAAGGCTGGAGCCAGGGCAGGGGCGGGAATCGAGAGAGCAGGAAGGAGTGGGGGCTTCCTCAGGGCCCTGGCTGCTGCACGAATCAGCTCCAACCAGGTTCAGGCGTCCTGTCACGTAAGCTCACAATTCGAATTCCAGGGAGAGCTGCTCATTGGTGCACTTTGAGTCATGTGACCTCCCTTTGGCCTGTGGACAGCTGGACACCCTGGTGGACACAGTCTCATGGAATCGTACGTATCCGGTAGGCCATGGGTGGTTACTCAGAGAAAAATCAGGGAGCTGTCATAGACGGTGGGGAAATGGATTCTGGGCAGGCAGAAACAATAGATGTCCGTGCACTCCTGCTCGTCCGTCAGCCCCAGCCTTCATCTCCCATCTGAGTCCTCAATTCACCGAAACCATTTGCACCGAGCTTGTTAATGACCTTCTCTTGCCAAATCCAAGGACATTTTTCAGTTTTTATCTGCAGTTTTTAACTCCATTGACCAGTGCCTCTCTTTTGAAAATCTTTCCTCCCTTGGCTTCTGCATAACAAATCAACCCAAGACTTAACATCTTAAAATAACAAACATTTATTATCTCATAGTTTCTGCAGGACAGAAATCCATGAGCAGCCTAGCTGAGGGGTTGTGGTCTCTTCTGAAGGCTTGGGTTGTGTGTCTGTGGATGGATAGCATGACCTAGCTTCCCCCAGGGTGAGTGATCCAGTAGAGGGGGAGAGAGAGAGAGAGAGAGAGAGGGAAGGAGAGAGAGAGGGAGGAAGGAGAGAGACAGGAGAGATGGGGAAAAAGAAGGACATGCACTACACAGGCAAGGAAGCTGTGGTGTTTTTGTTTTGTTTCGTTTTGGGGTTTTTTTGGCTTGCAGGATCTTAGTTCCCCAACCAGGGATTGAACCCTGGGCCCTCGGCAGTGAGAGCGTGGAGTCCTAACCACTGGATTGCCAGGGAATTCCCAGTGTGGTCCTTTTTATAACCTAATCTTGGAAGTGACATCGCATCACTTCTACCATATTCTATTTATTAGAAGTGAGTCACTAGGTCCAGCCCACATTCATGGGAAAGGGATCACACAAGCACATGAGTATCAGGAGGCAGGGTCACCGGGGGCCTCTTAGGGGCTGCCTACCTCGGCTTCCATAACATAGCTTCTCTGGTCCTTGTAGGGCCTCCTCTTACTCTGCCCTGCCTTTGAAATATGGCTCTTCCCCTGTGCTCCTTCCTTGGCCCATAGCTCTCTCATTCTTCATATTCTTCCTGAGAGATGTCATCCACCCTCATGATTTTAGCTTTCACCTGTATGCTGATGATGCCCAAATCTTCAGTGCACACCTGTCTCCATGATACTGCACGAAAATATGTCCAAATATTGACTGCAGAGCCAATATAAACTCTTGGACCCAGGGCATGTCCCATGAGCACTGCAGACATAAGAAGTTCCATAAAGGGACTTGCCTCGTGGTGCAGTGGTTAAGAATCCGCCTGCCAAAGCAGGTGACACGGGTTTGAGCCCTGGTCTGGGAAGATCCCACACGCTGTGGAGCAACTAAGCCCGCGTGCCACAACTACTGAGCCTGCGCTCTAGAGCCCGTGAGCCACAACTACTGAGACCGCGTGCCACAACTACTGAGCCCACGTGCCACAACTACTGAAGCCCGCGCGCATAGAGCCCGTGCTCTGCCACGAGAAGCCACTGCAATGAGAAGCGTGTGCTCTGCAATGAAGTATAGCCCCTGCTCGCTGCAACTAGAGAAAGCCCACATGCAGCAACAAAGATCCAACGCAGCCAAAAATAAATAAATAAATAAATTTATATTAAAAAGAAAAGTTCTGTAAAAACTTCACTGGGGAATTCCCTGGCAGTCCAGTGATTAGGACTCTTCGCTATCACTGCTGAGGGCCCAGGTTCAGTCCCCGGTTGGGGAGCTAGGATCCCGCAAGCCTCATAGCGCAGCCAAAACCAAACAAACAAACAAACACAACAACAAAAAAAAGAACTTCATTGAATAAGTTCTGTGCTACCTCCTATTTTCTCCCAGCTCAGCAAATGGGACCTCCACCTACCCTGGCATCCAACTGAGGAGCGTGCCCTTGACACCACTCTCTCCCTTACCCTCATATCCAAATGTAAAGCCTTGCTGACTAGATTTACCTCAAGGTTTTTCCAGCCTGTGCCCTCCTCTGTGTCCCTGATACCAACGTCGTAATACTATAGCTTTTAGTACCTCTTGCCTAGGCTAGTGCAACAGCTTCCTGATTTTTCTGGCCCCCGCTCAAAAATGCAAAACTGCCCTTGATGAAACTCCCATGGCCTCTGAGATCAAAAGATGCTTGATGACTGGGCCCCATCCAGCCTCTCCAGCAGCATCTTTCTCTCACAGCTTGTGCTCTAGCAACCCCCCCGCCTGTCTGCACACACCCTGCTCTTCCTCATGTGTCCGTTGTTTTCTGTTCATACTGTCCTGTCTGAGTTGAATGCCCCCTGCAATTTCGGGAGAATGATTTCCCCTTGAAAACTCAAGAGAATTTGAGCTCTTGACAGCAGGAATTATATCCTCTCCTGCTTTGCATCCCTAGCACCTTCCATGGAAGTCACACTTACATAGGTACCTCAGCTTGTGTATGGAATGGATGAATGTACAAACTGGAGATTTACAGTAGCATAGGGTATGGGAGCTGGTTCTTTTTTTTTTTTTTTTTCCACTCAGTCAAGTTTATTGAGAATCTACCACGTGCTCAGCACTGTTCTTGGCAGTAACGTGAGAAAAGTTACAAAACAAGATATCAAGAAGGGAAAAATACACTTTGCACTCTGTTAATTTGCAATCTTTTCCACATTGCTTTTCAAAAGTGTTCTTGGGTTGTTTTGGGATATGTGATCTCCTTGCTTTTTCCAGGTCCCCCTAAGGTTTCCAGCACTGTCAAGTTATGTGCCACTGTGGCCATCCCCTAAAGAACAGAGGATGGGACAGGAAGAACAGCTTCCTGCTGATGGGGCAGTGAGGGATGGGGTCCCATAGCGGGGTAGATACTTTCAGCGGGAACCCGTCAACCCCGAGGGCTCAGGGCACTCACAGTGAATCATGAAAAGGCCAGACTTGGGGAAGCCCCAGACAGGGCCCTGGGGCCCTTGCTCACCCCCTCCCCGGAAGACGTGCTTAAAGTGCTAACACTGTAAGAAAACAAGGCATAGCTACATGCAGGCCTGGACACACCAGACTTCTCACCTCCCATTCTTCCCCTTTCTTGTGCTAACACCAAGTGCTGGCACCACTAGGGCCCAGGCCAGTGGAGAAGTCTAATGCCAAGTAAAGAAGTGGAGAAGGTCCAATGTATAACTTATGATGCCCAAGAGGGGGCTGAGGCAGAGAGGTGTGCAGCAAAGGGTACTGGTCTGTGCTTGGCCAGCGCTGCTGGGCCAGGGGTGAGTTCCTGTGCAAAGGGCAGGTTGGTTCTCTACAGCTAGCAAGGTCCTAAATTTTCCCTGAGCGAACAAAGCTGCATAGCATGGGAAGGAGATCCAGGACGTGCAGGGCCCTCCCAACCAGGCATGCCCCATGCCTGCTGTACACGGTGCTGAGGAGTACCAGTGTGGGGCACAGAGCTGCCCCAAGCCGACAGGCCATGCCACGCTTAGATGCTGGATGACCTCCAGGCACTCCTGGACAGAGAGCCCCATCCGCCTGGGCACAGGCAATCATGCAGGCCCTCAACCAGAGTTGGAACAAGGGCTTAGGTAGCTGGCAGCCTTGCCAAGGATACCAGTGACCCAGAGGACAAGCAGAAGTGGCAGTGGCATGGCCTCTTCCCGTTGGCAATGTGGCCAGGCAGAGGATGCCTTGGAGGAGGACCGGGAGGGTGCCCAGGGGCCAAGAAGGCACCCTCTGTCTTAGCCTCAGCTCAGAGCCAGATCTCATCACTGCTCACACTGGACACCCGACAAATGTAGCCCAGCACTGGGAGATGGATGAAACCTCGGCTGGTGAGGAGGCCACCGGGCTCCAGATCCAGAAGCTCTGTCTGGCTGTTGTCCTGAGCCATCTGCTGGTCCTCTGGTTTCCCTCTGGAGTCTGGAGTGAGGTCATTGAGCTGTAGGTGGGACGGGAGGGACGTGTTCTCCCGCCGCAGGCGCACATTGTTGAATTTCAGGTTGTTGGAGTCACTAGGGATCAGGGATGGGCGCCGGGAGGGGCCTGCGGCCGGAAGCGAGGTGCTGGTGACCCCCACGTCGTTGGTGGCCACCACGGAGAGGTTGTGTGGCAGGCAGCGGAGCTGCAGGGTGTGTTTGGTGAGCCAGGGGTAGTTCCGGGCATCCAGCACCAGGAAGTCAGAGGCGCTGACAGTCACCGGCCCATCCTGGTCGATCCAGGTCACGTTGGCAGGCGGGTTTGCACGCACCAGGGCAAAAAGGACAACCAGGAGGCCTGGACCTTGAGCTTCCTGGTACTTGGCCCCAACCTGGGCAATCTCCAGCTTAACTGTATACCTTGCAGGCACAGAACTGAGCGTCCACGGGACGAACAGGCACACGCTCGCAGGTACACAGAGACAACCAGCAAACGTGCAGCCTGCACCAGGACCAGACACACACACACACACACACACACACACACGCATTAACACTCGGGTACACGTGCCCCTCCCCCAAAGGGACCATCCTCCTCCCGACCCCGGCTCTCTCCTGCCCGCTTCCCTCACCCATCTACGCCCCTTCTCCCCTCCTCTGGATTTGGGCTGAAGAGGAGGGGATCCGGGAGGCGGGGGTCACGAAGCATGCCCGCCCCTGCCTCTGGGAGCTGGTTCTTGAAGTCTAATAGGTTAGCCAGGGGGAGAAGAGTGGGGAGGACATTCTAGTTATAGGGAACTGCATGTACCAAGGCCAGGAGGTAAGAGGAGGCAGATTCGAGGAAGCAGTGGTCGTCCGGTGTGGTCGGAGGATCAGATGCATGGTGGGCAGGGACTGGAGGGGGAGGGGAGCCAGATATTGCAAAGGGCCTGAAAAGCTGGCTAAGGGGGTTGACTTTTGTCCTGTTGGCAACAGGGAGCCCTGAAAGAGTTTGAAGCAGGGAGTGACTTCATCAGAGGCATGTTGTGGAATGATCACTCCAGTGGCCAGACTGGAAACTGGGAGGCCAGGTAGGAAGCAGGTGCCTCGGGCCAAGCAGGAGGTGTGGAGGCCTGAACCAGGACATTGGGGGCAGGGAAGAGAAGAGGAGATGAATTTGAGAAATATTAGGTTGAATTCTTTGAAACTGCTCTTTTGTAAAAAAAAAAAAAAAAAAAAAAAAAAAAGCTGATTGACGATTGGTAATTTCATATATCTTTAAAAAATTTTTTTATTGTTTTTTTCAGTTGGTTTCTACATTTTATTTATTTATTTTTAAATTTTTATTTTATATTGAAGTATAGTTGATGAACAATATTGTGTTAGTTTCAGGTGTACAGCACAGTGATTCAGCTATACATATGCATGTATCTATTCTTTTCCAAATTCTTTTCCCATTCAGGTTATTACAGAATACTGAGCAGAGTTCCCTGTGCTCTACAGCAGGTCCTTGTTGGTTATCTATTTTAAATATAGCAGTGTGTACATGTCAGTCTCAAACTCCCAATCTGTGCCTCCCCACCGTTTCATCTTAATATTAAGGTGGGAAATGAACTGAATTAGATTTCAAGCTTGATTTGGATATGAATGTGAGGAAGAGGCTGTCAGGCTGGGGGCCATTTTTCTTGACTTGATTGCTAGATCGGATGGAGGTGCTGCTATGCGGGGAGGGATCTCAAGTGTGTGTGTGTGTTGGGGGGGCACGATGGGGAAGAGGCATTTCAGGTTAGACTTGTTGATTCTGAGGTGACTTTGGGACCTCCAGGAGGTGGCTGGATATCTGGTCTGAAGCTTAGGAGAGAGGGCTAAGCTGGAGACAAGTTTGGGGTCACCAGCAGAGAGAAGACAGTTTGGGGCAGGGATGATTCACTCTGGGAGAGCAGCTGAGACAGCAGGAGAACCAAAGGAGTGAACTTCCTTAGATGTAAAGAGGATTTTTAAAAGATGGTTGTGGGACTTCCCTGGTGGCGAAGTGGTTGAGAGTCCGCCTGCTGATGCAGGGGACGCGGGTTCGTGCCCTGGTCCGGGAAGATCCCACATGCCATGGAGCGGCTAGGCCTATGTGTCACAATTACTGAGCCTGCGCGTCTGGAGCCTGTGCTCCGCAACAGGAGAGGCCGTGATAGTGAGAGGCCCGCGCGCAGCAATGAAGAGTGGCCCCCGCTTGCCACAACTAGAGAAAGCCCTAGCACAAAAAGGAAGACCCAACACAGCAAAAATAAATAAAATGAATTAATGAACTCCTACCCCCAACATCTTCTTAAAAAAAATAAAAATCATACATTGGAATATCAAACAAACAAACAAAAAAAGATGGTTGTGACCGTGTGCTGCAGAGAAGGCAAGTCCCATAGGACTGCAAAGCGCCTGTTGGATTTAGCAAGGAGGAGGCCATCTGCAAGGGGGAACATTGATGGGGCTGCTCTGGACTGGGTTCTGGTGGGGCAGAGACTAGGCCCTGGCCTTGACACTGTCCCTTCATCCTCAGTAATGCATGGCTCCAGCCACCAGGGGGCAGTGGCCACATGGAATCCAGGCCGGAGGGATCCACGGGGGCCGGCAAGCTTGCAGATAGACGTGGGCTGTGGGCAGGGACTGGGGGGTCGGGGGTCGGGCCCACTTCAGAGGCTGTTGCCTGGTGGGGAAGGACGTTCCCACGTGAAGGGAGCAGGAAAGAAGTTCCGGAAGGACAGGGGAAGGAACCCCTGTCTGTGGGGCGGCCGAGGGCAGATGAGCAATTCCCAGTCCTGTCTTGCTTGCAGTTTCCCGCCTGTGGGCCTTTGGGGGTGCAGGTGGGGTTCATTCAACCCAGTACTCCCGATGGTCATGAGGTTTGTATCTTGGACCTTGATTTTCTCTACTCTCATTACTTGATAGCCCTACTTTTTATTATTATTATTATTATTTTATTTATTTTTGCACTACGCGGGCCTCTCACTGCCGTGGCCTCTCCCGTCGTGGAGCACAGGCTCTGGAGGCGCAGGCCCAGCAGCCACGGCTCACGGGCCCAGCCTCTCCGCGGCATGTGGGATCCTCCCGGACCGGGGCACGAACCCGCGTCCCCTGCATCGGCAGGCGGACTCCCAACCACTGTGCCACCAGGGAAGCCCGACAGCCCTACTTTGCATTCTGTGTTTGAGGCATACTGAACTTTTTTCAGTCCTCACCTGCTACCATGTGAAAGTCCTTCTTCCATGGAAACGCCTTACCCTCCACCTCCATCCTTAAGGTCTTGTCTCAGGCGTCACCTCCTCCTGGAAGCCCTCCCTCACTGCCCCCTCCACCTCCTCTTGGTTCCTACTGCGCACAGTTTTCCCTATCTTGAGCCTTAACGTTCTGGCGCATAATTTTTTTGTTTATTTATGTATTTTTGCTCAGCTTTATTGCGGTATAATTTAAATGCAATCATTCACCAACTGTAAGTGTACAGTGTGATGGGTCTTCACACACACAGGGTCATGTAACTGCCACCAGTCATGATCCAAAACATCTCCGTTACCACCCAAAGTTCCCTCCCGTCCCTTTGCTACAGTCCCTCCTCCCAATCCCAGCTCCTTTCCACCACTGAGCTCCTTTTCTGTCACTAGAGTTTCGCTCTGTCTAGAATTTCGTGTAAATGGAATCCTATCGCATATAGTCTCCTGTGACAGGCCTTGTTCACTTTGCTTTTCGGGTTCATCTGCGTTGCCGAGTGTATCCGTAACTGCGTATTTATTGTCTTTTTCCACCCACAACAGGGTCTCTGGGAGGGTCACCTTTGTGTTTTCAGCTCATAGCACGGTCCTAGCGCATACTAGCACTCAGTGAATGTTTCTTAAATGGGACTGAATCATGTGCTCTGGAAGAGACAACCTAGAAGAGCTTCTTGATCCTTGGAAGTGTATAACGCTAGGCCCACCTGCACGAGGCCCCGGTGGCCTTCACGTCGCCCTCCACCGCTCTTGCATTTGCCCCGCCCATTCCTCGCCAGCAGGCGCTCGCCCCTCTGCCCCTTTCTAAGCTTCTTCCTCTACCTGGTCCTTGGTTCTCCACTCCTGCCCGCCCTTCTGGCCTTCGGAAACCTCTGTACCACGGAGCCCTCACCTCCTTGAGTCTGCCAGCTCCTCCTACCACCGCCTCCTGGACCCTCCGCCTGCAGCTGCCTCCACACCTCGGGCTGGCTCTGGGTACCATTCTCTGTGCCCCAGGAGCCCTTCTCTCTGAGCTCCTTTTGGGACGCTGGAGGCAGCTCTCTGCCCCATCCTGGGATGCTGCGTTATGATTTCTCTTCCCTCCTCTCTTCTGCTTCCTGCCATCCCCCTTCATGCCCCACTCATACACCTTCCCGTGGGAGGACCTTGGGGGAATCTCTAAATTTTGTACTGGCCAGAGAAACCTCTATCTCTCTGATTTCTTTCCCTCTTCTCCTTCCCTCCATCTCTCATCTCTTTTCTCCTCTCCCCAGTCTGGGTCCCTCTTCTTTTTTTTTGCGGTACGCGGGCGTCTCACTGTTGTGGCCTCTCCCGTTGCGGAGCACAGGCTCCGGACGCGCAGGCTCAGCGGCCATGGCTCACGGGCATAGCCGCTCCGCGGCATGTGGGATCTTCCTGGACCGGGGCACGAACCCGTGTCCCCTGTATCGGCAGGCGGACTCTCAACCACTGCGCCACCAGGGAAGCCCTGGATCCCTCTTCTTGACACCCTTAGCCCACTCTCTTCTCGCTGGTCCCCTGTCCGCCCCACTTACCTCCTTTCTCCTCCAGTCTCCCCTCCATTCTCTCCATCCATTTACCTGCTGTCCCTGTGCTCCCCCCTTTCTCATCCACTGTCTCCTGTCTGCCTCTGTCCCCACGGCCTCCTTCCTTCCTTCCCGAGGTCCCATTCCACTTCTACTTCTCTTTCTCCCCCCCTTCTTTTGTACCACTTCTCTCCTCCTTCTCTCAGTTTCCTTCCCGCACCCCGTGTGCCTCCATTTCCCATATCTTTCCCCCTTTGCCCTCAGGGATGTAAGGGAGACCCAAGACTTGTGAGCCAGACACAAAGAGACAAACACACACACACACACGTGGCCACAGATGCGTGAACAGACACATTGCATTAGCGAGATGTGCCTCTATCCAGAGGTGCGTTCAGATATGCAGACACAATTATAAGTATCCATAGCTTACAACATATTGCATTTATAACACCAGGTACCATTATTTTTACACAAGTTTCTGAAATGTGAATGGGCCGAACGAGGAAGGGTGAGAGCTAAGCACACAAGTTCACTCACAGGGGAAGAACTGCGTGCACGCATATCTGTACCCAGACACGGCCCTCACTCAGACCCCCCCACACACACACACTCTTCAGAGGAATCCACACTTCTGGAATCAGGGCTCTTTCAGAAGCAGGGAGAGCAGGCACATTTTCCCAGCGTTGTGTGCCATGTCCCGCATACATCTTCAAATGTGCCTGGTGGCTGCCTCAACCTTCCCAGGGTTATGACTCAGGGCTGGGTGGAGCATTTAGGACAACCTGCCCCCAGGGCTGTCCTCCTGCATCTGCTTCTGGTATGTATATACATGAGGAATGTCAGCTTCTGCTTGATATGGATATTCTGGATAATTAGGGGATACCTATCACACGTGGGCCACTCAACATCCTGTCAAGTGAGCATCTGAAATGGACTTCCCACGTAGCAAATCAATATTTTTGGACCCTTAACACTGGTACTCGTGTCCTTAGTGCGTATTCATCATACACATAATTATTGCACACTTGGTCATTCTTAGAAGGGATGAGCCCTCCCCACATGCCGTCCTTTTAGGTGCTGGGGGGCGAGGCAGGGCACAGCCCATCCTTGTCCTTGGCCCCAGCCCTGGCCTGGAACCTCCCTTCTGGCAGTCATCCTCTGTCTGTTGTGCACACACACACCGGCGTCTGTTGGGTAGTTCATTGCAGGGTCCGTGTTGCTTCTTGCTCCTTCCAGGGTGGGCCATTCCTGTGTTGTCATTACACACACACCTTTTTGGGGGGGTTTCCTTCTTACTAGCGGGACCCATGTGCCTTTGTCTGCGAACGGAGTGGGAGTGAGTTTCTTATAGTAACTTGTGTTATACTCATGTTGTGGGTCTCCAGAATCTGCTCATGGGCCTCTCTCACATTGACACTAGGGAGGCCCATTAGGTCATGCGCCTGCTTTATAGGCACAGGCCATACAGTACTCCCTGTGTTCATTTGCGCTGTGCATACACAGTGTGGATTCTGGCAAGCTGCTTGGTATGTGGTTCCTACGTCCGTGCCCTGTAGGTCTTGTGTGCCTAGTTTGTGTGCAGGTGGGGCAGGCATTTCCTATATTTATTGGTGTCCTGCACAGTCAGTGTGGGTGGGGCCTGAGGGCCTGAGGGCCTGTGATGTGTAGGATGTATTAAGTGGTTCCATGTCTCTTATGCACGGGCTGCGAAAGTCCCTGTACCTACTTTGTATGCACATGTGGTGAGTATTTCTTGCATTTATTTGTTTTGTGCACACACTGTGGGTCCCAAGAGGCTGCTGCGTACACGGGGTAGTAGGTACTTCCGTGTCTGTTAAGCACACTGCACGGTGCCGTGTACTTACTTTGTACGCCCGCGGGGTAGGTGTTTCCTGTATTTATTTCTGTTACGCACTTGCACTGTAGGTCCCGGGAGCCCTCTCGGTTCACGTGGGCAGTTGGCGATTCTCATGTTTCTCTCACGCACCCAACGCGACGATCCTGTGTGCCCATTCAGTCGGCACGGGGCAGCCGGATGACGGGTAACAAAGCGACAGGCTGTTGCTGAGCCCAGACCGCGCGGCGCGCCCGCGCCCTCCTCCCCCAAACCCCTTCCCGGTCTGGGTACCACTCGCAGCCCCATCCTCCTCCCCGCACCGCAGCGCCCCCGCCGGCCGGGGCCGGCAGCCACTTGTCCTCCTCAGACTCGGAGCCGACTTTGCCCGGGGCCCAGGGTCCCTTCCCCCTCAGCCTCCCTTTCCTTCCTCTCCCTCCCCAGCCTCACTGTGTCGGGCACAGGGGAGGTGTTCAGTGACCGTGTCCTGCCCTCCTTGCTTCCCTCCCCTGCCGGCTATTTTTGTCTTCCCAAGCCTGCTCTCCTGTTCTCTCCCCCTCCGCTCCCCTAGACACCCTTGTCCCTCTCCTGGTCTCTGCTCTCACCCCAGCCTGCACCTTTCTGCTTTCCCTAGGCTCTGCCTCTTTGTCCCCCACCCTGCCACACACACCTTTTACAGGCTCGTTCTGTATTTCGGACTCTCCATTTATCTCTTGGTGTCTCTGTCTTGTACCTCCCTAAGGATTTCTGTCCACCAGGGTGCCTCTTCCAGTGTCTGTCTGTCTCCATCAACCATATCTCTCTCTGTCTCTTTAGATGTCTCCTCTGTCTCTTGCAGTCTCTGTATCTCTGTGTTTCTCTGCGTCATCACTTTGTCTCTGTAAATCTCTGTCTTTGCTTTCTGTCTCTCACTGTCTGTATTTCTTCTTGTCTCTTTTTCCATCTTGGCCTCTGTGTCTCTCTTTGCACATTTCTTTCTTTCTGTCTCTTAGGTTCCCTCTCAGAATCTCTATGTTTCTCTATGTTTCTGTCTGCATCTCACAAGTCATCTATCTCCTTGCCTCTGCCCCTCTCTCTCTGTGCCTCTTTCTCTTTCTCTATCTCAGTCTCTGTATCTTTTGGTCTCTGTCAGTGTCTTTCTGGCTTTGCCTCTCTCTGGCTATTTCTTCATATCTCTCTGACTCTGCATGTCTCTCTTATCTCCGTGTCTATCTCTCTGTGCCTGTCTCTGTCTCTGTGTCTTCCTATCTCTCTATCTCTCCAGCTCTGTCTTGCCTCTTCCTCCCTCTTTCTCTGAGTGTGGCTCTTTCTCCTATCTCTGATTCTTGCACGTCTCTCTCTCTTATCTGTGTCTCTGTCTCTCTCTCTATATGACTATTCACATCTGCTGTCTGTCTGCTTCTTTGTGGCCGTTTTTCTGGCTCTTCATCTCTCTCTCTGCAGGGATCTCTTCTCCTTATCTCTTTGTCTCTGAGTGTCTCTGGTTCTTAGTGCCTCTCTCTGCTTTCATGTCCCCATCTGCTCTCCCCACCTCTCTCCTCACCACCCGCCCATGCCTGTGTCTACATGTTTCTGTGTGTCTCTGGCATCTCTCTGCCTCTGTTAGTCTCTCCCTGCCTCCGTATCCCCTGTACTCCCACCCTCTCCCCTCTCCTTTTCCTTCCTGTATTCTGTGTCTCTGGTGTCTCTTTGAGTCTCTGGGTCTTAGGACATCTCCCTGCCTTTGAGTCCCCCTCTGTTCCCCACCCCTCTCGCTCTGTCTCTGTGTTCATATGTTTCTGTGTGTCTCTGTGTCTCTCTGACTCTATGTCTCTGTCTCTGGGCATCTCTTTGTCTCTATGAGTCTTTCCCTGCCTCTGAGTCCTCTGTGCTCCCTGCCTATTCCCTCTCCCTTTTCCCCCTTGTCTCTGTCTCTGGATGTCTCTGTGTCTCTGGGTGTTTCTGTGAGTCTCCCGGGCCTCAGGGCACCTCCCTGCTTTTGAGTCCCCCTCTGCTCCCTGCCCCTCCCTTTCCCCTCTGTCTCCTTCTGTGTGTCTCTGTGTATCTCTGTGTGTCTCTGTAGGTCTCTGTGCTTTTCCTTCTCTCTGTGTCCCCCTCTATTCCCCACCCCTCTCCCCTCTCTCTGTTACTGCATCGCTATCTGTTTCAGCCTATCTCTGCGTGTCTCTGCGTGTCTCTGTCTCTGTGAATCTCTGTGTCTCTGTGAGTCCGGGGCCTCTCCCTGCCTCCGTGTCCCCTGCGCTCCCCGCCCTCTCCCTCTCCCTCTCTCCCCCCTCGCTCTCTCGCTCGCGCTCTCTCTCTGAGCATCCTTGGGCCCGGGGTTGCCATGGGGACAAGGTGGGAGCCGGGGATGGCGCGCGCCTGGGCTCGCGCCGGCAGCTCAGGCGAGGAGCAGCGGCCAGAGCAGCGCCAGCAGCAGGCAGCGAGCGGGCGCGGGAGCGGGAGCGGGAGCGGGGGTAGCGTTGGCGGCGGCGGCTCCTCCTCGGCCATCCCCTCGGAGCTGTGCAGCTGACGCGCATGGCGAAGACAGCGGCGCCTACCGATGGGAGCAGCGGTAAGGCAAGGCGGCGCGGCGCAGCCGGGCGGGCGGGCGGGCGGGCGGCGGGCAGCCTCCTCCTCTCCCCAGCTCGCCTGCGCGCCGCCCGCCCGCCCTCCCTTCCTCCCTCTCCCCTCGCAGCCCCTGCCTGCCCGCCCGCGCCGCGCTCGCCCTTCCATTTAAAAATCTTTAAAACTTTGCATATTAATATCTGCGCTTTGCATAATCTGACCCGCGCTTTATTGATTGCAAGAAGCTTAATGCAGCCGGCTCGGCCTATTGCAGAGAGCTCTCCGGGCGGGAGCCGGGCGGGCGCCGCTCGCTCCGCACCGCTCTCGGGCTGCCCGCCGCCGCTGCGGCCCCGGCCCTCTCGCCTCCCTCCCGGCGCCCGGCGTCGGGGCTTTGCCCCCTGGCTGGGTATTTTTATCATTTGGGGGCGAGGTGTGTGTGTGGGGTCGGCTTACTGTTGGTGGCAGCGAGGGAACCAAAGGAGAGATGTGCGTGGTTGAGGGGGGGGGAGGGGTGGGAAGAAATGGGGACGCAGAGGAGGTGAAGAGGGAGAGAAAAAGGGGAGAAGGGGCAAGAAGGAAGGGGAAAGGAGAGGCGTGGAGGAGGAGGCAGTAGAGAGAGGAGAGAGCAGTCGACTGGGGACGGAGCTGAAAGGACGGAGGAGCAGAGCGGAGACAGAGAAGAGAAAGGAGGGAGGCCCAGGAGCGCAGACTAGAGAAAGAGCGGCCGGCCGGGAGCTGGCGGAGGAGACGGGCGGTGGGCGCTTTCATCGCTGCCGCCCCCAGGCCAAAAAAATAAAGGAAAAGAGGAAAAAAATAACACCAATAAAAAGATGAAAATAAACCACATCGCGGCTGGGGCCATCATATACAAAAAGGAGCGAGCGCAGAGAGGAGAGACAAGGTGGCATCTGCGCCCGACTGGCTTCGTTCGGCGCTTTGGAGAGGCTCCCCGGGCTGGGCGGGATCCCCATTTTGGACCCTGCATTTGGGGAGCGGGCGACTGTGGAGAAAATGAGGCGAGAGGGGGTCAGGGCTGGTAGCGGTGCCGCCTGTTTGTTTGTTTGTTTCCCCTCCCTTTCCTGGGGGTGTGGGGGCCGGTGTAGTGTGATGATGGTGAGGATATTGGTTGGTGATGCTGTCTGAAGCTCGGAAGCAAGCAGGGTGCATGGGGGGGGGGAGAGGTAAGAGGGCACGGGGAACGAGAAAGGGCTAGGGGTGGGCATGAGGGGCAAGAGAAAGAAACGGGGTGCCTCGGACTGCCAGAAGGGTGGAAGCCGGGATCGGGGCTCCAAGAGGCATTGGCATCTCTGGCCGGAGAGGTGGGCAGCGGAGCTCCAGGGCCCCGGAGCGATGATGGGGAACCAGGGTGCGCCCCTCAGTTCTCTGGGCAAAGTCTGTAACTTGGGGAACCCCCTTCCCGCCTCCTCCTGCCTCTTTTCTCCCTTCTCTTTTCTTCCTCTCATGTCCTGCCTCGGGCCCCTTTTTCTCCGTCTCCTTTGCTGGTGTCTCTTCCTCCCTGTTTTCCAGTTTCTCTGTCTCTTCCTCTTTCCACAAAAATCACCCCTCACCCCCTCAGGCTTTCCTTTTTTGCCATCTTCCTTTCTCCACCCTCCCTTTCTTTTTCTCTCTTTTCCCCCGTCCCCCTGTCTCCCTCCCTGCCACTCATTTTCCCTGTCGCCCCGTCCTTTCTACCCCCTCCCTCAGTTTCATTTATTCATCACTTTTGTAGCATTCGGCTGGAACAGCGTGCCAGGGAGAGGGGCTCTGTGCAAAGACAGGACTCCCCCAAGTTCCCACCAGAGCCTAAGCCTTATTCCGCAGACCCATGTATTTCTACCCTCTTTTATCCCTGCTGGGGGCTTGGGTCTGCCCCGGGTTGGGGGGTGGGCTCTAGCGCCATACCCCTATTTCCTCTGGCCTCCTGGAGAAGTCCTGCTGGATGCTCACTGGGGCCATGGCAGGGGGAGGGGAAGACTTTAAGTGAGGGCTCATGGTTCTGGACTCAGCCCCGCTGAGAGAGATGGGTGTGGACGGAGAAGAAAATGACACGGATGGCTAGTGGGAAGTGAAAAGGAGAGGCAGTTTGTGCGGGGGTCCATCGGAGAGGGTCCTCAGAGCTTTTGCGCCCCAGGTAAAAGATCCAAAGAGAAAGCCTCTGGCCTGCTGACCACTCCCCGCTCTCTCCCTCCATCCTGAGGCCTGCAGAGTTAGGGAGCAGGTGCTGGATTTAGGGAAAGACCCAATGAGACGCTTAACTCAGTAGCTTTTAGCCTCTTACCCTCCTGCCAGGTGAATTTGCCCCCTCCCCCAGGGCAGGAAGGGAGAGTGTGGCGTCAGTGCGCAGTGATGGGCTGGAGTGTACAGTCAGACCGTGGCGGCCATGTGCATGTGTACACGGCCTGCGGGCATGGAGAGAGGCGTGCAGGACGGACTGACTGTGTGCAGGGCTTGGGAGCCTCGACGGAGTGCAGAGCCAGAGGTGTAGAATCATGACATGTGTGTCCAGCGGGGGTGGGGCGGGTACTGGGGGTTCCCATTGTGGGTGACGCGTGTGCAGGAGGGAGTTGGCGCGAGTATTTATCCTGGAAGATCCTTTCCTTGTCTCGATGTCCGTGGAGCCCTCGCTGCGTGTGCACTCGGGAGGCACTCTGGCTCTGTGCGTGGCGGCCGTTGGCGCGTGTGCAGGTCTGTGTGCCAAGGCTGGTGTCGGCGGTGAGTACGTCAGTCCGTACGTGCAGCGTGGTTGGCCTACAGGCTCTGCGTGCAAGTACTAGGTCTGACTGTGGTGTGTGCCCCGAGAGGACACGTGAACTAAAGTCACCCGTGTGAACGTATAATACCGTTTCGACATAGAGCTATTATTACTGTTGTTGTTGTTATTCTTGTTAGGCGTCTCTGGGTCTCTGTGTGTCCTGGGTCAGAGGGAGGGTGGGTTTGTGAAGTAGGGTCCCGGTGTAGTGATGAGAAATGTGTGCAGAGGTCGTGAGCGTAGGGGTGGGCTTGACAGCATGCTTGCACAGCAACCTTGAAGCTGGGTTCAAGAAAACAAAACAAGAAAAGATCCCCCCTCCCCGAAGTCTGCCAGCCCACAGAAACCTTCCCTGGCTCTTCCGTAGCAACAAAGCGTCCCGTGGCAGGGGGTGGCAGGCGGGCCAGGAGGGAATCGCATCAAGGCCACCGGCAGCATCTCCAGTTGCTGGTAATGGGATTCCGCATCTACCTCCTGATTTCTGGATAAGGCTGGACAGAGGCCCATCCACGTCCATTGGAAAGGTCCAGATCCCCATTTCCCTTAGGCTGCTGGCCAACCCTGCGGCCGGTTGCAGTGCCGTCCTTGGGGGCCTTGGTTGCCCTCACTTCCCTCTGTCAGTCTTTGCAGGGAAAATGGAGGGTGTCTGTTTCACGGACCGTGGTATGGAAAGAACTCAGCCACAGTGTGTGTGTTTGTGTGTGTGTGTGCGCCCACACCCATGCTGTGTGTGTGATGGAGGTTAGCCCGTACATCCTAAACAGCATGCTAGCCAGATTTTTTTCCAGCAGACCCATCAGTGGTCACCCCAGGCCCCCTGCATTCTGGTTCATACACATTCGCTCCTTGCATGCAGGGGCCATAGGCCAGAATCCTTTCCCCCACCGATGTGACAGCCAAGCTAGGGCCCCCAACCTCAGCACCCCCCTGGGTAGAGCTTGTCAGAGCTCTGGTGCATATTCGTAGTGTGTTGGGGCATGACCCTGGATGGAGGGACAGATGGCTATGCCAGTGGGTACTTGGACTTAGATGGGGGCAAGGAAGCAGTTTCCCTGTCTGGCATGTGGTGGTTAATTTCCAGTATTTTTTTCAGGATTGAAATGGTTGAGAAACCTGAGTGTGGGGAATTGTTGGATGAGAGTGGACGTGGGGGTCTCCTCAGACCGGGGTCTGTTCTTTCTTCTAAATATATATCACTCATTGTTTTTCCCTTGGGCCTAACAACTCCTAATCTAACAATAATAATAATAATAACGATGACGACGCCCCTTACAACCGCCTACCTCTTACGGCAGCCCTGATGGTGCCCCTTTCACAGATGAGGGCTTGATTCTAGCACCAAGCGGTGCTAGGACTGAGGTCCTTGGACTCCTGGTATCAAGCCTGGCCTATCTTTGGAGGTCTGCCCCTCTCCTCTTATCTGTCCCAGCACCATTTCCTTTCCTTGGCTTGGCGCCTTCCCCCACTTCCTCCCTGCCCCCTGAGACGTCCATCCACAGGCCCTCTCCCAGGACCTGTGAGGTGGATGGATGCCTTACATGGCTCAACAAGGGCTTTGAGGACCTGGGTTTCTCTTTGTATCTTGAAGGGAAAGCCAGCAAAGGAGTGAGGTTGAGAGCCCACTCTGTGGGTGACAGTTTGGGGCTGGCCCTCTTCATGACGGGGTTACTGATAAGCTTATGTTCCCCACCCCCACCGCCACAGCCCCTGCTGGTGAGCCCGGTGCTGCACAGCCACCTTCCCAGATGCAGGTGGTGGCCTTGAGAGGCAGGTGCCCCTTCCCTCACTCATCCACAGCCCCACCTTCTTTAGATCCTCAGGGCAGGCAGCTTTCCCAGCTCTGACACACTCAGAAGGAGGCTGGAGGTGGTGACCCCACCTCCTAGGTCCCCGAATTCAATAGGTATTTACTGAGTGGTGTGAGTCACCCAGCTAATGAAGTACAGTTAGTTCCCTGAGGTAGTCAGGCCATGGCAGCATGATCACTCCTTACCTGAAAACGATTGTTAGGGACCAACCATGGGCTCTGACGTGGACCCAGCCTTAGACAAGATTCTGGGTGCCTGGAGCACAGAGGGAGCTTCTGGGTCATCGGGAATCTGGAGGAGGGAGGTGTGTGTTTAAACAGGGAAGTGGGTCTTTGAGGAGGCTCAGGCACTGAGGAAGGGGGCAAGGGGGGAGGGCGGAAAGATGACTGAGGGAAGCGGGGAGCAGGGAGGAAGCGGCCCAGGTTGGGGGCATGGCCCTGAGAGCTGAGGTTGGCACGATGTCGCAGGGCCTATCTCTGGAGGTTCTGAGAAGTTTGGACTTGATCTCTCTGGCCCTGGGGAGCTATCACGTGTGTGATCTTGAGTGCACATGTGCATCTTACGGCAGCGTGCCTTGGACAACACGGACTAATGTGTGAGCGTGAGTGAGCGCCTGTGCACACACACACACAGCCCTTCACCCCGGCGTCCATTCGGACGTGCGCTCCTTCAGAGAAACTGGCAAGGGGGTACTTTAGCCGTCATCCCCAAGACCCTATACCGTTCAGGGCTGTGGCCCGCACACGTGAGTGTAAGAGCAGGCTGGGGACCCTCCCCCACCGGGGTGCGGACTCATGTGGCATTCACAGACTTAATCCCCTGCAGTGAGGCCAGGGAGGCAGCATCTGTCACTTTCACAAACACAGGCAGCAGAGTCTGGGAGAGACACACTCCGCTTGCTCACAACTGCTTGAAAAGCAGACGCCTGTACCGCGCTGATCCCCATGCCCGAGACAGAAACAGCCCCTCACAGCCCCCTGCACCAAGGCCAGACCTGTACACCTAGTCACTCCCTGCATTCCAGCACGCACACATGTGCACATGCACGCACACACGTGTGAAGCACACCCCTGACATCCTAACTCCCCATATGCACAACCACACGCTCAGATACTCCTTGACTTTAAGCACAGCTGCTGGTATCCTAAGCCCTCGTTCACACACACACACAGACACACTCACGCACGCACATACACACACTCAAACACACAGCCTCGAGATCCACCAGAACCACCGTGGGCAGCGGTCATTGAAGAATGACCGCCTGAGCGGTGCGCCGAGGGGAGGGGGTCGCCCTGAGGCCTGGGCTGAGGGTCACACGACAGGGGACCTCAGAATCCCTTGGGGAAGGGGTCAGGCAGACCCTGAAAGGGCTCCGTCGGTCTGGACGGTTCTGCCAGGTAAGGGGGACTCAACAAACACAGGCCAGAGGCGGGAGCCGACTAATGGCCAAGGCCGCTGATGGCCGAGATGGCCGGTCAGCGAGGAGGGAGGCTCGACAACTGATGTGACTCGGGGCCGGACAAATGATGGCGCGTTTGGCTGGAGCCGGCTGGGGGGCCACAGACCAGAGAACCGGTGGCCCTTCTCGCCTCTGTGGGGAGAGGGCCAGAGCCGGCTGTGTTGCGACAGGGTGGGTTTCCCATCCTGGTCCTGCCGGCATCCTGCCTGGTGTGCGTGTCTTGGGGTCTTTGTATGGGTGAGTGTGCATGTGTGCGTATGTGTGTGTACATACATCAGCGTGCACCTGCCTCCGTAGAACTTTGTGTCCTGGGCACTCTTGTGGTGCATCTGTGTGCATCTTTGTATGGGCATTTGTGTGTGTGTGTGTACATACCCACCCACAAAGTGTTCAGGGACCCTTCTTGATGCACCTCGTGTACCTTTGTGCTCATACGTGCATGTGTGTATTGAGTGTGCAAGGACCTTTCTTTTCATGAGATGCTGTGCACTCTTGTGTGCTTGTATTTTTTTTCGGTGTTGGGTGAAGGTTGGGGTGAGGGAGAAGGAATGGCCTGGACTCCAGCTGTCCATGCACCTGGTGGCCCACAAGGCCGCCTTTGTGCATCCGTCAGAGCCTCTGTCTGGGCATCAGCGGGTGTGGGCTTGTGTGCTTGCCTGCTCCAGAGTCTGAATATCTGTGTGTCCACACAGCATCTCCCTCTGAGCATAGCTGTGGGTGGGGTGGGCCAGACCAGATGAGGGGGACATCTCCCTGAATCTATGCATCATCCCTCTGGAGGGGGTCACACAACCCAGGCTGGGCCTGGCTGGGACCCAGCAGCACCGCACAGTGCAGACCACCCCGCCTCCTTCTTCTCCCCGCGTGACCTTTGAGCACAGCAGCCCCAAATACATATTTATCAGAGGGGCTGTGGGGACCAGCCCCTCCCCACCCCTCCCCTCAGGGCCCAGCCTGCCTGGCTGCGGAGAAATTAACCTTGTGACACAGGAGCTCGCTGACACCCTGGCCCCCTCCGCATCCGCGCGGCACATATGAGCATGGGTGGGTGTGCGTGAGAGAGAGGCAGAGAAGAGGCACTCATCCAGGCTGGAAAGGGGAAGAGGGACACACAAGTGTACCCACGTCCATGTCATTCTTGACACACACACATACACACACACAGAGACACACGCACACACACCCTCCAAACTACAAAGTATAGTCAGAGACTTTGAAATTTTGAAATAGATATACATGCAGACACATGCAGTGGTTCTAAAATAGACACACACACACACATCCTCAAGTACATAACAGATCTGTGCACCCGTGGGGCCTGAGACCCAGGTACCTGTACCCTTGGTCAGAGATTTTCTTTAGAAAACACGTAGATATAAAAGCCTACAAATCCACACAGATGCTTGTGCACACGTCTCCAGAAATGTTGAAATGGACATACTGGATATAAAAACAAGGATAAGCACGCACTCACACACAGGTATGAAAGCCCAGACATCCATGCGTGCTCGTAGGTACCGAGACATCACACGGCAAGACAAATACTAAAACACCAGGGTGCTCTTCACGTGGAGAGTCTTTTCAGCAGGAAAGGTACAAACACAGATACTAAATATGGCGGCATCTCAGCCCACATGCCCATGGGTGCACACAGGCCACGTTCAGAGGTCCCACAGGGAAGCCACTGACGGTGACCTGAAGGGATGTGTTCTGAGTTATAGCACACAGACATTCCCCACTTTAGACTTGCTCCCTTAGAGCAAAATGAAAATGGGTAGATGCTCAGGTCTAAAAACGTTCACGGAATGAATTCATTCATCACACATTCACAGAATGGATTCATTCATCACACAGGAACTGGGCCGTACGTGAGCCAGGCCCTATCTTAGAAGCTGGGAAACAGTGATTTACAAGACAGACCTGGGCCTTGCTTTCCAAGGGCTTGGAGCCACCAGGATGGGCACGGATTGGGCCTCAGTGTGTACTTAGTTATGAACAGTGATAACATCTGGGAAGGAAAGGAACAAGGGGCCAGGGGAAGGGATCGTGGGAGAACTTGGTTGAGATTGGTGGGTCAGGTGTAACACCTCTGTGGACATGACATTTAAGCTGAGCGTTAGACACAACATACTGATTCTAAATGTGTACACGCATCCCTCCCAAAACTTACTGAGGCCGCACAGGCATAAATAATGCAGGACACAGGTGCCCCCACCCCCAGTCCTCTGTACCTCAGTGACCCTTTAGAAAACTCCTCTGGTGGAAAATGGGGTCCCCCTGGCTGGGGTCCAGATGTCTGGGCTCTGACAGAGATGCACAGAGTGTACCAGGGCTGTGCTGCCTGGGAGGGTCCAAGGGGCTTCACTGAGGAGGTGACATGGAGAATTGTGGGCAGGGTCCAGAGGAAAAGGGGAGACAGAGGGCTGTCCACATAGAGGCGCTCGCGGGAATTCCCTGGCGGTCCAGTGGTTAGGACATCGCAATTCCACTGCAGGGGTTGTGGGTTCGATCCCTGGTCGGGAACTAAGATCCCGCAAGCCTCGCCGTGAGGCCAAAAATAAAAAATAATAAAAAAATAAAGAAATAGAGGCACTCCCTGTGCACAGGCACGGAGGTATGAGCAGATGTGCACATCACTGGACTTGCAGGTGTGTTCAGGTAGGGGCGAGAAATGAAGCTTGACATCAGTGGGAAGGGCCGTGAGGCTCGGATTTATTTCAGGCGCACCGCGTAGACAGAAGGGTTTTGAGGAGGGGCTTGACAGGATGTGAGCCACGTACTAAGTCACGGATCTCAGAGTCTGGTGAGGAGGAGGGACAGGAGGAGGGCAGGAGACCCCCCAGAGGGAGGGGCCTCCTGCCCTGCCCATCCACTCTGGGAACCCTGGACAAGGCCTGGCCAGGGCGGTGACACAGCTGCCTTCCCCCTGCTCCAGCCCCTTCTGTCTGCCACTGGGCAGAGTTGAACAAGCTACAACTTGCTCCCACAGGGAGATTTGCTGGGAGGTGGAGGTCAAGGGTTACAATCCCTTTTAGTGACCATTGACACTCTGCTGTTTTCTGAGGCCTCCTGTGGCCAGGCCTTAGCTGGGTGCCAAGGTGCACGGATGAGCCAGTCCCTTCCCTGCCCCAGAGGAGTCCCCAGAATGGGAGGGTCGACCCTGAAGGAGCCTTGTCTGGGACTCCAAGGGTTTATTGAAGGCGTCTGGAGCTTGTTCTTAGAGAATGAATGGGTCAGAAAGCCCCACGTGGTATATGGGGAAGAGTGGGGATGGAGCTTGGTTTTTGAAGGTGAGACCAACTTTCACCTGCCACAGTGAGTCCCCCAGCACACTTAGAACATCTCCTTTAGCCTGGAAGCCCTGCAGGAACCGGTACCCGCTTGCCTGTTCAACTTCCGCACCTTTCCTCCTGCCTCCAGAAGCTCAGGCCACTCTGGCCTTCTTGCTCTTCTTCAAACACATCAGCCTTGTTCCTGCTTCAGGGCCTTTGCACCTGCTGTTCCTTTTGCCAGGAAAGCTCTCAACACTACTCAAAGCCCACCTTCCCCAGCAGGCCTTTCCTGACCTCTCAGTCTAAAGTAACATCATCTTGTAACCTACCCCTCCACCTGCTTTATTTTCCTTCTTAGCTCCGAGGTATATATTCTTATCTATTGTATCTCCCCCTCCACTAGAAAGGCAACACTGTGAGGGCAGGGACTTTGTCTTGTTCACGGCTGTATCCCCACTGCCTAGAACGATGCTCAGCACACAGTAAGTGCACAGTGGATGTTTGTCAGATGAACAGGAGCTGGGTCCCTTGTCATTCAAGTTGTCCAGTGTCATAGTAGAGCTGGACGTCGGCGGTGCTGAGTGGAGGGAGCTCATCTTCCGGGGCAGAAGGGGGCCTGCACCTCCCAGTGTGGCAGGGGCATCGGCACGTCAGGCCACCCCCTGCCTGAGGAAGGACGCCACTGGCTGAAGCAGCCGGGCTCCACACCCGTCATCCTGGGCCCGTGCGCTCCACCCCGTCTTTCTGACAATGCTCCCCTCACCCCAGCCAACGCATCCCTGCCCCCCATCATCACGTCTGCTTACCCCCCAACTGTGGCCCTTCCCCCACTCCCTGACCCTGACAACCCACCCCATGACAGGAAAAGGCAGACCCCAGACTGTAGGGTCGCACACACCCTGCTTTGAGTCCCAGCCACGGCTGTGGGCAAATCACATCACTCCTTTTAAAACCTCAATTTTTCTCGTCGGCAAAATAAGGTTTTTGTGGGGATCAAGAGTGATCTGGTGTGTGATGATGATGCTAATAATAGCTGCTATTTATTGAGGACCTGCCAGGTGTTAGGCATTGTGCTAGGCGCTTTGAACATTTTTTTTTTCATTAAAAAAAAAAAAAAAAAAAAAACAGAGGAAAAAAAAAATCGAGCACGGCGTGTCCCCAGAGTGTCAGGCCTGGTGTGCGGGGCTGTGAATCACAAAGGTGAACACAGCCCGTCTGCACAGACCTTACTATTCCTACGTGTGCTCGCACACCCACCTGAAGTACCGCACCGGGCAGGCGGTGGGGGCCTGCGCTCCTGCTCGGCCCCTTTCAGCAGAAGCCTCAAAGGGTGGTTTGGAGGCCACCGAGGCAAGCATCTCTCACAGATGAGAGAGCAGCCCAGCCATCCCCAATTCCTCTTTACTAACTCAGCGGGGACTCCCATTGTTCATATGTGGATTGCAGGGCTTGACACAGGGTCTGACCTAGAATTGGCCTCAGGAAGTGCTTATTGGATGAATGAATGGATGAATGAATGAACAAGTGAACAAAGGAGCATATAAATATATATTTTTGGCTGTGCCACGCGGCATGTGGGATCTTTAGTTCCCTGACCAGGGATCGAACCTGTGCCCCCTGCAGTGGAAGCTCGGAGTCTTAACCACTGGGCCGCCAGGGAAGTCCCTAAAGGAACATATTGAGCCAGGTGTCTTCATTGCATTTGTTCACCCCAAGACAGAGTACCAGGACACGCCTTCCTCCTGCCCCCCGCACTGCATTCCCTTCCGCACCCTGCACATCCTACTCACATACATCATTTGTGGGCTGATAATCCTAGTATCATTTCCACCACTCACTTGCCCCTTTCTGTGTCAGTCCCTCTCCTAAGTTGGTTGTAAGCATGGTCTTGTTGACTTCTCACACCACCACTGTGAGGCAGGTGTTATCCCCGTTTTATGTTTGAGCAAACTGAGGCTCAGAGAGATGAAGTGACTTGCCCAGGGTCACACAGCTTTTTGACCACCATGCTCTTCCGCTCCATAGAATCTCACGCCCTCTCACTAGTCCTGTGGCCTGCGTGCACACTTGATCTTTCAGGTTTTTCTCCTCTCGGCAGTGGGATGGCACAACCCAGGAGCCGGCTTTGGTCCCAGCTCTGTTACAACCAACTGTGTGATGCTGGGAAAACCCTTTCCTTCCCTCTGGGCCTCGGCTTCCCCTCCAGCTGTCCCTCCTGCCCATAAGCCCTCAGCCAGTTTCCTGAAGCGGGGACAGGGCACAGAATTCGGCTAGGTCCTACCCTGTCCTCTCTAATAGAGGAGAAACCAGAGGAGCTTCTCCACTCAGCAGATTTCAGATTCATTCACATTCTCGGGGGCTCTGGGCTCGGTTGGGCTTGGATGCAGGGGGAACATAAGACAAGCCTGTCTGGGAAAGGGGCCAGAGAAACACCGCTCATCGTGTGTCTGCGGAGCGCCTTGCCACAGTCCTGCTGATGCAGGACTCATTAGCCCCGCCTTTTGCAATTACAAACAGGTGTCAACTCATGTGACACATGTTCATTGTAGAAAAAGTAGAAAATGCAGATATGCAATGGGATGAAAAATCCCACCATGATCATCTAGTTAAATGAAAAAAAAAATTAACTTCTTGGGCATCCCTGGTGGTGCAGTGGTTGAGAGTCTGCGTGCCGATGCAGGGGACACGGGTTCGTGCCCCAGTCCAGGAAGATCCCACATGCCGCGAAGCGGCTGGGTCCGTGAGCCATGGCCGCTGAGCCTGCGCGTCCGGAGCCTGTGCTCCACAATGGAAGAGGCCACAACAGTGAGAGGCCCGCGTATCGCAAAAAAAAAAAAAAAAAATTTACTTCTTGATGCCTATCTTTCTAGATAGTTTTTTTCTCAAATGGGAGTATGCCTACGAGTTTACCCAAAGAATGTATTAAAAGTCAGATGCTTGGGACCAAACTCTGAATTCTGACTTCTGGGACTTCCCTGGCGGTCCAGTGGTTAGAACTCTGCTTTCACTGCTGGGGCCCAGGGATTGGGCACGGGTTCAATCCCTGGTCGGGGAACTAAGATCCCCCAAGCTGCACGGTGCAGCCAAAAAAAAAAAAAGAGTTCTGATTTCTGCTCTAAACCTTTTTCTTTAGGAAAAAAAAAAGTTTGTGTGTATGTGCACATGTTTCATAAAAATGGAACCATAAACTACATACCAGTTTATAACCTGCCTTTTTCTCCTTCCTAACAATGGATTAGGAACATCTCTTCCTTGTCAATGAATTTACTTCAAGCATATTTTCTATGACTCTGCAGCCCTCCATTATGTGGCTACTGCCCCATCATGAATTGTACCGGTCCCCAGTCACAGGACATCTAGGTTGTTTCCTGGCATTTCCTATTGTAATTATCCCCAGTTTACAGAAAAGGACATTGAGGCACAGAGAAGTCCCTCATATGTGTGAGAAGCTAAGGCACGATCCAAGGAGACCTGGGAATGGCTTGGGTGCTGGGGACGGTTCCGAGCCTCACTCAGGGTGGGGCTGAGGGGCCCTGACCAGCGGGAGAGGCTTGGGTAGAAGCCCCACGCAGAAGACACATGACCATGGGGTTTCCCTGGTGGTCCACTCCCAATGCAGGGGACGTGGGTTCGATCCCTGGTTGGGGAACTAAGATTCCACATGCTGTGCGCACGGCCAAAAAAAAAAAAAAAGAAGACACATGACCTATCAGAGGGGAGGTGGGTGGGGGCACTGGAGGAGGAAACCGCCCACCCTCTCCCAGGCCCCCAGACCCAGGCATTCTGTGGGCCTGAGCACTGCCCGTCGGGCTGCCCCCCAGCCCTCTCGCTGCCGTCCTTCCTGAGCCCTCGCCGCCTGCTCCATCCTTGCCAGCTTATCAATAGGTTAAGTGGTCAGGTCAGCAATATTGACCATTTGATTAGGACCTTGTCAGATCAATCCCTGGCTCATCTCACGGACCTCCTCCCCTGCCCGCACACGCGCCCTGCCTCCGCGCCAGGGAGCAGGCGGCTGGGGAAGCCTCCACCCTCCGCACGCAGCACCCCAGAACCCTTCGGGGCTCTTCGGAGCCCTCCGGCAATTTCAGAGAAGGTGAGAGCCAGCCTCGGCCTCACCATCTCCCATCCTCGTCCTGCCAGATCAGGAGCTTCGAGGGCTGTCTCCAGTTTTGCCCCGCCCCTTGCTTGCCCCACCCCTGCCTCAGGGGCCTCTGTGGGCCCCTCCTGGACCTCTGCCTAGGCGCCGGGTTCCTGCACCCCCTCCTTGCGTCCACTCTCTTGCTTGCGGTCATTAGATCTTGTTCACTCTGTGTCCCGTTCCCCTCGGAGTCCGGTCAGACTGAGCTGCCCCCTTTTGGCTGTGTGACCTTGGGCAAGTGACTTCACCTCTCTGAGCCTCCATTTCCTCATCTGTATCGTGAGAATGATCCTCACCAAAGGGTTGTGAGGATTCTTCAAGATCACACCCGCAGAGCAACAAACCACACCTGGCACGCAGCTAGCACCCAGGAAACCCCGGCTGCTGTCACTATGGGCTACTCTGCTGAATTTAGCTGAGCTGATGTGTTTGTGGGAGATGGTTGCTCTGTCTGTCTGCTCCTCAGTGAAAGTGTATGTGGGCAGTGTGTGTGGGGGGGCCGAGGCGCACTGTCATCCTCAGGCCTGTCCCAAGCTCCAGCTCAGGGCCATACCCTGTACCGGGTGGTGTAGGGACCCCCAGTGGAGCCAGGCTCCAGCCTACCCTCCAGAAGCAGTTCTAGTGGCTTCAAGGAGAGCTGAGGGGCCAGGACCTTCTTTCCTTCCCCAGGAAACATTGGAATCTTCCCCTTCTCTGTGGCGCAGCTGCCAGAGAAGTCAGGGTTCCAGTCCTGCTTCCCGTGCCAGGTCACCATGGGCCGTCTGCTTTTTCCCTCTGTTCTCCAGAGTTCCCATCTGTGAAATGCGGAGAAGGCACCTTCTAAATAGCTCCCATTCCCATCTTCCAGTCTCAAGGTCCTGCTGGGAATACGGCTCCCAGCTCCCACAGGGCTTGCCTGTCCCGTGGGGAGATGTTAGCTACTTGGGAGAGGGATTTGTCAGGGGAATAGGGTGTTCTGGGACCTGGGAGATGGCACGAGGAGGAGAATTGGAGGCAGACGGGCCAGGGGTGGTCCTGCCTGTGGGCATCGCAGATGAGGGGGGCAGAGGGCAGAGGACAGAGATCAGGGCAGGAGGGGGGCGCTGCCTGCGGGGAGGACCCCAGCCTGAAGGCACTGTCTGACTCCGGGCCCCTGAGAGGCCCGGGGATTCCCCTGCCCGCCCCGCCATCACTTACACCAATATTGACGGTTAATGCCGTGTCGCCACCGTGTTCAACACTCAGCGCGGCTAATTGTTTTGACTGGGAATCGGCAAGGCGATTAAACGCCATCGATTTTGCCCTGCGCGCTGCATCGATTTTTAAATTTCCTATTGATCCCAGCCCTAAATCTCCTTAACCAAGACCTCACCGTGGAGATGACAGCCGCTGATTAGCTCCGGGGGCGGGGGGGCGGGTGGTGGGCAGCCTTTGAGTGGGGAAGAAACCCCAGCCTCTACCTCCCCACAGGGACCAGGGGTCCGGGTCCCCTTGACCCCGAAGATGGAGGCCCAGGTAGAGAGAGGGGGAGGGGGGAGGGGGAGGAGTTGGGCGGACCCCTTGTTACTTTTACACCCCTTTTTTTTTTTTTTTTGCGGTACGCGGGCCTCTCACTGCTGTGGCCTCTCCCGCTGCGGAGCACAGGCTCCGGACGCGCAGGCTCAGCAGCCATGGCTCACGGGCCCAGCCACTCCGCGGCATGTGGGATCTTCCCGGACGAACCCGTGTCCCCTGCATCGGCAGGCGGACTCTCAACCACTGTGCCACCAGGGAAGCCCTACACCCCTTCTTTACTTTCCCATTTGGGCTTCTCTGTGGTCTCTGCTTGCGCTCCCTCCACTCCTCCTCTCTGCTTGTCTGTGTCTCCCCATCTCTCTTCTCTTTCCTTTCTTCCTATCTATCTATCTATCTATCTATCTGCCTATCTATCTGTCTATCTATCTATCTGTCTATCATCACTCTCCCCACCGTCTCAGTCCATCTTTTTCTCTTTCTCTTTTCTCTTCATGAACTCCAGTCCTGCCCCCACCAATGCCTTGTGTCCTTGGCTGGTCCTGGGCCTCAGTTTCCCCATCTGTGCCAGCAGGTTTGCCCTGAGATAGAAAAGTAGCCCACCAAGCATTAAGGTCCATGGCCATCCTGCCCATCCCCCTGAGGTCTCCCCTCTGGAGAGTGCACCCACAGGGACACACAGATGTTAGGCAGATGTGAGCTTCCTGGCTTTGTGACCCCACCCACAGGGCCCTCCCTCTCTGAGCCACTGCTTCTGATGATGCCCACTGTCCACTCATCAGGACAAGCCTGGTGAGAAGGTCTCCTTGAAATCCTGTCTCCTCTGGGAAGTCTCTTCCTATCCTCCAGTCCCTGCTCCTTCTCTGAATGCCCACAACAAGGGTGGTCTTTGTGTGGGTTCAAGCAGCTTTTCCAAGAAGACCACGTTCCCAGAAGGCAGGAAACAGGGTTTCAGTAGGAGGCACGCAGGCCTGAGCTTTCTAACCAGCTCCACCCCTCACTGAGCTGTACAGGATTCTGGGGAAGTCAGTCTCCTCATGGCCTCGCCTGCTGTGTCTGTAAAGTGGGGATGACACCAGCCGTCACTCTGCCTTCCTGCAGGGCTGCAGAGAGGCTCAGCAAACACTCTCTGGAGAGGGTCTCCCCATTTCCTGTAGACCTCTCCGTCCTCCCCATCTTCTACATAGCATGCAGTGGGACCTTTCTGAAGACAAACTGTATCATCTCCCTCCCCCCCGCAGCTGCTTGGACCAGGCCCTGCTGGGTGCAGCCCCTGCCATCTCTGCAGCCTCATCTTTCCCATGTCTCTCGCTGAGCCCTGCGTGACCAAAGGCTTGACATTCTCTTTGCTCCCATGCGGCCCCTCCACCTGACTAAAGTGGATTCGTCCGCCAGGCTCAGCTCGGGGGTTGCATCCTCCCTGGGTCTTCCCTGACCTCCCCTGGGATTCCCACTGCATCCTCTGCTTACCCCAGTGTGTGGACATCAGTTCTTTATTCTGTCTCCCCAGCTTGCCTTCAAGCTCCCGGTAGACAGGGCAGAGACCTTGTCTAATCCATCTCCATACCTCCCACACTTGGTCCGGAGCCCAGCTCAGAGGAGCCTCAGTATTTGCTGATTAACCACATGAATAAATGAGTGAACAAATATACCAGTTAGAAACATCATCATGACTTTTATGTTCATCTCCCCACAGCACACAGGCACCTGATCATGAAGAGCCCTTTCACACTTCTTTCTCATTTGACCCTCCCTGCAGTCCTTTGAGATATATAGTTTGTCAATTAATTCATCCCTCCATCCATCCATCCATTCACTCAATCATCCATCATGGACTTAATGAGCACCCCACGTTTGCCAGGCCCTCTGTCAAAAGGCTAAAGGTGTAAGACACAGTCCCTGCCCTTTAAGGAGTTTCCAGTCTGTTGGGAAAGACAGATGTTCTACAAGAGAAGGCATCAGTTATCCCCATTCATAAGATGGGGACACTGAGGCTTAGAGCCCAGAAATGAAGGTAACCAGTGGCTCTCAGGACCTGAGTTTACATTCACCAACCTGTGGGTACTGATGGTGTGACAGGAGCAGGGTCCCTTGGCCCCAGGAGTGCCTCCTTCTGCCCGAGGTGGCGACGTTTCACGATTTCCTCAGGATGCTCACTCCCTTCTCCTCTCTCTCCAGGTTCTCTACTGGACCGGGTTGGTGGCTTGAATGTATTAGCTTCGCTGCTTCTGCCCAAGAGGTAAGGGCCACGGTCCCAGAGCTTTGCTTACTGCTGTGCTCCGGCTCCAGTCTCCTCGCGGAAGCCCCTGCTTTCCCGTCCTCACCCCCGGCCCCGCCCCGGGGACGCCGCCCTTCCTCGTCCTGCCTCTGTCCTCTGCCAGGTTCCTCGGACTGATCTGTGTTCTCATCCTCTGTGTGTCCTGCGGCTTTCTGGCCAAACCCGTGGGTCTGGATGTTGGTGACCGTGGGGATTTCTGCCAATGAGTGGTAGGTAGGCTCCGTAGGAGAGAGATGGGGGTAACTTGGTGGCTCAGATCACAGCTTGGGGTCAGGCCCTCCCGTGTCAGAATCTCTTTTCTGTCCCTTCCTAACTGCGAGGGACTTGGGACAGTCAGAGCCTCCGTTTCCTCGTCTATAAAAGGGCATAATAACAGAACCCACTTTACTCGCTGTCCCGAGGATGGAAGCCTAGTGAGGCTCTTCAAGTTCCAGCTCGGGGGCCAGACAGCACCAGCTCTGCCCGCTGCCAGCTGTGCGATCCTCAGTTTCCCCATCTGTCAAAGGAGGGTAATAACAGCACCCCTGCACACACACACACACAGGATGTGAGGATGAAAGAAGTTACTCCATGAAAGCATGTAGCCTCCTCAGGAATCAGGAGCCTGAAATGCAGCTGGAAGCTCCCCTGAACAAGTGAGGATTTGTGAGGCCCCTCCTTGGAGCCCACTGAGACTCTCAGACGGAAGCAGGAGTCCTCTAGCCGCTCAGCTCTGCAGGAAGCAGAGGCTCTGGGCATCTGCTCTGGGGTTTGTGCCACTCAGCTTGGTGAGGCCCTGGCAGTGAGCATCTGGGGAGGGGTAGGGACAGGGCCTCTGGGGTGGGACCCTGCCTCGTGCTGCCCCAACCAGAACAGTTTAACCCACAGGCCTCAGGACCCCAGGGAGGCCTCTGCTTGCCCTCATAGCCTCGTTGCTCTGGGTGGGGCGGGGGTTGGTCACAGCCTTACTTTAAGAAGCAGATGAAAGCTGTAGGCTAGGGTTTGCGATCTGGTGTGGTAGGGACCGTGGTGGACCGGAAAATGCATGGGCAGGGGTGGGGGAGCTGCTCTTCAGCCCCACTGACCGTCCCCAAGCAGAGACGTACCCGCCACTTGCCAGATTTTCCGATTTTTCAAGAGAAGCCAGAAGTCCAGACTTTCATGTGAAATCTCTCGATTTTTCAATATTGGCAACTACCCCCAAATTTCAAAAAGCCCCTTGTGGTCCAAACCACGTGTTTCAGGCAAACTTTGGCCCATGGATTTCCAGTTTTACAATATTTAGTGTAGACTTTCTGCCAAGAAAACTCATCCCTGTGTCTACCCAATTGTGCTCCAACCTCAGGATGTTCACAGACCCCCCCGAAGCTCATCCATGGGCCCTATTCTAGCCGGTAAGGAATGTAGGAGTCTGAACTACACGATGTGTGCTTTCTCCAGGGAACCAGAAGTGTAGCTTTCCCAGGAACCATCATGTCCACTGATGCTCTTGACGTTGAAAAGAAGGTCAAGGAGCTTCCAGGCTGCAGAATTCATTTGGGGGCTAGAGGCTGGCCTTTGAGAAATGCCTGAAAGTTGGGCTAAGATAACAGAGGTGTTTAAAAGCAATTATGTGTCAGAGTTGATGGAGGTTGCAGTCAGGGATGTGATTTTAGTTCTTTGTGTTCAGATAGATGTTTGTTAAGTATCCAAGGTTTCACGGACATACGCATGACAGATAGGGTAACACGTGCCAGAGAGCTGTTATATCCTAATAAGGAAACTGATGTTTATTAGGGGCCACCTCTATGCCAGGGCCTGTTCTGGGCACTCCCTCCCACCCTGTGAAGTAGCTGTGAGTCACTGTTGCAAGAGAAGGAAACTGAGCCACAGAGAAGGAAGGCGCAGTGGGCCTAAGGTTACCTAAGGTTACCATGGTAACCTTAATGCTAGAGTCGGAATTTGGACTCAGGTCTGTCTGAACTTCAAGCTCTCGTTCTTCCATTTCACCAAAATCCACTCCAGGTTTGAAATCTCCGTGTGGCCAATCTTTGTGCTTTGGGAAGGATTTTGATTTGTGGGGTGGGGTGGAGAAGGGAACACCTGAAGTCTTATTTGGAGCCAACTCCGATAAATTTAGCAGTGCTAATATTAATCTCGGATCATACTGGGGCTACTTGTTGGTGTTTCGATAGAAACTAGAGACAGTTATACAACAGAGATGCTTTGTTGATGGAGTCCATAAACTAAAACTGGCCTCGAAAGTTGTTGCCAAGACATCTGAGTGGTTCCAGGAAAAGTTCAGCCTCCCAGGGACACATGTTTGAAGGAAGCCACACCCTTTTAGGTATTTAATTTTGTTGCAAAACAATTACAATGAACATTGCCCCCACCCCCCATTGTCTTTGCTTTATAACCATACTTGGAAGGTGAGTGGTTCCCCAAACATGTCCAGAGGCCTCCTCAATGCCCTGGAGGGAGCTGGAGCATGGAGCCCAGGGTGAGCGAGACCCCCTCCAGCCCTGGAGGTGCTGGTCTGCCTCTGGCACTCCCGCGGCTCCCCCTCCTTCACTCCCCCTGGCCCTTCCTCTGGCTTTCTTCCCACCCCTGCCAGGGCCTTCTCTGCACTCTTGGTTGGGCTCACCCTTCCACCTCTCTCAGATCTGCATCTAGGGCTCCCCGACCCCCCTGGCCTGGACTGGCCCCCCTACCCTGTTCTTCCCTCTTGCCCATTGTCACGGTATCTGATCGTATATTCTCCGGGTAGTGTTTCCCTGCCCTAAGCCTCATGGCTGAGGCAGGGAGAGACGTCTCTATTTGTCTAACACGTCGACACCCAGTCCCTGGCACAGTGTAAATGCTCAATTAAGTATTTGTTGAATGGGGACTTCCCTGGCAGTCCAGTGGTTAGGACTCCGAGCTTCCACTGCAGGGGTCACAGGTTCGATCCCAGTCGGGGAGCTAAGATCCCGCATGCCACATGGCATGGCCAAAAAAAAAAAAAGTATTTGTTGAATGAATAAATAAGTGAACACATAGACACATAAACCCACATCTATCCATTTATTCCTTCAGCCACCATTTCCTGGGGGTTCTTTTGTGCTGAGCCTTGTGCCGCTAGATCCCAAGAGAAGGATGTAATTCACCTGCCTGGGGGGCCTCAGGGAGTCTTTGGGAGGAGGGGTGGGAAGGCGTCTCCTGAGGGTTAGGAGAAGCCAAGGAGGAAGTTATGGCTCGGGTTGGGGGGGTCACTCCTGGGGGCCATGGATGCTGGCCTGGTCTGAGTCCCCGTGGCCATCTGAGGCAGGAGCAGGGCTGTGTCCCCACCTTGTCTCCCTCCCTTCTGTCCTTTCATCCTTCCACAAAAAGACACAGTGGCCTTCGGTGTGGACCAGGCCCTGGGGTCCCAGAGGTGACTCTGGCATGAGTGCCGGGGCCTGCCTAGAGTGCCCGCACACCCCGAGGGGGCCTGGAATACCTCGGAAGCAGGAGCTTAGTGGTGGGTGAGACCCGGCTTCCATTGCCAGGTCTGGTGAGGCGACTTGCACAGCACCCAGGGCTGTGTAAGAAAGAAGACATTGAGCTGCAAGGTGGGCACGTCCTCTCTGGAGGGTGCAGGTGTGGCCCTGGGATGCTCCGGGAAGTGCAGGCCTGCGTGGCAGCACAGGTGTTCTGCAGACAAGAACCAAGAAGCCAGTAGGTCCCCTTAGGGTCCTGGGATTTTCTCTGATCCCCCAGGCCCATTTAGCCACCTCTCTTGTTGTGTCCGGGGTGAGGGCTTTGGCTCCAGGAATAGGGTGTGTGCTGTTACACATGTGGCCTTGGGGTGTGGGGCAGGCTGGAGCTTCGGTGCGGGGGTGGCTCCTTGGATGCTGCTGCTGGGCAGGCCCCAGGGTTTGGTCCATGGGCCACGGCTGTGTGAGGCTGAGGGCCGGGCTGTGCTGCTGTAGCAGGTTGGCCGGGCTGCAGGCAGGTGGTGGCGCTCCTCGCTGGGTGTGGAGTTGGGATGGGAGGGGCTGTTTTTCGTTGTGGGGTGCCAGGAAGCCGCTAGAGATCCCTTTGGTTGCCTTTGCTGGCCCTGGGTGGGTGGAGACAGCTGCCAGCCACCCAGGACTGGGAGTGGCTGTCAGCCATGGGGTGGGGCATTACAGATGCAGAGGGGGTGAAAGTGGCTGGCATCTCTTACACCTTCTGGAACCGATGAGTCCCTGGCATCCCAGACAGTCCTAGAGCGAACGAAGGCCGAAGTGCCTACCGTCCCGGCAAGCATGGAGCCCCAGGGGCTGAGGGCAGGCACTTGACCCTGATTTCACACAGAGGGCACTGGTGAGGGCTTGGTGGCAGCGGACAGGTCACAGAGTCTGACCCTAGATGTTCAGCAGTGAGCGCCCCACCCCCACGCCTGGCATCATCCGGCTCATGTTGCCCGCCGGTCTCTGCAGGTCTCTGGTTTCCCTCTTCTCCTCTTCCTCTCCCTGGGGCTCCACCTCCATCAGCCTCTTCTTTTTTCCTTGTCTTGGTCTTCATCCATGTCTGGCCTCTTCCTCCCATCCTGATTGCCTCCTTTTCCTCTGAGCCTGGATCTGTTTGCCGTCTTGCATGCAGGGTGTATATGGGTCCATGTCTAGCTTTCTGTCTCCAGAGAGAGCCATGGGGAGATGTGGACCTGCCGCGGGTGGGGAGAGGGGGGTGAGGAAGAGAGAAGGAAAAAAAGCACCTGAAGGAAAAGCAAGAAAGGAGGTGCCCCACCCCCCAACTCCGGGACAGCTTCTGAGGCCCCTGCACGGCCATCGGCCGTCCTCCTCTTGGGGCGTGAGGGGACAGGAGGGCCAGAGGGGTCATCTGAGAAAGGGGGGGTCCAGGAATACGCCAGAGAGGAGTAGAGTGGGAGAGAGAGACTCGGGGGGACCCAGAGTGCATCCCACGACAGAGAAATGCCTGGAGAGAAGGAGCAACAGAGAAGAGCAGGTAAAGAGCCACGGAGACAGCAAAAAAGTCAGCCGGGAAGCAGAGTCAGAGACAGAAGGAAAGCAGAGAGCGTGTGAGCGTGAGAGCCAGCGTGCTGTTGAGACCACCAGGCCTGGGGGTGGGGCAATAAGAAAGATGGGGCTGGGCTTCCCTGGTGGCGCAGTGGTTGAGAGTCCGCCTGCCGATGCAGGGGACGCGGGTTCGTGCCCCGGTCCGGGAGGATCCCACGTGCCGCGGAGCGGCTGGGCCCGTGAGCCATGGCCGCTGAGCTTGTGCGTCTGGAGCCTGTGCTCCGCAAAAAAAAAAAAAAAAATGAAAGATGGGGCTGAGGTCAGCCGGGAAGGTGTGCGAGGCTGTGGGCCAGGAGGGACTCGCTTCATGCCTGCTCTCGGGGACCCCACCCCCTGACCAGTGTGCTGTGCCTGGCAGAGTGTAAGGAATGGCCGAGGCCCTTGGTGTGTGTGTCCCTGTGTGTGGCAGGGGAGACGGCGACGGAGTGGGCAGGAGGGATGCACTGCTCCCACCTGCCCTTGTGATCCTGAGCCCAGTCTGCGCCGTCCCCTCCCTGCTGCTGCCCTGACTCTCCCTGTCCATCCTTCCTGTCCCCTCCTGCGCGGTTCCATCCCTGGGTTTTTGGTTCTGTTTTGCTCTGGCCCACAGGAGCCCAGAGGGCCGTGGGGAGCGTTTGGGCACCCCTGACTCTGGCCTGGGGGAGGGGGGAAGCCGTGTGTGTGTGTCTGTGTGTGTGTGTGAGAGAGAGAGAGAGAAAGCACGCTCGAGGTCACTCTGGACTTGGTCTCCCCTCAGCCCCGCTCCAGCTTTGCTGTCTGTCTCTCCTGCATTATCAACTTCCCTCTAGCTGCCCGTCTCCACCTCTAGCTGCCTGTCTCTCTGGGTCCCTCTCACCAGCTGTCTCTCACTTCCTCTGTCTCCTCTGCCTGTCCCTGTCTGTCTTTTATCTCTCTGTCTCTCAACCTCATCTCGTTCTCTCACTGTCTTTCTGTTCCTCTGTGTATCGCTCCCATTCTCTCTCTCTCTCTCTCTCTCCCCCCCGCTCTGTTTTCTAGCTCTCCCTGTCTCTGGCCCCGTCCTCTCTTTATCTGCACCTCCTCTCCGTGCAGCTCCATCCCTGGGTTTTTGGTTCTGCTGTTCTGGCGCTCTCTGTTTCTCTCTCTCCGGTCTCTGTCTCTGTGTGTCTCTCCATCGGGTCCTCCATTTGCCCTTCCTCTGCTCTTTTTCTCTGCCTTTGCCTCCTGTGTCTGTCTATGTCTCTTCTGGTCTCTTTCATCTTCTGTCTCTCCCCGTCTGTTCTCTCACACTCTCTGTGTCTCTCTTGTCCCTTGTCTCTGCGGGTCTCTGGCTGTCCATCCCTGCCCGTGTGTGTGTGTGTGTGTGTGTGTGTGTATGTGTGTGTGTGTGTGTCTCTCGCTCCCCCCTCCCTTCCCCCCCTTTTTTTTCTGTTCTAACACCCACACTCACATCCTACCTCAGGAGTAATTGCTTTTGTCTGGGTTGGACTGGACTTGTGGTGGGGGGAGGGTGGGGGGAGCCGGTGGTGCTGGGGGGGTTGGGAGGGACGGAGGTCGCTTGGTGGAGTTGAGGTGGCCTCCTCCAGAGCAGGGGGTGCTGAGAAGCAGAGGTCCGGCCGCCCAAGGTGGTTGGGGAAGGGGGCCCTGGGCCCAGCCTGGCAGGGGTCTGGGGCCTCTGGCAGGGAAGGAAGGAAGGAAGGCAGACAGGCCCTCACGTTCGGATTTGGAGACGATGTAGTGATAAAACGGGCTAGCCAGCATCGCAGTGGCAGTCTCGGCCTTGAACCCTCCCCCATTCAGATACACCCCCCCAAACCCGAAACACCATCATATGCACCAAGTCACCATGACACACACGGGGGCACAGCCAGAGCCTCCGACCCACTCACGGAAACACACTCGGGTATCGGCACACAGGGACGTCTGAAGTCACACAGATGCATGGAGTGCACACGGGATCTCTGACACTCTCGAAAAGAAAGAGCCTCCAATACACCAGAGACAAGCACACCTACACCCACCCACAGGCACAGAATCCATACACATGGACACATGGGGACTTGTGTCATGGTTCCCAGACACTCACAGAACCATCCATGCTCAGATACACGTGGATGGGGGCTCGCGCACACACACAATAGATTTCCTGGAACACAGGAACACGCAGCCGCCACACTGCCTGGGCACTGGAGGTCACTGAGATGCTCCCGGGGACACACCCACACTTCCTCGAGGGACAGGCAGATCTGCCTACACATATTTAGACATTTGGGGACATCCAGGTACAGGAGACACTCATGGAAGGACACACACACACGGAGCCCCCGAGTCCCCTGGGACACACCCACAGACTCCTGGTCACACAGAGGTGACTCAGTAGCTGAGACACTCGGGGACACACAGTCCCGGAGTCCCACACAGAGCTGAAGGACTCAAAGTCACGGCCACCCAGGCACACCGGGGACACACACACACCCTACACGTATGGCAACGCAGACATCACAGCCCTCCCCTGGAATCTCCTGTCCCATGCCTCACAAGCCCTCCCCGCCCCCCAACCCCACACACAGTGCAGTCCAGGCCCTGGGGCGAGGCCAACGTGGAGCTGCCCACAGAGACCCAAGGAGGGGGAAGCCAGGGTTCTGGGGGTGGGCAACAGGCTGCCTGGGGGTTGCCCCACTGTTCTTGGCATCCATTCACCCAAGCTTAATCCAGCACCCCCCAGGCCTTCCCCCGCCCCCATGGGCTCAGGACAATGTCTCCCCAGCCCCCAGGTACCCCCTGCCCACCTCCCAGAGGTCCATCCGTCTCCTACCTTCAAAGGGCCCCATCTCCCTGAGCTGCTTCCAACTGAGGGGATGCCTGCGCCCTCCCAGGGCGTCTGTCCCTCAGTTTCTCCCAGCCCTGTTACCTGCCAGCGTGACCCCCATCCCCATCTGCCTCCCTCCCCGCTCTCGTACTCACCCCCTCTCCTGGCTGTTCAACCTCTCAGCCTCCCTAAGCCCTCCTGCTGTAGGGGGTGGTGCTGGGGGGCCCTGGCCCCTCAGAGGCGTGGGTAAGGGGTACACGGGGGTGGGGGGTGGGGCCTGGGTGCGGCTCCGGGAAAGGGAAGCAAGGCAAGCGGGGGAGAGAGAGAGAGAGAGAGAGAGAGAGAGGCAGAGGCAGGCAGGCAGCCGGCCGGCTTTATATCCCTGCCGTATTGATCTACCATGTCACAGAGCCGGTCGATAGCCAGCCCAGAAAGAGAGGGAGAGAAGGGAGGGGAGGTTTGGGGGAGGGCAGTGGGACCCCCTATAGCCCTTGGCCCGTCTGGGGCCCCCTTGGCAGGCCACGGGGGCCTGTTCCAACCGCCCCCCCTCAAAAGAGGCCCATTGTATCCTCCTCCTCTTCCTCTTGGCTGTGGTCCTCTCCCTGAGAGCCACCTTGGCAGAAGAATTTAAGCACAGAAGTTGTGCACGTTTCTTTCTCTCTCTAGAGGCTCTTCATCTGTCCCGTGGGCATGGGGGGTGGGGGGCTCACAGCTACTCACTGCCTCAGCTCCCCTTGGCCCTCAGTCGGGTTGGGCAGGTGGGAGGCCCAGAGGCAGTGTCCGGTTAGGTCAAGGACGGACGGGAGTGCACATCTTCCTTCTTTGCTGTGTGACCTTGGGCAAGCCAGAGAACTTCTCTGAACGCCCTCTTCCAAAGCCATCGCTAGCACTGGAGGGCTCTGTCCACATTGGTTTTCTGCCCTTTTTGACTTGGAGTTCCACCTCGAGACTGCACCAGGCCAGTGCTAGAGACAGACCACATTTAGAATTCCTTTCTCCTGGTCCGCCCACCCCAGCGGCCTGAGAAAGGAGAAGACAGCCTCTCCCTCTCCTCAGCCTCCTCTGCCCTCTCTGAAGAACGTTCTACCGCCTGCCTACTCCCCACCCCACCCCTGCCAACTAGGGCTCCTCTGACTGGGCAGGAAGGGGAAACGAAGGTGAGGTTCCTCCGGGACAGTGCTGAGAACCTGGGGCTGTGCCTCCATCCTGGATCCAACCCTGCCTCTGTCTCCTCTCTGGGCCTCAGTTTCCCTCCCACCCCCAAGCTCCAACCCTCCCCAAGCTTCGGTATGGCTCTGGGATCCACAGGGATTGGTACGGAGGGGAGGGAGGGCCATCCGGAGGGTGAGACCAAGGCCAGAGGGGTGTCTGCTGCCCCCCCCCAAGCCAGGACTGCCTGGGTCCCAGGTGCGTCCCCCGCAGCATCCAACTCCCCAGGGCTTCGGCTCTTTGTCTGTCCAGATCCTCCTCCCCTCCCAGCCCAGCCTCCGAGAGAGGTTGAGGAATCACCTTCGCCTTGACCCGAGGGGGAGGGCAGAGGAGGCAGGCCCCAGCCCCGCCTCCTGCCCACGGCCATGCCCGCAACCTCTTACCTCCCTGCTTCCCCCAGTACCAGGCCGCCCCCCCCCACCCCGTGTCAGGCCGCTGCTCCCTTTGTTAGGAAGGGGGAGGGGACAGAGCTGAGCAGAGGGCACGTGGCCTGACCCTCGACCTCTCCCCTTCCCTCCTCCCATCTGGGTCCCCAAGGGCTCAGAGCCCCCTTGACGGACAGTTCTGACCATCAGCCAAATGGCTCTGGGAGTGCGCGGGGGCCAGGTAGGGGGGAGGGGAGGAAGGCCTAGCCAGGGCCCTGAGCCCACCAGAGGGGGGTGTCATTTCATGGGTGGGCGAAGGCCCTTAGGATGAGGGGCAGGGGAAGATAGGCACCCATATCTTGGGGGGAGTCTGATTGGACGGGGGCGTGGGGGGATGTGGAAGCAAAGTGGGGCTCAGCCCGGAGCCAGCAGCTCTGGACGCCCTATGGGTTGGGGCCCGGCCTCGGCAGAGGCCTCCACCCTACCCCCACCCGGCCTGCGGCGTTGGGAGTGCAGCGAGTTTTTTAAAAAATTAAAAGAAAAAAAAAAAATAACAGGAGCAGGAGAAGCTGGGGGAAAAAATATATAAGAAAAAATATAATAAGAACTAAGCGGTGGCTGCAGGAGAGAGAAAGGGCAGGAGGCAAGGAGGGGGGCGCACGGGGGAGGGCGGCTCGGGCCCTGGTCGCTGCGGAGGCCCGGCCGCCGGTCTCTGCGCTGAGCCCTCCGCGTCCCCCCTGCCGGCCCCCTCCAGCCCCGATCGATCCAGTTTCTTGGCAATAAAGCATTTTTATTGTCAGCTGCCCTGAATGCCAAATGTGAGCCTGGTCCTGCTTCCCCCAACAGCCCGCGTCTTCACCACCCCTCCCCCAGCCCTCCGCCAGCCCCTCTCCTGCCGCCCCCCCCACTGCAGAATCAGCATCGTCCATCACCGCGACCCCCTCCTCTTCCTCCTGGTCCACATCAGCCGCAGTCCTGGACATCCTGGATAATCCACCAAGCCCCCTCCCTAGCTAGGCCGCTGGGCACCCTTCCCTAACCCCAAACCCGCAGGGCAGCAGAGAGGTGGTCTCTGGATGAGTGGTCTGGGGGGCGCAGGGATGGACAGGAGGGTGTCAGCGTGGGCAGGCAGGGAGATGACGGCCACAGGCTGAGGGAGGCGTGGGCAGAAGGCGGGGGACAAGAACAGGTGGGGGAGGACCCCCGGGGCGCCCCGTCGTGGTCCTCCAGGGTCTGCCCTACCCCTTGCACAGGGAACTTGGGCCCCTGCCTCGCTGAGGCAGCTGGGGGCAGGGGAAGGAGATAGGCTGGGGTTGGACACCCCTCCCACATACCCGCCTCAGCCCCTTCAGGTCTGGGGACCGCGCCACACACCCCGCAGGAGTGCGGGTGTGAGGGCCAGATGAGAGGGTGTCGGGGAAACAATTTACAGAAGGTCCTGGCGGCCCCACCCCGCCTGTTCTTCCTCCTCCCACTTTCTGTTCTCTCTTTTTCTCTTTGTCTCTCTTTCCACTTTACCCGCCTCTGTTTCTCTGTCTTTGCATCTTTCTGTCTCTGTCTCTCCCTGTGTGACTCTCCTGTCTTTTGCTGCCTCTCCCTCCAGGGATTTAAGCATCTCCACATCCCTCTCTGTCCTACCTGCACAGGCCTGGTCATTCCTCCCCTGCACCCCTCCTTCTCTGCCCGGCTGCATGCTTGTCCCTCGAACTTTCTTGTCCTGCCTGTCCCCCCACGTGCCCCTCTCACTTCAGTCCCCCTTGGGTCACCTCCCCTCCCACAGCTGGGGAAATAAACAGAGGCCCAGGTCCTGGGAGAGGCAGCAGAAGGCACAGAGAACAGAGCTCAGCGACGCTTCTCTCTTTCTCTCGGGGGTGCCAGTGTCGGGAGGAGGGCGGCCGGGTCTACACCTGCAGAGGTGCAGCTGGAGAACTGGGGCTGGGTCCTGTCTGTCTGCCACAGACTTGCTGTGTGGTTCTGCTCCAGTCACGCGCCTGCTCTGAACCTCGGTTTGCCCCTGAAAAGTGCGCCTGCTCAGAGGGCATTTTTGGCCCCTCCTGCGGAAAACCTGTGCCTCGAAGGCCCAGAGTTCTCTGGGGAGGGAGTGGGGGACAGGATCCTTCTGCCGGGGAGCATGGGCACCCCTCCACCCGGGCGCCCCTACCAAGGCATCTCAAGGCTGCAAGCCTGCCCTCTCCCCTTCTCCTGGCGGCTGGGGAAGGTGAAGCTGGAGAGAGCCTAGGATGCAAGCTGTCCCCTCTCTGTCTGGGTAGGGGAGTGGCCCCACCAGAATGGTGCTTTAGGGAGCAGCGCAGGGCATGGACTCAAGACCCCAGGGCCACCTCCTCTGTCAGCTCTGGAAGGCAGGGGCTGCTTCACTTGTCCCCAGCTCAGTGTCTGCCACATGGATGGTGTTCAGGAGATATGTGTGGAACCAGTGAGGAAGTGAGGAAGGACCCGGGGGCAATATACAGGCTGGAGAGGAGACAGAGAGAGAGAGGGAGGGAGATGGCGGGAGATGGGGCGGAGCTGGGGACAGGGGTGCAGAGATGGGGCAGAGCGGGTGCGGGGGGGAAAGAGCAGAGGGATTCCGACACCTGTGGGTTGAATCCATGGGAAGTTGGGGGACACTGCGGAGGAGGAGGATTCTGAGATGACCCCGGGTCTCCTTGCCAAGCCTCCACCCTTTACCGAGGACTCAGCGACCCACCCGTCAACGAATCCCTGCACTCACGCTGCACCCGCATGCCCCCACCCCTCGGGCCTCGCAGCGACCCCTTTGCCAAGGGGGTTAGAGAGCTCGGTGTTGGATCCCTGTGGCACATAGGAAGAGGCAGTTTGGTTTAAAAGGTGACGTATGTACACACGTACCTACTCACATGTCACGTGCTTGCTTACGCCTAAAACAGTTCTCACTTTTCACCTTTATGAATTATTTGGTATTATCTTCAGATTATAGTTTTCCAACTAACAGAAGACAGAAGGGTCCCTGTGGGCTGTGTAGGGAAGGCCGGGCCCTGCTGAGCTGGAGCCGGCCTGGGCCCTGGGATGGAGACGAGGTTAGCAGGTGACTGAGGTGTAAGGGATTCTGGCCAAGGCCTGGGAAGCCTGGAAGGAAGTAAGGGGTCTGGTAGAGTAGAGAGGGGAAGGAGATCAGGAGACCCCTCCACAGCTTCCCTCTTCCCTCCTCAACAGCCAGGCGCAGCCTTGGGAGTCCCTTTCTGTCTGGTTCCAGATGCCCCTCCTTTGAGAGGTCCTTTCTGATGACCCTCTCTCCACCGGCTTCTCATCATCTCCCTGATCTGCCCCAAACCTTTGCTCGTGCTGTTCCCTCACATGGAAGATTAACAAGGTAACAGCTGCTCATGGACCGCTCACTGCATGCTAAGCACTCGACCTTTGGGCTCTTGCCGAATCCCCCGGCCACCCTAGGTGGTAGGCATGATCATTATTTCCATTTTGCAAATGGGGACACTGAGGCTCGGGGAAGGGAAGTGGCTCACCCAAGATCACCAGCCAGTGACTGGCAGAGTCAGGACTGCCATTCAGGCCCTCTTCATTGGTCCAACCCACAAATGTCTGTCAAGAACCCACTGAGAGAACTTCCCTGGTGGTCCAGTGGTTAGGACTCTGTGCTTCCACTATGGGGGCATGGGTTCGATCCCTGGTTGGGGAACTAAGATTCCGCATGCCACTCTGCATGGAAAAAAAAAAAAAACCACTGCAAGGGGTCAAGTTTTGTTGGAGGTGCATGGGAAACATGACTGCCTCACTGTGAAGGGTTCAAATCCCAGCTCTGCCACAGACTTGCTGTGACACTGTGGGAAGGTGGTTTCTTCTCTCTGAACTTTGATTTCTTCCTCTGGGTCAGTGCCAACATCTCATAGGAGACAGTGAACAAGGAGATGTAAAATGTCTGGCAGATAAAGTTACTTGACAAATGGCCATGCCCTCCTCTCTTGTCCTCTGATTCTGGCCCATCCTTGAGGTTCCAGCTCTTGCGAGCTTTTATATTTGAAGAGCATTTTCCCCAAAGCACCGTCAATACTCATCGTCTCTTGGGACCCTCACCGCCTCACTACCTGTAAGGAAGGCATTGTTATCTTTCTTTCTTTAATATTTATTTATTTACTTATTTGGTTGCACTGGGTGTTAGTTGCAGCAGGCGGGCTCCTTAGTTGTGGCACATGGGCTCCTTAGTTGTGGCATGCGAACTCTTAGTTGCAGCATGCATGTGGGATCTAGGTCCCTGAGCAGGGATCGAACCCAGGCCCCCTGCACTGGGAGCGCGGAGTCTTATCCACTGCGCCACCAGGGAAGTCCTGAGGCATTATTATCTTGATTTGACAGAAGTGGAAACTGAGGCTCAGAAGATTCAAATCCTCTGCCTCTGGTCCTTGTCCCCATAAACAATCCATTTGTCTGAGCACTTACTATGTGCCGGCCCCTGTATTGGGCACTGGAGATAAAGAAGTGAACAAAACTGGCACAGCTGATGTCCATGGAGCCGAAAAACTAAGAGGGGATGCAGATCTTTAAGTGTAAATATCAATTAAATGCAAAATCAGAAATTGCGATCAAGTCCCCTAAAGGAGAGACAAGAATAGGGAGCCAACACAGAGAGGGGAAGACGTTTAAGCTGAGCCTTGAAAGATGAGTAGGATTTAACCAGGCAGGGAGCATTCGAGGCAGAGGGACCGGCACATGCAAAGGGCCTGGGGTAGGAAAGAACTTGGTATGAGGAGGCGGCAAGGCTTAGAGCAGGGTAGGTGAAGGGGAGAGTGGGTGGGGGAAGAGAGGAGACCTGTCAGCAGAGGCCAGATCACACAGGACTCTGTAGGCTGGATTAAGGGGTTTGTTTTTGTTTTTTGTTTTTTTGGCCGCTGTGCAGCTTGCGGGATCCTAGTTCCCTGACCAGGGATTGAACCCGAGCCCTCGGCAGTGAAAATGCGGAGTCCTAACCACTGGACCGCCAGGGAGTTCCCGGACTAAGGGGTTTGGGTTTTATTCCCCAAAGCAGGGAGGCCCCTGAAAAGTCTGAAGCAAGGGAGCAGCACAGCCTGATTAAGTTTCAGAAAGACCCTCTCTGGGTGTGGGGAGCAGACAGGACTATCAGGGTCAGGCGTGGAAGCACAGAGACCTGCAGGGAGGAGGCCGCTGATGTCACTGGGGCCAGAGATGGTGGTGGCCTGGGGAGTGGAGGAATCGGGGAGAACCTTTGGAATTGTGCCGATATCAAGGCTCAGAGAAGTGGGGTTGCCGATCCAAGGTCACGCAGCTGGTCAGGCAGAGCGAGGGTCTGACCCTACCCACACCTGGGATTTCCCCTCACCGGACAGGTGCTGCTTTGCCTCTGGGGAAATCTCTGGGAGGCAGAACCCTGCGTTCTATCTATTTGGTGTTCTCCACACAAACCTCAAGGTGCCTGGTGTTTTTGGCACTGAGGAGAAGTCCATTGTCAGAAAGAGGTCATGTGTGAAGGTAAGGGAGAGGCCTCTCCTGGAGAGGCTCCAGGAGGTAAGCAGGGAGTGAGCGGGTCTGAAGGTATGTGAGCTTGGAGAAGAGACCAGGGCCCCAGGGACACCGTTCAGTGTGCAGCCCAGACTTGCTGTGACTCAAGGTGGGCCAGCAATGTGAAAGCTTTTAGGGAACGGCTCATATTGGCAGGAGGCCATCATGGGTCAGGGATGAGAGGCACATGAATGTCTCAGGCGGCAAGCCCAGGTCCAAGTCCAGTGTTTCCTGCTGAGCCAAAGGGAAGAGGCCCACAGGGGTCTGGGGTCGAAGTGGAGTCCACTTGCCTGGATGCTAATCCTGGTTCCATCTGTGGGGTCCCAGGCAAATGATTCAAGCTTGCAGAGCATCAGTTCTTTCATCTGTACAATGGGCATGGTGACAATCGTTCTCTTGTCGAGTGTGGAGGACATTCAATGAAAAGGTGCATGCAAAGTGTTTCTAACCGTAGTTCAGGGTTTCTCCTTTAACTGTCTAAAGCAGAACTCTAGATTCCCTGTCCCTGAGCTCTTCCAGGAGCTTGTCGCCATCTCAGTAAATGGTTATCACACCAAAAACCTACCCTTCTCCCGAGAGCCCTCACTTTCTTTCAAGTGTCCAGAGCTCAGAGTTTGCTTCCATGTTGGCAGGGACTATGTTTCATATGGTCTGAGTCAACCCGATTCCGTCAAGTTAAACTCCTCTGAATAAATGTTTGGGGAACAGGGCCCTCTGCGGATGTTGCCCAGAGACTGCACAATTCCGGACGAGGCACAGAGAGGTTGAGTGGCTTGCTTGAAGTCACATAGCAAGGACTCAGCAGGCTCAACAGAGGCTGAGAGAGGCCAGGCCACTTCTCATTTGTGAGCCTCCCAGTATGCTAAGAATGAAAGAAGGCCAAAATGGAGTTACAGGCTGTGCCCTAAGCAATGACAACGACAAGATGCCACACTGACTGATATTTACAAGGTCACTGCAGGATTTATTAAAACAAAATTCAGAGCGTCCTACAGGTGATATGGTCTGGCAGTGGCACCCAACTGTAAAATCAAAAATGCACATCTCATTTAATGAGGCCCTTCACGAATATAATACCTGGGCCACATGACACCCCCGCCCCTCCCCCGCCCCATGCCTCACTGAGCCCTCTGGCTGGGACCTAACCACCTGTGATGTGACTTCAAAGTTGACACCTTTCCCATCATCCTCAGTTGCTTTTGCAGAGATGCAGGCGGCCCAGGACCGCTCGAATTTTCGAGGGGATGCATACGATCAGTGTAACACAGGCAGTGTGCCTGGTGGTAAGCAGAGCTGGGCTCTGGAATTGACCTGCTGGCTCTGACCCACCTCAGGGTGCTCCTCTGAAAAGCGGGGGGATAATAACAGCACCTGCTTAATTGGATCGTTGGGAAGATGCCAAGACATGATGCACGGAGCACGTGGCTACACAGACAGGTGCCGGCTCTTATAACTTATGATAATCATGGGACCATCAAGGAGCCGGGGGGCGGGGAAGGAGGAGTGCATAGAGGTTTGAGAATCCCCAAGGGCGTGGCCAAGGCTGATTTGCCTGGTGTCCCCATGTCTTGGCACAGGGTCTGGCACAGCGGGCCATCTGTGCAGGTGTAGGGTTGAATCGTCTTGAAGAGGCTTTGGCCAGGCTGAGCAGGGGGTGGGAGCACCGGGGAGGACAGGGGAGCTTAGCGGAGGGCCTGGCCTTTGATTTCTTCTCCACCTGCTTGTGAGGCCAGATGGGCGCTCCCGTGATCTTCCTTTTGCATGGTGCCCCTCAACTTCTCCTTTAGCAAACGGATCCTCCTAGGTGTCGGGTACAGGGGACGCAGCGGTGCACACGTCACGCACGAATCAGTGTGACTTGTCACAGTTCTAATCTGAATGTCAAGTGGTGGCTTCACATGAACACATTATTAAAAATAAATAAAATAAATAAGCAAATAAATAATGGAAGAGGGCTCTGCCCAGGCCAGTGATGGGAGTGTGACGGGAACCAGGGATTATGATTAATGCAATTTTGTGCACCTGCGGCCCTTTTAAAAAGGAGGATAAAACCGAACAGGACGGACGTGCTCCCTGTCCTCCCAGCATGAACGTTCAAGGGGGGGAAGACGGATGATAAACAAGCACATTAACACATGGAAACTCGAATGTTAGTGACACGTGCTGGAAGAAAATTCTACCTGGTAAAGGATGAAGAGTGATGAGGAGAGGAAAGACTATGTGAGGTGAGATGATCAAAAAGACTTCTGGGTGGGGCTTCCCTGGTGGCGCAGTGGTTGAGAGTCCACCTGCCAATGCAGGGGACGTGGGTTCGTGCCCTGGTCCCGGAAGATCCCACATGCCGCAGAGCGGCTGGGCCCGTGAGCCATGGCCGCTGAGCCTGCGCGTCCGGAGCCTGTGCTCCGCAACGGGAGAGGCCACAGCAGTGAGAGGCCCGCGTACCACCAAAAAAAAAAAAAAAAAAGACTTCTGTGTGGAGAGGTCATGTCAGTGGGCTCCTGGAATAAGTGAGGGCACGCACCACGGGCATATCTGGGGAAAGATGGCACCAGGCCAGCGGCAAGAGCAAGAGCAAAGGTCCTGAGTCACATCAGAGCTTGGGCTGCAGGACCAGAAAGCCAGCCTGGGGGAAGTGAGGGAGCGGTGAGGAGTGTTGGGAGGTGACATATTAGAGGCAGGCAGTGGCCGATTAGGATAAGGCGTCTTGAAGCTGTCTTATTTGGCTGGTCTCCCTGAGGCTTCCCAGGCTTTGGCCGTTAGTACCCTGGACAGCGGCCTGGGCCCCCTCAGAGCTCTTGCAACCGAGGCGCACCCTAACATCGGCTTCTGGGCGTGAATTGGGGGTGGGGAGCAGATGATACTGCAACACGTGCGAATTGGCCTCTGCCTGCAGGAAGCACAGTTGTAAAGGAAGGAGTCATAAACGTACATTTTAATCAGTCTTTATCAAGTGAACATCTGTGCGATCACAACCTACGTCTGTATAAAGAAGGCAGCCAGAGCCCAGGAACCCCCCACCCCTGTGACCTTTTCAAACCTTCCCTATCCCTCCCTCCCTGCTGGAGGTAACCTCTGCCCTCACTTTGGGGGATACTCATTCCTTTTCTTTTCTTTGTAGTTAGCTACCTGTAACACACTTAATATATTCTAATTTTGATTAAAAACTGAATACAGGGAACTTCCCTGGTGGCACAGTGGTGAAGAATCCACCTGCCAATGCAGGGGACGCGGGTTCGATGCCTGGTCCGGGAAGATCCCACATGCCGCGGAGCAACTAAGCCCGTGCATCACAACTACTGAGCCTGTGTTCTAGAGCCCGCCAACCACAACTACTGAAGCTCACGCACTCTAGGGCCTGCGTGCTGCAACTACTGAAGCCTGCGTGCCTAAAGCCCATGCTCTGCGACAAGAGAAGCCACTGCAATGAGAAGCCCACGCACCGCAACGAAGAGTAGCCCCCACTCTCTGCAACTAGAGAAAGTCCATGTGCAGCAAGGAAGACCCAACGCAGACAAAACAAACAAACAAAAAACTGAATACAATCTCATTCTGAAAACCAAAAGCATAACAGAAAATGTTTAAATCCCATTTGAGTCCCTTCTGCTTTCCCAGTCCTGGTCCCCTCACCAAAGGTAGCTGTCATTAATTAGTTACCCTCCGGACCTTTTCCTCTGCATTTGTCAATACCTGCGCACCCATAGAAAATACATAGTGGTGGGCTTCCCTGGTGGCGCAGTGGTTGAGAGTCCGCCTGCCGACGCAGGGGACGAGGCTTCGTGCCCCGGTCCGGGAGGATCCTACATGCCACGGAGCGGCTGGGCCCGTGAGCCATGGCCACTGAGCCTGCGCGTCCGGAGCCTGTGCTCCGCAACGGGAGAGGCCACAACAGTGAGAGGCCCGCGTACCGCAAAAAAAAAAAAAAGAAGAAAAATGAAAAGAAAATACATAGTGGTTTGGGTATGTGTTTTACATAAATGATATTAAGTTGTATAAATCATTCTACAACTTGCCTTTTCATTCAGCAGTGTCTTGGAGAACTTTCCATGTCCTTTATCCATAGATCAGTTCTATTATCTTTCATGATCACATCCTCTTCCTGAGTATGACTATGCTACAATTTATTGAGCCACTGTCCTATTGGTGGCATCTGATTTTCTCTACCTCAAACCTTGATGTGATAAACACTTTGTGAACTTTTTGAACTCCTTGTGCATGGTGGTCAGTATTATATTTAAGATTAATGACAATAAGGTCCTACAGTATAGCACAGGGAACTATTTTTTTTTAAAGATTAATGAAGTTCCTATCAGCCCATGTTACTGCCCCCATTTCACAGATGAGGAGCATGAGGCTCAGAGAGGTGAAGTCACTTGCCCAGGGTCGCACAGCAAGTGAATGGACGAACCAGTTTCCAAACTCTCCGATGTTTGACTCCCAGATCAGTGCTTATATGCACCCATTCAGACATCACTGCGGGGCAGATGTCCTCATTCAACTGGGCCTATATGCAGACCAGTGCTGGGCTCCATTCCACAAAAATGAATCAAACCCCACCTTGCCCTCCAGCCCTGCCCTGTGGGGGCAGCCTCACTGGGAAGGAATTTCAATGCAGTATGATTAGTGCTAAGCCCAGGATGCTGCCTGAGCTGTGGGAAGACTGAGGCCGTTACTGTTAACTGGGCCTCCGGTGGAGCCAGAAACAGCTTCCAGACAGGGGAGATTTGAGCAGAGGCAGTAGCGGTGAGTACAGTAGAGGTGGCCAACACAGGAAGCGTGGAGGATGGGCACGTAGGGGAACCCAAGTTGTTGAACAGAGGAAGAAGGTGAGCTCTGGGGGCAATATGCCTGTGGAGGTCAGCAGAGGCCCACATCCACTTGAGCCTGGAAAGCCAGCCTTGGATTTCATTCTGTGGGCTGTGGGAGCCTGGAAGGATCTATTCATTCAACAAATAGGATTTGGAAATTCCCTGGTGGTCCAGTGGTTAGGGCTTTGCGCTTCCACTGCAGGGGGCCTGGGTTCAATCCCTGGCCAGGGAACTGAGATCCTGCAAGCTGTGCAGCCAAAAATAAATAAATAAATACAAATTTAAAAAAACACACACAAATAGGATTCAAGCACCTAGTCCGTGCCAGGCATTATTTCAGAAGGGAATATCACAGGAAACAAGACAAAAAAGGACTGCTTTCAGAGGGCTTACAGTTCAGAGGGGAGACAGACAGTAAAGCAAGTCGACAGTAGCTGAGTTCCAGAGAGAGCTACGAAGAAAGTAAAACTGGCTGTTGGCATGGAGAGTGGCTAAGGGAGGGCCTCTCAGAGGACGCAGCCTTTGAACTAAGTCCTGAAGGATCAGAGGAAAGGGACGAGATAGGGAACAGTGTTCTAGGGCAGGCGTCAGCAAGGTCAAGGGCCCCAAGATGGGGGCAGACTTGGCCTTCTCCAGTGTGGCTGGAGCATAGTGCTCTCGTAGGGAGAGGTGGCGTCCTGCAGGGGCCTGGAGGCCATGGTGAGGGGGCTGGGCTTTCCTGGAGGCTGCAGGGAAGTTACTGGAGGGCTTCTGGACCACGGTGAGGGCTCTTGAATTTCAGCCTTTGGACAGCTCCTTGCGCTGGGAGGACAGAAGTGGCTGTGAGCCTGCAGAGGCGGTGCTGGGCGAGTGGGAGATCTGGGCTGGAGTGAGTGTGCAGCCTGGGGGTGGGTGGCGGCTCGTGCGCCGAGGGGCAGAGCCTCATCAGGGAAGGCCCAGGGCCAGCCACCGTCTTCTTTGGCTTCTTCGGATGCCCTGGTGGGTTTGTGGTGATGAGGCCAAGGACCCTGTTCTCCAGCACCCTGCGGTCTGAGATGCGTACAAACCAAGGTGAGGGGAAGCAAGCCCAGCACGGCAGTTTAGGCACAGGCTTTGGGGTCAGGGAGACTCTGGGTCTGCCTCAGTCTAGCTGTGTGGCCGTGGCCTTTAGTGGATCCAGCAGTCCATCTTGTGTTCTTGTTTCTTTCAAGCTCCAGAATGTTAGCGCTGGAAGAAGTCTTCGAGTGCTTCTCCAAGCCCACCTTCCACTTTTAGATACGGAAACTGAGGCCCAGACAGTGCAGAGGGCTGGCCCTAGGTCACCAAATGGCCCGTTTCAGTGTGGGGACCTGGTTGGTCTTCTGACTTTTACCTTCTTTGAGCCGTACCGTGATGCTTCTTGATTTCTTCTTGCTTGAGGTGGATTCCTGGGATTGCTGGTGGGTCTGGGAAACTGGTGGTGGGCAGGAGATGCATGAGGAGTGTTTCTGTCGATGTGAATTTATTCAGATCTGCTGGCTTCCTGGTCCACAGACCTTGCTGATCTTCCCCCCACCCGGCACCGACCTAAGTACCTTCCCTTACTCTGCTACCGTTCCTGCTGTCCAACAGTGATGGTCTGAGCGCCCCGCTCAGCTGCGCACTTGCAGATTCACTAAAGTTCTCTAGACTCTCACTTGAATTTGTGCTCTCATCTGCATCCTCATGGCCCCATTCTCTCTTGTTTTCTGGACCACTGTCCCAGCCTCCCCTCTGGTCCTCCTGCCTCCAGCTTCTTCCCACCAGCCTGGTCTCACACCAGTCCCCGGTGGATCTCCCTTACACAGACTCTTTCTGCTCAAAAGCCTTCCACCTACAACATCAAATCCAGCCTCAAGTCGGATGTATGGCACCCTGCCTGGATCTTTCTCATCCAAGCTTGAGCCCTCCCAATCTTTCTATGGCAGGAAAGGCCCTTCTGTGTCTTGGGCTTCACCCTTGACTAGAGTTTTTCGGATGTGTACTGAGCCAGTGATGGAATCTCAGAAAATTTTCATCAACTCCAGTCTTCCCCTTGGACTGTGAGCTCCTTGAGGGCAGGTGTGTGTCAGATCCAGCTCAGCTCTAGGTCCTCAGCCCCCTGCCCACGGCTTGGCAATAAGGGACACGTAGGAAATGTTTGAATTGAAAGAAATAGGGAAGGGTTGGCCCACCTTCAGCCAGGAACTGGTGGATCAGGGGTCCAACACATTGCTGAATACCAAGAACAGGCTCTAAGGGCTGTGGGGGTTGGGCTGTGGGCTGTGAGGAGATTCCGGTGTTCCCGAGTGAGCAGGGAGTGGCTGCCGGCTGTCTACTGGAGGATGCGGAGCATTCAAAGCTCTAAGGAGACCCGTGGCAGAGTGGAGAATGAGCAAGCTGTGGGGAGGACAGGGCGGGGTTTGAATCCTGACTGCACCACTCACGTGGGGCAAGTGACTTCACCTCTTTGAGCTCCAATTTGTCAGTAGAAGGGGAATAATAACAGACCGTACTTCCTCAGATTGTCGTGAGGATTAGATATAATGTATTGGCCCAACTAGCACAGAATAGATAGTGATGCTGCTGCTTTTGATGATGACGGTGACGATGGAGAAGAAGCAACATTTGAAGTCCCTGGATGCTGGGTGCTCCTAAGCAGAACATCGGGTGCTTATAGCTTGGTCTTGACTTAGGGCCACTGGAGAAGCAGTTCTGAGGGCAGGGCTGAGGACGAAGCAGGGGTGTAAACAGGAAATGAAGGCTCGAGCCCAGAAGTCAGGAAGAGGTGGACAAGCAGTGCCAGGGCAGGCCAGGCTGGGTTTGATTCCATAGTATCAGAGGCCTGTTGGAGGATTGCATGGCCCTGCTGTAGGACCAACCAGATATATTTTCGTCTGTGTGTCTGTCTGCCACCCCTCATCCTGCTTTCCTATGCGTTTGGGCCCCTCAGCCAGCTTTCCCGACCCCCCAACTCCCCAGAGACTGCCCTCACCTGAGCTCTGCTGAAGGCCGAATGCTAAGATGCAAAGGGAGGTTGATGTCAATGAATTTTAGGCTCAAGTTCATATTCTGGCCCAGTTGTTGACTCACAGGCAACCCAGACTCCTTCCCTCCTGCCAAGCTGGGGGTCTGAGGGGCCTCTCTGAGCTCCCACATGCTACAGCCCTACAGATGAGGCAGCACTTTGGGGAAACACTGCTTGTGTCCCCAAGCAGAGTGGGGATGCAGCCGGGGGCTGAGTGGAGAGGTCGCCAGACACCGCCGGATGCAAAAAGAGGCTGGGGAACCAAGCCACAGAGAGGGTCCCCAGGGGCGGTCGAGAGGAAGAGGCCATGGCTGGGGGCCCTGAGGGGTGGAGAATCCCACTCTGCTGTCCCCGGTGGGCTGGCTGCTCCCCCCCACCACTCCCCGCCGGGCCCCCAGGGGACCTCGCTCTAATAATGTATTTGATCGACTCGCTGGCCGCGTACAAGCGATTATTGTCTTGTCGGGAGTCAAACGTATCGATCCGGTGAGAAATATGAGCGGAGCAATGGGGCCCGTGTGTCAGTTACCAGCCCCGCTGGCCCTGGGGAGCCCCCTACGTCTCCTTTAATTACCGCTCAGCCCTGAGCCCAGCCTGGCCTCCCCTGTGCCGCCTCCCTCCCAGGCTCCCTGCACCCCCAGTGGCCCCCCGCTGCTCCCCAGCTCCCAGGCCCTACCTGCCTTGCTCAGCATGGCCTGAGGCTTCTTCTCCAGCTGAGAGGCCACCATCTCTCCTGCCCAGGCCTCCCCGTGCCTGGCTGCCAGGCCCTACCCGCCCAGTGTGGCCCAGACTCGGCCCCTCTGTCCTCTCTTGGGCAGGGGGAAGTCTCAGGCCCATTCTTCTTCAAGATGCCCTGACTCCAGCTCAGGGACTCAGTTCTGGTCTGCCACAGGCGATAATAGTGGAGCCAGCATGGGAGGCAAGAGGGGTGCGGTGATTTCACCCCACGGGGAAGCATGTAAGGCTTTCGCCAGCTCTGCCACTCAGCTGCAGACCTGGGAGGACAGCACCGGAAATGGGTGGTGCTTCTCGCCCTGCTTTGGGTTGTGTCCCAAAGCTCGCTCCTGACATGGATGATGACTATGTCTAGGGTGGAGCATGGGGGTGTTTTGCTCCACCCACACCCCGCTATAATGTCCTTATTACCCTCATTTCCAAGTCCCCCAAAACATAAATCCTAAATCAAAGCAGAGCTTACTGGGCAATGCAACTTCAAGACAAGGCCCCAGTACCACTGCCACCAGACTGCTTCCAAGGAGACCCTCCGGTATAAAAACGCTGCATCTGAGAGAGAGAGAGAGTGGGAAAGAGGTGGACCAGGAGGCAGGAGGTCTGAGTTGGAGCCCAGCTGATGCTGTATGGTCTCTGGATCTCCTCAGTGAAATGGCCTTTACAATATGGAATCTTGTGGAGTGTAGCTAGAGGGGGAACTGCCCCCTCTGTGTGTGCAGATGTGAGGACCGCGGTCATTCCTCCCCCGCCCGTGGAGTGGGTCTCCCTGCCTGGGCGTCTCTGGGTGCACAGGGCCCGTGTACAGGCAGAAAGGCACTCACGAAGGTCTGCCTGTGTGTTATATCGTGCGTGAGTGTGCGTGGGTGTGAATGTGGGCACACATGGCCAGGAGGTATGCCTGGGCACACTTGGGTAGATGTGTCCTTGTGCCCGTGTGTCCGCGTGACGGAGCACAGGAGGGGGATCTGTACACGGGAGCGTTGGTAAGGAGCGTTGGTGTTAGGGCTTGTGCGCAGAGGAGTGTCCCCGTGTGTCTGGATGTGCACACGTGTGTGTGAAGTGCTGGGGTCCATGTGTAGAAACACTTGAGCGTGTGTATGAGAGTCTAGGCGTCCGTGTGCGCGCGCGTGGTTTGGGGGTCCCTCAGCGTGGGGCGCAGCGAGTCCTGCAGGGCCCGCAGCGGGCAGGTGGGTTGTTTGGAGGCTCCAGGCGGCCCTGAAGCCTCGGACCGGGCGCGGGGAGGAGGAAGAGGGCAGCGGGCTCGGCCGCGCCTTTGTCTGCGCCGCCGTGGGCCGGCAGTCCGGCGCCTTTGTGTGACCCTCGCAGGTGTGCGCGCGGGGGCGGGGAAGGGGACTGGGAGCGGCGGGAGGGGCTCCCTCCTCCGCAGCCGGCCCCGCCCTCTGGCCCATTGGCTGGGCGCTGCCGTCCTCTGGCGGGCGCGGAGGGAACAGCTGGTCCGGGAGCGCCGCAGCGCGAAGGGCCAGCCAGCAGCCCCGGCACCGCGTACTTCCCTCCGCCCCAGCCACCTACGGCGCCTGCATTTGCCCCCTGGCAAACCTCTTGCTGCTCCAGGGCAAGGCCCGGACCTGCCGCCGGTCCTACCACTGACAACGGGTACCGATTCTCCCAGTGGTGGCCCCGGACGCCTCACCTGCGGGCAGATGCACGGCTGGGTTCCCGACTCCCCACAGCCTGCGGAAACCTATCGCGAACACATCCTGCTGCCCTGCTTCTTGGCTTCAGCGTTTCTTGGCTCTGGGCCCTTGGGGAGGACACCTCACTTCTCTGGTCCTCAGTCTTTTTGTCTGTAAAATGGGGCAAATAGTGAGCCTCCAGAGATGATGCCTGTTAAATGCGAGGTGCAGGGGGCCTAGCATTGGGAAAGTCCCCCTCCCCCCACCCAGAACTCCTAGCCAGTGTTTTAGTGGTGTTGTTATGGATCCACCTTCTCTCCCAGACCCACATGCCCTGTTCCAGATGTGTTGGCAAGGTGGAGGTGGCACAAGGGCTAGGGGCACCTTCTGGGGGCACAGCTGTAGGAGTCAGCTCTTCCAGCCTGCTTGCACTCTACGCCACTACCCGCACTTCCCCAACACACACACATGATTTGGGGTCCGCTGCCTGCTGGGGTGGGCCTTCGGGCACGGGTATTTTCCCTTCCGAAGGGGGCGGGCCCTGTGGTTTCCTCCCTGGGTGACTTCCGGCGGAGAGGGCTTGGCCCCCAGAGAGGGCGGGGAGATGGCACAGTCGTCCCCCCAGCCCTGCGGGGCAGGCAGCATGGTTCACTCCAGCATGGGGGCTCCAGGTAAGGGGCCCGAGCACTGGCAGCACCGTGGGGCTCGTCCTGCCGGCCGCTTGCCGGCCCGCCCTGCCACTCCTCTTCAGCTGTCTCCTTTGCCCTTTGACTCTGTACCTCAGCAGCTGCCCCCTCTTCCCATCCTGGGTTCCCACTTCCAGCTTCTCTTTCCCCTCCCCTTTCACATCAGCACGGGGCAGGGTGGGTAGGGGGGCGCGGGGGGGCTTCCGACCTCTTCTCGCCTTCTCTGCTGCCCTGTCCTGAGGGGTCTGGGGGAGGGGGATGGAGCCAGGTGTTGGTAGCAAGCTCCTATACAGAGGGCTGGTGGGTGGGCGACATGAGTGACCCTGGGGAGGGACAGCACAGGGGCTGGAAGGCTGGGTTGCTGGACCTTTGAGTGTGTGCGTCTGTGCCTGTGCATGCGCGCGGTAGTTCCGAGTCTTCTGTGTGCGACTGTCAGGTGTCCCGTGTGTGAGGGGCTTTTGTGTGTGGCATTAGGGGGGTAGCCTTGGCAATGCTCTCTTGGTTCACTTCCTCACTTCCTTCGCCTGAGATGTCCCCTCCTCGGGGTGGCCTTCCCTTCCTGCCCCATCTAAACTGGCAACCAATCCCGCCATCCTGAGTCCCTTCGCCCTGCTTTATCTCTTCTTCATGGCACTTATCACTGCCTGAAAATTTATTACGTTTGTGTGCTCATGACCTGCCTCATCCACCAAATGTCAGTCGACTGAGTGAACGTCGTGCGCCAGGCACCATACAAAGCGATTTGTATTTGTCGCTCATTTGACATAATGTGTCCATCTCTGTGTGAGGATAGTTATCTCTCCGCGGTGCTGATGGGAGAGTTAAGTGAGGTAATAGGTAAATGCTTACCACGGGGCCTGGAACTCGGCAAGCGTCCATACTTCAAGGTTGTTTTGTTTGCGGCCCTCTAGGTCTGACCATGGGGATGTGTGGGGATGTGTCCCATTTGTGGGTGTCTGCGGGGATGATTGGTTTGGTGCGTGTCTTTGTGCATCCGTGTATGCGGGCATCCCTGTGATCTGTCATCGACATGTATTTATTGAGCAGTTCTGTGCTGGATGTTGAAAATAGAGCTGAAAAAGGCAGCTTCAGGGGTGTGTCCTCCTGGAGTCCCCAGTCCAGTGGGGGAGACAGACCTGTCACCAGACAGGGAAGGAGGCACAGGCTGAGGGGTCACGGCTGGGACAGGGGAGGCACAGGGGACTGGGGGAGCCCAGGAGACTTGCCCAGTTCAGCTGATGGGGTGTCAGGGAGGGCTTCCTGGAAGAGGGCGTGTGTGGTCCGAGATGTGGAGGATGAGTGGGTATGAGTAAGGCAAGGGAGGCAAGGAGGGCTGTGAGACGGAAGGAAGGCCGCTCGCCAGATGCTGTGTGACTGTTTACTGAGGTGACCATGTATGCAGCTGTGGTTGTGTGTGTGTGTGCGCGTGCGTGTGCATGTACAGTGTAGACACAGGGACCCAGGGCATCTGTACACGCATGCCGTCTCTTCCCTGTCTGGGGTTGAATGGGGGCTTTGTACGTGTTGGGCGCTGGGTTAAACCCTTTACTTGGGATTTCTCACAGAATTGCCCTGCCTGTGAGGCCTGCCCTGGGTTCCCTGGCGTGGACATGAATTAATACATGTGTGACCTTGGGCAGATCACTGCTTGGTCTTGGGCTCTACATCTGTGACCTGAGTTCAGGGGTCCACCTTGGCCATCTCCCAGGAGGAGGTGACTCTGGGAGTGTGAGTACATGCATGTCTGTGTGTGTGTCTATCTGAGTTACCTGTGTGTGTGTGTGTGTGTGTGTGTATGCACATCTCTGTCTCTATGTCTGTGACTGTGTGTGTGTATGTGCACATGCGTACACATCTGTGTCTGTATGTCTGAGTGACTCCGGGTGTCTGTGTGTGTGTGTGTGTGTGCGTGCGTGTACATCTTGTGTGTGTCTATCTGAGTGACCTGGGTGTCTGTGTGTGTATGCACATCTGTGTCTATCTGTGTGTCTGTGAGTGACTCTGGGGTGTGAGTGTGTACGTGTCTGGGGGTGACTCGGTGTGTGAGTGTGTGTAAGCACAGGTGTGCCCACACACGTCTGGGTGTGTGTTTTGCATATCTGCCTGTGTCATTGTGTCTGGGCTTGTGCCTTCATCTGCAAACATTCCTGTCTGGGATCTGTGCACACCTGTCCCTGTGTGCGTTTGCATGGTCTCCATCCGTGTCCAGGGCCCTGCCTGGCTGTGGCTGCAGTGTCTGTGGCAGCTTCTGTCAGCGCAGCTGTAGGGCCACCTCTCTTGTTGTGTCTGCTGCCTGTATCTCCATCCGTCCCTCCTGACACTCAGAAATGTTCAATCCCTGGAGGCCGCCCAGGGACAGCTGTGGGGTATGGGGGTGTGAAATGCGACTCCTGGGGAGGCTGGGCTGGGCCAGTGGGCGAGCAGAGGTTCCCGGCAGTGCAGACCCTGCCCACAGGGGCTCCCAGGCCACAGCCTTGATTGAAGCAAGCTTTGTAGACAGGGGACCCAGGGGACAGGCCAAGCGGGGCCAGGAGGGTGAGGGGAAGCCCTTGGGCCCTCTATATTTAGCCCCATTTTCGGTAAGTGCTAACGAGAAGCTGGCCCAAGTCTGCTAAAACCGGCTGGGGGAAATGCAGAGGAGAAGTGAAAGTCCGGGGAGGGAGGGGCGAGGAAGGGCGGAGGGGACCCAGCGTCCCAGGCCTGGGGCAGTCGGGCAACTGAGTGTGAGCCCAGGGGCGTGGCCGCCCCTGGTGGGTCTGACCCAAGGATGGTGGGGTTTGAGGGGCCCAGTCGGGCTCTGCATTGCTTTTGCCTGCCTGTTCCTCTAAAAAGTGGCCCGCTGCCTGCGATGGGAGAAGGGAGGAGTGACCCTAAGCAACCAACCAAACTTCCCTTGCGAATGAACGAGGCTTTGAGGGGGGCCTTCTGAAGGCGCCAGGGGGCTGTAGCAAATTAGAATCACCTGGAGGGGGGCTTAAAAGTTTCAGACGCCTAGGTCTCTGTCCCAATGAAATCAGAGTGTCGGGGGGAGGGATTAGGCATCAGTATTTCTCTAAAGTCAAAAGAGAGAGAGAGATTGAGAGAGAGAGAGAGAGAACCCTGCCTGGGCCAAGGCTGAGGCAGCCTCCAGGGTGAGCAGCCTCAGCAGGCCCCTTGCCAGGGTCGCTGCGCCCTCGAGGGTCCCCATTAAGACATCACTTAGCTTTGGGTCGTGGTGGAAATGGAGTTCCCTATTCATTGCTGGTGGGGATGATTTGATGAGACCCTTTTCTTGGGTTGGGCTCAGATGGAGGGGAAGGAGAGGGCAGCAAAAGAGGCCTGGGCAGGGCTTCCCTGGTGGCGCAGTGGTTGAGAGTCCGCCTGCTGATGCACGGGACGCGGGTTCGTGCCTCGGTCCGGGAAGATCCCACATGCCGCGGAGCGGCTGGACCCGTGAGCCATGGCTGCTGAGCCTGCGCGTCCGGAGCCTGTGCTCCGCAACGGGAGAGGCCACAACAGTGAGAGGCCCGCGCACCGCCAAAAAAAAAAAAAAAAAAAAAAAAAAGAGGCCTGAAGGACAGCTCTGGCCATTTTGCTGTTGGCCCAGCTGAGCGCTGCAGGGGTGCTCGGGCTGTGTGGGGGCTGGGAGTAGTGGGGGGCAGGGTCAGTGAGAACAAGGGAAATGGAGTGCTGGAAATTTCCCCTCAAGCCACTCTTTCCTCTGCAGCCAGTATCCCTGCAGAGGGGATGTTACCTTAAATGTTTAGGTTGGAGCTGCTTGGGGACTGGGGCTGAGGGTCGAAGTGTCAGGTGACAGCAGGGAGAGGAGACTCTTTCATGCTTTCGTTCATTCCAAAGACACAGCCCCAGACTGTGCAGCGTGGGCCCTAAGGAGCCCACAGTCTGGGACGGGGGTCACTGTCCAGGCTGTCAGGGTGTGTTAGGGGGCAGGGCGACCCCAGACGAGAGAGGCACTGACCGCCTGGGCAGTCAGGGAGGACCTCACAGAGGAGGTGACGTGGAGCTGGAGCCTTAAAGAGGAGCAGGAGTTGGCTAGTCGAGAAGGAGAGGGTCGCCCCAGGTGGGAGAAGAGCAGAGGCGAAGGCCTGGAGGAGGGAGAGCCGGGCCACCCTTGTTCAGTCAATCCACACGTCCCACTGGGGACCCCAGATGCGTCAGAGCTGCCCCTGAGGGGTTTCTAGCCTGAAGGAGGAGACATTCTGGGGCCCAGATGGCTACAGCCTTTAGGACAGCGACAGGGGACATGGAGCCAGGGTGGAGGGAACAGGGGAGAGACCCTCTGCCTGAAGTCGTCGGGGGCGGTGACTTCGCGGAGGACAGAGCCTGTGCTGGGCCCTGGAGGGTGAGGAGGAGATCGCCAGGCAGATAGAGTGGGGAGCAGCGTTCCAGGCAGAGGGACCAGCCCACGCCAAGGCCTCGGGAAACATTTGTTAAATGGCAGATAGACAGCAGGACAGAGGCAGGAACAAGAGACCGAGAGAGCTGCAGGGAAGGACGGACGCTCAGCAAACATAACCTTCTGAGCTGGGTGATGCTGGGGACCCAGCGATGAGTCAGACCAGGCCTGCCCTCTGGTCTAGTGGGAAAGGACTGGGGCACAGGTGACCACAGTCCTGCGGGCTCGGGGCTAGGATGGCAAGAAGGCACGACCAAGGGAGGCTGCATTAGTTTGCTAGGGCTGCCATAACAAAGTACCCCAGACTGGATGGCTTAAACAACAGAAATTTATTTTCTCAAAATTCTGGAAGCTAGAAGCCCAAGGTCAAGGTGTCAGCAGGGTTGGTTTCTTCTGAGGCCTCTGTCCTTGGCTTGAGATGGCCATCTGCTCCCTGTGTCTTCACACGGTCTTCCCTTTGGGCATGTCTCAGTCTCAATCTCCTCTTCTTATAAGGACCCCAGTCATATTGGATGAGAGCCCACCCTAAGGGCCCCAAGGGTCTCATTTTAACTTCATTACCTCTTTAAAGATCCTATCTCCAAAGACAGTCATGTTCTGAGGTACTGGGGGTTAGGACTTCAACACAGGAATATTGGAGGACACAGCTCAGCACATAAGAGAGGCCGAGAATGAGCATGGACTCTCTGGGGTGGAGGTGAGGTCAGAGGCCAGCCTGGTCTGTCAGCAGGAGGGACATTCGCTAGCTAGGTGAGGAGTAAAGAACCTGAAGGTCTGGACTCCCCGTCAAGCAGAGGGAGATACCTGGCGTGGCTGAAGAGAAAGTTGCATAAGTGGCAAGAGATGGGCAGCAGAGGGTGACAAGGGTCACACCCTAAAGGCCAGGATGAGGAGCCTGGGCTTTTCTTAGGAGACGGGGAGCCATGGAAGGGTTCAGGGCCAGGCGGGGAGCTCCCGTGGCAACGTGGACACTGGCTGGGGGGGTGCGGGGAGGGGGCTGGGGCACGGCTTTCAGGGATGCTGGGAGGGGTGGGATTTAGGGCCACGTCAGGATTTGTGGTTGCCTGGAGCAGGGCCAAGGTCTGGGAGATTTAGAGCCAGGATCAGGCAGGACTCCCACGTCTGATGCACCAGAGTCATGAGGGGGCCTCATCCCCTGGCTCTCTCAGCATCCTTAGCCACTTGCTGCCCCCTTCCCAGTGCCCAGAAACAGGGCCTGAGCTCCTGTAGCATCTGGGCACCTGCACCCCAACCCTCATAAGCTCATGCCTTAATAGGACTATATGCTGGCTTATTATTTTTATTGTTATTAGCTTAAAATTTTATTTATTTATTTGGTTGCACCGGGTCTTAGTTGCAGCAGGCAGGCTCCTTAGTTGAGGCTGGCCGGCTCCTTAGTTGCAGCACATGGGCTCCTTTAGTTGCAGCTCAAGGGCTCCTTAGTTGCGGCTTGCCGGCTTCTTAGTTGCACCATGTGGGTTCCATTAGTTGTAGCTCAAGGGCTCCTTAGCTGTGGCTTGCCAACTCCTTAGTTGAAGCACATGGGTTCCTTTAGTTGCAGCTCAAGGGCTCCTTAGTTGTGGCTCACAGGCTCCTTAGTTGCGGCAAGCGTGTGGGATCTAGTACCCTGGCCAGGGATCGAACTCGGGCCCCCTGCATTGGGAACGTGGAGTCTTAACCACTGCGCCACCAGGGAAGTCCCAACTCAAAATTTTTTTTCTTTTTTTGTGAAAACATACCATACATAAAGTGCTCAAATTTTAAGCGTACAGCTTGATGAATTTTTACATATGTGTAGACCCACATAACCACCAAAGAGAACATTTCCAACCCCTTGCAGGCTTCCTCACACCCTCTCCCCGTTAGCACCCCCCAAAAGGTGCCCACTAATCTGACCTTAATCATCTGATGTCATCCTGCCTGTTTCTGAGTTTCACATAATTGGAGTCCTCCTGTCTGTCCACTTTTGTGTCTCACGTCTTTACCCCGGCATCATGTTTGCGAGATTCAGTGTGTGTGATGCAGGAGTTGGTTCTTTTCCCCGGCTGTGGAGTATTTCGTTGTATGGATGTACCAGTGTTGTTGACCCGTTCCCGTTAATGGGCCCTTGAGCTATTTCCAGTGGCGGGGACTGGTTATGAAAGCGCTGCTGGGAACACGTGTGCCGGGGGTGGTGATGGTGGGCAGGACGCTCCTTTCTCTTGGATGGATGCCCGGGAGTGGATGTGCTTGGCCACAGGGAAGGGGCACCGCTTGGCTTTCTTGAATTGTGCTTGTATTGATTTACACTCCCACCAGCAGTGTGTGACCTGGCTTTTTAATCAGGAATTTTAAATCCGAGTGGCGTTCCGTGTCGAGTAATTGCAAAATTTCTGGACTTCTTTTTTTTTTTCAGTTGGTGACGCTGTCCCAGCTCTCTCTCTAGCTGGCCTTCTTTAAATATCTTGGATGCAGAGCACACCAGAGTTGGATAGCTCCTTTGATAGGGTGGGGTCTTGGTGGGGATTTGGAGTGAGCTGTAGGGGAGACTTTAGGGTCAGAGTCAGGGTCAGGAGTAAGGTCTGAGGCCGAGTTGAGAGTTGAGGTCAGCTGAAGGACTCGGGCCGTCTGGACAGGAGCTGGGAATCAGGGTGGGCAAAGGGGATCCAGAACGGGTCGGGCAGAAACCCAGATTTGTGCGGGGGTCTAGGACCAGGAAGAGCTGGGTTCAAGTCGGAGTCAGGGTGAGCTTGGGTTGGGGTGATGGTGAGAGATGAGGTGGTGAAAGTCACGACGGGCCCATCAGAGACCGCAGCGATACTGATCAAAAGTGGGAGCCCTGGGGCTTCCCTGGTGGCGCAGTGGTTGAGAGTCCGCCTGCCGATGCAGGGGACGCGAGTTCGTGCCCCGGTCTGGGAAGATCCACATGCCGCGGAGAGACTGGGCCCGTGAGCCATGGCCGCTGAGCCTGCGCGTCAGGAGCCTGTGCTCCGCAACGGGAGAGGCCACAACAGTGAGAGGCCTGTGTACGGCCAAAAAAAAAAAAAAAAAAAGAAGAAGTGGGAGTCCTGGAGTCACAAAGACCCAGGTCCGATCAGGGTGCCTCTGCTGCCTCACTGTGTTCTTGGGGAGGTGCCATCCCCCCTGGAGCCTCAGTTTCCTCCTCTGTACAATGGGGGTAATATTAGCACCAACTGCCGGCATGAGCTCTGAATCATACTTGGCGCTGTGCTTGGCCCTGGTAGCACTCACCTTCCTGTGACCAGCATCACAGAGCGGTGAGGACGGGGGTTTGTCTCCATCGCTTCGTGTCCCCTGCGTGCCACTCCCCTCGGCCACCTTCTTTCATTTCCTCTGCCCGCGCAACTCTAGGGTGGGATTGCGTCTGTAGGGGCAGGGACTGTAGGTTGGATTGAGGCGTGCAGCTGCAATTCAAGGCTGAAGTCCCAGGTAAGGTCTAAGATTAGGTTTGAGGACAAGGTCGGGGCAGAAGCAGATGGGGTCGGGGTCACAGAGATCAGGGTGGGGCCGCCTGTGTGCTGAGTACCTGAAGGGGAGGTCGGTGGGAGTGGGGTATGGACAGGAAAGTGGTGGGCCGAGGAGGGGGCCAGAGGGCGGCTGAATCACAGCTGGAGATCTGACAACTCGTTCCTTTGGGGATGCTGCAGTCCCCTCACACCTCCCAGGCCCTACTCAGAGTGGAAAACATGCCTCACCGAAACCTGGTGAGGCAGGATGGGCGCCTGGGCGGCAGCCTGAGAGGAAGCCTAAGGCTGACTCGCTGCTCTGGAGCATCACCAGCCTCCCCCTGGGCGGCCAGAGCCTTGTCAGGACCAATGGCCAACCTCTACCCTCCCACCCTGCCCCAGGGTCTCACGGGGGGGCGGGTCGCGGGCTGACCCTCCCTGTGCCACCTCCTGGAGGGGTGAAGGGGATCCCCAGGGCCCGAAGGCCCCTCACCTGTCCTGCCGGAGGAGAGCAGAGACTCAGAGCAGAGGGCATGTCTCCCGGAAAGAGACACTTGCAAGGCGGCAGGGGGTGTGGGAGTATTTGGGGAGAGGCTGGGGTGGTGCCGGAGGAGGGGCCCCAGAGCTCTTCAGGCTTCTGCACCCTCACCCCACTTGCATCCCTCCTCTGTCCCCAGAAATAAGAATGTCTAAGCCCCTGGAGGCCGAGAAGCAAGGTCTGGACTCCCCATCAGAGCACACAGGTGAGTGGGGAAGGGAGCAGGGAGGGCAGAGGTCACCACGGGCGGAGGGCAGGTGCGCCGGGGGAGTTTTGGGGGTGGCTCGTGACAACTCACCCTGTCCCTCTCCTTGCAGACACGGAAAGAAATGGACCAGACACTAACCATCAGGTCAGGGGGGGGAGGGGGAGGGGGAGAAGGGAGGGGGAGAAGGGAGGGGGAGAAGGGAGGGGGAGAAGGGAGGGGGAGAGGGAGGGGGAGGGGGAGAAGGGAGGGGGAGGGGGAGAAGGGAGGGGGAGAAGGGAGAAGGGAGGGGGAGAAGGGAGGGGGAGAAGGGAGGGGGAGAAGGGAGGGGGAGGGGGAGGGGGAGAAGGGAGGGGGAGGGGGAGAAGGGAGGGGGAGGGGGAGAGGGGGAGAATGGAGGGGGAGGGGAGAGGGGAGGGGGAGAAGGGAGGGGGAGAAGGGAGGGGGAGGGGGAGGGGGAGAAGGGAGGGGGAGGGGGAGGGGGAGAAGGGAGGGGGAGGGGGAGAAGAGAGCAGAGGGGAGCTCTGTGGGGGAGGGGCAGGGTGTCCGAAGCTGCTTCATCTCACTGTTCCCATCTCCCACCCCAACTCGCTCTTTGCAGAACCCCCAGAATAAGACCTCCCCGTTCTCTGTGTCCCCGACTGGCCCCAGCACCAAGGTAAGCACCTGTCAGGGCAGCCAGGGCAGGGGGAGAGGTGTCCTGCGATGGGCCGGGTTTGGCATTTCGGAGAGGGTCCCAGATGCCTGCCGAGGGCTCAGGGCCTGGTACCTCGGTGACAGGACTCCTCCGGCCGCCGCCCCTTCTCACCCTCGGGCTCCCGCCCCAGACCTGTGACTCACCAGGGCTCCTTCCCCTTCCCTGGGGGAGTGGGGGTGGCCAGGGAAATCCCCCCCAGAGCCCCAGGGCGATGAACAACAGGAAGCTGAGGGCCCCGCCCCCATCCCAACGTCCCTGACCGAACAGGGGCCGGGCCCGTCCCCCCATCCCCCCAAGCACACACTCAGGGGCCAGCGGAGGACTGGGGAGCGGGGAGGGGAGGGCAGGCCCAGTGAGGATGCTGGAGGAGAGGACGATGGGGAGGCCGGAAGTGACCACGTAGAGCAAATGCCAGATCCAGATGGGGCCCTGCTCCTGGGCACTGCTGGGCTTCCTGGGGTGTCTGGGGCCCAGGTCTCCACCCTCCAGTCTGGCGGGGGCAGCCGGCAGGTCCAGAGGCCTGAAGATGGCGCAGAGACAGAGGAGGGGGCACGGGCAGGACCCCTGACCCCGACCAAAGGTGGCAGAAGGATGGGGCGGGGGCCCCAGGAGCTGCTCTGTGACTATGGGAGAATCACTCCCCCACTCTGGGCTTCTCGGTTTCCTCTTCTCTAACATGGGAAATGGGAATGGGGGGTGGAGAGGGGGATCTCTGAGGTCCCTTCCATGGCTGGTGTGCCTTGATCTGCTTGGTGGGCAGGTGTCTTGTTCTGAGGGCGCTGGACGGGACCCAGGGAGAAGGGCTCTGACTCTGACCGTCTTCCGTCTGATCTCAGGCTGGGCTCTGGCCATAGCCCTTGGAGCTGAGAGCATCCATCACCCCCACCCCCAGCACCAGCCCTCCCTCAGCTGAATCTTTGCAGCCTCTCCTTGCTCCCCCGCAGCCCTGCTTCTCCCCTAGGAGACTAGTGGGGCCCAAGGAAGAAAGGGTTCTCGCTCCCCTTCCCCAGCCTGGGCCTGCTTCCCGGGGAAAGCCTGAGGCAGAGAGAGCAGCAGCGGCCTCTGACTCTGGGTCTCCATCCACAGCTGGTCTCCGCTCCTGGCCTTTGCTGTTCCACCTCACTGCATCTCTTCTGTGTCAGTCTTTCCCTAATTGCAGTGATTCATGTGCTTCCATCATGATTTCAGACAAATGCACACACCACCGTGTTCAATTATTTACATCATAATTTTGTTAAATTGGCTCAATTAAAAAAAAACATTTTATTATGGAAAGTGTGAAGCAGATACAAAAGTAGAAGGAAGACCATAGCGAAAACAAACCTCCAGGTACCTGTCAATCGGCCTCAACAATGATCAGCTCATGAGCTGTCTTGCTTTTTCAACAGCTGAAATAAAACGTTTTTTTAAATGGAAATTTCATGAATGGAAAACCAGAATCACTTGCCATGGAAATAAATACAATGATTATTAAAATGTACCCAGAGACTCTTGCCTACTGTCGGGTATAAGCCTGAGACCGGTTTCTCTGTTTGTTAAAAGGGGCGATTAGCCAGGGTTGGAAGGTGTTAGAGACGTCCTAGCACCTGATGGAGGCTTAAAAGAGAGAGAAGGAAAGGGCCCTCAGGGGGTTAGTGTTCTCACCATGGCGCGCAACGTTGGTTTTTTAAAAACTTTTAATTAAAATATGACACACACTTAGATCCCCAGTGTACAGCTCTGTGGATTTTCACAAACTGGACACCTGTGTCACCAGCACCAGATCGAGAAACAGAACACGACCAGACTTCCAGAAGGCCCTTTATTTCCCCTCCAGGGCAGCCACTGCCCTGACTTCTAGTATCTACTACTGTTTCACGCTGCATCCCTGTACCCCTTAGACTTTCTGACACTTGTATCCCGTCCCTTGGGGCATGCCACTCACCCTCTGTTATTTGGCCCCTTCCCAGGCCTCTGTCTGTCTGTCTGTCTCAGTCTGTATTGCAAATGCCACACTCGCTCCTGCCAAGTCAGTGTGTTGCCTTACACAAGATGCTTTCCCTCTCTGGATCTCCTTTTGCAAAACACTGTTGGGGCACTGGGCTGAAGGATGATCCCTCATGTCCCCTCTGGGCCTGAGAGTGTGCGACTCATCAAGCCACACCTCCCACCCCATGGGTCTTTCACCAGCAGACCTCTCAGGCAAGGCCACCATTGTCTGGTATTTTCAGGTAGGAGAGGAAGAAGGCTGGGACCCCTCTAAGCTGGTCTGTCCTACGTGGTGGATGCGAGATGCATCTGTATCCTCCACAGAGAGAGGAGGAGGTGCTCAGCGGACTCCGGGGTGGAGGCTGAGAGCTGGCAGCACCTGGGCCACATCTGGCCTGCAGACATCCTTTGCTGGTCCTGCAGCATTTTTGCTTTGGGTTTTTTGCCGGCAGAAGCTGGGTGGGGCTGGGCAGGCCTCCCCTTCCGGCAGGCGGGCATGCTCTTTTCAGCCCACTCCGTCCACACTCGCCCAAATCACCCATTTGTGCTGTCTGCCTGCTTCCTTAGGCTTTGAATTCATGACCCATATTCTAAGGCGGTGATTTTTATTTCATACCCTAATCCTCTTTCTTCCAATAAAGTCTTACTCCACTGGACAGATAAGAGGTGCACCTCTGGCTGAGGCAGATGAGGGGTGTGGCACACAGGACCCCCTTCTTTGATGTCCCGGGGCCCCTACTGGCATCCTTTCCCATTTTAAAGATGAGGAACTGACCCCCAGGAGGGTAAAAGCGCTCTCCAAAGGTGACCCTCTCCTGTCGGGAGTTCGGGTGTGTTAGCCTTTCCTGATTGGTGCCGAAACTTGGGCCAGAAAGGTGGCCCGAGGTCCCCGCGGGCCACTGCAGGCCCAGCCTCCGCACCCCAGTCTTCTCCCTTGGCGGTGCGGGGCTGCCGTTGCCACACACGTGCCCTCTCTTTGGTTCACAGGTGGGCATTCTCTCTGGCCTCCACTTAACATTCTGGGGTCCCGGACCCTGCCTCTCTCCCCCCCAGATCAAGGCTGAAGACCCCAGCAGTGACTCAGCCCCAGCGGCACCCCTGCCCCCCCAGCCAGTTCAGCCGCATCTGCCCCAGGCCCAACTCATGTTGACGGGCAGCCAGCTAGCTGGGGTAAGTACTTGGGGTGCACGGGGGCAGGGACAGGCCAGCCCCCTCCCGTCTGTTACAGGACTGGTGGCCTGGGGAGTCCCGCCCGGGCCACGGCCACGGCCACTCTCTCAACGCCTGCCTCTCGCCCTCCTCTGTTCTCTTGGAAGACCTGCCCCCTAACCCGCTTGGCTCAGGCGCTAACCCCTGTCTGCTTTCTCTGCTCCCCCCACGCCCCTCCTCCGGCCCCTGCCGCCCCCGCCCCCGCCCCGCCCACAGCTCACGGCGCTGATGCCAGCTCAGCAGCAGCTCCTCCTGCAGCAAGCGCAGGCCCAGCTCCTGGCCGCCGCGGCCGCCGCCGCCTCCTCCTCCTCCTCCTCCTCTTCCTCCTCCTCCTCGACCTCGCAGCCCCCAGCCTCCTCCGGGGGAGGCGACCTGCCGCCACCACAGCCTGCCAGCCAGCCCCCCGGGACCCCACAGCTCACCCTGTCCCAACCCATCCAGCTCACAGCACAGGTAAGGGCTGCCCCGGGGAGCACACGCCCTCCAGCGGAGGCCCCGAGAAAGCCGAGACGGTGCAGGGGGCTGGCCGGTCCACGCGGACCGTTCTGACCACCAGCGCTGGGCCAGGCAGTCCCCGGCAACCCCAGGAAGCCTCGGGAGATGCTGCCACCCATCTTTCAGAGGGGTAAAGCGAGGCTCAGGGGGAGGACACCCTCTACGCGATGGGCGCGCCTGACTCTCTGCTTTCTGTGCATCTCGCTGAGGGTCCACAGCCACCTGGGAGGCTGACACATTATCCTCAGTTTACAGCAGAGGAAACCAGGGGTCACCTCCATGCACAGGACCTGTGTGGTTACAAAAGAAAGGCTGAGAATCAGAATCGGTGCCCCACATCGAGCTCCCTGGCTCATCCAGTGAGACGCTCTTTCAGAAAGGGGCCTGTGGTCTGTGAGTTAGGAAACACTGCATTCTCTATCCCCATTCTGGAGACTTCTGGTCTACGTGGAATCAGGCATGAGTGGCTGTATTAGCTTCCAGGGCTGCCATAACAAAGTATCACAAACTGGGTGGCTTAAAACAACAGAAATGTATCGTCTCAGACCAGAAGTCCAAAATCAAGGTGTCAGCAGAGCTGGGGTCTCTCTCGAGGCTCTACACGAGAATCCCTCTCTGCCTCTTCTCGCTTCTGGTGGTGCAGGAAATCGTTGGCTTTCTCGTAGATGGATGACTCCAGTCTCTGCCTCTGTTGTCATGTGGCCATCTTTTCTCTGAGTGTGTCTGTCTCTGTGTCCAAATTTCCCCTTCTTACAAGGACACCAGTTGTTGGATTAGGGTCCACCCTAATGACCTCCTTTTAACTTGATTACATCTGCAAAGACCTCGTTTCCAAACAAGGTCATATTTATAGGCACCAGGGGTTAGAACTGCTACTGTTTCTTTTCTTTGTTTTTTTTTTTAATGGCCGCACCACGCGGCATGTGGGATCTTAGCTCCCCGACAAGGGATCGAACCTGTGCCCCCTGCAGTGGAAGCATGGAGTCTTAGCCACTGGACCACCAGGGAAGCCCCCTACCGTATCTTTTTAGGGGACACAATTCAACCATGATATTGGCCAACAGACTTCCCATAAGGGTGGTTGGCAGGAGCGGAGCAGAGGCTGGGCAGGCCTCCTCCTCCGACAGGCTGCTCTTTCCAGCCCGCCCCTTCCTTCCACCCCTGCCCATGTCACCCATTTGTGCTGTTACCCTGGTTTCCATAGAGCGTTTGAGTCTGTGGCCCATGTTCCAGGGCAGTGAAGGGCCTGGCAAGTCCTACAGCGAGGGACTGGCCTATGCTGTCTGCACCAGGGAGCTGTCCACCGCCTGCGAGGCTGTTCCCTTGACAGCGGTCGGCCTTCGATGGGCCCGTTCCACTGCTGACCAGCACTCCCATTTGGGGCTGTCCTTAACACTGAGTGCCTCTCTGTCTCCTTAGAGCTTCCTGCCGCCGGGCCTGGCTCTGCAGAAACACAGAGCACTGTGGCCTCGCTGCTTTGTAGCGACTCTTCCAAACAGGTCCTCCCAATGCCTGGCTTGCCACCATCGCCATAGGTAGTGTGTCGGGTGCTGCCTTTGTACCAGGCACTATGCTAACGTGACCTCCTTGAATCCACAAATCCTCACCCTGGCCAAGGTGCCGGTGGCGGGCGTGCTGGGGAGGCAAAGTGACTTGCCTGCCCCAGGTCACACCGTGAGCTCAAGTGGCAGAGCCAGCCTGGAAGCCAGGCCTGGGAGTCCAGGGCTCTAACCACGTGATCTGGGGCTGCTGCCTCTAACTGGCACCCCTCCCACTCCAGCCACCAAAGACCCCAGCAGCTGGTGATCTGTTTGCCTTGTAGCACACACGGCTCTTCACTGGGCAAGGTTGAGGCTCAGGGCTCCTCCAGTCTTGGTGTTCCTGCTCCTGTTCTCCTTTCTACCTGGAAGTCAGTCCCCTCCCTTTACCTGGAGAGCTCCTCTCCATCCTTTAAGCCCCAGCTTGGGAGCCTGCACCTCCAGGAAGTCTTCCATGACTTCCCTCCCTCCAGCTGGTTTGATTTCCTGCCTCCTGTCTCCTCTGGGGGCCCCCAGCCCATTGCCTCTCCTTCTGCCACAGCCCTGATCACCCAGGGCTGTGTCCACCTATGCCCTCGGAAATGTCTGTTGAAGGAGCACAGGCTACAGGGAGGGAGGAGGGACGGGGCAGCCTAGCGCAGACCCAGCCAGGCCCTCAGCCCCTGTGAGCAGCAGGCACTCCTTCTGTTCATACACCCCCAGAACCACCTCTTCCCGACTCCCTATGGACACCAGCAGCAGCAGGCCGACCCTCTGCCACCTGTAACCTGCCCAGGCCCTGACTCTCAAGGTTCCCTCGAATCCCTCCTGCCCAGCCCTTTCCCCTCTCTCCTCCTGCCCCAGCTTCCCTCAGCTCTGATCTCCATCTGTCTCCTGCAAGTGCAAAGCTGGGCTGAAGTTGTTTTCTGGGAGTTCTGTCACCCTGTGATCTCACTTCCCCAACGGACCAATGTTTATCCCGTACAGCCCACGAGCCGGTCACCATACTGCGCCCAGGCCGTGGTGGGGACCACCGTCCTTCTGCCCTCGCTGCCCGCTGCAGCCACAGCCGGCCTCGGCCCTGGCCTGGACCCCCTGCCCAGCCTGTGTTGCCCTCGTTTCGCAGACACTTCCCGCCTGCTGGGTCAGGCCCTGGTGGGAAGCAGGCATGACTCAGACCCAGCCTTGTCCCCAGAGGGGCTCCCTGTCTTGTAGGGAACCAGACACACCAATGAGCCACTAAGAAATGCTTTACTTGAAAAATAATATGAAAGTCAAAAAGCATCCATAACCCTATCACTTTAAAATGATATAAAGTACGAAGGGAAAGTCCCCCTTCTGTCCTTCTAATGCCAACTTCCAAAGGAATGTCGGTCAGTTTGGCAGGAACCTTCCCTGCATTTCCCTAGCCTGCACAGAAGGGACAGTTATAATACAATTTTACCACTGACTTTTTTTTGGCTGCGCCCCTCGGCTTGTGGGATCTTAGTTCCCTGACCAGGGATCGAACCCGGGCCCTCGGCCGTGAAAGCACAGAGTCCTAACCACTGGACCGCCAGGGAAGTCCCTATAATACAGGTTTACAATTTGTGTGTCCAGCACTCAACTCAGCATGATGCTTTCTACCAAGGGGGCCACACAGGCGTTTACTGAATCAATGAGGGATGTTTTGCTGCAGCTTTTCAATCAAGGGTAGGGAAGACATCTCTCCAGGGGAGTAATTCAGAATGCCTGGGGTAGGGTAGGCATTGACTGAAAGTTTACATTAACTGTTAAAACATCATTCTGTATTTGGAGAGTGGCGGCGGTGGGGGCGGGGAGGAACGTCCGTATTTTCGTAATATGACCATGGCAAATAAAGCTTGAGAAGATCTTTGAGGGGGTAAGACCTAGTGAAGAAGGGTTTCCCAGAGAAACCTGCTGGGTGTGGTGGGGATGTGGGAAGAGAAAGGGGTCTGTGTCTGAGGGAGTCAGGGAAGGCTTCCTGGAGGAGGTGGTATCTGAACCGAGGGGGGGAACAAGTAGGAGTTTACCAGGTGGATGAGCCGGGGAAAGGGTTCCAGGCGTGGGACTGGTGAAGGCAAAGCGAGAGAGCAGGGCAGGCTTGGGGAGGTGAGGGGTGGGAGGCAGCAAAGGATGAGCCAGGAGGGGGTGTCAGTGGGGCCACAGCCACACTCCAGTCAGCTGAAGAGGAAAAGGGACTGTTTGGCTCAAATCGCAGAAAAGGCCCAACCTGGAACATCAGGCCTGGCCCCAGGGATCTGTCTCCCTTTTCATTCTGGGTTGGGGGTAATGGGTACCAGCACTTCAAGACTTGCAGCCACCCTGCCCAGAGAGAAAAAACACACCCAGTGGCCAGGTTTGAGTCGTTGCTCCCAACTCCCGGGAGGGTGGGGTCAGCCCCACCTGGACTTCGTGACCTGAGAGTGGGGGAGGGCAGGTCCCCAAGAGGAGGAGATGGGTCCTGCTGCTGGAGAAGGGGCGGGGGATGCCAGGTCAGCTCAGCCACCCACCTGGCACCACAGGCCCCAGAGTCCAGGAGCTGGGCCGGTCCAGAGGCATGCCAGTCACTCCAGAACTCCTGGGCTGGGATCTGCTGTTGCTCGTCTGTCCTGGAATTTTAGCATGAGGGAGCATGGCATGTAATGTGCAATTGGCAGGTAGGTGTTTTTTTTCTCCCTGTTGAATGGTTCTCTGCTCCACAGTGTTCTGCCTCAGTCGCCAGGACCTCGTGGGCTCCATGTGGCAGGGCCAACCTCTGGGGGACGGGGGGACGTAGCAGATCCGACGCTAGAGACAGGCTACCTCTGTCCACCCCCCACCTCCAACCTTTAGAGCTTCCCCTAGTGGAGGGACTGGAATAATCATAGTCATTTATTCATTCAACTAGTACTTATCGAGCACCTTGTGTATGCCAGGTGCTCATTCGTGGCCCTGAGGGGACAGCTGTGAACAAGGCAGAGGTGGCTGCCCTTGAGGACATTATGTTCTAGTGGCGAGACAGTAAACAAGTAAACATATCAGCAAAACAAGACGGTTTTAGCATAAGTGAAATGAAGAAAATGACACAGGGTGCTGTCCTAGATGGAGGAAGCCACTTTTTTTTTTTTTTTTCTTGCCTCGCTGCACGGCATGCAGGACAGGGGATGGAACCTGTGCCCCCTGCAGTGGAAGCGCAGTGCCTTAACCACTGGACCGCCAGGGAAGTCCCAAGGGAGGAAGCCACTTTTAATGGGGTGGTCAGGAAAAGTTTCGCTGAGAAGGTGGCCTTTGAGAACCAAGACCTGAATGAGTCAGGCATGAAGAAGGCAGTGGGAGAGATTAGGAAAGGGCAACAGCAAATGCAAAAGTCCTGAGGTGGAAACCAGCTTGACTTGTTCAGGGTACAGGGGAAAGTGGAATGGCTGGAACAGAGTGAGCGGGAGACAAATAACTGGTGAGCTGGGGAGGCAGGCAGGACTGGCTTTTGCAGGGCCTCGTGGGCAAGATCAAGGAGTTTGGAATGTGTGCTGAGTATGATGGGAGGTTGTTGGGGGTTCTAAGCTGGCGGGGGTCCCAACTGACCCTTTACAAAGCTCCCTCCAGCTGCTGTGGGGAGAATGGACTAGAAGTAAGGAGTGGGAAGTCCTTGCAGGCATCGAGGGTTGGGGGGGTGGCGATGAGGGTGAAGGTGGGGTCCGGGATGCTATTTTGTGTGGATCCGATAGGTCAAGCGTGACTCCTGGGATTTTGGCTTCAGAGATTGGTGGTGGTGAGGTGGTTTCCTGAGCTGGGGGAAGCAGGGGAGGAACAGGGTGTTTTGGAGGGTGGGGCTAGGGAACCAGGAGTTTCACTTTGGACGTGGTAGTGTTCAAAGAATCTATTAATCACCCAAGTGGGAGACATCAAATAGGCAGATGGATATTTGGGGCTGAAGCTCAGTGGAGGGTCTGGGCGGGAGCTGGAAGTTGTAAGTTTTCAGGAAGAGGATGGACTGGTGGAGCTCCCGCCCTCGAGAGCTCATGGGGTGACATGAGGCGGCTGATGTGAGGGTGCAGTGCTAGCAAATGCTGGTGTTGGAGGAGTAGGTTGTGATTTCCAAAATGCTTTGAGAATAATAATATTACTCAGGCCTCAAAACAACCCAGTGAAGAGTTAGACATTATTACTCCCATTTTATAGATGACAAAACTGAGCCCTGAGAGAAATGACTCAGTTAAAAAGGACTGCCATTTACGGAGGACCACTTCAGTGAACCAGGGATCAGACTAAACGTTCTACACCTGTTGTCTCATTTAATTCTTTAACAGCTCCATGAGGTAAGAATTATTGAGGTGTCACCTGAGGAAGTTGAGGCTTAAAGAGGGTAAGGAACAGCCCATGGTCTCACGGTGTGTAAGGGACAGAGTCAGGTGTCTGGCCATCTCCAGAGCCCAGGTGGTTCCAGGACACCATGCATTGTCACCCTATACAGTAAGGCCCAGAGAGGCAGCTGGCTTCCTCCAAGTCACACAGCAAGAAGCAGGCACGGGAATTCCCTGGCGGTCCAGTCGTTAAGACTACGCACTTTCACTGCCAAGGGCCCGGGTTGAATCCCTGGTCGGGGAACTAAGATCCCCAAAGATCCCACAAAACAAAAACAAAAACAACAACAACAACAACAAAAAAAGCAGGCACGATGGCCAAGACTCTAACCCTCACGGTTCTCAGCTGGAAGGGATCCTTGCACACCGAGGTGACACGGGAACTCCCTCTGCACCATTCTGGGGGTGCAGTTTCACCCAGATGGCCCCCAGGACGGTGCTCACTGCCTCCCTCCCTAGGCGGCCCCTTCCACAATCGATTGCAAGTAACTTACATGGTCCCCAGACCCCATCCCTTCCTCACTCTGGACGTCACTCTAGGCTGTCCACGTCTTCGCAGCACGCAGTGTCCAGAACTGGTCAAACTTTGCCGTATCAGGGACAGCAAGTGAGTGTCGATGTGCATGTCGACACCATCCCCGCTGGGGCTGCGGGAGTGTAGCGTGTGAGGCCAGTCATGGCGGAGAGGGGAGTCGGCCCTGCGCGCTGGAGTGAGGCAGCGCACCTGCAGGGCTCCGGGGCCCCAGCGGCCTCTAGTTCCTGCTCAAGGCTGCCTCCTCCCCACCAGGTGGAACCAAGCCCAGTGGGTGATTACTCTGCAGTTCACCCATATGAACCCATATGTGTCATATGAACCGTGTGTCTCAGTCTTTCTGCCCCCAGTCTGTGGCCAAGATCCCACCTGTGGCAAATCACAGCCAGCCTGCCCCCAAACCCTAAGGGTTACCTTATTTATTCACTGAAAATTCATGGATTGCCCGTTCTATGCCTGCGCTGGGGCAGGGGAGTGAAGAGAATATAGCGATGAGCAAGAATTTGTCTCCTCTCTTCTCGGGTTTAATGGGCTGTGCTAGCGCTCTGTGCTGGTTTTTCTCACGGGTTAGGGACAGAGCAGATGATCCACTACGGGGGGGGGGCGCCCTGCGGAGCGCTGGCATCCCTCAGCCTACTCCAATTTCTCCACCCTGTCTCCGTCCTAACACGCCCCCAAGTGGCTTCAGCTGGCGTGCCGATTCAGATGGCTCTAGGTTGTGGAGAAATGGCGCCTTCTACTGGCTAACCCCAGTCTTTTTTTTGTTTGTTTTGGCTGCGTTGGGTCTTCGTTGCTGCGCGCGGCCTTTCTCTAGTTGTGGCGAAAGGGGACTACTCTTTGTTGCGGAGCTCGGGCTCTAGGCGCGCGGGCTTCAGTACTTGCGGCATTCGGGCTCAGTACTTCTGACTCATGGGCTTAGTTGTTCCGCGGCATGTGGGATCTTCCCCGACCAGGGTTCGAACCTGTTCTCCTTCATTGGCAGGCAGAGTCTTATCCACTGCGCCACCAGGGAAGTCCCTAACCCCAGTCTTGAGGCAGCTCACTGTTCACCCAGAATCTTCTCTCTTTCTCTCCTTCTTGAATTCCTTTGGTCAACCAGCGTTTGGGGATCATCCACCACGCCCAGGCACCTTTCTGCATGAGGGTTACAGTGAGGAATAAGGCAAACAAATCCGTGCCCTCGTGGAGCTGGCACCAACCCTTTTTGAGGAGACAGACAGGAATCTGATATTGCTATGAGGGAAGGAAAAGAGCAAAATGTAAGAGAGCGACTAGGGGGAGAAAATCTCTGTGTCAGAGCAGGTGGCCAGAGGAAGCCTCTCTGAGGAAGGGGCATTTGATAACGGCTTAAATGATGATGAGGGGCCAGTCATGTGCAGATCAAGAGCGGGGGGTGGGGGGGAATAGCACGTGCAAAGGCCCTGAGGTGGGGATTTCTTTCTGGGTTCAGTGGCAGGAGGGAGACCGGTGTGGCTGGATGAGTTAGGGAGTGAGAGAGTCGAGGGAGGTGAGGAAGGCCAGGTCATGCAGGGCCATGGCAAGGAGCTGGATGTACAATCGATATAACAAATTTGATGAAAAGGGACTTCCCTGGCGGTCCAGTGGTTAGGACTCCACGCTTTCACTGCCAGGGCCCAGGTTCAGTCCCTGGTCAGGGAACTGAGATCCTGCAAGCCACCTCACAGCCAGAAAAAGATGAAGAAGAAGACAAAATTATAAAAAAAGATTAGGTATGGGGGTCTTGGAAGGGTCCACCGTAAATGGCAGGCCTTGAAGCCCAGGCTTCACTCCCTGCCCAGGGTCAATCCAAGTGCAGAAGAGAAATAGCCAGGCAGGCCTTATTGGGTGGGTGGGGAAGGTCTCAAAAGGGAAGGCAGAGTGGATGCAGTTTCAAAGGATGTCAAACTTCTTAAACTGTATTCTTAGATGACTAGCAGCTAGAGTGAGAAAGCTGAGAGGTCAGGGAGCATCTGGGGACTCTGTCCACTTGCTAAAGCACACGGAGAAAGCAGAGGCCTTTACGGGTAGACAGGGAACAGCCTGGAACTCTTGTAAGATGAGTGGTTGGAAAAGCAGGGATGCCGGGCATAAGTGACTGCTCAACTGGGCGAGTGGGGGTGGGACACCTGGGTATTTATTCCTTTATTTGGACAAGGTAAATGTTCAAAATTCAAGAGGTACAGAAGGGTTTCTAGCGTTGCCAGTTTCTGGTATCTTTTTTTTTTTTTTTTTTTTTTTGTGGTACGCGGGCCTCTCACTGTTGTGGCCTCTCCTGTTGCAGAGCATAGGCTCTGGATGCGCAGGCTCAGCGGCCATGGCTCATGGGCCTAGCCACTCCGCGGCATGTGGGATCTTCCCAGACCAGGGCACGAACCCGTATCCCCTGCATCGGCAGGTGGACTCTCAACCATTGCACCACCAGGGAAACCCTCTTGTATCGTTTTTTAAGTATAATCTATGCATACCCAAGCAAGTACCAGGACATAATTTTTTTTTAACACAAACAGTAGCACATCATACCCACTGTTTTGCCTCTTGAGCTTTCCATTCAACAGGACATTTTTTTAAATTAATTATTTAATTATTTATTTTTGGCTGTGTTGGGCCTTCGTTGCTGTGTGCGGGCTTTCTCTAGTTGCGGCGAGCGGGGGCTACTCTTCGTTGCGGTGCGTGGGCTTCTCATTGCGGTGGCTTCTCTTGTTGCGGCGCACGGGTTCAGTAGTTGTGGCACGTGGGCTCCGTAGTTGTGGCTCGCGGGCTCAGTAGTTGTGGCTCGCGGGCTTTAGAGCACAGGCTAAGTAGCTGTGGTGCACGGGCTTAGTTGCTCCGCGGCATGTGGGATCTTCCCGGACCAGGGCTCGAACCCGTGTCCCCTGCATTGGCAGGCGGATTCTTAACCACTGCGCCACCAGGGAAGCCCTCAACAGGACATCTTGAAGATTGTTCCATATCAGGACAAAGAGTGTCCTCGATCTTTTTGACGAACACATAATATTCTGTCATGAAGATCTACCCTAATTCACTCACCCATCCCCCGCTGCTATACATTCAGCTTGTTTCTACTCTTTTGCTAAAACACTGCTTGCTACTGGGAGTATCCTTCTAGTGAGGTCATTCTGCACAAGTGCAAGTGTATCCCTAAGATAAATTCCTAGAAGTGGAGTGGCTGGGTCAAAGGATATGTATACTGGTAATTTTGATAGACATTGCCTGATTACCCTCTCACCAGCGATGTGCAAGAATTTTTGTTTCCCCTCACGCCCCAACATAGTGTGTCATGCACTGTCATCAGGTAAAAATAGTATCTCGGTACAGCTGTAGTGCATCTGTCTCCAGATTTCCCCGTATTATATGGACACTAGTCGTACTGGATTAGATCCCACCCTAATGACCTCATTTTAACGTGATCATCTGCACAGACTCTATCTCCAAATGACGTCACACTCTGGGGTTCTAGGGGATGGTTATGATTCCAACATATCTTTTTTTTTTTGGTGGTGGGTGGGGCGGAACCCATTTCAACTCATAAGTGTGCCAGAGAGTTTCCAAAGTCTCTGTATCAATTTAATCAGCCGCTAGGGGCTGGAGTATTTTAAAGCTAATCCCAGACATGATGTAATTTGCCTTGGGAGTGTTTTAAAAGGAAGGAGGACTTGGTCTGATTTACATTTTTAAACGATCCTGTTTGTTCTGTGGGAATATAGGACAAGGCAAATATTTCATCAAGAAAGAAAAGGTAAATAAAGAACGAGCCCTCCTGTGATGACCCGTGTAGGATGCTCCGGCCTCCTGGATGCCCTTAGCTCAGGGCTGCACCCAGTGACCCAGGCTCTGTCCCTCTATGCCTTATGCCAGCCTGCCCTGTGGCACACCCCTCGGGGCTCAGGCGATGCAGAGGGAAGAGCCGGGCCAGGACTCAGGCTGTTGTTCTCTCCACCCCCCTCCCTGCCAGGACATCCAGCAGCTCCTCCAGCTCCAGCAGCTGGTGCTTGTGCCGGGTCACCACCTCCAGCCACCTGCTCAGTTCCTGCTGCCGCAGGCCCAGCAGAGTCAGCCAGGTAAGGCCCTCACCCTGGATGGCCTCCCCAACGCCTCCACAGAACTCTCTCTGCACCCTCACCCCATGCGATCCCTCTTGTCCCCCCAGGCCTGCTACCGACGCCAAATCTATTCCAGCTACCTCAGCAAACCCAGGGAGCTCTTCTGACCTCCCAGCCCCGGGCAGGGCTGCCCACACAGGTGAGTGGTCCACTGAGTGCGTCAGGCTGTGGCCAAATGGCGTGGAGTGGTGGTGAGTGAGGGTCTCCTCTCCATTTGCCGCCCCCCCCCACAGCCACAGGGGACAAGATAGGAGTCCGGAGCCCTGGGGCCCAGCGCTGCTCTGCTACTAATTTGCTGTGGGACCCCAGGCAAGCCACTTTCCCTGTCTGAGTCAGCTTCCTCCTCCATGGAATGAGGGGAGTCAGCCAGACCAGTGGCTCTTAACCCTTGCAGGCACATGGGCTCCTTTGAGAATCTGATGGATTATTTGAATCCGACCCCCACTGCCCCAAAATGCACATGTGCACAAACACAAAATTTCAGGGGGTTCACAGGCCTTTAGGGCATGAATGCCTCAGATCCCTTCCAGCACTCCCAAATGGGGGGTGTTCCCTGAGGGTCTGTTGGGTACTAGTTCGTGTCCCCTTCCCAGACCAGAGACTGCAAACAAGGGCCCACACTCATTTAAAAATTGAGTTAGTTGTCAACAAAATTCCCGGAAAACACCAGATTCCCAGATTCTTTTGACAAGCCAGAAGCTCTGGGAAGGCTGGATCTGCGTACACATGGCATGAGCTCAGGCCCCCTCCTGGAAGGCTTGAGTTCTTCAGGCTGCCTTAGTGTCCTCCTGCCTGGTCCCCATGGCCTTTCTTGAAGTTTGCTGCCTGGGTTCTAAACTTTTTTTTTTTTCTTTTTCCTGGCCGCACCTTGGGGCTTGAGGGATCTTAGTTCCCCAACCAGGGATCAAATTCACGCCCCCTGCAGTAGAAGTGTGGAGTCCTAACCCCGGACCACCAGGGAATTCCCACTGGCTCCTAAACTTTAATAATTTTTCATGATTATGGATTTTAAAGTTCCCTCCTACCTATTTTTTTTTTTTTTTTACGGTACGCGGGCCTCTCACTGTTGTGGCTTCTCCCGTTGTGGAGCGCAGGCTCCAGACGCGCAGGCTCAGCGGTCATGGCTCACGGACCCAGCCACTCCGTGGCATGTGGGATCTTCCTGGACCGGGGCACAAACCCGTGTCCCCTGCATCGGCAGGCGGACTCTCAACCACTGCGCCACCAGGGAAGCCCCCTCCTACCTATTTTTAAAAACAGCCCTTTTAAAAAATATATGAACTGTTTCAAAAAACCCAAAAAGTTAATTAATTAATTAATTTATTTATTTATTTATTTTTGGCTGCATTGGGTCTTCACTGCTGTGTGCAAGGCTACTCTTTTTTTTTTTTTTTTTTTTTTTTTAAGGCTACTCTTAGTTGCAGTGCACGGGCTTCCCATTGCGGTGGCTTCTCTTGTTGCGGAGCATGGGCTCTAGGCGCACGGGCTTCAGTAGTTGTGGCACGCGGGCTCAGTAGTTGTGACTCACGGGCTTAGTTGTTCCGCAGCATGTGGGATCTTCGTGGACCAGGGCTCGAACCCGTGTCCCCTGCATTGGCAGCCGGATTCTTAACCACTGCGCCACCAGGGAAGTCCGCAAAACCTGTCTTGGCCTGATGCAAGGCAGCGTGTGACTTTTCTTTATCCCTCGTATGTGGTACTTGTGCTTTGCTGACAGCTGTGGATATGTCCGAATATGGGGTGATGCCTTGACCCTAATGGTGGAGGTTCACATTATCTATGATATATGCCCCATGTAGGCTTTCTAAAATCTGAAAAAATTCTGAATTCCAAAACACATCTGGTCCCAGGGTTTTGGATAATGGATCAAGGACTTGTGCGTCCAACATCCCTGTACCCACCACCTACTTAGATGTTTTATTTTTAGGGAAATGAAGCATTCCAGAGAGAACTGTTGCTTCCTTGTAAATTCCCCCAGTCACCCTCCTTGTCTATTTTTAAAAATACTTTTACTTTATTTGCAGCCTACTCACTTTTAACCCGATTCTCCCAACAACCCCATGGGGTAGGTAGAATAGCCATGATTGTTCCCATTCTGCAGAGGGGGAAACTGAGGCCCAGGGAGATTAAGAAACTTGCCTGAGTTACCCAGCAATTCGGTAGCAGAGCTGATCCTTGATTCCCTGCCTGAGAGGAGGCTAAAACCACCAACCCTTCCCCCAGCTTCAGGGAAAGAGCCTTTGGTGAAAGGAGATGGCTGCTCCTTATGAAGTCTGCAGACTGGGAGGAATGTGCAGAGAGTTTCAGGCAGTGCGCGGGCCCTTGTGGGGCAGCAGAATGTCACCTTGATTGGCAATGAGTGTGGAGGGGCCACCTGGGGGTGGGTGGAGGGGAGTCTGCAGGAAGCGGCTGGACGGCAGGGAGGGAGGGAGGGGGGACTGCGCAGCCAATGCTGAGCCCCGTCCTGGTCCTCGGTCCTGCATCCCACCCGCCTGCCCACCCCACCAGGCCGTGACCCGCCCCACGCTGCCCGACCCGCACCTCTCGCACCCGCAGCCCCCCAAATGCTTGGAGCCACCATCCCATCCCGAGGAGCCCAGTGACCTGGAGGAGCTGGAGCAGTTCGCTCGCACCTTCAAGCAACGCCGCATCAAGCTGGGCTTCACGCAGGTCTGGAGCCACCCAGCAGGACAGGCGGTGGGCGTGGGGTGACAGGGCGGTGTGACCAGCTGGTGGCCGGGGTGTTGGGCCCTAGTCATCTAGTGGGCGGGGTAGAGAGCGTAGCCATATGGTAGGCGGGGTGAGGGGCGTGACCGGCAGGTGGGCAGCGGGAGGGAGCGTAGCTGCCTAGTGGGCGGGGTGAAGGGGGGCATAGTCACCTGGTGGGCGGGGTGGGGGTGTGGCCAGGTGGGCGGGGCTGAGCCCTTTGCCCGGCTCTGAACGCAGCCCCATCCCTGCCCCACTGGCCCAGGGTGACGTGGGTCTGGCCATGGGCAAGCTCTACGGCAACGACTTCAGCCAGACGACCATCTCCCGCTTCGAGGCCCTCAACCTGAGCTTCAAGAACATGTGCAAACTCAAGCCTCTCCTGGAGAAGTGGCTCAACGACGCAGGTGGGACTGGGCTGGGGGCTCCCGGGCGGGCTGCGGGCGGCGGGCGGGGGGAAGCGCCCTCTCATGACCCTGTCTCCTCCCGGACACAGAGACTATGTCTGTGGACTCAAGCCTGCCCAGTCCCAACCAGCTGAGCAGTCCCAGCCTGGGTTTCGACGGGCTCCCCGGCCGGAGACGCAAGAAGAGGACCAGCATCGAGACAAACGTCCGCTTCGCCTTAGAGAAGAGTTTTCTAGCGGTGAGGCCCCACCCTCCCGGGCGGCCCTGAGGGCTGGCGGGAGGATGGGCCTGGGGCTAACGAGCCCTCTGCCCGCAGAACCAGAAGCCTACCTCAGAGGAGATCCTGCTGATCGCAGAGCAGCTGCACATGGAGAAGGAGGTGATCCGCGTCTGGTTCTGCAACCGGCGCCAGAAGGAAAAACGCATCAACCCCTGCAGCGCGGCCCCCATGCTGCCCAGCCCGGGCAAGCCAGCCAGCTACAGCCCCCATCTGGTACCAAGAGCCCCTCGAGGGGTGGGGCCACAAAGCTCTGGCACACCCTCGCCCCCTGGCAGGCACCTCGTGTGAAGCACAACCTACCCAGTTGGCCACAGTTCCTAGAACAGAGGCAGGGAGAGTCACCCTTGGGAAGAGGCTGTCACAGGGGTGGGGCACAGTCACACAGAGAAACACCATTTCCAGGGAACTGTGGTCTTACATGGGGGATACAAGCACCCACCGACACACACTGATGTAGCCGAACACAGAGTTATCACAGGGTGTAGCCACACGGGGATGGATACTAGGTAAAGGATACAGGCATCCCCCCTCACACAGGTTCACGACCACACAGACGCTGGCAGGGACATCATTATACCCCTGGGTGTGCACTCAGGTCCACAGCCTGCTCGAGATCAGACACACTGGGACATCCCTTTATTCCTTCTAGTGTGGAAAGGGTTGTGACACTACAGAGAGGAGCAAGGGGCCCAGGGAGCCCCCTTCCCCATGGTGTAAAGGAAGGAGGGAGCATCTAAGCTGAGTCATAAGGACAGAGAGAGTTAGTCAGCCACGTGAAGGACAGGCAAAGGGATCTATGTGCATGAAGGCCTAGAAGCCAGAGTGCCGAGCCCAATTTGAGGAACTCCAGTGCGATTTAGTGTGATTGGAGCTGGAATGATTATTTATGAATGAGTGTGGGGGTAGGGTGGGGGATGGGCAGGGGCCAGACACCAAGTCAAATGCTGAAGGAGCTTGAACTTGAACCGTAGGCAGTGAGGCGCTAAGGATGAGTTTTGAGCCTGGGAGGGACTGGGTCACATTGAGAGTGAGGCTTCTGGGGTCGATGGAGGATGAGACTGGAGGCAGGGAGGCTAAGAAGGAGGCTGGTGGACGGTCCCAGAAAATCAAGCAGTATAACATCTCAACACTGTGATGCAGAGACACGCCTTATCCTCATAACCCAGCCCACCCCCTAGCCTCACAAGCACGTGTGCTTGCGCGCTCTCACATATACACACGCACATACTTCAGACCTGCAACTGGACAGTGTCAGAGGAGAGGCAGGGAATGACTGCCTCCTGTCTGGGCCCCAAGATCACCTAGGGTAAACGTGACGAAAGCTGATGGAAAGCGCTTGGCGTGATACAAACAGCCTTGCAGCCAGAGCCGCCTTTCTCCGTCTTGGAGGCAGAGGTGTGGGGGTTGTAACCACAGCGACCACCGTGGGAGCTTCTGGAAGACAGTGGCCTAACCATGCCTTCTTTCCTCTCTCCCCAGGTCACGCCCCAAGGGGGTGCCGGGACCCTGCCGTTGTCCCAAGCTTCTAGCAGTCTGAGCACAACAGGTCAGAGAGGGCAGAGGATGGTGAGGGGGGACTGGGAGAACACAGTGCAGGCCCGAGCGCAAGGTTCTCAAGCGGTTCAGGGCATCCCTAGGCCTCAAGGCTGAGCCTGGAGGTCGGGGCGGGGGGGGACGGGGCAGGGAAGGGGAGAGGGCAGCCTCACCGCTCCCTGCCCGAGCAGCTCAGGCTTCATCTGCTCCATGATTTCATGTGAGAAAAGCACGGGGCTGATAAAGGTGATGTATCTGGGTTCTCTTTCTGGCATTTATGAACTGTGTGAACTCCAGAAGTGACCTTACTTCTCTGAGCCTCAGTTATAAAATTATTGTGAATATAACATACATACAGAAGCTGTATCCATGAATATATACACAGAAGAGTGTGTATGTATGTGTGTGTGTGTACACACACACACACTCACACACACTTTTGTACCCAAAGCCCTCCTTTGCCCCTTCCTGGGGTAGGGCATGTATAACACCATATGTAAGAATAATATAAAAACAAACGCCGGGCTTCCCTGGTGGCGCAGTGGTTGAGAGTCCGCCTGCCGATGCAGGGGACACGGGTTCGTGCCCCGGTCTGGGAGGATCCCGCATGCCGCGGAGCGGCTTGGCCCGTGAGCCATGGCCATTGGGCCTGCGTGTCCGGAGCCTGTGCTCCGCAGCGGGAGAGGCCACAACAGTGAGAGGCCCACATACCGCAAAAAAAAAAAAAAAAAAAACAAACGCCATATTTCCCCTCCCCAGGTTAAGAAATAATAAGTGGAAGTTTATAAAGTAATAAGGGTGTGCCTGGCACTGGTCTAAATTCTTTATAAAGAATATTGACCCATCTTGGGCTTCCCTGGTGGCACAGTGGTTGAGAGTCCACCTGCTGATGCAGGGGACCCAGGTTCGTGCCCCGGTCCAGGAAGATCCCACATGCCGTGGAGCGGCTGGGCCCGTGAGCCATGGCCGCTGAGCCTGCGCGTCCGGAGCCTGTGACCCGCAACGGGAGAGGCCACAACAGTGAGAGGCCCGCGTACCGCAAAAAAAAAAAAAAAAGAATATTGACCTATTTAATCTTCACACCCATTTTATAAGATAGGTTCTGTTATCTTCCCCATTTTCCAGATGAGGGAACTGAAGGCCAGAGAGATGAAGGTACTCACCTGAAGGCACAGCTGGGACGTCACAGAGCCGGGAATTGCTGTCCTGGGTGTCTGGTCTCAGTCCGGGCTCAGAGCCCTCTCAGCCTCAGTGTGCACAGCCACATGCCCGTGCCTGGCCTCTAGAGGGAGCCATAGGGCTCTCTGTCTTCTGGGAACCCTTGGTTCTTTGTATACAGGGGGCCAGAGGTGAGATTCAGGGCTGGATAAGCAGGGTGTGAGCACGCTCCTGGCATAGGGCACAGGCTCAGTGGGTGGCAGCTGCTCTTACTGCGATTACTGTCACCGTGGCAGAGGCACAAAGAAATGGTCGTGAGAAGAAAGGGCAGGAGGCCTCAGTGTGTTCTGACTGAGATGCTGCGGGACGGGGCAGGGAAGAGGAGCAGGAGTTGACCTCAGTGGAGGACGAGTGGAAGCTGAAGTCTCCATCTCTCTGTCTCTCTCTGGCAGTTACTACCTTATCCTCAGCTGTGGGGACCCTCCACCCCAGCCGGACAGCTGGAGGGGGTGGGGCCGGGGGCGGGGCCGCGCCCCCCCTCAATTCCATCCCCTCTGTCACTCCCCCACCCCCGGCCACCACCAACAGCACAAATCCCAGCCCTCAAGGCAGCCACTCGGCTATCGGCTTATCGGGCCTGAACCCCAGCACGGGGTAAGTGGGCAGCTGCAGGTAGGAGGCTGTGGGGAGAAGCAGGGTCGCTGCTGCTTCCAGGGTGGGGAGCTGCGCCCCCAGTTCTGGGGGGGGTCTCTGCCCCCGCTAATGCCTCTGCTTTGCCTCTTGCAGAAGCACAATGGTGGGGTTGAGCTCCGGGCTGAGTCCAGCCCTCATGAGCAATAACCCTTTGGCCACTATCCAAGGTGCGTGCTGCTGCATGTCACTCACATCGCCACCAGCCCTGTCCCCCAGGGCCTCGAGCCCCCATCCCATTCCTGCTCCAGCCATGCCATCCTGCCCCTGCTCACTGCATCGCTCGCCTCTTCATACCCATCTCACCTTTGGGGAAGGTGTGAGGGGTGCTGATGGGGGTCCGTGGGTCAGACGGGAAGATGGGGGGCACTGCGGGTGGGACGCTGGAAGGCATCCCCAGCCAGCCTCTCTCTCTCTCCCCGCCAGCCCTGGCCTCTGGTGGAACCCTGCCCCTTACCAGCCTTGACAGCAGCGGGAACCTGGTGCTGGGGGCGGCTGGCGCGGCCCCAGGGAGTCCGGGCCTGGTGACCTCGTCACTCTTCTTGAACCACGCCGGGCTGCCCCTGCTCAGCGCCCCGCCTGGTGTGGGCCTGGTCTCGGCAGCCGCTGCGGCCGTGGCGGCCTCCATCTCCAGCAAGTCTCCTGGCCTCTCCTCGTCCTCGTCCTCGTCCTCGTCCTCCTCCTCCACTTGCAGTGAGGCGGCAGCACAGACCCCTGGAGGCCCAGGGGGGCCCGAGGTAGGGTCCAAGCCTGAGTGAGGGCCCGCCACGCCTCCCCTCCTCCTCCTCTGACCCCCGCCTCCGTCCCCCACCTGGGAAGAGGGCGAGGAGGCCATTGGTGGGGATGCAGAGGGTCCTCGGAGCAGGAGTGACAAGGGAGGAAAGACCAAAAAACAAGAAACAAAAAAACAACCAACCAAAAAGAAAGAAAGAAAAAAAAAGAAAGAAAGAAAGAAAGGAAACCAACCAACAGAAAAAAGAAAACCAAAAATAATCACAAAGAAACCAGCTGCCCCAAAGGAACAAGAAGTGAAAAATAAACATTAAAAAAAAAAAAAAGAAAACCAAAAACAAACAAAATCCCTCACCAAACCGAACAAACCAAAAACCAGTCTCGAGCCAGACCTCAGTGTGCTCACCCTCACTGCTACGACACCAAATAAGAACCCCAGCCAGGGCGGAGAAGCCTCGGCAGGGCGGACACGCGGGCCCCTGGCTGCGGGGCGAAGCCTCCCGCTGCATGCGGCGTGGGCAGAGAAGGAAAAAGAGAATGTGCCAGCCTCCCAGCCCCAGCCCTCAGTCCTGGGCCAGCCAAGACAGGGAGGGCACAGCCTGGGGCTGATGGGGTGGGCTCAGAACCACCCGCCAAATATTCTTTTCCAGAAGGTGAAAGAGAAAGGGCCTGAACAACTTTACACCAAATATTCAGTAGCTTCATCCAAAGGATGTACAGAATTCTTAGCGTTGTGCTCAGCAGAATGTGTCCCTGTCATGTGTCCCCCCCGCTCCCCTGGCCCCCAGCTCTCCCTGCCCCAGGCAGGGGTGTCTCGCTTTAACCTCCTCCCTCCCCCAGCCAGGGGAGAGTTCAGGGGAAGGCCTGGGATGACTTTTCACCCCTTGTACCTCCCCCTTTTTCCCTCTGAAGGGTGGGCTAGGCCGTTTTGCCAAGGTCTAGCTCTCACATGTCCCCCCTCAACCCTGTCACCCTCCTCTGCTCTGGAATCTCCCCCCATCCCTAGTCCGAGGGAAGGTGGAAGCTTCGGGCACGAGAGGATGAGGTGAGGGCATTCAAGTTGTCTTTTTTTCCAGCCTCGTCTGTCAGTTTCCCTGAAAAAAAAAAATTCATATTCCAGTGCCTATCCGTGGGGTCCTTCCCGTTCTTTGACATTGACCAGAAACCAAAAAGAGAACTCACCCACCCTGTGCCCCTCCGATACTGGCAGATGCCTCTTCCTCTCCCCTCACACACATGCACACAGGCACGCACCCCAGTGGTGGGGTTCCTCGAGATGGCGTCCCCATCAGGGTCTGTGTGGCGGGGACAGTGCCGTGACCTGTGGTCCCCATCCGAGAGGGCGCTGTGGCGGCCACCACTCCCACAAGACCTCCCTCAAGTCTTGGCTGGACCCTGTGTTTGCCCAGCCCTGGACACATCTCGACGGACAGAGGAGAGACCCTGCTGGGAGCCACGTTGCCCTCCTGCTGTTGTGGAGGCCAACAAAGTTTTGAACCAAAAAAACAAAAACAAAAAACCAAACAAACAATAAATTTAAACTAGAAAAAAAAGAATTTATAGATATATATATATTTAAGGGAAAGAAGACGAGGACTCTTCAAAGGATACGAAGGAGCCGCGAGGGGGAGCCAAGCCCCTGCACCAGTGGCCCAGGCCCTTGGTCCCCGAGGCGGATGGAAGGACGGATGCTTCTTTCTCTTCACAAATACCTCATGGACGTCGTCTTCGGGAAAGCCGGACGGGGGCGGCTGGGGCAGGGCCTGTCCCTCAGCCAGGGCGGATGGAAGCGGGTGGGCAGGGCTGAGAGAGGGTGTCAGGGACAGGGGTGAAGAGCCCCGAGCTCCCCGCCCCCCCCCCAATCAACTGAAAAAGCTTTAAAAAAAAAAAAAAAACAGGAAAAAAAGGAATAAGAAAGCAAAAAAGAATGGACGAGGGAAAGCTAACGAACTTTCGGGTGGTTTGATTCCGCCTTCGAGTTCTTCTGTTCTCTGCAGCCTGTCCTCTCCCCTGTCTCCTCCTTTCTCTTGGTCTGTCTCTCCCTCTTCCTTCCCTCCGCTCTCACCTCTCTTCATCTCCTTCTTTCTGTGTCTCTCCTCAAACCAAAGTGTTGCTGTGAAGGACGCGAGCCATTGAAATCAGAGTGGCCCCCGCCCCTCGCCGGGCAGGAGCAGAGGGAGGGGAGAGCCCCGGGAGATGGGCAGTGCCGCCGGACACTTCCGAGGAGAGGCAGACAGAGCCTCGGACACCACCCCGGGCCCCGAGGCCTCGGCGTTCTCTCTCTTTCTTGTCTCCCTTCTCCCACTCGGGAAATGAAACTGTTGGGCTGGGACATGGAGGCAGCAGAGGCTCAGCTGTTTCAGGGGTCTCGGGGTGCCTTGTCTGGGCAGTGGTGGAGTGGCTGCCCCGCCCACCCTGGCACCGATGGGGGCCTGGCCTGCCGTCGACCCATCCTCGCCAGAATGTAAGCATCTCCGCTGAACCGACTCCCTGCCCTTACCCTACCTCTGAGTTTGTCCATTTTTATTTCCTGAAGAGAAGGGACTGGCTAGAGGGCCTGGGCCCCAGCCCAAGGGTGGAGAGGGGGCCAAGGGCTCCTGAACAGATAGGAAGGACATTTGAGCAGAGCCAAGTGAAAGGAATTACAACCAAAAACCCCTCTGAGAAGACAGGCAGCATGGAAGGCACGGTGGAGATGACTCGAACAAAAACTATGATTCTAGACGAAAAAAAAGGAAAAAAAGAAAAAAAAAAAAAAAAGCAAGAAAAAAAGAAAAAAAAAAAGAAAAAAGAAAAAAAAAAAAAAAAAAGGAAAGAAAATCCAGGACTCACCACCACCCACTTCATCCTGCTTCCTCTCCATCAAGTCCTGCCACCTGGGACCTTCCTCCACCCCAGTGTGGGAGGAGCGGGGCAGAGGGGAGAGGAGGAAGCAGGGGGCAGGGATGGGGCTGATGCCCTGACATTGGTGGAGGGACCCCTGTGCAGCCGGGGTGGTGGGGACCCTCCCCGTCTGACCCCCATAACTGGGAAGAGGAAAACAAGAAAAAAAGAAAATTCCTGGGAGGGGGAAAAAGAACCAAATCCCAAGCTTTAACTACAGCTGTGAAACCAAATATTGGGAAGGGGGTGGGAGGGAGGGAGGGGCAAGTGTGCCCCAGGTCTCCCCCCTGGGCCCCCCTCCCCCGAGGACTCGAGATAAGGCACCAAATACCTCATAGAACTTTAATGTTAAAAAATGGAAACCAAATATTGTTGGCTGGGGGCCAGCCAGGGCAAGGGGCCGGGGGCCTGAGGGAGCCAGGGTTGGGAAGGTGATGGGGGAATTCATGCCCCCAACCCCCTCTGCCCCTTTCACTCCAGTCCCCCACCCCGTCTCGACTCCGGGAAACAAAACTATCTCATTGTTTTTATTTTGTGGTCTGTACAGAGCCTGTGTCCGTGTGTCTGTGTGCGAGCGAGAGAGTTGGGGGGCTGGGGAACTTTACGTGGGGTTGGGGAAGGAGACCCCAGGCTGGGTTCTGGGCTAGGTGAGATGTCTGAGGTGGGGGGCCAGGGGCCTGGGCTAGAAAGGATGACGAATGGGTTGGAGAAAGTGGGAGCCCTCTGAATTTCTCCTCCCAACCCTGACCTCCTACTGGAGGGAGGGACAGAGACTGGGTCTACCTAATGGTGGGCCTTTTAATTGTGCCAAAAAAAAAAAAAAAAAATGCCAGTAACTAAAACACCTCTCTCTGTTCTCTTCTGGGAGGGTGGGGGTGGAAGTGGGAGGGAGGGCTGGGGGAGGGTAAGTGGGGGTCAGTGGAGATGAGGAACCCAAGCCTCTGTATGGATTGGGGCTAAGATCAGAAGGGGTAGTGGGGCTGTGAGTTTCCCGCACATCTCGTCCCTGGGGAAGGCCAAGAGAGGGTCTCCAAGCCCTGCACCCTGGGAAGATGGGGTAAGGGACTAGCCACGTAGTGGGGGACCTCTTGAACTGGCTAGATTTCCCCGCCCTACCCAAATCCCAGGGTGCCTCTCTCTCCCTTTAGCCCAGGGTAGGGGGAACTGAGTGAGAGAGAGAGTGAGACAGACTGAGCAAGATTGAGACACGCGGGCCCCCACTGGCCTCTGAGTGGGAAAGGCAAGTGCGAGAGATAAAGGCCTCCAAGAGAAAAAAGAAACAAACCAAAGATTTAACCATTAAAAAAAAAAAAACCCACAGACAACTCCGCTACCTTTTTATATGTTGGAAAAAAAAGTGAAAAAAATTAAAAAATAAAAATTAAAAAAAATACACAAAAATTCCAAGCCGCAGTTCCTTCATGCGGTTTGAACTTTGACCTCAGCAGTCTCCAAAGCAAGATGACGATGAGAAAGGTGAACAAAAAAAAGAAAAAATAATGTATATTTTTAAGTATTTGTCCTTGAGATGTTAACTCCTGTTAAACAAACACAAAAAGGAGAGAAAAATCCAGAGAGAATTGTTGCTGGGACGGAGACAACTATTTACTATGTCTGTGACCCCTCCCCTCTGCCTCACCCTCCTCTCCTCTTCCCTTTCCTCTATCCCTGCTGCCCCTCCCCCAGCCTGTCCCCCAAGCCCAGGGGCTCAGTATTTATTTATTTATATAATTGCAGGGTGACTGGGGTCCTCTCTCGACAACTTGTAGAGAGGTCCTTTGAATCATGGTAGGGTGGGGAAGGGGCAAGGAGTCTTTGGGGAAAAGCAGGGGCCTGATCTTTGGTCAGTTCCTCTCTGCTAGCTCCTTTCTGGCTTCTTATCCCACTGCTGCCACCATCTCCTCCCAAATCCAAGGCTGCACTAGGGCAAGGTGACCATCCCACCTTGTAAAGATCCGATTGGCTTGGCCCTTTTTGGGGTGGGTGTCTCTCACCTACTCATTTGAAAGACCAGGTTGGAATGGGGATGGGAAGAGGTGGCAAGTAGTGAGCAAGGGAGACCAAGAAGTGGCATCTGGAAATTGAGTAGGCCCTGGAGGAGACCTGCCTCTCCTCCATTCTCAACAAGTTAGCCCCCCTTTCAGTTCTGTTTGACCCCTGTGTTGGTAGCCCCTCCCTTCCCATCCTGTACCCCCTCCCTGTCTCTTCTCGTGGTAGCGGGTTAGCGTTTCAGTGTTCTTAACTCCAATCTGCTTGTTCATTGTACAATGTGCTTCTTTTAAGGCCCCATTTTTGTAACTTGAGTGTGTCATTCATCTGAACAACATCAAAAAATAAAAAATTAAAAACTGTACAGAGAGAAATACAGCCTCTTCTCCCTTGGTCTCCTCTCTGTCTTGGGAAAGGTGGCAGGTAAATCAGGGTATGGGGTGGGTGCGTGTGTGCTGTGGAGGGGAGGGCTTTATTTCTGTTCAGGGAATGTTCAGAAGTAAGGCCTGAGCAATTTTTTTTTCACCAATTAAAAAAACAAGCCTCGGGGCTTCCCTGGTGGTGCAGTGGTTAAGCATCCGCCTGCCAGTGCAGGGGACACGGGTTCGAGCCCTGGTCTGGGTAGATCCCACATGCCGCGGAGCAACTAAGCCCATGCGCCACAACTACTGAGCCTCCGCTCTAGAGCCCGTGAGCCACAACTACTGAGCCTGTGTGCCACAACTACTGAGCCTGTGCTCTAGAGCCCGTGCTCTGCAACGAGAAGCCACCACAATGAGAAGCCTGCGCACCACAACGAAGAGTAGCCCCTGCTCTCCGCAACTAGAGAAAGCCTGCATACAGCAATAAAGACCCAATGCAGCCAAAAAAAAGAAAAAGAAAGAAAAAGAAAAAACAAGCCTTGAGACTTAGAATGAATTCAAATTCCTGAATTTAAATCTCAGTTCTGCCATTTTATAGACATGTGACCTTCAACATGTGAGCTTGTGTCCATATCTGTACCACAGAGACAATATGTAGCCTGTGGGGTTGTAAGAATTAAATGAGATGATATAGGTGCTTAGGACAGATCTCCAGCATGCTGACTTCACTAAATGAGAACTATGAGAAAGGCAGGAAACGAGAGAGTAGTTCCCTACTTCCATCCACAGAGGACTAACAAGACCCTTTAAAAACAGAGTTGACTTTGAAGTTGTCTGGTGGTACAAGATACACACCTGACTTCTTTTTCAGAACATTAGGTCTCTCATTCACTCAAATTTTTGTGTTCATCTTGACTAAGTCATTTGGCAGGAACAACCGTGTCACAGGCCAGACCACGGGCTGATCCCCAGGACCTCACTGCTGAAAATCGGAAATGGTGTCAATAACTGTGTTTTCTCACTGCCATCGGGTCTTCTTGTCACCGTTCCATCCTCTAACGTATGCCTGGCACACAGGTGCTGGGATTCTGCAAATTCAATAGTGAGGGATAGGGGAACAGGAGAAAGGAAACGAGTAGGAGACGGTTTGATCATTTCGAAAGAGAAAAGGTATTAGTACTGCACCGTTTTGGCAAGAGAGAAAAAAAAGAAAGTACTTCTCCAACTCTCAAGCCAGGTCAGTAGGGATGGGGCAGTGGGATGTTGGGCTGGAAGTTCAGAACAGTACCCCGAGGAAGGTCATTTGTTCCAGCCCCTTGACTGTAGGGGGTGCAGTCAGAACCATACAGACCCAAAAGGTCTTTGTCACCGAGGCCAGCCTGTGACAAGCACAGATGCCACAGCTGAGAGCACTCTGGAGCTGAACTAGGCATCCACCTGTAGCCTCGTAAACGTGCTCAACTGCTCTACATGGTGTCCCCTGTACAGTCATACTTGGGCCTCGTATCGTCAAGAACATATTGTCACTGGAGGACCACTGTTCTGTCCCCTTGACAGTTCTGCTTAAGCAGCTTCCATATCCAACAAAAACCAAGCAATGCAAGGTTCTTTTTAGTGGGGTCTGCAAGTCACCTGCATCAGAATTGGTGTGTTCAAAACACAGATTCCTACGTCTCACCAAGACATGCTTGCTGGATCCAAATCTCTGGGGAAATTGCCTCACACACATTAAAGTTCAAGAACCTTTGCCTGTCCAACGCAAAGCCCAGCATCCAAGAAGGGTTTGATTAGTGCGATCTTTTTTAGGAGAGTGGTCCAGCTGAGGACCACGGAAGTTTCAGTAGGGTGACGGTGAACAGTGACTTGTTCATAAACATGTTTGCACACACAAACTTTTCTCAGGGTGGGAGTCTAAAGTTTTCATTAGAGGCTCTAAAAAGGAACCACAATAGAGGAAGGGTGATCCCCTCCACTGTCACCCAGCTGCTTCTCTGCTGAAAGCATCTTTATCTTGGGGTCAACCAGAACCCTCAGGGATTTTTCCTCCATTCCTGTCCCTTGATTCAGCCTGATTTTTTTTTTTTTTTTTTTTTGCGGTACGCGGGCCTCTCACTGTTGTGGCCTCTCCCGTTGCGGAGCACAGGCTCCGGACGCGCAGGTTCAGTGGCCATGTCTCACGGGCCCAGCTGCTCCGCGGCATGTGGGATCTTCCTGGACCGGGGCACGAACCCGTGTCCCCTGCATCAGCAGGCGGACTCTCAACCACTGCGCCACCAGGGAAGCCCTCAGCCTGATTTTTATCTGGTTTTGCAAAGATAAATCCTCCAATTGTTCTAAGCATTTATTTGACTTTCTGGATGTTACAGCTCTTCCTGAAAGGAGGCAGTTTGAGAATGAATCTTTACCTGTGGATTAAGGGGCTCTGGCTTGCTGGGCTAAGATGGCTAGAGTCCTCTCTGCAGGGTATGAGGTTACTGAAAGATGGTGCCCACGATCAACACACTCTGGTCGAAAACAACTGCTTAACAGATTAAGTACTCCACTTCATTAGGAGCTGTCGAGATATCAAAAGGCTGAGCGCTTTGCCTTTTTAAAAGTGAAGAGAAGCATAAGCTCCAGTGCCCACAGACGGCTACAGGATTGCTGAAGGGAGTTGAGAATAATGGAGAGGCAGAGCGGGCAGCTCTCAGGCCTCCCTTTCCCCTCGTTTCAATGCAAACAGCTTCCCTTTACCTCTCATTTACTAGGGTTCCAATAAGAATTCTAAAAAGACTACAGTAACCCTGGGGGGTGGGTATTTTTCTTGGAGTGTGGCTCTTAAAGACTAGCACAGGAGCCGAGCATTTCCACCAGTCACACACTCACCATCTCCTCTCTCCACCGCCCTCCCCCAAGTATGGAGAAGGCAGAAGAGTGTAGAGGAATGTATATAGGTGCGTATAGGTGATTAAACCAAATCAAACTACACTGCCCTATCTGGTTTGAATGACCTTGGGCACCGCTTTTGACTTCAGATTCCTTTCCTACAAAACGTTCTCTTCACGGGATCAGCGTGAAGATCATTCCCAAAAATGTAGGAAAATACTTCAAACTGGGCATTCAAACATCAGTCAGCCACCCCAACCACCCCTCTCCCCACAACCAACATCCGTGGGCTGAGCCGGAGGCCAACTCCAAGTGGGTGTCAGAGCACCTCCCCTTGTGAGGCTTCCTACCCCCAGAGACTGTTACTCAGAATCTTCTCCAATCCCACAGCTGGATCTAGTCCCAGAAGCCACCTCCTCTACTGCCCCGGAGATCATGCCTTTCCGAGACCTGCGTTTGCCTTCAGGGATGCATAGTGAGAAAATCAGATGGCCTTGAAGGAGACGGCTCACATCAGGCCAGAGAGAAGGGGACAGGGGTGGAGAGAACAACCTGAAGATTTTCCTAAATGTTCCTGCCACCAGCAGAAACAGCTTCAGGCTTTTCTATGGGGCTGTGGGGACCTCTAGTGGCAAGAGAACCATGATGCCCCCATCTACTACCACAGTGAAGTCCCTGCTCCCTGAAAGCCATGCCCATGGACTTCAGGTCCTCCTCTTTAGTTTCCGTTTACTGAGCTCCACTACTTGCCAGGCCCTGTTCTAAGCACTGGGAATGCAGCCATGAAAAGTGAGACCCAAGAACCTGGGGCTCACAGCTCCCGAATTCCACCACCCCACACGGCCGGGCCAGACAAAAGCACATAAATGTCCAACTCAGTCTTTATTGACCATTTCACCTTGGGGACAACAGGTGTGTGTGGTGGGGGGGCACCTTTATGCACGTCAAGGACCCTAGAGCACCCCCCTCAGAAGAGAGAATAAATCCAGTTACAGAACTTACATGGCAGTTGAGAGGGGTGGAAAAGGGGCACAGTATGTACAGAGACTTAAGGGGATGGTAGAGAAAGTTCTTCAGCAAGAGGGCACGGTGGTGCTGAAGGAGGACATGAGGCAGGGTCAGCCACTGATCTGGACCCCCTCAGCCTCAGCCAGAGGGTAGATCTCAATGGCCTCCACCAGGGGCAGAGCCTCCACTGTAGTCTCCATCACAGCCAGGCCGACGGCAGCCTCTGCCTCTGCCAGCTGCTGCCGCACAGCTGCCTGATGCTGCTGCTGGTGGGTCTTGCGGTGCTTCCATAGGTTGGAGAAGGAGCGGTAGCTCTTGCCACAATCGGGGCAGGAGTAGGGCCGCTCGCCCGTGTGAATGCGGCGATGTTCTGCCAGGCGCATGGAGATGGCAAAGGCTTTACCACACACTTCACAGGCGAACGGCCGCTCACCTGTGTGCAGGCGGCGGTGGTCCTTCAGGTGGGTACTCTGACGGAAGGCCTTGCCACAGTCTGGACACGGGTACGGCCGCTCGCCTGTGTGGATGCGCCGGTGTACCTGCAGTGACGTTTCCGTGCTGAACAGCTTCTTGCACTCGCTGCACTCCAGGCCACGGCGTCGGGCAGGGGCTGCAGGGGCCGCAGGGGCCATGCCTCCAAGGGTCGTTGGGGAGGCCACTGGTGTGCGAGCAGCCCGTGGGGCCCGAGGGGCCGGAGGCTCCTTAGCCAGCACCTCCCCAGGCCCAGCAGCTGCGTGGGCTGCCTCGTGGGCCTGCAGCCGAGCAGCCGAGCCCACTTTCTTGCCGCAGGTGCCACACTCAAAGCGCCGTGGGGCCTGGGCAGCGGCAGCTGCACAGCGGTGCTCATGCAGCCGCAGCGAGGAAGGGAAGGCAGCACCACAGGACGAGCAGCGGTGGGGCTGGCGCCCGGCATGGGCCACGAGCTGGTGAACCTCCAGCAGCCGGCGCAGCAAGAAGGAGCGGGGGCACTCGCGACACTTGTAGGGGTACTCGCCCGTGTGGTGGTAGCGGTGCATGAGCAGGCGGTAGGGGCGGTGAAAACGCACTCCGCACTCCTGGCAGCGGTAGGGGAAGTGCTGGGCATGCACCAGGCGGTGCTGCCTCAGGGTGGAGCTCTGTGTGAAAGCCTTGCCGCAGTCCCCACACCGGTAGGGCCGCTCCCCTGTGTGCGTGAGCCGGTGGCGGGCCAGGTTGGCGGGCGAGTTGAAGGGCTTGGAGCAGTCCGGGCAGGGGAAGGGCCGTTCACCTGTGTGTGTGCGCAGGTGGTTACGCACATGAGACTTCTTCTTGAACATCTTGCCGCAGATGCTACACTTATGGCGCCGTTCCAGCCGGTGCACAAAACGCTGGTGCCGTGTCAGTTGTAATGCCTTGCCAAATTCGCGGCTGCACAGGAGGCAGCGGTAGGTGCCTGGAGCAGCGGGCCCTGCTGGGCTCTCCTCAGCAGCGGGTGGCTCCGGGGCCTCTGGCTCTCCAGTCTCTGCTGGGGCTGGCTCAGGGAAGCCAATGACAGGCTCCTCGGGTGGGACTGGTGTTGTGGGCAGAGGGACACCCCCAACCCCATGGGTACGCCGGTGATAAAGGAACTTGGTGAGGTTGACAAAGGTCTTTCCACACGGACACGAATGCAGAGGATTTGGGGTGTGCGCTCGACGGTGGGCCAGGAGGAGGGCCTCTGTGCCGAAGGCCAGGCCACAGTCCACACACAGGAAATGAGACTCGCTGCTATGGTCTCCGAGGTGCTGGTCCAGACTGGAAGGGCTGGGGAAGACACGACTGCACAGGGGGCACTTAAAGACACCCTCCCGGTGACTCCGCAGGTGCTGCTGCAGCTGGTGAGGTGAGAGAAAGAGCTGGTCACAGGCTGAGCAGAAGAGCTCCTGGGTGGCTGCCCCGCCTGGCTCTCCACTGTTGTTCCTCCGTGCCCTGCGCCCCCGGCGATCGCGTCCAATGGCTTCACCGTTGCGCAGCTCATAACTGTGGTCAGAGGATGGCAGGGGGTCAGGCTGAGACACAGGCACCTCTGCAGGTGATGGGGTCAGAGTCTCCTGCTGCAAGGCAGGCTCCTCAGACTCTGGGGTGGGAGCCGGGAAGTGGGTGGCCTGATGCTCCAGGAAGTCACCTGGCAGCTGGAAGAGCTGCGAGCACTCAGAACACTTGTAGAGGAGCAGCTCCACCTCAGTCACCACCTCGGTGGTGGCAGCGGCAGAGGGGACAGCTGCCCCTTCCCCACCTTCTTCCGCCTTGCGGTATGAGTGCTCCACAGCCACGCGGGCCTGGCCCACGGGAGACCCCAAGACAACTGGGGATCCCAGGACAACTGGAGCCGGAGGCTTGGTGGGAGTGGCCCTGAGGTGCGTCTGCCGGTGGTTCAGCCAGAGCTCCTGGCTGGCGAAGAGAGCCTTGCAATCCACACACTCGTAGTGGATGGTACTGGCGCTCAGGGGGGGTGCCTTGGGTGGTGGCTCAGCTGGTGCTGCCTCCTGGGGCGCCATCATCTTCAGGTGCAGCTCCTGGTGTTCCAGGAGCTGGCTGGGTGACATCAGCAGCTGCCCACACTCCAGGCACTGGTACTGGCTCTCCTGCACTAGGGTCTGATAGAGGCCCGTGCCAGAAGCTGCCTCTGTGGCCACAGTGACTCCAGGGTCGGCCACTCCCACCAGCTCAAAGTGCTGCTGGGGCACGTGGGAGTTCTGATGCATGAGCACCTCCTCCAGGGATCCATACAGCTGGTTGCACTCAGAGCAGACATAGCGGTGCTCAATGTATAGGACTGTTTCCTCTGACTCCTCAGTCATGACGGCGGCAAGACCCTGGGCTGGGAGAAGTGGGGACAAACTGTATCTAAGCCACGGCTTCCTCAGTCCTTCCCAGGGAAAGTTCTTTCCCTTTATCAGCCCCCTACCAAAATCCTAGATCAATTTCCCCATCTAACTTCTTGCTGCCGTATTTCCACTCCCTAACAATCCTTCCTCTCCTGAACACACAAGAGCACCAAGCACAAAACCTTCCCCGCAGTCCGCTCCCAGTGAATCTGCCCAAATCTCACCTCGGCATCAACTAGCATTAAACTCCACCTGCCAGATCCTTGCCACCTGTCCAATCTCTCATTCTCCGGCTTCACAGCTGGCCCAAAGCCCCAACCCATCACACAGGACCCTCTCCAGATTTCCTTCCACTGACTCTTCTTACCAACACACTACCCCATCCCTACCCCCAGCTGCCGGGGAGAGTCCTCACACGGGCCCAAACCACCCACTGTTCACAGCTTCACTCCTCCTCTGCTTCCACCCCCAGGTTCTCTCTCTCTTTTTACACCCCCGACCACTCAAACTGCCCCAGGGCCCTGCCACTTTCGGCACCCTCTCACGGTGCCACCCTCCTCCTTTGTACACAACCCGTCACCCGCTAACTTTCTCCCTTTGGTGCCCAGGTTCCTCACATCAATAAACTTTTCTCACATTGGCCGGACCCATCTCCACACGCAGACCTTTTCCAAACCTTAACCACTTCCCCGTGATCCCCAGATCCCCCTCTTCTAATTATTTAACTCCCGCTACACATCAAGGCACTCTCCCACAACCCTAAGGGCCTATCCAGGAGGCCCAGACCCACCTTCACAAAAGCCTAATCCTGTCTTCACATTTAGACCCTTCCCTCCACCCTAACTCATGTTTCCAGGGCACCCAGACACCCTTCACATTAATCACCTACCTCTTCTGTGCACTGAGACCTCATCTACAATTCTCTCTGGGGTGCCCAGACCCCCTCTTCACACTGATTTCAACCCTCCTTCTTTATAGACAACAACCCTAGACCATTCAGGGATTCCCAGAACCTCTCTTCACATATTCTTCTTTGCAAAAAAGACCCCTCCCACCCTAATCCATTCTTGGGATACCCAGACCCCTCTTCTTTACAAAAAGACCTAACCCCACCCTAATCCATTCCAGGGACAGACTCGCCCCACCTCACATGATTAGCCTAAACTTTTCTTCTTTGCAAAAAGACCCCCTTCCTCCCCACCCCAACCCATTCTAGGGATGCCCAGACACCATTCTTCGTATCAACCTAAGCCCCTCTTATTTGCAGAAAGACCCAACCCCACCCTAACCCATTCCAGGGATGCTCAGACCCCCTCTTCATATCAAAATTCCTCTTTTCCACAAAAAGATTCCACACATACTCTATTCCAAGGATATACAGACTACACTTTATAATGGCTTAAACTCCTTTCCCACATACCCGTCCCACTGTCCAAATCTCCTTAAGAATACCCTGAAATCCCCTCTTAGGCAAAACCCCTCCCACCACCACCCTAACCCTGATACATAGCCAGACCCCTCTTCCTCACACCCAGGGCCCTCTGACCAGCCTACTACCCTGCGGCTACCCAGACCTCCCCCGCTTAACACACAGATCTCTCTCACCACCCTAACCCCCTCCAGGGATCCCCAATTCCTACTCTTCACCTTGACCTAATTCCTAGTACTTTTCAGAAAGACCATTTCTCCTCAAGTTATTCTAGGGATACCCAGACGCCAGTTCCACATAACATAACCCTTCTTTGCACAGAGACCCCTCTCAAGCCATTCCAAGGGTACCCAACGCGCCCCGCCCCCACTGTGGTTTAACTCTTCACATTAATGTAACCCCATTCTTCACACCGGGACCTCTCCCTCCCCCTCAGCTCTAAATCTCCCCTCTAGGCCCATCCATTTCCTGATATCTTTTCAAACCAAGACCCCTCTCACTGGCCTAACTCTCCAGGAATAACTAGACTTTCCCTTTATGTTAACTTAACCACCTCTGTTCTCACGGCCTAAACCCCTCCCTGGGCACCCTACTGCCCTCTAACCGTCCACCCTCCTTCGGTCCTGGACTGTCCCAGAGCCCAGCCCTTTGCCGCGTACTACCAGGAGCCTTGGAGACCCTCCCGGGGGCAGCTCTAACGCCTCTCTTACCACCCAGGTCCCTGCCAGCCCCCAGCCCAAGCCCCCTCCCTCCTCACTCGCCCTTCCCAGGACTCTGGCCCCTTTCCCACCCGCCACCCAGACCCGGCCCCGGCCCGGCCCCCGCCCAGCTTCCCGCGCGCCCCGCGGGCCTTTGGTGCCGCTCCGCCCTCACCTCTCGGCGCGCGCCCCCCTCCGGCCCTCAGTGCGCAGGCGAGGTGACGAGTGGAGGCCGCGGGGGGAGGGTGGGGAGCCCGGCCGGCCCTTCACACGCCCGCCCGCACTTACCCGCCTCAGCCGTCTCGCACCCCCCGGGCCCCGGCCCGGGCCGCAGCTCCCCTCGCGCGGCCACCCTAGCTCTGCGCCCTCTCTAGCTCCCGTCGTCTCCTCTCGCCTGCTCCGCAGCCTCGTTCTTGCCCCCAATCACCCTCAAGAACGCCCCTCCCACCTTCCTCGTCGGCCGCCGCGCCGATGGCGAATGAACCCAATCATCGCCTGTCTGGCCCCTGCCGTTCTGCCAATCGACGCTCACGTCTCCGAGCCCTGGGCCAATAGTATGTGACGTTGGGATCCCCCGCAGCGCCCAACCAATCCTCCAGCGATGTTCTCTCACGGCTGGCCCCCGGGTTGATAGTGCCCGCCCCCTTACGCCCCCTGAAGGATGTTCCTCCTCCACCTCCTCAGCGATTCCGTTTGAAGGCTCTAGAGGGGAGGACAGCGCGGTGACGTCAGACGGTGCAGCGCTGCTTCGGGCGCCATGTTGGGGGTGCCGGTCGGGAGGCGCTTCGGGGTCGAGGGGTAAAGTGGGGGAAATTGAGGCACCCGACACTCGGAGGGCGAAGGCGGGGGACTCGAGGCGCAGGAATCCCAGAGGAAAGAAAGGAAAGAGTGAAGCACAGTCAGCGCGAAGGGGAGACGGGAAACTCTAGCAACAATTGCAGGGAGAGAAAAAGGGGAAATCAAGGCTCCAGACTCACTTCATTAGAAAGAAAGGAGTAGGGACTTCCCTGGTGGCGCAGTGGTTAAGAATCTGCCGGCCAATGCAGGGGACACAGGTTCGAGCCCTGGACGGGGAAGGTCCCACATTGTCGCCGAGCAACTAAACCCATGCGCCACAACTACCGAGCCTGCGCTCTAGAGCCCGTGAGCCACAACTGCTGAAGCCCGTGAGCCACAACTGCTGAAGCTCGGGCGCCTAGAGCCTGTGCTCTACCACAAGGGAAGCCACTGCAATGAGAAGCCCGCGCACCACAACGAAGAGTAGCCCCCGCTCTCCGCAACTAGAGAAAGCCCGGGGGCAGCAACAACAACAAAACCAACACAGCCAAAAATTAATTAATTAATTAATTAAAAGAGGAATAAAGGCAGCAAGAAGGAAGGGAAGAAAAACCGAGGGCCTCTTGAGGGAGGGGGAGAAGAAATGTCGGAGGAAAAGCAAGGAGAGAAGGAATCTGAGGGAACAAGGAAAACCTGAAGGATAAGGGAGGAAATGGGAAATGGAGGAGAAAACATAAAATCAGGGACGGGGCAGTTTCATTTGTTTTGTTTTGTTTTCTATTCGTGATTATTTAATAACCGGCTATGATATGCCAGGTCAAAGTTAATCTTCTTTGTAGGGATAGAGAAGGAACAAGAAAAGTCTGTGCCCTCGTGGAGTTTACATTTTAGTGAGGGTAGAAAATATCAGGTACAAAAATAAATGTAGGCAGCCAGTAATAGTGTTGTAAAGAAAATACAGCAGGTGGGCAGAGGGTGTGGAATGGACTTGGGTGGCAGGGAGGGCCTCTCTCTGAGGTCACTGAGGAATGACAGGAAGGAGCTAGCCAGTAAACGACTGGGTATTCAGATGGATCATCATTTTTCCCCAGGCTCCCCTCAACCTAGGCCCTGGTCCAAGAGAATCTCAAAGGAAACCAAGTCCAGGACAGTGTCTCTCCCGCCTTTATTATCAAGGCTTTCAGAGCCAGGACAGACAGGACAGAGGAAGTTGCAATGGGGATCTCGAGGGCCCCTTCTCTCCCTGCCGTGGTACCCACAGGCTTCCTCTAGCCAAGGGCAGAGGTCTGAATCCCTGCCTGTTGGGAAACCTAGTCCCTGCCCCACCCCCCTTACTCAGGTGTCACTAAGGTCTCAGGCCAATCCCGACCCCAGGGCTGAGCCAGTGGGTGTGACAGTGCCCAGTCCTCAGACAGCTCAGGCAGTTTCATTTGAAGAAACAGGAAATGTAGGGGGTAGATGACCTGAAGGACAACCAGGGTGAGAACCTGAAGAAAGTGACCCTGTAATGTCTGGACTATATTCTCCTTTCTTCTAGGGTGCCCTCCTTCCAGGCTGATGCCCCCAAAGCTCAGGGAAGCTGGAGTACCTATGTGTTCAAGGACCTCTGGCCATTCCTACTCAACGCCCCCTTCTGGCCCTCAGAGCCTTGGGAGCAAGTTGCCCCAGCACTGTTATGTTTCCAGTGCTACTTCCCAAGGACAGGAGCTGCAAGAGATTCACTTGTTCTACTTCCCCCCCCCCCATTTCTCAGATGAGTAAACTGAGTCTAGAGGAATTGGTCATTTACTTTCCTAAGGCCAAAAAGCTCCTAGGGGACCCCAAACACTGAGTCAGACCTATGTCTGACTCTTCAGCCACTCTTCTTGCTATGTCCTTCCATTGGATTCTAACTGGGTGTCCTAACTTTCTACTAGATTAAACTCTAACTTCAGACCCATGTAATTAAACCAGGCTGCCTGGATTGGAATCCTGGCCCTGCCACTTCTTAGCTGTAGCCTTGGGCGAGTCAACTCCTCTGTGCCTCAGTTTCCTCACTTGCAGAATAATAGCCCCTGTCTTGTGTGGTTGTGAAGCACAGAGTAAAAGCTATGTAAGAGTTAAATGCTGGAGGGGGTGTGGAGAAAAGGGAACCCTCCTACACTGTTGGTGGGAATGTAAATTGGTGTAGCCACTATGGAAAACAGTATGGAGGTTCCTCAAAAAACTAAAAATAGAGTTGCTTTATGATCCAGCAATCCCACTCCTGGGCATATATCCAGACAAAATTATAATTTAGAAATATACACGCACCCCTATGTTCATAGCAGCACTATGTACAGTAGCCAAGACATGGGAGCAACCTAAATGTCCATCGACAGATGAATGGATAAAGAAGATGTGGTATATATATATATAATGGAATAGTACTCAGCCATAAAGAATGAATGAATGCCATTTGCAGCAACACGGATGGACCTTGAGATTATCGTACTACGTGAAGTAAGTCAGAAAGAGAAAGGCAAATACCATATGATATCACTTATATGTGGAATCTAAAATATGACACAAATGAAGATACCTACGAAACAAACAGACTCACTGATATAGACAACAGACCTGTGGTTGCCAAGGAGGTAAGGTGGGGGAGGGAAGGATCGAGAGTTTGGGATTAGCAGATGAAAACTATTATATGTATGATGGATTAAACAACAAAGTGCTACTATATAGCACAGGGAACTATATTCAATATCCTGTGATAAACCATAATGAAAAAGAATATATATGTATAACTGAATCACTTTGCTGTACAGCAGAAATTAACACGTTGTAAATCAACTATACTTCAGTAAGATTTTTTTAATTCAAAAAATTGTTTTTAATCTATGTAAGAGTTATTTTTATTAGGCTCTCAAGGAGCCTAGTAATGATAGCTAATGTGTCTTGAGTGTGTTATGACTTGCTAAGTATTATGCTCAGTGCTTTCCATGCATCATCCAGTTTAATCCTCTCAATAACCCTGGGAGGGAGGAACAATTGCTCTCACTTTGCAAAGAAACTGAGGCTCAGAGAAATTAAATAACTTGTCCATCATTAGGAAGAGACAGAGCCAGGACTGTAACCCAGGAGTTGACTCCAAGGTTTATACTCTTGGCTCCCAGGCTCTACTGCCTGGCAGACGGGACGTCTAGAGTGGCATGCTAAATGGATGAATGCAAGAAGTAAAGAAGTTGGTGGTAACCAGTGAGCTCTAAAGCTAGTCATCTGGATTTGCCCTCAGGATGAAATCGCCAGGGGCAGGAACCAGAAAACCTGGAAGCTAGACTCAGCCTTTGACAGGCTCCATGCCCTGGGGCAGAGTCTCACTCCTGCCCACTTGAAAATGCAAGGGTCAGGGCTTCCCTGGTGGCGCAGTGGTTGAGAGTCCGCCTGCTGATGCTGGGGATGCGGGTTCATGCCCCGGTCAGGGAGGATCCCACATGCCGCGGAGCGGCTGGGCCCGTGAGCCATGGCCACTGAGCCTGCGCGTCCGGAGCCTGTGCTCCGCAACGGGAGAGGCCACAATAGTGAGAGGCCCGCGTACCGCAAAAGAAAAAAAAAAAAAAAGGAAAGAAAATGGAAGGGTCAGGCTTGATTTATCAGGCCCCTTTCTGTTGCGACCTTCTGCTTGTATTTCCCAATTTATCTGGATTGACTAGGTCCCTTCACTGCAGATGATACAGGAGTAAGCTGAGGCCTGCGTCAGTTTTTCTGGAGGTGGTGGCACAGGACTAGGACTTCTGGGACAGGTTCAATCTAGGATAGGCATTCTACGCTGGGGTCCCTGCATAAGCAAAGGCCTAGAGGCCAGGGCCAGTCTGCGCTTTCAGAGCGAGCTGGAGCTGAGGGTGGGTGTTGGGGGCCCCTTAAATAGGGCGAGGAGGTGTATGTAAAGTCGGTGGGCCTTCAGGGTCAGATGTATGTGTCAGAAGCATGTGGGGGATGCAGGGGGCCTCCCATGCCAGGCCGATGTGAGAGTTGCCACGTGCAGAGTGTATGCGCGCGAGGCATGTGGTCACGTGTGCTGGGGGCTGCACGTGAGTGTCTCAGTGTCTCCTCCCCATCACGAGCATTGGGGGTGGTGGTGAGTCATGGACTCAGCCTTCAGCGCCAACTGTCATGTTCCTTCCCCCCAAATTTCACCCCCCACCCAGCCGTGCACCACCCACCCCCACTCCAAGATCTGTATCTCTGCTTCTCTCTTCCATCCCCCTGCCCTGCTCAGCTCTCTCCAAGAGGGAGGGAGTCTTCCACTTCTGCTGGCTCTGCCCTCCAGCTCCCTGCCCTTTCCCACTGCCTCTGTGCTTGGGTGAATCTTCTCCCCACCCACTCAGGTCCCCAGGATTTCTTTCTGCATGATGGAGAATTCCCATACTCACCACCCATCCCTTCACCTCCATGGGGGCTATTTCTATTTCTGGGGGCTTCTCCCTTTTCTCCATGGGCCGGCTGCTCCTGCCTCAGTGGGCCTTTTGTGTCCACCTTCTGCCTCTGTGGGTTTTCTGGTGTCTGTGGGCCTCCCTCCATTTCCATGACCCTCTCCCGCTTTTCTTGGCCCTCCTCCTTGTCTCTGTGATATGCGTCCTTGTTCCAATTTCTGTGGTCCTCTCCTCCTGTCCACGGTCTTCTCCTGTCACCATGGACCACTCCCCATGCCTGAGGAGTGCTTTCTGTTCCTGTGGGCCTCTCTCCATCTTTCTGGGGGCTCTCTGAGTCCATGAGCGGCCCCCTGTCCCCATCTTCATGGGGGGCTCTCTGAGTCCACGAGCTGCCCTTGTCTCCGAGGTCCTTAGCTTGTCTCTGTGGTCTGCTCCCTGATCTAGATGGCCCTTTCTTTGCTCTGGGCTTTTCCCTGTCCTTGTCCTTGTGGGGTTTGCGGACATTGGTCCACCTCCGTGGCTCTTGATGGCTGTCTTGCTGTTTCTCTGCATTTTTCTTCATCTCTGTAGCCCTCTCCCCCAGCTCCATGGCCTTCTCCCCAGGTCTCCCTGCCTCTCAGCTGTGTCTCTGTAGACTCCTGTGCCCAAGGGCTGCCTGGGCAGGGCGGTGGCATGGTGTGGTGGAGGAGGTGGCCGGGGGTGGGCCCTCTGTCCAATGCAGCGCCTTCCCCTCATCAGCATTCTCCTCACCGGGGGCCCCCCAGTTCGGACCAATACGGGCTCCCCCTCTCCCGACTCCTGTCCCTCCATCTCTCTCTCTCTCTCTCTCTGCCTGCCTGCCTCCCTTCCTCCTGCCCGCCCTCCTCCCCATCTCTCCCTCCCTCCTTCCCTCCCTCCCTCATCTCTCTCCCCCCGCCGCCCCCCTGCGCTCCAGGACCCAGCGCGGGCGGCAGGCGGGCAGGCAGGCAGGCGGCGGCCTCGGAGGGGAGAAGGAGAAGTGGTGGTGGTGGTGGTGGTGGCGGCAGCGGCGTTGGTGGCAGCCAGCAGCAGGAAGGCAGGCCCAGCTGGGGACCCGGAGCCGGGGGCTGCTCCTCACAGGGAACCAGGGGTCCATGGCCAGGCCCTCCTGCTGAGGCCCTGCGCTGGGTGCCCCCGGGACACCCCCTCCTCCTTCTCCCTCTTCCACCTGCTTCTCTCCATCCTCCCCTCCCTCTTCCCTATCTCTCCACCTCTCCGGCCCTCTCATCACTCTTTGGGTCTCCCAGCACCCCGTCCTCCCCAGCCCCTCCACTCCTCCGCCTCTCCCTGCCCCCAGCATGCTTTCCCGCGGGGGCTGAGGGCTTGAGGTCCCCAGGCCCTAGCCTCTTCCAGGGCAGGGCCGGGGCTCCAGGGGGGAGGGGGGAAGGGGTGGCCCCCTCCCCCCCACCAAGTCCTCCCCTCCCCCACTTCTCCCGATGGCCGGCTTCCTTGTCTCCACCCAGTCCTCGCCCCCCGTGGCCCCCCCAGGCCGGCCTGGCTAGGGGAGGGGGCGGGGGCCCTTGCCTGGGCCGGCTTCCCCCTCCCCCGGCTCTGCCTGTGCCCCCTCCCTTGCGTTTTCACCTTCCTCCCTCCTTCCCCTCCATTTGCTCCTTCCCCCTCTCCTCTCTCCCCTTCCCTCCTCCATTTTCTCCTTTCCCCTTCTTCCCCTCCCCGGCGGCCCTCTCCTCTTCCACCTGTCCTTCCTCCCTGCGCCCCGGGAGCACCCCCATTTTGGGTTAGTTGGGGGCCACTGCCGGAGGTGGGGGAGGGGGCCCTGTGGACTGCCCTCTCCCCCCGCCCCAGCCACACACCGCCCAGCGTCAGAGCATCTCCTCCTTGTCGTTCCTCGGGCCTCGAGGGAGCCCAGCCCTCCGTCCCACCAGGATCCGTGAGTGTCTGCAGGATGGGGGTTGGGCTGGGGCCGGGCCTGGTCCTGGAAGGCTGGACTCACTGCGGCCTGGTGGGCCCCCCCCCCGCATTCCCCTGCTCCCCGGAACGGCAGATACCCTCCCCCACCAGGGGCCTGCCCTGCGCCCTCCATCTCCCAGCCTTCTTTCCCCTTGGCCTTTCCTCACCCCTTCTCCTGGGTACACAGCTCATCTTGCCTCCCAGCCCCCAGCGGCTGGGCTCCTGAGGGGCTGGCTGGCTCTTACTTGCGGTCTCACTCCCTCTCCGGGACTCCTGGCTGGTCTCCGCCCCTGCTTGCTCCAGCCTCGGCCCCGCGGTGACCGGCTCGCACTCTGTTTCGGTCTCTCTTCTTTCCTCTGAGGCTCATCCTCTCTGCCTGCCATGCGTCCCATCCCAGCCGGTCTCTACCTCCTGGAAATGTCCTTCCGTTTTGGAATCTCCATTTCATGTGTCTCTTGGGCCTCGCTCTGGCTCTGTCCAACTTGTTTCTCCTTACTGCTAGCCCAGCCCTTTCTTGGTGTGTCTCTGCTGATCTCTGTCTCCGTCTCCCTCTCCTCCCTCTGTCTCTCAAAACTCCCCCGTCTCTCCTCTCTCTCTTTTGGGAGGATCCCATGCCTGGTCTGGCCCTCTCTCCGCTGCCCTCTGTCCCCTGTTTGCTTTGCCTGTGCCTCTGCCCCCCTGTCTGTCTCTCTAACTCGGGGCTCGGAGGCTGTCTTCCTTCTCTTACTTTTCTGCTTTCTTCCCCCGGATCCACTCCTCATCCTGTCTCCTCCATCCCTCACTCCTTAGCAACTGCCCCCCTCCATGGTCCACTTTGTCTTTTCTATGGTGATCTCCCCCCAAGCCCCATTCTCTCTTCCCACTTCTCCATTCCCCTGCCAGGCCTTTGGTTCCCATTCCTTCCCTCCCTTTAGGGCTTGCAGGCTCTGGGAATGACCGCCCCTTCCAAGGTGCTCTGAGTGATGCACCTCTGTGTGGACTTGCCCCCCTTATGTGGGTGCTTGTCCTGTCTCCTCCAGGTCACTCACTCTTCCTCCCTCAGTTTCCCTCCCTGACTCTCACTTCTCGCCTCTCCTTGTTTGGGAGTCTGTCTCTCTATCTTGTGTCTGTCCCACTTGCCCCTTCCTCTTCTCTAGAGAAACTGTGTGGCTCACATACCTTTTCTCTCTGTCTCTTTCCGACTAGCCCCCCTTCTTTTCAGAGTTTTGCAATTTCTCTTCTCCCCACGGTTCCTGTACCTGTTAGTTGTTTTGCCTCACCTCATTTGTCCTCTCCCCTTTGCGATATCTCTCACTTGCCCACTTGTCTCTCTTCCTGCCCTGGCAGGGCCCTTTCCGCCCACTCAGCTGCTGTGTTTCCATCTTTATCTGGCTTTGCCTAAGTACCTGGGCCTGTGAGACTCGGGCCTGATTCCCTGCCCTTCCTCTCCCACGCTCTCTGTCTTTTCTCTGTCCCCTTTGGTATCTCACTTGTAGGTGATGTGTGTGTGTCCTTCTCTCTCATTTAGCCCCAGTTACTTACTTTTGGTCTGTCTGTTTTTCTGTCTGTGCCTTCCTGTGCCTCTGTGTCCATCTGCTGCCCCCAGCCCTGTCCCTGGACTGTCTCTTTCAGCTTCCACCCGTGTCTGCCACCTGTGGGTCCCTGCCCTTCTGGCCCCTGTCTCATTCTCGGTCTTTCTATCTATCCTCTAGTCTCTGCTCCCTGATTTGCCCCCAGAAGCCCCTGGTGTCTCAGGATGACCCCCTCACTCCCGCCTCTCTCCTAGCCCCGCCCTCCACATCCCTCCCCCTGTGAATTCTCCTTCCAGCTTCTCCCTGCTTCTCTTGCTCCTCCACCCTTGACAGGCCTTCACTTTAGATGCCGATTACAGTCCACAGGCCCCAGGCTGTCCAGCAGGCCCTCCCATCCCCAGCCTGTCTTTCCCAGAGGTCCCGAGAGAGAGGGATCTGCTCGAGGTCACCTGGGAGTCGGTGGCAGAGCAGGGACTGGGGGGGGGGTGGGTCTCTTGTGGCCCTGGCCTAGGTTTTCTGGCTTCAAGGGACGATCTGAATTTTGCATTGTGCCTCTGTCTCCATTAGCAATTTTCATTCTACCATCTCACCCGCTTGAGCCCTCCTTCTGTGGGCATGAGTGGGGTGCGGGGAGCACCCCAGGCTCACCTCACAGCACTCTAGACCTCTCAGTAACCCCCTCCCATGGAAACCCAAGTGTCCCTTCCCTTGGGGGCATGGCCCTTGGCCAGGGGGCACGATGCATCTGGCCAAATTCATCCCTGCCCAGTGGTCACCCTGCAGAAGCCCAGGGCACCTGGAGCCGTTGTGGGGAGCAGAGACTCATTGTCTGCCCCCTGGTGCAGGGTGCGGGGGCACAGTTTGGCACCCGCTTCTGCAGACAGTGCACCCCTTGCTCTACTCAGTCTTCCCATCCAGGTCTCCGGTGGCATCTCGAGTGGGTTTGTGTCCTCTCTCCATTCTGTCTTCCTGTTCTATTCTGTGTCCCTCCTGTGTCTTGATTTCCCTCTCTTCTGCCTGCCTGCTCTCCTCCTCTCCCTGCCCTGCCCTTTCTCTCTCCATCTCTGTGTCTCACTGTCTTCCTGTCTCTTCCCTCTTTCTCTTTCCTAGTCCTGTCCTCATCTTCCTGTAACTCTCCTGTTTCTCTCCATTGCTATCCCCGTTCTCTTGTCTTCATATCATCTTTCTGTTCCCTTATATTTTGGCCTATTTTTCCTTTCTCCTTTCCTGAGTCTCTTGGTATCCCTCCTACCTCCGGCCTCTCTTCCTCTTTCTGTCTCTCTGCTTCCCCCCTTCCCTCTCTTTACCCTTCTTTTTTCCTTTTTTGTTTTTTAGTCCCTTAGGTGCCTCGAGTCTGACCATCTGACTCCATCTGTGTGTCTCCATGTGTCTTTCTCTTCCCAAGTTTCCTAACTCCTGGATACTCTCCCCTCCAGACCCTGGATGTCCAGGCCTCTCTCCCTGTGGGATTGTGGGAACCAGGGACGTCAGGAAGGTGGCAAGTGGGGCCTGGGATGGGGTTGCCTAGCAACCACTGCATCCTCTCCAGCCGGTTTCTGTTGCCTAGTAACAGCTGCCTGCCCAGAGACAGGGGCGGAACTGGGTGGGGGGGTGGCACTTCCTGGTCTCCTCCTGGGGTGGGGATGGTTCCTAGAATTCACTCTTACCTGAGATCCTTTTCATGCCTGCCTCCCATTTTGGTGGCTCTAGCAGTGTTTCTCCCACTCAGTGCCTGCGTGCTGTGGGCTTCTCCCTGCTAGTGCTCCTCTGATTCTCAGCTCCCTCTACAGTGATGCCTTCAGTCTCGTCAGCTCTAATGAGTGCAGGGCCCTTCAGAGCTCAGCAACAGTGTCCCAGGCTCTGTGGTCCCCACCCCATCCAGCAGTCCCCAAAGGGACTCAGAGGCCCCCATATCAGCAATCTCCCCGTGGGCTGGGGGTCTCCCTGCAGGTGGCGAGTGGGGGCCGCGGCAGCTGCGTCCCCATGAGGAGGGGAGGAAGATGCCGGCTGAGCTGCTACTGCTGCTGATTGTTGCCTTCGCCAGCCCCAGCTGCCAGGTGCTCTCATCACTGCGCATGGGTGAGGCCCTACAGCGCCCCCGCTGGCCCCTGCCTCCTCACAGACCCTCCCAGAGCCCTCCCTGGGGCTCTTTTCTGGGCCTGCCAGCCCCTCAGGACCCAGGGATCTGGGCCTCGGCCCGGCAGCCCCCGGCTCCTTCCTCCCCCGGACCTAGGTGTCTGGATCCCGGCTCTCTCCAACCTCAGATCCGGGAGTCTGGAGCCCTGATCCCATCTCCAGCCTCCCTCAGAGCCAAGGAATCCAGGAGCCCAGCCCTTCCTCCCTCAGGACCCAGGAGTATGGTCCCCCAACTCCTGTGTCCCCTCAGCTGCCATCCTGGACGACCAGACAGTGTGTGGCCGCGGTGAACGTCTGGCCCTGGCCCTGGCCCGGGAGCAGATCAACGGGATCATCGAGGTCCCAGCCAAGGCCCGCGTGGAAGTAGACATCTTTGAGCTGCAGCGGGACAGCCAGTACGAGACCACGGACACCAGTGAGCAGGGCCACAGGGGCCGTGGGGTGAGGCCGGGCAGGCTGGTGGCCCTCCATCTGCTCCTCGGCCCTGGCCGCCTCAGCTTGCCATGTTCTCTTCTAGTTCCATCTGCCCTTTCCTTCCTGTCTGCACTGCCCTCTCCTTCCCAGAGATGGTGCTGCTGGGCCTGGGGCGGTGGGGAGAGCATCAGCCCCCGTGCTGCCCTGGAGGAGCTGAGGGCCTCGTTTGAAAGAGAAGCTTCACAGCTGGCTGGGGACACTTAGCCCCCAGAGCTAAGTAATGAGGGGCCCAGGCAGCGAGGCCAGGGTGCCTCAGGGGGCAGGGACAGCGAAGGTGTTCTGGAGAAGATGAAACTGAAGCTGAGCTCTGCAAGATGGGCAGGATATAGAGGGAGAGGTGTTGCTCAAGGTATGCCCCGTGGAACACAACCAGCCCTATAGTAGGGGTGCATGAGTCTGTTGAATACTCACAGACTGAGCAAACGTCCCTTGAACAGACGTGCTGGGGACATAGGCCTTTGGGAGATGCTGCCTTCAAAGGTATTTTAGACAGATTTCTTTCCTGCAGGCCTTTATCAGAGCCTTTGTTAGGTTCATGTGTGTTTCAGATCACTGAGAGGGAGAATGGGGTCCAATGTTTCCTGGACTTTTTTGACTGGTATAGCACAGAACACAATGAGAGACCGGGCTGGAGGGTATGGAGGGAGATGGTATTCCAGGCATGTGCCTGTAGTCTGGAGCTGGGGCGGAGGGGAGGGCTGAGTATTTGGAGCCCAGGAACTTGATGTGGGGTTGCACCTACCCTGAACACCTGGACTCAGGACGTGTTTGGGGGGATTGTGAGAGACTTCTGGACTGGAGTGTGACTCCTCAGTGGGCGGTGAGGCTGGGCAGATTGACAGGCCAGCTCGAGGAGGTCTCCAGGTCAGGTTGAAAGATGCTACCTTCACCTACAGGCAGTGGGGAGTCATTGATGGGTTTGGAACAGGGAGCTGGTGGAAGTGGAATCTGGAAGCTAGATTTGAGTAGCTGGCAAGGAGACTGGTGCGTGCCTGAGTTGACAGCCCTAAAGTAGGACGGGGAGGAGGGGTCGAAGAGAAGCGGACAGATAGGAGAAAATTTGGGGACAAAAAAGAGACAGGATTTGGTGACTAATTGGCCATTAGGAGGAAGATTGAAGGCAAGGAGCATTTCCAGGTATTTGGAGTGTGTAACTGGTGGGACCCTCACCAGCATGGAAGACACAGAAGGAATAAGTTTGGAGGAAGATGAGACGTTTAGTTACGGTGCTCTTAGTTGGATGGCTGCCTTAAGGAAAAAAGAGGACTTATCAGCTCATGTCACTAAAAGGCCTAAAGATTAATTTCAGGCTTGGTTGAATCCAGGTACCCAAATGATATCCCAGGATTGTTTCAGGCAAGGCTTAATACAGGCACTCAAATGATGTTCCGGGAACCTCTTGTGTCTTCATCTCTGGGTCCTACTTTCCTCTAAATTGGCTTCATTTTCAGGAATGCCCTCCGCAGCTGGTGGCAAGATGGCCTCAGCTGCTCAAAACTTCGCATCTCACCAGTTTAGCAAACCCAGTGATAATTTTAGCAGAAGACCTGGGGAAGGCGCTCAGTGGCCTAGTTTGAGCCTGTCCCCATCTCTGAACCGATCCCTGTGGCCAGCACAGTGTGGTTCTTTGATCCTGGGTCAGGTATCAATCAATTCTGGGAACCATGTGATTCCCTCAGGAAAAGTTAGGGTTCTGCCACGGGGAGGATGGGCACTGGACAGGTAAAAACCAAGGCTTCCGTCCACCTCCCAGTCTTAAGATGCACACATGTTTAAGGAGAAAGAAAATGAAAGAAAGAGGAGCAAGGAAATGCAACAGAGGAATGGTGTTTGGGGTGTAGAGTGTAGAGGGGACCTTGGCTCTGGGTTCAGGGTAGAGGGGGTGTTGGATGCACCTTAGGTTGTGCGTGGTTAAAAAGCTTAAGAGAGACAAAGGCTGAGAAACCAGGCACTGGATTTGCAGCCAGAAGGAGGTCCTTGGTGTATCCTCTTCATTTCTTCCTTTGTCTCCCTCTTGGTCTGAGCCAGCCCTCTGTTGCCATGTCTCCCTGTCTCCCTCTGTCTCGTGCCCCCTCCTTTTGTCTCCTGCGGTGGGCTGGGTCAGGGACTGGGCTTCTGGGTCCCCCGGTGGTGGAGGAGGATCAGGCAGCTCCATGTGGTGTCGGGTTGTCTCCTGGGCCAAAGCAGTTCCCTGAGGGCGGGGACAGAGAGGAGGAAGAGGGTGCCTGAATCTGCGGTCTCTTCTCACAGTGTGTCAGATTCTGCCCAAGGGGGTCGTGTCTGTCCTGGGGCCCTCGTCCAGCCCTGCGTCGGCCTCCACCGTGAGCCATATCTGTGGGGAGAAGGAGGTGAGGCGGGAGCGCGGGGTTGGGGGAGGGCGATCCCTGGAGGCGAGGGCTGGGGAGGGGGGAGCAAGGTGGAAGCAAAGGTCCTTCTCTGTTCAGATCCCCCACGTCAAGGTGGGTCCCGAGGAGATGCCCCGCCTTCAGTACCTTCGCTTCGCGTCTGTCAGCCTGTACCCCAGTAACGAGGACGTCAGCCTGGCGGTCTCCCGGATCCTCAAGTCCTTCAACTACCCCTCGGCCAGCCTCATCTGCGCCAAGGCCGAGTGTGAGGGAGGAGAACTGTTTTTTATTTTATTTTATTTTTCTGGACGCGCTGCCCGGCCTGTGGGATCCTAGTTTCCCCGACCGGGGATTGAACCCAGGCCCTTGGCGGTGAGAGTGCAGAGTCCTAACCACCGGACCGCCAGGGAAGTCCCACGAGGGAGGAGAACTGGATGCCTTGTTTTCTATTTCCCCAAACTCCCCTTCCCAAGACATCTAGTCTCTCACAGTCATGAATGCCCCCTGATTTTAAGGCTCAGGGGATCCAGACACAGACTCTCCTAGTCTCCACCATCCCTTCCCCTTCAGGAACCCAGACCTCTGGTTCCACAGACCACCCCCTCCCCACCCACTCCCGCCCCCAAAGAGACTCTTTAGTCCGCAGATAGTGACTGGGCACGTGCTCGGAGCAGGACCCCTGCTAGGTTCCGGTGGTTTAGCTGTGAACAACGCTAGGCGTGGTCCCCGGCTTCCCGGAGCTCCGGGGCCACTGGGGGACGCCGTGGTTGAGCAGTTGTGATGCGGAGTGTTGCGAGCTCTCAGGACATAAGCGGGGGTGATCCAGCCCTAGTCTGGGAGGTTCAGAGCCTGCCTCCCAGAGAAAGGGACCTCTAAGCTGGGCCTGAAGGGTAGGGAGGAGGTGAGGTGGGAGAGGAGAGGAGGAGCATGTACCAAGCAGAGGGCCGGGCAGGGCCGGGCAGGGCAGAGGCGAGGCCCCGGGAGGCTCAGAGATGCTCCCAGCGTGGGAGCAATGAAGCAGGACCCGGGAACGGGGCATGATCACTGAGGGCCTTATGTTTTTCCCTGAAGACGATGGGGGCAATGGAAAGTACCCACACCGGGCAGGGACGAGTGTGTTGCAGGAAGAGCTCCTTGGGCTCTTTGGCTGCAACACAGAGGGCAGACTTGGAGAGTCCATGACGTGAGAAGTGGCATGGAGAGCGGCTAGAGGCGGGGAGGGATGGTCCTGGTTAGGGCTCAGGTGGTGGCACGGGGACGGAGGGGCCAGGATGGATTTGAGGAGAGTTGTGAGGGAAGGGAGAGGGTGGGGTCATGGATGGTGACCAGGTCCTGCCCGAGGAGGAAGGGACAGTCAGTTCAGGGGCACACGCTGGGTTTGAGGTGTCTTTGAGACATTCAAGTGGAGACGTCTGGGAGGCTGACGGGCTTGTGGGTCCTGCTGGAGAGGGAGAGGGCCATGCTCAGTCACCTCCAGGAGGGATTCCTCTTTCAAAAGGTATTCACTGCACACCTGCCGTGGTCCAGACTTTTTTTTTTTTTAATTTTTACTTATTTATTTTATTTATTTATTTTTGGCTGTGTTGGGTCTTTGTTGCTGTGCACAGGCTTTCTCTAGTTGCGGTGAGCGGGGGCCACTCGTGGTGCGCAGGCTTCTCACTGCAGTGGCTTCTCTTGTTGCGGAGCACGGGCTCTAGGCGCGCGGGCTTCAGTAGTTGTGGCGCATGGGCTTAGTTGCTCTGAGACATGTGAGATCTTCCCGGACCAGGGCTTGAACCCCTGTCCCCTGCATTGGCAGGTGGATTCTTAACCACTGAGCCACCAGGGAAGTCCCCAGACATTGTTCTTGGTATTAGGGATGTGGCAGTGCATGAGCCAGGCCCTTGTCAAACCTAATGAGAAGAGCCAGGCAGTGGACATAGAGAAGACGTGGTCTGGTCAGGAGCAGTGAGTCCTGTGGACAAATAGAGGAGGATGACGGGAATTGGGAGAGCTGGAGTAAGGGGGTGCAATTTGAAATAGAATGATTGGCGTGGGCCTCACTGAGTAAAGATCTGGAGCCTGGGGATCTGGAGAGGAGCGTTCCAGGCAGAGGGAACAGCCAGTGCAGAGGCCGTGGGGCCTGTGTGTGTGTGTCTGTGTGACAACAAGGAGGCCGGCGTGGCCGGAGCCAAGCGAGTGGGAGAGGAGGAGATGAGGTCAGGGACACAATGAAGCGAGTCGGCAGATGGAGTTGGGCCTTGGAGGCTGTGAGGACTTTGGCCTTCACTCTGAACCAACGAGAAGCCATTGCAGGGTTTGGAACAGAGGTGGACACATCTGCTTTACAGCAGCAGCTCTGGCTGCTGTGTAGGGAACAGACTCTCCGGGGGCAGGCGTGGCCGATGTCACAGGTGGGAGATGACAGTGGCTCGGGCCAGGGCCGTGACTGGGACGCGGTGCCATGGGGTGTGTTTTGAAAGTAGAGCCTGGGTGGATTGGCCGTGGGTGTGAGAGACAGACAGGGGCCAGGCTGCCGTCAAGGGTTCTGACCTGAGCTCCTGGCCGGCTGGAGTCTGTTCACTGGCCCGGCGAGGTGTGGTGGTTTGGCGCGGAGCGCAGATTGCGGCTGTGCACACGTGAGGTGTGTGACGTTTGTCACGCAGCCCGGTGGGGGCAGAAAGGTGGCAGGAGACAGTGATCTGGAGGCAGGGGGAGGTCTCGGTTGGGACTTCAATTTGAGAGGACCCGAGCATCAGGCCCCTGGGCCCAGCACCCCAAGAGAGCCAGCTTCACTCCGAACAGCCACCCCACATCCTGGGCGAGCCCTGGTCCTCTCCCCAGCTACCCCGTGCCAGAGAGGAGGGAGCGGCCACCCTGTCTCCAGGCACACGGAGGGGCTCTAACCCTGGGCCCCACCCCTCCCTCAGGCCTGCTGCGATTGGAGGAACTGGTGCGCGGCTTCCTCATCTCCAAGGAGACGCTGTCGGTGAGGATGCTGGACGACAGCCGGGACCCCACGCCGCTGCTCAAGGAGATCCGAGATGACAAAGTGTCCACCATCATCATCGACGCCAACGCATCCATTTCCCACCTCATTCTCCGTAAGGTGGGTCCCCACCTGATTTCCCCTCTCTGGTGGGTCCCCTCTCTGATTTCCCTACAGGGTCAGGAGCAGAAACATGGGGTGACAGAACAAGTCAACCAAGGCCCACAGGCCTCAGTTGTCACGTGGTGGTCCGGAGCCCCACTTCCTACGTGCAAACACTAAATAGGAAGTTTTGCCTCGCAGCTCAGCCGCTTGCTGGCTGCACCCTTGGTTGGACCCTGGACAGTCGCCTTCCCTCTCTGTTTATGCTTGCTACCTCCGTGGGGTGCCATGAGGGTTAATGAGTGAAAGGTGGGGGAGCACTGGGACAGCCCCTGGCCCAGAATAAACGCGGGCGTAGTGGGAGCGCCCTGTCATCTTTACTGAATGCCTCTCCTACTCTGTGTCGAGGTGTTTGCGCGCCTTCTTTAATTTGGCTGTCGGGACTTCCCTGGCGGTCCAGTGGTTAGGGCTCCGCGCTTCCACTGCAGAGGGCCCTGGTTCTATCCCTGGTCGGAGAACTAGGAGTCCACAAGTCGTGCAGTGTGGCCAAAAAAAAAAAACCAACAAGGTAATTTGGCTCTCACCCCAACCTGCAGGGCAGGGCAGGTATGATACCATTTTTTGGATGAAGAAGCAGGGGTTCTGGGGGGGGGGTGCAGGGAATGGACTGTCTCAAGGGCACCACCCAGGAAGGGCCAGCGCAGGACCTTTCCCCATGGGCCCTCCGCAGGCCATCCAGTGGTGGCCCACATTCATTAATCATTCATTGTTCCCTGCTCTCAATTTTTCCTCATAATCTAATCTGTATTATTTATTTTTCTCCAGTTTTTAAAAAATTAAAACCATATATCATTGCCGATCGTAGCTAACAGGAAGAAGTGTGGACGGAATCCACAGGGCTCTTGAGGCTTAGAGAAAAGATTTCGGGTTCTGGAGGCAGACAGTGCAGGCCTGGGCTGGGGTCCCAGCCCCTCCTGTGTGAGCCAAGTGACTGGTGGTCACTTTCCTCTCGAGCCTGCATGTTTCTGTCCTGGAATGGGCTGTAACCCATGTGATAACAGCTCCTGCCACACAGGCAATGCAGTCTGGTGCCATTTCATGTTCTAATGGTGGTAGCAGGACAGAAGTGGACACTCCTAGCATGGAGACGACTGTGAGAAAGGGGGCTCACAACATGAATCTTGAGATTTATTTATTTTTATTTATTTTTTTGGCCGCGCTGCACGGCTTGCGGGATCTTAGTTCCCTGACCAGAGATTGAACCCGTGCCCCCTGCAGTGGAAGCGTGGAGTCCCAACCACTGGACCGCCAGGGAATTCCTGAATCTTGAGATTTAAATTGGCTGCCTTTCATTGCAAAGTGCTTTTAAAGTTTACAGGGGGTGGTTTTTCTGACCTGTGATCAGGCTGAGCCCTACACATTAGCAGCCCAAACTTGGCTTTGGGGCAACCTGGGGGTTAAGGTTAAGGTTGCCCTCCCCCACCCTGTTTCTGAGGTGTCCCTTTGCCTGTCTCTTCTAAGTGACCTAAAGAGGGAGGCAGGCACTTGAGGGTGTCATTCTCTCCTCCAACAAAATCTTCATCCCACCTGGGGCACTAGTCACCCTGCGGGACATGAGTGACCAACGTCTCCCTCTGCCCCCACTTGTCTCCTTTTCCCTGTCTCTCTCTGTCTCTGGGTGTCTCTTACTGTTCCTCATGGGGTGTCTCCTTGCAAGGCCTGTCTCTAAATCTCTCTTGCTCTCTCGGCTTCTCCCCATGTCTGCCCGCTGTGTTCTCCAGGCCTCGGAGCTGGGAATGACCTCAGCGTTTTACAAGTACATCCTCACCACCATGGTGCGTACCCCCTGCAGCCCCTGAAGCCCCCATCTCCCTCTGCAGCGTCTGCCCTGACATGGGCCCAGCCCCTCCCTCACCCCCTCTTCTCGGTCCCAGGACTTCCCCATCCTGCACCTGGACGGGATCGTGGAGGACTCCTCCAACATCCTGGGCTTCTCCATGTTCAACACCTCTCACCCCTTCTATCCTGAGTTTGTGCGCAGCCTCAACATGTCCTGGAGGGAGAACTGTGAAGCCAGCACCTACCCCGGCCCCGCGGTGAGCTCACACCCTCGCCCCCGGCACACAGGCACCCTGCACACAGACACTTCCGAGGCCCCTTCAGGCCTTGGCCGGTTGTGCTCAGAACCCTCCGGTGCCCCACTCGCTTTCTGAGAACATCCACGAGGCCTCACAGCGTGGCCCTGAGCTAAGTCTGACCTCTTTCTTCCTCTCCACCTCCCAAGCCGCTCCAGCCACATGGGTCTCCTCCAGGTGCCTCTGCTGCCCCAGCACATGCGCACCTCAGGGCCTGTGCACTTGCTCTTCCTGCTGCTTTGCGTGCACTTCCCCAGGGAACTAGCAATTCGCTCCCTCCTCTCCAAGTTACTGCTCAAATGTGCCCCTGTTTACAAAATTGCAAACTACCCACCTTTAGCCACCTTCCCTGCCAGATTTTTCTCCATAGCATCTACCTTTGCTTATCTAATCACCATGTGGCTTGCTCTATGTTTTGCTTAGAGGTATGTACAGATATTTAGCTTGTAAGTTCCGTGAGGGCGGGCGTTTCTATTTTGTTTACCATGGTATCCCCAGCATCTAAAACTACCTGCTCAGAGTAGGTATCCGATAATATATGTTGAATAAATGCAAACATACAAAAGATGCATATTTATGTGTATTTGTTCACAAACATCTAGCCATACACCAAGGTACTGAGACACTCCTACATGCACAAAAACTCACACAGACACTGAGCCTTGCAGTCAGACATGTGCGTGCAGGGCCATTGCACACATACACGGACAGGGGAGCATCCATCCGCACCCCACACCTACCCACCCAACACGGATATTCAGACCTTTGCCCCACCCAGCCAAGACGCACTCTCCTAGACACACTCCCATGTTGGCCGGCACCGCTCGGTGGCCAGTTTGTGTCGAGCCCTCCCTGTGTGCCAGGCGCTATTTTGAGCACTTTGCATGCATTGTCTCTCTTGAGCCCCACGTGAGCACTCGGAGGCAGAGATAACTGTCACCCTTCCTTTACAAGGGAGGAAACTGAGATTCTGAGAGACGTGTGGACTTGGCTCTCTACAGGAAATAGTAGGGCCGGGCCTTCAGCTCAGAGCCTCCCAAGCCCTGGACTCATAGCCGTTACACTCTCCTGCTTCCTGCACATCAGGCCCACCCTGTTTATAGATAAATAGGCATGTTTGTCCAGCCCCACCCACATAAATGTGTCCCCAGACACACTCAGACAGGGGCTGTGGCTGTCTCCCCCCACCCTCCATGACTCTACATCAGCCACAGAGACACACGGATTCCTGCGCCCACCGACATCCCCCTTGAGGGTGACAGCTGGCCGTCTAGGCAAACCCTCTCAGACGTGCCCTTCCCCGAACAGACACGGGCTGCACGCAGTCAGGAAGAGCTGCCCCCATGGCGGCGTGGGCAGCATGCACGTCTTTCCCACTGTCATCTCCGATCCCCTAGAAGACCCTCCTCGCTTCTGACCTGCGTGGTTTTATGTTCCTGGAGAGAGGAGAGTTGTCTCAGGGCTTGGGGGTGGCACCACGGGGCTTTGGGGCTCCCCTGGCTGAGCTGCATCTTTCCCATCCCTCCCCATCTCTGCCCTCCCCACACCCCACACCCCAGCTCTCAGCTGCCCTGATGTTCGACGCCGTGCACGTGGTGGTGAGTGCCGTCCGGGAGCTGAACCGCAGCCAGGAGATCGGTGTGAAGCCGCTGGCCTGTACGTCGGCCAACATTTGGCCCCATGGGACCAGCCTCATGAACTACCTGCGCATGGTGAGCTGGGAGCGGGGAGGGCCGAGGGGGCGTGGCAGCCTGCCTCCCGGGGGGGGGGGGGTGGTGCTCACTGTGTCCACCCCGCGGCCCCCCCCCGCCCTGTCCCCCAACCTCCAACCCCGGCCCCGCCTCCTGCTCTCCCTGGGCCTCACGTTCCCGTCTGTCTCTCCTCTCCCGGCCTTCCTCTGCCTGTCTGCGCTGCTCTTGCCCCGCTTCTTTGTTCCATCTCTTCTCGTTTGCTGGCATGTTGTCTTACTCGTTTAACTGTGGTCCTTCCTGGTCCCTCTCCCTCTCTCTCGTCTCCTCCATCTCTGTCTCTTCCCCTCTGGGCCCCTGCCACCCTTCCCTCTGCCCTCCTCCCGCCCTGCTAGGTAGAGTATGACGGGCTGACTGGGCGGGTCGAGTTCAACAGCAAAGGGCAGAGGACCAACTACACCCTGCGCATCCTGGAGAAGTCTCGGCAGGGCCACCGTGAGGTGAGCATCCCCAGGACGATGCCAGAGCCTGGATGGAGCTGGGGGCCGGGGCAGGGCGGGGCAGGGCCCAGAGGGCTGCGGCATCCTCAGGCGGGGCCTGTGCTGACAGTGCCCTCTCTGCCCCAGATCGGGGTGTGGTACTCCAACCGGACCCTGGCGATGAACGCCACCACCCTGGACATCAACCTGTCGCAGACGCTGGCCAATAAGACGCTGGTGGTTACGACCATCCTGGTGAGTGGCCCTTGTGGGGACAGGCGGTAGATGAAGGTGCCTTTCCTGAGCGGTGCCCCAGGCCAGTCCTAGTGAGGAGGAGGGATGCCTGGGCTGGCACGGCACACAGACCAGTGGGGACATGACCCAGGCACCCAACAACTCCTGACTGTGGCCGCAACATCACCAACCTAATTGCTGCTGGAGCAGCGGTGGGCACAGACTCTGCCATCAGAGCCAGGTCCAGCCCTGGGTACTGCCAGCCTGCCGATGCATGGCAGAGATGGGAACGACTGGCCTCATGAGGATCCCACGAGGCGGTACAGGTGGGGCGCCTCTCTCAGCGCCTGGCCCAGGGTAGGCCCCTGTAAATCACCATTGCTAGAGCAGTCGTTTTGTCACGTTTGCCCACCAAGTGTATTGACACATGCCAACTTATTTAATATCCATCTTGAAGAGGCTCAGAGAGGTGAAGTGACTTGCCCAGGTCACACAGCAAGTACAAGGCACAGCCAGGATGAATGCCATGTCTCTTATAAGGCATAGCCAGGATGGATGCTGCGTCTCTGAGTCTCCAGAGCCCAAGTCTTGACCACTGTGCTCTGAATGTCCAGTCCTCTCCTTCCTGAGCACCAGCCGTGGAGATGGTCCTCTAGCCCCTGGAGTGTCACTCCTGCATTTTACCAGACCAGAGACCGAGGTGCCTTCGTGTGTCAGCGAGGATATATGGAGCACCTGTTCTGCACCAGGCACTGTGCTAGGCCCTTGCAGGTGTCACTCATTAAACTTCTCAGCTAGTCGGTGAGGTTTGTCCTATCTTCCTCCTTTTGAAGGTAAGGAAACAGGTCACAGGGCTTGTCCCTGCTGGAGCTGAGTGACATGCTCAGAGCCCCTGCCCTCTCCGCTGCACCCTGCTGCTTCCTGCCAGGAGTCCAGGGAGGGGAGGCGCACAGGACCTGGGGAGCAGGAAGCTGCCTGAGCCGCTGGGCATCATAGCAGCTGGGTCCCTGGCCCGCTGGCATCCGTTGTCTGGGCGAAGCCCCTCGGTAACCGTGAGCTGGGCCGGCTGATAGCTGTGGATGCTGAGGTTGAGAGGATTACCCAGGTTCCGCAGGACGTCGGAGGCCCCTTAAAGCAGCATGTCACAGAGCTATTTCCTCTGTCCCTAGGGAGCTCCTGACCTAATGTGGACCTCCTCCGGGGGAGGGCCAGATGGCTTACAGATGGGAAACCAAACACTTCGTAACAGCCTCACTCAGGGGCCCTGAGGACCAGGCCAGGCTGGCTGGGAGACGGAGCACCTCTGCACGTGTGGGAGTGGAGCCAACCCCAGAGGCTTCCTGGGGTTCTCGGTGGGGAGCAGGGGCGGAGGTCAGGGAGGGGGTATCAGGAGAGCAGGGCTGTGACCCCCGGGGGGCTTCCAGTCTTTTCCCACACTTGTCTCCCGTTCTCCCCAGGGCCCCTGAGCCAGTGTTGCCCTCTTCCTGACCTTCATTCTTCTCTTGATGGAGTCATTCATTTGCTCATTCATTCCACAAATATTTACTGAAGCTGCCCTGCAGCCAGACCTCACACATATTCTGGAGGCGGAGGAATGAGTCCCAGGTGGTCCCGTGGCCTCCCTATCCTTGAGTGACCCTGCAGTGAGGATCCCAGTCTGATGGAGACAGACCTGGACACAATCATTCCCACACAGGGTAATAAGGGACCCCCACAGAAAGGAGGGGCTGCCTCAGCCTTCGAAGGCCTGAAGAAGGCTTCACAGAGGAGGTGGTGTTAGACAGGGCTTTAGAAGCCGTGTAGGAGTTGGGTGCACAGAGAAGGAGGGGCCTGGCCTTCCAGGCAGCAGGAACCACAGGAGCAGGGGGCCTCAGGAGGTGTTTGCCAGATCGGATGCGGAGGCAGCGGCCTCAGTGTGCACAGCCGGACCTGCCCATTCGTTCACTAACATTTTCAGACTTGTGTTTCTGGGCTGGGCCTGCTCCAGGCACTTGGGGATTCAGACATGAGTCAACCTGGCGCTGGGTGCCGGGGACAGGAAGCTTTCAGGGCTTGTCTTATTCCCTGCTCTGTCCCTTGGGCCTGGGGTGGTGCCTGGCACCTAACAAACATGGAGGGGTGGTGAGTGCTGTGACAGCGGTGGGGAAGGGGCTCTGGGGAACTTATCTATGCTTCTCCTGGTCGTTAGCGACCGTTAAGCAGGAAGGGGCAGGGCCAGATCTGGGTGTCAGAAAAGCGGGGCCCTGAGGGAGGCTGCAGGAGAGAGAGACGCCCCAGGTTGGGGAGGATGAGGCCTGAGCTGTCTGGGGCTGTGGGGACAGAGGGGATCTGATGTGGGATGTTGATGGGCTGGGCTGGGGGAGGGAGCAGGTGGGGTGGAGGCTGGGGCTGTCCCTGGGTGGTGCCCACACATCTGGAGCTGAGCGAGGGCGGGCTGGTGCCAAGACCGAGAGAGGTCCCTCAGGAAAGCTGGGGGTGCAGGAGAGGTGCCCCAGGGGATGAGGTTTTGCAGGGCCCTTCCCCAAGCCCCAGGCCCTTACCCCTCCCAGAGAGGTTCTCCCTTCATCAAGCTGTGACATCTCGTCCTGCTCTTTGGTGCCTCTGTGGTCAGACAGACCTCACTTGCATTCCTGGCTTTGCCTGAACCTCAGGTCATCCAACTCTCTAGGCTCCATACCTTCATCTGTAAAATGGGTCTAATAGTCCCACCTTGAAGGGCTGTGGGAGGATGGCATGAGATCAGCAGGTGCCCCTGGCAGTGTCCTGCTGAGAAGATGTGCTGAGCACATGTGAATCCCTTTTCTCTCCCCATCTGGCATCATCAGTAAGAATAGCAGTCGGGAATTCCCTGGCTGTCCAGTGGTTAGGACTCTGCGCTTTCACTGCTGAGGGCCAGGGTTCAATCCCCGGTTGGGGAACTAAGATCGCACAAGCCGCGTAGTTGGGCCAAAAAAAGTAAAGAATAGCCATCATCGTGGCCAGAGTCTTTGAGCTGTATGCTGAGCTCTTTGCTGGTGTTACTCGGCGTTCATGGCAGCCCTGAGGCAGGTACCGTTGTGAACTCCGATTTTCAGACAAAACTAAGGCACGGGAGGGTTAGGTGACGCGAATCGCGCAACTAGAGGATGGCAGAGCCCACGTGCTTCTACATTGCACCACACCACGTCGATTTCTGCTTCTTTCCAAGCCCTCGCTTCTGCGTTCTAGGCCTGGCCCTGCCGTCCGTACACTTTGTGACCTGGGTGGGTCTCTTCTCTCTGTCCTCAGCTTCCTCCTGTAAAATGAGGGAACTAAAATATTCATAATAAATTGAAGGGGGAAAACTAGATCGGGGTCCTTTAAACTGCCCTCCAGGAAGTCTTGGATATGGAATTGGGTCCTGGCTTCACAAAAGGGTCCAGGCAAGCAGCTTGTGAGGAATGTTCTAGAACCCACCCTACTTTAACATTTCTTAGTTTCAAGGGATTTTTATAGAAGTGTAACATGCATACAGAAACTTGCACAAAGCGTTAAGTGTACCACTCATTGAATTTGCAATAACTGAACACACCTGTGGGACCAGCTCTCCCACCCCCAGCTCTCCATATGCCCCTTCTGGTCTCTAACCGCCCCCCAGGTTAGCTTTGCCTGCTTTGAACTTCACATAAATGGCATCGTATTCTATGTTCTCTCTCTCATCTGCCTTCTTGTGCACAACACGTGTTTGTGAGATTCACCCATGTTGCTGCAAATAGTTTAGTCTCGTTATATGTCCTGTTATATGAACGAACCGCGATTTACTTACCCACCAAATTGACGTGCATTGAAGTTGTTTCTAGTTCTTTTGTTATTGTGAATTGTCCTGCTGTGAACACCCTACCACACGCCTTTCGGTGAACATGTATAGGCATTTCTGTCGAGTGTCTTTGCAGGAGTGGAACTGCTGGAGTTTTCCAGCCTTGGTAGATGCTGCCAAAGCATTTTCCAAAGTGGCGGTACCACTCCCCATTCCCACCAGCAGTGTGTGAAGGAGAATTCCAGTCGCTCCTCAGTTTTGCCAGTGCTGAGTATAGGAAGGTGCCAACCCTATTGTAGGTTTAACTTACATTTCCTTAACGACCGTGGAAGGTGACCACTTTTTCATTTATTGCCTATTTGGAACCTTCTTTTGGGAAGTCCCTGCTCAAATCTTTCTCTATTTTTAGAAAATTGGAATATCTGACCTTTTTATTGATTTGTAATCTATATGTTCTGGATATAAGTTCTTTGTTGGAATACGCATTGCAGAGAACTTCTCCCACTTTGTGGCTTGCCTTTTCACTCTTGGTGGTATTATTTTTGGCTGTGCCGTGCAGCTTGTGGGATCTTAGTTCCCTGACCAGGGAATGAACCTGGGCCCTCGGCAGTGTAAGTGAGGAGTCTTAACCAGTGGACGGCCAGAGAATTCCCCTCAATGGTATCTTTTTTTTTTTTTCCAATATGTATTTATTTATTTGGCCGCGCCAGGTCTTAGTTGTGGCATGCGGGATCTTTGTTGCTGAGTGCAGGCTCTTCGTTGCGGCGTGTGGGATCTTTAGTTGCAGCTTGTGAACTCTTATTTGCAGCATGCGGGGTCTAGTTCCCTGGCCAGGGATTGAATCCGGGCCCGCTGCATTGGGAGCACAGAGTCTTAGTCACTGGACCACCAGGGAAGTCCCCCCAGTGGTATCTTTTGATGAAAAGATTTTAAATTTTCCTAAAGTCCATTTTATACTTTTCTCCCCGCTTTACGGTTAATGCTTTTATTTATTTATTTATTTACATGCTTACTTATTTATTTATTTTTGGCTGTGTTGGGTCTTCGTTGCTGCGTGCGGGCTTTCTCTAATTGTGGCGAGCGGGGGCTACTCTTCATTGCTGTGCGCGGGCTTCTCATTGCAGTGGCTTCTCTTGTTGCAGAGCACGAGCCCTAGAGCGTGTGGGCTTCAGTAGTTGTGGTGAGTAGGCTCAGTAGTTGTGGCACACGGGCTTAGTTGCTCCACGACATGTGGGATCTTCCCAGACCAGGGCTGGAACCTGTGTCCCCTGCATTGGCAGGTGGATTCTTAACCACTGCACCACCAGGGAAGTCCAGTTAATGCTTTTAGAATTTAAGAATTCTTGGCATTTCCCTGGCGGTCCTGTGGTTAAGACCCTGCGTTTCCATGGCAGAGGGCATGGGTTCGATCCGTGGTCGGGGAACTAAGATCCAACATGCCACGCAGCACGGCCAAGAAAAAGAATTCTCTGCCTACCCCAAGTTCATAAAGCTAGTCTCCTATATGTTTCTTGAAAACGTAATAATTTTGCCTTTTACATTTAGATCTACAATCCACCTAGAATTGATTTTTATGTATTATGTGAGGTAGGGGGGATCAGAATACATTTTTTCCATATGGATGTTTTATTGAATGGTACCATTTATTAAAATGTTCATTCTTTCCCCCTTCAGCACAGTCTTACCATCAAGTATCCATTTATGTGTGGGTTTCCAAACTCTCCATTCTATTGTCTGTTTGTCTGTCTTTGCTCTAATACCACATTGTCTTAAACACCACAGTTTTATTTATTTTATTTATTTATTTATTTATTTTTAACATCTTTATTGGAGTATAATTGCTTTACAATGGTGTGTTAGTTTCTGCTTTATAACAAAGTGAATCAGTTATACATATACATATGTTCCCATATCTCTTCCCTCTTGCATCTCCCTCCCTCCCACCCTCCCTATCCCACCCCTCTAGGTGGTCACAAAGCACTTAGCTGATCTCCCTGTGCTATGTGGCTGCTTCCCACTAGCTATCTATTTTATGTTTGGTCGTGTATATATGTCCATGGCACTCTCTCACTTTGTCACAGCTAACCCTTCCCCCTCCCCATATCCTCAGGTCCATTCTCTAGTAGGTCTGTGTCTTTATTCCCGTCTTACCCCTAGGTTCTTCATGACCTTTTTTTTTTTCTTAGATTCCATATATATGTGTTAGCATACGGTATTTGTTTTTCTCCTTCTGACTTACTTCACTCTGTATGACAGACTCTAGGTCCATCCACCTCACTACAAATAACTCAATTTCGTTTCTTTTTATGGCTGAGTAATATTCCATTGTATATATGTGCCACATCTTCTTTATCCATTCATCTGTTGATGGACACTTAGGTTGCCTCCATGACCTGGCTATTGTAAATAGAGCTGCAATGAACATTTTGGTACATGACTCTTCTTGAATTATGGTTTTCTCAGGGTATATGCCCAGTAGTGGGATTGCTGGGTCGTATGGTAATTCTATTTTTAGTTTTTTAAGGAACCTCCATACTGTTCTCCATAGTGGCTGTATCAATTTGCATTCCCACCAACAGTGCAAGAGTGTTCCCTTTTCTCCATACCCTCTCCAGCATTTATTGTCTGTAGATTTTTTGATGATGGCCATTCTGACCGGTGTGAGGTGATATCTCATTGTAGTTTTGATTTGCATTTCTCTAATAGTTAATGATGTTGAGCATTCTTTCATAACACCACAGTTTTAAATTGTCTTAATACCCAGTAGGGTAAATCCTCCAGTTTTCATGTTCTTCTTTAGGATTGCTTTGGTTCTTTTGATCTTTTACATTTCCATATGCATTTAAATATCATCTCTAAAATTTTTTAAATATTTTAATATTAAAATTTTAAACTGGGGGCGGGACAGAAGTTAATTAAATAGGATTAAGTCGCATTCAGTTTAATTCTACACTAAATAGAATTCAAAGCGTGTGGGGAGGGGGGGAGTGAAAAAATCCTCCCCTACCCTCTCCAGTCCCCCATTTTTTTCCCCATCCTCCCAGATGTGTCTGAGCATGTACAAGCCCATACCCACTTTTTCCTTCACAAAGGATAGCATATTGTACACGTTGTTCTGTAGCTTGTTTTTTTCCTCTGAATAGATCTTATAGAGCTTGTTATTTTAGTAGTTGCCTGGGATTCTTTGATGACATCAATAATCTTTTTAACCTGTTCCAAATTAGGCTGTTTCAGTCTTTGTTCCTGAAACAAGAAATGTTGCCATGATTCTCCTGGACCTACATTTTTGTGTACAGGTGCATAGCCATTCGTAGGATGAGTTCTTAGAATCAGACTTAGCAACATCCCACTGTCCGTCTGCAATGCTGGGCTTCTGCAGAAGGTTCTTTTTGAAGAAATCTGAAAACCTTGGATTAGAGGCTTCTTAAAACCCTTGGATCTGATGGTCTGGGGCTGCGGGTTGAGTGCTAGATCATTGTTTTCTGACCTAGAGTTCTGTTCACAGGCCTCAGTGCCTGTTTTTGGCTCTATCAGCTGCCACCTGATCCTGAGGCCTCAAACCCAAATCCAGAACCCAGGTGCCTCAGTCTTGAATTTGAAGATCAGCTTGGCCTGGTGGGAGGAACGAGGGCTTTGGAGAGCACAGCAACTGGGTTTTGAATCCCAGCTCTGCCCAGTCTCCCCTTCCTACTGCCTGGCTTCAGCTGTGTGACCTTGGGCAAGACACCTGACCTCTCTGAACTTCGGTTTCCTCCTGTGTACGTCAAGAGGGCTGCATGAGCGCCTTCCAGCTCTAACACTGGGTGTTTGTCTAGAGAATTCCTGATTTCTGATTCTCTAGCTTTGATACCCGGCCAGGCCCCACCCCCCCTCTCTGTGTCTAGCTTCTCCCAGCTCTGCTCTTGTTTAGTCTGGCATAGGGCTTAAGAGCAGAGCTTTGGACTCAGCCTGACTTGTCCATCTCAGCCACTCACTACTTCACTTCTCAGGACCTGTGTCCCCATCTCTCAAATAGAGGTAATAATACTGACCTCCTACGCCGACAGAGTAGCTGTCACACAGCAAGCCCACAAGAAATGCTAGCTGCTGCTGCTATTATTAGTATTATCTCATTCCTATTCCTGGTTTCACAGTTTTGAATTTGAAAATGTGGCTTGGGAGAGAGAGAAAAGCTCTGACTTCCCTCCATCCCATCTCCCCTCAGCTCTGGGACTTTGTTGGGGTCCTGGAATCTAGTCTATAGGTACCTTATAGCACCTATCACTGTATAACAAACCGCCCAAAACCTGAAGGTTTCCAACAATAACGATTATTATTTCTCACAATTCTGTGGGCCAACTAAGCAGTTCTGCTGAGCTCACTGTGGTTGCATTCAGCTGGTGTCTAGGCTGGGCTGTTGGCCGGCACATCTCGGTTCACTCATTCTTCCTCATCCTTCAGCAGGCTGGCCTGGGCTTCCTTTTTTTAAAAAAATTATTTATTTATTTGGCTGCATCGGGTCTTAGTTGCAGCACGCGGGATCTTTTGTTGTGGCTCATGGGCTCCAGAGTGCGCAGGCTCAGTAGTTGCAGTGCGTGGGCTTAGTTGCCCCGCTGGCATGTGGGATCTTAGTTCCCTGACCAGGGATCAAACCCATGTCCCCTGCATTGGAAGGCGGATTCTTAACCACTGAACTACCGGGGAAATCCTTGGCCCGGGCTTCCTTACACTGGGGTCCCAAGAGATCTCTCTGAGAGCCCAGGCTCTGAAAGTCACACAGCACTACTTCCAACACATTCTGTTGTCCAAAGCAAGTCTCGAGGGCCGCTCAGACCCAAGGAGTGGAGAAATCCGCTCTATCTCTTGACCGGAGGAGCTGCAAAATACTGGGCATCTACCTCGGAGCTCAGTAATTTTGGGCTGAATGAATGAGAGGTGGCAGAGGTCACTTGACCTCTGTGAGCCTCAGTTTCCACATGTGTAAAGTGAGTCTAAGGATACCTCCTGTGGAAGGTCACTGTGAGGAATTTTTTTTTTTTTTTTTGCGGTACGTGGGCCTCTCACTGTTGTGGCCTCTCCCGTTGCGGAGTACAGGCTCCGGACGCGCAGGCTCAGTGGCCATGGCTCATGGGCCCAGCCGCTCCGCGGCATGTGGGATCCTCCCAGACCAGGGCACAAACCCGCGTCCCCTGCATCGACAGGTGGACTCTCAACCACTGCGCCACCAGGGAGGCCCTTTTTTTTTTTTTTTAAATGGTCACGCCACACAGCTTGCAGGATCTTAGTTCCCCCAGCAGGGATTGAACCTGCGTCCTCGGCAGTGAAAGCATGGAGTCCTAACCCCTGGGCCACCAGGGAATTCCCGCTGTGAGGAATTAAATTGATAAAATCCAGAGAACGCATACAGCACAGGGGCTGGTACTTCGCAGGTGTTCAATCCACATGGTAACCATATGGGTATTATTGCCAAAGCTCTTCGGGCTGATTCCTAAGTAACTCCTTTTATTCCTAAGTCCAAAGTGACACTGTACAAACAACGATTTAGACAATAACTATGTAAGATAAGTATCCCTTTTGTTACCATCATCTTCATATGCCTTGTCTTACTAGCACTTGGAATATTCTCTCTGCTTTTGTCCTTATTTGGCACAAAAAGGGTTGGTAAAGTTTGCTCAAACCCCTCAGAAATAAGCATCAACATAGCAAAACAGCTGTGGGCCAGAGATTGCAAACTGTCAGGTGTTTGTTTAGCCTGCAAAGCATTAAAAAAAAAAATGGTATTAGAATTTGAACTGTTGCTAACCTTTAGAATCAGGAGATTTTACAAAACAACCTGGGTTTCCAAATTCTCTTGACATTGGACCATCTGGCATCTCAGGCCTGCTTCCCTTGTGGCAGCATCGGGCTGGAGCTAAATCCTGGTGGGGCAGATCCTCTTTGATCTCTTGGTGGCTCATGAAGTCAGTTTAATGGGTCGTTATTGGTTGTGTAGAAAAATGAAGTACAGCAGGATGGAAAATAGGGTATATTCTGCCATAGTCTTAAGGGAAAGGACTGCTTTGTGGAACGAAGTCTAGTTACATGTGTGCAACTGTGAGCACACAGACATATGTGTATGACTTGGATTACAAGTAAAATATATATCTTACTGCGGGTTTTAGCCAAAAGTTTGAAAGTTTGGCACAATCTCCATCCAGTCTGATTCATTCAAGTTACCTGCCTCCCTTGTAGCCATTTGAGCTTGAGATGAGGTTGTCTGGTGGAGATCAAACCAGTTTCCTGCAATCTGCTAGGGCCTGGCAGGGTCCCCGTGCTTTTTCCCTGGTTCTGAGTATTTGTTTTTGTTTTGGTAGTTATTTTTAGTTTTAGTTTTTAAATTGAAGTGTAGTTGATTTACAGTGTTGTTAGTTTCAGGTTATACATATATAGGTATGTATATATACATATATTCTTTTTCAGATTCTTTTCCCTTATATCTTCTTACAAAATATGAGTAGAGTTCCCTGCGCCATAGAGTAGGCCCTTGTTGGTTATCTATTTTATATACAGCAGTGTGTATTTGTTAATCCCAGTCTCCTAATTTACATGCCCCCGCCACCGACTCTGAGCATTTGTAAGCAGGGGATGAAGGCAAGGACTCCGTCATCTCCACTCTGCGGCAGGTTCCTGATCTGGCTGCAGCCTGGGCCCTGGGACCCACGACCCAGCCCCCAGATGCCCCAGTCTCTGACCCCCCCACCCCTTCTCTCCTGCTTCCCCAGGAGAACCCGTACGTCATGCGCCGGCCCAACTTCCAGGCCCTGTCGGGGAACGAACGCTTTGAGGGCTTCTGCGTGGACATGCTGCGGGAGCTGGCCGAGCTGCTGCGCTTCCGCTACCGCCTGCGGTTGGTGGAAGACGGGCTGTACGGGGCGCCCGAGCCCAACGGCTCCTGGACGGGCATGGTCGGCGAGCTCATCAACCGGGTACGGCGGGGCCGGGGCTGAGGAAGGGGCCGTGGGTTGGGTGAGCAAGGGCGGGCGGGCGGGCAGCCAGTGGTGCCTCAGAACCAGCCTGGCGCATACAAGGGGCGGGAGCCGATGGTGCGCTGTGTCCCTGTGGCTGGTGAGCACCATGGGGCGGGCACAGTGGGGAAGAAGGGCGATGCATCCCTTCCCATGTTCCGCTTTCAAATGCTTCCCTCACGCCACCTTGGCTTAGTCGGTGCTCAAAGATGTGTTGAGTGAATGAAAGAGACGTGGAGTGGGAATTGGACAGACGTGGAGGAGATGGAGAAGGCTTCCTGTGAGAGGCAGGGATAGGGCTAGGCGGCCGGGACGTGCTCTGTGCCCAGCACCTGCCAGGAGGTGGACGTGGAGGCTGCCTGTTGCGCTCCCAAGGTCGCGCATTCAGTAGGTGTTTATTGAGCACCTAGTGTGTGCCTTGCACCACGCTGGCGCGGGATATAGTGGTGAGCACAGGGGACCTGGACCCTGCTCCCAGCAACTTAGGGCCCCACTGAGATGCAGAAAAGCAAATGACCACAAGACAGAGCCATTGGCTGATGGGGAAAACTCAGAGGAGGCACCCAGAGGCTCCTGACCCAGCCAGGCATCCAGGGAGGGCTTCCCAGAAGAGGTGACGCCCAAGCAGATTCCCAAAGAGTGTGAAGGAGTCAGCAGGGTTGGGGTGGGGTATGGGAGAAGGGCAATGTGTTTGATGGCATTTACAAACAGTGGGGGGTGGGTTGGGAACATGAGTAAGAACAAGTTGGGTGTGGGGCGTATTAGAAGAGCAGCTGGGCCCTGAGTGTGGGCAGGATTTGAATGTAGGTGAGGAGGGCAAGAGGCAGTGGGGTGGGGGGTGGTAGGCAGGGGTGCAGCGGAAAAAATATTTTGGAGTCAGACCAACCTGGGTTTGAGTGCTGGGGTGAGTCATTTCTTTCCTCGGAACCTCAGTTTCCTCTCCCTAGCATGGGGATAATGATACCTGACAGGTCTGTAGTAAGGTTACAGACACGCTGCACACGTTGCTTGTCATAGGTGGTTCATCTTTTTATTCCACTCATGAGAAGCCATGTGGGCGAATGCCCAAAAAAGACAAACAGGCCCCCAGCTTAGGGGCACGTCCAGGGCAGGTGTGTGGAGCCGGGACCTGTGGCCACAAACGGTCAGGGTGGCCTTGACATTGGACTTGGCTGACAGCGTCAGAGACTCTCACCCTCCTGAGCCCCTGAATGTCACCAGGAGAGACGCAAAAAGGCCACTTTGCTTGACAAGGATGTGTATCCCGTAAGGCACTGATTTTCGAAAGTTGTTTTGACTGCAGAGCCTTTGACTGCAGGGCCCTGGACAAAGCAGAGCTGCTCTGGGGGAGACAGAGGTTGGGGGTGTCCCCCGGGTTCTGGTGGCTCGGTCTCCCTCACCCCACCCAGCTGGCAGGCCCAAGGCACTGCCCTACAGGCAGCCAGTTGGTTGAAAGCTTCTGCCCTGGGTGGGTTCAAGAGGCTGAAGCCAGGGCCTGAGGAGACAGGAGGCAGGAGCTGGTGGCCGGACGCCCACCTCGCTGGCAGGCTTCCCTGTGACCTCATTGCCATAGCCTGGTCCCCAGTCTCATAAGCTCAGAACTTTTGTTCATCAGGGCCCCCAGAAATAAGACTCCAGGAGGGCAGCCCTCCCCAACCAAAGTCACCGTCAACTGGACATCTGTTTATTCAACTGGACATCTGTTTATTCATCAACAAAGAAGTCCTATTCACAGCTGTATGACCTTGGGCAAGAGTCTTAACTCCCTGTGCCTCGAGCCTTCCCTTAGGACTTGGTGTGAAGGTGCCTGGGGTGAGCATAGCAGGGCTGGGAGCTTTTCTCATTGGTTACTGCTCTTGTGGTCCTGAGTCCTGTTTGAGTCTCTGCTGAGCATTTGTTGTGTGACCTTGGGTGAGTTACATAACCTTCCTGTAAAACTGGGGAAATAACAAATGCTAGCACAGAGGACTGTTGTGAGCATGAAAGGAGTTAATCCATGTAGGGGCTTGGAACACGGCCGGGCAGGTAGTGGGTGCTGTGTGCCTGTGCTCTCTTTCTATCACTGTTAGTGTTATTCCTGCCAGCACATACATACATTCATGCGTTCATCCGTCCTCCAGCCAGCTAGTATTTATTGAGTGTCTACTGTATACCAGGCCCTGTGATACACCCTGGGGATTCAGTGGCCTGGCCTGGCCTTGCTCTTAGGGTTAAAGACTTTCGCCCCCGCAGCCAGAGGTCCATGGGATGTACCCCCTGCACACAAAGGGCTGAGCTGGCTCTCATGAGGAAACAGAATCATGGGGGCTGCTGGATGGCCTGCGGGGAGGTCAGGGGAGGCTGGAGAGGGCCAGGACTTGGTGACCGCCTGTGGCGGGGGCGGAGGAGAGAGGACGTGAGCGTTCCTTCTGTTTCTGGCTTGGGCAGCTGGGCGATGGCGATGACATTTAGGGAGAGAACACTGGAGGAGGAGCAGGCTGAGAGTGCAAAGGATGGGCGGAGTTTGGCCTCTCCAAGGCTCAGCTGCCTGCTGTGGGATGGCCAAGTACACTGAGCTTCGCACAGATACTCAGCACCGTCCTCGCGGCAGCGGCAGCTGCTGTTTGTGGACTTCACGCCACGTGCCAGGAACTTTTCGTTACTTAATTCTTCTGATAATCCTTCCTGGCCCAGAGGATCACTGCCCTCCTACCGATGTGAGATCAGGGGCTCAGTAGTGAAGGGACTTGCCCCCAGCACGCAGGGCTGCGGCCAGGTGTGACTGACCCAAGGCCTGTGTCCTTTCCAGACACCCAGCAGGTACTTGGGAAGCCTAGAGTGGTCAAGGTGGTGCTCACGCCGTGCCAGGCTCTTGTCCGAACTGTATGAACTTGTGTTAACTCCTTGACTCCTCACGGGCACCCCCTGAGGAAGGCCTGGTGTTTGCCCAGTTTTCTCTAATGGACAGAGTAAGGCACCAAGATACTGTCCAGCCCACACGGCTAGTGACAGGCAGAGCCAGGGCTGGCACCTCAGCAGGCTGGCCCAGAGCTGACAAGTGACTTCCAGATGGAAGACGGCCCAGGGCACCAGCATGCCCCCCAGCCACACCCCCACCCCCAACCCTGGGCCAGGCTCAGGGCTTGTAGGCCAGTCTGGAATTATGGTCCATTTATTCCACCTAGTGGCCACTGCTGGAATTACCTTTCTCCCCGCCATCACCACCGCGCTGTGAATTCAGGCCCCGCCCCTCTCACCAGCCTCCTCACGGGCCTCCTGGCCTCCCGTCTCTCTCCACTCCAGTTTGTCCTCCAGTAGGATCTTTGTACGAGGCAAGTCTGACCTATCACTCACAGTCTTTAGCTGTCACCCCCCGGGGCCCTCCGGTCTGGCCCGTAAGGACAGGGCAGATATCTTAGGTCGGGTTTCCAGGAAGCAGATTCCGAGGTGCAGATTAGCAGGCAGGTGTGTGCGGTGCCCTTGGAAAACAGCGAGTGGAGGAGGAGGCCTGGGCAGAGGGAGGAGTTGAGCTGTGTTGCAGTCATGACTGGGCCTCAGCCGTCCCACGGGCAGCTCTGGAGCTGGGATGGCCATCAAAGACATCCCCCTGGGCTTCCCTGGTGGCGCAGTGGTTGACAGTCCTCCTGCCGATGCAGGGGACACGGGTTCGTGCCCCGGTCCGGGAAGATCCCACATGCCGCGGAGCGGCTGGGCCCGTGAGCCATGGCTGCTGAGCCTGCGCGTCGGGAGAGGCCACAACGGTGAGAGGCCCGGGTACCCCCCCCACACACACAAAAAATCCCCCTGAGGTAAGGGGGAAGGCTTTTATGCCCCCCACCAACACGTCATTGGATGAGGGCTGTCCTCGGGGAGGGTCAGGACCTGGGGCAAAGGGATTCTTCCACCTACAGAGCAATCAGCCACCAACCCCTGGGGCCATGAGTGCCTGATCCGGAAGGAGGGTCTGGGCGGCCACCACGGTGTCCAGTACAGCTGTGGGCTGATTAGACGCCAGACAGAGCCAGCTTCAGGTTGCCCCCTTTCCCGTGTGGTCCCTGCTGAGCCACGTCATCTCTCTGAACTAGCGTCCCCTCTTGAAGTGGGAATGATGTTCCCTCCCTCACAGAGTTTCGTGGGGAGTGGGTGAGGGGGAAGCTGGAGGTCCCAGAACAGAGCCCGAGTTTCCGGGGCCTTGCAGGTAAGGAGTCTGGATGTTCTTGTTGTTGTTTTCTTTTCGGCCGAGCCAAGTGGCTTGCAGGATCGTAGTTCCCCGACCTGGGATTGAAGCCGGACCCCAGAATTGAAAGCACCGAGTCCCAACCACTGGACGGCCAGGGAATCAACCCCCCCTTTTTCTTTTATTTATTTATTTATTTATGGCTGCGTTGGGTCTTCATTGCTGTGTGCAGGCTTTCTCTAGTTGCAGAGAGTGGGGGCTACTCTTCGTTGCGGTGCCTGGGCTTCTTACTGTGATGGCTTCTCTTGTTGCGGAGCACGGGCTCTAGGCGCGCGGGCTTCAGTAGTTGTGGCTCACGGGCTCTAGAGCACAGGCTCAGTAGTTGTGGTGCACGGGCTTAGTTGCTCCACAGCATGTGGGATCTTCCCAGACCAGGGCTTGAACCTGTGTCCCCTGCATGGGCAGGCAGATTCTTAACCACTGTGCCACAAGGGAAGTCCCTTTTCTCCTTTTTGGATGTTATTTTTATTGTGTTATGAAGTCACTGGAAGGTTTTAAGCAGGGAACGTGCCATGATCTAATTTGTTTATTCTTTTTTTTTATTGAGGTGAAATTCATATAACATAAAATTAACCAAATTCAGTGGCATTTAGTATATTCACAGTATTGTGCAACCATCACCTCTATCTAGTTCCAAGACATTTTCATGACCCCCAAAGAAAACCCGAACCCATTAAGCAGTCACTCCCAATTCCCCCCTTCCCCAGCTCCTGGCAACCACCACTCTGCTCTCTGTCTCCATGGATTTACTTACTCTAGACATTTCATATAAATGGAACCAGCCAATATGTGGCCTTTTGTGTCTGGCTTCTCACACAGCATGATGTGCTTGAGGTTCATCCACGTTGTAAAATGATGAGTACTGCCTTTTCAGGGCTGACTAATATTCCATTGTATGGATATAGGACCTTGATTTAATTTCAAAATCATTTAAAAATGATTACTCTGGCTGCTGAGAAATAACTGTAGTGGACCAAGAGTAGAGACAAGGTGGTCCATTTCAGAGGCCTTTAGAAAGTGTGGAAGAGAGAAGATGCTGGCTTGTGCTCGAGTGGTAGCTGTGTCACGTGTACCACCAGGTGGGATGTGTGCCAGAGGGTGAGAGGAATCGAGTGACTCAGGGTTTGGCTAAGCAACTGGGCCAATGGCAAGGCCAGTTTCCACCATAGGGAGGATATAGGAGGAGAAGCTTGGTGGGGTCGGGGGTCGGGGGGATAGGGATTATCTCTGGGCGTGGGTCGTTTGCGATGCCTATTTGAAATTCAAGGGGGAGACAAAAGGATTTCCTTGTGTGACTGAGCATGAATTATTTACTTAACTTGTCCACTATTGATGGATATTTGGGTGGTCTCCAGTTTTTGCAGGCATAGACAACGCTACCATCAATTGGATTGGTGGGGGTATTCCTGAGGGATAAGTTCCAAGTGGTGGAAACACTGGTTCAAAGGGTATGAATGGTTTTTAAGTATATACTGCCAAATGGTCCTTCAAAAAGCTTCCACCAATTTATATTCCACCAAAAGTTCACGAGAATGTCAAATTTTCCACAGTCTTGCCAACAATGGGTATTATCAATCTTTTAAAAAAAAAACCTTTGCCAATCTGAGAGGCTAAAAATATCTCATTGTTTTAACCTAAACAGAATGTCACATGGCTGCATATTAACTCCCATGTGGATGTACTGTAATTTATTGAAGCATTTTTTATATTTAGTTGTTTCCAGGTATTTTTAGATGTTTGTTTGTGCTGTTATAAACAACCATAAGCAAACATCTTTATGCACGAAAGCTTGGCTTGCATTGTAGCTGATTAGGATTGAATCTCAACAGAATTACCAGGTGAAAGAGGAAAACCCTTCATATGGCTTTTGTTATATACTGTTGAACTGCTTTCCAGAAAGACTACATCAGTTTCTTTTTTTTTTTTTTTTCTTTTTTAACACCAGTTTCTATACAAGCTCCTTCTTGGCACTGAGGCTTTTGATGGATTTTTAGATATTCAGACAACCTCCTGTCATTTTCATAGATGGCAAGTCATTTTGATTTTTCCTGCTTTGTCTGGTGGACCACAGTAGGGCTTATGTGGCCAAGTGATAAATGGAGTCTGAGCCCAAGTTCCACTCAGAGTGGGCCTGATAGGCCCTTGGACTCACTCTGTGTTTTTCCAGGTCCTGGTTGTATAATTGGAATAAGCTTTCTGACCCGTGGAGTCAGGGTCATTACGGTAGAAAGAGCCAGTGGAAGTCCCTAGAACTCCCCGTTTCCCAGGATAGTAATCCAAAAGCAATTCTACATCCTTTGGAGGAATTGCAGAGATTAGTGCCGCCATTAACGGCTTGAAAGAAGCAGGGGTAGTGATCTCATCCCTGTTCAACTGGCCTGTTTGGCCCGTGCAGAAGGCAGATGGATCTTGGAGAATGACTGTGGATTCTTGTAAATGCAATCAGGTGGTGACTCCAATCGCAGATGCTGGCCCAAATGAAGTATCTTCTTTTTTTTTTTTTTTTTTTTTGCGGTACGCGGGCCTCTCACTGTTGTGGCCTCTCCCGTTGCGGGGCACAGGCTCCGGACACGCAGGCTCAGCGACCATGGCTCACGGGCCCAGCCGCTCCGTGGCATGTGGGATCTTCCCAGACCGGGGCACGAACCCGTGTCCCCTGCATCGGCAGGCGGACTCTCAACCACTGCGCCACCAGGGAAGCCCCAAATGAAGTATCTTTACTGGAGCAAGTCAACACAGCCGTGGGCAGGTGGTGTGAGCTACTGATCCAGGAAATGCTCTTTCTCCAAACCACTTTCCAAGGACCACCGGAAGCCAGGGGTATAAACCTTCAGTCTTGCCTTAGGCTGACATCGACTCTCTTGCTTTCTGCCATCATACAAACCAGCGGTCCCCAACCTTTTTGGCACCAGGGACTGGTTTCGTGGAAGACAATTTTTCCACAGACTGGCGGGGGGATGGTTCAGGCAATAATGCGAGCAATGGGGAGCCATGGGCAGCGACAGATGAAGCTTTGCTCGCCCGCCACTCACTTCCTGCTGGGGGGCCTGGTTCCTAACAGGCTGTGGACCGGTGCTGGTCCACGGCCGGGGGTTGGGGACCCCGATATAGAACACCGAGAACTTAGTCTCTTGATGCTGGTCCATCACATTGGCAACATTTTGCTAATCAGATCTTATGAGCCTGAAATAGCATTTAGTGAGGAGGTTGGCAATAAACCCACGGCTGATATCAGTCAGTCAGTGTCCAATCTGGAGACACAACAGCACCAGTTACTTGAACAGAATCATATCAGCTATTTTTGTTTGTTTCTTTGTTTTGTTTTGGTTTTTTGGGGTTTTTCTGACTGCACCTCGAGGCATGTGGGATCTTAGTTCCCTGACCAGAGATCGAACCCGTGCTCCCTGCAGTGGAAGTTCGGAGTCTTAACCACTGGACCACCAGGGATTTCCCCTCTTATCAGCTATTTGAACAGAGAGAATTTAATACAAAGAATCGTTAACTAGGGATTCCCTGGCGGTCCAGTGGTTAGGAGTCCATGCTTTCACTGTTGAGGTCCTGGGTTCAGCCCCTGATCAGGGAACTAAGATTCTGCAAGCCACGCAGTGCAGCCAAAAAAAAAAAAAAAAAAAAAAAAAATTGTTAACTAGATGTAAAGTTGTTAACCCACTAACTGAAAGAGTAAAAAGAAATCTAATGGATCCTGAAGGTAGCAGCTGGAGGAAGCAGCCACCACCCCGAGGGCTAAGGGGAAAGGGGAAGAAGTTGGAAAGATTAAACCTTAGAAACTCAGACGAGGGTCCCAATAGAGTTGAAACTCAGACCTTTGCTGTTTGTCTGGTATTGCGGATATTTGTTGGGTTTTTTGGATTTGAGCAACAACTTATACCTGGGTATAACTTGTGTGTGCTGCTTTAATCCCTTTACCAAGCAACCTGTAAGGCTTTTCATTTTGAGGGAGGCCCAGAGCATGCAAAAGCTCTGCAGCAGGTCCTGGCTTCACGCAAGCTGATCTGCCACCTGGGCCTGATGACCTGGCAGATCCCGGGAAGTGTAGAGTGCTGGTGGCAAATAGGGAAGCAGACACCAAGAGGTGACTCGCATGCAGACCTCTAGGGTTTTGAAGCAAATCATGCTGTTTTCTGCAGATACTATTCTCCTTTTGAGAAACTGCTCATTACCGGGCCCTGCTAGACACTGAACACCTACCCATGGACAGTGAGTGACCCTGTGACCTGAGCACCCATGTGACCTGGGTATTGTCATTTTTGCATCAGTCAGGGGTCTACCGGGAAACTAATCACTCCAGATATTTGTGGGTTTTTTAAAAATATTTATTAATTTATTTAATTTTTGGCTGCATTGGGTCTTAGTTGCAGCATGCAGGATCTTTGTTGCGGCATGCAGGATTCTCCGCTGCAGCGTGCAGGCTCCTCATTGTGGCCTGCGGCCTTCTCTCTAGTTGTGGCGCACAGCCTCAGTAGTTGTGGCACGTGGGCTTAGTTGCCCGGTGGCACGTGGGATCTTAGTTCCCTGACCAGGGATCAAACCCGCATCCCCTGCATTGGAAGGCAGATTCTTAACCACTGGGCCACCAGGGAAGTCCCCAGATATTCTTAACCACCGGGCCACCAGGGAAGTCCCCTAGGAATAAAGTTGCTAACTAGTTAACTGAGAGGGTAAAAGCTGAAGCCAGGGCAGGAATCAGCAGTTTTTCTGCAAGGGGCCACATGTAAATATTTCCGGCTTCCAGGTCGTCCTGTCACTACTCAACTCTTCCACTGTATGGAAAGCAGTTGTAGACAATACCTAAACAAGTGCGCCTGGCTGTGTTCCAATAAAACTTTATTTACAGAATCGGGCAGATGGTCTAGACTTGGCCTGAGGGCCGTAGCTTACACACCCTTGCTCTCTCTCAGGCATCAAGGAGGTAGCAAGGCAGGAAGTGGCTCTGTCTCAAGTTCTGAAGGAGCAGAGAAGAGCTGAAACTCGGAAACTTAGAGGAAGGGCTCTGTGGGGCGGAAACTCAGACCCCGAGGAGGGGGCACGCGCCAGCTGGTGCTGGTGCCCCAAGAAGGGCTGGGCGAGGCTGGTTCTGCAAGTGCTGGGAAGCTGCAGACTGAACTTGTCTGCTGCCCTGTGGAAGAAATGCTGCTGCCTTTGGTGCAGAAAGGCTGGGGACCCAAGAGTAGACCAGAAGGAGCAGGTAACTCTCCTTCCTCCAGCCTTGCAGCCTTCCTCTAGTGCCCCCTGTTGGCAGAGCCTGTCAGGGAGCTGATGGCACAGCACAGATGGTTTGCACAGAGCTGGTGTACAGGGTGGGCTGGGGCAGGGGGACAGTCACAAGTGCTTTGGTTGGTTTTTAGGCGTTTAGACAATCCCCCTGTCATTTCTACAGGTGGCTTATCATTTGGATTCTTCCTGATTTCATCCCAGAGATTAAACTGTCAGGGTTCCCTTGGGGAGGGAAGTCTTCTCTAAGGAACAGGTGTCCCTTTTGGGAAATGAAGGGGGAAGAGGAGGAGGTGGAAAGGGGGCAGGGGTTTCAAAGACTCTGAGAGGAGTCTAGAACTTGCAGCATTTAAGGATCTGTCTGTTCTCCATTCGGAATTCATCTCAAATCGGACCACCTCCTCTCCACCGCCACTGGCCCCGCCCCCAGCATCTCTGTGGGCATCTTTAGTCAGTTTCCACTCTTGCCCCTGTGGTCTGTTCTCAGGGTGGCCAGATCACGTTACCCTCCGCTGCTCACACCTTCTGATGTGATGTCCTCTGTTGCCCTTGGGGTAGAATCCGGCCCCCTTCCCCTGGCCTGCAAGGCCCTGCAGGGCTCTGGTCCCCACTCTGCTGCATTTCCCACCCCACCCCCGTTTCTGCTCCAGCCACCCTGGACACTGTCTTAGGTGCAGTGGGAAAGCCACCCAAGGGTTTTTAAACACGTGACTCTCATTTTGGATGGGGGGGTGTTATGAGCAGAGGCAGGGGCCCAGTGAGGAGGCTGTCCTTTGCCAGGACAGACCTGCTGTGGGTGCATAAAAATAAAGATTCCTGTATTAGCTGACATTGTTCCCAGCGATTCACATAGTAGTCACGAGAGTGGCAAGTGCACAAGAAAGGAGAAAACCAGGACTTCCCTGGTGGTCCAGTGTTTGGGACTCTGCTCTTTCACTGCCGAGGGCGCGGGTTCGATCCCTGGTTGGGGAACTAAGATTCCACAAGCGTGGGGTGTGGCCAAAAAAAAGGGGGGGGAACCCACTCCTTACTCTCAACACCCAGGAATTCCCAGGGGTAGGCTCTGAATCCGGTGTGTTCTGGGCCCTTGCCACACATGGCCGCCTCTGGATTCTGCCTTGGGGACGTGCCATCTCTCTCTCACCCTGCCGTAGTTGTTTCACCTGTGCTGTCTCTCTCTACTCTTGGCTAATCTTCTGGGTCTGTCCTCTTTCCCTGACATCGAATTGTCTTTCAGATCTCTTCTCTCCTAGACCCTGGATGTCATTTTGGGTCCACGGGATCTCTCCCCGACCTTGGTTTTGTTTTCAGCCTGTGCCACCTCTCTTTGCAGTATCTTTGGGGCCTGTGCCCTCTCTCCCCACCCCAGTTCTGTCCCAGTCTGTACCACCGCATGTGGTCTCAGTCTCAGCCCCTTGGGGGGTGAGTGTGTCCCTCCTCCCAGGTCAGTGATCCAGGACCTTGACTCTTATTTCAGCCCCAGGGGGAGGGCTCTACTTGAATTTGGAGTCAGTGCTGGGGCCCGGTTGAGCCCTGGGCGATGGAATCATTATGCCTGGAAGAGGCATCCTGGGAGCTGGGTTCCAAACCCAGGAGACAGCTCACTCCCCTCCCCCGCAATTTTACAGAGGACCAAACTGAGGCCCAGAGACATGGAAGCCCCTGCCCCTGGTCACCCAGTGAGCTTGGGGCAAAGCCAGGGCTCTCTACTCCCACCCCCAGCCCTTCCCAGCACCCTGCCCCCTCTGTCATGTATGTGCACACATGAGGCCACATGTTCGGGTGTGTGCACTGTGCCTCTAGGGAATGCCCCCCACGATGTCATCGCTCCTGTACAGGGCACGTGTTTGTCTGCCTGAGTCCATGTGGACAGTATGTCACTGGGTCAGCCTGTGTCTGGGCACGCATGTGTGGACATGGTATGGTGTGCATATGTTGGCGGTGTAGACCTGACCGTGTACAGTGCTCACGTGTGCAGTGTGTGTGTGTGTGTGTGTGTTTGTGTGTGTGAAGTGCCAGGTTTTTTCCCAGCCTGTGTCCTGCCCACAGCTAACGACTGGCTGACGTCCACTTGGGCAAGAGCGAGATGGCCCCTTTGGGTCAGGCATTCCATTGTGTCAGCCAGACCCCAGCACATACCCTTTTCTCTGCCATACCCCACCCACTACCCACCCTTCACCACTTCAGACCTGGACCCCAGCCACCCCTCCCCGACTCAAGACCACATGCAGCTTCTCCTGAGTTCATTATCTCAACTGAGCCAGGCATGGTCCTGTGTGTCAGGGGTGGCTTCATGCACACATCTAGGTCCCTGGTGTCTGCCAGGGGCAGGAGAGTGGAGGTCGTGTCTCTGCTTTATGGTCCCCAGCCCCTGCCTTTACTCCCTAGTGCCTTTTCCTCTCTGAGCCTCAGTTTCCACTTCTATAAAATGGGCCTAGTAGTGGCCCTCAGGGAGCTGTTAAGAGGATTATACAAGATAATCTATATAAAGTGGCATCTAGCATGGAGCCTGACACATAGTAAGCACTTGATAAATGTTACCTGTTCATTGTTCATACAGAAGAGAAAACCAAGGCTCCAAGAGGGTCCTGAGTGGGTCAGCGTCCAGGCATCTCAACTCCAATCTCAGGCTCTCTCTTCAGGACACCGACATGGTGGGAGTGGTGGGGGTCGGCGGTAGGTTTTATAAAGCAGGGTCTTAATGATGAACTTGACTGGGGAGCAGGAGAGATTGGATGAGACAGGGCAGCCGGGCAGGAGGGAGGCCACAGGAGCCGCTTACAGCAGACGTGAAATGACAAGGGTCCAATTGGAGGCCCGAGGTGCACTCTTTTCTTTTTTTTTTTTTGCGGTACGCGGCCCTCTCACTGTTGTGGCCTCTCCGGTTGTGGAGCACAGGCTCCGGACGCACAGGCTCAGAGGCCATGGCTCACGGGCCCAGCCGCTCCGCGGCCTGTGGGATCTTCCCGGACCGGGGCACGAACCCGTGTCCCCTGCATCGGCAGGCGGACTCTCAACCACTGCGCCACCAGGGAAGCCCCCGAGGTGCACTCTTGGAGCCAGTCCCCTGGCTCCTTCTGCTGTCCTCTCTCTTTGCCTCTCTCTCAGCTTCTGATATTCTAAGTCGCTTCCTCAGCGCGTTCTCTCTAACTGCCCATCTGTCTCCCTGGCCCGCCCATCTGCCCCCGCCCCGCTTTCCCTCCAGCAGAAGGCAGACCTGGCTGTGGCTGCGTTCACCATCACAGCTGAGCGGGAGAAGGTCATCGACTTTTCTAAACCCTTCATGACCCTGGGAATCAGCATCCTCTACCGCGTGCACATGGTACGGTTCCCCTGGAGACGTGGGGGTGGGGGTGGGGGCTGGTGCTGGGGCCGGACACCCAAGGGAGGCAGAAGCTGTGGGCTGGACCTCGGATCGGCTGGTGGGGCTCATGGGCCCTGGGGCTGGGGGAGGGGCTCAGGTCTGTGTGGCTCCGGCTGTCTCTCACTCCGTCTCCCACCAGGGCCGCAAGCCTGGCTACTTCTCCTTCCTGGACCCCTTCTCCCCTGCTGTATGGCTCTTCATGCTTCTGGCCTACCTGGCTGTCAGCTGCGTCCTGTTCCTGGCCGCCAGGTGAGTCCACTACCTGCTGCCTGGGAAGGAGAGGGCGGGGAGGAAGCACGAGCTGGGGTCTCCATGCCTGACCTTTCTGTCGTCTGTCTGGACCATCCTCGGCCTCCACTTGGGGCCTTGGATCCCCTGCACCCTCCCTTCTCCCTTTCTGGCCCTGTCTCTGTATTTCCTTCTTGTGGTTCTGACTTTTGCTCCGTGGTTCTCTCTGGGCCTCTCCCCTTCCCGTTCTTTCTGTCTCCCTCCCCTTTTGCCTGCACTGTCTCTGTTTCTCTCTGTGTGTGTGTGTCTCTCTCTGTCCATCTCTGTCTCTCTTCCCCTCCGTTTTTGTCCCCCCATCTCTTCTGATCACGGTGGCTCTCTCTTTCCTCTGTTCCTCTCCTTTTTCTCCCCATTCCCCGTGTCTCTCCACAGGCTGAGCCCCTATGAGTGGTATAACCCGCACCCGTGCCTGCGGGCACGTCCCCACATCCTGGAGAATCAGTACACGCTGGGCAACAGCCTCTGGTTCCCCGTGGGGGGCTTCATGCAGCAGGGCTCGGAGATCATGCCCCGGGCGCTGTCCACACGCTGCGTCAGCGGAGTCTGGTGAGAGGCTGCCTGTCTGCCCCAACCGGGGTTGGCGGAGGTGGGGAGGAGGGCGGGGGGGTTCTGAGGCCTGGGCCCATTCCCGTGTCCCACGCCAGCTGTGTGACAGGAAATGGGGTGGGGGCAGCTGAGCCCCAGCTCTGCCACTCACTGGCTGTGTGACCTTGGGTCTCCATGCCTCAGTCTCCTCATCTGAAAAACGGGGATAAAAATGCCCATGTCTCAGGTTGTAAGGATTCGGTGTGGCTAAGGGATGAGAAACTGCTTCTGCTGACCTGAGGGGTTATAATCAGGACAGTATTGGCCTTGTTACTGCTGTCTCAGACATTGCCTGGGCAGTCACAGAGACACTGGAATCCTTGAACCAGGACAGCCTTCACTGTCCAGACGCTGAGGCTGAGGCCCCAGACGGGGATACCTCCCTCAAAGTCCCACATGGATCCCGTAACTTTTTTTTTTGGCCCCACCTCGCATGGCTTGTGGGATCTTAGTTCCTTGACCAGGGATTGAACTCGGACCCTCAGCAGTGAACGCACCAAGTCCCAACCACTGGACTGCCAGGGAATTACCCAGACCCAGTAACTTATTTTGAACGGAACTTATTTTGCCCCCAAGACAAGCTCCAAGAACCTAGGTGTCAGAGAGCAGACACTGACAACTGGTGGTGTCTGGCCCATAGTTTAAAAGTTTTTGAATTAGTTGGCATTTAAAAATTGGGTAAATTCACTTACAAATTCAGATTTCTCTTTTTGTTTTGTTTGATTTTGGCCAATCTGCGTGGCTTGCGGGATCTTTGTTCCGGGGCACAGCAGTGAAAGCCCGAAATCCTAACCACTAGGCCACCAGGGAACTCCCCAAATTCAGATTTCTCACTTTTCTCAAAGATTTGGGAGATCTGGTAGTGCTCGGGTGACATTCCCACCTGGCGTTGATGCCTGTTCCACTGGCCTCAGTCCTCTCTCCCTCCTTCAGTCACTTTTTTTTTTTAATTTTTTTTTTGGGGGGGCTGCATTGGCTCTTTGTGGCTGCACGCAGGCTTTCTCTAGTTGCAGCGAGCAGGGGCTACTCTTCACTGCGGTGTGCGGGCTTCTCATCGTGGTGGCTTCTCTTGTTGCGGAGCACGGGCTCTAGGCACGCGGGCTTCAGTAGTTGTGGTGCACAGGCTCAGTAGTTGTGGCTCGAGAGCTCTAGAGAGCAGGCTCAGTAGTTGTGATGCACGGGCTTAGTTGCTCCGCGGCCTGTGGGATCTTCCCCGACCAGGGCTCGAACCCGTGTCGCCCGCATTGACAGGCGGATTCTTAACCACTGCGCCGCCAGGAAGTCCCCCTTCAGTCACTTTCTGGCCTGGCTTCCATAAGCACTCACATTTGCCACCCTATCTTTGAAATAGCAGCTGGGCTTGGTTGCAGTTCATATAACTCTTCTCAGCTCCTTTTCCTCATTAGAACCACAGAAAGCCAAGGAGCATGCTTAGGACAAGGAATATTCTCTGGTTTTATGGATTAGAAGATCGAGACCCAGAGAGAGGAAGTGGTTTGCTAAAGAGCATGCATTTTCTTTTCTTTTTTAAGATTTTATTATTTATTTATTTATTTATTTATTTATTTATTTATTTTATTGGCTGCGTTGGGTCTTCCGTTGCTGTGTTCTGGCTTTCTCTAGTTGCAGCGAGCAGGGGCTACTCTTCGTTGTGGTGCGAGGGCTTTTCATTGCAATGGCTTCTCTTGTTGTGGAGCACAGGCTCTAGGCACGCAGGCTTCAGTAGTTGTGGCACACGGGCTTCAGTAGTTGTGGCTCACAGGCTCAAGAGCGCAGGGAGATCATGCATTTGGCTAGACGCAGGGTTGGGCTGAGCCAGCCTCCCGCCCCAGTGCCACCCACCCCGTAGGCCCTGGGTGCCTCTCCAGGGCAAACTGAGGCATTGGGCCTTCTCCCCCTCAGTCAGGATCCATGCTCAGTAGTCATTCAGCAAGAGGTGCTTCTCAGGCCCTTCCATGTGCCAGGCACTCTGGTGGAAAATCAGTCCTCAAGAGGCAAAGGAACTGAGAATAAACAGATAAATAAACACAAGGACATCGTATTTTATGCCAAGAATATGTCCCGAAGATATTGTTTGATTCAAAACTTGTTTGTTCAAGACTAACCATAATGGTGGCAGGTTTTTCTCTTCCCCAGCTAAGCGAGGCTGACTACCATCTGGCAGTTGTTTGCAATTTGCTTGGTCCATTGGCTTTGAAACTTTTTGTTTGTTTGTTTTGGTTGCACCAGGTTTTAGTTGTACCAGGCGGGCTCCTTAGTTGCGGCTCCAGAGCTCCTTAGTTGCAGCATGTGGGCTCCTTAGTTGCAACATGTGGGCTCCTTAGTTGCAGCAGGGCTTTCAAACATTTTTTTTCTTTAATTTTTAAAAATTTCTGGATGTGCCGCGTGGCATGTGGGATCTTAGTTCCCCGACCAGGGATCGAAACCGTGTCCCCTGCAGTAGAAGCTCGGAGTCCTAACCACTGGACCGCCAGGGAGATCCCTAAACTTTTGAATCTTGATGATTTTTTTTTTTTAACATTTTGGAATTGGCATCATGTCAGGAGTTATACGCTGTATTCATTTCCTGTTGCTGCTGCAACAAATTACCAAAAACTGCGTGGCTTAAAAACAACAGAAATTTATTCTCTTATAGTTCTGGAGGTCAGAAGTGCAAAATAGATATGACTGTGCTAAAATCAGGGTGTTGGCAGGGCCAGTTCTTCTGGAGGCTTTGGGGGAGAATCCATTTCCTTGCCTTTTCCAGCTTTTAGGAGCTGCCTGCGTTCCTGGGCTTGTGACCCCTTCCTCCATCTTCAAAGCCAACAGCATAACATCTTCAAATCTCTGTCTCTGACTCTGACCTCCTTCTTCCACATAAGGACCCCTGTGATTCCATGGGCCCAACAGGATAATCCAGGCTAATGTCCCCATCTCAAGACTCTTAACTTAATCATATCTGCAGAGACCCTTTTACCCTGTGAGGGAACGTACTCACAGTTCCAGGGATGAGCATGTAGACATCTTTGGGGGGCAAGCCTTTCTTCTGCCTACCACACCCCCCAACTAAACTTCATTAACATTTCCCCCCCCCTTTTTTTTTTTTTGCTGTACGCGGGCCTCTCACTGTTGTGGCCTCTCCCGTTGCGGAGCACAGGCTCCGGACGCGCAGGCTCAGCGGCCATGGCTCACGGGCCCAGCCGCTCTGTGGCATGTGGGATCCTCCCGGACCGGGGCACGAACCCACGTCCCCTGCACCGGCAGGCAGACTCTCAACCACTGCGCCACCAGGGAAGCCCGTATTAACATTTTTAATATAATGATGTATCAGATGTATGTAAACTGTGCTATTAAAGAACCAAACTGTGCAGTGAAAGAGAACAGTAGAGAATGAGGGTGCTCAGGAAGGGCCCCTCTGAGGAGGTGCCATCTAGGCTGTTTCATCTGAAGGTTCAAACAGGCATGCCTGCCAAAGAGAGGGAGGCGCATTCCAGCCAGGCACGAGAGGGACGCATGTGTGAGGAGGTGGCTGAGAGGGCATGAAGGGACCCGCTGTGACAAATCTGGCCGAGTCCCCCAGTCAGGTGGGGGACCAGTGGCCAGCTCTCTACAGCCCATCCCTTCTGCTCCTCAGTCAGGGACCCTCTTCCCCAGCTGGGCGTTCTCTGCCCCTTCCCATCGCCGTCACCCAGGAAGCCCCCAGTCATGCCCCCTCTCTCACTGGTGCCTTTGACCCCAGGCTAACTCTTGTCTCCACCCCGAGTCTTCCCCCACATTCAGTCATTCAACGGATGTTTCTTAATCTCCAGGTGTGACCTTGGCCTGGTGATTCAGCAAGCCAGGGCTGGTGGTAGGGCTATGGGGGTGGGTGCCAGTGCTCTAGGGACTTGGCCGCCACCTGAATAGCAGCAGCTTGGCCAGAACTCCCCTCCTGGGCCCCTCATCTCATGTCCACACGGGCCATAGCCTCCTGCTGCCACACCCAGGGGCTCGTCATGGTTCAGGAAAGCTCTGCCTTGGAAATCAACGTTTCTTTTCTTTTCTTTTAATTAATTAATTTATTTTTGGCTGCGTTGGGTCTTCGTTGCTGTGCGTGGGCTCTCCCTAGTTGCGGCGAGTGGGGGCTACTCTTCGTTGCGGTGCACGGGCTTCTCATTGCGGTGGCTTCTCTTGTTGCGGAGCACAGGCTCTAGGCGCGTGGGCTTCAGTAGTTGTGGCACGCGGGCTCAGTAGTTGTGGCTCTCGGGGTCTAGAGCACAGGCTCAGTAGTTGTGGCGCACGAGGCTTAGTTGCTCCGCGGCATGTGGAATCTTCCCGGACCAGGGTTCGAACCCGTGTTCCCTGCATTGGCAGGCGGATTCTTAACCACTGAGCCACCAGGGAAGCCCTCTGGAAGCAATTTTTTTTTTTTTTTTTTTTTTTTTTTTTTTGCGGTACGCGGGCCTCTCACTGTTGTGGCCTCTCCCACTGCGGAGCACAGGCTCCAGACGCACAGGCTCAGCGACCATGGCTCACGGGCCCAGCCGCTCTGTGGCATGTGGGATCCTCCCGGACCAGGGCACGAACCCACGTCCCCTGCATCGGCAGGTGGACTCTCAACCACTGCGCCACCAGGGAAGCCCTGGAAGCAATTTTAAACCCAAGGAATCTGGCTCCAGATTCCATGCTCCCAGCCCCTCCACTAGCCAGCAGTCAGCCTTCTAGATGCTGGGGTCACTGAGGGGGGCACCACCAGTGGGGCGCATGGCCACAGGGGCAGGGTGGCGGTGGTGGCTCCAACCTGCAGCTCACCCCTCCCACCCCTCAGGTGGGCCTTCACCTTGATCATCATCTCCTCCTACACGGCCAACCTGGCTGCCTTCCTCACCGTGCAGCGCATGGAGGTGCCCGTGGAGTCAGCCGACGACCTGGCGGACCAGACCAACATTGAGTACGGCACGATCCACGCTGGCTCCACCATGACCTTCTTTCAGGTGGGGCCCCCGGAGCCACCCAGGCTTGGTTTCGGGATCCCCGCTGTGCACAGCAGCTCAGGGTAGGGCAGTGCATTCCTCAGAAGGTTCCCGCGGGGCCCCGTAGGAAGTAAGCTGTTCCGTTTGGCTTGGACGCAGGTCTCCCTGAAGCAGGCTGGGCCCTGGGTATATATGGTTGAGCATCTGCTCCCAGCTTCTCTGAATAAGGCCTGGGAACACTGGGAAGACAGGGCTGGGTGTCAAGCTGAGCCGAGGCCCAGGGGTGGAAGAGAGAAAAAGGGTTGAAAAACAGGCTGTGGCCCCTTCTTCTCAAGCCTTCGGTGCTCAGGATCCTCGCTGGGCTGGTGGGTGTGGGGTTGGCTTGGATCTGGCCTTGAGCAGTCTGTCTGTCTTGTGTGTCTCCTCTGTCTTCGGCCCTTCCTGTCTTCCTCTGGTCTCCCCGCTCTCTCGGGTTGAGAGAGACTTTCTAGAGGGCAGGGGACAGGACTCAGGGGAAAGGCAGGAGTGGAAAGACCCTCACCCATCTTCCCCTCATGCGCCCTCTGCCCAGAATTCACGGTACCAGACGTACCAGCGTATGTGGAACTACATGCAGTCGAAGCAGCCCAGCGTGTTTGTCAAGAGCACAGAGGAGGGCATCGCCCGCGTCCTCAACTCCCGCTACGCCTTCCTGCTCGAGTCCACCATGAATGAGTACCACCGGCGCCTCAACTGCAACCTCACCCAGATTGGGGGCCTCCTCGACACCAAGGGCTACGGCATCGGCATGCCGCTGGGTATGGCGGCAGTGGGGCGGGGTGGGAGGCCGTGGGTCCCCAGGCAGCTGAAACCAAGCTGTGTGAGCAGCCCAGGGAGTAGGCCAGGCCCTTCCCGAGCAGGCTGGGTGTGCTGCGTGTGGCCTCCTAGCTGTGTGGCCTTGGGAAGGTGATGCCGCCTCCCTGGGCCTCTGCGCCCTCCACCTGCCTATAAACAGGCCTAGGAGCAATCAGCTCCAGCCCTGGAGGGCTGTTGGGAGAACCCGGTGGTACTGTGCACAAGTCAGTGCGTGTGAGCCGTGAGGCTTGCTGCCTTCCCCCGTGGGTCCGAGGGCCCCTCGAGGGTGAGGACCTGGTTTTATTTACTTCATATTCTCTGCACCAAACCCACAGCCTGGCTCAGAGCAGGTGCTCCAGCAACATAATGGATGTTGCTGGATGGGTGGAAGGGAGGGAGAGAGGGAAGGAGGGAGGGAGGAAGAATGATGGATGGATCTGCTAGGGAGGCTTGGACATGCTTTTCCAGGGCTTGGTGCTGGAAACTCACCACCAATTTTGCCACCAAATTTTGGCATTTTGGCTTTTAAACCCACCTGTATTCTGATGACCACTGCATTTCTTAGCTATGACTACATAACAAATTACCCCAAATCTTAGCAGCTTTGTGGTAGGGTCAGTGCTGTATCAGGGAAGCAGTATAGCCTGGTGCTTTGAGGGACAGGCTCTGGAGTCACAACAACCTGGATTCAAATCCCAGCTTCCTCCCTGACTCAGGCAAGAGTGTCACCTGTTTCATGCAGATAATGAGGGTGGTAACACGTGCCTCACAGGATTATTGTGAGACTTAAATACAGTTCTGTAGGCCAAGGGTCTGGCACATAGTAGGTGCCTGATAAATACCAACCACCCCACTTGCCTGTATCCCTAGTTCCTGGCACCTGGTAGATGCTCAAGAATTATAGTAGTGAATGAAGAAATGAGTAGAGGGTAGAATATGGGTGGGGTGTTTGGGGCCCAAGGATGGTTTAAGGGGAGGATCTGAGGGTAGAGAGGAGAGAGGTGGTCCAGGGTTGGGGCCACGCAGAGGAGAGGTGTGGCTGGGGATTCGTTCACTTGGCAGATCTGATGCCCTACTGTGTGCCAGGACTGCTCTGGGTGCTCTGGGATGCCACAGCAGGGAGCTAGCTGCTCAGCCCCCACCTCCAGCCGTCTACTAGGGGTGCAGACAGACAGTAAACACGTAGCTTTATAATGTGATGTCAAGCAGTGCCAACTGCTCTGAAGTAAGTAAGGGGAAGAATGGACAGGGAGTGGGGTGCTTGCCGTCATTTTAAATAGAGTTAGATGGGCTTCCCTGGTGGCTCAGTGGTTGAGAGTCCGCCTGCCGATGCAGGGGACATGGGTTTGTGCCCCGGTCCGGGAGGATCCCACGTGCCGTGGAGCGGCTGGGCCCGCGAGCCATGGCTGCTGAGCCTGCGCGTCCGGAGCCTGTGCTCCGCAATGGGAGAGGCCACAGCAGTGAGAGGCCCAAGTACCGCAAAAAAAATAAAAATAAAAAATAGAGTTAGAAAAGAGCCCCTGAGGCACCCTGTGAGCAGAGTCCTGAGTGAAGTGAGGGAAGGAACATTCCAGGCAGAGGCAAAGGTCCTAAGGGAGCCCCAGGTGGTGGGACCAGTGAATGCAGAATCTTGTTGAATATTTGAAGATTTTTTTTTTCTAGCTGCAAACAGAGCCATTGGAGAGTTTTAAGCACCAGAGAGGTGTGATCTATGGCTATGTTTCTGAAATTGTCCCTCTGGCTGCTGTGTTGAGAAGAGCCTGGCAGGGAGAGAGTGAGGGGGGGCCACAGGGAGAGGGACCAGTGACAAATGTGACAAGTGGGGGCTTGGCCCAGGGCTGGTTGCAGGGGAGGTGGCGAGCAGTAGTCAGATTTGAAGGTGGGCAGGGAAGGTGCTGGGGATGCGGCAGAGCGGGGAGGAGAGCAGCTGCAGAGGAGAGGGAACATCTGGGGTTTGGGCAGGCAGGGCTCCAGGGTCCCGATGACCGTCCACCCCACCGTGTGCCCGGTCCAGGCTCCCCGTTCCGGGATGAGATCACACTGGCCATTCTGCAGCTTCAGGAGAACAACCGGCTGGAGATCCTAAAGCGCAAGTGGTGGGAGGGGAGCCGGTGCCCCAAGGAAGAGGACCATCGAGCTAAAGGTCAGCCACCCCTGCACGCCGTGCCCTTCCCAAAGGCCCCTTGCCGCCCCTGGCCCACACAGCCCGACCCCTGGCTCTCCCCCTCCACCCCCAGGCTTGGGCATGGAGAACATCGGCGGCATTTTTGTCGTGCTCATCTGTGGCCTCATCATTGCTGTCTTCGTGGCAGTCATGGAATTCATATGGTCCACGCGGAGGTCGGCAGAGTCAGAAGAGGTGAGGGGGCTGGCGAAGGGTGTGTGGGAAGAAGTGGGACCCCAGGGGCAGGGGGTGTGAAGACTATGGCATTGGGAGCCATTACTGGAGGATTGAGAGGGTTGGGGGGCTGGGAGCTGGGGACGTGAGAGGATCAGAGCGACTCCAGGGGTCCAGGAGGTCCATGAAGAGGTGACAGCAGGGAACTCCCTGACGGTCCAGTGGTTAGGACTCTGCACTGTCACTGCAGAGGGCCCAGGTTCGATCGCTGATGGGGGAAAAAACTAAGATCCCACAAGCCGCGGTGCGGCCAGAAAAAAAAAAAAAAAAAGAGGTGAGAGCAGACGGAAGACCGGAGAGAGGGTCCACGGACATGAGGAAGGACGGGGGGGAAAAGGGCGCAGGCAGAGATGAGGCTGCAGGGGAAGGAGTGCGGAGGGGCAGAGAGAGAAGGATACGGGGAAAGAATGAGGTGGTAAAGCACGAAGAAACGGGAGGAGAGACGGGGCAAGGAGAATGCAGCGGAATGCGACAGCAGGAAGGCAGACTTGCTGGCTGGTCTCAGCCCATACGCGGGCATGGTGGTCCCCAGCCATACTCCTGCAGTGCTAACCCCGCGGGCCCCCGTGCTCCTCCGCGATTCCAACCTTTCCCTCTCTCTGCCAGCCTCCAGCCCCTCCTCCCCCTCCTTGCTTTGAGCCCATGACCTTGCTTCTACTGGCCTGAGAAAAGCAGAGGAGTCGGAAAGCATGCCAAGCCCCACCTCTACATCCAGCGACCCTCCTGCTTTCTCCACTCGCCCCGTTAGTGACTCTAGATGAACATCCACACTTCTCGCTAAGGCTTCTCCACATGCGCCCCGTCTCCTCCTCTCTCGCCTTCCCAAGGACATTCCTCAGCTGTTCTCTCCTTCCCTCCAGCATCATCCGCTTTTCTCCCTCTACTGGATCAAGCCCGGCAGCATACAGATGTGCTGTCATTTCTCCCATCTTCAAGGAACCCTCTCTGGACCCCATTTCGCCTCCTAGTCACCACCCCATTTCTCCCCTTCTGTTGTAGCCTTGACAGGGTGTGTCCCTCTGCTGTTTCCAGTTTCTGTCCTCCCATTCCTTCTTGGACACACTCCCATCCAGCTTCTGTCCCCACCTCTCTTCTGAAGCCAGTCTTGCCACCAGTGACCTCCGCATCTGAAATCCAGCGCCTGAGTCTCCGGCCTCATCATCGTGAGGCAGCCATGGGCTTCAGCACAGCCGATCACTCCCTCCTCACAACCCTCTCTTCCCTGCTCCTGCCTCATTTTCCTCCTACCTCTCTGGCACTGTTTTGTTGGGGCGCCCTAGGGCTCGATCCTTGGACTTCTTCTCTTCTCTTTCTCCATTCTCTTGGCGATCCCATCCAGCCAAATGGTTTGTAAGACCATCTGTGTGCTGATGACTCCTGTATTATTTATCTTTTGCCATGTAACAAATTATCCCCCAATTTAGCAACTTAAACCAGCAAACTTCTATCAGTTCACAGTGTCCATAGGTTAGGAATCTGGGAGCAGCTTAGCTGGGTGGTTCTGGCTGCCCAGTGTCTCTGGTAAGGTCATGGTCATGATGTTGGCTGGGGCTGCTGTTGTCTGGAGGCTCGACTGGGGCTGGAGGATCCACTTCCAGGATGGCTCACTGTCTCAAAATGTACCTGTGGGGTTTTAATTTATGGAAGTGACTGAGCAGAAGAGGCCAATGCCAGTGAAAGAAGAATTTATTACTTATATTACCTGACAGGAGGGGGCCTACCACGATAGGGCCACAAGGAAAGCACCAGATTTGGTCAGGAGGCAGAAGAAGGGAGAGAGAAACCTAGGGCAGAGCCTTTATTGGGGTTTCCATGAGAAAGGCAAGGCAGCTAAGGAAACGGCTTAGGACTGGGCAGTGTGAATACTGTCAGCAGGCTCTGGACTAGTGGGGTGGTCTCTAATTGTCTGGTACCGGCCCTGGGTTGATTTAGGGCAGGGGAAATATTGGCTTGGTGTGTGAGAGTCAGATAAAGGGGGCGTATAGACTCAGGATTGGTTGGTTTTCATGTGAAAAGCAGGTTCCCAGCCCTTTGCTATCCCTAACAATTGGCTAGCTCTGGGAGGGCAGTCTCTCCCTGGCTAGCAAGATGTTTCAGATGTCAAAACATCCTAAGATAGAGAGAATAAAAATACACTCATTCACATAGCCGTTGGCAGGAAGCCTCAGTTCCTCACACAGGGACTTCTCCGTAGGGCCGCTTGAGTGTCCTCATGCCGTGGCAGCTGAGTTTCCCCAGAGCGAGTGATGCAAGAGAGAGTCAGGAAGAAGCCAAAATGTCAGCTGACCTAGCCTTATTCTGTTGGTCACACAGTGAACCCCATACAAAGGCAAAGGGGAGTACACAAGGGTGTGAGCACCCCAGGGGCAGGATACGGAGGCTGCCTACCATAACCCTCAAATGTGTATCCCTTACAGGGACCTCTCCCTGAACCCACGTTTGTAAATTCAGCTCCATACTTGACATCTCCACGTGGATGTCCACCAGGTAGTACGTGACATCACGTGGCCAACACAGAGCTCCTGCCCACCCATCAGGCGGTGCCATCATTCCAGTTGCTCAGGCCAAAATACGTGGAGTCACCCTTCACTCCTCCCTCTTTCTCACACCCTCTATCTGATCTCTTAGCAAAAACTGTTGGCTCCACCTTTGAAATATACCCAGAAATCAACCCCTTCTCACCTCCTTGGCCACCACCACCACTGTGGTCCAGCCACCGCCATATCCCGTCTGGTGATCGTAGCAGCTTCCTAGTGGGTCCCCTGCTCTTGCCCTTGACCTCCCTACAGTCTGTTCTCAACACAGCTCCAGAGTGATCCTGTGAAAGCACAGCAGTCCTATGCTTAAAACTCTCTAGTGGCTCCCGTCTGGCTCAGAGTAAAAGCCAAATCCTTACAGTGGCCTCTGGGCCTTACACAAGCCGGCCCCCATTGCTCCCCTGACGTCATCTCCTCCCTCTCCCCTTTGCCCACCGCACCTTGGCCACCCTGACCTGCTCCACATTCCTGCAGCACCTCACACCTGTATCCAGCTGAATTGTCTGCCTTCCCTCCTGCCAGGCCCCACGCAGCTCATCCTGCACTGCCTTTGTCTACTTGCAGGTCCTCTTCTCAATGAGTCTCCCCTAAAGACCCGCCTCAAAATTCAGCATCACTCCCCACCCACACCCCCACCTATTTTCCCAATTTAATTTTTCTCCAAAGCCCTCATCACCGTCTAACGTACAACTTATATTTACATATTTATGTTTTGTCTCTGCACACTGGAATATAACCTCCATGAGGGCAGGGACTTCTGTCTGTTTTGTTCTCTGCTGTATCTCCAGTGCCTGAAACAGTGCCTGGAACACAGTAGGCGGTCAGCAAATACATCTGGCAATAGTGCGTGCGTGAATCAGTGGCCGAGGATGGAGAACGAGTACGAGGGAAGGACTAGAAGCAGTTAGAAACTTCCGAGTGAAAAGGCAAGAGGAAAGAGTAGGAAGAGGGGAGCGTGGACCGGAGGTGAAGGGCAGATTTAAGAACAAATCCAAAGAAGAAGGGAGACGGGAGCGAGAGGTGGAGGAGAGGCAGGAGTTGAGAGGTGGAGAGACGAGACAGGAAGAGCACGGGGTAATAAGGGGACTGTGAGGGAAGAGAATGGGAAATGAGGAAAGGGTGGAAGGAAGAGAGGAGGTGAAAGGGCGTGCAGGAAACAGAATGCGAGGTGGACACAGGGGTGGGGCAGGGAGAGCAGGAGGGTGTGGAGAAGGTTGCTGAGAGGCAGAGGGGAAAGGAGGGGGGAGGGGCGGCGGCAAGGAGGTCGCAGACAGTGACCACCGCGCCCCGCGCCGCCCCCAGGTGTCGGTGTGCCAGGAGATGCTGCAGGAGCTGCGGCACGCGGTGTCCTGCCGCAAGACGTCGCGTTCTCGCCGGCGCCGGCGCCCGGGAGGCCCAAGCCGGGCCCTGCTGTCGCTACGCGCCGTCCGCGAGATGCGCCTCAGCAACGGCAAGCTCTACTCCGCCGGCGCGGGCGGGGATGCGGGCAGCGCGCACGGGGGCCCCCAGCGCCTCCTGGACGATCCGGGGCCGCCCGGCGGGGCCCGGCCCCCCGCCCCCACCCCTTGCACCCACGTGCGTGTCTGTCAGGAGTGCCGGCGCATCCAGGCGCTGCGGGCCTCCGGAGCCGGCGCGCCCCCGCGTGGCCTGGGCGCCCCCGCTGAAGCCACCAGCCCGCCCCGGTCCCGGCCCGGCCCCGTCGGCCCCCGCGAGCTGGCCGAACACGAGTGATCACGGGCGGGGCCGGGCGGGCGACCGGACTGACCGCAGGGACTGGGCTCGCCCCAGGCCCCGGCCGCCCTCGCTTCCCTGGTGGGCGAGGGACGGGACTTGTGCCCCCGCGCGCCGGACGCCGCGATTTTGCCTTCGGTTCCCGATGAAGTCTGAGGCTCGGCTCCGGAACCTGCCTGCGCCCCCTAATGGACTCGCCAGAGGGTGCCGCGGACACCCGCACTCCGTCCCCCACTGCGAACAAGAGGAGCGCAGGAACCGAGGACTCCAGGGGCCGAGGACTGCAGGGGCTGTTCCCGGAAGCGGAAAGCAGTTCGCGGGGAGAACCCCATCCTGGGACTGCTCGGGCTCCCCAAGACTTAACGCAGCCCTCCCCACTTCTGGAGAAGTGGGAGGCCTCTGGACAGATGGGTGTCCCCTGGTGCCCCTCGACTCTTCTCTTTCTCTCTTTTTTTTGGGGAGAAACCTCGGAATTTCTATGAGACCCCCACAGGGAGGGGGTCAGTTGGGCCCCCATCCCTCCCCCTGCCACACCCCAGTCCCCGTTGGAATAAAAAAAGAACAAAACCCCAAAACTGGGGATACCCGGGTCTCATTTCCTAGGGGTGCGAGGGCACTGAAGGCTTGGGCTCCCCGCTCCAGGGAGTCTGCTGAGAACCACAGACTGGATGGTCACTCCTGCACTCTCCCGATTCTCCGCCCTGCCCACAGACAGTAGGTCAGCCCAGGTCCGGGCAGCTGGCCCTTCTCCACTGACCTTCTCTCAGGGCAGAAGGAGGCTGCGACAGAGACCCTGAGACAGATGGAGAGAGATACAGGGATCTGGAGAGGCGGAGACACCAGGAAAAGGAGACATAGAAAGACAGAAACCAGATGGGGCTGGGGGAGGGGAGGGTGAGCGAAGAGTTCAGTGTGGTGGTGCCTGGGTGGCCCGTATGGTGGCAAGTGTGTGCCTGGGCCAGGGTAATTTGTCATGACTTTGCAGTCATGTGCGTGTGTGTATGTGTGTACATCCGTGAGCCCATCTTCAGCTGTGTGACTGTGACCCTGTGTTTCTGCTGAAAACGTACCTCCCCCGCCCCCAAGAGAGGAGGTGAGAAATCCCAGTCGTGGGGAGGGAGGAGGTGGGGCGGGGTAGGCCGAGGGCTGGTTGAGCGGGGAGAAGGGTGGGTCTGCTTTCTGGCCACGCCCTCCCCCGCCCCGCTGGAGGTTTCTGTGGAAACTGCAGCTGAGAAAAGACAAGTGAAGGTCACACAGCCAGAGCCAAGACGAGGCCGAGTTCCAGGGGGAGAGATGGAGAGGTGGAGAGAAAGAAAGAGATGGGGAGAGGATGGCGGAGAGACAGAAAGGGAAGAGACAGAGATGGGGTAGAGGTGGGGAGAGACTATGGGGGGGCAGAGAAAGATGGGGAAATAGGGCAAAGGGGGAGACACAGGGAGACATACCATGACGAGGTGGGAGAAGGGTGAGACGGAATGGAGAAGGGGACGAGGTGGAGACAGAGAAAACAGGGAAATTAATAAGAGACCCGGGGAGTTGGGGCTGAGAGAAGCAGAGACTGAGGTGGAACAGAGGTGAGACAAGAAGCTGTAGAAAACTAGATGAGGACGGTAGGGGGCCCGAGCAGTGAGGAACGCTAGACAGAGAGAGGGACCAAGCGAGGGAAAGGAGCGAGGCTGGGCCCCGCCCCTCGGGCAGGGGGCCCAGAGCTCGGGAGCTGTCCGTTCAGCACCGGCCTGCTGGGCTTGGCGGTCCTGGCGCGCAGCATTGCCCTGTCTCCCTTGCAGGACCCGCCTGCCTTCTCAGTGTTTGGGCAGGCCACACTCCGGGGGACCCCGCCTGGCACACGGCGCCCCCAGTCTCCATCTGGCCTCTTCAGACCCTTGCCGTGTGTGTGCCCCTCAGAGACAGGTGTGGGGATGAGCTTGTGTCTCAGGGTCTCTCTTGTTTCCACATCTCTCACAGACTGATCAATGTCTCTGCCCTTGGGCGGGACTATCAGTCTGTCAGGGTGACTAGAATATGATTGCAGACATTTCTGGCCTGTCTCCCTCTCTGTTCCAATACCAAGCAGATCTCCTCTGGGGTCTTTCCCCATTTCTGAGTCTCCCCCACCCCCATTTCTGCTCTGTCTCCCCAGCCTTTATCTCTAAGTCTTCCCAGTGTGCCAAACGTGTCTGCCTGGCTTTCTATGTCCCTGTGTCTCTCTGTCATCTTCACTAAGTAATTCTGTTGATCTGCCTCTTATGTCTGTTTTCTCATTTCTGTCTTTGCCCATCTATCTATCTGTCTTTGTTGGTGTTTCTGTTTTTCTGTTCCTATTTGCCTCTCTCTGGTTCTGAACTCTGTGTGTCCATTTCTTCTCTTAGTCTCTCCCTTCATCTCTCTTGCCGAGTCCTCTTGTCCCCATCCATCCCTGTGACCTTCATAAATCTTCCCTCCCCCCCCACCCAACTTCCGCAAAGCCTCGCGCTGGGAACACGGTGCACAGTCATCAGTCTCACCAGGCTGAGGAGTGCATGAGGGGGGGACATGAGCCTGTGTCTGGGATGTGGTGTGGGGGACCTGGGTCTCCCCCAGTCCAGCTGGAAAGCAGGAGGAGAGAAAGCCGAGAATCTCCTGGGATCCTGACATCCCCAGGCTTCTCTGTCACCCCAATCTCCCTCCCATGGTCCAAGCCCATCCCTGTAGGACAAGGTGGAGGGGGAAAAGATAATATGTTGACAGGTTCTCCCTCCTTCCCTCCCTCCCCCTGGAAGGGGGCAGAGTTGTAGGGGGGCAACTACCAGGGCTAGAAGATGTGGCTCCCCTCCTTCCCCAGTCTCCATGGAGACAGGCCAGGTCTGCAAGCCCAGCCTCCTTTGCTGCATATGCGGCCTCCTTGTTACCATGGCAACAAGGGACAGCGGGGAGGGAGGGGATGGGTCAGAGCACAGGATTGGGCTGAGGCTCTGGGTGCTGGGGGAAGCCAAGGAACCCACCTCCCTGCCCCCTTTTACTCTCTGGCCCAGTTTCCCTGTCCATGCCCATCTTTCTGTGGCTTTGAATCTCTGACTCTTGTCTTTCTCAGTTTGTGTGTCTCACTCTGGCCTTCACTCTTTCACACATTTCGGTGACCAGGTCCTTAACCTTCCCCTCTCACCTGCTATACACCAGGCTTACTCTGTGCCCCTTGCCTGTCCCCCACATCTCCACTCCCATAGGTAGGGAGGATACCCACATTCTGAGAAAGCTACAGGGACAGGCTCTTGCCTGCTCTCTGCCCCTTCTGCCATTCCCAGGAAGAGTCTGGGAGTGTTCCTCGTAGAGCAGAGAGGTGGGGGTAGGAGGCTGTAACACCTCAGGCTCCAGTGGGTGGCTGACGGGGTGTTGTGTGTATGTGACAGGCTTGGGGTGTGGGTGCTGGCTGTGCATCTGTGTGTGTATATACATACCGAGGTGGGATGTGCGTGGTGTGTGGGTGTGGGCATTGGGGGTGTGTTTGGAGCTACAGCAGAGGTGTATGAGATAGCACTGCAATACATGATGTGTGTAGTGTGTGAGGTGTGTGGGATGGTGCTGTGTGATCTGTGTCGGTGAATTATTGTGCTGTGTGTGAGTCTGTGTGCACCTTTTGTCTGTCATTCACAATTAGCAACACTTGGGCAATTTTGCACTGTGGGCCTTTGCTTATGCCCGGATATATTGGGGAGGAGTGTGTGTGATGTTGTGTGACTATGAAACAGTGTTCACAAAACCTCAAGTGGTGTCTGGGGCAGTGTGAGGCCTGTGGGTGTGCTATGGTGCTGAGTGTAGATGTGTACTGGTTTGTGGGTCCATGGATTTTATGGTTATGGCTCTTTATGTGAGGTGGTTTAAGGCCAGCTCTGATGGAGTATGTGATGTGCATATCTGTGAGGTTGTGTTTTGAGGGTGTGTGTTAATCTACATGGCATTTTATGACTCTGATTCTATGGTGTGATGGGGTGTGCAAGGTGTGTGTGCTATGTGTGTTTCGTTTCTACATGTTTGTGAGTCCCTGGGGTTGTTTGATGGGGTAGTGTATGGTGTGTGGGAGGGTATTAGCTGGTGTGTGATGGAATGTGATTGTGAAACTGGTGGTGAGTGGTATGTGTGTCCACAGCATCTGTGCTGTCTGGGTGATGGTCATGTGTGAGTATGATGCTTGGTGGAATCCTCTGCCTGTGATGTGTCTCTTGTGTACCTGTGCAGTTGTGTCTCGTTGGATCAGGGCTCCTACCCCCACTGCAGCTTCCCTGCTCACTGTGGGGTCTTCCTTGCCCCTTGTGCCCCCTCCATCTCCCCCTCCTGAACAGCACCCCACAGTCCCCAGGGTTCCCCCCTGCCTCACTGCAGAAGAAGGTGCTCTGGCCCTCCTGCCTTATTGCGGTGATTTACGGGGCTTTCCCCCCACCCGGTGGTGTCCACCTTCCACAGCGCACTCCTCCCTCTGGTGGCACACAATGAGGGGGATTCTGGGGCTCTCCCACCCTCGGCGCCCTTTCCTCGGAGCCGACACCCCACACTGCGGGGGTTTCCAGGTCCCTCATTTCGGGGGTCTCCAGGTTCTCCGCCTCCTGCAGCGTTCCCCCTACGCCGCCTCGCCGCCGCTTTGCGGAGGGTGGGGGGCGGGGAGGACAGCTGCAGTACCGGGGGCGGGGCCGAGGGCCGTCCATCAGAGCGGCGGCGCCCCTGATTGGCCAGCGCCGGCCCCCCTGCGGGCGCGGGCATATGAGGAGGAGGAGACGGCGGCCGCTGCAGACTGTGTGCAGTGGGGCTGACCGCCGGACGGACGCGCGGACCGAGGCGCGGGCGCTGCAGAGCCCCCCAGCGCGAGCCCGCGCCTGAGCCCACCCTGAGGCCGTTGCCCCGGCCCCTGCCCCGCCCGCCTGCCCCTGTCCCCCGGAGCCGCCAAGATGGGGGTAGGTGCTCGGGCCGGCCGGGCGATGCGTGTGTGTGTGTGTGTGTGTGTGTGTGTGACATTGTGGGTCCTGTGAGATTGGGGGTCTGCGGGGGCCGGGGACTCTGGGACCCCTGCTCTCCGGGACCCGGGTTCAGGAACCTGTGAGCCGGCTGACCCAGCCCGTCCGTGTGGTTGTGTCTCTGGTTGAGTGGGTGCGCGGGGCCGCCTGGCTGGGCGGGGGTCTGTGGCGCATGTTGGCGTGTCCTTTGTGTGCGGGGCCCGCGGGGCACGGACCCGCCCTCAGCATCTCTGCCTGACCTGGTGCGGTTGCCTGCTCAGCCGTATGTGTGCGTGTGCATGTGTGCGTGTGCATGTGTGCGTGTGTGTGCTCCTGGCTCTGTCAGGCCCTGCAGCACCGTCCGCCTGCGATTGTGTGGCCCGGGTTTGTGTCTGAATGTCTGCAACCGTGTCTGGGTGTGTCTGAAAGCTGGTGTTTGTGTCTGGGGGCGTTGAAGCCCGTCTGCTTCCCTGGCCAGGCGGGGACAGGTCCAGACTATGGGATGAACACCAGATGACCTCTCTTTCTCCTTCCAGGCCTGGATGGGGGTGCTCCGCAATGCGGAGTGGCCTGGGGCTGCAGTGTGTGTCTAGCTCCTAATCTGGGGGAGCAGACACAGGGGCTGGGGGGAGCAGGAGAATCATGGCGGGGAGGCTGAGAGCCTGGCTGAGGGCGTATGTATGCAAATGCGTACGTGTGTGTATGGGGGGAGGGGTTGTGCATGCCTGGCTATGCCCTTTCCTCCGTGTCCGTGTGTCCTTGTCTGTCTGTGAGTCTCTCCAGCAGATGCTGCCTCCTCCCCTGGCTGACCACCTGACCCCCGCTGCAGCCCTGGATTCCTCCCTGCGTGTCGAGCGGGGCCGTGGGGGGCTAGAAGGCGGGTGGGCTGGGATGGGTGGGATGAAGAGAGAGAGAGGGTCAGGATGGGAGAGGCTAATGGAGAGGGAGTATGAAGGATGAGGAGAAAGATGGTGGATGAAGGCTGATGGGCCCAGGGATGGAGCTGGGGAATGGGGCTGCAGATCTGTGGCTTGGGGTGGGTGAGGAGAGAAGGAGAGAAGAACTGGGTGGGGAGGGGACTGGGAGAGAGAAGGGGGAGGTGGGAGTCAGTGATGGCTTCCAGGTAAGTGGAAATGGAGGGGAAGCTGAGGTCAGATTGGAGGAGAGGACTGGGGCTAAGTGCCTTAGAGAAAAAAGGAGCGGGAGGGTCTTAGGAAAAGACCAGGAGGAGAAGTGAGGCTCTTTAGACATGGGAGGCAGAGACATGGAAAGCAGAGAGCAATGGGCAGAGACTGAAAGAGATGCTCTGAAAGAGACAGAGAAAAAGAGACATAGAGACAAAGAGACAGACACAGGCAGAGAGACATGGAAAGATGAAGAGAGACATGAGTGGGACATAGACAAGGAGAGACAAAGAGAGAAACTGAGACTGAGATGAGGAGACCCAAGGACAGACATTTCCTATCCAGAGACAACCAGAGGCAGCCTGAATGACAGGAAGAGGGGACAGAGAGCAAAAGGGGAGGTCGAGGCAGAGACGCTGAGATGAGGCCTCAGACACCTTGAAAGGGGGAGGGAGAGGCAGGCTGAGGGGCAGAGGCTGCGTGAGCTGGGCAGGTGTCAGGGGAGGCGGACAGCATGGAAAATGGCGAGGAGCCGCAGAGGCCGGCTGCAGCGAGGCACGTGTGTCCCCCACCCTCAGAGGTGCTCCCTCCTGCCCTGCAGTGCGCCCATCTGGGCCTCCTGCCTTGACTGGGAAAGCCTCGGCTCCCCCTCTAACAGATGGAAGCCCGCCCCCAAGGGAGTCTGGTCATGGCAAGGGCAAGGAGGAGCCAAGGCTTGTCTGCCAGGGACTGGGGTATCCCAGCCTCTCCCCCATCAGCCCCAGCATCCAGGCCCCCGGCCCCTCCTCCCCCACGACCCAGGATCCGGGCCCCCGGCCCCTCCCCCCTCAGCCCCAGCATCCAGGCCCCCGGCCCCTCCTCCCTCAGACCCAGGAGTCCAAGGCCCCCAGACCCAGGATCCAGGCCCCCAGACCCTCCTCCCTAAGACCCAGGATCCAGGCCCCCGGCCCCTCCCCCCTAAGACCCAGGATCCAGGCCCCCGGCCCCTCAGACCCAGGATCCAGGGCCCCCAGACCCTCCCCCCTAAGACCCAGGAGTCCAGGAACCCACCCCTAGGCCTCATAGGGACCCAAGCATCAGCTCCCCAGCCTTCCCTGAGGTTTCGGGGTGGGCAGCTGGTTTTCTTCCCAACTTCTCCTCTCCTGCCTTCTAGGCCTCCATCTCTTTCCTCTCCTGCCTTCCTCTTATTTCTCTAACTTGTGCCCATGACCTTATATCTGCCTTCTCTCCATCCTTGGGTCTACCCCTCTGTGGAGTCTGAGACCCCTCCTGAAGCTGGGGGTGGAGGAGTGTCCTCCCTGTCCCCCAAGCCTCCATGTTCCATGTCAGACGCAGTGCTGCTGCAGGGCTGGCCCAGAGCCAAGCCTCCCTCCCACCCCCTGAAACCCAGGCTCCCAGGCCTCCAGGCTGCAGTAGCCTCCCAGGCTCAGCCTCCCAGTCTGGGAGCAGACAGCAGGCAGCTCAACCCTCTACAAGGTCACGAGGGGATTAGCACTGAGCTGGACTGAGCCTGGGATCCCAGCTTGGCCCTGGCCCCGTAGGATCTGTCAGCGCTCCTCTACCAGCACCCAGCCTCACCCCACCCCTCCTGCCAGCCTCCAAGGACACTGCCTTCCCCATCAGCCCAGGTCCCCAAACTGGAACTTCAGTCACTCCCCCTCACGCTACATCCAGTTCTAGCCAAGCCCGGGGGCCTTTGCCTCTTGCTGTTCTGCACCCCAAATCCCAGCCAGCTCCTAGTCTGTCCTCCAGAGGCCTAACCATGCCAACCCCTTGTCCAAACCTATCCATGGCTCCCACCAGCCCCCAGGAAAGACTCTAGGCCCACAGCTTGTCAGTCAAGGCCCTCAGGACTGGCTGCATGTCCAGCCAGGCCACCACCCCTGTGCACAGTTGGCTGCCTCCCAGGCGTTGGTCCCAGCTGTGACTTACACCTGGAGTGCCCTTTCCTTCCCCTTCCTGCCAGGCCTGTGGGGTCTCCCAAGATTTGCTGGGTCCTTTGAGAGACAGAGACATCCATGGGATTGGGGAGAGAGGCCCAGAAAAAGAGCCAGGCAGAAAAGACAGGGAGAGTGATATATGGGGAGACCTTCAACTGGAAGGACAGAGATGCCGAGATGGACTCGGAGAGGGAGAGATGCAGGGATAGAGGGGAAGATGGCTGAGCGAGATCGTGAGAGATAGACCAACAAGATGGTTGAAACAGTAGAGACAGTTAGGGAGAGACACACCAAGCATTACAGAAAAGGAGGTACCTCGAGAGATGAAATCAGAGAGAAGCAGAGAGAAGCCTGGAGAAAGATACAGACAGAAAATACGGACCCTCGGAGACAGTCTGAGATCCCTGCACACCAACTGGGAAAGAGATAGGAACCCAGAGAGACAGACTCAGCCAGACTCAGGGAGAGAGAGTTCAAGAGATAGAAACAGATATTGTATGAGATGGAAAACATAAAGAGGCAGAGATCAGAGAGAGACCAAAATCAAAGAGAGACACACACACAGACTCAGAGAGAGAGAGAGAGAGAGAGAGAGAGAGAGAGAGAGAGAGAGAGAGGTGGACAATATGAAGTGATGAGGGAGAGAGAGATCAGAGAAACAGCCACAGAGAGACAGAGATACACACACATGAAGAGAAGGGAAGATAAAGAGGTACAAGGAGACAGAGACAAAACAGAATAAGACAGAGAGGCACAAACAGAGACCTGGAGAGACAGATCAAGAGAGAGAGACAGACGTAGCGAGAGACAGACAGACCTAGCAAGAGACAGACTAAGTGCCCAGGGAGAGGGAGAAAAAGACACAAAGAGATAAAAAGACACATGGAGACTGAAGGGGAGAGACCTACAGAGAGAGAGAGAGACGCACAGGCAGACCCAGATGAAGACTCTCAGGGACAGAGACCCAGAGATACATGGAGCCAGAGACGGAGAGGCCAGTAGGAAGAGGTGAGACTCAGGGGTTCTGAGAGATACCCAGAGCCGCAGGGCAGAGACAGACTGAGCCCCCAGAGCCAGCCCCTGCCCAGAGACGCAGCTGCACAGACGCAGGGCTGGTGTCCCCTTGTAACCCCTTCTCGCCCGCAGTCTGGTGGCTCTGACAGCTATCGTGTCGCCACCTCGCAGGACAAGAAAGATGACAAGGGCTCGCCCAAGAAGAGCAAGGGCACCAAAGACCGCCGGGACCTGGATGACCTCAAAAAGGAGGTGGCTATGGTAAGTCCCACTCTCTGCACCCACCCAGAGCAGGCCCCACCCGCCCCTGCCCGGCCTCCTCGCTCACCCGATCCCCCCAAACTCCTGTTCCTCAGACAGAGCACAAGATGTCAGTGGAAGAGGTCTGCCGGAAATACAACACCGACTGCGTGCAGGTGGGGCCAGGCCGGAGGGAGAAGGGTCCGAGGGGGGAGGGGATGGAAGCCGTGACCCTTGGGTGCCTGGGGGCACTCGGGAAGTGTTGGGGGTGCCAGGGCTGCTCCGGGAGGCTTCTGTGTGAGTCTTGTGTCCCCTAGGGTCTGACCCACAGCAAAGCCCAGGAGATCCTGGCCCGCGATGGGCCTAACGCGCTCACGCCGCCGCCCACCACCCCAGAGTGGGTCAAGTTCTGCCGCCAGCTCTTCGGGGGCTTCTCAATCCTGCTGTGGATCGGGGCCATCCTCTGCTTCCTGGCCTATGGCATCCAGGCAGGCACCGAGGACGATCCTTCTGGCGACAACGTGAGTGCCCTCCACCCTGCCGTGCCCAAGGGCTCATACATGTAGGGACACATGTGCACACCCAGCTTCTCCCTTTAGACTTTTCAAAGCCCAGCCTCCAACTTTCTCTCATCTAACTTTCACAATCACCCAGTGAGAGAACCAGAGAAGCTATGAGGAAAACTGGGACTCAGAAAGGCGAAGTATGGGACTTCCCTGGTGGTCCAGTGGTTAGGACTCCATGCTTCCACTGCAGTGGGCACAGGTTTGATCCCTGGCCAGGGAACTAAGATTCCACAAGCTTCATGGCTTGACCCCCCCCAAAAAAAGGCCAAGTAACTTGCCCAAGGTCACACAGTAAGAAGTGTGAGTTGGGGGTCCATCCCAAAGCTGTGTGACCTCAGCGGCCTTGAGGATAGACACCAGCAGGTGGTCATGGCCTGAAAGATGCTCAAACGGTGAGTGGGCTCACATAGAGACCCAGGCACAAGCACCTGCTGATTTGTCCCATCCTCTCAACACGTGGGACACACACGGTCTCAGCAGACACGATGCCCATAAACACAGACCCACATTCTGACTACATGGAGATCCTTGCACACACACATGTGCACACGTGCACATATATACAGCAGTGCAGAGAGTCAGTGCGGACAGTCACACTTGTACACAGATTCAAACACGGCCACACAGTTCAGACACATAGGCACAGACAGACACCGACATTTACTGATAGACAGACATAGGGAATCAAACACACACAGAGTTTCAGGCATAACCTGGTGACAGACAGAGGGATGTGAGAATCAAGTACAGACAGTATTCTCAGAAATTAAACCTAAACAGGCAAACAGACAGACTCAGAGTCTCAGACCCACGCAGACCAACAGAGAGAGACAGAGACAGAGATCCACATACAGAGACTCAAACACAAACAGTCCCGTACATTTAAAGCCAGGCATGCAGGCAGATAGACACATTGACTTTAACAGAGACAGACAAATGGACAGAGAATAGCGTACACTCAGGTTCTCTGACACAGGCAGAAAGACAGACAAACCCACAAAATAGAGAGATGGACAGACTCAGAGGCTCAATCACACCTGTGTTCAGAAAGAGGGACACAGGGGAATTCCCTGACGGTCCAGTGGTTAGGACTCTGTGCTTTCACTGCCGAGGGCCTGGGTTCGATCCCTGGTCAGGGAACGGCCAATAAATAAACAAATAAATAGATAGAGATAAATAAATAAATAAAAACAACAAACATTTTTAAAAAAGAAAGAAAGAAAGAGGGACTCAAACATGGACAGGCAGACAGAGACACAGACCCTCAAGTGGATACAACCTGTGGTCAGACATACAAATACAGACCCCCAGTGACTCAAAGCTCTCTTCCCAGGTTCCACAAACCTTGGGATGGGGGTGGTGGGGAGTTGCTCCAGGGCGGGCTGTGACCCTGCATCTCCCCACAGCTGTACCTGGGCATCGTGCTGGCGGCCGTGGTCATCATCACCGGCTGCTTCTCCTACTACCAGGAAGCCAAGAGCTCCAAGATCATGGAATCCTTCAAGAACATGGTCCCCCAGGTGAGGGGTACCCAGGAAGGGGCCAGATGGAGGTGAACAGGCGGGCAAGGCTATGCTGAGTGACCCCAGGTAGAGGGAGTCAGGGAGGTGACTCTTCTCCATTCTACCCCCAGCAAGCCCTGGTGATCCGGGAAGGTGAGAAGATGCAGGTAAATGCCGAGGAGGTGGTGGTCGGGGACCTGGTGGAGATCAAGGGCGGAGACCGAGTCCCAGCCGACCTGCGCATCATCTCAGCCCACGGCTGCAAGGTGGGCCAGGGGCCTGGGGCCCAGCTCTGCCCTTCCTGGAGTGGCCCAGGAGTCCAGGCCCCCGGACCCCTCCTCCCTCAGACCCAGGAGTCCAGGCCCCCGGACCCCTCCTCCCTCAGACCCAGGAGTCCAGGCCCCCGGACCCCTCCTCCCCCAGGACCCTGCAGTCCAGGCCCCCTCCTCCCTCAGATCCAGTACCTCTGACCTCCAGGTCCTCCTCCCTCAGACCTACAGGTACCTTAGGCCTTGGCAAGAAGCCATGTACCCTCCCCAGCTTCAAGAGCCCAACCTCTGTCCTCCCAGACACAGGCACCCAGACTTCTAGCTGTGACTTCCAGGGACACAGCCTTCAGCCTCATTAACAAAACAAATGAACAAACAAAAATCTTGAAATCTCCTCTGGACAAATGCCCCTTGACCCCAGGCCCGCGGTTGACACCTGTCTCCTGTGTCCCCAGGTGGACAACTCTTCCCTGACCGGTGAATCAGAGCCCCAGACCCGGTCCCCCGACTGCACTCACGACAACCCCTTGGAGACTCGGAACATCACCTTCTTTTCCACCAACTGTGTGGAAGGTGAGGCGGGGGGAGGGGTGGTTCGGGCACCCAGGTGGGGCCGGGCTCGTCCAGATAGATGGACGTGCCTCAGGGGCTCGGGGTCCCTCTGAAGCTCGCTGAGGCTCAGCCCAGTCCCCTCTGACCCCACAGGCACAGCTCGGGGCGTGGTGGTGGCCACGGGTGACCGCACTGTCATGGGCCGCATCGCCACTCTGGCTTCCGGGCTGGAGGTGGGCAAGACGCCCATCGCCATTGAGATCGAGCACTTTATCCAGCTCATCACTGGCGTGGCTGTCTTCCTGGGCGTCTCCTTCTTCATCCTCTCCCTCATCCTCGGATACACCTGGCTTGAGGCTGTCATCTTCCTCATCGGCATCATCGTGGCCAATGTCCCAGAGGGCCTGCTGGCCACTGTCACTGTAAGGCCCGGACCCTCGGGTCTGAGGGAGGAGGGGGCTGGGGCCCGATGGCAACAATCTTGATTGCAACTTGGACATCAAGGGCCAAGCCTGCCACATGTTGAATGAGGAGGGTCCTGGGGCTCAGAGGGCCTCATTGACAAAACAAACCAACAGGGAATCCCCTGACGGTCCAGTGGTTAGGACTCCGCGCTTTCACTGCTGAGGGCCCCCGGGTTCAATACCTGGTGGAGAACTAAGATCCCACAAGCTGAGAGGCATGGCCCCCCCCAAAAAAACAAAAAAAACCCAACAGAATCTTGAGAAATACTGCCAGTCAGAAAGGGCTAACAGCCCTATCATTTTTTTTTTTTTTTTTGTGGTACGCGGGCCTCTCACTGTTGTGGCCTCTCCCGTTGCGGAGCACAGGCTCCGGATGCACAGGCTCAGCGGCCATGGCTCACGGGCCCAGCCGCTCCGCGGCATGTGGGATCTTCCCGGACCGGGGCACGAACCCGTGTCCCCTGCATTGGCAGGCGGACTCTCAACCACTGCGCCACCAGGGAAGCCCCAGCCCTATCATTTTTGAAGTTAACTTACAAAATTAAGAAGCACAACCTCATGGTAAAAAGTCTAAAGAATACATTAAAATAGTTAAAAAAATAAAATAACAGTCCCGACCCACTGCCCAGCCGTCAGCCCCCCTCCAGAAGCAGGCTGTCTGCCCTGTTCCTGGCAACGGTGGGCATATTGCCACGTGTGTAGTAATTGTTTTCAGGGTACACAGAAGGGACCATCCTAGAAATACTATTCTGCTCCTTGATGCTTTTACTTAATAGATCCTGCAAAGTTTTCCATATTAGCATATTCAAAGCTACTCTAAGTCAAAGGCCTTTTATTGACCTACACTATACAAACAAGAGTTGCACATATGAAGGTACTGCCTGATGAGCTGGAGGCAATTGAACACACCCCAGGTCAGCTGCCCCCAGATGTAGTTCCCTAGAAGCCCCCTCAAGACCTGTTCAGCCCCTTCCCTCCAACGCCAGGGTTACCCCTAGGATAGACTGGCTTCAAACAGTGTAGCTTTTGTACTTCCCATCAGTGGAATCATTCAGCAGGAACTCTTGTTTCTGGCTCATCTTTCGCTGAACACTATGTTTTTGAATTTCACCCATGCAGTTGTAGGCAGTGGTTGCTTGTTCTTTTTCACTGCTGTATAGTATTCCCATCTTTTATTTCCCCAATTTATTTGTCCCTACTGCTGTTAGTGGACATTTGGGTTGTTTGCAGTTTGGGACTATTATGTTGCTGCTATGAACATTCTAGTATATTTCTTTGGGGTGCACCTGAGCCCATTTTTCTGGGTCTATACCTTGGGTGGAGTGGCGGGGCGACACCCCATTCTTTGCCCTGGATTCTCTCTGGGCTGGGCAGTTGGGTTATTAGCAGTTGTGTTGCTGGCCCAACTGCACCCCCTGACTCTACCTGTAACTCCCCTGCCTTTCCATACACTCCAGGTGTGTCTGACCCTGACCGCCAAGCGCATGGCTCGGAAGAACTGCCTTGTGAAAAACCTAGAGGCTGTAGAGACCCTGGGCTCCACATCCACCATCTGCTCGGACAAGACAGGGACCCTCACCCAGAACCGCATGACGGTCGCCCACATGTGGTTCGACAACCAGATCCACGAGGCCGACACCACTGAGGACCAGTCAGGTGAGGGTGGGGCCCAGGCAGGACCGAGGGGGCCTGGCTCCCGGACACCCCCCAGCCCTGACTCGTACCTTTTTCAGGGACTTCATTTGACAAGAGCTCACACACCTGGGTGGCCCTGTCTCACATTGCTGGACTCTGCAACCGTGCCGTCTTCAAGGGGGGTCAGGACAACATCCCTGTGCTCAAGGTGGGTCTGGCCTCCCGCTCGCCTCAGCTTGGCCCCTGCCCACCCCGCGCTACTCTGCTCTGACAGCCCTCTCTCTCCACAGAGGGATGTGGCTGGGGACGCCTCCGAGTCTGCCCTGCTCAAGTGCATCGAGTTGTCCTCCGGCTCCGTGAAGCTGATGCGCGAACGTAATAAGAAAGTGGCTGAGATCCCCTTCAACTCCACCAACAAATACCAGGTACCCTAGGCTCTCCAGGAGAGTGGGCCTGGATCTCACTTCCTCTACGATGCCCGAAAAACAGTCAGCTCTGCCCTGCTGCCCTCCTGCTTTGGGCAAGTTATTAACTTTCCCAGAGCCTTGGTTTCCCCATCTATAAAATAAGCCCAAGAGTATCCACCCAGTGGAGAGAGGAACACAGACCCGGGAGTGAGCGCAATGTCTCTGTTGGAGTGGGCAGCAGGGGAGTGAAGATCTTCCTGCAGCAGAGTGGGAACCGGCCAGAGATCTCATTCATCCATTCAACAAATATTTTTTTGAGCAGCAACTACGTGTCAGAGGCACTTGTGTTAGGTGCTGGGGCTACAGACGGCAGTGAAGTCCCTCCTCTCACGGAACTTATGCTCTAGTGCCAGGAGACAGACAATGACAAAGGCATGAGGACATTAGGAAATTTGGAATATGTCAGCCAGTCACCATGCTGAGGGAGGGAGCCCTGCAGGCATCTGGGGGCAGCGGGCACAGCGTGTGCAAAGGTCTTGATGAAGGAGTGTGTTGATGTACTGAATAGCCAGGGAATGTTGAGCCAGGAAATGTGGTGGGAGGGGAGGGCAGTGGGTGCTGGGTCAGGTCCCGTAGGGCCTTGTGGACATGACTTGGGTGTGACCCTCAGGGTGACATGAGCCACCGAGCAGAGGCACGATGGGACCTGACTCACATTTTTAAAAACTGCTTTATTGAGAGATACAGTTCACACACCATAGCTCACCCACTTAATGTGCATAATTCAATAGTTTTAGTATATTCACCGATACGTGCTATCATCTGCCCAGTCAAGGTTTTTAAAAAATATTTATTTATTTATTCATTTATTTTGGCTGCGCCGCGTCTTAGTTGCGGCATGCGGGATCTTTAGTTGCGGCATGCATGTGGGATCTAGTTTCCTGATCAGGGATCGAACCCAGGCCCCCTGCATTGGGAGCTCAGAGTCTTACCCACTGGACCACCAGGGAAGTCCCTACCCAGTCAGTTTTAGAGCATTTCCATCACCTCAAAAAGCAACCTCACACTCCTCGGCTTTATCCCCCTACCTCCCCCACCGTCTCCCCGAGCCCTAAGCAACCACTAGTCTACGTTCTGTCTCTATGCACTTGCCTATTCTGAACACTTCATATAAACAGAATCATACAATATGTGTTTTTTGATGTCCAACTTCTTTCACTTAGCACAATGTTTTCAAGGTTCCTCCATGTTGTAGCATATATCAGTGCTTCATTCCTTTTTATGGCTCAATAATTTTGCATTGTATGGATAGACCACATTTTGTTTATCCATTCATCTGTCAATGGACATTTGGGTTATTTGCATGCTTTGGCTACTATGAATGATGCTGCTATGAACATTCGCCCCCAAGTTTTTGTGTGGACATCATTTGCATGTCTCTTGGGTATATATCTGGGAATTGCTGGCTTATGTGGTAACTCTGTTTAACCTTTTGGGGGACTGCCAGAGACTGTTTTCCAAAGTGGCTGCACCATTTTTCACTGACTCTCATTTTTTAAAAAAATATTTATTTATTTGGCTGTGCCGGGTCTTAGCTGCGGCACACAGTATCTTCGTTGCCTCGTGAGGGATCTTTAGTTGCGGCATGCGAACTCTTAGTTGCAGCATGTGGGATCTAGTTCCCTGATCAGGGATCGAACCCAGGCCCCCTGCATTGGGAGCGCGGAGTCTTAGCTGCCGGGCCACCAGTGAAGTCCCGTGACTCTCATAGTTTAAAGGCTCCTTCTGGATGCCATGGGGAGGAAATGTTATGGGGAGGGGAGGGCAGAAACAGGAACTCAGTGTGGAGGCTGCTGTGATATTTCGTGAGAGATGGTGGTGGCTGGATGGGAGGGCAGGGGGGGTGAGAAGAGGTCAGAATCCGGGTACTTCGGAGGTGAGCTGACCAGATTCGGTGATGGGTCAGATGTGGGATGAGAGGTTGTCGGGCAAGGCAGAGAGAGAAGCACGTATCCTAAGGACCCCTGAGATTTCTGTGAGAGAGACACAGAGGGGAAGAAATATCTGCAGGACGGAGAGACAGAAACGGGCAGGGATGAGCAGAGGTCTCTGCGAGAGAGCCCGAGAAACAGCTGAAGATCTCTCAGGTAGAGAGGTTTGGGCAGTGCCCTCTGGGGGAGCCTGGCGGTGGTCCTGGCACCCATGGCTCTGGACGGGGCGGCGGGGGGGTCCTCTTCCCCAGCTGGGTGCAGGGCAGCCTCCGGGTCCCGCCCTGTGAGGCTCAGGCGCGGCCGCCTTCTGCTCTGTCCACAGCTCTCCATCCACGAGACCGAGGACCCCAATGACAACCGGTACCTGCTGGTGATGAAGGGCGCCCCCGAACGCATCCTGGACCGGTGCTCCACCATCCTGCTGCAGGGCAAGGAGCAGCCACTGGACGAGGAGATGAAGGAGGCTTTCCAGAACGCCTACCTCGAGCTCGGGGGCCTGGGCGAGCGCGTGCTTGGTGCGCACCAAGGGTGGAGCCAAGTTGGGGCAGGGGCTGGGCCAGCTCTGGGGGCCCCTTGAGGGTAAGGAGGGATGTGAGGCTGCCCAGAGCCTGGCTCAGAATAGGGCCTCCCAGAATGCACCATGAATGAATGAATGAGTGAATGAGACAGGAAGGCGTCTGTCAGAAATGGGTGTTGACTGACTGTCTGGCCAACTAGGGAGCCTGACTGCTGGGACCGGGAGCTGTGGGCAGGAGGCAGGGAGGACCGAGGCTGGAGCCCCTGTGCCCCTCTCCCTGCACCAGGTTTCTGCCATTACTACCTGCCTGAGGAGCAGTTCCCTAAGGGCTTTGCCTTCGACTGTGACGATGTGAACTTCACCACCGACAACCTCTGCTTCGTGGGCCTCATGTCCATGATCGACCCTCCCCGGGCAGCCGTCCCTGACGCGGTGGGCAAGTGCCGCAGCGCGGGCATCAAGGTGTGGCCCGGGGCAGCAGGGAAGGCAGGGCCAGGGCCCCAGCAGCCAGCGGTGAGGCTGGACCGTTTGCATATGATACCTGCAGGTCATCATGGTCACTGGCGATCACCCCATCACAGCAAAGGCCATTGCCAAGGGTGTGGGCATCATCTCCGAGGGCAACGAGACTGTGGAGGACATCGCCGCCCGGCTCAACATCCCCGTCAGCCAGGTCAACCCCCGGTAAGCCCTGCCCTGCCCAGCTCAGGTCCCTCTGGGACTGCGGGTCCCCCCCTCCTGGGCCTCCTCTGCTGACTCAGCATCTGGGTCCTGTTCCTCTTCCATCGTGAGGATGGGCAGCCTGGTGTTACAGCTGTGTGGGGTTAGCAAGGGGTAGGTTCGCATCCCAGCTTTGCCACACATGAGCTGTGTGACCTTGGGCAAGTCACTTAGCCTCTCTGCACCTCAGTTTCCTCCTCTCTAAAATGGGCTGCTACTAATTCACATCTGAGAGGATTCTATGAGACCCCTTATTTCTGTATCCGTCATTCTCTCTTCCCATCTCTCTCTTTTTTTTTAAAAGATTTTATTATTTATTTATTTTTTAATATGTGGTCTTAATTAATTAATTTTATTTTTGGCTGTGTTGGGTCTTCGTTTCTGTGCGAGGGCTTTCTCTAGTTGCGGCGAGCGGGGGCCACTCTTCATCGCGGTGCGTGGGCTTCTCACTATCGCGGCCTCTCTTGTTGCGGAGCACAGGCTCCAGATGCGCAGGCTCAGTAGTTGTGGCTCACGGGCCTAGTTGCTCCGCGGCATGTGGGATCTTCCCAGACCAGGGCTCGAACCCGTGTCCCCTGCATTGGCAGGCAGATTCTCAACCACTGCGCCACCAGGGAAGCCCCCCATCTCTCTTTTATGTCTTTGTCTCTGTCTCTCATCTCTGTTCTGACTTCCTTAGCTTTCCCACCCTCATGTCTCTCTGTGTCTGTCTCTATTTCCTAGTTGCCTGCATATCTCTGTTCCTCTAAGTCCAGTGTCCCAAGGTTCTTCCTGAGGTCTGCCCTCCATCCCTCCTACTGCAGCCCCCTACTCCTGTTTCCCTTCATCTCTGACCCCCAGAGCCCTTGTCCCTCTCTCAGAGCCTGGTCCTCTGTCTCTCCTGTCTGTGAGTCTGTCCAACAGGTGTCACTGCCCCACATGTCCTGAACGCTCTCTGCCCTTCCCAGGGATGCCAAGGCCTGTGTGATCCACGGCACCGACCTCAAGGACTTCACCTCTGAGCAGATCGACGAGATCCTGCAGAACCACACTGAGATCGTCTTTGCCCGCACTTCCCCCCAGCAGAAGCTCATCATTGTGGAGGGCTGTCAGAGACAGGTGGGCTCAGGCTGGGGTCCCTCGGAGGAGGGGGCCGGGGGTCTGGACTCCGGGGTCCTTGATGAGAAGAGGGTTTGGGGCCAGGCCTCTGGGCATCATCCTCACCCTCTCTCCCTCCAGGGAGCCATCGTGGCTGTGACTGGGGATGGCGTGAACGACTCCCCCGCCCTGAAGAAGGCTGACATCGGGGTGGCCATGGGCATTGCCGGCTCTGACGTCTCCAAGCAGGCAGCAGACATGATTCTGCTGGATGACAACTTTGCCTCCATTGTCACGGGTGTGGAGGAGGGTGAGTGAGTTGGCCCAGGTGGCCCTGGAGACTGGGGTCCCTGCATGAAGCCCGAGAAGGGGGAGGGGAACAGGCCAGGGCTGCAGCAGATGCACGGCGGGAGACCACAGAATCCCACCAGGCCCCCGGCAGAGCCTGAGCTTGTCCTTTTCAGTTTTCTTCCCCTGCGGAGTTGGGGGCTCCCTGGGGGCAGGACTCAGCCAATGCACTTCTGGGTCCCAGTGTCGCCCAGCACAGGCCCAGTCTGGTGTGCAAGGCACATTCGGAAGCATTAAAAAACAATACTCATAGGGACTTCCCTGGAAGTCCAGTGGTTAAGACTTCGCCTTCCAATGCAGGGGGTGTGGGTTCGATCCCTGGTTGGGGGGCTGGGACCCCACATGCCTCAGGGCCAAAAAACCAAAACAGAAAACAGAAGCAATACTGTAACAAATTCAATAAAGACTTTAAAAATGGTCCACATCAAAAAAGTCTTAAAAAAAAATACTCATAAGTACAACCTCAGGGAAGCAGAGGGTCCTGAGGGAGCCCTGAAGAGGCCCCTCACCCAGCCTGGTGTCAAGGGCCAAGGGAGCCTCCCCAAGTGGACAGGGATCGCCTGTGCCAAGTCTCTAGGGCCATGTGGGAATTTTCACGTAGAGAAGTGCCAGCGAAGGGAGTTGCAGACAGAGGCAAGGCCTCAAGGTCTCAGGCGGGGCTGCCGGGCATCACTTCCTGACGGGCCTGGATGCGGCCACAGATGAGGCTTGTTCACATTCAGTTTTATTCTGATTATCAAAGTAATTCATGATAATTATAGAAAATGTAGAAAAGCATTAAGAAGCAAGTTGGAATCACCCATAATCTTACCATCCAGAAATAATCACTGTTCATGCTGTGCTGCATTATCTTCCAGTCTCTCTCTCCTATTTGAAATGTCCCCAGTGTAAAAAATAACTCATGATAAGAGAGAATTCTGGTGAGTAAAAGCTGAGCCTACAGTGTCAGGTTCAATGCCCTTATCCCTTGTCTCCTATGGCCCAGAGGACACATGGTTAACCCTTTCTCATCCCCAAGACCTCCTCCATGCACCTGCAGAGCACACACTCATGGAGGCGTTCACGCCGCCCAGACATTTATTGGGCTCCTTACCTTGTGTATGGTGCTAGGGGCTGGAGATACAGCTGTGAGCAGAGCAGACATGGGTCCTTGCCCTCAAGGAGCTGGGAGAGACAGCCTTCTGCAAGTTAACAAACAAATTGTAACATAACAAACATAATTACATATTGTGACAAGTGCTAAGAAGAAAACCAACAGGGTGCTATGATAGATGGGGTCCTACCTGTTTGTTTATTTATTTTTTGACCGCGCCGCGCAGTTTGCGGGATCTGAGTTCCCTGACCAGGGATTGAACCCGCGCCCCCTGCAGTGGAAGTGTGGAGTCTTAACCACTGGACCACGAGGGAAGTCCTCTGTGCCTTTTTTTTTAATATATAAATTTATTTATTTATTTATTTTTATCTGCGTTGGGTCTTCATTGCTGCACACAGGCTTTCTCTAGTTGTGGCGAGTGGGGGCTACTCTTTGTTGCAGTGTGCGGGCTTCTCAGTGCGGTGGCTTCTCTTGTTGCAGAGCATGGGCTCTAGGCACGCGGGTTTCAGTAGTTGCGGCTCATGGGCTCTAAAGCACAGGCTCAGTAGTTGTGGTGCACGAGCTTAGTTGCTCCGTGGCATGTGGGATCTTCCCGGATCAGGGCTTGAACCCGTGTCCCCTGCATTGGCAGGCAGATTCTTAACCACTGCGCCACCAGGGGAGCCCCCTCTGTGCCTTCTTAATGACACACCTTGTTGCTCATCAGCACATGGGGGAAGGTGGAGGGAGGGGCTGGCTGGGTTCATCTTTAGTTTCTTTTTACTTTATACACACTGTACTGATTGAATCTTTATTGGGATATGGCATTCACACAAAGTCAGGCAGCTCCGTGACTTTTTATGCACGCATGCACCCACACAACCACCGGACCCCCATCAAGATAGAGAACATTTCCAGCCTCCCGTTAGGGTTCTATCAGGTCCCCTCCAGTCTATATCCCCCCTCCCAGAAATAACCACTATCCTGACTTTCAGCACCATGGATTCGTTTCCAACCTCTTCCAAGTGGAATCATGTGATATGAATGCTTCTGTGTCTGGCTTTTTTTCACTCAACATAACATCAGTGAGATTCATCCATGGAGTTGGGGGTGTCAGTAGCTCGTTCCTTTTTCTCGCCGGGTGGTATTCCTTTGTGTGGACAGACCACAGTTTACTTATTCACTCACCTACTGATGGCCAGCGGGTCAGTTCTGGTTTTGGGCTATTATAACTAATGCCATGGTGAGCATTCTTGTACTTGCTTTTTGGTGGACATTAACACTCATTTCTCTTGCGTATAAACCTAAGGTGAGGATTGCTGGGTCAATAAGGCAGGGATGTTTAACTTTGAACAGAAACTGCTGGGAATTCCCTGGTGGTCCAGTGGTTAGGACTCCATGCTTTCGCTGCCAAGGGCACTGGTTTGATCCCCGGTTGGGGAACTAAGATCCCGCTAGCCACACTGTGCGGCCAAAAAAAGAAAAAAAAGAAAAGAAACTACCAAGCAGTCTTCCGAAGTGGTTGTATTTTGAGAATGTTTGAACAGGGGCAACATGGTTGGGCATCTGTATGGAAAGGCAGGCGGTGGGGGGATGGATTAGAAAGGAGGCAGGGACTGGGCAGGGAAAGGGCAGAGGGACCAGGGTTCCCTGGTGTGGCTGCCGAGGTCTGAGCCTGCCCCTGCCAACAGGCCGCCTGATCTTCGACAACCTGAAGAAGTCCATCGCCTACACCCTGACCAGCAACATCCCCGAGATCACGCCCTTCCTGCTGTTCATCATGGCCAACATCCCGCTGCCTCTGGGCACCATCACCATCCTCTGCATCGACCTGGGCACTGACATGGTGAGGCCCTGGCCACCCCCAGGCTCCGGGAGGGTAGGGTCCCCCCCCAATCCCCGACTTACCGGCCTCTCCTGCCCAGGTCCCTGCCATCTCGCTGGCGTACGAGGCTGCTGAGAGTGACATCATGAAGAGACAGCCCAGGAACCCACGCACGGACAAGCTGGTCAATGAGAGACTCATCAGCATGGCCTACGGACAGATCGGTGAGGACCTGGGGACCCTGCCTCGCTTATGGCTGGATGCCCAGTGCCTGGCCCACCGTGGGTGCTCAGAAACCTTGTGCTGAATGAGTGGCGTGAAAAGTAGGACCTGGTGCTGGAGGTTTGGAAGGAGTGGCTTACAGACGGGTGGTGGTCACCAAGGTGGGGCTGGCACAGGCGCAGGAAAGGGCCGGGGCTGCACCTGGGGAGCACATGGGATACTGAGTGGCAGATCGGGGCTGGCCCCAGGACGGCCACTCCCCCTGCTCCACCCACCACCAGGATGGGAAGGACCAGTCAGCCTGTGAGCTCTCTGAGGGCAGGAGTGAGCCCCACGCCCCCCTGCCTTCTCCTCCATCTTTGCTGGAGGTGAGGTGTGCAGTCTTACAGGTGCTGAGCGCCCTGTTGCTGGGAGTGTCCCAGGAGGCAGAGGCTTGGTGGCGGTGGTCAGAGGCCTAGAGGGGTCATTCCTGCCTAGGGGGTCCTCAGGGGTTTCCTGATGTCCAGGTGGCCTGGCGCAGGTGGGAGGGAGCCTCCAGGTTCTCCCCTCAGGAGAGCCCCGTCTCCAAGGTTCCTGCTCCAGGGAGCCAATCTCAGGGGCTCACCACCAGGTGGCACCCTCAGATGGCCCTCTAGGAGCTCAGCCCCGGATGATGTCAGGCAAGAGGACCGGGTAGCTCACCATCCTCGCGGTGTGGGTGTCAAGGGGCCTCAGGGGTGCCCTGGGCTGGCTGCCTGCCCCACCTGAGCCTCTCCTCCTCTCCCTTCTCTCCTCCCCCAGGAATGATCCAGGCTCTTGGTGGCTTCTTCTCCTACTTTGTGATCCTGGCAGAAAATGGCTTCTTGCCTGGCAACCTGGTGGGCATCCGGCTGAACTGGGATGACCGCACCGTCAACGACCTGGAGGACAGTTACGGGCAGCAGTGGGTGCGTAGGGCTGGGTCCCACAGCATGGCCTGGGACCTCCCAGGCGGGGTCCCTGCCCACAGCATCCTGGGCTGGGGCAAGCCGTCCCAATCATGCAGGGGCAGCTTCCTATGATGGTCCCTCTGCCCCAGGGGCGGCATCAAGATCCTCGTCAGACACAAGGGGCCTCCTGGCGCTTTTGCCCCAGCCCATCGCGGTCCTGGCCACCGGCCATGCTCTCTGCCCCACCAGGCGAGACGCCTTTGCTGTCCTCTTCCCCATCTCTGTGCCTTCAAAGCCCAGCTGGAGTCCCCTCAGGAGGCCCCCAGGATCTCTGGTCCACAACTGAGGTCACCATTACCCTCTGTCATTCCTTGTACATTTCCTGACTCTTCCCACGGGGCTCTGAACTACAGAGGGAAGACACGCCCCTTAGGGCATCCCATCTGGACAGAGTCCCCGCTTTGCCCTGGGGCCCCACGCAGGGGCGCAGACAAGGAGCACGTGGGCCCGGGGTGGGGCCTGGGGCTGCGGCCACACTGATCGCCGACCGGTACCCGCGTCATCGCCCTTGCAGACCTACGAGCAGAGGAAAGTGGTGGAGTTCACGTGCCACACAGCCTTCTTCGTGAGCATAGTGGTCGTGCAGTGGGCTGACCTGATCATCTGCAAGACCAGGAGGAACTCCGTCTTCCAGCAGGGCATGAAGTGAGGGCCGCGGGCGCCGGGCCTGCTCTCTGTCCCGCCCCGTGTCTGTCTGTCTGTCTGTTTCAGTTGTGCCTCTGAGTTGATTTTCTCTCCAGTGGTCACATCTGTCTCTGTCTCTGTCTCTCTCCATATGTGCGTGTGCACACTGCTGGGGTGTCCCTGGTCCCTCTCCAGATCTGCTTTATCTTTTTCTTTGGCCGCACGGCATGTGGGATCTTAGTTCCCCCACCAGAGATGGAACCCTGCAGTGGAAGCGCAGAGTCCTAACCACTGGACCGCCAGGGAATTCCCTGCTGTATCTTTTCATACCCCTGCCTGTGTGTCACTGTCTCTGTCATTATACTTCAGTGTCACCATCTCCCTGGACCCATCTGTGCCTCTCTGTCTCTTTCGGTCTCCATCTCTGTGTGTCTCCATGTCTGTCTCTGTGCGTCTGCCCTTGGCAGAGCCTCTGTCTTGGTGGGATGGGGGTGCCTGCTCGAGTACTCTGGGTCCAGCCCTGCCTGTGCCTCCAGGAACAAGATCCTGATCTTCGGGTTGTTTGAGGAGACAGCCCTGGCTGCCTTCCTGTCCTACTGCCCCGGCATGGACGTGGCCCTTCGCATGTACCCTCTCAAGTGAGTGCCCCCTCCCCTGCCATGTACCACCTGCTCCAGGATCCTCCTGGGAGCCTTCCCCGCGGGACGCCCTCACAGGGGGGCGCTGTGCAGACCCCAGCCCACAGCCATGGCCCGGGCACCCCTCTCCTTGGGCACGAAGGACCAGGGGAACATCCTCCCAGTGCGGCCCCGCCTGTCCTCTGGGACCCTGCCTGTGTGTCCCCCCCGCCCCGTCTCCGCCCCACACTGACGCCCTCCTCCTGCTCTTCTGTCTCCGCAGGCCCAGCTGGTGGTTCTGTGCCTTCCCCTACAGTTTTCTCATCTTCGTCTATGACGAAATCCGCAAACTCATCCTGCGCAGGAACCCCGGGGGTGAGGGGCTAACTGGGTACAGGGGGGAGGCTGGGGGGACGGGACGGGGCAGCTGGAAGGGGGCCGAGAGAGCGCTGTGTGACTGATACTAACCTCACTCTCTGTTTCCCCCCAACCCCTCCCTCCTGCGTCGTCTCTCCACCCTCTTTGCAACTCTTCTCTCTTCCTGGCTCTCTGGGCCTCCTCCTTTCTGTGTCTTTCCCTGTGTCTCTGCCCCTTTTGGTTTCTTTCTGTGCCGCTGTCTGTCTGTCGTCTCTGCTTGTGCTTCTCTCCGTGCCCGTCTCCCTCTCGTCTCTGTTTCTTTCCTCCTTTGTCTCTCCAGGTTGGGTGGAGAAGGAAACCTACTACTGACCTCAACCCCACCACATCGCCCGTCTCTTCCCTGCCCCCCAAGCCCAGGACAGCCCACTCCGGTCCCCCTCATTTTGTATTCTGGGGGGAGGGGCCCTCTCTCCCCTTGGCCCCGCCCCCTCAAGTTATCTCCCGCCTCCCTCCCCCTCTTCCCCCTCTGGTTGGCTTCTCTCCCCGCCCCCGCCCCGCCCCGCCCCCTGCCCCTCTCCTCTCTCTCTTTGGTGTCTGTTCCTCTCCCTCTCCTCATCCCTGCCACCCAGCCCCCTCCCTGGGCTCTTTTTTACTCCCCCTCACCCCCTGGCTGACGCCGTCTCTGGTTCTGGACAATTATCAAATATATCAGTGGGGACAGAGAAGCCGCGTGTGTTTCTTGCTTGCTTTATGGACCCGGGGTGTGGGCAGGACGGTGTTCCCTGTGCTGGCACCCGTGGCTGGGTGATTCACAGAACCCCAGGAACTTAGCCTGGCATGAGCTTGGGAGTCATGGAATCTCAAAGTCATCAAATCACAGAGTTGTAGCCCCACAAGGGTTAGAGTGAGAGCAACCTGAATTCGCCAGGAGATGGGATCATGGGATCAGAACAGGGGAGAGGAAGGGAATCAGACTCCGGATCCTCTCATATTGGAGAGGTACCCGGGGAAGCGATAATGCTAATGGTTCATTGAACTCCCACCCTGTGCTCTGCCCTCTTCTAAGCACTCTACGTGTATTAGCTCACTCAATCCTCACAAGGCACAGAGAGGGAAAGTGACCTGCCCAAGGTCACACAGCTGAGAGGTGACAAATCTGGGATTTGAACCTAGGCTGTCCAAGCTCTAAGTCACTATGCTCTTCTCTCTTTTTGTTGAGATAAACTTTCATACAGTGACGTGCACAAGTCTCAAGGGCACAGCTCAACGATTTAAAAAATTACTTCCATGTAGCTACTAGCCATAAAGTTCTCTCATGCCCCTTTCCAGTCAGCCCCCCTCCAGAGGTAACTGCTGATCTGCTTTCTGTCACCATCGTTTAGTTGTACCAGTTCTTGGACTTTGTAACAATGCAGTCTTACAGCATGCTGTCTCATGTGTCTGGCTTCCTGTCCTCCACACCACGTCTATGAGAGTCATCCACAGTGTTCCATGTATCAGTAGCCTGCTCTTTTTCATTGCTGTGGAGTTTTCCACTGTGTGACTATTACATGATTTGTTGATCCATTTTCTTTTGATGGACATTTGCTGTTTCCACTTTGGAAGCCTCTAGGAAGAGGAACATTCTAGTAATATCCTCTGATGACACATGTGTGCATCTCTGTTGGGTACATGCCTAGGAATGGAATTGCTGATTGGGGGATAGACAGTGTTTATCTTTAATAGAAATAGCCACACCCTTTCCAAAGCTCTTGTGTCATCTGCATTCCAACAGTGTATCAAAGTTCCAGTTGCTCCACATCCACGTCAACACTTGCTATTGTCAGTCTTTTGAATTTTAGCCCTTCTGGTTGGGCAGCTCTACCACTTCCCTCAAGGCAGCCTTTCTAACACAGCCCAGAGATTGGAATGAGAGGAAGGCCTGGGGCTGGTCCCGGGCCTGCCTGCCTCCCAGCACAGGTGTCTGGGTGGTCGGGATGCTGAGAGTCCACATGAGTGTGAGTGTGTGCGCATGCCCACTGCACAAGACAATGCTGAGGAGGAGTGCCTGAATCTGAGGGGCAAGGCAGTCAGAAGGCAGCGGCCATGTGTGCCAGAAACGCCTGTGATGCCCAGGGCAGAGCCCAGTCCAGTAAGGGTTACGTGAGCCTGGACCTCTCCTGGGGAGGCCAGAGAAACTACTTTATTCATCAGGTACAGGGTAAGAAATACTCCCATAGACAGGTGGGCAGTCTGAGGCCCAGAGAGGGCAGGGACCTTCTTGAGGTCACACAGTGGAAAAATAACCCAGGTTTCTGATTGTCTGTGCTAATGTCCTCCTACCCTCCCAGCTCCACTTCCTCCAGGGGTCCAAGAGGCTGGAAGGAGGCCTCAGGTGGAGGGACCACAGGGCCAGGGCCCATCTCTCATAATCTTTTCAGGCACCCCCTTATCTCCCACCATCCCCCTAATTCAGGGCCCACTTGCCATAGGTCCCTTCTCCCCCAGTCTCCCCTCATCTCCCTGTCTCACGGATCTTCCCATCTCTCACAGTATCTCCGTCTTAGGGCCCCTTCTCCCACAATCTCTGTTTCAAGGGGCTCCTCCCCCACATTGCCCCTACGCCAAGTCCCCTCAGAATCCCCTGATTCAAAGTTCCCGTCCTGCCCCACTCAGAGGGTTCCTCTCCAACAGTGTCCTTGCCTCTGGACTCCACCATCCATGGCCCATGCCTTTTGACACCTCCAGGACTTTGCCTGTTATGTCTTCTGCTCAGAGCACGTACTGGCGGGTTATGAGTGAAATCACTTTTATTCGTGTTCCTATGAGGAAAGCCCAAAGCCCTCATAACAAAAGTCAAACCACAATTTCCCCAGGTCGGCCCTGGAAGAAGGCAGCTGGACCTCTGCTTCCAACTCTCTGCTCCCCAAGACTCATCTTCCTCTTGGGGGCTCTTCTGGTTACCCCTGCTGCTCCCATCACTTTGAACTCAGGTGCTGCTCCCCCATTAATGCTCTGGGCTAACTGTGGACTCACAGCCCCCGCCTTGATTTCCTGAAGCCCAGCTCGACCCAAGTGGGAAACCTGAACAAGCTTCTACTAAAAGCCTGGGGCTGACAAAGAGGAAGTGAACGGTAACTAGCCAACCTGATCTTCAAAGTATGGCTCATTTGGTTTCAGCTTGGGACCCCCCTGCCACGTGCACACAGGTGGCCTCCCTCCTATTGCTACACCAGCCCCTTCGACAGAGTCATCTTCCCCACCTTGTGGGCATGCCCTCCAGCAGGCCTCAAAGCCCAAACCCAAAAGGAATGTGATCCTTGGAAGACAAGAGTTGGGAGTTAAGAGTCACCTGGATCTCCCAGGTGAGTATTCTCCTTCAGCTCCACCCAACCTTGGAAAATGAGGTCCTCAGTCTGTGTAAGGGAGCCCAGGCTTCCCAATACTTCCACACACATTTCTTTTTTGTTTTGTTTTGGGTTTGTTTTTGTTTTTGTTTTTTGGTGGTACGCGGGCCTCTCACTGCTGTGGCCTCTCCCGTTGCAGAGCACAGGCTCTGGATGCGCAGGCTCAGCGGCCATGGTTCAATGCCCAGCTGCTCCGCGGCATGTGGGATCTTCCCGGACCGGGGCACGAACCCGTGTCCCCTGCACCGGCAGGTGGACTCTCAACCACTGCGCCACCAGGGAAGCCCCACACACATTTCTTGAGGCATGCTGGTGCACCCTTCTTTCCCACAACTCACTCAGGGGCAGGGACAAAGACTGAGAGAACTATGGCTGTGAGAGCTAGGGGAAAGAAAGGTCCATGTCTCAGATGCCAGCCACTCTTTGGGACATCCAAGGGGCCAGCAGCCCCTAGTAAGTTACTGCTAAGTTTGAGAAGACTGAACTCTAGAAATAATCATAACAGTCATGATAATGTAGTGGCAATAATATGGACTACCATTTATTGAGCAGTTATAAAATATCAAAGACTCTTTCAAGCACTTTACATGGACCATTCAACCCCATCTCAACCCCATGAGTGTGGTACAATTACAGGGATGAACAAAATCGCACTACAGGTTGGATCTGTTTCTTTTACTTTAACCTTTGCTTCTCATTTGCTTTTGTTCACTAAAAGGATACTGTCTATACATAACGGCCTGCCTCGGGAACCCTGCCCCTCTGCCTGAATGTTAAACCAAAGTGCCTTTGTTCAGGGAAACATCCTGACCCTGTCCACCTGTGAATGGCTGCAAGAAAGAAGAAATGAACACATCCCCTTCCTGAGGCTGGCCATTCCAGGAGATATTTGCAAGACTTATGGCCTTCCTACTTCACTTCCTCACCTCCTCCCCTTCTCTGTTCTATAAAAGAAACTGGCATCCAGACCCCAGTCAGATGGTCTTTTTGAGATACTAGTCCGCCATCTTCTCAGTCTGCCGGCTTTCCCAATAAAGTCGCTATTCCCTGCCTCAACATCTCGTCTCCTGATTTACTGGCCTGTCCTGCGGCGAGCAGAGCGAGCTTGGACTTGGTAACAGTACCACCAGGATCTTCACTGTCCAGTTGAGGACACCGAGGTTCAGGGAGGTGATGAGGTCAACACAGCCTGAATTTTGACCTCTGACCCCAGAATCCCAGCTCTTTTCATTATAACAACTCCGTCTTTTAAAAATTCTCACCCCTTCAATAAAACTAGAAGAAAAGAAAATGATAAAATGAAAAAAAATCTCAACCCTTTCCTTTGCCCCACTTCCCTCCGTCCTATCCGAAGCAGGGGCATCCCTAGGTCCCTAACCCTAACCCATTCATCCTTGGGAGCCCAAGGGTTGTAGGGGGAGCTTTGCCCCCTACCTTAGATGCCCCCCCTCCAGCAACCATGGCCCCATCACTAGCCTCTTGAAGAAGGAAGAAATAGATTCCCACAAATTCTCTACAGTCTCGCTATTCAAAATGTGGGCCATGGACCAGAAGCATCAACGTCACCTAGAAACTTGTTAGAAATTCAAATGAATGGTCTCACTCTAGATGTGCTGAGTCAGAACATCTGCGTGTTTTAGCAAGTGTTTTCTTTTATACCTTCTAGAGTCAGAATGACAGCTCTACACGGTCTCCATCGTACCCTGCACGGGGGAGTACACAACGTTTTCTGCCTTTAGAGCTCCGGCTTCTGACATTAGAGCTCGCATAACGCCCCGACTCCTGACAACCCACCTTTCCAACTCCACGCGTCCTGCTTCTGAAACTACAACTCCCACAATGCCCAGAGGGGTCACTTTACGCGACTACATCTCCCAAGGTGTTTCGCGAGCCATACCACCATCATCGCGCCCACTCTCTCCGACATCATCGGGACTACAACTCCCACAATGCTCGGCGGCAAAACTACCGCCCCCAGAGGCTCCAGACCCGCGACACGTCCGCTGCCGCTCCGCTGGGTGAGGCCAGGCTCGGGCGGGTCCCGCGGGGTGTGCAGGGCCTCAGGCTCGTTACAGCGGTTCTTCCCCTCATAGCACAGACATGGCGGCCGAGAAGGACCAGCAGAAGGATGCCGAGGTGGAAGGGCTGAGCGCCACGTGAGCAAGCTTGGTCTAGCCCCCCTGACCGAGACCCGGGAGTCCTGGTCCCCCGCCCCTTCCTCCCTGGGGTCCTAGGAATCCCGGCCTCCAGACACATGAGTCTGGGCCCCTGGTGTCCTCTTCGAGGACTCTGGAGTCTGGGCCCTCAGCCCCTTTCTCCCCGGGAATCCAGGAGTCTGGGACCATATCTTCCCCAGAACCCCGGAGTCCGGCCCCCCTCGGTCCTCTTCTTGCTCGAGGGTCCGGGTTCCATCCCGGTCTATCGCTGACCTGGCCCCGCACCCACCAGGACCCTGCTGCCGAAACTGATTCCGTCCGGCGCAGGCCGTGAGTGGCTGGAGCGGCGCCGTGCGACCATCCGGCCCTGGGGCTCCTTCGTGGACCAGCGGCGCTTCTCGCGGCCCCGCAACCTGGGCGAGCTGTGCCAGCGCCTCGTACGCAACGTGGAGTACTACCAGAGCAACTATGTGTTCGTGTTCCTGGGCCTCATCCTGTACTGTGTGTGAGTGCCTCTCCGGCCCGGCCCCGCGCCCACCAGGCTGCCCGGCCCGCACTGGCCGGCCCCGCCCTCAGCATTCGGCCCCTCCTCTCACTGGCCAGGCCCCGTCCCCATGGGGTAGCTCTGTCGGACCTTTTGACCGAAGGGCCAGGTCCCTACTCCCGCATCAGCCTGGCCAGGATTCAGTGTGACCAAATGTGACCTAGACTCCCCCGGCCCCAAGGACGTAGCCTGTCATCCGCCAGTGTAGAAGGTCAGGGCCTCCGTGTCGGGCCCAGTCCCAGCTGCCTGACGCATGCCTCCCTGCCCTCTTCCAGGGCGACATCCCCCATGCTGCTGGTGGCTCTGGCTGTCTTCTTTGGCGCCTGTTACATCCTCTATCTGCGCACGTTGCAGTCCAAGTTTGTGCTGATGGGTGAGAAGTCCCCTGCCCTCCTCAAATCCTGGTCTCTTGGAATGCAAGCCTTTGACTCCAAACCTAAGTCCTCGTGAACCCAAGTCTGCCCAAGCCTAGATCTACACTAGATCCCCCAAACTCAATCCCTTAAAGTCTCAGACACACCGGATGCTTCCACCCACTTTCAGCCCCCCAAATTGCTATTCCCCAAGCCCAGAAGATATCCCAGAACCCACCTCCACCTGCTCCTGTCCCTTAAACCTCCTTGCCTCTCCCTCCTCCCTTACCTCCTGCCAAAGGCATCAGCTGCAGGTACCCACATTGGACACCAGGTGGCGACCTTACACTGGCCTATAGCTCTGCTACCCTTTCCTGCTTCCTGGGGTAGAAGTGGAAAAATCTTGGGACTTCTCAGAGAGGGAAGCTGAGGCCTGTGGCTCATGTGGTCCCAGACTGGCACCAAGCACCACTGAGAAGAAAGAGGGGCCTGAGTTCCCAAGTAGGGGAAGCTCAAGGTTTGGAGCGGGGATAAGGGGGAATTGGGATCAGACAAACAGGTAGAGCTAAGACAAAATCCTTCAGAAGCCTGCCAGTTTTGTACATGACACAGGTGGGCTGGGTGGAGGGGCATGTCGGGCAAGCCCAGGGCACGGAGGGAGTGCCTGGGGCATAGATGTGACGTGGCTTCAGCCACTGCTGCCACCAGGGCCTGCAGACCCGACCTTACAGTCTGCCTTGAGAAGGCAGACATCTGTACAGCCCTCCCTCAGTGTGCACAGGGGATTGTTCCAGGAGCCCCCGTGGAGGCCAGAATCCACAGATGCTCATGTCCCTTGTAAAAAATGACGAAGAACAATGATCCACGGGTTTCCATCCAAGGATACAGAGGACTGACTGTATTGTTTTGTGAAATCATCCAGGGACTTCCCTGGTGGTCCAGTAGTTAAGACTCCAAGCTCCCAATGCAGGGGGCCCAGGTTCCATCCCTCGTTAGGGAACTAAGATCCCGCGTGCCACACATCACGGCCCCCCCCCCGGAAAAAAACGAAAGAAAGAAAAATCGTCCAGTTTCTCGGTCAGCCACAAATCAAATCAAATTCTTGTGGAATAATATGCAGACTCAAAAGATACATCCACGGGTCAGACTTGGCCCTTGGGCCACCAGTTGGAGACTCTAGGTCTACGGGAGTGCAGGTTGGAGCAGGAGAGGTGTAGTCTGGGGAAAGGGAGGCTGCGAGCTTCCTAGTAGAAGTGGGGTTGGAGGGTGGCGAGGGGGCTGAGGAAGGCCCCTTGTATTCCCACGGACAGTGGGTGGGGACGTTGGAGACACGGGTGGGGCCCATGGACTTGGAGGGCCTTGGCACGAGGAGTTTAGATCCTGAGGCTCCTGGACAATCCGGTGTCTTGTGACACCAGATGGTGGCGGGGCGGTGGGGGGCGGGTATCGGGTTACTCGGGGAGAGGGCATGAGTATCAGAACAGCTGCCCCAATGCCGTCTGCCCCCAGGCCGAGAGGTGAGCCCAGCCCATCAGTATGCTCTGGCTGGGACGGTCTCCTTCCCCTTCTTCTGGCTGGCTGGCGCGGGCTCCGCCGTCTTCTGGGTCCTGGGTGAGTACAGGGTCTGGGTAGCGCTGTGGGCAGTGGGGGCCGGGTGAGGCAGCCAGGCCCTGAACTGCCCGTTTTCCTGCAGGAGCCACCCTCGTGGTCATCGGCTCCCACGCCGCCTTCCATCAGGTGGAGGCCGTGGACGGGGTGGAGCTGCAAATGGAACCTGTGTGAGGCGGCTTCAAGGACCTGCCAGCCTCCCGGGCCAGCTGCCCTGTCCCCGTTCACCCCCGTCCTGCTCGGCTCTGCAGGTCTGGCCAAAGGCCCCCTTCCCATTACAAGCCCAGGGAGGGACTCCAACTTTGGAAATAAAACTGCTAACGGTCGTTCAGCTAATATTCTCCCAGGGTCTTCTGGGGGTCTATGCCGGGTGATGCTGGGATCCTGCAGAGGCCAAGAAGGTGGGGAGCGAGTGCGCCACGGGCATGGTGGGAGGAGGGTGATGGAAAATAGGCAAGATGGATAACAGATAACGATAGGACGGCCGGTGATGACAAGTTCTAAGGAGGAGAAAAGAGTATGCCAGGGGCCCCGAGACCACCCCCATATTCGGTGATTTGCTAGGAGGACTCAGGACTCAGTATCTAGTTGTACTCACAGATGTGATTTTTTTTTTTAAGCTAATGAATTGCCACTTACTGGGGCTTTATTTTATTTTATTTTATTTTTAATTTATTTATTTTTGGCCACGTTGAGTCTTCGTTGCTGTGCGCGGGCCTTCTCTAGTTGCAGCAAGCGGGGGCTACTCTTCGTTGCGGTGCACGGGCTTCTCATTGCGGTGGCTTCTCTTGTTGTGGAGCACGGGCTCTAGGCACGCGGGCTTCAGTAGTTGTGGCACGTGGGCTCAGTAGTTGTGGCTCATGGGCTCTAGAGCGCAGGCTCAGTAGTTGTGGCACATGGGCTTAGCTGCTTGGCAGCATGTGGGATCTTCTCGGACCAGGGATCGAACCCCTGTCCCCTGTATTGGCAGGCAGATTCTCAACCACTGCACCACCAGGGAAGCCCCCAGATGTGATTTGTTATCATGAAAGCCTATGAAGCAAAATCAGCAAAGGAGAAAGGCACATGGGGCGAAATCCAGAGGAAACCAGGCATGAGCTGCCCAGGGTCCTCTCCCAGTGGAGTCACCTGGATTGAGTGTAATACCCCCAGCAGTGAAATGTAGTCTTCGGGGAAGCTCATCAGAGACTTAGTACCCAGAAGGAAAGCAGTTGTTCAGCATAAGCAACATCGTTTGCACAAACAGTTTAGACACGAGAGCCACTCTTTCAGGGAGTGGTGAGAACCTGGCTGAAACCCAGGTTCCCAGATACCAGCCAAGGGCCACTACGCAAGCAGGCCTCTCTAAGGACAGCAGTCTTGGGCCTACTCTGTTAACTCTTCCTCATAGAGAAAGTTCTAGAGATGAGTTATAGTTTAAAGAAGACCTCCCTGAGATGTTGAATGGAGACTTAAATTGAGTGAGGGAGCCGCTGCAGATCTTTTGGAGGAAGAATGTTCTGGACAGAGGAAGCAGCAGGTGCAAAGGCCCAGAGACAGCACTGTGCCCGGAGGTTTGAGGAACAGCAAGGAGGCCGGTATGGCTGAAGCAGATGGTGGTGGTGGTGGGGGCTTTGGTTTTCCTGAGTGAGGTGAGAGTGACGCAATTTGCTTTTCATTGTAACGTGAAGGCTGCTGTGTGGGACCGCTGACAAAAGAGAAATGCACATGGTAGGGAAAGCACTTGGCAGGTGTGACAGCAAAGTGAGGTGACAGATAGGGTCTGAAAAGCTACTTCAGATGGGGCTGGTCTGGGAGCGCTCTCCAAGGAGGTGGCATTTCAGTGAGCTCTGAGGGAGGCGGAGCCAGCCACAGGAAGAACTGTGGGCTGAGTGGCCTAAACAGAGGTACAGCCAGTGCCCAGGCCTGGCAGTGCCATCCCCTGGCCTCCCCAACTTCGTGTCTCATCACCAAAACTCACCGGTTTATCGTTCATTCAGCAAGTGTTTATCGAGGGCCCGCTGAGCACTCAACATTGTTCTGGAATCCTGTCACATATGGTGGCCGCCAGCCACATGTGGCTACTGAGTACTTGAAACATGGCTGGTCCAGATTGAGATGTGCTGTGAGTGTAAAATACCCACCAGATTTCAAAGACTTAGTAGGAAAAGGGTGTAAAATACCTCGTTAATAATTTTGTGTATTGGTTATGTGTTGGAAGGCTAATCTGCTGGATATGCCAGGGTAAGTTATTATGTTCACCTTTTTCTTTTACTTTTTAAAATGTAATTAGGTAGAAAACACAGGGGACTTTCCTGGCAGTCCAATGGTTAGGACTCCACGCTTCCACGGCAGGGGGCACAGGTTTGATCCCTGGTCAGGGAACTAAGATCCCGCATGCCATGTGGTGTGGCCAGAAAAAAAAAAAGAAAGAAAATACAACATTACGTCTGTAGCTCATATCCTGTTTCTACTGGACACACTGGCTTAGATGCTGGGGAACCAGCAGCGCCACAAACAGACGAGGCCCGCATTCATGAGCCAAGCAACAACCAGCAGGAAGCTCTCAGCGAAGCCAATGAAACAGGTGAGGCTGGAGGGTAGCTGGGGAAGGAGGGACTCGCTTAGAGTGGAGGGGCAGGGCCTTGCTGGGCAGTGAGGAGGAGATTGCCCCTCAGAGGTCTGGGGGAAGAGTATTCCAGCCCGAGGGAACTGCAAGTGCAAAGGCCCTGAGGTAGGACCTGCCCAGTGACAAGGCAACACTGTGGCTGGGGTGAAGGGAGTGACATAGGAGATGATGGTGGGGAGGATGTTGGAGACCAGATGAGGCAGGACCTGCAAGCCACAGGAGGTCTTTGGATTTTAGCTTAAGGTGATGTGGAACTGTGGAAGGCTGGCTTTTGAGCAGGGGAGGGACAGGGTCAGGTGTGAACCTTAGAAATCTCTCTCTGAGGGACTTCCCCGGCGGTCCAGTGATTGGGACTCCACGCTTCCACGGCAGGGGGCACGGGTTCAATCCCTCATCGGGGAACTAAGGTCCTGCAAGCCGTGCAGCACGGGCAAAAAAAAAAAGAAGAAGAAGAAGAAAAAGAAATATCCCTTCGGTGTCGTGTGGGGGATGGGCTGGAAGGAGTGAGACCAGGGAGGATGAGCCAGGTTGGGGAAGATGAGGCAGGGCGTGGAACGGAAAGGACGGACAGGAAGGCAGATTCAGGAAGATGAGGGTGGGCGCTTGGCCACTGACCTGCGTCGGAGCTGAGTGGGAGAGGGCAGGCAAGGGTGACCCCCGCACTTCTGGCAAAATGGGAAGATTAGGGGGCTTGGGTGTCTGGGATCACTCTGTTCCCAGTCACCAGGGGCGCACTTCCAGGGGCTGCCACCAGAGGGCAGAAAAGTGCTTCCTCCAGACCTTCTCCAGGGAGGGAGCCAGGGATGGACTTGTCCTAGCCGAGGAGACCTGGGGTACCTGAGGAGGAGAGTCTACTCAGAGGCCAGGGTCCCAATCCCAACTTGGGGGTGGCAGAGGGCATTTAGTTTGTTAATCCAGCTACCAGTATTTCCAGGGGAGACTGCCCTTCGGGGTGGGTGGTCACGCTGTCCAGTTTCCATTGCAGGGCTTGGAGTCAATGTGGTCAGGCTGACTTGTTTGGAGGTGACAGAGGCCGGGGGCCCAAGGACCTGGGACTGAGATCCCTGGGGCAAAGGGTCAGCAGCCTGGGTCTGGGGGTTGGTGGTGGGAGGCTGAGACTCAGGCCAGAGGCCTAATCGGGAGGTGACTAACTCCAGGTCCTAACTGATGTTGAGACCAGAAGCTTCCATGGGGGTGGGCAGACCTGGGGGGCCACTTCCCTCTCTGTCCCTTCCTGAATAATCTGGGGGTTGAGAGTTTTGGTTTTGGGAAAGAGAAACTGGGGGCTTGGTGTCTCGTCAAGGGACCAAAAGTCTGGTTGTCTATTTTGGTGATAGAGGCTGGGGGTCCAGTTAGCTGGTTGGAGTGACAGATGGGGGCTCTGGCTGTCAACTTCATGATTAAAGAGCCCGTGGGCCCAGGTTTGGGGTGACAGGGACAAGGGATCTACTTGTCCAGTGTAGAGTGACAGAGTCAGGGAGGGCCTGCATCTCATGCAGGGTGTCAGACTGGCCATCTGATTGTCTTGTTTGGGGTGACAGCTTGGAGTCCAGTCTCTGGTTTGCGGAGAAATTGGGGATCTTTTATCAACTTTGAGGTCATTTATCTAGCTTGGGGTGACAGACTGGGATTCCTGAGGACACCGGGAGTCCAGGGCCCTAGTTTGCGATAACAAGGTAGGGTGTCCCCTGGGTTCGAAACACCCTGATCAGGGTCTGATTGTTTCTTGAGGTGGCAGAAACAGGCAACACTGTCTGGTTGGTGGTGACAGAGCCTGGGGATCCTGTTGTGTAATTTGGGACACCAGAGATTGGGGGATTCTCTGCCCAGTGTGAAGTGACAGCAACTAGGAGATTTTTTTTTTTTTTTTTTGATAACACTTGCTTTTCTTTTTTGGCTGTGCCACGCGGCTTGTGGGATCTCAGTTCCCCAACCAGGGATTGAACCCCTGGGCCAAGGCAGTGAAAGCGCCAAATCCTAACCACTAGACCACCAGGGAACTCCCTAGGAGATCATTTTTTTTAGTTTGGAGAATGTCTGCTTGTCCTGTTTGAGGCTGAAAACACTGGGTCTAGTTCTCAGATTTTAAGTGACAGATTTAGGACTTTTGTCTGGCTGGGAGTGACAGAGACCGGAGTTGGAGGTGTCAGATACTGGGGTTCTTGTCAAGGTTGGGGTGATGGGGACTAGTCTGGGGTGACAGACCGGGGGTCTTATTGTCTAGTTTTCGGTGACCAAGACTGGGCCCTGGAGTTTCCTTAGGGGTAGGGTATCAGATTTGGCATCTAATCTTTTTTTGGGTGACAGAATGATAGTCTGGTTGTTAGGTTGAGATATCAAAATCCCGAGGTTTGGGATATCAGATTGAAGTTTCAGTTTCTAGTTTGGAGCAACAGAAATCGGGGGTCTGGTGAACTCCACTGGGGTGTCTGAGACTTGTGGTCTGGTTATTCCTTTTGGGGTGCCAGAAACACAAGGCCGATTGTCTAGCTTGGGGTTATAGAGACCAAGGGACTGGTTATCTAGTTTAGGGTGATGACACTGGGGTTGGGGTGCTGGTCTGGGGTGAAAGACATTGGGGTGACCATTTGGCTAGTTTGAAGAAGCAGACAGTACAGGTCTGGTTGCCTAGTTTGGGTGACAGACTGACTGGGCTCCTGTTTGGCTTGGGAAGCAGAGACCAGGGATGCCGCTGTCATGAGGTTTCAGAGGACCGTGGGGTATCTTTGTTTAGTGTGAAGTGCCAGAGCCTGGGGGTCCAGATGTCTAGTTTGGGACATCAGAAGTGAGGGCTCATGTGTCTAGATTGAAGTGGCAGAGACCAGAGGTTCTGGGATTCAGGACCCGGCTTGGGACGACAGAGACTAGGAGGTTAGTTGTCTAGTTTGTGATGACAGAGATTAGGGCTCAGTTGTCCAGTGTGGGATGAAATGACTGAGCTCTGGGGTCTCATTTAGGGTGACGTAGAATGGGAGTTTGCTCGTCTGGTCTGGCATGAGTGGGACCAGGGGTCTGGTGGTCCAGTTTAGGATGACAGACCGGAGTTTGATTGACAAGGTGAAGGCTACACAGGCTGTGGGGTCAGGTCTCTAGTTTGAGGTGACATTTATGTACCCAGGTGCCCAAAGTGGAGTGACAGAGCCTAGAGGTACCGTTGTCTTGTTTTGGTGGGGGAGGGGCAAAGACTGGGTCCCAGGGCATACTTGGGGTGTCAGAGACCGAGGGTTTGGTTGTATCCTTTTGTGGGAAAAAACTGGGTCCCAGGGACATTCAGTTGACACACTCTGGAGGTCTGGTTGCCTAGTTTTGTGGGACAGAGATTAGGGTTCTGGGTGTATTTGGAGTGACAGACTGGGATCTGGCTGTTGAGTGGCAACTTGGGGGTACTAAGGAGTATTTGGGGGTTTGGCTGTGGGCCTGTTATCTAGTTTTGTGGGTCACAAACTGGGGTCCCAGGGTGTGTTTGGGGTGACAGACTAGGGACATGGTTGTCTGGTTTTCAGAGGACAGATGCCTTGGTCCCAGGGTGTATTGTGGGCAACAGAATGGGAGTCTGGTGGTCTAGTTTTGGAGGTCAGAGACTGGGGTCCCAGAGTATATTTGGGGAGACAGAGACCGGGGTCTGGTTGTCAAGTTTGCTTGGATGTTGACTAGGATCTCAGAGAGTATTTGGGGTGGCAGAGATTGAAGTCTGTCTCGTTCTGTGGAACAAGGACTCAGGTCCCAGAGCATGCCTGGGGTGACAGAGCTTGGGGACTGGTTCTAATTTCGTGCGACAGAGGCTGAGGTCCCGGGGAGCATTTGGGATGACAAAGCCGGCTACGTGGTCGTCTATTTTGTAGGACTGAGAGACTGGCATCCCAGGATGTTTTGGGGGTGACAGACTGGTTAAGACCAGAGGTTGGTGGTATGGTCTGGGTGGGGGGTTGGGTGCTCAGCTTGTCAACTGGTGGAGAGAGTTTGAGTGCTGGTTGTCTAGTTTGACGTTGCAGACTTTTTAAAAAAATTAATTTATTTATTTAATTATTTTGGCTGCACTGGGTCTTTGTTGCGGCATGAGGGCTCTTCGTTGCGGTGCGTGGGCTCTAGAGCGTGTGGGCTCAGTAGTTGCAGTGCACGGGCTTAACTGTGGCATGTGGGATCTTAGCCCCCCGACCGGGGATCGAACCCGTGCCCCCTGCACTGGGAGCGCAGTCTTAACCACTGGACCACCAGGGAAGTCCCTGGTGTTGCAGACTTTATTCATCCATTGTCATGTTTGGGGTGACAGAAACTATAGGTCTAGTTGCCCAGATGGGGTGACAGAAACTGTTGGTCTTGATTTCTAATTTGGGGTAAGGACTGGAGTCTTTTGTCCAGTTTGGGTGGACATTAATTGGGGTTCAGTTGTCCATTTGGGGGAGACAGGTACTGGGATCAGTTGTCTAGTTTGAGGTGATAAGACCAGGTGTCCAAGGGGACATGGGTGGGGGGAATACCATCTCTCAGTTCCAGGGGACAGAGACTACCTGTCCCTGGGTCTGGAGCCAATTCATGTGAACAGTGGTTCAGTTTAGGGTGACAGAAACTGTGTGAGGCCAGTCATCTACTTTGGGCTGATAGAGTTGGGGTTTCACAATCTGTTTGGTGGTGATGGGATGGGGTAACCAAGATTGGGGGTGTTGGTGAACAGTTGGAAAGAATTTTTTTAAAGTCTTTACTGAGTTTGTTACGATATTGCTTCTGAGGCATATGGGATCTTAGCTCCCTGACCAGGGATCGAACCCACACCCCCTGCATTGGAAGGCGAAGTCTTAACCACTGGACCACCAGGGAAGTCCCCCTATTGGAAAGAATTGAGATGGGGGACTGGCTTGCCTCCTTTGGATGACAGAGACCAAGGGTACCTTGTTGGGGTGTCAGAGACTAGAATTCTGCTAGTCTACTTTGGGATGACAGATGGGGACTCAGTTGTCTAGTCTGGGGAGACACAAACTGGGGATCCAGTGGCCCAACTTGAGATGACACACGGCATCGTGGAGATTGGTTATATTTTCATACTAAGGGTCTGGTGCTCTGTTTGGGGTGGTGTGACCAGGGGTGTGGGGACCTAGTTTCCCATGTCAGAGATTAGGGTCCAGGGCCTAGTCTGGGCTGTTAGGCCAGGAATCTGACTGTGTAGAGGGTGGCAACATGGGGGCCAGCTGTGTAGCTTGGGGCACAGGGACTGGGGTTGTGGTTGTGCCCTTTGGTAAGACAGAAGATCACCAGTTTTAGTCTGAGGAGGCAGGAACTGTCATTCCAGTCCTCTAGTTTGGGGTGCAGAGCCTGGGGACGTGGTGCGTTCCAAATGCGGAGTCTGAGTGTGCTGGCACCTGAGTGTTCCTGGGGTGACTGAGTCAGGGGTCTCCTGTGCCCAGGCGTGGGGTCCCTGGACAAGTGTGGATTTCTGAGTAAGCGTGGCCTGGGTGTGGAGCCCCGTTTGGGGGTTACAGAAGCTGGGAGTCTGGGCATTTGGAACCTGAGAGGTCAGGACCTCAGGGCCCAGGATCCACTTGAGGGGTGCTTGATTGGGTTTGGGGATGTCTGTGACACAAAGGGCCAAGGGCTTTCAAGGCTGGGATATCTCAACACGTGGGCGTGGAGGTGATGGACACTGGGGCAGAGACACCCAGCGTGGGGAGGATTGAGGACAGGGCCCGAATGCAGGTCTGAGGCGGGGGGTGGGGTCTCTGAGGCTGGCGCACAGTGGGCTATGGGGCTTTCTGGCTCGGGGGGTTCGGCTGCCTTAGTCTTTTTTTTTTTTGCTGTACGCGGGCCTCTCACTGTTGTGGCCTCTCCCGTTGCGGAGCACAGGCTCCAGACGCGCAGGCCCAGCGGCCATGGCTCACTGGCCCAGCAGCTCCGCGGCATGTGGAATCTTCCCGGACCGGGGCACGAACTCGCGTCCCCTGCATCGTCAGGCGGACTCCCAACCACTGCGCCACCAGGGAAGCCCCAGCTGCCTTAGTCTTAGTCAAACACAACAGGGTCCTGAGGGTCAAAGTCTAGATTGGGGCACATGGTTATGGTGGTCAAGTGCATTGTTGCAGGTGATGAAAACTGGGGACGCAGGTCCCTACTTGGGGGGGATACTGAATTTGGGGTGACCGGAGTCCCTCCTGCCGAGTTCTGGTGCTCGTGAGCCCACATTCCTGATTTGGGTGCCTAAAGCCAGGCTCTAGATCTGTGACAGTGCAGACCTACATGGGAGCTGGAGGGGGCCACAGAGGCCTGCATTAGTGCTGACAGCGGGGGCCTAGCTGGTGACACAGGAGGGGCCTCCTGGGGTGCTTCCCCTGTCAAGCCTGGCTGAGTCTGGAGACTCAGCTGTCCAGTTGAGAGTGACTGGTCTGGGGTTTAGTGGTGACCACACTTGGCAGCCCATATGCTCATTTTGGGGTCCTGTTGATTACTTTAGAGCTGACTGCAGTTTGGGGCTCGCTGAGCCTGGGTGTCCCACACCCTGGTTTGGGGGTATCTGACACTGAGAGGCCAGATGGAGAGCTTGTGGGTGACTAGCCGTGGGGTTCAGATGCTCTTCTGAGAGAGACTCACTGTGGCTTTACCGACTGCGGGGCCCTGAAGGTAAACTTAGGGGTGAGACTGGTCTGCATTCTAATTTGAGGATTAAGGCTGGGGCCCTAAATGCTAAATTAGAGGTGACTTACCCTGGTGTCCAGATGGGAGGTTCTGGGGCTGGGGGACCCAGAGCCCTAGTCTGGGGATAGCTGAGGCAAGCTACTCAGATGTCTAGTTTAGGGGGAGCCTCATACGGGCTGCCCAGATGCTGAGGTTGAGATGACCAATGGGGAGTCCTAATGCCAGTTTGGGATGACGGCTGGAGCCCAGGTGTCAAGTTTGGCAGTGACCCCCTCAGTCAACTGCAATTGACTGTGTCTTCAGATGCCTCCTGGCGGGGGTGGGGGCGGTGGCTGTCATTCTTGTGTATCAGAAGCCTTGGACTTCCCTGGCGGTCCAGTGGTTAAGACTCTGCATTTCCACCACAGCGGGTGTGGATTTGATTTCTGGTGGGAACTAGGGTCCTGCATGCCACTCGGCGCGGTCCAAAAAAAAAAAGAAGCCTAGTTTTGGGGGGCTTTAAGAGGGGGGACTAGCTGCCTAGTTGGGGATTATTAAGAGTTCCTAATACTTACATACAATTTGGGGTTCGCTGAGCCTCAAGGCCTAGCTGCCAAGGTTTGAGGTGACTGTCACTGGGCTTCCTTGTACCTGGTTTAGGGGTGATGGAGTTTGGAGTTGCCTAGTATGGGGGTGTCTGAGGCTAATCACCCAGGTACCTAGTTAAGGGTTGACTGACACGGCGGCTTAGACCTTGGAGGGCCTAGATGCCTGGTTTAGGGGTGGCGTAATGGGGGCGGGTCTCAATACCTAGTTCGGGGTGAACTAACCTCTGGGCCCAGATGCTGAGTTTAGGGTTTACCAACTAGAGGGGCTCTAATGCTTATTTCATTTGGGAGGTACTGAGACCAGGGGCCCAGCTGCCTATTTTTGAGGTGTCTCAAAGTCAGGTGTCTGTGAGACTGTGGCGATGAAGAGGTTGGAGGTTACTGCCCATGGCGGTTCCTGCTACTTATTTTAATGGTGACAGTGGCTGTGAATCCATGTACACGTTTTGGGGCTGAATGAGCCTCGGGGCCTAGTTAACAAATTTGGGGGTGACTGTGGGTCCCTGGTGTCGCGATTGTGGGTAATTGGGCTGAGATCCAGAAGTTTGATCTGGGGAATAGAGGCTAGTTTGGGGCACCTGACTGTGGGGTTCACATCCCTAGTTTGGGGGGTCACTGAGTTGAGGGATACAGAGGCTTGGCTTTCGGGGGGTTGAATTAGTCTCCTGTGGCTGGTAACAAACCAAGTGGCTTAAAACAGGAGTAATTTACTCCCTCGCAGTTCTGGAGGCCAGAAGTCCAAAATGAAGGTGTCAGCAGGGCTGCCATCCCTGCAAAGGCTCTAGGGGAGGATCCTTCCTTGCCTCTTCCTGGCTCCATCTTCACATGGCCTTCTCCTCTGAGGCTTCTCTTCAGTCTCGGTCTCATAAGGACATCACCGTCGTCATTGGATTTAGGGCCACCCCAGGTAATGCAGGGTGGTCTCATCTGGAGATCTGTCACTTAATGACATCTTCAAAGACTCTTTACCAAATAATGTCACATTAGCAGGTTAGGACATGGACATCTTTTGGGGGGCCATCGCAACCCACTACAGGGGTGTTTGAGGCAGGCACCCTAAATTCTGAGTTTGAATCTTTCTGATTATGGGGTTCCCAGAGTTTATTTTAGGATGACTGACCTTGAGGGTCAGTTCCAAATGCCTGACTAGGGGGTGCTTGGCTTGATTTGCCTACTATTAGGGTAACAGCCTATGAGATACTAATGGTTAGTGTAGGGGTAAGTGAAGGTTGGGGCCAGAGGTACAGTCTGGGGATCACTAAGCTTCAGTGTCAGAGTCCTGTCTTTGGAGATGTCTGAGGTTGGGAGGCTAGCTGCCTAGTTTGTGGGTTAACTTATTAAGTTCCTAACTCTTAGGGGAGGTGAGGCGGAGGGAGCTCAGATGTGCATTTTAAGGGCAACTGATGATGGGGTTCCAGATGGCAAGTTGGAGAGCTAGTAAAGCTGCTTGTTCAAATGCCTGGGTTAAGGTTACCAATGCAAGGTCCAGATGCACGGTTTGGGGGTGATGGTAGAGACCTAGATGACTAGTGTCAAGGTGATTTGCTGGGGGGTTCCTGACCTTGTCTTAGTGGAAACTGAGTCTGGAGCCAACTGTCTAGTTTGGGGGAGTCTTAAGCTGGGTGGGGCCCAGATCCCAAGTTTGGATTGAGTCTGGGGCTCCAGTTGTCAGGATTGGAGTTACTCAGTTTACGGGCGACTGAATTTCAGTCCCATTTCCCAGTTTGTGTTGAGAACAGCATTCATGCCCTGAGTGGGGTGACAGCAGCTGGGGGCCCATTTGTCTAGCTCATGGGTGATTTATCTCAAAGTCCTGATGTTTGTTTAGGGTTCAGTGAGGGAAGTCTAGGTGTGCCAACTTAGGGCCTCTGATGCTTAACTCTGGGGTGACTGAGTCTGAGGGAATAAATGTCTACTTTAGGGGTAACTTGTGGAGTTACTTATTTTGGGGTGACTGATCTAAGGCCCATCTCCCTTATCCTATCAGTGTCTTGGGCTGGAGGTTTGGGGTGAATGGGGCTGGGGCCCAGAACCCTCATTTGGGGGTGTCTGGGGCTGGGCCGTGCGTAGAATACGTTTCTGAGTTTGGGTAACTTTATATGGCCTGGGGTGGCTCAGCTCAAGGTATGGATCTGATCCTAGGGGTCTCCAGTCTGCTTGGGGGTTTCTGAGAGCCGGTGGGGACTCACGTGCCTGGTTCTTGGGTTTCTAGCCCCCTCCTTTGGGGGAATCTGAGACTGGGGCCCAGAAGTGCTAAAGACCCCATCCCCAGGTCTGGGGACCCCAGCTCCACTGCTGCCCCCAAGGTCAGGCCCCTCCTATGGATCTTTTGGGAGGGGTGATCCATTTCGGGGGTGACCGATTTGGGGGTCACACGCCTGGCCTACGTAGTTCTGGAGGGGACTGAGGGGGCCCGGGCGGGGCGGGAGTGGGAGTCCTGAGGCGCAGAGCCGGGCTGCGGTCCCCGGGGCTGGCTGCGGCGGGGGTTCCCGCGGGAAGCAGAGCGCGGCGGGGCAGCCGGCGGCGGGAGGGCGAGAGCCGGAGTGACAGGAGAGGAAGAAAAATGGGCCGAGAAATCAGAGTGGACGCGCGGGGGGCGCGAGTCCGGGAGCGGGCGGCGGCGGCAGCGGGCGGGGGCCGCGCCTCTGCCTCGAGGGACGCCGCCCGCGCGCCTTCCCGGGGCCCCCGCCCTGGAGGCCGGGGCCGGTGATCCTACCCCTCCCCTAATTCCAACCCCGCGCCCCTCCCGCTCCCCGCCTAGTTCCCGTCCCACCCCTCCCGCGGTCCAGGTCCCCTCTCTCGTTTTACGTGCCCCTCCCGAGCTCTTCCTTCCTCCAGGGAGTTCTATTTACTATGTCCACGTTCTCGCCCCCCCGCGCAGTTATCTTCCCCTCCCCCCGCCTGCTTTCTATCTGAGTCGCCCACGTTCTAAACTCTGCCTCTGCTGCCTAACTGCCTTCCCCTCCTTAGACTTCTTTTCTAAGTCTGTTCCCGCAATCCAACTCCCTCCTTCTTCAATCCCATCCCCCAGATTCTCTGCGCCCCCATCTCTTCCAAAGGTTCGAAGCGGAAATGGGGCGCGCGGCGGCGGCGGCGGCGGCGGCGGCGGGAGGGGCGGGGCGGGGGCGGCGGCCAATGGAGCGGGAAGCAGGACAAATGAGGCCCGGCCCGCGCGGCCGACAGGCCCCTCCATCTTCCCATTAGCGCCTAATGGCCCCCCCGCCGCCGCCTGATGAAGATTTATCGGCCCCGGAACCCCCGCCCCCTCCGCCCCGGGCCTCCCCCTTCGCCCGGCCTGGCGTCCCCCGCCCCCGCCGCCCGGACACCTGATGAAGCCGTCCGCGGGGCGGGAGGGGCTGCGGGAGCCCGACCGAGACGGCCCTCGCAGAGACCAAACGAGACAGCCAGACAGAGCCGCCCAGACGACGAAGAGAAAGTTCCGGGGACGCGGGAGTCAGCGACAGTGGGAGGGAGTTGAGGGAAGGGTCTGATCGGCAGCCCAGGAAGCCCCGCAACAGCGAATCGGTCCTTAATTCTCTGCCCAAGAGCCCGGGAAGGGAGTGGGCGTGGGGGTGGGGAGGGTCCCACCGAGGCTGGAGGAGTCAAGGTCTTCAGGGGCCCGAGAGGGAAGATAAAGCCAGGGTTCCGGAAACCTGGATCTGGGAGAGAGGTGGACTCGGGACCCGAACTCGGGGAACCTGAGATGCCGGGGGTGCCGGGAGCCCGGACTCCTGGGCCCTGGGCTGGGAGCTTGGCAGTGGGGGGGCTGGGTTGGGAGGCCCCTGATTGATTTCTGTTTACCGGCTGTCCCCGGCGGGCGGAAGAGCGAATCGCGCGCCATCCATCAACAGTCTCGCAGCCTCCCTAATAAAAACATTTTACTCCTAAATGATCTCGAACTAATTAACTCAAAGTGTTAATTAAAGTTTGCGCAGACAGCATTGTCATCAGGGAGGGCGGTGGATCCATCTTCCTGAGAGAGAGACAGGGTTGGGGGGGCCGCATCCAGAGAGGAAGGGAGAGTTCCCCATCCCCCTCCCGCCCTGATCCCACATCCCTGTCCGATGCTCCCCTAGCTCTTCTCACAGCCTCCCCTGGTTTTCTCTGTCACTTCTTTTACCTGCCTGTGTCTTCCATCTCTGTCACCGTGTCAGTCTCTGTGTCTGAGTTTCTGCGTCTCTCTGTCTATGATCTCTTGTTGGAAGGCTGTCTCCCCACATTGCTCCCACTTCCCATTAATGGGGAGCCTTTATCCGTGTGTCTGTGTGAGTCTTGGGGTTATGTGTGCAGACACATACGTGTGTCAGGATGTGTATGTGGACATGTGTGTATGTCAGAGGATACATGTGTGTCAGAGTTAGCGTGTGCGAATGTGTGTTTGAGTCCAGGAGCAAGTGTATGGACACCTGACTGTCGGGGTTTGTGTGCGGACACGTGTGTCAGGGCTTGTATGCACACAGGTATGCGTGAGCGCAGCAGCATGTGTGTGTGCATGTGTGTGTCTAGATGTGTGTGACCAGTGGTAACAGGAGGGCTGTGGGACTCTGGCACGGTGTCCCTGAGACCTCTGGGAGTCTCTAGGGACACAGCCAGGGTCCCCTTCCTGCACAGGCAGGCCGGAGCATGTCTGCAGGTCCACTGGGTAAGTGAGTGACCAGGCATGAACTCAGGTGAACTTGTGCACACATGGGTGTGCAGCCCCTCCCTCTGCCCCTGGACGGGGCCTCCTCCTCCCCAGCCCCACTCTCCCCTTCCCCGTCGTCCACAGCAGGCAGCCAGCCAGCCGGGCAAGGGAGCTGGGGCCAGGACAGGCCACCAGGCCATGGGCATCCGTCGGGTGGCTGGCTGGGCGGCCCTGGTGTGAGCTCATACATCAGGGCTGACAGGCTCCGAAAGCCCCGGAATTAAAACCTAAATCGAATATTGATCACCCGCTCCAGCCGTGGCGCCCACTACGGCCCCCCCAGCTCCCTCGCGCTCGCTCCCTGCTCCCTGCTCTCAGACGTCACCGTCACCGCTGTCCTGTCTTTTTCTTTCCTCCTCTCTCCCCTGCTTCTCCCCACCCTGGCCCCACTTGTTCTGGTGACTTGTCTCCGGCCCCAGCAGGTGCTCTCTCAGCCAGAGACAGAGAAAGGAACACCCAGAGACTGAGAGAGATTGAGAGACACACGGTCACAGAGACACGGGGATGCACAAAACAGACCCAGACACGAAATAGTTAAATGCAGACCCTCAGACAGACCCAGAGCAAGCAGCGCATAGACACAAACCCAGGAAGACAGACAGACACACAGGCACCCATAGAGGAACACACAGGAAGTCACATATAGTCACACCCTGAAAGTCACATAGATACAGACACACAAAGATACTACACACAAGATGCAGTTGGAGAAAGTTACACTCAGATGCCCACAGGCCGACAGACATGCACAGGCCCACAAAGTTACAACTACACACACAGGATTACATAGGCATGGGGGTAGTGACACACAAAGACAGGCACAGTCACACAGCAAGTTACAACAACATAGAGTGAGACAGGGAGACAAAGTATTGTCATCCCTGCAAGGCAGACGGACAGACAGACTGAACTCCAGAATGACAGGAAACACACACACATTCCCTGTCCTCCCATCTCCACTCATTCTGACATAACCCCCCACCCGACTCACCCCCAGGTGCCACCCACCACTGCTGCATCCAGAAGCCAGAAAGTCCCCTTCACAGAGAGGAGGCTCTCAGACCTCATCCCCCTGCTCCAGACCAACTGAGCAGCACCTTCCACACCCCCAGGGTCCTGGGCTGGGCCAGGAAGGGAGCTAGAGAAGTAGACTCCAGAGGGGCAAAAGGGCTTCTCCTCCCACAGGGGCAGGGCCAAGGTCATGTTGCCCCTGCTGATCCAGGGATCCGGGGTCTCGGTCTCTAAGACCACCTGTGGGATGGAGGCCAGACAGTGAGAAGAACTTCCCTGGGCCATGACGGCTGCGGGGGGGCGGCCCCACAGAGTGGGCAGGGGCGCCGCCCAGGGCCCCCCCCAACCAGCCCCTGGCTTCCCGGCTGGGGCGGGCGGCGGTGGAGGCGGGCGGTGGCGGCTGCCGGCGAGAAGATGAATCTTTCATGAGTGATTTGCGGCCGCCTCTTCTCGTCCCGTGTTGTTTAATGTTTCAATTTGGGCGAAAGCAAAACATTCAATCAGGCGGATTAAGTGCGTAATGTGCCTCATCGCTCAATCTGTCGCCTCCGCCGGGCAGCCCGCCGGGTCCGGGGGGGGGGCGGTTGGGGATTAGGAGGGGGTGGCGGGCAGAGACCCTGACCAGGGGAGCCCCGTCTCCAGCTCCACTCCAAAGCTGTGCCTCGAGAAGCCCCTCAGCCTGGATCCCCTGCGAGGCCAAAGTCTCCCCCAGTCCTGGATCCAGCCTCAACCACTTTCTGCTCCATCCTGGGGTGTCCACTTGGCTTTGGGGGCCCTGGCTTCTCCCTACCCCTCTGTCCACCTGTCTTTCTCTGTCCACCTCTTTCTTGTCTTTCTGGGTGTGCCTGCCAGTTTCTGTCCATTTGTCTGTCTGTGAGTGTCTGCCCATCTCTTTCCTTTTCTCTATGTCAGCCTGTACTTCCTTCATCTCTCTCTGTCCATCTGATTTCTCTCTGCCTCCTTACTGGGTTTTCTCTTCGTCTTTACATCTCCCTTCTTCTCCCCTCTTTAGACCGACCCGCCGTCCCTCTGTCACGCTGTCCTTCTGTCCACATGGCTTCTGTCTCTGTCTCTCGTGCTATCTGTACCAGAGCCTTCCCACTAGCCCAGCGTCTCTCTGTCCAACAGCAGTCTCTCTGTCTCCCTTACTCGGTGCCCACTGTCTATGGACAGACCCCCCTGTCCCCCATCTTCCCCCATCCCTCTCTAATTTGGCCCCTGTGCCATGTCCTCTCTCTCCTTCTCTCTCTCGACCAGGATCTCAGTCCTATCTGCCTGACCTTTGCCCCTTTATCTGCCTACTCCTCTGTCCTCTCTTCACCTCTGTTCCCGTGTCCACCTGTTTCTTTGTCCCCATCTCTCAGTCGCTGTCTCTCTGTCTCTGCTCCCATTTGGGTCTGTCCCTCTGCCTTCCCTTCCTGGGGTTCCTTGACCTGTCGGCTCCCTGTCCCTCGGCTGGCCCAATCTCCATGTCCACTAGGGGGCAGCAGGTACAGGCTTTTCTGGTGGGGAGGCTGACCCGATGGCTGAGGAGCTTCCCAGCTGTCCCACTGCCTGTCTGCAGACCATCCCAGTTCAGGAGTGTCCAGGCCAACCGGCCCCCCTCCTCCCTCAGACTCAGAAGTCTGGGTCTCCACGCCCTCCTCCCTCAGACCTAGGACCCCAGCCCCCCAGCCTCCTCCTCCCTCAGACCCAAGCATTAGGGTCCCCAGTCACCTTCTGTCTCAGAACCCAGGGGTCCTTCCTCCCACCCCCTCTTTCCTCCCTTCCAGGCAGGCTGTGACCTGCTCAGGGCTAAGTGGAGATTTCAGCTGGGGGACTGACAGGCACTAACCAGAAATGTTGTCACCACTGCCTGCTGCTGAGACCCATGGGGCTGCAAGGCCAGGGCCCCACAGCATGTGCAGGCACGGGAACAGGGACACACACAGATGATTCCAGGAAACACACAAGTAATAGGATTCCGTCATAGCATGCAAGGGCACACACAGACCCCCTACCCCAGTCACACCCGGGAGCCCTGGATCAGACCCCTCGCCCCCCAGAGAAGCTGACAAACAACACCCACACTCACACTCTGCCTCAACCAGCCCTGCAGTTTGGACTGTGCCATCCGAACACACACACACACACACACACACACACACACACACACACTCTCTCTCTCTCTCTCCCCTCCATTCAGAGTGACTTTGGCAGACAACACAGGCAGGGCAGGAGGCTCCCCCCAGACTCCCATCTCTGTGTGCACCCTCTGCTCTCTCCTGGGTGACCTTGCCCGCCCCTCCCCCTCCCTCTCCGCGGCCTCTCTCCCCTCTCCTCCCCTCCGCCCCCCACCCCTTTTCTCTCCTTTCCGTTTTCTCTCCTCTCTGTGCTCAACGCTCCCTCAGTCTCTCTCCCAAGGTCCTTACGTTTCTCCTCATCTCTCACTTTTAGTGTCTCTTCCATCTCTCTGTCTGCTTCCCCTGCCTCTTTCTCCATCTTTGTCTCTGAATTTGTCTTTGTCCATTTCTTTGCACCTCTGTGGCAAGTCCCTAACACCTGGGTTTCTCTCTGAGACTCTCTGTTTGTCTCTCAAACTGTCTCGATTTCTGAGTGCCCCCCCACCCCGTGTCTCTATCTCTGAGTCTCTCTCAGAACGTCTCTCTCGGCTTCTGTCTCCCTCTCTATAACTTCAGGCTTTGCCATCTCTGCGTTTCTCTCTCTGTGTCTCCGTGTCTCTGCATATCTCTGTCTCCCCCGCCCATCTCCCTGGGCTTCTCTCTCACTGTCTGTCCCCCTCTCTGTCTCTCTGTCCATCCATCTCTCTCTTCTCCCAGCCCCTCCCTCCCTCCCCCCTCTCCCTCTCTGTCTCACTCTTCGCCTCTCTTTTCTCTCTCAAGTGTTTTCAATTTTATTCTGAGTGGAATTAACTACCCCTGATGTCAAATTGCCGCCGAAATCGATAATAATATCTTTACAAAAGAGGATATTCTTCTCTCGGAGAACGGCCTCTGAAAAATGGAAAATTTAGTCGAAATTGATTCATTACTTGACACTTTATAGAACGGCTGCGTATTGATCGCACCTGTCATGTCCCATCTCCCCTAATCGAAGCTGAAGGCCGGCTCCGATGCCTGCTATTTTTCATAATTCCACCGCAGCCGACAGCTCCACAAACACAGCCGCTCACCCGGCCTCCGCCTCCCCGCTCTGGCCGCCACCGCGCGCGCCCTCGGCCTGGCCCCGGCCTCGCGGGCCGCGCCTGCACCGCCATCCCTCCGGCGTCCATCTGTCCGCCGATTCCCTGCATGTCCTCTGTCTGTCCTCCCCTCGCACGGGGCCGCTCTCCGCTGCTGTCTGTCTGTCCTCTCCGCCCCAACCCCAAGCCCTAAGCCTGTCCGTCCCTTTCCTGGGACCCCTCCCGCCATCTGTCCACCAGTCTTCTCAGCACCCCTCCTTTGTCCGTCTGTCTGACTCTCACCCCACCCCCACACACGCATTTGCCCTGGCTGGCTGCCTCTCCCCGGCTTCCCGACGGCCCGTGTGGCTGTCTGTCTGTCCTCCGTGTCATCCCCTGCCTGCTCCTTCGCCACCTTCCAGGCGGTGGGGGTGGGGTGGGGGAGGGGGGATGCTGTCTGCTCCCCCTCCCCCAGCAGACTGGATTCCCCCGGCTCTGGATTTCCTCAGCGCTCCCCACACCCTCGGCCGGGCCTGGCCTCGCTGCAGCCCCGCTCCCCCAGCCCCCCTTCAGCCACCTCCCTAGGAACCCAGGGCTGCCGCCCTCCTCCCCGAACCCCCCTTTACCGCCTCCCCCCTCCTCCCCTCCCTGCTCTCTTTAACATCCTCCCCCTCCCTCCTCTCACTCCCTTCCTGACCCTCCCTGTGCCAGACTCTGCCTTCAGTGGGGACCCAGAGATGAATCCGACACAGGCCCTGCCCTCGGGGAGCCTTGAGCCAGGCTGGGTAGGGGGTGAGGTCAGAGTGGGGGGCGTGTCAGACTGCCAGAGGGAGTGCAGAGAGCCGGGGGGGTGTGGTGGACTCTGCTTGCGGGGGTGTCAGAGCTGAAGATCAGCGTCTAACGTGGGAGTGTATACAGCAGGGTAGTGTAGCCTACTGCTTGGGAGCATAGACTGCCACCCCCAACCCACCCCCAATCAACCCACCCCCACCTGGCCAGCTGCCTTGGCTCAGGACCCACTTCCAACACTAACTAGCTGTGTAACAGGGGGCAAGTGACTTCTGTGCCTCAGTTTCCTCATCTGTAAAATGGGGATGACGCTAATAACAGCACCTATCTCGTAGGGTTGTTGTTGAGAGAATTAGTTCATCTATGTATAGAGTTTGGGCCAGTGCCTGCTCAGAGCAAATACCATTGAAGTGACAATTGTCATGGCTATTGTAACTGTGTACAGACCCTATTCAGCCCAACTCCACCCTCCGTGCACCCCCCACCAACGGCCATCCTTGCCTCTTGTGCTCCTGCGGTTCAGGGAGTAACTTGCCCACCTGGAAGTGGGTTAGGGGGATGGATTCTTGTGGCAGGAGGGGGGCGGGTCAGCATATACCCTTCCTGGTTTCACCCTCAGTCACCTTTAGTAGTGTTCAGGCACCTGGAGACCCTTTCAGGGGTGTTACCCGCATTAGCCCTCACGGAAGGGTGTGTGTGTGTGTGTGTGTGTGTGTGTGTGTGTGTGTGTGTGTGCGCGCCCTCGTACTCCCTAGGGGTTTGAAAAGAGTCTAATGGATGTTACAGACCCCAGAGGTGTTCTCTCCCCTTCATGGGTAATAAATTCAGTCCACTGGGTGCTTCAGGCTGGTGAGGGTGACCTCTCTCTCTCTCTCTCTCTCTCTCTCTCTCTCTCTCTCTCTCTCTCTCATTTCCAGGGGGCATTAAACACCCTGAGGGCGTTCTCTCTCAGCAGGGTGTTAACTATAGTCTTCTGCTATTGCAGCCTCCCTGGGGATGTTAACTACAGCTTAATGGTCCCCCTCCTGTGAGATGCTTCCTTCAAGTCAAGTAGGTGTTGGTGATACTGCTAACGAGTGAATACACAGCCCTGGTGGGTGTTACACCCCTCCTCGGAAATGTCTTACAACAAAAACTCTGGCTTTTATTGAGCAGCTACTGTTTGCTCACAAGGCAGGGCACACTGATGTCCATCTCAGGAATCCTCCCAACCACCTGGGGCTCAGAGAGGGAACATAGATCATCCAAAGATGCACAGCCCAGAAATCAGGAAGCCGTCTTCTCTGGAAGGGGGTTCTGAGCAGTCAGATGGGTGTTGTACAGCCTATCTGGTCCTGGCCCCTGAGGGCATCAGAGCTCTCCTTGGGGTCCTCCATACCCTCTGATTGGGCATTGTAAGCCGCTCACAGGTATTACCTACACTCTAGGGGTGTTTCTGACACCCTGAGATGCCTTCATCTCTCCTGGAGGCGGGGCTTAAAGATAGGGTGTGAAAGCTATCTTGGCTGATGCTTTCTGCTGTCTTATGGGTGCCACTAACATTCCGAGGATGGGTGCTGGGTACACCGTAATAAATGGCATCTTCCCAGAGGGTGTGCTGTACTGAAGGGGGGAACATACAGTCAGTTGCGTTCTTTCTGCCTAGAAGGTGTTCTTTCTCTTTTCTCAGGTGTCCTTTCACGCATTTAATGGTCATAAAATACATTCCAGTTGGTGTTTTTGATGCCCTGACAGTGTTCTAGCTTTCCTGAGGGGTGTTGTCTCTCTCCCAAAGGGCGCCACGTGCAGATGAGGCATCCTACCCCAGAGAGGGTGTTCCAGAACATTCAGAGCCACCCACTCTGAAGGTGCCAGGAAGATGTTCTCCACAGTCTGGTGGGTGTCACAGACACCCCAGGGTGTACTGTCCAGCTGGTGAGCTATCTTCAAGGATGCTGTGTGCAGTCTGGGTTGTTCTAGATACCCAGAGGATGCTGGCTTTCCTGAGGGGGTCTCAAGTTCCGCTTAATGACGGGATAGAGACACCCGGGGCAGGGGCTTCCTGCTGCCTACTTGAAAGAGTGTTGTTCCATGTAGAGACAAGTGAAGGAGTTCTCATTTTCCAGCCAAATGTTTAATATTTTCAATATGATTATTTTGAAGTAGTGATGATCAGATCAGGGGTGTTTATTTGGAGCTTGGCATGGTGCCAAGTGCTCTCCCATGGTCCTGTTTAACCCTAGCATGTAATTGACATTATCGCCCCATTTTGCAGATGAGAAAACTGAGACTGGGGGATGTTTAGTGACTTGCCCAGGTGAGGAGTGGTGAATAGGGCTGGAGCTGGGGCCTGAAGCCTTCTTCATCCCTTCAGCACCTTGGTATTGGCACCCGGGGGTCAGTGGGGCTGGGGAGATCTCACAGAGCTGTCCTGGCCACTATTGTCTTGCCCCAGACACTTTCTCCTCTGGAGGCAGGTGACTCCAGGGGCGATCCCCTGAGGAGGTGGCACTGAGGCTTGGGGGTGGAGCCTGACCTTGGGATGGGAGAGAAAAGTGGGGGAGGGAAGCAGCAAGGGGGAGAAGGAGAAGGGGTGAGGTAGGTGCGAGAGAGGGAAAAGAAGAGTGGTTAGTGAGGACCAGGGTCAGGCTGGGCTAGGGCATCTGAGTGGGAGCTGAATTCTGGGCTGGGGGCTGCTCTCAGGGCCCTGAGGCCAGTGGCTATTTCCTTGTTATTTCAATGGGAGCGGATCCTGGGATGGGGCCCTTCCCTGTCACTGCAGTTGTGGGTATGTGCTCCTGTGACCGCGTGGGCATGTGAAGGGGAGTGTCAGTGTGCCTGCCCTCGGTTCTGTCTGTGATTGTCTGTGTGTCTGTCCACATGCCCTGGGCTCGTGTGTCAAGAGGGTTTGTGTGTCAGGGGTGGGGTGTAGCTGTATGTCACCATGGATCTGTGTATGTCCATGTGTCCAGTCTGTGGGTCCGTGGATCAGGGAATGGCTGTGAGTCAGGGTAGGTCTGTGTGTGCAGGCTCTGTGTCCATCTGTTGGTGTATATGCTTGTGTGTGTGTGTGTGTGTGTGTGTGTCTGCTACGGCTGTGTATCCATGTGCCCATAGGCTGTGTCCTGTGTGTGTGTTTGCACTGTCTGTGTTAGTGTATTCGTGTGTCCCTATGTCCGTGTCTGTGTGTCTGCTACCCAGACTGTGTATGTGCGCGCGAGTCGTGTCCAGGTCCAGTTCTGCGTGTCCAGCAGGGGTCCTGGTCACGTAGTTGCCACCTCCACCTCATGCCCGTCGGTTTGTCCGCGCGTCCTCTTCGGGAGGGGCGGGACGCGGAGGGGAGGGAAAGGGAGAGGAGGGGGGGTCTCCACCTCTCCACCCACCCCCGCCCGCAGCCCCCACTCCCTCAGTCCCGGGATCGAACCTTATTTAGAGTCGCGATTCGACATCTGTTTTCAAATTTGATCAGCTCTGAACTTTATTTTCCGAGTTTGAGGAAAATTATATTCCATCGATCGCGCTCCCGCCCCCTCCCCCGCACCGCCCGCCGCCGCCGCCGCCGCCTCCATATATCTGCGCGCGGAGCCGGGCCGGGCGTCCGCGAGGGCGGGAGGCGCGCGGCGCGCGCCGCGGAGCAGCGGGAGGAGGAGGCGGAAGAGCGGGAGGAGGCGCAGGACGCCGGTCGCCCCCGCGCCCCCCGCCCCGGCCCTGCTGCCCCGCGCCTCGCTCGTGGCGCCGCCGCCCGCCCGGAGCTCCGTCCCCAGCTTCCCGCGTCTCTATCTCTCTTTGCGCGTCTCTGTTTCCGGGTCTCTCCACTCCCTGTCTCTGCTCCGCCCCCGTCTCTGTGTCTCTGGCCGTCTCTCGGTGTCCCGGTCTTTCAGTGACTCTCGCTCCCTGCTCGCGCCCCCTCTGGCTCCGTCCCTCCCGGGGCTCCGGGCATCTCCCCACACCCCGTCCCCCGCCCCGGTGCCCACTCCCCAGGACGCCGCGGGGGCCATGGCTGCGGGATCCGAACTTTAAACACTTCTCCCCGGACCGGTGCGGATGCGCAAGCCCAGGCAAGTGAGTGAGCGCCGCGGCCGGCGCAGGGGCGGGGATGGGGGGCGGGGATTCCTTCCCGGGGCGGGGGCCGGGCCGCGGGCCGCGCTCCCGAGAGACCTCCGGAGCTGGGCTCCCCGAGCCGGAGGCGGGGAGGCTGGTGGGGCTGCTTCCGACTCCCGGGAGGAGGGAGGGAGAGAGGGCTGGAGGTGCGCCCTCGGGGCAGGGGTCCAGGACCAGGGCGCTGGAGAGTGTGTTGAGAGCGCGGGAGATGCGGCGGTGAGAGCGCGGGCTGGCGGGCCGGCCTGGGGGGGGGTCTGGATTTTTGGGGCGAGAGTCTTGGGTTTAGAGAGCAGGGCTGAGGGCTTGAAATTTGGGACCTGGGGGCTCAGAGCCAAGAGACTGGATATTTGGGATTGAGGGCTGACTGATTGGGGCTGGGGGTCAGGACTAGGGGTGTGGATATTTGGGGCTGGTCTCAGCATGGGGGTTAGATTCGGGGTGGGGTGGGGCTGGGAGCTCTGGATTTGGAGCTGGAGTTCAGAGCTGAGGATCTGCAAATTTGGCTCTGGATATTTGGGGTCGGGATATTTGGTGTGAGGGGTCCCAGGGGCTGTGGGAAGGACATTTGGGCCAATTCTGGGGTCTGCACACTTCTGGGCTGGGAGTGCAGGCCTGGCCGTGACCTTTGGGGGGGGGGTGTCCTTCTGGGGACAGGTGGCCTAGTGCCACACACCTCTTCTGTCCCAGTCATTTCACAACTGTCCCAGGACCACGCTGGGCCACCTCTGACATCTCTTTCCCGGCTGGGTCTCTCCTCACTGACTCTCTGTCCCTGTCTCTTCCAGGATCTCTGTGTCCACCTCCAGTTCTCCCAGAATCTGTCCGTCTGTCTCTGTGACTGTCTCTCGCAGCAACTGTCTCTACCTCTTTGGGTCCAGCTCCTTAGACTGTCTCTCAGAATCTCTGTGCCTATCTCTGCCTTCCTCTATCTTTCTCAGCATCCCTCTGTCTCTCTGTCTCCACCTCTCTGTGTCTCTCAATATCTCTCTGTCTCTGTCTCTCCCAGTGTCTCTATCTCTGTCTCCCCCTCGCTGGTTTCCGCTCAGATTAAGCCGGGGACCTAATTCCAGGCCCAGGATCGAATTTTCTGGCAACAAAGGGAAATAGCGAATCGATCGGTCGCTCCGGAGATTAAGAGACAAGCGGCGCGCGGATCTATCACGGCTAAACGGCCCCCCCTCCCGCTCCCCCCGCCCGGCCAGCCCGCCGAGGCCCAGACGCGCTCCGCATCGCCAAGCAGCCTCAGGAGCCTCGGCTGCCCGGCAGGCCAAGCCCAGAGCTAACTGCGTGCCCTGCCGCGGGCCAGAGCCCTGGGAGGGGTGGGAGAGCACAGCTGGCCCCTGGAGAGGGGTGGAGGGGGTAATGAGTGAAACGGAGGCAGCACACCACCCCAAAGAGTCATGCTGCACACACCTGTGGCCTCGGGTAACACCCTTCACCCACACCTGTCTATCAACGCACCTGCCACATCGATGTTCCCCCTTTGGACCTCTAGGTAACATTCGTCTCCTTATACCTGTGCCCTGTAGGTAACCCCTCTCCTCCACACCTGTTCCCTTCATCTGCCCCTATAGGTATCACCTGTTTCCTTTCACCTGCCTCCCCACCCCGCCCAGGTAATACTTGTCCCTTGAAACCTGCCTCAAAGATGCCCATGATGTAGCTTACCTGCACCTCCAGGTAACACCTGTTCTCCAAAATTTGCCCTTTCCACCTGAATGCCTGCATCTGTCTCATTTCATACCCCATCCCCTTCCTACCTGCACGTGCACCACCCCACCTGCCCCCTAAAGCTCTAAACACACTTGTTTCTCACACATCTATATTTCTCCATCTCTGCCTCCCCTCAGGCAGTACCTGTTCACTCTCTCTCACACACACACCCTTTCCCTTGCATGTAGGCACTCACACGCGCACCCTCCCTCTCTGCCCTCAGGTAACGCTCCCTCCCACCCTCCCGGCTCTCACCCATACCTCTCCCTTGAGATGCTGGCCTTGCTACCATCACACCGGTCCTTCCAGAAGAGCGTCCCACGCACTGTCACTTGAGAACATACCTGCTTCGTGGCACTCTCTCTGCCTGCACCTAACTTCCTCACACTCCATCTCCCATCATTTAACATAACTACACATACTTCCAAAGGCTTCCCCCATACCTGTCATTTCAGGTAACTCATCCCAGACAGCAACACATGCGCCCACCCCACGTGTCTCCTAACCACCCCCGCCCCACCCCCGCCCCCGCACCTGATGGCTCACACATGCAATAGCCCCCAGGTATCATGTGTATCCTTCTTCCTCCAGTCCCTCCCCTGCCATGATGTCTCCTACAAGCCCCTGTGCTCTGAAAGCCCCACCAGCCCCACCTGCACACTTGCTGCTGGCCTTGCGTCCGACTCCTCCCTGTCTCTCTGTCTCTCTGTCTCTCTGTCTCTGCCTCTCTGTGTCTCCCAGTGCACAACTTCACACTTAGACATGTTTGGGCAGGGAATCTGTCCTTGGCCACAGGTACCTGCTTCACCTGTATACCTGTCCTTCAGGTACTACCTATCCACCTCTCTTCTCTTCCCACATACCTAATTTCCCATGTTTCTCACTTCCTTCTTCCTTGCCTCACAAGGTCACACCAACATCTCCACACATCTGCCCGTTGCTCACCTGTCTACCTCAGGCATCACCTGCTCCGGTACCACGTTCAGTCATTTCTTCAGCAAACAAGTACTGAGCCCTCCACATGCCACCTCCTTAATCTCTCTCTGCGTTCTCTCTTCATCCGGGTCTCTGCCATACCCCTGGCCTCCCCACTCCTGCCCCACAGACGTGCACCTGACACCCAACACTGGGTCCCCCTCTAGCCTCCTCCTCCCCCCACATCCACGTAGCCCTCATTCCTTCACAGCCTTCTCAGATGCTGTGCACCCACCCCACCCCTCTCAACCACCTGCCCACACAACCTGTCACCCCCACCCCTTTAGAGCCTAACCTTCAGACCCCTACCCCCGTTTCCAGCCCGCTCCCCTCTAGTGAGACCTGTCCCTTTTCATAGAACCTGTCACCAGCCATCTACCTCCTCAGGGAACACCTTTCTCAGTGAGCATAAATAACACCTGTAGCATTTGTTAAACACATATAACACCTGTTCCCAGCCGAGCACACACCTGCCCGCTGCAGCGTGCAGAAGCCCTTAAGTCAGAGGTTCTCAGACTGCAGCAGGCATCGGGAAGGTCTGGAGCGCTTGTGGACCACAGAGGCCTGGGTCTCACCACAGAGATCCTGGTGCAGCAGGTCTGATGAGGATCCTGAAACTCTGCATTTCTAACAAGCTCCAGGTGCTGCTGCTACGGCTGCTGCTGTGGCTGGGTCACGGACCACTCACGAGTAGCACCTGCTGCTAACATGTCCCCGCTACTGCTTATTAAACCCGTCTCTGTGACAGGCGGTGTCCTCAGTTCTTCAGATCCATTGTCTCATTTCATCCTCACAAGACCCTTATGAGGCAGGCACTTAACCCTTATTCCCATTTTGCAGAGAAGGAAACTGAACCCAGAGAAATGGAGTCATTTCTGGGCTCAGAAGCTGGTAGATGTTGGAGATTTGCATCCATCTGAGGCCATCTGACTTCAGGCATCCAGTGTCTTCTTCCATAGACACTGTCCACCTTGTCACTTTGGCATCATTTGCTTCCCAATCACCTGCCAGCTTTCCTACACCCCAGCCTCACATTCTCCCTCCACTCCTGCCCTCGGACATGCCCCACCTCCCTGCTGGCACACCTGTCTCTCTCTGACACTGACTCCCCTGGGCCGAGCTTGTCATCCTCATCCTGGCTCCCACCTGCCCCCCAAGCTGCATGGAACCAGCAGCCTCCTGCCAACACACACCTGTCTCCCCAGATACACCTTGGTCTCCGGAACTACTTGTCTCGCACCTCTTTCCCAGCTCCTGTTTCCTATCTGCCCACCTGTCTTTTATCCCCTCTCTCCACTCCATCCCTGCTCCGTCTGCCCATCTCCCCCCACCTGCCTATCCCTGAATCTGAATCTCTCTGTCTCTCTCTGTCCTGTCTCTTTTTCCCCCTCCCTGTCTTTGTTCTCTGTATTTCTCCATTTCTGTCTCTTTCAGTGTCTCTGTATCTCTCCCTATCTCTTTATAGTACCCTGACTCTCTGTTTCTCTGTGTCCTGCACTCTCTGTCTCTGTCTCATTCTCTCTCTGTCCCCTCCCTCCTCTTCTGTCTCTGTCCCTTGCCCTCCCCTCTGACAGTGGAAATCTTGGGGGGCTTGAAGTTATACTGACCCACATTTGAGTCCAGGCATCACCACTCACCCCTGTGGGACTTTGGCCAAGTTACTTTCCCTGTCGGAGCCTCAGTTTCCACATCTGTGAAATGGGCATCGTGGCAGTTGCTACCTCCCAGGTTGTGGTAAGGATGGAATGCGGAGGGAAGCAAGAGGGCTGCGGGCAGATAGGGGCCAACCTTCCCTCCATGGGTCCCTCTCTGTTCTTGTCTCTTTCCCAGGGCTGCAGCCCCACCCGGCTGTCAGTGGAAGCGTGTGTGGTGGGGGGAATGGAGAGAGACGTGGGCAGAGGCGTCCTGGCCGGCTGAGGCCTGGGCATGGGACCCGGTGTGGGGCTGGGGACAGAGATCGATCCACCTCGGCGGCAGTGCGCGGGCCAGGATTGCATCTTGTCACAATAATTTATTGCTCTCATCCCATCTGATCGATGGCGCTGAATTAGCACCGCGCGATGCCCCTGGAGCCCCGAGCCTCCCCCAGCCCAGCCGGACCCTGGCCCTTCTCTGGCCCTTGTGGGATCCCTGAAGCCCAGGCACCCAGCTCCAGCCAGCCCAGGCCCCACACCTGGCTCCAGGCACGGGGGTCCCGCCCTCCGTCCTGCCCTCCGTCCCCTGCCTCTCTGCCCCGTCGCCCCAGGTCTTGCCTCCCCACCTCCAGCTCAGCCCCTGGGTCTCTGCCTTTCTGTCCTTGACTCACCATCTCTCTGTCTCTGTTTCCCTGCCTTGCTCCCTTTAGCCTGAGTTCCATTTTAACAGTATTTCCTGAGCACATACTTGGTGCCCAGCCCCGTGACCAGGACACACAGCATCCCTGCCCCTTGGCCAGTACCGTCCAGAGGGGGTCTCGTGGTCTCCTGACTCCTGGGACTGGCTGACCACACTTGCCTTCGGTTTCCTGTCGCTCCACCCGCCTCCCCAGCACCACCAAATCGAGGTCATTGCCCCTACACATCTGTCACTGTCGCTGGTAGAGGGCATGGGGCCAAAAGGTCCAGCCCAGGCAGTGGGGCAGGGCCTGGGGTGTGAGGATGGGACAGGGAGACAGTTGCAGTTGAGGATCAACTTGGTGTTGGGAAGAGGGTGGGATTCAGGATGAGGCAGGGGTTGGAGCTGGGGTTGGGATGGGGCAGGTGGAGGTGAGGGGGGGTTTGGAGTTGGAGTGGCAGCCAGGAGCTAGGTCAGGCCCCGCGGTGACACTGACCGCCCCCCCAGGACCGCAGAAGGGCCAGGGTGGGTGTCAAGGTGGCCGTGAACCCGCACTTGGGCTCTGCCCGGGCCAGCTGACGGCTTCCCTTCCCTGCGGCTCCCCGCAGCGCTCCCTCAGCCTCTCCTCTGCCTCTGCCCTAATCCCTCAATTTTCCGCATCTCTGCCCCCTCCTCTCCTTCCTCCCTGACCCGGGGTCTCTCCTCCCAGCAGCTCTCTCCCCGTGACCTCCAGCTCTAATTCACTTTGTGAAGCCTCTCTGACTCACTCCCCTTTCCTGGGTTTCCCGAACTCCATCTCCCGCCCTGTCCCGGTCTCTCTGTCTCTCTCTTTGCTTCTCACGCCCTCTCTGTCTTTGTGGGACTCTCTCTGGCCTCCCATCTTTTCTCTGGGTCTCTCCCATCTCTGTTCCAATCTATTTCCTGCTCTGTGCTGCTTCCCTCTGCTCTGTCTCCCTCTCCCCATCACGCTGTCTCTCTGTCTCTGTCTCTCTCCCTCTGTGGGTGTCTCTCCGTCTCCCTGTCTCCCCCCACTCCTGCGCTTGCTTCCTCCATCTCTCTGGGTCTCCCAGGGGAGGGGGAGGGGTGGGGGAGCAGCCTGGGCTCCGGGTCCATCTGTGGTTCCTGCGCCTCCCTCCCTCTCCCTTCCCCCAGCGCTGTTTGGTAGGCGGGGTGCGTGGCACTGCGGCTCCCACCTCCCCGGGGACGCTCCCTCGCCAGCCCCCCCCAATGACACCGTTCCGCGCGCTGGCCACAGCCCCAGGGACATCCTTGCAGAGGCTGGGTGGGGCTCAGGGAGAGAGACAGAGACCCACAGAGACACACACCACCCCAGACAGAGATGCCAGCTAGAGGGAGAGACAGGGCGAGGGTGGGTGTGAGGTCTCTGTCCCTCCCTGGCTTCGTGCCTCCCAAGCACCCCGTACCCAGTGCCACAGACACACCTTCTCCAGGCTGGAAGCCGGTGCCCCATCTGTCTGAGAAACTACCCCTCTGTCTGTCTTGCACAGTCAGCCTGGGCAGAGGTTCCCCTGTGTGTGTGTGTGTGTGTGTGTGTGCGCGCGCGCACGTTGTGCATGTGTGCAAGCTATCTGGACTGTGTGTGTCTGTGGTGTGTGACAGTGTGGTGGTGGGGGCTTGGCTGTCTTTTTGTGGGACTGTGTTGCAGCACGTGTAAATGTGACGTGGAGATGTGTGTGTTCCTGGGCACAGTGACTGTGCGTGCGTGAGAACTTGGGATTGAATTAAGCCACACGTGTCGTGTTTGTGAGCATGTGTGTGACTTGGGTGTGATGCTCAGCTGTCTGGTGTGTGACCGCCCCCAAACTTTGGGGCTGTTGCCATGTCTGGAGTTTCCGAGTCAGGTGGCCACACGGTATGTCTGAGTGACCAGGACAGGACAGCCCACATCTCTGAGGGCCAGGAGATGAGAAGGCTTAATAGCCCAAGGGAGACGGGCTGGAAGGACCGGACCGAGAGTGCCACCCAGGTGGGACCCCAGGAGCCAGGCTGGTGAGTGTGCATGTGAGGAACACGGCAAAGGACTAGCTGTGGACATGGTCACAAAAATCCCCGCAAATCTCTGTATCAAAGATTGGCTGTGTGAGTGTGTGTGGCAATGCCTTTTTGTTAAGAGGGTGCTGTTGTGTGTCTGAGCCTGTGGGCTTGTGTCTGAGTCTGGGATCAGACATGTACGGGTGTGTGTGTGTGTGTGTGCGTGCGTGTGTGTGTGTGTGTGCATGCAGTCATTTTGGGAGGCTGGATGTAACGAGCTGGATAAGGAGTATCAGTTCGTGACAATTAAGTGACATACTATGTGTGACCAGCTGTGAAGGGTGTTGAAGGCTGTGTGTGTGTGGTTGTGTAGTCACATGTGACTGTTGGATGGTATACGTGTGTGCTACTGTGTGAACCGATGCCCAGCGATGTGTGGGGCTGAGCCTCTGATGTCGTGTGAGCATCGGCCTGTGTATGGTACACACTGTGTGTGTGTCATGGGTGCCTGTGTGTTTCCCGCCCTGTGTTTTGTGTGGGGATGACACTGCGCGCCCTTGAGAGAAGTAGTGAGAGGTGTGTGTGTGTGTGTGTGTGTGTGTGTGTGTGTGTACACACAGAGACACCCCTGCCCAGGGTCAGGCCGGAGCATTTGGTGGCTGTGGGCAGGGGTAGGAGAGGGTGACCTGGGGAGCGTGGGGCAAGTCCGTGCAGGAGAGCCCCTGTCACCCTCCTGACCCCGTCCTCCCCGGGACAGCCACGGGGGTCTCATTGGTGCCAGTGATGGGAGGTCCTTGAGCCTAGGTTTGGACGTGGCATGGATGTGGCATAATCTGTACGGACAGGTGTGCAGTGAGCACGTGCTAACATAGTGTGTGACGGCAGGCATCCGGCTGTGTGCACCCAGATGGGACACCGTGTGTGTGGTGTGTGAAGCGCGCCTAGTGGTGTGTGTCCAGAGAGAGTGTGTGCATGCACCGGGGTCTGCTGTGTGTCTCTACTGTGTGCACAGGTGTGTCCTACACGGGTGTGTGGTGTAGGGAGGTGTGTGTCCCCAGGGTGGGTGCAGATGGAGTGCTGGTGTGTGTGTGTGTGTGCGTGTGTCCGGGTGTGATGTGTGTGCCTGTCGGGGTGTGTGCGCGTGTGCGTGCAGGGGGCCAAGGGAGAAGGGTCTTGGGCCGCGTCTCTCTCCTCTTTAGACAGAGCCCCAGAGAAGATATGAAATTTAAAAAAAAAATCAATTTTCATTCCACTTGTGCAGATCGTGTTAAGGGGAGGCGGCGGCGGGGGCTGGGTGAGGGATGAAGGGGCTGGGGTGAGGGTGTGAGGCCCGAGGCGGCTCCCGAGGCAGCCGGAGCAGCTTAGAGAAATCAAAACAACTGGTTAAACCCCAGCCCAGGGGGCCGGGGTGATGGGAGCGTGAGGAGACAGAGGCAAAGAGAGATGGGAAGAGACAGAGAGGGACAGAGACAGGGAGAGACAGAGACACCCAGAGATGGAGATATTTGGAGATAGAGGCAGACAGAGAGATGGGGCCACAAAGACCCCGAGAGAGAGAGAGACACTGACACCCCGCAGGCCTGAGAGAGGCTGGGATCTGTCTCTAGTGAGACAGCAGCAGAGGCAGGCCTGGGCCAGTGCGCGCCTCACACACGTGCACACGCAGGGGCAGGGGCTGGCTTGGGACATCCACAGATGGATGGGTGGATGGACAGACAGCTGGACAGATGATGGCAGGAGCAGCAGGACCCCAGGGTGGGGTTATCTCTGAGTGCCCACGCCACCCAGTTGGGCTGTGGGCCTCAGTGTGGCTGTGTGTGTGTGTGTGTGTGTGTGTGTGTGTGAGGCCACGTGTGTTTGTGGCCTTGCGGTGGCTGGCTGTGTTGGTGTGGTGTGTGCACCTCTGTCTCCTTGCCTGATGGAGCATGTGTGCACGCAGGGTCTCTGGCGCTTGTCTGTGGGACTGTGTGCTCTCGTGTCACTTGTGTGTGACTGGCTTGGCTGTGCTGCCGTGTGTGCCTGGGTGTGTCTCTGTTTCTGTGTGGCACTGTGTCAGTGTGTGATTGTAGGTCTCTGTATCTGTATTTGATTGTGAGCCTTGGTGTATGGTAGTGTACCTATGTTAGTGTGTGTCTGTCTGTGATTTACGATTGTATGTCTTTGTTTCTGTATGGGACTGAATTGCTGTGTGTCTTGTGCATATCTGTGTATAACTGTGTGTCTGTCTCTGGGTTGATGTCTATGACCATGATGATGTGTGTGTGACTATTTTGACACTCATGTCTGTCTCTTGTGTGAAACATGGTGGTGTCTGTGCCCGGGTTGCTGTGTGGGTCTATGTGATGTGTGTCAGTTGTGACAGTCTTGATGTGTATGAGTTTGTGGACATGTGCATCACACATCTTTGTGCTGCGTGTTGTGTGTGCCAGTGTGGCGTGTGTCACTTTGCTGAGCTGTGGCAGTGTGGTGCGTGTGCCTGGGTTGGCGTGTGGGTCTGTGTAGCTGCTTGGCAGGGAGAGGAGGAAGGCAGCTCTCGCCCACCCAGCCCCTCCACACTGCTGCGCGCACACGCACACGCACACACACACACACATATTCGGTGCCATGGCTGCGGGCGGTGGAGATGGGGGGCGGGGGGTATGGAGGAAGCAAAATAAAATTAAAAATTAAAGCTTGCCCGGAGTCCCCATCCGCCCCGCGCGGACTGACTGGGAGGGTCGGGGTTGCGGCAGCTCCCCCTCCGCAGCCACTGGGGCTGTGTGTCTGTCTGTCTGTCCGGCGTCCTGCCAGGGCCGCAGCCCAGGCCCCGCAGGCCGTGCTCCCCCCATCGGTCGATCTGCGATCAATGGGGCCAGGGGGGCGCCAGGGGCAGGGCGAGATCAAAGGGGCCCCAAGAGACAGAAACAGAGATCCGGAGACGGGGAGACAGAGACAGAGAGACATGGAGACAGGGATGTTGGGAGGAGAGAGGTGGAGACCCAGAGACAAAAAAACAGGGTGGTGTGGAGACGCAGAGACGTGAGGACCCAGGGACGGAGAGACATGGGGACCCAGAGATGCGGCGCTGCACCCCGGACAGTCAGGGCAAGGGGACAGAACCAGAGGGGGTGGGGGCCGGTCCCCGTGGGCCTGACAGGACACGGGCGGGGGACAGAGACGGGAGAAGAGGCAGGCAGAGACCTCGAGATGGCAGAGATGCGAGCGAGAGAGAGATGAGGGGGAGCGTGGGAGCAGGGCCCGGAGCGCCGATCCCACGGCTCCTCGTTATAACGTGTCCGGAGGAGGCGGCGGGGAGTTGAAAGCGTCGGGAAGAGAAATCAAAACCAACACGGAAATGAGAGGGGCCAACAGGGGGTGGGGGTGGGGGGTGCGGAGGCAGGAGGGAGGGGGGCCCGGAGAGGCAGGGAGAGCTGGGGAGGTGGGAGAGAGGTGGACCGGGCGAGGTGCGGGGAGTCGGGGGATAGAGGGAGATGGGGAGGGAGGTGGGGGCAGAGAGACGGAGAGAGTTAGAGAGGGGAGAGGAGGGGGGAGGAGAGACAGATGGTGCAGAGACAGCGAGAGATGCAGGACCTGGGGAGACGGGGAAAGAGACGAGAGGAGGGATGGGGGACAGGGAGGGACAGACCTGGAAAGAGATGGGGGAGCAGACGTGGAAGACAGAGAAGTAGGAAAAGGCTGAATGATGGAGGGAGAGAGACAGAGAGAGACAGACGGGGGGAGAGAGCTGGGTGGAGAAAGATGGGGAGAGACACCCCAGGTTGAGGGAGACAAGGAAGGAGGGAGGAGAGAGATAGAAAAATGGAAAAGAGATAGTGGGAGGAGACGGAAGGGAAAAGAGAGACAGAGGGAGAGACAGGGAGGGAGATAAACAGAGGAAGTTGGGGAGCTGGGGTGAGATGGGGGTGTGGGAGCGAGGGCGGGGGGGCTGCCCCCAGGGGGGGTGTGAGTGCTGGAGGGAGCGAGGGGGAGAAGCCTCAGTAGACACGGGGCTGGGGGCTGGGGTGAGGATGGCTGTGGGAGACTGGACAGGTCTGAGGGCAAGTGGGCTGACAAGTCTCCTCTGGTGTCCAAGGGGTGGGGTGGGGCTTATGGGGGACAGTGTGTGGGGGTTTCTGAGGTGTGTGGGATCTTCTGAGCAGCCGGGCGTGTGACAGGGATGGTGTGTTTAAGAGTGTGTGACGGGGAGGGGCGCGTGGGTATCCGAGGGCCTTGTGTCTAAAGGAGGGAGGCTGAGGACAGCGTGCCCTCTGAGAGGTGGGGTCTGGCGGGGTGGAGTGGTGAGAGGCAGAAGGGTCTGGGGGTTGGGGTGTCTGGGATGGGCCTCTGGCAGGAGCAGAGGTCTGAGGGTGTGGGTGACCCAGGGTGAGGTCTGGGTGCTGGGGTATCTGAGGCAGAGGGCTGACAGAAAGGGGAAAGGGTCTGAGAGACAGGGATGGGCAGGGGTGGAGTGTCTCAGGAGAATTAAGTGACTGAGGAGAGGGGTGTCCGAGGGAGTGGGGATCTGAAAGGGGGGACCTGTTGCGGTGGGGGGGGCCAGATCCAAGAGGTGTCTGAGGGGGGCTGTCTGGTGGGGAGGCAGGTCTAAGGGGAAGGGGTGTCTGGGGGTGGAGGCAGGTCTAAGGGGAAGGGGTGTCTGGGGGTGGAGGGAGGTCTAAGGGGAAGGGGTGTCTGGTGGGGAGGCAGGTCTAAGGGGAAGGGGTGTCTGGGGGTGGAGGGAGGTCTAAGGGGAAGGGGTGTCTGGGGGTGGAGGCAGGTCTAAGGGGAAGGGGTGTCTGGTGGGGAGGCAGGTCTAAGGGGAAGGGGTGTCTGGGGGTGGAGGGAGGTCTAAGGGGAAGGGGTGTCTGGGGGTGGAGGCAGGTCTAAGGGGAAGGGGCTGTCTGGTGGGGAGGCAGGTCTAAGGGGAAGGGGTGTCTGGGGGTGGAGGGAGGTCTAAGGGGAAGGGGTGTCTGGGGGTGGAGGCAGGTCTAAGGGGAAGGGGTGTCTGGGGGTGGAGGCAGGTCTAAGGGGAAGGGGTGTCTGGGGGTGGAGGCAGGTCTAAGGGGAAGGGGTGTCTGGGGGTGGAGGGAGGTCTAAGGGGAAGGGGTGTCTGGGGGTGGAGGGAGGTCTAAGGGGAAGGGGTGTCTGGGGGTGGAGGGAGGTCTAAGGGGAAGGGGTGTCTGCGGGGAGGCAGGTCTAAGGGGAAGGGGTGTCTGGGGGTGGAGGGAGGTCTAAGGGGAAGGGGTGTCTGGGGGTGGAGGGAGGTCTAAGGGGAAGGGGTGTCTGGGGGTGGAGGGAGGTCTAAGGGGAAGGGGTGTCTGCGGGGAGGGAGGTCTAAGGGGAAGGGGTGTCTGGGGGTGGAGGGAGGTCTAAGGGGAAGGGGTGTCTGGGGGTGGAGGCAGGTCTAAGGGGAAGGGGTGTCTGCGGGGTGGAGGGAGGTCTAAGGGGAAGGGGTGTCTGCGGGGAGGAAGGTCTAAGGGGAAGGGGTGTGGGGGGGTGGAGGGAGGTCTAAGGGGAAGGGGTGTCTGGGGGTGGAGGGAGGTCTAAGGGGAAGGGGTGTCTAGGGGGGAGGCAGGTCTAAGGGGAAGGGGTGTCTCGGGGGGAGGCAGGTCTAAGGGGAAGGGGTGTCTCGGGGGGAGGCAGGTCTAAGGGGAAGGGGTGTCTGGGGGGAAGGCAGGTCTAAGGGGAAGGGGTGTCTGGGGGTGGAGGGAGGTCTAAGAGGAAGGGGTGTCTAGGGGGGAGGCAGGTCTAAGGGGAAGGGGTGTCTCGGGGGGAGGCAGGTCTAAGGGGAAGGGGTGTCTGGGGGTGGAGGCAGGTCTAAGGGGAAAGGGTGTCTGGGGGGAAGGCAGGTCTAAGGGGAAGGGGTGTCTGGGGGGAGGCAGGTCTAAGGGGAAGGGGTGTCTGGCGGGGGCCGCCTGCCTGCTGGGGAAGCAGGCCCAAGTGGTGGGGGTCTGAGGGGAGCAGCAGGTTGAAGGAGGGGCCTCTGCAGGAGCACTTATGCGGGCGCTGGGGGCCCACTCTGCGGGGTGGTGAGGCGGAGGGCAGGGCGGGCAGGGGCTGGGCCTGCCCCCTCCCAGCCTGTCGTCGTCGGGACGGCCGCCCGCCCGGTGCTGGCCAGCTCTGGGCCGACAGATGAGAGCTCCGGGCAGCTCGGGAGGTGGATGCGGCAGCCCGGGGGTCAGCCGGGAGGGCCGGGGTGGGGCGAGGAGGTTGGCAGTGGGAGAGACTCGGGGCAGCCACAGAGAGAGACAGAGGGAGACCCAGAGACGCAGAGACGGACCCTGAGAGGTCTGGCGAGAGGCGAGGGATGGAGAGACCGCGGCAGAGACGGTGCGGGGCGGGCGGGCGGCGAGAGCCGGCGAGTGTGAGTGAGTGAGTGAGTGGTGAGGACGCGGAGGGAGGCTGGGAGCCCCGGGTTAGTGATGGGGCGCAGAGGCGGGGAGGCTGCCGGGAGGACTGGCTGGGAGGGAAGGACGGCGCACAGGGCCGGGAGAGGGACCGGGAACCCGGGGGACCAGCAGGCAGAGGGGTGCCCGCTGGAGGAGGCAGGCGGGGCGGGATGTAGGGGGCGAGGGCAGCGGGCACCAGGCTGGCTGGGACCTGGGTGGAGGGGCAGTGCCAGCCCCCATGACCCCTGTCTGTCTCTCCCGCCTGCTCCATCCCGTCCTCATCGGTCTGTCTGTCTGGCCTCTCTGCAGGGCCAGCTCCAACATGGACTGTAGCTGCGTCTCCGACCTTCTCTTCGCCCCGCCTGCCCTGCCAGCTCTCTGGACCCCTGGTAACTGGCCTGGACCTCCCCCACCCCTTCCCTAGCCCTCGGGCCTTCCCAGCAAGCCGGCCCGGCCTTTCTGCATCTCTCACTGTCTTCCTTCCACCTCCCCGGGTCTTAGTCAGAGTCACCTGAATCCAACCCCTTCATGAAAAACTTGGCTAAAAACTTCACAGCTAGATGTCCCTGCCACCTGCCTGCTGGGACACGAGCGTCTTTTGGAGGGCAGGTGAGGTGTGGAGGTTGGAGAGGGACAAGGAACCTGGGACCTGAGGACCTGGGGTCTCGTCCGGCTGCAGTCTGCTCCCACCCGGGACCTGTGGTCAAAGAGAAGCAGGGAGACTGGAGAGACGGGCACGGATGGGGCAGGGTTGGGGATGAGAGGGGGCACTAGGCTAGGCGCTGGTGGACAAGTGGACAGACTGGATGACCCAGGCAGGGGGACGTGGAGACGTGGCCAAACCAGCCGGAGACTGGAGACTGGGAAAGAGGACGGATTGCTTGGAAGTGGATCACCAGAGCGGGGATGTGGGCGCGCCCCACAATGAGAGAGAGATAGAGAGAGAGGAAGAGACGAGACTTGGTGCCTGGTTATTTGGGGTCTTGGAATGTGTCTCTGTGTCACCCTTCAGTGTTTCCAGAAGAAGGGGTCACACTGGAAAAGTGTGCATTCGTCTCTGTGTTGAGCTGGTGTGCCTGCTTGTCTGTGTACCTCCGAGGCTACCCGAGTGTCTCCGGGCTGGGCGTGTTGTGTGTCTTTGGGACTTTGAGTGGCTACATTTCAGTGTTGGGGGTGTCTGCCAGCTCGCCGCCATGTGTGTTCCTGCTTTGGTGGCTGAAAAGCCTTTGACTGCTCCTTTCCCGGTGTGTGGCATTCCGAACCGAATGGACGGCTAATCTTGTTGCATTTTGGGCTGCGGGGCTGGGTGATCCCCAGGCCTCTGTGTTGGGGTGTGTGGAGGTGGTTCTTGCATCTGTGTGTCACTGAGTGTAGCTGGATATTGGGGGCTGTGTGTCTTGATGTGTGTGTGTCTTGATGTGTATGTGTCTGTGTGCCGAGGTTGCAGGTCCTCCCTCTCGTGTGTGTGCATGTCAGCATGTACAGCACATCCCAGGACGTGGGTTGGACAGGTAGTGTTTCCGGGCTGTGCTGTGTCTATGTGTGTGGCCAGTTGTGCGTTGTCATCTTTGGGGTCGTGTGGGTGTGTCTGTGATACAGCCGCTTCCCCCCGGGAGGTGTTCTGGGTGTGGAATGGGCCAGAGGTCGTGTGTTGATTGAGCCCTGTCTTCTTAGGTGAGAAAGACCCCAGATGGAGTTGAGAGAAACATTCTCCCTTCAGGGAGGAAACTGCCTGGCCTTCTCCAGCCTCAGGCAGGGAGGCAGGATTTCCCATTTCTAGATACCAGGCAGCCTTGATGCGACCCTGCCCCTCCTTGCCTCCCGTCCCTGAAATTCTGATAAGCCAGAGAGGGCAAGGAACTGCCCAGGACCACACAGCAAGTGGATACCGATGGTCTGCCGGCTCAGAGTCCCCTCCCTCACCAGCCTCCTTCCCTTTCTTGCGTGGTTCTCAGCTTCTTATAGGCTAATTCTGCCTCCTGTTTTCATGCCTGGTTCTGGGGTCTCTGAGGAGGGGGAAGGGGACAGAGGACGCGGCGTAGGAGAAGCAGGACCCAGGGCCTGGGGCCTTGTGGATGGGAGGTGAGATTTAGGGGTAGGCAAGCCCCTTCTGTCTCCACCCAGCATCTGGGTGTCTGGACATGGGGCGCAGGACGCCCACCTGAGCGTGAGACATACAGCACCGAGCTGTGGGTGTTAAGAGTTGGGTGCCTGTGGGGCTGGGGGTTGGGAGGCTGTTCCACTGTCATAGTGTCACCCAGGGTGTGCCTGTCAGGTTGACACATGCGTCTTGATGCTGCACTCACTGTCTCCACCACAGTGTTTCATTTGGGCCTTTGGGGTCCTGCGTGTCTCTCATCACGGTCCTGCTGTTAGTGGATCCCAGTGCTGAGGGGCCTGAGATGTGCTGTTGCGTGTGTTGGGATGGGTGTGCGTTGCTCCGTATCCGGTGTGTCTGCCTTGGTGGCACATGGTGGGTGGTGTGTCATGCCCCAGCAGGAGTGTGGCCCTCTGGTGCACCTGTGTCCCATGGTACAGCTGGGGGTCCCTCGAGGGTGAGTGGACGTCTGTGAGATAGGCTGTGTGCTGTGGGCATCCGCAGACACTCACTGCTCTCAGACCAATGTAGCATGGATGCAGGGAGGGGACACAGGGACGTGAAAGATATAAATTCACGGACAGGTGCAGAGACACACATGTATACAGGCCCAGCCTGGACGTGCCAGGGTGAGGTCAGCTGGAGCGGTAGGGGGAGGGAAGTTCAGGGAGAGATGGACAGGAGACAGGGAGGGGGGACAGCAGGAATCAGGGTCTCTCAGACCAGAGCCCTCCGGGGGCAGGGCCAGCCTGGGGGGCTGTGGGGAGAATGCTGTGGAGGGCATGCCCTTCCTTGCAAGCCCCTCCCAGTTCACCCCCACAGTCAAGAATGCAGGAAACTGGTCCCTCCCTCCCACCCTCTGCCCAAGTTGTGCGAAGGTAGGGGACCAGGCTGGAACTGCCAACCCAGTGTCCCTGGACGCCGAGTTCTCTCCCTCTATCTGGACAGTTTGGGGACTAGACACCAATTGGGGCGTGAAGAGCGGGAATCCGGTCCCTAAACATGCCTGAGGCTGGGTGACTGCTCATCAGAGGCCAGGAGTCAGGGGAGAGCTGGATGCGCCCCGGTTCCTGAATCCAAGGAGGACCCAGAGCCCCGGACTTGGCGCCCTGACCCGAGGCCGCACCCCTGCCTCCTGTCCCCAGGGTTTGCCTTCCCAGATTGGGCCTATAAGCCGGAGTCGTCCCCCGGCTCGAGGCAGATCCAGCTGTGGCACTTTATCCTGGAGCTGCTGCAGAAGGAGGAGTACCAGAGTGTCATCGCCTGGCAGGGGGACTACGGGGAATTCGTCATCAAGGACCCCGACGAGGTGGCTCGGCTCTGGGGCATCCGCAAGTGCAAGCCCCACATGAATTATGACAAGCTGAGCCGGGCCCTGCGGTGAGGAGGGGCTGCGGGCCGGGACCCCCACTCCCACCTCGCCCCTCTCCCCTCACTGTCCCTCTGGGCCCCTGCCCCCTGGGGGTTTCCCTCAACTTCCTGGGGCAGAATCCTGTGGGATCCCAGCACACAGGGCTCTGCACGTGTAGCTACTGTAAGTACCTACTTGTGAGTGAAAGGAAGGCACGGAGGAAGGACCGGAGCCCTGGGCTTTGGAGCCACACGGGCCAGGATCCCAGCCCCTGCCTCACCCCTTCCTTGCCCTGTGACCTTGGCCAAAGGATTTCTGCGAGCCTCAGTTTCCCCAAGTTGTTGTGCTCTGCGCTGGGCACAGAGCATGTGTTAGGGACTCTGCCTTCACCTCCCTGGGTCCCGCCCCCAGCATCAGCATCCTCCTCTGCCCACAGCTACTACTACAACAAGCGGATTCTCCACAAGACCAAAGGGAAGAGGTTCACCTACAAGTTCAACTTCAGCAAAGTCGTGCTTGTCAATTACCCACTGTTGGACGTGGCAGCAGCCACCACGGGCTCTCCGCTCTTGCTGACCCCTGGTCCCTTTGGGGGGGCCCCTGGGCCAGATGCTCCTCCCCTCACCCCCGAGGTGAGTTAGGATCCTGGGATCCCAGAGCAAGGTGCTTAGTGCCATGAACCCCCTGGGGAGGGGGCAACCAGTCTGAGTGGCACCCACTCCCTCCCCTCCCTCTCCAGACCCTGCAGACCCTGTTCTCTGCCCCACGCCTGGGAGAGCCGGGGGCCCGGGCGCCCTTGTTCACCCCCGAGACAGACAAACTGCGTCTGGACAGCCCTTTCCAGTTCCTGGGCTCTGGTAAGGGCCTGGGGTCCAGGCGTGCCGGGGAGGGCTGTGTGAGGGCAAAGATGGGGGAGGAGACAGGATGCAGGAAGGAGGCTCCAGGAGAGGGGTGTGTGTGTGTGGTGTGTGTGTGTGTGTGTGTGTGTACGTGTCGAGGCTCTATGTGTGTGCGTGCACACGCGTGTGTTTAAAAGTCGGAGGATGCGAGGTGAGGCAGGGAGGAGGGAAGCTGGAGAGGGGGACAGGCCGAGAGAAGGGTTTTCTGGGGGCGCTAAATGAATGGGAGACAGGTGGGGAGGTAGAGATGGGGGGAAGCCACGTGAGGGTGGGGAGATCCCGTGTGGGAGGACAATGGGAGAATCGGGTGGGATATGGCAGGGAGGTGGCACCCTTTACTAAGGCCCCGGCAGGCAGCCCCGATAGTGGGGCAGAGAGGCCAGCCTGAAGGCCACCCCGTTCCCCCGCCCCACCAGGTGCCACCGGCTATTCCAAGCCCCCCGGCCTGCTGGGTCCCTTCGGCCGCGCCTTCCCGGAGCACCCCTGGAACGTCAGCCCGTACCTCACCGGCCCCTTCCCCAAGCTGCCCCCGCCTCTCTACCCCCCGTTCTACCCCAACCCTCTGGCCAGTTCCCTGGGCCACCTGCCCTCAGCAGGGGCAGGGGGAAGCCCCACCGCTGCGCCCCTGCTGGCTGCCACCGCGGAGGGCCTGGGCCCCGAGCGCCCCTCCGGCCTGGCAGCAGCCCCTCGCCTGGCACTGCCGAGGGCTGGGGGCCCAGAGGCCGCGCTGGCGGGGAAGGAGGACAGCGACTCGGAGCTGGAGATTACCGACGTCAGCGGCTGCAGCTCTGACAGCGAGGGCGATGAGGGCCTCCCCGTGCCCCCCAAGGCCAAGGCGGGCAAAGGGGGTGTCGGCAGCTGAGCCGGCGTGGGGTGATGGATTCTGCCAGGGCGGGGACCAGGGTGGCCGCTCGCACAGCCTCTTCCGTTGTCTGGTCTGCGCTCGATGTCCTGCCTGAGGCCGGGGACCAGCCTTCGGCCCCTCCCACGCCCAGGCCCACGGCAGCCCCAGTCTTCTTCCCCAGCCCCAGACTGGGGGGGGGTCTCACCTCCCCCTCCAGAGAGGGGAAGGGACACGATGGCCTCCAGCCTCCTCCCCAGGCTCCAGTTTGAGGGGGTCCCCGCCTGGCCCACTCCCAAAGTGCAATACGGCGCCCAGCCTTCCCTGCCCACCTGCCCCTGTGCTGTGACCTACGTGTTCGTGCGGCCGTGTCTCCCCCTGTGCCGGCCCCAGTCCTGATGCCCCCGCCTCCATCACAGGCCCCCTGGGGACCGGGAGCTCAGAGCAATAACCCCGCCCCCAGCCCCCACCCAGGAGGGCCTCCCGCCCCATGACCCCCACCAGCGACCTCCAGAGAGTTTACTACAAGAATAAAAGAACAGAAAGAAGTGTGAGATGCAGGGTGCCCAGCGTCGTCGTGGGTGACCAGGGGGCTCGGGGGTGGGAGCTGGAAGGGGTGTTGGGGGGGGGCCTGGGGAGTCACTGTCACGACACGGGGACGAATGAATGAACAACTGGAGAAAGGCAAATGGCACAGAGGCGACGGGGTAGGACAGACGCAGGAGGTGACGCCAGACAGCTGTGGAGGGTTCCAGACACCACACCCGGGCCCTTGCCCGCCCTCACAAACACAGACCTCTCCTTAGATAATATATATTAAAAAATAAACCTCCAATTCAGGGTATAAAAACAGAGCAAAGGCACGTGGGGGTGGGGGCTGGCCCCGCCCCGGGCAATACTGAGATGGCCCAGGAATGGGGGCCAGATGGTGCCCCCATGGAATGAAGCCCTGAGTCCCCCAAGCAGGAGGGAGAGAAGGCCGAGGCCAGTGGGAGGTTCGGGGGGCAGTGATCCCAGCTGGGCCCCCCTAGGTGTGGCCCTGGCAGCCTGGCTCCCTCTCCTCAGGCCCTTGGGGTTGGAGATGCTGCGGCAGCTGTGCAGTGGCGGGTGGCCCTCTCCTTCTTGCGAAAAGGCCTGGCGGGAGGGGGAGATGTAGGAGAAGAAGGGAGATGGAGATGGGAAGAGAGATGGAGAGAAAGAGGAGAGAGATGGAGGGAGAAACAGACAGGGAGAAAGGGAGGGTGGGGAAGGAGCACAAAAGAGCCAGAGAAACAGAAACTGACAGAGACAGACAGATGGAGGCAGGAGGCAGGGTGGGGAGAGACGGATGGGGCTGTGGAGCGGCGAGTGCCTGAGGAAGCCACTCTGGTCCCCCCTCTCCAGGCGGTGCCTGGCTCCCGCAGTCCCCCACTCACCTGCCTGGGGCAGGGGGCCTCAGGTACAGCCAGACTGGGGGACAGTGTTCTCCCCGAGCGGAGACAGGAGGAGTCTCAGGCGGCAAAACTCCTCCTCCACCTCCTGGTTGGGGATCCTCAGTGAGAAGGGTCCCTCCACTGAGCCAGCCCCCTTCCTCCCCACCCCCGCCCCCCCAAAGGCCACCACCTCCAGCTGTTTAATGGTCTCCTCCAGGCTGAGCAGCTCCTCCCGAATTTCCTGGGGCTGTGCTGGGTTTGGGGGGCCGCCCTCTGGGACTCCATCGCCTTCGAGCAGAGGCCCCACCCCGCCGTCTTCCTCCGAGGGAAGCAGGAGCTGCTTCAGGGACAGCACTGGACAGGGGCAAAGGGACAAAGTCAGAGGCAGGGCTCGGGCTGGGATGGGTGGGAAGTGAGGGGTGGGAAAGAGGCCAGGGGCCTGCGGGTGGGAGTGAGCTCCCGGTTGGCCAGACCTGCAGAAGGGGCTGGGGGCTTCTGCACCCCAGGTGAGGGGGTGCAGAGGTGAGGCTGGGGCTAGGGTGGGGGCGGGGCGGAGGGCACCGAGGACGGAGATGGGTCCAGGGAGAGGCTAAACTGAGGGTTAAGGAAGGGACGGGGCCACGAAAGGAAGAGGGACTTGGGGCCACCCAGGACAGTGGTGCAGGGTCGGGGTTCACTGTTCCCGCTGGCGGCAGCCCTGCGGGGGTGGGGCTGAGCTACCTTTCTGAAGGGCCTTGGCGGCGAGCTGGCCCTCAGGGCCTGGTCTGCAGAAGGGCAGGAGGGCGCTGAAGATTCTCTCCATCCGGCCTGGGTCGGGGAGCAGGCAGGGGGCTCAGATCCTGCTGGGCTTCCTGTGGACACCCCACCCCCACTTGGCACCCCTCCATGTAGGCTCACCGTCAGCCGGGGGCATCTCTCGGCCACCGTTGCCGTTCTCAGAGCTGCTGAGCAGGGGTTCACGGGTGCTGGGGGGAGCAAGTGCTGGGTGACCCCGCAGCCCTGGCCCTGGTGGGCAGCAGGGGCAGGGAGACAGAGAACTAGAGGTGGGGAGGCAGGGAGGTCCGGAGACAGAGACAGAGGTCAAGGCTGGGAGACAGGGAGACAGAGAGGCCCGGCTGGTGGAAGACAGAGAGGCCTGGATAGGAGACAGATGGACGGTGGTGGGGTCGGCGCACGCGTGTACACACCTTCACAGCCACGCGCGTGCACACACACACACACACGGACACACACATGCACGTGGAGACTGGGCTGGAGCTCAGGTTCTGGGGACACACAGGGAAGCCGCCCCCTGCCCTCCGCTTGCCTCCCTGGCCCCCTCACCTGCTGGGGCTGGGCCGGTGTTTGGGTCGGGAGGTGCGGGCAGGGACCTTCAGGGATCCGGCGGTCTCAGTGATGAGGGCACACCAGCTGGGGAGACAGGGCAGCCCCTGGGCAGTCAGAGCCCCGAGACCCTGTGCCAGGACCTCCCACCCACCCAACCCCTGTCCCCAGAGATCCGGGGGCCTGGGCCTCCTCCCCCTCCACCCGCTCTTGGAACCCAGAGCTGCTCACTTCTTCCGCTCCGACACGGTCTGGGCCACCAGCTCGTATATCTGGGCCTCCTGGTCCCAGGTAAAAATGACATAGAAGGCTTTGTGATCTGCAGGGGGAGGGAGAGGTGAGGCTCAAAGCCAGGGCCATCGATGCCAACGTGCACCTGGGGAAGGCCCCCATCATGGTGGCACCTTGTGGCTCCCACGACTCAAATCACACACACACCCCCGCCCCCGGTGCCTCCCTCCGGAACCCTCCCTCACCTAATCAGGAAACAGCCCCCAGTCTGGCTCTACCTATGAGACCCCCGGAACCACTCCCACCACCAAGGCCCCTCACTGGGCTCTGAGCTCCCACCCCTGCTGCCTACAACCCCCAAGAGGCAGCCAGGGTGTCTTTTCAAAATACCAGTTAGAACTGGCTGCTCATCTGTGCAAAAACCTGGGGCAGTTCCCCAGCTCACTCAGTAAAATCCACAACCGGCCTGGGGCCCCAGCCATGCCCAGCCCAGGGCCCCCCTCTCACAGCCTCGGCCTTGGGCTGCCAGGCCTCCCCTTGGGCCCGCCTCGGGGCCCGCTGTGCCTGGGGCTCACCGGTGGCCACCTCTCGGGTCATGGCGGAGGTGAGCCGCAGCACCGGCCGCAGCATGGTCTTGCCGTCGGGTGTGGGCGTCAGCGTCCGGCTGTGCGATTTGAGCAACAGCCGCTCATCCTGGCGCTGGAGCAGCAGCAGCAGGTCGTCCAGCAGCAGGACGTGGACCTCTGCAGGGGGGCGAGGCCCGTGCTCAGCACCCTCACTTGACAGCCCTGTCCCGCGGCCCCCCGCTCGCAGCCCTGGCGCTCACCCACAGCCTTGTCCTTAGTCACCCGCCACGTCAGCGGGCCCTCATGGACCAGCTTCTTCTTGGTGATGTCCAGGTTCTGGAGGCAGGAAGGGGTGATGGTCAGTGAAGGTGAGGGCGGGGCAGGGGAAGGTGGGGGTGACCATGGGGTCAGGAGGGGCTGCCCCGCTGGGAATGAGAAGGGGGTCACTTCCCCAGCTTCGCTTCTGCCTCATAAGTGTAGGGCGGGGCGGAGGGGAGGAGAGGAGAGGGGAGGGCAGGTGGGGCGGGGGCGGGGCCACCTTGAACTCGCTCAGCATGGGGTCGCTGCTCTGCCGCAGGTGGGACAAATCCAGGCGCCTCTGATAATCCTTGAGCCGCTGGGGCAGGGAAGGGAAGGGAGTGTCACTGTGACAAGCCAAGAGTTGGGGCCGACCCACAGTGACCCCGAGGGGGACAAGCCGGGGGTCCTGCACACGCGCGCCCCACTGCCCCGGCCCGGGGCCCCGCCCAGGCTTACCAGCAGGTCCTCCATGTCGCGCACGGCTTGGTTGACGTGGTGTAGAATCTCCCTGCAGCACTCAGCCGCCAGCTCCACTTTCTCCCGTTCCGCAGGCTCTTCTGCAGGCAAGGGGGAGACCAGCCCCAGTGAACCCCAACCCTGGAAGCTCCCAGTCCCTAGGCCAAGGTTAGAGACAAGAGAGCGGAGGCCCAGCAGCGTGGGGCAGGGCCTGCGGCTACCTGTGTTCTGCCCGATGCTCTGCAGAAGCAGCGGGTACTTGGTCAGACGCTGCATCTCCGTGGGGATCATGTCCTTCAGCTGCAGGCGGCGGCACCTGGGGCGGCTCTCGGCCTCCTGCGGGGGCGGTGGTGCTGAGGCGGCTCTGCTGCGGCTGGCCTTGGGGACCCGGACGCCGGCCCCCCTCCCCTGGGACCCTGGGGCCCAGACCCCCGCCTCACCTGCACAAAGGCACAGAACCGAGGCTCCTTGCGCTGTTTGGCTTTGAGCTGCTCTAAGGCGAACGACTGGCGGCTGCAGAAGCGGGAGGAGATTTTCTGGAACCAGGAGCCCTCGGTACCATCAAACTACAGCAAGATTCAGGCCAGGGAGGGTGTCTCAGGTGGGATTGGGGGGAGCGGGGCGTCACATGGGGATGGCAGCCTAGACAGGAGGACAGGTTAGGGGCCCAGACCCCTGGGTCTTGAAAGGGTTGAAAGCTTGAGACCTGGTCTCCTGGGGCCTGCATTTCAGGTCCCCAGCCAGGAGGAGGGGGCGGGGTGAGGGGAAGGGGGTGGGCCTAGGCTGGGCACCCTCACCTGGGCCAGCAGCACGTCCCCGATCTCCTCTATGAGGTAGCCACTGTCCTGTCTCCGCTTCATCAGACGATCAAGGAACAGAGCTGCGGGGAGCAGAGAGGAAAAGGGGTGCTGTCAGGGCCCGTGAGGCTGGATGCAGAGCTGGTCGGGAGCTGGTGGGGGGGGGTCGGGCTGCAGGGGGGTGTGTCTGATCCATGGGGCCGGTGGGCCTGTCCCCCACCCCTCACTCCCCACCACATGCTTGTTGATGATGTGTCCCTAGAATGTGAGCTCTGGGGTTCTGGGGTGGGGTCGTCCCCAGAGCTGGAACAGAGGCTTCCCGTGAGACCAGGCTCCAGGGTTTGTCGTTGAGGCAACGAAGGAGAGAGCTGGCAGTGGGACGTAGGGCCACAGCCCTGCACTCACAATGCACCTCGATGAGCTCGTCCAGGCTGGGGAAGATGTTCTGTAGCTCCTCCAGGGAGAAGAAGCCCCCATCCGCCATGGGCTGGTAGAAGAGGTCATATAGCACCCGGAGCATGCGCACGTGGGCCGCCTCTGTCACCAGCAGCTCTGCAGGGCCACCGGGCAGGAGGCATGGTTGGGGAGCGTGCAAACTATGGGGGGGCACCCTCAGAGGCAGGCTGGGGAATGAGGAGGAGGGGACGGGACAGGGATGATTCTCTCTGGGTGGAGTCACTTGCCCCTGAAATAGCCACTGAGAATTCCTCAGCCCCACTGCCTTTCTGTTTTGGCTGGGGCAGCCAGCCAAGGTGACCAATGGTCCCAGTTTGCCCCGCACCATGGTTTTCCAGGGACATGGGACAGTCCCAGGCAAACCGAGACAAGTTGGTCTCCTCACTGCCTGCAGCTGTGTTTTATGTCTAACCGTCCAGCAAGTTTTCTCAGGCTCAGTTTCTGGCACAATGACCCCCTCTCTGCACAGGCTGATGGCCTGAGTTACAGGGGCCCCCAAAGTCCCCGGAGACTAAATGTACCATTTTGTGTGTTACGTATGTATATTTTTCTGGTGAGAGAAACCGCTATGCTGTCCGACATGGTAGCCACGAGCCACACACAGCTCTTCAAATATTGCTTAATTAAAATGAAATGCAATGCAAAATTCAGTTCTTAGTTGTACTCACCACACTTTAGGCACTCAACAGCCATTATATGGCTGGTGGTTACCATGTTGGAAAGCACAGATATTGCATGTTACCATCATTCCAGAAAGTTCTATCGGATAGCACTGCTGATGTTTTTTTTTTTTTTTTTTTTTTTTTTTTTTTTTTTTGCGGTACGCGGGCCTCTCACTGTTGTGGCCTCTCCCGTTGCGGAGCACAGGCTCCGGATGCGCAGGCTCAGCGGCCATGGCTCACGGGCCCAGCCGCTCCGCGGCATATGGGATCCTCCCAGACCGGGGCACGAACCCGTATCCCCTGCATCGGCAGGCGGACTCTCAACCACTGCGCCACCAGGGAGGCCCACTGCTGATGTTTTGATCAGACCCTCAGAAGGATCTGTGACCCAAAAAGCATTCATCTACTGCCCTAAAAATTCTGAATGAGAACCCTTCTTACTATTAAGTAATCTGTAAATTAACTTCCAAATGAGCTTCCAAAAGTACTGTACATTTGCCAAACTCCCCTCAACACACAAATGAGTTGAAATCACAGCACAGAATCGAGACAAAAATGATACTCCCATCATCTGTCTGCTCAGAAGTAAGCGCTGCTAACGTATTGATTATCTTCCCAAACTTTTCTGGGTGGGAATCTTTTTCTCCCCTGAGCGCTGAAGATCAGTCTTAACAGCAGCTGCATCCACATGCTCTTGCCCTGGGTCCAGCACTGCTGAACATTTCACACTCATCGTCTCATCTTCATCTCCGTGACAGTCTCTTGAGGTAGGAACCATCACTGCCCACATTTCCCAAATGAGGAAACACAGGCTTACGCTAGAAATACAATTTTATAGACCGTTTCTGGCTCCTAACATCAACACTGCCCTGCACTACAAAAAATTCTTTGGAAATGTCACTTCAACCATGGCCGCATTCCCGTTCCGTGGAATATTCCACAATTTACTTAACAAACGGTGCTCTGTCAGAAACGGGCTGCCTGCAAGCTCTGCCCGGTGTAAGTAACACCGAGATGGACATCTCCCTGCGTCTGTCTGACTTTGCTGGAGCTGGGCTGTGTCCTCGGCCGCAGTGGGTTGGAGGGGGTGACTCACCACTGATGACCTCCTGCCGCTTCACCTGGCTCTTGGGAAGGCTGTGCAGGGTGCCCGGGGGGACGAGCTCCCGCCAGCCGGGGGGCTCTTCTGGTTCCAGCTCTAGTCCCGATCGGCCCGGCTCCCCCTCATCTCCAGGCTCGGGGCTGTGGGACAGAGGCCTCATTAGGGCCCCAGCGCAGGGCATCCCAGAGAGGAGCCTTCAACTCTTTATAGTGTCCAACCCCATCCCCTAGGGCTGCAGACCAGCCCCCAGATCTGGAAAGAAGCCTCTTACCCCTCTCCTGTGACCACTGGAGGCCCTCAGTGACCTCAGCATCTGACACCCAGTTCTTGGCGATTCTGGCAAAGACCCCCCACCCCGGCCTCCCTGACTCTCCAGGCTGCCTCAGTGGATGGGGGGTGAGGAGTGACGTACGTGGCTCGTCGGGCAGGGCCAAGCACGGCCGTGGCGGAGCTGGGGTCCATGTCCACGTCGCTCCGGGAGCGGCCCCCACCCCGGCCCTTAGCCCCGAGGCTGCCCCGGGAAGGCCGGCGGCGGTCACTCACCCGCAGGCTCTCCGAGCGCCCCAGACGCCCCGACAGCCTGGACCCCGAGGCCAAGGACAGAGTCAGACAGAGGCCAGGACAGAGATGAGGAGAGACCAAGACAGGGACAGAGACGGGGAGAGACCAGCACAGAGACAGATAGGGACAGATGGGGAGAGACCAGGACAGAGACGGGGAGAGACCAAGACGGGGACAGAGACAGGGAGAGACCGGGACAGGGACAGATGGGGAGAGACCAGGACAGGGAGAGACAGGGAAAGACCAGGACAGAGATCAAACATGCAACAGAAGAGAGGAGAGAGTCAGATGGACCAGTGTGACTTTGGGGTGCTGGGGCAGTGAGGGGGGTGGCCAGAAGGGATACTGAAATTGGTGGAGGAGGGGAGGGGAACCCAGCATGGAGCACAAAACGGACCCCTCCCTTCCCTGAGGCAGGGGGATGGGGACAGAGGCAGGAGTTGAGGGAGGGAAGGGGGATTTCAATACTTAGCTCTTTGGCTTGAGGGTGGCGTGCCCACCCACCCCTCACAGGGGTGAAGGGGAGGGGGTGGCCCATGGGGAGAGGGGAGGGGCTGGGAGAAATGGGGGAGGGGCTAGCCCTCCCCCCACCCAGGGCCCAGGCACCCACCTCTTCCACCTTCTGGGGAGAGAGGGGCACAGGGTCAGAGGTGGACCCAGACGGAACCCAACTCACCTCCCCCGCCCGCCAAAGGGTCCCCAAAGCAGCGGCACAAGGACAGGCAGGGGGCAGAGCCTGCCCCCCAACTGTGAGGGGGACAGGGCCCCCAGGCACAGAGCACAGAGGGCCGGCGGGTGGAGGGAAGGGGCACTGGGAGGCAGGAGCAAGGCAGCTGGGCTGGAGGCTTAAAAGAGAAGGCGGAAGAGATGGAAAAGTGCAGGGCGGAGGGCGGGGCAGAGGGAGAGGAGCCGGGGTGGGGGGGGGGGAGGGAAAGCAGAGGAAGAGGGAGAGGGAGGAAAGGAGAGAAAGAGAGGGGGGAGGGGGAGAGAGAAAACCAGTGAAAAAGGAAGGAGAGGAAGAAGAGAGGGAAAAAGGGAGGAAGGAGGAAGGAAAGGGGCGATGAGGAAAGACAGAGCGGAAGAAAAAGGGAGAAGATGGAGAGAGGGAGGGGCAGGGCAGAGTGGAGACGGCTTGGCTCAGGGACAGGCAGGTGCAGGTGGCAGTGCGACCCCCAACACACACCCTCCCTGCACTGGATAAGCCCGGTCCTGCGCCCGGCACCTCCCCTGCACCCGGCCCTGGGCACCTCTCCGTGTCAGCACCCTCCTCTGTGCTCTCCAGGGGCGCTGCAGGCTCCAGGCTGGCCGGGCCCTGCGGGGGCGGGTCCCCCAGCTCCGGGAGGGCATCAACACCTGTGGGGATAATGGGGGTGGGGAAAGCAAGGCTGGCTGGAAGGTCCCTGCCACGGAGAGACCCACACCCTGGGGGCCTCCGTTCCTCTAAAGCCATCCAGTGCCTGGCCGACTCCAAGTGGCTGCTCTATACTTCAGTGGGAGACGGACAGATGGAAAGACCTCTGAGAACAGGGCCATGGGCAGGTGGGGCTCAGTGGGTGAAGATGCTGCAAAACTAGGGTGCCAGCCTCGCACTCGGGGAGGAGACTGGATGCCGCATTCTCCCGACACTCAACTGGGACTTGTGGGAAGAGAATGTACCCATTTAGAGGTGAGGGGACTGAGGTTCGAAGAGTGGGGAGTGACTTCCAAGATCTAACGCAAGTCAAGCGCAGAGCCAGGATCTGAACCCAGGCCTGGCCAAGTAGCAGTCTGAGATCCAGTGGGCTGAGGGCCACCCAAGGAGTGTGAGACCTTAATTTCATGGAGCAGCCCGGCTCACCATCTAAGGGGAGCTGACTGGTAATGTACTCAGAGAGTGTTCTGGGAAATGAAGCCGTGGGGGCTGATGGGAAACGTAGTCCAGGGACGTGGGGAAACCTGTCACCAGAATAGAGGTGCGAGCTTGCGAAGAAAGCCGTGGAAAGGGTAAACCGAGGGAAGGGGTTGGTTATCAATAACCCTGGTGACCAGGAGCAGGGAGGGCAGAGAACCAAGGGGCTGTTTTGCTGTGGGGCCCAGGAAACTCTCACCTGGTTCCCGGTCAGGGCTGTCCCCAGACAGAGGGTGTAGAGAAACTCCGGGGGTGTCCTGCCCAGGAGCTCCGACATTCCGGTCCCGGGAGGGCACCCCCAGACCTCCCTTACGTTCTGTAAGGCCTGGCTTCTCACCTGGGGAGGCAGTGAGGGACAAAGGGGAATATGAGAGTCCAGCGACTCTAACTCACAAAGGCCTGGGGATCCAAGATGCTGGCTCCGCCCCATCCTCCCCATCACCCAGCAGAGTCCTCCTCCACCCTCAGAGCCAGGAGTCCCAGCCCCTCGCCCCTCCTCCCTCAGACCTAGTAGGTCCCCTGCCCTCCTCTCTCAGTTCCCAGGATGGACGCTCTAGCTTCAGGACTATTACCATCAGCCTCAACTTTGAGGTGTCGAAAATCTGGGGCTGAAACGAGAGATGGGACCATGAGGTGGGGCCGCATGGGGACGTCGGGGCGGGGCTGAGGCTGGGCACCTCACCCTGGGGCTCTCCCCGGTTCCAGCGGGCGGCATCCAGGAGGCTGCTCAGTCCTTTCTTGGTCTTGGTCGGCTCTTCTGACCGCCGGTTCCCCATCACCTATGGAAGGTGGGGGGAGGAGGGGGCTGGGCATTTCTGTGCCGATGCCAACAAAGAGGGATCAGACCCCAGCGGTGCAGAGTCTCGAGGCTCCCTGGGGGGGTCTCTGGGGAGGTAAGGGCCAGGTTTGGGCGCTCAGGGAAGCACCTTTTTCCGGAAGAAATTCCTCCCCGACTTCTTGTCCCCACTCTTGGTCCGCACCCCGAGGTGGCGCATGTACAGGGTGATGGCACTGACCACAGCAGCACTGTGGGGAGGGGACGGTGAGGACGCACAGACACACACACTGCCACGCACACTCCCACGGATGCAGGTACCCTGCTACCCTCACAGCTTCCCCTCCGCTCGTTCCCACACCAGCCCCATGACCACTTCCTGCTGAGTATCTGAGGAAACGGGGGAGAGAGAGGGTTTTCGAGGATGGAGCCAGAGATGTTGCTCAACGCCCAGGCCCCTGGGCAGGCAGGCCCTCCTCCCTCGGGCCCAGAAAACCAAACTCCCCGCCGGCCTCTCTCCTTCCATCACCTCTTTTCCTCATCGTTAGAGATGGTGTGCCTGTAAGAAGAAGAAGGAAGTTTGTGACAAATTTGCTAAGCCTGGGGTCCCTGACCACCCAGCACAATTGTCCAGGTTGCTGTCCCCTTCAAAGCTGGGACAGGGAGAGAGGAGAGGCAGACGGCAGGGGGGTGGGGGGTGCTGACGCATCTGGGAAAGACAATCACTGAAGGACAGACTCTCACCCGGGGTCGTGAGAGTTGCAAGGACAGGACCCAAAGCCCAGGCCTGAATGCGAGACCGTAGACAAGACCCGGAAACTAGGAGGGACCCCAAAGCTGGGAAGGGAAGGTGCAAAACCAGATAGACTAAAATGCCAGGGCTGGGCCCCAGAAGTCAGGGGAGGAACCCAAACGCTGGGAAATAAACGCTGCAGCTGCAGAGGGAGCCTGCAAGCGGAAGGAACGCGGCAGCAGAGGGCGCCCTCTGGGCTGCGGAGGGGCTGGTCCCACTCACTGCATCTCCTCCAGGTGGGTCAGCTGCCGCTCGGCCAGGTGCCGCTCCCGGGCCTCATAGCTGGCGCGGTCCCGCCCGACCCAGGCCCCCAGCTGGATCAGCTCCTGCTCCCAGGGCGTCATGCCCATGAGCTTCTTGGAGCGGAAGTCCTCCAGCTGCCGGCTGACGGCTGCCTGCTGGGCCTGCACCACCTCCTGCACGAACTGCCGCTGGACGTCCTCGGAGAGGAGATCGGGCCGCGTGCGGTCTGCGGGGACAGGGGCCAGTTCCCTGGGCTGTGACTCCCCACCCACCCTTCGACTCTGACAGCTATGCTTCCTTGGGCTGTGGCGGCCATGAAGAAGGAAGAACAATCCCCTGTCCTGGGAGCATGAGAGTGCGGCCTCCCCGCCCCCGCTCCCCGGGGGGGGCTCCTGGTCCCTGCTAGAGAACACTTCCTCATCCCCAAATGCCCTCTCCTCTCCTTACCAAGTTCAAAGGCCACGGTGGGAGGGACCGACACCCGCAGAATCTGCTCAGGGGAGAGAATGGAGTCAAGGGGAGGACTCGGCAGTGAAGGGGCAGCGAGGGGAGGGAGGGGAGGACTGGGCAGTGAAGGGGGCAGTGTTGGGATCAACGGGATGGCGGCCCAAGTACCAGTGGGTACGATGCTCTGAGGGGAGGGAGCAGTGGAGGGGGGGCCGGGCTGGCACAGGGTCTCCCCAGACCAGGCCGCCCTTCACGTTGCCCTCAGCAGGCGGGAGGTTGGGAGGAGCAGGCTGGCTGTCCAGGGCGAAGGGGACGGGGGATGGGGCCCCCTCGAAGGTGTCTCTCACCGCACACTTATCCAGGAAGCTGTGGCAGAAGTCGCCGAAGGCCTTCTTGGCCTCCTTGGGGCCCAGTGAGCCCAGCATGTCCGCGTGCAGGCAGCAGAGCTGGGAGAGACAAAGCGTGACCCATCCTCCTCCCCCCCCACCCAAACCGCACTGCCCCTTGGAACGCCTCGGGGCGCAAACCCTCTGCGAAGGGCTCCCTGATGTCCCCCATCCCCGTACCAGGCCCCCGCCTGCCTCCCCAGGCCACCACGGCTTTCGTTAATTTTCTCTCCTGTGAAATGGTTCTTTGGTCTGTCTTCTCTGCTGCTGCGGCTACTACCGCCTCCCCCAGCTACAGTAAGCGGGCTCGGTGTGTACCCGACGCTGTGCAAACTCTTTAGCCGCATTAACCTGTTCAGTCACGGGGAGGACTATCGTTATCCCACTTTACAGATGAGAAAACAGCTAGTAAGTGACAAAGTTGGGACTGGATCTCAGGCAGCCCGTCTCTACTGCTCCCCATTGCCTAGCAATACCGTGAGTTACTTGAGGGCGTGTGTGTGTGTCTGTGGCGGGGGGGATGCTCTGATTCATCTGTGTCCCAGACAGGGCCTAGTACACAGCGGCACGGGGCACATAGACAGGAAGACAAGTGGCACTCAACTCACTCACTCATTCATCAAGCGCTCCTTGAGGTCGCCTACGTGGCAGCCCTATGCTGGGTGACACTGGCAATGCTGTGGGGCCTCCAACCTGTCCTGGCTCCTGGGGGACTCTCACCAGGTAAGGGACATGGTCTCAGTGTGCTAAGGACTCGCCCCAGTAATCATTGCCTGGCCCCTCCCCATGCCCCCATAAAGCAAACCTCCATCAGAGACCAACAGGAAGCAGCCCAAGGGACCACGACTATCTCCTGGTCCCTCCCCCAGCCAAGGAGGTGAGGAAACAGCATGAGGACAAATCTCAAAATGCCGAAGGCCATCTGGGTCCCCTGGCCCTGGCCAGGCCTCAGTTTCCACATCTGTAAAGGGACACAGCAGGGCTTCCCTGGTGGCGCAGTGGCTGAGAATCTGCCTGCTAATGCAGGGGACACGGGTTCGAGCCCTGGTCTGGGAGGATCCCACATGCCGCAGAGCAACTAGGCCCGTGAGCCACAACTACTGAGCCTGCGTGTCTGGAGCCTGTGCTCCGCAACGAAAGAGGCCACAACAGTGAGAGGCCAGCGCAACGCGATGAAGACTGGCCCGCACTTGCCACAACTAGAGAAAGCCCTCGCACAGAAACGAAGACCCAACACAGCAAAACTAAATAAATAACCTACTAAACTCCTACCCCCAACATCTTCTTTAAAAAAAAAAAAAAGGGACACAGCAGTCAGCACAATCCCTGGGCTAAATTCCAGGAGTTCAAGTTCTAGAAACCCTCAGGCTCAGCAGGGGGACTCCCTTGCCCAGAGGGCCAGAGCCTCCATGCACCAGGGGAGGGGGTAGCCACTTTTCTGGCAATTTCCTGATTGCCTGCCAGTTTCTGAAGCTTTGGTGTCCGTCGATACACTCTTCTCTCTGCGCCCCCCAGGCCTCCCTCTCTGCCACTCCCATCAGTCTCCTTGTTTTCTGGAGGGATCTACCATGCATTTCCAGTACAGAGCAGTGGCCTAGGCTAAGCCCAGCTCCCAGCCTGCGCTGGGCTGCACGGGGTCTTCTTGGGATGGGACCCTGGTCCACAGAGCCCCCTCCAGCCAGTGTTGTGGCTTCTTCCTCCCCAAGTCACCTGCTGGGTTCTCTAGACTCTGCAGGTGTCTCCCAGATGGCATGGCTCCACATGCACACCTCCCCGGTATTTTCTGCCCGATAACAAGTTTTCCGGGTCATCCGTTACATTCTCTCTGCCTCGTGGGCTGCTTGTAGCAGTTTCCTTGTTTCTGGACCAGAGCCTACTGTGCCGCCTAGACCCGAGAAGGCTAACGGTTTTCTCCCAACCACCAGCTCTGAAGGACTGACTGGTGGCACATGCAGAGAATTTGATTTCCAGAGTCTGTGAAAAGGCGCTGTCACTGATGGGTGATGCTGCTGTGGGCACGGAAGGGGGCCAGGGGCATGGTTTCCGCCAGGCTGCTGGATTCTCCGTTGCTCTGCAAGACTCTGCCGTGCCTACTCTCCCGGGCTGCGCCCACTGCTCAGAAATTTACACGGGGCACCTGTAACCTTGTCTGCATCCCGTGGTGGGCTTCCTGGCTCTCAAGCTGTGCGCTCTGGATCCCGCCTGGCTCATCCTCGCTGGTCTAACGCACTGAGCACTGTGGCTGGCCCCAGCCTCGCCCCGCCCCTCCCCGTGCCTGCCCAGCCCCGCCCTCACCAGGGGTCCTGGCTCGAACTGCATGGCCACGTGCTGCAGGAGGGCCATGAGGTGGGCCGGGCGCCGCTTCACCTGATCCAGGCTCTGGAACTGGTTGTTTTGCTCCTCGGGGTTCTGGGGGCAGGGATGGGGGTGAGACAGTGGGGAGCAGAGGAGGGGCTTGGGGCTTGACCCTCCCTCTTCCCTGGCACTTCCCGATGGATCCAAGCTGGCAGGTGGGGCGCTGACGGTGTCTCTGCTGTGATGGTGGCAAGTCAGGGGTTGGGGAGAATGGATGAGATTTAACGTTACAGTGGTGGGTGAAGAGGACAGGAATCAGGAGAGATGGATGAGGATCTGTGCTGTAATTCGGGGGCGGGGGCAGCAATAAAAACTGGGGTTAAACAGGGTGAGAGTCTGTGCTGTAATGGGGGGGGGGGCGTTGAGGAAGGAGGCAGCAGGAAAATGCAAGAAAGAGAGATGGGCAGTGAGAGGAGGCCGAGTGACAGCGTCTGAAGACAGAGAACAGGACCTAAGGTGGGAGAGGGGCCACTGAGGACGGGACTTGAGGGCTGGGGCCCCAGGGAGCCTGGGACAGAAGCTTTCCCACCCCACCTCCCTCTCACCGTCTTCAGCTCATTCTCAAAATCCTCGTCCTCAGCCCCGATGATGCTGATGGGAACCAGGCCAGGCCGGGGGGGCCCTGGGGCCTGTGGAAGGGGAGGGATGGCTTCAGCCCACGGTGCTCCCCACCTCACAGCCCCCCAGTCCCCTCACCCCTTGGCTCCCTCCGCTCTCTCCACTCACCGCCCCTCGGGCGACGTCTTCGGCCTCCATGGGCTCTGCAGGGCTGGGGGAAGAGGAGGGGCCGCGGTTAGACGGGTGGGAGAGGGCGGCCCAGGGCGGTTACTCACAGATTCCTGGCCCAGGTGCCAAGGTGAGTAAACAGCCTCCGCCCCCATCCCGGCCTCCACAGCTCAATGGGGCCTCTGTGTGGCGACAAAGAGCCCTTCAGAGGCCAGCCAGGGCAGGGAGCCCAAGGACAGGGAGCCTTGTGGGTGGGGGTGGGGGGGGAGCGGGAGCCCAGGAGCCTGGGTCCGTGAGAGCGCTGTGGCCGTGACAGCCTGCGATTCTGGGTCCCCGATGGACGAGGGGCTCGGGGCTGGGTCCTAGGGGGCGGGGCCGGCAGGCGAGCAGAGGTGGAAAGGCTAAAGGGCAGCTGGGAGGGAGGTAACTGGGGCCTGGGGGCTCTGCTCTGACCTGTGACAGGCTTGGGGCAGGATGCTGCCTCTGAACCCACCAGCCCTGCTTCCTGTGACAGGAAGTCACAATGGCAAATCCCCCAACCCCCAACTCTCTCCACACGAGAAAACCAAACTCTGAACCCTCCTCCCTCAGGACCAAGGGTCCTCGACGCCCCCTCTTCCCCTCAGGGACCTGGCATCTTTCCGGCTTCCATCCCAGAAAACAAGGGACAGGCCTCAGAGAGCTCATCCCAAGGGGTGTCTATCTCTCTCACCCTATGTCCACCTGTCCGGTCTGTCTGTGTGTCTGCCGGCTCGCCTCTCCCCAGCTGCCTCTCCATTGAATCTGCCTCATGCCTTTGACTCTCTGCTCCCTGTTTCTTCATTTTCTCTCGCCTTTCCTTCGGGCCTGTCTCATTTTCCCACTGTCCCTGCCTCCCCTCCGCTAGGTCCCACCCCTGCTTCTCTTGCTCCGTCTTCCCCTCAGCCTCTGCCTGTCTCCCCACATCTGGTTCCTGCAGCCACTGTCCCCGCACCTGTCTGCGCCACTGTCTCTCTCCCTCCCATCTCTCGCTGTCTCTCCCATCTTGTCTCCCTTAGAATCTCCACTTCTCCCCGCGTCTTCCCACTGACATCTTCTGTGTCCTTAATTAGTCTGACTAATGCCACTCGAGCCCGTGTCAGGTGGGAAGGCGTTGTGGAAACAGGGGTGGGGTGGACCAGTGCGGGGGGTTCTCCCCACAGCCCAAAGCTATTTAGAACCCTAGTCGCTGGAGACCTACCCCTCTCCCTCTTCCACAGGCCTCCTCCCTAGCACTCAATAAATGGCAGCTGGGATTTTGATTATGATCATTAAACAATGATGCTTTCTGGAGTGTCCAAATGCCATCCTATGGGTTCACCCAAGCAGGCCTCATTTTTATTCTTTTCCATAAAGTGTATTTGTTCAACATCCAAGCTTGGGTGACTTAAGATCTGAGCATTGTTAAATGTTCACATAAATAAATTTGCAAAACAAGGCAGAAAAATAATAGTCATTTATTATGAGAGCTGAACTTACACCACACTTACAGTGTGCTAGGCACTGCTCTAAGTGCTTCTCACAGAGTAAATCACTGAACCCTCAAAACCACAAGCACCCCATGCTATTATCACTCCCATCTGAGATAGAAAACCATCACCGGGGACTTCCCTGGTGGTCCAGCGGTTAAGACTCCGTGCTCCCAATGCAGGGGGCCTGGGTTCGGTGCCTGGTCAGGGAACTAGATCCCGCATGCTGAAACTAAGACCTGGCACAGCCAAATAAATAAATATTAAAAAAAAAAAAGAAAGAAAGAAAAAGAAAACCTTCACCAGGCCATCAGCTGCAACTTCTGGGCTGGAAAGCATACCATGGACATGGAGGGTCCCTGCTCATCCCACTCAGGGGTGGAAAAGTTTGACAGAGGCAGGGAAGGTTCCAAAAGGGCAAAGGCGAGGACACACACGTTATCTGAGCAAATGCTTACGTGCCAGGCAGGCCCCGGAACATGCACTTCATGTGTATTATCTCTTTTATTCCTCATCACAATGATAGGAAATAACAGTTAACACTTGATGTACACCAAGTGCCATTAAATACGTGCCAGGAACAGTATTAATGCTTGATAGATATTAATCCTCTCAGTGACCCTGTGAAATCAGTCTTCTTCTTATTATCCCCATTTTACAGAGGAGGAAACTGCAGCACAGCGCATAAGAGGTAGAGCCAGGATCCTGACCCAGGCAGTCTGGCTCCAGAATTTATGCATTTAACTCCCAGAATATACGGCTTTGGAACACGGGGAATCCCCACCCCGACCTTAGGAAACTGAAATCTGAACCAAAGCTGAGACACATCTGGTTTCCCTGTGGTGTCTGGATGTCAGGGGTATGTGGGCACTGTGGCCTGGGCAGGAGTGCAGATTGGACTCAGCTGCCCCACAGAGGCCTGGGGCTCAGAGAGGATTGGGGAGGGGCGTGGTTGCTTAGAAGATGGGGCGTGGTCCCACAAAGGCTAGAGAATGATGGGTTGAAGCGGTCAGATGGATCTAAAGGCAACTGACAAGCCCTGGGGTCCAGCAGAGGGGGTGTTATGTGCATGAGGCTGTGGAGATGAGGGCAGGTTCAGAAGGTCCTTAAGGGTGGGGGTCCTAGAGCAAAGCGGGCATGTGTGAGGGCTACATGGGTGCCTGGGTTCTATGCAGGGCTCAGGGTCTATAAGATATTGAGTGGATGAGCCTGGCCTCCAAGAACCTCTAGGAGCCTTAAAGAACCTAAAATACAGAGTAGTCAAGGTGAGCCCTTGGAATGCATAAGGACTCAGATTCTATCTGACATATGGTGGGTCTACAAGGATCCTTGGATCACACAGGATCATAAGTCCTTAAGGGAAAGAAGCCAGTTTACGGGATCTCTGGAGACTTAAAAGGGGACCAGAATTCTATAGGGGAGTGTGGTGGTCCCCGAGACCCAGGATCTACAGGGCCCCGGATTCTAGCGGATGCTATTGATCTATGGAAACCCCACATCTGTAAGGAGCCGGACCCCTCCATGGGGCGGGGGGGAGGGGCAGCAGGAACCTGGAGGGTCTGTAGGACCTTGTAATTTACATGGAGTGTGGCGGGTCTACACGAGCCCCAAATAATACGTAGGACGTGGCGGGTGTACACGGCCCCAAATCCTACAGGGAACGTGGCAGTGTGCATGGTCAGGGATGCTGGGGAGGACGTGTGGAGTCAGGGTGTGACGCCCGCCGCGGGCCGCGTCCCTCACCTGCTCCGGGTCGGAGGAGAAGCACCGCTGCTGCCAGAACCGAAGCCTCCGCGCGCCGGCTCCGGGCTCCCCCACCCCCGCCTCCGAGTCGCTCTAGCCACCCCAGAGTCCACCTTTGCTTCCAGCTCCACTCCTCCCGCCAGCCGCTCTAGCCCGCTCCTGCCAGGCTCCAGCCCAGGAGACTCTACTCCTCCTGCCGGCCGCTCTAGCTCTCCACTGAGCCACGCTGGCCAGACAGGGCCGCTCTGGCCTGCCTTGGAGGACTGGCGTTTCCGTATCTCGACTGCCCCGTCACTCTCCTGGGCCCCGCCCCCTTCCCCCTGCCCCCCGCCCCCAGGCCAGAGGTGGGGATGGTTCCAGCCCCCAGACCAGTGCTCAGTCCGAGAACACCGAGTCGCCCCGGCCCTTAGCCCCCAGACTGGGATCCCCACCCTATCTTTCCGCCCTAACTTGGGACCCTTTGAATTCCCAACGCTCGTACATTAATTCTCCCCGCACTGCCTCCCACCCCGCCTCACACTTTCCGCTGGGGCCGCAAAGCAAAAATCCTGGGTTTGAGCATACCTTCCCATCTGACATGCAGTGGAACCTGGAAAAAGTAATTAACTCTCTCTGGGCCTCAGTCTTCCCATCTGTACAATGGGAAAAGATCTCCAGTTCTGCAACCCATCTCCCAGGGTATAACTCATGACCCAGAAAAAGACCTTTCCAAAAAATGCTTTGAGACGCATTCTGCAACTTTCAGCTTCACAACGGCCTATGACCCTGTTATTGTCGTTTTTCCTTTTGGGTGGCTCTAAACCATGCGGGGTTGGAGGACGGCGCTTAGCTGAAAGCACCTGCGAGTTCAAATCCCAACTCCACTCGGTCTCACGATGTATGTGACCTGGGACGAGTCGGTTTTACTCCCTGGGCCTCAGTTTCCCCACCTGTGCAATGGGAGTGATCATCCGTCCTCCGCCAGACAGTTGGGAAGCCTTGACCCCCGGCTCGCAGCCCTCATCTCACCTACTGGGCACTGAGCAAGTATTACTTCTCCTCTCTTTGTCCCCTTTGACAGATGGAAAAACTGAGGCCCAGGGAGGGGCGCCTGCTGGCTCAGCGGGGCCGGGAGGAGGCCCCTTCACTGCCGGCAGCGCCCAGCCCCCCTCCCTCCTCCTCCCCACTTCCCCTAGCAGCCGAGGGGAGAGAGGCCGGGCGGGGCCAGGGACGATGTACCTGGTGTCCGCGCGGGGAGGTGACCGGCGGGGCGCCCGAGGTCGGGCTCGGCGATCCCGGGCCCGGTGTCCCGGCTCCCGCTTCCTGGCTCTGGCGGGGCAGGAAGTTGGGGCGTTTTTCCGGAGGCCCCCGCCCCGCCGCCCCTCCCCGCTTCCTGCCCGCGCCCCGGGCCCGCCCGGCACCTCCGCCTCCTTCCCCTTCTCGCCGCCAGCCCCGCCCCTCCTTTCCCCCACTCCGCCCGGGACCCGCCCGACCTCTGCCGGCTTAGTCCGTCTGACCGTCCGCAGGACGCGGGTTCCACTTTTCTCCTATATCTCTGGCGTCGGCCATCACCTCCCTGGCGAGGCTGGGGGCCCTGCGTCCGCCTCAGTCTGCGCAGCAGCCGCCCCTGCTTTCCGTCTCTGTGTGTCTCTTGGTCTTCCTCTCTCTTTTTTTTTTTTTTTTTTTTGCCTCTGTGTGTTTCTGTCCGTGTTCCTCTCTTTGTGTCTGTCTCTCTTTTTCCGTTGAGGTCTTTCCCTCCCGCTCCTGGGCCCCTGCTTCTCCCCGTTGTCTTTTCAACTCTTTGTCACTTTCTCCCTCAGAGCCTTCTCTCCCCAGCTCTGGGTCTGGATCTTTCTGCATCGCCATCAGTCATTTCCCCAACTGTTGCTTTCCCTGGAGTCTCGGGTCAGCCTCTCGATGTCCACTTTTCTATGGACCCTTCTTTCCTTCCTGTCTCTTCCTGCTGTCTCTCTGTCTCTCTCTGATGCCCTTTCTCCTCAGTGTCTTTCGATTCACTTGCTCTGTCTCTGCATCATTATCCTTGTCTCGATTTCCCTCCCGTCTCTAGCTCAGAAACTCTGTATCTCTGTCCCTCTCTGTCAACCGCCTCTGGATTTCCCCACCGTCCCCAGTTTAGAGCCACAGACTCTCCAAATCCCACTTCTACAAGTCCACTCCCAGAGAACAGGTGTGGCCATGGTCAGAATTTGGTACCAGTCTCACCAGACAGTCCACTGGGTCTTTGGGACTTAAATATGCATAAATGAATATGGTTACCTGGGTCCCCTCTGTGTCCCCCTCTGCTCAGGCACATGGCCTGGGTTGGGGCCCTTCCCAAGACACTTCCTGGTTCTTTCAGGGGACAGCCAAGACTGGCTACCTGGTCCCAGGTGTGGGGAGTGGTCAGGAGCTGGGGGAGGAGGGGGCTGAGGTCCTGGACTTCTGGGTCCCAGAGGAGGAGGGGGAGTGGTCCCCATGAGATCCGTGACTCCTGCGAAGGTCTGCAGTTGGGAAGGATTTATTATCACTAAGTGGCCATGACAGAGCAGGGAGGGGGGAGGTGACACTAATGAGGCTGCTACAATCAGCTCCCCTAGAAGCAGCGGCTAAGGGCTCATTACCCGCTGGATGGGGGGGAGCCTGGGAAAGGCAGTAAGGGGAGGATTGAGTTAGGGTGTGGGGAGGGGATGAGGACGGTCTAGAGGGAAGAAGAGTGGACACTCCCAAGGGGGAAGCTGAGTCAGGATACTCCCAGGAAAGATTGTGAAAAGAGAGCGGGTTCCAAGGAAGTGGGGTGAGACACGGTTTGGGTGCCCAGCTGGTGGGGCAGCCCGGCTGGGTCACGGCTTCTCTAGCTGAACGTCTCCGATGTGGAGGCTGCCCACATCCTGGTAGGTGCCCTGGAGGCCCCGGGAGATGTCCTCATACATGGAGCAGTCATCGAGGTTCAGGCCCTGGGGTGGAAACGGGGTGGTGAACCTCAGGGCCCGGACGCCTGGGTCCCTGCTCCCCAGCCAACCTCAGGGAGGGACCCCGTAGGAGCCCCGCCCACAGACACGCACCTGCCCCCACCTTCCACTCACCTCATAAAGATTTTCATCTTCATAGTCATCCTGGACATCTGCCCCGAATTTCATGTTCTGCCACCGTTTCTGTTGGGGGATTGGGAGCCTCCGTGAGTGGGGGGCGAGAATGTGTTTTCAGACCCTCATGGAGGCCGGGAGGTGCTTTACCAGAAAGGGTAAGGGACATGCCCAGAGCCACATGTCCTGTAAGTGGCAGGTCTCTCTGGGTCCAAGCCAGTGCCCTGTGGGCTGGCGCCACTGCCTGTTCTTCTCCACGAATAAAAACGACAATAATAGTAAATGGCTGTAGTTGCCCCACGGCCTAAAGAGAGACTGGTGCTGGCCAGAGACTCTGGGAGGACACCAGCCCCCATCTTCCCTGGCCTTGGCTACATCTGGAGGCTACGGCACTCCTGGGTAGAGGGGGAGATTTGGACATCTCTGTGGGGGGCGGGGAATGTGAGGACAACCCTGAGGGGAGACTGAGCCAGGACGCCCCTCCGGGCCCAGCGCCACGTAAAATGCTTTCATTATATTAAATTCCTGACGCCCTCACAGCCCCTACGAGGTGGGTGCTGCCATTCTGTCAAGTTTTAGGCGGGACCCTCAGACCCAGGAGGCCGCTGGTCCCCGGCGTGGCTCACCCTGAAGAGCAGCAGTGTCCCGGGCACCACGGCGCAGATCAGCAGGATGATGCCCTCGGCTGTGATGATGTTGTTCTTCGTGCCCTCCCCCATGTCCAGGAAGGGCCTGGGGAGTGGCTCTGTGAGGAGGGAGAGCCGCTCAGAGCCCAGCACCTCAAGTCCTCCCCTGGCCTCCTGGCCACACCCCCATCGAGGCCCAAGACCACTGAAGTCCCCACCTTGCAGGTGAGAAAATCAATCAGCCACTGTGTGTGAGCCGGGGAGCGAGGATGCCCGAGATGCAGGAGCTCAGGCACTGGCTCCATCCCCCCCGTCACAGGTGAGGAAGCCGGTGGCCCCAGCTGTGGAGCGATGTGCACTCACCACGCACGCGGAGGTAGGTCCCACAGGAGCACTGGACCTTCTCGCCTTCCTCGACTTGGCACTTGTACACGCCCCTGTGGCTCTTGTTCACCTGCTGGATGATCAGCTCGCCCTTGGGGCCCGGGCCTGAGAGCCTCATAGGGGGCCACGTGGAGTTGCCTTGGAGGATGCGCCACCATGTGATGTTGGGGTTGCTTCCATTGTGTCTGCACAGGAGGCGGACGTCGTCCCCAATGCTCACTGTCACCGATGGTGGGCCCCAGTCCACCCACAGGGCCTGGCACCTGGGGCCTGCGGAGAGGCGAATGCGTGAGGGACCGTGGATGGAGACACAGGCCCAGCCCGGCCCCTGCCGCTACAGCGCTCCTGGCTGTGTGTGTGCATGTGTGTGTGGCGGGGGTGTGTGCAGAAGAGTGTGAGTGACACACTGCTGGGGGGATCCCCACTCGCCTCTCCAGAGCCACCTCCTGCCACCCTCTCCATACCTGCTCCGAGCTTCGGCCCCACTGAGCTCACTGGCACTTGGATAGTCGGGTCCCTAGCGCTAGCAGTGCCCCTGGCCAGGCAGCTCCTTCTAGAATCAGTTTGGGTATCACCTCCTCCTGCAGGCCCTCCTAGATTATTTTCTCACCCCAGCCCCAGCCTGGCCATACACCTGGCGCTTTATATATTGTGTATAACTGTCACAGAACCCTTAGACGTCGGTTCTCTCATTATCCCATTTTACAAGTGTGACAGCTGAGGCCCAGGGCGGCAGGAGTGGCTCAGGCGTTCGAACCCTGGCCCCCTGGCCCTGGGCCCCTTCCTGCTGGTTTGTGAGCCTGTCCTGCCCTGTGACCCTGGGCCCGCCCCTCGTCCTCCGTTTGCGTAACTTTGTGTGTGTCAGGCTGGGGGCCAGGGGTGAGTTCAGTGTTTGGGCTGGGCTGGGCGTTAGGGGAGGGCCTCAGCTAGGTGGTTGGTGGGAGGGGGCTGGGTGGCCCAGGCTGGGGAAGCCCCAGTTCTTGTGACACTATCCCCCGCCCCCGGCCCCCTTGCTGCCCTTGGGCCAGTCCACATGGCTGTCTATGGCGGGAGGAGGAGAGAGGTGGCGGCAGAGGCAGCAACCTGAGGGTCACGGACTCCAAACTCAGCTCCCAGTGGAAATTTGGGGTGACTGGCCACCTCTCTCAACTCCTCCGTCAAACGGGGTGGTCACAGCCCTGCCAGCTGGCATTGCGTGGGAGAGGAAGGGGGAAGGTCACCGGCTCCCCCAGCACCGAGAAGGGGTTCCCTACGTAGGGGATGGTGACTGGGATTCAAGGCAGAGAAGGAGAAAGCTTTTTCTCCCCTGAAGCTGAGCACTACCCACAGTCCCCTCCCTGCCCCCAGCTCTGGAGCTCAGTCAAGGGCAACTTTAGTTCCTTATTTTGATCTGGGGGGACGAGGGGGTGCGGAAGGTGTCTCTCACCGTGCCTTCCCCACGGGGGATGCCCCATCAACTTCGCTGAGCCCCGCTCCAGCCTCCCGTTGGCCTGCTTGGGACAGTCAAGCAGATGCAGTTTCTACGGGGTCTTTTCTAGCCCCGCTCCTGCCAGCTCCTCTCCCGTCCCCACTGCCTGGGCCCTCGCAACAGTCTCCCAGTTCCCCCCCCACCCCCCCCAGCACCTGCCTGTTGACCACGTACCCAGGCCAGCAGCGAAGATCAAGAGGAGAAAGGTGGTGGCACGCGGGGTTCGGAGGGCTCGGGGACCCTCAGGCATCTTCTCCCAGTGGGTTGTTTTGTCTGGGTGGCAGCGGCCCTGGGGTACCAGATCCCACCTCGGCCGAGCCCCAAACCCCGCCCCACTTCCTGCCCAGCCCTTCGGAGATGGGCTCCACTGGCCCCACTGCTGGGCCCTTTGGCTGTGAGGCTGGGGACAGCCCCTGCCGGGAGGCTTCAGGCTGTGAGTGGAGAGGAACTGCTCCCTGCACCTGTGGCCGCCACAACTCCCCCGAGACCAGGCTGCTTGGGTAGGGGGAAGAGGTTGGTTTAAGGCCTGGCTCATCACTGGAAAGGAAGCCCGAGGGAGCCGGAGTCTGGGGTGCCTGCTGCACACAGGTGGTCAGGGGACGCGGGTGGCTCCGAGCCTGGTCTTTGCCTCTCACTGGCCTTGGGCAAAACTTGTCCCCTCTCTGAGCCTCCGTGTCGTCCCTCCTTGGGGTTGGAAAAGAGGATTTAAAGAGGTTGTGCATGCACAGCACTGAACACAGGGCCTGGCACGCAGTAGGTGCTCAGTAAATGTTAGTTACTATAAATGCTCATGAGGAATACATGAGGCAGGCCCACCAGCTCCGTGACTAGGTGGTGGCTTCCCTTTCCAAGATTTGGCATTTTTAATTCAAGAGATGAGGATAAAAATATCTCCCTGATGTTGTGACATAAGTTGATGTTCCCGACACCCAAAGGGGCACGATGGGCTCTTTCTTGGTGTTCTTTCATTTCAGCCTCTCCACAAGTGGGCAAGGTAGGCCACCCCCCATGTTACAGTGGAGGAAGCTGAGGCCATCACAGAGAGGGAACACCATCACCGTTACTTGCCCAGTTTATACAGTGTGGTGGTGGAGCAGGGATTCCAAGTCACTTATGTGTGACCAGCTTCCTTTGAGCATTATTGGAGGTCAAGTGGGAGGAAAATGAGGCCTGAGGGGATGACATGAGGTTGTTTAGATGTTTGTGAGTGGTTAGGGGACCATCTCATACACACGCACGCACACACAGACACACATAAGGAGACACCATGAAAAAATTCACGGCAGGGAGATTTTTGGTAGCAAAAACTGGGAAACAGACGAAGAGCCCATTTACAGGAGGAGGGATGCATAAACTGAGGTATAGTCAGTCAACGGAGTAGCACACAGCAGGAGAAGAGGCCGAGCTTTGCTTGTCAATACGGCTGCATCTCAGAAATAACAAGAAAACGAGAAGAAATGTACTATGACAGGATCCGGCTGGCTTGTTTTCAAAAGGCAAAACAACAGCATGTGCGGTTAGGGACACATGTGTCTACAGTAAAGGTGTAAACGCACGCAGGGGAGTGATACCCCACTCCTGAGAGGGGTTACCTCTGGGGGAAGCAAGGAGTTTGCGACTGGGAAGGGTACACAGATGGCTTTGTCTGTCTTAGTTTTATGTCTTGTTTTACTTTTTAAGCTGGGTGGTGGGTTCATGGGTCTTATTTATTTATTTATTTATTTATTTATTTATTTATGGCTCTGTTGGGTCTTCATTGCTGCGCGCGGGCTTTCTCTAGTTGCGGCGAGCGGGGGCTACTCTTCGTTGCGGTGCGCGGGCTTCTCATTGCGGTGGCTTCTCTTGTTGCGGAGCACGGGATCTAGGCACGCGGGCTTCAGTAGTTGTGGCTCGTGGGCTCTAGAGCACAGGCTCAGTAGTTGTGGTGCATGGGCTTAGTTGCTCCGCGGCACGTGGGATCTTCCCGGACCAGGGCTCGAACCCGTGTCCCCTGCATTCGCAGGTGGATTCTTAACCACTGCACCACCAGGGAAGTCCCATGGGTCTTTGTTACACAATTATGTATAGATACTGTTTTGCATGCTTGAAGTATTTTGTAATTTTTAAAAAAGGTGCAACTGTGACCCACACAGAACATGGGCCTCAAGAGTTCACACCTCCTGGGTTTGAATCTCAGCTCTGGTCATCTGAACCTTAGTTTCTCCTCCTGTAATCTGGGCATAACCTCCCTACCTGTGAGGCTGTAAGAATATCACGGTGTGCTTAGCACAGTTCCTAGGACACAGTTCCTCTTCTCTGGCCCTCGGGCCGTCCCTCCTTCCCTCCAGGGACCCAGGTGTTCTGTTGGGTCCCTCTCTGTACAGCAGGTCATTAGCCCCTCTGTACTAAAGTTCTTCCTGTAACCCCCATGTAGGAAGAAGTCTGGATCCAGATGCTGCAGCCCTTAGGAATTCACCTCCTTCAGCATCCTTCCTGGCTGAGCCGGTTTCCAGGCCCTCGACTGCCCCCCAGTGGCTGGAGGGGCGCAGCCGCCGCATTGCAGGCCCTCTCAGGCTTGCAGGCCTGTCTGGGCAATTCCACTTCCCGCTTACCCAGCACCGGCGTATCTGGCACTGTGTGAGCAAACCAGACGCTTGGCATTGCATTCCCAGGACGACTCTGGGAAATATCTTCATCCTCAATCAGCAAAAGAGGAAACTTAGGCCCCAAACAAGGAGTGACTGGCTCAAGGCCATGCCCAGGAGTGTAACCCTTTGGGCCTCATTTTCCGCACTTCTAAGGGACAGTGCCCTGTAGTGGCTAGAGCCCAGGTCCAAATGCTGGCTTTGCCACCTCCTGGCTGTGGGACATCAGGCAAATTACCCAACCTGTGACTTATCTTCCCCATCTCCAAACTCCGCTTTTTGGCACCTACTTTACGGAGTATTAAATGATGTATTTATAAAGCACCTTGCACGTGGTAGGCTCTAGTCCAGTGTTTATTCAGATGAGATCTTCCAGCCCTGACAACTTCCAGGCTGGGGGGAAATGACACCTTCATTCCCCACCGGGTGTAGGGGACTCTTCGGTTTGATATTCTTTCCATTTTGAACATCTTGGTCCATCAGGTGTGCTGCTTTGAGCCAAGATTCGCATCTCCCCGAATCCCTCAGGGAGGAGTAAGCAGCTTTACAGGCAGAAGCAGAAGGCTGAGGGTAGGTTGCTCAAGGTCGCGCAGAATTTTGGGCAGCGTTGGAATTTGAACCCAAGTCATTTGGAGCTCACAGCCAGGCTTGGCACTGGAAGGAAATAGGTTTGATCTGAGGAGTAACTTGGGATGGGGGAACCTCAGGGGTCTTGGCCTAGCCAGCTCAGGCTCAGCATCTTAGTTTTCCCCAAATGGCAAGTGGGCCAGGTCTCATGGGGTGGTAAGGGGACCCTTCCAAAGCTTAGCACCTGCCTACTGGAAGCCCTTTGTATCTCCCACCTGGACCCGAAGGCCAGTCACAGGTGGAGCTCCTGTCCCATTGCAGAACTGTGGTGGGGGGCGACACCACCAACACCTGGGAACTTGGCCTCTGTGCAGGGTCCATGCCCCTCCCTTTCGGAGGGAAGTAGCAGCCCCCTGCCAGCTGGGTCCCTGCTGCAGCTTCAGCACTGCATCCCAATTCTTGGGGCAGGTACAGCTAGCTCCATCTTACAGCAGGGCCCAGGCCAGAGATCCCCAAAGTGTAGGTCAGGAAAAGGACGTGTATACTAGGCAGGTCACCTTGGGCTGGAGGCCCACAAAGGACCACCCCGAGTGACGGCTTTCCTTGTCCACCTCCTTCCAGAGAAGCAGCACCTGAGCCCCAGGGCCCTCGTTTTGTTCCAGCAGGGTCCAAGGCTCCACATGGGGCCACTGCTTGAACTTTCAGTTTCTTTTTCTGAGAACCGCAAAGGCAAGGTGTCGGAGAGCAGCGAGGGCGCCTGGGTCTTGCACCACCATCTCGCCCACCTGGGGCAGAACAAGTGTGAACCTGGAAGGCCAGGCCTCAGGTTTCCGAGGCTGTTGAGTACCACAGCCATCCAGGAAAGGCCCTGGCCCCTCTTTCTTAATGGAAGTGCAGTGCAGTGCAGTGCTCCTTCCTCTTGCCCGGCCACCCCCCAATCAAGAGACCCAGACCAGGATTACGAATGAGGCAATTTATTAACCCAGCATCATTTGTTCTAATGCTTCTTGTTGGCAGCTGCCACCTGTGGGAAAAGATGGACAAATAGTTAAGATCAGTTGTGGGGTCTGCGTTTAAGCACTTCACAGTCGCTCCCCAGCAGCCATGGGACGCCAGGCGCCCTGATTTGTGATTTACATGTGTTCACCTCATCCGATCCCCACAATCTTGGGTACCTTCCCATTTTACAGAAGGATAAAACTGGGACTCTCAAGGAAAGAGAGCGTTGTCGTGTGTTTCCAACATCTGCCCATTACTCCACACTGCTGTCTGTGCCAGGCCCTGCTCTGCCCTGAAGAGCTACCTTCTCATTCCAGGCCACCCCCAATCCCCAGAGGGCTGACACCTCCAATCTCTTCTGACACTTAAGTGACTCAATAGTCCAAGACTCCTAGGAGGCCCGAGTCAATAGGAAAGACAACAATGGGTTCATGCCAGACCCTGGAGGCCTCTGTTGCTGTAGCTCATGGAATCCTCACCACCACCCTCCGAGGTAGGCAAAGGCAGATCACTCTACAGACAGGGAGACTGGCTCCAGGTGAAGGGACTCTGGCCCAGGGTGTCTATGGTCAGTCAGCATCTGGATGGAGACCTGGGTTCTGAGGCACCCTAATACTCAGTAAGCACGAAGACTAAGGAAGAAACACTGCAGTCAGAGTCAGAAGGCTGACCCGGGAAGAGGGAGTCGTGTGTGTGGAAGCGTGCCCTGCGGCAGAAGCAAGCCCGGCGAGCTGCACCCTGGGCCTCCCTTCACCCAGGCACCTGCATTTTCAACCAGCCCCCACAGGAAGTCTGTCAGAAACGTTCTTTCTCCTGCACCCTCCCCCGCCCCCGGGCTGTGCCCTCCAGGGGAGGAAACTCCCATCTGACAAAACCCAGGCTCCAGAAACACCCAGGCGGTGACTGAGGTACCCAGCCCTCACCTGTCCAGCGATTCTGTCCAGATCTCTCTGTCCCTGAGGTGTTAGTTTGCGGCCCCTGTGGGAGAGAAGGTCGCGTAGCCCCAGGTGAGTGCAGGCTCCCACCAGCGTCCCTGATCCCTGCCAGGCCTCTCCTGGACGCGAGCCAGGCTTTCCAAGAAGGCACCTGGCCACAGGACCACATGACACCAGCCAAGTCCCACTGAGGTCCCCAGTCGGCTGCATTCCAACAAGCTGGAGGCTGGAGTGGGAGCTCCCCCGGGAGCTGATGGGGTGCCGTTTGTGCAAGCAGTAGATCAAAAGCCCCGAAAAATCAATTGGGAAAAGCTAACGAGCAGGCTAATGAAAGCGGACAGTCACTAAATTACCTTCCTGAAGCCTGGAGTAGTTAGCCAGAGAGGTCGGGGGGAGGCCCCGCGCTGTGCGCTACTCCGAAGAGTCCCCTGCCTGCCCGGGGGGCAGGTGCAGCTGTGCAGGACAGACCTGGCACCTCACTGCGTGGGCGGAGGGGCACAGGCCTTGATAACTTCATCCCAGGGGATCTGGCCCAAGGCTCCTCCGCACCCCCAGCTCCCGCTTACCCATCTTGGTCCTTTTCCACCATTTTCAGCCCCTCCAGGGCCTGGAGGACCCGCCGGGCCACGCTCTTGGAGCCTCTGCTGAAGTGGCTGGGCATGACACCATTCCTCTGACGCCCCCCGTAGATCTTGGTCATGGAACCAACCCCAGCGCCGCCCCGGAGGTACAGGTGCCGTGCTGTGGAAGCTGGGTGGGAGGCAAGGGAGACTTGAGAACCCTTCTCAGGCAAAGAAGATGCTTCTCCACAGCTGTGGCAGCCTTAGGAAAGGGCCTTGCTCAAGGTCACAAATCTAGTTGTGTGCGGCCGCAGATTCTCACCTCACCGTGTTACGGTCAGGGAAACCGAGAACGTGAGAACGCACACCAAGCCCCAGCACCTGACCCCCCGCCCAGTTCAGGAGACTGGCGCGCACAGGTAGCGGAGGGACCGCCGTAGCCACGTGACCAGGCAGACAACCCGCCCCCCAGGGGCCTGCTTAGCTGTTGGTGCCCAGCTGTGCTGCGAGATGGACCTGAGGTTCTGTGGGGAGAGCCCAGCAAATGTTTAAGCCGTGACTGTCCCCCTCCATCTGCCTGGGAGCTCCAAAGGGCAGCAGAGCCGGAGAAGAGACCTGCTGATCCTCCCACACCCCAGCCCTGGAGAGCCTGGGTAATAGTGGCGGCAGGGCTGATATCCTATGCAGTGGCTGTTCCCAACCTGGAAGGGGCGTCACCCGCTCTGTGGACTGGGATTCTGGTCCCTTGACTGGCTTGGGCAAGTCCCTCACCCACCCTGGCCAGCCTCCTTGGAAATCCTCTTCTGTTCAACGGGAACACTTGCCTGCCAGGCCCTATGCCATCTGCTTTTCACTCTCTCCTATGAGGCAGTAACATGGCCTTAGGAGCCCGCCCGACACTGTGGCCTTGGCAAGTCACCTACCCTCACCTGAGAACCAGGACGAACAGTACCTCGTTGAGCGCTACTGTGAAGATTCCACGAATGCGTCAGGTGCTACTTTCCTTTATGGAAAAGGTTAACCTCCACAGAGTAGCACTCCGGGGCTCATGCCACAAGCTCCGTAGGGACCGCCCCTCAGACGGTTCTGCTTTTCTACCTCAGGGGGCCACTGAGGTCTGAAGAACTGGGGCCCAGATGCTGGCCATCACACAGCCCTGCCTGGCTGAAAGCTCAACAGTAGGGATTCAGGCCACCGCAGAGATCAGCACGTGAGATTCCCCTTAGTCCTGAAGATGAACGGGGGAGCCAAGGATTCATTCCTTCAACAATGACTTGCTGCCAAGAGTCATGGGGCACTGGGCCATCTCCATGACCCTCCAGTGTCATGAGCTGGGGGGGAGGGGTAGGTGGAACCGACCAGGTGAGGGAGGCTCCTCCTTCCCTCCAGCTGCCACTCCCAGAGCAGTTCCTGCACGCAACTTGTTCTCAGCCTCTCTCCTGCCCTCTAAGACCGTCTCCAGATACAGCCACAGGCTTCAGGGGCCAAGGGCGCAGCACAAACCATCGCCACTTCTCCAGGACCACTGAGCAGCCTCTCCCCGGTACCACTGCCTTTGGCCTCTGCTCACTTTAAAACCACTTTCCTTGGTTCTTTTTGTCCTCACCCCACCCCCTAGATCGGGGCTCTGACCCTCTTCCAGGCACCAAGCAGCCCACTCACTGCCAGGATCAAGAGAGTCACCTGTTACAAGCCACCCCCCACAATCTTTCTGCCAGGAGTGACCTCATGGAAAACGCGCCTTTAAGACCAGTGCAAACGGCCAATGGCGACCACCATCCCTCCTGCACCCATCTGCTCACGCCCTGGCTCTACGTGGAGACCTGCTCTCCCACTCGGGCTGTGGAAGGCGTAAGAGCCTCACGAAGGGGTAAGATGAACACTCCTAATTTCATGAACACCCAGAAGAGGCTGCACACTAGAAATGAATCTTGCTGAACCAGGACTAGCGCTCAGCCCAATCTCAGCACGGAAAGGGGCGAGCTGTCTGGTAGATGGGGTTTGAACCCCAACATTGCTCCCTGTCAGCTGTGACAGAGTCCACCCCCTTCAAGTGGTCTGCGCCATGGTACTAAGGGGGACAACTTACTTCAACCCTGAGCAGTGACTGGCAGAGAACAAACTCCAATAAAGCTCAACCTTAGTTTCTCCCAGGGGGAGTTTCACATCTTTCTTAATGACGCATAAAATTATCTGGTGCAGGAGAATTCCCTGGTGATCCAGTGGTTAGGACTCTACCCTTTCACTGCAGGAGCCCGGGTTCAATCCCTGGTTGGGGAACTAAGATCTTGCAAGCTGAGCAGTATGGCGCATGCGCCGCGCGCACACACACACACACACGTGTGCGCACGCACTCAGGCACCCCAATCCAACAGCTGCTCGCTCACCGCTGGGCACCTACTGAAACACACACTGTATTCTTATTCTTACCCGCCCCGCAAGCAGACCCCTCTGAGAACGGAGGTCAAGAAGCCTCTCTAGGGCCACACTGCCCCGCTCCCTTCAGAGCCCTGCAATGGTCTCTCCCCTCGACACTGCTCCTCCCCTAGAGCACTCCCCCCTCTCCTGAAACAGGCTCTCTCTATCTCTACACCCCACCCCTCACACACACTGCCCCCTACACCACTGCCTGGTGACTGCTCGCCCCTACAGATCTGCACCTCGTGCGGACCACCCTCAAGAAGGCCCTGCCATCTACCTCTGCCCTCTGGATCCCCCATACCTGAGGTCAATAGCTGTCCACACCGTGCTGGCTCTTATATGTCTCCAGAATGACCCCCACTGTCCTGGTGCCTTCACTGCCAGACCTCAGCCTCCCAGGACAGGTCGCTATCCCACTGTGCTTTAGCCCCAAACCCCTGAGGAGGCAAAACAGGCCAAGCTCCCACGATCCAGAGGAGGAAAAGCAAATATGGCAGACTGTGGTTTTGGAGTCAGCCTGCCACGCCCTCCCACGGTCGTTGTCACCGGTCCGTATCTCACTTTCTTCCTGGGTCAATGACTATCTCCTATGACTCCACTTGTCCAGAGTATGGACTGACCAAACTAAGCGGGAGCACTCTAGACTCCAACAGAGGTCGGCAGACTTTTCCTGTAAGGGGTCAGATAGTAGACCACGTAGCCCGTGGCAACTGCAACTCTTGCCTGTCATGATTTTATACAAACAGGCATGGCTGTACCCCAACAACGCGCACACAACACACCCTGGTCTAGAACCCTTACACTGTGCCACCAGGGCAGCTGGGGAACTGAAGTCAAAAGCGAGCGTTGGAACCCCAAAGGGAGAGCGGCAGGGCAGGCAGAGGACGCACGCCCAGCGTGATGTGTTGGGGAAGGTGCACAGTGGGCAGAAAGGGGCCACAGCAACTGTAAAGATGACCAGCAGGTTCCACTCGGTGTGTGTTACCCAGGGTCCTTTCCCCATTTCCCCTTAGTCTCTCCCCACCTAGAAAAATAAAGTACAAAATGCTGCCAAGGGGACAGTGCTGCCCCCACCTCCAATCACGACAAGAGTCGGGTAGACTGTGGCATCAGGAACTGACAGACCGCAAGCACGTTAACCTCCCTGACATCAACTGCAAATCGGCAACCACCAGACCTACTTTGTTAGGTACAGGTTATACAAAATATGCATATTCACCTGATCAAATGGGAAAAGCTATTAGATTCTTTCTCCTCATCTTAGATCCAAAGTTGCCTTGCTTGACCTACCGGCTCTTGGGGCATCACCGAAGAGCAGTCAGGACCAGGCATGCCTTGCTTCCCAAGATGGGTGGATGACAGAGGCAGTGGTGGTCTCGTCCAGGCCCCACCACCACTGACTGTGTCCAGGGAGGTCAAGTCACCTCCCCTTCTCCAGACCCATTTTTCTTTAAAAAAAAAACATACAAGTGAGTAGACAGATATGCTACCCACCCCACTCATCTCACAGATTTGACCTTTTAGTCCTCAGAGGTCAGAGGCTGTGGCTGAGCATGCTGGCCCCTATGCCCGGTCTAGGGCCTGAAAGATTGGCCCACCCATCTACAAAATACTTCATGCTCTGAGGTGCTGGGCACCTTATACCAAGGCCAACTCTTCTCAAGGTCATTCTGGAGTTTTGTCCAAACTCTGCTTCCCACCTACAGACAAGCTCTGATCAGGACAGAGTCCCCACTTCACAGAGGACGGCTGAAGACAGGAGAGGCCGAGAGTCTTTAGTGAAGGCCCTGTGCAGAGGCTGCCACCCTGGCACAATCCTGCCTTGAACCCCATCCCCTACTCCCAAGGTAAGCCTCCATGGGGGTGACTGGAGAAACTTGAAACATTAAAGACAGATGAGGCAATACTAGCACTACCACTATGCAGTCAGGGGCTATACTTAAAACCAGTCCTTCAAAGTCATTACTAAAGGATTAATAAGAAGATGAGAAAAGGGACCAGTACAGGGTGACCATAAGGTTTTCTTCAGGGCACTTGAGGCTTGCCAAGATCTAGAGCAATGAGTGACCTGGTCAGATCTCCGACCCCTTAGTTACGAACAACTCATTTAACAAGACAGTCTAGTGCGATGATCTGAACAACAAAACAGACCCACAGACGTTAAAAGGACAATGCCTCTCTCTAAAATGAACCACGTCCAGGCAAAATATGAACACTCCACTCATTTGTCCCTGGGTCTCCCACAAGACTCAGAGGAAAGCACAGGTCCTCACATGAATCTCTTACAAATGAAGAAACAGATTCAGAGTACAAGATTATTGAACGTCACAAAAAACATGCAGTGATAGAGCCAAAGTTTTCTCTCTTGTTATTTCTGGGGGCAATTAAGAGCTCACAAAGGGGACACCCAGCCCCCCACGCCCCAGCCAAAGGCCCCAGTTCCTCACCAGCTCGTGTGTAGAACCAATTCTCATCGTAGGGAGCGAGCTCTTTATGCTTGGCCAGCTTGACAGTGTCCACCCATTCAGGGACTTTCAGCTTCCCGGACCTGGGACCAAGACAGCGAGAAAGGCACAATTCAGGAGTCTCCACAAACTCCATCCCAATTCCCTCCCCTCAACATAACTGCAGATCAAGAAGAGCCCAGTGTGTCCCAAAATACAAAGAGACTGAAACTCAAACACAACTCAGGCCTCCTGTAGAAAGGATGGACCCCACAGAGTCCTCCAACAAGCCTCCCCAGACTGAAAGCCTGCGGGCGCTGAGGGATCAGGCAAAAGCGACAGCCTCCACCCACTCGGACCGCAGTCCCCACACTCACTTTTTGAGGAAGGCTGCCAGGGCTCTGACGAACTCCTGCTGGTTCACGTCCTTTACAGTAACTCCAGGCATCTGCGGGAAAGGTCGAGCATGTGAACACAGGATTGATGGAGACGACTGACAAGGGTCGGGGGTCAGCCCCAACGCGATCTAAACCGCCGCACGCTCCTTACTTCCGAAGGCCCTACTTCAATTCCCGGCTTTAAAGACCCCTGCGCCTGTGGGTCCTACAGAACTCACTGACGCCCACGGTCTCTCCGGATCGCACGAACACTGCCTGCCCCCGTTTGTGAAGACGCTGTATGACCCCAACCCCTGATTCTGGGGTCCCCCGCATTCCCCGTTGCCCACCAGGCCCAGCCTCGGTTCCCGGAGCGCGCGGACCAGACATGCCCGGGCCTGCAGCTCGCACGTGGCCGCGACTCCAGGGGGCGGGGCGGCCCCGCGCGAGTACCCCGGAGCTCCCAGGCACACGTTCCGGACGAGGGAATCGGGCCCCGACACCCCGCACCCGGTTCGGACCGGAGCACTCAGCTTACCGTGCGACCTCCAAGCTGCCAGCCAGGGAAAAGGGAGCAACGGGGTTTCCCGGGCGCACAAGTCGGGCGTTGGTTATCGCGAGAGTTCCGAGAACTCGCGAGAACGGGGTTAGGAAAAGAGCGGCCGCGCCTCTCTCAGGGCAAATGTGGCTTCCCCTCCGTGAATGTGGGAGGGTGTGGCGTGAGGGCGGAGGCTTGTTTCCTCCCCACCCTTCCTTCTCCTGCAGCGTGAGAGAGTGAGGAGCTCTCGTCTTGAGTTGGAGGGAATCTAGCTTTGTTTGCGTTGATCGTGCATGGAACAAACAAAGGCGGAGACTGTATCTCCTGGCGGAAGTTATGGGTGGGCAGGAAATAAAGAGACCTGGCTACTCCTGGCGCCACCAGGGGGACGACCACTTTTCCGGGTGGAAGTGGCTTTTCTGGCCGGAAGTGGGGCTAGTAAGGGCGGAACTGTGACCGGGAGCGCAGGAGAAGGGCAGCGAAGAAATGCGGCCACCACCTGCCGTTCCTCAACCAGCAGTACTCGCGAGAGCGGAAGTGGACGGAAGCCGCACCCTTCTTAGGGCGGAAATTGCTTCACCACGGCCCAGGAAAGCGGAGTGGGAATGAGGCACTGGAGGCGGGGAGCAGATAAGGGCAGGGGCAAAGGGGCAGGGGCGGGACCTTCCGAGAAGCTCAGCTCTGCCTCCTAGCGCCTGAGTCTCTTCGCAGGTCGTGCACACATATTAATTCTATCAACAAATACTTTTTGTGTGCCTACTCTGTGCAAGGCACAGGTAAACATTATGTAGTATTACATGCATTATCTAGTTTAATCCTTCTAAGGTCCAACACCCAAGAACACAAAGAACACACCTGTGGTTTGATAAAGTTGCTAATTTGCTGCAAGGAGAAAACTTTTTTTTTTTTTTTTTGCTGTACGCGGGCCTCTCACTCTTGTGACCTCTCCCGTTGCGGAACACAGGCTCCGGACGCGCAGATCCAGCGGCCATGGCTTACGATCCCAGCCGCTCCGCGGCATGTGGGATCCTCCCGGACCGGGGCACGAACCCGTGTGCCCTGAATCAGCAGGCGGACTCTCAACCACTGCGCCACCAGGGAAGCCCAAGGAGAAAACATTTAAATGTGAATCCTAATGTAAACGATACTGTGTCAGTGTAGCTTCAGACAGTGCAACAAATGAACCACTCTGGTGTGGGATGCTGGTAGTGGGGGAGGCTGTGGGGGGGCCGGGGCACTATGGGAACTCTTACTTTCTGCTCAATTTTGCTGTGAACTTAAAAACTACTCAAAAGAAAAAAAAAAAACCTCTTAAAAAGTGGTTCGAGGGTAGGAAGTTGTTTATGTTGTGATGAGGGGCGAGGCCACGTTAGAGTACATTAACTCTGTAGGAAAAAAAAATTCCTAAGGAATCAAGACAGCGTGGTTTACTTAGTCATCTATTCTGAGAACCCAGAGAGGAGTTGCATGCAGGCCCTGCCCTCTGAGAGTACTTACTCTTGGAGGGGAAGACATAGTTGGACAGAGATAGGCACAGCTCAGGGTGATCAGGCCTGCAAACTGCGGACCAAGGGCCCCTAAGGAATGTAAGGAAATCTACCTAAGGGGCTTATCAGAGACTTTAAGTCAGATGAAAAGGATGAGGGTCTATGCAGGGCATGGGTTATAGGACTGTCTATGTGTCTATACTGGTGGCTGCAGAGCCAGCTACACAATGGGACAGGGATACAGAATGAGGCCTACATGGCCCAGGCAATGAGGGTCTGAGTAGAGAAACTGGATGGGGATGGGTGGTATGATGTTGATTCTACATTGCTCAGGGAGTGTGGTCTGGAGTGGAACAGGTTCACATAGGGCTGACATGAAAGGAAGCATGGATTCCCAAAGGGCAGAATGTAAAATGAGCTCCTGAAGTGAAACATGGGTGTCTGTGGGGGAGGAGACTTGTTTGGAGAGAGGAGCAGGATGGTGCTTCACATTTGGAACCTCATTGGTTATTTCTGCAGAACATCAGGATGGTACACGAAGGAAGCTTAGAAGAGGGATGATTTACTCAATACCCTATTGGACCTGGGTGACACCTTTCCTCACCTGGCAGTGGGTAATGGGAAAGGGAGTGACACATGAAACAGTGCTCACAGTCTATTGGCTTTAATCTCAAAGGCTGGTCAGAGGCCACAGGTGAAGGATGCTGCAGCCACAGAGGAGCGTGAGCAATTCGTAAATGTGCCCTTTTCCCCACAGCTGACCTCTGCAGAGCCTCCACCCTTCTCCCTCAGGCACCAATGGGGAAGCCCTGACAATTTGATAGACAAAGTAGGCCTAGCCAGTAGTGTAAAAAGCCCTGCCAGGTCTGACAAGAAGGGGAGATGGGCTGCAGAGGAATGGTCTGTGAGGAGTGGCCTGCCCCCGGCTCCCTCCCCCAGTCTCCATCACTTTTTTTTCCCCTCCCTTTTCTCATGTCATCCTTTAACCTCAAATTACACTTTCTCTTTTACTCTTCCCAGCTGTGTGAGCTTGGTGTACTGGGGACCTTTGGTCAGCCCTGAGTGGCAGGGTCTTAGCCACGTTGCATGTTGCAACGCTTCCCTCCCCCCTTGACTATGTGGACTTGGTTTTCTGTCACTGGGAGAGCATGGCACAGCAAGGTTTAGGCAGGTCTATTAAGGGGCAATCACACATCTAAGTTAAAACAAGGTCAGGGAAGGAAGGTGTGAAGCAGACTTTGGTCTTTGGTTAACTTGCACTGGGTCCTGGGAAGTGTTGGAGATTTGTTGCTCTGTAATCTGTTAGAATTAGAAGCAGCTCACTTTCTCAAGGCCCCAAACTAGAAAATAGCAAGTTGTAATTGGATGCCATCACCATCAATTATCTTGAATAAAAAGAGGTGTAGGTAACATTAGGAAAAAGAATCAGTGATCAGGCACGTCCCTTGAACTTTCTGTTTGGCCCTGCTAAGAGTAGGAATGGGGATGGGGGTCTCCAAGTCTTCATATCTTTGGAATAGCTCACCAGGTCTTCACGTGCTTGGAACAGTTCAAGGAGAAGGACTTGACAGCAGAGGACTAAGAAACAAACGTGAGTAAGACATTATTACTTACTGCTATCTTGAGTAGAAAAATAAAGACTTTTTGAAAAACCCTTGGGACTTGTGTCTGTCTCCTGGAGTCCTGAATTTTTCACTCTATGTATTATAAAAATTACCTATTAATTGATTTGGGGCCTGGCAAGGAAGGAACCTTTCTCCAATATTTGCCTACAAATTTTCCCTAAAATACTTGGAGAAGTCACTTTATCTCTCTAAGGTGTTCCTTTATTTGTAAAATTGGAGTAATCATGCATAGCTTACAGAGTTGCTGTGAGGATATATGTGAATTGCATACAGTGTGTACTCAATAAATGATAATAACTGTCACTAACGTTTTATAGGTCCTTCAGAACTTAGATACATGAATCTCTCTAGTTCAGGAAAAACCCTTGATAAAGACTAACTTGATTCTTCCTGTCCTGATTGGTCTCAGTCTCCCTGTTTGAAAAATGTTACGTTAGATTAGCATTAAGTTGACATTCCATTGACTAAAGTTGGCCTGAAGATATGTCTTGTTTGACCTACATAGGATTTAAAGAAGAAAACTGAGCCAACATTTGAAAATTAAAATGTTTTAAAAAGAAATCTAGGGCTTCCCTGGTGGCGCAGTGGTTGAGAGTCCGCCTGCCGATGCAGAGAACGCGGGTTCGTGCCCCGGTCCGGGAAGATCCCACATGCCGTGGAGCGGCTGGGCCCGTGAGCCATGGCCGCTGAGCCTGCACGTCCCGAGCCTGTGCTCCACAACGGGAGAGGCCACAACAGTGAGAGGCCCACGTACCACAAAAAAAAAAAAAAAGAAAAAAGAAATCTAGTTTTCCAGCTTCTCTTGAAAAATCAGAAGATATGGCAATCCGGAGCCCACATTCCTGCCTGGCAGCAATCCACTAGGGCCAAAAGGAAGCTGCCTCCTTAGGTAGGGCATGCATTCTCAGTTTTCTAGGGCTCCTCTGGCCTTCTTTACTCATTTATATGATCTGCTTGGCCATGTAGGTATTTCCACTTGTGCCCCTCTGGGCAGCTGGAAACTGTCCATGCTTGGCACAGAGCAGTCACTTAATTATTATTTATTTATTTTTGCAGTACGCGGGCCTCTCACTGCTGTGGCCTCTCCCGTTGCGGAGGACAGGCTCTGGGCACACAGGGTCAGCGGCCATGGCTCACGGGCCCAGCCGCTCCGCGGCATGTGGGATCTTCCCGGACCGGGGCACGAACCCGTGTCCCCTGCATTGGCAGGAGGACTCTCAACCACTGTGCCACCAGGGAAGCCCATCACTTAATTATTGAGTCAGTGAATCACCTACTGTGTCTGCCTACCACTCTTTCTTATCTGGCCATAAAAAGAAATCCAAGTTTGTAGTTATTTGTGGTAGTTACTGAATAACTGATTTTCACTTTGAGAAGTGAATTGAACAAGTCCTTTCTGTCAGTCAGGATAGACTAGGTTAGGCTGCGGTAGCAAACAATCCCCACATCTCAGTGGCTTAAAACAATACAGGTTTATTTTTTGCTTACTCACACAAACCTAGACACAAAATGAAAATTCCCTCCTGTTTTCACATGCATGGAGACAGACATGAGTGCACAGGTACATACAGAATCACACGTCAAATAAATACCCTGGAACATGAACTCATGCAAAAATCTATTTAGATACTGGTTAACTTAAACCGCACAACTTTCTCTTTGTTGGGGATCTTAAAAGGTCCCAGGATCAGAGGAAGGTAAAAGAATATCCACCTTCAGCCAAGGAAATGGCCATGCTACAAAAGGAGCCAAAAGCTAACAAAGCACCTGGAAGCTTTAAAAAAAAGACTGAAGCTTGTACTACATTAAATTCCATGCACAAATCTGTAAGTAAAATACCAAATATGCAATGCCTGCAGGCTGTTGCCCCCCAACCCCAGTGAGGCCTCCACCTCTGGGCTTCTAGCTCAGGAGGGAGATGGACCCCATATGCCCAATATGCAGAGCCACGGAGGGGGCTGGACTGGGTCAGAGAGAGGGGACAACAGGCTGGAATCCTCTTTCTTCAGCAGGAGCTACAGACAGGAAGGAAGGGGGCAGGACCAGGTCACATCTATTTCCCCTCCCAGCAAACCCTCTCTTTTTACCCCATCTAATCCAGGCCCATCTTTGTTCACCTGGATTATAGCAAACACTTCCTCCTCACTGATTTTCCCACTTCTAGTCTTGCCTCATCCAATCCCTCCATGACAGCCACCATACTTGTCTTTCTAAAGCTCAGGGATTCAGAATATGTCCCTTACTCAGAAACATTCCCTTGCTCCCCTTCATGGACAGGTGCTTGTCTAGATGCCCAAGCCTGGCATGCCAGACCTCCATGATCAGAAGCCCCTCCATACTCATCTGCTTCTGTTCCAGCAGTCCCTCCAGTCCCACACAGCATGTCCAATCCACCATTTTGGACAGGAGAACTCTCAGCCTTCCCTCTCTGTCCCCATAAGTGTTTCTCATGCCTCAAGATTCCTCTAGTTCTCTCCAGGTTTGTCACTGAGCTTTCTGAAGGCATCCAGGTTTCCCAAATAGAACGGAAGCCCCTTGAAGGCAGTTATCAAATCTCCTTCCAGGCCCTTGTTACCTCTTCAGCCCCTCTCCAGACTTCAGCAGGCAGTTTGGGCCCAGAGAAAAAGCCTTGGGCTGGAGTCAGGAGAACAGGCTTTGCCACTGTCTTGCTATATGCCCTCAGGCAAGTCCCTACCTCTCTCAGGGCCTCACTTTCCTTGACATCAGGGCACTGGACATTTGCTTTTGAGTACAAAAAGGATAAAACAGATTCACTGAATAACTCTCAACTGTAATCCCAGGGGCTAGGTTGAAAAGCTTGGGGCCGGGGCCGGGGCCTGGGCCTGGGATCTTGAACTTGTGACTTCCTGATCTACTTGGTTAGTCCCTGCTTACTCCAGTACCTCCACTTCTCAGTCATGCCTATCCCATCCTCTCCTTTTAAGGAACAGGTTACCTGGTGGGCTAGAGGGGTGGAGCAGGGAAATCCTGGCATGGTTGGAAGGACCAGAAGGGGTCAGGCGGGGAGCCTGAAACGAATCTTTCAGTCCCATAAGAGCCTCGGCTGCCTCTAGCTGCAGCTGCCATTCTGAGGGGTCAGAGGTCCAGGCCAGGTGAGAGGCTCCGGGGGCCTGCAAAGGAAAGGGAGAGAAGCAGACTGGGAATCCTCACTTCTGTCCACCCTCCAGGTGCTCCCTCTGCCCCTGGTTACTTCATTATCCCCTACTCGTCCCTTCCCCAAGCTCAACTTCCTCCCAGGGTCCTGGATCCCACTTCTTCCCCAGGACCTGTGGCTGCAGCAGAAGGGGGTCTGGGGTGCCACAGGGCTGAAGCATCAGAGTCGAGCACCTGGAAATAAGGAGAAAAGATGCCAGGGGGATTAAATATGGACAGACAGGTACACGTGGAAACAGGGGCAGGATTTTGCTATGTTCTGATCTGGGAATCTGAGTGCCTGCTGGGTCATTAGGCTTTATGGCCTTGAGCAAGTCCCTTCCTCTGTCATGGCCTGCTTTGTTTTCTGTAAAATGAAAATTATCTGTCAGCTTCTTCCTACCAGGGCTACTGTGAGGATTATGGGAAATAATTGGTGTCAGCTAAAAAAAAAAAAAAACTGACAAAACATCTAGAGGGATTGAGGTGACTGTTCCTGCCCTACCAGAGTCTGGTTTCCTTCCCTCCTAGTTCCCCAATCGCCATGGAACTTGAGGAGCAGCTTGGCCCACCTTTAGGAAGCTTTCTCTAATGGCCTCTGGCCTCTCTCCTAGGCCTCAGAGGCTCTTAGCATCATGTCGTTCCCCACTCCCGCCCCCCCCCCCCCCCCCCCCGCTTCGGCAGGCAGTTCAACCCTATCTTATCTGTTTAAGTGGATTTAATAGCCACTATTTGTTTAAGGCCAGGGCTTGTGCTAGGTGTATCCCATATATTATTGCTAATTCTCATTATTACCAAGAAGTAGTAGTGTCTCCGATTTACTGACAGAAAAACAGGCTCAGAGAGGTAAAGATACTTGTACAAAGGTTCACAGCTCGGCAATGGCAGAGCTAGGAGAGCTCTGCGTCACCCATTAGTCTGAGACCTTTTCTTCTTCTTTATCTACTATGGTATCCAGCACAGGGTTAGGCACATCATAAACACATATCTTTTTCTCCCTACTCACGTGTGGGGCAGGGTAGAGGGCCCTTGGGATTCTCCAGAAAGAGGAGCCATCAGTACTGGGCGAGATCCTGAGCAGGCTGGGAGGGGCCCACGAGTGGGCAGCCAGAGGGCAGTGCCACGGTCAAAGTCTAATGAGGGTAAGAGAATGCAGAGCGTATGCAGAGGTCATGGCTTGTCTTCCCTCTTCCTACCCTGTATCTTTTTCCTCTTGTCTTTCTGATACAGTGGTACCTAGTCATTCACATATCTCTTGAATTAATGTTGAATTCATCTTACCAGGGAAAGGATGCAGAGGGACAGCAGGTTCTTGGCATAGCAAGCGGCACACCACTGGGGTTGGTACGCGAAGGCCTGGAGGCAGCCAGTGTCCAGTGGCCCAAGGGCCTGGAGGCACTGGAGTCCAGGGCAAAGGCAAGGCTTCTGGGAGACAGCTGAGCAGCAGAGGCCCCTGGGAGTTCTCCTGCAGGGGGCATAGGTTGGAGTCAGGTACAAGGCTGGAGAAGGAATGGGTATGTTCCAGATGTAGGTAGGACCCCAAAACTTTAGAGCTTGAAGGGCCATAAAATCCCAGCCCCTCATTTTGTCCATAGAATAGAAGTGATTTGCCCAAGATGACACAGCAATTCAGGGCTGGACCTAGAACCCAGGTGCTGAAGGCATAGAGGAAGGGATCTGGGCAGGGGCTAAGACAGGAGTCCCCTCAGGGCCCAGTTTTTCCTTACCTTCTCAGGGGGTGTCAGTGCCAGTGGGACTGCCCTATGGGGAGTCTGAGGCTGGGGTGCTATGTTCTCCTTTCCAGCTGTGAGAGACCAGGGAGAGCTTTGGTGAGCTCTTTCTCCTGAGGGCCATCCCACTCCAACCCCAAACTGAATTAGCTCCCTCTGTCCCATTTCTTCCCACAGACCTCACCGCATCCTCCCAACACTTCACCACATTTTATAGTTGGGGAGGGTGAGGCCCAGAGAATAGAAACACCCTGCCCCAGGTCACACAGCAGTTCAGGGGCAGGACTGGGACTCTTTTTCCTACGTAGGCTTTCCCTGCCCACATTCCTGCCCTGGCCCTGGCCAGAGACACTCACGGTGGACCCCTGGTCGAGTGACTCCCTTCTTGACACGGCTGGGAGCTTCGGGAGGAGCCGCCCCTGTCCTCATCAGTCCCTGAGCCAGGTGCCGCTTCAGCTGTGCCTCCTCCTTCCTACGCAGGGCCACCTGGGCAGCCATGACCCTTCGGCGCTCCCTAAAGAGCGGGGTGGCGAGTCAGAAGTCGAGTCAGCCGCCTTTTAGATGAGGCCCATCCTCTCCCTTCCCTGGATCTCATACTCACAAGATGAGGACACATTTGTGACACTTGCAAGCCTGAAAGAGGCAGAGGCGCTTGTGGCCCTTGAACTGGGCAGTGACACCATGGCTGCGGCAGCGGGCGCAGGTTGGAGAGCGACTGACAGCTGTCCTGGGGATGAGCTCCATGCCCTGGGGGGCTCTAGTCTCATCCCCTGTGGCAGCGTCTGAGGGGCAGTGCTGGACAGCAGGCATTTCATCGGGTTCCATGTATCTAGGGGCAGAAGTGGAGGGTCAGGGCGGACATGCGGGCCCTCTCCTGACCAGCCCTCTTGCCTCTGGGAGGCCACACCTGAAGGATTTTTCCATTTCGCCCACTCCTGGACTCAGCTGTCACCCTTGAGTCTCCCTGGCTTTCTCCTTCTTCACTTTCCTCAGGCATCATCCTTCCCAAGAACCTCTCTCCTCTTTCCTTTCTCATGTATCTTTCTTTTTTTTTTTTTTTTCTGCGGTACACGGGCCTCTCACTGTTGTGGCCTCTCCCGTTGCGGAGCACAGGCTCCGGACGCGCAGGCTCAGCGGCCATGGCTCACGGGCCCAGCCGCTCCGCGGCATGTGGGATCTTCCCGGACCGGGGCACGAACCCGTTTCCCCCGCATCGGCAGGCGGACTCTCAACCACTGCGCCACCAGGGAAGCCCTCTCATGTATCTTTCGATCCAAACATTATTCTCCGCTCACGTGTTCCTTTCCAGGCAGAAACCCCAGTTTGGGGCACACTCGCGCACTCTCACGCCCCCTGCAGCAGTTCTTACACCCGCCTTCCACCAACACCCCATTCCCACAGTTTCCCTGGCATTCTCTTCAACAGTTATCATCCTTCCCTCCTGCATTTATCCAATTCCCACACATAACGTTTATGCTTCCCTTTCAACTCTTAGCCTCACGTATACCCTGCAATTCAATTTCCCCCCCGCAGCCCTTTTAATCAGACCACTCCCTTGCGCCTCAGTACCTACATCCTTCTCATGGCTCCCTTGCCTCACTTTCAAGAACTATTTTCAAAAAAAAAAGAATTATTTTCATTCCTTCAGCAAAGGTTTACTGAGCCCCTTCCATGTGCCAGGCCCTGATCTAGGCCCAAAGCCCCCTCCCCACGGCCCAAATTCCTCTCTTGCACCCACACGCCTTCCAAACTAAGGCAAACCCGCACCGTCGCTGCGCCCGGCCTTTACGCGCCTTCGCCCATTCCCAGCAAGCAGCCTCGAACCGCGCCCGCCACACCTCCCCATGCATCTGTTCCTCGCGCGCACCCCCTTCTGCAGCTGTCCCCCCCAAATGCTGGGCCCGCGGCCTCGCCCCGCTCCGGAGTCCCAGGGAGGCGGCGGGGTTCGGGGAGCGCGCCTAGGGGCCGCGGTGGGGGATGGGTGAAGGGGTCGCGAGGAGCACTAGTGAGGAGGCGAAGGGATGTCTGGGGCGGGGAGTCTAGCGCAAGCCAGGGAGGGGAAGAGACGGGAGGGGAAGAGACGGGAGGGGCGGGGTGGCGTTCGCGTCGTCAGCCTGCGGTTACCACAGCCTCGAGCGGAGTCAGGCTCAGGATGAGGCGAAAGGAGTTGGTGAGGCAGTGGCGTGAGGAATGGCCGCGCTCGCGCCACTTTTCCCGCCCCTTCTTACAAGGACCAATGAGCTTCAAGCGGCGCCTTCTGCCGCTGAGGCGAGCGACCAGTGTGCTTCAAGAACCTTCCCTGACGGCCCGCCCCTTTACCTCCGGCCCGCTTCTCCTCGCGCCAGACTATCAGGCCAGCCAATAGCGCGTCGAGTTGAGTCTCGTGCCACTTCTCCCTCCTCGTGTGATTTGCCTTCCCAGACCGTTCTTTCCCTTTTTGGGCAGGTGGCCAATGGGGCGTCGAGTACCGCTTCCAGGCCTAGGCTGGCCCTGCCCCCCAGGAACGGCTGCCCGGCCGCCCTCCCGCGCACGCGCAGTCTCATCCTCCGGCCCTGCAGGGACGGCGCCTCTTGAACGTTTGTCTTTGACTCTGCGCAGGTGGCTACTCTTCGCTGTGTGGACGCCCGTGTTTTCTCACTTCTCTCCCTCTGCCCCAACTCCCGATCAACCTTTCTCCTTTTATGTTCCCCACGCTGCGATATCCCTGTTTCCTTCCTGGGTCCCACCTTCTCATGCTGAGCCCCATTCCTTGTGTCTCTTATCGTCCGTGCTGGTGCTGATTTTCCTAATTCTGACTTTTTCCGTCTCTGAGAGCCTCTCTCTCTGCCTGTTCATCCTGCTGATTTTCGGAACCCCTTTCTCCACGTGCCTCATTCCCTCATAGCCTGGACCCCTGCCCCTCCCATCCCCCTCTTCGATTCCCGAGACGCTTCTGTGGTTTTTCTGTCTTTTTAGCCCTTTCCACCCTCTGTGTTCATCTTCCTCCCGGATTTCACCCCATTCTCGGTGCTCCACTCTCTAATTGTAGCCTTCTCTGCTCATCTCTACTAGACCCATCTCACGGTTTCCCTCCCCATTCTCTGTGGTGTCCCCTTTTCCCTATGCATTCCGCCCTGTCTCCTTTTCTCTCTTTGAGCCTCTAAGATTGTCTCCTCTCTCCCCTGAGGACCCGGTCCTTGTGCCCCACTCCTCATTTTTCTGCTGCTCCCAATTGTGCTTTCTCTGCTCCCTGCAAGGTTCCATTCCAACAGTTTGCTCCTCCTTCTCTGTGTGGTTTCTCTTTTGTAGGGATAGCATCGCCTCTGACCACTACTCCATCCCTTTTTCCTTGAGGATTTCATTCCACTCTTTTCTGGTTGTGTCCGTGCTTGTTCTCAGATTGCTGGGTCCCGTTGTTTTGCGTTCCCAGGCAGGTGTGTGCCGTCTTCTCTGCTTGGTCCAACTCCTTTGTTTGATCCTTTGTCAGCCTTCATTTCCCTTTCCTGTGTCCCATCTTTTCTGCTGGTCTTGGCCTCTTAGTTTGCCGCAGATTTCTGGGTTACAGATCCTGTGTCAGGTATTCTGAACAGAGAAGTGTGGCCGAAGTGACCTCTAGCTGGACTGCTGTGCAGGGGGGCAGTACTAGACGAGGTTGGAAAGGTTGTTTGGGGCCAGTCTGGGGGAGGAAGGGTGAGGGTGTGTGGGATGCTTTAATGCCAGCTAAAGCAATTGACATTGAACCTTTAGGTAGTGGAGAGAGAGATAGGGGGACCAACATTTTTGGAGAGCTTAGCTCTTGCCTGGCACTTTATACTAATAATCTTATTAATTTTCAACAATCACTCTATGAGATATATTACTAATATATTTTATAAATGAGTTCAATAAGATGCCCAAGATTACAGAGCTAGACAGTGGAGAGGTAAAGATTCCAACGTTGGTCTGTCTTTGAGTCCAAAGTCTATCAACTTTGTACAACCTACAGTGTTTTAGTTATTTCCAGTAATCCCCAGTTCCCCACTTTTATTCTCTAAGTGTTGCATAGGCACTCATTTCAGGTGGCGAATGCATATCTTTTAGTCTGTGTGTGTTCTTGCAAGATGTGTGGTGTTTTATGTGCGTGATGCTTCAATTTATGCGGATGACATTATTTACCATTTAAAATCATCAGCACTGTTTTTATGATCCATCCATGTGCATGTGATGCGTACATCTAACCAGTTGCTTCTAACTGCTGCATGATATTCCATGGTGTGCATCCCCTGCGTGTCGCATGTGCACTAGGTCTCAGGGAGGGACGCCCACACTGCCTTCAGCTCACTGTCACCACAATAATGCTACATTCTCATATGTGTTCCTTTGGAGTTGAAGGTGGAAATCTCTGTTATGTGTACCTAGGATATACCAGAGATGGCTCTTTGTAAACCTAATTTGACTAAGTATTGCCAGACTCCTCCCCACAATGAATGATACTTTGGGTCTGAGACACTGATCAGAACTCCTCCCTTCCTCAGGGTCCAGAAGAGGAACCTATCCCTGGCCCCAACTACCCCATGAGCAGCAGTGCACAAGGGTCTCTGTAGCCCCACAGTCCTACCAATGCTCATATTTTTCCAGCTTTCTGATCCCTCGCCAGTGTGATAGATGCACATTTGGATACATTGTATTTCTCTGGTTATTGTTGAGCTGGGGTGTTTCTTCATATGCTTGTTAGCCTTTCTGGTTTTTTTTTTTTGAGCTTGTTTCTTCACATGCTTGGTCCATTCCCCTGCTGGGGTTGCTCTCTTTTTCTTGTCAATTTGCCTGAGATCCTTGACCATTCTCATCGTTGTAAGACTCTGTATACGCTCTTCTTAGGCCAATTTTGGCACTTCATATTATTTTAGAAATGTATCCACTTCATCTGGGTTTTCAAATTTATAAATGTAGAGTTGTTAATGACACTTTTATTATTCTTAGAACATGTGATGTCTGTTCATTTTTATTTTTCATTCTGTATTTTATTTGCATCTTTTTTCTTGATTAGAGTTGCCAGAGAATTATCTTAGTAATATTGTCAAAGAATGAATATTAGTCTTTTGTAATACTTTTTTGTTGTTTTCTATTTCATTGATTTCTGTCATCATCTTTATTTCTATCCCTTTTGGGGGGATGCTTTGTTGGCCCTTATATAACTTCTTGAGTTAATTCATAAACATTTTGTAATTCTTCTTGTTTCCTGATAAATGTATTTAAATTGTAAATTTACTTCTGAATATTGATTTAGAAATCAGAGCCCCAAATTTTGATGTGTATTTAAAAAAAAACTTTTGATGTTGAAATGATTATTGGCTTACAAGAAGTTGCAAAAATTTTATATAGAGTCCCTTAAACCCTTCCTCCGGTTCCCCATAGGGACATTCTGTATAACTGTAGTATATGAGCAGGAAACTGACATTGGTACATTACTCTTAACTAACTTACAGGCCTTATTCAGTTTTCATCAGATTTTACATGCACGTGTGTGTGTGTGTGTGACATGTAGTATGTTTGCTATTATTCAGTTCTAAATACTTTTTAATTTCTTTTTCGAGTCAAGGGTTATTTAGTAATATGTTGGTTAACTCCTACACACACATTTGTTGTTCTGATCTCATTGTCTCTGGATGGAGAATAGCCTGTATAATAGTGATCCTTTGAATAAGCCCGCGTCCTCTGCTCAGCACCATGTTCAGTGGCAGAATCTAAGCAGGAGTGAAGAGTCAGGATTTGAGAAGCTAATGTGGGTTCGGGTTAGGCTGGAAGAGAGACTATGGAGATGGGAAGACCTGTGTCCCTGAAGGGCTCGGGGAGCCTATGTCGATGAAAATGACAATCAACTTTCTGCTCCAGAAACAGTGACCCAGAGGCTGACAAGAACTGAGCTTGAGACCTAGATTGAAGTTGGTTCCAGACTGAGGTCCAGCATCCAGGACCCAGACACAGGACCATGGGACCTCAGCATCTGAGCCCTGTGCAGCTGCTCTGTCTCCTAGGGGCCATTTCCACTCTGCCTCGTATGTCCTGTGGGGCTGGACGCTTAGGGACCCTCTTGGCTGGGATGGGAGGGCTGGATTCATGTCACTGGGGGAAGGAAAGCGGCATATCTGGGTCCCTCGGGAGACAGGGTCTGTGGAGGCTGAGCTCTTGATTGGCGGTTCGGGGCTGAGAAGGCCATGTGAGCAGCAGATGACTGGAAGAACATTCTCTCTCTAGGGGCTGGAGCTCTTTTGTGTTATGAAGCAACATCTTCCCTCTTCAGAGCTGTCGGTCTCCATAACTGGCAGTGGCTTCTGATGAGGAGCATGGTGTGTGAACTGAATGAAGGCTGTGAGGAGACGCTGGTGTTCATCGAGACAGGTGAACGGGGGTGGCTTTGCTACATTTTGTTTGCTTGCTCTTCTGACCCCACCTCCATTCCTAGCACCCAGGGACTCTGGACTTGAGTTCCAGATATTTACCCCGTTATATGTTTGGGAACAGCATCCAGACATCGGCAGGAGAGGGGCAGGACCCAGCTGGTTGTGGTGTGGGCTGGACAAGAGGGCAGAATGGAGGTGGACAGATCCCAGGAGGAGAGGGGGACTCTGGGAGAGAAGACAAGTTTGGGATACAGGGGAGAGAGGAGCAGACGGGCTCCTGCGGGGAGAAGAGTGAGGAGAGGCAGATGAGACGCGGCGAGTCTGAGCGGTGAGTGGGCAGTGGGGGAGGGGCAGAGTCGGTGATGGGGCAGCGTGAGCAGGAAGAGCAGGGGCTGGGCTGGGAGGTTGAACTGGGCGTGGCCAGCGACACTGATCAGAGCTCTGCAATCTTCTGCCCCGCAGGGACCAGAAGGGGAATTGTGGGTTTTAAAGGCTGCAGCCCAGCTTCATCTTACCCCCCGCAAGTCTCCTACCTCGTTTCACCGCCCGGATTGTCCATTGCCTCCTATAGCCGTGTCTGCCGGACATACCTCTGCAATAACCTCACCAACATGGATCCTTTTGTGAAACTCAAGGCCGAGGCTCCTGAGACTTTAGCCTCTTCTTCCCGTAGTTGCCCAACCTGTGTGGGCGCGCACTCTGAGGACTGCCTCCCACATTTTGTCACCACCGAGGCTTGCCCCAACACTGCTACTGAGTGTTACAGCTCCACCTTAAAATTTCAGGCAGGTGAGAGAAGAGAAGCTTTCTTTCTCAGATGCCTGCTCTAGGCCTGCTGCCTTCCCATCTCTGAAGGAGGTGGGTGGGACTGAGGTCCCATGGTCCTGTGTCTGGGTCCTGGGGGATGGGGGTTGTGGCACATAATTCCAAGGAGGCGGGGAGAGGGTGCCTGGTACCTGAGTGTTTGGTGGGAGAGCAGGGGCCCTGGTTTGTGAGGGGTGTCTGGAAGGAGGGGTAGGATGTTTGAGTCTTGAAAGTGTCTCTGACTCCTTGCTCTCTTCCTTACAGGGTCTCTCAATACCACCTTCCTCCTCATGGGCTGTGCTCGTGAATACACCGATATTTTAGCCCACTTTCACCATATTGGCAGCATCAGAGTGACTGAGGCCATCAACATCTTAGAGAAGGCCCAGTTTGCTGGTGCAGAGCCCTCTCGTCGGAGACCTGCTTGGGGCGTCCTCTTAGGCCTTCTGTTTGCCTTCAGGGACTGACGATCTAGCTGGACCAAACACCCCTACCCCTTCACATAGCGAAATAAAGTCACAGAGTTGCCTTTCTGCTTTGTCCTGTGGTCCATGAGGGTTGTGGAGACCTGAAAGGTCTGAGGAGGGCCAGACATGTCCAGGGAGGCGGAGGGGAGGGGCAGGTAATGGGCAGTGCTTGCTGTGAAGTGAGCTGGGGGCTTGGGGAGCAGGATCATTGGCAAAGTGACAGAATCATGCCCAGTAAGCAGGAGAAACCTAAACACTCCCCTTCTCCTCCTCCTCCTCCTGGGGACCTGAGTTCTAGCCTGGGTTCAGCCATTGACTTGGAGATCCTGGTCAAATCTTCTCCCTTTTTTGGGCTTCCATTTCCTCCCCTTTAAAATGAAGGCCTTGTAGGGAAGCCATAGGGATTATAAATTCAATTTGAGTAAAGTTTAAAACCATATATTTTATGATAAAGCGCCTTTAACTTAAGATGGCCAAAGCACTGACACTGATATGATATATTTGCTGTAAAGAGAATTATAAGAGTTTTATGTTTCTGATATTAAAAATTACTTAATGAAGATTTGTTTCCATTAAAAAAAATAAAATGAAGGCCTTATGAATTAGAAGTGTGACTCATTGGTATGTGTCAGATACTGTGGTAGTATCTGGCTAGGTTTTTTTTTTGTGTGTGGTACGTGGGCCTCTCACTCTTGTGGCCTCTCCCATTGTGGAGCACAGGCTCGGGACGCGCAGGCTCAGCGACCATGGCTCACGGGCCCAGCCCCTCCGCCGCATGTGAAATCCTCCCAGACCGGGGCACTAACCCGTGTCCCCTGCATCGGCAGGCGGACTCTCAACCACTGCACCACCAGGGAAGCCCCAAACCTATATTATCTTTAGTAAGACAATGTCTGATTCATTACTTTAACCTCTTTCTTTGCCCCACCTAGCTCTTACCTCAGAAAGGTTTGTTGAATGAGTAAAAGAATAAAAAGTTGGAAACTGGAGCGAGATTGAAGGTGGTGTTAGATAGAGGTGTGTGTATAATCTGGATTGAGTTTGGAATGAACAGGGTAAAGTGGGTTGTCTGGATTGAATGTGAGTTTCCAGACCCCATTTGAAAATGATTTTGACCTATTACATTTAAATATATTTATTGACTTTTGTTTACTACTTGTCTGGTTGTATTTAAGATCCAGTGGGACCAGCTAGGCAACCAGAGATTCCCGGTAAGTAAGTTTAAGTCTGGGTAAGGGGAGGCCCCAGGAAAAGACTGACAAGAAAAGAAGCCACTAGAGGGGGCAATAATCATGGGGAACATGCTTTTTGGGAGTGGGGACAGGGATGGGGAGCTTGAGGTGGGAGAAGAGCATCTTCTAGGTGCACTCACTGCCTTGTTGACAGAATGTTTTATCGGGAATGTGGGCTCTCAGAGCTCCTAGAAGGGCAGACCAAGACTTGCCAGCTGACATCGTCTGAGAAATTGCTGGCAGGCTCTGGAGGGTTTGGTTGGCTTCTTGTGGTGTCTTTGGTGTCCTAGGGTAAAAAGAAAAGGGAGAGACTACTGTTAAAAACATTTTTAGAATTTATTTTTTATGAGAGCTTTTAAAATGTTAAAAGTAAGACTCATCAAATGGAAAAAATTAAAATGAAAAAGTATGTCCAGTAAAAAGTTAAAGGATGCCCCAACCCCAGCTGCTACTCCTCATTCTGTAGAGCTAACTGTTGTTACTTGTTTGCTACATAGTTTTCCATACATTTTTGTATATAAACATAATAGTTCACTTTAAAAAACAAAATGAGGGGCTTCCCTGGTGGCGCAGTGGTTGAGAATCTGCCTGCTAATGCAGGGGACATGTGTTCGAGCCCTGGTCTGGGAGGATCCCACATGCCGCAGAGCAACTAGGCCCGTGAGCCACAACTACTGAGCCTGCGCATCTGGAGCCTGTGCTCCGCAACAAGAGAGGCCGCTATAGTGAGAGGCCCGCGCATCGCAATGAAGAGTGGACCCTGCTCGCCACAACTAGAGATAGCCCTCGCACAGAAACGAAGACCCAACACAGCAAAAATAAATAAATTAGTTAAAAACACACACACACACACAAAATGAGCTTATCCTATACATATTGTTTTTGCTATGTTCCTTTAACAAATCTTTTATTATGGCACGTCTATGGAAGTCCTTAAGACTTAAATGTGCTGTTCAATAAGTAGTTACAAAGAAATATTCATGAAACTACTACCTAGGCCTGGAAATAGAATACTACCAGCAACCCTCCTCCTCATCTGATCACTATCCTCCCTCTCCCCCTCACAATGGTAATCCCCACTTTTGCAGTAAGCATTATTTTCTTTTCTTTATGGCTTTACCACCTACCTATACATCCCTATATAACTTAGTTTAATTTTGCCTTATTTTAAACTTTATGTATATTAAATCATGCTATAACTATTCTCTCTTATTTTTTTCTCTTTTACTCAACATTATGTTGCTTTATTATTGTTCATTCTCACAGATATATAATATTCAAATATACTACTACTTATTTATTCACTGACCAATTTTCAGTTTGGGATGGTTATAAACAATCCTGCTATGAAATCCTTGTTCATTTCTTCCAATGTACATAAGCAACATTCCTTTTGAGTATGGAATTGCTAAGAGTGGAGTTGCTTGGTCACAGAGATTAAACTTTAGTAGATAACTACCAGCACCTTCTCAAAATGATTTACCAATTTACACTCCCTTTAGCAGGAGATGATAGTTTCTCTGTTCTACTCTCTGACAATACATGGAATTATCAGACATTAAAATTGTTGCCAATCCTTGGGATTGACGTATATACACTAATATGTATAAAGTGGGTGACTAATAAGAACCTGCTGTATAAACAAATAAATAAAACAAAATTCAAAAATTCAAAAAAAATTGTTGCCAATCTTATGATGTGGAGTGATCTGCGTTTTTAAAAATAAATTTATTTATTTATTTTTGGCTGCGTTGGGTCTTCGTTGCAGTGTGCGGGCTTCTCATTGTGGTGGCTTCTCTTGTTGTGGAGCACGGGCTGTAGAGCGCAGGCTCAGTAGTTGTGGTGCACGGGCTTAGTTGCTCCGCGGCATGTGGGCTCTTCATGGACCAGGGCTCGAACCCATGTCCCCTGCGTTGGCAGGCAGATTCTTAATCACTGTGCCACCAGGGAAGTCTCTCTGTTTGGTTTTAACTCATATTTTCCCAGTTACTAGTAAGGTTGAGTGCCATTTCACATGTTTATTAGCTATTTGGATTTCTTGTCTCTGAAGTGCCTACTCAACTCTTTTGCCTATTTGTTGTGTTTCCTGCCTTCCTCTCATGGATCTATAGGAATTCCTTATCAGTCTGAATATTAATCCTTTATCGATATTAATATTTGCAGACATACCCCTACTCTTCTTCTTGTCATTTTCTTTTGATGACCAAAATTTCTTAATTTCAATAAAGTCAAATTTATTAATCTTTTCCTTTATGACTTATAATTTTTGTTACCTGTTTAAGAAATCCTTTCCTACCCCAAGGTCATGAGTATAGTCTCCAATATTCCCTTGTTTGTAAGTTTGTCTTTCAAATTTAGACCTTTAATTCACTGACATTTATTTTTGTGATGGGCTTGAAATAGGGGGTCTCTGCACCTTTTATTCACTTACTATATTGTGGACATCTTTCCAATCAACATATAATGACCTACCTAATTATTATTATTATTATTATTTTTGCATTACGTGGGCCTCTCACTGTTGTGGCCTCTCCCGTTGCGGAGCACAGGCTCCGGGCGCACAGGCTCAGTGGCCATGGCTCACGGGCCCAGCTGCTCCGCGGCATGTGGGATCTTCCCGGACTGGGGCACGAACCCGTGTCCCCTGCATCGGCAGGCGGACTCTCAACCACTGCGCCACCAGGGAAGCCCGCCAATATTCTTTTTATATGACATTTAATTATACCTAGACTAGGGAGGAATCACATTTTGTTTGACACCAACACCGGTGTCATCGTCAGAGATCAATGACCAGGTCCCCAATAGCCCCATCTGCCTCCACTTTGATAAGCAATGGCATTCTATCATTAAGGAATTTGGTTAAGCCTCTCTAGTATTAGGAGAATTGCATTTTGCTTTTCTTTCTCTTCCTATTTCCCCACAAGTTAACACTGAGTAGAAAGGGCTGAGAAGTGTGCTTATCCTGGTCTTCATTTCATTTCTCTTGTCTCTTCTCAACTCCTGCTTCAACCCTAGTTGATTCCACAGAGTGACTCTGGTTTAAGGAAGGTCATTCTTTTGGAACTTACTGGTTTTCTTCACTCTGCCCTTGAAATGATCACAGGGACACGGCTTCTTGGGCAGCCCAGGCACTGCCATGAGTTTTCTTTTAGGGGCTCTCAGGAACCAATCTGAAATAAGGGAGTTGCTGCTTAGAAGGGTTAATATGTTTGAGGCAGGGCTGTACTTGGCATCTTCCTTGCCTCTCGATTCGTTTTCATACTGCAGTGGGTGTGGGAAAGGGTCAACCAAGAACAGTGGAGATATCCCGTTATATGAGCACCAGGGTCTCTAAGTTGTTTCCCTGACCTGTATGGGCAAGGATTTGGTGGCAGGTTTGGAGGAGGCACCAGGGTATCATTAGGGAGACTGAAAAATGAGGAATAAGACCTAGGTGTCTGCCTTTTAGTGGCTGCTTTACCTCAAGCAAGCCTTGCCTCTCTGATTTCAGTCTACCTGTGAGTAAAATAAGGTTGAGAATGGCATCCAGGAAAGACTTGGAAGGCAGCCCTGGGTTGTTGGGGAAAAAAAGGGTAAGGAAGAGGGGGCAGCCAGAGATTCAGCCAGCTCCCCCCTGGACCTTGGAGGAGTCCAGCTCTTACATGAAACTCAGGAAGAAAATAAGTGTTGGTGCTGCATGTGGTGGGCTTGTGGAGAGGGGAGAGGGTGAGCTCAGCTCAGATAACATCTGCTCTGGTCCCAGAGGGACTCAAGGGAGCAAGTTGGGATCTGATGGTGCATCGCTGTTGTCGATACTGGATTACTGACCTTTGCACTCACATTCTTGGCCTCCGTCCTGGAGCCACCTCCCAGAAGCCTGGCGTTGGTCCCTATGGCCTCTGGCAATCCCTGTGGGAAGGAAACTGGTCACTTCCAGTCACTGGAAAGGGAAGGGGCCAAGAGAATTGGTCCCCCATCATCGTGCTACCGAGGTCAGCGTAGCTCCATTGCTCTTCCTTTTTACTCAGGGATCTAGGGTGCTTCAAGAGAGGAGTATTTTAAATGGATAAGGAATTGAGGTTTAAAATCTGGCCTAAAGAAAAGCTTAGCTGGAGGTAGGTGGAGAAAGAATAGCTTCTGGATGGAAGAGAGGACCATAGGTAGGGGTTAATCAACACCTTACAACCTCCCCCCATTAAGATCCCCCCTACACACATTAAAATCCTCATGACCTAAGGAAGGAGAGCAAGGAGTAGATTATTCCATAAACCAGTCAGGAGCTTCACCGGACCTCCACCTTCAGATGTATTTGAATCCATAATCCCAGTTCAACTATAAGAGGATGGTATTTACCTTTGTTCCTCTGCAACAAATCCATTCCTCTTTTGGCCTCTATTCAAGTCTGTCTTACCACCTGATGCTATCTTATTCCCATTTTGTGATACCTAAAATATTTTTATGACAATCAAGTATGATGGTTTATAGAGATTCTTGAGCTAGAACTGGGTCCAGATGATGCTTCCTCTGTACAGGAGTTGCTCATATTTCCTGCCAGAATTAATTACGGTTTCCCATGATTCCCCATCACATTTGAATACAGCTTTATCTTGCACAGTTATAGTTTGTTGTTTGAAATGTGTTGTGGACTGAACTGTATCCCCCTAAAACTCATTGAAGCCCTAACCCTTAATAACTCGGAATGACTGTATTTGAGGATAGGGCCTTTATAGAGATGATTAAGTTAAAATGAGGCCCCGATGGTTGGGCTCTAATCCAATCTGACTGGAGTCCTTATAAGGAGAAGAGACTTGGGCACACAAAGAGACACCAGGCATGTACATGCACAGAGGAATGACCAGGTGAGGAAATAGCAAGGAGATGGCCATCTGTAAGCCAAGGAGAGAGGCCTCAGAAGAAACCAAAGTTGCTGACGCATGGATCTTTGACTTCCAGCCACCAGAATTGTGAGAAAATAAGTTGCTGTTGTTTAAGCCTCCCAGTCCGTGGTATTTTGTTATGGTGGTCCTAGCAAACTAAAAATTTTTCTTCCTCACTAGACTCTGAATCAATGGCTCAGTGGTCATTCAGCTACATGGCTCGTGACACATGGTAGACACGTGGTAAATGTTTGTTTGATAAGCGGAGGAACAAGGTGTCCAGAGAGGGCCCTTAGAGCAGCATCCGGTTCAATCCCGCTCTCCTATTTCCCAGACTCTTTCTGCCCTCCTGCCACACAGATGAAGGGTGTTGCATCATTTCTCCAAGTGCTGGTTTCCAAGTGTTTTCATGTGCTATTTGGAGTGGCGTTAAAGTAATTTCAACGGGCATAACCCCAGCTGTCTAAACTTTTCTACTATATCACTGTCACCTGACCTCTACTCCTGGTTCCAGAGAAAAGCCACAGAATATTAGAGCCAGAAGGAAACTTGGAGATTATTAGTGGAACCCCTTCACTGAGAAGTTTTTCTTTTTCATTTTTAATGCAATATAACTATATTAGAGAAAATGTGTAAAGTAAAAATGAAGAAATCTTTACCCTTATTAGCTGTTGCAATTTGGGTGTGTTTCCTGCATATAATTTTTTAAAAAAATTACTTACTTAATTTATTTATTTTTGGCTGCGTTGGGTCTTTGTTGCTGCCCGTGGGCTTTCTCTAGTTGCGGCGAGCAGGGGCTACTCTTTGTTGTGGTGCGCGGGCTTCTCATTGCAGTGGCTTCTCTTATTGTGGATCACGGGCTCTAGGTGCGCGGGCTTCAGTGGTTGTGGCACGCAGGCTCAGTAGTTGTGGCTCACGGGCTTAGTTGCTCTGCGGCACGTGGGATCTTCCTGGACTAGGCCTTGAAACTGTGCCCCCTGCACTGGCAGGTGGATTCATAACCACTGCACCACCAGGGAAGTCCCTGCATATAATTTTTTAATGAAGTGATAACCATAGTATATGAGCCAATTTCTTTTTTTCACTTTATAAGCTTGTTCCTGTGTTTTCCTACAACATTTATAACAGACATTTTGAATGACTGCATAACACTCTCAAGTATATGTGTTTCCGATTATTTAACTCTTCTCTCATTGCTGAATATTTAGATTGTTTTATTTTTGGAGATTGATAAATTTCTTTGTGCTTGTAACTGTCTTCCAAATGTTGGATTGCTGCCTTGGGCAAGGTTTCCCAAAATGGAATTACTGGGTCAAAAGTTATGAACAGTTTTATGTTTCTTGATATCATTACCAAGTTGTTTTTAAAGCATTGTACTGATTAACTAAATCACCATCTCTTTTATCTTCAGGTGAGAAAACTGAGGCCTAGAGAGAGCAAATGAAATGCCCAAGTTCACAAAGGTAATGGTGACACACCTGGAGCTAAAACCTTGGTCCAAGACTCGTAGTCTGCTGTTCTTTCTGCAGCCCTACATGACCCTAACTTCACGGTGTAACTGAAAACGAAGGTGTTACTATAATATTATGTCCTCCAAGTGTCAGTCAGACATTTTTGGACCACCTTATTGATTTTTGCTATAAATTATACCACCTTTTCTACTATTCACTTGATACTTTTTTCTAAATAAATTTAATTTACATAAGAGCTTCATCCTATGCAATGTTATCTGTGAGATTATGGGTTCGATACATGCTTAGATTGTTCTTCTAACATGCATTAAAATAAACATATAACTATTAAAGTAAAAGCTTATTTCTGTTCTACGTAAAGTCAGCTTTGGATAATATTAATACAGTAGAATAGCATGGACTTTATATCCAGGCAGACCTGGGGTCAACTGCTTGCTCTGTCAGTTAACTCTGTAGTCTGGGAGAAGTCACTTAGCTTCTACGATCTTTGGTTCTCTGGTTTGTAAAGAGTGGATATTAGTATCCACCTTGCAGTGTTGTTAGGAATAAAGGAGCTACTGGGGCCTGGTGCCCAAGTAGGTGCTCAGTACCCGATGGGTATTATTGTGGTTATTATTGCAGACTTCTAGTTATTTCCCAAAGGGAGTGTCTATGCTGGAGTATTAGGCTTACTGCTTTTTGCTGACTTGTCTGTGTAAAGAAGTTACTTCCACTTGTTAGGTTTTGCAGTAGCTCTGTTATTATTTTGACTTCTCATTTCCACTACTTACTAGCATTGTGATTTTGGACAAGCTGCTTACCTTTCCTGTGCCTCATTTACATAATTTGTATGGGTCGGCCAAAATGTTTGTTCGGGTTTTTTGTAACATCTTACCCAAATGAACTTTTTGCCCAATCCAATAAAACGGGGCTAAAAAAAGTACATTGGTGTGTGTATGCACACATCTTTCCACCAGAGGGCCTAGATGCAATAGCCCTAGTAGCCATGGGCAATACCTAAGTGCCCAAGGTTTGTGAATATTGTTCCCCCATGAAAGGAACCAGGGCTCCGTGGACAAATGGATGACTCCAGGGCTGCGGAAGGGAAGTACAAGATGAGCCTGGAACATCTCGTGGTGTGAGAAAGTCAGGAACTGCTAAAGCAATGACATGTCAAAAAGACACCATAGCCACCTGGAGCTCAGTGGCCAGCTTTGGGACAATGTGAGCACCGTGGTGAATAAGGATAGTAATAGATTATAATCCACAAATATCCCCAAGTCTTTACTTTATAAAAATAAATAATGGAATACCTAAATAAATGGGAGAGAAGGAACAGCTCCTTCTTATAGTAGAATCTTAATTAATAAACGTAGAGGGAATGATGGGAGTAGAAAATCACTGCTTTGCTAAGACTCTATAATACCTGTTGTAGGCAAGAATCATCAATGGATTTTAAAAATTAACGGGCAAAAATATGATGAGAAGAAACAGGCTATTTGCATAGTCGCAAAGTATCTCTCCACAGGATACTTATTAACTACAATGAGAAAATAGTACCTTTATGGACACCACCTTACCCAGTGTTCAAACTCAACATCACCCATCATGAGAGATCTTGTTATCGTGGGCCTTCTGATGTGCTGCGCTGAGAGGGCAAGTATCGCTTCTGTGGTATCAGTGCCAGAAATGCATAATCTGAATTTAGTCATGAGGAAACATCCAATAAGCCCAAATTGAGGCACATTCTACAAAGTAACTGACAGTATTCTTAAAAATGTCAGGGTCCTGAAAGACAAGGAAAGCTGAGAAAGTGCCTAGATTGGAGGAGACCAGGAGTGATGATGCCTTTCTTCAGTGTAGGATCCTGGATTGGATTCTGACCAGGAAAAGGACGTCAATGGATGATTAGCAAATTCTGAAAATTCGTACATTAGTTAATAGATTGTATCATTGTTAATTTTCTGGTTTTGATAATCATATTATGGTTATATACGGTGTTATTTGAAAAAAACTGGGTGGGGTTTTTGGATCTATTGGAACTCTGATTCTTTTCACAACATTTTTAAGTCTGAAAAATGAAAAGTTAAAAAAGTACACTACATTTCTGTGAGGACACAATGAAGTAGTATGTATAAGTGCTTAGGAGAAGCCAGCCACATGGGATTGTTTAACACATGGGAGCTATTTATTATAAATAATTGTATAATTAATAAGTAATCTTACAAGGAATGAGTATTCTATTATTGTAAGTAATTTATTTCTTAACATTGTCATGGGTTCTCTTTTTTTCCCCCTCTTCCCTGTGAAAAGCATATTAAACATGTATGTGGTTATTTGAAGAGACAAAGCAAGATCAGATTTTATTTGGAGAATTTTGGGGTGGGAGGACCGTGTAGTGTTTTATTTCTTCTCGCCAGACTTGGTCCAGCATTGCAAACTCCCTTTGCCTGGGAAACAAGAATTGAGCCCGGCCACCACCGGTCCCCTCTGGTTTGTAATTGTGCCACCTGGCAGCCCAGTGAGCTTTCCCCAACTCATTGCCTTTTTGCCTTAGTAGCTACTTTACTCACCCGATTGACTGAACCCTTACTAAGTTCACATTATCAATCGTTGACTCGTTAGAACAGTTGCACACGCTAAGTGGTATTTTATTCATTTTAAGAAGATAAAACTGAGGCTGAAAAATGTTAAGCATCTTGTCCAGGGTTTCAAAGTAAGTGATGGAGCCAGGATTTGGATCACGGTTCCCCTCAATTCAAGTCTGAGTCTCAAGGTCCAGGTGAGTCTAAACGTGTCGCCATGTTTGAGAATTATTGGTAGAGAGCAGCGGCCCCGCTGGGCAGTGGTTCCCCCTCCAGGGGACATTTGGCAATGTCTGCAGATATTTTTGGCTGTACGAACTGGGCGGGGCAGGGTGGTAGGGGAGAGGCTGCTCTTGGTTTCTAGCAGGTGGAGGCCACGCGGATGTTGTTAAACAGGTTACAAAGCACAGAACAGCCCCCCGTCCTCACAACAAGGAATTATCCAGCCCTAATGTCAGTGGGCCTGCTATGAAACGCAGGTGTCGAGTCTCCTAAGGGCAACATTTTGAGCTCAGAAAACTGAGGATTTATTCTTTCACTTTGCAAATATTTACTGAGCACCGTGCGGGATAGTGTGAGGGATGTGGAAACACTACAGCAGATTGTGCCCGAGGGGAGGCTACAGTGTAGAAGGGCAGGGGTGGAGGTGGGAGAGGCACACCAACACCTCAGCTTAAGGGAGAACATGAAAAGCGCAGAGAGCCGAGTTAGGGTTAAGTTTGTTCACAGGCAGGAGGGCTCCCGTGTGGTCTTGGGACGAATCAAGGGAGGCTGTGGGAGGAGGGGCCGTGGGGTGGGTTTTGTGAGCGAAGCTGAGCTGGTGGGAAAGCACAAGAGCAGCTCGGGAGCAGCCCGAGGCCTCGCTGAGTGGAGCACAGAGCACTTAGTGCGCGGAGGGGTGGACTGGAAAGGCAGCTGTGGCTGCAGCTTGGAATCCAGGCCGAGGACTCTGGCCTTGGTGTCTGTCCTAGTGGTGGAAAAGCCTTCCCTTCCAGAATGGTGGTCTAGGCCCCAGGGCCGGGGTGCCCAGCAGCTTCCAGAGAGCTCTCTCTATAAGGGAGGGAACGTTGGAAATGGGGGTGGGGTAGGGATAACTCCTGATTTTAGGACAGAGGTGATGCTCAGTATATAACAAAGCTATTTCACCTCAAAGTAGCCCTTGGGGAGATGTTCCCCTCGAGTGCAGACATAGGTCGGGATGAGGCCTCTTCCGCACAGCTGTTCTGCTAAGGGCAAGGCCGCTTCAGCTGTAGTGAAAAGTGGAGCCGATTCGGAACCCCTAACCCAGGGTCTGCTTCCCAAAGGTGAGCCATTCAAACAGGGCTTGGCGTGGCTACAGTTTCAAACATGGGTACTACCTGGTGGTGTGATTTTTCTAGTTTATCACCATACCATGAAATAGCATTAAAAACTGTTGGGGCACATCTGGTGCAGTGTAAAGAATACGGTCGAGGATGACTTATTGTCTGTGGTTGTACAGTTGCCTGCAACACCCTCCCACCACTGCCTCCGAGCCTGGCCCTGGGGACATTCATTACGCTCTAGAACAGGGACTGGGGGGCAGGTGAGGCAGCAAGTCTTTGTTGGGCCATTATTCTTTTCTCCCCCGCCAGCTACAGGTGCAGACACTTCCATACACACGGGCTTCTTTAACTCTCACAACACTCTTTGGATTTATGTACAGTTCTTTCCTTTTGTAAGTGAAGAAACGGGCACTGAGACAGGCTAACTTGCCCCTAATCCCTGTAACCTAAAGGGGGTACATTTTACTGCATGTGTGGTCGCGTTCTTTTCTGTTTTGCCATGTGTCTCCCCCCTCTTTATCTTTCATAGAAAAAAATTTTTTTTACCTGGATTTGAGCTGCTGTGGACCGTGGACACCAGCATTAGTGGCAGCAACAGAAGGAGGGAAGAGATTAGAACTTTCATTTCAACTGTTGGTGCTGCTGCGCGTTGCTTGAAGAGTGTGTGGAAGGTTCCCAGTGAGAGGGTCCCGAGTTCTTGCAGTGGCTCAGGCCGTGCGTGGTACGTGGCCTGGCGGTCTGCGCTTTACTCCCAGGCCATTAGCGGGCGAGAACGGCCAAGTGATGCTGGTCTCATCAGGTAACTGGACCATGTGATTTATGGGAATCTGGAAGGTAAAAGTGGCCAATGAGAAGGAGTGAAGCCTATTCTTAGGAACATGAGAGGGTGACCGATAACTTGGCAGCAGTTCTCAGCCCCTCCCCTCCTCCCTCCCGCCTCCCTACCCCCGCAATGTGCTATGATTTCTTCCCCAAGTCTTTTTCCTTGTTTGAGTTTCCTTATACATGTGAGTGACATTTTCTAGCTGAGTATCTGGCGGGAAGGAGAGTGCTAAGGGCAAAGAGAGAGTCACACGGCGTGTTTCCCCTCTGTCCTCCCCACTCCCGTCCTAGGATCAGCAATAGCAGAGTTGTTGTCTGGGAAGTTGCCGTGTCCCCACTGTTCACAATTTCCTCCAATTCTGTGGCCACATCAGGAGGGAAGCAGAGAGGATCAAGGAGGAGAGGCTCTTCTTTCTTGCCCCGAACCCCGGCCTGGAGCACTGGGTCAAAGCAGGCCTCCTTTTTGGTAGTCAGGCAGGTGGCTGTGGCCTCGTGGCTCCCGCCTAAAGGAGAGGGAACTGGGTTTGTGGAAGACCCTCAAGGTTTCATGTCCAAGAGGGTTTGAGAAACAGGAGCCACAGCGGGGAAGGTATTTGCCCAGGCTGCTGGGGCTCTTGTTTCAGACCTTGTCTGGAAACAGCCCAAAGCGAGAGGAAGTGATACTACTTGGAGCAAACATTGAGGGTACACACCATCAGCACTTACCGAGTGTGACTCATTCCAGAGGCTTCAGGAAATGGGTTCAAAGATTGGGGGGAGGCTGGGCTTAAGTGCTGGGTGATATTTATGGGGCTGAGAGGAAGGTTAACAGGAAGTCCTCCCTGGCTCCTCCAGGCAGGAGTGAGTAAAGGTGGTGTGACTTTTGTTCCAGCCAAGAGGAGGGAAGAGGCCAGCTGTGGTTTTTGTTTGTTCATTCTTACCCTCTCAATTTCAGATTATTTCTGCCTATGGACATGTTGGAGAGTTGACTGTAGACTTTGCTACTACAAAGTTTATAAAGCGTCTGCAGGCGGCAGGCACTGTGCTAAGCAGTGGAGATTGTCCTCGAGTTGGAGGCTCGGTCTGCGCTTGGTCTGATGTAAACCACTGATGTGGCTTCTCCCTGGAAAAGAGTCAGACTCTTCTCTTGTTAATATTGACAACTAATTAGAGCTCATCTTGAGAATTTTAGTTGTGTAAGCACAGTCTTTGTGACTTACAAAGTTCCCTCTCCAGGAAGGAGGTAAGGGGAAAGTGGGAGAAATAACCATTTTCCCACTGTTATTTGGTTTCCCCACTCTACAGTATACGTAGTAGACATTCACAAATGCTTGTTGATTGATTCCATGCTTCCTGTTGCTCTAAGAGTCATTTATTCATACACACATTCAGTGAGCATCTGAGTCCGTAATGTATGCCCGGTATTTGCAGGTGGTGGCTCCCGAGAAGAAGAAGGTGTGACGCCATCTCTAAGGAGCTCCCACTACACACATAGACCCGTGGAGAGTTAGTCCAGCTGCTCCATTTTATGGAAGCGGGAATGAAAGCTCAGGGAAGTTACGTGACTTGTTCAAGATCACAGTCAGTTAGCCTCAAAGCCAGGGAAGAAAAACTCAAGTTTCCTGACTTGCTGGAATGTCTGTTAGTACGCGGCTGCCTGGCTGCTGCATGTGCCAGTGTGGTGAGCTCTAATAAGAGAGAGAGGACATCAGAATGAAGTGGGAAAAAGAAACGAAATTGAGCTATTTGTAATGGGGTGGATAGACCTAGAGTCTGTCATACAGAGTGAAGTAAGTCAGAAAGAGAAAGACAAATACCGTATGCTAACACATATATATGGAATTTAAGGGGGAAAAAATGTCATGAAGAACCTAGGGGTAAAACAGGAATAAAGACACAGACCTACTTGAGAATGGACTTGAGGATATGGGGAGGGGGAAGGGTAAGCTGTGACAAAGCGAGAGAGAGGCATGGACATATATACACTACCAAACATAAGGTAGATAGCTAGTGGGAAGCAGCCGCATAGCACAGGGAGATCAGCTAAGTGCTTTGTGACCACCCGGAGGGGTGGGATAGGGAGGGTGGGAGGGAGGGAGACGCAAGAGGGAAGGGATATGGGAACATATGTATATGTATAACTGATTCACTTTGTTATAAAGCAGAAACTAATACACCATTGTGAAGCAATTATACTCCAATAAAGTTGTAAAAAAAATTAAAAAAAAATAAAGATAAAAAAAAAAAAGAATGAAGTGGGAGCCCACCAACATCTTGGATTATCCAGAGGGACATGTCTGGTTGAACCTTGACTGCAAAACTCGGGGACACTTGCGTTCTCTTTCATTTTCACTTTGAGCTTGAAATGAGGAAAACGGGAGCCCAGAAAACCCAGAGTGGACAATCTTCACAGGGGGTTGACAAGATGGGCCCCCACGTCTGTGGTCACCTCTATCAAAGTGTTTCTCACATAACAGCAATGCTCTGGCTTTGGACTGGGTTCCCTCCGTACCTGGCCCTCAGTGAGGGCTGGGACCAAGTCTGATTCATCCTTCCGTCTCCAGCGCATAGTGCACCGCAGGCTCTAATAGATATTTCTTAAGAATAAAACAACAGGGGCTTCCCTGGTGGCGCAGTGGTTGAGAGTCCGCCTGCCGAAGCAGGGGACACGGGTCTGTGCCCCGGTCCGGGAAGATCCCACATGCCGTGGAGCGGCTGGGCCCGTGAGCCATGGCTGCTGAGCCTGCGCGTCCGGAGCCTGTGCTCCGCAACGGGAGAGGCCACAACAGTGAGAGGCCCGTGTACTGCAAAAAAAAAAAAAAGATTAAAATAAATAAATAAATAAATAAATAAATAAATAAATAAATAAATAATAAAACAACAAAAAGTGTACACCTACACAGCTATGGGATGCCTGGGTAGCAACACAAGTCGAGAACCCATCTCCTCACATGAGCTGATGTGGAGTTTGGCTCTCTAAATACAGGTGAAGTGCTCAGAATGGGGATGTGGGTCATCCTGTGGCTCTGCTGCTGTGCTTGGGACACTCCCAGGATTCGGAGTTTCTGCTCTGGTTGACACACTTCACTTGCCCTTCAGAAGGTGACAGGAGAGTACAGGGAACTTCCGAATATGTCCTTTTGGAAGTGGCTGAGGGAAGATGGAAGGGCGTATGGTGGTTGTTCACAAGAATGTGAAGGTCTGCTGTGTAAAAAGGTATGAGGCTTATTTCTGTGCCTACACAGAGTAGCCGCAGGCTTGGTGAGTCTGCATCAGACACACTTTGGCTCAGGATGAGAGACAACTGTCAGAGCAGAGTAAGTTTCCTTGGAAAATTACAAGTTTACCGATGGAGTTCAGGTTGGGGCTGGACGTCTGAAAATAACTGTCACAGTGATTTTTTGTTCTTGAAGTTTCCAAGGGTAGAGCTTGGCCTGGAACCCAGGATTCCCACTAATACCACATTTTATTAGGTATTATAAAATCTGCCCTTTGAAATGTGACATTACTCTATGATGTAGGCCCAGGTCTGTCTGACAGTTACTTCCAGTCATTGTGGGTGGTTGTGATTCTCTTATATAATCTGTGACTTAGACGTCACCCCCCTCTGCCAACCCTCCCGCCTCCTTTCCAGGTGAGAACGGTAAGATCAAGTGCATTTACTGATCATGACCACAAGGTGGCAGCGCTGTCCCATCCGTGTTTCTGAAAACGCTACTGGGATACGGGCAAGTCTGAGAGGTCTGGTTAGGATCAGGAAAAGGGGGCAAGTGAAGTGACTAGGTAAATTTTTTTTTTCCCCTGCTAAGTGACGGAGTTGAGGTGAGTCTGAAACCATTGCATTGTAGAAGTGGCAGACACTTTAGAGAAGTGACCCAAACTTTAATGTGCTTACAGATCACCTGAGTATCTTGTTCAACACAAATCTGATTTTTCTGGTGGAGCCTGAGATTCTGCATTTCTAATAAGCTTTTGGATGATGCCGTTCCTGCTGGTTATTGGTCCCCACTTTGAATAGCAAAGCCTTAGAGGTCATTTAGATTAATTCTTCCTTCCCCCGATTTATGGATGAAGAGAGGCTGTATTTGTCTTTCTCTTTCTGATTTATTTCACTTAGCATAAAGCCTTCCAAGTCCGTCCATGTTGCTGCAAATGGCAAAATTTCATTCTTTTTTATGGTTGAATAATATTCCAGTGTGTGTGTGTGTGTGTGTGTGTGTGTGTGTGTGTGTGTGTACGTATATAAATATCACTTCTTCTTTATCCATTCATCTGTTGATGGGCACTTAGGTTACTTCCATACCTTGGGAATTGTAAATAATGCTGCTATGAACATTGGGGTGCATGTATCTTTTCGAATTAATGCTTTTGTGGGTTTTTTGGATATATACCCAGCAGTGAAGTTGTTGGCTCATATGGTAATTCTATTTTTAATTTTTTGAGGAACCTCCATACTGTTTTCCACAGTGGCTACACCAATTCACATTCCTACCAACAGTGTAGGAGGGTTCCATTTTCTCCACATCTTCTCCAACGTTTGTTTTTTGTGTTCTTTTTTTTCCTTTAATATTTATTTATTTGGCTGTGCTGGGTCTTAGTTGAGGCACGAGGGATCTTTAGTTGTGGCATGTGAACTCTTAGTTGCAGCAAGTGGGATCTGGTTCCCTGACCAGGGATCGAACCAAGGCACCCTGCATTAGGAGCGTGGAGTCTTAGCCATTGGACCACCAGGGAAGTCCCTATGTTCTATTTGATGATAGCCATTCTGACAAGCGTGAGGTGATACCTCATTGTGGTTTTGATTTACATTTCTCTGATGATTAGCCATGTTGAGCATCTTTTCATGTGCCTTTTGGCCATCTGCGTTTCCTCTTTGGAAAAATGTGTATTCATTCAGTTCTTCTGCCCGTTTTTTGATTGCGTTGTTTGCTTTTTTGATGTTGAGTTGTATAAGCCGTTTATATGTGTTGGATGTTAACACTTTATCAGTCATATCATTTGCAAATATTTTCTTCCATTCAGTAGGATGTCCTTTTGTTCTGACGATGGTTTCCTTTGCTATGCAAAAGCTTTTAAGTTTAATTAGGTCCCATTTGTTTATTTGTGCTTTTGTTTCCTTTGCTTTAGGAGACAGATCCAAAAAAATATTGCTGCGATTTATGTCAAAGAGTGTTCTGCCTATGTTTTCCTCTAGGAGTTTTATAGTATCCAGTCCTACATTTAGGTCTTTAATCCATTTTGAGTTTATTTTTGTATATCAATCATAGCTATGTTTTAGGTGTTTGTTAACATAAAATACATGTGAGAATCACCTGGGAGCTTTTCAAAATATAAAGCCCAAGTCTCACTCCAGACATACTGTATCAGCTTCTTTAGTGATGGTTTATAGGCTTATTATGAATGTTAAAAGTGTTCCCTAGGTAATTCTGATTTATACTCCTAACTAAAACCCACTGCTTTTAGACTTAAGTCTTACTTCTTATAGCAGTGGTTCTCCATCCTGGCTACACATTAAAAGTATCTTGGAAACTTTAAAGATTACCAGTGCCTGGGTTCCACCCCACACCAATTAAATGGAATCGGTGGGTGTGGTCCGAATACCAGTTGTTTTTAAAATTTTCCCAGTCATTTAATGTGTAGTCCTATTTCCCATTGGATTTCTCCCTCTCTTCTCTTGTGGCATTTTCCATTTCTACTTCTGTATTATAGTTTTTTATGTCTTATCTCTTGTCTTCTGCTTTATATTCCCTGGGGTAGGGACCCTGTCTTTCTCATTTCTGTATCTTTCATGGGGTCTAACACTGAGACCTGTAGCACAGTAGGTGCTCCATAAGGATTTCATGAACACATAAATTGGTCATCAGGAAAAGATTCTCAATCACAGGCTGGTCATGTCCTGAATCTGAGGTTTACACGTTAATGCTACAGGGTCCTCATCTTCCCCATGGTTGGAGTTTTTGCTTGTGATGACTGGTGTGGGTAACTGCTCCATGAGATAAGAGAAAGGACATGGCCCTGTTTGGTAGTTGATTTCAGGCTTATTATTGGGACTAAGAATTCTATGTGTGTTTGGGGAAGAGGCGCAGGTATGGATAAGGAGGCAGATCTAATTAGAATGGAGAAGTAATACTAGAGAGTAGTGGGAAAGGAAGTAAGAAATATTAGTAAAGAGGAAGAAATTTGAACTTATCTGCCAGGCCAGGGGAGGTCACTGTAGGTTCTTGCGTAGGAGAGTGAACCAGTTTTTAGGAAGGCAATGAGGCAGTAGTGTGCAAGGGAGATTTCAGTAGAGACCAAAGATGAGAATTGTAAAAGTACTGGAAGCAGTACTTCCAGCAGAGGTGTTGAGGGCCTGGGTTATTTAGGTGTATGAATGGAGAGAATGACATAACTGAGAGATGTTAAACAAGGAATCAACAGGCTTCGACGATGTATTGAATCTAGAAAACGGAAGAGCAAGGGCTGAGGAAGCAGTGGCGTCACTGAGAGGAATGAGTGACCTGTGGGGGAAAGCCAGTTCAGATGGGGAGCAATTTCAGAAGGTATTTGGATGTGAGTGTCACGAGTTCTGGGAAGTAGAACGGGCTAGAGATATAGATGAAGGAGTCACCTGCAGAGAGGTCATGGAAGCTGTGGAAAGAGGGTGGTGTGGAGCGAGACAAGCAGGTCTGAGTAGGAAATCTGACGTCGGGGTGCAATGCACAGGTGGGGCTGGTAGGAGGAGAGTGTCCAGAAGGAAAAGGTTGTGTGTGGTCTCAGATGTTGTAAAAGTGAACAATGTGAGGACAGTGAAAGTACCTTTGAATTGGCCAAGAGATGGGTGCTGATTTTCTGCTGCTTCCAGTGGTCTTGGGAAGGGAGCCAGCACTGCAGAGGGCCAGGAGAAACCAGGGCACGAGGAAGGAGAAAGACAGCACATGTTTCAGTTGCTTGGAAGTGAAGGAAATGAGATAACAGGCTAATTAAGGAATGGAGGTTATCCAGGTTAGAAGAGCTCTGACCCTCTGAGGGGCCGAAAGAAAGGAACAGGGTACAAGGAAGAGGGAGGGTGCTAGAGAGATTTCTATACCCCTGAAGCCGTGGAGACTGTTGGAGTGAAAGCTGTATCGCTGCATCTGATTCACTGGAGCCATCTGCGTGGGAAGTGTGATTTGTCCCTAGTAAAGAGGCCAGGAGATCTTCTACTCATGAAATCATCTTCTGTCCCAGAGGAAGACAGGCAGTTTCTTCCAGGCAGGTTGGAGCTGTGGCTTGTTGCTCTAGATAGACTCACTTTGTTAGCAGGTGTGCAAATGAATTTAGCGAGTTCTCCGATCGCTAGATCAGATACCATGTGGACTTAGAAATAGGCTCACGCTGACTCCCTATTAAGCAATTTATATTTCTTCTGCCTGTAAAGAAAACATTGTAGAAAATAGTACCAACTGTGAGGCAGCATGTTGATGCCTGATATATAATTTTTATTATAAATATAGAGCAAATTTTACAAATAATCCAGAAGTGGCCTTAGCCAGACAAAATTAAATTACACAGAATAGCGTGGATGAGGGGAGGTATATACAGTCTGTGTCAGGGTTAAAAAACTCTGAAAGAGGGGCTTCCCTGGTGGCGCAGCTGTTGGGAGTCCGCCTGCCGATGCAGGGGACATGGGTTCGTGCCCCGGTCCGGGAGGATCCCACATGCCGTGGAGCGGCTGGGCCTGTGAGCCATGGCCACTGAGCCTGCGCGTCCGGAGCCTGTGCTCTGCAATGGGAGAGGCCACAACAGTAAGAGGCCCACGTACCGCAAAACAACAACAACAACAACAACAACAACAAAACCCTGAAAGAGGTACCCGAGTACAGAGAACTCCCAACCAACCCTCTTTGAGGGGCCCAGTTCCACACAGCATTAGATCAAGTAATGAATATGGAATAAAACCTTTCTCTCAACAGCCTCAAGGAGGTTCCACCCATGCAGAAGGAGGCTGGGTGGGAAGTAGACGTGCCTCTCCTTCTCCTGCCCCCCCTTTTTATGCTGACACATTGGGTCTCATAGACCCCATGGGAGAAAACAAATTCCAGAGGCTTTCACGAAGCCAAGCGCTGAGTTATAATCCTCCCCTTGTGTCCTAAGGAGCATCAGCACCAGTGCAGCTTTCTAGGTTGTCAACGATGCCGACCGCGTGGGTGGTTGTGTCCCCTTCAGGTGCTCCTGCCTCTCAAGAACCAAACACACCTTAGCAGAGGCCAAGGTTTCCTGAGAAGGTGAGTGAGGCAGATGGAACGTGCACAGGCAGCAACGCGGAATAGAATGGTGCTGATGGTTGGTCTGAGATGCCTAGAAACTGAGCGAGATCCATTTCTGGCCATGAATGTAGAAAACTGCTTCTTCTTATCTTCTTTTTGGAGCCTCTGACATAAAAGGCTTGAGGAGCTCCTGGCCAGAGGGACTTGAGGGGTTTTGGTGGCTTCTTTCACCTAAGGCGGTCAGATTGGCTTACACAGCAAATTAAGTAAACATAACCCCTTTCACATAGAAAGGAGTTACAACAATTAAAATTGCAGAATGTCTCAGAAGGAAGGGGAAAAACTCAGTACCACAAACTGTGCATTCTTTAGCAATTATTTAGAGCATCTCTGAAGGGTAGCTTTCTGATTCCTTTCCCAAGTCCCAGCAGATTGTATGTGTTAAGAGCCAACTGCCCCCTAAAGCAATAACCCCTTCCTCTGTGGGCATTTCCTGGAGTAAAGCCCATAAAGTTATTTAAACGTACCTGCATTTTTTGCATTTTTTATTAGGAATTACTTATGGACCTAGACAAGTAGTTTTTTAGTTTCTTCTAGTAGGTTCTCTGAAGAAGAGTTTTCCAAAGGGCCTAGGTGGTAGTCTAGGTAAGCAGCAAGGTGTTTAGGCCCTGATCCTGCAGGTAGACAATTCTGACAGTAGACAAAGTTGTAGAATTTGCAGTCCTAAATTGGTTGTATATGTATTTTCCTGTGGATTTATACTGGACTTGGAAGAGCTAGGAGAAGCTTTTCCTTTTCCTGTTTCTCTCTCTTCTTTTCTGGCACATGCATTTCAGTGCATAAGGACATAACTCTCAAGGTTATGGCAAATTCAAGTTAGACTCCAATAGGACAGGACTGAGGTGGGAAGGAATGAGTGTGCTCTGAATACGCAAGTTTAAAACTGGTCTAGGGCTTCCCTGGTGGCGTAGTGGTTAAGAATCCGCCTGCCAATGCAGGGGACACGGGTTCGAGCTCTGGTCTGGGAAGATCCCACATGACGCGGAGCAACTAAGCCCGTGCGCCACAACTACTGAGCCTGTGCTCCAGAGCCCATGAGCCACAGCTACTGAAGCCCGTGCGCCTGGAGCCTGTGCTCCACAACAAGAGAAGCTACCGCAATGAGAAGCCCGCTCACCACAACGAGAAGAGTAGCCCCCGCTTGCTGCAACTAGAGAAAACCCGCGCGCAGCAACGAGACCCAATGCAGCCAAAAATAAAAAACAAATAAATAAATAATTTTATAATAAATAAATAAAACTGGTCTAGGTCAGCAAATGGGAGGTGTGGACGTTCTGGCAACTCTCTCCCAAGGTCTGCTTTGCCAAAGTTCAATGACAAGGAAGGTTGGGTTTCCTCCAGACCTCCTCCTGGATGTACCTTTTCATCTACTGACACTGAGGGAAGGGGCTGTGACCCGGCAGCCAGGATGTGCCTCATTAGGGAGGTGCGGGGGGAAGACACACTTCCCATATTCCCTAACGGTGAAAGAATCTCCTAGAGATGGGGATGAGAAACTTGGAATAAGTCAGTAATGCAGGGAACAGTACTTCTTCTTTTTTTGCATTACTACTTCTTTTTCAACTTCTCAATAAACCACTTCTGTGGCTGTTGGGGATGGGAGGCTGAAGTTGGTTTCTTTGATTCCTGGGCATTGAAGTTCAGGGCAGAATAGGCACCTTCGTCAGTCTGAAAGGAATGAACAGCAGTCAATTAAATCAGTGTCATACGCCAGGCCCTCACCTTGTCCAGTGTGATTCAGCACCACATGCTTTCACCACTTTGAAACTTTTAGCTTCAGAGAAGGGCTTTTATTACCCATTTTCTCTGCTTACTAACATCCTATTGAATGATCATTAGGAGAGATAGATTATGGAATGCTACAATGAAATAGGATGGTACAGCAATGAGAACAACTTAAGCACAAGGGCATACAATGACATGGATGAATCTTACAAAACAATTTTGAATGAAAGAGGCCAGATACATGTAAGGACATACTGTGTTTTTCCGTTATGTAAGAGCATAATCAGGCAAACTAATCCAGTGCATTGGAAGTGAGGATAGTGGTTACTCTTTGAAGGGAAGAAACTGGAGGTCTTTTTTTAGGGGGGGGAATGACATATTTTATTCATCGATTTGGGTGCTGCTTAACATGGGTTGTTCAGATTGTTAAAATATGATTTAAGGGTTTCCCTGGTGGCGCAGTGGTTGCGAGTCCGCCTGCCAATGCAGGGGACACGGGTTCGTGCCCTGGTCCGGGAGGATCCCACGTGCCGCGGAGTGGCTGGGCCCGTGAGCCATGGCCGCTGAGCCTGCGCGTCCGGAGCCTGTGCTCCGCAACGGGAGAGGCCACAACAGTGAGAGGCCCGCGTACCGCAAAAAAAAAAAAAAAGTGCTTGGACTAGGGTTGGAACAGAGTAAAGCCTCATAATATTAACTATTTTTATCGTTTGTTGAGAACCTACTTTGGGTTATATACAGGTATTAATCCTCACCACAACCCATGAGGTGCAGGTAATCATTACAACTGCTTTACAGAAGAGGAGGATGAAGTTCAGAGAGGGGAAGTAAGTGACCCAAGGCTACACAATCAGGGAGCAACAGAATCCGGTCTAGTAGCAAACAGTTTTACACACCAAGGACTGTCAGACCTTTTGCTAAACAGCCCCACATCCAGACTTTGCATAAGTCACTGGAAATATGCCGACTGCCAGAAAGGTTGCCTTAATACCCTGACTTAGCCGTAAGTTGCTGGGCCCCTGCCAGCCTTTCCTCCCTCATCTTCTGTCACTCTCCCTCTTACCCACCATAGACTAGCCATTTGCTTTCTTTCTAACCTTCACATAAGCCAAGCTAGATCCCACCTCAGGGCCTTTGTACCTGCTTTTACCTCTGCCTGGAATGCTCTTCCTGCCTGTCTTTCCACAGCAAGCTTTTTCTTTTCATTCTGCTTTCAGCTCAAATGTCACCTCCTCAGGGAGGCCCTCCCTGATCCCAGCTCAGTCACTCACTTTCACATCACCTGGTTTTCACTCTCTGCCCAGCACCCAGCACCATTTTTTTGTGTGTGTGTGTGTGTGTGTGTGTGTGTGTGTGCTCATGTATTTGTTTAGTGTCTGTCTCTCTCACTAGACTGTGAGTTCAACAAAAACAGTGGCTTCATTCTTATCGGTCTTCCTGATTCCCCAGAAATTAGGACAGCACCAGACACAGACTCCAGCCTGGTAAATATTTGTTGACTAAAATCAGACACTTAATTGACGGCCTATGACCTTATGTGCCTCTTTGCCCACCCTTCCTTCTCTTCTTCCAGGGACATTGCTTCAGGCCACACACAACTCCAGAGGGTGCCATTCACACAGCAACAATGTGGATCACTGTTCCTTCCTTCCTCCCTCCCTCCCTCCCTCCTCTCCCTCCTCTCCTTCCATCCTTCAATAAATATTTATTGAGCACCTATGCTATTCAATGTTAATAGTGGAGACACAGTGGGAGATGAGAGGAACATGCCTCTGTCCATGGAGCAAATCTTAAACTTGCAAACACAGAGAAAAATACAATGTATAAAGATGTTGACATAAACATATAATTGCAAGTTTCATGTTCATTTCTCTTTGCTCTCTACTATTATTCTCACTCTTTTCTCCCTTTCCCCTCTCTTTCTCACACACCCACATCTGGCCTCTGCAGCCACCGACAGACACCCCTGATTCTTCCCCGTCTCCCTCCTACCCAGCATGCTAGAGCTAGTTTGTGCAGGCTTGCAAAACCCATTGTTAAATATTTAGGAATTTTGCGAGCTGGTTGTTCAATGATTGGTAGCTTACAATCAGACATGGTAGGAGTATTTACACCATAGAAATAGGCGTTCCGAGGCAGGGTTTGTTGATGCTGTCTTTCTGAAACGCTGGTCTTCTAGCACACCACTGGTCCATCTGTTTCTGGCAAAGACACTTTGCTTTGCTGAGGAATAGCCTAAGTCTTTGATAGAGATTCAGTCTCTCCCCCTCCCCCCACCCCACCATTCCTCAGCTCCCTCCTGGGTGGCGGGGAGATGGAGATTCTAGGGCCTGTGCTGTGCTGGGAGGGGAGAGAACAGTAGAAGAAGAGAAAGCATGAGAGAAGTAAGTGAAAAAGAGAATAAAAAGGACAGCAGTATAGACAGGAAAGAGAAAGAAAAGGGAAGTAGGAGGAGGGCAGAGGTTAGGATGGGGAGAGCGTAAGGACCAGCCAAGACTCACCTCACAGTGTCTTCACAGGCACTTGGGCCATTTCCTCACTTGGGGCCAAAAGGTGGCCAAGTTGCTATGAGATGAGGAAACCGCCTTCACAAACTGCCCTGAAACAGGATGTGGGTGGGGAGCCACACAGCTGGGCTCTGGAGGAAAGAGGGCTGGGGATCTGGACCGGTGAGGTCTAGGAGGCAGGATGCCTCAATCTCTACCTGTGGAGGGGCTGGGGGCCCAGACTCCTGGGTCTGGGGAAGGAGGGAGGACCCAGACTCCCCCTCGACCTCACCCACCAGCCCTCCAGCCCCCACCCTCCCCCACCCCTGCTGCCTTTAAGGTGTTGAGTCTCAGAGGGAGGCCCAGGCCCCATTTAGCAAGTCCCTGCCCTCCCCACCCCTGTCCCGGACTTCCTTGAGTGAGGCGAGATATAAAAAGGAGGAGAGAGCAGGAGCGAGGGTTCCAGCTGCCCTGATCATGATCCCTGCCCTGCTGCTGGCCCTCCTGGGCATCACCGTGCCCCGTGAGTGAGGACCCCAGACGGGAGGGGAGTGCCCTGGAGGAGGAGCTAAGACTGATTTGGCTCTTCCCATCTCAGGCGTGCAGGCCCTGACCTGCTACAGTGGGACACTGGTGTCCGTGAGGAATGCATCGGAACTGCCCCTCCAGTGGACGAGTAGCCAGAGGAACTGTGAGGATGGCTGGAGCTGCCAGGACGTTCTGATGCTGATGGAGAACGGTAAGGAGGGCCCGTGGGCCCCCGCCTGACTCCCACCCTCCCCTGTGCAGAGACACCCCTATCGCCCCCGCTCCTACCGGCATATTCTGTGTACAGACGCGAAAGCCTGCACCCCCCAGTACCAGGAGCTGTCCCCTCCTCGGCTGCCCAGCGGCCTCCTCTGCAGCCTCTCACCCCAGAGCACGAGGCACATCCGCCCTCTAGTCTTGACCTCACCCCAGCCCGTCTCTCTCTCTCGGTCCAGGACCCCACGTGTACGTGGTGATCATCAAGGGCTGCACCCAGGAAGCCGATCACAAGGACCTCGTTACCCAGCACAGGGCAGGCCCCGGCCTGTCCATCGCCTCCTACACCCGGGTGTGCCGGGAGGACTTGTGCAACCATCTGTCCACCAGCCTCCCTCTCTGGGCCCCGCCCCCACCCACAGGTGCCGGAGGGAGAGGAGGAGGGTGTTTGGGAGGAGGGAAGCCACGGGGCTGAGGCGTTGGGTGAGCACGCAGGGGATCCTCCTTTAGAATCCCTCCCTGCCCACCTTCCCCAGCACAGCTTCTTCTAACAGTCCCGGAGCAGAAAACTGGACCGCTTTTCCCATGTGCAACCACCCACCTCCGACTCTGGCTCCGGCCCTGACCTGGTGCCAGCTCCTTCTTTCCATCCCAGTGGATTAGGTTCACGCGTGTTCTAGTCAGGGTTCTGGCATTTCCTCCTCCTAAGTGAAAACGGGCCTGTGACTTCCCACTGTCTTTTTCTGTCTGAGACCGTAAATCGGGTTTGGGGCTGTGTTCTGCGTTTCTCTACTCTTTGGCATCTTTTGTGGACACGGGAGTCTTGTCTTCTCGGACTGTTTAGTGGAAATTGTGGGTGAAGCCACTGGGTCCTCCCCGGGGAACCCCTCCCCGACTCGTACCACTTCCTGTGCTCAGTCCCGGGCGCCCCTTCCCAGGTCTCAGGTTCCCTCCTCACCTCGCTCTCTCTCTAGCTCATGCTCCAAATGCCCTGCACCCCAGGCCTTCATGAGAAGAGCTGGAGGAGGGCACATTTGGGGGAGACTAGAGAATTGATTCTTGGGGACCAGCAAAATGGGGGAGGGGTGGAGGGAAGGCACAAGGTCTGAATTCAGAGCCCTCTTCCCTCCCTTTCTCTGTCACCTCCCCAGCCCTGGGGTCTGTGCGGTGTCCAGTCTGCTTGTCTGCCAAAAGCTGTCGGTCTGCAGCAGAGATGACCTGCCCCGCCAAGAGCACACACTGCTACAGTGGGGTCCTCCTGCTCAGTGTTGGTGAGCCGGACCAAGATCTGAGTCTCTGGGGAGGAAAGGGAGCGGAGGTCTGGGACCCGGAGGAGGGCGGGCCTGGCTTCCCAGAGCTGCGCCTCCCCCATGGGGGTTGGGTGGTCCCAGCAGCAGTGTCTCCCTCTCTCCCCTCCTCTCACTTTCCACAGGGGACCTCTCCGCCCCGCTGAGAGTCCAGGGGTGCATGTCCCAAGCAGGCTGCAACCTGCTTAACGGGACTCAGGAAATCGGGCCCATCAGTCTGCAGGAGACCTGTGGTTCTGAACGTGAGTGTCATACCCACAAGACCAAATACCCTGGGCCGCGGCCTCGGGCCCTGATGACCCTGTGAAAGGCGGACATCCACACACATCCCACCAAAGCCAGCATCACGTCATTCAGATATTTATGACTCACTCAGGCAGATGGGATGTAAGGGGTTCTCCCAGGAGGCGCTTCAGGTGAGGGTGCCAGTAAGAGGTGTCCAGCTTAAGGGGAGACAGAGGGTGCATGGTCCAGGGGACATATCTAGAGGACAGGAATCCACTGGTGGGTGTTTTAGATGATGCTGGGCCTGTCCCGGTGGGAGAGGGGCAGGGGAGCAGGGAGGAAGGCCAGAGGGGCAGAGGGGGTGGGCCGCCTCGCGTGCCACTCTGTCCATTGGCTGCAGAAGTGAGTGCAGGTGTGCCTGCTGGTTTCCTTGCTGGGAGTGACTTGCTGCTTCCAGTTCTACTTCTCCACACCCCTGACCTTGGGTCACCCTGGGTCTTCCACTTCCCCTTGACCACCCTCACCCACCCACCCCCACCCATGGTACTGGAGCACCCCAGCAGCCATGCTGCAGAGAGAAAAGATCAGAGAGGATATCAAGGGTGCTTCAGGTGTGACAGGAAAAGTGAGAGGCAAACAGGGACACAGGGAGGGTCCCCACGTCCCCATGGAAACCCAGCCAAACCGAACACCGGTAGATGAGAGTGGCCTAGAGTGTCTTGATGTGAAGCACCTGCCCTGGCGAGGTGGGGAGTGGGGTCTTCGGAAAGTGGGAGAAGGATCTTCCCTGTCCGAGCTTCAGGGAGAGAGTTGAGTGAGTTCAGCAGACGTTCCTCTTGTTTGGATCTCTCTGGCTGGACTGGGAGCCTTGAGGACAGAGCCTAGATGTCACTGACACCAGGCTTCCAGCCTCCGGCAGCACAAGGGCTGGCTGAGGATGGGCACCCAGGATGCGTTTGCTGACATGAGTTTGTACAGGATTCCAAGGTCTCCTGTGGAGACCCCACAGGACTCAGACCCTGGCCCTGCCCTAAAGTGCTGCCAGGACCGAGAAGGGAGACATGGCAGACACAGATGGTCACGGGGCTGTCATGGAAGTGGGTCTGGGGGGCCTCAGAGAAGGATGATACTGATGTCCTGGGAGGGGCGAATCAGGGAGGGCTTCACAGAGGAAGTGACCTATGAGCAGTGTCTGAAAGATGAGCTGCAGTTTATTCACAGAAGAGGAAAAGGACACGAACAGGCAGAGGAAATGGCATGGACAAAGGCTTGGAGGTGGGGGCAGCCCCCTGGTTTCAAGAGGGGTCCCTCAGCTCTGCCTGAGGAGGGGCTCATCGAGAGGATGGGGTGCAGCTGGGGGTGGTGGGTGATCACAAGTTTTCCAGGTGGACAAGGTGAGTGTGGGCCATGAAGGGAGAGCTCTTCCAAGCAGAAGGAACAGCGGGTGCCAGGCCAAGGAGGCAGGAAACGCCCTGCTGTGTCTTGGGAACGGATATTGTTGGGGGAGCCGAGAGGTAGGCGGGGGGTCCTGGTGGTGGGTCAGGTGTCTGCCCAGACAGACTGAGGGGCCGGCCTTTCTGCTGAGGGCAGTGGAGCTGTGGAAGGATGTTGAGCAGAGAAGGACAGTCTGAATGTTTCCTTTTCACTAATGCTGGTTTACTTATCTGGCCTTCATCTCTGGGGCTAGGTAACCTTCATGATCCAGAAGGCGTTTCCGAAACAGATCAGATGCATGCCACACACACCACACCATAACGCACACAACACACAATACACGCAGGAGACACAAACACACACTGTGCCAAGTACACACCACACGTCACATACCACACACGGGCCTCCTTAAACCCCACACATCCCGCACACACCACAGACTTCACACACTACATATAGCACAGGCCACACCCAGCACACAGACCACACATCACATGCCGCAGACAGCACACACAAACAAAACACAGGTACGCAGGACACACACCACGCCACACCCATGAACAAACATACACCACATACCTCACCAACACACTGTATCACTGTACACACACACCACACATCACATACCATACATACACCATACACATTTCACACATTCCCATACTACCCCACACACCCCACATACCCACTACCCATCCACACTCATCCCATATATGTACGCTCCCAAACCACACACGTCACATAAAACACAGCCATTAGGCCACACATGGATATCCCTAATATATGTCCATATTGTGTTGGCTTTCAGCATCAGAGCCAGATCTTGGATGGTGCATTTGTCTTCCCTGGTTAAGTTCAGTTCGGTAGTTTAGCAAATATCTACTGAGCATCGGCAAGGCCAGGCGTGAGAAGATGGGGTACAGCGAGATGTCAGGGGGTAAGTGGAGGACAGGAGGGCATCTCAGGGAGACAGAACAGCTCCTGGAAGGCATGGGGGCAGGAGAGGAGACAGAACAGCTCCTGGAAGGCATGGGGGCAGGAGAGGACTGGGTGCCAAACGGACCACCGCAGGAGCCCATACGAAAGAAGAACCAAAGGGCTGGGATTTTTTTTTTTTTTTTTTTTGCGGTATGTGGGCCTCTCACTGTTGTGGCCTCTCCCGTTGCGGAGCACAGGCTCCGGACACGCAGGCTCAATGGCCATGGCTCATGGGCCAAGCCGCTCCGCGGCATGTGGGATCCTCCCAGACCGGGGCACGAACCCGTGTCCCCTGCATCGGCAGGCGGACTCTCAACCACTGCGCCACCAGGGAAGCCCAAAGGGCTGGGATTTTAACAGCCTTGACTCTCCCCCTAAGGAAGAGGATGGTGGTCCCGGTGAGAGCAGTGGGTCGCACAGTCAGGGAGAGCACAGCCTTTAAGAGCTTCGCGTGTGAATCAGAAAGACGTGGGTTTCTGTCTGGGCTCTGCCGCTGAGCCAGCTTTTGAGGATTACCACCTCTTTGAGCCTCTTTCACCCAGCTCAGGGAGGAGGAGATAACCCCAGACAGTCAGGGGTCGCAGAGTATACAAAGGCCCTGGGGTGGTGTGTGCCTGCCGTGTGTTCAAGGAAGAATCCAGAGGCCAGTGTGGCTCCAGCAGAGTGACCAAGGGGGAGCGGAGCAGGACCCTTGGGTGGAGGCTGGCGGGGTAGATCACCTAGAGCCTTTGGGGCCGTTTTAAGGACTTAGAATTTTATTCTGAACGGGATGAGGAACTATTGGTGTCTTCTGAGCAGAGGAGTGACATGAATCAACCTACCTTTTATGGGAATCCTTCTGGCTGCTGGGTGGAGACTAGAGTAAAGGGGAGGTGAGCAAGGGGGAGCGGACCCCCCAGGGAGACTCAGGAGGAAGCGGGTGAGAGCCAAGGGCTCTTGGACCCTGGCGGAAGCAGTGGAGGTGGTGAGACGTGGTCAGGTTCTGGAGGTATTCTGCAGCTTCGGCCGACAGGATTTCCTGGTGGGTGCAACATGGGGTGTAAGAGAAAGGGAATTGTTGAGAACGACAGCAGTGGGCTCAACTCGAGCAGCTGCAAGAAAGGAGGTGCCGTTGACCAAGACAGGGGAGATGGTGGCGGGCAGAGTGGGGGCCAGGCTGGGAGGAGGGCGCAGGAGCCACGAGCGTGTCCTCTGTGAAGTGGGGAAACGGGCGGCCCTCCTTTGTGGGCTACGTTGTGAAGGGTACACGTTTGTGGGCACTGCATGGTCAGCCCAGGGGTTTCCGCATCACAAGACACATCACGGCCGACTGTGGGACGGCCTTAAGAGAAGGTCTCACGGTTTTCAAACTAGACTCCCGAGGGCTGCAGGGGCCGAGGTAGCTTAGGATGGTCATCGATCCCCCTCTTCCCCATCATTCCCCGCAAGGAGCCAGAATGCCTGAGTTCCCAGCCCAGCTCTGCCAACCAACCACTCGCAGTGGGACGTTGGGTAAGCGACTTAAAAACTCCTCTGTATCCCACCTTGAAAATGGGGATGGGGTGGGATAGGGAGGCTGGGAGGGAGGCTCAAGAGGGAGGGGATATGGGGACATGTGTATCCTTATAGCTGATTCACTTTGTTGTACAGCAGAAACTAACACACCATTGTAAAGCAATGATACTCCCATAAAGATATTTTTAAAAAGAGAAGAAAAGAAAATGGGGATGATGAGGATAACACCACCTGCTTGGTGCGGGGCGGGGGCCAGGGTGCCAGGAGGAGATGAGGCAATGCAGGTGAGGCAGGCTCCTTGGGAGGCTTAAACGGGTTAATCCCTGGAAAGTAGTCATGGTAGCCGGGCACCTCAGTTAAGTGTTCAGTGCGCACGAAGCGTTTGAGTGTTTTTGTTTGGAACATAGGGTTTCTCAGTTAAAAGGAATATGCCGTGTCAGGCTGCCCTCCTCATTTTCCAGATAAGGACCCTGAGGCCCAGAGAGGGGCATGCTAAGGAAGAGCCATCCATCTCTCTCACACCCAAAGGGAGGAGTAGCCGTCCCCAAGGGGGGTTGGGAAAAGCCCCTGCCATGTTCAAGCAAGAACAGGGTAAAAAGTGGGGGTGGGGCTCGGACTTCCTGTGTCCCTTCTAATCTGAGGTTGAGGGACCCAGCGGCTAGATGGCTTGGAGGGCGAGTCAAGAACGTGATACCTTCCCAAGCACAGGATCAGGCAGGTCCCTGAATCACACAGACCCTGGTCATTCTTTCTCCGCAGCTATTCTGACCTGTCATCGGGGGAGCATGATTCAGACTTCTCAAAACCTGACTCAGAAACCTGTCCCGTGGTCCACGAATAGCGAGCAGCTGTGTAATCCTGGGGAGGTGTGTCAGGAGACGCTTCTGCTCATAGATGTAGGTGTGTGGGCTGCGCAAGAGGGCAAGGCATCCCCGCACGGGGTCCTGCGTCTCCCTGCCCTGGATTCTGTGCCCTGAATTTCCTGCCAGGTTCCCCTCATGCTTGCAGTTCTAAGCCCAATTCTCCCTCTTTCTGTGCCTTGGTTTCCCCTTCTGAAACCTGGGGGCGAAGTGATGGCAATAAGAGTACCTACCCTGCTGGGTAGTCGCTAGGCTGTATCCGGTCGTCCAGGCAAAGGGCTGAGAGAGCTGGCACAGAGTAACCTCGGTGACTTCATTCAAGGTCTAATGAGCTGCCCGTTGGGTGCCAGCCACTATCTTAGGTGCTGTAGGTCCCATCGCATCTGCCTTCTTGCAACTTTACCAGCCAGTAGGGAAGCAGAAAAAAAAAAAAAAAAAAAAAAAGAGTAAGATATGCATATGAAGATAAGAGCTATGGAAAGAAATCCAGCAGGGAAAGGAGATCGGGAGGGTGATGTAACTGTCATTTGCTCTCTGAGGATGCTCTAGTGAGAAGGTGACATTTGAGCAAGAACTGAGAGGTGGCGGAGCTGGAGGAGGACGCAGGCTCCGGCCCCAGTCTTCCCCGTGCACTCACCAGGACCTGTGCTTCTGTCCTCCGAGGACCCGCATCCCCCCCTCTGCCTGCTGTGCTCTGAGGAGCCCCTGGCTCTGCCGCCCTCGGAGTCTCCCCTTCCCCCCCCCCCCAGCTTTCACTCTGTCACCCCTCAGGACTCAGATCCCTTCTGGTGGGGAGCAAAGGCTGCAGCAAGGCCAGGACACAGGATTCCCAGGCTATCTCCATACACTCGGGGCCCCCCGGAGTGTTCGTCGCCTCCTTTGCCCGGTTCTGCACTTCCGACAATTGCAACTCTGCTGACAGCAGCAGTGTCCTGTTGGACTCCCTCCCTCATCCAGGTGTGGGACCCCAGCGGGCTGGGTGGGACCAGGGGTGGGGAGAGATGGGGCCCCAGGGATACACTCTGGGGCTCAAGGAGGGTGGCTACAGCTAAGAGCAGAGCTGTGCGCCCCCAACTTTCTCTCTGCTCCCCAGCTGCCCCTGCCCCGGGAGACCTGCAGTGTCCCACCTGTCTGTCCATCTTTGGATCCTGCACACTTGATATTGTGAGGTGTCCTAAGGGCACCAGTCATTGTTACAAGGGTCTCATTGCTCTCAGGGGAGGTGAGTGCTGAAGGTCAGGTCCCAAGGATGAAGGGCCTGGGGGACTGAATTCACTGGTCCTGAGGTGGGAGGGTGCTTGAGACCCTGGCTTATGCGTTTGAGGGTGGAGGGGGCTGGGGACCCAGATTTTCTAGGTCGGAGGGAGGAGGGGCCTAAGAGCCTGGTCTCTTGGTCTGAGGATGGAGGGGAGGGTCTAGGACTCCTAGGGTTTAGAAATTTAAGCTGAGGAAATCTGAGCCCTCTCTGACTCGATCTTCACTCTCTAGGTGGGCTGAGCGCCCCAGTGAACATCCAGGGCTGCATGGCCCAACCTTCCAGCTCCTTGTTGAACGGTACCCAGAATATTGGGGGCCTTTCCGTGTTTGAGGGCCATGAGGACGATGATGAGGATATAGTGACAGATGGAGCTGCCCCTGCCCCCTACCTGGCTTGGGTGGGAGGGCTGGGACTATCCCTAGCCCTTTGGTGTGGGGCGCCCTCCCTGCTGACCCCATTTCCCCATGATTCTTAGCCCTTGCTGACGCCCTGGCCCCAACCCTCCCTCTGACCTCATAACTAAACAGCTTTGGACACAATTATTTCCCAGTCCTCTACACGAGTTATCATCCACACCCACCCCACATACTGTATGACCTGATGACAGGGCCTCGGAGCGGCTGAACTTGCCCTGCGGGAGGGGGGACAATCAAGCAGTGGCCCCGTGTGTGTGATAATAAAGACACAGTCCTTTCCCCCAAATGCTGGGGTTTCCCTATGTGAGGGGAGGGTAGGACTCCCAGAGATCTGGCATGAGGGAGGAGAGGAATCCGGTGACAGATTCACCACCTCAGGCTGTCCTTTACTGATCTGGTCCACATCCCCACTGGACCCCACTGGGTGGGAGCAGGGTCTTCAGGTTGCTGTGAGCAGAAGTATTTGGGCATCGCCATGACTTGGGAGGTGAAGGTGCACCGGGACCAATGAGGCTTCTATCCCAGTAGCCAGGGCCTCAGCACCAACAGCGGGCTCACCCCACTTGAATAACTTAAGGGTTTGTGTGAAGCAGAGAAACAAGAGGCTTTGCACAGTTTCCTGAGGCTGATATCATTGGGGCTGTTATCATCCTAGGCCTGAAACACTGAGAAGTCATTACCATTACTAGAATCTGGAGGGGGTGGTGTTTAGAGAACGCTGCCTGACAGGATCTCTGATCCTAGGCTGAAAAGCCATCCAGCCCACAGTGAACTGGAGAAGTTCTAGCATTGAGTCCAGACAGGAATTCACTAACCTAGCAGGCTCATAATGATATTCCCAAATGCTTGAACCCACACCTTCAATCCTATATCCCATGTGAAAGAATTTGGCCCCATGAAGCCTTTCTCCTGGTCCTATCTGGTCTCATACCCTTAGAATCTGTATCAGCCAGGGTCCAGGCAGGCATTAGGAACCACAGACCTTTTTTTTTTTTTTTTTTTTTTTTTTGCGGTACGCGGGCCTCTCACTGTTGTGGCCTCTCCCGTTGCGGAGCACAGGCTCCGGACGCGCAGGCCCAGCAGCCATGACTCACGGGCCCAGCCGCTCCGAGGCATGTGGGATCCTCCTGGACCGGGGCACGAACCCGCGTCCCCTGCATCGGCAGGCGGACTCTCAACCACTGCGCCACCAGGGAAGCCCAGGGGAAAGTATTTTGGTTTTGGTTTTTGGTTTTTGGGTGTTTTGGCCACGTGGCATGTGGGATCTTAGTTCCCCGACCAGGGATCGAACCCAGTTAATATAAAGAATCATTAATGAATTCCCTGGCGGCCCAGTGGTCAGGGGGTCAGGACTCCGTGCTTCCACTGCAGGGGGCACTGGGTTCAGTCCCCAGTCGGGGAACTAAGATCCCTCGGCGTGACCAAAAAAAAAAAAAGAAAGAAAATCATTAACTAGTAACAAGGGATGAGGATTAAGAGGGGATGGGTTACTAAGGGGTAAAGAAGGGTAAAGAGAACTTTAAAAGATAAGAGAATAGCAAGCAGATCTAGGGAGCAACCTCTATACCTGGGGCTGGAAGACAAGCTCTCCCTCCTGCAGTGTCCGTTTAGCACCCTCTACTGGCAAAGCCTAACATTGTGCCAGGCAGGCGATGAAAAATGCTTGCAAGATCCAGCAGGGCAATGAAGAGTGGATCTGGAGCTCAGAGGCAATAAATGGATAATTGGCACCGAGTCTGTTCATACACATGCTCCAGGACTCCTGCCAGTACAGACTGGTGAGGTCCTGTAATGCTCTCAGTGTGTGGCATGCCCATGCCGGCCCACGCCCCGTGCTTCTCTGGACTACGTTGGAAATTCACTCTTGTGGGTCTGGAGGAGAAGCAGTCCCCTATAAGGGGACTCTGTCCCATGTATGAGGGTCACACTCTCTTCTCCCCCAGCGCCTTTTCCTTAGCACAAAGTGGCAGGGTTGAACATTTACCTGGCAGTGCAACTCTGTAACACTTTCACTCAGACTTTGGGCTTCGTCCTCAGCCATACGTGCCCTGTGACTACAGGAAACAAGGGACGCTCTGCTAAGGGAGCTTTCTGATTGTCCATCACATTTCCACTTGGACAGTCTCATCTTTCAGTTGCTCCTTTTCCCCACGTTTCCTCTCTAGGGTTTGACTCCGCGATCAACCTAGGCACCACTGCTGCCATAGTAACAAAGTGCCACACCCACATCGACTCCCAGTACCTTGCTTTCCACCTGCACTTCTTTCACTGTTACCACCAGTGATAATCTTGTAACAGGGAAGAGCCAATTTTGACTCCAAGTTAGATCTGTTTCTTTGACTTCAGCCTTTGCTTTTCCTTGCCTTTGTTATTATAATCATACATAATGGCCTGCCTCAGGGAACCCTACCCACCTGTAAATGGCTGCAAGAAAGAAGACATTAACACATCCCCTCCCCAAGGATGGCCATTCCAGGAGATGTTTTGCAAGACTGATGACCCTTTTTACTTGACTTCCTCCTGCCTCTATTCTGCCTTTTTACTTTACTTCCCTCTCTGATTCTATAAAAGAAACTGGCATCCATGATCTCGGAGAGGCAGCAGTGAGTGGTGGTGTGAAGCGAGATCTTAATCCCCCGCCCAGGAATTGAACCCGGGTTGCCTGGATGAAACCAGGAATCCTAGCCACCACACCCCCTGGCTCTTGCCCCCAGTGAAAAATGCATATCTCACGGAGGCAAAAACTGTAAAAACAGGTACAAAGTTTATTATTAGAGACATAGCATAACAACAGGTGGGGGAGCACACAGAGAAACTGTTTAGTTAAGACAGAAGCAAGGCAGAGATGCACACCCTGAGAGCAAGGGTGTGGGCATCCCCCCAACGAGGAGGAGCGCAGTAAAGACGCGGTTAAGTCACTTATATAGGGCAGTTCTTCCGGGTCTCTGTTTACCTCTGGCCAGTTATCTGGTTTCTTTTTCCACACCTGACCTGCCCTAGGACCCTCCCCAACACGTGTGCACAACTTTTTTCCCAGATGGATTACAGCCCAGAGGCCGGTGGACAGCCTTAGCATCACATATTATGGGGTGGTGCCCCCTCCTTTTTGACCCCCAAGGAGCCTTTCTGCGCATGTGCAATGTTTCCCTTGCCCCAAGGATGGGAAATGTATGACCTCTTGATCTTTTTTTTTTTAATAAGTCAAATTAGTTTTTTTTTTTTTGCGGTACGCGGGCCTCTCACTGTTGTGGCCTCTCCCGTTGCGGAGCACAGGCTCCGGACGCGCAGGCTCAGCAGCCGTGGGTCACGGGCCCAGCCGCTCCGCGGCATGTGGGATCCTCCCGGACCGGGACACGAACATGTGTCCCCTGCATCGGCAGGCGGACTCTCAACCACTGCGCCACCAGGGAAACCCAAGTTTTTTGTTTTTTAAATTAATTTATTATTTATTTATTTTTGGCTGTGTTGGGTCTTCGTTTCTGTGCGAGGGCTTTCCTCTAGTTGTGGCGAGCGGGGGACACTCTCCATCGTGGTGCGCGGGCCTCTCACTGTCGCGGCCTCTCTTGTTGCGGAGCACAGGCTCCAGACGCGCAGGCTCAGTAGTTGCGGCTCACGGGCCTAGGTGCTCCGCGGCATGTGGGATCTTCCCGGACCGGGGCACGAACCCGTGTCCCCTGCATTGGCAGGCGGACTCTCAACCACGGCACCACCAGGGAAGCCTCTCTTGATCTTTTAACAGGGTTTAGTCCCACTCTGTCCCTGCCATAAAAATGTCCAATGTCTAGTTATTTACCCTATTTCTGTTGCTGGTTTTTATATTGAGGTGCAGATCTCGAAATATAGACAGGAGTCCGGTCATCAATATGTAGTCCTGGAGCCTGTTTGTCTCTTGCTTCAGGAAATGTAAACAGGGGGCTGGGAATGCATGTCCGGCCTGGAGCCCATCTTCTCACCCCAGGAAGTGTGAACAGGAGGGCAGTTGTAAATGTCTAGCCTGGAGCCCATCTATCTCCTGCCTCATCCAGACCCTGATAAGATGGTTTTGGGGGGACCCTAGTCCACCATCTTCTCAGTCCCCTGGCTTTCCAAATAAAGTTGTATTCCTTGCCTCAATACCTCGTCTCTGGTTTATTGGCCTGTTGTGTGGCAAAGCAGAGCGAGCTTGGACTCGGTAACAATTTGAGCAACTGTGAAATTTCCATAGGCCTTGTCTCACCTGTGCCCCATCAAGGTGGTTAACTCTGTGTGGGTTTCCATGTGGTGGAAATCTAATCCCAGAATACAATTTTGTTGGTCTCTTTCTGGGTGACACTGCTCATTCTAATTATTGAATTGGTCAGGGTCCCAGCAGGAAATGAATGGTATACCCAAGTTGGGTAACTTGAGTAGAATTTGTTAAAGGGAGTGCTGCTTACAACTGTTAAGGTTGGATCCAGGGAAACCACAAAGGATTGTGCAGGAGTTGGGAGTAATCATGCATTTCATTTTATTTTTTTTAACCTTTTTTGGGGGGGCTGTGCTGCATGGCTTGCAGGATCTCAGTTCCCTGACCAGATATTGAATCTGGGTCCAGCAGTGAAAGCCCAGAATCCTAACCACTAGGCCACCAGGGAACTCCCTCATGTACTTTAAACATATCACTGTGACAATATATAACAAAGAGTCAGGACCACCGTGACCATTGCACAAATGCCCTATATCTAGGGGTCTTCTACATAAATCTACATAATATCTACACTTCTACATAAATCTACACTTGAACACAAGGCCATGCACACTCGTGGCGTGCTGGTAAATGTTGAACAACTGCTTCCCTGAAGGGAGAAATAAAAGCTCTGATCTGTAGCATTTGCCAATGCCCATAGTATAAATACTCCCACTGTGGCTGATTTCAAGCTACCACGATGTCCCTGCCCAGGGAGTTGGGAAGAAATGCCCATGCACAACCATTATTTCTACTCTACAAATACAATATCTATAAATAGCCTCAAGAACATAGATAATAGTGAAATGTAGAAAGATAATTTAGGAAGTGACGATTTTTGAGTATTTGTTATCTTTGTTTTAATATAATTTAGTTGTAAGTTGACATAATTTAATTTTTAATAGTGGCTGTGTTTAGCAACTGGCTTGCAAAATTCCTGAAAATGTCAACATTGGCTCTCACGAACTGGGTGGAGTTAGTCCCAGCACAGCACTGCGCACACCCCAGAGAGAGCCGGGGAGTATGCACACATGGGCTTGCCCTGAGAGCCCTCAAGGATCCCCTGAGCTCTCGATTCTTAAAGAATAGATTTTTATCCTCCCTTCCAGCTCTGAACCTGTCAGGGTGCCCTCAACTCTGGGTGTGTGGGTAGGGGACCAAGTTTGGTCACTGCCAAAAGCATGTGCACCTCAGTATCCAAGGTGTGTGGTGTGTGAGCATCGATGCCGTCGGCACTGTGGGTCTCCCTATTATGGCTTGAGAAGTCACCCAAGATGACCAACACTTACAATTCCCAAGATACAAGAAGGCTGGATTCTCCTGGTGGAAGAACAGTGGTAAAAGAAAAAGCAATGGGTGTAGGCCACTGAAAGCTAATACAAAATAAGAAACTGGAGCCAGGTATACAAAAGACAAAATTTTCCTGTAATGTGCACCAGCCAGTGACCAATCAGATGAGACAACTGTAAAACTCAGGTGACCAGAGGCATATATTTGGTCTGACTTTTGTACCTTTTTTTTTTTTTTTTTTTGGGCCAAACGGGTGAGGCTTGCGGGATCTTAGTTCCCCCTCCAGGGATCAAACCCAGGTCCTCAGCAGTGAAAGCACCTAGTCCTAACCACTGGACCACCAGGGAATCCCCTGTACCTCTTAAAAACTTTCCAATGAGAAAGATTAATTAGGAAACTCAAATTTACGTTATGACCCCAGCCAAGAACCAATTGCTAATTTTTAATGCCACATTTAGGCTTAAATTGAATAGAAGCTGCTATTTGTACTTCCTTTTAAACCATTCTATTTGACTTCTACTCAACCTGTCCAATAGCTCGGCCTCGCCAGCAAGAATAACATTCAGCGGTCACATCTCACGCCTGAGATTTTTCTTTAACACTATTTTCCGCAGGTCTAGCCACAGATGGATACTTGGGTTTGCGACAAAATATTATGTTAGTTATCTACTGATACCTTCCAAACCATCCCAAATGGTCACTTAAAACAACAGCCATTTGATCTGTTCACAATTCTATGGGTCATCAACTAGAACTGGGCTCAGCTTGTGGTTCTTCTGCTGGTGTCACTTGGAGATGCTCATGTGTCTGCATTTGTCTGACAATTTGATTGAGGCTGGTGGGTCTACGATGGCATCACTCACACGTCTGACAGTTGGTGCTGGTTGTGAGCTGGGCCTCTCTATGTGGTTTCTCATGCTCAATGTTAATCCATGTTTCTTTAAGTGATGGTCTCCAGGCAGCAAAATAGGGGAAACCCCAATGTGCAAGTGCTTCATATTTTCTAATGTCCCATTGGCCAAAACAAGTCACATAGCCACACCTAGCTTTAAGGGATGGAGAAACAAGACTCTGCCTTTGGATGGGAAGAGCAGCAAAGACATATTACAAAGGGATGGGAGGAATTTGTAGCCATTACACAACCTACCCCATACACTAACTATAACAGATTTTCAGATGAAGAGGTGGTTCTGTTTTCTGTAGCTGTCTCTTGACACAGAGGTCTGGCATTTTGTAGAATTCTCTTCAGCTCCCTGAGTTTCAGGGACCTGAGAACACTTCATTCAGTCAAAGAACCTCTGACCACTTTGGGATCTTAATTACTTGAGGGCAAAGGTGAATGAATTCATTGACTCCCCTTTCACCTCTTTGTCATTGTCACTATTAAGAATCTTTACTGAGTTACTGATGGCTTTAAAAACTGAACCCAAAGAAAGATTTACTTTATTTACATCAATAATTAACATTTTAAACCCACACTAATTCTCGTTAAAATGCCTGCTTAGGGTTACTTTATTTAGAGGTGGGTTAGGGCCATCTTCACAATGTCAAAAATTAATTTAAAACACACAAATAAAAATGCCATGTCTCCCTGACCAGGGCTAAGTGAGCAGATACAGGCAATTTAGAATAGAGAAAAAAGCCCTTTATTTAAGCTTGTGAGTTTGCGTGCAAACAAACTTAAAATAACCTTCCAGGGGGCTATATATGGAACAATGTCCAAAGCTCACACAGAAAGAGAAAACATTCCAATTTCAATAAGCCAGGCAGAGAGACCTTGTTGAATACATAGGACATTCAGTGGAGACCCCAGAAAAGTTATAATTTATGAGTAGAGCTAAACCAGACCTAAAGTCTATTCTATACCCATGTTAACAAAGCTTAACTATTCTATATTATTCTCTATTCTATACTCCTAAATATTCCTATGTATTAGCAATGAACAACTGGAAAGTGATAAAATATCAAATAATAAATTTAACAAAATATGTGGAAGACTTATACACTAAAATCTAGTGAGTATAGCTAACAGAAGTGAAAGAAGTCTTAGATAAGTGGAGAGAGATATCATGTTCATGGATTGGAGGACTCAATATTGTGAAGATGTCAATTCTGCCACATTGACGTACATATTCAATGCAATTCAAATCAATTAAAATAAAATCCCAACTCCAATCAAAAGTTTAGCAAGCCTTTTGTAGTGGCTGACAAGCTGATTCTAAAATTTATGATGAAGTGGAAAGGCCTTATAATAGCTAAGACAGTTTTACAAAAGTAGAAGAAAGTTGGAGGATTTACACTATCTGATTTTAAGACTACTACAAAAACACAGTGATCTGGGACTTCCCTGGTGGCGCAGTGGTTAAGAATCTGCCTGCCAGTGCAGGGGACCTGGGTTCGAGCCCTGGTCTGGGAAGATCCCACATGCTGCGGAGCAACTAAACCCATGTGCCACAACTACTGAGTCCACGTGCCACAACTACTGAAGCCCGTGCACCTAGAGCCCACGCTCCGCAACAAGAGAAGCCACCACAATGAGAAGCATGCACACTGCAACAAAGTGTAGCCCCTGCTCACTGCAACTGGAGAAAGCCCGGGCGCAACAACGAAGACCGAACACAGCCAAAAATAAATAAATAAACAAATTAATTAATTAATTTAAAAAAATACAGTGATCAACAGAGTGTGGTATTATCTGATGTATATGTTAAATAGAACAGAGTAGAGTCATGAAATGTATATGCATATGATCAACTGATTTTCAACTAAGGATATGAAAGTAATTTAATGAGAAAGGACAATCTTTTCTACAAATGATTCTAGAACTGGTGGATTTAGGGAGAAAATGGACCTCAATCCTTACCTCACACCATTCACAAAAATGAACTCAAAATGGATCATAAACCTAAATGCAAAGGCAAAATAATAAATCTTCTAGAAAAAAACATAGCAAAAAATTTTTTTGTGACCTTAGGGTAAATGAAATTTTTATATTGAGCACCAAAAAACATGAATCATGAAAAAAACTGATAAATTGGGCTTTCTCAAAATGAAAAACTTCTTCTCTTCAAAAGATACCATTTTCTTAACAGTAAAAAGACAAGTCCCAGACTGAAAGAAAATACTTGCAACACATATATTGAAAACATGAAGCACTCTTATAATGCAATAATAATATGGCAAATAACCCAGTTTTTTTTAACACCTTTATTGGAGTATAATTGCTTTAAAATGTTGTGTTAGTTTCTGCTGTAAACAAAATAAATCAGCTATATGTATACATATATCCCCCTATCCCCTCCCTCTTGCGTCTCCGTCCCACTCTCCCTATCCCACCCCTCTAGGTGGTCACAAAGCACCAAGCTGATCTCCCTGTAAGATGCAGTTGCTTCCCACTAGCTATCTATTTTACATTTGGTAGTGTATATATGTCAGTGCTACTCTCTCACTTTGTCCCAGCTTACCCTTCCCCCTCCCCATGTCCTCAAGTCCATTCTCTATGTCTGTACCTTTATTCCTGTCCTGCCCCTAGGTTCATCAGAACCTTTTTTTTTTTTTTTTTAGATTCCATATATATGTGTTAGCATACGGTATTTGTTTTTCTCTTTCTGACTTACTTCATTCTGTATGACAGACTCTAGGCCCATCCACCTCACTACAAATAACTCAATTTCGTTTCTTTTTATGGCTGAGTAATATTCCATTGTATAAATGTGCCACATCTTCTTTATCCATTCATCTGTCGATGGACACTTAGGTTGCTTCCATGTCCTGGCTATTGTAAATAGAGCTGCAATGAACATTGTGGTATATGACTCTTTTCGAATTATGGTTTTCTCAGGGTATATGCCAGTAGTGGGAATGCTGGGTCATATGGTAATTCTATTTTTAGTTTTTTAAGGAACCTCCATACTGTTCTCCATAGTGGCTGTATCAATTTACATTCCCGCCAACAGTGCAGGAGGGTTCCCTTTTCTCCACACCCTCTCCACCATTTATAGTTTGTAGATTTTTTGATGATGGCCATTCTGACCGGTGTGAGGTGATACCTCATTGTAGTTTTGATTTGCATTTCTCTAATGATTAGTGATGTTGAGCATCCTTTCATGTCAAATAACCCAGTTTTAAATGGGCCAGTGATTTGAACTGACACTTTGTTAATAAAGGTATACAAATAGTTAATTAGCACATGAAAAGTTACTCAACATTTTTCATTATCAGAGAAATGCCAATTAAAAGCATAATGAGATACTACTACACACCTTCTAGAATGGTTAAATTTAAAAGTCTGACAAAACCATGGGTTAGCAGGAATGTGGAGCAACCGGAATTCTCCTACATTGTTGGTGAGAATGTAAAACTGTGGGACCACTTTGGAAGAAGGCCTGGGAATGCCTTATAAAACCTACTATGCACCTACCCTATGCCCCAGCAGTTCCATATTTACCCTAGAAAATGAGAATATATGTCCAAACAAGGTCTTTTTATATGAATGTTTATAGGAGCTTTAAATAGTAGCAAGCATTTACTGGATGCCTACACTGTAATCATGTGCTGGGTACATAGGGATGGATCAGACACAGTTGGAAGGAACCAGACACACATATAAATACACCCAGACATGGTCTACACATACAGCCATACATGTACACATAACATACACATAGACACAGGCATGTACACACAGAGAAACATGCACAGACACACACACACATGCACACAGAGACACGGACATGTACATGTACAGAAGTGCACACACAAACTCACATGAACACACAGACACACACGCACACACACAGTCATTGTACCATAAAGCAAAAATTCCTAATACAAAGGCATAGACAAAAGACTTTGGACATCAACAGTTTAGCAAATATTTACTGAGCATCAGGAAGACCAGGCGACAGAGGGGGAGGTGCGCACGATGCCAGGGAATAAGTAGAGGACAGAAGGGCCTCCCAGGGTGACAGAACAGCTGCTGGGAAGGCCTGGGGGTCAGAGAGAGCTGGGTACAAGCACATATAGATTGCTCAAAATAGGCCACAGCAAGAGCCCGTATTGAAGTAGAACTGAAGGGCTGAAACATGAGTGGCCTTGACTTTCCCCATAAGGGGTGGTGGTCCCAGTGAGAACGGTGGGTTGGCACAGTCAGGAAGGGCCCAGCAGTTAAAAGCCTAGTGTCTGAATCGGAGACATGGGTGCTAATCCCAGCTTTTGAGCGTCACCATCTCCTTGAGCCTCATTCCCCAATGTGATGTGTATTTATTTAACAAGCCCCTTCTATTACCAGGCTCTGTCGAAGATGCTGGGGATACACCAGGGAATAAAGAAAACAAAACCAAACCCCCGGGCTTCCTTGGTGGCACAGTGGTTGAGAGTCCGCCTGCCGATGCAGGGGACGCAGGTTCATGCCCCGGTCTGGGAAGATCCCACATGCCACGGAGCGGCTGGGCCCGTGAGCCATGGCCGCTGGGCCTGCACGTCTGGAGGCTGTGCTCCGCAACGGGAGAGGCCACAATGGTGAGAGGCCCGCATACTGCAAAAAACAAACAAACAAACAAAAACCAAACCCCCTGCCTTTGTGGAGCTTACCTTCTTGTTGAGGAAAGTAGTCAATGAACATAGAAATAAATATAGACAAATAATATGTCAGGCAATGATAAGTGCTCAGAAGAAACTCAAGCAGAGCAAGGGGTCAGGGATTGACATGGCTGCTGTTCTTCTAAACAAGAGTCAGCAAAGAGTGCTGTTATAACAGAGACATGAATGGAGGAAGTGGGAGTAAGGAGGGTGGTTTCAGAGAGCTGGAGGAGCACATGCAAAGGCCCTTGAGGTCAGCGTGTGCCCGCCATGTGTTCCTGGAACGGCCTGGAGGCCAGTGTGGGTGGAGCAGAACGAACGAGGGAGGGCAGAACAGGACGTGGGGACAGAGTAGGGCACTAGAGACCATCTTAAGGACGTAGACTCTCTTGGGGTAAAACGGGAATGCACTGGAAGGCTTTACACAGATGTGACACAATCGGACTTATATTTGACAGATCACTCTGATACCAAGAGGGGAAGAGACTGAAGTGGGGCAAGGGCAGCACGTACTGCAATAATCCAGGTGATCAATGATGGTCCCGTTAGTGTTTAAAAAAGATGTCCTCACTGTATGTGAGCCATTCGATCCATTTTGTTTTCATTTTATTTTCCATATAATGTCACAAATAATTTGCCAACCATTGCTCTAGACTAACCTTCTCATTTTCCAGATGAGGAAACTGAGGCTCAGGAAGGAAAAGAGATCAGCTCAGGCTAAGAAAGATCCAGGGATTTCTCTCACACCAAAACGGCAGAGCCACTTCTCCCACAGGGGTGGTGGTGAAAGGTCCCTACAGGTATATAAACAGAAATGGGGTGAAGAATAGAGGAAGGGGTCTTACACTTCCAAGGTTCCTTCTAAACCTGAGACGGAGGGACTCTATGGCCAGTTCACCTGGAGTGTGACTTGGAATGTGATCGTCTTCCCAAGCCTGTGACTTGGAGGGACAGACACAGGCTGAGAGAGGGGGCACTTTCTTCCCAGATCCTTTGATGTGGAATCACTCAAAGATGTCAAAGACAGGGCAAGCCTGAAGGCAGGAGAAATCCTACAGCCCCCCTAAGAACTGAACCTATATCTGATCCTTACTCTCCTCATAATAGAATCAGATGGGCAGGCTTGGGTAGAAAGGGGTGTTTCCCCTACAAACTCACCCACTGGGATGCACTCTATATACCTTGTGTTAACAGGGAACCCAGAATTCAGCTCACTGTTCTGGCCTATTTGGAATCCCTGAGTGAGCCTCTGAGCCCCTGACTCGCTCTGGGGATACCCCCTCGGTCTTGCATCTTCACACCCTCCCTCACCAGCCATCAAGGTAGCCTCTGTGGGAAGCAAAGGCTGCATCAGGAATGATGTTAACACAGAAGAAATTACAAAATGGTAGCAGGATGCCCCTGGAGCGCTATTCAGCACTCACTGCTTCATCTGTAACACAAGTCTCTCTACCAGGCTGTTATGGGTGGTATTGCCCCCAAATTCACATGTTGAAGTCCTAACCTCCATTACCTCAGAAAGTGACCTTATTTAGAACTAGGATCCTCACAGGCGTAACGAAGTTAAAACAAGGACATTAGGGTGGGACCTAATCCAACTGGTATCCTCATACTAAGGGAAAATCTGGACACAGACATGCATAGAAGGGGACTTCCCTGGGGGTCCAGTGGTTAAGAATCCACCTTCCAATGCAGGGGACGTGGGTTCGATCTCCTGTAGGGGAACTAAGATTCCACGTGCCGCGGGGCAACTAAGCCCATGCGCCTCAACTACTGAGCATGTGAGCCACAACTAGAGGGCCTGTGTGCCGCAACTACAGAGCCCACGTGCTCTGGAGCCCACATGCCACAACTAGAGAGCTGCAATTACTAAACCCATGCACCACAACTAGAAGAGAAGCCCACAGGCTGCAACGAAGAGCCCGGGCGCCACAACTAAGACCTGACGCAGCCAAAAATAAAATAAATAAATAAATAAATATTTTTAAAAAAGACATGCATAGAGGGAAGATGATGTGAACACACAAGAGGAAGACAGCCATCTACAAGCCAAGGAGAAGGGTCTGGAAGAGATCTTTCCCTCACAGCCCTCAGGAGGAACCAACCCTGCTGATTCCTTTATTTTGGACTTTCAGCCTCTCAATCTGTGGTACTTAGTTACGGCAGCGTCAGCAAACTAATTAACAGGCCAAGCAATTATTTAAGATGACCTTCACTACAGGTGCTAGAAGCCAGCTCTGGGGCTAGGACAGAAGAGGAAGGGTGAGTGCCAGTCAGAGGCATGGGAAGGGATGAGGGCCCTGAGACAAGACTCTGGAGCTTGAAACAGGTGTCTGTGCAGCTCCCAACCACCCTCTCTGCCCTCCAGTTTCGCCTAACCCATTGGTCCTGCATTGGCAATTGTGGTCAAGATCTGAGACCTTGCACCACACCTATAGGTACACAATGACCCGGGAAAACCACATACTGTTACAGCTCAAAGGAGGTGAGTGCTGAAGGCCTGAGTCCCAAGAAGAAGGGAGGGTGGCTCAGAGTCCTGGGTCCTGAGAGACAGGGTCTTTGGGGCCAGAACGCTCTCTTACTGTATATATGAACTGTTCCTAATATTTATGTTAATAACCATATTAATAATAATATTCTTAATATTAACGTCCCCAATTGAAAACTCTTAATATATTTTAAAATAAAATTTAGAGTTTTACCAACACCATTCTTATTGAGGCATTTTTCTCTTTAAAAATAAATACTGGGGGTTTCCCTGGTGGCGCAGTGGTTGGGTGTCCGCCTGCCGATTCAGGGGACACGGGTTCGTGCCCCGGGCCGGGAAGATCCCACATGCTGTCGAGCAGCTGGGCCCGTGAGCCATGGCCGCTGGGCCTGCGCGTCCGGAGCCTGTGCTCCACAACGGGCGAGGCCACAACAGTGAGAGGCCCGCGTACCACAAAAAAATAAATAAATAAATAAATAAATAAATAAATATTGGACTTCCCTAGTGGCGCAGTGGTTGACAGTCCGCCTGCTGATGCAGGGGACACGGGTTCGTGACCTGGTCCGGGAAGATCCCACATGCCGTGGAGCGGCTGGGCCCGTGAGCCATGGCCGCTGAGCCTGCGCGTCCAGAGCCTGTGCTCCGCAATGGGAGAGGCCACAGCAGTGAGAGGCCCGCGTACCGCAAAAAAAAAAAGAAAAAAAATTCATTTATACCATAAAACTCACAGAAACAGTACCAAGTCTGAAAGAACACAAAGGACATCTCTACTTCATGTTACATCGGAAAGCTTATATATATATATATATATATATATATATATATATATACACACACATATATATATACATATATGTGTGTGTGTATATATATGTGTGTGTGTGTGTGTGTGTGTATATATATATATATAAATATATATATATATATATGAAATAGGATTTTCCAGCCATGAACAAGATACCTGAATGACACAACGTGTTCATGGTACTGACACTGACACGTGGGTTAGATACGATGGCAATCTGTCATTCAGGGGTGCCAGAAGTAACGCTGAAGCCCGCATTACCCTATTCAGCCTTCCAGAAGGTCACGGAGGAGGCTGGTGCCATGACGTGTTCAGAGGATGAGGCCTGGGCTGAGCAGGAACCACTGCAAGTGACGGGTGAGGAGGCCAAGTTGACTTCCAGCGGCTATGGCCACTGGATGGGTGCTGGGGCAGGGACCAGGCTGGAAACATGCGAGGCATTTTGGACAGGGAGAAAAGTTCAGTGGGTGAAAGCCAAGGGTTTGACTTCGTAGTGTGGCTGGAGAAGTAGGGACTCTATAATCCAAAGAGAGAAAAGTGTAAGCAAGGCCATTTGGGGATGCACCGCCCGCCCCGCGCTGCAGGCCTAGAGCGGCAAACACCAGCGAGTTCTAAGTCCTCCGGCTTGCCGGCCACTCAGCGTCCTGCGCATGCGTACCTGGCAAGGCAGCCTGGGATAGGCCAATGGGGTGTGGCGTTCCTCCGGGCTCATCCAATGAGCTCATCAGATGCTTTCGTATCGACGAGTGGGGCTTCGAGTGATCTGTCCGGTGAAGCAGGCCCCGCCTTCCGTGCCTCGGAGACACCAGGAGAAGGCCCGGCTGGGGCGAGTGGAGCATTCCAGGGCGTTCCTTCGGCACAAGGAGATTCTTGTGAGATCATATAGAAGCCAGGAGGAATTCTGGTCCCTTAAAGAGTAAAAGGGTGTCTGGGGGCCCAGATTCCTGGGTCCTGAGGAAAGAGAGGCGGGGGGGGCGAGGGGGGCGGGGCGTGCGGGACTCCTGGAGCCGAGGGGGGTGAGGGCCGGGGCCCTGCGCTCTTGGGTCGGAGAGGGGGAGAAGCTGGGTGCCCAGAATCCTGTGTCCTGACAGAAAAGGTGACTGAACCCAAACTCCCGGATCCCTAGGTAGGACAGGGCTTAGATCTCAGAATCCTGAGTCCTGATGAAGTTGGGAGCTGGGGACTGAGGTTCTTGGGCCTCGAAAGAGCGTAGGTTTGAACCTGGACTCCGGAGTCTGAGGGAGAAGGGGCCTTTGGGCCAGGTTACGGATCCAGAGATTGGAGGGTATGGGGCTGTTGAGCTCCTTGGTATAGGCGGCTGAGTCTGAGAAGTACAGCTAGGGAAACAGAGGCTTGTTAACTAGTTAACTTGCCCAAACTCACAAGCTAGATCGGGACAGACTGACTGCAGAGACCATCGTTTTATACAGCCGTAAACTCTGCCCTGAAGTCAGTACTTGTTGCCAGAACTTAGATTTAATCTCGTTCCATGTGGCTGAAAAGCTGCTTCTTCCTCAAATCACAGATCCTGATCAGTTCTTCCAAACGTCTCTAAAAGAAGCCATGGGAGCCTGTCATTTCCAGGTTTTACTGTTCCTCTTTCTCCTAGGAGCCCCGACCTTGATCTGTACGTATTGGGGATGTGGGGGGAGAGCGGCTGGGTCACGGAGGATGGATTTCTGGTGAAAAAGGAGTGGTTTGGGGCCCCACAGAGAAGGGCAAGTGCTTATCTTTATCTCATTTTCTCGCCAGTGGCACAAAAATTGCGTTGTCAAAAGAGTACATTCGTGGGTTTAGAAGCGGATCCAGTAGAGACACTTAACTGGACCACAGACAAAGTTGAGACTTGTGACCATGGGGCCTTGTGCCAGGAAACCGTGCTGATGATTAAAGCTGGTAAAATGAGAAGGAGGCAGTTGGGCTGGTGGGGCAGGGGCAGGGGCAGGGAGGAAGGCGATTATGCCCATGTTAATGCGGTTCCCCTTCCCCAGGCCAAACGTTAGGCCCCGCCCCCATCCACGTTCCTTCCCTCTTGTCTCACAGCAGGGACCAAGACAGCAATTTTGGCTACTAAGGGCTGCAGCTCAGACGTGGCACCGGCACTAACGTTTATCCAGCACACGCCAGCCCCTGGCCTAGTCGCAATCTCCTACAGTAACTACTGTGAGGACTCCTTTTGCAACAACAAAGAGGACTTACATGAGTTATGGAGGACGGAAGAGATGGACGGTACCCTGGGGGGGAGAGATGGGTGCTGAGAGAAACTCTATCCACCCCTGAAGAAACGGGAGGTCTTCCTTGTTTGTGTTCTTACTCAGCTTAGGTCCAAGTGGGCCATACACAAAAGGACCTCAGACCTTTGGCTTGTCTTTCTTTTTCTAAATTGTTACCCTGAGGTCTGGAAACACTGCTCCGAGCAGAGGGACATCAGTGAAGGCTGGAGTGTGAATGGGGTTTATTAAGCAATACAGTGTCAGTGGAGGTTTCTGAGCAGGGTGGTGGCATCATCCATCTAACAAGCATTGCTTCCCCCTTGCCGCGTGGCCACAGCCCAGTTCCCCCATTGGTCCTCAAGGCCTATAGAAATCTGGCCCCGCTTATCTTTTCAGCTCATTTCCTTCTCTTCCTTCTCTCATTTATTGTATTCTAGTTGGGGCTAGGATTCAAAATATTTACCAGTGGAGGTGGTACTGACCAATCAGAATGGACGCTGGCTATAAAAAAACAGTCCAGTCCCACCTGGCCCTACCAGCTGAGTATCAACACCACAGTTTCTCACAATTCTCCAATCCACCAAGCCGCCTCACACCTCTGGCCCTTGGTCCTCGCTGTTTCCCTTGCTCCCGTCCCCCACTCCCCCTCCCCCATTTTCACAAAGCTAACCTCTGTTCTTCCTCCATCTCGACTCAGGCCTCGGCTCTGGGAAAATACCTAACCAAATTACTTTAGGTACTTAGGTGGTCCTCCATTTCTTTGCCACTAGACCTTGGACACAATGCCTACTGAACTGTATGGTAGTTAATTACTTACATGTCTGTCTCCTTCAAGGCAGTGATCCTAGCTGGCAGGAACTGTGTCCTTTTCATATCTGTATCTCCACACCTAAGCACAGAGTTTGGAAGTCACGTTGGATGGGGTTCTGACAGCACAGAAATCAGTTGGAGGGGGTGGGGAGGTGGTAGTAACAGTCCTCGAGTAGAGAGGCATCAGCAGGAAAGACTTGAGGAAGAGAAGGCAGCAAGGGGAGGCAACGCGAGAGGCGGGACCCGCCCTTGATTGTCCCTCTCTCTCCCGCTTCAGCTCCCAGAGGGTCAACAGCCCTCCGCTGCCCAACCTGTCTGGCTCTGGGGTCCTGTCTGAATGCTCCTTCTCTTGCCTGCCCCAATGATACAAATCAGTGCTATCAAGGAAAACTTCAGGTCACTGGAGGTAAACTGAACATCTGGTGGTTTCAGAGGCTGGAAAACCAGACATCTGAGTGTAGCCCAAGAGGTTCTGACACTCAGGGTTCCAGGAATGAGGGAGGCCTGGACTCCTCTCTGATTTCCTAAAACATGTACGTGTCTCCCCATCCTTCCTTGTTCCATAGGAGACCTCAGCGCACCTCTGGAGATCAAAGGCTGTACATCCGCAGATGGTTGCAGGCTGATGTCTGGGATCTTTACAATAGGGCCCCTGCGGGTGAAGGAAACGTGTCCACTCAGGTCTGTCTCTCCCCGAAAGGTTGAAAGTGGGGCCACATGGCTTCACACTTCAGTCTGGAGGTTAGAGCTACTGCTGCCGCTGTTGCTGCAAGCGCTTGTCCGTTGAGTAGGTGCTTCGGGTCCCGGGTCATGGGACATCTCTTCTGAGTGGTCATCCACAAGCTGAGGAGCAGGTGGAAATTTGAAGAAGAGTCCCAGTGGATGCATCTGACATTTCTAATAAAGTTTCTGCCATGATGTGTGTATACCTCAAAACCGGAAGTGGCATTATTGAGCTAAAAGGGCCCTTAAAATTCATCTTCTCCAACCTACACATTTTGCAGAAAGGGAATCAAAGATCTCGAAAACTTTAATGAATTTCTCACACTTACATAGCTATGGGCAGAGCCAGGACCAGCACTCTGATGTTTTGACCTAAAGTCTGGTTTTCCTTTCACTCTCATAGGTTTCCTTGTCTTGCTAGCTGGACAAGAGGCTAATGTTGTCCTCCAGAACGCCCCCAACCCAGCTGTAAGGCCAACGTCACCTGCTTTGGGGTTCTAATATTTCCCTGGGAGGTGTGGCAGAATGAGAAAAATCAGACTCCAAATTCTTCAGTTACAGTGGCCCCGTCTCCCTCTATCCTGTTTGTCGCTTGCCCACTTTACATCATTGCTTCCCGTCTCTGCTGACTACTTGATGCCTCCTCAGTGGACAGAAGGAACTTAGGAGGGACCTGGGGCTCAGTAGGGTCTGATGAATGTTGGTGAAAAACTATTGGGTGGGGAGATTCTTTTTTCACATTCTTATGCTTATTTATTTAACTTATTACTCAAGAATACATAAAGTCTATGTTACTGTAAAAGACTCCAGTGATATAGGAGCTATAGAGCAAAGTAAAAGGTAGAGTAAAGGGGAACAGACTTTTTTTCATTTTTTTAAAAAACAGCCTTATTGAGGCTTAATTGACATACAATAAACTGCACTGGGAGTGGGAGGAGAGACTTTTAATACAAACTGTTGACCCCTCCCACAAAGGACAGGGGAGTCTGATCATAGTATAGTCCAGCCAAGTTCTTTCTAGAAAGTTCTCTAGTTCTTACTAACTCTTTGAGTTAAAGGCCCACTCCAGCTACTACGTTACCTTTGTTCCCAGGCATCCAGTTCTCCATTGTGTCAGTTTGGTGAATCTCTCTAAAGAGGGAGCGGAAACACCAATAAATAAAACTTTAACTTAATGAAGGGACATAGAAATTTGGGAAATTACAAGCATTCAGAGCCTTGACTGGTAAATACTATTTGGGGTAAAACACAAAATCAAAAACAAAAAACGAACCGAAAAAGCCAAGTAGCTGTTTCCCATAGGACACTGGCTTCTTAATGGCACTGAAGACAGTTGCAGAAGACATTCCTGAGTAAATGGAGGAGAGCCACAATTTTCAAAAATTTGGCCTGTGAATTGTTTTGGTATTTTTAAAATTATATCTATCATATGCCAAAGAGCTTTATGCAGCATGTACAAATTTCTCAGTCCACAAACTCAAGTGTGCCAACTTTCTTAATTTTTAAATATATAATATAAACTATTTAAATATATTATTTTTATGATAATTTTGTTTTAAAATATATTATTTTTTATGATACTTTTGTTTATAACAATCCCCCATTCTACCTAGTGGAGTAACCAGTCTGAGTAAACTCGGTCATGCCAGGGTTTTCTCAGTCATTTCAGATCTAAGTTCAGTCAATTCAAGGCTTGTTTTCCTTTCCACTCCTCACCCAGGGCTTTGCTATAGTGCTGGTGGGCAGGAGGTGACTGTCTAGATTTCACCTCTCATGCTGCTTATGTCCAGGTTCTTACTGATGCCTGGGTTCTCAGCTTCCATTTCTGCTGGCTTCCACTGGGAAATCTTCAACCCTGTCTGGGGATTCATGGGCTCCACGCAGGCCCTGTAAGCTCTGCCATCCCTCTTAGCGACTTCGGGGCCTCTTCCAACTGCTCTCAGATCCCACCGAGGTCCTTCAGGAATCTAAAGCAGCCTAGGAATCCCATATAGGTGATGAAATTCCGGAAGATCTGGAGAAAAGATAATTTCATAGAGACTTGGCTTTCTCCCAAGGTACTTGAGAACGAGATGTGGCCTAGACCCTGCAATTTATCACCCACCGTACACAGACCACTATCACACATTCTTCTCAAACCTACGTTTTCTTTTTCCAACAGTCATGCCACAGGAATTCCCTGGCGGTCCAGTGATTGGAACTCTGCGCTCTCAATGCCGAGGGCCCAGGGCTGGGGTTCGACCCCTGGTCGGGGAACTGAGATCCCACAACAAACAAAACAATCATGCCATAAAGCCTTCATTCTTAGAGTGAAACTTAAAAATTCCAAGTCTAACAAGTCAAAAGTTGGGCCTTTGGAATTATATCAACTTCAATTTACATAGCCTACTCTGAAATTTCAGGGCTGAACATGGAGGTATTTCTGGCTCTTTGCATTTCTAGGGTAATAGGCCTACTGACTGACTGGAGGAGAAGGGGCAAGAGAATCAGTACAAAGAATGGGGGTGTGGGGAGATAACAGTAATAGCATAATATCACCCTGCCGGACATGTGCTTCACCCACCCGGATTTAGCCTCCATCATCACACACGATATTCACTGCTCCCTCCAGGGCTGTGTTCACGTCCTTTCCTCCCTGAAATTCCACTTCCTCTCCCCACCTACCCACCCCAGAGGGCCCCACTAGACATCTCACTGCCAACCCCAGCAGACCTTTTCTGACTTCTCTGGTACCCACTGATCTCCCTCAGCATAGCCCCAGCACATCTGCCAGCCTTCCTTCAATATTTTACAGTTTCCTACACAACGTATAATCTCCCCTGTCAAGGTAGCAGCACTTCAGGGACAGGCATTATTTCCAACAGCTTTACAACTTAACAGCACACGTAAGATGTGACTGGCAACTTGAGGCTATGGGTCTTCTGCTTATTGAAGTGAACCAAACTCCACTACACATGCACACACACCCCTCTCCAACAATAAAACTAACCACCATCAACTGCAGCCAATTACCTGAAACTTGATGCTGATGTGAAAAAAAAAAGACAGTAAGTTCTAGAGAGTAGACAAGAAAAGAGGTAGAAGTCTAAGAAGGATGGGCACTGCAGAAAGTAAGAATTTGAAAATTCCTCTCTTTTGTCAATGATGTTATAGTGGCCAGGTGGGCACATCCTTGTTTGGGGCAGCGATGTCAGAGTGGGAGATGAGGTTTTTTTGTTTTTTTTTTGTTTATTTATTTATTTTGGCTGCGTTGGGTCTTCATTGCTGCACGCGGGCTTTCTCTAGTTGCGGCCAGCAGGGGCTATTCTTCATTGCGGTACGTGGGCTTCTCATTGCAGTGGCTTCTTTTGTTGTGGAGCACGGGCTCTAGGCGCGTGGGCTTCAGTAGTTGTGGCACGTGGGCTCAGTAGTTGTGGCACACAGGCTTAGTTGCTCCGCGGCTTGTGGGATCTTCCCGGACCAGGGCTTGAGCCCGCGTCCCCTGCATTGGCAGGCAGATTCTTAACCACTGCGCCATCAGGGAAGCCCTGCATTATGTTTTTTTAAAAAGTAAGAAATTTCCTTTGCAGCGAAATATCACTTGTATAAATTAAACAAGGCACGGAGTTCCCTGGTGGCCTAGTGGTTAGGATTCAGGGCTTTCACTGCCATGGCCCGGGTTCAATCCCTGGTCGAGGAACTGAGATCCTGCAAGCCACGTGTGGCCAAAAACAATTTTGGCGTGGCCAAAAACAATTTTGGCATGGCCAAAAAATTAATTAATTAATTAACTGAACAACGCTACAGTCAGAATACAGAACAGTTTCTTCATCTCAAAATCCCTCTTGTTCTACTCCTTTGTAATCACATCCTCCCTCATCCAAGTCCTTGACAACCACTGATCTGTTCTCTGATCACTATAGATTTGTCTTTTCAAAAAAGTCATAGAAATGGAATCATACAGAATGGAACTTTTTGAAACCAACTACTTTCACTCAGCATGATGGCTCTGAGATTCATCCATGTTGTGTATATCAACAGCTTGTTCCTTTTAATTGAGAAATATTATTACATTGTATGGACATACCACTGTTTGTTTATCCATTAACTCATTGAAGACATCTGGGTTGTTTCTAGTTTGGGGCAGTTATAAAGTAAACATTTGCGTACAAGTGTTTGCTGTAAACATTTGGGTACAATTTTTTATGTAAACATAAAATTGTATTTCTCTAGGGTAAATACTTAGGAGTAGGATTGCTGGGTCATATGGCGAGAGTGTGTTTAACTTTACAAGAAACTGAGAAACTGTTTTCCAGAGTGCTTGTATCATTTTTTTATTCCCACTAGCAATGGATGAGAATTCTAGTTTTGCAGTTTTCAGGATACAGGTCCTGAACATATGTTGTTAGAGTCATACTTATTTCACCTTTATGGGGCTATTGTAAATGGTACTTTTAAATTTCAGTTTTCAATTTTTCATTGCTGGTATAGAAAATAAGTGCAATTGATTTTTGTGTGTTGAATCTGGCTAAACTCATGTATTAGTTCTAGGAGCTTTTTTGTGGGCTCCATGAGATTTTCTAAGTAGACAATCATGTCATGTGCAAATAGGGACAGTTTTTTTTTTTTTCTTTTCAGCATGTTGACCTTTTATTTTTTTTATTTTCTGATTGTAGTGGTTAGGACTTCTAGTACAATGAATAAAAGTAGTGAGAGTGGACACTTTGCTTTGTTCTCAGTCTTAGGAAATTTCTTGAAAAATTAAACATACATTTGCCATAGGATTCTGCCATTCCTTTCCCAGGTACTACCCAAAAGAAACAAAAGCATATGTCCATACAAAGATTTTTATACAGGGTGAGATAGGGAGGGTGGGAGGGAGGGAGATGCATGAGGGAAGAGATATAGGAACATATGTATATGTATAACTGATTCACTTTGCTATACAGCAGAAACTAACAGACCATTGTAAAGCAATTATACTCCAATAAAGATGTAAAAAAAGAAGATTTTTATACAAATGTTCATAATAGCTTCATTTATAATAGCCCAAAACTGGAAGCAACTGAAATGCCCATCAACAGTGTAAAAATAAATAAATGATGACATATCTTCATGATGGAAAACTACTCAGTAAAAAAAGGAATGAACTGTTGATGCATAGAGCCACGTGGATGAATCTTAAAATAATTATCCTGAATGAAAGAAGCTAGACAAAAAGGAGTCCCCACTGCACGACTGTACTTATATTAAACTTCAGAGAACGAAAGTTAAATCTACAGTGACAGAAAGCAGATCTGTGGTTATCTAGAATGGAGAAGGAGGGGGGAATAGATTACAAAGGAGAACAAAGAAATTTTGGAGTGATGGATACATTCATTATCTTGACTGTGGTAATGGTGAGGTTTCTGGGGTGTTCACATATGTCAAAAATCATCAAATTGTACCCTTTAACTATGTGCAGTGTACTATATGTCAATTGTACCTCAATGAAGCTGTAAAAAAAAAGCACAAACTGATAACACTTTTTCTGTTTTTCAGTATTACCTTAAATTACCTTTTCTTGATAAGATTGGAGTAGAGATGGAGGAGAGAATTATTATACTGAGAAAACTAATTTTGTGTTTGGTGGTCTGCCAGACTCCAATCCATCCCATCTGTTCCTGCTGTCACCAGTAAATCAACTGGCTTCTTGTGGACACAGTAAAATCTCTCTGTCTTTGACAGATATTCTCCTCCGCCTCCCAACTCCCTGACCCAGGATTTGCCTCAGGAAGCTGCCATGGCTTGCCAGTCACCTATGAAGGGCTCCCTTCTATGGTAACCAGAGGGGCTTTCTTGTATCCATTTCCATTTCCCTGTTTTTGGGGGGGTTGTCTGTTCATTTGTTTGTTTTGCCACACCCTGAGGCTTGTAGGATCTTAGTTCCCTGACCAGGGATAGAACTCGTGCCCCCTGCAGTGGAAGTGCAGAGTCTTAACCACTGGACCGTGAGGGAATTCCCTTTCCATTTCTCTTTAATTTTCCAATGTGTGACACTTTATAATGTCCAGATATTTCTTGGTGTTATTGTAGAAGTTAAGGTCTTCCATGTTCTCCCACATCCTAAGCCAAAATCAAAATCTCAATATGTGTGGTTTTTTTAAATAAATTTATTTATTTTTATTTTTATTTATTTTTGGCAGCATTGGGTCTTCATTGTATGCAGGCTTTCTCTAGTTGCGGCGAGCGGGGGCTACTCTTCGTTGCAGCGTGAGGGCTTCTCATTGCGGTGGCTTCTCTTGTTGCGGAGCATGGGCTCTAGGCACGCAGGCTTCAGTAGTTGTGGCTCGCAGGCTCAGTAGTTGTGGCTCGCGGGCTCTAGAGCACAGGCTCAGTAGTTGTGGCGCACGGGCTTAGTTGCTCCGCGGCATGTAGGATCTTCCTGGACCAGGGTTCGAACCTGTGTCCCCTGCATTGGCAGGAGTATTCTTAACAACTGTGTCACCAGGGAAGCCTTCGATGTGTGTTTTTAGCATGAGGAAGCTGAGTGTCTGGTCCTAGTCCAATATTACTCCCAACTGCTTTGATTTTATGCCTTCAGAATCAGACTCTATCACATGGTACCGTTCCTGTTATCAGCATCAACCAGTCCCTGTAAAAAGTCCCGTCCTCAGTTGATGACCTCACCCTTGTCACTGCCTCCTCTCCATCCTTTCTCTTACTACCCAGTAACTGGGTCTCCACCCTTAACCATCTCACCTCTAATGACTTTTTCTTTCTGTCTCCCTCCTTGTTGTCACAATGCCATTGAAATACTGTACCAACCGTGAAATCTCAATTAAATGCCTCTCCCATTAACAACTATAACATAAAGGAAGAGGGTAAAGGAATCCATACGATCATAAAGTTTCTACATTTCACTTGAAGTGGCAAAATATTGATTATAAGTAAATAGTGAAGAGTTAAGTATGAGTATTATACTCCCTAGAACAACGCTAAAAACACCATGGAAGACCAATTATTAAATTGTTAAAGACTAATCATCAGAAGAGATTAAAAATAGGGACTTCCCTGGTGGTCCTGTGGGTAAGACTCCACGTTCCCAGTGCAGGGGGCCCGGGGTCAATCCCTGGGCAACTAAGGAGACCGCATGCCGCAACTGAGAAATCTGTATGCCATAACTAAAGATCCTGAGTGCCACAACTAAGACCCGGAGCAGCCAAAATAAATAAATATTTTTTAAAAATAAAAATAAAAAAATAAAAACATCAACCAACTATATGGTGTCTACAAGATAATGACTGCAAATACAATGATACAGGTAAGTTAAAAATAAAATGATACACTTCCACTTCTGCTCCAAATGGAATAACAGGGACTAAATTTATCCTCCTACATGCAACAAACAAAAACTAGACAAAATACATTGTTTTCAAGACACCTGACATCAAGCAACAAAGGGCAGTAATTCCTGAGCAAGACCAAAAGGATCCAACTGTTTCCAAATAGCTAAACTGAATTTGATAACAAAACTCAATAATATGTATAGGTAGACAAAAAATATCCAGCATCAAACAAGGTAAAACTCACCATGTCCATGCTATTAGTTCAAAGAAAGTTAGAATGGCTATTTTAATATAAGACAAAGTGTAATTCACCTCAAAGAACACTATCAAGGATAAAGATCATCTCATATGAAAAACAAGCCAGTTCATCAAGAAGATACAACTATTAAACATGGATGCCCTCAATAATAGAATTTCAAATCTATGAAACAAAAACTGAAGGAATTGCAGAGTGAAACATAAATCCTCAATTATAGTTCAGGATTTCGGTTCCCTTCTCTCAGTAACTGATAAAACAAGCAGAGAGCAGATCAGCAAGTATATAATAGAACTGGATAACACTATCAACCAATTTGACAATTGATATGTATAGAACATTGCACTCTACAAGAGCAGAATACAAATTCTTTTCAAGTATACATGGAACATTTATCAAGATAGGCCATATTCTGGACCAAAAATTTAGTCACAGTAAATTTGGCAGGATTCAGGTCATAGAAGTTATGTTCTCATACCACGTTGGAATTATATTAAAAATCAATAACATGGGCTTCCCTGGTGGCGCAGGGGTTGACAGTCCGCCTGATGATGCAGGGGACACGGGTTCGTGCCCCGGTCCGGGAAGACCCCACATGCCGTGGAGCGGCTGGGCCCGTGAGCCATGGCCGCTGAGCCTGTGCGTCCGGATCCTGTGCTACGCAACGGGAGAGGCCACAACAGTGAGAGGCCCGCGTACCGCAAAAAAAAAAAAAAAAAAAAATCAATAACAGGGCTTCCCTGGTGGCACAGTGGTTGAGAGTCCGCCTGATGATGCAGGGGACACGGGTTCGTGCCCCGGTCCGGGAAGATCCCACATGCCGCTGAGCGGCTGGGCCCGTGAGCCATGGCCGCTGAGCCTGCGCGTCCGGAGCCTGTGCTCTGCAATGGGAGAGGACACAACAGTGAGAGGCCCGCGTACCGCAAAAAAAAAAAAAAAAAAAAAAAACAATAACAGGGACTCCCCTGGCAGTTAGTGGTTAGGACTCTGCACTTCTGCTGCAGGGGACATGAGTTCGATCCCTGGTCAGGGAACTAAGATCCCACAAGCTGCTCAGCAAAGCAATAAAATAAAATAAAATAAAAAAGAAGAAAAACTCAAGAACAGGTCCAATCCAGTTCCATCTGGTTCTCCCACCACCCTCCCACCACCCTATTTGGCCAAGGGTCCCAGCAGCTTGGGTGATAGGAGAAGCACAGCGGCCAGGCAGCCCATCTTGGGAAGGATCTCAGCGTGCCCTTCAGGTAGGCACGGGGCACACACACCCTCCCCACAGCCATGATGCCCAAGACTAAGAAGGAGGAGCCCAGGAGGAGATGAGAGGGGTGGTCTGCTAAACCTGCTGCTGCAAAAGTGGAAAGGAAATCAAAAAGGTGGCAGGAAAAAAAAAAGTGCAAACAAAAGGGAAAAGGGGAACAGAGAGAAAACAGGCCGAAGTACCTAACCAAGAAACTAAAGATTTACCTGCAGAAAGTGGAGAAAATAAAGGCAAGGAGAATCCAGGCTCTGATGAAGAAGGAGAAAAAGAAGTCTGATTAATATCATATACCATGCCTTATCAGTGGTCCCTGTTTCCCTTCTTGTACAGTCCGGAGGAATACTTTTTTCAACTCCTTTGTAAATGCAAGTTTTTAGTAGCTCTAGAAACATTTTTAAGAAAGAGGAATCCCGGGCTTCCCTGGTGGCGCAGTGGTTAAGAATCCGCCTGCCAATGTGGGGAACACGGGTTCGAACCCTGGTCCCTCTTGCAGAGCAACTAAACCCGTGCGCCACAACTACTGAAGCCAGCGCGCCTAGAGCCCGAGCTCTGCAACAAGAGAAGCCACGGCAATGAGAAGCCCGCGCACCAGTAGCCCTCGCCCGCCGCAACCAGAGAAAAGCCCACACGCAGCACTAAAGACCCAACGCAGCCAAAAAAAGAAACGGGAATCCTACCTCATCCCATTTGTTAAGTGTAACTTTTTAAAAGCGTACAATCATTTGCTAGATGTTTTTTGTTTGCTTGTTTGTTTGGTTTTGGTACAACCAGAAAATAGTGGGATATGGAATACAGGAGATTTAACTGTCTTGGGTGTAGTTTTTACATCCTTTAATACAAAGCATACTAAATGCAATTTGGAGTCATAGTCATGCATTTAATATGACTTGAACATTTTAAATTACTTCTATTCCTGTGTTGGTTTTGGTAGAATTGTTTCCTTAAAAAAACACTCCTTGATCTTGACTCCCCTGTCAGAATTTCTGCACTCTGTAACATCTTTGGTGACGGTAGCCTAGTTTTCCTAGTAACTTTGTTAATGTGCTGTGAAAGACTGAAAATTTGAGTATGTAGTGTGTATGATATTAAATTGTGAATCAGTAGGACTCATGATGTAACAGTGTATCAATATTTGAACATATTGTTACTTGATAACCTCTTAAGGAAAATTTGCCTCCAAATTTGAAGCTAGAAAGTCAACTGGAATAACTGTTTAGAAAACAATCACAATTATATATATATTTAAGATTTTCAGTAAAGAATTATGTACAAATTGAAATGTCAGTGTACTGATCCTCAAAACAACCAATAAAGTCTCAATTAGGAAAGAAAAAAACCAACAACAGAATTGAAAGCAGGGTTTCAAACAAATATTTATAAACTGATGGTCATAGCAGCATTATTCAGAATAGCCAAAAGGTGGAAACAACCCAACTGTCCATCTGTGGATTAATAGATAAACAAAATGTGGTATACACATACAGTGGAATGTTATTCAGACTAAAACGGATGAATTTCTAATTCATGCTGCAACATGGATGATCCTTGAAAACATTATTCTAAGTGAAATAAGCCAGACACAAAACTACAAATATTATATGATTCTGCTTATATGAGGTACCTAGAATAGTCAAATCCACAGAGGAAGAAAGTAGAATAGAGGTTACCAGGGGCCAGAAGGAGGAGAGAATGGGGAGTTACTGTCTACTGAGTACAGAGTTTCAGTTTGGGATGATGAAAAAGTTCAGGAGGTGGGTGGTGAGGATGGCTGCATACCAGTGTGAATGTAGCTAATGCCACTGAATTGTACACTTAAAAGAGTTTAAAAGGAAATTTTTTATGTCATAGATATTTTACCACAATAAAAAAAATTGTTTTAAGTCAACAGAAAATCCTCTAAATATTTAGAAATTAGCACACTTCTAAGTGATCATGATTTAAAGAGGAACTAAAAAAGAAATCTAGAAAGTATTTTAAACTTAATGAAATGGAAACACAAAACATCACTCCTTGTGAGATACTGCTAAAACAGTACCTCAGGGGGAATGGTAGAGTGTTAAACACCCATATTAGAAAAGAAGAAAGTTATCAATCAATGACCTCATCTTCCATCTGAAGAAGCTAGAAAAAGGAGAGAAAAATCAAACTCAAAGGAAGAGGAAGAAAAAAAAAAGTTTAATCCATGGTCCAAATAAAAAATCACAATGGGGAAAGACAGTATTTTCAACAAATAGTGCTGTGATATTCATGTGGAAGAAGATGAATTTAGAGCCTTACCTCACACCATACACAAAAATTAATTCAAAATGGATTATAGACCTAAATATAACAGCTACAACTGTAAAACTTTTAGAAGAAAACATAAAAGAAATGTTCATGAACTTGGGTTAAGCAAAGAGTTTTTTGTTTGTTTGTTTTGGCCACACCCTACCAGGGATCAAACCCACGCCCCCTGCAGAAGCACAGAATCTTAACCACTAGACCAAAAGGGAAGTCCCAAGCAAAGAGTTCTTATATATGACACCAAAAGCACAATCCATAAATGGATAAATTGGACTTCATCAAAATTAAAGACTTTTTTGCTTTGTGAAAGACCCCATTAAAAGGATGAAAAACAAACTACAGAATGGGAGAAAATATTTACAAACCACATATCTGACAATTGATTCATATCTGGGATATACAAAGAACCCTCAAAAGTCAACATTAAAAAAAAAAGAGGGCTTCCCTGGTGGCGCAGTGGTTGAGAATCCGCCTGCCGATGCAGGGGATACAGGTTCGTGCCCTGGTCCGGGAGGATCCCACATGCCGCGGAGAGGCTGGGCCCGTGAACCATGGCCGCTGAGCCTGCGCGTCCGGAGCCTGTGCTCCGCAATGGGAGAGGCCACAACAGTGAGAGGCCCGCGTATCGGGGAAAAAAAAAAAAAAAAGAATCCAATTAGAAAATAGACAACAGATATGAAAAGACATTTCACTGAAGAAGATATACAAATGACCAAAAAAAAACATGAAAAGATTTTCAACATCACTAGCCATTAAGATCATGTTGAAACAGCACTACACACTTATTAGAAGAGCTAAAGGAAAAAAATAATGATAATGCCAAATGCTGAGGAGGAATGGAGGAACCAGATCTCTCACACTTTGCTGCACAAATGTGAAATGGTACAACCATTCTGAAAAATAGTTTGGAAGTTTATTAAAAAAACTAAACATACACTTACCATACTACCCAGCAGTTACACTGCTAGGCATTTATCCCAGAGAAAGGAAAACTTATGTCCACAGCAAATCCTGTACATGATTGTTCATAAAACCTTTATTTATAACAGCCAAAACTGGAAACAACCAATATATCTTACAATAAGTAAATGTTAAACAAACTCAGTAACAAAAAGGAACAAACAATTGATACACACAATTTGGACGGATCTCAAAGGCATTACGCTGAGTGAAAAAAAAAAGGTCACTCTCAAAAGGTCACATACTGTATGATTCCATTTATATAACTTTCTTGAAATGGCAAAATTATTGAGAAGAGATTTATTTTATTTCACCAATTAAATCCGAAATATTACCCTTCCTACACGTAATCAATTAAAACTTTTATTGAGATGCTGTACGTTCTTTTTTTCATACTAAGTCTACAAAATATGGAATTTTACACTTGTGGCACATCCTAATTTGGACTTGACACATTTCAAGTGTTCAATATCCACATGTTAACTAGTGGCTAAGGTTTAAATAATATAAATTGTCTATAATCTGTAGCCCATTTTTTATTGTGATGCTTGTTTTATTATTGAGTTTTGATTATTTTTCATATATCCTGGATGCAAGTTCTTAATCAGATATATGATTTGAAAATATTTCCTTCTAGTCTATGCCTTGTTCTTTTCTTCTCTTAACAGTGTCTTTCACAGAGTGGATATTTTCGATTTGATGAAGTCCAGTGTATTAACTTTTGCTTTATGGATCATGCTTTCAGTATCATATCTAAAACATCTTTGCCCAGCCCAAGGTCACAATGGTTTTCTCCTATAATTGTTCCAGCACCAATTGTTGAAAAGACCACCTTTTCTCCACTGAACTATTTTGTGTCTTTGACAAAAATCAGTTGTCCAGGGCTTCCCTGGTGGCGCAGTGGTTGAGAGTACACCTGCCGATGCAGGGGACATGGGTTCATGCCCCGGTCCAGGAAGATCCCACATGCCGCAGAGCTGCTGGGCCTGTGAGCCATGGCCGCTGAGCCTGCGTGTCCACAGCCTGTGCTCCACAACGGGAGAGGCCACAACAGTGAGAGGCCCGCGTACCGCAAAAAATAATAATAATAAAAATAAATAAATAAAACAGTCTATTGGATTTTCTGCATAACTAATTATATCATCAGGAAAAGGAGAATGCCACAATATATTAAAAGATGACTATACCATATCCAAGTTGAATTTTTCTAGGGAAAGAAATGTACGCTCAGAATTAGAAAATCTAGCAATTACATCAACAGATTAAACACAAATATCACACCAAATCAGGAGCAGGAGAGAACATGATTTAGTTTTTCCTCCATCAGCTGGGGAACTTTTAATTTGGTGCCACTGACTCACAGAACTAAAAGTGACAGCAATAACAGCTAACATTTACAGAACACTTACAATGAGCCAAGAATATGCCAAGAGCTTTATAGGCATTATCCATTTAATACTCAACCTTTAATTCCCACTGCAACACCTCTGAGCAAGATATTATTTATTAACTTTTTTATACAAAAGGAAATGAAGCCTCAGAGAGTTGATGTAACTTGCCCAAGGTCACACAGTAAAGTAGCTGAGCTAGTTTTTTTTGTTGCTGTTGTTCTTGTTTTTTAGCAGTAGAATTGTTTTTTAAAAAATAGAATCTTATGTCAAAACCCTCTGTATAAAACAAAGCAGAACTGTGGGTGAACACCCTTAAGGCAGTGCAAAAACACTGAGAGTTATCATTAAGAAACATACCTTGAATTCTTCTGCTAAAAGTACCTCTACCAGTTAGGCTGCTTTGATTACTCCTGTACCCCAGTGCTCAGAGCAGCACCTGGCACATAGGAGGCATTCAATAAGTATTCCTGAATGGGGGGAAAAAAAAATATATATATATATGTATACATACACATAATCTCAATAGTTATTAAAATATATTTGATAAGCTTTAAATAACTCCCCATTATTAAATAAAGCATCTTAAAATAGAAACAAAATATTCCTTTAACTTGCTAAGAAATATCTTTTCCAAATCAACATCCAACATCATAAGTCATGGTGAAACACAAGAGAAACACAAGTAAAGCAAAAAGCAACAAAAGATAAAGCTCTTAAAACAAGGGCACCACCTTAGAAATTTGACATAATTCACTAGGACAGAATAAAGAAGCATAATACATAAACATTCAAAAAGAAGATAAAATATTAATACTACTTTTTGTTGGTGGAGCTTTTAACATTATGTTCAGAGGGGTGTGATTTCATCCTCACTATATTTCTTTTTCCCTGTAACTTCTATCTTCAATCTATCCTAAGTATACCTTTAATATACTCACCTGCCTTGTTTTTGTTAGCTGGCTATAAGCTCCTGGAGAGGAAAGACTGCTGGATTGGTACCTGGGTATTCAGGGTGTATAGCAGGGAAATTTACACCTAATAAACAAATGAATGAGTGCTGCATTTGGGGGTGCTGTGGAGGCAATAAACACCATTTTCATAGGTACTGAAACCAAGTGCAACCCTTTGGGACTCTCCCCATGTCCCCTGTCTCTTGAAGTAAAAGACTTTGCTTCAGGCTGCCCCTGAGTTTCAAAAGGCTGGCTCAAGAGTTAAGGATTAGGAATATGTGAACATGTAGTAACAAAGAAAAACTGTTGGGCCAGGAACCTGGTAACAATTTAAATAATAGGTCAGCCATATAGCAGAGTCACGGGAGTTTTAGTTCCCCCCTAAAGGACGTAGATAACAATGTCTGATGCACATTACTGGTTTTTACAGAAACCAGACTTTCACTAGATGGAAACTGCTAACTACAAGCACATGGACCCCAGACTAATTGAGACCAGAAGGTTGATGATGTTGATGCCCCAAATATCCTGTTACCTCACTACCAACCAATAAGAAGAATGTCCACCAGCTGATCAGGCACCCTGCAACCCACACCCCTAAAGTTGCCTTTAAAAACCCTTGCCTAATCAAAACTACAATGAGGTACCACCTCACACCAGTCAGAATGGCCATCATTAGAAAGTCTACAAATAACAAATGCTGGAGAGGGTGTGGAGAGAAGGGAACCCTTTTATACTGTTGGTGGGAATGTAAATTGTTGCAGCCACTATGGAAAACAGTATGGAGGTTCCTTAAAAAACTAAAAATAGAGTTGCCATATGATCCAGCAATCCCACTCCTGGGCATATACCCAGAAGAAACTATAATTTGAAAAGATACATGCACCCGTATGTTTATAGCAGCACTATTTACAATAGCCAAGACATGGAAACAACCTAAACGTCCATCAAAGTTGAACAGATAAAGAAGATGTTCTATATATATATATATATATATATATATATATATATATATATATACACACACACACAATGGAATACTACTCAGCCATTAAAAAGAATGAAATAATGCCATTTGCAGCAACGTGGATGGACCTAGAGATTATCATACTAAGTGAAGTAAGTCAGAAAGAGAAAGACAAATACCATATGATATCACTTATATGTGGAATCTAAAATAAGATACAAATCAACATATCTAGGAAACAGGAACAGACTCACAGATATAAAGAACAGACTTCTGGTTGCTAAGAGGGAGGGGGTTTGGGAAGGGATGGATTAGGAGTTGGGATTAGCAGATGCAAACTATTATATATAGGATGGATAAACAACGGGGTCCTACTGTATAGCACAGGGAACTATATTCAGTATTCTGTGACAAACCATAATGGAAAAGAATATATAATATTATATGTATGTATGTATAACTGAGTCACTTTGCTGTACAGAAGAAATTAACATAACATTGTAAATCAACTATACTTCAATAAAATAAAAAATTTAAAAATTTAAAAATTAAACAAAACAAAACAAAACAAACCTTGCCTGAAAGCCATCAGGGAGTTCAGGTCTTTTGAGCACTAGCTGCCCATTCTCCTTGCTTGGTGCCCTGCAAATAAACACTGTACTTTCCTTCACCACAACCTGGTGTCAGTACATTGGCTTTGTTGTGCATCGGGTGAGCAGACCCAAATCCAAGCTCAGTAACAATGTACAACACATTTTAACAAATTCTAAAAGCACAAACCTTTACATTCTCAAGGTGTTTCTTCTTTATTATTAATGTGTGAGGGATGTTTCCCACCTCAACCCCCATCCTCAGGCCTGGGAGGGCAGACATCAGTGCCCACTACCTAAAATCAGGAGGTGTATGGTGCCCACATGTGCTCATCTCATAAACGGTGATTGGTCATTCCAATCAAAACTCTATTCACTCTCTGAGTCAAACTCATCAAGTCCTCAAAAATTCTAAATCTTTTGCTACTTTTCCCCTTAAAAATTTTAATAGACTTTATTTTTTTCAGAGCAGTTTTAGGTTCACAGCCTGAGTTTAATCCCTGATTGGGGAACTAAGATCCCACAAGCTGCATGCCAAAAAAAAAAATTCCATACACATAGAAAAGTTTAATGAATAGAACAACACATACCCATATACTCTCCACCCAGGTCAAACAATTATTAACTTTTTGCCATATTTGCTTGCTCTCTCTTCCTCCCTGCCCTGCCACTTGTACGATTGTTGAATCCTTGAAAGTAAATTTAGACATCATGACTTTTCACCCCTACACATTTCAACATGCATCTTCCAAGAATAAGGACAATCTTCTATAGAGACACAATACCATTATCACATATAAGAGAATTAAGTCTCTGGAAACCCAAATCTCTACACACATTTCATTAAAATGTACATCTCACTTTCATTACTTTAAAAACAATATGGCTGTTACTTGCAATAAGTTTTCCATCCCTGGTAGCAGAAACCACTTTCAATAAGCATTATAAAAATAAAATGGCAAGAGAGCACAAAATTATCACAATCATCAAATTAAAATAACAAAAAGTTAACAATAGTTTCATAATATCATTGAATATATATCTTTGTTTGAACACTCCCAAATGTTCCAAGAATGTCTTCTGAAGCTTATTTGTGTTTTAACTAAAAGGCAATATAGGTCCATGCACTGCATTTGGTTGTTATGCTTCTTTAGCTTTTTAAATTTACAATAGCATTCACAATTTTCTTGGGCAAGACTTAGGCAAGAGGGCACATTTTAGAGTGTCCCACACATCACACACATCACACACACACACACACACACACACACACACAAATCTGGCACTCGGCAATGGTTCAGGACAATCCAAAACCCTAAGCATCAGCTCTTGTGTCTAACACCAGTCAGGCCTCAGAAAAACACTTCTCCACAGCCCTTGCCCTATGTTCTTGAAACAAATATCATAAAGTCCTGTGAGTTGCACCATTATCAAAGCCAGAGATAAACACTCTGTCAAGCTTTGGAGGATGGGAAGGAGTTGAGTGACAGAAGCACTTAGGTAAGAGTAAAGAGGAGTTTTCCTCTCAGATGAAAGAACACCAGAAGTTATTGCATAATGAAATATTTCCCAGCAGTGAAAAGCATTCTCTCTCTCTCTTTTTCAAATAGTCCAAGTTGTGACTCTGGAGGGATTCATAAATGTTTGATATTAGTAGTTGCTCAGGGTAGCTGTGTGGGGTTGAATAGTGTCTCCCCAAAATTCTTGTCTACTCAGAACCTCAAAATGTGACCTTATTTGGAAACAAGTTCTTTGCAGACATAATCGGTTAAGATAAGGTCATACTGAATATTACAGTGGGTCCTAAATCCAATGACTGGTATCTTTATAAGGAGAGGAGAGGACACACACACACACACACAGAAGAAAGCCATGTGAAGATGGAGGCAGAGACTGGAGTGGTGCAGCTATAAGCCAAGGAATGCCAAGAACATTCTTTAATTTCTTTCAGCAATGTTCTGTAATTTTCATTGTACAAATCCGTCATTTCTTGGTTAATTCCTAAGTATTTTATTCTTTTTGATGCTATTATAAATAGAATTGTTTTTGTAATTTCCTTTTCAGATTGTTCACTGTTCACATGTAGAAATGCAACTGATTTTTGTGTGTTGAATTTGTATCCTGCTACTTTGCTCAATTCATTTGTTAGCTCTGAAAGGTTTTTTTGTGTGTAATCTTTAGGGTGTTCTACATACAAGATCATATACACAAATAGAGATAATTTTACTTCTTCCTTTCCAATTTGGAAGTCTTTTATTTCTTTTTCTTGCCTAACTGGTCTGCTAGAACTTCCCTAGTACCATATTGAATAGAAGCAGTGAAAGCAGACATTCTTGCCTTGTTCCTGATCTTAGAGGAAATGCTTTCAGTCTTTCACCATTGACTATGGCACTGTGGATTTTTCATATATGACTTTAATTATGTTGAGGTAGTTTCCTTCTATTCCTAGTTTGTTGTGTGTTTTATCATGAAAGGATGTTGAATTTTGTCAAATGCTTTTCCTGAATTAATTAAGATGATCATGTGTTTTTTTTTCTTTCATTCTGTTGATGTGGTATATTACATTGATCGATTTTCATTTGGTGAACCATCCTTACATTCTAGGAATAAATCTCGTACTTGGCCTTGGTTTATAGTCCTTTTAATATGCTGATAAATTATGTTGCTAGCATTTTGTTGAGGATTTTTGAATCAATGTTCATAAGGATATTGGCCTGTAGTCTTCTTTTCTTATAGTATCTTTGTCTGGCTTTCGTATCTGATTAATGCTGGTCTCACAGAATGTGTTAGAAAGTGTTCCCTCCTCTTCAATTTTTGGGGAAAAGTTTGAGAAGAATTGGTATTAGTTCTTTTTTAAATGTTTGGTAGAATTGACCAGTGAAGCCATCAGGTCAAGGCTTTTCTTTGTTGAGAGATTTTTCTTATTGCTGATTCAATCTCCTCACTAGTTACAGGTCTTTTCAAATTTTCTATTTCTTTATGATTTAGTCTTGGTAGGTTTTGTGTTTATAGGAATTTGTCCGTTTCATCTAGGTTACCCAATTTGTTAGAGTACAATTGTTCACAATACTCTCTTATAATCCTTTCTGTAGAATCCATAGTGATACCCCCAGTTTCATTTCTGATTTTAATAAATTAAGTCTCTTTTTTCTTAGTCCATCTAGGTAAAGGTTTGTTAATTTTGTTGACCTTTTAGAAGAACCAACTTTTGGTTTCATTGGTCTTCTCTATTGTTTTCTATTCTCTATTTTGTTTATCTCTGCTCTAATATTTATTATTTCCTTCCTTCTGTTAGCTTTGGGCTTATCTGCTCTTCTTTTTCTAGTTCCTTAAGTTGTAAAGTTCGATTGTTGATTTAGTATCTTTCTTATTTTGTAATGTAAGCATTTATAGCTATAAATTTCCCCCTTAGCATTGCTTCCACTACTTCTAATTTTCCCCAAGATTTCTTCTTTGATTTATTGCTTGTTTAAAAGTGTTGTTTAATTTCCACAACTTGGTGAATTTTCCAGTTTTCCTTTTGTGATTAATTTCTAACTTCATCCCATTATGGTCAGAGAAGATAAATACTTTGTACGTATCTTTCTTTTAAATCTGTTGAGACTTCATTTGCCACCTAACTTATGGTCTATCCTGGAAAATGTCCCATGTACACTTGAGAATAATGTGTATTCTACTGTTGTTGGGTAGAGCGTTCTGTATACGTCTGTTAGAGTTAGTTGGTTTTTTGTGTTAAGTCCTCTATTTCCTTACTTATCCACTGTCTAGTTCTATCCATTAGCATGAATGGAGTATTGAAATCTCCAACTACTACTATTTCTCCTTTCAATTTCAGTTTTTGCTTTATATATTTTGATAGTTGGTCATTAGGTGTGCATATGTTATAATTTTATATCTTCTTGTGTAGTAAACCTTTTATTAATATATAATGTCCTTATTTGTCTCTTATAAACTTTTGATTTAAAGTCTATTTTGTCTGATACCATATAGCCCCCCCTCCCTTTTGTTTACTGTTTGCTTGAAATATCTTTTTCCATCCTTTCACTTTCAACCTGTTTGTGTCTTTGGATCATATATTTTTACCCATTCTACCAATCTCTATCTTTTGATTGGAGAGTTTAATCATTTACAATTAAAGTAATTACTGATAAGGAGGAACATGCTTCCATCATTGTGCTATTTGTTTTCTGTATGCTCTTTAGCTTTTTTGTCCCTCATTTCCTGCATTACTGTCCTCTTTTGTGTTTAGTTGATTTTTTGTAGTAAAATGTTTAAATTCCTTTCACATTTCCTTCTGTGTATATTCCATAGCTGTTTTCTTTGTGGTTACTATGGGATTACATTTAACTCCCTAAAGTTATAACACTCTAATTTGCATTTATACCACCTTATCTTCAATAACACACAAAACTCTGTTCATTTACAGCTCCATCCTCACCCGCTTTAGGTTATTAATTTCACAATGTTACATCTTTAAATATTGTGTGCCCCCTAAATAAATGAATAATTATTTGTAATGGATTAGTCTCTTCAATAAGGTAGAAAACAAGACTTAGAGTTACAAACCAAAGTTACAGTTATACTAGCTTTTACTAATAATTGGGGTTTCTCTCTTTAAATGTATTAGTCCCTTAAATCATGTAGAAAACAAAAAGCAAAAAGCACAGTTACAAACCATTGTTATAATACTAGCTTTTATAATTACCCATGTATTTACCTTTCTTGAGATCTTTATTTCTCCATACAGCTTCAAGTTACTATCTAGTGTCTTAATTCTACTCTGCAGGACTCACTTGAGCATTTCTTGCAAGGAAGGTCTAGTGGTCAGGAACTCCCTCAGCTTTCATTTATGTGGGAATGTCTTAACTTCTCCCTCACTTTTGAAAGACAGTTTTGCTGGGTATAGAATTCTTAGTTGACAGGTTTTTTCCCTTTCAGCCCTTTGACCCTCTGTCTTCTGGCCTCCAAAGTTTCTGATGAGTAATTTTCTGGGTATGTTATTGAGCATCCTTTGTATGTGATGATTTGCTTCTCTCTTGCTGCTTTCAAGATTCTCTCTTTGTCTTTGTCTTTTGACTATAATGTGTCTCAGGGCAGCTCTTTCTGAGTTCATGTTACCTGGAGTTTGTTGAACTTTCTGGATATTTATATTCATGTCTTTCATGAAATTTGGGGACTTTTCAACCATTATTTCTTCAAATATTCTCTCACTGTGCTCTCTCTCTCTCTCTCTCTATTTTCTAGGACACCCATGATTCGTGTGTTGGTTTCCTTGATGGTATCCCACAGGACCCTTAGGTTGTGTTCACTTTTCTTCAATCTTTTTTTTTTTCTGTGTCTCATATTTGATAATTTCCATTATTTATATTCAAGCTCACTAATTCTTTCTTTTGCCTGCTCAAGTCTGCCTTTGAATCCCTCAACTGAATTTTTCACTTCAGTTATTGTACCTTTCAGCTTCAGAATTTCTTTTTGGTTTCTTTTTAGGTTTTCTATCCCTTTATTGATACTTTCATTTTGTTCACACATTGTTTTCTTGACTTTCTCCACATCTTCCTTTAGTTCTTTGAGAATTTTAAAACAGTTGTTCTAAAGTCTTCGTCTAATATATCTGCCATTAGGTCTTTTTCAAGGACAGTTTCTGTTAATTTTTTTTTCCTCTGAATGGACATACTTTCCTGTTTCTTTGTATGCCTTGTGGTTTTTTTTTTGTTGAACACTGGACATTTGAATCTAAGGAAGTGGTAATTCTGGACATCAGATTCTTCCCTTCCCCCAGGGTTTGTTGTTTTTATTGTTTTCATGGAAGTTTCAGGGTTTTTTTTTGTTGTTGTTGTTTTTAATTGTTGTAGGCTGTCTGCGTGCAGAGGATCAGCCTGAGGTGTAAACTTAAGTTCTTCTCAGGTCTTTTCTGAGCCTTTTCTTGGATATGCACTGTCGCTTCCTAATTTTCCCCATATGTGTAGTTGTTTTTCAATGTCCTTGTTTTTAATGTCTGGCTCTCAAAAGAGGAAAAAGTAAAAATGAAGTGGGGAGAAAAGGCACCAGCCAGGTAAGTCACCTGGAAGTCGGTTTAGCTGGAGAGAGAGGGGCTCACAACAATAGGGGAAGGTGCAACAACCTCAGCTGCCCACCTCTTTGTCTGCGATCAAAAGCGATCAGAGCACAGATACCTGATATTTGGAGGACAGGGTCCTTGCTGCCCTCTGGCTCCCACAAGCTGCATGCAAATTGCTCCTGGAACACAAGCATAGCAGCCTGTCGCACGGCTGGGGGTGTTGGATGGGTAGCTGCTACTGTGCTGAGAGATGAGACTGACTGAAATGAACCGCAATTCACCATTAAGCTTTCCTCTGGAAGTTGTTAAGCCTTCAACAGACTCCAGAGTTCCAAAACAGTTATATCAGACAGACACTGCCAGTGCAACTGTTGTCTAGGTGGGGAGACAGATTCCTAGTGCTTCTTACTCTGCCATCTTCCCACTGTTTGCCATAGTTATTTAGGCTGAACAGTTTAGATCAGTAGTTCTAACTACAAAGTAAAAGGGAATTTGTGGGGCAAAGGAGCATGTTAACTGACACCACAGGTATACGATCAGTGAAATCCAGACTGCAGGAACTCTGAAAGGCAGTGACCTAGCTTTGTCAAAAGTTAATTTTAGTGGAATAAAAAGAGACAGGAAGGAAGCTACAGCTTAAAAGAGACTTAAACACACAAAATCAAGTGTAATGTGTAAACCTCACTTGGATGCTGACTTGAAAAAACAAGAAAAGATATTTTTATGAGACAGGTAAGGAAATCTATTCATTGATTGGCTATTTAACCCTACGAGGTATTTTAAATTCTATTAGACATGAGAACTGAAACTATGCATTTCAACATGACTTAATGGTTTGTTCCAAGAAAGTCTTGCCTAGAAGGATAAGTCTGTAAAACGATAAATAATTCATTATTTACCCCCAGAAATTCATGCAAACCAATTTATCTAAGCAAACAGTTTATTCACCTGGGCAAACAGCTCTCCTTTCAGGATTACAGATTGCTCACATAGGCAAAGAGCTCACTTATTACACAACAGTTTGCTTATCAAGGCTTGTTTCAAGACTATTGCTTCGTTGTGTTCACCAACCCTATATTATTGTGCCATAATTGTTGCTTAATCTTATCCAGTTCCTTGTTTTGAAAAACCCGTCTTAAGTAGCCTTACTTAATTTTCCCCTTTGTGGCACTACTGACATGCTGTGGTCTTTGTGAGAGCCAACTGTTAACAGGTATAATAATATTTTTCTAGCATATTTATTTAAAAGGGGGGGCTTAACATATCTGGACAAAACTGTAATTCAAAAAGATACATGCACCCCAAAATTCATAGCAGCACTATTTACAATAGCCAAGAGATGGAAGAAACCTAACTGTCCATTGACAGATGAATGGATAAAGAAGATGTGGTGTATATATACACAATGGAATATTAGCCATAAAAAAAAAATGAAATAATGTCATTTACAGCAACATAGATGGACCTAGAGATCATCATACTAAGTGAAGTAAGTCAGAAAGAGAAATACAAATATCATGTGATGTCACTTACATGTGGAATCTAAAATATGACACAGGGCTTCCCTGGTGGCGCAGTGGTTGAGAGTCCGCCTGCCGATGCAGGTGACGCAGGTTCGTGACCCGGTCCGGGAAGATCCCACATGCCGCGGAGTGGCTGGGCCCGTGAGCCATGGCCGCTGAGCCTGCGCGTCCAGAGCCTGTGCTCAGCAACGGGAGAGGACACAACAGTGAGAGGCCCGCGTAATGCAAAAAAACAAACCAACCAAACAAAAAAAAATAAAATAAAATAAAATAAAATATGACACAAATAAACCTATCTATGAAACAGAAACAGACGCACAGACACAGAGAACAGACTTGTAGCTGCTAAGGGGGAGGGGGTTTGGGAAGGGATGGATTAGGAGTTTGGGATTAGCAGATTCAAACTATTATATACAGGATGGATAAACAACAAGGTCCTACTGTATAGCACAGGGAACTATATTCAATATCCTGTGATAAACCACAATGTAAAAGAATATAAAAAGTAACGTGCATATATATATACATATATACATATATATGTATAACTGAATCACTTTGCTGTACAGCAGAAATTAACACATTGTAAATCAACTATATTTCAATTTAAAAAAACAAAAAAGGGGGGACTTATATTTTTGAAGAAATATACTGAAGGATTTACAAATTTAATGAAACAAAGTGTGAGATTTGCTTCAATGTAATATGGGATGGAGAGAGGTGGGAGCATAGAAGAAATAACATCGACCATAAGTTGAAAATTGTTGAAGCTCATTCGTAGCTACATAGGGTTTCCTATACTATTTCTTATGTATATGTTTGAAATCGTCCAAAATAAAAGCTTTTTTTTTAAGTTGAGAGTTACATTTTCTTTTAAATAAATAAATTTATTTATTTATTTATTTACTTTGGGTTGCGTTGGGTCTTCGTTGTTGCGCGCGGGCTTTCTCTAGTTGCGGCGAGCGGGGGCTGCTCTTCGTCGTGGTGTGCGGGCTTCTCATGGCAGTGGCTTCTCTTGCTGCGGAGCACGGCCTCTAGGTGCGCAGGCTCAGTAGTTGTGGCGCACGGGCTTAGTTGCTCCGCGGCATGTGGGATCTTCCTGGGACAGGGCTCAAACCCGTGTCCCCCGCATCGGCAAGCGGATTCTCAACCAGGTGGACTGTTCCCTGCGCCACCAGGGAAGTCCCCAAGAGTTTTTTAAAGTGTGCTACTCAAACCACATCATTGGAGCTATGCTTGATCTTCCTCTCTTCCTCTCCTATCCTATTAGCATATCTAACCTTCAAATTTCCTCTAGAATCTGACCATTTCTCATGACCTCCACTGCTATTTCCCTGGTCCGAGCCATGACATTTTCCCACCTTGGTTATTGCAATGGTCTCTATGTTTCAACCTTTGCCCTTCCCCAATCCCCTTCTATTCTCAACACATCAGCCAGAGAGATCCTTTTTAAAAATAAGTCTAGGGAATTCTCTGGAGGTCCAGGGGTAAGGACTTGGCACTTTCACTGCTGGAGCCCGGATTCTATCCCGGATCGGGGAACTAAGATCCCCCAAGCTGCGCAGTGAGGCCAAAAAAAACCCCAAAAGGCTAAGAGTCAAGGTCAAAGTTGTTACAACGGCCTACAAGGTCCTACACTCTCTATACCAACCCCTTTCTCTCTGACCCCCTCCCCTAAGACACATGCCTTGGGCCCCTCTACTCCAGCCACACTGACCTCCTTCCTGTTCTGCTAAGGCATCAGGCACACTCCTACCTCAGGACCTTTGCACTTGCTATTCCTTCTGGTGCCTCCTTCAGGTCTTCACACAAATGTCCCCTTCTCAAGGAGACCTTCACTGACCATCCTATATAAAACTGCTACCGGGGCTTCCCTGGTGGCGCAGTGGTTGAGAGTCCGCCTGCCGATGCAGGGGACACGGGTTCGTGCCCCGGTCCGGGAAGATCCCACATGCCGCGGAGCGGCTGGGCCCGTGAGCCATGGCCGCTGAGCCTGTGCGTCCGGAGCCTGTGCTCCGCAACAGGAGAGGCCACAGCAGTGAGAGGCCCGCATACCAAAAAAAAAAAAAAAACTGCTACCATCTCCTCCAACCCAGGCACTCCCTCTTCCCCACCTGTTTTCTCTCCTTTGCACTCATTGCCATCATATGTCAAACTTTACAGTATTTAGTGTCTCCCTCCTTAGAAAACAAGTCCCACATGAGCAGGGATTTCTGTCTGTTTTGTCCCTGCAGTAGCCCCAGTGCCTGGAACAGTGCCTGGAACAGAATAGGTGCTCAGTAAATATTTATCCAATGACTTTGGTCACTATTGTCTTCCCTACGGTGTCCTCGGCCACTTCACTGTTCCTCCAGTGTTCAAATTTAGGTGCTAAATCCAGATGGGATACTTGGGAAAGCAAGTTTGAATTTTTAAAAAATTATCCTAGTGGAAGAGAGGCAGGGCCTTAGCACTGCAGTCTACAGCGGTGCATGTAAATGATGCACCGTGGAGCAGAACACGGTGAAGGGTGCCTCTGGGGTGGTGCCCCCCAGTGGTGGACCCAGGTCTTTAGACAATGGCACTACCCATAAATGATCTAGTGTGCTAGCAGATTGGAAAAGATGCTCAATTTCCCTCCCTGGGAACCCAGGAAATGCAAACTAAAACAACAATAAATTACCTTGGCAGTTTTCCAAACAAGGGAAGGAACTAGTCAGAAATGAGCAAAATTTGTTCAAGACAAACTTTCTTTTTTTTTTTTTAAACCCTACATTTGTTTATTTATTTATTTTTGGCTGTGTTGGGTCTTCGTTTCTGTGCGAGGGCTTTCTCTAGTTGTGGCAAGCGGGGGCCACTCTTCATCGCGGTGCACGGGCCTCTCACTATCGTGGCCTCTCTTGCTGAGGAGCACAGGCTCCAGACGCGCAGGTTCAGTAGTTGTGGCTCACGGGCCTATTTGCTCCATGGCATGTGGGATACTCCCAGACCAGGGCTCGAACCCGTGTCCCCTGCATTAGCAGGCAGATTCTCAACCACTGCACCACCAGGGAAGCCCCAAGACAAACTTTTAATGCAGTGTTTTGATTTTCACAGCATGTCTCAAGACAAATGACTCAGATTCCTGACTTTTTTTTTTTTTTTTTGCGGTACGCGGGCCTCTCACTGTTGTGGCCTCTCCCATTGCGGAGCACAGGCTCCGGACGCGCAGGCTCAGTGGCCATGGCTCACGGGCCCAGCCGCTCCGCGGCATGTGGGATCTTCCCGGACCGGGGCACGAACCCGTGTCCCCTGCATCGGCAGGCGGACTTTAAACCACTGCGCCACCAGGGAAGCCCCCTTCTATGTTCTTTTCCAGAACCTGATGGCCCACTCATAGCCACCACAGCCACTGCTGGTCCAAATCTGTGGCCCAGAGGGTTTCACGAATCTTTCTGTAGGTACCAAACTTGTGTGCCTCGGTGTGGGAGACAGAATAATGCCCTCCCTAAAATGTCCACGTCCTAATCCCTGGGACCTGGGACTATGTGACCTTACATGGCAAAAGGGATTTTGCAGGTGTGATTAAGGTAAGGATAGTGAGATGGAGAGATTATCATGGGTTATCAGGAACGGTCCAGTGTAACTACTGAGGTCCTTATAAGAGGGCGGCAGGAGGATCAGAGTCAGAGAAGGAGATGTGACAACAGAAACAGAAATCAGAGTGACGTGGCCAGGAGCCAAGGAATACAGGCAGCCTCTGGAAACTGGAAAAGGCAAGGAGTGGATTCTCTTCTAGAACCTCTTTAAGGGAGACGGCCTTTGATTTTAGCCCAGTAAGACCTATTTAAGATTTCTGATCTCCACAACTGTAAGTAAGGCTGTGTTATTTTATGCCACTAAGTTTGTGGTCATCTGTTACAGCAGCAATTGGAAACTAATACACTCAATTCAAGCAATGTCTGGGCGACTTGGTGGTGTTTGCAGTTGTACGTCTGAATTTTCTTTATTCAAACAGGAAATACAATCTCATGGTTCAGATACTGAATTCTCAAAATTCAGTAAGTATATCCAAGTACCATGGAAAATTGTTTCTCAGTATTTAGCTAAACATACGCATATCCTTTAACCCTGCACTTCCAGCCCAGCCTAGGTACTCAACAGGAGTGCACAGGTATGTCCACCAAAGGACCTCTACAAGAATGTGCCTAGCAGCAATATTTGTAGTTGCCAAAAATTGGAAGCAATCCAACTGCCTGTAAACGGTAGAATGGATAAATAAAGACTCATCATTTCACACCCAGCCACATTGGGCCCTGAATCTTTCCCCTTCACAGTGTGAAGGAGTGAGTATCAATGTGTATGATGCATTATGAATAGTTAAAATATCAACAGTCAGTATTTATGGAGGGTTTCCGACCACAGCAGGGTTTGAAGCACTTTACATGGGTCCACTCACCTCTTCCTCACAACAACACTGTGAGGTCAGTGCTTTTACTATCCCCATTTTACAGATGAGGAAACTGAGGCACAGAAAGTCTAAGTAAGATGCTAAAGCATGCTTACTAGTGCAGAGCGAGAATTTGAACCCCAGCAGTCTGGCTCCACTGTGAGAGACACAGAAAGCCAGGAGTAGGGTATAGCCTGGGGGTGCCAAGCTTGCCCCTAGGCAGCTGGGAAATGTGGGACCCTCAGGACTCAAGCTGCAAGAGGCCAGCTGCCTCAAGGCCCTGTCTGGAAGCACTTTCTAATCACTGGGCTGTCCCAACAAATGGGCAGCCTTCCCAGGAGGTTGATGGTCACAGGCTGAGGGTGACGCTGATAAAGTCCTTCCAGCTCCACGCTGGGTGATAGGACATTTGTTCCTGGTGCGATGGTCAGTGCTGAAGAAGCCCTTAGGGATGCCGTGATAAGAGTGGAGAGAGCTGGGAGCATCTTCAGCGTTGCAAAAGCTCAACACTTAGCCCAGGTTCTTTGCTCTGGGCCAGAGTAGGATCTCTGAGTGGCTGGGACATACCTGTGTCTCTCAGTGCTCTGAGATCAAGAACCAAAAAATTTGAGTTCTGGGCTTCCCTGGTGGCACAGTGGTTAAGAATCCGCCTGCCAATGCAGGAGACACAGGTTCGAGCCCTGGTCCAGGAAGATCCCACATGCCACAGAGCAGCTAAGCTCATGCGCCACAACTACTGAGCCTGTGCTCTGGAGCCCACGAGCCACAACTACTGAGCCCATGTGCCACAAGTACTGAAGCCTGCAGCCTAGAGCCTGTGCTCCACAACAAGAGAAGCCACCGCAATGAGAAGCCCGCGCACCGCAACGAAGAGTAGACCCCACTCGCCACAACTAGAGAAAGCCTGCGGGCAACAATATAGACCCATCGCAGCCAAAAATAAATACATTTAAAAAAAGAAAAAAAATTCAGTTCTGATTGGTAAAACACGGGGAAATTAATTAACACTCTAAATGCACCATGAGGGACCAAATGTGGAAGACTGAGCTTGGGTTTGCCAGATGAGCTGTAAAAGGATCACTGTTATTACGGACTTCAGCTTCTCAAAGCCTATGAGCCCTGAGGATATGGAGGTTACTCCAGACCAGGAACCAGGAAAAACACACACCCACAGTTACTGTAAGAATGACAGCTACAGAGAGACCAGCCCCGCCATTCTGCATCCTGTGGTGCTGGAGAGATGGGAGTGTTAGGGGAACCACTGACTGAAACTGCCCGCCCTGGCCAGGCACCACAGTAACCATTTGTATGAGTTATCTTTTTTTTTTTTTTCCGGTACGCGGGCCTCTCACTGCTGTGGCCTCTCCCGTTGCGGAGCACAGGCTCCGGACGCGCACGCTCAGCGGCCATGGCTCACGGCCCCAGCCACTCCGCGGCACGTGGGATCTTCACGGACCGGGGTACGAACCCGTGTCCCCGCATCGGCAGGCGTACTCTCAACCACTGCGCCACCAGGGAAGCCCTGCATAAGTTATCTTAAACAGGAGGTCCTAGTAAGGAATGCGGAACTATCACGCTACCACCAACCGGAAGAATTCGGGAAAGGTCAAAAGGAGAGAGGAAACTCCAGCCCATATGTCCTACCAGCCTCCCAGAGTCCTCGCTTGAATCCATCTTGGTTGAGTGATGCGAGCCCAACCAGGAAGGACCCTGAGTCAGAGTGATTGGCCAGAGAGAACCTGGAAACTAATCCCGTCACCATAAAACACGGGACTATGAGCCACGTGGCGGAGCAGTCCTCCTGGGGTCCCTTACCCTGCCGCTCTCCACCCGGGCGCCCCTTCCCAGTAAAGTCTCTTGCTTTGTCAGCACATGTGTCTCCTTGGACAGTTCCTTTCCGAGTGTTAGACAAGAGCCCTGGAAGGGGTCCCCCCCTCCTGCAACAGGAGTGTCTGAATCCCTGCCTCATGCCCCTGTGCCAGGACAACTGTCTCTATTCTGCTGGTGACAGCGTAGCCAGCCTCACTTTTTGTATCCAGGGAAGTTCTAGAATCATCTGGGTCCAATCATTTTTACAAGCAGCAAAAGTTCTGGGAAACTGGCTTGCGGAAACCACTAAATCTTCCTCGCTTGTCAAATGGAGTTAATCATAGTCTGGCTATATAGAGCTGTTGTGATGATTAAGTGGCTTCTGCAGGGCATGCAGCATGGAAGGCGGGTTTGCAAAGCCCAAAGCTTACACAAGAACTAGGAGGAAAGATTTTGAAATGACTCAGAAGATCTTAGGATGCATGAAACCCTCATCTGCACCTTTATTTACAAACCAAGGCTTCACTGAGCCAAAGACAAAAATTCAGAAAAACATAGCCAATGTATAATTGATTGATAGATAAATAGATAGATCTAAATTAATCCATTTAGATGAAAAACCTCAAATCAGATAATGCCATGACTATGATCAAATAAAGCACTCACTCCTCAACCAGCTAACGCGGATGCCTTCCAAACTTCCAGCCAGCTTCCTCTAGACAGCCACACCCAAACAAGAAATGCAGACACAACAGCTTCTTCCCGCATCCACTCTCTACTACTTTGTTCCCTTCCCCCCCGACAAACCCTGTCCACCCTGACCCTGAGCATTTCCTTCAAAGAAGCATGAAACGGGAGCTCCCTGGGATCCTCTGTCAAATGGCCTCTGACCTCTCCTGCTGGGGAGCGGAGCCCAAGATCTTTCAGCTGATGGGAACTATGGTAGATTGTACTTTGGGCCCAGTTCCTCACCCCTTCCTGTATCCATGCTCTTTACCATGTAACTTTGTAGTTATATGACTCTGGGTTGGCTGTGTGACTTGCTTTCACCAGCAGAATGAGTTGGAGGTGACAGAGTGCCAATCTCCAGCCTACGTCTTAATTGAGGGACCTGGCACATTTTTACCTGTACTTTTGCTTCCATGAGAACAAGCCTGGGCTAGCCTCTTAGAAAGGACAGACATGTGGAGCCAAACCAAGTCTCCCAGTCATCCCAGCCAAGACCAGGCTAGATCAGCCAACAGCAGATCCCCGGATATGTGGGTAAGCACAGCTGAGCCCAGGAAAACCATCCAGCCAAGCCCAGCCTAAAACTGCCCACCACAAACTTCGTGAGCTAAATAAATGCTACTGAGAGTCGGGGTGGTTTGTTACACAGCATTATTATAGCAAAAGCTAAATGATATGGGAAACCCGCAGGTCCCTGGTCCAATCTTTAAGCTGGGCTGCTTGGATCTGAATCCCATCTCTGCCGTTTCTCAGCTGAGTGACTTAACCTCCCTGTGCCCTAGATTCCTCATCTGTAAAATGGGATGATAGCAGTTTTACCTTGACAGATTGTTTCCATCACTCAGGGTCCTGATGTTTATTGAGCTCCTACTGCCCTGGGTGAGGTGGAAAGGACAGTGAGACAAAGTTCCCACCCTCATGGAGCTGACATTCATGTGGGGCAGTTGCATAAAAAACAGAGACATGTACAATAGGACGTCAGAAGAGAGAACTGCTACCAAGAGGAGTAAAGCAGAGTAGAGGGCTGGAGGGCTGGGGGTGTGGAAGAAGAAATGCTGTTTCTCATAAGGTGGTCAGGGAAGCCCACTCAGAGGCGGTGACGCTCCAGCCGACAGCGGAATGAAGGAGAGGGAGCCGTCCAAAGATGGAGAGAGAGAGAGCTTTCCCAGCAGAGGGGATGGCCGGTGCAAAGGGCTGGGAGTGGACATGAGCTTGGTGTGTAGGAAGAACGGGAAGCAGGCTGGAGTGAAAAAGGCAGGAAGCAGAGTGGCAGGAGGTGATGTCTGAGAGCGGGGCAGTGACGGGATCATGAGAGTAAGGACTTTGCATTTTACTGTCATGACAATTAAATGAGTTAATATGTGGACAGAGCTCTGGACAGTGTCTGGGTCATGATGAGTGTTCAGCAAGTGACAGCTTTCACTTTACCGCTGGCATTTTCACCCACAAAATGCAGTGTCTCCCTGTTCCGGAGTCCCTAAGAGGAAAACCCCCATGGCATGGTTGCCCCTGCTGCAACTAAGAAGAAAGAGACTCACCAGGGAAATCTTTTTAATTTTTATTTTACATTGGAGTATAGTTGATTTACAATGTTGTGTTAGTTTCAGGTGTACAGCAAAGTAATTCAGTTATACACATACATGTATCCATTCTTTTTCAGATTCTTTTCCCATACAGGTTATTACAGAGTCTTGAGTAGAGTTCCCTGTGCTATACCTGTAGGTTCTTGTTAATGGGAAATCTTGACAAGGGGGTATTTTCACTTTTGACTCTACCTGAGTGGGTATCCTTTGAATTTCTTTTTTTTTAAAATAAATTTATTTGTTTGTTTGTTTTTATCTTTGGCTGTGTTGGGTCTTCGCTGCGCACAGGCTTTCTCTAGTTGCGGTGCACGAGCTTCTCCTTGTGGTGGCTTCTCTTGTTGTGCAGCAGGGGCTCTAGGTACACAAGTTTCAGTAGTTGTGGCTCACGGGCTCTAGAGTGCAGGCTCAGCAGTTGTGGTGCATGGGCTTAGCTGCTCCGTAGCACGTGGGATCTTCCTGGACCAGGGCTCGAACCCGTGTCCCCTGCATTGGCAGGTGGATTCTTAACCACTGAACCACCAGGGAAGCCCTGAATTTCAACAGCAAGACTGAGTCCATGTATTATTTATGGGATAACACACACACACACACACACACACACACACACACACACACACACACACAGCCTTTTCTCCACCATCGTGATGTGTACAGTTAGTTGACTCTGTTGGAGGGAGAAATGCCCTTCCTGCTCCGTTGAGTTTACTTTGCTCTGAATTTTTGTATCTGTGAGATTAAAGATGAGATTTTGATACAAATATGCTAAAAATGGCCAGTTATTTTACCAGCAAAATGGATTTATTCAGGAAGAGCAAAGTTCCTGAATTGCAATTCAGCACATGCAGTCTATGGGGAATCATATGTACGTCTGGAGAACAAGGGAGAAACCTTCTTTTATAAAGGAGAAGGGGGAATTGGAAGGGGCTGCTGTAAACAGAGTTCACTGAAGGAAACTGGGAGTTCAAAGTGCAGCGGCTTTTCATTGGCCGAGCTGTGACAGACTCATTGGCCAGGCAGTTGCTGGGCAAGAAGAAATTCTTCCTTCCTCCTGCTGAGCAGTAAAGTAGCAACCTTGTTTCTGTTGGAAATGCAAAGGTCCCTTTTTTCTTGTAGGTCTGCCATTAACATGGACTGATAGAGGTTGAGAGCTCCCCCTTCTGGCCTCCGGAATCCATTTTAAATGAGGTTTCTGTTTATTAATTTTCACAAGAGCTTGGGCCAATCTGCCCAGGATTCCAATCCCGACTTTGCAACTCAACAACTTCGGGGCCTTGGGCGAGTTATTTCATCTCTTTCTTGTTTGGCTCACTAGGAAGGAGGTGGCTAAGGGGATCTGAGAGACACAAATGGTTTGTGCCCTCGTATGTACAGAAACGTTTGCATATTTTTTCAAGAATTCAGTATATAGTATGAGCCCTACCCAAATCCCCAGAATATAGGAAATAACCATAAAAATAAAATGAATTATTTTTAAAACTGATAATAATCTAAAGACCGAAGACTTCCAAATTTATTCCCTTCTATCTCCAAGCTCATCTACAGCCCCACACACCTTGACCTCATTCCCAGCAGTTTATTCCCACACTGACCTTGCCCTAGCAAATGCCTTTAATTTTACTCATACCTTCTATTAGGGGCTTTCCGTGACTCTCGACTCTGAGGGTACAACAGTGGGAAAAACAAACTCAGACCCTGCCCCAGAACATTCCTTAATACACAGTAGGTGCTCAATAAATGTTTTTAGAATTAATAAAATGGTCTCTCTCTCTCTCTCCCTCTCTCTTTTTTTTAAGTCCAAACTGGCAGAATAAAAAGTTGACCACCCTATGTCTGACCTCCAATTTTGTCTTTGAAATTTGCTGTTTCGCAAGCTCCAAAGTGAGTTATAGGACAAAGTCCCAAAGCCAAGGTACTTTCCCAAATGGGTCCTGACCTATTTCCCCAGTCTCATCGCTGGGCTTCCCCCGACACAATGCTGCACCCTCTTCCCAGAACAAGGCGGATTCTCTCAGGCCTTTGCTACTTGTCCTTTAAAGCCCTGCTCCGACGTCACCTCCTCCAAGAAGACATCCTGGAACCCAGGCAGAGTCCATTTGTCTGGGTCTCTGGCGCAGGATTTAGTTGAATGTTGTCGACACATTAGCCAAATAGAAGTTATCTGCAGAGACAGGGTAAATGCTAACTCAGCTGACAGTGCTCTTCCCAGCCACCAGAGGGCGCTTTCGAAACACCAACCTGACTTCTTGGCTTAAAACTCCCACAGTGGCTCCCAGTTAGTTACTCTTAGCAGTTCAGATTCCTGCTGGTTCAAATCCTGGGTCAGCCACTTCCTCGTTCTGAAACGCTGAGCTAGAGACCACCTCTCCAGACCTCTGTTTCTCCATAGGGTCATCAGGTGGATTAAATACATTGTTTCTTATAAAGCTCTTGGAAGAATGTCTCCTAGGATGTTCTCAGTACAGTTAGCTGCTGCGTCACTCAGAGTCTAAGCGGGAAACAGCAAATCCAAACTGAGCGACTGGGGAGAGTTTAATAAAAAGATTATTTACTATTAGCCACACACACAAAAAGAAATATTGCCATTTGCAGCAAAATGAACGGGCCTAGAGAATATCATACTAAGTGAAGATAGAGACAGAAAATATTATATGATATCGCTTATATGTGGAATCCAAAAAAAATAATACAAATGAATCTATATACAAAACAGAAACAGAGTCACAGACATAGAAAACAAACTGATGGTTACCAAAGGGGAAAGGGAGGGGGAAGAGGGATAAATTAGGAATATGGGATTAACAGATACAGACTACTGTGTATACAACAGATAAGCAACAGGGATTTAGTGTATAGCACAGGGAACTATATTCAGTATATTGTAATAACCTATAATGGAAAAGAATCTAAAATACACATACACACACACAAAACGGAATCACTTTGCTGTATACCTGAAACTACACAATATTCTAAATCAACTATATTTCAATTAAAAAAATAAAAGACTATTTACAAAGATGGAGCAGTGAGCAGGGAAACCACAAGGGTGGTGCAGCACTTCAGGCCTAGAAAGATGGGAGCTTTGATTACCCCCAGGCCTGAAAGAACCCAGATGTGTGTGGACCTCCAGACAGGAGCTATGGCCTTGGGTGGAAAGACACAGTCAGCTGGAGGCAACCGCCGTATCAGGGAGGGAGTTGGGGAAATAAACACCCCTCCTTCCAATCTCTTGTCAGTGTCCCCACTGGCCAACCCAGACAGGAAACCAGAGGTCAAGAAAGCCCATGGTAGTCCATAGTGATCAGCCTCCCAAGGTTGGATCCTATTCCCAAGAGTATGACAGGGAAAGGTGGAGAGCAGACCTGAAAGAGCAAACAAAAAATATCCAGGTGGGCCTCCCTGGTGGCGCAGTGGTTGAGAGTCCGCCTGCCGATGCAGGGGATACGGGTTCGTGCCCCGGTCTGGGAGGATCCCATATGCCGCGGAGCGGCTGGGCCCGTGAGCCATGGCTGCTGAGCCTGCGCATCCGGAGCCTGTGCTCCGCAACGGGAGAGGCCACAACAGTGAGAGGCCCGCGTACCACAAAAAAAAAAAAAAAAAAAAAAAAAAATCCAGGGCTTCCCTGGTGGTGCAGGGGACACGGGTTCGTGCCCTGGTCCGGGAGGATCCCACATGCCTCGGAGCGGCTGGGCCCATGAGCCATGGCCGCTGAGCCTGCGCGTCCGGAGCCTGTGCTCTGGGACGGGAGAGGCCACAGCAGTGAGAGGTCCGCATACCGCCAAAAAAAAAAAAAAAATCCAGTATATCATCATCATCAATAGTAGTGATCTTTTTTTTTTGCCATACACGGGCCTCTCATTGTTGTGGCCTCTCCCGTCGTGGAGCACAGGCTCTGGACGCGCAGGCTCAGTGGCCATGGCTCACGGGCCCAGCCACTCCACGGCATGTGGGGTCTTCCCGGACCGGGGCACGAACCCGTGTCCCCTGCATCGGCAGGCAGACTCTCAACCACTGCGCCACCAGGGAAGCCCCAATAGTAGTGATCTTACTATTAAACTCCTCATCATGGTCTACGAGGGCCTTCAAGGTCTAGCCACCATCTTTCCACTGCATTACTCCTATCTCCCCTACTCCTTTCTGAAACCCAGAAATGGACCCAGAAGGGGTGCAAGGAAACCCTCTAAATGATGGTAAGTTTCTGATTCATGATAGGAATCTGGCCGGCACAGAGCTACACATGCGATAGCGTTGAGAGGGAAGTGTACTGGTGACATCGACTTTGAAATGCATCAGAAAAATCAGAGGGAGTGATGGATAGACAGAGAGGTGGAAAGACGGGTGGACGTGTGATAAAGCAAACAGCAGAGTAAAATGGCAATGGTCAAATCTAGGTGATGGGTACACGAGTGTTCACTGTGAAATTAGTTTAGCTTTTCTCTCTGTTTGAAAATTTTCATTAAAAAGGTTTGGGAAAGTGTAAAAATAAAAGTTAATGAGGGTGGCCTCAGCAAAGAAATTTGGGTTGAATTGGTTACAGGAGCCAAGAAAATAAGAATTTCTCTGGGACTTTCCACAGAAACCACAGCCACTTCCCTGCAGCATTCAGGAATGAATTATTATGACAACTGTCAAGTCTTGGATCAGACGGAAGTTCCCCCCCCCCCATAGAAACATGAGGGGAAGAGAGCGGAAGAGACAGAGTCCCACTTCTCAGGAATCCTCTGATGGGGACTTCCCTGGTGGTGCAGTGGTTAAGGATCCTCCTGCCAATGCAGGGGACACGGGTTCGAGACCTGGTCCGGGAAGATCCCACATGCCGCAGAGCAACTAAGCCCGTGTGCCACAACTACTGAGCCTGCCCTCTAGAGCCCGCGAGCCACAACTACTGAAGCCTGCGCGCCTAGAGCCCGTGCTCCGCAACAAGAGAAGCCACTGCAGTGCGAAGCCCGCACATCGCAACGAAGAGTAGCCCCCACTCGCTGCAACTAGAGAAAGCCCGCGCGCAGCAACGAAGACCCAACGCAGCCAAAAATAAATAAATAAATAAATAAATTAAATTAAAAAAAAAGAATAGATGTATGTATATGTATAAATGAATCACTTTGTTGTACTCCTGAAACTAACACAACACTGTTAATCAACTGTACTCCAATATAAACTAAAAAGTTTAAAGAAACATAAAAGTAAAAAATAAAAAAAACCCAACCAACCAGGACTTCCCCAGAGGTCCAGTGGTTAAGAGGCCATGCTTCCAATGCAGGGGTTGCGGTTCAATCCCTGGTCAGGGAACTAGGATCCCACATGCCATGCAGCCAAAACAAACAAACAAACAAAGTGAAATGAAAACAGCAACCAACCAACCAACAAAACACAATCAAAATAACAATCAAGCCAAATGAGGAGATATTGGTGAAAGGGGACAAACTTCTAGTTATAAGATGAACAAGTTCTGGGGGTTTAACAACATACAGTATGGTGACTACAGTTAATACTATGTATTGTTTACTTGAAAATCTCTAAGAGAGTAGATCTTAAATGTTCTTACCACCCACACACCCACACCCACACGGTAACTACAGGAGGTGATGGATGTGTTAATTAGCTTGATTGTGGCAATCATTTCACAATGTATATGTATGTCAAATCATCATTTTGTGCACCTTAAATGTATACAACTTTATTTGTCAGTTATACCTCAATAAAGCTGTGGAGAAAACCAATCAGTAGCTGTGGGAACAAAAAAAATGGGCTCTGAGGGCTGCTTGTAGTAGCAGCTAATGTGAGGCTGCCCAAAGTTTTTCTAAACCAGTGCCATCCAACAGAAATATAATGCGAGCCTCACATGTAATTCTACATTTTCTAGTAACCACATTAAAAAAAGGAAAAAGAAACAGGGGAGATTAATCATGCTTTAATCCAACATATCCAAAATATTATCATTTTAGAATGTGATCAACATAAAAATTATGAATGATTTAGTTTACATTCTTTTATTTTTCATACTAAGTCTTCAAAATGCAGTGTGTATTTTACATTGATAGCACACTTCTGTTGAGACCAGCCACATTTCAAGGGCTCAATTGCCACGTGGGGCTTAGTGGCTACCCTAGTGGACAGAGCAGATCTAGCCACATTAGCTAATTAGGATGTCTTCACAACAGCCCTATGAAGTAGGAATTGTTTCCATTTTATGGATGAGGAAACTGAGGCACAAAGAGATGAAGGGACTTGCCCAAAGTCACAGACTAGCAGAGGAGCAGGATTTTGGACCAGGCGATGGAGCTCCTGCCATGTAGAACCAAGATGGGCTCCTACACAGGTCACTTATTAGGGCTGGGTGAGTGACAGCCCACAGGAGCCCACTCCCCACTCACCAGAGGTCTCCGTAGGGAGAGAACAATCATGGTTCTTGAGACTCCTGAAGGGGAGACCCACAGGGGGACCCAAGCACAGGGGTGTGGTTGGGAATGCAGAGGCCTGGGAAAGGACTGGGTTATCTTGCCTCTTACCCGCCAGAGATTGCCAAGGAGTTAGGAAAATCCCCTTGTGCATCTCACTGCAGACTGGTGGCTGCAAATGCTACTGACTCTTTTTTTTTTTAAGTGTAATTGATTTACAATATTGTGTTGGTTTCAGGTGTACAGCAAAGTGATTCAGTTATACATATATATATGTATATATCTATATTTTTTCAATTCTTTTCCATTATGGTTTATTACAAGATATTGAAATAGTTCCCTGTGCTATACAGTAAATCCTTGTTGTTTATCTATTTTATGTTTAGTAGTGTGCATCTGTTAATCCCATACTCCCAATTTATCCCTTCCCCCCGCTTCCCTTTTGGTAACCATAAGTTTGTTTTCCATGTCTGTGAGTCTGTTTCTGTCTCATAAATCAGTTCTTTTGTGTCATAGTTTAGATTCCACATATAAGTGAAATCATATAATATTTGTCTCTCTCTGTCTGACTTCACTTCGTATAATAATTTCCATCCAATAAGGTCCATCCATGTTCCTGAAAATGGCATATTTCATTCCTTTTTATGGCTGAGTAATAGTTCACTGTATATGTATACCACATCTTCTTTATCCATTCATCTGTTAATGGACACTTAAGTTGCTTCCATGTCTTGGCATTACTGGAAATAATGATGCTGTGAACACTGGGGTGCATGTGTCTCTTTATCGTCAGATAAAGCAGAAAGTTGGAGCGAGTTCTCTGTGAAGCCCCAGACTGGGAGGAGGTGGGGCCTCTCATTAACGGCCCATCTGCTGTGCCAGCTCCAGAATAAGAACTCCAGTCTCCCTTGTCATAACCCTCCCTTTACAAACGGGGAAACTGAGGCTCAGAGAAGACACATGGCTTGTCCAAGATCACACAGGAAGGATATAAAGGATGCATCAGGAGGGATGGGAAAATCTCCTCCCACCCCCATCCCGTGGCCACCCGATTCCCTTTCCAGAAGCAAGAATATAGTGATTTCCTGAGATATTTTAGGCATATACAAGCATTCACACATGGATCTTTTTTTTTTCTTTTTTACACCATGGTGGCACCCAATTCTGCATCTTACTTTAATTTTTCACTTAAGATTCTCTTCAGGCTCTCTCCAGATTAATACATAGAGCTGTACCTCGTTTTTTTTTAAATGCCCTTAGAGCATCACACTGTCTGAATGTACTATAAGTAACTTAACCAGACCCCTTTTAATAAACACTTAGGTGATTCCTAGTTTTATTGCCATTACAAACACTACTGTAATTAATATCACTTGGGCAGACCTCATGTTGGCCATATGATCCATGCCTGTAAGATAAATTCCTAAGAGGAAAACTGCCAAGTCAAAAGTGATGTGCAGGGCTTCCCTGGTGGCGCAGTGGTTGAGAGTCCGCCTGCCGATGCAGGGGACACAGGTTTGTGCCCCGGTCCAGGAGGATCCCACATGCCACGGAGTGGCTGGGCCCGTGAACCATGGCTGCTGAGCCTGCGCTCCGCAACGGGAGAGGCCACAACAGTGAGAGGCCTGCGTACCGCCAAAAAAAAAAAAAAAAAAAGTGATGTGCATTTGTCATTTTGAAAAATATTTCCACACTGCCCTCCAAATTCCTCCCTGTCACTGGTTGACTGCCCGTTTCGCAAAAGGGCTTTTTGCTCTCTCTATATATTGTTCAAATGTTTTACAGCGAGGAGGTATTTGTGTATTACTTATGTAATTAAAATTAAATAAGCCCTTCATTTAAAACACAAACCTGGGAAGAAGAGAAACCAGCAAGGCCAGTTCGGGCAGAGCCTCCCCTGTGACAGGTCCCCTGTCACACCTGCCTTGTCCCCAACGAGCCCTGCCTCATGTTGAAATCCATTTCTCAAGCACAAACCAGGGACCTCAAAGATCAAACCTTGGAAAAAATACAGAAATGAGATTACATCATTTCCCTCTCTGTTCCTTTTGATGCAACTATATTCTCCTGCTCTTCATCTTCTTCCTCCTTCTCCTCCTTTTCCTTCTTTGTGACCTCTGTTATGGTGAGCATTACACTGAAAACATTTTTAAGCTATGTCCAGTTCAATAAAAGAACACTTAACTTATGCAGAATCTGGCATTTCTAACAAGGAACAGAAAAGAAAAGGAAAGAATAGCTAGGAGCTTCAAAGTGGAAATTGGAAGAGCAAAACAGTAATCTATTCTATTTTAAACACATCAATCTCTTCCTTTCCTTTCCCTTCCTGAGCACAAGCAAGTAGGTGTCTGGAAGAGGAGTTGGAGTAGGGGGGACACAGGGCCCAGAATAGGGCGTCAGGACCCAAATGTGGTGAGCAGGGCCTCCACCCCAGGGGCCAGGGATGCAGGCAGTGGCAGCCATAAGAGATTGGTTACTTCAAGGGGATTGAATAAATAAGTAAATATATTAAGGGCACTGGGAGCCAGATTTCTCACTGCTGGAGAAATGAGCTACAATTATGTAAAGGGAGAAAACAAGAATAAGCCCTGTAGTGCTGGGTTGGAACTGGAGTTATCAGTGTAAACTCATGACTTTCACTATAGAGAGACAGATGTAGAAACAAATACAGATGGAATATTACTCAGCCATAAAAAAGAATGAAAATAATGCCATTTGCAGCAACATGGGTGGACCTAGAGATTGTCATACCGAGTGAAGCAAGTCAAACAGAGAAAGACAAATATCATATGATATCACTTACATGTGGAATGTAAAAAAATGATACAAATGAAGTTATTTACCAAACAGAGATAGACTCACAGACAGAGACAACAAACCTGTGGTTACCAAAGGGGAAGTGGGGGTGGGGGTGGGAAGAGGGATAAATTAGAAGTTTGGGATTAAAATATACACACTACTATATATGGAATAGATAACCAGTAAGGACCTACTGTATAGCACAGGGAACTATATTCAATATCTTGTAATAACCTATAATGGAAAAGAATTTATAAAAGAATGTATATATATGTACATGAATCACTTTGCTGTACATGCTAAACTAATACAACATTGTGTCAACTGTATTTCAATAAAAATTAAAAAAAAAAAAGCCTAGGGGACTTCCCTGGTGGTCCAGTGGTTAAGACTCTGTACTTCCAATGCAGGGGCCGCAGGTTTGATCCCTGGTGGGGGAACTAAGATCCCACATGCCACACAGCATGGCCAAAAGATTTTTTTTTTTTCTTTTTTTTTGCGGTACGCGGGCCTCTCACTGTTGTGGCCTCTCCCGTTGCGGAGCACAGGCTCCAGGCGCGAAGGCTCAGCGGCCATGGCTCACGGGCCCAGCCGCTCTGCGGCATGTGGGATCTTCCCGGACCGGGGCACGAACCCGTGTCCCCTGCATCGACAGGCAGACTCTCAACCACTGCGCCACCAAGGAAGCCCCCAAAAGATTTTTTTAAAAAAGAAAAGAAAAGAAAAGCCTAGGCTTCTCATTAAAAGACTGGCAAATAAACCCATATCTGTATGTTTTAAGTTAAAAATTTTTTAAAAAGGAACATAGATGTAAATCTGTATCTACACACATACACACATACATTCCCTACCTCTGCCCACTCTGAGAGAGGCTGGGTACAATAAGAGCCAATAGCAATGACCACATGTAACTCCCAACTCTTGGTTTCTAAATGTCATTCTCCAGCAAAATAGCCCAGGGCTTCCCAGAGTAAAGGCTAATTCCAGGACTGGGACAGGGTAAGTACTAGGCGAGCCTGGCACATCTTATTGTGCCAGGAAGCAAAAAACTGTTTAAAGAATTATGGGATATATAAAAAAAACATAACTAATAAGGACCTACTGTACAGCACAGGGAACTCTACACAATACTCTATAATTGCCTATATGGGAAAAGAATCTAAAAAAGAGTGGATATATGTATAAGTATAACTGATTCACTTTGCTGCACACCTGAAACTAACACAACGTTGTAAATCAACTATACTCCAATAAAAAGTTTTTTAAAAAAATCACTTAACTTCTCCTAAAACAAACAAACAAACAAAAAAAGAATGACGGGGACAGGCGAAAATGACACAGGAGCCAGCTGGAAAGGGCTCCCACGGGTCAAACTGGAAACAACTGGAACATCAAAATAAACAATGACTGTAATAGGTTACAATCCCTGGACGCTATGAGTCTGTCCTGATATGACTAAATAAATGAATAAATCAAAAGTCTGACAAGGAACAGGGTATTTACATGAGCCCAAAAACTTCCCCAGAAAACACATTAATCACAAAGGGGAAAAGAGTAACTTTACAGCAGAGGAACCTGAAAGACACCACCTTAATGAGAACATCCTGATGGGATGTAAGATCCTAACACCACTTTTGTGACCCTCCTGCCAAAGATGCATGACCAGAATCTGATCATGAGAAGATATCAAATCCAGGGACATCCTACCCCAGAACTGGGCTGTAATGTTCACGAGAGTCACGAAGGTCAAGGAAAGAATGAAGAATTTTTCCAGACAAAGGAAGCAAAAGAGACATGACAACAAAATGCAATGCAAGAGTCTAGATCGGAACCTTTGCTGTGAAAGCCGTTATTGGGACAACTGGTGACACTTGAATGGAACATGAGGATTAGATGGTAGTAATTTTTTAATGCTAATACTTTTTATTTTTGAGGTTGTACTTTGGTTATGTAGGAGACAGTCCTGTTTGTGGGAAACACACTAAACATCCGTAGGTGACAGGGCATAATATTAGCAACTCATTATTACATGGCTTAGGAAAAATAGTTTCTTTGTACAGTACTTGCAACTTTTCTGTAACTCTGAGATCTTTCCAGAGAAAGAAGCATCATGAAACAAAACATATCCTTGCTTAAAAAGATAATAGCAGGTAAATCTACTATACTTCAATAAAATAAAATTTTTTAAAAGATAATAGCGGATGGACCTAGAGATTATCATACTAAATGAAGTAAGTCAGACAAAGACAAATATATGATATCACTTATATGTGTTATCTAAAAAATAATACAAATGAACTTCTTTACAAAACAGAAATAGACTCACATGGACTTCCCTGGTGGCGCAGTGGTTAAGAATCCGCCTGCCAATGCAGGGGACACGGGTTCAAGTCCTGGTCCGGGAAGATCCTACATGCTGTGGAGTAACTAAGCGTGTCCGCCACAACTACTGAGCCTGTGCTGTAGAGCCCGCAAGCCACAACTACTGAGCCCGCGTGCCACAACTACTGAAGCCCACGCACCTAGAGCCCGTGTTCCACAACGGAAGAGGCTACGACAATGAGAAGTCCGCTCACTGCAACGAAGAGTAGCCCCCGCTCGCCGCAACTAGAGAAAGCCTGCACGCAGCAACGAAGACCCAACGCAGCCAAAAATAAATAAAATAAACAAAATTTTTAAAAAAAGAATGTATGTATGTATGTGTATAACTGAGTCACTTTGCTGTACAGTAGAGACTGGCACAACATTGTAAATCAACTATACTTCAATAAAAAAATTTAAAAAAAAGAATGTATACCTGAAATGTTTTGTAAATCAACTTCTATTTTTTAAAAAGGTAATATCAAATATGGTTTTACAAATTGTTAACATAACACAGGAAAATAAATTCCAAGAGACACAGTAAAGAAACAGACCTCAAAAGCACTGGTGGAGACTTACTAAATTGATTTCCTGACCTACAATTTTTGTCCAGTCTTTTCACAAGCATAGTACAAGAGCAAACCATATATAGGTTGTATCATGCCCCAGGCGCCGTTCTAAGTACTTTATAGATACTGCTTAATCCTCACAACTATCTTATGAGGAAGGTAATTTTCATTCCCATCTTAAAGTTAAAGGAACTGAAGCCAAGAAAGGTTAAGTAATTTGTCCAAGGTCACATAGCCAGGAAAAGGTGGAGCTGGTTTAGAATTTCAGCCTGACTTCACAACACCTTGCAAAAGGAATATGATTATCCCTCATGTGACACATTGGGTAACCAAGGCTCAGAGAAACTAAATGGCCAGTCCATGGCTGGGCTGATTCTGAAAAGCAGAGACTAATCCCCAAGAACAGACTTGGAGAAATTATGTCAATGCTTAGATCCCAAACCAGGAACCACTGTTTGTTCATCACACTCAGTTATAAGAAGCAGCATTCCACTTTCTCCAACACTCAGTCTGTTGATCAAGAGCTTTGCTGTCCAACATGGATGCCACAAGCCACACGTGGCTGGTTAAATTTAATTCAAATTAAACAAAATTGAAACTTCAGTTTCTCACACTAACCACCTTTAAACATGTACTCATGAGCTCAGTTACCACACTGCACAGGCCATTTCCATGGTCACAGGAGGTTCTATTGGACAGGGTAGAATCTAGAGATTGCTTTGCAAGGGCTCAACAATTACTATTTCAAAAGGGGGGACTGGGATATTCTAGATATTCTTTAATTATATGCAAGAGCACATTCTATCAGATTTTTTCTTAAACACATTTAACTGTGTTTTCATTGAAGTGGCACTGTCAGATTTTTCATATAAACTAACAAGGCAGAAAAGAAAGCCCACAAATCCCAATTTGTGTTTCAGTCCATACCCGTGATACCTGATAGTGTTTGTAAACTCCTACCTTGTAGATTTCTAATCCACCGGCTTGAAAACCCAGATTTTGCTTCCGTATGTGGCATTCTGTGCCACGCAAGGTATGTATTGCCCTGAAGAATTACAGGTGGAGAGAGCAGAAAGCAAAGTGTCTGCAAATAACAGCAGCTACCAATTACTAAACGCTCTACCTGGCGAGGGCTCTTACAGACCTAATCTTCATCATTCTCACGCTACCACTAGGAAGCACATGTGATGATGCTCATTTTACAAATGAGACACGGTGGCTCACAGAGGTGAACTCACCTGCCCAAATCCACATAGGTAATAAATATAGAATATGAACTTAGATCTTTCCACCCCGAACTCCACATTCAGCTTTTTCCTGTGAGTGGATTTACCTAATCTAAAGCAAGACAAGGAGAGACACTGATTCCAGCCTAAAAAGAATTCTGGGGCTTCCCTGATGGCGCAGTGGTTGAGAGTCCGCCTGCCGATGCAGGGGACACGGGTTCGTGCCCCGGTCCGGGAAGATCCCACATGCCGCAGAGCGGCTGGGCCCATGAGCCATGGCCGCTGAGCCTGTGCTCCGCAACGGGAGAGGCCACAACAGTGAGAGGCCCGCGAACCGCAAAAAAAAAAAAAAAAAAAAAGAATTCTGACTCAGCCCACTGGAAAGTTCATCATGATATGGATCAAAGCAATTAGGATTACAGTAGACTAACAACTGAATTTATGCTGATGATAGGTCAGAGGGAGGGTGGAGAGTAGGAAAGAATAACAGGCATATGGGGGCAGATGAAAAGCCTTTAAAAAAGATTAAAGATAAAAGTGAGGGGAGGAAACACCCAGCTGGTTAAATTTTTTCCCAATCTGTTGCTGACACACCCTCTAACCTGACCCCAATGCTCACCAACATCACCACCGTCATGTGGATTGAAATTATAGGTCTTTTCCATTTTACCCACTAGAGTCCAGTGCTGTGATGGGAGACATTTTCACATACTGAAGTATGGGCAAGTCATTCTGGCTTATACATGACCTAACTTAAACTTTTTTTTTTTTTTTTGGCCACACTGTGTGGCTTGTGGGATCTTAGTCCCCCTAACAGGGATCAAACCTGGGACCTCGAGAGTGAAAGCACAGAGTTCTAACCACTGGACCACCAGGGAATTCCTAACCTAACTTAAATTATGCTAATTAGAACAGCCTGTTTTGTGGCCTATCAAAGATCCATTGTACATCTGCTTTAACCATGAAAGAAAAGAATGCATTTAAAAATCAAAATGGAGGGCTTCCCTGGTGGAGCAGTGGTTGAGAGTCTGCCTGCCGATGCGGGGGACACGGGTTCGTGCCCCGGTCCGGGAAGATCCCACATGCCACGGAGCGGCTGGGCCCGTGAGCCATGGCCGCTGGGCCTGCGCGTCCGGAGCCTGTGCTCCACAGCGGGAGCGACCACGACAGTGAGAGGCCCACATACCGCAAAAAAAAAAAAAAAAGTATTCCAAAAAGAGACAGTGGCCAGAACTCAGTCTGAACTCAACACAGCTGAAACACCAGGCAGTTGGGTTTTTAAGAACTGGGGTGGGGGGCTTCCCTGGTGGCGCAATGGTTAAGAGTTCACCTGCCAATACAGGGGACACGGGTTCAAGCCCTGGTCTGGGAGGATCCCGTATAACGTGGAGCAGCTAAGCCCATGCGCCACGGCTGCTGAGCCGGCGCTCTGGAGCCTGTGAGCCACAGCTGCTGAGCCTGCGTGCCACAGCTACTGACGCCCGTGCACCTAGAGCCCATGCTCCGCAGCAAGAGAAGCCACCATAATGAGAAGCCGCATATGAAGAGCACCACATAATGCACCGCAATGAAGAGTAGCCCCCGCCCGCCACAACGAGAAAGCCCATGCACAGCAACGAAGACCCAACACAGCCAAAAATAAATAAATTTAATAAATAAATTTAAAAAAATGAACTGGGGTGGGGGTTGAGGGGGTAGTAGGTCATCTGTTTGAGAATTGGCTTCACCCGAAGGAAAAGGAAACTTTCCTGCATCTTCTGGACAAGGGGTAGTTTCACAACTTGGAGAAAGGTCCCCAGAAACTGGGAGATAGAGGTGCTATCTCCTTTGATGTTTATATTTCAAAGAGATAGCTCCCAGGTCCTTGTGAAATACATTTCCTGGGTTGTAAAACTGGCAAGAGGCTTTTAAACAGATTTATATACATCTCAAAAGAGCAGAGAAAGAATTTACAATGACAAGTTTTCTAAAGTAAATGCTCTAAGAAACAGGAGGTCCCGGGCATCTGTGGTTAGGTCATCTGGATTCTGTAAGGGACCAGGGTGAGAGGGAGGCCAGTGCTTTAGAGGCAGGAACAAGTCTATCTAAAGTTTAGTTAAGCTGAGGGGAAAGTTACAGCCCTCTTGTTCATGCTCTATACGGCCGGTCTGCCTGTGTTCCAATTTGGACTCCGTTGCTTATTAGCTGGGTGACCCGAGGCAAGTTACTCAACCTCTCTGGACCTGGTTTCATCATCTTTATAAAAAGCAGATGATTAATACTTAACTCATAGGATGGTTGTGTAGATTAAATATGTTAATCCAAGTACAGCATTTAAACCAGTATCTGACACATAATAAATTTATACTTGCTGTGGGTTAAATTACTTTACCATTCTGAGCCTGTGTTTTCCCAATCATCCCATCTGAGAATTTAAATGGAAAATTAAGTGAAATGATGGGTGTAAACAACCTTAGCCCAAGCCTGTCATCTGGTAAGACTCTTTTAAATGACTAACATTCCCATAACTATAGTTACTATTACTGATACTGATATTGTTTGTTGCTCAGGCTCTTATTCCCTATTTTGTTACTATAATCACTATTTACTGTTATTTTATTATTAACTCACACTACTCCCTATTATGAATGGTAATATCAGCAGTATTACTTTTTTTTTTTTTTGGCCACGCCACGTGGCTTCCAGGATTGTATTTCCCAGACCAGGGATCAAACCCAGGCCACAGCAGTGAAAGCGGGGAGTCCTAACCACTGGACCACCAGTGAATTCCCAGTATTACTATTATTATCTCACCATTCTGTACACCTGGTTCCCCTCCATCAAGCAGTCCCGAAGCCTGCCAGGGTCTTCCCAAGCCAGGCTTTTCCTCCCTGGGTGCCCAAGCTTTCATCTGATTGGAGGAGATGGTGGTGGGACTCAGGCCCGAAGCCCCCAAGAGGAAGCAAAAACGGACAGCGGCACCGGCAAGCCCTCTGGACAGGTGGGACGCCGGGGCCAAGCCACTGAATGATTCTTTTCTTTTTTTTTTTAATCATTAAGCTAGGCTATATTTTTATATACAATTTTTAAAGGTTACTTTCCATTTACAGCTACTAAAAAAATATTGGCTATATTCCCCGTGTTGTACAATGATTCTTAAGAAACCAGATTGATGAGGGGCTTCCCTTGTGGCTCAGTGGTTAAGAATCTGCCTGCCAATGCAGGGGACATGGGTTCTAGCCCTGGTCTCGAAGATGTCACATGCTGCGGAGCAACTAAGTCCGTGCGCCACAACTACTGAGCCCACGTGCCACGACTACTTAAGCCCGCGCGCCTAGAGCCGGTGCTCCGCAACAAGAGAAGCCACCGCAGTGAGAAGCCCGTGCACCGCAGCGAAGAGTAGCCCCCGCTCGCCACAAGAGAAAGCCCGCGTACAGCAACGAAGACCCAACACAGCCAAAAATAAATTTAAAAAATAAATACATTTATTTAAAAGAAAAAAAAAACAGACGGCAAAGTTGGTGGGGCCTGAGGACCGCGTACAAACCTGTGAAACAAAGCTCCCCTCTGCTCCCAAACATTGCTAAGAGTACCATCCACCCCTCCACACTGCTCAATGGTCTCCCCCGGTCTCCCCCTCACCAGTGGGCTCACCCATAAGCACAGCTAAACCTCAGGAGGTGAAAAGTGTTCAAAACCAACGTCCCCCAGGGCTGCGACTCCGGATCTCAGTTTCTCCATTTCAGTCTTGGCCTTCCCACCCTAGCTCAGCTTCAGGAGGTAGAAATATCTCCGGTAGGTTGTACTGAGGTAGGTCAGCAATGAGGTAGAAATAACTCCTTTAAAACACTATACAAAGTAATTAAACTTTTATTGAAGCCTTATGTGCCAGACATTAACCACACTGAGGCATAAGGCACGGTCCCTGCCCTTGAGGAGCTCACAGTCTAGAAAAGAAGACAAAGAAGATGCCGAAAAAATGATTCCCACAAAGATTCAGGGGCAGGAGGCAGAGCCCTCAGACCCCATCTCTCCTATTCCAGGTTGACTGTGAGAAAGCGAATAAGAAGCTTATCACTGTCTCTCCCACCTTCCCTGGGACAGCTCGGACTTCCCTCTGACCTAGGCACCCGGAGAAGACCAGGGAGAGACAAACATGAGGGGGATACAGTTGCTGCCCTCAAAAAGCTGGAACACCCTGGCAGGATATATACAACGGTAACTTTCTGTCCCAAAGCCGCAAACCAGTGCAGCAAAAGCTAGGGAGAACAGGGGCTGGGCCAGCCCAGTCCAGTGGTGGAAGAGGGAGTAATGGGAAGGGAGGGTACCCATGGCCAAGGAAGTAGGGCAAGAGGTAGAGAAGTTCATAGTAAGGTGCCAGCAGCCACAGCCAACAGAAGAGCCACCCACCCCACCAAAGGAGCTGCAGAGCCTTTATTAGAGGCCTCATCTTTTGTGGGGTACTGCCCAATATTTCTACGGTCTTGGTGGCCACTAGCATCTCCAGCCGAGGTAGGTTCCTCCTCCTGGGAGGTCTGAGGTTCGACCTCTTCTGGAGAAGTCTGGCTGGTTGGGGCTGGGGTGGGTTCAGTGGTGGAAGTGGGGGACGGGGCTGGGGTGGGGTTGGTGGTGGAAGTGGGGGACGGGGCTGGGGCAGAAGTACTGACAGAGTTGGCTGCAGCCAGAGTGGTGGACGGAGGAGGGGGCAGCAGGACAAGGGGCGGGAATCGAGGGGAGAAATAGGTCTTGTTGCGGAGGTCCGAGTTACAGCGGGGCCCCAGGCAGCAGGAGCCGCTGAGCGTGAACCCTGGGCCTGTCGCCGAATCCCGGGTGCAGGACTCATCCTGGACGCAGCCCCGGACAGGCAAGGATACAGTCACATTAGCTGCAGGAGGGAGACACAGGTAGGTCCTTGGTTGGAGGGAGGGGGTAGGCACAGCCAGAATGAAACTTAGGGGCAAGACAAGAGCAAGAAGACCCAAAACAGGGGACAGAAGGACTCTGCATCCATTAATCCCAAAGTCTCAGTTAGGGCCCCACTTTGAGAAACACTGTCCCACTGTCTTTGGCACACGGTGGACCACATTTCCCACAGTACTTTGAGAGGAAAAATGTGTAGAATGAACTACAAGTCCCACAATGCCTTGGAAGAAAGGGTTGAACTGGGATACAACACCTCTCACACGAGGAGAGAGCAGAAGACCATGGCCTCCCTCTCTCTCCTCCCACCCCTCACACCACCCCCACCAAAATTCAGTCTTAGAGTCAGAATTACATCTGCCATAATACACCTGGCAGAGGATGGAATTTGAAGAACATCTCCCATGGTTCCCTGAAGCAGAGGCCAGGAGGCTGAACTACATCTCTCCTAATACTTTGGGACAAGTGGGGACACTAACCCTTGACTTTTAAGGAGTCAGAACTACACTACCCACGATGCCTGGGCAGAGAAGCTTGGAGGCTTAAATACATTTCCCATTGCACATCCTCCCATTCTGCACCTGGCAGGCCTCTATGAAAATTGTATTTCCCCCAAAACTCTAGGACAAAAGCATTCCTATTCCCGTGCTATACTGGGAATAGGACTGCATTTCTCATGATGCTCTAGGACAAGCCACGAACTTAGGCCTTCAGTTCCCAGAATGCGCTGAGGTGGGGGAACCCTTTGGGTAAAGAGCTACCTACCACCCATGAGGCCTCAGAAAGGCTACCACAACCCGTGAAGGCCCGGTGCTTCGAGCTCGCTCACCTGCCGTCAAGGTGACGTTGCCGTCGAAACAGCCCTTGTAGAAGTGGTCGCTGGCGTTGTAGCACCTCACGACGGGCGGCGCCGTACCCTGGCACTCCTTGCGGGTCAGCCCCACGCAGCTGTAGCACTCGGCCCGGTTAGGCTCGTAGTCACTCTCATTGCCTGCGAGGGGGGCGGGGAGGAAGGAAGGAGTCGAGAGGGTTCTGGAAGCGCAGCCCTGCTCCGCGTACCTCCAGCCCACGTCTCCGCCCCTCGACGGACACTCAGCTCAGCCTCTAACCCCGCCGCAGGGCGTGGCCCCGCCCCCAGCCCCTACGGAGTTCTCCCGCCTTCCCCTGTGACCGCCCCTAGCCGGTCAGCCGCTCCGCCCCTGGGCCTGCGGCCCCGCCCCCACTGACCTGCGGGGATGAGCGCTCGCGAGGTGAGGTTGAGCTTCGCGTTGCAGAGGTCCTGGGAGCACTGCTGCAGCTGGATGAAGGCCAGAATCCCGTAAAGGTCCAGTCCGCGGTCATTCTTGCCGGGGAGTCCCGAGCCGCAGCCCCGCACTGCCACCGAGAATTGCCCGTGGACTGCGGAGAGGGGAGGGGGCGGGGTCAGAGGGGCGGGGCCTGGAATAGACCGGCACCGGAGGATAGGCCAGGGTGGGAGGGCGAGGGCCTCAGAAAGAGCCGATCCGAGGGGAAAGAACAACAGACCGAGGGGCGGAACCTGAAAGAGCGGAGTCTGAGGGGACAGACAGGCTGATAGACACTGGACACAATCGACAGGGGAGAACCAAGGGTGGAGCTAAGACGGGGCACGACCATAGGGAGTCGGAACCGCAGAAAGCAGCATCAGAAGGAACTGAGACCGACAAAAAAGGCACAGGATCAGAGATGGATGGGGGCTCCTAGGAGCTGTGGCCGCAGACAGGGGCGGGTCAGAGGGGCGGAGCCTCAGCCTAGGGATTTTAGGAGAAGACCTCTAGAGGGATCTCCATCACCAAGGGCCCCACTGGATGGGGGAGGCTGGGGTGGAGAGGATTCTGGCAGGGACAGAAGTGGGTAGGGAGATCTCAGTGGTCCAGGGGAAATGGATAGGGTGTGCCCTTGAAGGAGACGAGGTCCCAGGTCTGGGCTCTCCCAGTTCACCCCACCCATGCGCAACTCTCCGTCCTCGTCCCTCTAAGCCCTAATGACGTGGTTGTGTTGAAGGGCCCACGCCAGGCTGAAAGGGAAGGATGGGACTGCGTTCAAGGGGGTGTGGCCAAGTTCAGAGGGAGGGGCGGGACTATAAGGAGGCGGGGCCCAGATGGAGGAGCGTAAAGGAGTACACAAGGACCCGGAGGCCCCACTCACTAGTCTCCACCGCCCCTACGGCCTCTGTGCAGACGTCCACTTCTGGCGCGCACTTCACCGTCTTAGTGTTCTGTGGAGAGCATCCGTCATCGGCTTTCTGCACGCAGCTGTAACACTCCAGGGCCTGCGCTCCTGGGGGTACAGAGGCAGGTAGAACTGAGCTATCCCTACTGAAGCCTCCTCCCCCAAAGGAGAAATAGTCCTTCCCACTCCCTCTGTCCCTGTGCAATCCTATTGCACACCCTTTTCCAGGGCTGGGTAAGGAAAACCTTGCCACAAGTCTGAGGCCAGGAGATACATTGTGTCCCTTTCCTTCAAACGTCCTATGCTTGCAGTGGGAGCATCTTTCCCACAGCCCTTTATGCCCAAGGTGGGGGATCCCTGCCATAGACGGGGGGGGGGGGGAACTCCTTCCTACAGTTCTCCACTCAGGATGGGAGAATTTTACCCACAGTCAAGTCAGCTCGGTGAGGGATCCCTTCCCACAGCCCCCCGTCTGCTTAGGATGGAAGAAATTCTCCCACAGTCCCCTCTGCCCAGGGTAGGGAATCTTCCCGCAGCCCACCCCCTCCCCCGACCCCTCTGCCCAGGGTGGGAGATCCTTCCCACAAGCCCGCTCTGTATGGGGTGGGGGAACCCTCCCTAGAGCTCCCACTCTATCCCCTCTGCCCCCTTCCGGCAGCAGACTCACCTTCTAGAAGCAGCAGCGGAGGCAGCAGCAGCAGCCAGCCCGTTGTCCAGATCGCTACCCGGGAGCCTGCTTTCCTGGCGGGGTCCATGGTTCCGTCCTGCTCTCTCGGCTTCCACTGTAGGTGTGCCGCCTCCCAACCCGGGCCCTCTTACGTGAGCCCAGGATGAGTAACCTCCCCCCAGGCAACCCTGGCCTTGCCCAACCGGGCCAAATCAGCCTCCGCTGTGGGGCGCGACACCCGCCCCGGGTGCGTCACCCACCACTGCCAAGGAGTGAAAGGGCAGGAGTCAAGTTGCCCTGGCAGTTCCCAGAAGAAAGTCTGTGTGTTTGTGGCGGTGGGGAGAGGATATAAGGCTCACAGAGAGGGTCTACTCAACGTTCAACATTCAACACAGTAAATGTTGAATGAGTTCAGGGTTTGAGCTGGGTGATGCTGGAGACTAAACAGAACCAGTGCTGGTCCTCACAGAGCTCACAGTCTGATGGGGGAGACAGATATTAATCAAATAATCATACAGATTGTTACTTACAGCGAGGACAACGAAGGAAGAAGTGTAGGGAGCTACAAGGAGGTGTGGCGTCTAAAAGTGGGGGCTGGTCAGTGAAGCGTCCCTGAGGATGTCAATCATCCAGGTGCCTTACGATCTTAAAGACTTGGAGGTTCAGCCAGTGAAGCAGGTAGGGATGGGGGCAGAGCACATTGCAAGGCAGAGGGTCAGCACGTGCAGAGACCTCGGCTGGAAGCAGCATGGACCCTTCGAAGACAGAGAGGAGAGCAGTGTACCTGGAGCTGCTGTACCTGGAGCTCAGAAAGTGAGGGGAGTGAGGGGGAAACTGAGGCAAAAGGGGCCATTCCAGGCCCTGAGGAGAGGTTTGAATTAATTCCGAGAAAGATGGAGAATGTTTCACGGGGTCTAAATCAGCTCCGAGACACAATCAGATTTGCTTTTTAAACTATCAATCTGGCAAACGATGCAAAAACTTATCAAGAAATGAATTCACGGGCTTCCCTGGTGGCGCAGTGGTTGAGAGTCCGCCTGCCGATGCAGGTGATACGGGTTCGTGCCCCAGTCCGGGAAGATCCCACATGCCGCGGAGCGGCTGGGCCCGTGAGCCATGGCCGCTGAGCCTGCGCGTCCGGAGCCTGTGCTCCGCAACGGGAGAGGCCACAACAGTGAGAGGCCGTGTACCGCAAAAAAAAAAAAAAAAAAAAAAAAAAGAAATGAATTCACTAATCCCAGGGAATTATGCAGCAATGAAAACGGGCCAACTACTGGCCTGGGTGCCAACGTGAGTCTCAAAAACTTTATGTTGGGAGTTCCCTGACAGTCCAGTGGTTAGGACTTTGCCTTCCAATGCAAGGGGTTCAGGTTCAATCCCTGGTTGGGGAGCTAAGATCCCACATGCCTCGCGACTAAAAAACAAACAAACAAACAAAAAACTGAAATATAAAACAGAAGCAATACTGTAACAAATTCAATAAAGACTTTAAAAATGGTCCACATCAAAAAAAAATCTTTAAAAAACCCCCAACTTTATGTTGAGCTCAAAAAGCCTTAAACAAATAGAAGATACCATGTGACTCCATTTCTATGAAGTTCTAGAACAGGCAAAGCTAATCAGTGGTGATAGAAATCAAAATAGGGGTTACTTTGGGGAGGGCATTGCCCCAAAGGAGTAATAGTAAGGAACCCCTACTATCTTCATCTGGGTGATAGTTACACATGTAACTACAAACATGTTAAGAATCAACGGGCTGTACGCTGTACATTTTACATTTATGCACTTCACTGAATGTACACTATTCTTACCAAAAGAAAAGGGCGGGGGAGGAGTGCCATTGTGGCCTCAGTAAAAAAGGAAAAGAATAGAAGGGGCAAGAGAAGGCCAGGAGACCAGGGAGGGAGCAGGGTTGTCTCCCAGGTAAGAGAACAACAGCCTCTGATGGCTGGGAGTTGGCTGGCGGCTCACAGCGATGTCTGGGTGCTGTTACACCCCTGCACCAACACATATGGGGCCACACTGTGACCGCGATGGAGTGAGACACAATCAGGACCACTGCCTTCTATGTCTGAACACAGGAACAAACAAGAACACTGTGCAAACCACAGAATGACTAAGCATCCACATATATCAGCTAATATAAGTGATTGCTTGTATTGGGTTGGCCAAAAAGTTCGTTTGGGTTTTTCTGTAAGAGGTTACAAAAATCCGAATGAACTTTTGGGCCAACCCAATATTATGTATTATTTATATTATATTATTATTTAAACTACAGCTTTAACCTTGCTTTGTTTCTCCTGACTCATAGATAAGATTTACCTATGGCAGGAAAAATAGCGGCTGTGTTCACAAAGATTTTATCTGTTCTCCGGACCCCATGGGGCACCCCCATTGCCAACAATGACTAGCACCTCAGTCACCTAGGTTGGGTTGCTTGTCATCATGCTGAAGCTCAGAGAGAGAAAGTGAGTGGCTGTGAAGTCATTCAACACTTCCCCCTACCTCCCTGCCTCCCAGACTTGGAATCCCAGCCTCACTTATGGTTTGCTGTGTGACCCCACTTAAGTGTCTTCACCTCTCTGAGCCTCTGAGGTGTCTGTTTGATAATAAAGGAAGGAGAGTCTTTCATGGTGGAGTGAGGTAGTGGACAAAGTATTAAGTCTGGAGTCAGACAGACTGAAATTTTACTCCTGCCTCTGCCATCCTCTTGCTGTGTGACCTCAAGCAACTCCATCTCCCTCTCTGAACTTCAGCTGCCTCCTTTGCCAAACAGGTCTGAAACTCCCTGTCTCCAGAGGGATGGAGTGAGGCAGGGTAACAATTCTATTATTATTGTGCACCCAGGAGCAGGAGGCCCTGCAGGTCCCAGCTGTGTGGGAGAGTTTCAGGGAGGAACCCCAACTGGCCAGACCAGAAGATCTGGTGTCTTGGGAGGGAGTGGGACCCAGGGTGGAGAGTCTCCTCTTGCTCAGGCCTGCCGAATCCCGGGTGCTGACACCACCCCCCCACCCCCCCACCGCCACAACCTGGCCCAGGACCAGAGAGCAGAGGGAGGTTTAAATACCGGACCTCAACTTACACCTACTCTGTGACTCCCCCCAGCTCCCCTCCACAGGGGTCACTGCAAAGAGGTTTAGAATTGGTTCTCCAGAGAGATGAACAGAGGGGTCAGTGTGGTGGCACCAAGTCCCCAGCCCTGGAGTTCATGCCAGGGCCTCAGACAAGCCTGGGGCCATCTCCACTATGGGTTTCGTGTCCACTGGGGAAGGGCAGGCTCTGAGCCCCGTGATGTTCCCAGCCTGCCTCTGACCCACTCCTTCTGGGATGTGCTGTCTGGGATGTGTCAGAGAAGGGGTGGGGTCAGGGCCCGGGCTGGCTACATAATTTGCGGGGCTCAGTGCAAAATGAAAATATGGAGACCTGGTTCAAAAGGCAGGAAGGGGGCTTCCCTGGTGGCGCAGTGGATGAGAGTCCGCCTGCCGATGCAGGAGACACGGGTTCGTGCCCCGGTCCGGGAAGATCCCACATGCAGCGGAGCGGCTGGGCCCGTGAGCCATGGCCGCTGAGCCTGCGCGTCCGGAGCCTGTGCTCCGCAACGGGAGAGGCCACAACAGTGAGAGGCCTGCGTACCGCAAAAAAAAAAAAAAAAAAAAAAGGCAGGAAGGAGTGTCATGAAATGTACTAAAGTAGAAATGCTCTTTTCCTTTCTTCCTGCATCTCTCTCGACCCCATACGGTGTCTAATGTTACGTTCCCTCGGGCACAGGGATACTGGTGGGGCAAGCACAGACCCTTACAGGTGTCTAGAGACCCTGCCCCACAACTAAAGCAAACTGGTTGCTGGGTTCCCCTTCCACCAGCCGCCCGCCACCGTGCCCCACCTGAGAAGCCAAGAGGCACAAGTGCCTGGATTTCCCGTGAGCACTCAGGCCCCTGTCGGGGCTGGAGGATGGCAGAAGTCACAGGGCAGAGGCAGGGAGGGGAAGGCAGACAGAACCTATTCCGGGGAGGTGGGAGATGGCAGGTGTGGGACCTCATTTGAGCTGAGGCTCCAGTCCCCCAGCTCAAGCTCCACACCCTTCAGACTTCACTTCCAAAACACAAATTCAAATACAAAATTAAGAATTTCCAGATGGCAATCACAGATGATTAAAGCCAAGAGGGCTCTTCTGAACATGGGACCTGTCAACTGCCCTAGTCACATGCCCATGTGGCCCCAGTAAGGGGACCGTTTGCAGAGGGGCTGAGGGAGGAAATGATCCAAGAATCCAGATGTCTCACACCTGGAGGGTGAGGCCAAGGGACACTTCGGGTCCCCAAGGGCCTGGGGGTTGGAGTGTTTGCATTCCGGGGTTTCAGGAGCACATCTGGATCCTTAAGGAATCCTGGGATGGGACACCCAGGTCCTAAAGAGATGGGAACCAGAGGGACTGAATGCCTAGTTCCAGAGAGGTTTAAGGGAGGAAATGACCTGTACCACACAGTGACAGCCTAGAGTGGTCAGGGAGTGGTCCTGTAGTTGGGGAGCTCAGGGGACTGCGGAAGCCCACCAGGGATCAGGGAGAGCTTCCTGAAGGAGGGGACACCTTAGGTGAGATGTAAATGATGAAAAGTTCTATGCCTGTCATTCACCATCACCCCATCCTCAGCGTCTTTCTTATCAATTTATTCCCTCAACAACTAGTTTGCCTACAGGCCATTTGCTGTGTGCCAAGGACTCAGTAGTGATGGAAATAGCCCAACCCCTGCCTCCCGGGGCTCCCGCCCAGCACGGGAAACACACCCATCAAACACACGGATGACCCAGAGTAGTCAAAGCCGTGATGGGGAAGGAGCAGGCAGAGTGATCAGGGCTGGGATGCGAAGCCCAGAGGGAGCATCTGACTCAGCCAGGAGAATCAGGGAAGGCTTCCTGGAGAAGGAAACATCTGAGCTATGACCTAAATGATGAGTAGGGTGCAGTGGGTAAAGGTGACTTAGCAAAGGGAACATTACATAAAGACCGACAGGTGAAAGGATAGTTTGTTTGTTTTTTTTCTTCACTTTCATGGGATGAAACGTGCCCTCTGGTGCTGGGGACACAGCCATGACCAGGACAGCCCTGCCTCTGCCCTCATGGAGCTCCCAGTCCGTCAGGACATAGATCCATCACCAGTGATGACCCACGATGTTCAGGAATGGGACAGGAGGGCTCAAAGGGGGGGTACTTGATCCAGCTGAGGGAGTCAGGAAGGGCTTCCTGAAGGAGGGGACATCCCAATTAAGACGCGAAGAATAAGGAGCTAGGTGGTTAAGGGAAGGGCAGAGGGAATAACATATGTCATGGCCTGGAGGGCAGGAGCCTAGGAGTTCCTAGAAATTGCCAATAGCCCAGTCAGGTCCAAAAGGGTGGAAGCAGGCGGGCCCACAAACTGAAAAAACAAAATTGCCACAAGACTAAAGGACGCATGCCTCCCCACACCCCCGCCCCTCCCAGCCATGACCTTGGGGTTGAAGGTCTCCATTCCTAAAGGGTAGAACAGCTAAAGGATGCATGGTCTCCGAAGTACCCGTAACTCAGATGTCCTGCCTAGGGGTCGAGGGGCCCCGTACGCCTGTGCTGGGAACCTCAGCAGTAACCACTGTTTTTCCTCCAAGTTTAATTCGGTATCACAGGAGCACCAATAAATAGTTCCTTCCCGCCCCCGTAACCTTCCTCCCACCCGGGGCAGAGCCTCAGCGGCTGGCTTCCCGTCCGGGGAAGACACCTACAGCCCAGAACTGCGCAGCTCAGACCTGCCGTGCCCCCGAGCCCACAAAATTCCCGGGAGAGTTCCAAAGGGGCTGGCCCAGGATTTCCAGCAGTGGGCGTGGCTTCGAGGCAGCGCGTGCGGGGCAGAGCCTCGCTGGGAAGTCCCCCTGAGAGCGTCTGTTCACTCAGGGGGCGTGGTTCTCGTCCGCCGCTGTCACGATGACGTCCATCCAGATGCGCATGGCTTCTGGGCTTGGCGCCACCATGTAGAAAAGGCGTTCGTAGGTTTTGACACAGAACGTTAGGCGAGGGTTCGGGCTCTGGAATAAGCAGAATAGAGATGGTTATGAGTCCACCCTAGTTGGAATCCCAGCCTTGCTATTGATAGGCTTTGTGGGGTTGGGCAAGTTATTTAGGCTCCCTGAATGTTTCCCCATCTGTCTTCCTAAATGATGCTACCTACTTCGTTGGGTTATGAGGATTAAATGAATTAACACAGGGAGGCGCTTAGAATTATGGGAGCAAGAGGAATTCAAAAAGAGGACGGACCCATGTCCCAATCCCCCAGCCTACCTTCTCCTATATTAGAAATACAGACATTCAAATTTCCCCTCTCCCCAAAATCTAGGTTCCCCCTGGTTTGTAACTGGGAAAAACCTAGTGTCTACAACCTATTTATTGAGTACCTATTTGCCAACCCTGAATTAGGTAAATCCTTTATGTCCATTATCTGCTTCTAACCTTCTCAACTCTGAAGAAATGGGCTGAAGAGTGCCGATTCTGCAGGTGAGAAAACTAAGGCTGGAGAACCGAAGTCACTTTCCTGACGTCCCACAGCTCAGATTCCAGCTTAAGCTCTAAAAAGCCACAGTTGCTCTCCAGAGCTTTCTAAACATTGTATCAGTTTCTGGCACTGCACGTTTATTTTTATAAAAGTTCCAATTCCTGCGTTCTCTGGGGAAAAATAAATATGATATGACACCATGGGGCCCCTCACCATTTGACAATGATGGGCAGATGCTAACGAATGATCGCCTCCTTTAGATGCTCCCAGGCTGCCTCAGTCCTCACCCTGCCCAATTCAGACATTTATTCTCAACTTGGCATCTGCGTTTGCCAAATTTCTGCTCTAAAACTTTTGTTCCAAGAAAAATATCAGTGGGCTGAGAGCCAGAGACTAAGCTCTTAATTTTTGGTCCCTGCAGTGAAACGATCTGTTGGTTTCCTGTGCTGGATGGAGTACCACTGGATGGAGTAGGGGCTGTGGGTGGCCTTTCCCAGGGATAAGATCAGGCTTGACAGCTGGGGCTCCAACCAGGAGGGCAGAGCGGCACCAAGCAGGGGCTTCACCTTGAAGGCACAGCGTAAGTGGTCGTAGTAGACTTCCTCAATGGCCTGGAAGTAGATGACGCCTTTGAGCTTGGTCTCTTCTTTGTCTGATGGAGGGAGGTGAGGGAGAAACAGAGCCAGTGAGAGGTGTGTATGGTGGGGGAAGCAGGGGAGTCACTGGGCCCAAGTCCCGAGACTGGGGTTGGGGTGAGGAACATGGTGACAGAGTCTGTAGGTCCCTAAAGTACTGTGGTTGGGAGGTGAGTGCATGTTGATGGGAGACTAGGTGGGAGACTGGTGTGGTGACTGGACAAGACCGGAGAATGAGGTCTGGGGAGTTGGAATCCTAGGTGCCCTAGTGCCTTGGCCCCTGAGAAGGGCAGGGACTCAAGGAGAGATTCAGCATCATTGATTCTCCTAGAGAGGAAGGAGGAGGGGCCTGGAACCCTAGATTTGGGGGCTGGGCACTGACAATGCTCCTCTAGGGTATCTTAGGAAAATGGGGTCTGGGGAGCCAGAGTGGTACAAAACTGTTACCCATGTTACTGAGGAGGGCTGGGTCACTAAAGGGGAAAGGGGCTGGGGATCCAGACTCGTGGGCCTAAGAGAGAAGGGGGCTGAGGGTGGGACTCCTAGGTTTCTGGGGTGAAAGTCTGTTGTGGTTTTTTCTAGGGTCCTGGGGGCCCGGGTCCCAAGGCAGCCAGGGTGGGCTTACCCGTGTAGTAGGCCAGGCGGCGGGCCTGGCGGTCAAAGCAGAACCACCGCTTCTTCCAGGTCTTGATGCGGCCTCCCATCTTCACCAGGGGTCCGTGGCAGTAGCCCCCGGACACCCGTATGTGCGGGCAGCTCGCCGGGTTGTGGCCCCAGCCTTCCAGGTGTTGCCGGAGATCCAAGACCGGAGGGCCAGGAGGGCGGGATGGGGCTGTGGGCGGGGCCTGGGAAAGCAAGAGAAGGGGGCAGTGACTTCATGGGGGCGGGGCCAGGTCCTGCAGCCTGGATGCCCCTGAGGGGTGCTGGTCAGAGTAGCTCAAGTATAAGGCCCGGCACAGCCTTTCATTAACAATGAGGATCAAGATAATATTTCCAACAGCTAAAGTGATTAACTGACACTCTTCCCGGGGCTTTACCAGCATCCATTCCTTGACTCCCCACGGCCACCCTTGGGTCAGGGCTACTAGGAGCCCCATTTTTCAGATGAGCACACTGAAGTACAGAGAGAGAAAATAATCCACCCGAGGTCACACAGAGCTTCTAAGTGGCAGAGCTGGGTGGCAAACTCAGGTCTTCCTGACCCTAGTGCTTACCCTGAAACACCTGAGATGTGTTAGAGAAGTGATGGACCCCGGTGGGACCCTCATCTACTGTCTCTGTAAAACAGGGACCAGACAGTGAGTGATCAATAAATGAGAGCACTGTTTCCATTATTATTATTATTGTTATTGATATTACTCTTGTTGTGATGAAATTACTGATTATTACCTGTGCTAACAAAACATTTTATAGGTATAATCTCTGTGTCCCCTCAAACCCTCTTCAAGGGGTAAGTACATCATTGTCCCCATTTTACAGATGTGGAAACCAAGACTCCAAGAGGTTAAGTCACTAGGCCCAAGTCACACAGCCAGAGCTGACGAGCCAGGACTCCCCAGGCAGAGTGTCATCTCAGGAGGCCATAAAGGGGAGAAGAATGAAGGTGATCAAAGTGTCTACTGTTACAAGGCCTCGCCTGATCACACCTATGCTTCCCAAATGATCCCTGCAAAGAACAGTATGACCCCCGTGGTCAAACTGAGGCCTCAGACTTCAGCATGCAAGGGGACCCCCTAGGGATTTTGTTAAAATGCAGCCTGGGATTCAGTCATTCCGGGGTGGGGGTCTGGGGTGAGGGTGAGGTTCTGCACGTCTAACAAGCTCCCAGGGAACAGGGGTGCCAATGCTGCTGGTCCATAGACCACACTCTGAGTATCAAGGGCTGAAAACACTGAAGCAAGGCCAAAGCAAGAATGGATGAGAAACAGAGGTGAGACTCATTGGATGGAGACAGGGGAGAATGAGGAGGAGGGGAAATGGGGAGGAGCTGGGGAATGCACAGGAGGGGAAGGGGTGCTTAAAAGGGCACCCACTGGGTCATCTCACCAAATCCACGCGGTAACACTACTGATCACCACGTATGGAAGGTCCCACTCTGTGGCCGGCACTGTGCCAAGTGATCACCTTGTTGCCTCTCCAAAACAACCCATTATTGCCCCCATTTGACAGACGAGGAAACTGAGACTTCTAGAGAGGAAGTGACTCACCAAGGTCAACCAGGTAGGATGTGGTGGAGCCGGGCCCCAATCCAGGACAGCAGGGATGGGCTTGGGACTGTCAGCTCCCCCACTGCCCACCCGTGTCACCTCCATGGAACGCCTGCCCCTCTCGGAGCCTCAGTTTCCCTACACTGAAACTCAGCGGTTATCATAGCACCCTCCACATGGGGCCGTTTCATGGATGAGCTCGCTGCTGTCAGGCTCCCTGACCTGGTGATTCCACTTCCAGGTGCGAATCCCGGAGACACACTTGCTCACGGGCACAAGAAGGCAGCTTGAGCTGTAAGGGGGTGGGGTGGGGGGGACAGTGCAGTCAACAGGGAACCGTTTAATAGATGATGATGCTACACAGCAGGAGGGCTTCATTTTTAATGAGGCAGAGCTTATGCCTGACAACCAGGAGGCTCCACTGCCCTTCCCAATTTATTCCCGAACTCTTATCAGCATCTGACGTGCTACTTATCTTACTTATTGATGCTGCTTTTTGTCTCTCTCCCCTTCTAAACACCAGCTTCTCCAAGGGCAGAGATTGTCACTTTGGTCACTGCTATATAATCCAGGGCCTACCACACAGTAGGTCCTCTGTAAATACTGGGTTGAAATGAATAAGAAAAGGCCAAATGGTTGAGAGAACCAAAAGCAGGTTGGGAATGATGTGCTCGATTACAAGGAAAATAAATTCACCAAATATGGTTTGATCGGTGTATGTAGGAAAGTATTAAAAAAAAGATTTGAACGCTTCTCTGCGATAGAAAACACCTGCACTTCCGGAGGTAAGCTGAGGGGAACTTCACTTTCCCCAATTCTGAAGTGTTTGTTATAACAAAAAGTATTCATGTTCTTAGTGTAGGTAGAAATAAAATTTTAATAAGGAGCTGTCAGCTAAATCCAGAGTGTGAGAAATTCTACAGGATAAGTGACTTTTCCCACAAGTTAATGGCATTTTTTAAAGCAGGAAGGGAGGACTCTATCTCAGGGATTTAAAAGACATTTTAACTAAATGCAGGGTGCATGCTTTGTTTGGATCCAGATTCAAATAACCAGCTATAAAAAGACATTTTGGAGACAATTAGGGAAATGTGAATACGGATCATGTATCAGAAAGTTGCAGAATTATTAATAATCTCATAAACTATGACAGTGGAATTTTTGTTATGTTAAAAAAAACTTATCTATTGGAGATACATAGTGAGATATGGATGAAATGGTACAATGTCTGGAATCTGCTTTAAAATATTCCACTGCAGAGTGGGAATTAGGTGAGGATTCAGTACAACAAAGTTGGTAGGTAAAACAAGATTCAATATTGATGATCACTAGAGCTGCATGGTGGGTGGGTACATGGAGGTTTATTACCTTTGAATATGCTTGAATATTTCTATAACCAGAAGTTTTTTAAAAGAATCAAATAAATAAAACAAAAATTCAAGTAATATTTCAAAGCCCCAGCACGTGGTTACCCTCATTCTGCAGCACCTGCTGACTCTCTGACACCGGCACCCACTTACAGAAGAGGGAACCCAGGCACAGAGCATGGAGCCTGTCCCCCGAGGAACTAGGCCTTTCGAGTTCCCCTTCCGCTTGCCAAGCCCAGGATACTTTCCTGAGCCGTTGGAGGAGCCGATAGGGTGAGATAAGACAGGGCAGAGGCCAGGGGGGCAAGACAGACCAGGGGAGTAGTGGTGGGGGAGGGTTAGGGGCGGGACTGACCATGATGGCAGGTACAGGCGGGTCTGAGGCACCTTCCGTGCTCCTTCTTGTCCCTTCCTGTGAGTGCAGAAAGAAAGCATCAACGGGAATGCTAACCAATAATAAGTGGGGAAAACGTACTGGGTTCCTGGGTCCTGAGGGGGGAGGGGTCAGGGGGTCTGGATCCTGGGTCTGAGGGGGGAGGGGCCGGGGGTCTGGATCCTGGGTCTGAGGGGGGAGGGGCCGGGGGTCTGGATCCTGGGTCTGAGGGGGGAGGGGCCGGGGGTCTGGATCCTGGGTCTGAGGGGGGAGGGGCCGGGGGCCTGGATCCTGGGTCTGAGGGGGGAGGGGCCGGGGGTCTGGATCCTGGGTCTGAGGGGGGAGGGGCCGGGGGTCTGGATCCTGGGTCTGAGGGGGGAGGGGCCGGGAGCCTGGATCCTGGGTCTGAGGGGGGAGGGGCCGGGGGTCTGGATCCTGGGTCTGAGGGGGGAGGGGCCGGGAGCCTGGATCCTGGGTCTGAGCGGGGAGGGGCCGGGGGTCTGGATCCTGGGTCTGAGGGGGGAGGGGCCGGGGGTCTGGATCCTGGGTCTGAGGGGGGAGGGGCCGGGGACCTGGATCCTGGGTCTGAGCGGGGAGGGGCCGGGGGCCTGGATGCTGGGGCTGAGGGAGGAGGGAGGGGCTGCCGTCTCACCCTGGCCTGGAGCAGCCGCTCCCTCTCTGCCACAGCCTGCTGCAGGAGCTGTTCCATTCGGGCGATGTCCGGGTAGAGGGCTCCACAACTGGGAGCAGAGAACAGAGACGGCACAGGTTACAGCAGCCCGACCTCTTCCCCCCATCTCCCCACCTTCTCCCTGATGTCTCACCTATTTCTGGGGCCACAGTTCAGCAGCTGATACAGGGGGTGTCTCCCGGAGTCTCTGGCTGAAGGCGGGAGGGCCGAGGCCTCCAGGGCTCCTGCGGGGAGAAGGGCTGGAGGGCTGGGATGCTCCCTTGTCTAAGCCCCTCCACCTCTCCCCCAACAGAGGCATCCAGGTTCCTCCATCCTGTGCTGCAGGAGGGTGGTTAATGGGGGAAGAGCCTACGCAGGGGAGGGGTACGTACTCACCGGTACAATAGAAGGACAGAGGCCGGGGGGATCCCCTCTGGCTCACTCTCTCTCCCCTCTTCCGGGGCAGGCTTCCAGTCCTCTGGAGGCCAATGGAGCCCTGAAAACACACAAAGCCCACGCACACAGGAAAAGATGCTCAGTCTCCACCATGAAGTTGGAGAACCGCCAAGTAAAACCACTATCTCACTGGCACAGATCAAAAAGCCACTGTAAACGTGATGCTGAGTGAAAGCAGCCAGTCACAAAGGGCCACACAGTGTAACATCCAGAATGGGCAGGTCCAGGGAGACAGGAAGTGGGTTAGCGGTTTCCAGGGCCTGGGAGGAGAGGGGAATTGAGGGGTGATGGCTAAAGGGTATGAGGTTTCTTTAGGGATAATGAATATGTTCTAAAATTGATTGTGGTGATTGCACAACTCGGTGACTATACTAAAAACCCCTGAATTGTACGCTTTAAACGGGTGAATTGTAGCACAGGTGAACTATATATCTTGATAAAACTGTTAAAAAAAACCCCAAAAGCCCGCAGTGTTGGTGGGAGTGTGCGAAACCCAGGTGCGCTCCCACAATGCTGGGGGCCATTTTATTGGAACAACCGTTATGGAGCCCAGTTTGGCTCTTTTTTTAAAGTCAATGAAAAAAAAAAAGAAAAAGAAAAACAAAAACAGAAACAGAAAAGAAAATCAAAATGACAAATGCATAGGTACCTTTGAGCCCCAATTCCACTTCTAGGGCTATATCTGTGGAGACACTGAGACATGTGCAAAATGACCTGATTTCAAGGTTAATCCCCACAGATGCCCAGAGACCACCTAAGGGCCCATCAAAAGGAGGCAGGGATAAACTAGCGATCATCTGCATGGAGGAAAACTCCAAAGCGTATGAAAAGGATGAGGATGCTGTTTATATCAGACAGAATAACATCCAAGATAAAAGCAAGTATGGAACAGTGCAAAGATAATACCACCTACGCATAAAAAGAGGGGGAAAGTGTATACATGACTGTTTAAATACAGAGGATCTCTGGGAAGATGGGAGACACTAGTAACCCTGGCCACCCCTGGGAGGTGAACTGTGTGGATGAAAACAATGGTGGGAAAGGTCTTTTCTCTGAATATCCTCCCATGACCTTTGAACTTGGAATAAAAGGAATATTAGTTTAAAAAGTAATAATAATAAACATGATAACCAAATGCAACCTGTGTTCCTAGATCAGAAAAAAAAATTTTTTTTCTTTTTTTGTTTTTTGCTTAAAAGAAAAACATTTGTGGGACAACTGGCAAAAATATGAATCACATCTGTGGACTTGAATAATATTGTCTCAATGGTAGCTTCCTGAATGTGATTGCTGTACTGTTGTTATGTACGAGAATGGCCTTGACCTTAGGTAATAAAAGTAGAAGTATTTAGGGGTAAAGGGGAATCATGCTTCAGAAAAGAATAAACTGTGTGTGTGTATGTGGGTGGGTGTGTACAGAGAGAGAATAAGAAAGCAAATGTCCAATGTGGTAAAATGTTAATCACAGAATCTGGGTGACAGGTATGCAGGAATTCTTTTTACTATTCCTGCAATTTCTGTAAGTCTTAAATCATTTCAAAATAAAAAAACTACCAAAAAATGAAAACAAAATTATTTGAGAGTAATAAAGACAGAAAACTGAAATCATCTCTTAAAGAAAAAAACAGCAAAAACTCTGCCTGGATAATAAAAATAAATAAGTTGCATAATTTGAACACCAGTAGGGATACTCACTGCTCAAATATATGTAACCACAAGTTAATAATAATACTAAAATAAAAATTGAATTGGTCACCTTGGAGGATGCAGGAGAACCAACTCTATTCTGAAGACAGGAGAATGAAGTGAAACCATCAAGCATTTTCCCTGCATTTCTTACAAAAACCATATCCTTTGGTAACCAAATAAGTCCCTCTTTTTTTTTTTCTTTGGCTGCACCACCCGGCATGTGGGATCTCAGTTCCCCTCCAGTAGAAGCTCGGAGTCCTAACCACTGGACCGCCAGGGACTCCCTGGATGTGATTTTCTAGTTCGTATTATTTTTTTTTTTTTTTTTTTTTTTTTTTTTTTTGCGGTACGCGGGCCTCTCACTGTTGTGGTCTCTCCCGTTGCGGAGCACAGGCTCCGGATGCGCAGGCTCAGCGGCCATGGCTCACGGGCCCAGCCGCTCCGTGGCATATGGGATCCTCCCAGACCGGGGCACGAACCCGTATCCCCTGCATCGGCAGGCGGACTCTCAACCACTGCGCCACCAGGGAGGCCCTAGTTCGTATTATTTTAAAACGTTTTTTAGAATAGTGACCAATATTTATCAAGTGCCTAACAGTGTACTTGGCCCTCGGCAGACCCATTTAAGCTTATAAAAGCCCTGGGAGTCGGGAAAGTTTCGCTCTGCTTCACAAAGAGGAAACCGAGTCCCAAGTTCCTGTGGTTCTTCACTCTTTCCTTCCTTCAACTGATATTCCCAGCACTCCCCAGCTGAGAGACCTTAGATTGTTGGCACTGAGGGAAAAGGTGGGTAAGAGAGACCAAAGCCTTGTCACCACGGCGCTGACATTGTAGGAACTGAATGAGCCATCGTACAAATAAGTGTATCATCAGAAATTGCTGTGAGTGAAGAGTGTGTTATAAAAGGGTGATATAAAAAAGGATCACCTTCCAACTGGAAGATCAGGAACAGCCTTCTGAACACTGAACCTAAGGCCCAAAAGATAAGAGCTGGCCAGGGGAAATTCCCTGAGAGTCCAGCGGTTAGGACTCCGGGCTTTCATTGCCAAGGGCCTGGCTTCGATCCCTAGTCAGGGAACTAAGATCTCACAAGCCCTGTGGCAGGGCCAAAAAAAAAAAAAGTTGGCCAGGGGAGACTGAGGGGAAGGGTGTTCCAGGTGGCAGGATCAGCAAGTGCAAAGGCCCTGAGGGAGGAACAAGTATGGAGTGCTGGTGGGTCAGTGCTCCTGCAGCTGAGCAGTCAGTACAGGGAGGGGGATGGCGAGAGGTGGGCAGGGGTCAGACCACACAGGGACTTGTGGGCCATGGTGAGGAGACTGGGGGAATCATGGAAGGCTTTTGGTGGGAAGAACTGAAGTAGGAAGGATGAAGATCACTCTGGCTGTTGTTTGGGGAAAAAATTATTGGGAGACAAGAACTAAAATAGAGAAAATCAGTGAGGAGGCTGGTATAGGGTCACTAAAATCAGAAATGAGGGTGGGAGTGGGTGGAATAAGAATGATAATAATTACAATAATACCAATCAATATAACTCTAATAAGAGTAACAGGTGCCCACATTACTGAGCACCTGTTATGTGCCAGGCATCACACTACGAGTTTTAGTGCCTTAACCAATGAATGCTGTTATTATTCCCATTTTGCAGCTAAGTAAATTGAGGCACAGAGCTGTGTCTAAGGTCAGCCAGCTAGGAAGTAGCAGAACAGGTACTGGAACCCAAGGTACTCTTAGTCATCACATGATCCTGGCAAGAAGGTATAGAATTTGAGAAGGATTTAATAGGACTTGGAGGGAGAGAGAGGAAGGGGCAAGGAGGAGTCATTTGTTAATCCCTGCATTCATTTATCCACTTGTTTACTGTTTATCTGGCTGAGTAAATAAACACTCCCTGGGCTCCTCGTGTATCCCGAGGTCCCCGGTCACTCCCTCTGAGCTGGAGCTAACCAGTCACCCACTTAGGTTCTGAAGGATCCCTGAGAAATCCTCATCTCCCGAAAGGCACAGGCTGTGGAAACAGGCAGCCTGGCTTCAAACCTAGCTCTGCTGCTTAGCTGGGTGTGTGACTCTGGTAAGTCACGGCTCTTCTCAGGGAGATTCTCCCTCTGTAAAGTGAGCAACGTCCTGCTGCCCTGCCATGGCTGATGCAAGGATTCAATAAGTGACCTCATGCAAAACACACAAAAGAGTGCCCAGCACGGCCACCAGCATCCAGGGGTCAGTGTCTGGCTCCCAGGTGACACCCAGGTGCAAGGTGGGTATGGGATCCACGCCGGTGGGTACAGGGTCCACCTGGCCTTAGAAGTTCCATGTACACAGGAGTCAATGACTCAGGTAACACCTCTATAGGAATGGACCCAGCTTCCCACCAAGTATTTATAGATATGCAATTTACTTATAAGGGTCATATTTACCCTAAGTCACGTTGCCTGGCAACACAGCTGACAATCCACCTTTATCAAGCTTCCAGCTAGAAAGTTACAAAAGCTCTGCTAACCCTTTACCCAGATAATAATAGGACCTACTTCTGTAGGTTCTTCTGAGCAAAAAATAAAATTATATATACATAAAATTTCATGAATATGTAATGTATATTATTGAATTGTATATCCATGAAACAATAATTATATAATATATTATTAGTATACAATAATATAATATATATTAGGTTGAAGCACTTCAAACTGTCAGTATTTGACGGTTTCTCACCTCCAAATAATAGCAACTTCATGTGGCTCAAAGGCATAAGATGGCTTTGAGCAGACCCTGGCCTACATTAAGCTCTTAAAATTAATATTAATATGAATATTGTTAATATTCATTAATAAGATAATGTTGCATATTATATTAGACAATATAAACAATTAAATATTATAACAGACAATATAATTAATTAGATAATAATTGATATTAATTTGTTATTATTATTGCGGGTACAAAGACACACATACATGGATCTTCATAACAGCATTGCTTAAACTGCAAAAAAGCTCCAATCACTATCCTCAGGGTGGGGGCTGGCTCAGTGCCTCCGCACAGTAGAACTGTGTGCCACACAGGAGCTCAGAGTGGTTCAGAGCATAGGCTCTGAAAACAGAGTGCCTGGGTTCAAATCCCAGCTCTGCCACATACTAGCTGGTTAAGAAACTTCCCCTTTCTGTCTCAGTTTCTTCATCTATAAAATGGAAAGAAGAACCCAACTTGTAGAGTTGTTGCAAAGACTAAATGAGTGAATCCACGTGAGGCATTTGAAACAGTGCCTGGCACGCTATGAAGACTCCACAAATGTTAACTGTCATTATGATTGTTATTGTTTATATCATAATTACAGATCCACTGAAAAGGAAGCGGCAGCTCTAAATGTATCAGTGGAAAACAATCTCCACAACAGAGTCTTAAGCTAGAAAATAAAAGCCAACTAGTAGCTAATAGACATGTTTCTGAAAAAAACATTTACAGATAGAACAAGAGCTCCCAATTTCTAAGCGCTGGCCCTCTATCCACACGACTGAAACAAAACTCTTTTCATTGACTATTCACCCCTACCTCACACATAGCACTCTGCCACTGTCTACTCTATTTCATTTTAAAAGTTGGTAGCCAAACTTCCTTGGTGGTCCAGTGGGTGACACACTCCACACTCCCAATGCTGGGGGCCCAGGTTCCATCCCTGGGTTCCATCCCTGGTCGGAGAACTAGATCCTATAGGCCGCAACTAAGAGTCCGCATGCCACAACTAAAAAAGATCCCACATTCTGCAACAAAGATCCCGCAGGCCGCAACTAAGACCTGGTGCAGCCTAAATAAATAAATAAATAAATAAATATTAAAAAAAGAAAAGTTGGTAGCAACATACTTAATAAATGTTTTAACCCATTAATAAGCTGGGATCCCTGGCTTTAAGAAGATCTGGAAGAAAGGACATTCAAGAAAAAAGTAGCTGCCCTGCTTTTGGGGAGGGAGCCAGGGGCCAGTGGGGTGGGGAGAGGAGGCCTTCTTATCAATATGCCCTGTTGGGTGGCTTTTAAAATTTACACCTGGGTGGGCACAGTCCCATTTCTCCAGGGGAGGGGTGGGGTGTTAGGCAGAAGAAAGAAAACGAATAATAAAGCTGGAGGCTGATAAACATTAATACCACTTGATCAGCCTTCCCTCTCCCCCAGGCCCACTGCAGAGAAAGCCACAGTTACCAGCGAGACCCGGGGAGACCCGGGGTGACGAGGCATTGGGGGGGCACCTGGAGGGAGCTGTGAACGGAGAAGAGGCAGGAAGAGGTGGCGGCCACAGCGTGAGCAGTGGGGTCCTGGAGAACCAGCAACTGGTGGTCTGTCTTCTGGGTGAACAGGAGCTGCATGAGAACAGGGGGGGTGGCTGGCCGCTGGAAGGATGCTCTGGCCCATGCCTCCAGAGCCAGCCCATTTCTTGGATGGAAAAACAAAGGCTCAAGGTCCCAAGAGAGCTGAAATGTGGTCTCAGGGAGGGAGGACTATGGGCAGAAATGGCTGGTTCCCTGAGGAGGAGGACCTGGAGGCTGGACCTCCTGGGTCCCAGGGGGAAAAGGGATTAGGGGTTGAGAATCGTGGATCCCAAGGGAGAAGGGGGCAGGGGGCCTGGACTCCCGGGTCTGAGGGAGGAGGTGGGTGACAGGCACGTGAAATCCCCATACCTTGGTGAGGGCCTGGTTGGGCTCAGAGAAGTCCCTGCCAGGGTTTCCCTGAAGGCAATTGAGCTTGAGCAGCCTGCTCCGTTCCTACAGGGGAGCAAGACATCAACGGCTGCCGCACCTCAGGGTCGCAAAGGGCCATCCCAGCAGCTCTCCCTGATGCCAGGAGACGTCTGGGGTGCAGGGAGGCAATGGGATGCCCCAGGGGGAAGTGAGGAAAGTAGGACAGGTGCCTGGGGTGAACTTACCTGGGTCAGGGCCTGAAGGGCCTCCTCCTTCTTCTGGCTCAGCTCCCAGCTCTCAGCTGCCATCTGCTCCCCCAGTGACTTGAGCTGCTCCTCCAAGACCTGGATCCGGCACTGCAGGGCACCCCCCAGAACCCTGGTTACTCAGCTGCCCCAGGGTCCCTGGGCTGGTTCCCACAGAATCAGGTCCTCCTTGAGAGCTTGGGGTTTGCTCCACCCCATGACAGAGACCCTGGCATTGGGGTGCCTGGGAGGGGGTGGGGGACTTTGAGTTAACCTCTGTGGTGTCCTCCTCCCCTTTGGGGGGTCCAGAGAGACTTGAAGTGAGTTGGAGGGATAGAGGATCCAAAATCCAGAGACCGAGGAAGATGGAGACCCAGAGAAAGTCACCATTGCCAAGAACAGAGAGAGAAAGAAAGGGAAAGACAGAGACAAACCAGAAGAGATACAGAAAAGAAGAACCAAGACAGACCCCAAAAGACAGAGATGCAGGGACAAGACAGAAACAGAACAGAAACAGACAGAAGCCCTGAGACAGAAATGGGAAAAGAGACAGTGACAGGAAAAAGATCCAGAAATAGAGGTGGGGAAAGGAGACCCACATTAGAACTTTCTCATCCAAAACCCTGGGAACCTTTGTATTAAATACAGTCAAAATGTCGCTTTTTCCAGTGGGACTTGTCAGACCCTTGAATGTGAAGCCCCCAGAAAGGACTAGTGAGGCATCATTTGGGATGAGGGCTTGAGAGGCAGGGAGCCTAGTGGCGAAGACCTAGTGGGTTCAGATCCCAGCGCTGTCCTTTATGAACTAAGTGACCTTGGAAAAGATTACTTGAGCACCTCGACCTTGAGTTTCTTCACTTATAAAATGGGAAAAAATATTAAGACATGTCTCCCAGGATTGTTGTAAGGATTCAATGACTCAATACGCGTGAAACATTTAGGACCGTGCCCAGCACATGGTAGATGCTCAATAAATGTCAGCAACTGTCATTACTACTTTGAAGTATGTGACACAGGGAAGACACGAGGACAAAGGAGGAAGCAGAGGAGACAGAGGGCAACGGCGAGGGAGGCAGGGCTAGCCCAGCCCGACTCACCCTGTGCTGCATCACGCTGGCCTGGAGCTCCTGGACCTTGGGGTCCAGTGCCCGGGCCCTGGGACTGTCCCAATCCTCCTCCTCCCACTGGCTCTCCCGCTCCAGCTGCCGGAATTCCAGGTCCTCGTAGGCATGCTGGGCCACATCTAGCTGTTCCCTCATCTGTGGGGGAAACACAAAAAGGCTGGAGGCCTGGACCCCTAGGAACCAGGAGGGTAGTGGGCTGGGGCCAGGAATCCTGGGCAATGAGGGAGGAGGGGACTGAGGATCTAGATTCCAGAGTCCTGGGGGTTAGGGAGCTGGGGCCCGAGCTACTAGGAGGGTGGGGAAGCAGAGGACTGAGGGCCCGGATGTCTGGGTCCTGAGTGGCCTGGACACCAGGTCCCTGAGTGGGTCCAGCGGACCCTCACCTCCTGCACTCCCTGCAGAAGCCGCTCACGCTGGTCTTCTGGCTGCAAGTCGAGCTGCCCCTGGGCCTCCTGGAGTCTCTGGCGAAGACCCTCCACACGGTCCCGCTCCTGGCTCAGGTGCCTCTGTTCCTGAATGAACAACCAGGCTCTTAGCCTCAGCCTGAGCACAGGGAGGGAAACAGAGGCCAGCAGGGGCCAGGCCAGCCAGATCTCAAATCCCTCCCTGTCTGGGGTGTTGGCTCCTTGAGGGCAGGGACCCTGTCTGTCTGGTTCATACTTACACAGGCCCACCCAGGGCAGGTGTCAAGTAAACAGCTGTTTAAGAAATGAATGAGGGGACAGATGAACGGATAAGGAAGATGTGGTGTATTTATACACGATGGAATATTACTCAGCCATTAAAAAAATGAAATAACACTATTTGCAGCAACACGAATGGAACTAGAGATTATCATACTAAGTGAAGTAAGTCAGAAAGAGAAAGACAAATACCATATGATATCACTTATATGTGGAATCTAAAATATGACACAAATGAACTGATCTACGAAACAGAAACAGACTCATGGACATAGAGAATAGACTTGTGGTTGCCAGGGTTGGAGATGGGGGAGGGATAGATTGGGAGTTGGAGTTAGTAGATGCAAACTATTATATACAGAATCGATAAAAAACAAGGTCCTACTACATAGCACAAAGAACTATATTCAATATACTGTGATAAACCATAATGGAAAAGAATATGATAAAGAATGTATATATATACGTATAACTAAATCACTTTGCTGTACAGCAGAAATTAACACAACATTGTAAATCAACTACATTTCAATTAAATAAGTTAAAAAAAAAATGAATGAGGGAATGAATGCAAAACATATCCAGGCTGGGTGATTGATACTGGGGACCCCGAAGGGGGTTTGACCTGGGCCCTGTGCTCCAGCAGGGGACACAGCCAGTTACAGTCTGGGACAATCAGGGCAGTGAAACACAGAGACTGTGGGAACCCAGAACACGGGGAGCAACTTCTGCTGGGGTAATCCTAGGCTTCCTGGATATGAGGATTTTAAGGTGAGCCTCAAAAAAACAGGGAGTATTTGGGAATTCCCTGGTGGTTCAGTGGTTAGGGCCCCATGCTTCATTGCAGGGGGCATGGGTTTGACCCCCGGTCAGGGAACTAAAATCCCACATGCTATGTGGTGTGGCCAGAAAAAAAAACAAAAACAAACAGGGAGCATTTAGACTGGTGGAGATAGAGGGGGCTGGAAGGGCATTTTGGATAGAGGGGAACAGCATGGAGCAAATGAATGGAAGTTGAAAAGTACAGGAAGTGTAGGGACAAACTCTGGTCAAGAAGGGAAAAGGTGGGGTAGAGGGAAGAGATGGGGGGCACAGGTGGGACACGACAGTGGAAAGGCAGGCAAGGTGCAGCTCACATTCGGTTTGGCCCACCAGGCTGAGGAGCCCTCATCCTGGGGCAATGGGGAGCCATGGAAGGATTGAAAGGATCTAGGTGTGGAATCATCCTTCTGGGAGATAGGCTTGAGGGGTTGAGACCAGCTCCTTCATGAGTTCTCCAAGCAGTAAGAGTGAGGTGAGGTCTGAGCAGTGCATATGTAAAGGAGACAGACTAGAAAGAGGGGTTCAGGGAGCACAAAGAACAGGACATGGTGACCGACAGGCTTGGGGTGAGAGGTAAGGAGGCACGCAGAGCGAGGCTCAGGACTCTGACCTGGTGGCCAAAGGGACAGTGAGACAGGGACAGTGTGGAAAAGGGAGTTGCTGAGGTCAGCTTTGGATAAGGTGAATGAGAAGGGGCCAGACTCCTGAGTCTGAGGGAGGAGGGGCTGGGGTCTGGAATCCCAGATCCTGGGGGAGGAAGGAGCATCTAGAAACCAGTACCCTAGGAAGCGGGACACGTAGGTCTACATTTTGAGAGAGAAATCAGGGCTGGGAGAAATATAGGCTCTTTGAAGTAAATGAAGACTCAGGACCCAGCCCCAGGAAATTCCAATATATAAGGGCAAAGAGAGAGTTTGATGGAATTACAAAGCGACCATTTTCCAACCTATAGTGCCAACTGGTCCAAGCAATGACCACCAATGGATGTTAAAGCCTTTAGGTAAATAATTATTACGAAGGGATCAGACTGACCTCACTGAGGTCTGGAGGACCAGAGACAATGTCCCCCTGACCCAGCACACAGGAAGCACTACAGCACATCTGAATTTGACCCAGCCTCTACATCTAACCAACCACCTGCTTCCAGGAAGAGAAATGAGATAAAGGACACCCCAGGCATGCAACCGGTCACACACTGACCATGGAACAGAAGACTTGGTTTCTCCAACAAATAGTACAGTAGGCAGGGACCATTAGATGTGAAACAACACACACAAGGCATTTCACCAACTACAATATACTGGCCTTTGAGGGACCGGATTCAAACAGCCAACTGTTAACTGTTTTTGAGACAATCTCAGACCCATGAAAACTGACTGGAAATGAGACGGTATTAAGAACTTATTAATTCTTCAGGTGTGATAATGATATAGGGATAATGTTTTTTTTTGTTGTTTTTTGGGTTTTTTTTGGCGGTACACAGGCCTCTCACTGTTGTGGCCTCTCCCGTTGCAGAGCACAGGCTCCGGATGCGCAGGCCCAGCGGCCATGGCTCACGGGCCCAGCCGCTCCGCAGCATGTGGGATCCTCCTGGACCGGGGCACGAACCCGTGTCCCCTGCATCGGCAGGCAGACTCTCAACCACTGTGCCACCAGGGAAGCCCAGGATAATGTTTTTTAAAAGGAGTTCTTATCTATAAGATAAGAACTAAAGCATTTACAGGCAATATGATGTCTGGGATTGGCTTTCAAAACTAGGGACAGGGAAGCCAATTGGGGGATAGGAAACAGGAATGGAGGATTAATCCCTGCTGAAGCTGGGGCGCACGCCACCTGGCAGCCCGTCTGACTACTCTATTTTTGTTGGTTTGATGTTTTTCACAATATAACATTTAAAGAGCAAAGAGAGATGGGGCAAAGGAAGATGAACCGGTCAGTCAGGCCCCAAAGTCATGGACAAGGAGGGAGGAGGGAAACAGGAAGAGGCATAGGCCCACTCCTCCCGCCCTGCCCCCAGCCCAGGGATCCCCTTTTGGGGAATGGGGATAACCTCAGGGCTCAGGGCCCAGGGCCCAGGGCCCAGAAGCACCGCAAGGAATGTCTGTCCAACAAGGAAGAAAACTGAGGAGGAAGACCCAGCAGGGCAAACAGACCTGTTCCCGCTGATCTTGGACGCCCTTTTCTGAGTCCACCTGCTGCCCCAGCAGCTCCCAGAGCTGCTCCTCCTTGCGCCAGACGGCCACTCGCTCCCCAGCCAGTTCACCGCGAAGCAGGGTCACCTCCACCTCCATCTGCGAAGAGAATACAAGGACTGGGACCCAGAGGCCTGGCTCTGAGTAGGAGGGAGCTGGGGGCTCGGTCGCCTGGGTCTGAACGAGGGACCTGTGAATCTGAACTCCTGGATTCGGAGAGAGGATGGAGCTGGGCTCCCGCAGTTGGAAAGGACCGGGAGTCTGGCCTTGCGGGGTTCCCCGAGAGCTGGAGGCAGAATTCCCAAGAGGTCTGCAGCCTCACCTGGATCCTCAGTTCCTTCCTCTGACGCTGTAGCTCCCTCACTCGCTGCTCCATCAAAGCCACGCGAGTCAGTGCCTCCAACTGCTGGGCTTGAAGCCGCCGCCCCGCCCCTCGCACCTCTTCCACAGCCTGAGAGGCTGCGGGTGGCGTGGCCGGGATCTGAACGGAAGGCGAAGCCTCCACCTGCGGTTGAAGAGGGCGTGGTCAATTGGGGAGGACTCGCCCCTGCAGTCACTAAATAGGTCTGTTCTCCATCCCAAACATCCCCTCAGGCGGTCTGAGTCGGCTTTTAACTCTACCACCAAGTTCGTTTAATTCAAGGAGGGGAAGGTGCAGGTCCGGGGACCGCTCGGCCCCGGAAGGTGGCCCAGGGGCTCGCAGTCCGGGGAGGGGCACAGAGCCGACACAAGGATGGTGTTTCTTTTTCATTATCCAGTTCCCATTCTCTTGGCGTCACGTCCTCGAAGGTCCTGCATCTCTTTCTCTCCCCCCGGGTCTCCTTGAGTCTTTCCCCCTTTTCTCTGGGCTTCATCTTCCTGACCCAGTATCTGTCTTCCGTCTCTGAATCGCTATTTCTCTTTCTCCCTCGGAGTATCTCCGTCTCTCAAGGTTTCTCTGTCTCTATTTCTGTTTCTCTGAGCATCTTTGTTTCTGAGTTTTTGTCTGTTTCTCTATCCCCATCTCTCTGAGTCTCTGTCTCTGGTCTTTCAGTGTCTCTAACTCTTTTGGGTCTTTGTCTCTCAGTCTCCCTGTCTCTGGGTCTCTGTCTATCTGGTCTTTCTACATCTGTCTCTCTGTGTCTCTGTCACCCGTTTGGGTCTGTCTCTCTGGGTCGCCCCGTGGCTCTCGCCCTCCGGGTCCCTCACCGCATCGCGGCTGCTCTCCGTGCTGCTGCCTTCTCCCACTTCTTCCTCTTCCTCCGTCTGCTGTTCTGCCCCTTGGCCGCTCGGAAGCTCTGCTGGGGCCTCGGGCACCTCCTGCTCGCGGGAGTCCTCGGGGAGCTCCCGGGGTTGGGCGGCCCCTTGAGATAGGACCTCCGCGTCGCACTCGGGGACCGCGGGCGGTGGGGTGCCCTCGTCCGGGCTGCTCCGTGTCCCCATGGCCTCTGCGGACTCCTGTCGGGTGGGCGGAGCCTTGAGTTCGGGAGGCGTGGCCCGGTAGCGTGGGGGCGGGGCCCAGGAGGGTTCAAGGCCCCGCCCGAAAGCTCTGGAGAGCGCTCCAGAGGCGGGGCCTAAGAGTTCAAAGGAGGCGACTGAGCATTCCGGAGGCGCGGCCTGGAGTTTCTAGGGGCGGGGTTCGATGGCTCCTAGGGCGTCACTCCCCCGGAGGCTTGACCAGAATTTAAGAGTCCGGGGTCCTAGTCCGCCCCCTACCGGCTTCTCCCTGCTATCCAGGTGTCAAGCCTTGTACTCTCCCAGCAGCCCCGCACAATCCCTTGGACCACTTTAAAGGGACCCCAACACCTTCTCCTTCGCGGACTCAGGAGTCGGGTTCCGCCGCGTCCTCTCTGGAGCCCAGCTCAGCTCCGACCCCACTGTGCAAGGGGGTGGGCCCCCTACCGCCTCAGCGAGGGATCCAGGAGTCGGGGCTCCTGGTCTCCCTCTCTCTGGACGAACCAGGGGCCTTGAATCCTCGGCTCCTCCCGGAGCTAGATTCCAGAACTCCAGCCCCCTCCACCACCCAAGCCCCGGCCCCCTCACCGGCTCAGGCTTCGGCGCGCTCCCTTCTGCGCTCCGGCGCTGCAGTTTCTGCCCACTAGACAGGTGAGGGAGGAGAGAGAGGCTGCTCTGTCCCCCTTCCCAGCAGCCCGGAAGTGGAGGGGGGACAACAGGTCCAACAGCTCTCGAGGGAGGAGGGAGCGACCAGCTTTGCCCCGCCCGCAGCCGCAGCATCCGGCCATCCCGGCCCCACTCTCGGAAAGCCCAGCATGACGACCCCCCAACTCTGCCTCCAGCGCCCCCATTCCTCCCCCCTGGAGGGCCAGGCGCCTTGGTTACCTATGTATAATGTTCAGACCCTGGGAATCCTGAAAGGAAGAGGGGAATGGAGCTAGGGGCCTCTCCCCTCTAATGAGCCCTTTAGAAGGGCCCCGACCGGTTTGGGGAGCTGGGCAAGGGGAGGGGGGTGCCCTGAGCTGAGTCAGAGACGCGCCCAGAGACAGGGGGAAGTATGTTCCCCCCACCACCACTTTGCTATGGGTGGAGGGCAGAGGTTAAAGGTCTCAGCCAGACCCTTTCCTCTCTGGGCAAAAACAGGAAAATAACTGGTCTGTGAGAAAGGATCACTGGATATCAGGAGCTATGTGTATAAAGTATAAACATTTTACACGCATTAATTTATTTCATCCTTACAGCAGCCTACAGTAGAGAAAGGGATTACTATCTCCATTTTATAGTTAGGAAACTGAGGCTGAGGGGGGCAAGTGTCCGCAAAGTCTACACATGTTGTTAATGTTAACACCATATTTGTTCTCTCCAAGGTCCATGGTCTTTACCATTAGGCATCCTGTCACTCAAGCCAGGAAGCGCCTCAGAGCTCATTTCAAATGATACTAACAGTAATAGTGAACACGGATAGGAAGTCTGCTGTGCAGGCAGTGTACCAAACACTTCATACATATGGACTCATGGGATCATCACAACACCCTATTATTATTACTATTATTCCCATTTTACAAATGAGGAAACTGAGGCTTGGAGAAGTGAAGTACCTTATTCTGGGTCTCATGGGACACGTGGTTTAAACTCAAGACTGTTCTAATGCAAGGAGCTGAAGAACCCTGCCCCAGATATCTGTTTGCTTCTATCTTATGAGTTAGAAAATCTCCTTCCAGGCTCCCAGGACCTTTACGCTGCCTTGCTCCCTGGCCTATCCAGGGACCAGAACTAACCACAGGCATCTCAGCCCAGAAACCCATTGGGTCCCCCAGAAAACAAAAGTCAGATTCACAGGGAAAAAAATATATTTTTTTAATTTAAGAAGCTTGAGAGGCTGGTAAGGGAGGGGAAGATAAGAGAGGCTCTGGTGATGGCACTGCTCCCCGCACCCCACCTAGTGCACTATTAACTGGATATGAGCACCTGAGAGTCAGGAAGGGGGGCTCTGGATCCCACAGCGCATGTTAGCTGGAACAGCAAAGTCTGAAAGGAAGAAGCTAAGGGTGAAACCAAGGGGCCCAGGCAGACCCTCCCGCTCTCTCTATGCCCCACTGGGGCCCCAGAAATCCTAATAGTCCTTCTTTGGGAAACTAGAGTTCTGGCCCTGAGGCCCCTCCATCCCTCAGACCCAGGAGTCCAGATCCCCAGCACGTTCTCCCTCAGACCCAGGAATCCAGACCTCAGCACCCTCCTCCCCACCAACTGCTCACCTATCTGCTGAGGTTTGGGCAAGTTCAGTTTGCTCATGACCTTGACAAACTCCTCACAGCTGAGGGTGAGCCGAGGGTTTAGAGTCCGCTCCTCCTCCACAGTGGATACTGTGAGTCCTAGTGGCCAAGAGAGGGGGAGGAATGTTGAGCTGTCCAGTGCCTTGGGCCTCCCAGAACTACATTTCCCAGGAGGCCTCAGGGTGCCTTTCTGGCTCAGGACTAACAGATTGCTTTCCTTCCTCAATGGGCACTGTGGGAAATGTAGTTTCCCACAGTTCCCTAAGTTCTATTAGGAAAGCCTATGCCTTCCGGATTCTAGGCATTGTAGTTTCTACATCCACACTCACTACACCTAAGCACTTGATCTTTCTGGCCAGAGGAGTTCCTGGGAATTGTAGTCTGCAAGCCACAGGAGTTTGGTGTTCCCTCTCAAATAGTAAGTTATGTAAATCCCACACCTCCTCCAGGAAGCCCTCACCATGGTAATCATGAGCAGGGTAGATCAGACAGTCTCCTGGAAGTGTGAAGATCTTTTCATGAACTGAGTGGTACAAGGTCTTAGCACAGCCTGGGGAGGGAAAACTCAGAGGTCAGTGGAGCAACAGGATGAAAGAAGCTCCCAAATCCCTTCCCTTCAGGAAAAGGATGAGAGGATAAAAATCACTGTAGCTAAACCGTCTCCCTCATTTTCTGCCAGTAGCCCTTTGACTGGGTAGAGAAGGAGAGGGAAGGGCATTCTAGGCAGGTGGAACAGCATATGCAAAGAATTGGGAAATGGTGAGAATTCAGCATGACTGTAAACAAGGTTGGGATATGACCCTGAAGCACCAAATTCCCTCACTCTGGGGATGCCAAGAAAGGATTCTGGGCAGGGAAAGTGGATGGGAAGGTAAGAAACTGAAGACATGAGGCCAAAGAGGAGGATAGAGCCATGGTTCTGACAAGAAGCTCTGAGTCCTAAGTTGGGACAGGGACAAACCTCTCTGGAACGTTCTGCCACCTTTCCTTTCAGCCTAAATCTTTCGATCTCATGACTGTGTTGGGGATGGATAAATGGAAGATTAGGAGCCTCAGAGAGAAAATGATAGAGACCAAGATGGAGAGATAAGGAAAGAGGAAGAAAGAGGCAGCCTGGGGATCTGGTTACCATCGGCCAGCTCAGCTCGCTGTGCCTCTGTCTCTTCTCTCTTGTCCAGCCTCGCTGGCCTCCTGCAAGGCAGCTAAATCCTCCCAATCTAGTGTCCACCTCACATTCACACACATACTCAAATCTCATACCCTGATGTGAAAGTAAACACCCTTCCCGCAGAGAAACCCCTTAATCTAATTGTCCCCAGCAGCTATACCCCAAATGTAACACCACCTCCTAGCAATTAAACCACTGAATCTAGCAACCTTCTAGCAGCTAAATTGCCAAATCTAACTTCCCCCAGCAGCTAACCCCTGAATCAAACTCCACACCCATCCCCGCACCAGCTAAACCCCTTATGGGGGGTTAAAAATATGCCCATGAACACTTTGAAACTCTTCTCTTGAAAATGTGACACATAATTCTCCTTGCCTTGACTTAGTGGTCTGGACTAAGTGACTTGCATCTAATAAATAGGATATGGCAGAAATAACAGAGTTTAACTTCTGAGACAAGCTCATTAAAAAAAAAAAAATTAGGTCTTCTGTCTGTCTGTCTCTCTGATTGTTCCCTCTGGGAGAATCCAGCTGCCATGTCATGAAGACACTCAAGCAGCCCTGTGGAGAAGTCTGCATTGTGAGGAACTGAGGCCTCCTGCCAACAACCAGCAAGAGCTCACTGGCCACGTCAGTGAGCCACCTTGGAAGTAGATCCTCCAGCCCCAGTCAAGTCTTCAGTCAGCCCTGGCCAGCAGCTTGGTTGCAACCTCACACAAGACCCTGAGCAAGAACCATCCAGTTAAGCTTCTCCCAGAGTCCTAACTCTCAAAACCTGTGTGAGATGATGTTAATCATTGTTTTAAGCCACTAAGTTCTGGGGTGATTTGCTTTACAGCAATAGATAACTAACACACACTCTTGACTCTAACTGTCCCCCAACCACTAACCTCTGAACCCAACTCTCCTCCACTCCAGCACTAAACTCCTTGAATCTAATCCTGACCCCCTAAAAGTCTAACATTCATCCGTTCATTCTTGCAACTGACACTTAAAACCCTGGCACCCACATAACCATACTGAGATCTCGGGCTGGGGAAAGGGGCCTGTGACCTTGCTGGAAGTCTGTCCGCCCACACCCTCGGATAAGCAGGGCATCTCCAGTGAAGGCCATGCTGTGGTCATCCAAGACGAAGGTGACACAGCCTGGGGTGTGGCCCGGGCTGGCCCGGGTCTCCAAGGCCTGGGAAGAGAAGGAGAGTACAAAGAGTCACCAGTAAGGCTATGGCTTTACTCTCATGGTGAAACTGGCCTCAGAAGACTCCCACCCCATCCCATCCCAGGGTCACACCTAGATAACCTCTTTTTTTTTTTTTTTTTTTTGCTATATCGGAGCACAGGCTCCGGATGCGCAGGCCCAGCGGCCATGGCTCACGGGCCCAACCGCTCCGCGGCATGTAGGATCTTCCCGGACCGGGGCACGAACCCGTGTCCCCTGCATCGGCAGGCGGGCTCTCAACCACTGCGCCACCAGGGAAGCCCCTAGATAACCTCTTTTTGATAAAAAAAAATACTGAAGTTAGATCCCGGACTTAAACCTCACTCCAGAGTAAACTCCCCAAAAATTAAAAATTTAAAGCAAGAAAATAAAATCATAAAACAGTGACAACAACGAAAATACAAATAAATATATGATCTCTGGTTAGAGAAGAACATCCATCCCAAAAGTCATAAATCATTAAGGGAAAGATCAATGGTTTGAATTTAAATAAATTTGATGTTTCTGAATGGCAACAACATCATAAACAAAATTTAAAGGGAATCAACATGGCGGCAAAATATATTTGTAACACAAATACACCACATAGTAGTCAGTGTACTTCATGTACAAACAGATCTTATAAATCCATAAGAAAAAGATAAGCACACTAATATAAATATGGAATACTAAAGAGTCATTTAAAATTGTCATTGAAATAAAATTCAATGATGCTATACACAAACATTTAATGGCAGGAAAAGATATTTACTATCCCGTAAGTGCAAAAAACAGGTTACAAAGCAACTTATACAATGTCATCTCTTAAAAAAAATTTACTCATTAACTCAAAATATTTTTTTTCTTTAGGCTTTTCCTATATTATCTTTTTTTTACAGTAAACATGTCATTTTATTTACTTATGTATTTCTAAAACACGTCATTTTATAATCAAAAATAAATCACAAAATGCACGATAAACGAAAGATCTAAACATAGAAAACCCAAAAAATTCTAGAAGGAAATATAGAAGAATATATATATTTATATATATGGCATGGGTATTGGCCAGTCAGAAGGACGTCAGTTGTAAACAACCAGTAGTTAGAGTATATACAGTTGACCTTTGAGTAACACGGGTTTGAACTGTGCAAGTCCACATATAGATGGATTTTTTTCAGTAGTAAATACTACAGTACTACATGATCTGGTTTGGTGAATCTGTGGATGAAGAGGAACCGCAGATAGAAGGACCAACTGGAAGATATACCCCAATTTTTTTTTTTTTTTCCTGCGGTACGCGGGCCTCTCACTGTTGTGGCCTCTCCCGTTGCGGAGCGCAGGCTCCGGACGCGCAGGCTCAGCGGCCATGGCTCACGGGCCCAGCCGCTCCGCGGCATGTGGGATCTTCCTGGACTGGGGCACGAACCCGCGTCCCCTGCATCGGCAGGCGGACTCTCAACCACTGCCCCACCAGGGAAGCCCATACCCCAATTTTTGAATGTGGGGAGGGTCAGTGCCCCTAACTTCCTAGGTTGTTCAAGGGTCAATGGTATATGGTATATATAATTGTCTTATGTGTATAAATTGAACAAAATTTTAATATCAATTGAACACAATCCAGCTTGCCACATAGATCAAGATCCCCTAGGCCCTTAGTGACTGAGTCTGTGTCTCAGGTGGCTTTGCTGATGATCAGCCTCCCTGTTTATCTTTCCCTTCTCTGGAATATATAGAATTTACTCCTCTATCAACCCCCATAATCCTGCCTATCTCAGGCCTCTCCTGCTTGGGCCAACTGATAGCCTCCTCCCTGGCCTACCAGCCTCTAATCCACCTCCTACATGACCCTGAGGGCGGTTTTCTATCACCCAGATCCAATTTTGTCCCTCTCTGCTCAAAACCCTTCCCCAGCTTCCACTGCCCCCAGGGCAGAGGTCCAGCTCCTCAGCCCCTGCTCTGGTGCCTGCTCACTTTTCCAGCCCCATGTCCTATACCATCCTCCTTTCCCCAGCTACTCCGAACCCCAGAGTCATTTCCAGAAAATAGCACACTTCTCCACACCTCTTTGCCCCTGCAATTTCCTCTTCTCCCATCAGTCCGATCTACGTACTCTTTAGAAGCCTGGCATTGATTACTCTTTTTCCTGTACCAGGCTCTCTTCTAAGCACTTTACATGACTGAACTCATTCAGGCCACACACATCCTTATGAGGTAAGTACCTCTCCTGGCCCCATTCTATAGATGAGGAAACTGAGGCACAGGATGAGAATGAACAAACTATAACTGTATGCAACAATATGGATGACTCTCACAGACATAGCCATGAGCAAAAAAAAAAAGTGGGCTAGACATAAAGAGTGGAGTGGGGAGGAGTGGGATAAAGTGGGAAATCTCAGTGTGCCTGGTACACAGGAAGGGTAAGTGGTATTTCATGAAGCTGAGGTTTCAGTGCTGAATCCAGATGTAAAATATTTCTCTCTTGGTGAGGGCACATGGGTTAGTGGTTAGGAGCAGTCTCTGGAGCCGGGTGACATAGGTTCTAATTTTGGCTCTGCTATTACTAGCTGTGTGACCTTGGGCAAGTTACTTCACCTCTCTGGGCTTCTCTGCTCATTTGTAAAATGGGCATAATAATTGTCCCCTCTTCATAGGGCTATTATAAAGATTAAATTATTTCATGCATGTAAAGCATTTTAAAAATGCCCAGGGAATTCCCTGGCAGTCCAGTGGTTAGGACTCCAAGCTCTCACTGCCATAGGCCCAGGTTCGATCCCTGGTCAGGGAACTAAGATCCCATGAGCTGCGTAATGCGGCCAAAAAGAAAAAAAAAAAAAAAAAAGCCCAACACAATAATTGCTATATTATAAAAATAATAATGTTTTAAAATTCTAAAAACACTGATCTAGTGGAACCACCAGGTCCCCTGGGTTCAATTCCTTGCTCAGCCACTATCTCAGTATAACTTTTGGGCAAGTCACTTTCCCTCTCTGCACTCCCTTCTCTGTAAAATGGTGAAAATGTTCTGATCTCACTATGTGGTTAGGAAGGTTTAATGAGATCTATTTGTCAGAAAAGACACAGTGGAGGCTCAAGAACCAGGTTCAGCCATAGCAATGTTTTGTTTGGACTGCTCAGTAGTTATTAAAAGTCTGTATTTGTTGTTTACCCTTAACATTTGGAAGATTTTTCAAAAATGTATATTTGCAGCTTCTAATTAAAAAAAAAAAGAAAAGGCTTTACAGTGAACAGACTACATTCCCAAGCATGAATAATCAACTTGAATTATGTAGTGGGTGTCCTCCATAATTGGGGCACACACCCCAACACTAGCCACAGGTCCCACCTCTCCCTGCTGCCAGGAAGTGATATTTGATTTTGAAAATTTTGTGGGATATATGCTGAGAAAATGCACTTTCTTACAATGCTAAGTGAGAAACAAAACACTCAGTATTTGTTAACTATTATTAAGTTATTTATTATTATTATCATCCAATACAGAAATATCTGCAATCTACTTCAGTTAACAGCAAAGAGAAGTTTTCAAAGAACAAGTTAAATAACACCAGGAGGAAACAACCAGACACATCCAGAAAGTGGACTATTCTGCAAGACAACAGGCTTGGAGCTTCAAAAGTCAATGTCATGGGGCAGAAGGGGTATGAAACTGTTCTAGATTAAAAGAGACTAAATAGACCTAATAGCCAAATGCCATGTGTGAACCTTGATGGGGTCCTGGTTCATATAAACAGCTGTAAAAATGATTCCTAAGCACTTGGAGAAATTTGAACATGGGCTGGATTTCAGAACTATTTAAGAATTATTGTCTGTGTCGCTAGATGTGACAAAAATTTTGTAAAAAGAATGGTTCTCCAAGTGGTGTAGTCGAGGGAACCCCGAGGGTCTGCAAGATCAAAACTATTTTCATAATAGTGTGAAGAGGTCTTTTGCCCTTTCTCATTCTCATTCTCCAAGAGTTCAGTGCAGTTTTCCCAGAAGCTCCATGACTTGTGATGATATCATTGCTCTGACAGCTGATGGAATGTGTGTTTGTGTATCCTTGTGTTTTAAAAAAAGTCTCAGTTTCAACTTCTGATACAGTAAATACGTTTTGCATATCTAAATACTTATTATTTATTATTATTTTTTTTTTTAGCTCACCGCGCAGCTTGTAGTATCTTAGTTCTCTGACCAGGGATTGAAACCAGGCCCTCCACAGTGAAAGCACAGAGTCCTAACCACTGGATCACCAGGGAATTTCCCATTTCTTTTAAAAATTGAGATATAATTGACATGTAACTAATACAGTAAATATTGCTTGATTGAACCCAGGTAAACAAAAGCTTTTTAGGGCCCTCCATAATTTTTAAGAGGGTTAAGGAATCCTGGGGACCTGGGATTAGTATCTTGAGCAGCACCCCCTCTATATCGCTATATTTAACAGGCAACATTAACTTTCAGAATCCGCCAACCCTTACGGGAGCTAGAATGTTCAAATCTCAATCATTGCTTATTAAAACAGTAAATCCATTCTACAGTGAAACCATACAAATTTGGCTCACTGTGAATATAAAATGTACAACCAGTTCAAAAAGCTGTCTGGGGCTTCCTTGGTGGCACAGTGGTTAAAAATCCACCTGCCAATGCAGGGGACACGGGTTCGAGCCCTGGTCCGGGAAGGTCCCACATGCTGCGGAGTGGCTGGGCCCGTGAGCCATGGCCGCTGAGCCTGCGCATCCGGAGCCTGTGCTCCGCAACGGGAGAGGCCACAACAGTGAGAGGCCTGCGTACCGCAAAAAAAAAAAAAAAGGAGAATGGATATAAATTGTCATCAATTCACACAGTGAAATGCTCTACGTCAGGGGTTGGCAAACTATGGTCGGTGCACCAAATTTGGCCTGCCATCTGCTTTTATAAGAATGACATTTCATGCCACATGAAAATTATTGAAATTAAATTTTCAGGGGCCATAAATAAAGTTTTACTGGAGCCCAGCCATGCTTATTCATGCATGCATTGTCTGTAGATGCTTTCACACCAACAGGAAAATTAAGTAGTTACAACAGGGACCATATGGCCTGCAAAACTGAAAATATTTACCATCTGGTCCTTTACAGAAAAAGTTGGCCAACCACTGCTATATAGCAAAAAAGGAAAGAACTACAATTATCTACAATAGTAGGTAGAGTGAAAGAAGCAGACATAAGAGTACACACTGGTTTCTGTTTATAAGGTCCAGAACAGGCAGAACTAATCTATGATTAAATAAGTCAGAAGAACGGTCCCTTGGTGGGGCTGTCAATGGCCAGGAAGAGGGACAAGGAAGACTTCTGGGGCTATGGGCATGTTCTGGATCTGGATCTGGGCGGTGGATACTCAAGTATAGACATATGTTAAAATTTACCAAGCTGTACATGTGCAATATGTGCCCCTTTTACTGTATAATATGCATGTTACAATTCAAATTTTTTAAGTGGGAGGAGGAAAATGAGAGGGAAAAATAGTGCCCATCTCCAAACGTTTATAAAGAACTCGGATGAAAACCAAACAAAATGCTGAACAATCATAAAGACAGATAATAACTAGTGGTAACAAGGATATAGAGGGACTGGAAGCCTCACACAACTGGTTATGGGAACATAAAAGGGTATAGCCGCCGCTTTGGATAACAGTTTTGTTTTGTTTTGTTTTGTTTTTTGCGGTACACGGGCCTCTCACTGTTGTGGCCTCTCCCGTTGCGGAGCACAGGCTCCGGACACGCAGGCTCAGTGGCCATGGCTCACGGGCCCAGCCGCTCCACGGCATGTGGAATCCTCCCAGACCGGGGCACGAACCCGTGTCCCCTGCATCGGCAGGCGGACTCTCAACCACTGCGCCAACAGGGAAGCCCCCTGGATAACAGTTTTTGATAGCAGTGTGGCAGTTCCTCAAATTGTTAAATAGAGTTATCATATGATCCAGTAATTCCATCCTAAGTATATACCCAAGAGAGATGAAAACATACATCCACACAAAAACGTGCACATGAATATTCATAGTGGCATAATTCATAACAGCCAAAAGTGGAAGCAATTCAAACGTCCATCCACTGATGAATGAATAAATAAAATGTGATATATCCATACAACGGAGTACTATTCAGCAATAAAAAGAAATGAAACACTGATACATGTTACAACATGGATGAACTTTGAAAACATTATGGTCAGTGGCAAAAGCCAGTCACAAAGACCACATATAGTATGATACCATATTTCTATGCAATGTACAGAATAGGCAAATCTATAGAGACAGAGAGTAGGTTAGTGGTTAGTAGAGTGAAAGAGGGGCACACTGGGGTGGCACCTGAGGGGTGTGGGGTTTCTTTCTGGAGTGATGAAAATATTCTAAAATGAATTGTGATGATGGATGTACAAATCTGAATATACTAAGTCACTGAATAGTAAGTACACTTTAAATGGGTGAGCTGGATGGTTTGTGAATTATACCAATTAAGCTGTTTAAAAAAACCAAGCAGGGACTTCTCTGGTGGCACAGTGGTTAAGAATCCACCTGCCAATGCAGGGGACACGGGTTCAAGCCCTGGTCCAGGAAGATCCCACATGCTGCAGAGCAGCTAAGCCCGTGCACCACAATTACTGGGCCTGTGCTCTAGAGCCCGCGAGCCACAACTACTGAGCCCACGTGCTGCAGCTACTGAAGCCCACACACCTAGAGCCTGTGCTCCGCAACAAGAGAAGCCCCCGCTCGACGCCATAAGAGAAAGCCCACGCGCAGCAACGAAGACCCAAAGACCCAATGCAGCCAAAAATAAATAAATAAATTTTAAAATAAATAAATAAATAAATAAATAAATAACCCAAACACTAAAGCTAAAACTTCCACAGCTAAGCCCTTCCATGTTGATTCACTGAAAACATCACTCATCTAGTTTAACAAAGGGCTCTTCTTGACACAAAACTCCAACCATTTCTAACACCTCTAAGGCTTCTCAACCCAAGAAATGCTTGTTAGCACCTGCTTATTATGTACAGTGTACCTAAATGTACAATGCATTTTCTTTTTCACCTGCTTCCAGAAAAAGGTTTGAAATAAAGAGGCTGTAACCAGTGGAGCTAAACCCTCTGATCCCACCCACAGCCTTTATTTCCCCAAACCATCTGACTCAGTTTAACTGGCCTCGTTTAGCAAAACCCTCTCACTTGGAGGCCAAGTCCAAGTGACATTCTGTCCCCAAAGCCAGCCAAACTCTCTAAGTCTTTAGCAACTTTGATCAGAAAAAAGTCCTGCCAGCGGTTTCCCCTCCCTCTGAGGGCAACCTTAGCACCCTCCTCACCCATCGTATTGCCCTGGGTTGAACTTCTGGCCAGAAACCTGCTGATTCTGCTTGGGGCAAAGAAAGGAGAGGAGGTAGGCACCTTCAGACCATTCCTGTGTGAGGCAATAGCAGGGCTGGGGTTAGGGTGAGGCAAGCAGGCTCCTATAGGGAGCAACATTTAAGGAGGCGCCCACTCGAAGGTGCCAGCCCTGCCTTTGCACCACCCTGAGAATGAGCGCCTCCTTAAATGTTGCACCCTGGATTCCTCTCTTGCCTCACCCTAGTCCCGGCTCTGGGCAACTGCATGTGCCTTCCTCCAACAGTGGCTCTGGGAAGATAGGGCTGGGTCTCTCCCTCAGCCATGACCTTGTAATTCCAGCTCCCAGTCAAATTTTATGAGACTCCAGGCCAAAGAAGTTGCCCCTAGGTTATAGGAAACGCCATAGATGTTGTTGACTTAAGGGGATGGGCCAGAGACACACCTGCCCAGAGCCTCTAGGCTCAGTTTTTCACCTGGGTTTATGGCGCCCTTCTCCCTGAGACAGAAACTCAGGGATCAGGAGCCCAGGCCTGGGGCCGCTCCTACCCCAGGAATCAGGAGTCCAGGCCCCCAAGCCCCTCTTCCCTTTAGTCCAAAAACTCCAGGCCACCACCCTCTCGGGGACCCAGCATCCAACTCACGAAGCGCCCGAAGTGGATGCGGTCTCCATCTTCAATGTGCATGTCAGCCTGGGCCCCACTAAGGCGGGAGATGACAGACTGGCAGCCCGGGAGTAGGGATCGGAGCAGCCCGGAGCCGGTAATGTGGTCCGCATGGCAGTGGGTATTCACTGGGAGAGAGAGGAGAGCCAGGTCCAGGAGGGCACAGAGAGGACGCAGGATTCCCAGCCCCCAGCCCCCTCCTCGCTCAGACCCAGGAGTCCCGGTCCTAGCTTCCCACTCCACGCTACAGTCCCACGCCCTCAGGCCCAGGAGCCCGGACCCCAAACGGACCAGCATACAGCAGCTGTAGCCCCAGTTCCTTGACCAACTGGGCATCCCGATGCGCTGTCTCCAGAACCGGGTCGATCAGAATGGCCTCTCTGGACTCTCTGTCACCCAGGAGGTAAGTGTAGGTGCAGCTCTTGGGCTCAAACATCTGGAAAGAGGGTGGGGACAGGTGAGAGCACAGATTCAGACCCCCCCTTACTGTGGACCCAGGAGTCCAGGCCTCAACTCGATTCTCTTCCTAAGATCCAGAAGCAGAAGCCCCTGCCCCCCCCTTTTTTTTACTTAATGGGTTTATATTTAATATAGTACTTCTCACCATGGAGATGTTACCCATTAATATAAAAATTTTCTTGTTTTTGTTAAACATTAAATCTCTTCTCCATTTCAATGTCAATATAAAGTATTATTTTACATTAAATCTTTTCTCCATTTCAACGTTAGATACAACAAATACATTTTCTAAACTTTTTCCCCCACCAAGAGATAAGTTTTAATTTTTGACCAACTGTATTTAATATCTAGGTACAATATTAACTTGGGAGATAACGAAACAAAAATCTATTAAAAATATGGAGAAAAGACTCCTCAGTGTTGCAGAAGGCAGTGATTATAACTAAACAGTGGCAATTTCCTAGGATTCTGGGCAAGAGTTTTCTTCTTCCTATTGAGAATTCTTAAACTATGAAATATTACTTTTGCAAAGTTCAGCCTTCCCACTTCTTTGACCTTCTTTCTAACTAGCAAATGCAAATTACAGACGGCATTTTTCAGTGCATTATTTGTTGTGAAGAAAACGTTTTGTTTTCCATTTAATATAGTACATCAATTTGTTCCTATTTATAGGGAAACCAAGACTATGAAACTACCCTATTTACTGTTTCTTGGGAACTTTCAGACACCAAAACTCAGTCCTGAACCTCAACAGCACAAAGGTTTTCAGGGCAAGGTTTGATTCAGGAGGTCCATCAAAGTCAGATCTGTCCATTTCTCCTTCGTGCATATACCCCCAAACAAGCACAAATGCCTGTAATACTGAGAACGAGAGCGATTGCATCTCTGGCTTCTACTGCTTCAACAGGCAGCACCAAAAGCAATGAAAAGAGGACTAGGAACAATTGTGTTGAAACTAAGATCATGATGTTGAGATCTTGAGGTGACTGGTTCTTAAAGGCTGAAGGTTTCAAAGAAAGCGGTATTTGTTTAATCCTATCAGTTCAGGATGCTGAGGCTTAAGAGGTTCCACGTGACAGCGCCTTCCAAGTTAGCAGCCATTACAGAATCCCCCTGCCCGGAGTCAGGAGTCTGGGACCCCAGCACCTTACTCCGTCGGAACCAATGAGTCCCAACTTTCATCCATGCCCAAACCTGGGTCCCCGTCATCCTCTTCTGTAATGGAAGCAAGAGTCCAGCCCGAAGCCCAGATCGGGGTCCCAGATCTGGGACCCAGATCACTCCTCTTTAAAGGACGCAAGAGTCTAGCCCTACACCCCTTTCCAGGCGCCAGGGCCCAGGTATCTCTCCGGATTTAAAGGACCCAGGAGTTCCGCCCCTGCCGCCACCCAGGATCCAGTAATCTCGCTCCCCGGTCCAGCCACTGCGAACCTGCCGTAGGAGGATGGGGGCTCCAGACCCGCTGTATTGACTGAGCTGCCGCCCAGCGGCCCTCAGTACAGTCCCCGCCATCGCGCCCGAGGCTGGAGACTGAGCGGTGCCAGCGGAAGCCGAACGCACCCAAGGCTGAACCCCGGAGGGCGGGGCGGGGCGTGGGCGTGGGCGGGGCCCGCCTTAAAGGGGCCACAAGTGCCTGGGGCCGAGGGCGGGTGGGAGCGGAACCAGGCTGGGGACCGATGGGAAGACTTTAGAGCCGGAGAAGACAGGAAGACCCAGAGGAACAAAGAACAATCACCTCACACCAGTCAGAATGGCCATCATTCAAAAGTCTACAAACAATGCTGGAGAGAGTGTGGAGAAAAGGGAAGCCTCCTAAAGGCTGGTGGGAATGTAAACTGGTACAGTCACTAAGGAGAACAGCATGGAGGTTCCTTAAAAAACTAAAAATACTGGGCATATATCTGGACAAAACTATAATTTGAAAAATACATGCACCCCAATGTTCACAGCAGCACTATTTACAGTAACCGGGACATGGAAGCAACCTAAATGTTCATCGATGGAGGAACAGATAAAGAAGATGTGATATATATACACAATGGAATATTACTCAGCCACAAAAAAGAATGAAATAATGCCATTTGCAGCAACATGGATGGACCTAGAGATTATCATACTAAGCGAAGGAAGTCAGACAGAGAAAGACAAATATCATATGACATCACTTATATGTGGACTCTTAAAAAATGGTACAGATGAACTTATTTACAAAACGGAGACAGACTTACAGACTTCAAAAACAAATTTATGGTTACCAAAGGGGAAAGGTGGGATGAACTTATTTACAAAACAGAGACAGACTTACAGACTTCAAAAACAAATTTATGGTTACCAAAGGGGAAAGGTGGGGGTGGGGTGGGATAAATTAGGAGTTTGGGGTTAACATACACATACTACTATATATCAAATAGATAAACAACAAGGTACTACTGCATAGCACAGGGAACTCTACTCAATATTTTGTAAAAACCTATATGGGAGAAGAACCTGAAAAGGAACGGATGTGTGCATGTGTATAACTGAATCCCTTTGCTGTGCACCTGAAACTAATACCACATTGTAAATCAACTATATTCCAATATAAAATAAAAATTATTTTTTTTAAAAACCAAAGAAACAAAGAACAGGGAGACACTCAAAGGGCGAGGGAGACACACTGGGAGAAGCACAGACTTCTCTCCCTGGAGAAGGAGAAACGCAACAAGAGACCCCAATACACTCATAGCCCCAGGGCCATTTTATAGGAAAAGCAGGTGGTTGGACCTTCATTGTTAGAAAGAAAAAAAAGTTTGGTTCAATGTCATTAGTGTCTTGAGGGGCTGTTGGTTGAGTGCCTGGTCCCAGAACAACATTTTATCCCATTAAACTTTATTTTAAGATGACTTAAGTATTTTATCAGGAATGTTTATGTCTTCCCAGGAAGAAATCATTAAAAAAAAATAATTTCTCGGGCTTCCCTGGTGGCGCAGTGGTTTAGAGTCCACCTGCCGATGCAGGGGACACGGGTTCGTGCCCCGGTCTGGGAAGATTCCATATGCCGCGGAGCAGCTGGGCCCGTGAGCCATGGCCACTAAGCCTGTGCGTCCGGAGCCTGTGCTCCGCAACGGGAGAGGCCACAACAGTGAAAGGTCCGCGTATCCAAAAAAAAAAAAAAATTAAAAAAAAAATAATAATTTTCCACGATGTCTTGTAAAATCAGGTTGGGGATCATTTGGCTTCTCTTGGAATGTGAACCTCTAAAAGTGGCTTTTGTTCATTTACACCAAGGACCTAGAGTTGAGACAATGTCTAGTCATGGGCTGTCTGAAAGCTTGCTCTTTGGAATCATATCAGTAGTGAGAATAGGGCATCCCACTCTTGTCTGGAGGATCTAAGTCACTTTGTCACAGATACAGAAGGCCAACTGTACCACACCATTTGCCAATTTTGGTATCCATGGGGGTCCCGGAACTAACCCCCTGTGGATACCAAGGGAAGACTGTGATTCTTCCTGTGTTTGGGGAGATAGCCAGTACTCCCTCTGCAGTCCTCTACCCTTAGCTACAGCAAATCAATAAAACCCAACTTTGCCAGACTTCTAGTATATTCCTGGTGGGCTTTATCAGGGGAGAGACTCAGGGAGCCACTCAGAGACAAGGAAGATGCTGAGGCTCAGTGATAACAAAGAGAGAGAGATCTGGAGAGACTTTCAGAGATACACTGGGAGATACAGAATTGAAATGGGGTGTCTGTCAAAGAAATATGGTCACTTAGATACACTCGAAGATTCTAGGAGATCGTGGAGGTGGGAAGAGATGTGGGGAGCAGGGAGCATTAGAGAGGGGAGAAATGTACAGGGAGAAGGAGAGAATCTCTCAGAACAGGAAAACACCAAGAGAGGGGAGAAACAGGCAGAAAGAAAAGCTCAGACTCAAGGAGAGAACTTGGTTCAGTTATTCCTCACATTGAGGTCTCCTGAATGTCTGGCTCAAGCTGAGCGAAACTGGAGACCCAGAGGTGAGTCCTCAGTCTGGTTGGTGGGGGAAACCAGGAAAACAGGGACTCTGAGGCACACTTTACTGTGAGGGTCCCCCAAATAAGACCTCTCCACCCTGGGGCCCATTCCTAATTGTTTCTGTAGGATTGGTAGACGCTTACTTGTCCCTTGAAGGCGTGCACACCCTCTGGGGATTTTGTAGAGTCAGCTGCGAGTTATCCTAAGAGTTAGAAACTGGCATCACCCTTCCGAAATGTGTGACCTCAGGCTCAAAACTAAACTCTTCTGGGCTTCTCTTTTCTCATCTGTAAATTGTGGTTGAAAATAGTTCCTCCCTCACTGTGAAGATCTAAGAAAAGATACACGTGGGGACTTCCCTGGCGGTCCAGTGGTTAAGACTCTGAGCTTCCACTGAAGGGGACACGGGTTCAATCCCTGGTCGGGGAACTAAGATCCCACATGCTGCACAGCCAAAAAAGAAAAAAAAAAAAAGATACACACACCCCAATGTTCATAGCAGCATTATTTACAATTGCCAAAATACGGAAGCAACCTAAGTGTCCATCACATGAATGGGTAAAGAAGAGGTGGTATATATATATATACACAATGGAGTACTACTCAGACATAAAAAAAGGAATGAAATTTTGCCATTTGCAGCAACATGGATGGACTTGGAGGGCATTATGCTAAGTGAAATAAGTCAGACAAAAAAAGACAAATACTGTATGATATCACTTATATGTGGAATCTGAAAAATACAACAAACGAGTGAACATAACAAAAAAGAAGCAGACTCACAGATATAGAGAACAAACTAGTGGGTCCAATGTGGGGAGGGAGGGCAAGATAGGGGTAAGAGCTTAAGAGGTACAAACTACTAGGTATAAAATAAGCTACAATTATATATCTTACAACAGGGGAACATAGCCAACATTTTATAATAACTATAAAGGAGTATAACCTTTATAAATTGTGAGTCACTAGATTTTACACGTGTGATTTATATAGTATTGTCAGCAACTATACTTCAATTAAAAAAAGATCCAATGAGTTCACACATGCAAAGAGTTTGGGAGAGCACCTGGCACAGAACAATTGCGCAGGTGTTGTGCTCTCAGGGAGGTGGCTATCACTATTTCATCGTCATCCATGACTCCTTCCTCCTCTTGCTACTTCCTCCCAATTCATTACTAAGCCTGATGAATTAACCTCTCCAACCAGACCACTTTTCCCTCATCACGCCCTCTGTCCCAGTCAAAGAGGCAGCAAAGCATAGATGCAAATTACATGGATTCCAGGGTCAGGCTGCAAGTGTTCAAATCCTGGCCCTGCTATTTCCTGGCTGAGTGACCTTGGATAAGTCTTAGGGCCTCATTTTTATCTCTGTACAATGGAGATGAGAGTAGCGCCTCCTCTTGAAAAACTGCTGTCAGCATTAAATGAATGAACATATATAAAACACTCAAGACAGTTTCTGACATCTATCAGATGCTGTAATTAATAACATAATTATCATATAATATAATTATCGATATCATATAATAATATAATTAATAATTTTTAATAATTACTATTATAATTAATATATAACAGCCGCCGCACTGGTTTCTGTCTTCCACTCTACCTCCCTGTAATCCATTTTCCACGCAGCAACCAGTGAACCTTTTAAAATGTCAATGAAGACACTGAAGAGTCAAAGCAAACAAATTCAACTTGTGGGTCTTGTTTAAGTACTGACTGAAACAAACCAAGTGTAATAAAAAGATTTTTATGGAATATGAGGTCTGGCATGTAGCTTCAAAATCATCTGGGAGGAGTGAGTGGGGAAATGAGCCCAAACTATCCTTCCGTATAACTCCCACGGCTCCCAGGGTTCGCCAGACCTTTTGGATTATCAGACTGAAGACCCACCCATGAGGGGGTGGTTTATGGGCACTTCACGGTCATTCCTGTACGGGGCGGGAAGGTGCACCATCACTTCCCGGGGGAAGGGTGCCAAGCAAGCCACCCCGGGCCTGGCACCAAGAGCTCCAGCGGGGAACAAGGGGGCCCGGGCACCTGGAGACCGCCGCCCTCCCGGCCCCAGGGCCGTAGCATTGGGGTGGGAGGGGCGGAGAATCCTGAATCACCCAGCGGCGAAGAGTGCCAGGCGCTGTGCAAATAACGTGACTTTTACTGGGCATCAGCTCGCTCTGAACCCGTCCCGCTCCCTCCCTCTCTCGAGGAAATTGCTAGCCTTTACTTGCCAGTGCCTTGAGGGGTAGAAGAGGCAGCGGGCTCTTGAAACTGATTCGGGAGACGGAACTCAAGCTCCGAGCGGAATTCTCGAAAAGAACGGGGACATACAAAAGGGAAGTTGTCTCAGAAATCTCTTGAGTTAGGTTTCCCCGTGTTAACTCCTGCACGTGCTTGACTCCAGTCAGCCACCGTAGGCCCTGCAAGCCTCGGCACACTTTCCTCCGGTCCCTCGGCCCGTATTGCTCACCAATTGGCTTGCCTTGCGCACCCACCCCCTCCTTCCATCCCGTCTCCCCCGCTGCAGCCTCCGCGGGCCGGACTGCGCATGCGAACTAACGCCCCCACCGGCCCGGCGGAGGAGGAGGGAATGGAAATGAGGCTGGGCCCAGCAGCTAGCGCGCGCTCCCTCCCCTGCCCTCCCATCGCAGGGCGCGCGCCGAGCGGTGCAGAGTCCGAAGGCAGCGCCGCAGTGGCCGCGGCCCCCGAGGGAGGGGCCCGGAGCCCCGCCCCCAGGGAGGGGCCGCCCGCAGGTGAGGGGGCAGCGGTCCGGGCACAGACGCCAGGGTCTTCGGGAAGTAGATTGGGGGTGCTGATCGCCAGAACTCCCGGAACGAGGGAGGGTCCTGATGCATAGGTTCCGGAGGGGCTGCATGGGCGCCTGAGCCTTGGGAGGGTGCATTGGTGCCCGAATGCCATGATCCCAAGGGGTGCGTGGAGGCTCGGACGCTTGGGACCTCGAGAGAGAAGTCCATTAGGGGTCTCTGAATCGCAACACACGAGCCACGCTCTTTCTGTGTCTTGCTCCAGGTCTCGCCTCTACCCTCCACGGCTCCAACTCCACGCAGGGGTTGAAATTTAGTGAGAAGAAGGCAGTTCACGCGGCGTCAATGGACTGAGACTAAGCCAAGAGCCGGGTAAAGCTACCTCTTCGATGTGAATCCCGCCCACTGAGCTCGTAGGCCCCTCCCCTGGGACAGAGTTGCTGAGCAACCGACTTTGGGTCTTATTAGTATAGCTCCACCCATCCCCGTCTTAGGTTCCTCGGCCGGTTCCGCCCACTCTGGACATAGGCCCCGCCTGCTCCGCGCTCTGGGGCGGCTGGGAGTTAGTTATAGAGGCCCCGCCCACTCCGCTCGAAGGCTCAAACGCTGAGGCTAAGTTCCAAATAGACTGCTTCTGGGTCGGGTTTGCATAACCCCGCCCATTGTGCCCTTAGGCTCCGCCCGCCCTCGCCTTATAGGACCCCACACTTACATAGACCCTGCTCCTAAACATACTGACCCCTGATTGTTAGGCTCTCAGCCCTTCCCCCAACAGCCTGATAAACACCGGCGTCGCCCCCTCTCCCGCCCTAGGCCCTCCCTCTAGGTTTCTGGGCCAGCAAGATGCTGGAGCGAGATGCTGAGTCTGCGGCCCGGGGCACCGATGCTAGTCCCACTGGCAAGGAGCCTGTGACCAAAGGAGAAGGTGAGGGCGGCTCCACCTGTGAGTAGGGGGCATTCTCCAGGAACGGGGGCCAAGAGAATCATATGTTGAGGGAATCTCAGGGTGAAGTTTTGAAGGCCCAGGGTGATAACCATTTCGGATCCCCAAGAACGCCAAGTTCTGGGGAATCCTCCAGGTTGTCTTGGGGGGACCCCTCATTTCTAGGGGAGATGACATGCGGGATTTCAGGGGGATCACTTGGGAAGATACTAGAAACGGACACTTTAGTAGCTTTGGGGGAAGCCTTAGCTCTGGGGTTCCAGCGAGGTAACCCTTTGGAGCCCCTTAGGATGAGGCATGGCAGGGGGTGAGAAGGAGGAACATGCCATTTGGGGAATCTCAGTATGACCCTTGAGGTGTCCAGATACACTAGAACGTCAAGGTCGAGAGGGAGCCTGGTGTAGACTCAGGGCGTTGGCTGCTTCCTGGAGCCCACCAACCCTCCTGTCCCCTAGCTCCCTACCAGGGCTCGCCGCAGAAGCCCAGCCAGTCGGTTCCAGGGCCCGCCACGTCCGCGGGGGCGCCTTCCCGACCCCGCCGGCGGCCCCCGCCCCAGCGCCCGCACCGCTGCCCCGACTGTGACAAGGCCTTCTCGTACCCGTCCAAGCTGGCCACGCACCGGTTGGCACACGGCGGCGCCCGCCCCCACCCATGCCCCGACTGCCCCAAGGCCTTCTCCTACCCCTCCAAGCTGGCAGCCCACCGCCTCACGCACAGCGGTGCCCGTCCGCACCCGTGCCCGCACTGCCCAAAGGCCTTCGGCCACCGCTCCAAGCTGGCAGCCCACCTCTGGACCCACGCGCCCGCCCGCCCCTACCCGTGCCCCGACTGCCCCAAGTCCTTCTGCTACCCCTCCAAGCTGGCGGCCCACCGCCATACGCACCATGCCACCGACGCCCGTCCCTATCCTTGCCCGCACTGCCCCAAGGCTTTTTCATTCCCCTCCAAACTGGCCGCCCATCGCCTATGTCACGACCCCCCGACGGCGCCGGGCAGCCAGGTCACCGCCCGGCATCGCTGCTCTAGCTGCGGCCAGGCGTTTGGCCAGAGACGCCTCCTACTCCTTCACCAACGCAGCCACCACCAGGCCGAGAGCCCGGGGGAGCGGGAGTGAACCCTCCCTTTGGCTCACTGGCTCCCTGTGCTGCCAGCCCCGGTCAATAAAGAGGTGGCATCTCCAAGCCAGGCTGTATGGACTTGCCTCTTCCAGGTAGCCGGAAGGGAGGTTGGCCCCCGCACTGGGCTCAGACTTAGCAGGAGGAACTCGTTTCTGGGAGGGGAAAACATCACCCACAGAGTTAGCACTGGGCCCTAAACCATGGACCTGGAAGTGTGGTTTGAAAGCCCTGGCTCTGGTTTTTCCCACCTCTTCATATGGCAAAGGTTAAACGTCTGCTAGCATCCTGTGCTGCTGAGGAGTGTAGCGAGACAGGCTCTCCTTGTTGTTGTGAGTTTAAACTAGTGCCTCCACTTTGGCCATTGAGTGTATGTATAAAAAATTTTAAATGCACGCATGCTCACGTCAACTATTCCACTTCTAGGAATTTATCCTATAGATAACCACATGAAAAAAGGTACAAGAGTAAGGATGTTCACTGCAGTGCGATGGCAGCGGCCAAAGATGGGAAACAACCCGAGTGCCCATCAATAGGGGACCAGCTAAGGAATTTACAGTACAGCCAGAGAATGGACGATGTAGCTGTCGGGGAAAAAAGTCAGCTCTACATGTACTGACATGGAAGTATTCCCAAGCTAAGCTAAATCATAAAAGCAAGAACAAGGGGTGTATACCAGTAGCGTAAAAAAAATTTTAAGGCCAAGCTTTGGAGCCAGCCCTGACCCACTAAAGAGCTGCAGGGCCTTGGACAAGCTTGTCACTTCTCTGAACTCAGATGCCTTATCTATAAAATGGGAGGGTTTTTTGTTTTTTAATTTGGCCACGCTGTGGGTTTTTAAATTTGGCTGTGGCTTGCGGGATCTTAGTTCCCTGACCAGGGATCGAACCAGGGCCTTGGAAGTGAAAGCACCAAGTCCCAACCACTGGATCGCCAGGGAATTCCCAAATGGGAGTATTATAAGGCCTTTACAAGCATCTTCTCAGGCAAAGATGGTTCCCCTCTTGGAGCCTGTTTCTCCAGCTATAAAACAAGGATGACTGAGCTAACGTTGGACTGCTCTTCGTTCTACAGATATGAATTAAGCAGGTACCGTGTGCCGGGCCCTGCACAGGGTGTTAGGAACACAGTAGTGAACCAGACAGACCTGGTCTAGCGAGGGAGGTGGACACCAACCAGGTAGTGGCAAACACAAAGTAAAGAAGCCAAGTCCACTTTGAACAACAGGTAGGGGAGCCTTGCCTCCCTTCATACCAAGAATTATTACAAAGCTGTAGTAATAGGCCGGTGGTGCTGGCTTGGGAATAGGCTAGTGGGAGGGCACTGAGAGCTCAAACAGACCTGCGCTTACGAGGTGCTAATGGGAGGCAGTCCCCACTTGTAGATAAGAGGTTGGCAACCTTTTCCTGTAAAGGGCCAGACAGTATATCTGTTTAGATTTTGCAGGCCATACTGCGTCTGCCACAACTACCCCGCGCTGCTGTTGTAGTGCAAAGGCAGACACATGCATTGTGATATGTGGACGAGCGTGGCCGTGTTCCGATAAAACTTTATTTACAAAAACAGTAGGTGGGCTGGATTCTGCCTGTGGAGTGTAGTTTGCCAGCCCCTGCTGTAGATGAGTGGGGAAAGGATAGCTAATCTGTGAATGAGCTGAGAGATAGGGAAGAAAATTAAATGAGACCCTGTGGTAGGCAGAATAATGGTCCCCCAAAGATGTTCACATCCTAATCCCCAGAACCTGTGAGTGTTGGCTTCCACACAGCAGAAGGGACTTTGCTTACGTGATGAAGGATCAGCTCTTAAGATGGGAGATTACCCTGATTATTCCAGTGGACCCAGTGTAATCACAAGGGTCCTTACATGGGAAAGAGGGAAGCAGAGAAGTCAGAGATGTGCCAATGGAAGCAGAGACTGGAGTGATGTGGGACCACGGGTCAAGGAATGCAGTCAGCTTCTAGAGGCTAAAAAAGGCCAGGAAATGGGTTCTCCCCTAGAGCTTCCAGAAGGAACACAGCAAAATAAAAATTTAAATAAGTAGATAAATAAAATCAAAAATAACATTAAAATAATTTTAAAGGACAGAAGGAACACAGCCTGGCCAGCACCATGATTTTAGCCCACTCAGACTGATTTTGGACTACCGACATCCAGGACTATAAAATAAATGTGTTGTTGACAGCCTATGATTTTGGTAATGTGTTACAGCAACATAGAAACTAATGAGGCTCTCTACCTCACAGCATACACAAAAATTAGTTTCTAGTGATTTAAGATCTAAGTCTGAAACACAAAACTCTAGAGCATTTAGATGGAAATAAAGGCGAATCCCTTAGTAACCTCAGAGGCAGAGAAAGTATCTTTAAGACACAAAAAGTACAGATCGTAGAGGAAAAGACTGGTAAATTTGATCATAAGCAAACCAAGTTACAACGATGATAGAGAGACAGTAATTATGAAGGTAGACCTGGCAAATACTACGGTTAGATATAGAGGGTGAGGAAAGGCCTTCCTGAGGAGCTATTGTTCAGAGCTCAGATCTGAAAGGTGTGGAGGGTGGAATGAGAGATGGTTTGTGGAGTCTCCAGCATGAGGCTGGAACCAAGCAGACAAATGGAAAGCAGGGGGCCTCAGGACTGCAGGCTGCTCAGCAAGGCCCTTGGGGGAGGGGGAGGGGCAGCGGAGGGGCAGGCCCCCTCCCCCACAGCCAGCAGTATGGCTTGTGTCCATATTTACCGTGGAGCTGCCCCGGAAGATTTCCTCCAAAGCGACCCCACCGCCATCAACGTTTCAAGGACACGAACTCATCTGGGGGGTGTCCATCTGGTCCAACCTTACTTTGTCCAGATGGGAAAGCTGAGTGCAGGAGGGATGGGATTTGCCCGCAACCAAGCAAGGGACGGTGCTGAGTCAGGGTGGATCCTGGGTTTCCCTGATACCCCGCCCAACACCCTGCTACTCCTTGCACTTGTCCTGCCTGAAGACCTCTGCACTTGCTTTTCCTCTGCCTGGAATGGTTCCCCCAGAACCTCCCTTACTTCTCCCAAGTCCCTGCAGACAGGTGAGTCCTCTGAGACGCCTTCCCTGATGACCCGATCATTCTCATCACTGTATAACACTGCCTGGCTTTTTCTGCTCACACAGCGTTCATCGCCACCCCACACTACGGGACACTGCCGTCTCTCTCCCCCAGCAGAATGTCAGCCCCGTAAGAGCAGGGGACTCGTGTCTGTTTTTTCACCCTGCAGCCCCACTGTCTCACACGTGGTGGGTGTGGTTGGCAGAATAATGGCCTCCCAAAGATGCCCACATCTTAATCCCTGGAACCTACAGATATGTTATGTGGCAAAGGTTGAATTAAGGCAGCATAAGGAATGGTTGCTAAGTGGCTGGCTTTAAAACAGGAAGATTATCTCAGGTTATCCGGCTGGGCTCAGTGTAATCACAGGAAGAGTCAGTGTCAGAGTGACACAGTGTGAGAAAGACTCGACTGGCCGTTGCTGGCTTTGAAGACGGAAGGGGCGTGGGGTGTGGGCAGCTGCTAGAAGCTGGAAAAGACATGAATGCGGATTCTCTCCCGGAGCCTCCAAAAGGAGCGCATCCCTGCCTACACCTTTTTTCTTTTTTAATTTATTTAATTTATTTATTTTTAGCTGCGTTGGGTTTTCGTTGCCGCGTGCGGGCTTTCTCCAGTTGCGGTGAGCGGAGGCTACTCTTTGTCGTGGTGTGCGGGCTTCTCACTGCAGTGGCTTCTCTTGTTGCGGAACACGGGCTCTAGGCACACGGGCTTCAGTGGTTGTGACTCGCAGGCTCTAGAGCGCAGGCTCAGTAGTTGTGGCTCGTGGGCTCTAGAGCGCAGGTTCAGTAGTTGTGGCACACGGGCTTAGTTGCTCCGCGGCACGTGGGATCTTCCTGGACCAGGGATTGAACCCGTGTCCCCTGCACTGGCAGGCAGATTCTTAACCACTGTGCCACCAGGGAAGTCCCCCTGCCTACACCTTGATGTTTAGCCCAGTGAGACCCATTTTGGACTTCAGACCTCCAGACCTAGAAGGTTATACCTTTCTTTTGTTTTAAGACACTAAGTTTGTGGTCATTTGCTACCCAGCTCTGACCCTGCCCTTTGCCCTTCGACCCTTTCCTGACCTCCCCAGGATGAAGTCCAAGCTTCTCAGCCTGCTGTTCACAGTGCTTCTGGACCGCCCTGTCCTGCTTTCTACAGCGAGGGAAAGGCTCTCCATCTGTGCTGTCCAGCCCAGAAGCCAGTGAGCACTTGAACTGTGGCCAGTGTAACTAAGGAAGTGAATTTTTCCTTTTGTTTCACTGTCCTTAAGTTTATTTTATTCATTTATGCATTCATTCATTCATTTATTTATTTATGGCTGCGCTGCGAGGCATGTGGGATCTTAGTTCCCCAACCAGGGATTAAACCCGGGCTCCCTGCAGTGGAAGCACAGAGTCCTAACCACTGGACCACCAGGGAATTCCCTGTCGTTAAGGTTAAATAGCCACCTGTGTCCAGTGGCTACTGCACTGGACGGCACAGCTGCCAGGACTGTGCCCACCTTTCCAGCTAGGTCTGCCCCTAAAGCCTCGTCACCAGAGGGGCCGTGCTCCTTCAACTGTCCCCTGGGCACCAGGCTGGCTCCCACTTCCCGGCCTTCGCCCACACCATGGCCCGATCCCACCTTCTACCCTGATTCTCTAACGCCCAGTTCAGTTCCCACCTTAAATGTGGTGGAGCCTTGAAGGGGGTTCAGGATTTGGGGGGGGGTGATTAAAATGCCCCTTCCCCCAATTCTACCTCCCAAATGAGGTGATATCAAACCAGGCTGGTGACAGTTTCACAGCTACTTCTGAGAGCCCTGGAGAAAGGGAGATGTCCCTGGCCCAGAGAGCTGAGACTTAGAGAGAGAGAGGCCTATCCCATGAATATGCCAGCCCCCAGTCCAGGACCCCCAGAGGGACAACCGAGACACAGGAATGGGCTCCAGGGGGGTCAGAACCAGCTGAGGGTGGTGCTGTCAGATTCCTAATTCCCTGCCACCTGCCACCAAAGCGGGGAGGAACCCCGAAGAAGTGACAAAGAGCTCCTTCCCTACCAGACCCCAGATAGAGAGCCCTGCGTTCTTTCTGGGACCCCAGCACAGGAGTCGTTAGGCAGCCCAAAGACCCGGCCTTCAGAGGGGAAGCAAAACCAAACATAAGACAGAAAGCTGGGAACCTGTTGTGGGTTCTGGGAGGCACGGGTGAGAGTGGCAGCTGCTCCAAACCAAGTCACCTTTATTAATAAACTCATGCGTGTGAGAGCACATACTTCATGCCTGGGGCACCACCCCGTAGAGCTGGTGGGGAAGTAACTTCTGCTTCTCGTTGCAACTGTAGATCCACCGGGGACGGACGAACACCAAGGAGGGGTTGTCCATCAAGGCCTGCAGGGTGGGGTGGGGTGCATGCGGGAACATGTGAGCCAGGAGGGGGTCGGGGGGATGCTAGGGCAGGTTTGGTCTCCCTCTCCCTGCCCCTTCAGGACTCACCTCCTCAAAGCTGGGGTCCCACTCCTGTGCCGTGATCACAAACTGTACCCGGTCGCTCATATAGTCTTCAAGCTCCCTGGCAGGAGAAGAAAAGAGGCAGAGAATCGGTGTCCCCTCTCTTGACACCCTACTCCCCAACCAGCCTCAGAGGCCATTCTCCATCCCCACCTATGTCCCCTATAGGCCGCCTGTGGGTCCCCCACTCTCCCACATGCCAGGCTCGCCACAGCCCCGAAACCGACAGCTCCCGCAGGCGCCAGTCCTTTCAGAAGGGCACTGTGGAGCCTCGCTTTAGAGAAGACGAACCCGAGGGGAAGCTATGCACCCAGGGCTGCCCAGCAGAGTGAGCAGGACTAGCATGGAGCTCCACAGCCTGTGCCCGGCCTGGGGGTACGGCCTTCTCCGTCCTCCCGACGGCCCTTCTCCCCACCACCTGCCACACCTCCTCCCCTGCCTCCCATCTCCCCGGAGACTGACCCGTTGAAGGCTGTGACATAACGGCTGAGCGTCCGCCGCTCGTCCCCTGGGAACTCCCCGTACAGGAAGAAGTGTTTGCCCTGGAAAAAGTCTGCAGGGGAGATGGCGGAAGAGCCAAGCGTGAGGCCCCTGGAGTCCCAGGGCACCAGCCAGGAGCCACAGAACACGCAGAGGCAGGACAGCAAGGCCGGCGCAGCCGCCGGAGGGGGAAAGGGGTGTCCGTGTACAGCCTGGCACGGGAATAATCCATGACAAGCAGTGGTTCCCTGCCAGGCCCATCTGAGCCTCTGGGGAGTTTTGCTTCGTTTTGTTGCAAGAATGATAAAAGACGCAATTACTATTATTGCAACATGTTTCTTACACCAGGTCAATCACTTCATAAGCTTGGCCGGGCTTGGAAATTTCACATTCTGCCACTTCCTCGCCATGGCTGTCCCACTCCTTTTTAATCAGCGCCTTCTCTGGCTCTGACCTTCAGGGTGGTTCTTCGTTCTAGTCTGACATGATTTTCCATCAAGTTGCCAATGCCATGTTTGGGGCTTTGGAGGATCGAAGTACTTTCCTGCCCATCACCCATGAGGAACTGAGCAGAAACGGCTTCTTCCAGTGGTCACTGACCCTCACCTCTGCTCAGACCCTCTGACTGCCCGGCTCTCCCTTCATTCTCTCTTTTTTTTTTTGGCCTCACCGCGCAGCATGTGGGATCTTAGTTCCCCGACCAGGGATCGAACCCGCACGCCCTGCAATGGGAGCACAGACTCCAGAGTCTTAACCACTGGGCCGCCAGGGCAGTTCCCCTCTCCTTTCATTCTTGACCTGGCCCTGACCCACGCCCCCCGCGATCATGTCTGGGGTGACGAATAACATGCTGGCATCATGTAGGTCCCAACAGAGATCAGTGCCCACAGCACCTGTGTTCCCCAGGCCCCACCACACACTGACAAAGCTGAACCCGGGGGGTGGAGCTTGGGCACCTGCAGATTTTAAAAGCCCCTGGGTGATCCTGACGCCTAGGGAGTGGGAGCCCCCCCAACCCCCCGGCGTGAGGGAGCGGAAAGCCGAAGGGGGTCTCGCCTGGGGCTGGGCTGTGATGGAAGCGGTCACAGCAGGAGTCAGGACAGGGACAGAGAGGGAAGTCAGGAGAGGGTCCTGAAAGGAAGGGAACAGGCCTAAGAGGACAAGGAGGTGGCAAAGGCCAGGGACTGGGGGTGAGGAGCCTGGAAGACAAGTCACAGGGGGCCGCAGCCATCCCAGGACGGGCTGGGGCAAGTCATGGCAGAGAAGTAACAGGGCCAAATCCCACATCAGGAGGGAGGATTTCCCACCTGGGAGCTCGGGAATCGGCAGATTGGGAGACTCCGGGGGACCTTCATTGTCCGTGTTCTCATCCGTGGATCCTGCGTACGGGTCCTTGCCATTCTCCTCGCCAGAGGGCGGCCTCTGTTCCTTCTGCTCAGCCACCCTGGAGAGGCCAAGAGGGGTGGGGTAGGAGCATGCAGACCAGATGCCCCTCCCCGCAAGGCTAGGGCCACCCTGACCCCCAGCCCAAACCCTACCTTCTCAGCTCATCCTCGGTGTCCCCAGAATCTTCTGCCCCATTGTCCTGTCCTTCTGCGAATGGAAGCTTAGTCAATGCGAGGCCCATGCCTTCTCTTCTGGAAAGACCGGTAACCTTCCCTCCCAGTCTCATGCCTGAGCACAGATGCAGGCATCCCAACCCCCAGGCTCAGTGGCCCTCCAAATCCAGTTAGGGGTTGTGGTGGGTGGGACAGCCACCCTCTACCCCAGATTCATTGCCTGGAATCCAGCCCCTCCTCCCTCAGATCCAGAGTCCAGGCCCCCAGCTCCTCCTCCCTCAGACCCAGGATCCAGAACCCCTGCCCCTCCCCCTTCAGCCCCAGGATCCAGGCCCCCGGCCCCTCCCCCCTCAGACCCAGGATCCAGACTCCCGGCCCCTCCCCCCTCAGACCCAGGATCCAGACCCCCGGCCCCTCCCCCCTCAGACCCAGGATCCAGACCCCCTGCCCCTCCCACCTCAGCCCCAGGATCCAGGCCCCCGGCCCCTCCCCCCTCAGACCCAGGATCCAGACTCCCGGCCCCTCCCCCCTCAGACCCAGGATCCAGACCCCCGGCCCCTCCCCCCTCAGACCCAGGATCCAGACCCCCTGCCCCTCCCACCTCAGCCCCAGGATCCAGGCCCCCGGCCCCTCCCACCTCAGACCCAGGATCCAGGCCCCCGGCCCCTCCCCCCTCAGACCCAGGATCCAGACCCGCGGCCCCTCCCCCTTCAGCCCCAGGATCCAGGCCCCCGGCCCCTCCCCCTTCAGCCCCAGGATCCAGGCCCCCGGCCCCTCCCCCTTCAGCCCCAGGATCCAGACCCCCGGCCCCTCCCCCCTCAGACCCAGGATCCAGACCCGCGGCCCCTCCCCCTTCAGCCCCAGGATCCAGGCCCCCGGCCCCTCCCCCTTCAGACCCAGGATCCAGGCCCCCGGCCCCTCCCCCTTCAGCCCCAGGATCCAGACCCCCGGCCCCTCCCCCCTCAGACCCAGGATCCAGACCCGCGGCCCCTCCCCCTTCAGCCCCAGGATCCAGGCCCCCGGCCCCTCCCCCTTCAGACCCAGGATCCAGACCCCCGGCCCCTCCCCGCTCAGACCCAGGATCCAGGCCCCCAGCCCCTCCCCCCTCAGACCCAGGATCCAGGCCCCCAGCCCCTCCCCCCTCAGACCCAGGATCCAGGCCCCCGGCCCCTCCCCCCTCAGACCCAGGATCCAGGCCCCCGGCCCCTCCCCCCTCAGACCCAGGATCCAGGCCCCCGGCCCCTCCCCCCTCAGACCCAGGATCCAGGCCCCCGGCCTCTCCTCCCTCAGACCCAGGATCCAGGCCCCCCGGCCCCTCCCGCCTCAGACCCAGGATCCAGACCCGCGGCCCATCCTCCCTCAGGCTCTGACCTGACTGCTCCCCCTTGGTGTCAGTATCTTCCTGGGGCCCTGGTGTGGGTGGTTTGGTCTCTTCTGGGGTTGGGGGTCTCTGGGGTGAGCTAGGTCCTGCTGCCTGAGAGGGCTTGGCTTTGGTCTGGGGGCGCTGAGGAGGGAGGGTGGGTCAGCAAGGACGGAAGGGGCAGCGCGGGTGTGAGCATGGGGGGCGCCTGCAGGAGGCAGGAGTGGAGGGTTTGGGTACCATGACACACCCATGTCCCCCCCAACTCCACCCTCCCCCGCCCGGGCCGGGGGCCTCAGACCTTTCGGGGAGGCTTGGGGGCTTCATCCCCACTGCTGCCGCCGTGAGAGGCCCCCTCGTCCTCGCTGCTCGAGTCTGGCCCAGCCATGAGGTACCTGGGGGAGGAATCAGGCCTCACACAAACAGCAGATGTGTCCTCCGGGGGAGGTGGGGAGGGGGCTTAGGAAGCAACAGGCACTGGCTATTTATTCAGTATCTACTAAATACTCAGGGTGGCAATCGTGGCCCCTCTCCCAGCCCGCCCTCCTCCCGGCTCCGGAAGGGCCCCAGAGACCCCCAGCCACCCACACCGGAGCCCAGAGCACTTCCTGGCCTCCCTTCCCTCCTCAGGAAGAAATGACTCATTTCAGACAGGGAACAACAAAAAAAATCAGAAATAATTCTCCCCTTTGAGAATCAAAGTCAGTTTCTCATTAGGTGCTGAGCGCCCCTGCGGCTCCTCCGGGCAGACACCAGGCTGACCCCAACCCTGGCTCCTCCGCCCAGGCATGCTCTCTGCCTCTGTTCAGCCTGGCAAACCTGTTCTCTTCTTTGAAGACCCCTAGCTCACTGCGGTCCTCCCCTTGGGCCTGCCCCCAAACTGTTTTAGAGCTAAGTCCGGCCCCTCATGGAAGTCAGAGGCCTTGGAGGGCAGGACCCGACGTCCGGGGCCAGCATTGCACAGCCCAGCCTGGCGCCAAGCAGGGGCTTCGGGTGAAGGAATGTGAATGGGTCCCAACGCTCCGCTCTCTGCCCTGAGGCCTTGGGAATGCTGTGTCTCCAGCCTGCAGTGTCCTTTTCCTTCGCTAAGCAGACCTCCCAGAGCCCTGCACGGACCGCCCCCCCTGCCCCCCCGCCCCGTGTCTCCCCGCCCTCTTCCTCCTCTGGGAAGTCTGCTGACTCTGGGCCAGCAGGGCCCGGCCTGATTTCTCTCCAGATCCCTGACACTGCCCAGCATGGGGACAAGGGGCAGGGTCGGGGTGTGCGTGTGTAAACCACATGCACGCAGTGAGGCCTCACCTCCGAGAGGGCAGCCGCCGCCGCATGCGGTGACAGTCCAGCACCCACTCCTTCCGCACGATTCGGCCTCCGAGGCCTAGGACCTGGCTGTACTTGGGGGTGTTGGCAAAGGCGCAGCTGGCAGGGAGCGGAATGGAGGGTGTCAGCCCGGTGTGATCTGAGAGGTGAAGGGCAAAAAGAGACAAGGGGCACAGAGAGAGGGAGACAGCGAGAGACAGGGAGAGACACGGGGCAGATGCGGGAGAAGCAGAAAAGACACAGGGAGGCCGAGGGGAAGACTTTAAGAATCAGAGGGAAGAAGAGAAAGAGAACAAGAGGCAGAGGATACAGAGAGGTGAAGTAACAGAGAGAAGGCAACATGGAGGAGACAAAGGGAGGCAGAGGAGAGGCAGCGGGGAGCGTGGGGAGGGGCGCAGGCCTACATGAGGTGGGTGCTGTCTGGAGTCCAGTCTGGCCGATACTTGGCCCCCAGCTCCAGGGCCTTGTCCCGGAGCTCCGAGCGGAAGGGGTTCTGGAAGCCGCTCAGCACCACCACCACACCCTGGAGGATCTTCCCCAGCTCCTGCGGGCCGGCGCGGGGGGGCCTGGGCTCAGCGCCTTCTCCTTGGGGCTTCCCTGGCGCCGCCCCCCGTGCTGCGGCAGGGACAGGGGCAGTGGCTGGGGTAGGGGTGGGAGCTGGCACTGGGGAGGCCAAGGAGTGGATTCAGTCAGTAGGTGTAGGGCTACACCCCCAGCCCCTCCCTCCTCAGACCCAGGATCCAGACCCCCGGCCCCTCCCCGCTCAGACCCAGCATCCAGGTCCCCAGCCCCTCCTCCCTCAGACCCAGGATCCAGACCCCAGGCCCCTCCCCCCTCAGACCCAGGATCCAGACCCCCGGCCCCTCCTCCCTCAGACCCAGGATCCAGACCCCCGGCCCCTCCCCCCTCAGACCCAGGATCCAGACCCCCGGACCCTCCCCCCTCAGACCCAGGATCCAGGCTCCCGGCCCCTCCCCCCTCAGACCCAGGATCCAGACCCCAGGCCCCTCCCCCCTCAGACCCAGGATCCAGACCCCCGGACCCTCCTCCCTCAGACCCAGGATCCAGACCCCCGGCCCCTCCCCCCTCAGACCCAGGATCCAGACCCCCGGCCCCTCCTCCCTCAGACCCAGGATCCAGACCCCCGGCCCCTCCCCCTCAGACCCAGGATCCAGACCCCAGGCCCCTCCCCCCTCAGACCCAGGATCCAGATCCCCGGCCCCTCCCCCGTCAGACCCAGGATCCAGGCCCCCAGCCCCTCCTCCCTCAGACCCAGGATCCAGGCCCCCGGCCCCTCCCCGCTCAGACCCAGGATCCAGGCCCCTGTGGGAACAAGGAATCCAGTTTGCTCACATTTGGGTCTCTTGAGGGCGGGTGGTGAGGGCTGGGTGGACGGTTTGCTGGGGGTCTTCTTTTCTTCATGGCTCAAATCCAGCTTCCTCTTGCCTCTGGGGGACTCCTGAGGATGAGGGGGTGGGATGGGCCAAGGCCTCCAGCTCACCTCCTCCCTTTCCACCCCACCAGGGTCCGATGATCTCACCTTGGAGGTGCTGCCTACTGTCTTGGAGGCCGGAGAGGCAGAGGAGGCGGCACTGGAGGCCTGCAGTGTAGCAGCTGCATAGCTGGGTCCTGCTGGGTCACTGGCTGCGACTTCAGAGGGAGAAAGTGGAGCCAGGTTGAGAGGGCTGGACCCTCAGACCCTTCGGCTCCTATCCATGGGACACAGAGTGTTGTTCCCAAGACCTGGGAGTGACCCAAGAGTCCAGGCCCCTGGGCTTTACTCATTCAGGACCCAGGTTTCCTGCACTCACCTGGGGGGGTCTTGTTGATCCGGCTGAAGAAGAGAGCCCCGGGTCTCAGGGAGCTGGCGCTCTCATCCTCCTCCTTCACACGGAACTGGCCGAGCTTGGTCACTTTCTAAGGTCCCACAAGGTCAGCGCAGTGGGAGGACTGTCAGCAGGGGTGGGGTGAAGAGGTGGGGAGAAGGCTCTGGGCGGTGGCAGGTAGAGCTTACCTGGGATGAGGCCTCGGCCTCCTCTTTTTCTGGGGGGCTGTGAAACCTTACAAAACTCAGGCCATAGGGGGCATCCTGGGAGAGGAGGGATGGGAATCAGGGAGTCTGGCCAAGGACTAAGGCTTGGCCCCAATCCCTTTTATTTACAGAAACCCCTTTCTGGCTCTTTCCCTCCTATGGACACACACATGCGGGGAAGTGCCCGCATGATAATGACAAGGATAATAACAGCAAGCTGTTATTGAGCCCTAACTTGGGGTCAGGCTCGGTGCAAAGCCCTTTACATGCACCAGCTCCTTAAGCCTCAGAGCAATTGGCAAAGGCTGCTGGGTGTCTAAGCGAATCCACCCTGCGTGCCAAACTCCTGCCTGCGGAATGGGAGGGAGGGCTGGGTATCACTTCTGGAACTCAGAAATGCTCCAGACTCTTTCCCTCTCTGCTGGGTGGATGCAGAGCCATGAGATGGAAGGAGACTGGGTCCGGGATGACTGGCCAAACACCTCCCGCGACAGATCCAGAGGTATAACAAGTATACCTTTACTGTGTGCTGTCATTACATACTCGGGTCTCGTCACCACAGCTTAGCATCCCTAACTTACAGCAACCCCATAAGGATCAGGAAACTGAAGCCAGAGGTCACACAGCTAAGGAGTGGAGAAGCCAGGTTTTAAACCAGCGTTCTGACTCCAGATCTCGTGATATTAACTGAGCCCCAAGTCTACGAGGCCCCATCTCCAAGTCAGCAGCTCCCCCTCCCAATTCCCCTGAGGTCTTGCAGGTCATCCTTCCTCATCTCCCTCCAGGAAGCGAAGATTCCTACATGGGGAGGACCTCAAACCAATTTCAGAGAATGCAGGGACCCAGCCTCCTTGTAATCCCACGGGGAGACCAACTGTCCGGTCCTCCCAGCCCTCTGGGACTCAACATCGGCCGCTCGCCTCTCTCGTGGCTCAGAACCAAGGACCCCACTCCCACCCTGGGTACCTTGCTGTAGGGCTGGCTGCAGACAATTTTGACGCGGTCCCAGCGCTTCTCTGCTGCTGCCCGGACCAACTTGTCGGGCCCAAAAATGCGAACGCGGTTGGAATTTGAGCCACTGCGACTCTCGGAAGGGGACATGAAAGACGAGGTGACCAGAAGGACCTGGGAAAAGGCACAGAGGATGAGAACCAGGCCTGGCTGGTTTCAGTGACACCTCCTAGGGGCTGGAAGAGGGCAGGGGCCTGAGCAGGGACCAGGGAGTCGCCAGATCCAGCTGTACCTCAACCTGCCTCAAGGCCTCTAGACCCTTCTCATTTCTGGGCCTCCAGTCAGGCCTACCCTGACACAGGCCCCAGAGGGGTCCTTCTAGTCCCAGATCTGAACCACCCTTCTCTAAATTCTTCCAGAGTCTTCCATATCTGGCCACATGGCGGGAACCCTCAGGACAGGGAGCTTCAGGAACCCTCCCAGCAGAGGAGGATATTCACAATGACTGGCACAATAGTCAAGCACCTTATTGTATTTTTTTTTTTGGCCGTACCACACAGCTTGTGGGCTCTTAGTTTCCTGACCGGGGACTGAACCTGTGCCCTTGGCAGTGAAAGCGTGGAGTCCTAACCACTGGACCACCAGGGAATTCCCTCAAACACCTTTTTGAAATGCACAGCTGAGTCAGCAGAAGGGAAGTATTCGAGGCCAGAAATTACAGTGCAGAATCCAAAGAGGTAGGGGAGCTGCACCCATTACTAAGTGACTGTCTCTCAGTTCAAACCTGCCCTCAAAAACCAAACAAACAAAATAAATAAATAATAAAATAAAATCGAAAAAAGACAAAAGAAGAAAAGACAAAAAATATTTTAAAAAGAAAAGAAAACAAAACAAAACATCCCACCCTTGGTGGCTCAGCTCTGGGATGCTGGGGACGTTTCTAATCTCCAGCTGCTCCTTGTCAGGCTCTGCCAGCAGGGGGAGCTAGAGAGACGGGCTGGAGGAGGGAGGCGGGACCTGAGCCTTCTTGCAGATCCCCCGAGCAGCACCCAGGTGTGCTTCGTTCCTGCGTCTGCAGCTGTTCTTCCCCCGGGGCGGCAGATGAATCCAGTTTGCAGCTTCCCAACACCTGCAGAACTGGCCTCACTGCACCCTCTGGGACATAGCAGAACCAGCCAGGGAGCTCCCCTTCCTCAGGGTCTGAGTTTCAGCTCCAAGGGCCCCACCTCCAAGCTTCGAAACATCTACCCTTCAGTCATGCCAACGTCTTCCTTTTGTTCCTCCAACCCTAAGGGCGGTGACTGCCCCCTGCAGTTGCTTCCGCGTCCTGCCTTAGTCTTCTGGCCTCTTCAGTTCAATACCTCGTTACTAATTCTTTACGTTAATTCTCTCTGTTAAACTAACTGGTGTGGTTTCAGTCTCCTGGTGGGACCCTGACTGATACAGTGGGTGGCACTGATGTTGGTGTTTGCCCCGTTGCTGATTCCGGGTGGCACAGAGCTTGATTTTAAAGGGCTCTAGGTGGTGGTAGCAGGAGATACCAAGAAAGAAAGCCTGCGCTCCAAGTCAGGAAGAAAGGCATCTTAGGGACCATGCCACAGAGCAGAGAGCTGGGCCTCTCCAAAGGGCAACACCCTCCGTGGGTAAATTAGGGAGGAATGTGCCTTGTGTGAAGAGTCAGTGGGAGGCTTTAGTTCTGGGGGGACAGCAGAGAAAAGCTGAAAAATTCTCTCTGGAAACTCCTAACCACAAGTCTGTACTCTCAAGGATTTGCAGTAAAAATCCACACTAGTTATCTGCGTGGCAAAACCCAAGGTGAAAATTTTAAGTGGTCCCATGTATACAGTATCACCTGGTGCCGGGGCAAATCCTCTTTGGAGGAACGTACTTCAAACCAGGCCCTCAAAGAATTCCCACAGATACATTCCCCAAAAGCAGAATTAACAATCACTCACACACACACACACACACACACACACACACACACACCCATGAGGCATAAGGAAACAGGCTGCCATGATTCAGGGTCAGCAGAAACCACAAACTGCAGACTCAGACCCACAAAGATTGCATACTGACATTATCAAACACACAATATAAAAGTAATTGTGTTTAATAGTCTAAAGAAATAAACGGAGCTATTAACAGTATGACGAAGGAACAAAAACTGACCAGGCAGTTTTGAAAAGCAGTGGAAGAGCTGCGTGCCCAACACTAAGGGATGAACCATGATTGGTCCAAGTGGTCCGATTTCCTCTGCCAGTGGCTGGTCCAAGGATGGGCAATTCAATGTTAAGAGGAAGGCTGCTGGAAGCTTTTGGGAAAGACTTTCCTTCTTCATTAAAGAGAAACAGAGGATGGAAGAAAACCACTGCTTTTCTGCCATTCCACTCCTCCACTTTCTGCTTTGGATGCTACTAGGTGATGGATGGAGCAATAGCAACCATCTTGTAACCATGTGGCCAAGTCCAAAAGAATCAAGAGGTGCCCAGCCAAGCACCCTGACTTTGTTCAGTTGCCCAATCAACTCTGGGTCTGCCTAATGCTGGACTTCCCTCCTAAGGAAACAATATATATTCTTAGGCAGTAAGCCACCTTTAGTTGGGTGTAATGTGTTATTTAGTCTCTTTTCTAACTGACATGCTGTGAAATTAGAAAACAAAAGCTTTTTGCTGAGAAAAACATAGACTGTAACTAGATATCTCTTTGTCCTCAGCTCTTGATTATGAAAAGGAAACAGCAAAGATGACAAAAATTATAGAGAAGGGAAGCCAGCTCCCTGGCCTTGACTACACTTGTTAATAAAAGGGCTGATTTTGAGCCGATGGGAGAGCTGAATTACCATCTAGTGACTAAATAAAGGGGCAACACAAGCTGTGGTTGGCAGCTGCCACCCACACTAAGGGGGAGCCTCCCTCTGAATATACTCTCCTCCCATTCACTGTGAAGAGAAAACAACTCCAGTTGTTTTATTATCCAATACTGTCTTTAAGGTTCTAGGATTAAACCTTTATTCTCTAGACTGCGTTAACCTTGCAAGCTTAGATATCCCCTTTGCAGAACTTGGAGGGGTTAAAAAAAAAAATGTTGGGACTTCCCTGGTGATCTAGTGGTTAAGACTCCACGCTCCCAAGCCAGGGGCCCAGGTTTGATCCCTGGTCAGGGAACTAGATCCCACATGTCGCAACTAAGAAGTCTGCATGCTGTAACCAAGACCCAGTGCAGCCAAATAAACAAACAAATAAATAAATAAATACATTTTTTGAATGTTGATGATTTTGTAGAAAATGTCACTAGTTATTAAAATATGTGCCTTTGGCTTGGTTTGTATGGGTGACATCAACACGGACCAGCCCTGCTCGGCCCTTTTTCCTTTTCTTTCTTGACTCTTCCAACCGTTATCTAGTCTCTGGGCAGGAGCCAGACCTTATAAGTCCCAGAGTCTTTAATTCAGTCTTGGCTAGGAGTTATAACAAAACTTCGAGCAGAAGTTTAATTAAAAACCTTGAGAGAATGGGAGACTATTGACATAGGGGTTTTCAGACTCTGAAAAGATCAAGCCCTCATCTAACCATTCCACCTTTCTAGGTAGATAAGATAAGAATAATAAAGATTCACATGCCCGATTAGATAAAGTTTTAGCTAACAATGCACTTATTCTGTTTCCATAATTATAAAGTAGAATTTTGATCTAAATCTGTTTGCCAAGAAGAACAGAAAACTTTTTTTTTTTTTTTTTTTTTTTTTGGTGGTACGTGGGCCTCTCATTGTTGTGGCCTCTCCCGTTGCGGAGCACAGACTCCGGACGCGCAGGCCCAGCAGCCATGGCTCACGGGCCCAGCCGCTCCGCGGCATGTGGGATCTTCCCGGACCGGGGCACGAACCCGTGTCCCCTGCATCGGCAGGCGGACTCTCAACCACTGCGCCACCAGGGAAGCCCCAAAACTTTTTTTTATAGTCCCAAAGACTGTTGATTTTATTTAAAATTTTAAACAAGGAGGCCATTAGACTCAGTGACTCCAGTGCCTTAGGTAGCCTAAGTAAACCAACCAAAATCTAAGCCAGAGTTGGTGTACTCAAATCTAAGAAAATGAAATCAACTAATCGTGAATAGCCAAGTCACTAGATTTTCCCAAGTAAGGGAACCATTTAAGCTCTAGCCAATTAAATAATTGCTTTGCTTTGCTTTGCTTCCCTATTTTCTCTCTAAAAATCTCTGTCCTAGCCCATCCACACAGCACCCCTAATCATTTTTCAATTTTGGCTGCCTGATTTGAATTGTTTGCTCAAATAAACTCTTCAAAACATAATGTGCCTTAGTTTGCCTTTTTACAACTTATAAAACTTTTATTTTATTATTATTATTTCTTTGGCCACACCACGCAGCTTGTGGGATTTTAGTTCCCCGACCAGGGATGGAATCTGGACCCTCGGCAGTGAGAGCGTGGCATCCTAACCACTGGATCTCAAGGGAATTCCCTAGAACCTTTAGAATAAGAATGTGTGTTCAAGGAAAACCTCACTGGTTAAAATGTACCTTGTAAGGTGGAAAAAGCACTTGATAAAATTCAACACACATGCATTTAAAAGACTGGCAATATCAAGTATAAGTAAGGATGGGAAGCAAAAAGAACTCATATACTGCTGAAGGGAAAATAAACTGGTACAACGATTTTGGAAAACCGTCCATTTCTAATAAGGTTAAAACATATATCTACCTGAAGACCCTGCAATTTGACTCTTAGGTATTTACCTAAAAGAGATCTCTATACAGAGGCTTGTACAAGAATGTTCACAGCAGCTTTTTTCATAATAGTCAAAAAGTGGTGGACTTCCCTGGTGGTGCAGTGGTTAAGAATCCACCTGCCAATGCAGGGGACACGGGTTCGAGCCCTGGTCTGGGAAGATCCCACATGCCATGGAGCAAATAAGCCCGTGCGCCACAACTACTGAGCCTGCGCTCTAGAGCCCACGAGCCACAATTACGGAGCCTGCGTGCCACAACTACTAAAGCCCGTGCGCCTAGAGCCCGTGCTCCTCAACAAGAGAAGCCGCCGCAGTGAGAAGCCCGCGCACCGCAACGGAGAGTAGCCCCTGCTCACTGCAACTAGAGAAAGCCCGTGCACAGCAACAAAGACCCAATGCCGCCAAAAATAAATAAATAAAATAAATAAATTTATTTTTTAAAAAAAGTGGTGGGGAGTTCCCTGGTGGTCCAGTGGTTAGGACTCAGCACTTTCACTGCTGGGGCCTGGGTTCAATCCCTGGTTGGGGAACTAAGATCCTGCAGGCTGCACAGCATGGCCAAAAAAAAAGTGGCAACAGCCCAGATGCCCGTCAACAAGAGGATGGATGAACAAATTGAGACCTACGCTTACAGTGATACTGCTCAACAATAAGGTGGAACAGACTGCTGACATATATATGTTAGAACATCAAAAAAACAGTATGTTGAGTAAAGCCAGCCACAAAAAAGGAACACATGCTATAAAATTCCACTTATGTGAAATTCTAGGACAGGCAAGAAAAGAGATCAGTGGTGGCCTGAGCTGAGGGTGGGAGGAGTGACTGCAAAGGGACACGAGGGAACTTTCAGGAAGGCCAGCGATGCTCTACGTCTTGATCTGGGGGACAGTTACGCAGGTGTGTACATCTGTCAAAACGCTGACCTGTGCATTTTATTATATGCGAAATATACCTCAATTGAAAAAAATTTTTCACTGCAAGAAAACTGATTTGTAGAAAACTGATTTGTTCACTTAAAATTGTAACCTCTCTTTTTCACAGTAGGTTTATTTTTACCCCAAATCATTTTGCTGATTGACCAGCTGGCTCATTATGATCTCACCACTCTGGCTTGAATTCAGTCAACTGGTTAAAAAAAAGGATTAGGCCAATTTTTAAAATTCAGTAAGTCCCCTACATACAAACTTCCAAGTTGCGAACTTTCAAAGATGCGAATGTGCCCCTGTATGCCAGCTGTTGTACTGTACTACTGTACTTTTCAAGGTACGCTACTGTAAGATTTAAAATGTTTTCTTTACTTTTTGTGTTTGTTTTTTATGTATTATTTGTGTGAAAAGTATTATAAACCTAGTACAGTACAGTACTATACTATTGTGTTAGTTGGGTACCTAGGCTAACTTTGTTGGACTTATGAACAAACTGGACTTATGAACAGGCTCTCGGAACGGAACTCATTCATATGTAAGGGACTTACTGTATTTGTAATAGAGCAAAAGGCTTGTAAACATTTGTCACAAATAAAGTAACTAAGAGAGGCACCCCAAACAATTCGGAATCTCAACTGGCTGCAACATCTCTGAGAAGTTCTGGGACCAGAAGAAAAGGAGTTTTGCACTCAAGCAGCGACTGAATCGTAGACGAACAGGTGCCTCTGGTTGTTTCTGCAACCATGTTGCAATTTCAGCCAAATCCCCGCTGCACACAGCTTATCACCTGGGTCTGCTCTTTGTCTCCGGGAACGCTGGGCTCCTCCAGAGGGCCACCGTCTGTGTGACTCGCCTCCACCTTGGCCTGGCGCCTGGGAGGCCTGGGGCCTCGATGGGGGCACCGGGGGCAGGGATCGGCAGGGGGCCCACCTCAAGGCCCTGCTTACCTCGTAGTCCTGCTCCCCGGCCCCTCCGGCTGAGCTGCCCACCAGCACCTCCACGAAGGCTGAGCCGTCATTCCCGATGTCCACGCTGTGTATCTGCTCCTCCTTCTCTAACTGCAGGGGAGGGAAAGCGCACTGTCAGTGCTGCTCTGGCCCCCTTCCAGCTCTCTGTGGGACCTCGGAAGAGGAATGACCCCCATCCGGGCCCCCTTGTCTCCTTGCAGAGTCAACTCGGTGACAGTGAAGACAGGGCTGAGTGGGGCCACTGCGTCCCCTGCACGCAGCACAGGGTGTAGAGTCAGAGCTCGAAAATATTCACCGACCGACTGCATAAGCTCCTGCACCCACTTCCCTGACTCTGCTAAACTCTGCCGGATGGGCCGCTAACCCGCCACCATGGAGCTCTCCTTTGTGGCGCTATGCAGACAAATGGCACATCTGTCACTCCCAACCCCAATCACACAGGGCTCCGGGGAAGCTCCCTGAGGGTAGGGGCCTACTCTGGTTTGGCTCACCACTGATTCCTGGGTTTGAGTCCCAGCTCTGCTACACGCTAGCTATATGGCCTTGTCAGTTCACCTCTTGGAGCCTCAGTTTCCTCATCTGTAAAGTGGGGATGGTCACCCTATCTAGGATTATGCACATAAATACTACGGCCTCAGGGCCTGGCATGTAGCAGGCACCCTACCACTGCCAGTCAGGAGGCATTATTAGTCGCTGCTTGAGGACTATTTGTCAAAAGAAGGAAAGAGCTGACTGTAGGATGGCTTGCCCCCGAAGTTTCTGCCATTCCTGTCTGACTGGAAAGGCCACGTGGGGGTGGAAGGCAGTTAAGAATGGCTGAAGCAAGTCTCCGGCTTTCCACTCTGGGGATCTTTTATTTGGCTCCTAGAATGACAAGTTACTACGACCCCCAAAGGTACCCAGTCTGCCACCCTACACCAGGATCATCTGACGGTCCGATCTGCCCTGTCACCTCCCAGTCGGGAGGTGGCCCGGACACTGCCTGCACTCTGCTGCAGGCAGGAACATCCCTCCAGGGAAGGAAGGAGCCTGGGCTTGTGGGGAGGTCAGCCTGACTTCAAATCCAGCCCTGCCACTTCCAAGCGGTGCAGCCCTGGGTGGCGTATAACCTCTCTGAGCTGCAGTTTCCTCACAAGTGAAAGGGGAGGGTCATCATAATAGTCCTCCTTCCGAGGGGAGTCTAGATGACACATACTAACCACCGCAACCCACAGCCATTGCAGCGGACATCTAAGTGCTCAGACGTGGCAGACCCATAATACCTGTATCTTCTCTCTGCCCCACAGCTCTTCGAGACAGGAGCTGTTATTATCTCTGTTTCACACGTAAGCAAATGGAGGCAGGAAGCAGTTGTGTCACTTCCCTGAGGTCACACAGCTGGTGCCCAGGCAGCCTGGCTGGGCTAAAATAAAGGTGTCAGCAGGGCTGCATTCCTTCTAGAAGTTCTGGGGGAGAATCGTTTCCTTGTCTTTTTTATTATTATTATTATTAAAGCTTTTAAAAAAAATTAATTTATTTTATTTTTGGCTGCGTTGGGTCTTCATTGCGGTGCGCGGGCTTCTCATTGCAGTGGCTTCTCTTGCCGCGGAGCACGGGCTCTAAGCTCGCGGACTCAGTAGTTGTGGCGCACGGGCGTAGTTGCTCCGTAGCATGTGGGAATCTTCCAGGACCAGGGCTCGAACCTGTGTCCCCTGCATTGGCAGGGGGATTCTTAACCACTGCACCACCAGGGAAGCCCGTTTCCTTGTCCTGTTTCCAGCTTCTAGAGGCCTCTGCACTCCTCGGCTGTGGCCCCTTCCTCCATCTTTGGAGCCAGCAATGGCATTGCTCCAACCTCTGCTTCCGTCTTCACATCTCCTCTGACTCTGGTTCTCCTGCCTCCCTCCTTCCCTTATAAGGACCCTTGTGATTACGCTGCACACACACACACCCCCGCCCCAGTCATCCAGACCAATCTCACCATCTCAAGATCCTCAGTTCATCACATCCACAAAGTCCCTTTTGCCACGTAAAGGACATATTCACAGGTTCTGGGATTAGGATGTGGATATCTACTGGGGACATTATTCTGTCTACCACACTTAGCTAAGCTCTTCCTGGGCCAGGCATCACTGAATCCTCACAACCACCTTGGAAGGAAGGGTCTATAACTCTCCCAGTTTTACAGATGGGGAAACTGAGGCTCAGATAGGTAAATAAATGGCTTACATGTCACACATAGCTAGTGACTGGCAGAGAAATTCAGACCCAACTGCCTGACGACAAGCCAACACTGCTTCCCAATTCCCCAGTTTCAATCCTTGACATAAAAACTCAACAGCTTGGGAATTCCCTGGCGGCCCAGTGGTTCAGACTCTGAGCTTCCACTGCAGGGAGCAAGGGTTCGATCCCTGGTCGGAGAACTAAGATCCTGCATGCCGTGGGGCGTGGCTGAAAAAAAAAAATCTCTGCCTCTCCCACATTTAAAGCATGGGGCCCTCCATCTAGTAGGATGTATATATTTGTATTTTAATGAATGGTTCTTATTTCATATACGACTTCTACTTTAAACACACACATATACTCCCATCTTTCTTTTTTTTGTCTTTCTTTTGATAAATAAAAAATCTCTTATAAAAACATGGAAGCAACTTAAATGCCCATCAGTTTATGAATGGATACACACTGTATGATATTCCCTACAATGGAACAGTATTCAGCTATAAAAAGGAATGAAGCGCTGATCTAAGCTACAACATGTAGGGACCCCGAAAACCTGACGCTAAGTGAAAGGAGCCAGACACGAAAGGCCACATATTGTATGGTCTTATTTACATGAATGTCCAGTATAGACAAATCCATAGAGACAAAAAGTATATCAGTGATACATATACACACTAGTATATATAAAGTAGAGAACCAACAAGGGCCTACTGTATTGCACAGGGAACTATACTTCATATTTTGTAATAACCTATAATGGAAGAGAATCTGAAAAAAAATCTAAAACTAACACAACATTATAAATCAACTATACTTCAATTTAAAAAAACCGGAGGGACTTCCCTGGTGGCACAGTGGTTCATACTCTACGCTCCCAATGCGGGGGGCCCGGGTTTGATCCCTGGTCAGGGAACTAGATCACACGTGCATGCCGCAACTAAGAGTTCACATGCCACAACTAAGGAGCCTGCCGGCTGCAACTAAGGAGCCCTCGAGCCGCAACTAAGGAGCTCACTGGCCTCAACTAAGGAGTCCACGTGCTGCAAACGGGGAGCCGGCGAGCTGCAACTGAGGAGCCTGCCTGCCACAACTAAGACCCAGCACAACCAAATAAAAATAAATAAATGAATTTTTTTTAAAGTTTAAACTAAAATAGTAATATATTTTTTATTGAAGATTTAAAAATTAAAAAGAAGGTTAATATCAAGTGTTGATTTAAATGTACACCAGCAGTGTTAAATGCAGATTAATTCAGTAAATTCACTTGAGTGAAAAAAAAAAAAATAAACAATTGAATTCCCTACTTTAAAAAAAGTACATCGGTGGTTGCCAGCGGCAACCTGGGGAAAGGGGAATAGGGAGTGATCGCTTGATGGCTTTCGGTTGCTTTTTGGGGTGAAGAAAATGTTCTGGATTAGACAGCAGTAATGAATGCAGAACATTGTCAATATACTAAAAAACCCTGAATTGTACACTTTAAAGGGTTAAAATAATGACCTTTACATTACGTGAATTTTACCTCAAGAAAAAAGACGTGAGTGTTCAGTAAGTATCAGCTGTCAGGAGAAAGGCTTAAGCACAGGATGAGGCATCTGTGGCCCAGGTTTGTGTGCACCTTTCCCAGGAAGACAGAGTTCACGACAGTGGAAGAAAGGAGACATGGAAGGTTTGCAAAGTCCCAGAGACATCTTATTAAAAAAACTGTTCCAAGACAAATATCATATTTTATTGCTTATATGCCGAGTCTATTAAAAAAAAAAGATACAAACGAACTTATCTACAAAACAGAAACAGACTCACAGACTTAGAGAACGAACTTATGGTTACCAGGGGCTAGGGTTGGGGGGAGGCACAGATTGGGAGTTTGGGATTGACATGTACACACTGCTATATTTAAAATAGATAACCAACAAGGACCTACTGTAGAGCACAGGGAACTCTGCTCAATACTCTGTAATAATCTAAATGGGAAAAGAATTTGAAAAAGAATAGATACATGTATTTGTATAACTGAATCACTTTGCTGTACACTTGAAACTAACACAACATTGTTAAATTGTTAATAAACTCTACTCCAACATAACAACAAAAAAAACTGTTCCACATCCATGAAAGAATAAGGTAGAACTTGATGCACCATTAAAAAGAATAAGGTAGAGGGCTTCCCTGGTGGCGCAGTGGTTGAGAGTCCGCCTGCCGATGCAGGGGAAACGGGTTCGTGCCCCGGTCTGGGAAGATCCCACATGCCCTGGAGCGGCTGGGCCCGTGAGCCATGGCCGCTGGGCCTGTGCGTCCGGAGCCTGTGCTCCGCAACGGGAGAGGCCACAACAGTGAGAGGCCCACATACCGCAAAAAAAAAAAAAAAAAAAAAAAGAATAAGGTAGAACTTGATGCCATGACAGTGGATCCCCAAGATACAGTTTCTTGGAAGAAAACAAGGGAGAGGAGTGTTTACATACAGTGTACTTTTTAAAAGGCGGGGAGGGGTGGATATATATGCTTGTACATGGACAGAGTGACCCGGGGGCCACATGAGAAACGGCTCACAGTGGCTGCCACAGGAGGGAAGACCTGGGCAGTGGAAATCGGGAGGGCGGGGCTAGGGAATGGAAGCAGGTGGTGAGGAGGATTTTTCCTTTTCACTGTATACCCTCCCTTTTGTGCCTTGTGAGTTATGCACCATATGCATATAACACCCATTCGATAAGTAAAGTTAATAAAATCACAGTGGTTATCTCCAACAATGGAATACTATGCAGCCACACCCAGCAAGGAGGATGAAACTAAAAAAATGAAACTGACAAACAATGCTGGGAAAGAAAAGAGCAGCCCAAGGTGAAAGTACTATATACCCTGTGATTCCATTTATGAACAATTCAAAGCCAGCCAAAGCTAATCAATGCTGTTAAAAATCAAGGCCATGGTTACCCTTGCGGGGGGCAGTGACAGGAAGGAGCACAAGGGGACATGGGAGGGGGTGTGTTCTGTTCCTTGATCTGGTTGGCAGTACACGGGCTGCAGTTTGTGATGGTTCACTGGACTGTATGCTTTGCTGTACACACGTGTCATGTCAAAAGAAGGTAAAAAAATTTAAAACATCACAAGGCAAACTGGGTGATGAGAAAACCACTGAAAAACAGAAACAGAATGTGTCCACCTTGCTACCGAACATTTTTTCTAAAGAACACACCTCAGCATCTGGGGGACGGGAGGAGTTACACCTGGGCTGCGTCTCAGCCGCTCCCACCGGCCCAGGAGCAGTTAGCAAAGAGGCTAGAACTGCCCTCCTGGGAGCAGGTGATGGGTTGGCAATAGAGCCTCTTTCGGCCACCGCAAACGAAAAAGGCGTCTGGGGCTGTCATGAGCAGAGGGCTGAACCCCAGATGGTAATACAGAGATACTGTGAGATGCTATTTGAGGGGAAAAAAATACACAGTAGTAGGAAAATCCACAGATCAATCTACGTGTCTTGGTGTCCTGAAGTTTCCTCTTATAACTTGCTTGAAAAGAACCAAAGTTAGTATTCGGTGAGCTTGGAGTCACCCTGCATGCTGGCAACTGCCAAATGCCATCAGATTTTCCAAAGGGTCTCCAACGCGAAATAAATCGACAACTGCTGTGACAGTGCTGCCTGCTCCAGCACTTTTCCCCTGCAGTTTATTCTCAACCTGGAACCCTCACAGAAGATTCTGGGAGAGGGGGCTTCCCTGGTGGCTCAGTGGTTAAGAATCCACCTGCCGGGCTTCCCTGGTGGCGCAGTGGTTGAGAGTCCGCCTGCCGATGCAGGGGACACGGGTTCGTGCCCCGGTCTGGGAAGATCCCACATGCCGCGGAGCGGCTGGGCCCGTGAGCCATGGCCGCTGGGCCTGTGCGTCCGGAGCCTGTGCTCCGCAACGGGAGAGGCCACAACAGTGAGAGGCCCACATAACGCAAAAAAAAAAAAAAAAAAAAAAAAAAAAAGAATCCACCTGCCAATGCAGGGGACACGGGTTTGAGCCCTGGTCCGGGAAGATCCCACATGTCGCGGAGCAACTAAGCCTGCGAGCCACAACTACTGAGCCCGCAAGCCACAACTACTGAAGCCCGTGCGCCTAGAGCCCGTGCTCTGCAACAAGAGAAGCCACCGCAATAAGAAGCCCTCGCGCTGCAAAGAAGAGTAGCCCCCGCTCCCCGCAACTAGAGAAAGCCCGCACGCAGCAACGAAGACCCAACACAGCCAATCGATCAATCAATCAAAAAAAGATTCTGTGAGAACCTAAGTCACATTCTGTTCCTCCTCTGCTCAGAGGCCTTCCACGGCTCCCATCTCATGCAGAGTAAATGCTTAAATCCTTACAATGGCTTTTAGGCCTTACGCAGGTTAGGGGTCCTCTACCCCCACCCTATCAGCTCCTACCCCTCTCCCCTGTCAACTCCGCTCCACCCACACACAGGGCTTGCTGTTGTCCCTCCAGCCCGCCAGGCACCAACCAGGCACCAGCCAGGCACCGGCCTACCAGGCGCCAGCCTGCCTTGGACTCTGTTTCTTTCCCAGGTACCTGCATAACTCACTCTGCTTGAAGGTTAGCTTCTCAGGAAGGCCTTCCTTAACCCCCTATTTAGAAAAAAACCTCTTGCCACTGCTTCATCTCCCACTGGAGGCATTTCTCATTCCTCTTTTTTCTTTTTTTAATATTTATTTATTTATTTGGTTGCACTGGGTCTTAGTTGCGGTAGGCGGGCTCCTTACTTGAGGCTCGCCAGCTCCTTAGTTGTGGCCCGTGGGCTCCTTAGCTGTGGCACGCAAACTCTTAGTCGTGGCATGCATGTGAGATCTAGTTCCCTGACCAGGGATCGAACCCCAGGCCCCTGCATTGGGAGCGCAGAGTCTTAACCACTGTGCCACCAGGGAAGTCCCTCCTCACTTCTCTTAACCATGTAATTTCCTCCCTAGCACTCATCACCTGACATACGTACGTTTTATTTATTAATCGGTCAGTCCTTCCCCACCAACGTAAAATCTCCACAGGGCTGACATACAGTTGTCTTGTGCTGTCCACTGCACAATGCCCCAGTACCTACAACAGTGCTGGGCCTACAGAAGGCGCTTCTATGAATGAATGAACAAATGAATCCATCCACTCCCAAGTCTCCAGGGCCTGTCCCTGTGCTGACAACTCCTACAGCCCTATCTCCAGCTCCATGTCCAATCGCTAGCTGTCCCCTGGATGTCCCAAAGTCATAGCAAACCCGGACATCCCAACCAATGTGTCACCTTCTCAAGCTGCCCCTTCTCGAGGTTTCCCACTTTGGTGACAGGTGCAATATCCCCTTTGGTCTCCCAGGGCGGAGAATCCTGTGCCTTGTCTGGCTCCCTCGCTCCCCATATCCTGTCTCTTCTTGCTCCCAATGCAACTGGGGTGCAGACCCAAATGGGATGTTCCTGATCATCTCCTGACCAGAGAGCCCAGCAGAATCAGCGCCCAGTAATTAACACATCAAGCCCTCCCTTTACACAAACACCTGCCTGCTGACAGGGCACTTTTGCAAACATTACATCACCGGATTTTCACAACAACCCTGGGCTCAGATCACATTATTCCCAATGGGCAGATGGGAAAACAGGTTCAGAGAAAAGAAACCATTTGCCTGAGGTCACAGGGCGAGTAAGAGGGACATGTGGGGACTTAAATCCATGTCCCAAGACTAACTAAAAAAGCAGGGCCTCCCTGGTGGCGCAGTGGTTGAGAGTCCGCCTGCCGATGCAGGGGATACGGGTTCGTGCCCCGGTCTGGGAGGATCCCATATGCCGCGGAGCGGCTGGGCCCGTGAGCCATGGCCGCTGAGCCTGCGCATCCGGAGCCTGTGCTCCGCAACGGGAGAGGCCACAACAGTGAGAGGCCCGCGTACCGCAAAAAAAAAAAAAAAAAAAAAAAAAAAAAGCATTGGCTCTAGGCAAGTTGTATAGCCTCTCTGGGCCTAGTTTCTTCCTTGTAAAAGGGGATAATAAAAGACTCGAGGTCATGGGGTTTTTATGAGGATTCAATGAATTAACCCATGTGAGGTGTTTAGAATGGTGACTGGCAGTTGTAATTTTTTTTCCTTTTAGTTCCCTGACCAGGGATTGAACCCGGGCCCTCGGAGCATGGAGTCCTAACCACTGGACCACCAGGGAATTCCCAGGCAGCTGTAATGTTGAATAAATGTTAGCTCTCATTATTCTTACTATGTTAGGGACCTAGAAGATATTTAAATTCCTAAAATCATTCAGAAAATCTTGTGGGTCTGTGTATTTTTCCTGGGAAGAGAATTCTCAGATTCTCCCTAATTCTCAAAAGGTTCTGTGAACCAAAACTTTTTCTGAACCACTGGGCAAGAGAGAGACAATAATATGTTTTAACACAATCAGGTAAGCCTTGCCCCCAACATCCCTCCCCAAACACCCCCTACATTCAGAAGGGAGGAATGTGGCCAAAATCAAGAAAGCCAAGGTATGAACACAAAGCAGCATGACAAAGTGGCTAAGAACACCCACAACAGGCTCAGGTCTCAGCACCGCCATTTATTAGTGGTGATAACAGCCCCTACATTATCCAACTCCATGAAGAGTCAGGTCACACAGGTAAAACACCCAGGCCAGCGGCACCAGGCAAAGAGCAGATGCTTGGCAACAAACCTAGCTCGCTTCTCCCACCAGTTTCTTATGCCGGAGAGGAACAGCCTGTTTGGAATTCTGTAACCATCTTGGGTCAAACTACCCTTTCCTCTTTGCCTCCCTCCAACTTCACAGAGAATGTACCAAAGCGCTGAGCATTCCAGACATGGTAGCTTAGACTGGCCACTTCACTTCGCCCTGCCCTATGCCCCAGTTTCCTCATCTTTAAAATGAGGTTGTTTGTGGACTTTCCTGGTGGTCCGGTGGTTAAGACTCCACACTCTCAATGCAGAGAGCCTGGGTTGGATCCCTGGTCAGGGAACTAGATCCCGCATGCCACAACTAAGACCAGCGCAGCCAAATAAAAAAATTTTTTTTTAATAAAAAAAATTAAATGAGGTTGATTGGCTTAGATGATATGAGACAACTTCCAGCCCTGAGCCCAGAGACTTTAGAAGGCAGGATACATGGCAAAGATTCACTCTGTTCCAGCTGAGAAAACTGAGGCCCCGAAAGTAGCAGCAACCTACCTGGGCCACACACTGATTCATCCCTGGCCTAGTGCTTGGATCACCTGTCTCCCCTGCTAAGGGGCACAGGGATCACACTGCTCATTTTCCAGGTGAGGAAGCTGAGGCCCAAAGGGAAAGTGCCTCAACTCACTGCCAGTAAGCTCCAGAGCAGAGTCGGGACCCTGGGTCTCCAGACTCCTATTAAGGCGATGGGGGAGGGCAGAATCACCTGGAGCACCACAGAGATGGTCTTCTCGCCCGCCTTGGCTGCCCGCCATTTTCGGTAAGTGTCTGCCTTGAGAAGGTTTTCTGCACAGTAGGTCTGGAGAGAAGAGTGGGAAAGGGAAAGTTAGGGTACAGAGATGAGAGCTAGGTCCCCAGCTCTCAGATGATTCCATTGAGATCCCCCAGATTTAAGTTTCCCTATTAATCCCCACACACTCTGCCTTGAGTCCCCTACAGCATTTTCCCCTGGAAATTCACCCCTGGGCCTATCCCTCCTTATCTCCCTGGAAGTTCCTCTATTCCACATCTCTCTAGAATTCCCTTATGGCCTCTGAGAAATTCTCCCATGACCCTCCTTAGAATTCCACAAAGTCCCTTTTGTGAAAGGAAAAAGAAAATGATGTCGGTATTGCTAAAAGAAAATGATGTCGGCTCTCTAAAATGGAGCTGGGTGGCCACTGAGGAACTGTGACCATGCAGGTCTCAGCCTGGATGGAATGTGACCTTTTGACCACATACTACATTAAACACAGGCATCCAGAACATCTACCAGAAACTCGAGATACTTATCGGACACTTACCGTAAAGTAACTCATGACGGCCTATCTATTTATGGGAGCTTTACCCTAAAGTAACTCATGACGGCCTATCTATTTATGGGAGCTTTACCCTAAAGTAACTCATGACAGCCTATTCTTTAAAGCCAAATATTTCTTGTATCAGAGGCAATTACAATTCTCTCTGGACAACTTTAACCACCTGGTGACCTTTGTCCTCATAAGTCCCTGACTCTCTCTCCCAACACTTTGTTTTACGGAAATCTGTGTCTCTCTAATATCAGTTCCTAAAACCCCAAATAAAGTTCTTTTTTCTTCGCAGCCCGGATACTGATTATTGTTCAACCCCTTTTAGACTCCAGAAGTTCTCCTAGAGCCCCCTCAAGAATTCCTTTACTTCTTCCAACCTCCTCCACGCCAGTCCCTCACCGAGTCCTGGCTACTGCAGGATACCACATGGCGGAGGCGGATCTCCGGCATGTCAACGTCGTGGGCTTCGCCTGACCAAGAAGATGCTGGAGGGTCTGAGTTTAGGGTGCAGACAGCTGGGGCGCCCTGCGCGGGCTTAACTGCGCAAGCGCACGAGGCTCGGGCCTTTCAAACAGCGGCGCGCCGGAGGTCGCGTCAACACTGCGCAAGCCCAGTGCGTCTCTCCCGAGAGAGGCGAGAGGCGCTGAGTTGCCTAGTAACGAGCTCTTCCCGCCTCCCTCTGGCCAAACCGCTCTCTAGGCCCTTCTCCCGGTGACTTTCACACTAGGTCTTTTGGGCGCCTAGCAACCGGCGTGGGCTCCAGGACTGGTCCCCAGAAGAAATTCGCCATCCTCACCACCCCAGCTGAAGCCTCGAAAGCAAGAGGCCAGCAAATCTAAGTGGATTTTTGCAGGGAGCCTGGAGCCTACCGCAACAGGATCCCCTCCACCGGTTGCTGGCTACCCTCCCCATGCCCGCCACCAACACACACGCACACACACAATCTCTGATCTCTCAAGCTCATGCCTGAGGCAGAGAGAGTGTGTAAAGAACCTAAATAAAACACAATGCGGGCTTCCCTGGTGGCGCAGTGGTTGAGAGTCTGCCTGCCGATGCAGGGGACACGGGTTCGTGCCCCGGTCCGGGAAGATCCCACATTCCGCAGAGCGGCTGGGCCCGTGAGCCATGGCCGCTGAGCCTGCGCGTCCGGAGCCTGTGCTCCGCAACGGGAGAGGCCACAACAGTGAGAGGCCCGTGTACCGCAAAAAAACAAAACAAAACAAAACAAAAAACACAATGCATGTGCCCAAACACACATCCAGCCTTGAGTGCTTCTAACCATGCCTCAGTTTTCCAATGTGACCTATGGGCATCTGTCTCGTGCCACGCCCACCCCTGCCCGGTGACAAGCACCCCTCTGTTCAGTCCCTGAGAGACCCAGAAGGGCATCTTGGGGTGGGGTCGGAGCTGGAGACAGCCCAAACACGGAAAAGTGAGTATGGGCCAAGCGTGCCCCTACAGAACAAGCCTGGACATGCTGGACACTCCCAGGTAGGGCCCCACCCACGCTGGGCACCTCCTTGGGAAGAGAAAGAAGGGTATCTCAGTCCTAGCAGTGGCTCTACCCTGCAGGGAATCAAATGACCCGATTCTGAGATTCTGATCTTGGGCCTCAGGTCAGAAAAAAAAAAGGGGGGTGGGGTGGTGGGAATGTGAGAAAATAGGGAAGTGACCTTCTGGGTCCTGATGGAAGAGAGGGCTGGAAGTCCAGACTCCTGGGGTCCCCGTGGAAGAGGGGGCTGGGCACAAGATGCCCATGTCGCATTCGGATTCTGGTTCTGCCTCCCCACCCAGGAGCTACAGAGACCTGCCCCCAGATCTTACATCACTTCTTTCTCACCCTAGGGGTAGGGTGGGTCCAGACCCACCCCTCCTCAGCTTCCTATAAGAAGAGCTGGGGACCTGGGACTGCAGGTTCACTCACTCATCCATCATGAGCCTTTCTACGAAACCCCAGACCTTCCTGCTGGCCTCCGTGCTGCTCTGCACCCTGCTGGGTCTTGGTAAGTGACTAGGGGCCTGGAATCCTGGGACCCTCGGAAAGAGGACTATGAGAGGGGCATTCAGCAAGGTCCTCCAGGGGGGAAGGGGAAAGAGGAGGTGTCCTGGGAATTCAGATTCATGGCAAAGGCAGAGGGTAAAGGAGAGAAAGACTGGGGCCCCAAGGGAAGAATAGCTCAGAAACTTGTGTGTGTGAATCCCTGAGAAAGAAGGGGATTTGATGGGCTCTGAATCCCCTGTCCCCCAGGCAAGGTCTAAAAATAAGCCATCTGGGGACTTTCCTGGCGGTCCAGTTGTTAAGACTCTGCGCTTCCACTGCAGGGGGCGTGGGTTCGACTCCTGGTTGGGGAACTAAGATTCCGCATGCCATGCAGCTCGGCCAAAAAAAGACGTCTGAATTCTAGAAAATCAGATGAGAGCATGATTAGAAAGGGAAATCTTTTTTTAAAAAAAATGATGGGGCGGGGGAGAGATTTTCTTTCTCCCAGAAATCTAGGGAGTTCAGACCCCTGGTGTCCTCCCCTAGATGCAGGAATTCAGGCAAGCCCCACCTTCCCCAGGACGCAGTTGCCCAGTGTCTGGGCCCCCAGTTGCCTCCTCTCTCAGTACCAAGGGGGCCATGCGCTTGCCCTCCTGGTCCTCGCTCTCCCTTCTTGACCTGGGATGCAGATCCCAGCCTCAGGTACCCCTGCCTGGGCTCCTACCATCTGCAAGGCCTACGCGTGGTACCTACAAGGAGGAGGATCTCACTTCCGAGAACCAGCTCGACCTAAAGCTTCACAAAAGTCCATGGAAACCTTCACCAGGACCCCTCCCTGTCCCCAAACTTTCTCAGAGGACCCTAGCGTCCAAAGTCCCCAGCCTTGTAATTAGGTAAACTTGCTGCCTCGTGGAGTCGCTTACCACCCCTGAAAGCAGCTTTGCTGGAGCACCACTGCATCTCTGCCGGAGCTTCGGACAGTTCCCTGGACAGCCGCCAATGCCCCGCCCAAGAACAATCAGGGAGATACCTTTCCCTCCACCCTCAGACCGCCCCCCCATCCCCCTCTGGACTCCATCCGAAGTCTTGGTCCGCAGACCACACCACCCTTGACTAGAGCCCTGCTCTCTACTCTGCAGGGTACCCACTAAGCTGTGAGGTGTGTACAGGCTCCGGACCCACGTGCAGTGGAAATGTGCAAACTTGTGACCCCGACCAGGACTCCTGCGTGGTCATCGTGGCTCACACCAACAGGAGTAAGAGGGCAGGGCGTGGTGTCAGATCCCGGGGAGGGGGCTGTGCTTTCGGGGGTAGCAGGGGAGGAACCTTCCAGTGGTGAACAGGCAGGAAAGAGGGAAAGGCAATCTCGAGGTGGATGGAGGGAAGAGAATCCGATGGAACGACAGAAACCACTGTTGTCAGGGATTTCTGAAAATTAGACTCCAAAGAGTTGATGGGTGGGGGTGGGGGTGGGGGCAGATATAGAGACTTTCTTAGGCAGGAGGGGATTAGGAAAGGAAAGGACAAGGGGGAAGAGAGAAATCGCGAGAGGGGGGAAAATCTAATACGCAAGAGGTGGAGGGGGACGTGTAGAGGAGAAGGAAGGGGCTGGGGTGGGTTGGAAGGAATGTGACCAGATTGACCATTTGGGGTGGGAGGGATCCCCTAGGGATGCGGGTTGGAAGGGACCATTCCTGACAAGAAGAGGAGAGATGATATTGGGGTAGAGGGAGAGATATAAAAGAACAGACAGGAGAGGGAAGATAACCCTGAAGTATGGAGCAAATTATCACAGAGAAGAAGTGGAGCTGCGGCAATGGGGAGACATATGAGTAAAATGGGAGAGGAGAGGCAAGACTGAAATGGAAGGGACTATCCCAGGCCTGAGGGAGGGCGGGGGAGAAGGGCGGCAAAGGAAGAAACCACAGGGGGTGGGGGGTTCGTTCAAAGCTGAAAGAGACCCAGAAACCCTTAGTTAAAGGAAGGTGGTGGGGCACGGCGTGAGACTGGAGGAGGAAGGATGTGACGGGAGGTAAGGCCAACGTTGAGTGTAGGAAGGAACCATTCCGACCGGAGGGGGTGTGTAAGGTAAGTGGGATAGAAGATTGCACGCTGCCCTACTCACCTAGCAAGAGTGGGCAGGTGGGGGAAGGACCTGAAAGCCTTGAAGAGGCCACCCAGGAGTATATGGGAGGGAGATGGGACCCTGGGACCGCAGGAGGAAGTTGGGGGAAAAAACACCTTTCTGTGGGGTAAAGAGGGGAAACCCTAGAGGGGAAACCCTAGGGTTGGAAGAGACCACCGTACCGTGGGGAGGGGGAGGGGGAAGGCCGTGGAGGCTGGACGGAGACCACTTAAGGCAAGACCTGAGAGTAGCCAAGGAGGGCAGCAAGAGACCATCGGTGGGAGGTCTGGGGAGTGACCCTGGGGAAATCTGGAAGAGACCACAGTAGACAGAGAAGGATATGGGTGTTACAGGGTTGCGGGGGGCGGGGGGCGAGGGTGGCATTCCAGCATTTGGTGGAAGGGATTCCAAGGGTCAGGGGAGGGCGAAAGGCTGGAAGAGACCATTTCACACCGCCATGGAGATAGCCATAGGCGGCCTGAAAAAGACCACTACAGGTGTGACCCTTAGAGGATGGCAGTGGGGTGGGGTGGGGTGGAAGGGACCACTCAGGCAGGCACCAGGGCTTGCTGATGGGAACTGCAAGAGACCACCAAAGCCTGGAGGGGGTGGGGTGGAGCGGACCTAATAAACAGTCCAGACCATGCCCCAGGCAGATAAGGGGGTATGACTCTGGGGGGCTCGAAGAGACCTCCCTAGACAGCAGCGGGCTGGGGCAGCTGTAAGGTTGGGAGAGACCTGGAAGCCAGGGTCCAGGCCAGGGCCCCTGAGCCCTCCCCTCCCTCGCCATCCTGCAGAGGGCCACCAGTCGGTGAACACCTATAAGGGGTGCATGAAATCCAGCGCCTGCAGCTCAGGATTCGTCTCCATCACCATGGACCCTGAGAACTACATGGTGTCCAACACACGCTGCTGCCAGAGCGACGTCTGCAACCACGATCCCCTGCCCAGTAAGTGCCAGCTCAGCTCCACATCTGGAGTCCCTTCCTGCCCCGCCTGAGAGCCTGCTGTGAGCACCCGCCACTGACCCGCGCTGTAACCTTTGGCAAGCATCTTCCTTGCTCTGAGCCTCAGTTCCTCGCCTGTAAAATGCAGTGTCCATTAGCAACCGGTGTCCCCAGCGTTGTTGTGAGGTTGGGAAAGGGTTTAACGTCCCTTACACCTTACACTCCACCCTCCTCCCCAGCTCCCGAGAACAATCGTACGGAGAATGGCCTCCAGTGCCCTGCCTGCATCACCCACTTCAAGGAAACATGCTCTTCAACTAAGGAAGTACTCTGTGTTGGCCAGGAAAGCCGCTGTATCACCTGCGCGGGCAAAGTGCAGACTGGTGAGGGGCACCTAGATTTCTGGAGGAGGGGACAGGGAGGCTCCCAGAACTGGAGACTCATACTTCCAGATTCTAGGGGAGAGAGTGGGTCCAGAGAACTGGGTGAGGAGGTGGCAGGGGCATGACCCCAGGGTCATGAGGAGGGAGGGGTTGGAAGTCCTGACTCCAGTCTGAAATCCCTCCCCCTCCAACAGGTGTCATATTTGCTACTCGGGGCTGCGCTACAGAGAATGCCTGCCACACCAAGCCCGGGACCCTGGTGCCCTCAGCCTCTCGTATCTACACCATCACCCAGGCCAACTGTCTTCCAGGCCCCCAGCCTTCTGGCAAGGCTAAGTGAAGAACTGAGGCATGTGCCACGTTCGGTCTTGATTTGTTCTCAGCTACAGCTTCCCATGTGCCAAAAGATTAAACAACTTAACAGAACAAGCCTGAGTCCTTGTGATGTGATGCATTTCAGGGAGGTGGGATGCAAAAAGCAGGTGTCTCAACCTTTGGGAACCCCCTCTTTGAAAGGAAGAGAGGGAAGACCCTACCTTTTGTTAAGGGATTACTCCCTGCTGGGTCCCCATGCTAAGTGTTTTCCTGCGGTACCTCATTGCATAATCACAACCACTCTGTGAAGTTGAAAATATTGTCCCCATTTTACAGAGAAACAAACTGAGGCACAGGTTGCGGTGTCACTGGCTTGGGTCAAACAGCTAGGGAAGATCAGACTCCAGAGTCCATGATCACCTCTCCTGGTTAACCTCTCCCTCTTTTGCCACAGTTTTCACTTTTGTAAAATGTGGATATTAATAGTCATAACCTCAGAGGGCTGTCTTAAGAGTCAAATGAAAGAAAACTAAAAAAGCACTTAGTGCAGTGCCTAGCACCTTTAAGACAATGTTGGTTCTGGAGACAATGTGTCTGGCCAAATAGTTATCATCCTAGTAGCTGCCACTTACTGAGTGGCCACTAGTCGGCAGGTGCTAGACCCTGGCATCAGTCAGGACAGAATCTATTATGCTACAGTAACAAACAAGTCCCTAAGACTCAGTGGTTTAAAGCCACAAAGTTATATTAGTCAACTCATGCTGTAGTAATGCTTGTGTAACAAACCATCCCCAAACTGAGATTGTAACAACAATCATTCTTCTTTCTAAGGGTTTGTAGGTGGCTGGAGCAGCTCTGCTCTTGGCTGTGCTTTGATGGGTTGGGGTCCAGTTTGGGAGGGGGATTCAAGTTCTCCTCCATGGCACTTCACAGTCTTCTGGGATCAGCGGCTCCTTGGCTAATGTCTTTCTCATGGCAGATCACGGGGGCACAAAAACCAAGTGCACCAAAGGCCTCTGCTGAGGTCGGGGGTGCTAACGTTCCATGGAGTAAAGTAAATCATATGGACAAAGCCAACATCAGTGGAACAGGGACGTATAATCCCCCTCCAGTGGGAGGGAGAGGAGTGGTATTTGCTGAAGAAGTACCCATTCACAAACGGTTGATTTAAGGGACTTCCCTGGTGGTCCAGTGGTTAAGACTTTGCCTTCCAGTGCAGGGGGTGCAGGTTCGATCCCTGGTCGGGGAACTAAGATCTCACATGCCTCGTAGCCAAAAAAACAAAACATAAAACAGAAGCAATATTGTAACAAGTTCAATAAAGACTTTAAAAATGGTCCACATCCAGGGGCTTCCCTGGTGGCGTGGTGGTTGAGAGTCCGCCTGCCGATGCAGGGGACACGGGTTCGTGCCCCGGTCCAGGAAGATCCCACATGCTGTGGAGCGGCTGGGCCCATGAGCCATGGTCGCTGAGCCTGCGCATCCGGAGCCTGTGCTCCGCAACGGGAGAGGCCACAACAGTGAGAGGCCCGCATACTGCAAAAAAAAAGGTCCACATCCCAAAAATCTTAAAAAAAAAAAAAAAAAAGGTTGATTTATCCTTGACCTTCCATGTCTAGCACTGCCCACAGGGCGCTGTGCTCATCATAATCGTGGAGCAGTCACCAACTTAATGCTGATTTCTGTGCACAGGAGAGAGCCCAGGAAGGTTTCACATGGATGATTAAATGCTGCCACCCAGAAGTGACTTGACACAATTCACTGGATGGAGCTAGTCACATGACCCTACCAAACCCCACCGGGAGAGGAGGAGGAAGTGCAGTCCGGGCCCCAAATGCCCCACCCCAGCCCCCCGCCTGGCCAGACACATTTCATAACCAGCACGAATGGCCACCATGACCTCTTGGGGCTGTTTCTCATTTTGTCTTCACAACTACTCCATGTGATAGGCGCTATTATTCTCATCCCTGTTTTCAGAAGAATCTGAGGCTCAGAGAAGGAATGTCACATTGGTGGTCGTAGCAGCTAAAAAGTGGCAGAGCTTAAGATTTTAGTCATTGGGTCACATTGAGGGGAGAAAGAGACCACAACACAGAGAGAGCGGACAAGCCTGTATCAGTTATCCTTTGCTACGTAACAAGCCCCTCCAAACCTCATTTGCTTAGAATAATTGGTTGGCAATGTGGTCTGGGATCAGCTGGGTGATGGTTCTTCTGGTGTCTGCTGGTTTCAGCTGCTGGTCAGCTAGGCAGCTCTCTTTCAGAGGGTCGACACTGATTGGGGTGTCAGGGCTGACTGGGCCACATGTCTCTTATCACCAGCAGGTTAGCCTGGACTTTTTTTTTTTTTTCCCACACTGTGGGGTTTGCGCGATCTTAGTTCCCCAGCCGGGAATGGAACCCATGCCCCGGAAATGAAAGCGCCGAGTCCTAACCACTGCACCACCAGTGAATTCCCTAGCCTGGACTTCTTGATGTGGTGGCAGTGACAGGGGTCCCCCGGGTAGCAAGAGAGGAAGTCCCAATGCATGAGCACTTTTCAAGCCTCTGCCCATCATCTTTGCTGTTGTCTCAGCAGCCAAGCAGATCCCATGACCAGGTCTAGAGTCAGGATGAGAAGGGACAATCCAAGGGCAGGGCTGCAGAGAAGCTGAACAGACTGGGGGCATTAATGGGCCAAGCTGATTCCGGAGCTAAGACGTTTACCATCACAGCCAAGGTGTAAACAATTAATAGTCCGCTCCAGCCCCTCCAGGTGGCAAAACTCAAAGTCTCTCAATTCCAGCCCAAGGGATTCTATCCTGCACAGACCCCCACTGTCTCTCCTCTCCAGGGACCCAGGAGTCTAGGCTTCCAGCTCCAGTCAAAATCCCAAGCATCTTTTTTCCCCTTTAAACCCCGAAAGAACAGACACACAATGGAATTTCTACTTTTTTATTCACTCCTCCAAAAAGCACCACAGGCCAACCCACCCTTGATTCACCCGCCTTCATGGTTTCCTACCTCAGTGGACACGCGTCTCTCCATCATTATCCAGACAAGTATGAAACTCAGCTAAGGTAATGAGGCTTTTGTGCCTCTTCTGCTTCTGGCGATGGCAACGCCAAGATTCACCATACTTTTCCTTGAATTTCTGCCTTCAAGGGCCTTCCAGCCTGCAGGTGCCTTGTAGACACACCCTGATGGCAGTCAGCAATCCATCCAAAAGGGAGCCTTAGTCTTTTCTGCTTGGATGCTCCCAGAGACAGATGCCTCTCTAGCAACTTGCTGCCTCTACAGAGCCTAAAATTCAATCCCTTTAAAAGTCATGATTTAAAAGGCAACCACTCTAAAAGATAGTCGTGACACCCAAGAGTGCCAATATACAACTACATAAACACAATCAGCACACTCCACAACGGACAGCGACACGTGAAAACAAAACTGGGTCTTGCTTTCTCAGATTTGATCTCAGGCATGATTCCCATTGGCATGAGGGCAGAGGGAATTTGGAACACAGACACGTAGAGAGCAGAGATGTCAGATGGGACCAAGTCAGAGATGGTGGCAAAGCAGCAGGAAGAGAGGAGGGCACTCTGAGCAAAGGCATGGGGGTGAGACTACCGTTTGGGCTTCCAGTGTGCCAGCTTCCAGGAGGGGCTGCAAGTTCATTGCTGTGCACGAGAGAGAAGGCATGCACATACGTGCATACGCAGAATTCTCACCATAACCCTGTGAGGTAGATGCCATTTGCTGAGTGACTTGCCCAAGGTCACCCCCATGGTCAGTCAAAGGGCTGTCTGACCCTAGAGTGATGTGCACAGAGTTCCCTGTGATAATGGGAACTGTTCTAGGGCAGTGCTGTCTAATACAGTGGCTACTCACCACGTGTGCCTGGTGCAACAGGGAAACTGAAGTTTACATTTTAGTTACTTCTGATTAATTAAAAAATTGCTACTCATCTCAGTTATTGGAAAACTATCCAATATAATTGGGACAACTTGGGTATATGAATTGACTTCTCCAAATATGAGTTTTCTGAAATCTAAATTGAGGTCAGATATTTCTGATGAAAATCTATCATCTGAATTGAGATGTGCTGTGAGAAATACACAGCAGATTTCAAAGACTTAGCATAAAAAGAATGTGAAATATCTCATTAGTAGTTTCCTATACTGATTACATGCTGAAATGATAATATTTTGGATATACTGAGGTAAAACATACTAGAATTAGTTTCACCTGTTTCCTTTTCCTTTTTTAACGTGGCTACTAGAAAATGTGAAACTACCCGTGTGGCTCACATCCTGTTTCTACTGGACAGCGCTGCTCTGCGCTCCTGCTTCTGCACGTGGCAGGCAGGCTTGATGCCGATGCTTGAACGCTGGACTTGAGGAGGGGACAGAGTTGTACCGGGTATTACAGATATGGATGAGGAACATTCTCCTGAGGCCAGAAGAGCCTTGAGGACAATGCTTGGAGCCATCCAGTATAGAGCCAAATGCTTTTCCCCATCTTGGCCATCTCAACTTTGATGGGACAGATTGTCCCGGTGGCAGGAGTTCAAGGTAGACATGGTGGAACGGCCCCTCAGATTGGTTACCCTTGCCTTCAGCTGTCAAAGGAAACAGGATCTCGGAAGTGTTTATGGTTCTTGTCCAGCCCTTGCATTTCACAGGTGGGAAAATAAGGCACTGGCCCAAGTCACCTGGAGTGACAGTGGCAAAGCTGTGTTTGCTTCCAAGGCCCCCTGACCTCAGACAGGAGCTTCCTCTCCCATGAGATACTTGCTTCTCCCCCATCTCACACCTTTTCCCGGTCTTGTGGCAAAGAGGCTGATGACCTAAATTCCAGCCCCAGTTCTGCCACTGGTTAATGAATTAAATACTTACTAAGCACCTTCTGTGTGTCAAGCCCTATTCTAGGTGCTGGGGGTACAGCAGAGAACAGGACAGGTATGGGGATCATAGCCAATAAATAGGTAAATAAATAAATAAATAAGGTAATTTTCTACAGTAATAATTGCTACAAGGAAAAATAACCGGCCAAGACAAATAATAGGGGTGGGGGTGTGAGCTACTTCAGTTACAGAGGTCAGGGAAGGCTTCTCTGAGGGGACACTTGAGCTGAGACCTGATTGACAGGAAGGAGCCAGTCGTGGGAAGATCTGGGAGCAGAGCATTCTAGGCAGAAATAACAGAAAGTGCAAAGGTCCTGAGGCAGGATCCCAGGTGGCCCACTCAAGCATCAGAAGGAAGATCAGGTTGACTGGGGGGATGGGAGAGGGCAGGAAATAAGAACAGGCAGGGGCCTTGCTGCATGCTGTTGGGCCTAGAGCCTGCCCTCTCTGGGCTTTGCTTTCCCCATCTAACATAACAGAGATTCTGCTGGATGGCCTCTCAGGTCCTCCCTTTCCGTTTTTGGCATTGAAGAGTTCTGTGACCTGTGGCTTCTCCTCTACTTGTAGCTGGTGGCCTAGAACATTCCAGGCACTGTGGTTTCTGCCTTTGCCTCACTGTGGCACAATCCCATGGTCTGGAACACCTGCCCAGCTGCTCCATGGGTCCCTTGCTCACTGTGGCATTCTCTGTGTCTCTCTCGGGGATACCTGAGGTAGCCAACACAGAAGCGTTTGGATCAGTGCAGCAGTACGGTTGCTTTTCCCAAAAGGCAGATGTATATAATGCCAAGGTCAGAAAGGGTTAAGGTTTAATGACCAAGACCAAAACCAAGACCAAAAAAAGATAGAAACCCCTAAAGGAGAGAGGGACAGACGAACAGAGTCCCCAGAGAGCCCCATAATCGCTCAGCACCTATGAAATGGGGGCAGTCATATCCCTTTCCAGTCAAACTCAGAGAAAGGCAGTTAGTTACCAGGATCCAAATCCATTAGGGACTTCTGGGAGATACCTCTGAGGTAGGGGGTTCTGTCCTTCCACACCCAGAAGGCCCCATTCCTGGTCTCTGGCTGCCCCCCACAGCCCACCATGCCCAGAACTCTTATTTCCTCTCATTTTTGTGGTACCATTCTCCCCACAACAACTGGGAAAGAAATCTGGGTCACCAGGCCCCTGGTGGAGCAACTATTAGAGACCCCTCTATTCCCCAAGAGGAACCAAAGGTCTCCAGCTCTCTTACACAGCCCCCTATTCCCTCCTCTAGATGGAGACCTTCCACCACCCATGAATTAGGAATCAAGGTCCACAGCCCTCTTGGGAGACAGGAGTTCTGAGACTCCAGAGATCCTTCCTCCCCCCAATGAAAATTCAAAGCCCCCTTTGTATGCAGGCCTATCCCCCCACCCCGCAGAAACCCAGACCTTATATCCCTTTGTGGCTCAGAAGCCCAAGGATTCCAGCTCCCTGGGGAACCCAGACCCCCTCCTCCATGCTAGAGTCCCCGGTGTGATGGAGACCCCCTTCATCAGGAATCAGGGCTTCCACCTCCTCTCCCCCTGGAGAACTAGACACCTAATAGGTCCAGTTTCTACTCTTTGGAGACCGAGATATATCCCCTTGGAGGAGTCCCAAACCCTCAACTCCCTTCAGGACTTCAGGAGTCTAGGAGTCTGAGGGTCACACCCTCTGGTCCCCCAGAGAAATCAGGAGTCATGTCCTCCGAACTCTATTCCCCTTCAGGACCCAGGAATCCTGGTGACGAGAAGTCACACATTCCAACCGGTAGTCAGAACCCTCATCGCCTTCAAGCACCCAGGATTCTGAGTGGCAGCCCCTGCGCCCCCCCACCCCCGCCCCCCACCCACCGCTCTGTGACCTTACAAGCCCAGACATCCCATACTAGCATGCCAGAGTCTGGATCACCACGCCCTCTCCCTCTTCCGGCGACTTGGAGTCCTCAACCCCTGACCAAGCCGAGCAGCCGGGACACGGGGCACCCCGTAAGCCCCGGCCCTCAACCCACCCCTCACTGCGCGGGCACCTGTGGTGCCAGCACTGCTTCGGCGTCGGCCCGCATCTCGTCAAGCGCCTGCAGCAGGACGCCGTGCGCCGCGCGGTAACCCAGGCCCCCGGTGGCCGCCGCTCCGCCCGCCGGCCACAGGAAGGAGAGCGCGCCCAGCGCCGCGCCCCCGGCGGTGCCCTCGCCCGCCCACGAGCCCAGCCTCGCCTCCACTTCGGCGCGCGTCACCGGACCCGGGAAGCGCGTCCGCTCGGCCAGCTCCCCCGGCGCCAGGCCCAGCGCGCGCTCGCGTCGTGCCAGCGCCGCGGGTTCGAGCCCCAGCCCCCGCCGCCATTCGGCCAGCTGACCTCGCAGGAGCGCCACGTCGCAGGCCCAGCCCAGGCCCGGCACCGGGGCCGCCGCCGCCGCCAGGCTAGCCAACAGGGCCGGCCGCCACGCCCCGGCCCGCAGCGCCGCAGCCTTGGTCCGGGCCGCGCGGGGAGACGCGGGTGGCAGAGCCAGCAGCAGCGCCCCGGCCTGGGCCGGGGGTAGCGCACGCCGCAGCCACTCGCACAGCCCCGGGAGGCCGCCCGGCCGCAGCGGGAACACCGGCGGCGGCGCCTCCTCCAGCACCTCCCACGTCTCGTCTTCTGGGCTCAGTGCGGCCGCGCGCTCTGAGTCCCCGCTGCCCGGTTTCTTCACGCCGACGCCAACCGGCTGCAAACTCTCGCTGCCTGCGTCCTCTGAACCTTCCCCCCTGCCTGCTTTCTGCGATCCAGGGCCACATTTCTCCCTTCCCTCACTGCGTGCATTCTCAAACCCCCCTCCGCCTGCGTTCTCTAAGCTCTCGCCGCTCTTTTCCTCTTCGTCCAGGGACTCCGGATCCTCGCCCTCGCCGTCTGTTCGCACGCAGACCAGCGGCGTATCTGGTAGCACCAAGGGCCGGACTTGGGCCCAGTCCTTCTCAGTGGGGGCCCCAGGGGTGACAAGGATGAGAGCGTCGTAGTGGGTTGAGTGGGGGGCGGCAGCAGTGCCCGCGGAGCCCAGAGGCACGGTCCAGAGCACCACGTTGGGGCGCTCTGGGGCCGGGTAGGGCATGGGCTCCGCGGGCGCCGAAGCAGGCACCGCACCTGGGTCGTCAGGATCTAACCCGAGTAGCATGTTCAGCACAAGGCTCACGTCAGCCCTACCGGCCACGGCCAGGTCCAGGCGCGCGCTGCCCAGTCGCTCCAGGCCGGCCCGAACCCATGACAGCGCCGCCTCCAGGCCACCCGTCTCGAAGGCCTCGCGCACAGCCTCCAACTCTGCAGCGCCCAGCACCTCGAAGCCATCCTGAGCCGGTGGCAGGAGCCTGCGGGGAAAGGGAGGGATGGGGTCAAGGGCAGAAGAGGGGCTAAATGCTGGCGAGCTGGGCTAGGGGGACAGGACTGGGCTATGATGACAAGGCGGAGCTTTCTGAATAATCAGGAAAGGGAGGGGCCAGACTAATGGCACAGAAACAGAATCAGAGGCTATGAAGAAAAGGGAGGGGCTTAAAGAAGGGGTGGGACGGCTGGATTGAAATCAGAAATCAGGTTGCCAACAGAGCCGAAAATGGGGACCCGGCTAAGCCTTCCCCGGGGTTACGCTCTGCGGGAGCGGGTCTTTCCGAGGGACCTGCAGGATTCAGAAAAAGCCCTGCTGGGCGGGGCAAAACTCATAGAGAGTGGAGTTTAGAGCAAAGAAAGAATGGCGACTGTTTTGAGGACTAAACGAAAATCGAGCCCTATTGGACAAGGGCAAGGTCACCAAGGGCGCTCTTTCCTGAGACTAGGAGTCAGGAGGGCTGTAAAGACAGGTGAGGGGAGAACCCTCATCTACTAGCTCTTACCAAGGGCGCGTGGCTAAGAAAGACGAGCGGTGGGCCTGGGGGAGAGGCTGCCCCTCCCTGAGCCTCGTTTTGACATCTATAAAAGGAGGCCGCTTGGGGTTGGGGGAGAAAATTCAGGAGGTAGCCAGCAAGTGGACAGAGAAACGAAAGGGGATTAGAAAAAGCAAGTGAGGGAGGGCCCCCGAAACGACAAAGCTCGCTTAGGGTGTGGCTCTCCGGAGACTGGGGTCGCTTGAGAACCAAGCAGATGGTGAGCAGGAGGGTGACGACTGGAGAATGGAGTCTTCGGGTAAAAGCTTCGCGGGGATCACCAGCTTGCCTGGAGAGAGTGAGCCCTCGTTCACACTTTGGCCTGGGGGCAGTGTTTGGGCGCTAGGTCCCGGTCCCTCCCAGAATTCTCGCGAGGGAGCGGGGGGCTCATGACCTCAGAGCGCTCGCAGGAGGCGGAACCTGGATGACAGGTCCAGACTTCTAGCTGACCCTTGGCCTAGATGGTAGAAAAGGGTCAAGCACAGAGCGCTAGTTTGAGGTGGAACCTCGTGGACCTCAAAACCTGCGCTGAGGGTCGGGATTTGGATGAGAGAGCAGGGCTTCCAGAGATATCCCGTTAAGGTTGGCCCCAAACTCGCTGAGGGCGGGGTCTCGCAGACCTCAAAGAGCACCTTAGGGGTGGGAGGTACAGACTAAAAGCACTAGTCCTCTTCAACCCACCCTGAAACGCCGCGCTCACCTCTGCAGCGCCTCCGCCTGGCTCCGCAGCGCCGCCCGCAGGCGCTCCAGCTCCTCGCAGCCGTCGCTGCTGCGGCAGTCGGTCTGTAGCACAAAGAGAGCCGCGGCGCCCAACCCGGCGCTGTCCAGCTGGGCTGCGGTCTGATCCCGGGCCTGGGCTACATGCTGTGACTCCTCGGGACGGAGGTTCCGCACAGCCAGCAGGGGTGTCCCTCGGGCCAGGGCGGCCCGCGCTGCCTCCCCCAGCGCTGGGGCCAAGGGTTCCTCATTCCCCTCGGGGCCGGGCAGCACCAATACCAGCACGTTGGCTTCCGCCGCCCAGGGCCCCGGCGCTGCGGGTGGGCAGCTCAGCTCGCCCAGGAAGAGGCCTGGGCCTGCAGCTCTCAGGCTGGGGAGCCCGGAATCCGGCCGTCCGTCGGGGATCTCTACCGTCTCCACATCCTTGTCGCACAGCGCTGCGATCACAGCAGACTTTCCCGAGCCCGGAGGCCCCAGGAATAAGACGGTTACGTCACCCCGCGGCGGAGGCATGGCTGGAAAGTGGGGAGAGAGGAAGACCCGGGTCACGGAGCACCCAACCTTTTTCTTTCCTAGCTTCCCCACTCCGGTCTCAGACTTCAGCCTTTTACCCTGTCCACTTCTTTCGTTCTCGGGTATCACTCCCAGGCACCTAGAAAGCTGGCGCCCAGGCCCTATTCCCCAGGGACCTGGGAGTCCTGTCCGCCCTCTTTCTGGATGCGTTTCCCTTTACGCTTCAAAAACTCAGAAATCGCCCTCTAGCCCCCTCCTCCCTCAGGGACACAGATGTTTTTACCCCTCACTCGTCCCTTCCAAATCACCGACCGAGCAAACAGCCGGCACACGGGACAGCGCAGTCGGTAGCAGTCGGTCAGCCGCTGAGAAGCTCCGCCTCTGGGGTCCGAGGACGGAGGCCCATGAGGCTAAAGCGCCGGGATTTGGGGATGTCCAGACCCTTTCCGGGGGCTCTAACCTGACGTCATTCCTTTTAGGAGGGGGTGTGTCTGGAAAGCGTAACCTCGGGGACAGGGCCCTTTGCAGCGCCTGCGCAGAACGGCTGAAGGGCGCTCTTTCTCCTCCGCGGTCGCCGAACCTTGAACAATGAGGGAGCCAAAGCGCGTGCGCGCCAGGAGCGCCTAACACACTTGCGCAGTAAGCTTAGGTCTGCATGGCAAAGGAGGCTTGCAACGTCATCATTACGCACCCCAGTGCAGAGAAGGACCTCTCCCATTATTTTGAGGACCGGGTTGGCGCGACTGAATCACAGCAGTCGGATGGCAACCCGAGATCTGGGCTTCGAAAGGCTCATCAGGCGAAAGGCCGTGGAAACCACCGGGACTTTGAGACTCGGTGGGCCCTACCCCGCTTCCCTTCGGGTGACGGCGCTGTGACGAGCAACTGACAGGCGCAACGAAAGGCAGCCCTCTGCTGTCTGGAGAAAAGCAGAGGCCTGGGCTATCAGCCTCGGGAGGGAGCCGAGGGCAGTGCTTGGGGCAGCGGGTCACAGCGGCTGAAAGCGCGCGTGGGAAGCGGGGGCTCTAGGTGCAATAAGAGTTTCGGAATGTCAGAGAAAGATGTCTCCCGGAAGGAGGCAGGCTAAAGCGTGGGTACCACTACGTGCCTCAAGACAGGTGGGAGAGAAGGGGATGAGGCTGGTGTCAAAGATCAAGGGTCCCGCGCTCCGAGTTCAGGGAGTTAGTTTGATGTAGGAGGCATAGGTCAGAGGTCTCACGCAAGTGAGAAGGCTCTAAGGGGAGTCACAAACCCGGGGAGTTGAATCTTCTGGGAGGATTGAATCTTCTCTAGCGAGCTGCTCTATCAGGTTAGAATTCAAGGAGATGTTATCTCGTGGGGGGTCGGCCAAAGGCTGGCAAAGCCAAGCCTGTCAACGGTCATAGGATTGGCGGGCCCTCTAAGACTCGCTGTAGATAAGCGACTTCACTTGATTTACTGTTGTCATGTGTGCTCCTCTCTTGACCAGAGGGGTCTCAGTCACCATGGAGGACCGGCACCCCAAAGAGACCATGGAGCAGCAGGATTCGTCCAAGGAGAGAAGTCCCCAAAGTCCGGGAGGTGACATCTGTGAGTACTGCCGACCAGAGATGGCTGGGGTGCAGGAGCTGTGATGCTAAAAGGATTTCTATAGCATTTCAGTGTCCAGGGCGTTGCGGGGATTTGCCTGTTGGGAAGGAGCTGTTAATGGTCCCTCAGCTGCCCTCCCAGGACCTGCTACTCCCCACCCCTACCCTTATTACCCTCAGACGTACCCATCCTGCTGTATCCACATAAGCATGAATGGGATGCAGTTCAGAGGCACAGAGTGGCATCCAGAGAGGCTTGGGGTGGGAGAGGTGGCTGGGAAAGGGCAGAGAGCCCCAGTCTGTGCTCCAGACTCTCAGTGTGACTCGGGCCTCAGTTTCCCTATCTGTCAAAAGGGCTTGCCACTATTCACCTCACAGGGCTGGCTGGTATGGAGTTTAGCGGCAGAAAAGGGGAAAGCTTAATGTTAATGAAGGTAGCCAACCTGACCTAGGATAATAGCAACAGCTTCTACTGAATGCTTATTATGTGCTAGGTGCGTTCTAAGAGTTTAACATTTGTTATCTCATTCCGTCCTCCTGACAGACTCTGTGAAATTGGTAATTATCACTTTCACATGAGGGAACCGAGGCAAAGAGAGGTTAAGTATTTATAACGATGAAAGCCACAGTGTCAATGCTGTCCAGCCAGAGACCACCAGGAACACACCTGGAGTTGACCAAGTTGGGCTTATTGCTCACTGCGCTGAGGAAGCACACATACCGTGGGGCATCTCAGTAATAAGAAAGGACTTATTACAGGATTTAGGCTTGTGGTAGGTGATTTGGGGAAGGGTTCAAGAAAGGGGTTTTGCTGTGGATGGATGCTGCCAGGAAGCAGGGGCAATTACATGGCTGGCTATCTTAATATACCTTACCTAGAAGGAGGGAGGAACAAAGCAAGGCTCCAGGTGTAATTGGTAAAGCAGCAGCAGGCACTCATATTAGCCACGATGGGGCGGGGGTGTGTCTGGCCATTTTCGTGGCTTGGACAGTGTTCACGTTTTGTCTGTGTTTAGAAGGCATCATGGCATGGTCTTGTCATGATTCGTCTCAGTCACAGCATGGCCTTCTGACGATGTTCTGTGAAACTGTTTATGCTGAACAGGAGAACACCAAGGCCTAGCTGTGAGTGCCAGGCCAGCTCCCAGCTGTGGGGCTTCTTTTCTTTCTCAACAATAATTATTGCAAACCATTGTGTAGCACTGTTCTAAGCGCTTTTTATACGTTAATTCGTTTATTCCTTACAACAGCCCTATAAAGTAGATACTGATATGGTCATTACCCCATTTTCCAGATGAAAACGCCGTTTCTACTTGCCTCGGAAGTGGTAGAACCAGGAGTCAATTCCAGGCAGTCTGGCTCCAGAGGCTATGCTCTAATCACATGGCTCTGTAGGAAGGGCAGGCTCCCTGGGTTCCAGTCCTGACTCCGCCATTTCATTTCCTAGCTTCATGACTGTCGGCAAGTTACCTAACCTTTTTGAGCCTCAGTCTGCTCATCCGTAAAACAGGTCCAGTAAGTCTGCTCTCCAGGCCTGGCATAGCACCTCGCACATAGTAAGCCCTGCATGCTCACTGTTGGTACGATTCTGAGGCTGGGAGAGGCCCTCGAGACTCCTGCTGGCCTCCCCCAACCTCTTCTCATGTCCCTCAGGCCACTTGGGGGCCCTGCAGTGCACCCGCTGTCTCATCACCTTCGCAGACTCCAAATTCCAGGAGCGTCACATGAAGCGGGAGCACCCAGCGGACTTCGTGGCCCAGAAGCTGCGGGGGGTCCTCTTCATCTGCTTCACGTGCGCCCGCTCCTTCCCCTCCTCCAAGGCCCTGATCACCCACCAGCGCAGCCACGGTCCAGCGGCCAGGCCCTCCCAGCCGGCTGCGCCCACCACCACGCCACCCACCTTCCCCTGTCCTGACTGCGGCAAGACCTTTGGGCAGGCCGCTTCTCTGAGGCGGCATCGCCAGGCGCACGAGGCCCACCCCCTTCCTGGCCCCTTCGCCTGCACTGAGTGCGGGCAGGACTTTGCCCAGGAAGCAGGGCTGCATCAGCACTACATCCGGCACGCCCGGGGGGAGCTCTGAGTGTGGCTCCAGCCGTCCCGAGGGCAATGGAAGCTCTGTGGCTGGTGGGACACCCATCTGATATGGGGTGGGAGGGATTTACTTTCCTCCCTGGAAAGGCAAAGGACTCCTGATCAACAGGACCCAGAAGATGCTCATTTAGAGCCTCCGTCTTTGGAGGACACAAAAGCCTTCAGGGAAACAGTAAAATCAAACAATAGAAAGAAAGAAAGAGGGAAGTTTGTTATTTGTATCTTCCTCGTTCCCAATTAAATAGTTTGAAATCATAACTAGCTGCAGATTGTGTTATCACCATGAATTCTTCCCAGATGGAGGCCGTGGGGCTGCAAGAGCCAAGTGCCTGGATCTGGGCCTGAATGGGGGAGGGAAAGTGAGGTGTTGCCTGCCTGTAATGCCACCGAATGGGTCCCACACGTGGAGCAACTTGAGCCTTTGGGGATGGGACAGCAAAGTCGGAGGCTGTACTGAGTCATGTGACGGTTGCAATCTGGGCCCTTGTCTCTTCCCACCCCCTGCCAGCCTTTTCCACTCAAGGAGGGGCCATGGCATTGGATGGCTCTGCCCTCCTCCTCCCCAGATAATTTATTGTTCATTTAAATAATTTTATGTACCATTCTGGTCACGGAATATTTTTGTATGTGTAGGTGAGATGGCATGAATAAACTAACAGAAATAGTATCTAAAAACAAAAGGTCCATAATAAAATGTCTAAACAAGGAACTCTGGCTTTTGAGCAGGAATTCCCAGAGAACATAAGGGCATGGGGAGTGGGGAGCTCAGGGCAGACCTGGCCTGGCCCTGTGGGGAAACTGGTTTGGAGTCAAACAGAGGTACCTTCTGTTTCCTGTTGTATTTGGCCAACACAGGGAGATATTCCATTAAGATCCTATTTTCAGCTCTTTTTTTCTTTCAGTACGCGGGCCTCTCACTGTCGTGACCTCTCCCATTGCAGAGCACAGGCTCTGGCCGCGCAGGCTCAGCGGCCATGGCTCACGGGCCCAGCCGCTCCGCGGCATGTGGGATCTTTCCGGACCGGGGCACGAACCTGTGTTCCCTGCATCGGCAGGCGGACGCCCAACCACTGCGCCACCAGGGAAGCCCTATTTTCAGCTCTTGAAAGGCCCAACCCTGGGCTGAGTTCCACTGGACCAGTTTTACTCCCTTGCATTACCTGCCCTGCCCCTAGAGACAATGGTCGATGCCTTGCATACAATAATCACAGCCCTGCATACAATAATCACAGACTCTGAATTGAGGGATATTTTGAAAGCCCACAGGTGAGATGGATATGGTAGAGACTGAGCTATCTCCCACTTTTTAGCTAGGCACACGGTGGCTACAAAGACTGCCTTTCCCAGATTTCCTTGCAGCTAGATGTGGCCCTGTGACTGAGTTCTGACTAAATTCCTGGGTAGAGTCCTCAAGCTTCAGAAAGGAACCTGCCTTTCCTCGACCTTCCTGCCTGGAATGTGGACATGGTATCCAGCCATCTTGGACCATGAGAGCGACAACAGGATGGCAGAGCAAGAAGACAGCAGGCGGCTGGGTCTGCTATCACTACCACTCCCCCCACCCTTCCAGTCTCTCTACTACACACCACCCCCTGTGTATATGTAAGTCAGCGTCCATCACTCCTCATTCAGAACCCTCCAATGGCATCCCATAGGTAACATCCAAAGGCCTTACCCAGGCCCACAAGACCCAACAATGACTCGGTCCCAGCCCACTGAGCAATCTCAACTCCCTCCCGGTTCTGTCTTTTTCACTACACTCTAGCCACACATGCCAGGCTGGCATCTGCCTCAGAGCCTTTGCACTTGCTGTTCCCTCTCACCCAGAACTTTGCAAGGCTGCCTCCTCATTATTCAGGTCTCAATACCTGCCACTTCAGAGAGGTCCTCCTTGGCTAAAATAGCACCTCCAACCCTTAGCCTGATGTAGTTTATTCCCAGCACTCTTCAACACTTGGAATGCTCACACCTGTGGTTCTCTCATCGTCTGTGTCCTTCCTCTAGAATCCAAGCTTCTGAGGGCAAGTGGGTTGTCTTCCTCATTGCTTCATCCCCAGCACCTAGGACAGCGCTTACCATGGAGGCTCAAGAAAGAACGCCTTCACTGTGCCCAGTTGTTTACCTATTTCTCAGCCTCAGCCCACCCTTCCACACTGCTCCGTGAGGCTGGGCTTTCTGCAGCTATGCTTCCCAGACTCCCTGGAGAGCTGGCTTCCTTAAGTTCATCCCACAAGAGGTCTGGGCAGAGGGAAGGAAGGTCGGAAGAGGGGAGAAGGGACTCACCTTGCCTTGGGCTCCTGCTGGAACCCCTCCAGCAGCAGTTCGGGCTCCAATACCTTTCTACACTCTCAGCACAAGGCATTGTGCCCCTCTTGGGGTTTAAGCAGCAGCTGTGTGGTAGCCAGTCCCTGCACCAGCCATACACGTGGCTTGGCCTGCCCACCAAGCTCCCACTGGGTTCTGGTCATTGCGCTTCTCTTTCTGCATCCCAGTCCTAGAGGTGGGAGCTTCTTGCAGACACTAATTTCTCAGTTACCTCACTTTTCCATGTTTGTGCTCTCAGCGTTTTAGTACCTGTGTAACCAATTCCCAGTACTGGGCCCTCTGGAATTCCTAGCTTGGTCTCCATATCCTGCCTGGGTCCTGAAGAACTGAATGACCCCACTGGCAGGAGACTAGGTCTCTTGATTCCCAGTCTCTCGTGATCCTTAGGAACTTCTGATGACGAATGGATAATTTGCTACTTCTATGCTTAGAAAGCCCTGTCTTAGGGCAGAAGAGGGCTTAGGCATGCTGCTCCAGGAAATAAGATCCATCCAGGTTGTTTTAATGAGCTGTGAATTTCTGCTTTGATGATTCTAGGATTCAATGATGCTAAGCTATAGTGGTTATGAAAGTCTCAAAGAGTGCATAAATATAAGATTCTGAGCTTCTAGGATGAAAAGTATGGCTTTTGAAAGCTATTAAGGTCCTGTAACAGGCGTCAGGATGTAAATGCTCTTTGGGGCCAAGCAGGTACCATAAATCAGTGAGGCAAGCAGGGTGTAAGGGGTCCAGATGCCAGACGGCGGGGACTGGGCATGCGGGAGGGAATGCCCCATTAATAGGAGGTGACCCCTACTCAGCTCCAGCAAACTACTGCCCCATGGGATTGTGGGTTCAGCAATCAAGCTCACAAGGAAGCCAGAAACTTCCATTTTTGTGTCAAACCTGCCCATTTTTAAATGTTGGTAACCAACGTTATTAAAAAAAAACCTCAATAACTCTGGAGACCAAATACACTCCTGCAAGTCAGATGGTGGCTGTGGACAAGCCATTTCTGGTGTGTGGCTTAGTGGCTAAGAATGGGGTGCCTTACCTCCAGTTGTCTGGATTCAAACCTGGCCTCTGCTTCTTCCCAGCTGTGTGACCTCTAGAAGATTACTCAACCTCTCTGTGCCCTGGTTGTAGCAGTTGTAAAATGGTCATGATAGTAGCCCCTACGCCTCTAAGAATTATGATGATGACGACACACTTGGAGAGAAAGTCAGAGCCGGTATTAATGGCCTGTGTGACCCCGTCCTCTTCCCCTCTGCTTTTCTCTGCCCCTCTCTGCTCTCGTGTTCCCACCAGTCTTCCCCCTGCCTTCCTCAGCAACAGCCTTGTGGCCCCAAGTGCACTTCAACAAACATCCCAAGCAGGTTCCACCTCAGGGCCTTTGCACTTGCTGTTCTCACAGCCACATGGCCTGTTCCTCCTCCTCTAGGTCTCTGCTTTGATGTCACCTTCTTAGTGAAGCCTTTCCTGACTACCCCATTTGAAACTGCTTCACACACAAGCCTCCCCATGCCCCTTCTCTTTTCCTCCACAGCACTTACAACCTTCTAACATTCTAAATGTTTTACTTAAATATTCAAGTATCTGTTTTCCCCTTTATAATATAACCTCCACAAAGGCAGGGATTTTTGTTCATTGTGTTCACCACTCTACTCCCAGCTCCCCAAATAGTGCCTGCATCTCCTAGGTATTCAATAAATCACTGTTGAATGAATGAGTAATAAGTAACAGTCCCTACCTCATAAGGATCCGATGTGATCGTCCATATACAGCGCTTAGCCCAGGGCCTGGTCCGCTGTGAGCCATTATGGTAATTCAGGTTCTATTCTTGAAGGTTCTTAGTTGCCAAGCTTCTATGAGTTAACACATGTAAAGCGCCTTAGAAGAGAGCTTGGCACACAGTAAATGCTCAGTAAATGGTAGCTATTATTATAATTAGGCTTCTATTTTCAAAGGAGCTTCAGTGCCAAGCTTCTGTGAATTAGTACTTCCCATCTCAGAGCAAGAGCCTGTGTTTCCACAAGGCGGTAATAAGCTGACCCTCTGTTCCCCTCTGACCTCATCCCTCCAGCTCTGCCATCCCTTATCCCCTCCAGCCGCTCTTGCCTAATTGACATGTGGGGCAGGCTCCTGCCCACCCCCCCTCGCCTAGATCGCTCTTCCCACCCGAGTGCCAGGCTCCCTCCCTCCCTTTCTCAGGTCTCTGCTTAGGTCTCTGTCACCTCCTCAGGGAGGACTACACTATTTAAAACTGCACCCTCTTCCAGAACTGTTCTCCCTTCTCTTCTCTATTTTTCTCCACAGCACTTACCACCATCCAGCATATGTTACATCCTTCTTGTTTACTTTTTGTTTACTATCTGTCCCCACCGGTGGCCCCTTCCCACCTCCATGTACGCTCCACGAGGACAAGGATTTTATTTTATTCACTGGTGTGTTCCCAATGCTTAGCACACAGCACGTATTCAAAAGATATTTGTTAAATGAATTAATGGATCACGGTCCCTACCTCGCAGAGTTATTCTAAGGACCCGATGATCTCATGTAAATAAAATGCAGCACTCTGTAAGTGCTGGGAAAATGGCAGCTGTAATTATAATTAAAGTTCTATTTTTGTAAGTTCCTAGATGCACAACTTCTCTAAGTCAATATACATAAAGCTCTTGGACTGGCACTTGGCACCCGGGAAGCGCTCGGGAAGCAGAGCTATGATTATAATTAAAGTCCTCTTTGTGAAGGTTCTTGGATGAAGTGGCAGAGAGCACTAGCTGTCTTCCACAAACTGTTTTCTGGGCACTTGGCTAGACCGCCTTTCCCAGACTCCCTTGCTGCAGGCTGTGGCCATGTGACTAATCTCTCAGCAAAGGAACATAAGTGGAAGCACTGTGTGCCACCTCCAGGCTGGGGCCTCTAAGAGAACACGTGTACCTCTCCAGGCTCTCTTTCCTCTTCCTCTGGCAGAACCCAGGCCATGGACACCCAGCCATGACCATGTGAATGACAAAAGGCTTACAGGATGGCCTGGGTCCCCAAATCACCATATGGAGGTTACCTGCCAACCTGAAACACCCATCCTGGACTATGATGTGAGCAAGAAAATTCTGTTGTGTTTGAGCCTGTACATCACGGGGTCTATGATGAAATACATGGGAACCACACTGAACATATGCACTTAGTAAACGTTAATTATCTCGGCAACAACAATCCTTAGCTTTCCCCAAGGAGCCCAGGGATGGTGAGGTAAATGCCCAGGCACATGCCTTACACACTCGAGCTTACACACACACATACACACACACACACACACCTCAAATGCACACTCGGCCGACACACAGAATTTGGCTTTTATTCTGGCTTTCACACAACTACTGCTAAGACGACACAGATCCGTGGGACCCCATCCCCGTGACCACCGCGACCACCCCGATGTCCTCAGCCCCCTCCTCCCACCCCACCCGCCCCACCCCTCTGCCAAGCTCCCTAGGTCGGGGCGCTGCCTACACCTCACCCCGGGCATGCAGCATGAAGTGCCCGTGCAGCTCCCCGAGGTTGTCAAAGGAATCCTCGCACTCGGTACAGTGGTAGGCGCCGCCCTCCTCCTCCTCCTCCTCCCCCTCCCCCTCCTCCCCCTCCCCCTCCTCCCCCCTCCCAGCTGGTCGGCCCTCCCCAGCCCGAGGCGGCTCCTCCTCTTCCTCCCCGAGGGCCCTACTTTCAGGAGCTGGCGCTTCCTGGGGGGCTGTAGCGGGGCAGCAGAGCCGGCAAGGCGGGGTGCCCGGTGGGGCCTCCCCAAGGGCGGAGCGGCCACAGAGCTGGCAGGGCTGGGCTGGGGGGCCCGGGAGCTGGGCTGCACGGGGGGCCCGGCGGGATGGGCCCCCCCGGCCCCCCCCCAGGCGCTGCTTCACCTTGTAGCCGGGGTCATATTCGGGATCATCAGTGGTCTCCTCTTCCTCCTCCTCCTCATCTTCTTCCTCTTCGGAGTCCGGCTCTGAGAGAGTATATTCGGAGTCAGAGGAATGCTCGGGGCCTAGAGGGGGCGGAAGAGGAAAGACGGCGGCATCAGGGGACAGAGGGCTGTGCCCGGCTGTCCGCTCCCTGAGCCCCGTTCAGACTCGCCACAGTATGGAGAGGGCGGCCCGGGCCCGACCCTGCTCTCCCCACAGATGGATCCGCATCGTGCCGAACAGGCCGTATCTGTGTGTCAAGCAAATGAATGTCTTGCAAGAACTGCATCTTAGGGGTTTAAAAAGAACAAAGTAGGAGACGTAGGAGTAATAAAAACAACAATGACAGTGTCCACTGCTATTTTAAGAACCTTGTTTTTTATATATTAACTCAACTAATCACTTGTTTTTGCCCCCTGGCTGTCCTAGCCCCGAACGCTCAGCTCTGTGCCCGTCCAAAGTCCTTTCCCCACCAGACCAGCGGGCAGGCCTGCTCTGACTCATCGCTGGGTCCCCAGCATCACCCAGCTCAGAAGAACAAGTTATGTTTGCTGAGCATCCGTCCTTCCCTGCAGCTCTCTCTGTCTCTTGTTCCTGCCTCTGTCCTGCTGTCTGTCTGCCACTTAACAAATGTTTCCCGAGGCCTTGGCGTGGGCTGGTCCCTCTGCCTGGAACGCTGCTCCCCACTCTATCTGCCTGGCGATCTCCTCCTCACCCTCCAGGGCCCAGCACAGGCTCTGTCCTCCGCGAAGTCACCGCCCCCGACGACTTCAGGCAGAGGGTCTCTCCCCTGTTCCCTCCACCCTGGCTCCATCTCCCCTGTCGCTGTCCTAAAGGCTGTAGCCATCTGGGCCCCAGAATGTCTCCTCCTTCGGGCTAGAAACCCCTCAGGGGCAGCTCTGACTCATCTGCGGTCCCCAACGGGACGTGTGGATTGACTGACAAGGGTGGCCCGGCTCTCCCTCCTCCAGGCCTTCGCCTCTGCTCTTCTCCCACCTGGGGCGACCCTCTCCTTCTCGACTAGCCAACTCCTGCTCCTCTTTAAGGCTCCAGCTCCATGTCACCTCCTCTGTGAGGTCCTCCCTGACTGCCCAGGCGGTCAGTGCCTCTCTCGTCTGGGGTCGCCCTGCCCCCTAACACACACTGACAGCCTGGACAGTGACGGTCTGGGTCTGGAGACTGGAGACTCCTGGAAGGCAGGACCTGGGCCTGACCCATCTCTGTGTCCCTAGCAACGCTAAGCATAAGGCAGCCTGGGGAGGCATTTGCTGAACGGCTGCAAACCACAGACGAAACACCTCCAGCTTTGAGCTGGGGCCCCACCCGTCTTTCTCCTCCCACCCCTGACTTCACACCACCTCCCCTCCAGAGTCTTCACTGCCCACTGTGACTTCATGAAGTTCGCCTGGGAAAGGCAATCAGGTGGTCACCCACGGCTACCAAGCCTTTTGTGTCCACCGTGACTTCCTGGGCCATAAGCCCTTTCGCAGCCACCATGCCTTCTCCATCTGCGAGAGCTCGGAAGCCCAGCATGTCTCCGGCGTCCGTGGGACCCTCGATGCCCTCAGCGTCTCCCAATCCTCCTGCCTCCTTGAAGACCACCACCAAATCGGCAATGCCCAACAGCCCCTCAGTGTCCACCAAACCTGTGACCGCCCCTAACTCGGTCACGAGCCCAAGCAGTTCCGAATCTCCCAAATGGGCAAGTACAAAGGCAGCCCCTTGTCACCAGCCCAGCAGCAAGTCCCGAGCCCATGGCAAGGCCCGAACGCCTAGCAAAGCCAGCACCGACACCAGGGCCAGCACCGACACCGGGACCAGCAAAGCCAGCAAGGCCAGCAGGGTAAGACGCCCCCGGCGCAGAGGCACCCACAGCCGAGGCACAACTCCCGGCAGAAGGGGAAGCCGCAGCTCCAAGAGGTCAGCCAACAGGGCCAGCACTCCCAGCAGGATAAGGACTAATGGTGCCAGACCAGGTATGCCCAGCAGGGTGAGAACTCCTACTTCCCAGCAAAAACAGAGTTGGGGGAAGAGTTACAGCCAGCTGAGAACCAACAACCGGGAAAGGAGTGACAGCCAGCCTAGAAATGTGAGCAGAAAGAGGAGCTACAGCCCCCCAGGAGCCTTGGATACGGGGAAGAGTTCCAGCCTGGCTGGAACCCCCAGTAGGGCAAAGAGTTATAGCCCCGCTAGAACTCCCTTCGAGGAGAAAGGTCACTGCCCGTCTCCGTCATCATCGAGGAGGGTGAAGAGTTATAGTCAGAAGATCACCCCCAGCAGGGGATGGAGTTACAGCCCTACTGAAGTGTTCAGCAGGGTCGAGAGTTACAACCAAGGTAGTGCACCCAGCAGGCCCCAAAGTCACAGCCAGTCTAGCACCCCCAGCCAGCCCTGAAGTCGCAGCCGGTCTAGAATGCCCAGAAGGGCACGAAGTCGCAGTAGGGAGAGAGCCCACAGCAGGGTGAGAAGTCACAGTTGGAAGAGAAATCATAGCAGGGCAAGAAGTCGTACCCGGAGGGGCACTCCCAGTCAGAGGGGAAGACATAGCCACTCTAGAATGTGCAGCAAGGGGAAAAGTTATAACCAATTTAGAACCCCCAAAAGGGAAAGATGTTACAGCGTCTATAAGCCCCAGCACGGAGGGAGGTCACAGACGATCTAGAACCCACAGCAAGGAGAGAGGTCGCAGATGGTCTAGAAGCCCCAGCAAGGAGAGAGTCCACAGCCGATCTAGAACACCCAGTAAGGAGAGAGGTTGCACCCTGTCTAGAACCCCCAGTAAGGAGAGCGGTCGCAGCCACTCCAGAACCCCCAGCACGGAGAGAGATTACAGCCAAACTAGAATCTCCAGCAAGGAAAGAGATCACAGCCGATTTAGAACCTCCAGCTAGGAAAGAAATCACAGCCAATCTAGAACCCTCAGAAAGGAGAAAGATCACAGCCAAACTAGAACCTCCAGCAAGGAAAGATATTACAGTCGATCCAGAACCCCCAGAAAAGAGAGTGCTCTCAGACGATCTCGAACCTCCAGCAAGGGGAGAGATCTCAGCCAAACTAGAACTTCTAGCAAGGAGAACGATTACAGCCAATCTAGAACTCCCAGAAAGAACTTCCAGCAAAGAAAGCGATCACAAGAAGGAGAGCAATCCCAGCCAATCTATAACCCCCAGAAGTCTCAGCAGGAAGGGATCCCCTAGCAGGGCAGAGAGTCCTAATCAGAACAGAAAACCTAGCGAGATAAGGAGCCACTCCCCGTCAAGATTTCTCAGCGGAGCCCCAATCCCAAACCAGGAAGATAGTCAAGCCAACACCACCACCTCGAAGGCCATCTCACCTGGAGAGAGGTCCTCATCGTCTTCCTCCAGGCTGGCGTAGCCCCCAGTCTCAGCCGGCTCACGGGTTTCTGTCATGGCCAGGGGAGGGGACAGGACACAGGAGCAGAGCAGCAGCTGGGCAGTGTCCCTCCCTGGCCAGCTTCCCACAGCCACACGTCGGCCACAAGTCCTCTGAGGCAGGATGTCAGCAGGTAGAGAGGGATGCTGGACAGGGGAAGGAAAGGCCTGTGATGACTCTAAATAAACTTTTACATAGCGTCTGCCTCCCCAGGACTCAGTGTGCTCAGTGTTGTGGGCAAGGAAAAGACGATCCCAACCCTGTCCTTGACTGCCTAAAGGGCCTTGACTGCCTACAGAGCCTTCACTGCAGGCTCTGCCCCTCTGTAGGCCTTAATTTCCCCATCTGGTTCTCTTTCAATGGGGTGGGGAAGGGTAATATTCCAAATATTTAACAGCGAGTACCAACATGGCACCAATCAGAACTGAGAGGGGAACATGGGCCTACGGCAGGCATTAACCCTTTACTTGCTAGGCTGTGGGAAAGTCTGGGGCGGGGGAAGAGTCCAAAGTGGCAGCTGGGGGTAGGGATTACTTGGAATAGTGGTGATATACCAACCAGTCTAGAAGTAGGTCTATATTTAAAAAACTAGTATGGTTGCACTGATCTGTGAATGTCAGCCCTAACTCTTTTTTTTCTTTTAATTTAGTTTTTATTTATTTTTGGCTGCACTGGGTCTTCGTTTCTGCACACGGGCTTTCTCTAACTGCGGCGAGCGGGGGCTACTCTTCCTTGTGGTGCGCGGGCTTCTCATTGCGGTGGCTTCTCCTGTTGCGGAGCACAGGCTCTAGACGCGCGGGCTCAGTAGTTGTGGCTCGCAGGCTCTAGAGCGCAGCAGTTGTGACGCACAGGCTTAGTCACTCCACAGCATGTGGGATCTTCCTGGACCAGGGCTCGAACCCGTGTCCCCTGCATTGGCAGGCGGATTCTTAACCACTGCGCCACCAGGGAAGTCCCTGCCCTAATTCTTTATCAATTTACACCTTGGCAAGATGATGCCTAGGTTTGAATCCTAAATCTGCCACATTCTAGCTGTGTAGCTTCAAACAAAGGACCTTTCTTCTCTAGCCTGTTTCCTTCTAGGTACAAAAAGGGCTTCTAGGGCTTAACTTACGTACTTGTAACCACATTGAGACATTATTATCTCCTTTGCACAGATGAGGAAATTGAGGCACAAAGAGAATTATCACACCAACTGGCAGGTGGGTGAACTACGATTTGAAGCCATGTCATCCTACCTCTCATAAAATGATCCTTCAGCGGAAAAGATTTTTTGAAGATTCAGTAGGCTCGTTCATATAAATTGGTGGTATGTGGCAGGTACTCCATGAGCAGTAGCTATTACCACCCGCAACCCCAACCCTCTATAAACCCCCACCATTCCAGACTTCTCACCTCTCCCTGTGCACAACAGGACTTTTCACCTCTGTGGGTCTTAGTAAATCCTACAACTGCTGTCTGGAATGTGCTCCTTCCCCCATGTCTGCCTGGAGAACTCTTACTCTCTCTCCAAAGCCCACCTCAAACAGAAGAACCTCTATACTTCTCCTCAGCCAAACACCACCTCTGCCTCTTCCAAGAAGCCTTCTCTGACTCCTCTTTCTCTCCCTCTTCATCAATACTCCCTACACACACACGCGCACACACACACGCACACACACACACAGCACTTCTTGTTCTCCCACTGCGCTCCCTGAGAGTAGAGAGCCAGACAGAGCAAGTTATGAAGGGGCTGGCAGCCTCAGCTGCACCTCTTATATACCAAGGCCTGTGCTGGGCACTGGCTAATATGGTGGAAAACGTATGATTCCCTTCAAACTCTAGGGGTCGAGTTTAATGCTGGGGACTAAAGAGAAAAAGATTAGGATTGAAGCCTGGAGGAGGCTGGGGCACGGGAAAGCTGGCATCAATGGCAGGTGAGCTTTCTAAAGACACTTGGATTGGGCTTTAAGGACAGAGAGGATTCATAACTGGCAGAAGAGAGTTCTCCTAATACCCTATTGCCTATAGGGCTCCATTTAATTTGGGAACTCTACTTTATGCCAGGATAGGTTGCCAGATTTAGTAAATAAAAGCATTCAATACCCAGTTAAATTTGAATTCCAGATAAAGAGTCTTTTAGAAATGTACACCTCAAATACTGCATGGAACATGGGTATATTAAATAGTTCTTTGTTGTTAATCTGAAATTCAAATTTAACTGGGGGTTCTATATTTTAACCGGCAACCATACACCAGGGACAATCAGAACTTCCTATGGGATTAGCAGGAGACATTGCTCACCAGTGCAGCCTACCCTTCCCCAAGCCCTCATCACACAAAGCCCATTCCAGAGTATTCCAGATGTCATGTGGAGGCAGTCCTTGGTGCCTAAGTCCCATTCCTACAATGAACACGGCGGCCAGACAGGCTTCTACGATCTTAGAGGGGCATAAATGAGGTTCTCTCACCACCATAACGCAAACAGTGCCGGAGACCCCACAGTGTCATGAGCCTACAGCAACCAACTCCCAAGATGCCGTGCGCGAACATAATAGGCACCCATTCCCACAACGCTAGGGAGAGGAGGCAAGAACAAAACCTTAGACAGGACCATAAGGCCCAGTCCCCACTGCTGCTGCAATTTTCCCCAGGATGCCTCGGGCCTATAATGACCACCTTCCAAGGCGCTCTTCGTCGAAGCACTCCAAGCTTCCAGGATGCTCAGCGGAAGGTGTATGACAAAAGGCACGGTTCCCCACAAGAAGCTAGGATAATCCCAGAATGCACCAGGCCCATAACGACTAGCTGACAGACTCCCACAGTGCTTTAGGGCACGGCGTCCCATTTTCCCAGGATGCCCCAGGACGGCACGGAGAAGCGTTGGGGGAGAAAAGGGAGCCTGGATTTCGCCCTCAAGCCATCACGGCCCAAGACTGCGGCCGGCTCCTCCGTGACGGGAGCCGTCACTCCCATCATGCAGCGGTGCCGTAGTGCCCGCTTCCCAGCATGCCCCGCGCACCTCCATCCCGGACACTCACCGGCGCTGGCGGCCCCAGCTCCGGCTCCGCGGCAGCGGCTGCACGCCCCGGCTTTGCGCCTGCGCTGCAAGTGGGGTAGGAGGGAGTGCGAGGGGCGTGAAGAGCCTAGGGCGCTTGCGCGGCGAGATAGACCATTCCTGTAGCATAGTGGGAAGAGGGGCTGAGTCGGGCCATCGACAAGGCTCGAGCAGGGGGTTCCGGGCCTTGCCCCTCGCTGTCCGGGTTTACTTGGTACAGTCCGCAGCCGGACGGAACGAGAAACTGCAAGGCTTGCGCGTGCGTGATCGATCATGAACGCGCCTTACAGAGAATGGGATGCGCTGGGGGTGGGGTGGGGTGGGGGTACCAGCTCTGCCTGGATCCTGGACCTGAGGCCTGCTCATTTGCATAATCTTAGCGCGGGACAATGGGAGGCCTCGGGCGATGGAAGAGCTGATTTGCATATTCCCCGGAGGGGCCATACTCCGGAGCGCATTGATTAGCATATGAGGGGCTTGGTGGGGGGGAATGGAAAACGCCGGGCAATAGCGCATGCGCACAGGGACTGCGGACTAGCGCGAAGCGGGCATCCTCAGTTCAGTCGGAATCAGTTTGCATCCGGAGAGGGGGCACAAGGGACAAGACCCTTACCAACCCTCACAACCCTCTCCCCATAACCAGGATAAATATTTATTGCTCTCTTGTGTGTCAGGCCCTGTGCTAGAGGGCACTATGGTTTCCGCAGTGAACATAACCGGCCTCTATCCTGCTGGCCACCCAGTCAAAGGAAGGAGATTCACACATAATCAGAACCACAACCCGGAGTGGTCAGACTTGGGATGAGTAAAGCAGAGGAAGCTGTGGGAGCCACAGGAGGCGCCTGCCCCAGGGAGTCTTTCTGGCAGAGGGAACAGCAAGGGCAAAGGCCTAGGGGCAAAAAAAAATTGCTTGGTTGGAGGAAGTGAAAGCACTTTACTGTACCTGGAACAGAGTCCGAGAGGGGAAAGTCTCCTACAGGCGTCGTTAGGAGCTCAGTCTTTACGATGAAGGTATAGGAAGCTATTGCAGAATTCCAGGCTTCCTGGACGTGACTCACATTCCAGTTTAAGATTCTCCAATGAGATCCCGTTACATTTAGAAAAAAATCCAAACCCTTTATCATGGCCCAGGAGCTATACACATGGTCTAACCCTGCTCATCTCTGACTTCAACCCCCATCCCCATCCAATCCTGTCTACTTCCACTTCCCCTCTAACACCCCAATCTCTTTACCATCTCAGGTCTTTGCCCTTGCTGTTCCCTTTGCCTGAAAATGCTTTTCCCTCTGATCTTCGGGTAGCTGCTCTTGTGCTCATCATTCATATCTTGGCACAGATGTCAATGTGACAGGCTTCCTCTGATCTTTTTAAGATAGCACCTCCAGACTGGCTTTAGAGAAGTGAGCGGGTTATGGATAAAGCAGGATTGGCTATGAGGTGATGGTTGTTGAAGCTGGGGTGACAGATGCATGGGGCTTCATTGTCCTGTTCTGTCTACTTCTGTATGTTTGATGTTTTCCATAATAACAAGTTAAAAGAAAACAGTACCCACATCCCCTTACTCGGTATTTTATATTAATAGTACTTATGGCAATCTGAAGTTAAGTTTTTGTTTTGTTTTGTTTTTTCCGTCCTTGCTGTAGTCTGGTTTCCTCATGAAAGCTTTGTGAAGCTAAGACCGGAGTCAACCTTTTTCACTTTGGGTTCTCAGTGCCTAGAACAGGATCAAGTTTGTGCTTAGTGCTAAGCTGTCTGGAACACCTCACATTTGCCTGTTTTATTCACCATGGCATCTCCAGCCCTTTGAGCAGCGATTGGCACTCAAGTAAGGTCAATATATTTCTGACTCAAAAATTAGAATCACTTGTCTAAAATGTAGATGAATGAATGAGGGGCCTGGAATGCCAGGCTAAGGGGCTTTGACTTGATCTAGAGATGAAGGGGAGCTAGGGAAAGACTTTTGAGCAGGGCAGGGACAGGTTTTGACAGGGCAAGATGTGAGTAATTGAAAGCTCCTCTGGAGATTGATGTTAGGGGTGGGGGTAAGCCAGGGGAAGGGTCCAGGCTATTGGGTGGGGATGGGGTAGCTCAGTGGCTACTGAAGAGACAAGACTTGGTGACTTTTGGCTGAAAGACTGACCAGAAAACAAACAGGTTTCTTGGAAGGGTGGAGGCGCCCTTGGAGAAGTAAGGACCCTCTCCTGGCCTACACCGTCCACCAGCAACCATCACCCTCCCTCCCTCCTCCCTCAGTTCAGCACCCCTCCCAACATGGTACAGCTCTGGGCAGAGGGACAGACACACAGCCACCCCAAATACTTGTTCTCTCCTCAGTTTAATGGTGGTTAGTGGGATTGCCAAACCCCCTCCCCGTTCCCCTCCCTGCCCCGTACAAAATGTGTGTGTGTTTATTTTTTTAAACAAGAAAAAGGGGGCAAAAGCCAGGAATGGGGGGGAGGGGGGCGCAATCTGATATTTTCATACAGATTTTTGATTTTTTTTAATATATTATATATAAAACCATAGAGAGCAACGCACCCTCCCCCCAGACTCCTTTCCCCCTCCCCGGGGGGCCTGGAGGAGAGATGGGGAAGGCCCCCCAAGGAGTGGGTGGATAGAGAGACAAATATGGAAGGGACAGATGTGGGGGAAGGAGGTGGAGGGAAGGAGAGCCCAGGAGCCTGGGGAAGCGGGGACTGGAGAAAGGTTGGGGCTGTCTCCCTCATCGCCCCCATCAACGTTATGACACAAAGACACAGAATCCCTGTTTCCACACCCTCCCCCCACCCCTACCCCCACCGTGCAAACATGGCTTTGCAAAGAGGTGCCCAGAGCTCTGTGGAACTCCTCCAATGGCTGGCATGGGGTCTGGGACCCCCAAAGATATCTCTGTTCCCCTTCCCTGCCCACCCCACCCTTCCCAGAATCTGACCCCTCCCCACAAGACCTGGTTCTGCAGCCTAGGGGCCTTGGCCTTCCCCCAGTTACCTTCCCCCAACCCAATCCCTACCGCCCTCCCTGGACTTGGGGGTCTGGACCTTTGGCCCTTGCCCCCCTGGGGGACCCAGACCTCTGGGCCCTTGCTTCTGGCCCTTGCAGAGATCCAGGCATCCGACACCCCCATCCCTGCCCAAGCGTCTGAGGTGTTAGTGGTGGGGGGAGAAGCCCACCATCCCAGACTCTGGTAAATGTCTTTGCAGCTGGCAGTGGGGTGGACCCCAGCCCAGGCCCATGCCTGGGGTGGAGGTGGGGTCAGATGAAGAATTCTTCTTTCCTCTTGTGTCCATCGCTGCCATTGAGAAAGGCTTCTCTTGCTTCTCCCTGCTCATCCAGGCCACTGGCCTCATGGGTCAGATAGGAGCCTGAGGGGTGACAGACCCCGGGGCAGAGGCAACAGATAAGTGTGGACCCAAGAGTCAGACAGGGAGGCCGACAAGACATACCAGACGAAGGAAGAGAGAGAGACGGAACATACAGGGAGAGGGAATCAAGTCCAGGGAATAGCAAAACGGGGGCAGAGGAAGAGGTAAAAGCAGAATTAGGAAGACTCCAAAAGTTCACGGGAAGATCAACCCTTATCCGTTCTCTTGACAGCATCCCCTTGCTCTGCTCCCAACGAACTCAGCAATTAGAAATTCAAACGCATGGTCTTAATTCAGCTTCAACCCTTCACCTCTTTTAGGGTCCTGGACCAAAAGACCCGCCCCTTTTCGGGATCTGGGCCTCAGGTTTCAAATCCTGGATCTAGGTTCCTCGCCCTCCCGGCTCTACGCCCGCCCTCTTTCGAATCGGGTTTTAGGCCCCACCCCTTTCCGAACGCCACAACCAACCACACCCCTCGCTGAATTTGAGACCCCGCCCCCACTCACCCTTCTGCCGTACTGAGCACCAGACCATGCCCACCAGCACACAGATGATCAGAAACACCAGTAGCGCCAGGATGCCGCCCACAATGGCGTACGGCACCGACGTCTGAGCCTCTACCACCGCACCAGGGTCTGCCAAAGGGACAGGGGGCAGGCCCAGGTCATCAGAGGACGGTCCCAGCCCGGGCCAATCGCTGCTAATCTCTTAAACCATTCTGCACGCCAGGTCCAACCGCGCCCCCTTATGTGCCACGCCCCTCAAATCACTGCCACCTGGTGGCCCCTTCCCTTGGTGCCATTCTTAATGCTCCGCTGCCTCAAGGAATGCGTGTAGGTTTGTACAATGCCCGACCCGGCCCCCGAGTCATTTCGCTAACATCTACCTGCCTCCTCACCCCCCGCACCACCCCACCCCCCAGAGAACAGAAAGAACACATCCCTTTTCTTTTGACTTCAGGTCCAAGTCCCTCCCCATCTTGTCTGAAACGCTCCAGGTATTTAAAATGCTGAGCTAGGGCCCAACCACTCCAAAATTCCTGCCCCACCGTTATAGGAGCTAAACACATAACACTTATTTTGTGCTGGGGCCTCCAACCGCTCTATATATTTAGCTCATATTGTCTTCACAACAACCCTATGAGGTAGGTGCTGTTGTTTATTTCCACTTTACCGATGAGGAAACTACGGCACGAAGTTACCCGCAACAGGACGCTGCAGAACTGAATCTGAACCCAGACGATCAGTCTGGCCCCAGAACTATAAGAACTCTGTGGGCTTTTGACCCCCTGGAATCATTCTTTGTACAGGCCGGGGCCTCAGACACCATCCAATCCAGCCCGCCCGTTCCCAAGGCCCAGTCCCACACAGGACAGTGCGGAGACCCCGGGAGGCCCCGCCCCTACCCTGAGCCCTGCCCCCAGGCCTGCCGCCGCGCGTCCTCACCGTAGACCACGAGCACATAGAGCGCCCTCGCGTGGCCGTGCTTGTTCGACGCCTCGCAGGTGTAGGTGCCATTATCCGCGGATACCAGGCCGGGCAGCGTAAGCGTCTCCCCGACTGCCTCGGCCCGCTCTGGCAAAGACTCATTACCGCGGTTCCAGCGGATCTGGTTTGGCCTGGGCGGGGGTATATAATGAGAGTTAGGGACGCAGGTGCCAGCACCCGATTCTGACGTCTCAGGAATCTAGACATGCCGCATCTCCAAATAAGAGGGTCCTTATTAGCCCTTTCCTTCCTAGAAAACCAACAGTCCTGGACCCAGCTTCGACCCATCACCAGGGTCTCAGGAATCCCAGCCTTTCCCCCAGCCCCTTCCACCCTGAGAATCCAGGAGTCCGGGACCCCACGGCCTCCTTCCTCACGATCTAGCTCCAGATCCCTCCTTTCTCAGGACTCAGAAGTCTGGGCCGCAGCCCCCTCTGTTAGCCCAGTCCCCTCTTTCCTGAGACACAGGTGTCCAGGTCCCCAGCCCTATTCTCCTCAGGACCCTGGAGTCTCAGGCCCCAGAGCTCACCTGGGGTTCCCCGTCACAGCACAGGTCAGCACCAGCGTGTCTCCCTCCCTCACCACGGCTTGGGAGGCATGGATCCGGGCCGTGGGGGAGTCTGTGGGCAGAAGTGAGATGAGAGAGTGGTTGTCCGGGTCATCATGCAGACTAGGAACTCCCCCGGCGACAGGCGGCAGGGGTTGGTACACTCCCTCCCCCGGGTGCTGGCCCGCCAGGCACTTACACTGCACATCCAGCACGTACTGCGTCTGTTTGCTGTGTCCGGAGGGCAGCGCCTGGTTCTGCGCCTCGCAGATGACGATACCGCCGTCGTCCTTGCGGTCCACACGAAGCCGCACTGTGCTCGCCACGCTCCAGACCTTGCCATTTTCCTGGCTGCTGCTCACTCCTGCCAAGACCCGCCCATACACTGTCAGGTCGGGGGGGAGGTTATGGCTCCGCCCACCGAAGGAGCACCCCACCCCCAAGCCAATCCCGAAGCAGGCTATTTGCCAAGCTCCGCCCCTTATCCACAGCCCTCGCCTCTACTTCTCCAAACCACGCCGTCCTCGAAAGAGGCCCACCACCCCACGTGGCTCTTCCCAAAGCTCACCCCTCTTTCACCCCACGCCCTCTCATCTATCAGTTCATTCAATAGCTATATATTGAGTGACTAGTGTCTTCTAAACCTGTGCACTCTTCTTCAGGCCCCGCCCACATATAAACCAGCCCTTCCCAAGCCATGCCTCCTGGAACCCCGCCTCTTCGTAAGTCCCGCCCTTCGCTGGCACCTCCCCCGCCCACCCCCATCCCTGACCCCAGGTAGTACCTTTCAGCTCCTTTCGGTCCCGGTACCAGCGCAGGACGGCGGCCGGGCGGGACCGTGGAACGAGGCAGCTGAGCTCCACCTCGCCGCCCTCCACCGCCTGTTCCCGGACCTCCACTATAGGATTCTCCGGGGCCACTGCCGCAGGGAGAAGGGGGCAAGGAGGAGGTCAAGGGAGGCACCAAGGTGGGCTCAAAGTAACCAGGCTGCGGGATTCCAGGGACCAAAGGGGACAAGGGTCCCAGATGGCAGGGGTCAAACAGAGGCCAGAGGTCAGGAAGGCCGGCCTTATTTACAGGGACCAGATGTCCAGGAGGTTAAGAACAGCCAGGGTCAGGTCTCAGGATAAGGGACAAGCAGAGGAGAAAGGAGAAGGGGTGGGTCTGAGGAGGGGGAGGCCGTTACCCAGTACAGTGAGCGTGGCAATCTGGTGGTGGGTATCCTCCGTGTAGAGCTGGCAGAAGTAGCCCCCCTCGTCCTCCAGGCGCGCATCTGAGAGCCGGATCCGTACCCGGCGTGGGGAGAACTCCTCAAGCTGGAAACGCTCATCCTTCAGGGCTGGAGAGTGAACGACAAGAGTGAACTTGGGGCATCCTGACCTCAGAAGTCCCCCCCTTTCTCCAGGAGCTTAGAGTGCAGCCCTCTGCCTCTTTTCTCCAACCATACGCATGCGTCTAAGGTGCCCACCTAGTTACTCCCTTGGGTACCCAGAACGTTTCATGCCCTCCCACCCACAGGACCAGGAGTCCAGGCCCCCGGCCCCCTCCTTCCTCAGACCCTGGAGTCCAGAGTCTCAGCTCTGTCCTCTGTCAGGCCCCAGCCCTCTCCTTCAAGACTCAGGATTCCAGACCCCAGCACTCACCACGGGTACCATTGAAGAAGAGGGTCTGCCGGGCGGGGTTCTGAATGACAACTATAGATCCATCATACTGGTGCAGACGGCAGGTTATCTCGGCCACCCCACCCTCAGCCACTGTTACATTCTCTGTCTGTACTTCCTGGCCTGCCCCTGGACCAGCAGACAGAGAGACAGGATAGGAGACTCATTGAGGGGTGCAGTTCAGTCTGTGCTCTCTCCCTCTGTTCCTCGCCCATCCAAACCTCCAATCCCTCTCCTTTCCCTCTCATTCAGTTCATCACACCCAACACTTCCTGCAGGCTGGAGTTCGGGAGATGGAGAAAACCTGCCCCCTGCTCTAGAGGAGGTGCAGTCAAGATCCAGCGGAATATGCTCTAATGGGGGTAGCACAGGGCACGCTGGGAGCCCAGAGGAAGTGGAGACTAAGACCACCCAGGGAGAGGGGTGATCAGGGAAGGCTCTACAAGAAAGCTCCATTGGACCCACATTTTAAAGAGTGCACAGGAGTTCACCAGGTACGGGAAACTGCTATGTGTTCACCAAACCCCGTCTTTCACACCCGAGCACATGTTGTAACTTGTCTGTAGAGATGGCCACGATATTCTTCCCATCCCTGTATGTGCCCTTTGTGAGCTGACTTTGCTGCTCTTCCCATTAACGAAGCACTCTGACCCTGCGAATCTGGGGAGGCCCTGTGACTTTCTTTGAAGTCAATATCACTTTGCTAGAAGTGATATTGTATGAGTTCTGGAACCTAGGTCTCAAGAGACCTTGCAGCTTCCGTGCATGCCCTCTTGCTGCCCTGACACTGTCAAGCGAACATGCCCGAACCAGCTTCCTTGAGGATGAGAGACCACATGGAGAGAGAAGCCCAGCCAGAAGCCAGCACCAACTGCCAGCCATGTGAGTGAGGCCATCCCAGACCACCCAGCCCCAGTGGCACCACCAGGTGACTGTAGCCACATGAGTGACTCCAGGTGAGACCAAGAGAAGAAATACCCGACTGATACAGTCCAAATTGCTGACCCCCAGAGTCATAAGCAAAAAGCATAATTGTTTAAAGACACTATGTTTTGGAGGGTCTCTTAACACCTCTCAAGTTAACTGGTACCACACTCTATTAGGCTACATTTCCTAGGATCCCTTGTGCTTAGGTGGGGCCATGTGACTGATTTCTGGCCAATGGGCTGTAGGCAGAAGAGAGAAACCCCTCTTCCAGCCTGGCTCATTTCACTTGCAATCCTTCATACTGGCTGAATGCAGAGGACTCCCAAAAACCCAGAGGAGGACAGGATCACAAGCTAGAAGGAGCCCAGGGCCCTGACTTCCTGCCCCCTGTGACCTGCCTGCACAGGACTGTAGCATGAGTGAGAAATACACTTTTTTGTTAAGCCATTGAGATTTCAGGGCTGTTGTTATAGCAGTTAGCTTACCCTGATTAATCCAACAGAGGGACAAGGTAAGGGGTTAGTGAGGGGGTGTTTCCAGCCAAGGAAACAGCGTAAAGCTCAAAGCTGAGATTCATCAGCATCATCGTCACTGTCACCTTCAAAACAACAATAACCATAATAGCTTCTGTTTATTAGGCACTTCCTGTTCCAGGCTTTGTGCTAGGGGCATTACCTATATAATTTCCATTTAATCACCACAATACCTGAACAAGGGAGGCATTATTATCAATCCCCAGTTTTTTTTTTCCCCAGTTCCCATTTTATAGATGAGAAAATTGGTCCAGAGAGAGAAAATGACTTGGCCAACGTCACAGCCTGAGAGTGGCAGAGACAGTGTCTGCCTCCAGACCTTTCTGATTCCGTAACCTGCATCTACATCCATTCCTGGTTCTCTGGGTGAAAAGTGTCCAGCATTGGTGAGGGGCTGTGGGATGTGCTTATGAAGGGCCTCAAATGCCAGGCTAGGAGATTAGCTTTTATCCTGAAGGCCAGTGGAGAAACTGAAGCAGGAAAGAGCCATGATCAGATCTGCTTATTTACCTTTAAATGCTGGACAACTAGCGCTTCATGTCTCTTACATACTGTCTCATTCATTCATTTGAGCAGCGGGGAGGTTTTCAGGGGCTGGGTGCCCAGAGATGAGTCACATGAGGTCCCTGTCCTGCAAGGCCTTCAATATTTATGGGGAGGTAGACACAGATCACTGTAAAATCCCATCAGAAGTGTTACGGTCCCTGTAAGAGGGACAGGTAACCTGATTTTGGGGGCTGAGGGGCGGAAAAGATTAATTCTGGGGAGAGGAGGCAGAGACAGCTAGCTTCCTACCCAGCATCCATTCTTCCCTTTCTCTTTAGAAAAAGAACCCTGGTCGTATTTTACGGTTGCCCTATATCCAGCAGAAAGAGAAATTTCCCAGACTCCTTTGCAGCTAAGTGAGGCCATGTGATAAAATTTTGTCCGACTGGATATCAGGAGAAGTGTCATGTGATAATTTTGAGAGGACTTTCTAAAGAAAGGGGATAAGTCCTTTTTCTACCAGGTCACCTTTATGGAATTAGGATGGGATAGAATTCTGGAACCAAGAGCTGGAAGGTGCCTGGGTCTCTGGTGATGATATGGAGCTGCCATAAAAGGCCTGGATGCCTACTTCTGGCTTCTTTTACCTTTGAATATAATCTTTGTGAATTTAAGCCACTATTAGGGGTTTATCTAGTCCTTCCCAGAGTATCAATTTTAACATGTCCAATCCTTGCCCCAAATATTTTCCTTCCCACGTTTTCTCAGTCTCGGTAAATGTCACAACCTGGTTGCTCAGACCAAAATACCTAGAAATCATCCAAGTTTTCACCCTTTCCCTCACCTCTAACATCAGCAAGATCTATCCATTCTATTTCCAAAATATATCCCAAACCTGTTCACCTTTGGCTACCTCACCTACCATCACCTAGTCCAAGGACACCATCTGTTACCTGGTCCTTCCAGAGCTATTCATGAGTCTCCCTTCTTCCCCACCTGCCTCCCCCGCAGGCCAGTCTCAACACAGCCAGAGTGTTTACAACACTCTGAAGGCTGTCCATTACACTTAGAATAAAATCTAGACCCCTTCCCTGGGTCTTCAAGGTGTTTGGTGGTGGCCCTTCTCTGACCACAGTTCCGACCACCCTCCTGCCACTCACTTCCCTCTGGGCTCACTGGCCTTGATGTCCCTCAAACATGCTGAGCTTGTTCCCACCTCAGGGCCTTTGCACTGGCTCTTCCATCTGCCAGGAATGTTCTTCCCCCTTGATCATCCCAGGACTGCCCCCTGTTCTCATTCAGGCCTCTGTGCCTCAGATCAGAGAGGCCTTTGCTCACTCCCTGTGCCTTCCCCTCCAGAACACTTCCTGTTTCGTCACAACTGTTTTATTTCCTCTATGGAAATTTCAGTGAAATTATTTTATTAATTTGCATACTTGTTTGTTGTCTGTTTGTCCCTCATCGCTCGAATATACACCCCATGAAGGCAGGGATGTAATCCCTTGGGTTTACTGCTGCACCCTAGTGCCTGCAAGTGTGCCTGGGGAGGCACATGCATGGGGATGTCTCTGGGGAGGCTGATGCAGGAATCGCACAAGTCAGGCAGGATCTCATTTCATCCTCACAACAACTTTGTGACATCACATTATTCTCATCTTAAACGCCTGGGTGGATCCCAGCTGGACCACTTGCCATCTGTGTGACCTAGGACAACTGGCTTAACCTTTCTGAGCCTCAGATGCCCTGTCTGTAAAGTGGGGATGATGCCAATGCCTGATTCACAAGGATTAGCCCAGGACCTGAGGCTCAGGGAGCCCTCTGTGCAAAGCTGCTGTTATTATAACCTCCGGAAACATGCCCATCCACCTGAAAACTGGCCCATCCACCTGAAAATTGGCCTGCCTGCACACTCTGGCACTTTAAAAAAAACCATCTTGAAGCCTATCCGTGGATCCTGGACCTCAGGACTAGCCCAATGCTAGCCCCCCATTTTATAGATGTGGAAAACGAGGCTCAGGGGTCCCAGGCAAGTCAGTGGCAGAAACTCAACATCTCTTGGGAGCCCTCAGGACCTCTGGGTCTGCCCCCCCAAATGTGTCCCCTGCTCTCTGCTTGAGGGTGCACATGGGGTGAGGGTGGGGGGCTTTTGTCTTATTCCCTCCCCCTCCTGAGGAGTCAGTAACCAACAGTGTCTGTGCCTGGAATATTAATGTCCTAGGAGCTTTTGTTTCGGGGTTGGGGGGTGGTGAGGCAGGACTTTCTGGTTAGAGAGGGGCTGAGCTTGGGGACTGGGGCACTGGCCCTTTAAACTGTGTTGACAGCCTGGAGTCGTCATGGGGATGGTGCCTGGAAAAAGGGACTGGGGAGGGTTCGGGGAAGAGTGGCTGAACAGGTGATATGTAGAGACCCAGAATCCAGCACTCTTCTCCTTTAGACCTGGAAATCCAGCCCCCCCAGCTGCCTCCTCTCCCAGGATCCACGAGTCCGGGTTTCTAGTGCCCTCCTCCATCAGGATCAGGAATCGGGGTCCTCAGCAACTTCTTCCCTCAAATCCAGAAGTCCCAAGTCCTCAGCCTTCTCCCTCCTCAAATCCAGGATTCTGGGCCTCCAACCCCCTCCTCCTTCAGGACCCAGGAGTCAGGGGTCCAGACTACACAGCTGGTGGATGTTTCCACGGAGACTAAGCCGAGTGGGGGGAGTACTTCCTGGGTCCTGAGTCAGCAAATACCCAAGGGAGTCTCAAGGTCACAGTTCCGGGAAGGTCACAGCCACCACCTCCATATCCTCTCCCCAGGGGGCTCGTGGCATCATGCCTCCTTCCCCCACATCCTCCCCTAGGGAGATGGTACATCCCTGCATCCTGACCGAACCCCCCCTCAGCCCCCCATCAATGGCGGAGTCCGAACATCCTCGCACAAAGCATCAATTCTTCCCCAACTCAGCCTTGTGAAGGCGCCTGTATTCGCAGGACCTAGGCATCAGGGTCCCAGCCCCTCCTCCCTCAGAAACCTGGACTGGGACCCCCAGCGCCTTCCTCTCTCAGGACTCAAGAGTCTGTACCCACCCCACCCTCCATCAAGACCTAGGAGTCTGGGACCCCAGCCCCCTTCTCCCTCTGGACCCAGGAGTTTAAGCTCCATTCCTCCCTCAGATCCAGGAGTCTAAGACCCCAGGCCCTCCTCCCTCAGACCCAGAGTCCAGGCCCCCGGCCCCTCCCCCCTCAGACCCAGGATCCAGACCCCCGGCCCCTCCTCCCTCAGACCCAGGATCCAGACCCCCGGCCCCTCCTCCCTCAGACCCAGAGTCCAGGCCCCCAGCCCCTCCCCCCTCAGACCCAGGATCCAGACCCCCGGCCCCTCCTCCCTCAGACCCAGAGTCCAGGCCCCCAGCCCCTCCCCCCTCAGACCCAGGATCCAGACCCCCGGCCCCTCCTCCCTCAGACCCAGAGTCCAGGCCCCCGGCCCCTCCTCCCTCAGACCCAGGATCCAGACCCCCGGCCCCTCCTCCCTCAGACCCAGAGTCCAGGCCCCCAGCCCCTCCTCCCTCAGACCCAGGATCCAGACCCCCGGCCCCTCCCCCCTCAGACCCAGGATCCAGGCCCCCCGCCCCTCCTCCCTCAGACCCAGGATCCAGGCCCCCGGCCCCTCCCCCGTCAGACCCAGGATCCAGACCCCCGGCCCCTCCTCCCTCAGACCCAGGATCCAGACCCCCGGCCCCTCCCCCCTCAGACCCAGGATCCAGACCCCCGGCCCCTCCCCCCTCAGACCCAGGATCCAGACCCCCGGCCCCTCCCCCCTCAGACCCAGGATCCAGACCCCCGGCCCCTCCCTCCTCAGACCCAGGATCCAGGCCCCCGGCCCCTCCCCGCTCAGACCCAGAGTCCAGGCCCCCAGCTCCCTCCTGGGAACTTCTGACTCCAGCTCCACAGTCCTCAACCCCCAGAACCACAGCCCGGCTCCGCAGCCCGCTCGTCCTCCTCCTGTCTGCGAAGCAAGCATCAGGTGGGGGCGTAGGGGTGAGTCAGCAGCTCACACACAAAGTTCCCCCTGTGGTCCCCACGTTCCTGGGATACTTAGAGCTCCCTGGATTCCGGGCCTCAAGCCCAGCCAGGGGGTAGGGGAGTCCTCCGGAGGTTCCCCCTGGGTGTGGGGTCAGGGGAAGAATTCCTGCTTCAGGAAGGGGGTGAGCCTGCACTGAGCACCTACTGTCCTCTCCTCCACCCCCAGCGCCCTCTATTTGCCCCCTTCCAGAGGAGCCCGGGCTCTGCAGCCGCCCTCTTGCCCCACTGGGTGCCGGCTGAGGAGCCTTGGTGCCCCGTTCCCAGAGGACCTATGGGCCCGGGGTCTGCACAGGCAGGAACCAGTGGGTGCTTGTGTCCTGGTGCCACAGGCCAATGGGTGCTGGCGAGTCCAACGGTCTCCCGGCACCCCCCCCCGCCCCTCACCCCACCCAGAGAGAGAAAGCTGCCTTTGTGTTCCCCAAGACGGGGACAGGCCAGGCTCACACGACATTAACCCACCCCAGGCCCCAGCCCTGCTGCGTCTAAGGTCTTGGAATCCATCGCAGAACCTGACCCCCGCTCCGGGGACTCCGGCATTCGGCTCATGGGTGGGTGAGGATCAGTGACAGAAGCCTGTTTTCAGAGTGGCTGGGCAGGACTTTAGGAGGAGGGAGGGCTGAGTCACTTGGGAGGGAAACACTCGGGATCAACAGACTCTCCCTCCGCAAAGCCCCCCAACTCTTCATAGCTTCTTTATCTTCTCTTTGGATCTGGAGATCTGTTTCCTCCGCTCCTTTCTGTGCCATCCAGTTCCTGGCCTGGGGGTCTCTGTTTCTGCCTGTGGGCATCTCTGGGCAGGCAACCCATCTCTCTCTCGCTTCCTCTTGCCCACCCACCCTGGACCCCTTCTTTCTCTTGGCATACATCTCACCAGCCTCTGCTGGTATTCTTGGTAGATGAGGGAGCCAGGAAACAGAGAATACAGTTTTGAAAGGGTGTAAATGAACCCCATCTTCCATCCCCACTCCTGCTGGCTGGGCAAGGTGAGAGGGGAAGCGGAGTGACGAAGAGGGAAACGTGGGGACCATGGACGACTCCTACAATCTGGAGGCCAAAGCCATTCAGAGATAACCAGAGAAAAGGAAAGCATGAAGGGTCCTCTGAGATCAGGTACTCCAGCTGCCTACTCCATGCTTTACAGAAGGGGAAGTGAGGCTCAGAGCGGGAAAGGGCAGGGGCTGACCCAGAATTACATCAGAGGGGCCTGGCTCCACAGTGCTTCCCATGACACCTAGCTCTCTCCCAACTTGTTAAGTCCCACACCATTTTATTTAGAGAAAGTTTATAGAAGGGATTAGTGTACCAGGAAGCAGTGACTTTAAAACCAAACAAGGGACAAGCCTGTAGAGCTACCTCCCAGAAGTGCTGGAGAAAGGATGCTCGAACTGGGAAGGTGGTCATCTTAGGCTACACTCTGATTCTGAGAATCCAAATTCCCACGATTCTAAGCCGTCAAGATTCTAGATGTCAGAGGTGTCAAGATTCAGGATCTCCAAGAGGTCAAGGTTTCAGAATTGTGAAGATATCAGGAGGCTAGAATGCTAATGCCAGCAAAGATCTAGAACTTTAAAGGTGTCAAGATTCTAAAGACTTTGGGATTCTGGAAGCCTAAAGATGTCAACGGTTCTAAAATACCCTCAGGTTCTTTGTTTACTGGATTCGTTGGTTCTAGGAGTCTATGAGCCTGGGTTTTAGTGCCTAACAAAGAAAGAAAGAAAAACAAAATTGGATGGAGATGTAACAAAGGTACCAAAGTGCTCATCTGGGAAACTGTGGCATGTCTGCCACAAAGAAAGGAGGTAATGGTGAAAGTTTTGAAGCGATGGCAGAAGACTATAAAAGAAAGCAAGGTGGAGGGTGACAGGTCCACTCTTCCCCTCACCTTGCCCCGAGGAGAGGAGAGGGAGGCTCTGCCTCAGACTCGAGTGGGGAACGTGTCACTGCACCCAACTTGCCAGAAACCTCTTCAGGGGTCCAAGCTGCAGTTCCTTTCCTTTCAGGTCACCGAGTTCAACATCCCCACTTTACAGAAAGGGAAACTGAGGCCCCGAGAGAGGAGGGTGCTTGTCATTGGCTACCCTGGCAAATGGCAAGAGCCAGGATTTAAACCCAGGCAGGCCCCCACCCCTGTGCCATCTGGTCACAGCTCCCAAATTTCTACAGGACATACGGCCCTCCCACTTCTGCTCAGCCACCTCCCAGTCATCCATTCCCCCCAGGAGTGGCTTCCCCCACCGGGGACGGGGTGACCTGTGGCAGGTACCAGGCACACACAGTGTGAGAGCGTGAGTGTGGGGCTGACATTTCCTGACCTTGTCCTGGATCTCAGGGTCACCCTACCTTGGAGGTCTCCAGCTTTTCACTGTGCGTGATAAGGGTATGTGGAGGCCTCCCTGGAGGTCCTGGAAGGGGGCTTCTCTGTAGGTCGTGGCCTGGGTGTGTGAACGGGTGGGGAGGGGCAGCGTTTGGAAGGCATTTGCTGAATCCACGTGTGTGTCCACATGCCAAGGTTCCCCATACACATTTTCCCTCCAGGGCCCTTCAGGATGCCCTCCCTGACTCAATTCCTCTTCAGGCGCACAGAGGGATAGAGAGATGGAGAAACGAAGGATGGCAATGGGGGAGCCCAGGGAGGAGGATGTAAGGGTAGAAAGGAGAGGCGGAGAGACAGGGAACAGGGAGACAGTGGGACAGAGAGAGGGGAGAGAGTGGGGAATGAGGGAGATAGGTGATAGAGAGGGCTAGAGAAACAGGAATGACAGAAAGGGGACAGAGAGACAAGGGAATGGGACCCATGGGGGACAGAGAACCAGAGGTGACAGTAAGACAGGGACAGAGAAGGAGAACGGGGGCAGAGAGGGAGGGCAAAAATACAGGGGGACAGAGAAGGGAGTCGAGAGGATGATGGGGGGCAGGCAGAGTGACCCAGTAAAAAGGGACAGAGACCAAGGGACAGATGTAGGGGACAAAGACAGGATAGAGAGCTGGGGGACAGGGAGGCAAGGAGAAAGGGGGACAGAGAGGGACAGTCTTGGAGACTGAGGGACAGAGGACAAGGGTAGGGGGACAAGGAGAGAGACTGAGGGACTCAGAGACAGGCGGACAGGGGGACCCAGAGACCGGACAGAAGGACAGCGGGGCCGGCCCCGAGAAGGCTGGCTTGGGGTTGGACTGGGGGTCTCGGGCCCTTTGTCCCGCCGGGATCGGGGCCTGTGCGGGGTTGGGGGGGGCTGCGGCACGACGGCCGGGGCCCGCGCCCCCTCCCCCGCTCGCGGCTCCCTGCTCGCGGCTCCCGGCCCGCGCTGCGCTTTGTCCCGGGGAGGGGGCCCGGCCCGGCCCCGCGCGCATTGTTCCGCCTCTGCGGCCCCGCGGCCGCCGGGCTGTCACTGCGGCGCGCCCCCCGCCCCGGCCCCTGACCCTACCTGGCCCCGCCGCGGCCGCCCACAGCAGCAGCAGCGGCCACTGGAAGCGCCGGGCCCGGCCCATGGTGCCGCCGCCGCCGCCGCCGCCGCCGCCGCCGCCGCTGCTGCTCGCTCCCGGCCGGCACCTGCACCTCCCGCGCTGCCCGCCCCGCCCCGCCCCCGCGCCCCGCGCCCCGCCCCCTGCCCGCCCGGGGGGCGGGGCGCCGAGGCCGGGGCGGGGCCGGCGCAGGGAGAGGCAGGGAGACGCGGGGAGGCCCCAGACAATGGGGGAGAGGGCGCCGCGAGAGGGTTGGGGGAGCCGGACTGAGGGGAGGCGCCGGAGAGCTGGGGGTCCGCGGGCGGGGGCGTGCAGGCGGCGTGTGCGAGCGCGACTCTCGGCCAGAGAGTGCGGGGGCTGGGTGACGGCAGAGGGGGTGGGTGATGGAGAAGAGGGGAGCGCGTGCAGGGGGTGTGTGAGGGGGAGTGTGTCACGTGCAAGGTGAGGGTGCTGTTGGAAGGGTGCGCCACGGTGCGGGTGTGTGTGGAGGGGAGAGTGTTGAGTGAGGATGTGTGTGAGGCTGAGTGTCCAGGGAGGGGGAGTTTGGTGGGAAAGGTGAGTGTGAGAGGTGTTCAGTGGGCAGGTGGAGGTGCTCCGTGGACAGGTGGGTGGAGGTGAAGGCGGGGGCGTGCACATATTCCAGAGGGGGAGTGTAGGTGAAGCTGTGAGCGTGGAGGGAACGGGAGTGGGCTATGGGAAAGGTGACTGTGAGAGGTATTCTGTGGACAGGTGAGTGTGACGGTGAAAGTGTCACGTGACAGCCTGTGAGCTGAGCCACTTTGAGAGGAAGGCAGCAGCTTGTTGTCTGGGCAGGTCCAGGATCTCCCAGGGCAGGACTAGGCTGGGCTGGGGTCAGGTCTCACCCTCCCTCCTGTCCTCACCAGAAACTCCGTGTTTCTGCATCATTCCCCAGAGGGAGAGGCTCCGGTGGACCCCTCCCAGGCCCTAGCTTCTAGCTTCCCCACCCTGCTTCTCTGCTTTTCCAGCTCCAGTCTCTCTTTGTGTCCCTGTCTCTCTATGTGTTCTCCCCGCTTCTCTTCCATTGTTGGTGCTGACTCACCTCTCCAGACTTGAGTCCCTTCTCACTCCTGGGAGGTTGAGTCTCCCTGAGCCCACTTCTGTGGGACCTTGTAGACCTGGTGCAGGATTATCACCCTTAGGGCCCAGGAAGAGTGAGAAACCATGGAAGGTAGGAGACCTCAACCTCTCCTACCACCGTTTGACAATCAGGGAAACTGGGATATGCCAACTATGAAAATCCTTGCTCTTTATCTCCATCACTACCAAAACATCCTACATCCAGGTCCTCCAACAGACTCCAGCTCCCGGCACCTCTTCTGTCTTCAGTGCCGAGTTCTCAGGACCCAAGCTCCTGTCAACCTCTGTATCCCCAGGACCATGGCTCCCAGCATCCCTTCTGTCCTTGGGACCCAAGCTCCCATCAACCTCTATGTCCCCAGGGCCACAGCTCCAACTGATTCCTTTCCTTTTCAATTCTCAGTTTACCTTTCTGTAAACTGGGGAAAGAGGTGTCGTGCTGGATAATCTCTAATCTTCCCAGGGCTCACATTCTCTGTGTTAAGATAAGTGGGAAAGAGGTGTCCAACCTGGATTTGGGATACTGGGTTAGGGGTTAGCTAAGGGTTATCTTTCCTCCCAAGAACCTATAGGTCCCCTGCTCGAGGCTCTAACCAATGTCTCCTGCTGCAGCTGCAGGGCACCCTGTGGGATGTTGGTTTGGTTCTCATCTGTCTTTTTTGGTCCCACCTTTTCTTCCACCTGACGTGGTCCTGTCCTTATCCTACTCCAAGGTACTTTATCCATCAGGGTTTTCATGCCAGTGACAGAAAATCCAACCCAACTCGGTTAAGAAAAAGAGGATTGTTTCACATATAAAAAAGTCTTGGGGGGGCTTCCCTGGTGGCTCAGTGGTTGGGAATCCGCCTGCCAATGCAGGGGACACGGGTTCGAGCCCTGGTCCGGGAAGATCCCACATGCCATGGAGCAACTAAGCCCGTGCACCACAACTACTGAGCCTGCGCTCCAGAGCCCATGAGCCATAACTACTGAGTCCACGTGCCACAACTACTGAAGCCCACGCACCTAGAGCCCGTGCTCCGCAACAAGAGAAGCCACCACAATGAAAAACCCGCGCACCACAACGAAGAGTAGCCCCCTCTCACCGCAACCAGAGAAAAGCCCGCGTACAGCAACAAAGACAACGCAGCCAAAAAAATTAAATGAATAAAATAAAAATAATAAAATAAATTTATTTAAAAAAAAAAAGTCTTGGGTATGACTGGCTTCAAAATGGTCTGTCCTAAGGGTAAATAGTCCCTTCATGTTGCAGGATGGCTGGCAAATACCTCTGGGGCCACACTTTTCCCTCACATTTGGAGAGGGGTAGAGAGAGAAAAAGACAGACTGAGAGAGTCAGACTGTGGGAGACTGAGCAGAGGAGAGACTTGAAGAAGCTCCCTCAGCAGAGTGAGGAAATAGTCTTCCTTAGAAGTCCCCCCAAAAACCTTCCATTGTGTCTCATTGGTCCAGATGATGCCACCTGCCTATCACTGAACCAATATCAATGGCCAGGGGATGAGATTAAGCTGGTTAAATTAGATATGAGGCACAGGCTGCCCCTACCACCAGGTCAGAGGTGAAATTAGATTTCTCAAACAGAAATAGACATTGGGGAGACAACTGCTGTGCCTGCTATTCTGGGGGGATGGGTTGCACGCCGTGGGTTGACTATTCTTGAGTTTTTGAGGTCTAGGGATGGTTCAGAGTCTGTTAGTTGTTTTCTCAGCATTATTCTGCAAGATAATTAAAATATATATTGGTCTCTGCCCCTGGTTCCTGGCACGGAGCTCCTGAAACCCTCGTAGGTACCTAAGTGATAAGAACACCAGGAGAATCTTTTGTTCTAATATTTAGTCTTTGACCCCAGTTCCCCACACAGGGATCCTGAAATCCTTGTAATTTCTTGGGTGATAAGAGTGTCTCTTGTTCTAATAGGTGACATTTGGGGGGCTCCTGGATAAGGGCTGGTCACCAAAAAGACCAAACTATGATTACAAGCATGGACTTTTCAGCCCTGATCCCCATTTTCTTGAAAATGGAGTTAATGATCCATGATGCCTACGTGATAAAGCCTCCATAAAAATCCCAATAGTATGGGGTTTGGGGAGCTTCTAGTTTGGTGAACACATGCAGGTGCTGGGAGAATGACATGCCCAGAGAGGGCATGGAAGCTGTGTGCCCGCTGACACATACCTTGCCCTATTCATCTCTTCCATCTGGATGTTCTTCTGTATCCTTTATTGTATCCTCTGATAATAAACTGGTAAAGGTAAGTAATTGTTTTCCTGAGTCCTGTGAGCCCCTCTAGCAGGTTAATCAAACCTGAAGAGGGGGTCCTGGGAACTTCTGATTTGTAGCCGATTGGCCAGGAACACAACTGGACTTTCAACTGTCATCTGAAGTGAGGACTGTGGGACTGAGTCCTTAATCTGTGGGATCTGACGCTATTTCCAGGTAGGTAGCGTCAGAATTGACCAGAAGGTGTCACAGAGAATTGCTTGGTGTGGGGGAACCCCGCCCCCACATTTGGTGACCAGAAGTGTTGTGAGTGTGGTAGTAGTGTGAGAATAAAGGAGACACACAGGAGAAAGACACAGTAGGGAAGAACTGAGTTGTTCCCTATACAGGAGGAAGACTGGGTGGGTGTTTTTTCCTAATACACATTCCCTCCTCCTTTGTTGCTTCCTAAGAGAATCCTGATTTTGTTCAGGCATCAGCCTTTCTTTAATAGCCAGATGATGTGCAGGAAGCCCTAGGAGTAGGGTCTGAATATACTTTGCCAAATATTGTGGGTCCATGCCCCTTTCTGTGAATGCTATAGGCATGGGGGTATGAAACAAATCAGGCGAATAAAATGTGGGGAGGGCAAGTCAGCCTGGAAGTTTTGGGATAAGCTTTCTTTGTTTTAAAAAAGACACCCAAGAAGAGATGGCCCTTTGTTGTTGCTTCTGAATGTGGGTGTGATGTCTGGAACTGCAGTGGCCATCTTAAGGCCATGAGGTAGATAAGCTTGAATGGATCCTTCAGGACATAATGGAAACATTGAATAAGTCAACCCAGGAACTGCCCTAACTCCTGAGCTCTTGTTCTGTGAGATAATCAATTTCCTCTTTGTTTCAACCATTTTGAGTTGGGTGTCCTCTTAAATACAGCCCTGCCTACCATATTGCCTGTGATTCACATAGAATACATGGAGGCAGCCCTGCTTGCAGATTAAAACACTGTAAGTGGTAGTTTTCTTTTTTGATTGCTCCCCCATCCTTGTGATAGGATCTCTCTCACAGAGGTTGTTTTCTCAGCTCTGGCCAAGTGGGTTGTTTACCATGAGAATTGCCTGACCAGTGGATGCCTGTTTACAACCTGAACAACTGTATGTGGTGACTTTGATGTAAACTTCCCTGGCCATAGCAGCAGAGGTCGTAGGCAGAGCCCTCACCCAAACTGGACCCCACCAGAGAAGAGTCTGTCCGTTAAAATTTTAGAACCAGACAAAAGTAGTTCTTGACATTTCAAGGGCATATTTAGCTACTATGCTTGAAGCAGAAGGTAGTCTGTGAAGAGACAAAAATAAAGTGAAAGCCCAGCCCATGAGGGAAACCACACACTCAGGGTAGGAGAGAGAGTGACACAGAGGGACAGAGAGATTTTGCAAAACAGAGACAACATTGATTTCACACAGCTTTTCAATTCTGTTTCTTGTCCCTGGTGCAGTCCAGAGACCTAGCTCTTGCTTGGATCTAAACTTCCAATAAAGCTGTCGTTTTTGCTTGAGTCAGCTTAAACAGATTTTATTTCTTGCAACAGAGATCCCTGAACAAAAACTTGGGAGCCATTAACTATGAGGTCCTGATCACAAGGTCTGGTGTAGAACATTCTGAGGAATGTATCTCTAGCCTCAGTGTCTGCACCATGGGACATGTATTTCCATCCTTTGATCCCCACAGTAGGGCATCATAGGAGATGCAGTCTTAGCCTCCAATCTCTGCCATAGGGTCTCCTGGGAAGTGCAGCCCTAGCTTCAATTTCTGCTGTAAGGCATCACGGGAAATGTATTCCTTAGCCTCCAATCTCTGCTGTGGGGTATCATGATGGATGCAATCCTAGCCTCCACTTGTCACCCAGGGGAGCAATCCGAGGGTTCCTAACCCACACTTAAACTCTCTCTATAAAACATGTACACCTATCTTAGGCAAGGAGGTAAGGAAGCCACCCCCCACCCCTCCCATTTCTAATAAAAACCTCACTCTGGGCAAACTTGCAAAAAACCTGACTGTATCTGTATTTTCTAGCTGTGTTTACAAGACAGGAACAAGAGAGCCTTAACCATAAGACATCGGCATAAGCTGACTGAACTTCAAAACTGGGATAAAGGTTGCTCTACAGCTCATTACTATCTCATTGTAATAATAAGATCTCTGCTCACCGGGCCATATTGGTTCAACCCAATTCCCACCCAGACACTCAAGGGCCGAACAAGGAAAGAAAAAGGCATGAACTGCATTCTGGGAAATCACCACCCATTTCCATGAATCAGGATGACAAAAGACCCCCATCCCCAATCACCTTTTTCAGCTTTTTCTATAAAAAGCTTGTCCCCGGTTGTAATCAGAGCTTCCCTTCTCCATTCTTGGGCCATTGAATAAAAACCTGTCTTGCTGGCACCAAACTCAATTTCGTTATTGGCAGAACCTGAGCGGGAAAGAACATCCGGAAGGACGGGGTTGAGGTTGGGTGGGAGGCGGGGCCTTGGTTCCGTTAGGGCCCCACGATGGGGGGCCTCCCATCTAATTCAGTAACACAATTTCTGCTGTAGGGCATCAGGGGAAAGGTGAAACTAGCCTCAATTTTAATTATGAAGCATCTTAGAAAATGTCATCTTAGCCTCATCTCTGCCTTAGGGCATCATGGGAGATATAGCCCTAGCCCAGGTTTTGTTGTAAGGTACCACAGAAGATGTAGTCTTTCCTTCCTTCCCTCCCTCCTTTCTTCATCACCTGCCATGTCCTGGGCGCTAATCTAGGTACTGAGAATACAGTAATGAGCAAATAGAAGGGCTTGCCTTTTATGGAGATTCTAGTGGGGAGAGTTAGCAAAAAAACAGACAAACAAACAAGTGACTGTTTCAGCCAACCATTGCAGCATAACAAAATACTCCAAAACTCAGCTATGTAAAACCACAACCTCTTTATTTTATGTTTCTGTGGGTTGGGAATTTGAGCAAGGCATAGTGAGATCAGTGCGTATCTGCTCCACAATGGACTGGGGCCAAAATGGGCTGGCTTGAACAGTTGGAGATGGATGGGCTGATTCATATCTGAAACCTTGGTGCTGGCTGTTGGCTGGTGGTGTGGGTTGAATTGTGTCCCCCCAAAATATGCTGAAATCCTAACCCCCAGTTTCCATGAATGTGACCTTATAAGGAAATAGGGTCTTTGTAGATGTGATAAGTTAAGATGAGGTCAAACTGCGTTAGGGTGGGCCCCTAAATCCAATGACTGGTATCCTTATAAGGACAGAGAGATTTGGAGACACACAGCCATATTCACAGGAAAGAAGTTCACGTGACAACAGAGGCAAGGACTGGAGTGATGCAGCCACAAGCCAGGGACAGCCGGGGACTGTCGGCAACCCTCAGAAGCTAGGAAGAGGCCCAGAAAGATCCTTCCCCAGAGGCTTTAGAATAAGTATGGCTCTGCCAACACCTTGATTTTTTTTGTTTCTAGTATCCAGAAGTCGAGAGAATAATACATTTCTGTTGTTTGAAGCCACTGCATTTGTAACTTTGTAGTAATTTATCATGGCAGCCCTAGGAAATGAAAACAGCTGGGTTTCTTGGGTCTCCTGCACATTACATCTGCTGGGGTTGCCATGTCCAGGGTAGCTCCTTCACCCACTTGGCTGGTGCGTGGGCTGAGATGGCTGGAACATCTGGGGCTCTCTTCACGTGGCATCCACGCACGAGTAGCTTGGGTGTCCTCAGAGCATGGCAGTCTCAGTGCAGGAGGACTCTGACCCAGCAACCAGCTTCCCCAGGGTTGGACGGTTTCTGAAACCCCTGGCCCAGAGCATGGCATGGTGTCACTTCCACCACGTTCTCTTGGCCAAAGCGGTCACAGAGCCAGTCATGCTCAAGGGGTGGTTATATTGACCCTATCCCTTTAGGCGACCACAGAGACAGTTGGTGATATGTGATTTGAGGAGATCCTAAAAAGAAATCCTGGGCTTTCCTGGTGGCGCAGTGGTTGAGAGTCCGCCTGCCGATGCAGGGGACACGGGTTCGAGCCCTGGTCTGGGAAGATCCCACATGCCGCGGAGCAGTTAGGCCCGTGAGCCATGGCCGCTGAGTCTGCGCGTCCGGAGCCTGTGCTCCGCAACGGGAGAGGCCACAACAGTGAGAGGCCCACGTACCGCCAAAAAAAAAAAAAAAAAAAGAAATCCTGTCCCTCAGGGGGGGAGGGAAAATTGGGAGTTTGGGATTGACATACACACACTACTATATTCAAAAAAGATGGGCTTCCCTGGTGTGGCACAGTGGTTGAGAGTCCGCCTGCCGATGCAAGGGACATGGGTTCGTGCCCCGGTCCGGGAAGATCCCACATGCCGCGGAGCGCCTGGGGCCGTGAGCCATGGCCGCTGAGCCTGTGCACCCGGAGCCTGTGCTCCACAACGGGAGAGGCCCCAAGAGTGAGAGGCCCGCGTACCGCAAAAAAAAAAAAAAAAAAAAAGGTAACCAACAAGGACCTACTGTATAGCACAGGGAACTCTGCTCAATATTCTGTAGTAACCTAAATGGAAAAAGAACTTGAAAAAGAATAGATACATGGATATGTATAACTGAATCCCTTTGCTGTACACCTGAAACTAACACAACGTTGTTAATCAGCTATACTCCAATATAAAATAAATTTTTTTTTTAAAAAGAAAAGAAACCCTGTCCTTCACCTGCTCCCAAATACCACGGAAAATGTCCTTTTTCTTCATCAGTCGTAGGGCTCCAGGGGAACGTAATTTTGTGTCTGTGGGCTTGCCTCAGCGAACCATGGAAAACATGAATTCTGCCATGGTACTCAGTCCCACTGAAATGGTAGTTCTGTCTTTTTCTCAGTTTGTCTGAGGGTATCCTAGGAAATATAGCCCAGCCTTTATCTCCTGCCCCCAGGGCAGCAGGGGAATGCGGTCCAGTCTCTACTCCTCACTGCAGGGCATCCAGGGGTCATCCCTAGTCATTTCCTATCTCAGAGCCCCCTAGGAAATGCAGACATGTCTCCTTAGAACAACAAAGTAGTCTGGACCTTTGGATGTGGGAGAAGAGACTGGAAGGTTAGTGTTTGGGTGAGTGAGTTGGAAGGGTGCATTTGGAGCCCAGAAATAGATGTGGAGGTGGCTTAGGGTGGAAGGCTGCATGGGACAGCTCCCAAGGCTGGGACCTCAAGTGCTTGGGTCCTACAATATGACCCCTAATTCCAGGATCCTGAGGAAAGGTGTCCCCCAATCCTCCTCTCTGGAGAAGGGCAGATCTGGCTTTGTTCACTGATACAAAAATCTTTATTTAAGTACAAAATATTAAATAAAACAAATATTAATTAATAATAATAGCGGCAACAATATTAATATCACAAGAGCTCTCGCCTGCTGGCCCGTAGCCTTCCTCTAGTTTTTCTCCTCTGATTCTCACAGTTCTCTGAGATAGGTGTTTTGGCAGCTGGGAAAACTAAGGCCCAGAGAGGGGAGCACACTGGTCTGAGGTCACACAGCAAGTCAGTAGGGCTGGGAGCTAAGGGAAGGGCAAAGGGGTCCCCTGGATCCAGCCAGGGCAGTGGGATTGTGGGGTTCAGATGCAGAGGAAAGTACCTCCCCACAGTCTGGCAGTCATAAGCAGGGTGACAAAGAGGCTGAGGTGGGCAGGGCCAGGCAGGGGGGCACCCCCAGTGTGGGGTTGGGTAACCAGGGCTGGATGGTTACAGCCATTTCCAGTACAGCAAGAGACGCTGAAATGGGTGAGGCTGAAAGCTTCAGCCACATGGAGGCCTTGGCACCAGGAGGGGGCTGCACAGCCTCTTATGGTATAGCTTGGGTTCCCCAGTCCTGAGGAGAAAGAAGACCATGTGAGACTCCCAGCTCTCGGGCCTGGGACTGGAATTCTCACTGGGTACCAGAGAGAATACTGGTACCCAGTGAGAATTACCCAGGTAGAATACTACCTCGTGGTGGGTATCCCCGGAGAAAGCAGCAGTTCTAAGTGTGGTCCTGGGACCCCTGGGGTTCCTTCCCTCAGACCCTTCCAGGGGATCTGTGAAGTCAAACTTATTCTTGTAATAATGCTAAAACCTCATTTGCCTTTTCTTGCTCCCACAAATGTTTTTTGCTCTCACAAGGGGTTTCCTAGAAACCCTAGGACATGTGATCTTGCAACAGACTGAACGCAGAAGCAGATATGAGGGTCCAGCTGTCTTCTATTAAGCCATATATTAAAAAGATCGCAAAACGGTAGAACAAGGCCAGTCTTCTCGTTCAGTTTTTTCATTTTGGAAGGTGTCTCCTTTTTTTCTTTCATAAAAATATGTCCACATGTCGTGAGTTTTCAACGGTTCTTTTAAAATGAACAAATACTATAGATATGACTGACGTAAGCAGTAGTTTTTAAGAGCGTGAAGGAATTTTGAGAGCCCAAAGTTTGAGAACCTCTGGAATAAAGGAACCTGCCCAGAACTTCACAGGAGAGGATCCTGGGAGGTCCACCGGAAGTCCCACCCACCCACGGAAGTCCCACCCCCAAAGAAATCCACATTTCTGTGGCCCAAGTATACATTTCCTAATGAACAAGTCCTAATTTCTTACTGCACTTTGCACCCTCCTGAAGGAAGTCCCACCTTCTCCAACAGGATGATCCACCTCAATTAAGTCCAGCTTCATGGGAAGTTACCTCTTGCAGAACCCCCCATCCACCCCATAAGTATCCTCTCCCAGCCTCCTAATGGCTCACCATTAGTGCCAGTGGCTTCCAGACATTGATTCATGGGGCCTCGGCAGTCAGTGAGGGAAGTGTCTTCGGAGGAACATCCATGGGTGCTGTTCCCCTCACAGCTGTAACACTGGAAGCCGTTCAGTGGCAGGTTTTGAAGCTCCAGGACTTGGAAGAAGACCAAGTGACACAGAAACCAAAGAAATTAGCATGAGCGGTTCACAGCATTACATCCCCAGGACTCCCAACTCTCAGCCCTAGATGTCGTGGAGCCCTCTTGTGGTCAGTCATTGGAACAGCATGCTCTTCTGGGGGGTGGTTCTCTAGGGCCTGCGAGAGAAATTCCAACCCTCAGCTCCCCACGAGCTCCCACCTGCCTAGACACAGGGTAAGACGAAACAGTCCTTGCCCTCAGAGAACTTAGATTTAGAGCTACACTGTCCCATATGGTAGCCACTAGCCACATGTGGTTGTTTACATTGACATTGAAATTAATATTAAATAATAAAAAATTATTGCTTATGTCAGTCATATCTATAGATATTTACTGCATTAGAAATGAAAACCAAGAGACTTTGTATTTGTTCATTTTAAAAGAACAATTGAAAACTCACGACATGTGGACATATTTTTATGAAAGAAAAAAAGAAAAAGGAGACATTTTCCAAGTATCAAGTGCTCAAAAGCCATATATAGTAGAGGCTGCCATATCCGACAGTACAGATACAGAACATTTCCATCACCATGGAAAGTCCTGTTGGACAGTAGTGATTTATAGAGACAGAATAACACAAAGGATCTAGATTATACTGAAGGGCACAGTTAGGGAAACTTTCCCTGAGGACAATGCTTTAAAGCTGAGACCTAACAAATCAGAAGTAGCCAGCCAGGTGAACTCCTGGGGGAGAGGTGTTCCTGGTGGAGGGTGCTGCATGTGCAAAGGCCATGAGACAGACACATGCTGGATTAGAGAGGGCATAGTAGAGTCTTTGCATTTCATTCTAAAAGCAAGGGGAAGGCGTTGAAGTGATTGAGGAAGAGTGACATGATTTGATTTACATTAAACTGTTGGTGGGAATGTAAACTGACACAGCCACTATGGAAAACACTATGCAGGTTCCTTAAACTAAAAATAGAACTACCATATGACCCAGCAATCCCACTACTGGGCCTATACCCTGAGAAAACCATAATTCAAAAAGAGACATGCACCACAATATTCACTGCAGCACTATTTACAATAGCCAGGACATGGAACCAACCTAAATGTCCATCGACAGATGAATGGATAAAGAAGATGTGGCACATATATGCAATGGAATATTACTCAGCCATAAAAAGAAACGAAACTGAGTTATTTGTAGTGAGGTAGATGGACCTAGAGTCTGTCATACAGAGTGAAGTAAGTCAGAAAGAGAAAAACAAATACCATATGCTAACGCATATATATGGAATTAAAAAAAAATGGCACTGGGCTTCCCTGGTGGCGCAGTGGTTGAGAGTCCGCCTGCCGATGCAGGGGACACGGGTTCGTGCCCCGGTCTGGGAAGATCCCACATGCCGCGGAGCGGCTGGGCCCGTGAGCCGTGGCTGCTGGGCCTGCGCGTCCGGAGCCTGTGCTCCGCAATGGGAGAGGCCACAGCAGTGAGAAGCCCACGTAATGCAAAAAAAAAAAAAAAAATGGCACTGATGAACCTAGTGGCGGGGCAGGAATAAAGATGTAGACATAGAGAATGGACTTGATGCCATGGGGTGGGAAGGCGGAGCTGGGGCAAAGTGAGAGTAGCATCGACGTATATACACTACCGAATGTAAAATAGTTGGCTGGTGGGAAAACAGAAGCATAGCACAGGGAGATCAGCTCGGTGCTTTGCGATGACCTAGAGGGGTGGGTTAGGGAGGGTGGGAGGGAGGCTCAAGAGGGAGGGGATATGGGGACACGTGTATGCATATGGCTGATTCGCCTTGTTGTGCAACAGAAACTAACACGGTATTGTGAAGCAATTATACTCCAATGAAGATCTATTAAAAAAAAAATCACTCTTGCTGCTGTGTTTAACATTGGCTGTAGGGTAGCAGGAGGACCAGCAAGGTCATTGCAACAATCTAGGTGAGAGGCCATGGTGGCTTGCACCAGGATGGTGAGCAGTGAGAGGATTCAAGAGGATATAGAAGCATAAAGCACAGGTCTTGGTGAAGCTTTGATAGTTTCATTGAATTCCCACAGAATCCTTCTTTGAGAAAGGGCTTGATAGGTCCACTTTTCAGAGAAGGAAACAGAGAGGAGGGGTTTCCCTTCAAGCAAGCAGCAGTCAGCCTGAGTGCACCTCCCCACCCCAATCCCAGGCCTCACGCCGGGTCCCCTGCCCCTTACCTGGGCCCCCATTGCATTTGGTGGTGTTGCAGCACCGCAGGAAGTGGAAGGTGCGGTTGTTGTGGAAGCCAGTGGGGCCTGGGCAGCCAGGAAGGCTGCCACAGCCTCGGGAGTGGCGCTCATCCCCTGGACTCTCTGTGGGGGCAGAGGAGGAGGTCAGATTGTTGATGAGGGGCTGAGATTGGATTTGCCCATGGTAGCAGTCCTCTGTCCATCCTCTGCTTCATCCTTCATTATAGGACCCTCATGTTATTGGGAGCAGCCATATATCTAGCCAAAAGACACAATTTCCAGCCTCCATAGGTATAGTCAAGTGGCTAAGTTCTGGTCAACGTGATCTAAGTAGGAAGATTTTATGGGACTTCTAGAAAGGAGACCCTTTACAGAAGGAGGGGTGCCCCCCTTTTGCCCCTTCTTTTCCCCCCTCCTTCTTCCTGGAACTTGGACATGAGGTCTGGAGCTCAGGCAACCATCTTGGACTATGAGGCAATCTTGAGAATGGAAGCAATATGTAAGAAATGAGAAGACATTTGGGTTCCTGGTGACTGTGGAACTGTCCTAGTGGCCCTGGACTTCCCATCACTGGACTTTCTGGGTGAGTACTAACTTTCTACCTTGCTTAAATCCCTGTTATTTGGGGGTTGTTGTTTAGTGCAGCCTTGGGGAGGAACAAAGCAGGGAGGGGGAGTTGCTGGCAGGTTGGGGCTCACCTTCCAGGCTCTGGTGGGTTACCACCTCCAGGCACTGTTCTGCAGGGTTGCAGCATTGCAGGGTCCTGTCCCAGCCCCTCTCACAGCTCAGATCTGACGAGGCACAGGAAGCACATTCGAGGTAACGGCTTTGGGGAAAGGTAGAAACCTGGCCTGTTTGGGGAGGATTAAGAGGGTGAGACTCCATGGGGAGAGTCCTAGAGACCCACGGTTGTTTCAGGAAATTCTTCTAGTACCAGTGTTTCCTCTTCAGCAACTAGTGGCCTAATTGGATGGGCAGCTTTTGCAGCCAAAACTTCTTCTGCTTGTCCATCAACAGCAAAATTGAGTTCAACAACCCAAAACAATAGCGGGAAACCTGCTACCTCATCAGCTAACCAGAAGCCCGTGGGTTTGACTGGTCTGGCAACATCATCCAAAAGTGGAATAGGTTCCAAAATAGCTTCCAGTAACAGCACTTCACCCACTGTACCACTGAAACCACCTCCACCTCTAACTTTGGGCACAACTGGCCTTAGTCGCTCAGTTAGTTGTGACAATGTTAGCAAAGTAGGTCTTCCCAGTCCAAGTAGTTTAGTTCCAGGAAGCAGCAGCCAACTAAGTGGGAATGGAAATAGTGGGACATCAGGGCCTAGTGGAAGTACCACTAACAAAACCACTTCAGAATCAAGCAGCTCTCCCTCAGCATCCCTTAAAGGTCCAACTTCACAAGAATCACAACTCAATGCCATGAAGCGATTACAGATGGTCAAGAAGAAGGCTGCCCAAAAGAAACTCAAGAAGTAATGTGGCCAAGTAGGTTTTTATATCATATTACCCTAAAGATTAAAATCTTATTATTAAGACATAAACTGTAGTATACTATAATTTAATAAAAATCTTCATAATGAAAAAAAAAAAAAGGACTCACTTGAGGACTCACTTCAGCATCAATTCTTCCTTATCCCACCCTTCAGCCAATCATCAAGTGCTGCCCATCCACTGCCTGAATCTTTCTAGAATCCATCCCCTTTTCCAGCTCCATGACCAGGTCAGACCTCCTTCAATACCAGCTTCCTCCCTGGCCTCCTGGTTTCCATTCTTGCCCTTCCCACCCCAATGCATCCCACACAGCCCTAGAAGAATGTTTCTAATACTCAAATCTGACCCTGCCTCTCCTCTGCTCAACACTCTTCCATGGGTCCCCAGTGCCTTCAGAATAAAATCCAAGAAACTCAGCGTGGCTTTCAAGTTCTATCAAAGACTGGGTCCTGGTCACCTTTCCTGCCTCATCTCCCTCCACCAGCCCCTCAGACTCTACACCGGTTTTCCTCAGTCCCCGAGTATACATGCTGACTCCTGCCCAGCCTTTGCATCTGCTGTGGTCTTTGCCTAGAACCCTTTCCCTGCTCCTTATTTTCCCTATCTCCTACTCATTCTTCAGAGGCCATCTTCTCCAATTTTGCCTCCTCCAAGAAGCCCTCCTTGACCTCCCAGGCTGAATTAGGTGCCTCTCGGGGCTCCCCAATCCCAGCCCTGCCCACTCTAGGTCATCCCCGTGTGGTGACAAGTCTGTTTCCCTCACTGTTTGTTTGTTTGTTTGTTTTTGGCCATGCCACATGGCTTCTGAGATCTTAGTACCCCCACCAGGGATGGAACCCGTGCCCCCTGCAGGGAAGCACGGAGTCCTAACCACTGGACTGCCAGGGAATTCCCTGGGTTTTTTTTTTTTTCTTCACTCTTTTTGTTTGTTTGCTTGCTTGTTTCCTTCTATGGATTCAGTCCCAGGAGGGAAGGGCCAGGGCTGTCTTGGTCATTACCATGTCCCAACACAACCCAGCACAAGGCTGGGGCCAGAGAAGATATTCAATAAATATTTGTTAAATGAATGAATGAATGAACAATTACTTAAAACCCTTCTATTGTTCCCTGTGGTAGCCAGCTTCCAAGATGGCCCCCAGTGATCCCTGCTTCCTGGTATTTGTCCCTTGTGTAGTCCCTTCCCATAAGGAATAGAGCTGACCTGTGGAACCAATAAGATACTGTGGAAATGATGGTGTGTGACTTCTGTGTTAGATCACACAAGACACTGAGATTTCTTCCTGGCTCTCTCTTGGATCACCTGCTCTGCGGGAAGCCAGCTGCCATGTTGTAAGGACACTCAAGCAGCCCCACCGTGAGGTCTACATGGTGAGGAACTGAGACTTCTGCCAAAGCCAGGGGAGCTGATCATCCATGTGAATGAAGCTACCCTGGGCGCCTTCAGATGACTGCAGCCCACTGTCATCTTGACTACGACATAATGTAAGATGCAGAACCGCCTAGCTAAGCCACTCCCAGAATCAGGACCTTCAAAAACTTTGTGAAATAATACATGCTTACTTTTGTTTTAAGCTTTGGGTTAATCTGTAATGCAGCAATAGATATTTAATACACTACCCAATCATGTCAGAGGTCAAAGCCTCATTTGATTGATCTGTGATAAACTTGCCTCTCACATGGACCTTCCAGTCCAGGCCAAGTGGATGAGTTACTTTTCCCTGGAAACACCAGAGTCATCCCTCTGCCTAGGCCTTGGCTCACACCATTCCCAAGCCTGGCATGCCCTTCTCTTCGTGACCCAAGATATCCAAGTTTGAGTTTGGGCCAAGTCTTAGAGAAATTAGAGGGCTGTCTCAGCCAAGGCTCTCAACTGGCAGGTCAGCAGCTGTAATTAGGTGAATCACTTACCTCCAAAGCCAGATCTTCTCCACCCTCTCCCAAAAGAAAAATAACTAAAAGGCTGACAACCCACATCTTCTAATATGAACCACCATGAAAATGAAAACACAAACTGCCATCACTGCCAAAATAGCTGTCTCATACCACCCATGGGTCTCCTTTGTGAGCTCTTCTTATGTCACTCTTCTAAATGTGGGTGATCCTCAGGCTCTGTCTTAGGCCCTTTTTTCATTTCTCATGGTACACACTCTCTCCCATGGGATGTTATCCATTGACACAGTTTTATCTCCACCTATCTGCTGGGAAATCAGAAATCTCTCTCCAGGTAAGACTTCTCTCCGAGCTCCATACCTGTATACCCAATGGCCTCCTGGAGGTCCCCTGGCTGTCCATCAAACACCTGAATCTCTACCTGCCCCTAACAAGACTCTCCATCTTCTCCAAACTGCTTCTTCTCCTGAATTCCACGTCTCTGAGATTGCCCCATCTGGCCCCCCAGGGTAGAATCCTGGCAGACTCCTTGATCCTCCATATCTAGGCACCCATCTGATACTTCTACTGCCCTGTCTTCTGGTTCTGTAATCCTTTTGCTCTACTGTTTCTGATCTCCAGTAAGTACATCTATTGAGTTCTTAATTTTAGTTCCTTTTCTTTTTTTCCCTTAGTTCCTGTTCTTATTTCTGTTGGAATCATTTTAAAAATGGTTTCCAGATTTCTGCTAAAAAGTAACGTTTCCTCTATTTTCTTGAATATATTGATCATAGCTCTTTTAAAGTCCCCCTGTCTAATAACTCCAATATCTGATTCATGACAAGTCTGTTTCTATTGTGGGATTTTTCTCTTGGTTTCTGGTCAGTTGGTCCTTTCTGTTTTCTTCAGGATACCTTGTAGGTTTTGACTAGATGCCAGACACAGACGACTATTTGTAAAGGCTCTAAATGATGTTATCTTCTGCCAGAGAGGATTAGGTTTTCTTTCTGTCGAAGATCCGACGTAGGCATTTTTAGGGTTGGTCAATTTCAGTTTTGCCCTTACTCCTAGGATGTGGTCTCAGGGGAAAGCCTGAGACCTCTCTTTCCAACGTGGCAACTTCGGTCCCCCAGCGTCATATGCCTGCTGGAATTCCTGCTCAGTTCCGTAGCTTCCCAGATACTATTTTCTGTAGAGTTCCTTGGAGTCTCACCCTATGCATGTACGGCTTGCCAATGACTTGAAGGAAGTTTGCAGATTTGGGGACTCCTTTTTCTGTAGTTCCATGCATTCCAGGATTTTACTTCTCATTTTCCAGACACTCTGGCAACCCCAGACTCCAACCTCTGCCTTGTCAGCCTAGCGACGATCCCTTTCTATTTGCATTCTAGTTCCCTTCCAGAGCAGTGAATTGGCAAGTGCACTCAAGGAAAAAGCCAGCTTGTCTGTGGAATTCAACTTCTGTGCTTTCCTTATTTCGAAGATTGGAGCACCTCAACTTCCTCTCTTCATTTGCCTGTTCTTGAGTGACTTTAATAATTGTTTATAATGTGTCCAGCTTTTATAACTGTCATTGGCAGGGGGGTTGGTCTGATACAGGTGACTCCACATGACCAGAACTGCATAACCACCCCTACATCTCATCTATCATCACCTTCTGCTCATCTACCTGCTAAATAGCTCTTAAATCCATCCACTTCTCTCCATTTGCACAGCAGACAGACACTCTCTTCTTCTTCTTCTTCTTCTTCTTTTTTTTTTTTTTGGCTGCACCACGCGGCATGCAGGATCTTAGTTCCCCCACCAGGGAATGAACCCGCGTCCCCTGCAGTGGAAGCACGGAGTCTAACTACTGGACCGCCAGGGAAGTCCCTACACTCTCTTCTTTATCTGGACAACCTCACGCACCTCCAAGTTGGTCTCCCCTCATCTACCTTCCCTCCATCCTTCCTTCCCTCCAATCTCTCTTCCACTCTGAGGTCAGAATAACGTGTCAAAAAATACAAATCTGAGGGCTTCCCTGGTGGCGCAGTGGTTGAGAGTCTGCCTGCCGATGCAGGGGACACGGGTTCGTGCCCCGGTCCGGGAAGGTCCCACACGCCGCGGAGCGGCTGGGCCCGTGAGCCATGGCCGCTGAGCCTGCGTATCTGGAGCCTGTGCTCCGCAACGGGAGAGGCCACGACAGTGAGAGGCCCGCATACCGCAAAAAAATAAAAATAAAAATACGAATCTGATAGTGATGCTCTGTACTTGAAACCCTTTCATGACCTCCCAGTGTTCCCCAGATGAAGTCTATATGCCCCACCATTGCCTAGAAGGCCCTGTATAATGTGACCTTGCCAATTTCAGCAGTTCCTCTTGCCCCATCTCGTCCTTCCTCCAGCCATGCTACTTTCACCCTCCTCTGGGCCTCTATATCTGTTGCTCCCTCTGTCTGGAAAACCCTTTCTACTGTCTTTTTCACAGTCTGACTCCTATTCATCCCTCAAGATCCAGCTTAGCTGTTGCTTCCTGTATAGGAAACCTTCCCTGACCTGAGTCAAGTATCTCTTCTAGGGTCTTACAGCCCCTACTCTTAGTTGTCTCAGCCCTGGTCACTCTGGCCTCTGTTTCCCCTATCTCAGCCCTGACAATTCTGGACTGTGCTTCCCTATTACAGCTCTGACCTCTCTGGTCTCTGTTTCCCCTATCATGGTCCTGACTCCTTTGCATGTGCTTCCGCATACCAGCTGCAACTAATCAGGGCAGTCACCGTCAGGTAATGGGTCTGTCTGCCTCACCCCAGCCCCGCCCACATACACAAACACACTAGACTATGAGCCCCACAGGGGCAGGGCCCAAGGCCATCTTGGTCACTCCTGTGTCCCCAGTATCACAGAAGAACAGGATGTGGTTTAACCAACTATCCTAGTCATCACAAGCAGGGTAAAATGGCATTAGATATGGAGCTGATAGGGACTTCCTTGGCGGTCCAGTGGTTAAGACTGTGCACTTCTGATGCAGGTGGCATGGGTTCGATCCCTGGTCAGGGAACTAAGATCCTACATGCTGCGTGGCACGGCCAAAAAGATAAAAGGGGGGAAGCTGATATAGATATATTAGTTATTGAACTACTGAATTGACAGCTGCTGCCCAAGAGGACCCCTGACCGCTCCCAACCCTCTCTGTATTTTATTTTTTGGGGCACGCTGCACAGCTTGTGGGATCTCAGTTCCCCGACCAGGGATTGAACCTGGGTCACGGCAGTAAAAGCCCGGAATCCTAACCACTAGGCCACCAGGGAACTCCCTGCAAACCTGTCTTTAGAACTCTCATGTCCTCAAGATCCACTAAAGGGGTAACACCAGGCCCAGCAAGCGGCCTCCAGTTCTGACTGGTCAATATTATTCTGTGGCACTGACCAATATTGTTAAATATTTTCACTATTATCTCTGATTCCAAGTATTATTTAGACTCAATTACAAGTGCTTTCCTTCAGCACATCTAACAGAGAGAGGAAGCCGGCATCCTCGCTTGTCATTTCCTTGAAGATAAACATCTGATTCAGTCCCCACCAACAGATGAAAGTTTGAGGTCAGGATAAATGAAAATCTAGTGGAATCAGGATGGATGAAGAACAAGGAAACAAACCCAGTGCAGAGGCATGTGCTCTGCTTCTGACGTCATTGTGACTAGACTGGCCTTAACCCATTTCCTTCCTCACCAGGGCCAGGAAGAGGAATCTCTGTCTGACCGTGCACCATGGGTCCATTTGCTCCCCACCTCTCCTCTGCTGTGAGAACTTGGGGAATGTGAGCCTTTCTGAGTCTTTTTCTTATGCTGACCAGAGCCTAAAGGCATGAAACTCAACAAAAAGCCTTATGGAAGTTTCTTCACATTCTTATTTGTTGCCCAACTTATGAATCATTGATTCTAGGGAACTTTCCAAGCCCACGGCAGCCTGTCTGATTCCCTCCTATTCTGACTTCCTTTAAGAACTCTGAGTCTTTGGTATCTCCGGTCTTTGTATCCCTTGCTGAGCATCTATTGCTTGAATCATCTCCTGTCCCATGAAAAAAATTACATGGCAAAACATCAGTGAGATACCTCACCTACCTCTCAAGTGGGTGTGTGTGTGTGCGTGGCTTCTTAAAGGCAGGTGTTGCATCTTATAAATAACAACCACACACACACACATACACACACATATACAAACACATATGAGATGGGGTAGGATTAGGGATGGGATGCGTTTGTAGATGGGAGTGGGATTGGGGACAGTTGAGATGAGATGGGGTTGATTAGGGGATAGGATGAGAGATGTCTTTGGAAGGAGGATGGGTTTGAGTTGGAGCGTGTTGAGGATAAAATGAAGTTGGGGACGGGATTGGAGGTGAGGTTGAGTTGGGGTTGGAGCCAGGCTGGAGATGTGTTTAGGATAAGGAAAGGTTTGGGCCGGGGTAAGGCATGGAGCTGGGGTTGGGGTGGCCTAGGATGAGGGATAGGACCAGGATGATGATGGAGGTTGAGCTGGGGATGGTTTGGGGTTGGGGGTGGTGAGGGCTGCCCTACTCACCAGGACTGGGCTTGTTGCACACGTCTGACCCACACATGGTCTCTGTCAGGGTGATGATCTGCATGCCAGTCCGATAGCTCATGGTCCTGTTGGTCTTTTCTGGGTGGGTACAGCCTCTCTCCACCACCTCCAGCGCATCACCTTCTATGAGGAATGTCTCATTGTCACCCCAGAGGCTCCCCTGGGCCCAACCAGCCTCTGACACTCCTGGTTATAAGGTCACCCGCTCCCAGGGCTGATCCCCGCCAGGCCTCTCTTCTTGCTTGAGTCCAGCTCTCTTTTTTCTAGAGTTATGCACCCTCCCCCCACCCCCCTACACTGGAAGCCTACTTTCTTTTAGTGATAACACTATCCCTGGGACCTTCTGGATCCATCCACCCCCTCCCTCCCAGCTTGGTGATCTTAGCAGGGAGATACATCTGATAGGAATCTTTAAAGGAAAATGCTTCGAGCTTACCAAAAAGTATAAGAGAATGGTATAATCAATACTGTGGCTCCGTCCCCGAACTTGATAAAATATTAGCATTTTGCTATATTTGTTTCAGATATTTTTAAAAAAAGAAACCAAGTTTCAAAGACAGTTAAAGCCTCCTGGTTACCTCCCTCCCTCAAATCCCACTTCCCTTATGCTCTGTCCAGAGGCAACCACAGGTGTAGGTAATTCTAACACCTCTGTATGCAGAATATATATTATTGTTTATTTGTATACCGTTTATGTATTTTGATTGTTAGATACTATTTCTATTAAAAGGTGTCAAACTCTGCAACATGCTTTTTTTTTTTCTTTCAACCTTACATTTTTGAGATGTATCCAGGTTAATACCTGCAGCCCTAGTGCCTTCATTTGAGCTGCTGTGGGGTATCATGCGTGATTATACTGGAAGGTTTTTCCTCTGCTGACGACTGACTTCAGTCTTTCCAGTTTTCCATATCACAAACATTAGGGCTAAGAACATTCTTTGACATGTGTCTCTGGGTAAGTGTGGCCAAGGTTCTCTGGGGTCTCTACATTCCTAGAAGTCCAACTGCTTGTGTAGGTTATGTTCATCTTTAACCAGATATTGCCTATTGCCACGTCGCTCTGTTTGGTGGATGCACCAATTTACCCCCCTAACAGCAAAGCCCGCAGCTCCACATCCTCATCGACCTCAGTATTGTCAGATTTTTCTTTTCTTTTTTGCTGCGCCAAGTGGTATGCCGGATCTTAGTTCCCCAAGCAGGGATCGAACCCGTGCCCCCTGCATTGGGAGCACAGAGTCTTAACTACTGGACTTCCAGGGAAGTCCCTGTCAGATTTTTAAATGCTTGTCCATCTGGGGGCTTGTAACCGGTCTCCGTGTCTTTTTCATGCGTATTTCCCCAACTGCTCGTGAAATAAGGTTTCTTTGTCACTCCCGTTCCCTGCTCCAGCTCACCTTCCCATATGCGCAGGACCGTGGTCCTGCAGAGGTCCTGGCCGGGGGCACACTCTTCCACCCTGCAGGTCCCGGTACTCTTACACAGCATGCACCGCAGGCCCCAGGAGGCTGGGGGCAGAGCGGGGGAGAGGAGAGGTGTTATCGCTCCGCGCCAGGATCCCGCTCTCGCCCCCTTAAGCCCCAATACCTGGACCAAGTCTACAGGCCATGTGCACTCAGGTTCGGGCTCCACTTTTGCCCGCCCCTGGGTTCCAAGGCTGGTTTCCAGCCCGCTATACCATCTTTAGGCCAACGTTCTATCTCCATCCTCTACCCTAAAGTTCTTTCTCCGTCCACAGGTCCTTCCTAAGTCCAGCCCTCGCTCGCTTTCCCTTTAATTCTCTCTGAGCGCCGGGCCCATCCTGAAACTCCGACCCCCCACCCTCTCCGCGGGTGTGGACGTTCTAGCCCGGCTCCCAATTAGGTCCTTTCCTCCACCCCGCCCGCCTCGGCCTACTCCGCCTCGCGAGCTCTCCTAGGGGTGTTCTAGCCTCACCAACTCCAGCCAGTCTTTATGTTCTACCCCCGTTCCCGGTGCCCTCCACTAATGCCCACTGGCTCTCCTCCCCTCCGTAGCCTCTCCCCAGCGTTCTCTCTCCTCACCCAACAGTCCACACCGAGCTTCTAACTCCGCGGATCAGCCGTGCGGAGATGCTAACCCCACTACTACTGTGGCCTCCCCAGAAGTTCTCCCGCCTCCCACTAGCTGCTCCGGAACTGTTAGCCCCTCCCACTGCCCCACCCCGAAGTTCTGGCCCCGCCCACTAGCTCCGCCCCAAGGCCTATCCCTGCCCATCACGTCTCCCTTGCGGTCTCTTCCCCGCTCCAAATTCGGAGTCCCCTCCGGAGGGGAGTTACTCATTCTAGGCCTCCCGCGGTCCGGAAAACTTTCCCAGTTATTTATTCGTTACCGAACCATCTCCCAACCCCTACCCCCAGCCCGGCCCTGCCGCGCCCTGACAGCAGTTCCTTCTCAACTTCCTTTCATTTTCCAACCCTTTTTAGATTTTCCAGAGAAAGGAGGTGAGAAGTCTCGTTGGCTAGAGGATAGTGAAAGGGAAGGCGCCTCGAAGGAGGAGCCTTGGGTCCCCGGCCCCCCGCTCTGCGACGCTGAGCCTGACTTTCTTTAGACCTTTTGTTAAATGAGACGCTGTCCTCCCTGTCTTGCAAATGTGTCTGTGTGTGCGTGTGTGTGTGTAGGGGGGGAGGGGAGGATCTGATACAGGGGAGAGGGCTGTAGGAGCCCCCGCGGGTCAGAATCCCACTTACAAGGACTTGCTGTGTGACCTCCGACCAGTTAGTTAACCTCTCTGTGCCTCAGTTTCTCTGTAAAACGAGGTTGAAATAGTTCCTCCCGCCCAGTTGGAAATTGCAAGGAAGGAGCTTAGAAGAGTGCCTGGACTAAAGAGCGTGCTCACTACATGGCGGCTGTTGTTAAGCGCCTTCGCTCAACGAATATTTCCTGAGCGTCTACTGTGTGCCCGGTACCTTGCCGTGTGAGGCTGCAGACAGCAGGAGAATTATTATTTGAGTGTGGGTGGAGGGGCTGCGGACTGAGCCATCCTCCAAGTCATCAGACTCTGAGCTCTCTTCCCCTCCCCTCCCCCCTCCCTTCCGTCCCGTCTGACCCGGTCCCCAGCGCAGAGATTCGGGCACCCAGCCCCTACCTGGAATGCAGGTGTGAGCCAACAGTAGCAGCACCAGCAGCGGGCGGCCCATGTCCGGCGGCGGCTCCTCTCCGCGGTCTCCCTGCACCTCTCAGTCTGGCCCCCGGGAGGAGAGAGTTTTGTGGCCCTGGGGGCTCCTCCCAGACGTTTGCGAAATAGCGAGTCAGCTCCAGATGCGTGGGTCATCCACCCCCACCCACCTTCCTCACAAACTTCCTTTACCAGGAAGCGCCAGCGAGGGGTAGGGGGGCTCTGACTCACGCTGGCCGTGGACACAGCTGTCCCCAGACTGCCTGGGTGCAAATTCCACTTCTCTCTCTTCCTGCCATGGGACCTTGGGCAAGGGCCCTCACCCCTCGGATTAAAACTTGTCACCATGGGAAATTTGTGGCTGATTATTAGATAATATAGGTCTTTCTTCAGTTTTGTTAGGAAGGATAATGGTATTGTGGTTATATGGGAAAATGTCTTTATCATTTAGAGCTGCACGCTGAAATATTTGGGGATGAAATAATACAATGTCTCCATTTACCCTAAAACACATCAGCCAAAAAGTAGATATTGCTGTTATGACCATGGTTTTGTGGTTATGTGGAAAACTTTTTCTTATATTTTACAGAGATGCTCAGTGAAATATTTAGAGGTTGAATGTCATCGATGTCTGCATTTACCTTGAAATATTTTAGGAAAAAAGAAAGACAAAATAGAAAAATAGCTGTATCAATTATATCGAGGTACTTTATATGCCATTCTGTCTCCTCTGTGTTTGTAAACGTTCATAATAAGTTTTTTAAAAGGAAAATAAAGTGCCAAAGGTAAAATAGTCTCTCCCTCCTGGTCAGAGCAATTTAATGCAGTTGAATTAAATGCCTGAAACAGTCACTGGCCCACATGGAGGGCTCAACAATCTCTGTCAACATTTACTGAGGACCTACTTTGTGCCAGGCACTGATCCAGAAGCTGGGGACACAGCAGGAAAGTCCCTGCCCTTGTGACAATAGGGAGTAAATATATGTTATCTAATCTGTTGCTGTCAGGCTGTGATAAGTAAAGTGCAGAAAAACAAACCAGATTGAAGGAGATGCAAGGGTACAAGCGAGGCAAGGTTGGTTTTAGGCCAGGTAATCCAGGAGGGCTTTCCTGAGGAGGTGATATTTGGAGAGAGGCTGAAGGTAGTGAGGGAGGAAGTCCAGGCAGATGGTCCAGGAAGAATTCCAGGGAGAGGAAACTGCCAGTACAAAGACCCTGAGGTGGGAGCAGACCTGATGAGATCTAGGAACAGCAGAGAGGCCAGTGTGGCTGGAACAGTAGTAAGCTATGAGTAAGCAGTAGCTACCTCTACCACTGTAATAATGATTATACTATTGTTATTCTTACAAATGCATCAAAACCTTAAGCTAATCATTTTAAGATAAGGTTAGAAAAATCCCAAAGAAATTCTCTTTTCTAAGAGGTTAAGAGTGTGGGGGCTGACACCAGACTGTGAGGGTTCAAATTTCAGCTATTCAATAGCTGTGCTGCCTTGGGCAGGTTACTTAACCTCTCTGTGCCTCAAGTCCTCTATCTGGAAAGTAAAGCTAAGCGCCTCCCTCCCAGGGCTTGTGGGCTAGCGACAGAAAAGTGTACATCCAAGGCACTTGCACAGTGCCTGGCACATAGCAAGTGCTCAATAAAAACCATCACTGCCATTGTTATTGCTGTTGGACCCAACTCTAGACTCTGGCCCTGTATTTCCTCTCTGGGGGATAGGGATGGAGGTAGAGCTGTCCTGAGTCTTAGGATAGCTGTTGTCCTGCTGATGACAGCAGAACAGGACAGCTCCCTAGCTAGGTCACCCTGGGTCAACTGATACCCTCCTTGTCAAGTTTCAGTTTCCTCACGTGGAAAATGGGGTCCCTCTTGGGGCTGGCGTGAAGACTGAATGAGATATTAATGCATATGACGTGGGGAGATAGGAAGTCGGGGTGTTGGTCCAAGTAGGCTTGAGACCCAGCTCACCTACTTGCTCCTGGGCGACCCTGGGCAGATGGCTTCACACCACAGATCTTTGCTTTTCCCAGCATGGATCTGGGGTGGGTGGAGGCATCTCTCAGTGAAAGGTAGGTTCAAATTTGGGATCACATGGAGCTGTGTGGTCTGGCACAACCACCTCCTGGCCAGATGACCTCACTGCTCCGGACCACGATTTTCTCTTTTTAAAATTTATTTATTTATTTATTTATTTTTGGCTGCACTGGGTCTTTGTTGCTGCGCATGGGCTTTCTCTAGTTGCGGCGAGCAGGGGCTACTCTTCGTTGCGGTGTGTGGGCTTCTCATTGCGGTGGCTTCTCTTGTTGCGGAGCACGGGCTCTAGGTGCGTGGGCTTCAGTAGTTGTGGCACGAGGTCTCAGTAGTTATGGCTCATGGGCTCTAGAGTGCAGGCTCAGTAGCTGTGGCGCACGGGCTTAGTTGCTCCGTGGCATGTGGGATCTTCCCGGACCAGGGCTCGAACCCGTGTCTCATGCATTGCCAGGCGGATTCTTAACCACTGTGCCACCAGGGAAGCCCCACGATTTTCTCTTTTATTTGAAGAATGAGAGAAATAACTCGGAGCCCTCCCATCCCAACCTCAGACTGCTCTGGTCTCCCGATCTGTCCATCTGTCTCTCCCTTTCTGTTTCTCTGTGTTTTTCTATCTCTCTGTCTTGCTCCTTTTCTTTGCCTCTCTCTTTCTCTCTCCATCTTATCTCTCTGACTCTCTGTCCTCTATCTCTGTGTCTCTGTATCTTTTTTTCTGTCTCTCTGTCTCTGTTGTTTGTCTCTCTCAATGCCTGTCTTTGTTTCTTTGTCTCTTTCTGTCTCTCTGTCTCTGTCTCTGACTTGTTCTCTCTCTCTCTCTCAAGTGACACACACTGTGAGGTCCAGTGACGTGTCACAGGAGGGTGCAGGCAGGGGGCTGGGCTGTGCACACTCCCAGATAAGCGGCAGGAGTGTCAGCTCCTTCCTCCCCGTGACTCACCTGGGCCTCACCCAGTTCCTACCTGCCTGCTGGGCCCTGGGCGAGGCCCATGGGTTTCGGGGGCTTCCCGGGGCTGAGGAAAGGAGAATCTCATGCAGAGACAGAGAGGGAGAGAGATCGAGAGAGACAGAGACAGAGAAAGTGACAGGGAAGGAGAGAGAGTGAGAGAGATAGAGCCAGAGGCCAAAGACAGACAGACTCAGGGGAAATCAGAGAGGGAGAGAGACAGAGACTTGATATATACACACTACTCTATTTAAAATAGATAACCAGGGACTCCCCTGGTGGTCCAGTGGCTAAGACTCTGCGCTTCCACTGCAGTGGACACAGGTGCGATCCCTGGTCGGGGAACTAAGATCCCACAGACTGCGCAGCCAAAAAAAAAAAAAAAAAGTAGATAACCAACACAGACCTACTGTATAGCACAGGGAACTCTGCTCAATATTCTGTAATAACCTAAATGGGAAAAGAATTTGAAACAGAATAGATATATGTATATGTATAACTGAATCACTTTGCTGTACACCTGAAACTAACACAACATTGTAAATCAACTATAGTCCAATCTAAAATTAAAATTTTTGAAAAAAGATGAAAAGGTTCTGAAGATTGGTTGCACAACAATGTGAATGTACTTAACACTACTGAACTGTACACGTAAAATGATTAAAATAGTAAATTTTATGTTACATGCATTTTATCAAAATTAATTATTATTATTATTTTTTGCGGTATGCGGGCCTCTCACTGTTGTGGCCTCTCCCGTTGCGGAGCACAGGCTCCGGACGCGCAGGCTCAGCGGCCAAGGCTCACGGGCCCTGCCGCTCTGCGGCGCGTGGGATCTTCCCCGACCGGGACACGAATCCGTGTCCCCTGCATCGGCAGGCGGACTCTCAACCACTGCGCCACCAGGGAAGCCCCCAAAATTATTATTTTTTCATTAAAAAAAGAAAAGGAAAAGAGAAAACAGCAGCTGAGAGCCAAGCAAGAAACAGAGGGACAGAGAGAGACTGACAGAGTTAGTGAGAACGACCTCCAATTGCCTTCAATGAGAGAAAAGTAGAGACATATTTTTTTTTTTAAATAAATGTATTTATTTATTTTTGGCTGCATTAGGTCTTCGTTGCTGCTCACGGGCTTTCTCTAGTTGCGGCGAGCAGGGGCTACTCTTCGTTGTGGTTCACGGGCTTCTCATGTTGCAGAGCATGGGCTCTAGGTGCGTGGGCCTCAGTAGTTGTGGCATGCTGGCTCAGTAGTTGTGGCGCATGGGCTTAGTTGCTCCACGGCACGTGGGATCTTCCCGGACCAGGGCTCGAACCCATATCCCCTGCATTGGCAGGCGGATTCTTAACCACTGCACCACCAGGGAAGTCCCGTAGAGACAGATTGACAGATACTGTGTGTGTGTGTGTGCGCGCGCACACACACGCACACGCGGACGCGGACCCGCGCGCACATCCAAAACCCCCTCAGCCTCTTGCTACCTGCCTGAGGAAGTGACCCCCTCTGGCCCGGGCTAAGAGTGGGGGTGGGGCTTCAGCTGTTACCTCCCCAACTCCAGGAAGCCTGCCAGGTAACACTCGTGGGCTTTCCCAGCCTGGCTTGGCCGCCTCCTACCTGGGGGACATCTCCTCCCAGGGCCTTGGCTTTCCCTCTGCACAAACGAGGGACAGAAGGGGACTCCCCTTCAGGAGCAGCAGAGCTGGGAGACCCCTGAGGTCCGCACCCATCATTTTCCAGACAGAGAAACTGAGGCCCAAAGGGGAGACTGTCAATGAGGCTCTCCGTGTCTCAATTTGACTGGATGCCAGGGCTATGCAAGACACTGGTCTGAGTGCTTTCTCTGTATAACTCGGTGACTTCTCATGGTCTCCTGTTTTACAGTGGAGGAAACTGGGGTTCACAGGGGTGTGGTAGGCTGAGCCGTGGCCTCCCAAGATATCCAGGTCCTAAGCCCTGCAACTTGTGAATGTTACCTCATGTGAAAAAAGGGTCTTTGCAGATGTGATTAAGTCAAGGAGCTTAAGATGGGGACGTTTATTATCCTGATGATGTGCGTGAGCTCGACCTGTAACCACAAGTGTCCTTATAGAGGGAGGTAGGTGGACCTGTGACTATAGACAGAGTGGAGGAAAGCAGGGTCAGAGAAAGATGTTTTGCTGCTGGCTTTGGAGATGGAGGGAGGGGCCACGAACCAAGGAATGCAGGATGTGCAGCTTGAGCTACTGAAAAAAAGCAAGGAGATCACTGCACCCCTACGGTCTCCGGAGGGAGCGCTGCCCTGCTAACCCCTTGGTTTGGACCCCTTAAGACTCATTTCAGGGACTTCCCTGGCAGTCCAGTGGTTAAGACTTCGCCTTCCAGTGCGGAAGGTGCAGGTTCCATCCCTGGTGAGGGAGCTACAATTTTACATTCTACATGCCTCTTGGGCAAAAAAAAACAAAACATAAAACAGAAGCAATATTGTAACAAATTCAATAGAAGACTTAAAAAAAAAAAAAAAGAAAGAAAGAAGACTTGGACTTCCCTGGTGGCGCAGTGGTTAAGAATCTGCCTGCCAATGCAGGGGACACGGGTTCAAGCCCTGGTCTGGGAAGATCCCACATGCCGTGGCGCAACTAAGCCCGTGTGCCACAACTACTGAGCCTGCGCTCTGGAGCCTGTGAGCCACAACTACTGAAGCCGGCGTGCCTAGAGCCCGTGCTCCACAACAAGACAAGCAACTACAATGAGAAGCCCGCACACCGCAATGAAGAGAAGCCCCCGCTTGCCGCAACTAGAGAAAGCCCGCGTGCAGCAAGGACCCAAGGCAGCCAAAAATAAAAATAAATAAAAAAATATAAATTTATATTTAAAAAAAGACTCATTTTAGATTTCCAACCTCCAGTGCTGTAAGAATACATTTCTGTTGCTTTAAGGTACTAAGTGGGTGGTAATTTATTACAGCAACAATAGCAAATGAATACAAGAGGTTAAATCACTTGCCTGTGATGACCTGTAAGTACAGAGTCAGGTTTGGACCCAGGCAGTCTGTCTCTACCGCCTGCTCTCATAACTACCATGCTGAGTGTCTCTGCCTTCGGGGGACAAGAACCAGGAGCTGGAAGCCCCCAGCCTTTTTCCATCCCGTCTTCCACCAGCCCTCTTTGCCACGCCTCCCTCTGGTTTCATGATGCTGGGGTGACCTTGGGAGAATAGGGGAGCCAGAGGAAAAAAATGTACTGAGTTTGTGCAAAGAAAGGTTTTCCTGCCTCTGGCACTTAGCAGCTCAAGTCTCCCCACTTAGCTGCAATAGCAGAAATAACCATTGCAGTCCAAGGGCTAATGTTGCTAATAGATAAAAAGCTCCTATCAGGGATTGAAGGGTGTGCCCCACCTCCAAAAAACAAGGAAAGAAAGAGAAAAAGATATGTTGAAGTCTTAACTCACCGTACTCACAATGTGACCTTATTTGGAAACAAGGTTGTTGCTGATGTAATTAGTTAAGCTGAGGTCACAGTGGAGTAGGGTGTTCCCCTCATCCAATATGATTGGTGTCTTTATAAGAAGATAGTCACGTGAAGACAGAGACACAGGGAGAAGGCCATGTTATGCTAAAAGCAGAGATTGGAGTTATGGGTTGCCAGCCAAAAACTACCAGCAAATCACAAGAAGGTGCCAAGAGGCAAGAAAGGATCCCCTGACGGGTTTCAGAGACAGCACAGTCCTGCCAACACCTGAATTTTGGACTTCCAGCCTCCAGATTGTGAGCCAATACTTTTCTGTTGTTTCAGGCCACCCAGTTTGTGGTACTTTGCTGTGGCAGCCACAGGACACTGATACAACTCCTATGAATCAATAGAAAAATTAGGAAAGGATGGAAGAAGAAACACAATGACTCTTGTAAAAATGACACTGAAATACCATTTGCATCAGCTGGCTTTTGCTAGATTACACCATCTCAAATTTGAGTGGCTTGAAACAGCAAACATTATGCCTTGAGATTCTGTGGCTTGGCTGGGCCCATCTTGGTCTAGGCTGGCTCAGCCGGGCCTGGTTGATCTTGGATGGCTTCACTTGTAGGTTGTCAACTGGAATGGCTGGGATGCCCAGAGCCTCTGCCATCCTACAGGAGGCAAGCTGGTTCGCACAGTGACAAAAGGGTTCTCAGCAGCAACAAGGTGATGACAGAAGCAGCAAGTTCCCCTTAGGCAGAGGCTCAGAACTCATGCAATGTTAATTCTGCCACATTCTATGGTCAAAGCAAGTTCCAGGACTGAGTTGAGGAGAGGGAAATAGACTCCATCTCTCTCTCCCTCTCTCTCTCTCTCTCTCTTTCTCTCTCTTTTTATTTTTATTTTTGGCCACACCGCCCTGCGTGGTATGCGGGATCTTAGTTCCCCAACCAGGGATCGAACTCGCGCCCTCTGCAGTGGAAGCATGGAGTCATAACCACTGGACCGCCAGGGAAGCAAGGACCACCTCTTGATGGAAGGAGCCGCACAGAATTGATGGCCACCAGCATCCTACCACATGCCTTCACCTACGGATTGGCAACAATAAAACAGTTGGATGATACACAGAACTGGCCAGTCTGTGGGGAAACGGACACTCCCCCACTGCTGGTGGGAGTGTAAATTGGTAAACCCCGTGAACGGTCATTTTGCAATTGCTCTCAAAATTACAAATGTAGAAAAGTTTTTTGATGTTGCAAAACCACTTAACCACTTCTGGGAACTCAGTACCTGTGTTCTTCTTTCACGGCAGCATCGTTTGCAATACCGAGTGATGGGAACTCACCAAACAGTACAAGAGGTACAATTATCCAATGGAAAAAAGAAAGAGGAGACTATGTAATTCAGGTTACATGATTGTCAGGTGGAAAAACCTAGGGGCAGAGCAGTGTGTGTCATATCCTGTTGTTTGTACATAAAAGGGGGGTGTGCACGTGCCCATATTTGCTTGGACATGCATTAGCGAACTGCTCTGATGTCCCCTCACCTCCAGCTTTCAAATTAAGGGCAGGGAAACGTCCACCCCTCCCTCCCTGCCCCTCACACTCTTTACCCTGAAAGCCTCGTGTTTGTGCAGCTCATGGCCTGTTTACCCAGCCTGAGTTATCAGCTAACCTTTGAGGAGAGTGGCTGCTAGTCACGAAGCACCAGGAGCCGCTCACTCCTCCCGGACTCTAGGCTCCCTGGGGACTGTTTCTTCCCACTGCTCCTGGAGCAAGGGGCTCAAGATCCACCTGGGAAGGAGATGGGCCTCCTCCCCAAACTTGTCCCTGCTGCAGCACCCTGTCAGGAAGAGCCACCTCCAGGCTCCTGTTTTTCTCCCTTAGGACTGGCACCTTCCAGAGAGAGCTCCTTGACTGTACGCCCTGATTGAGGGCCCTTCCCCAGAGTCTGAGAAGCCTGACAGTCCTGCGGAGTCACCTTGGTTTCTCTCAGCTGGGCTCTCTTGTCTCAGCCAAGGGGGTAGGCCAACCCCAGCCTTGCCATGCCCGCAGCTAAATGATGATGATGATGATGATGATGATGATGAGATGATGATAAGATGATGCTGATGATACGGAGCATCTATTTTTCTCAGTGCCCTTCTCTGCTGCATCAGTTCATTTTATCTTCACAGCAGCCCTGTGATGTAGGTCTTCCTATTTGCCCTCTTTGACAAATGAGGAAACTGAGACTCAGGGGGGTGAAATGTCCAAGACCACCCAGCTTGAAGCAACAGAACTGGAACTTGAATCCAGGCCTTCTGATTCCGCAGTGCTCATCCGCCTCTGTATGGGTGTGTGGTTTCCTTGAAGCCTGAGCATCACTAGTATAAATCACCTCAACAGTAAAGTAGCCAACATTTATGGAGTGCTTACAGAAGGCCCTGGCTTGATGCCAGTTTAATGTCACCAGGGCAGTGACATATCACTCACCTTATCTGCTTAGGGACTGGTGGAGGCCTGATGACCTAACTTGTTTCCTTTCTGGGAAGTGCCAGCCAAGCTGTGGTCTCCTAAGATCTAATATGGATCCTGTGGTTGGGGCAGGGATCTCTGACCTAACCTCTGAGGTCAGAGACTGAGTTTGCAGAAGAATGGAACTGTCCATTGAGGATTAACAATTCTGAATTAAAATCATAGGGCTTGGGACTTCCCTGGTGGTGCAGTGGTTAAGAATCCGCCTGCCAATGCAGGAGACACGGGTTCGAGCCCTGGTCCGGGAAGATCCCACATGCCGTGGAGCAACTAAGCCCATGCGCCACAACTACTGAGCCCATGTGCTGCAACTATGAAGCCTGTGCACCTAGAGCCCCTGCTCTGCAACAAGACAAGCCACTGCAACGAGAAGCCCGCGCACCGCAACGAAGAGTAGCCCCTACTCACCGCAACTAGAGAAAGCCCGCGTGCAACAACGAAGACCCAACGCAGCCAAAAATTTAAAAAAAAAATCCAGAATCGAAAGAAAAGGATCTCAGTGTTCAACGCAAGGCCCCAAACAAGGGAAGGGATAGCCCCAGGGTTACTCTGCAAAGGAGAGGCCAGGGAGGGGGGGGACTCAAAGCTCGTGAAGAGACATTCCAAGCATCGGGGCTGGAAGGCCCTTCGTGGGTGGTTGAGATGGACCTTATTCCCATTGAACAGATGAGCAAATCAAGGCTGCCCAGCAGATGTGGGGCAAGAGAGTAATGCAAGCCTCATCCAGAGGAAGGGAGCTGTCTTCCCTCTCCCCTCTTGGTGAAACCCAATGGTCATTTCAGTGGGGCCTGCCTTCAAATCCTGGTTGTGCCAATGTCCTCACTTTGTGGCCTTGGACAAGGCCCTGGACTGCTCCGAGCCTTAGTTTCCTTCTCTGTTAGATATGGAAACTCAGGGCTGATTTCAACTGTACCAGTTGTAAAAATATTGAGATACCTCCAGATTTGGTTGGTAAAAATCCGCTCCCCCAAGACTCTGGTTGCCTCCTAACCTATGGCATGTCTGTGTCCTCCCAGACATCCCCAGGTTCTACTAACTAAAAGGGAAACACCAGGTCAGCGGAGGGCACCGGGACATTGCTCTAGTAATGGGCCCAAATTGTTACTGCTGCATAGTCTGGCCTATACTGACTAATGCTCAAATATTTTGAATATGCCTCCTGGGGTTAATGGTGACAGCTTATAGGATTATTGTAAGGATCTAGTGAGTTAACATCTCTATGGAATGACCAGCAAACCTATTAGTAATAATAATAATAATAACAACAACATGCCCATCATTCTTCTTTGGCTTAGCTGAGTAGCCTCCAGCTTGTCCTACATGCCCCTCAGGACTCAGTTTCCCCATCTCCACATTCCCTAAGCCCTTTCCCCCACTCCCAGTGGCCAGGATGACAGGTGGGCCCGCTATCTCCCCAGCCTATTTGCTCTCCCTCTTCCGGGGCTGCCACCTTAGCCAATGCCCTTGAATAAAAGGGCAGGGCACCTGGGTTCTGCTTCCTCCTCTCTGGCCTGGATCATGCTCTGGCTCCTCTCTCCTCTGGCGCTCCTGGGAGCGCTCCTGGGAGCGCTGGCAGCCTCAGAAGGTAGACGCATTGTGTGTGGTCCCTCAGAGAGGGAGAGGGTGGGCTCCAAGGCCACATGGGTGGTGGGAGTCTGAGTGCCTGCTTCTTGTGTCTTGGCTTTTTGTCCAACGGAAGCAGCTGGAGGGAGTGTTTGAGAGCATAGTTCTGGAGCCAGGCTGCCTGGGTTCAAATCCTGGCTCTGCCATTTCTTAGCTGTGTGACCTTGAGCAAGCCACTTAACCTCTCTGTGCCTCAGTTTCCCCATCTGTGAAATGAGGGTGATAATGACTCTGCCTCAGGGGGCTCTTGGGGGCATTCACTGAATTAATATGTTTGAAGAGATAGAAAAGTGTTAAATTCATTAACTTGAGATGTCTGGGTTTTGGGGGGTTTTTAATAAATTTATTTATTTTTGGCTGCATTGGGTCTTCGTTGCTGAGCGCGGGCTTTCTCTAGTTGCGGCAAGCTGGGGCTACTCTTCGTTGCGGAGCATGGGCTCTAGGCGCGTGGGCTTCAGTAGTTGTAGTACGTGGGCTCAGTACTTGTGGCTTGCAGGCTCTAGAGGGTGGTTCAGTAGTTGTGGAGCACGGGCTTAGTTGCTTTGCAGCATGTGGGATCTTCCCGGACCAGGGCTCGAACCCCTGTCTCCTGCATTGGCAGGCGGATTCTTAAGCACTGCACCACCAGGGAAGTCCCTGGGCTTTCTTTAATTAGCAGTAGTCTTTTGATGTTCGACTACCTGTGGGGTTTTTTGTTTGTCTCTGCAGAAACTCCTATGTACCCTGGCTCCTCCCCTACCTTTCTGGAGCAGTCCCTCAGAACTATCTGAGAGAGTGTATCCCAGGCTTAAGTCCTCAGGAATGCCCGAAATAAAACATAATCCTCAACTTAAAAAATTTTTTTCTTTTGTTTGAGGAGCTTTTTAAGAGCTTAGAACAGTATCAGGTCATAAGTGGCCCTGCCTGAAGGTGAGTTATTATTCATAACTTATTATTATTCCTTTACCTCGTCTGCCTATCTCTCCCCTGGTTCTAATTCTACCCGCTTTGGCTGGGAATTAAGTGGTCAAAACCTAGCCAGGACCTTGCTGCGTGAGACTCTAAGTACCACCACCACCACCACCCTACCCCGGGCTTCACTTTCCTCATCTGTAAGACAAGGTATGAGCCAAGGTCAGAACTTTTCAGACTGTGTGTCTTAGAGCCTTGAGGTTTCTTGGAAGAGCCTCAGGGGCCTCTTGGGGGTTAAGATGAAGACTCACTAGACATTGTCCTCAGCCCAGCTGATAAAGAGAAATGATGAAGGGAAATGACACTCTTATCTGTTCACTTCTGGACTTGGAGGGGGGAAACGTTGCGAAAAAGAGTTCCACGGTGAGAACTGTTAGATTACATGGAGACTATCCTCAGCCCCAGCTTGGAGGTGCTGATTCCAGCTCCCAAAGTTTGCCCACACTGTTTCGCCCACCTGGAATGCCATTTACTCACCACCAGGAAACTGTTCCTTCATCTTCTCCCAACAGTCCTCCCACCCCCAGCTCTTAGTTCTATTCTTTATTTTTATTATTATCCTTTTTTGGCCGTGCCAAGCAGCTTGCGGGATCTTAGTTCCCCAGCCAGGGATTGAACCCAGGCCCTTGGCAGTGAATGGGCCGAATCCTAACCACTGGACCACCAGGAAATTCCCCTTTAGTTCTGTTCTTGAATTGTGCGTGAGAGTGTGTGTGTTTGTTCCCCTTTTCTCCTTCTCAAATCACAAGTTCTGATCACCCCTCTCTCTCTCCACAGGGACCTCCAAGAAGTGTCCAGTCTGCTCTCTGCCAGGAAACTGCACGGAGATAACCTGTCCTCCAGCCCGGAACTCCTGCTTGTTTAGCCAGTTGCAGCTGGGTGGGGGATCGGCCAGGGGGTGGGCAGGGAGGATGGGCAAAGTACCCAAAGTGGGTGGGCAGGGGTCAGAGGGGAGAGGTCTGGACCTGCCGCCCTGGGACTGAAGGTTCCAAACTTCGCCTGGTAGCTCAGCTCACTGCCGCGGGGGGGTTGGGGGATGGGTGCTCTCAACACCAGCTGAGGCCCCAGATTGACCTACCTCTGGGCATTGCTGCAGAGGGGCAGAGGTCTGGGAGGGCTTGGGGGTGGTGTCTAACTTCCCCTCCTCAACTTCTGTTGCCAGCAAATGGGACTCTCGTCAAGAATGGGTCCTGCATGGCCCCTGGGGAATGCCAAAGAGATGTCTACTCCCTGACCTACGGCTCGAGTCTCTGGATCAGCACAGCCTGTTGTGAAAACAGCTGTAGCAGGTTTACCCGACAAGGTTGGTCAGCGGGACCTGGGGGTCACACACCCGGGTGGGGTGTCATGGGAACTTGGCCTTGGTTTCCGGCTCTGCCTGGCTGCCTGGGACAGGAAGAACCTCAGTTTTCTCATCTGGAAAATGGGTGTGAAATAACTTTGGCAAGGGGTGCATCCAGCACAGGGCTGGCATATAGTAGGCACTCTATAAATTGTAGCTGTGCTTATCCAGTTATTGGCAGTGGGGCTGGAGAGAAGCCCCAGACTCTTGTTTGTCCTTAGGAGAGGGGCTGCCCCAAAGGATAGTCAAGCAGAACAAAAATGTCATGGGTGGTGATGGCCTCTGGTCTAGGGTAAGGGGAGGTGCTCATTTTTAGGTGCTGACTTTGCACTTGTTCAACCTTGACAATGAGCATCTCCTTGCTGGCTCACTGCAGACCTGTCTCTGAGTGGTGATAAAGATCACTTTTGGTTGCCTGGTTATTTTTTCCAGAGAAGGAATTTTGTATTTGGCAGGTATAGCGGTGGGGAGACTTGAGACAGCTCCACATTCAGGGCTACTAGCCATCCTTCCAGACACCTGGGATTTCCCTCCTCCTAAACTGTGCATGTCAGCCAAATAAAATAGCCAAGTCCAAGCTGAGAGGTGGGCATGCTATTCAGCATATAAAATGCCAATTATGAGTATAAATGCATCAAACAAAACTCCTATGTGTAAAGAAAGGTTGAAAGGACTACCTCGGAATACTCTTTTATTATTATTAATTTTTTTAAATTTTAAAATAAATGTATACATATATCCATTCTTTTCCAGATTCTTCTACTGATCATTTTCATTTTATTTTTTGTTCTGTTTTACATTTTTTTTAGTATGAAAAATTCTTAGCATGATGTTTTTTTCTTAATATTTAAAAATTATTAAAAAAACAAAACATAATGGTATAAAAAGGTTGAAAGTAAAAAAGTTGGAAAAGATATACTGTGCAAATATAAACCAAAAGGAAATTATATAATAACAGATATAGTAGGCTTGAAAGCAAAAGCGTTACTAGAAATAAACAAGGGCACTTCATATCAACAAGACCAATTTACCAGGAAGTTTTAAATTTGTATTAAATTTTTATTTTATATTGGAGTATAGTTGATTTACAGTGTTGTGTTAATTTCTGCTGTACAGCAAAGTGATTCAGTTATATATATACATATATCCATTTTTTTTCAGATTCTTCTACTGATCATTTTTTTTTTTTTTGGTTCTTTAAAAAATTTTTTTATTTTATTTTATTTATTTATTTTTGCCACACCACACGGCTTGTGGAATCTTAGTTCCCTGACCAGGGATTGAACCCAGGCCCTTGGCAGTGAGAGCGTGGAGTCCTAACCACTGGACCACCAGGGAATTCCCTAAAAATCTTTATTTTATATTGGACTATAGTTGATTTACAATATTGTGTTAGTTTCAGGTGTACTAGAGTAATTGTCTCTTGGTAGATGCTGATGGCAGTGCTGTCTGTAGAAATACAATGTGAGCCATATTAGGGAATGAAAGCCTTTCTAGTAGCCACATTCAAAAGCACAAAGAAACAGGTGAAATTAATTTAAGAATCGACCTTATTTAAGGTACTATTACTTCAACATAGAGATAATCAATATAAAATTATTAATGAGATATTTTACTTTCTTTTCCCAAACTAAGCCTCTGAAATCTAGAGTGTGTTTACACTCACGACGCATCCCAAAGGGAACCAGCCACAGTTTAACTACTTAATAGCCATGTGTAGACAGCAGCCATGTATTAATCAGCACAGTTCTCTACTTTTCTATATCTGCCAATGTTTCAGTATAAACCCATGTTAAACTGATATGTGGCTTAGTTTTGACTCAGGAAAAACATGCTTAAATGGCTTCCTCTTAAATGTTTCAGATCTCTAAGAAAACTCTGAAAACTAATCAGGTGGTGGAGTACCACTCTTTTGTAGAACACCACAATATCTTAAAACCTAAAATAACAGGATCACCTTTTCGTCACATTTGGAATTTGGGGTCTTTGAGGGAGGGCTTCTGTCTGTGTGGTCAGTGCTGTGTATTGAAAACAGGGGCTGGCACAGAGTAGGTGCTCAAGAAATGTTTGTGGGATGAATGAAAGAAGCCTTGGGATTCAGCCTGAAGGTTTGTGTCGGACAAATGAACAGCGTGGGGCCAGCTCCACCTTCGGTTCTGTTCACTCTGCTCCTCGGAATAAATCTTCAAGGGCCAGAAGGGTGTCTGAGACCAGGCTGGTCCCACTTTGGAGGAAAATGCTCTGGGTTTTTTTGTTTTTAATTTTTGGCTGCGTTGGGTCTTCATTGCTGCGCGTGGGCTTTCTCTAGTTGCGGTGAGCGGGGGCTACTCTTTGTTCCCGTGCGTGGGCTTCTCATTGTGGTGGCTTCCCTTGTTGCGGAGCACGGGCTCTAGGTGCGCGGGCTTCAGCAGTTGCGGCTTGTAGGCTCAGTAGCCGTGGCTTTCAGGCTCTAGAGCGCAGGCTCAGTCGTTGTGGCGCACGGGCTAAGTTGCTCCACGGCATGTGGGATATTCCTGGACCAGGGATCGAACCCATGTGCCCTGGGTTGGCAGGCGGATTCTGAACCACTTGCACTACCAGGGAAGTCCTGCTCTGGGTTGTTGTGAGTGGAAACAGCAAGAACAGAGGGCTGGAGGGGGAAAGGAGGGCTGAGAGGGGGTCTCCCCCAGCCCCATCCTACCCTCACCACAACCACTCCCACCAGAAGCAAGACCCGAAGCTCAGCCCAACGGGGTGAAGTGTTTCTACTGTCCTCAGAATAAGTTGGCCCCATGTGACTCCCTTTCGGTCATGAACTGCACCGGGGACCAGACTGTGTGCTTCACTCTCATTGGAACATGGCGTGGAGGTAAGGGTTCTCTTCAGGAGGTCAGTTGCATGGCTGGCCTCCCTCCCACCTGCACAAATCAGTGTTGAGGTTTATTTGCATGTATATTCTGGTTATCTATCGCTACTTAACAAATCACTCTCACCCGTAGTGGCTTAAAACAACAACAATCATTTTACTAACTCTTACAGTTTCTCTAGGCTGGGAATTCAGGAAAAGTTCAGCTGGACAGTTCTGGGTCTCTCATATAGTTACAGTCAGAGGGTTGCTGGAGCTAGAACTGCAGGGCTGAGGGCAACTAGGGGCTTGATGAGCATCTCATACATGTAGAATCCAGGCTTTTCCATGTGTTCTCTCCACATTGGTTAGATTGGGCTTCCTCACAGCATGGCTGCCTTGGGTTTTTTTTGGTATGGTGGCGGAGACTCCAATACACTGAATAATGCAGAAACAAGGCAGCAACTTGGGCTAGTTGGCCCCCTTCTCTCTCCATGTAATCTCCAAGCTTCTCTGTGTGATTTCTCCTCGTTGGTCAAATTGGGCTTCCTCACATCATGGCTGCCACCATCTTTCCATGGCAGCTGAAGAATTCAAGAGCAAGTATTCCAACAAACAAGGTGGCAGCTGCATGGTCTTTAATGACCTAGCCTTGGAAATCACACCTTGTCACTTCTGTCATGCTTTATTGGTTGAAATGGTCACAAAAGTCCATCTGATTTCATGGAGAGGAGGTATAGACCCTCACCTCTTGGTCTTAAAGAATTTGCAGATGTATTTTTAAATCATCACTATTTCTTGCAGATCGTTGGAGCAGAGGCTTTTTGAACAAAAGGCTTCGAATAGAACCAAACTGATCAGAGAATAGACTAACTATGAAGGCAGCAAAGTGAAAGAGAGAAGTGGCCTGGGCTTCTGTTCCTGGCAGTCTAGCCTGGCAGACTAGATTCTCGGAAGGGTTTTCCTTCTGCAAACAGTGGCATGCTGGAAAGGTGGAGGTGGGAGGAGCAAAAATGGGGGGAGTGGCCCACTCCAGTGGAGAGAGGTATTTTATCACCACCAGTGTTTAGAAATGCGGGAATATGGTGATAATAAAAAGCAGATTGACTTTCAGTTCATTTTATTGCTGTTTTTAACTGCTCTGCAGACAATACACCCTCTTATAGCCTACTTCCAGGATGGATTGCTCCCACCACCATCCCCCTTGGTACCGTTTACAGATGAACTAGATGCTGTCAAAAAAGTTTTTCCATGATTTTGGGGGCCTATGGAAAGTTAGGGAAATTTCCAAGGGTCCCCAAATAAAACTAAAATGTGAGCAGAAATCAGAAGGAGATCAGTGAGTGAAAATGAAAGGCACAGTGGCCCTGAGAGCGGATGCTGGGAACAGCCTGGTTTAAGTGACTAGGTCTTGGGTCCACAGCATGGTTGGGCAGCTGACTCTTTAATCCCCACATAAGCCAGGGACCATGGAAGGAGGCTGAAATGATCCCAAGTTGGTAGCACCTCTGGCTCTCAGTATAAGCAAAGGCAAATTGTCTCCAGGGAAAAGCCCCCAGGACTCCCACAGATTGACATCAACCAAATGTGAGCTCACAATCCAGAGCCCATGAAATGCACAAGGAAACAAGCCACCATGAGTGATAGCAGAAGAAACAAACAGCAGATAGAGGTCCACAGGGAACTCAGCTATTATAATTAGCAGCTACAGAACACAGCACAGCTATATGTGACATACATGAAGGAATAAAGTTAGAACCCTCCAAATGAGCAGGCAACAAGCGGTTGTAAGAAATGACCAGATAGATTTGAAAATGAATCATAAAGAACAATCAAGTGAGCTGGGAACTTTCAGACAGAGAAAGACAGACATCAAGTTGGGAAGGCTCAAGCTCTGAGTCTCCCCCTCAAGCTTCCCCCTGTTTCTGCAGGGGGCCCCCAAATCCTGAAGGGCTGTGCTACACCAGAGGTCTGCCACCTGCAAGCGAACACCACCCTGGGCCCGGAAGCGTCTGGATTTCATCTCATCACCAAGCCTGAATGCAACTACGTGTCTCCTACCACCCACTCAGGTGCTTTGAACCCTGACTTCCTGACACCCTACCCTTTCTGCCCTCTCTGGATCCCAAATGCCCTTCCCGATCCTATGTGTTCCCAGGGTATCCCCTCCCCCTACCATCATGCTCCCAGGGAGTGCAATTAACCATAGGCGTGTGCACGCGCGCACACACACACACACGTACAGACTCATACCACCTGACACCTGGAAGCAGAAAATCCCATTGGCATATATCCACACCTCCACAGACATCTACACTTACATCCCAGCACCCAAAACACACCTACAGAAGAGCATGTACTTCAAAACACGAACATCCTGTTGTGTAAGTGAGATTAGACATCTAAACTCGATTTAGATAAGAAATCTAGCGGTCTTTCCCTTTTCTTCACTTCCTTGCTTGTGAAAGAAGCCAGATTTGCCAATAGTCTTCTTTCAGCTTAACAAAGAACACTGACAATAATTTTTGTCTTCCAGAAAAGAGAGATGTTAATTGAGATAGTATTTACCAGGGCAACAGCTTTTTTTTTTTTTTTTTTTTGCGGTACGTGGGCCTCTCACTGCTGTGGCCTCTCCCGTTGCGGAGCACAGGCTCCAGACGCGCAGACTCAGCGGCCATGGCTCACGGGCCCAGCTGCTCCGCGGCACGTGGGATCCTCCCGGACTGGGGCACGAACCTGTGTCCCCTAGCATCGGCAGGCGGACTCTCAACCACTGCGCCACCAGGGAAGCGCCTGCAACAGCTTTTTAAGTGAGACAACTGACCAGAATTACAGACATTTCAGACCAGCAGAGAAAAATTTCAAACCTGGACAGAGCAGTATCCCCTCAGCTCCGGGGATGTAGAAGATGCTCTTCTTAGAAACCCGCACAGCAAGGACAGTTCTGTGATGAAGGGGATCTGTTTGCTGAATCTGCAGGCAAAGCAGGAACATTCTCACCTTCACTTTCTCGGATTACCAGCTGCTAGGCGGTTTACTTTTCAAAACTGAGCAGAGGATTAAATGAATGATCATGATGAAGAAAAAAAAAAAAAAGGAAGACTTGGGAGCTAAAATTTACAACGTGGAAAGGGAAAAAGGGCAAAATAGGATTACTAAGCACTGGAAGATGGGACTTGGAATTTTTGTGTATACAGTCCCTGCGGGTATATAACATATCTGTGCAGGGACACATCAGTTGTCAGATCCAGACACGTGGACAGGGAAAGAGACAGTTACAAACACACAAACATACAAAAGTATAAAATATACACAGACATACTGAAACACTTTACTAACATCCATATCTGTGCGCCAACATATATATCCAAGCACTCCAAACCTTGCTGGAAACACGGACCCCCCCCAAACAGCCTCCTACATATACACGTAAACACAGACATGCTCATAGATACCTATACACACAGGGGCCCATGGAAGCGGACACACAAACATCCCCAGTCCTCCTCAGGCAATTCCAGAACACACAGAGTGCAATGTATGCACGCACAACCACGTGACCACATGTGCACACAGAGAAACAGACCTGCATGATCCTACACACAAACTGCATCATCGCAGTAGTGCATCCACGCAGCACAGTCACAGGCATATAGCTGTGTGCCCAGAAATGTACACACACACACACACACACACACACACACACGTTGTCCTCCAGCCAGTTCATCTTCCTCTCTCCCCAGGTCCCCATGTACCTGCGACCCATACCAAGGCTAAGGTCACCGTCTGTTTCACCTGCTCAGGCCTCCACCACTGCACCCCTCTCCCCTGCACGGAAGATAGGAACCACTGCCTTCAGACAACAGGCATCACAGGTGGGTGCCCCTGTGGACAGGATTGGGCAGGAGGGGAAGAAATGGGACCCGAGACACCCAAGACCTCTCCTGGCCCTCCTGTGTTTGCTGCCTTGACTCCAGTCATGGTAGCCCTTTCCTGGCCATGGAGGACAGAAGCTGGCTGCAGTGGAGGATGTGAGCTTAAAATCCGATGTCACGCTTGTCATAGTTATTCCTGAGTAACCAAGCAGCTCAAGATGTAGAGGCTTAACCAGGCACAAAGGATAAATAGTGTATAATTCCATTTACCGGAAGTAGCTACAGTAGCCAAAATCATGGAAAAAGAAAGCAGAACGGTGGTAGTTTCAGTTTTGCATAATGAAAAATTTCTAGTGATCTATCATACCACAATGTGAATATCGTTAACAGTACTGAACTGTACACTTAAAAGTGGTTAAGAAAGTAAATGTTATATTATGTGTTTTTTACTACAATGATAAGAAAAAACTTTGTGACTTAAAACAATGATGATTTTGGGAATTCCCTGGCAGTCCAGTGGTTAGGACTTGGCGCTTTCACTGCCATGACTTGGGTTCAATCCCTGGGTGGGGAACTAAGAGACCACAAGCCACACGGCAAGGCCAAAAAAACCCAAACCCAAACCAAAAACAATGATTTATTATTTCTCACCACCCAGTGGGTTGACCAGGCTCAGCTGGGCTGTTCTTCTGCTCCAGGGGTGAAGGCTGAGGTCCAAGGGGTGTGGCTGCACTCAGCTGGGAACTCAACTGAGGCTGCAATGTTCAACACAGCCGCTCACCTTCCGAGGCCTCTCTCCATGTGGTCTCTCATAGTCTGTAGCCTAGTTGAGCTTCCTTACAGTATGGTGGCTGGCTTCTGAGCAGAGAAAAGTGGAAACCACTGGCTTCTTAAGAGATAAGCCCAGAACTGGCACACTGTCACTTCTGCCACAGTCTATTGATCAGAGCAAGTCACAAGGCCAGTTCAGATTTAAGAGGTGAAGAAATTGATTCCACCTCTTGATGGGGGAGTGGTAAAGTCATGTTGCAAAAAAGCATGTGGGATGGGAGAAACAGTTGCAGCCATCTCGGCATCTACTGCAACATTCTGGGCAGGGAGCCCCCAAAGTTCCCTGTCGATCTGCATCATAAAGGGAAAAACTGGACTCTTCTGTAAATGGGAAGAGGAATTAAATTAGAAACCAGCTCTTCTCTGGGATGAATTCCAAGATGCACATGAATAGCTGAAATAGGAATTCCAGCAATATAATTAGGAATAGTAAGGATAATGTACCAGACCAAGTGCTGGGCGTTTCTGGGGTCCTAGAGAAGCTTCTGGCTAAGCCTACGTGAGACTCAGGGACAGGTTGGGGAGACATTGCAGGTACAGAGTCACCTTGTTCATTGAAACCCTAAGGGGAGAAGGCAGGGGTCTATGCATCTTTTTTCTTTTTTAAACATCTTTATTGGAGTGTAATTGCTTTACAATGTTGTGTTAGTTGCTGCTGTATAACAAAGTGAATCAGCTATATGTATACATATATCCCCATATCCCCTCCCTCTTGAGCTTCCCTCCCACCTTCCCTATCCCACCCCTCTAGTTGGTCACAGAGCACCGAGCTGATCTCTCTGTGCTATGCAGCTGCTTCCCACTAGCTAACTATATTACATTTGGAAGTGTATATATGTCAGTGCTACTCTCTCACTCCGTCTCTGTTTTCCCCCCGAACCGTGTCCTCAAGAGGATTATATGTCTTGAGGCTCAATGACATCAAGTCCATGAGGGGGAATCTCAGACAGAGTGCATGCCAACAATGGCACCCAGAGGGATCTGGGGGGCTCAGTTGGGTGGTGGCTGGTAATTGCTTCTCCTCATGAGCCTGCTCTCCATATCTTTCCAGTCTTAGGTGCAAATAACTCTGTTTCCTGGAGAAATGGTTCCTGTGTGGCCCCCAAGGACTGCACATTTGACAACTCCATCTTTGCCTTGACCTACAATATTGGTTTTGGCTTCTGGATCAACACCACCTGTTGCCAAGGCAACTGCCAAGAGCCCACTCTCCTCGGTACGCTGCCACCAGAAAGCAGTCAGATGGGTGGCCGAGGAGGTGGTGGGGTGACTTTGGAGGAGAGTTTGTCCTGCGTTGAAGAGGGCATGCACTCAACACTCATTCTCCAGCCAGGCTATCCTAAGGCACCCTGACCCCAGTTCAGTGGGAAAGCCCATTAATGTCATTCCCTTGTAGTACAGCCTATGAGCGCACGAAGGGCCCTGGGAGGTCCTGAGAGTCCTCCCGGCTGACTGTCACTCTCCCCTACATAGCCACCCTGCCGGCCTCAGGCACCTTGAGCAAGTTCTTGTGTCCTACATGTCCTGGGGGTCACTCAGGGCCCTGCAACCACTTATTCTACATGCAGTGTCCCAGTGGGGAGACAGAGTGTGTCCAGATGAACCTGGTGTCTGAAGAAGGTAAGGTGTGTGTATGTGTGTGTGCACGTGTGCACAAGTGAGCCTGGGTGCACTGGTTTTGGATACAGGCATGCCTGGGTTTGGGGGTCCATCTCCATCATTGACTCTGTGTGACCCAAGCCACGTCATCTCTTTGAGCCTCAGTTTTCCCCTATGATAAATGGGGATGCTGGAAGAACACCTCACAGGGTTTTGTGAGTATGAAATTAGTTCATGAGAGAGGTGATGGAGTGGAGGGCATAAAGCAGGACTCTGGGGCCAGGCTGCCTGGGTTCAAATCCTAGCTCTTATGAGCTGGGTGACCTCGAGCAGGGGACTTTCTTTCTCTGTACCTCAATTTCCCCATCTGAGAAAGGGGATAATTATAGTCTCTTATCCACAAGACTGCTGTGAAAATTAAATAAGATAATCCATGAAGCTTCTAGGTGAGTGCTGTCCAAAAGAAATACAATGTTCACATGTGTAAATTAAAAATTTCCACTAGCCTTATGTAAAAGGTAACAGGTGAAATTAATTTAATAATATATTTTATTTAACCCAATATACCCAACAGTTATCATTTCAACATGCAAATGATATAAGACCTCATAAATGAGATATCTTACGTTCATTTTTTCCTACTAAGTCTTCGAAATCTGGTGTGGCTTTTATACTCACAGCCCATTCTAGTTCAAACCAGCCACATGGCAAGTGCTCAAGAGCCACATACAGCTACTGGCTACTGTATTGAACAGCTTAATTCTTGAACATAGTTAGGACTGTGTATGGCATTTCAGCAAATCTAAGATGTTACCGATGGGAAGACAGGAAGACAGCTCTATTCAGGAATGTTAAAATGTGTGTGTGTGTTGGGGGATGTGAATGTGAGTCTTGGAATTGATGACTTTCAGTGTTAGTGGTCATCATTGCTATGTGTGTATAAGGCTTATGTGGACTGGACAGACCTTCAATCAATCACTGTCCAGGGAACGGATGTGCTGGGGAACTTGTGTTTGTGCGCACAATGGGTGTATGTGTGTGTGTTTCTGGGGGAGGGGTGATATGACAGTGGGCAGGGAGGCTGGGCATGTTGGTGTGGATTGTGTTCTGGTCTCTGGGGCATCATGGGAGCTGTTTGTGATTGAGATGTGTGTGTGCATGCATATGTGTGTGTGTACATGTGTGGGTAGGTGTGCATGATAGTGGGTGTGGGACCAAGACTCACAAACATGGCTCTTTGAGGAAGGATACTCCAGCATACTCCAGGTCAAGATGAGACAAATACAGACAGTGCTGTGAGGCTTACATTTCTTTTTAACTTTTGTGTTATGGAAAAATTCAAAGATAAATAAAAGAGCGAACAGTTTAATAAGCCCCATGTACCCTTCACCCAATTCCGAGAATTATCCACTCATGGCCGATCGTGTTTCATCTCCACCTTGGCCCCATATTATTTTGAATACACACAGGTATCATATCACTTGACAATAAGTATTTCCACATATGGCTAAAACTTAAGGACCTGAAAATAACCAAGAGTTGTGGTGAGGTGTTTTTCTGTTGGTAAAATAACACTATTTCATTTTAGCATTTCCCATCAAGTCCTCAACAAACTGGTTACATTGGTATATTTACATTTATATATAAATATATCACATCCTATCATATTATATCGTATATGGATGGTTCCGAGGACGCATAGGAAATAGTTGGGAAAGGAGGTTCCCTCCGAGGTTGGCTGGCTCCCATGTTCTCTTTCCCATGTGTCGAAGTCTTTTAGGAAGGCGACCCCGCGGGGCTGGAGGGAGTTTCAGGGCAATCTGCTCGATTGGAGGAACCCCCGGAATCTGGGGACAGCGACGCAGGGCTGGTGCCAGTGGTGGCGTGCGTGTGCCAGGAGCGCGCGTGCAGGGGGACACCTGCCAGCGCGCATCCTCACGTCCCCGTCCTCACCCGCGTCTCCGCAGGCGGCCGGAACCTGAGCGTGCGCGGCTGCGGCACCCGCGACCTGTGCCAGATCCAGGGGCTCCCGACGCTCCCCGGCCACCGGCTGGCCCGCTGGCCGGTCTGCAGCACTACCCAACGCGCCGTCCTGGACTCCGAATGCCACTCGGGCACAGCGCCTGGCCCCCGCCTTGCTCTGTCTGTGCTGATGGTCGCCCTGGGCACCGCGGCCCGCTCCTGAGCCATCCGACCGGGACCCCCGACCCCCTCCCCGGAGCCCGCCTGCTTGTCCCGCTAGATGGCGCCCTGGCTCCCCTCTGCTAGGGCATCTCTAGGGGGCCCTGGAAGGTCCTAGTGAGAAAGTCAAAAAACAGGGGTGGGCCTCCTCCCTCAGACTAAGAGCTTACCCAAGGCTAGTCCTCTTTCTTCACGCCAGGACCCCAAAGGCTGTACCTCCTCCCTCAGGCGAGGCTGTTTTTCTTCCTCAGATAAGAAAAGCCACCATGGTTACACATTCTCCTTCAGATTGGGGGCCCCAAAGACTAAGCATCCTTCCTCAAACTAGCGGTCCCCATCACCAGGCTACTCCCTCAGACTAAGGCTGTATCTCTTCTCAGGAACATTGGGCAACAACTCCTCTTTCTCTCTCCCTCTTCAGGGTCTAGCAAAGTCCTGGGCAGTCAACCTGGGGCTTGAGGACCAAATACCGCCTCCCCCACCAGGCTTTTAGAGCAGCGCATTCCACGCCCGCATGGGCCCTCTTCTGTCTGGCTCAGTCTCCCAGCTGCAACCAAATCTGAATGAAACGCCTTGCACAATGCCGAGAAGCTTCTTGAGTTTCCTTTTTCTGACATTGCAGCCTCAAGTGGGGCCTGGATGTGGTCTACTCTCACCTCTGGGGCTTCTGGGACCTGAGGGCACCTGCAGAGGACAATGTCTGGGAGCCAGAGTGGGCATAAGATCAAATGCTCAGTCTGGAGTGAGCGTCATTTTAGAGCAAGTACTGGATCCAAAGGACTGAGCAGAGAGGTAAAATCGAGGAACCGGACTTCCCTGGTGGCGCAGTGGTTGCGAGTCCGCCTGCCGATGCAGGGGACGCGAGTTCGTGCCCCGGTCCGGGAGGATCCCACATGCCGCGGAGCGGTTAGGCCCGTGAGCCATGGCCGCTGAGTCTGCGCATCCGGAGCCTGTGCTCCGCAACGGGAGAGGCCACAACAGTGAGAGGCCCGCGTACCGCAAAAAAAAAAAAAAAAAAAAAAAAAAAATCGAGGAACCCACAGGAGGCAGAATGCCAGGAACATTTGCCTGCAGCTGAAAGAGTAATAGAAAGTCCAAGGAGGAGAACTGAAGCAATTCACTCAGCATTCATTTAACAAGCATGTATCGATCACAATGCTATGCATCAAGCATAATTCTAGACACCAGGGATACAGAGTAAACAAAATCCCCTGCTTTCAGGAAGGTTATGTTTTCGTGGGGGAGATCATAAACCTCTCATATGATATTCCAGATAGTAATGAGTACTCTGGAGAAAACAGGGCAGGGAAGAGAAGTGGGGATACTTCCAAAGGGGTGCACTTTTATGCAGGGTGGGTTAAGAGTGACATCTGAGTAAAGACCTGAGGGGCTGAGGGAGAAGGCAGTGCAGATGTCTGAGGAGTGAGTGGGGGGCATGCCAGGTGGAGGGAATGGCAAACACAAAGGCTTTGGGGTAGGAGCATTAAGGAATACCTCATATTATACAGCATGACAGAAAGAATGGAGATGGACATACCCATGGGTCATTAATTCAGCCGTTCCAAGGAGTCATCGAGAACGTACTTTGCTGTCCTGCTGTCCTCAGCATGTTGGTGTTTGCACGATGACGGCCAGAGCTCCAGCATCAAGCCCTCTTACAACCATATCCAAAGCTGGAAGAGGTGGCTTCCCATATTTGTCTTGTCAGAAACCCCATCACCTAGCAGACATCTCTTACGTCCCACTGGCCAACCCCTGGCACGGTGATAGATTATTCTGAATGACCTTGCCTAATTAAGAGTCAGTCCCTGGGGTGAGCGTCCCCAGAGAGAGAGAGAGAGAGAGAGAGAGAGAGAGGGAGAGAAGCCATACTGCCTGTTATGACCTAGTCTATGAAGACAGGCAGGATCACTTCTGCCATATTCTCTTCATCCAGGCTCAAGGAAAGGGGAGCTGGACTCCACTCTTGATGGGGAGTGAGGGGTGACAAGGCTCTAAAAGAGCATGTAGGATCAGAAATACTTTTGGAAAAATACAATCTGCCATAGGGAGTATTCCACTGATTAGCAACTGCAGGTAGCAGGTCCCACCCCTCACGCCAGGCAAACCAAAGGGAGGAGGTGGTGTTAGCACACCTAAGAGCCCCTTGCTGCTGTACTGCAGGGCAACTTGTGCTGGAACCATGGGTGGGGGGCTGTGTGGCAAGGTCTGGGGCCACAGAGGAGGCACCACATACAGCCACGGTTCCATAGATAATGCTATAGGCAAGGGCGGGGGAGGCTCTTTTTACCCTCTGACCTGGAGTGCTTCCTCTTTGCAGGAGTCAGGTGGCAAGGGATCCTGGGAAATGTAGTTTTCAAAATCCCCCAGCTCCAGCATTGCATTGCAGAGAAGGGTAGATATGGAACTGAGGGACCATAGGTAAATAACAATGACATTAAACAGGTCCCTTCCTGCTCAGTTTCTTCATCTGTAAAAGGGGAGTAGTAACTGTTCCTGAAAAGGTGAATGAATATAGAGTGCTTAGTAGTTAATAAGCATTCATTAGATGGCAGTTGTTAGAAGGCTACTTGTCTTAGTTGGCTCAGGTGGCCATAGCAAAGTACCACAGACTGGAGAACTCATAGACTGGTGATCCAGTGGTTAGGACTCTGCAATCTCACTGCTGAGGGCCTGTGTTCAATCCCTGGTCAGGGAACTAAGATCCCATAAGCCACAAAGTGCAGCCAAAAAAAAGAAAAAAGAAAAAAAAACCCAAAACAAAAAACCATAGACTGGCTGGCTTAGCCAACAGAAATTTATTTTCTCACAGTTCTGGAAGCTGGGAGTCTGAGATCAGAGTGCCAACACAATTGGGTTCTGGTGAGGACCCTCTTCCTGGCTTAAAGGCAGCTGTTTTCTCATCGTGTCCTCACATGGCAGAGAGAGCAAGCTCTGGTCTCTCTTCCTCTTCTTATAAGGACACTAATCCTATCATGGGAGTCCCACCCTCATGGCCTCACTAAACCTAATTATCTCCCAGAGGACTTGCTTCCAAATATCATCATATTGGAGGGTTAGAGCTTCAATATATTAATTCTGAGGGGACACAAACATTTAGTCCCTAACATTACTTAAAGGAAAGAGGGAAGGAGGTAATATTTCTGATTAGCACTGTGTGGGTGTTAAACAGAATTAATCTTATTTAATGCCCTATGAGTTAGGCATTATAGACCCTCATTTTGCAAATGAGAGATGAGTCCTTGAGTCTCCATCTCAAGGTCAACCATCAAGTAGCTGGACTCATCTATGATTACTGATTCATGTGGGTTGAAGTGTCATCAGGCCTCGTTTGAAAGAATGGGGATGTCCTTGCAGGGCCTCTGAAATGTGGGCAGAAGCAACAGGAGTCCATTCTGGACAGAAGTTTTAAGAGCCTTAAGAGTGGTTTGCTGTATCCCTGCTCTCTCTACCTGGATGACCACAAGGCAGAGTCCATCAGGCTGACCACCATGGACATGTGATGTGAGTGAGAAATAAACTCTTGTTGTAAGCCACCAAAGCGTTGTGGGGCTGTTTGTTACTGTAGCTTCACCTGGCCTATCCTGACTAGTACAAAGGTCACAAGGTAATTAAAGGCAGAGTTGGAGTAGAACCAAATATCTCACACTGTTGCCTTGGGTAGGGTAGTGGTTAAGATCTCCGGACCTGGGAGACCTGGGGTCCTGACCCGGGTTTGTAGTGCAGATTCACAGATTATCTGTTGGACAAGGCTCATAACCTCTCTAGGCTCTGTGTTCCCATTTGTAATTGGGAGATATTTAGAGTTTGACCTCCCATTATTGTAAGGCATGTAAAGCTTAAGGACTGGCACAGTCTAAGCTTTCCACAGATGGAAATACTCATCTCCTGTGGTTGCTAATCATCATGATAACTGTACTATGATTTATCTGCTTTGTGAAGAAGACAAAACTGAGACTCAGGCAGGATAAAGGACTGCTAATGAGTGTCAGCAATGGGATTTGAACCCACATCTGTCTGACTCCAGAAGATAAAGTTTTTTCTACCTTAAACATTAAGGAAATGTCAACATAGACAAAAGTGGAGAAAATACCTTTGTGAAAATGTGTTAGGGAAACCTAACTCAAAACTGGAGCTGGGAAGCCACAAAGGGAGGGCTCTCACGCACGTCACGTGTTGCCGCTTGCATAGTCCGGCAGGAAGAAAGAAGATTTCCTCTCTTGGTTGGCAACAGCGAGCTGCAGGTGCCTGACAACAGCAAGCCGTCCTTGTCTGCAGTCAGTGAGAAGCCACCACCACCTCAAACTCTCATTTTCCTTCAATGAACTTTTGCTCAAAACAACCCCTCCCCAACTTCCTCTTTTCTTCTGTAAAAGAATACTTTCCTCCTTTGTTTTCTGAATTTGCATATGGTTCTCCATGGTTTGCTTGTTCTGAATTGCACTTCCTCAGCTATTCCTGAATAACCTCACTTTTTGCTTAAATAAAATTGCCCTTTGTCTGATTAAGGTTGACATTTCATGGTGTTGATGCCGAAAGCTCAGCTTCTCTGTACATGGCGCCAAATCGAATCTCCGAGACAGAGTTTTGGGTGAAGTAGAAAAGGATAGCTTTATTACATTGCCAGGCAAAGGGGGACACAGCAGCCTCCTGCCTCGAAAAACTATGGGTCCCCACTTGGAGAGGATAGTGAAAAGTTTTATAGTGATTGTTCAAAGAGAGCGTGATTGGGCTTCCCTGGTGGCGCAGTGGTTGAGAGTCTGCCTGCCGATGAAGGGGACACGGGTTCGTGCCCCAGTCCAGGAAGATCCCACATGCCCTGGAGCGGCTGGGCCCTGAGCCATGGCCGCTGAGCCTGCGCGTCCGGAGCCTGTGCTCCGCAACGGGAGAGGCCACAACAGTGAGAGGCCCGCGTACAGAAAAAAAAAAAGAGAGCGTGATCAGCTCGTGGACATTCTTCTGGTGGGTTGGTGGTGAGGTAAGTGGGAGTCGGCATCATCAACCTCAGGTTCCAACTAGTGTGGTGTCTACGTGCTTGTGGGCAGCATACCATCATTAATTGCTAACTTCTCCCACCTGGAGGGGGTTTCAGTATCTGCAAAACAGCTCAAAGATATTGTTGTGTGTATCCATTGGTGGGGAACCAGGACCTTGCCCCAAGGCTGCACTATTGTTTCTCTCGACTGTTTGTTTCTCCCTTGTCTCGCATCCCCTCCCTTCCCTAATGAACAGCTGCTTGAATCTGCCCGTTGGAACTCAGGGTCATGGAGGCTGAATGCAGGCTATTTCCTGTGATCAAAGAAATGCGGGACACAGAAAGGCTTTGTGCCCAGGAGCCCCACAGGGCCCTGCTAGGTATAAGTGTCATAATTGGGATCCGAAGGAAACAAACTCCTGAGGAACTAACAACCCCCAGAACCATGTGCGGTACCCATTTAAGCCCCTTGTGCTCTCTGCTTCTGTGAATCATCTTCTTCCTTTTGGTTTGGTAAGTCTTCTCTTGGATCAGCGCTCCCTCCTTTTTTTTTTTTTGCGGTAAGCGGGCCTCTCACTTTTGTGGCCTCTCCCGTTGTGGAGCACAGGCTCCGGACGCGCAGGCTCAGCGGCCATGGCTCACGGGCCCAGCCACTCCGCGGCATGTGGGATCTTCCCGGACCGGGGCACGAACCCGTGTCCCCTGCATCGGCAGGCAGACTCTCAACCACTGCACCACCAGGGAAGCCCACGCGCTCCCTCCTTTTGACTGAGCTCTCTAACTTTATTCAGGATCTTTTTTCTCAAAGCCATCGTCTTTTTGGTGAGTATTTATGTGTTTTCTGAACCTCTGATTTTGAAGTATGGGATCCCAATCCTCTAAATTATCTCAGGAGGGTCCTCCTTCTGGGATCCTGGCCAGCTTTATATTTAAAAACTATGGTCCTTCGTCATGCGCATTTTATAGCTTTTTTTTTTTTTTTTTTTTTTGGCTGTATGTGGGCCTCTCACTGTTGTGGCCTCTCCCGTTGCAGAGCACAGGCTCTGGACGCGCAGGCTCAGCGGCCATGGCTCACGGGCCCAGCCGCTCCGAGGCATGTGGGATCTTCCCGGACTGGGGCACGAACCCATGTCCCCTGCATCGGCAGGCGGACTCTCAACCACTGCACCACCAGGGAAGCCCCGTCATGCGCATTTTAACTCTATGGATTAACCTAACCAAAGATAATTTAGAACTTCAATGACCACTACGGCGCATTTTTTGATCTCCCCAAACTTGTTTTTCTCAAAACTAAATTTGAAGACTGTGGATCTAAAATAAAACAAATGGAATGGGATGCCTATCTCTTTACAAAATACTATTCTAAATTGAGGTAAGTAAACAATTGAAAGAAAATAAAAAGGCATCTTCACCCCCTTTACCCCCACTGCACTAACTTCCTCTTTGGCTACTGTACCTGCCCCATGTCCTTTGTACCCTCCACTTCCCCATTCTAATCCTCTCCCTGAGCTTCCCCTTTTCTCTGAACCTCTGGCTGTCACTTCCTCTCTTGACCTATAGGTTCTCCTAAAGTTGATGAGACTCCAAGAGATTTCCTGGTAAACTGCTACATGATTCCCTTAAACCACTAAGGGAAAACTAAAATTAAAAATTAATAAGAAAACCTTGCCAAATTCTGGTAAACATTGGAGCTACACTATCCACTTTAAACCCCACTTAGAACCTGTAGATGCAATCCTTAAAAAAATCTGGCAGAAGCCAACAAAAGGTGAAAATTCTTACCAAGATCAGCTCTCCCAAATCTCCATCTGTAGTGGCCAGTTGAGATAGGAAAATAAAATTTCACGTTGTCCCTTTTTTCCAGGTCCAGACCCATTCGTGATCCATCCTTTCTCTCCTAGAGATAGCTACTGCCTCCTTGCTTGTCTTGTTTTGCATCTGAAGACCTTGGCTTGGCTTTCTACCTGCCTGGGACAAGCAGCTCTTGGTTCCTCCTTTTGGTTATCTTTAGGAGTGACTCTGGATCTCGGGAAGGTAATAACCTTTGCACCTTCTTTGAGGACACCTCTTGGGTCCATGGAGTTATTTAATACTTCCAGAAATATTTACTGTTTGTCCCAGCTAAAACCTGACAGGATATTTGAAAGGATTTAGTAACTTTATAATCAGAAATTTGGCCAATCTGGAAGCTAATATTCAGATCCTGATACGAATTTTCTTTTAAGCTAAAATATACCTGGGTGGTGGAGGAGAGCTTTAGCCATCTGAGAAGATAAACTTAACTTGTTCCAACTGTCCTTTTATAGCTAGTGTGCTTTGTATTATTGTACCTGATTCATGGCATAAATTTTAAAATGAAACTGTAAGGTCTCTGTTTGCATCTGTCTCTGTGCTTATGTGTGTCAATAAATGTGTTGTAGATGTGTGGGATTTTCTCCCTTTGGATGGTATCACAAAAATTAATGTGTAGGGACTTCCATGGTGGCACAGTGGTTAAGAATCCACCTGCCAATGCAGGGGACACAGGTTCGATCCCTGGTCCAGGAAGATCCCACATGCTGTGCAGCAACTAAGCCTGTGTGCCACAGCTCTTGAGCCTGCAATCTAGAGCCCATGAGCTACAGCTACTGAGCCCACGTGACACAACTACTGAAGCCCGTGCTCCTAGAGCCCGTGCCCTGCAACAAGAGAAGCCACCACAATGAGAAGCCCGCGCACCGCAACGAAGAGTAGCCCCCCATTCGCCGCAACTAGAGAAAGCCCACATGCAGCAACAAAGACCCAATGCAGCCAAAAATAAAAATAAATAAATCAATAAAATTAATGTGTAAAAGAGTTCGATTTAATTGGCTTAAAGAAAATAAAGTGCTTGTATGAATTAAGTATTCATAAAATTTCAAGAAATATAGTAGAACTTCACCAAAATGCTTTTCAGGTTCATGTGATATGGGAAAGTATTGTTCAGTTAAAATAATTTGATTAAAATGGACATGTCTTAGAGTTATAAACATGGAATGTAATGCAAACATACAACTTTTATTCTACCTGGGCTTATTAGTCAAATAAGTTCATATTGCAAAATTTGTCAGCAAGAAAAGTAACTTGGTATGATGAAATTTTCATAAGTAATCTAAACATTGTTGTTAAAAATGAGTAAATTAAATAGATGTAAGTAGGATAAAAAGTCTTTAGGTGAATTTAAAAAATAGTTTCCCCAAATCTTTTGTAAACTGGAACCTTAGTTTTGCTAAGTTCAGTTAAATAATGAGTTAAGTTGAATTCATTGAATATCCAAATCATCTCCAAATAGATAAAACACTGAAACATTTAATATATTTTTAAAAGATTTATTTATTATTTATTTAATTTATTTTGGGCTCCGTCAGGTCTTAGTTGCGGCACGCAGGATCTTTGTTGAGGCATGCGGGATCTTTCGTTGTGGCGTGCAGGCTTCTCTCTAGTTGTGGCGCTCAGGCTCCAGAGCGCGTGGGCTCTGTAGTTTGCGGCACAGGGTCTCTCTAGTTGAGGCGCGTGAGCTCAGTAGTTGTGGTGCACGGGCTTAGTTGCCCCGCAGCATGTGGGATCCTAGTTCCCTGACCAGGGATCGAACCCGCGTCCCCTGCCTTGTAAGGCGATTCTTTACCACTGTACCACCAGGGAAGTCTGTGAAACATTAAATATTGAACATAGGTTTATCCATTTTGGGCTTCCTTTAGACATTTGGGTTTATTAGTAAACATGTTTTATGCCACACTGAGAAAATTTTCTATGAGAAAGTTTGTTTCTAGAAATTATAAAAAGTATTTGTAAATTTGCCAAGCCACAGAATGCTGATTAGAAGAAACAGTTCATAATTGTTTACTCTTTTATTTTCACTAAAAATTAAGGTTTCTAAGGGTTAAGAATTCTAATTAATATATGCAATTAAAGCTACTGGAAATAATAAGAGAAATAACTCAGTATGCAAGAAAACTAGGATATGGGTTTTTTTTAATTGTTGTTATTGTTTTAGAAAGGGTGTGAAGTATGGAGATGCATTTTTGTTGAGGAAGATGAAAGTGATTTTATCCTAAAGTAAAGCTGGTTATTTTGGAAAGGGAAAGAAACTGAAATGAACATAGATATTTGTAGAAGATTCATGGAAAAGGAATCTTGGGAAAGGAATTTTATGGTGTGATCAAGCTGGATAAGATTGAAAAAATTTGCTATAAAGGTTTTTTTAAAAAAAATAAGCTTTAATATCAATAGTGTACTTATGAATAAAACTGGAACTTAACTTACTTTCATCTGCTAAAATGACAAAGTTTGCTTCTACTATTGGTCTGCTTCTGAGAGGAGCTTGTAAAAGGTTTTTCCTTACTTTTTAAGCAATATGCCTAGAAAGGAAAGATTTTGTGTGTTTTTGTTAATTAATTAATTAATTAATTTGGCTGCATCAGGTCTTAGTTGTGGCACGTGGGATCTAGTTCCCTGACCAGGGATAAAACCCAGGCCCTTGCACTGGGAGCATAGTCTTAATCACTGGATCACCAGGGAAGTCCCTGTTTTTTCATATTTAAGGAAACCTTTTGTCTTTTTAAAAATATTTTTATTTATTTATTTATTTATTTGTCTGCACTGGGTCTTTTGTTTTTTTTAATTGTATTTTTTTGGCTGTGTTGGGTCTTTGTTGCCGCGCATGGGCTTTTCTCTAGTTATGGAGAGCAGGGGCTACTCTTTGTTGTGGTGTGCGGGCTTCTCATTGCAGTGGCTTCTCTTGTTGCAGAGCATGGGCTCTAAGCACGTGGGCTTCAATAGTTGTGGCACACAGGCTCAGTAGTTGTGGCTCGCGGGCTCTAGAGCGCAGGCTCAGTAGTTGTGGTGCACGGGCTTAGTTGCTCCGTGGCATGTGGGATCCACCCGGACCAGGGATCGAACTCATATCCCCTGCATTAGCAGTCTGATTCTTAACAACTGCACCACCAGGGGAGTGCACCGGGTCTTAATTGCGGCACATGGGATCTTTTAGTTGCCATGAGAACTCTTATTTGCAGCATGTGGGACCTTATTCCCTAACCAGGGATCGAACCTGGGCCCCCTGCATTGGGAGCACAGAGTCTTAGCCACTGAACCACCAGGGAAGTCTGAAACCTTTTGTCTTATCTATGACTTATAGCAATTTGGCAAAGTATACCCTTGTAAACAAAAATGAAACATGTACTTTCTCTTCCTACCTGATCCCTCCAAAATTTGGAAATTCTTGCATATTATTTTCATTGCAATATAGTTACTTATTTACATAAGTTCAATAAAAATCTGTTCTGCTTGTAACAGGACAATTAGAAACACTGGCTCTATTACCAAGGTGTTGACTGGAATATTATATTCAAGAGAGATATGCATAGAGTCAAATATGACCAAACAGCTTTAAGGAACTGCCTTAACTTTGGCTTGACTTCCTGGACTCAAGGGGTTTTTAGCATTTAATGTGAGATTCCTTATAAAAAGTTCCAACAAAGTAGTCTTAAAAAGAGATTATATGGTCAATCACTGTTCTTGCTGCATTTATAATCAGGGCAAATTTAATGCAAATAAATTTAGTTTTACTGTGTATCTTTGATTAAAATGGCGGCAGTTGTAGAGAGAGAAATCTGTCCATATTTCAATCCTGCTAATAGTCTCTGAGATTTTGTTATGTAAACCTGACTGGATCCTGAATTTGTCTAGTATCCTCAAATATCTGGCTATGAATCTCCAAACTAATGTTTCAGTCAGTAAGAACAAAGACTGCCCTTGGGTCTCCTTGGAAGAGACTAACCATATCTTCCTCATTACCTGGATGGCAGCCAAACTTCAGGGACTTGAAACTTGGATATACATCTCACAGCTGAAAAAGGCTCTGCCTGGCATCCAATCCTGTACAAATGCCAGAGACCTCCATATCAAATTGACTAGGAAGAGATGTAGCTGACATTGAGGTAGACTGCTTCCTCCCAAGATGCCAGATAAAGACTTCTTACTTTAGCTAAATATAAAACACTTCCATTCTTCTTCCCTTTCTTTCCTTTACTCTGGCATTGGTCTGGAAAGATAATGCCATTATCCGTTTCTCTCAGGCCATTGTTAAGGGAGATAACTTTTCAGACTGCTGGATTTGTCATCAAAAACTCTGATCTGTCCGTGATTCTAGAGACCGCCCTGGTCCATTTCCCTTTCTCTTGTTAAACCCAAACATGGGTAAATTTTTGTCCAGGCTCTGTGTAAAGAAATGGACATAAGGAAAGAATAACAAGAATAAAACTCCCTGTTTGGTCTAGAGACCATTAAAATTTTACTGGTCTCCGTGGCTGTCACCTTTCCAGTCCTGAGCCACAGATTCAGGCGTGAACAACTTGGAGACATACATGTCTCTGGGGTTGCCTCCATAGGGAGAGCCTTTCTCCCTTGAGTTGGACTTAGTGCCAATAAACGTATGATCAGAAATCTCTCCCTAACATTAGGAAAACTGGCCAATTCCACAGCCAAAGCAATAGCAGCCCAACAACCATTACTTGATTTGTTAACTAAAATAGTTTTGGACAATCACATAGCCCTTGATTACCTACCTGCTGAAGAAAGAGGCATCTATGCAATAGCAAGTACCTTTTTCACATGGATAAATGTCTCTGGAGAAGTAGAAACTCAATTACACAAGATCAGGGAACAAGCGCATTGGTTACAACAAATTTCATCTGACTGTCCATGGTCCTTTAACTTGTTCAGTTGACTACCCTCAGGTCTGGGTTCATGGTTCAGGATGATTATACAAACTGGATTTGTCATACTACTTTAAATTCTGCTTTGCATAATTATTTTAAAACTTTATATCTCTTGCCTGTCAAACCTCTGCAGAAACAATGCACTAAATAAAATAATGTTGGCTCAGTGCTTTGCAGTGAATTCGGTACCTTCCTGGTACCGAAGGACAAAAATCATTCTAATAAGGAACAGAAGACCCAACTTTTGATCAGCTGTGCTTTCAGAGAAAGATCTTGATCAAAAGGAGGAAATGTGAAAATGTGTTAAGGAAACCTAACTCAAAATTGGAGTCAAGAAGCTGTGAAGAGGGATTCCCTGGTGGCACAGAGGTTAAGAATCTGCCTGCCAATGCAGGGGACATGAGTTCGAGCCCTGGTCTGGGAAGATCCCATATGCCACGGAGCAACTAAGCCCATGCACCACAACTACTGAGCCTGCGCTCTAGAGCTTGCAAGCCACGTGCCACAACTACTGAAGCCCGTGCGCCTAGAACCCGTGCTCTGCAACAAGAGAAACCACCGCAATGAGAAGCCCGTGCACCGCAATGAAGAGTAGCCCCTGCTTGCTGCAATGAGAGAAAGCCTGTGCGCAGCAATGAAGACCCAACACAGCCAAAAATAAATAAATAAATTTATGAAAAATTAATAAATTAAAAAAAATATTGCAGTAAAAATATCATTTATCTTGATAACTGAGTTTTTGGCACCCTCTTAAATTTTGCACCCAATGCCAGCTTATTGACCCCAGTCCTGACTAGTTCTGACCAAACTGCGTCACTGAGTGCAGAAGGATCCCCCACCTCATTTCTGGCCCCCTCTTGACATCCCCCCAAAAGCCTTGGATTCCCCCACAGGTAAAAGGTATATAAATCCTCACTGCCTAGCATGAGATCTGGGCCCTGATCACCTCTCAGACCTCATGTTCTAGAACTCCCTCCCTTGTCACTCTGCTCCAGCCACACCAGCCACCATGATTCTCCCCAGACACATCAGGCTCACTTCTGCCTCAGGACCTTTGCACGTCCATGCCCTTTGCCTGGAATGCTCTTCCTCCTAATGTCCACATGGCTTGTTTCCTTACTTTATTAAGGTAGAAGAATGTTACCTTTTTAGACGGGACTTCCCAGACCACTCTATCAAAAATAGCACACTCCCTCTGCCAAATCATTTGGCTATTTAGTGGCGTAAAACAATGATTTAATATTTCTCACAAGTCTGAGGGTTGGCTGGGCTCAGCTGGATGGTTCTTTTACTTCCACATGGTATCGGCTAGGGTCACTCCTGTGGGTCACTTCTGTGCATTCAGCTGGAGCTCAGCTGGGGCTGGAACATCCTAGATGGCTTCAGGCTCATCTCCATGGGGTCTCTGTTTCTCCATGGGGTCTCTACAGCAGGGTAGCAGGACCTCTATATGGTAGCTCAGGGCTCTGAGAAGGAGAAAGCAGAAGCTTCCCTCTTAAAGCCTGGACCTAGAAATCCCAGAATGTCATTTCTGCTACATTCTGTTGATCAAAGCAAGTCATAAGGCCAGCTCAGATCCTGGAAAGGACAGAGACTCCCCCTCTTGATGGGAAGAGTGGCATGTGTCCAAGGAGATGGGAGAAATTGTTGGCAGCCATAGTTACAGGTGATCTACCAGCCCTCCACCCCATCCTGTACCCTTGCTATCTTGTTCTTCTTTTTTCTTATCACTATCGGACACTACCTTATTTTTGTTTATTACCTATATCTTTCCAAAAATATAAGGTCCATGAGGGCAAAGGCCATCTGTGTCTTGTTCACCATTGTGTCAGTGCCCAGAACTGTGTCCAGATCCAGAAGGCAGCCAATACGTATTTGAATGAATGCATGAATGAATCCCTGGGGACACGCTTCAGGTTTCCCCAGGATGATGGCAAATGGCAGGAAGGTGAAGGTCATAATGTGTAGATATTTCTAAGGCGGTGCTTTAGGATTTTTCAGAGACACACAGAGGAAGGACAAAGAGGAAAGGAGGATGAGAAGCGGGAAGGAGAAATGGGAGGAGGAAGAGGAGGCAGAGGACCGGGAGCTTCCGGAAGGAAGCACCAGGGACCGTCTTAGTCCTGGGTGTATCTCCAGCCTTGACCAGCACAGGGCCTGGCACACAGCAGGTGTTCAGAAAACGTGTGCTGAGTGAGTAACTTTCTCCAAAAACCCTTTGCTGACTTGGCACCTCAACACACTGCTGGGTCAGGCACCCCCTGGCTCTCGCAGCCCTCTGGGCCATTCCATCCCCACCTCACCCACTGTGGGTTGTCACGGTCAGGGGGTGGGTCTGTGTTCCCCACGGGACTCTGAGTCGTGTGGGGACAGGACTGGGGCTGTCTTGGCCACTGCTGGGTCCCGAACATCAACCAATGGGCCTTGGCCCATAGTAAACGTATATCGCACAAACTTCCTCCCTGTGGGAAATACCGTCTGCGTCATTGCTGTGTTCCCGGACTGGCAGATGCAGCATGAACACTCAGGAAACACCTTCATCGATTCTAAGATGCACCCCTTTCATCCCCCCTGCATTTTAGCAATTCTGAAATCAGGAAGAGTCACAGTCGATGGCGCTTTACAGCCAGGAAGCCATTGTGATGTGGCTGGTACTGCCTGGGTGTGATCATGGAGCTGCCTTTTCTTTTTTTTTGTTTTTGATGGTTAGCAGTTTTTAGCAGTAAAGTTTTTTTGTTCATTTTTGTTTTTTAAAAAAATTTTAATTGAAGTATAGTTGATTTACAATGTTGCATTAATTTCTGCTGTATAGCCAAGTGGCTCAGTTATACATACATGTATATATTCTTTTTTTTTTCAGGTGGGAGAACAGAATTCTAGACCAGGTTAAATGAGTTACTCCATCTGACAGGCTTCACACACACCTGGCACATCATAAATGCCAGTAAGTGAACACTCAGCCTTAGTGTGTGAGCAAGTCAGCACACCTACCAGCCCGGGAGGTGTGTAGGAGCAGGGGTGAGTGTGAGTCACATCTCTGGACCAGCACAGGGACTGGTCAGGTCTAAACAAATGTTTGTGGAATGGCCAAATAACTGAGTGAATTACTGGGCAAATGAGAGCTCCCTCTCAGCTTAGCGTCTTTGCATAGGCTGGTTCCTTAGCCTGGATGCAACTCCCTAGCAGGCGATCTGGCTCCTTCTTACTCATCCTTCAGGTCTCAGCTCAGATGCCTGTTCCTCCAGGAAGCCCTCCTTGAATCCTGAGCTGGGTCAGGTGGCCCCTTGGTACTCCCACAGTCCTCTGGGGTCCCCCATCCCAGTCTGGCCCCATGTGGGCCATCACTCTCTGGGGATGGATCTGACTCCGCCACTGGACTATGAGTCCTGTGGGGACAGAGCCTGGGGCTGTCTTGATCATTGCTGCGTTCCCAGCACCTAGCCCAGGACGGGGCCTGGAGAGGTGCTGAATGTTTGATGAATGAAGAGAGAAGAGGAGACTTGGCAGACAGGCATGGGTTCAGCCTCTCTCTGGCTGGCGCTCTCGGGAGCTTGGAGAAGCGCCCCTGGCAGCGTGCCAGCCTGCAGTGGATGCATTTGTGCAGGTGCCTGGCAGCTGTCTTGGCCCACAGTCACCTGGGGCTGCTACCATCCCCCTTTCCTCCAACCTGGAGCCTCCAAGGGCCAAGCCTAGCCTCATGTACTTCTGGGGCCCCGGATCACGGCTGGCCACACGGATTAGGAGCTGGAGCAGAATGAATGGATGTGGTGGGTTTCAGGGGATTTCATCTGTGTACATTGTCTGCGTGTGTAACTGTGTCTCTTCCAGTCGGCAAGTTTGCGTGTGCCTGAATGTGTGTTGCTTGCGTGGCTGTTATATCTGTACGTTTGCCTGCGTTTGGCTTTTCGGTAATGACTCTGTATTTGAGGGTCTATGTCTTTCCTTTCCCTTTCGGGCCAGGGTTGCGTGGCTGTGGATTCTGGGGAGGAAACTTAGTCTGTGTGTTTGCTGTCTGGGAATTTCTGAGAATATTTTTTCATCTCTTGGTCTCTGGGTTTGTGTGGTGGAGTGGTGGCCCCATGAGCAGCTGGGGGGTGGGGTCCTGGGCCCACCATGGGACCCCACCCTCTGACATCACCCTCACATTATTGTACCAGGGCTGGCTGACCACTAAGCTGCGGTTTGCTATTATAATGGGTCCTAGCAATGGGCCCTGACCTTGTGCTAACGGCTGGGGGGAAAGCCCCACCAGCGGGGAGAGTGAGAGGGGAGAGAGAGCCTACAGGGCAGGTGAGTGCCCCAAGGGCAGGGCTCTCCAGCTGGGCCCTGTCCAATCCCAGTCCCAGCTCCCTCAACCCTAAGCCCACCCCAGGGGCCACTGGCCTGTCCGCCCCTTGCATTGGGACCTGTCCCAGGATCCCCCTCTCCTCTACCCAGGCCATGCCCTGGGATGGGTTAAGGGGACAGGGCACAGGAGGGACTGGGTATAGCCTGGGGGAAATGCCCCGACCTGGGCTGGGGGATCAGACCTGGAGGGAACAGTGGAATAAGGACGGTCTTCTGTAGGAGGTTGGGTGCGGCTAGGGACGGGGGCAGCCGAGGAGAGAAGGGGGAGGCAAAGACGTGTGGTTGAAGGAAGAGCAGCTCTTCAGAGGGACCTGGGTTTGAGTCCCGGCTGTGCCTCTGAGCGGGGACACCCCTTGTCTAGTCTGAGCCTCAGTCCGTCTCCGTCCAGTGGGGACAGTGATCCCTGACCTGAGCGTCTCTCCCAGGGTTCTCTGAAGAGTCTTAGTCAATGAGGAAGTGTATTTTAGAGGTGATGGACAAGAAGAGCACGTGACTGGGAAGAGGGAGGCCAGGGAAGCTCCAAGGTGAGGAGGATGGGATCACAGGAGAGACCATCATGACGGGCTCTGGGAGGTGGGAGGGGACTTGGCCTAGCAAGGCCTGCCAAACAGGGCTGGGTGTTTAATGAGACGCCCGGTGTGGGGGGCGCCACCCCCCATGCCTGGCTGCACCCAAGAATGTCTTCAAAGATGGCCTAGAGAAAGATAGATGATGGGGCTCACGATGGTCACAGCAGCCCTGTGACGTGGCCAAGGTTATCTTCCATGGTGCAGATGGTGCAGGCGAGGCTCAGAGAGGGCAGGGACGTCACACAGCTCCGAATATTAATAATGATCAGAACAATGACGATGATGCCGATAACGCAGACCACCTGCTCTGGGTCGGGCACTATTTTATTTGATTATTATTTTATTTTATTTTTGGCCACACCTCAAGGCTTTTGGAATCTCAGTTCCCCGAACAGGGATCGAATCCTGGCCCCCTGCAGTGGACGCTCGTAGTCCTAACCACTGGACCACCAGGGGATTCCCCGGGCACTATTTTAAGTGCTTTATGTGTATGAACTCATTTCATTTTCAACAGCCCTAGGAGGTGGTTCGCTATTATGATCGTCATGATCCTCATGTGTAAGATGAGGAACATGAGGCACAGCTAAGGAACTTGCCCCAGATCTCTCAGCCAGTATGTGGTAGGGCCCGGATTGGATCCCAGGCAGTGTGGCTCCAGGGTCTGGGTCCCCTTGGCCATCACTTCACGCTGCTTCCGATCACAGCAGAAGCAGAAGAGCAGGGCTCTCTGCCTGGTCGGCAGGAGCTGGGCTGAAGCCCCTTCCGGTGCAGGTCTGGCTAAGTACATTTCGGGGCCCAGTGCAAAATGAAAATGCAGGGCTCCTGCTTCAAATAGTTACAATTTTCGTCAGTGTCATCAGAGTATTAAGCAAAGAGCTGGGCCTTTTAAGCGTGGGGCCCCGTGTGACTGCATGGGTCTCAAGCTGCCCATAAAACGGTCCGAGTTCCTAGGTTATCCCAAAGACTCTTCAGCCCCTCAGTAGGCAGGTCAGTCATTACACCCATGAAGCGGAGAAGCAAACAGGCTCAGAGAGGTGCCTCGTTTTGCCCCAGGCCACACAGCAAGTTAGTGGCAGAGATGGGATGGGAACCTGGGCCTACCAAACTCCAAAGCCCCCTACCTCGTGTCCAAAACGTACCCCGGGTTTTTGAGAAGGAGAGGGTTGCGGGGCTCCAGAGGGACTCCCCTTATATCCTCGGCTTGTCTGTCTCCCTGCCCCACGCCAAGGCCCGGGAGGCGTGAACAGCTCCCTTCTCCCCGCTCCCCCGCAGACGCTGAGGATCACGCGTCCGTCAGTGGCTCTCCCCCAGCCCCCGCGCCCTCTGAACCGCCGGTCAGCATGGCTACTTCGAAGTTGCCAGCGGTGCCCGGGGAGGAGGAGAACACCATCCTCACGGCCAAGGAAGAGCTGGAGGCCCTGCGCATCGCCTTCGAGTCAGGCGACATCCCCCAGGCCGCCTCCTGCCTCCGGGAGTTGCACCCGGCTGGAGGTGGGCGTCACAGGCGAGTCCGGGGAGGCAAGTCGTCCCTCATTAACGCCCTCCGCGGTCTGGGCGCCGAGGACCCCGGCGCGGCCCTCACTGGCGTTGTAGAGACCACGAGGCAGCCCTCGCCCTACGTGCACCCGCAGTTTCCAGACGTGACCCTACGGGACCTGCCGGGGGCCAGCTCTCCAGGCTGCCCGGCCGACAAGTCCACCTGAAGCAGGTGGACTTCGGCCACTATGATGTCTTCCTGCTGGTCTCCCCCCGCCGCTGCGGCGCCGTGGAGACCCGCCTGGCCTCCGAGATCCTGCACCAGGGCAAACTAGTTCTACTTCGTGCGCACCAAGGTAGACGAGGACCTGGCGGCCACGCGCACCCAGCGACCCTCGGGCTTCAGCGAGGCGGCGGCCCTGCAGGAGCTCCGCGAGCACCGCGCCGAGCGGCTGCGTGGGGCCGGCGTGACGACCCGCACGTCTTCCTCGTGTCCAACCTCTCGCCCGCGCGCTACGACTTCCGCTGCTCGTGTCCACCCGGGAGCACGATCTGCCCGCGCGCCGTCGGCAGGCCGGCCTGCTGTCGCTGCCCGACATCTCGCTGGAGGCCCTGCGGAAGAAGAAGGACATGCTCCAGGAGCAGGTGCTCAAGACGGCCCTGGTGTTGGGCGTCATCCAGGCTCTGCCCGGGCCCGGCCGGCGGCCGCCTACGACGATGCACACTGCTCCTCCGCTCGCTGCACGGCTACCACCGCAGCTTCGGCCTGGACGACGACTCGGCAGCCAAGCCGGCCGAGCAGGTGGGCAAACAGGCAGGCGACCTGCGCTCGGTCATCCTCGCCCGAGACTGTCCTGCGGCTCTACTCCCAGTCGTCCGACGGTGCCATGCGGGTGGCCCGGGCCTTTGAGAAGGGCATCCCCCTGTTCGGAATGCTGGCGGCCGGGGGGCATCAGCTTCGGCACCGTCTACGCCATGCTCCGGGGCTGCCTCAACGAGATGGCCGAGGATGCCCAGCAGGTCCGCATCAAGGCCTTGGAGGAGGAGGGGTCCCAGCCTGAGGTCAGCCTGCAGGCGGCTGGTGACAACGGCGTGGAAAAGCGGGGATCCGGGGAGGGGAGCGGCGAGGAAGACCCGCTCTCGACCTGCCAGAAGCTCGGCCTCCTCCTCAAGTACGTTCTCGACAGCTGGAAGAAGCGAGATTTGTTGGAAGACAAATGAAAGGGCAGCCCCCAACCCCCTGCCTCACCCACAAACCAAGCCTTATCGAAACGAACCAAACAGACAAAAGAGGCTGATGTGGTGAAAATGAGAGCTGCAGTTGCTGAGGGGCGGGGTGTGGAGGGCTGAGGGTGGCAGGTGGGCCCAAGTCCAAGTCCCGAACCTGGGATAGGAACTGATCTTGGGAGGGAGAGGTTTAAGGTATGGACGGCAGGGGGGCGGGGGTGGTCAGGGCTCTTTAATAGTCTCTCTCTCCCTGGTCCCCAAGTGACCATGAGGGATTTGGGGGCAACAGGACAGCCCGGCCTGGATCCAAGACAGGAGCCCACTGTCAACTTGGGTGGGTGGCTGAGTGGGCACTGGGGCCCGCAATCTCATGTCCCTTTCTGAGAACCCCCGAGTCCCAAAGGCCTGCTCTGGTGGGAGAGGGGCGGCCAATGCGTGCCCGGGCTTGGCACGATGGTGCCTAGCAACTGGGTTAAACAGAGGAGGGGGAGATGGGACATCCTGGGCCAGCCCTGCTGCCTGTGAGTGATGGTGGGGGTGGGTGGCAGGGAGAGGGGAGGCCAGGTGGCCACGGGGAACCGTGGGGAAACTGGGGGAACAGAATGAGAGCGGAGGTGGTGAGAGGGCAGGTGGGCAATTCTGTGAGCACGCAAGGAGGGAAGAGGCAGGGGCGCAACCGGCCACCTAGAACGAGTCTCGTTTCAGAAAGATGGTGAGTGGGTCCGCGTGTGGATGTGTGTGGCGGCGAGCTTGCTGGTGTATCTGTGATTGGGAGGAATCTTGGTACATCTCTGTGATTTGGATGCTGTGGTCTAAGACCGTGAATAGTTGGCTGAGACTGGGGTTCCGGGTCTGTGTGTGTGTAGCTGCGTGGCTGGGCGCAGATGTTGGGGATGGTGCTGAAAGGCCACGGGTCTGCCAGTGAGGGTGCCTGTTGGGATTTCTGCGTGAGGCTTTGAATGACAGAGGGTGTGTAACACACTGAGTGACAGTATTAGCCTGGCCCAGGAGACCCTGGGAACCCAACTGGTTGGCACATCCTCTGGCTCTGTGCTTGGCTCTTTGGCTGGATGCAGAAGTGAATCTGACACCCTTATCTGCTCAAGCCCAAACTCACATGCTGAGTCAACAGTCATGCATGTTTAAAAATGAACCACCAGACTGGGGGGCTTAGACAGGACAGGGGTTGCCCCAAGAGCATCTGTGGCCTTGGATGAGGGTCAGGGAAAGGTGGGATTTAGGTGCAGAGAAGGGTGAGTTTCCAGGAATTCAGAAGGCAGCTCTGGTGCTGTGAAGTTGGCCTCACTAATACGCCCTGAGGGTGCCCCAGGACGTGGTGATGGTTCTAGCCTCATCTGGGGGCCTCACATTACCCCTGACTCTGGGAAACAGACTAACAGGGTCAATATTTACCTGGAGGATTAATGGCGGTGCCAGTTTTCTTTGCTGAAGAGCTCTGTGCTTTGCAAAAGATTCCCCTCTTCCCAGAAGGCCTCCCATTGGCTCTGCAAGGACTACTTGGGGTTCATGTGGACCTTTTGGCACCAAAGGAGGTGTGAGGGACCATGGTAGGGATATCCCAGACCCCTTAGATGCACAAGAAAGAAGGTCCCTTCCAAATCCATTCTCAAAAACACAGCCCACATCCCTATACCTGTGGACCCTCAGACATCATCCTAAGCACAGGACTCGCCGACCCCAAGTGGCTGAGATGGAAAGGTCAGGCCTGCTCTCACCACACTGGGCCTAAGCCTGGGTGACTTTTCTTTCTTTTTTTTTTTTTTTGCGGTACGCAGGCCTCTCACTGCTGTGGCCTCTCCCGTTGCGGAGCACAGGCTCCGGACGCGCAGGCCCAGCGGCCATGGCTCACGGGCCCAGCCGCTCCGCGGCATGTGGGATCTTCCCGGACCAGGGCACGAACCCGTGTCCCCTGCATCGGCAGGCGGACTCTCAAACACTGCGCCACCAGGGAAGCCCACCTGGGTGACTTTTGTCTCCTGCTTCCAACTGGTGGCCTCGTCCTGTCCCTTCTGCCTCCATCTCTCCCTTTCCCACCTCCCATCTCAACCCCCAGCCCCTGTTCCAGCTGAGGCCTCCCCCTCCCCACCTAGGTCCTGCCCCAGCCCCTTACCTTGTCTCCCAGGCCCCAGTCTCATGCACCGTAAGGCCACGGAGGGCTCGTTTTAAAATTATTTTTATTATTTATTTATTTATGGGCCACGCCACATGGCTTGCAGGATCTTAGTTTCCCAATCAGGGATCGAACCCAGGCCCTCGGCAGTGAAAGCGCAGAGTCCTAACCACTGGACCGTCAGGGTATTCCCAGGAGGGCTCTTTCTAATGTCCACCTCGGACCCCTCCCTTCCCTCTCAGAACCCTTCCATGGCTACCCACAGATAAAGATCCAGCTCAGCCCGATGTTCCAAGCCCGTCTCTTCCTGAACCTCGCCAGCATTAAGACCCCGGGTCTTCCTAAAACAGCAGAGCTGGGAGGGCTCGGAGGAGTCATCTCTCCACTCCACAGGTGAGGAAACTGACACCACCCCCCCTCACAGAGGGGAAAATAAAGGCTCCAGAGGGGATATGTCTTGCTCCACGTCACCCCGCAAGTCCCTGGCACGGCTGGGATTAGATGCCGTCACGCAATCCCAGGATGTAAACGTGGCTGCCCGTCCATCACACTGGTGAGGCCTCGGAGGCCTAGAGGCAGGACGGGGCTTGCCTAGGTGTGCCCTGTGGTTCCCGAGCACATGCACGTACTCAGGAGCCAGGCAGCGAGGATGAGTAATGTTTCCACAAATGCACTAGACCCGTCTCTTTGCTAGTGCTGGAAATGCAGCACCCAAAGAGGTCTTGGCACGTAGTGGGGGCTTAGCTGTGCAAAGATTTGGGGGGGGGGTTGTATGGCAAAAGGATCAGAGGGAGCTGGCCCATATCCTGGTTCTGGTGCAGGCTGTAAGACATTTAGCAAGGGACCTTTATCTCCCTGAGCCTCAGTTTTCTGCTCTGTAGAATGGGCACTTGATGAAATCATGTATATGGTTAGAACAGTGGCTGGCCCAGAGTAAACATCAAATAAACCTGATCTGTGATTACCAGCAATGATGAAGATTCCAGCTCTTAATCACTGCCCTTTATGGTTGATCCCAGTGCCTGGTGCATGGTAAATGCCCCCCCCCCCAACTTTAAGACTTTGAATTCCAGGACCAAAAGACCTCAGCCCCATTCCCAATATACCCAGGAGTTAGCTGGAGGCCTTGGGCAAGTGATCTATCGTCTCAATGCCAAATATGGATAGGAAGGGAGGGAATCTTTTCTGGCTGTTTTGAGGATTTCATGAGATACTCCGGGAGGAGAAGCTGGTGGTGATGAATAAATGCGAACTTAAATAAAGCACTTAGCACCGGGCCTGGCATCCTGTAACACTCTCAGTGCTATTACTGGTGATGCCGCAAATACTTCAGGCAAGCTGAGGGATGTAGAGAAGAGAGGGCAACTCAGAGTGAAAATACTCCCTTACCTGTCCTGTCATCAAGTCCTGAAGACGGGGAGCTGGGGGTCAGGCAGCCCATGGCAAGCAAAGTCTTCCAATCATGCCTCAGCCAGTCCAAGATACTGGAGCTCTCGAAGGACACCAGGGCTCTGAAGGAGGCCTTTGAGGCGGGGGACCTGCCAGCAGTAGCCGCCAAGTTACAATCTACGCTTCATCCTCTGGAGAACGTCGGGCTGGACATTGGTGTTACCGGGGGGAAACGGGCTCAGGCAAGTCGACCTTTGTCAACGCCATCCAGGGGCTGGGGGGGTGAGGACCCCACCTCGGCCTGCACGGGTGTGGTGGAAATGACCATGGGCCCCACGCCATACCCGCACCCCAAGTACCCCAACATCGTCATCTGGGACCTGCTGGGCATAGGCGCACACGCCTTCTGGGCTGACAAATACCTCCAGCGGGTGCTGCCGGGCTGGTACGACTTCTTCCTCATCATTAACATTGGAGAGCTTCGCTGCCAAACATGCCCAGCTGGCCCTTGAGATCCGGGGCGGCGGGGCAAGCGCTTCTACTGCATCCACTCCAAGGCGGATGTGGGCATCGCCGCCTCGTGCAGCCACCACCCCAGCTCCTTCTCGGAGGAGAGGGTGCTCATCCAGATCCGGGACGACTGTGTGCAGAGGCTGGAGGGTGCGGGGCAGGCTCTGGAGGGCTGAATTCTCTTTTTTTTTTTGGCCGAGCATCTTGCGGGATCTTAATTCCCCAACCAGGGATTGAACCCGGGCCCTTGGCAGTGAAAGCACAGAGTCCTAACCGCAGGACTGCCAGGCAATTCCTATCTATTTCCTTATTTATTTATTATTTTTATTATTATTTTTTGCGGTACGCGGGCCTCTCACTGTTGTGGCCTCTCCCGTTGCGGAGCACAGGCTCCGGACGCGCAGGCTCAGCGGCCATGGCGCACGGGCTTAGTTGCTCCGTGGCATGTGGGATCCTCCCGGACCGGGGCACGAACCCGTGTCCCCTGCATCGGCAGGCAGACTCTCAACCACTGTGCCACCAGGGAAGCCCATGGAGTAGGTTTTTTAACTAGTCTAGAAGATGACTTACAGTAGATGGAAGGATGTGCGTAGGTTACATGCAAATACTATGCTGTTTAATATACGGGACTTGAGCATCTAAGGATTTTGGTATCTATGGGGGGTCCTGGAACCAATCCCTTGTGGATACCGAATGACAGTATACTGTGTTGACTAATTGTACTTAACTAGGGACGTGTTCTATTTTTTAACGAATTGAGTTAGGCATTGCATTTAACTAGGCATTTCACCAAAGGGAAGGCACCGTCTTCAAGTGAGCAGAAAACGAGGGCCCTGTACCTTCCTCTCCATGGCACACAGAGATGGGAGGCTTGATATCACCCCAGGAAATAGAATACCCCTTTCTAGAGGCTTCCTCCGTAGCAAAGACTGGTCTTTAACCACCCCTGACAACTCTCTGACCCACAGTGGATGTGCCCACGGGAAGTTCATTCAGGCTCCAATGCGAGGCCATGGCTAACCTGCCCCCAAGGGCTGGGACCCAAAACTGGGGGGATTCCCAGGACAGCACGCTGGGAGGGGGAAGAAGATGAGCGCCAGAACAGGCTTGCATGACTGTTTTTATTCCAGCCACCAGATCTGCCCCAATAAAGAGCTCCCAGACCCTGCCTCACCTTCCAGGCAGGGGCCCGGAGTCAGGGCAGAGGGACCTGCTGCTCCTGTCCCTGCAGAGGGAGGCTGACACGGAGCCTGAGCTTCCTGGTGACCACTCCGGCTCCTCCTGCCGCCTGTCCCTGTGGGGGCTGATGATGGGCTACCTCGTCCAGGCTGGGGGCGGGATCTCAAAGTCACCCCCTGAACAACACTCCCTTGAGGATGGGGGACTGGCCCTGGACACCTCGTGTCTCTGGGTGAGGAAGTCACGGTCCCTTGTCCATCAGGCCTGCTGCCACTCTCCGCCCCGCGGGGAGAGGACGTGGGTGCCCCTCGCCATCCACTGGGGGCCCGGAAGGGGGTTCTCTGCGAGACATTCCTCCCCTTGGCCTCAGGCCAGCAGGCGGCTGTACTCTGCCAGGGCGGAGGACTTTTTCACCCCGTCCCAGATCCGGGCGGCGTAGTGGAACCTGTGAGGGGAGGTCAACAGTCAGAGCTGCCCTGGCTGTGGCCCCCGCATGACCGTAACGCCTGGGATACAGGGAAGATGCCAACGCCAATGCTAGGTGGCCTGATCTCCTCACCTCCCCCAGGGGAAAGGAAGCTGAAGTCCTCAAGCGCCCACCTCTGGGCCCAAACTGCTTCCCGCTCCACTCAGTGCTGGCCTTTGTGGGTAGGGGTCTATCTCTACATCCCTCCAGAGTCTTGTGATGATCAGAAATGTCTAGCAGCTGCATAAGCCTCGCACCTCCCAAATTCTCCCCTCCCCGCTGGGCCCTGGTTTAGACCAAAGAGAGAAGCCGAGCTCCTGAGTGGCTTCCTGCTGTGTCTGCACTCCCTGCCCCTTCTGCCCACAGCCGACTGCAGACAGACCCAGGGGAGCCAAGCTGCAGCTACTTCTCAAGTTTCTGTTTCTCTGGGAAATGAGATGAGGTAGCCCCGGGTCTGTGGCAGCACTGCTGTGGGCTCTGGGCATAGAGAGCCACGAAGACTCGGGGCTGGGGAGGCAGCGCAGGGCTTTGTGAAGGAAGGTAGAGAAAGCCGGGGGCAGAGGCTCCCAGTGGAGGGGGCTAGTGGGGGGCGGGGGGGGCCTGGAGAAGGCGGCTCCTGTGGTTCCCGACCGCTTTCCGCTTTCCTCTCCGGTGCAGCTATGCTCTCTGCACTCTGGGCCTCAGAATAAATCTTTAAACTTGACTGGGCTCACTGGCCCTCCTCCTTGCAGTCAAGAGACAGCCAACCACCGTGCACGACCTGCTACGTGACACTTCCTTCTCTGAGCCTGAACCTCCCCACCAGTAAAACCGGTGACAAGATCTACACCCTCCCGGCTGAGTGGGGTTCAAAATCACGTGGAACGGCAACAAGATGGTAGCACTCATCAGTGCTCCAGGAAGGGAAGCTGAGGCGTGGAGAGATCTCCGAGACCCTCAACCCGGTCGAGGTGGGGCCGTCACGCTGACCTCCTCTGCCGAGCGCTCTTACCAGTTCTTCTCGGTGAGGATCGTGTGTGACAGCTGCGGCCGGGCCATGGACATCACTTGGCTCCGGAGCTTGCTCACCAAGGACTGGAAGCTGGGGTGGCCTCGGTACCCAGGGAGCAGGGAGAAGAGCGGGCTGGAACTGGGTCCTGGAAAGTCAGAAGTTCGGAGGGGAGGGGAAGGGGCACAGCCCGCCGAGAGAGGCCCTTCCTCCCCGTCGACAGCATCCTGGCCTGCCGGGAGCGCCTCTGAGTTCAGCCCCGGCCCAGGTCCCCCCGTCCTTCCGTGACTCGGAAACATGCTCCTACGGAAGGGTCTGAGTGCCTTAGGGACAGGCTTGAGTCTCCCCTCAGACCAGGGCGGGTCCCTGTCGCCCCCAGACCGGGGCAGCCTGTGTCTCCCTCTAACCAGGTGGGCCGTGTCTCCCTACGGACCAGATCCCCTCAAGGCGGAACCGCACCTGCTCTTGGGGGGGTTTCACTCTCTGCCTCGCTGTCCATGAAGGGCACCAGGAACAGATTGACCTCGGAGTCCAGGAAGTCGGGTGGGAGCCCAGGGAAGACGTTGCACTGTAACATGGACAGCGTACCTGGCGGAGGGAACCCGTGAGGCTGCAGGCCCAGTGCTGCAGGGCCGGGGGAGGTATGCGCAGGGTGGTCAAGCTGGGGTCAGGGGACCGGTCTGGGGGCCGGGGCTATGGGACTGGATTGGGAGCCAGGAGGCCACTGGCCAGCTTGGGGGGTGGCTGGGGGACCCTCACCCTTGTACCGCAGGTGGGAGTGGGCCATGAGCTGGTCGATCATCAGGTGCATCTGCCGCAGCTTCCGAGGGCAGAAGTCCTCCCGGCGAGCTTTGTTCTGCAGGAAGACTGCGGGTGGGAGGAGACGGTCTGAGCTCGAGTGGTGCTCACGCTCGCCACTGCCGCTCAGACTCCCCTTCTCACACCAAAGACCGGCCCTGCCCCTGAGTTCAGATCACTTGTATTCACATAATAAGTAACTTTCCTTTAGTACCAGGCCCTGTGCTGGGCAGTGCTGGGGACCCAGAGAAATGAGTCAGAGCTGGTTTCTGCCCTCAGGAAGCCCCCAGTCTGATGGAAAAGGCAGAAGAGGAAGATGGCCACGTGATCAGGAGCCTGGCAGAAAGACCAGGGGCTGGGCCAGGTGGAGGAAGCAGGGAAGACCCTGCCTGGGGTGTCATAAATGAGCCGGAGCTTTGCAGAAGAGCAGTGCGTCAGAGAGCAGGGCAAGGACAGAGAGGACCAAGGATGCGCGTGTAGGGGCCCAAGCAGGGTGACCAGGGTGCATGGCGCCACTGGGGCTGACGCCACACTCACTCCCTGAGCCCCGTGCCGTGGACCCAGAAACAGTCAGACTAGAGTCCTGCCCCCAAGGGGCTCCCATTCTGATCGAGGGGCCAGAGCTGGACTCGGGGGTCACGCCCTGATGGCCAGGGGGACCCTCAGAGGAGGTGGCAGCTAATCCTTTTTGACTCTCCTCACAACCCCCACGGGTGCTCCTCCCAGCGCCCCCTCCCCAGAGCACCGGTGTCTGCCCCCCACTCGCCCCTGCCCACCACTGCCGCCCCCGGAACGCCTCTCACCCAGGTGGGGGTAGTACTCAGTGCCTTCATCGGAGCCTGACGAGCTGCTGGACTCATGGCTGGGGGACGGGGTGGAGGGCTTCACCATCTCTGCTGTCTGGAGGAACCTTGGGGTTTGGGGTGACAGGTTGCTGCTCTGCCGCCGGCCCCCCCCATATCCCACAGCCTGGGGAAGGAGGGGGCTCCCTTCACGGATCTGATTAAAGCTACAGCCACACTCAGAAAAATGCCACATACACACCATATTTCTCACACAGTTTTAGGGAACCCAGAGACAAGCCTCTCAGACACTGATCCATGGACGCATGTCAACACGTATGTATTTTTTAACGAGTTTATGCCATCAAGAAAAATACTTGGTTTTTTAGAGGAGTTTTAAGTTCATAGCGAAACTGAGTGGAAAGCAAAGGGAATTCCCATGGACCGCCCACCCGCCCCAAACACACAGCCTTCCCACTTGGCAACATCCTGATGATCCTCCACTGACACATCGCTACCACCCGAAGTCCACGGTTTACATTAGGGTTCTCTCCTGGTGGTGTATGTTCTATGGGTTTTGACAAAAACCACATAAATCCACCACTTGTATCACACGAGTAGTTTCAGGGCCCTAAAAATCCTCTCTGCTCCACCTGTTCACCCCTCCCTCCCTCCCCCAACCCTGGCAGCCACTGATATTTTTACTGGTCTCCATAGTTTTGCCTTTTCCAGAACATCACAGAGTTGGAATCATACAGTATGAGGCCTTTTCAAATTGGCTTCGCTTAATAATATCCATTTGAGGTTCCTCCATTGTCTTCCACGGCATGACAGTGCATCTCTTTTTAACACTGAATATTCCATCGTGTGGATGTACCACAACTTATTTATCCGTTTATCTACCAAAGGACATCTTGGCTGCCCCCGGTTTTGGCAATTATGAATAAAGCTGTGCAGGTTTTTGTATGCATATAAGTTTTCAGTTTATGCTATTTTAAAGTAATTCTTCCAAATATATAAAAGTATATATAAAAGTAAATTAAAAAAACCTGAAGTAAGGGCTAATGGGATCTGATAAACTATGGCCCTTCTCCTCGTACGGACATGCACACAAAGCAATCTGGAGTGACTGAGGGGGGCAGGAAGGGACAACAGAGTTGAAGGGTCCCTCAGACCAGACTGGGGTCCCTGATCTCAGGACTCAGCTGAGGGGGCCACAGGGCAAAAGGGCCTCTGAGCCTATAAGCACCTACTATGTGCCAAGATTGCGCTGGCACCTCCCTTCCAGGCCGTCCCTAAATTGGGCCACGAATACAGTATCCACAATCTCCAGGGATTCACCTGCTCTGGGGAGCCCACCTGTAGACTCTGGCTTAAAACCGAGGCTCTGCACGGGCCAGCCTGAGGCCACACCCCACCACAATGTGAACTCCACAGGGCAGCCTGTGTCACCTGTTTGTTCATACCTGTATCCCCAGAGCCCAGGACAGAGACCAGCCTATGTAAATGTCCAATATATTTGTCCTTTGAATGAATTCCAACGGACGATGGTGGGAGGAGGGGGTGTTTGAGAACTAAGTCACTTAGCCCTGGTCACGACAGCCGGCTCCCCCAGCAGGTTGTTTTTTTTACTGCTGGCCAGACCCTCCGCTCCCGCCCACCCCAGAGTTCCGAACACAAACCTTAGGCTCCCACTTAACCTACTGCTTCCTACGCACCAGGTACTGTGCTGAATGCTTTACATTCTTTAACTCACTTCATCTGCTCCAGGACACCGTCTGCCTATGAGGAAGTGTGGAAAACGCAACCACTTGCCTAACAAGGACTGGGATTCAAACCCAGGGCTGCCTGACTCCGGAGACATCTGCTTCCTTCAGCTCGGCTCTCCCCTCCCCATGAGCTCCCGTTCCTTCCATCTGTCTGTCTGGGCCCTGTGCCCAGGGCTGCTGGCCTCCCCACAGCTACCTCCTGGGGCCTGAGGCCAAGAGGATCAGAGCCAGTCCTATCTGGGGGCATTTCTGGAACCTCCGGCTGCTTCAGGCAGGACTCCTGCCAGATCCCGACTCCCTCCCTCCCCTGCCCACCAGGGTCCCCCGGGAACGGCACCTACGCCTGGAGGAGGTGGACCGCGAGGCTCTAAGGACCAGTTCCTCAGTATGCTATTCATTCAACAAACTTGTGTTAAATATCCACCTGGTGCCAGGCACTGTGTGAGCCACTGGGGCTGACATTCTAATGAGGGAGACAAGACCACAGAAAGGGAGACCATCCTGTCAGGGAGTGATACGTGCAACGAAGGAGAGCACAGCAGGGCAAGAGCGGGAGAGTCACAGGAGAGGCGGTGTTAGCAGGTCGGGGAGGCCTCAGGGGGACGTGAAGGACATGAGGGAGGGGGCCTGGCAGCCGCAGGGAGTGTTTCCAGCCGAGAGATGAGGCGTGCAGAGGTCCTGAGCACCACGAGGGACAGCGTGGGGCCACCACACCTCCGATGAAGGAGTGAGGGGAGTGCTGGGAGAGGTCAGGGCGGTGACTGGGACCACATCACGTAGGATCTCGTTAGCCATGCGTGGGGAGGACTTGGAATTTTACTCTTGAGTGATGTGCACGGTCCGTGGAGGGTTGTAAGTGTGTGTGTGTGCTGAGAGAGGATTAGGTGGCAGTGATCCTCTCCAACTCACGTTTTCAAAGGATCCCCGTGGCTGCCGTGTGGAAGTGGTGAGAGGTGGGCAAGTGGCTGAGTCTCGGGGCCCCCGTCCCCGGCCTAGCTCCGCTCCCGACATCGCCTCACCTGTACAGACTGAGGTCCGTGAACCAGTCCTGGACGACAATCACCACGTGGCAGACCGTGAAGAGGAAGGCAGCGATCTGGAGTGACTGGGCGGGGGCAGGAAGGGACAACAGAGTTGAAGGTCCCCTCAGCCCAGACTGAGGTCCCTGATCTCAGGACTCAGCTGAGGGGGCCACAGGGCAAAAGTGCCTCTGAGCCTATAAGCACCTACTGCACGCCCAGATTGCACTGGCACTTCCCTTCCAGGCCATCCCTAAAATGGGCCAGGTGGCAATGATCAGCCCCTGTTTACACAGGCGGATACGGAGGCTTGAAGGGGGGATGATTTTGCCGAGAGGCTGAGCCAGGTCTGACTCTTGGTGCTGTCCTCCCCCGCCAGCTCTGGGGTACCCAGGGCTCTTATGAAGCAGAAACTAGTCTAACCTGTATCCACTACCGCTCCATCCTGGACCACCAGGCCTGGCTCGGCCCCCTCACCTGCATCTCCACGTAGGTGTGGGGCAGGCTGTACTCCGGAGGCAGCTTGCGGTCGTTGTTGATGAGGTGGTCCAAGATGGAGGGGCTCAGGATGGGCTGGAGCAGGAAGACAGCAAGGTGTCAGGGAAGGGCTGCGGGTCAGGATCCCAGGGGACATGGCCACCCAAGTTCCACCCGATGACGGCAGATACATCACCTCTCAGGACCAAATAATGTCAGACACACGGGCAGTTTCTAATCAGGGAAGAACTATTCAGTGAGAGGAGGTGACAGAAAAAGAGTTTCAAAGCCTCCACACTTTCCCCAGCCCTCCCCCAAGTCCCCACCGCTCCCAAGTGCTGCGCGCCCCAGAAGAGCACTCCTACTGCCAGTAAATCTAACATCCACTTGAATGAGTCATGTCCCTGCAACACCCTTATTTTGTTGTTTCAAACGCTTTCAAAACTTCACTAGGATAACCACTCAGGTCAAATAACAATGATTAATGTGAAGACTAGTGAGGATTTAAAAGGCTGCATCAGGGCTTCCCTGGTGGCACAGTGGTTAAGAATCCGCCTGCCAGTGCAGGGGACACGGGTTCGAGCCCTGGTCCGGGAAGATCCCACATGCCGCGGAGCAACTAAGCCCGTGAGTCACAACTACTGAGCCCCAGTGCTGTAACTACTGAAGCCTGCACGCCTAGAGCCCGTGCTCCACAACGAGAAGCCACCGCAATGAGAAGCCCGTGCACCGCAACGAAGAGTAGTCCCTGCTCGCTGCAACTAGAGAAACCCAGCACGAAACAACTAAGACCCAACACAGCCAAAACAAACAAACAAAGAACTGCATCAGTGGGTGTAAAAGAGTCATCGGTGAGCTCATCACCTTTTCTTAAAGGAGCATCCCACTAAAAATACAAGAGGCTAAATTAGTGGATGATCTATCCACTTCTTCCTGCCCTGGGTGGGATTAACTTTAAGAAAGAAGTTTTCCCAAGGGCTGACTTTCTAAAACCCCAAACACTGCAGTGTTCCATTCTGTCTTTTTTCATTCATTCATTCATTCATTCATTTATTGCTTGCTTGCTGCATTGGGTCTTCATTGCTGCTCGCGGGCTTGCTCTAGTTGCGGCAAGCGGGGGCTACTCTTCCTTGCGGTGCGCGGGCTTCTCGTTGTGGTGGTTTCCTTGTTGTGAAGCACGGGCTCCAGTAGTTGTGGCTCGCGGGCTCTAGAGCACAGGTTCAGTAGTTGTGGCACGTGGGCTCAGTAGTTGTGGCTCGCGGGCTATAGAGCGCAGGCTCAGTAGTTGTGGCGCACAGGCTTAGTTGCTCCGCTGCACGTGGGATCTTCCTGGACTGGGGCGCGAACCTGTGTCCCCTGCACTGGCAGGCGGATTCTTAACCACTGTGCCACCAGGGAAGTCCTTTCCATTCTGTCTTGTTCTAACTTCTGCTCTGCCCCATGGGGGCCCCGGACCAGCCCGCAGCTGGTTCAGCTCGGCACGAGGTCTCGGTGGTCCTGTCACAGGGCCTGGCACACAGGTCTCACACCACATTTGTAGAAGGTTTTCTACCCATCGATGTGTACGGTGGCCAGAACTTTGTTCCACTAACATTCATTGAGCATCAGCTGTGGGCCAGGCCTCTCCCTGAGGAGCTGCAGACCAGATAGGAGCGGGCACAGAATGCAAGAACCAGATTGTGGTAAGTCACGTGCTGCGCTGGGAAGTGCACATGGGTGTACATGGGCACCGGTGGGCGCTCAGAGGAGGGGGAGGCTTCCAGGAGGAGGCAACGCCCCTGCGGAGTCTTCAGGGAGGAGAAGGCAATAGCCAAGCAACAAAGCAAGGGGAGAGAGAATGTTCTAATGGTGACGAAGCTGACAGCCAAGAGTACTGAGAACCCACTTCATGCCAGGACTTTACCTGTGTTAATTCACTGACACCTCACAGGAACCCCACGAGGGAGGTAATGTTGTTTTTCCCACTTAAGAAAACCGAGGAGTGGAAACGTTAAACAACTTGGCCAAGGTCGCAGAGCTCAGGAGCGAGACTATGGCGAGGCCTGGAGGTGTGTGTGGTGGGGCTGGTGTCTACATCAGAGAGGGGAGTCCAGGGAGTCTGACGGAGGCGAGCCGCACAGGCCCCAGCTGCCTAGCTAAGGAACAGGGATCTTGGAGAAGCTGAGGAAAGCTGCCAAGTAACGCAGGACAGGCCAGCTCTTGTGACAGTGAGGCGCCTGAAGGTTCACCACGCACCATCCCGTGCCCAGCACCCTGCCTGGACTGTTCCACGGACTCCCTGCAACCCTCCTATGAAGCTGAGAAAACTATCACCCGCATTTACAGATGAAAACATGGAGGTGGGGGAGGTTAAAACTTACTCCAAGGCCAGCTCTGGCTGCAGACTGCCTCCAGGGCCCACACTTCCAACTGCTATGCTATACGATTCTTTAGGCTCCTGTGTGCACGATGGATGGGAGGGGAGAGGGGTGAAATCTGACAAGAGGAGACTAAGGGCCGAACAGAGACACAACTTGCCGAGAGGCACCAGCATGTCCGTGGCTTGGCCGGAGCCCCACGGAATCCAAGCAAGGTTCCGGCTTAAACACATTTGGAGATGACGCTGAGTGCTGCACGCAGCAGGGTGGGGTGAGTGGGGGTCAGCACCTGCGTGTCCAGGAAAACGATCCGCTCCTGGGTAATAAAGAAGTCAATGCCACTGGTCTGGTTGCCCCCTCGTTCCTTCATTTCGGCGCTCTGGGCCCGGAAGACATAGGCCCTGTGGAAAGGAGCAGGTGGGGGCATCAGAGGTCAGGTTCTTGGCCTTTGCCGCCTCCAGAGTGCGGCCCTGTGAGTGAGCCCATGAGATGCGATTCCCCGCCTGCCCGCAAAGCCTTCCATTCATGGCCCCTGCTGCCTAGGGGGCTAGGTTTTATATCACATGACTTCATCCCTACCCATAGGTAGACCTGTTTAGTCTTAACAAAATCAGTAGACCGAGGTGTTTAAGAGCAAGGACTTTGCTGCACTGCTGGGACTCAAACCCCAGCTCTGCTTCTTCCTGGCTGTGTGGCTTTGAGTAAGTTCCTTAATCTCTTTCTCCTCGGTTTCCTCATCTGTAAAACGGGGACAACAATAGTCTCAATCTCTCAGAGTGACTGTGAGGTTAATATACATAAAGCCCTTAAAAGAGTGCCTGACACACGGCGATATAAAATTGCTAGCTGTTAATTATCAAGTGTACCTGCCATGTGCCAGGCACGGGACACACAGCACTGAATACTCTCCACCCCACAGTGAGAGGGTGCGGGGCACCCTGGCTCCCAGTTCTTACCCTGACTGGAGCGCTTTCCCTGCTCCCCCTCCTCAGCGTCTGCTTGTTCTCAGATGGCCCCCTGACCAGCTGATTTAAAACAGTAACCTGGCCCCAACGCCACCTCCCTATAACCCCTTCCCGTTTGATTATCATCTTCTAATGTGCTTGCTTACTAGCTCCCCATTAAAAGGCAAGCCCCACGGGGACAGAGATTTTTGCCACTTTTACTGTTGTAGCCCCAGCACCCAGGACAGGGCCTGGCCCATGGTCAACACCCAATAGGTATTTGTTGAACTGAAGCAGGGAGACCAGTTAGGAGGCTCCTGGCCTCCTCCAGGGGAGATGGCCGTGGCCTGGACCAGGAGATGGGCGTGGAGGAGCGGAGCAGATGAATTCTCAAGGTAATTAGGAGGTAAAGCTTATGAGACCTGACGACAAGAGGCGGTACCAGTGTCTGCCCTGTCACAGGCGGACCTGCCTCAGAAGGACACGTTAGGCCGACAGGATTCTAGCTCAAGTATCCGAGCCAACAGCCACAGGGAAGTTTTGCTAGTTGGGGGTGGAAGCTGAGATGGAAAGGATGCCAGCCAAGAGAGCTGCAGCTGTGCCAGAGCGGAGCCCAGTTGAGCTGAAGTCGTGAGTGAGCAGAAAAGAGTGGGGGCCGACCTGGGAGGCGGGGCACCCGCAGCTCTGGGTCTGGTGATGTATGTTCTCACCACAGGGGTCCTTAACCTGTTCCGGGTTTCCCTCAGGCCCCTCTGAGAGCTGGTGGGAACTATGGACACCTTCCCTAGAAGAGAAGCCTGACTGTACATGTGTGTAGAATCCTGCATATACCGTTCGGGGGGTCTTGGACCCCTGAGGCCCATCCATGGTGTCCAGGGTGACATCACCGACTTTATAAAAACCAAACTCCTACGCTTTTAGATAACCCTAAGTGGCCACAACCCCTGCTCACCCCCCATCTTGATTCTTCCCTAATTAGACTGTCTGTGTTCCCTACCTTACACCCTAATCCCTGCCTTTCCCTCTTTCCTTCCCTGCCCTCAGTTTGGGGCTCTAGTTCTCAAGCTCCCTCCTCCCCCAAAGGACTCCATCCTTTACCTTCACAATCATACCCCGTCCTTACTCAGCAAGGCAGGACTGTGGCTGGTCTAGAACCCACGCCCTTCACCCAGGTCTCTCGTCCCAGTGTTTCCCAGGCCACATCAGCCACATCCTGTGAGCACTCGCTCTGTGCCAAGTTCTTGTTAACTTTTGCCTTCCTGATCTTGTCTCATCCTCCAAAAACCCACTTTACAGATAAGAAAGTGAGATACCAGGAGGCGAAGGGACCTGCCCAAGATCAGCCAGCTGGTGAGCGGCAGGGCTGAGACTGAGGTGAACCTAAATCCAAAGACTTAATGAATACGCCATGCCAGTTCCTGGCTGGCCCTGTACCATTTGCGGGAACGAGGAAGGGAGGGAGGGAGGGAGGTACAGGATTGGTGTCCTTGGAGTTACACGAAAGTTTGGTCCAGACGGGTCATCATCCTCGTGTGACAGAGACATTGAGGTCAAGGTAGGGGAAACAACTTCCCAAACACCACTTGCAATATCCAGGCCCACCCTCCCCTGACCTAGGTGGGTGCCACCTCCCCTGCAGACCCAACGGCCCCCTCACCTCTGGTCCTCCTCAGGAGTGTTGGCTGACAACAACGACATAACCATGGACTTGCCTGTCCCCTGGAGGCCCAGGACACCAACCACCAAGACATCAGTCTGATCCAACAGGTACTGCGGGAAGATGCAGGAATGAGACCCTCAAAAATCTGTCGGTTGATGGAATGGGAGTGAGGAAGGGGCCCTAGAGACTTCCATGGCTCGCCCACCTACCTCTCAGATATAAAGAAAAACAGAAACACGTTTGTGCTCCAAATCCCCTCAACTGGGCAAAGGGCGGGGGAAGGGGGGTATATGGAATGTTCTGGGCACAAAGAACAGCATTTGTGAGAGCTCCAAAGCAGAAAAGAGCCTCGCTGGTCAAGAAGGTACTAGGAAGTCAGCGTGGCTGGAACACAGAGGAAAAGGGGCGCCTGACTCTGGGGAGAAGGGGAGAGGCATAGGAACAAAAGGATGGGTGGAAGAAGCCAGGACTGGGTAACTGAGGGCCACTGGATCAGACTCCTGGGAGGCTCTGGGCTTCAGGCAGGCTGGGAAAACATGGGAAAGCATGAGAAAGGCAGCAGTAAGCAGGAAGGGGAGCCCAGCCCGTCCTGGCTCTGTCTGTGGGATTTAAGAGTCCTACAGAATCCTGAGACCTTCACCTCTGGGCTGCCAGCTCTGCTGATTTTCACCACCAGGGGGCATAAGAGACACTCCTCAAGGAAAACAGTCATGTCCTCAACGTGGCTGCTGCACCTTAGAATCATCTGGAGAGCTCTAAAAAAACCCCCTCTAATCCTGGGCTGAACCCTAGACCCACTAAAGCAGAATATCGAGGGCTAGCCCAGTTCAATATGGTAGACACTGACCACATGTGGCTACTTAAATTTAAATTAATTAAAATTAAACAAAACTACAAATCAGTTCCTCAGTTATACGAGCCACGTTGGGGGATTTGTGGGTAAGCGCTCTATAGCAGGGCCTGGACAGCCGCTCTTTTTTTTTTTTTTAAAGCTCCCCAGTTGATATCAACATGAGAGTGGTGACAGATGGGGCCGGTATGTTGTTAGTAAATCCAAGCTGTTGGAGAAGGAGAGGGAGCATACCTGAGAGAATCTGAGTAATGTGACAAGCCTGGGAGGAAAAAACAGGATGGGGGGAAAGGAAGACTGGGACACTGGAAGTAGATATGATGGTCCAGGAGTGTGAGGAGTGGACTACAGTGAGGGCTGTTGGGATGGAGGCGGAACCTCCGGGGGCTAACATTCAAACCAGTTCACACTGGTACTGCATGGGTCTCGAGCAATCAGGAGGAGGACTGGAGCAGGTCCAGGAGGCTGCCCTGCTGCGTGCGAGAGGGGGCAGGAGATCCCAGGGCCTCTGCGGTGGTAATGGGTCCCTTTCTGCCAACCAGTATCAAAGTATTTCAGCATTTTAACAACCAGCACAGCTGAGCTAGTGTAAGCCACTGAAATTCGGCCCAGCTAGGTGAGAACTTTCTGATCCATTCTCTCACTGCTGCCATTGCCCGCAAGCTGTCTAGTCTGGTGTGTTGCCTGCCAAGAAGGTGGGGGGCGGGGAGGAGGTGAGGGTGTGGGACCCGGAGAAGGTCGAGCAGGGAGAGAGCCCTGACCCCCCAGTACCTCAATGGCACTGTCGCACCAATTCATCTGGTCATCCACCAACTTGATGCTGTGCTTCATGCGCTCTGGGGGCAGCAGTTTGGCCTGGCCCACGACAGCTGCAGACAAGGACGTGCTGAGGGTCTGTGCGAGGGGGTTCCGGCTCCCAACCAGATCCCGCCCGGCCCCAACTCACGGTCCATGGCTGCCGGCGCGGCAGTCCCCATGCCCCGGTTCTGGATCTGGTACACAGGCTGTGTGGGTCTCTGCCCCTCCTTCTCCCCCTTGGGTGGCGCAGGGGCTGCAGGGGGTGGTGGGGCAGTGCCCTCGGGGGTGGAGGCACTCGCTGTGGCCGCAGGCCCTTTCCCCTCCTCCCGTGGCTTCATGAGGACAATGGGCTTCTCAAGAGGGGCTGGGGCAGGCGGGGCGGCAGGGGCCGTTGGAGTCGGTGGCTGCTTTGACTACGGGCGTGAGAAGGTTCCGGTCAGTGGAGAGATCCTTGCCCTAACCGCTCCCAGCCTCCCCTTCCAAAGCGTCTTCCCCGCTCACCCGCTCTGCTGGAGGTTTTGAGAGGATGATGGGGGTTTTCTGCATGACCGCCGCGCTCGTCTCTTCGCTGCCTTCCTGTGGCGAGGGAGGGCAGTTACTCAGGAGGGGCTCCCCTAGCTCCCCGGACACCCCTCGAAGTGGCAAGTACCATTCTAAACGCCTTCAGACATAAGCTCCTCCAATCCTACCAACAGCCCTGTGACAGATACCTTTATCCCCATTTCTCAAATGAAGAAACTGAGATCCAGAGAGGTTAACTGGCTTGCCCAAGGCCACACAGCCAATTAAGCAGTGGAGCCAGGCCTTGAAGCCAGACAGCCGGGTTCCAGAACCACGCTGCCAGCCGCTCCCCTCAGCTGCCTTTGCTAGACAAGCCCAGGCAGAAGGCGCTGGGGCTCTGGAGCGAGAGACATCTGCATTCGAACTTGGCCTTGGCTTTTGTTGGTTGTGTGAACACGGATAAGGAACCACCCTTACTTAGGCCTGTTTGCTCATCTGGCGAATGGGGATAGGAATTCCTTCCTCACAGGACTGTTAAGAGGATGAAAGTAGACAGGACTCACAAACCGTGTGCATAACACTGGGCACGTGGCAGGTGCGCAATATCTAGAGCTGCTATCCTGACAGCCCTGCCGTCCCAGCCTCCGCTGCCCAGCCCCACCCAGGCTAGCCAAGTCAGCGGACTGATTCCCATGCCTTACCCTCTTCACGCCTCTTCTGTCTCACCCCCATCTGCCTAAGAAAGGGGAGAGACCTGAGTTTGAATCCTGTTCCTTCTGTGGTACCCTGAGTAACCCTGGGAGAGTCTTGACCCTTCACTAGGTCTGTTTCTTCACCCACATATTGAGGATACTTATTTAAATCCTGTCACTCACTGGCCTATGACGAAGGACAAACCAAAGGATATGAACGTGCTTTGCAAAGAACAGGTGAGGGTGAAGAGATGATGATGGGTAGGAGATACAGTCAGGAGGCACCATGTACAGCACTGGCGCCCGACGGGCATGGGGGGGTGACCAGGATGAGACCTGATGGGCCGTCACTAGTAGCGGGAGGAAGAGAATTGGCAGGAAGACGCTGAGGTCACCAGGAGACATGGAGGATGTGAGGAGTCCACTGGCCAGTTAGGAGGCTGCCAGGGCTCAGCAGCAAAGTCAGAGTCAAAGACAAGAGATCTGGGAGTTGCTTGTTCAGGGACTGAAGCTGAAGGTGCAGGAAGATGGTAACATTCTCCAGAAAGATGTGTGTGGAAGGAGGAGAGACCGTGTGTTGTCACTTATGCTGTGACCCAAGGGAAGGAGTAAGAGCCAAACTCACTGTGAATCAATTTCCTTCATGTTTTTTGCAGTTTTATGGCTCAGAAACTGTCCCAACCATTATCTTCTTCCACTACCCGCCCCCGCCCCCCCGCAAATAAACAGCCCTTAGAGGCGGGCAGGGCCCTGGAGAAAGAACCCGGGGGGCAGGCTCTGGCAGTGAGTCACCTACACACATGAGAGGAGGAAGGCAGGACTGGGCCCACAATGAAGCTCCCGATTCCCGGTCCAGGACACTCTACAGCAGACACACTGGTGCTGCGCCTGAGCCTCACGTGGATTCGGGTTCAAGTCCTGGCCCCAAAGCTTATTGACTTGTGACTTTGGGTAAGTCCCTTCCCCTCTAAGACTCATTTCCTCATTAGTGAGAACTGGGTCTATCATAGGCTCTACTTCATGGGACAGCTGCAGGAGCTCAGGAAGACCCAAAGGACGGAGAGCACTCTGCAGAGCACCAGCACACTGCACGCTGCTCGGTAAACAAAAGAGGCTATTATTCCACAACCCTGGGAAACAGGAGCTTCTGGCGCCTCTCAGCTCAAACCCCAATGCCAACTCCAGTCAGTGAAATCCAAAGTCCTTTCCAAGGCCTATCAGGTCCCACATGATCTGGCCCCCGTTTCCTCTCTGATCTCATCTTCTATCACTTCCCCTTCTTCATCCACTGCAGCCACACTGGCCTCCTGGCTACTCCTTGAACACACCAGATAAAGACCTCAGGGCCTTCGCATTTGCTGTTCTTTCTGTTTTGAATGCTCTTCACTCAGATTCTGTCAGGACTTGTCCCCTTGCCTCCTTCAGGTCTCTGCTCAAAAGTCAGCTCTTCAGAGAAGCCTTCCTGACTGCTTCATCTAAGACAGCCCCTTTATCACTCTGAGGGCAGTCCGTTTTGTCCACAGATATATCCCCAGCATCTAGATGAGGGCCCGGTGCCTAGCAGGTGCTCAATAAACATTGGTGGAATGAGTAGACACATGAATGCTGCCCTTGGGCCCAGACACTCACCCGTCTCTCTCTGTCCCAAGGTGCAGTGTAGTCCCTCTCCCGACCGCCAGGCCCGGAGAGATTCTGGGGGCCGCCAGGGCCTGGCTCCTTCCACCGCCGCCGCCTGTCTATCCCATAGAGCCCAGGCTGACTGTGCCCAGACTCAGACATGGTCACCTATGGGTAGAAAGAGATTGATTCCAGGATGAAGAAAGTCTCTCCCCACTCTATCTGGCTTACCCTGGACTATAAGAAGGGACTTCCTTTCAAGAGAGCTCTGTGGCTGTGGCAGTAACTGCCAGCAGGATCTCAATAGCCATTCTTCACTTCTTCCAAAGAAATAAAACCCTCAGTTCTGAGCTGGATACATGGCTATCCAGAATACACTCCTCAGCCTAGTCTGCAGTTAGCTGTGGCCATATGACTAAGCTCTTTCTGGCCAACGGTATGACACCAGAAGTGTGTTTTGGCAGCGTTCAAAAACTTTTCTTCACAGACACTGGCACCTGCCTTTTGTCCCTTCCTCCTACTAGCTGAAAGGAATGCGGGTGTGGAGGCTGGAGCTTAAGCAGCCATCGAGGTCTGTGAGGCAGCTTAACGGAAGGAAGGCATAAGAGACAAAACACAAGGTTCGGGGACTCCCTATTAACCTTAAATTGCCTATCTCTGGATGCAGTGACAAACAAATCCCCTTCTATCTCTTGTAGCCAAGACTATTCCCAACTGTTAATCATTTTGCTCAACATAAATACTAACACATGGGGGAAAGTCACATAAAAATGGGACATACTCTTTCCCAAAGTGCAGCAAAGCATTTCCATACAAATCTGTAACATGACCCCCAGTCCGACAACTACCCTTTTGATTACCCAATACTGGCACATGTGGGGGTCGGGCACGTGTATTCAAGGACCTATTTTCACCGGGTGTCCCTCTACTTTCAGTGTGTTCACCTTCCATAACTGATGGTCTGCCATCCCTCACACTCCAAGGTCTCACCAGGGACATTATATGTCCCTCACCAGGGTCATTATATGTCTCACATCTAAGACATTATAAAATGTATGGTTGCCTATATAACCCACTCTCTATCATTTAACTAGCTGCTCCTGGGCCCCTAGGGAGTTTCCCCAGCTGTTTACACTTCATTCCAGGGAAGTCTCTTGAGTATGTCTGTTTGCAGGACTCCGAGGCCAACTGCTATAGCTCACGGGTCCATATCTGGTCTGCCTTCTGTTTTTGGAAATAAAGTTTTATTGGAATACAGCCACATCCATCAATTTACAAGTTGTCTATGGCTGCCTTCTTGATTCAATGGCAGAGGTGAGTAGCTGAGACAGAGATACTATGGGCTGCAGAGTCTAAAGAAATTATTCTCTGGACCTTTACAGAAAGTTTGCTGACCTTTGCTTAGCTCTGAAATGCCTTCAAATCATTCTATGAATCCCTCCACCTCCCACCCCAGTACAGTGACATTAAGAGGTCCTTGTGTAAGACTCTTTCCCCAGAACGGAAGCATCTGTTTACAGGATGCAGGAGTAATTTTGCTAGCCAGGTAGGGGCTTGTCTAGCTCCTCTGCCACTGCTCTACGTGACCTCTCCCCTAGCCACAAACTAGGTGGAAGACCGCCTTCTGAGACAAAGGAGGGCAAGGCCAGTTTACAGATGCTTATGCAAACTGATTCAGCACTTAAATGACTGTTTACAGTCTCCGGAAGGACAGTCTCCTCAGAAATTGAGACTCTTCCCCCCCTTGCAATTAAGGTTCTATTTACACTTTATCCTGGAGGCCTCCCCTGAACTTAATTGTCTGTTTTCTTGCCTCAATAGGGATTCTGCTCCAACACCGAAGTGTCTGTTTACATAACCCATGAGGACCTTCTTCCCATGCATGTTATTCTGGGAACTTCCACAGTATCTGAGTTTACTCTACAGCCCCCATGGCAAGCTCCCCAGAATTTAAGAGTTCACCTACAAGCATTTTGGGGACTCTCAATATTGTTTCCAGGCTCCTCTGGGGATTCCCCCCCCCCCCGACAAAAGTATAAAACCAGTCTATTTGTGTTTATTTACAGGGACTCTTAAGGTGACCTCCCAGAACTACAAATTACAAATTCCCCTATTACAAATTATTTGGGGGGCTTCCTCAGTACTTAAGCATCCCTTAACACGCTCCTTTTGGGGGACCACCCAGAATCTATTTGCAAGTTATTTGGGGAGACTCCCAATTCCTAACTCCGTATTTATGGTCTAATGAAGCACTCCCACCCCAGAACTTGAGTCTATTCACACTATTTTTCTACAAGACTCTCCAGCAATTACATGTATATGTACAGCCTCTTATATGGGGTCTCCCCTGGAACTTGAGTCTGTGTTTTATTTAGGGGACTTCAGCATAATTAGGCACCTGTTTACAGGCCTCCCATAGGGAACGCCAGAACTTAAATTTCTATTTACACTGTATTTAGAGGAATTTGGAGGACCTCCCCACTGTTTAAAAATCCGTTTGCAGGCCCTCTACGAGTGTCCCCAGGGCTCTGCACGTTATTGGAGGGATTTCGCAGTACTTTACCGCCAGTTTACAGGCCCTCACTATAAATGGTCTCCCAGAACTGAAAAATTTCCTATATACACATTATCTGTCTCCTGCCCACCCCACTCCCGCCAACGCGCTTTTTAACGGGTTGCTTTGACTCCGAACTCAGTTACGCACAACCGCCAGGAGTCCGAGCGACCAGTTAGCGCTCAAGGAGGAGCTGGGCCCCGAAACACGCCCCGTGTCCCGCCCCCCGCCGAGGCGCCAGCCTCGCGCAGGTACGCGGGCCCCTTACCTAAGGCGGCTGCTGATTGGTTCCTGGGGCTTAAGGGGGCGCGCGCTCTCCGAGATGGGGCTAGGGTGGGGAAGGGGAGGTTCCACCGCAAGCCACCGGCCTGAAAATGGAGTCTGGGGACCCGGGAGCGTGGCGGGAGAGAACGGGTACCGGTCAACCCAGAACCGGTGGGGGCATCCCGGAAGCGGCACCGAAGGAAGGCCGGTCCGAGGGAGGAAGAAGTCGAGAAGATCTCGCGGGGCCGAACCGAGATCAGGTCTCGCGGGCTGCCGGCCCTGCGCATGCGCCGCAGGCTGGGCGCGCGAGAATCGAGCGTGAGCGCCGGGCTGAGCATGCGTTGATGTAGGTGGTTGGCTTCAGCAAGCCGGCGGGTTGCAGAGGGCAGCTGGGCGTGCGCGGCGACTCCGCTTCAGTGCGCGTGCGCATCGCAGGGGGCGTACGTGGGCTTGCAGAGAAGCTGGGGAAGTGGGGTGGGGCGGGGACGCCGGAGGCTTTGGGTTCGAGTACCGCTTCAGCTGTGGTGTTGGCAGGACGCGGTGGGGTGGGACGGCAGGAAAGAATTTAAGTGTCCCGGGCTGAGTGAGTGCTGAGTGAGTGCTGAGAACACAGGCATGAATCAGAACTGGCGTAGGCCCTGGAAGGGATCCCGGTCTGTGGAGGGAAACGGCTAGGGAATCAAATCACTTAGGAAAGGGTGCGGGTACGATTGGACCTTGAAGGGCAGGCAAGGACACTCCAGGCGAGGGAACCCTGGGAGAAAGGTCCAGACTGGCTTGGACTCATGGAGTTCCACTGGGGTGGGAGGTGAAGCAGCAGACATGGGCAGGTCAGATCCTGAAGAGATGTGAGACATGGACTGGTGGGAAGAAGAGCACGAATAAACCCTTCGGGGGCTGCGGTGGAGGAGGGATACAGTGCTAAGAGTCGACGATTCAAACACCTGCGGTGGGAACCCTGTGCGCGCCCAAGAGGAATAGCAGGCGGAGAGTGAGGCCCGTGGAGGCCGCATGCGTAGTTAGCCCAAAGGGCTCCGCGACTTAGCTGAAGCCGGTGGTTACCAATGGGAACGATAGATGCTTCAAGAGAAGAGAGAAGGGTGTATATACATATACATATATGCATAGATATGTAGGTGAGTGGGGAATCTACCATTTTTCATTTAAAATTATATTTGGGTACCTCCCCGGAGGTCCAGTGATTAAGACTCTGGGCTTCCATTGCTTGGGGACACAGGTGGTCCCTGGTCGGGGAACTAAGCTCCCACATGCCGGTGGCGCGGCCAAACAACAACAAAATTATATTTGGACAGGGAATACATGTACATTCTGACAAAAGTCGAGCAGTCCATGGGGTAGACAAGAAAAGTCCATCTCCTCTCTGGTTCCCATATGCCATTCCTAGAGCACCGCTTCTCAGTTTCCTTCTGGAGCTACTGTTACAGCAAAGCATTGGGGTTGAGAGCTTGAGCCTGGCCAAGTTCCTTAACCTCTCTGCGTCTGTGTCCTGTTTCTACAATGGAGATGAGGGCACTGAATGATGATACTGGCAGAGTTAAATGGGTGACAGTGCCTAGAATAGTGCCTGGTGCATAGTAACACTGTGTGTTGTCATTATTTTGTGGTTTACGCTGACAGTGATAGTGACTGAGTCTGAACTGCCCCCCTCCCGTCCAGGCCTCATCCCTGCTGCCGTTTTCTCAGCACAGGTGGCAGGTGGAACCATTTCTCCAGGCTGTCACAGGCTGGGTGAAAACAACCATCACATAGACTGAGTTGAGAGTCCTGTTGTTTATGGATTCTCCAGAAGATTGTGGGTGTCTGGCAGAGATACACATGACAGGCCATCTTTGTGTTATGTCTGACATTATCCCCTTTAGCATCTTCATCTGTTAGGTCGAAGCTGTTTTTCTTACCTGAATTTCTCAACCCCAGAGCAGCCTCATAAATGCCAGTTTCACCTCTGGGCAACCCTCAGAGGTGGAGATTTGACTTAAGGGAAAAGAAGGGGCTTGGCATTGGACCATGGGCCCACTGTATACCGGGTTCTGCTTTATATACATCACTGTAACCTTCTCCCCTCCTCATTTAACAGATGCAGAAAATGAGTCTGAGAGAGAAGAAGGGACTTACTGAAGTACCCAGGGCCAGGAGGCATCAGGGCCTGGATTAAAACCCAACCCTGTCTCGCTCTAGGGCGAGCCCACATTTTTTCCTGGCATTGGGCAGCCTGCCTAGCGGTGAGTCAGTGGTGCAATCAGGCACCCAGAAAGCTGCCTTTTATATAAGTGGGATGGTGTGCTGTTGTGTGGATGTATCATACTTAACCATTACCCTATTGATAAACATTTAGGTTGTTTCTGAACTTCTGCTCTTACAAACATTTGCCACAATGAATATCCTGTACGTCTGACTGCATGTAGATGATATTATTATCAATAGAATATCTTGTTTGAAGTAGAATTGCTGGGTCAAAGCATACATGCACCGGGAATTTTAAGAGCCCTTTGCCAAACGATCTATTCATTTCTCAAGTCACTTCTCTGTTCATTTCATTCATTCGTTTGTACCTATTGAACGAATTATGGAAATCTAGTCATCTGCCAGGACAGCACCTGCCCTCCAGGAATGGATCTTCTAGTAGGGGCAGCTGATGTCAGGTAAAAGATGCTTGGAAAAATCAGGGTAAGGGAATTGGGAGTGACAGAGGTCACAGAGAGTGACAGGTGGTCAGGGAAGGCTGCTCTGAGGTGACATTTGAGCGGAAGCCTGAAAGATGGTAAGGGAATGAACCATAGGAAGATGCTGAAAAACAGTAAGTGGAAAGACCTCAAAGTGAGAATGGACCTGGGTGTTCAAGGATTATCAAGATGACCAGGGTGACCAGAGCAGAGTGGAAAAGGGGTAGAATTATTTAGGGGTATAGCTGTAGAGAGGTCCAGGTTACATGGGGTCTTGTGGGCCATGGTAAGAGCTTTTGAATTTACTTCCAAGTGTAACAGGAAGCCTTTGGAGGGCCGTGAGCAAGGACCAGCATGCTGTGAGGTATGTTTTATAAAGATTTCTCTAGTGTTGTTCTCAAAAAGTAGTAACAGTGGTTCCCTGTGGGGGTGAAGGTTATAGGTAGATGTGGAGGAAAACATCTTAAGACTTTCATGTTTTTGAACTATGTGACTCTTATCTATGCACAAAAAAGTTAAAGCAGCGCTGGCCGCCATGAGGAGAATGGGCTGTAGCTGGGCAGCAGTGGAAGCAGGAGATGAGGAAGCTGCTGTCTCTTCCCTGGGCAAGAGATGATGATGACTCAGGAAGAGGGTTATGTGAGAGGAAGCATGAATCAGGAATGACTTAAAAGTTATCCTGAAGGTTTGGGCCTGACCCACTGGGTGAAGAGTGATGCTTTTTACCAAGATGGGGAGGAGTAGACTTGACGGGAAATCGACAAGCTTTGAACTGCTTAACTTTGAGATGCACATTGGACATCTTAAGTGGTCCAAGTAAGTGGTCGCACTAGGGCAAAGCCAGGGTTTGTAGATAAAGAATTTTTACTGACTTTTCATTATGAAATTTTAAAAACACGCACAAAAGTTTTCTGGTATAAAGAACTCCCACATACCCACCACCCAGTGTGGAGAGTCATCACATTTTACTTATTTTATTTCTTCTATTTTCTTCTCCCACATATAAGCACACTTTTTCCTGGAGTTTCTGTATTATTTTTTAAGCTTTTAAGCAAACCTCAGATGTTCTGTCATTTTATCAATAACTATACAGGTGTGCTAAATTTTGGAGCTGTTAATATATAGATGACATTTAAAGCCCCGGAGTTTGCTGAAACCATCCAGCCTGAGGGGAGTAGGTTGAGCAGAGACTAGGCCCTGGGCCTCCCACATTTAGGAATCAGGGAAAGGACCAGCATCCTACAGATGGAGCAGGAACATCAGGAGAGGTGATCAACTGGGGCCGAGAAAACAAAGAGTTCCAAAAAGATGGTGATCGACTAGGGAGCGGGGATACAGAGCAGTAGCTGGAGGTGGACGTGGGGTCCACCGTGAAGAAAACATGGCTGTCTTATCCCCCAGTCTTGTTGCAGGAGAATGGGGTGCAAGAGGATGGTCATGTCCCAGACGAGTCCCAGGGACGGGCCACCAAGTGAGGGTCCTTGGTTTCACTCAGGAAAATTCAAGAGCGAGCCATAGTAAAGTGAAAGTAAGTTTATTTAGAGAGATACACATTCCATAGGCAGAATGCAGACCATCTCGGAAGGCAAGAGCGGCACTGGGGTGCGGGCGTGGTTAGTTTTTATGGGCTGGATAATTTCATAGGCTCACAAGTGAGAAGATTATTCCAAATATTTTGGGGAGGAGGCGGGGATTTCCAGGAATTGGGCCACCACCCACTCTTTGGTCTTTTACCATCAGCCTCAGAACTGTTACGGTGCCTGTGGGTGTGTCACTTAGCATATGCTGATGTATTGCAACAAATGTATAATGAGGCTCAAGGTCTAGGGAAGTCAAATCTTCTGCCATCTTGGGCCTAGTAGGTTCTAAACAGTTTTAGTCGTATCCTCGAGGGGCTGTGTCATTCTTTTTTTGTTTGTTTTTTAAAAAATATTTATTTATTTATTTGGCTGCACTGGGTCTTTAGTTGTGGCATGCATGCAGGATCTAGTTCCCTGACCAGGGATCAAACCCAGGACCCCTGCACTGGGAGCACGGAGTCTTAACCACTGGACCACCAGGGAAGTCCTGTGTCATTCTTTTAAAGGTTGTGTCCTGCCCCCTTCCCTCCTGTCTCAGTCTCCCTATGTCATGGAAACTTCTCAATATCGTAATGTAGAACCTATAAGGAAAAGTTTACAGGTACTTACTTTTCTTTGTCTTTTTTGTTGTTGAGGTGTAACTTAAACGTGGCGAAGTGCAGAAAAGACACAGATTTTAAGAGTATTGGTCAATGAATTTTTACAAATATATATACTCGTGTAACCACTAACCAGGTCAAGGTAGAGAACATTTCCAACACCCCAGAAATTTCTCTTGGACCCTTTCCCTGTCAGCTCCCCCACTCCAGAAGCAGCCACTGATCTAATTCTGGTTACTCTACGTGAGTTGTGTCTGCTCTTGAACTTGATATAAATGAAATCTTACAGCAGGTCTTCTGTGTTGTCTTCCTTCTTTAGCTCTTTGGTCTGTGAGAGTCTTTGCTCTGTTGAATGTATCAGGAGTTTGTTCTATAAGAACTTACTTTTAAAGGATTTCCACATACAGGTTATTTTACAATATGTAAAATAAAGACTGAATTTGAATTCCGGATGTTTTGCAATTTGGTGAACACATAGTGGAGGATGTAAAGTGCTTAAAGATCCTGTGGGCCGTTTTTGAGATGGGAGGAATGACAGCATAAACTTTGTATGCTGCTGGGAGTGATAGGGAAACCATGCAACTCAAATTGGAACTTGAACCCACGTGCCAGGACTTGAACCTGGCCAAACCCAGACTGGGAATTGAACCCACGTCCTTTTATTTATTTTTTATATTTTTGAATTTTATTTTCTTTATTTTTTATACAGCAGGTTCTTATTAGTAATCTATTTAATACATATTAGTGTATATATGGCAATCCCAATCTCCCAATTCATCCCACCACCACCAACCCCGTTGGTGTCCATACGTTTGTTCTCTACATCTGTGTCTCTATTCCTGCCCTGCAAGCCGGTTCATCTGTACCATTTTTCTAGTTTCCACATATATGCGTTAATATACAATATTTGTTTTTCTTTTTCTAACTTACTTCACTCTGTGTAACAGTCTCTAGGTCCATGCACATCTCTACAAATGACCCAATTTTGTTCCTTTTTATGGCTGAGTAATATTCCATTGTATATATGTACCACATCTTCTTTATCCATTCATCTGTCAGTGGGCATTTAGGTTGCTTCCATGTCCTGGCTATTGTAAATAATGTTGCAGTGAACATTGGGGTGCATGTGTCTTTTTGAATTATGGTTTTCTCTGGGTATATGCCCAGTAGTGGGATTGCTGGGTCATATGGTAATTCTATTTTTAGTTTTTTAAGGAACCTCCATACTGTTCTCCATAGTGGCTGTATCAATTTACATTCCCACCAACAGTGCAAGAGGGTTCCCTTTTCTCCACACCCTCTCCAACATTTGTTTGTAGATTTTCTGATGATGCCCATTCTAACTGGTGTGACACCTCATTGTAGTTTTGATTGGCATTTCTCTAATAATTAGTGACGTTGAGCAGCTTTTCATGTGCTTCTTGGCCATCTGTATGTCTTCTTTGGAGAAATGTCTATTTAGGTCTTCTGCCCATTTTTGGATTGGGTTGTTTGTTTTTTTAATGTTGAGCTGCATGAGCTGTTGATTTGTCTGTTGATTTGTTTGAAAATATTTTCTCCATTCTGAGGGTTCTCTTTTCATCTTGATTGTAGTTTCCTTTGCTTTGCAAAAGCTTTTAAGTTTCATTAGGTCCCATTTGTTTACTTTTGTTTTTATTTCCATTACTCTAGGAGGTGGATCAAAAAAGATATTGCTGTGATTTATGTAAAAAAGTGTTCTTCCTATGTTTTCCTTTAAGAGTTTTATAGTGTCCAGTCTTACATTTAGGTCTCTAATGCATTTTGAGTTTATTTTTGTGTATGGTGTTAGGGAGTATTCTATTTCATTCTTTTACATGTAGCTGTCCAGTTTTCCCAGCACCACTTATTGAAGAGACTGTCTTTTCTCCATTGTGTATCCTTGCCTCCTTTGTCATAGATTAATTGACCATGGGTGCGTGAATTTATCTCTGGGCTTTCTATCCTGTCCCATTGATCTATATTTCTGTTTTTGTGCCAGTACCATATTGTCTTGATTCCTGTAGCTTTGTAATATAGTCTGAAGTCCGGGAGCCTGATTCCTCCAGCTCGGTTTTTTTCCCTCAGGACTGCTTTGGCTATTTGGGGTCTTTTGTGTCTCCATACAAATTTTAAGATTTTTTGTTCTAGTTCTGTAAAAAATGCCTCTGGTAATTTGATAGGGATTGCATTAAATCTGTAGATTGCTTTGGGTAGTATAGTCATTTTCACAATATTGATTCTTCCAATCCAAGAACATGGTATATCTCTCCCTTTGTTTGTATCATCTTTGATTTCTTTCATCAGTGTCTTATAGTTTTCTGAGTACAGGTCTTTCACCTCCTTAGGTAGGTTTATTCCTAGGTATTTTATTCTTTTTATTGCAAGGGTGAATGGGATTGTTTCCTTAATTTCTCTTTCTGATCTTTTGTTGTTAGTGTATAGGAATGCAAGAGATTTCTGTGCGTTAATTTTGTATCCTGCAACTTTACCAAATTCATTGATTAGCTCTAGTAGTTTTCTGGTGGCATATTTAGGATTCTCTATGTATAGTATCATGTCATCTGCAAACAGTGACAGTTTTACTTCTTGTTTTCCAATTTGTATTCCTTTTATTTCTTTTTCTTCTCTGATTGCCACGGCTAGGACTTCCAAAACTATGTTGAATAATAGTGGCAAGAGTGGACATCCTTGTCTTGTGCCTGATCTTAGAGGAAATGCTTTCAGTTTTTCACCATTGAGAATGTTTGCTGTGGGTTTGTCATATATGGCCTTTATTATGTTGAGGTAGGTTCCCTCTGTGCCCACTTTCTGGAGAGTTTTTATCATAAATGGGTGATGAATTTTGTGTAAAGCTTTTTCTGCATCTATTGAGATGATTATATGGTTTTTATTCTTCAATTTGTTAATATGGTGTATCGCATTGATTGATTTGTGTATATTTAAGAATCCTTGCATCCCTGGGATAAATCCCACTTGGTCATGGTGTATAATCCTTTTAATGTGTTGTTGGATTCTGTTTGCTACTATTTTGTTGAGGATTTTTGCATCTATATTCATCAGTGATATTGGTCTGTAATTTAATTTTTTTGTAGTATCTTTGTCTGGTTTTGGTAACAGGGTGATGGTGGCCTCATGGTATGAATTTGGGAGTGTTCCTTCCTCTGCAATTTTTTGGAAGAGTTTGAGAAGGATGGGTGTTAGCTCTTCTCTAAATGTTTGATGGAATTCACCTGTGAAGCCATGTGGTCTTGGACTTTTTGTTTGTTGGAAGATTTTTAATCACAGTTTCAATTTCATTACTTGTGATTGGTCTATTCATATTTTTTAGTTCTTCCTGGTTCAGTCTTGGAAGGTTATACCTTTCTAAGAATTTGTCCATTTCTTCCAGGTTGTCCATTTTTTTGGCATAGAGTTGCTTGTAGTAGTCTCTTATGATGCTTTGTATTTCTGCGGTGTCTGTTGTAACTTCTCCTTTTTCATTTCTCATTTTATTGATTTGAGCCCTCTCCCTCTTTTTCTTGATGCGTCTGGCTAAAGGTTTATCAGTTTTGTTTATCTTCTCAAAGAACCAGCTTTTAGTTTTATTGATCTTTGCTATTATTTTCTTTGTTTCTATTTTTCATTTATTTGTGCTCTGATCTTTATGATATCTTTCCTTCTACTAACTTTGGGTTTTGCTTGTTCTTCTTTCTCTAGTTCCTTTAGGTGTAAGGTTAGATTGTTTATTTGAGATTTTTCTTGTTTCTTGAGGTAGGCTTGTATTGCTATAAACTTCCCTCTTAGAAATGCTTTTGCTGCATCCCATAGGTTTTGGATCGTCATGTTTTCATTGTAATTTGTCTCTAGGTATTTTTTGATTTCCTCTTTGATTTCTTCAGTGATATCTTGGTTATTTAGTAACGTATTGTTTAGCCTCCATGTGTTTATGTTTTTAATGTTTTTTTCCCTGTAATTGATTTCTAATCTCATAGTGTTGTGGTCGGAAAAGATGCTTGATATGATTTCAATTTTCTTAAATTTACCGAGGCTTTATTTGCTACCCAAGATGTGATCTATCCTGGAGAATGTTCCATATGCACTTGCGAAGAAAGTGTAATCTGCTGTTTTTGGATGGAATGTCCTATAAATATCAATTAAATCTATCTGGTCTATTGTGTCATTTACAGCCTGTGTTTCCTTATTAATTTTCTGTCTGGATGATCTGTCCATTGGTGTAAGTGAGATATTAAAGTCCCCCACTATTATTGTGTTACTGTCAATTTCCTCGTTTATAGCTGTTAGCAGTTGCCTTATGTATTGAGTGCTCCTATGTTGGGTGCATATATATTTATAATTGTCATATCTTCTTCTTGGATTGACCCCTTGATCATTATTTAGTGTCCTTCCTTGTCTCTGGTAACATCATTTATTTTAAAGTCTATTTTATCTGATATGAGTATTGCTACTGCAGCTTTCTTTTGATTTCCATTTGTATGGAATATCTTTTTCCATCACCTCACTTTTAGTCTGTATGTGTCCCTAGGCGGGTCTTCAGAGTGGGTCTCTTGTAGACAGCATATATATGGGTCTTGTTTTTGTTTTTTGGGTTTTTTTGTGTTTTTTTTTGCAGTACGCGGGCCTCTCACTGTTGTGGCCTCTCCCATTGCGGAGCACAGGCTCCAGATGCGCAGGCTCAGTGGCCATGGCTCACGGGCCTAGCCGCTCCGCGGCATGTTGGATCTTCCCGGACCAGGGCACGAACCCGTGTCCCCTGCATGACTCTCAACCACTGCGCCACCAGGGAAGCCCCAGGTCTTGTTTTTGTATACATTCAGTGAGCCTGTGTCTTTTGGTTGGAGCATTTAATCCATTGATGTTTAAGGTAATTATTGATATGTATGTTCCTGTTACCGTTTTCTTAATTGTTATGGGTTTGTTTTTGTACATCCCTTTCTTCTCTTGTGTTTCCCACTTAGAGAAGTTCCTTTAGCGTTTGTTGTAGAGCTGGTTTGGTGGTGCTGAATTCTCTTAGCTTTTGATTGTAAAGCTTTTGATTTCTCCATCAAATCTGAATGAGATCCTTGCTGGGTAGAGTGATCTTGGTTGTAAGTTCTTCCCTTTCATCACTTTAAATATATTGTGCCACTCCCTTCTGGCGAGTAGAGTTTCTGCTGGGAAATCAGATGTTAACCTTATGGGAGTTCCCTTCTATGTTATTTGTTGTTTTTCCTTTGCTGCTTTCAATAATTTTTCTTTGTCTTTAATTTTTGTCAGTTTGATTACTATGTGTCTTGGCGTATTTCTCATTGGGTTTATCCTGCCTGGGACTCTGCGCTTCCTGGACTTGGGTAGCTATTTCCTTTCCCATGTTAGGGAAGTTTTTGCCTATAATCTCTTCAAATATTTTCTCGGGTCCTTCCTCTCTCTCTTCTCCTTCTGGGACTGCTATAATGCGAATGTTGGTATGTTTAATGTTGTCCCAGAGGTCTCTTAGGCTGTCTTCATTTCTTTTCATTCTTTTTTCTTTATTCTGTTCTGTGGCAGGGAATTCCACCATTCTGTCTTCCAGGTCACTTATCCGTTCTTCTGCTTCAGTTATTCTGCTTTTGATGCCTTCTAGTGTATTTTTCACTTCAGTTATTTTATTGTTCATCTCTGTTTGTTTGTTCTTTCATTCTTCTAGGTCTTTGTTATACATTTCTTGCATCTTCTCGATCTTTGCCTCCATTCTTTTTCCCAGGTCCTGGATCATCTTCACTATCATTATTCTGAATTCTTTTTCTGGAAGGTTGCCTATCTCCACTTCATTTAGTTGTTTTTCTGGGGTTTTATCTTGTTCCTTCATCTGGTACAAAGTCCTCTGCCTTTTCATCTTGTCTGCCTTTCTGTGAATGTGGTTTTCCTTCCACAGGCTGCAGAATTGTAGTTCTTCTTGCTTCTGCTGTCTGCCCTCTGGTAGATGAGGCTCTCAAAGAGGCTTGTGAAAGCTTCTTGATGGGAGTGACTGGCGGTGGGTAGAGCTGGGTGTTGCTCTGGTGGGCCTAGCTCAGTAAAACTTTAATTGGCTTGTCTGATGATGGGTGGGAGTGGGTTCCCTCCCTGTTGGTTGTTTGGCCTGAGGTGACCCAGCACTGGAGCCTACCCAGCTCTTTGGTGGGGATAATGGCGGACTCTGGGAGGGCTCACGCCAAGGAGTACTTCTGAGAACTTCTGCTGCCAGTGTCCTTGTCCCCATGGTGAGCCACAGCCACCCCCCACCTCTGCAGGAGACCCTCCAACACCAGCAGGTAGGTTTGGTTCAGTCTCCTACAGGGTCACTGCTCCTTCCCCTGGATCCTGATGCACACACTACTTTGTGTGTGCCCTCCAAGAGTGGAGTCTCTGTTTCCCCCAGTCCTGTCAAAGTCCTGCAGTCAAATCCCACTAGGCTTCAAAGTCTGATTCTCTAGGAATTCCTCCTCCCGTTGCCGGACCCCCAGGTTGGGAAGTCTGACGTGGGGCTCAGAACCTTCACTCCAGTGAGTGTACTTCTGTGGTATAAGTGTTCTCCAGTTTGTGAGTCGCCCACCCAGCGGTTATGGGATTTGATTTTATTGTGATTGCGCCCCTCGTACCATCTCATTGCGGCTTCTCCTTTGTCTTTGGATGTGGGGTATCTTTTTTGGTGAGTTCCAGTGTCTTCCTGTCTATGATTGTTCAGCAGTTAGTTGTGATTCTGGTGCTCTCACAACAGGGAGTGAGCTCACATCCTTCTACTCCGCCATCTTCCCCATGGCCTTTTAATTGAGATCACACACCTGGTCTCAAGACTTAATGAAGCTCAGGTTCTTGATGTCTCCTTGCAGAAAGAATTCAGTGAGAGACAAAGTGATATGTAAGAAGTGGATATATTTAGAGAGAAACACACTCCACAGACAGAGTGTGGGCCATCTCAGAAGGCAAGAGGCCCTTAAATATGGGGTGGTTAATTTTTTTTTTTTTTTTTTTTTTTGCGGTACGTGGGCCTCTCACTGTTGTGGCCTCTCCCATTGTGGAGCACAGGCTCCAGACCCGCAGCCCCAGCGGCCATGGCTCACAGGCCCAGCCGCTCCGTGGCACGTGGGATCTTCCCGGACCGGGGCACGAACCCGTGTCCCCTGCATTGGCAGGCGGACTCCCAACCACTGCACCACCAGGGAAGCCCCGGGGTGGTTAATTTTTATGGACTGGGTAATTTCATAGGCTAATGAGTGGAAGGATTATCCCATCTATTTCAGGGGAATGGGCGTGGATTTCCAGGGACTGCACCACAGCCCACTTTTTGACCTTTTATGCTTGACCTCAGAACTGTCATGGCGCTGGTGGGTGTGTCATTTAACTAATGTATTACAATGAGCATGTAATGAGGCTCAAGTTCCACTGGAAGTTGAATCTTCCGCCATCTTGGACTTAGCTGGTTCTAACCAGTTTTTGTCATGTCCTGTGTCTGTGTCATTCTTTTGAAGGTTGTGCCCTGCCCCTTCCCTCCTGTTTCAATAGCAGGGAAAATGGATGAGGCAGGAGACTTAGGACCCAGGCCCTCAAGGAGGCGAGAGAGGGTGCAGCCTGGTTACAAGTGGAGACAGGGCTTGGACTTGAAGACGGGCCAGCTCATGCTGGTAGAAGAAAGGAAAGTGTTACCATTTGACATTGCCTCCAAATTGTAAGAAGCACTCTCCTAGTTTTTATATGTTAGCAGTAATCCCACACAGCAGAAAAGCTCAAAACAGGTCTTTGGACTGCAGTCTGGTGTTGATGTAGATGATACAGCTTCCTTTACCAACCATCGTAAAGAACTGGACAAATACTGGCGATGTTTGTTCTACATGGATGGGGCAAAAGGGCCAGGAGAGTGGCGGGCAATTACGACAGAAAATCTTTGGGAGGGAAGAGCCCAGTGGCTGGAGCAGCTGTGATACTGTGATTTATAATAAATATGTATTTGGTCTTTGTCCCCTGAGTCTGGAACAGAGCTCCTAAAACCTTTCAATGGAGTAATAAGGGTGTCTTTTGTTATGTTAATGAGGTGGCTTTGGAAAGCACCTAGGTAACCTAAGGATAGGGGCTGGGTGCCAAGGGACCCAACTGGATGATTAGAGGGTCAGAACTTCCAGGTCTCCAGGGAGGGGAGAGGGGTTGGAGGTTGAATTAGTCATGGAAGTTCAATGATTTAATCAGTCATGACTGTGTAATGAAGCTTCCATAGAAAACCTCAAAGGACAGGGTTTGGAGAGCTTCCAGGTTGGTGAACACATGGAGATTTGGGGAGAGTGGTGCCCAGAGAGGTCATGGAAGCTCCCTGCCCCTTCCCCATACCTTGCCCTATGCATCTCTTCCATGTGGCTGTTCCTGAGTTATATCCTTTTATTGTAAGAAACCAGTAATCTAGTAAATCAAGCGTGTCTCTGAGTTCTGTGAGCCACTCATCGAACCCAAGGAAGGGGGTTGTTGGATCTGTAGCCAGTTGGTCAGAAGCACGGGTGACAACCTGGACTTGAAATTGGCATCTGAAGGGGTGAGGGTAGGGGGCAGTCTTGTAGGACCGAACCCTTAACCTGTGGAATCTGACGCTGTCTCCAGGTAGACAATGTCAGGATTGAGTCGACTGTGGTGTCTGAGAATTGCTTGGTATGGGGGAAAAAAACCCTCACACACTGGAATTGGGTGCAGAATCATTAGCAGCCATGACAGGGAGGGGATGGGGAGGCTGGAGGCAGGGGCAGGGGGGCGCAGAGCCTGAAGACCCCCCCCAGGTGAGGCCTGTGCGCGTAGTAACACCATTCTGTAGTAAAAACGAATGTGCACCTGGCTGGTACCAAGAAGCAGGTACACACCAGGGTGTGCAGCAGGGTTCCTTTCAGAGTTCAAAATTGGGCAAAAGGAATCAAGATGGGAGGGGCGTGAGAGTTTTTAGGGGCCCAGAAACTTCAAGCTTGAGCTGAGTGGTAGTTGCTCAGGTAAATGCTTTTGTAAAAAATCTATTGAGGCCACATTTAAAATTTGTGTTGTTTATGTAAAATAAATCTCAATGAAAGAAAAAAATGAGTGGGCACTTCCTTGGCAGTCCAGTGGTTAAGACTCTGCGCTTCCATTGCAGGGGGTGTGGGTTCAATCCCTGGTCAGGGAGCTAAGATCCTGCAAGAAGAGAAAAAATGAGCTAGGACTAGGAGCCAGACTTTGAGAGAAGGGCAGGTGGGAACCATGGAAAGGTTTTGAGCAGAGGAAGGGCCAGGTAATGTCTGGGGCATGGTTGGGGTGGGGGGTGGGGTGACCCCAGCTCCTGACTGGCTCTCTAACCCTGGTAAGCCCTCCAGCCCTCTCTGGACCCACTTTCCCCACCCAGTCCTCTTGTGGGCATGGAGGCAAAACAGAAGTAGGAGGGGGAAGTTGCCAAAATCACCATGAGACTGAGCCCCTGGGGGCAGAGCCCTCTGACTTATGCCTGCAGCCCTGCCCCTGGTGCAGGGCCTTCAGGAAGTGCTGATTGTGTAAGGGGGAGAGCAGAGACTGCTGGAGGGAGAGGTCAGGACCTGAGCTCCACAGTGGAGAGTGGGGGCAGGGCGGCGGGGGCAGATCTGAGATAACTCAGAACAGGAGCGCTGTCACGTGTGCTCTTAGTTTCTTAGTCAAAAGCCCCTTATAACCAGTTCGTCCCTTGTCCCAGAAGAAACCAACATATGGTAGAGGGTGAGAAGCTTCCAGCCACCCCAGGTAGTAAGTGTGTTCATTCAGTGATATTCTCTGAGGCCTGGTATATATGCCAGGCCCTTGACATTGAAGACGCAACAGAGCAAAAATAAAAATAGGGTGTAGGGATCTCTGAGCGAATGAATGGGCTGGTTGGCTAAGTGCTGGGGCTCCAGAGCCCGGCCACCTGGGTCAAATCCCAGCTCCCCCATCTCTTTGCTGTGGCTTTGGGCAGGGTTCTTAATCTCTGTGCCTTAGTTTCCTCATCTGTAAAATTGGACCAGTAATACCACTTTGTCTCCTTTTGTAGAGATTTTGTGAGATCATTTATATAGAGGACTTAACGTGGGGCTTTGCCCAATAAATATTATTGTTGTAATAGAGACAGGTTTGTGGGGCTATGGGAGCTTCAGAGAGGGCTTCCTGGAGGAGGGGGCATCTAAGCGGGGGCCCAAAGGAGGCGTAGGAAGGAGTTTGCCCGCTGAAGGCAAGTACAACTAGGAAAGGGTGGTCCTGGAGGAATGAGTTTGGCAGGGTATCTGGCATCACTGAGGAGGGCTTACTGCAGGGGTAGGGTGTTGGAAATGTTCCTGTTTCCTCTTCCCCCCAGATGGGCTGGCGTCCAGAGGAAGGGCTGTCTGCGGCAGTGGGTGGTGCAAGCCCCAGTTTAGCTCTTGGGGCTGAGGGGGAGGCTGGCTGTGGACTTGCAGGGAAATCCAAAGATAGCTCAGCAGAGAAGGATGACTCGCAGCCTGGGCTTCCCCTCAAATCAAGGGAAGTGAGGATGAATCAGCCTCTCCAAGTGGAAGGAAGCGGCTGTGGGAAGTGAGACCTAGGTTTAAGGTCCAAGGCTGCTCTGTCTTTGACTCACCTCAAGCAGGGCAGAGAGGGAGGGCTCTGCAGTGGGATGAGCTGGGTGTGAATTCAGGCCCTCTAGGCCCTGCTCCTCTTGAAACCTCAGTTTCTGTATCTGTACAATGGGGTGGAGTGGGGCGGGCAGTGGTGGTGGTGACTTAACAAAACAGGAGCGCAGAGCTGGGCGTACAGGAGGACCTCTGTAAGTGCCAGCCCCCTTTCCTTTTTCTGTCTTAGTCCTAGCAGGTACGAAACCAGTACGTAGGATGGTTTGGAATTCCTGTTAGTCTCCTGATAGGTGAGTTTTCGTCTAGGTTCTGGTGGCATATGAGTAGAGAGGGTTAAAGGGCAGTAGAAAAAAGAAAAAGGGCCACCACGTATTCATTGTGTCTGAAAATCAGTAGCACTAATAAAAATGATTAAGTTCTCTCATGTGTTTGTTCTTACTAAATGCCTGACCCTCTGTGCCCTCCCAGTTTTAATCTTCACAGCTGACCCATGGGAAGGTGGCCCTATCTTACAGGTGAAGTGAAATGTTCAGAGGTGAAGCCACTTGCCCAAAGTCACACAGCCAGTGGATGGCAGAGCCAGGATTTGGACCCCGATCCAAATCTGAGGGAGGAGGGCTGGGGGCCTGGACTCCTGGGTCTGAGGAGGAGGGGCTGGGGGGCTGGGCTCCTGGGCCTGAATTTAGAGCCCTTGCTCTTCGCCGCAGATCTGGGCTGGGGCCAGGCGGGAGTTGAGGACTCTCCAGCCTACAGACCTGGGAGGATACTTCTTGGAGGCCTCTGTTTTATAGATGGGGAAACAGGTTCAGACAGGGCAAGGGCGTTCCACTGGCTGACCTGCCTGTTTGGAGTGTGGATATGTTTCGAAAGAAACACCAACTTCTTCTGACTTTGTTTAACATTTATTACGAAGTATAAGAGCAGAGACTGGTGAGCTTCACCCTTCCCCCCAGCTCCCACCTTCTCCCCCACCAGATAATTCTCTGCAGCTCTGGAGAGTTGGGGTCCTCCTCGATCTCCCGCCAGGGGGCTCTGCCTTCTGCCTCGGGCCTCGTTCCTTCATCTGTGCTGGTCGGCGGGTAACTGATGCAGCCCAGGATCTTGGACTCTGGGCCCCCACTCCCCTCCTCCTCCTCTGGGACTCAGGAGTCCCAGTCCCCAGGCACAGGGTATGTGGGACAGGGGTGACCATTTTCCCGTTTGGGGCCTCGGTGGGGATGGGCCACGGCCTCCCTCCTTCAGCCGGTGTCCCCGCCAGCAGCCATCAGGGAGTCAACCCACCCCAAGGTGTGGCCCCCCTTGGTCCCTACGCTTAACTGGCTTTATGCATGGGGCTGGGTTAGGAGTAGCAGAGAGAATGTCCTTGACCTCAATCCTGGGGAAAGTAGCCTGGTTCTTCCTGGCTGGGTCCTGGGGAGACAAACAGAGAGATGGATAGACAGGCAGGCCAGACACCAGAGGAAGAGACAGAGACAGAGACCAAGCAAAGAAAGAGGGAGCGGGTACTGAGAGTCTGTGAAGGGGGGATGGAACGTCTGTTTCCTTCGCTGCTGGTCCAGCCCCGAACTTGGAGTCCCTCCCTCCAGAGCCAGAGCCAGAGCGGAAGAGAAAGGGTGGCCTCACCTCCAGGCCACCCATCCCCCACCCCCTTAGCCACATGGAGTGCTGGCCACAGGCACCCTTCCTCCAGGATGTTCTCCTGCCCAAGTCCCAGCTCCCTTACCAGCTACGTGGCCTCCTGGCTTGGTTCTGGAAGCTGCCGTGGACCCAGGGCAGCGCTAAGCAGCTCGGTCAGGGTGTCTAGCCTCCCTGCCAGCGCATCAATCTGCTTCTCCAGGGCCTGGTGTGAGGTGATCAGACCCAGCTGCAGGTCACAGAGGATCATGTGCATCTGGGCAGAGAGAGGTCAGAGGGATCGGGGGCTGGAGGAGACTCTCTCCCTGCCCCGTGGAGTAAGGCAGTAGAACCAGCATTTACTAAGTCCTTACAGGCCTTGGAGGATTATCCTCAATAATATCAGTTACCTTATCAACCACCTGCCACCGCCCAGCAACTTGGCCCGGTGCTCTTTATAGTTTAAAATCCTCCTAAAAGTGTGGGCAGTGGGAATCCTGTTTCCATTTTTAAGAGCTGAGGAAACAGGCCTGGAGCAGTTAAATGACACGCCCAAGGCAGCACCTGGATCAGGGAGGCCCTAGAACGTAGTAGGTGCTCACTTAAATCTTTGTGTAATTGATGACTGCCTGACTTCACAATCCACAGAGCCCTTTCTCTGCCTTCTCAAACTAGGATTCACAGCTTCGTCCTTGAGAGTGTGTGAGCTTTCTATGAGAACTCTTTGACTTCCGTGTTTTGGACCTGGTGGATGATCTTGGAAATCATGACCTGCCAATTCCGGCAGATTTAGGCCACCACCGTGCAGTTTAGGGGCCGGCATCTGTGGCTGTGTTTACCATGGTATTGGGACCAAGGGCCACTGTTTGAATTGTCGTGGACTAATGAGAAAAAAGCAAAGGCTACCGGATAAGCAAGAGGTGCTGTGAGCCAAGCCAGGGGGCGTGATGTCACCTACCCGAGCACTTCAGAATCAAGGGGACCCAGCAGAAGGAGGGCAAGCTGAGTCACCCGTTGGCCAGGCAAGGCTGCCCAGCGCTCCTGGGCCCCCTCTTCACAATAGCAACACAGATTGAGTTTTCCCGAAACATTGTCACCTGTCTGTGTGTCAGTGCTGTTAATTCGCATTTTATTGCTTTGCCCTTTGTGTTTGAACTTGGTTTGAACTTGGTCAATTTGCTTTGGTTTTATTGTTGTATAAGAGTCACAGTTGAAAGGAATTTTATATCCGTCCACATGTAAGTAACTTGATAATGGAGATAATTTCACATCGAACACTGGAGTTCTTTGTACAAGTTATTTAAGTTTCAAAGGAAACTGCACCTTACATGAGAAACGCTATTGCATCATTCACTTATTCATTCATTCGTTCGTTCAGCCACAAACCTTTATTGAGTGCCTGTGTGTGCCAGCGTTCCCTATTCCAGGGCCAGATCTTACCAGCTGCCCCCAACCTCCCTCTTCTCCCAGACCCCCTCTCATGGGGTCCCAGTACCTTGGAGATGTCCACCATGGAGTTCACTTTTTCCCGGAGCTTTCTGTGTTTCAGCCGCACCTGGCGGAACCTGGGGGTAAAAAAAAAATAGGGGGGGTTAGAGTGGCCCTAGCTCAGAGGTGGGATGAGAGGGGGTGGCTGCACCCATGAGCCCGCCTCCCACATAGAGACCCGGGCATCCAGGCCCACAGACACTCCGAGACACGTAAACAAAACCATCACGCAGAGTCACTGTGAAGTCCAGGTGGGCATCTGTTCAGTGAGACCACACATGGGCATCCTGACCTGGGCACGCGTTCATGCTCGGTCACACACACACACGCGTGCGTGTGCACCCTGCAGAGAGGAAGAGACTTGGACATGGCGTGTGCACGCACAGAGGTCCTCACCTGTTGATGGCGGCCAGCAGCCTGCGCTGGTGCTTGCGGGCGGCTCCAGAGTCCTTCCTGCGTGTATGTTTGTAGAACATCCAGGACTCTTGCAGCACTCGGGCGGCCGACTCCCTCATCTGGGGGTGGGTTTCACAGTGTCAAGGGAGATAGTGCTCCTAGGGTTCTGGGAGGAGGGGCCCGGGGTCTGGATCCTGGGTCTGAGGGGGGAGGGGCCGGGGGCCTGGATCCTGGGTCTGAAGGGGGAGGGGCCGGGGGTCTGGATCCTGGGGCTGAAGGGGGAGGGGCCGGGGGTCTGGATCCTGGGGCTGAGTGGGAAGGGGCCGGGGGCCTGGATCCTGGGGCTGAAGGGGGAGGGGCCGGGGGCCTGGATCCTGGGGCTGAAGGGGGAGGGGCCGGGGGTCTGGATCCTGGGGCTGAAGGGGGAGGGGCCGGGGGTCTGGATCCTGGGGCTGAGGGGGGAGGGGCCGGGGGTCTGGATCCTGGGTCTGAGGGGGGAGGGGCCGGGGGCCTGGATCCTGGGGCTGAAGGGGGAGGGGCCGGGGGTCTGGATCCTGGGGCTGAGGGGGGAGGGGCCGGGGGTCTGGATCCTGGGGCTGAGGGGGGAGGGGCCGGGGGTCTGGATCCTGGGGCTGAGGGGGGAGGGGCCGGGGGTCTGGATCCTGGGGCTGAGGGGGGAGGGGCGGGGGGTCTGGATCCTGGGTCTGAGCGGGGAGGGGCCGGGGGTCTGGATCCTGGGTCTGAGCGGGGAGGGGCCGGGGGTCTGGATCCTGGGTCTGAGGGGGGAGGGGCCGGGGGTCTGGATCCTGGGGCTGAGGGGGGAGGGGCCGGGGGTCTGGATCCTGGGGCTGAGGAAGGGCTGTGCTCTGGGTGCCGCAGGCCCCCCTCACCTCTTTGGCATACTGAATATCCATCATGAAGTTGTGCACGTGCTTCTCTGCCTTATTAAACTCCAGCTTCCGGGCCACCACGGCCACCAGCAGGGCTGTGCAGCAGACCCCCTGTGGGCACAGCAGGCACTATGACACAAGGCCCATGGGGAGCTGAGTACCAGCCGCGTGCCACCAGCTCTCTCTCTCCTTGAGTCCTCCCAACAGCCACAGACAGCAGGCACCACCACCGCTAGTTGACAGACAAGCAAACCGGCCCAGAGAGAACCAGGGTCCCACAGCTCCCAGTGGTGGAGCTGGGATCATAAAATCATGCGTCCGAGTCCAACTCCTGGGTGTGGTATTTACACCATCACAATGTTCTCTCTCTTTTTAAAAAAAAAAAAAATTTATTTATTTTATTTTATTTTTGGCTGCATTGGGTCTTCGTCGCTGCACGCGGGCTTTCTCTAGTTGCGGCGAGCGGGGGCTACTCTTTGTCGCAGTGCACGGGCTTCTCATTGCAGTGGCTTCTCTTGTTGCAGAGCACGGGCTCTAGGTGCACGGGCTTCAGTAGTTGTGGCGTGTGGGCTCAGCAGTTGTGGCTCGCGGGCTCTAGAGCGCAGGCTCAGTAGTTGTGGCTCACGGGCTTAGCTGCTCTGCAGCATGTGGGATCTTCCCGGACCAGGGCTCGAACCCGTGTCCCCTGCATTGGCAGGCGGATTCTTAACCACTGCGCCACCAGGGAAGCCCATGTTCTCTTTTGTTAAGTGTGTGATTGGAGATTGGGGAGAAGGGCTGGTTTTGGGCAAGGAGCAGACCTCAGGCTCCTGTGGAACCCTTTCCTCCCCATGGTCCAGTGGGCCATCAGGTCAGCGAGGGCATCTCTCCCCCTCCTCCCCACCCCTACAGCCTCTGCCCAGCTCTGGCCACATCCTCTCCCTTCTGGACAGTCTCCAGCCTTTCCCTCACTCCACCTGACCCCAGGGAGATCTAACACCCAGTTATGACCCTGACACCCTCACCCTAATCTCCTTCTAGGCTCCCACTGCCCCAGACTTCTTAGCCCAGCTCTCAAGGCCTTCCAAGGTCCAGGCCGCTCTTCCTCCTCTGCCCAGCTTCCGTCCCAGGCAACTCAGCCCTCACCTGCCTGAGCACCTTGGTCTCACTCTTCTCCCTTCCTTCTCGAGGCCTCTGATCCTTCAAGGCCCCAGCAAATCCCAACTGCTCTGTAGCACCTGCTCCCTTTCCCTGGAGTTAGAATGAATCTCCTGAAGTCTTCCCCCACCCCATATGTTTCAACTCTTGACCCTCAGAATAATTACTAGCTGTAAACCTTGGCTCTGGGACTGCTTGGGTTTCAAGGCCAGCTTCAGAGCAAGTTATCTAATCTCTCAGTGTCTTGAGTTTCTTATCTGTAAAATGTGCACACCCTCACAGTATTACTCTGAGGATTCCATAAGTTGACACCTTTAGAGCAGAGACTGGCACAGAGTATGTGCCCAATAACAGTTAGCCATTATAATTTCATTGTACCTTGGAACCTCTCAGCTAGGAGTTGACACCTTTAGAGCAGAGACTGGCACAGAGTATGTGCCCAATAACAGTTAGCCATTATAATTTCATTGTACCTTGGAACCTCTCAGCTAGGAGTGGGCTGTGAGCTCGAGTGCAAATCGCCTTATCTCTCAGTTCCTCCTTTTGTCAAATGAGGGAGGAGGTCCCAGGCAGCCCTGAGGGTCCCTGACCGTTTGGGAGTGTGTCATTGGCTGAGTCTCTGCCCCTCTTTCCTAGTCACAAAGACTCACTGCTGGAGGGAAGGGGACTGCCACATTTCCCCCCATGCATCACCTGTGGACCCAGGACTGGGGGATTCACCATGTCCTCCCTGGGACAAATCAGGGCTGGGGCTGGAGGCTTGAATCCCTGCGGGTGAAGGGAGCCAGATCTCACAGGGAGGTGAAGGCCAAGGCATTGGGTGCTGAGTCTATGAGGGGAAGGGGGCAGATGTCTAGATTTAGGAGGAGGCCGACTCTGGGGAGGAGGCTGGAGTCTGGCGCTTGGGGATCCTCTGCCTCATCCTTGAGGGCACAAGAGCTGGGGTAGGGGCAGCCGGACGCCTGGAACCAGTTACAATAACAGCTTCCTCATCGCCACCCCCTGACCCGTTTATTGAGCATTTTCTGTATTTGAGACCCTTTATATGGTTTAATTCATTTCGTCTTCTCAGGAACCCCATGAGGAGTACACTGGTATCAGCATCCCCATTTTATAGATGAGGAAACTGAGGCCCAGAAAGATTGTGTGGCTGACTCCCAGCTAGGAAGTGGGCAGAAGCAGGATTTGAACCCAGGCATCCTGAGCCCACAGGCATGCTCTCGATGTCTAGACACAATAAATAGCTTTAATGGAGGCTGGGAGACTGGATTCCTGGGTTCTGGAAGAGCCTAGAGCTGGGAAACCAAGTACCTGAGTCCTGGATGATTGAGAGGGTAAAGGGGGGAGAGGGCAAGATACCTGAGTCTTGGTGGGGCTTGGGACTGGACTCCTGGAATCTGGGAGGAAATGGGGCTGGGAGGTCAGGGGCCTGTGTTCCTGAGGAGGATGAGGGCTGGGTCCTAGGTTCTGGAGAGAGCAAGGACTCAGGGGATGGATTCCTGGATTTTCAAAGGAAATGAGGCTAGTGTTTGTGTCCTGGACAGGGAATGGGGCTGTGGGGGTCCAGACACCCGAGTTTCTTGGGGGTGTCCCTGAGTGCCTTAGTTGGCTCCGTGGTTTCCTGGGGCCCAGGGGATGAGCAGTGTGGGATAATGGCAGGGTCCCTGAGTGGGTGTACTCACCATGACCCCAGTGCAGAGGCAGACAATCTTGCCCCACGTGGTACCCGGCACCACGTCCCCGTAGCCGATGGTCAGGAATGTGATGGGGATCAGCCACAGTGTGTCTGAAAGGTGCCCGGTGGCATTAACGTTCTGTCTGTGGGGAAGAGTGGGTTAATTCTGGGGTTCCTGTGATGTTTGATACCCTCTTTCTTAACATACACCCACAGTTCCAAGAAGCACTCAGAAAAAGCCAGTTAAGTTCTGGGCTTTGGAGAGCCTGCCTAGCCTCCTCTTTGCTGTGTGACCTGGGCAAGATGCTCAACCACCCTGGGCTGTGGGATTTGAACCTGGATCCGACCAATTCCAAAGACTTTTTGGTTTCAGCTAGGCTACCAGGGCTGCTACTTTCAGAGCGTGTGGTTGAGGGGTTGAGAGGGGGGCAGAAACCCAGCCTGAAGTCCACTTGTCAGACCCGGCAGGGGGCTGCATCCACTCAAAGGAAGGGGCACCTTTTTCTAATTTCCACAAAGATGCTCTATGGCCTAGAGGTGGCCCTATCAGGACTAAAAAGGTGGGACTCTAAAAAGGCTTGGCGGGGGACTTCCCTGGTGGTCCAGTGGTAAAGAACCCACCTTACAATGTAGGGGACACGGGTTCGATCCCTGGTCAGGGAGCTAAGATCCCACAGGCCGCAGGGCAACTAAGCCTGCACACCACAACTACTGAGCTTGCGCACCTCAACCAGAGCCTGCGTGCCGCAAACCACAGAGCCCACGCACCCTGGAGCCTGCGTGCCACAACTAGAGAAGAGAAAACCTGCGTGCCACAACTAGAGAGAAACCCACGCGCCGCAACAAAAGATCCTGCATGCCGCAACCAAGACCCGACACAGCCAAAAATAAATAAAATAAAATAAATAATAAATCTTTAAAATAAGTAAATAAATGCACTTTAAAATAAATAAATAAAATAAAAAGGCTTGGCGGACTCTGCCTCTTTTCCCCTCACTTCATGGGAGGGGACATTTAGGTCCAGCCATGGAAAGGATTGATAATCAGGATTTGTCTAACTTTGACCCACAGTTAGGCCAAAGCAGGGAAAACATCATTCACCAGGGCCCCAGACACCTCAAACCCACTAAATTAGTGTCTGGAGGTGGGGATTGAATCTGCCCTGTTAAGCTCCAACCCCTTCATCCCAAAATACATTCAAGTTTGAGGACTTCTGCCTCAAACAGATTTAGAAATTTGGCTCCCTACCCATCCTCCCATTTTTCAGGTGAGAAAATTGGTGGGAGGATCATTTACTGATCCTGACCAATTTCCTAACTGAGAAAACTGAGATCCTGTGAGATGAATGAGTTTAAAATCATGAAAGCTTAGAATTGCCAGGGAGACTTTAAAGATGGTGGATTTTGATACCCATTTTATAGATGCGGAAACAGAGGCTCAGAGAGGAGAGATCTAAGGCCAGTTCTTCCCATCCTCCATCTCCCCTCAAGAATCCTTTGCCAGATGTACTAAACCAGAGGTTCTCAAATTTGAGCCAGCATCAGCGTGAACTGTTAAAAAAGATTGCTGGGCCCAACCCACCAGAGTTTCGGATTCCATAGATCCGGGTGGGGCCTGCAAATTAGGATTTGCAGCCAGTTCCCAGGAGATGCTGCTGGTCCCAGAACCACACTTTGAGAACCACTGGCTAAGATTACCCCCAATTTGTTTATCCGTAAGGTAAGTGGAGGCCCTGAGGGGTACAGTTCCAGCATCAGGTCAAAGTCCAGCAGGGGGCCTCGAATTCCCATTCTCTGCACGGAATTCCCTTCTGGCGCAGCCTGGGGGTCACCGGGAGCACCTACAGTGCATCTGTGCTAATTTGGAAAAGATGGAGGGCCCAGTGCCTGCGTGTGGAGACTGAACAGATGCCTGGAAACCTGAGGCAGGAGAGATTGGAAGCAGGAAGGGCAGGGCTTCCTATGGTGTGCGTGTGTGTGTCTGGGGAGACTGGAGACTGCAGGTGGAGGAAAGGCTTTGGGGCGAAAGGCTTTCTCCACTTCTCGGTCCCACGGAGTCCCAACCTGCACCACGGTACAGGGCGATGGTGGTTGTAAGCGGCTCCTCCAGAGGCTCCAGGTACCGTCCCTTCCCGCCCTCCCCTCCCCCGGCACCCTCACCTCTCGGCCACCGACAGCACCCAGGCGGTGGTGAGCCAGAGGCCAAGCGTGAGGCAGAGCAGCAGGCGGCCGGGGTGCGTGTTCATGTACAGCTTGGCCACGAACCAGTGGCGGAAGCGGACCTGGTTGAGCGCGCCGATGCTGCGGTAGGAGGCGTTGAGCAGGACGCCGCTGCGCAGGAGCAGGGCGCGGGGCACCAGGTACAGGCGCAGCAGCATGGCCAGCGACAGCAGCGCCTCCGCCTGGCCCAGGAAACTCGGCCGGGACTGCGTGACCGCCGTCTGCGGGGACCCCGAGACCGGCGCGCACGGCGGGCCCCACACCGGCGCCGGGTGCAGCCCGCACACAGCCAGCTCCAGCACGATCTGCGCCGCCTGCCGCCCGGTCAGCGCCACGCGCCAGTCCCGGAGCCCGTTGTCCGTCATGAACAGCTGCAGGGAGGGGAACGGATGGAGAAGGAGGGGGGGGTCACACGAAGGTCAGGCGCCCGCTCCCCAGCCTGCGCGGGGAGATAAGGGGGGCGCGCCCGCGGGGCCGGAGAGGGAGGCAGATAGCGCGGGGCATGGGGCCCGGGAGGGTGGGAAGGGGCAGGGCAGGACCCGAGGAAGACATCTCTCCACCTTCTCCCCCTCCTAGTTTCAGCCCACTTCCAGAACTTCCAGCCCTGGTACACTTATTGAGTGCCTATTGTATGCCCGACATTGTTCTATATATTGAGATATATTGAGGATATGGGTGGACAAAACAAACAAAACAAAACCCCTGCCTCCCCAAGAACTTACATTCCACATCCATAGAGCTGTGTCCTACTTCAGTTTCTGGGGACGCAGTAGTAATTGCCGTCATCCCATTAGCAATGATAATAGCCAACATTTACACGGCACTTTGGAGGTGCCAGTTATTGCACTATCCTCTTTATGTGTTGTGACTCAGTGAATGCTCACAAGACAGTGAGATTGAAAATATTCTTACCCCCATTTTATAGATGCAGAAACTGAGGCCCAGGGCCCTCAGGCCACTTAACTACTCGAATGACTGCTTTAATGATAATGTGTACTTCTTCCTGAGCACATCTTGTGTGCCAGGCACTGCAAGGGGCATCACCACACTCGACCGATAACCCTCATTTTATACTGCAGAGGTGTGGGGGGAAGGGAACAGGATCTGGGGATGTGGGGGATGGGATGAGAGGGGAAGGGGTGGAGAGTCTAGTGTGGGTTGAGACATGAGATGGGAGGGGGGGATACGCGTGGGAAGGGCTCCTGGGTCTGTGGGGTCGTTGGCACAGAGGTGGGGAGCTCAGCAGTGGGGAAGGACCTGCGGGCACATGGCTAGGATCTTGGGTTGTTGGGACAGGAACAGGTAGGGACTCGGGAATGGAGAAGTGAGATCTGGGAGGCTGTGTCTTGTGTGAGGCAACCTGGGGACAGAGTGGACAGATGCCTGGGGGCGGGAACTCTCAGCATCTACAGGTGTGCAAGGTGAGACAGAGGGCAGCAGGTGGAGGGAGGTCAGGGCTGCTCCGGGGGCCTGTCTGTCTGTCCGTGGTTCATCCCCTCCGGGTGGATGAAGGTGTGGTTGTATCTCAGGGTGGAGGGAGCTCATTACTCAGCCCAGGAGGTGGGAAGTGTGAGCCGACAGGGCGTGGGGGTGGGCTGAGGGGAGCTAGGAAGGGGCTGGGGGCTTACCTGGACCTCTTTGGCGTGAAAGGCCACAATAAGGGAAAGGAGCAAGAACGTGGAGATGCTGATCATGCATTTAACCAGGAACAGGTGGATTGCCCACTGTTGGGAGGGAGAGAGAAAGGGGTGAGATCCTAGGTCTCCCTCAGTCCCCGCTGCGCTCTTCCCAAACCACCATCCCCTCTCCATTCCCAATTTCCTACCCTCCTAACCCCCAGCGCCCAGCCCAGTTTCTCCTGATGCCTCCAGTCTGGGGAAGTCTCAAAACCATCACCTGGTCCCCAGGGAGAGTGCCCTCTTCCTTCCCAATGGGACAGCCCTGGCCCAGGTGCCAGTGTTCACCTTCCTCCTCAGCTCTTCTCCTAGGACCACACCCCTGAGGGAAGACCTTGAAACTCACATTCCTTCCTAATTCCCCCGCACTGGTCCCCATCAATAGTAGTTCCTCAGTTGTGTGTGTGTGTGTGTGTGTGTATGTGTGTGTGTATGGGGGGTGTCTAGAAACAGACATTTAGCCTCTAAAGAGTGGTCCCTTCCCTTCCCTTCCCACCCAGCTGGTCTCTGCCCTAGAAAACAACTTCAGGTCCCTCCCGCCCCCCGCCCTCCCTCCGCAGTTCCTGAGGAGCCTAGAAACTATCACTCAGGCCCCAAGGAATGAATGACAGCCTCCCCTGCCCTCATCCAGGGGGCTGGGTTCCTAAGACCCCAGCCCCAGCTCTGAGAAAGGCCCCCCGGTCCTGCTGCCCCATGTGTCTCCTCTGCCCCCCTCCCCAGCTCCTGCACTCTCTCCTGGCTCTAAGCCCAGGGCAGATCTGGCCAGAAGCACATGGCCTCCAGAAACCACAGGAAGTTTTTTCCCCTGTCTTTGTGTGGCAATACCTTGGAGGAATCTAGAATTCTTGAGGAAGGGATTTAGAGGGGACTGGGACTGCTGGATTCCCGAGGAGGGTGTGTTGGGGGAGATCCCTGCCTGGGACGTGGTGTCAGGGGGAAGGGGCCACCTGGGCTCCCACTCTGAGCTCAGCACCTGTTTCTCCTAAAACAGTGCCAGCTCCCCTGACCCGGCCAGGGCCCCCCTCTGTGCAGGGGAAGAGGGCCAGTTTCCTGCCTCATGGGGCCTGCCCCCCTTCCCCGAACAATGGTGCTGTTGTCCCTAGCCCTCCCCACCCCTTCATCCTTCTGTGGCTCCCCAGTTCCCTCTCCCGTTCTTTAGTTTGTCCCAAAGAACACCCCACTAGACCCAACCTCCTCCGCACTCTGCAATCCACTTCTCTGGTGGTCCTCTCTCCTTTCCAATTCCTCTTGCCCCGAATCCCCGACCCCCTTCTCTGTCTGTACCACTCCGTCTCTTACTGCATCTTTGTCTTGGTCTCTCTCTGTCTTGGTCTCTCTGTGTATCTCTGCCTCTCGGTACCTCTCACCATCCTCCCTCTCCCGCCCCACTCTCTCTATCACGTTCCCCTGCATCGGTGGGCTCTGGCACCTGCCTCTCCTCCAGCCCTTCCCCCCTGGCGAGCAGGTGTCTGGATCCCTGCAAAATGAGTTTATTAGATTACGATGGAGGTGGGGAGGGGACACGGGTGTTGTCAAGGCAGTCATAGAAAGGCGGCCAAGGAGGACCTGTCGGATCATGTATTTCAACCCTCACCCCCGGTTTCCAGTTGGGGAAACTGAGGCTCAGAGAGCTGCAGCAGATTCCAGAGTCCCCGTGCTGGAGGCAGCAGCCTGGCAGGTGGTAGAGGGAAGCAATTGGAGGTGAGGCAGCAGGGGGATGGGGTGGCGTAGGAAAGACACCTTGTCCCTTCCCATCTGCCGGGCTCCCTTGTCCTCACCTCGCCTGCTGGGTGGGGTGCTGAAGTGTGGGAGCGGCGGTTCGGCCCAGCCATGCTTCCTGTTGGCATGGGCTTTGGCGGCCCCACCCCCTCAGTGCCCGCTGCCCTCGCCTGGCCACCCGGCCAGAGGAAGCCAGCCTGCCCTGACAGTCCGTGTGGCTCCTGGTCACTTCAAAGCTGTCTGCCTCTCCCACCCTCAAATCCAAGCCTGAGTGTTGTCCCCCAGAAATCCCCCCAACTCAATCCTCAAATCAGTGCCCTCCAACCAGCCCAATTCCACGTCCCTTACCCTAGACAGATCTCCAACCCCTCCTTTCCTGTTGAGCAATTCTGTCCCGTCCTCAAGCCGCCAGTTCTGACCCGTGTCCTTCATCTGCCCCCATCACTGCCCGGACCAGGGCTGGAACGTGCTGGGAGCCTGCTCAGACCTGTCCTAGCCCCACTTGTTCTTTCCTTCCGCACTCACACTACCCTCAGAGTCAGCCCCTCTTCCCCTAAAAACGCTCTAAGTCACCTCTAAGGAACCCTGGCCCCAGCCTCTCCTCTCCTGGGACCCAGGAGTCCAGGCTACCATAAACCTACCTCTCCCTTATTTCCCAGACTAAATAGCCCATAGATTCTGGGGAAGCTGAGCTTCTTAATGATGGAGATGGAGGGGGGAGGGGGGCGGTGCTTGTTTTCTTTTCCCACCCCCCACCCCCCCACACACCCAGCCAGTTCTTTTGGTCTCTGCCCTTTGCCTCTGAGATACTGCGCGAACATTAGAGTTTAGATAAGGACCAAGGAGCTGCTGCCTACTGGAAGAAGTCAGCCTTTCTCCCCACCCTCCCTTCACTGAACCTGGGGTTACCTCTCCCCTAATCTGCTCAAATATCTGACCAGCCACCTCCTGGCCTCCAGGGCTCCTGGACCTCCAACTGTCTAATTGCAATACCTTCAAACTGACACTCTGTGACCCCTCTTCCCTTCCTTTGGCAGAGAGGGCCCCCAGCATTTACCTCCCTAGGTCCCAGGAGTCCAGCCCTCAGCCCCCTCCACTCTCAGACCCAGGGGTCTCCAGCCTCTACTCACTCAGGACCCGCGAGTCCTGGCCCCCAGCCCCCTCCTCCCACAAGACTCGGGAGTCCCAGCCTCCAGCCTCCACTCACCAGGCACCCCCCGAACCATAGCATCTCCGCGTGCAGGACCATGAGTCCGATGCCGATTCCTGCCAGCGTCAGTGCCCAGACTGCCAGACTCTTCTCCTGCTCCAGCAGATGCTTTCTCCGCCGCAGGGCCCCCAGGCCCGGCACCAGCTCCCCGCCCATGGCCCCCGGGGTCTTGGGGCTCAGCCAGCTTCCTGCCCAGAGTCCCCCACCTCGCAGCACACAAAGAGCCGCCACTATGGCTTGCAGGTCCCCGGCCTGCTCTGTTCCCTCGCTCTGGGCTCTTGCTTTGAGGCACAGCAGAGCCTGTGCCCTCTGGGGGGTGGTGACTGCTGGGCAGGGCGGGGAGGTGCTGGGGAGGCCCCTGGGCAGAGGGGAGGCTCCCCAACCCCCCTTCTCAGACTAAGGAGGGGCTGGGTGTGTCCTGGGGCAGAGCAAGGAAGAGGCGTGTGTCCACATGGATTAAGACACACACCAACACACAATGGGCTTTGTCATACACAACGGTCTGCAGCGTGTAATACACACCTACACTCAGCCACACCCGGACACCATGCAACACAGGGTGGTAACACCCTTAAACACGGCATGGCCGGAGACAGAACCTATAACACCCGTGGGCATACAACACAACCTACACCGAGTGACTCACAACTCCCGACAAGCCGGACACCACACACATGATGTGACACACAGTGGCACTTAGTGAGGCAGGCAGCGCCCCGTGGCACACACGGCCACCTAAATATTGTCCACACACAGGCACAAACACTGCAATCAAAGTTGGCACGACATCTTCCGACACAAACAGCCACACCCAGACACCTCACGCAGGATGATGCCCATTCATAGCTACACAAACACAACATATACGGGTGTTCCACAAACACACAATCTGTATTGACCTCGCAATCCCCAAATGCCACACACAACGTATCTGTGTGAACAAAGCACTCAGCCATCACACACCTGTGGAACAAAACATGACATGTGCAGACACACAGCATTTAGGGACACACCCATGGCAGTCTCCAATCACCCAGCACGTAGAGGAATGCACACTGACGTACATCACGGCACGTGGTGACTCAAGCACATATGCTCATAAAATGATTCACAACACTCATGGATTCACCCTGACAGACAGTATACCCCGGTGCACAGTGCCATTCATATATGCAGTCAGAGAACAACATGAAGGGATGCGTGTAGGAACGGACCTATAGGCACAGCGACACACACAGAAACCCAAGTGGCACATGCCCCATGTAAGACATTTTGGTCTATTTTGGTGCATCACACAGGACACAACCAAGAATGGTGCCCCCGGGGAAGGGGGGCTGGCCACAGGCTACAGGGACCCTGATGCCCAAGAGCAACGTGAGCAGAGTAAAACATGCACCGTCGCCTGGGACCGACACCATAAACCACACCCACACACAGCCTGGCACATGATACACTCCAACACAGGTGGCCACACAAACACAACATATACAGTGGAATACACAAAGACACAATGACACAAAACACGTGCTACACTATTTCCCAGCACAAACACTGTGTCTCATGAACCAGTAGATGTGACCCACTGACACAGCCATCACTTAGGCCTGCAATGACACCACACACAGCACCAGGGAACGCCCTCTGGTACAATGTAATACACAGCCATGCAAACACAACACTCTGCGTGTGGGTCCCCAGTCTGTGTTCTTGACAGGGAAAAGAGAGGCCCCAACATAGACACACACCTGGAAGGAGACACAGGGTCACATCACGGAGTAATACACAACTTTACACACACAACACCCATAAAGAAGAGACACAACATGCGCTGACGCACAGAACAGCAAATGCAATGCAGACTGATGCATGGTGACCCCCGGAGTGACAACCATGCGGCATGTGACCACATGCAGCAGCACAGAAGTTACGCACGGGTCTGTACACCGTACACCTAGACACAGATCAAAACCCTCCACCAGCGACACACGGGGACTCACTGGTGAGGTGACACAAAACCCCTCTCACCGTGTGGTGGGTGGCCATGTGGACACCACTCTTGGGGGAAATACACAGACATGACCCCTCTCCCCTCCTGAGTTGTATGCCATGTAGGAACATGGTCCCTCCAGCCACAGGGCAATGAGACACACACAGACATGCTTGGCGTCACACCAACACAACCCACACGGACACACCCAGAGACACCAGACCGCACACACAGACACACCCTGTGACAAAAACGCAACCTATGCTGGAGCCCGGCCCCATGGTGCGCATGTGATTCCCACTCGGGATGAGACGTGGCGGGGGGAGTGATGGAGACACATGCCTGTCTGCTTGGAGGAGATGCTGCAGCCAGGGGATCGCCAGGCTGCAGTCTGACCAGCAACCCCGCCACCTCCCCTCCCTCTTGGCTCCCCCAGGCCTTGCCTCAGACTGCTGTCTCGGTCTCTCGCACTCTGGAAGCCTTTGGGTTCATCTTTCTCTCTTTCTCCATCTGTCTTTCTCTGCCTCTGTTTTCCTCTCCTTTGCGCCTTTGTCTCCGTTCTAAGTACCTTCTGGCTCTGTCTCTCTCTGTCCATTTCTCTCTCTGGCTCTGCCTCTCTTTGTGTCCCTGTGTCTCTCAGCATCTCTGTCTCTGTGTCTATCCCTGCATCCCACCGCTTTTAAAATTTTTTTATTGAAGTATAGTTGATTTACAATAATTCGGATGTACAGCAAAGTAACTCAGTTGTATATATGTATGTATAATATATATATTCTTTTTCAGATTCTTTTCCATTATGGTTATTACAAGATATTAAGTGTAGTCCCCTGTGCTATACAGTAGGTCCTTGTTGTTTATTTTATATACAATAGTGTGTATCCGTTAATCCCAAATTCCCAATTTATGCCTCCCACCCTTTCCCCTTTGATAACCATAAGTGTGTTTTCTGTGGCTCTGAGTCTCTTTCTGTTTTGTAAATAAGTTCATTTGGACCCTTTTTTTTAGATTCCACATAGAAGTGAGATCCTATGATCCCCCTGCTTTTCTATTTCACTCTCGCTCCTTGTCCCTGTCCCTCTCTGTGTTCGTCGCTATCTGTGTCTCTGTCTGTTGCTCTCTGACTCTGTCTCCATCTCTGCCTGTGCTCTCTTTTCTGTCTCATCCTCTCTCTGCCTCTAGTGCTCTGTGTCTCTGGGCCTCTCTAAGCTCATCTCGGCCTCAGTTTCTCTCTCCTGTTCAGGGGCACAGCTGGGAACAGCTTTGCGCCTCCCAGTTCCACTGCAGCCTCGCTCAGGGGCCAAAGGCCAGGGATACAGAGACTGCGGCTGCCTGAGAGGGTCAGTGGCCACGGAACAGAGACCTCCAGCCCCGGGCCTTCCACAGCCTCTGTGCTCCAGTTCAGGCAACTGTGAAAAACTGAGGGGAGAGAGACAACCAGAGAGACCCTGAACGTTGGAGCCAGAGGAGAGGGAGGGACAGAGACAGACAGAGAAGGAGGGGAGAGAGGGGAGGGAGGAGGTTGTGGGGAGAAGTTTTTACAAACCCAAGAGCTGGAGACAGAAGAGACCTAGTGGTGAAGAGAAAGCAGAAGTCAGAATCAAGACAGGGAAGTTGCAGCAGAGGGAAATTTTGCCTCCAAAGACACCATGACTAAAAGAGAAAAGCGGAGAGTAGGCAGGCTGTGGGAGGTGCCAGGGTGGGCGGCGATGGGTCACAGCGGGAAGGGCACCTGCCGCCAAACGGAAGTTCTGGGCCATGGGGGTCAAGAGCCAGCTCGCTCTGGCCCAGAGAGGGGGTTGGTGACTCAGGGCCCCAGCGCTTCCTGTGACTCAGCTTTGGCCTCAACCCTGGAAGGGGGGCGTAGAGGGGGAGAGGGGTCTCTGTAAAAGACAGGGAGGGGGAGCACCAGAGGACCTCTCTGCCGACAGGAGGGAGCAGGGCAGCTTCAAGGGACTTGGAGGGGAGGAGGGGCCGGGATCCTGGGTCTGAGGGAGGAGGGGCCGGGGGTCTGGATCCTGGGTCTGAGGGAGGAGAGGCCGGGGGTCTGGATCCTGGGTCTGAGGGAGGAGGGGCCGGGGGTCTGGATCCTGGGTCCTGAGGGAGGAGGGGCCGGGGGCCTGGATCCTGGGGCTAAGGGAGGAGGGGCTGGGGGTCTGGATCCTGGGTCTGAGCGGGGAGGGGCCGGGGGCCTGGATCCTGGGGCTAAGGGAGGAGGGGCCGGGGGCCGGGATCCTGGGTCTGAGGGAGGAGGGGCCGGGGGTCTGGATCCTGGGGCTAAGGGAGGAGGGGCCGGGGGCCGGGATCCTGGGTCTGAGGGAGGAGGGGCCGGGGGTCTGGATCCTGGGTCTGAGCGGGGAGGGGCCGGGGGCCTGGATCCTGGGTCTGAGGGGGGAGGGGCCGGGGGTCTGGATCCTGGGGCTGAGGGAGGAGGGGCCGGGGGCCGGGATCCTGCGTCTGAGGGAGGAGGGGCCTGGACCCATACTCCTTGTCCAGGAAGACTAGAAGAACTGATTCCAGTCTTTAGGACTTTTCCTTGGCCTCGTCCCAGCTGCCCCACCTTCATCCCAGCACCATCTCCGGGCCTGGAAAGGACCCAGATGCCTTGGAGCCCAGCCGGAAGGGGCCAAGGACAAAGAAAGAGTTGTTTAACTCGGTAGGGTGGCGGAGTGGGTGAAGAGGTAGTCTCATATGGAAAGGTCACTCATCACCCAGGGCTTGTGCAGGGAAAGGCGGGGCTCAGCCCAGGGGAAGACGTCCAGAAAGTCTGAGGCCTGTGGCGGCAAATCCTCCAACTGCTGTCTTTTGGATTTAGGCATATGGAGGCTTCGGGGCATTGGGATACTGCCACCTGGTGCTGTTTGAGGGAACTGCAGGCTCTCTGCTTTTCCAGCCTAGTATCCATCTATTGCGCACCTACTGAGAGTCAGGTACTGCTCTACACAAAACAGAAAAATCCCTGCCCCCATGGAGCTTCCTGGCTAAAGGAGGGAGACGCTGTGGTTCTGTCAATCTCTCTCTTGCTTTTGCTTTGTCTCTGTGAGTCTGCTCCTCTCTATCTCACTGGCCTTGCTTCTGAGTTTCTGTCTCCTGGTCTTTGTCCCCAAGTGCATGCCTCTCTGCTTTTATTTTATTTTTTTCTGGTACGCAGGCCTCTCACTGCTGCGGACTCTCCCGTTGCGGAGCACAGCACAGGCCCCGGACGTGCAGGCTCAGCGGCCATGGCTCACGGGCCCAGCCGCTCTGCGGCATGTGGGATCTTCCCGGACTGGGGCACGAACCCGTGTCCCCTGCATCGGCAGGCGGACTCTCAACCACTGCGCCACCAGGGAAGCCCCGCTTTTATTTTTTTAATTTTTATTTGATTTTATTTTTAAAATAAATAAATTTATTTATTTTTGGCTGCATTGGGTCTTTGTTGCTGTGCACGGGCTTTCTCTAGTTGCAGCGAGCAGGGGCTACTCTTTGTTGCAGTGTGTGGGCTTCTCATGCAGTGGCTTCTTTTGTTGTGGAGCACGGGCTCTAGGCATGCAGGTTTCAGTTGTTGTGGCACGCAGGCTCAGTAGTTGTGGCTCACGGGCTCTAGAGGGCAGGCTCAGTAGTTGTGGTGCACGGGCTTAGTTGCTCCGCAGCATGTAGGATCTTCCTGGACCAGGGCTCAAACCCGCATCCCCTGCACTGGCAGGCGGACTCCCAACCACTGTGCCACCAGGGAAGCCCTCTGCTTTTAGTTTATCCTTTGTACCTCTGTGTTCCCAACCAATTAAAAATTATGTATTATATTATGTTAAGCTATTTATCTATCTATCTATATAGATAGATATATACCTCGCAATCTGGGTATCTAGAGACTTTGGGTCAATTGGGTTAAGCCTTTTTTTAATTTAAAATTTATTTATTTATTTAATTTATTTATCTTTGGCTGCGTTGGGTCTTTGTTGCTGTGCGCAGGCTTTCTCTAGTTGCGATGAGTGGGGGCTACTCTTCGTTGCGGTGCGTGGGTTTCTCACTGTGGTGGCTTCTCTTGTTGTGGAGCACGGGCTCTAGGAGCGCGGACTTCAGTAGTTGTGGCAGATGGGCTTAGTTGCTCCGCAGCATGTGGGATCTTCCCGGACCAGGGCTCGAACCCGTGTCCCCTGCATTGGCAGGCGGATTCTTAACCGCTGAGCCAGCAGGGAAGCCCTGGGTTAAGCCTTGACATGGCCATGGTCACTGACTTTATTTTTGGGTGGAACATAATAACATAACACACATACAGCCTGGTTTAGAGACAGACCTGAGTTCATATCTAGCTCTGCTATCCCTAGCTGTGTGTCCTATGAGACCTGTAAAATGGGGGGATGATTATACCCTGTGTCACAGGGTTGCTTGAGGATTAGGTGAGGTGGAATATCTGGGGCCCTCAGCACGGGACTTGGCATACCTTAAGCCCTCATGCTACATTGTTTCCCAGGCTGGCTCCAGGAATTCCTCCTTCTCTGTCCTGGTATGTGGTTTCTCCCACCAACAGGTAGACTCTGTGTCTCTTCTCCTTCAATCTGGCTGGCTTGTGACTTGCGTTGACTAATAGAATGTGGCAGAAATGATGCTGGGCCAGTTCCAGGTCCAGTTCTTAAGAGAACTAGAAGCTTTTGCTTTTGTTCTTAGAACTCTAAGACTGCCATGTTGTGAGGAAGCCCAAGCTAGTCCCATGGAGAGGCCATGCAGAGGAGAATCAAAGCACCCTGGCCAAAAGCCCCAGTCCAGCCCCATCTGAATGCAGCTGCATGAGACCAGCAGAAGTGCCCCGTCAACCCTCAGAATCATAAGAAATAATACACTTTTTGTTTTAAGACACTAAATTTTGGAGTGGTTTGTTATATAATAATAACAATAAATATTACACTTTTCTGTTCACTTTTATGTTTGAAGTTTTCCATAATAAAAAGTATGTATATATTAACATATATGAGTATGTATATATGAATAATTAATAGAATAGATCATGGAAATTGCACTTTATAAATTACAGCTAGTGTTATTTTACTTCTCTCTTTCTGCCTCTGGGTCTTTCTTGACTCTTCCAGTCTCTGCTTGTCTTTCATATTTTCTTGTCTCTCTTTCTCTATCTCTTTCTCTCTGTGTGTCTACTCCTATCTTACCAAAACCCCTCCTGCCACTCTCCCGTCCACTTACTTTGCTCCACCACATTGGCCTTCTTGCTGATCCTCAAACATGCCATGCTCTTTCCTGCCTCAGCATCTTGGTGCTTGCTTCTTCCTCTGCCTGAATGCTTTTGCCTCCAGTCTGCTCTTGGATCATTTCCTTACTTCATCCAGTTCTCTTTTCAATATGGTCTCTTCCTTGACCATCTCTTCAGAAATGCTCCTCTCCCACCCCATAAATAACTCTGTATCATATTTCATTGCTGTGTCTTTATCATGGCATTTATCTACATGATCCTGTTTTCTTATTTTTCTACTTGTTCAGGACAGGGATTTTGCCATCCCCGGTGTTTAGAACTGTGCCTGGCACAGAGGAGATGCTCAGTGGCTATTTGTTGAAGGAGTGCTCTTATTCAGTAGTACTGATTGGCTCTTCCTCAACTCCCCCCTCCTGCCCTGTTCCACACTGTTCTGGAAATCGGAAGGATGTCATTTCCTCATTTCCCTGTCCTTTGTCTCACCTATTAGTTGAGTTGCTGTCTGTGGTTCTGAGACCCAATGCTGTGGATCTGTCCTTGGTGCTGACCTAGGCTCCCACAGGCATTAACCTGGGGAAGGCAACAGAATCTTAGGAGAGGGGCGATGTGAGCATGATCCAAGCACTGGACCACCTGGATCACTGAGAGGAGCAGGCCTCTGAGTTCTGAAGGGAGGAAGTGCCTGGGTCACTGGGTTCAACAGGTATTTGTTTTATCTATCGCCTATCTATCTATCTATCCATGTATACACATACAGATATATATTATTATTATGCAAAACTTCAAACAAGCAGAAGTGAACAGAAGAGTATAATAAACCTCACGTACCCATCTAACAAATACCAACTCATGGTTAATTGCACTTCATCTGTGCCTCCACCTGCTTGCTCACTTCCTATATTATTTTCATGCAAATCCCAGATCTTATATCATTTAATTGTATGTCATATTTTAATTTTGTTTCTTTCTGTGGAGTTATGGCTTACACATTGGAAAGGTCACAAATTTTTTTAAATTAATTAGTTAATTTATTTATTTTTGGCTGTGTTGGGTCTTCGTTGCTGCGTGCGGGATTTCTCTAGTTGCGGTGAGCGGGGGCTACTCTTCGTTGTGATGTGCGGGCTTCTCATTGCGGTGGCTTCTCCTGTTGCAGAGCATGGGCTCTAGGCACACAGGCTTCAGTAGTTGTAGCATGTGGGCTCAGGAGTTGTGGCTCACGGGCTCTAGAGCCCAGTCTCAGTAGTTGTGGTGCATGGACTTAGTTGCTCCACGGCATGTGGGATCTAGTTCCCTGACCAGGGCTTGAACCTGTGTCCTCTGCATTGGCAGGCGGATTCTTAACCACTGCACCACCAGGAAAGTCCCCCACAAATCTTAAGTGTACAAACTGATGCATTTCTACCTGTGTCTAGACACGTGTGACCATCACCTCAGGCAAATCATAGAGCATCTCCATTGCCACAAGAGGTTCTCCTGAACTGCCTCCCAACTGATACACCAGAGGTAGTCAGCATCCTGACCTCTGTCACCAAAGATTAGAAAGCCACAATATGGGAGTCCAAAAACCTAGGCTCTTGCCTTGACTTTGCTGTTGACATTAGTATTTTTTTTGTATGCAATATACCATATGTGCAGAAAGTGCATACCATATAGAGATTTATACTGGACAAATGATTACATTTGCGTATCCCCATGAAATTACCACACACCCAGAGAGAATACTGCCACTCCCCAGAATCTTCCTGTGTGCTTCTTTATGACCACCGCCTTCTTCCCAGTCTCCAGAGGAAGCCACTATCCTCTTGCATAAGGGACTTTACTCCTCAGCCCTGACACACTGTTTTCTCACTCCTTCCTTCTCCCTCCAAGCCCCTCAACACTAAGTGGCCCCTGACCCTGGAGACCATGAATAAGAGACCCCATCACCAGCCTCTCCTTGGTGTCCCTGCCTTCAGTCTCACTCCCCCAGTCTGTCCCCTGCGTGGTCACAGGGAGAGCTTCCCATCCCCTGGCTTCGACCCTACCTCTCCCCTGCTCGAAGCCCTTGCATGGATCCCCATTGGCTGCAGAATAAGTTCAGGAAACTTTAGCTTCATCTGACATTTTAAGCCCCTCAGGAGCACTGCCATCCCTTCATCCTCATCTTCTTTTCTCACATTTTGTACACAGGCCAAGCCTTTATGCACTCCACCCTTCCCCCTTCTCCTTTGCCAATTCCTACTTGTCACTTAAGTGACAACGAACGAATCTCAGAGATTTGTTCTTATCAGAAGCCTTCCCTGGTCTTCCTCTTTGGAGCTCCCCTAGACCTCCATATTTTATAATTTACCAACCATCAGCCTCCGGATTTGTGACTGACTCTTTCCAGACCAGGAGGACAGGGTTGGGTCTGACTCACTGCTGGGTCCCTGGCATCACCGGCTCAGAAGAATAGGTTATAAATGTTTGCTGACTCTCCCTCCCTGCAGCTCCCTCTGTCCCTTACTTGTTCCCGCTTCTGTCCTGCTGTCCCTCTGCCATTTAACAAGTGTCTCCTAGAATCCAGGACATGGAGAACAGACTGGTGGTTGCCAAGGGGCAGGGGGTTGGGGGAGGGATGGATTGGGAGGTTGGGGTTAGCGGATGTAAGCTTTTATATATAGGATGGATAAACAAGTCCTACTGTTCAGCACAGAGGACTACATTCAATATCCTATGATAAACCACAATGGAAAAAAATGTTTAAAAAAGAATGTGTATATGTGTATAACTGAATCGCTTTGCTGTACAGCAGCAATTAACATAACATTGGAAATCAACTGTACTTCAATAATAATAATAATAATAAAAAGCAAACAAACCAAGTGTTTCTTTTCACGAGCTCGTGTGGGCTGGCCCTTCTGTCTGGAATGCCCTTCCTCATTCTGTCCACCTGGTGACCTCCCTCATCATTCACGACCCAGCACAGGCTCCGTTCTCTATGAAATACTCCTGATGCCCTAACCCCCAGTCAGAGGTTATTTTCTCTACCTGCCAGCCCTTCCGGCCCAAGCACTTCCCTTCTTTTTTTTTTTTTTTTTTTTTGCGGTACGCGGGCCTCTCCTCTCACCGTTGTGGCCTCTCCCGTTGCGGAGCACAGGCTCCGGACGCGCAGGCTCAGCGGCCATGGCTCACGGGCCCAGCCGCTCCGTGGCATGTGGGATCTTCCCGGACCGGGGCACGAAGCCGTGTCCCCTGCATCGGCAGGAGGATTCTCAACCACTGCGCCACCAGGGAAGCCCCTTGCAGAACTTCTGCCTCCCATCCCCATGACTTTGAGCTCTGCTGGTTTGGAGGTTTTGGTTCCCAAGGAAAGAATGCTTCCTGCTTCCACTAGAGGACACAGCAATGCTTCCACTGAGTGGGAAAGTGAGACGGTCACCTGGCCTTTTGGGGCTCCTCACTCCACTGAACCAATGGGCAAAGAAGAAGATTACTTTATTTGCTGGGATGACTGATCTCAATTACTAAGGGGAAATTGGGTTCCTTTTGCAGAGTGGATCCAAGGAAGGCCGTGTCTGGAACCCAAGGCATTCTCTGGAGCACTTCTTAGAGATTTCATGTCCCATAGTGTAAGTAACCCCCTCAAAAAAATGCAGGACCACTAAGGATTTAGACCTTTCAGGAATGAGGGTTTGGGTTGCCTAATTTGATAAATAACACCAGCCAGCTGAGGGCAAAGGAGACTTGGAATGAGTAATGGAGGAAGGAAAGTAAACATATCTGCTATGGCCTTGTGACCAGATACAGAAATGCAAACTGTATTAGATATGCATACTTTCTTCTTTGCTTTTTTCCTTCTTCCTTTCTTTGCTTCCTTCCTTCCTTTCTCCCTTCCTTTACTTTTATCTTTTCATATATTTGTCTATCCATATCTTTTAATCCTGCCTGTTCTTTCCCTTTATTATTTTATATAAGGATAGTGGGTGGTGGTCCTGATGTTCATAAATTAAAATTTTTTAATTGAAGTATGGTTGATTTACAATGTTGAGTTAGCTTCAGGTGTATGGCAAAATGATGTGTGTATATATATATATATATATACACACATCATTATATATATAGGATATATATATATAGAATATTTATATATTCTTCTTCACATTCTTTTCCATGATAGTTTATTACAAGATATTGAATATACTTTATTACAAGATATTGAATATACTTCCCTGTGCTATACAGTAGGACCTTGTTGGTTATCTATTTTATATATAGTAGTGTGTATATGTTAAATTAGAATTTATCCCTTCCCCCACCTTTCCCCTTTGGTAACCATAAGTTTGTTTTCTACGTCTGTGGGTCTATTTCTGTTTTGTATATAAGTTCATTTGTATCATTTTTTTTAGATTCTACATATAAGCCATATTATATGATATTTGTCTTTCTCTGTTTGGCTTATTTTACTTAGTATGATAATCTCTAGGTCACCCCATGTTGCTGCAAATGGCATTATTTCATTCTTTTTTATGGCTGAGTAGTATTCCATTGTATGTATATACCACATCTTCTTTGTTCATTCATCTGTTGATGGACATTTAGGTCTATTCCATGTCTTGGCTACTGCAAATAGTGCTGCAGTGAACATTGGGGTGCATGTATCTTTTTGAATTATGGTTTTCTCTGGGTATATGCCCAGGAGTGGGATTGTTGGGCCATATGGTAGTTCTGTTTTTAGTTTTTGTTCTCCATAGTGGCTGCACCATTTTACATTCCCACCAACGGTGTAGGAGGGTTCCTTCATAAATTAAAATTTTATCAGTAGCATCCATTCTACTTTTTCACTGCCTTTTCCCTCTTACCAAAACCAGATATTTCTCATGCACTGCAGTTAGCAGACAGCAATAAGTAGGTGTTGAATGAGTCTTTTTAAATGACTAAATATTCAAACAGATGATCACAGATCAAGATGACAGAGAGAGGGAATTCATTAAATCCCGCCCACAACCACTGTGAAGTAGGACCTTGTCATTACTGTAGGTTTTATTTTCATCTCTGCCTGACAAGTGAGGAAACATAGTCTCAGTGAGATTAAGTAACTTGCCCAAGGTCACCCACAGGCAAAATGCTGAAGCTGGAATTCAAACCCATGCAGCCTGGCTCCAGGCTCTGAAGGGAGAGCCTAGGACCAGGAAACCCACAACCAGGAAATGGGGTTGTGGGGAGCCTGGGCCTGGTTGGTGCTCAGCAAGCAGGATCTATGATCAGGTTTGTTCTGCATGCGGGGTGGGATGTGGCTGTTTCTCCCCACCCTGGGATGCTGGGGACCTTGCCCAATTTCTCCCAGGCCTGCTGACCAGGTAAGGGCTGGGCGTCAGTAGGGAAGTGGGAGGGAGGGGAGAGAGAGAGAGAGAGAGACAGGAGTGCAGCTCTCATTTTCCACATTCCAGGAACTGAAGCAGTGAGAAGGGGGCGCGTGTGCCCTGCCCCCAGCATCCTGCTCAGGAAGGGCCTGGAGGGGCTATGAGGAGAGCCCGAGGGGTCCTCCCAGAGTGCTAGCCAGCAGGGGAGCCATGAGCAGAAGGACTATGATGGGGGGGGCGCCCCAGGAGGGACGGTGCCCGAGGCGCTGGTGAAGGCTGATGGAGTCCTTGTTGCAGAGGTGCCCCTCACAGCAGGAGCCCTGGAGGTCGATGTTTGTCCCCGGGCTGGTGGTGCCCTGGATGGTGCAGGAGGGCCGGGGGCAGGTTCTGATGTACACAGGGACTGAGAAATTGCCTGGGACGGGGGTAGTGAGGAGGGTCAGAACCGAGGGAGGCAGCTGCACCTGAACCTCCACCTCAGAGACCACAGCCATGACTGGGTCCTCAGACTTACTTCCAGTCCCCTCCTTAGACCAGAGCCATGCCTCCTCCCTCAGTCCAGGACCATGCCTCCTTCTTTAGACCAGGGCCGTGTCTGTCTCCCTGTCAGCCCTGCCCTGCCTCCACACCCCTTGCCCAGGCCCTCTCACCCTCCCAGCCTCTCACCAAAGGTCATGCTGCCATTGCCCTGGAAGCAGATGCTTTGGTCCTGGTGACACTGGACCTGCTGGGACTTCTCCAGGGTGCCGTCCTCCGGGTGGATCCCCACGCAGGAGTAGCACTTGGCGCCGCTGAGCGTCGGCGGGTTGGGCGCTGGCAAGAGAGCGTGGACGCACACTCAGGTAACGGTCCTCGGTACGGTCGTGCGGGATGTGCATTGCGCCAGGGCTCCCGTCTGGCCTGACCTGGGCGCTGGAATCCCAGCACGCCGGGAGGAGGAGCCCAGCGCAGACCACACCCCTCCCCGGGCGCGCGAGCGGGCCGGGGCCCCTCCCAGCCCCGTACAGTCCCGCCCCACACCCAGCCCCGCCCCCTCGCATACCTCGGCTCAGATTGGAGAGGGAGTCGTGGGTCTGGAAGTTCGCGTTGCAAAGGTCGGTCCCGCAGCCGCGCACCACCGAGTAGTCAGGCGGCAGTGCCTTGTCATTCCACGGCATCTGGCTCGTAGCCGGGCCTGTCCAGCAGCCCTTCTGTACCATGGTCACTGAGGCGCGGTACCCTGGGAGCGAGGGGATGGGGTCTGGCGCTCTGCCTCCCCCGCAACCCTCCTCCTCCTCTCCCACGCCCCCTCCTCTCCACCTCTCTCTCTCTAGTCTCGAGCCTCTTGCTCCTCTGTCTTCTCGCTTCTCACTCAACCTGGCTTCTCCCTCCAGCCCTGCCCTTCGCTTTCGTCCCTCGCTGCCTGTCAAACTCTGCTTCCCTCTACACCGCCTCCCCCTCTCCTCTCGTCACCAACCCTTTCCTCCTCCTCCTTTTCTCTCCTTCCCCTCTTCCTCTTTTCTGCCCCCTCCCACCTCCTCTTCCTGGCCCCCCACTGTCTCCTCCTCCCACCTCCTGCCCCCGCATCCCCTCCTTTCTCTCCCTTCTCCTCTAACCTCCACCTCCGCATCTCTATCCTGACCTTCCCTCCCCTCTTCTACCCAGTTCCTTCCCAACCCCTTGTCTCCTCCTCCACCTCCACCCCCCCGCACCCCGTCTAATCTTTCATCCTTGTCCTTGTCTCCCGCTCCCGCCCCTTTGTGTGTGTGTGTGTGTGTGTGTTTCCTGCCCCTCACCAGTGTTCAGGGATAAGACAGCCTCAGAGCATCCGAGGAGACAGGAGACATTGAGGAATTTCATGCCACTGAGGTCAAAGGGCCCGAAGTAGATGTGTTGAAAGCTGTAGCATTGCAGGGCTTGGGACCCTGGGGAGAGGAGCAGGGGTGGGGTGAGAGGAACAGGCCAAGGATGAGCCTGTGCAAGGAATCAGGCTCCACCCTGCAGATGACAGCCACATGGGCCAGGCTCTTCTGCTCTGAGGGGAGACAGGCCTTGTTGCCTTGAAAGAAGCAGGGGCTGCTGCTGTGGCTGCTCATGACTGTGTCTACCTCTTGGCACAGCAATGACATCTGCACCTGCCAGTCCAGGTTTTTTTCCCCCCAGGCTCTTCCAAATTTCCATCCTCTTCCAGGAAGCCCTCCAAGATTTTGATAAAGGAGGAAGTGATTCACTCCTGTTCTGCCTATCCCTTTCCCAACTATACTCATGATATCCAGTAACACTAAAAGGTCACTGATGGAAAACAAACACTCCAGTACAGGCACTGGGATGTACAATCTCATGCTACAAATGCACACACAGCCAGCCCCCAGCAATACAGATACACACACGCACAGAACACTTAAACACTGACGTAAACACAAAATAACAAAATTGACACAGGCTCATGCAAATCTCACAAATATACACAGAGTATCCTGAATGCGTTCACATTGAGTTCTACATTTACAAGCAAAATGAGTAGCACCCAGACCCGCCAATAGAAACCCCCCAAAGCAAGGCACAGGATCTCACACATGCAAAATCACACTCACAGACAGAAAACTGTGTGGATACGGAAATAATCACAACACACAGACCCAGGAACACAGGAAGTCATACCCAGAGAGAGACAAATACAGACCCAAGAATCACAGACATACAAATAAAATGGGACCCTGAAATTAGGCAAAGTTAGAGATACACAAAAAAGAGGCCTACAAAAACAAACAATTTAAAACCATATTCAGATGCAAGATACATAGAGACACACAACAGATACACAGAGAGACAGATACACATCAAAATACCCAAATACACATACACAGAGAGAAATACAGGCCCACCAGTCATAGAGACGCACAAACACAAAGAGAAACAGAGATGCAAAATTATACACACATCTCTTTTAAAAAGAAAGTGAGGCTCAGAGATTAACAGACCCATAAAAGCATTTGTTCAAACATCCAGACATCAAAACCCGGTACAGATAAACACACACAAGCACAGAGACCCACAGGACACCCTGACACATGGACACACAGAGAAATCGAACTCTCTTCCGTGGATGAATGTGTGCATGTGCACACGCGCACACACACACACATAAAGTTGTTATATGCAGGCATAACCTCCTTCCCACCTCTCAAATTCCCTGCCTTTGTAGCCACTTCAGTCCTGATATGACTATGTCCCTGTCCTTACCCAAACTAGGGGAAGGGGTTGCCTGAGGATGAGGCCAAGGTTTCCTGCCAGTTCTGGAAAGAGCCCCCATGGCTCCCCAGAGGTACCTTTGAATGAGGACATGGGCAAAGAGGATGAGAAAGGCTGGAGTAGTGGCACAGAGACACTGGAGGAAATGAGTGATATGGGAAGAACAGAGCAGGGGAAGAGAACTGGAGAGGACACAGGCCTCTCCCAACCAAGACCCAGGAGTCCGGGCCCCCAGCCCCTCCTCCCTCAGACCCAGGAATCAGGGCCCCTAGTTCGCTCCTCCCTGAGTCTCTGGAATCCGGCCTCCACTTTCTGCTCCCTCAGGCCCAGGAGAGTCCAGCTATCTCCCACCCAACTGCCCTCTTACCACTGGACTCAAAAGTCTGAATACCTGTGAGGCAGAGGACAGCCCCAAAGAGGCACAGCAGGACGGCTCTGGGGCCTCCCATTGCCAGGTTGTGGACCTGAGTGGAGACACTGAGGACAGCTCCTGCTCTGATTTCTGCCTGGCTGGTTCTCCCAGCAAAGACCCAGGCATCCTGGCTATACCGAGCCCGGCAGGGATTCCTCCACCCCCTGCCCTCCCTTGCTTGGGCTGGTTTCCTCCTAGATAATCATGATGGGGCCTGGACTCCTGGATCTGAGGGAGGAGGGAGCTAGGGGCCTGTGACCCTTAACTTTGGGGGAATTTGTGCTTTGCAGGCTCTCTTTCTACCCTGTTCCCCAACACTGTGTTCTAGTCTGAGGTTGGCACACACGGCCTCTTGATTTCTCTTCTCTTCCTCTATCCCAACACATACCACCTATATGGGCCCACGTCTCCAGACCCAGAGACAAACATCACCTCCTCCTTGAAGACTTCTCTGACCTGCCACGCCCCCCTACAATCATCCACCCACCTTCAGCCTCAAATACCTCCGTCTCCCAGCCTTGGTCACCCTGGGTTGGGCTAGTGTCTGTCACCGCATCAGGCTGTGAACTCCTCAGAGGCCTCAGGGGATGTTTGTGATGTTGTAGGAATGAGTGAATCAAGGAACTTATAAACAAACTGACAGGGAGATAGAGACTCCCAGAGAGGCAGTTACACATGGGATGCAAAAAGACAGACACATCCGGTGTGGACAGACGCAAATGTAGACACATGGACAAACGCAGACTTGATGAACAGGACATGCCCACAGAAGGTGTTTAATACATTTTTTAAATTAGACTTTTAAATGAATGAATTTTAAAACATTGGAGGAGATAGAGACACAGGCAGACAACTGGAGGGATACACTCTCCCCTGAGGATTCAGACAAACCCATGTGGACACTCAGACACCAGGCAGATGGGGACTTCCAGATGGATGCTCCCGAGGGTGGTGGGAGCTGATGCCAAGATGGCATCTCCTGATCTGCCTTGCTTCTTGCGCTTGGAGGCACTGCCTGCTGGGATCACACCTATTCACCGTGCCATGCAGGGTGGGTACCAGGCATGTGCAGAGACCTAGGGTCACAAACCCACAGATGAATGGGAAGAGGGGACACAATAGCGGTGACCAGGACAGCCTTAATGGTCTCCTGAGCTTGACTAAACTTGACACGGACTTCCTCCTGACTTCAGGCCCCCAATCTCCCTTTCCTTAGAGCATTTACTTTAGAAAACTTGTCATTGCCGATTCTTTCTCTGTCCCTTTGAAATGTAGGTAAATTTTCTCCCAGCCTCTTGCTAGTTTTACAGCCCAGGAATGTCTTTCTCAGGGGACCTGGGAGCCACCCCTCCAAAATGTCATCATCAAGGAAGATAGCACCCCTGACCCTCAGGCTCTGTGGGAGGGTAGGAGCCGAACTTGAATAAGTGGCAGTTAGCAAACACTGATGCCTAGTTACAGAGAAAAACACTTGTAAACTCAGGAGTAAGTCAGGGTGCTGGACCATCCCATGCACCAACCTCCCCTCTGTCTCTGGCATTTTCCCACTAGCTCATCCAGGTGAAAACCCCTCCCACCTTTTGTTTCAGTGGAGTTGAGTTCAGTCTCTCTCTCTTATTGCCATAGTCTTGAATAAAGTCTCCTGTGCCTCTTTAACTTTGTTCGGTGCAATTTTTCTTTGACAGCAAACACCCAGGAACTGTGGACACTCACTAGGGTTCTGGACTCACCCTCGTTTTGCCAAAACCCTGCTCCTCCCAACAGGCCTCACTTCCCTGAACCTGTTTTTATCCAAATTATTCTTCCTGTTTCTCCTGTTTCTGCCTCTCTGTCAGGGGCTGGCCCTTCAGGGAGAGGGTGGAGCTAAGAGTAGAGACTGGCCAGGAAAGGAGGCTGGGTTTTCTGAGGCCCCTGTGGAAGGTGGGGGCATTGGAGGTATCCACAGTGGTTCAGTTTCAGAGACTGAGGCTTGAAGAGTTGGCTTACCAGCCCATTTAGTGTGTGAGCATGTGTGTGTGTTTGTGTGTGTGTGTGTGTGAGTGTAAGTGACTGTGTGAGCGTGTGGCTGTGCCCGTGTGACTTTAACTCTGGTAGCCTTCAGGTACCTTTGGAGGCTGTGAGGTATCAGGTGGGAAGCTCCCACTGCAGGAGGCTGTCAATGAAAAAAAAATCAATGGTCGATCTAAGAAAGAAATGGAAATTTTTATTCGAGCCAACCTGAGGATTATAATCTGGGAGACAGTCTTTCAGAAAGCTCTGAGGACTGTTCCGCCCATTAGAGGTCAAAGCACAGTTATATAAGCTTTTGAGGCAAAGAGTTATCCAACAAATGATGTATTGACAGTTTACACAATCCAGATCTGTATGTACAAAGCAAGTAGTGGGTTATTGTGATCCCTTACAAGATTAAGAAGAAACATTATCTCCTAAGGAAGTCTGGTCAGTGCAGATATACAATACACACTAAAGGGAAAGGCAGAGGCCCAAACTGGTAGAAAATAATTTTATGTTTAAATTTTTCTTGTCTTGCCATAAAATATAAATTTTATTTCATCCAGGTAATCCAATGGAGACCCAGTGATCTAGGTCTAGAGATTCTGGCAGGGCTCTTGCATCCACAGAGCATGAGCTCCGATCTCCCTATGAACCCAGAAATTCTTTTTTTTTTTGTAATCACGTTTTAGTAATTAAGTGATTAATTATTTGAGAGATTGGAGAAAATGGAGGATGCTCTGTGGTAGCCATTAAAGAGCTATTTTTAAAACTTTTTCCTGTAGAAATTTTCAAACACACACAAGTGTACAGAGAATAGCATACCCACCACCCAGACTCAACAATTTTTAACATATCTACTAATCCTATGTTATTCTTACCCCCTTTGGTGCTCTTAAGGGCATTGAATTGGATGCCTTCATTATTTTCTCAAAATATTAATTTTCCTTAAAACACTATTTAAAAGTGGGTGATTTTCAAAGTGTAACTTTGGCTTATGTTCTAAGATGAAATCTTTAGGAATGTAACGTACAATTTCTAAAAGGGTGTTTGCCCACTACCTCGAGTTGAATTCTTAGTCCTATGATGTCACCAAATCAACTTTCTCTTTGCATATTGAATAGTTTCAAATTTATTTGCGATACATGTATTTTCAATATATTCCAACATTTATTAGAAGCTGAAGAGTAGCTGTAGAGTGCTTGAATGATATTTTAAAATTCAGTGGTATAGAAATTTTTGCTGCATTATTCACTGTCCAGTTTAAAGGATGGGCAGCACAAGGATTTGCTCCTGCAAGGAGAGAGAAAGGAGGCAGATCGGGGGTGTTACCTAGAGTCTCTGCCCAGCCCCATCCACCTACAGGAGCATCCGTGTGGATGTCCTCAACTGCCCAGTGTTTGAGCATCTACATGGGTCAGTCCAATTGTTACCAAGTCCAAGCTCGTAACGCTTGCCGCAGGACAGACCAATAAATGGAGAGACAAGTTGCTGGGGCCAGGAATAGCGACTTTTTTCAGAAAGCCAGCAGACTGAGTAGGTGGTGGACTAGCGTCCTAAAGAACCATCTTGCCCAGGTTTGGATGCTAGTTTCTTTTATAGAACAAAGAGGGGGAGGTGAGGAGGTAAAGTAAAAAAGGTGATAAGGTGTTGCAAACAGTTCCTGGTTCTTCTTTCCTGCAGCCATTCACAGGTCAGGGCCTGGTCAGGATGTTTCCTGTGAGCTTAAACAAAGGTATTTTAGCTTAACACTCAGACGTGGGAGGCAGGGTTCCAGGAGATGGGCCATTATGTATACTTAAAGCTACAGGCAACATCCCTTTAGTGATTACTTTGAAGCAAAAGCAATAGAATACAAAGGTTAAAGGAAAAGAAACACATCCAATATGGAGTCAGATTTGTTCTTCCCTATTACAGAATGCCTTGGAAGTTTTTCAAGGATCTTTTGTTGTATTCTGTAAGCTCCCATGCACTTTTCCATTTTCATGCACATTTACAAATACCTGGCCTCTTAAATAATTTTTCCCCCAGATTTGGTTTGTTTAAGCAGTTTACTAAGTGTGTGCATCACCTATCTTAGTATATATCATCTACTGGACAAAATTCTCCAAAGTGCTCACATGTAAGAATCAGTGCCGTCTGGGACTCTGTCCATCCAGCAATAATTGTTTTCTTTTTAATTAATTAATTAAATTTTATTTATTTTTGGTTGCGTTGGGTCTTCGTTGCTGCATGTGGGCTTTCTCTAGTTGCGGTGAATGGGGCTACTATTCATCATGGTGCGTGGGCTTCTCACCGCGGTGGCTTCTCTTGTTGCGGAGCGCAGGCTCTAGGCATGCAAGCTTCAGTAGTTGTGGCATGTGGGCTCAGTAGTTGTGGCTTGTGGGCTCTAGAGCGCAGGCTCAGTAGTTGTGGCACACAGGCTTAGTTGCTTTGCGGCATGTGGGATCCTCCCGGACCAGGGATAGAACCTGTGTCCCCTGCATTGGCAGGTGGATTTTAAACCACTGCGCCACCAGGGAAGTCCCTGTGTAGTTTCTAAAATATGTTCATAACAAACTATTAAATATTCTCTTTTTTGAGGAACAAAGCTCTAAATTAGAGGCAAGAGGTAAATATTTTGAATCAACTTAATATAAGCAATGCTTAGTTGATTAGCTTTGAAATAAAAGATGATACGAAATGGTAGAGAATCATAATATCATGAAAATAAAGAGTATTTTCTTAAATTTTATTGTGAGAAATTTTAGGTGCAAAAGTGTTGAAAATTAGTTCAAAGATGATGCATATACCTATCATCTAGATCAAAAGTACAGTTGACCCTTGAACGCCATGGATTTGAACTGTGCAGGTCCACTTATACTTGGATTTTTTTCAAAATTTATTGGAAAAAATTTTGGAGATTTGCAGCAGTTTGAAAAAACTCACAGATGAACCATGTAGCCTAGAAATATTGAAAAAAATTTAAAGTTAGGTATGTCATGGATGCACAAATATATGTAGATACTAGTCTATCCTTACATAGGCATAAGGTGAGTGATATTATAAAATCAATAATGTGTTAGTTTTCTCACTGTTTTATAACTTTGCTTTCAAAGAATTATAGTATTGTACAGTATGCCTCTCTCTCTTATAACTGGGGAAATTGTGTATCAGCCTATCATCATAGGTAAGTGTTTTTTTTTTAAAAGTAACAATGTTCTCAATACTGTGTTATGAATATGACTGTAATACTGTATGCCATAAAAATTTTATAATGATAAATTCATTAGTATATAGGCTAGGCTACCATAAAGCAATTGTATCAATTACTCTAGGCTACCATAAAGCAATAATATTGCTGCTTCTTTGTGATCAATGCATGATGTTATACCTGTAAATAAATATGAATTGCTTTTTCACATTACCTTTTAATTTTTGATGTCTAGTGTTAGTAATACATATAACATCTACAGTGCTTTGTATCATATAAGACAATATTGATGTAGGTACTGACAGACAGACCATTCATCTTGTAAACTGACAAGTAAACTTATGGTACCAATAAATATAGTACAATACTGTAATGTATTTTCTCTTCCTTATGATTTTCTTAATAACATTTTCTTTTCTCCAGCGTACTTTATTGTAAGAATACAGTATAATACATATAACATACAAAATACCTGTTAATTGAATGTTTGTTATTGGTAAGGCATCTGGTCAACAGTAGGTTATTAGTAGTTAAGTTTGGGGGGAGTCACAAGTTATACATGGATTTTCGACTGTGTGTGGGGTTGGCATCCCAACCCCTGCATCGTTCAAGGGTCAACTATATTAACATTTGCTTACTCTATCTATGTTTCTGCATCAGTTAGCTTCTGCTGTGTAACAAACAACAAACAAAAAGGGTTAACAACAAGCCCTTTTTTATCTCCTGATTCTCTGTGTCTCCTGGGTTGTTCTTCTGGTATGGGTTGACTTGACCAATCTCTGTTGGGCTCTCTTATGTTTCTATGGTCAGCTGATGGGCTGGATGATCTAGGATGGTCTCACTCACAAGACTGGTAGTCGGCTGGCTATCAGTCAGACCTCAGTTCTCCTCCATATGGCCTCTCATCTTCCAGCAGGCTAGACTGGACATTTTTCACATGGAAATGACATGTTTCCAAAGGGCAGAGAGAAAAGGCAACCTCCAATAAGGAAGTGCTTTTCATGCCTCTGCTCAAGTTATGTTTGCTAATGTCACTGGCCAGCAAGTCACAAGGCTTTCCCAGAATCAGTGTGGAAGGGCATTAACTGTGTGGATAGAAGGAGGGGAATAATTTGTGGTTACTTTTGTTCTATTTAACTATCACTGCTGAAGCAATAAAAGCAAGTGGAAGATATCATTTTGATTCACTTATAAATATAAATCATGTAGTAAGCAAAGGATCTTTCCCTAATGTGACTCTCCTCTTCCCTCTCGGCAGGCTATTTTAAAAAAAATTGAAGTAGAGTTGATTTACAATGTTGTGTTAGTTTCAGGTATACATTAAAGTGACTCAAATATATATATTCTTTTCCATTATAGGTTATTACAAGATACTGAATATAGTTCCCCATGCTATACAGTAAGTCTTTGCTGTCTATCTATTTTATGCATAGTAGTGTATATCTGTTAATCCCAATCTCCTAATTTACCCCTCCCTCCCCCTGCCTTTTCCCCTTGGTAACCATAAGTTTGTGTTCTATGTGAGTCTATTTCTGTTTTGTAAATAAGTTCATTTGCATCATTTTTTTAGATTCCACATATAAGTGATGTCATATGATATTTGTCTTCCTCTGACTTATTTCATTTAGTATGATAATCTCTAGGTCCATCCATATTGCTACAAATGGCATTATTTCATTCTTTTTTTATGACTGAGTAATATTGCCTTGTATATATACCACATCTTCTTTATCCATCTTCATCTGTTGATGGACACTTAGGTTCTGCAGGCTATTTTTAAAGGGCTAAATGATTTGAAACTTGGTCATTCATCTCCCATTCACACAATAAGTGCAACAATAATGAAGAACATAGGAAGACCCACAGGGCCAACTAAGAGAAATATTTACAAACATGAACTTTTACCCACAGAGAAGTTACAGGTTTGAGCCACAACATCTATTAAAACCCTTTGGAGAATCTATTTTATTTGTGTGATCAAGATAAAAGCACAACCAGATGGGCTTAGGTGGCTTGAGGCAAGAGGTGCCCAGTGCCGGCATGAGGTCAGGCATGAGGTCAGGCACTGGGTTGTGCCCATGTGGAATTGGCCAGAGTTCATGCAGGGATGGTTGCCGCACCAGTGAATCAAGAGAAACAATTTTCCCAAGGCCCCAGGCACAGGTGAGGCTGAGAGGATATGAATGAGATAGCACATAAGATGTGTCTGAACCCTTCCCCAATTAAATTTTTCTACACAATTATCTGAGCCTAGTTATGATTAGAGTTTAGAGCCTAAACTACTGAAACTATATCATTAATGGTTAATTGCCTATTAAAAGTTTCTATTTCTTCTTCTTCTTCTTTTTTAAAATATTTATTTATTTGGCTGCACCAGGTCTTAGTTGCGGCATGCATGCGGGATCTAGTTCCTTGATCAGGGATCGAACCTGGCCCCCTGCATTGGGAGCGCAGAGTCTTAGCCACTGGACCACCAGGGAAATCCCTCTATTTTTTCTTGTCAATTCTTTAAGTTGTATCTTTCTAGGAAATTGGTTATGTCTTCTATTTTGTTGTTGTTGTTGGCCATGCTGTGCAGCTTGAGGGATCTTAGTTCCCGATCAGGGATGGAACCCTGACTCCTAGCAGTGAGAGTGCTGAGTCCTAACCACTGGACCACCAGGGAATTCCCATCTGTTTTCAAATTTATTCTAATTAAAAGGTCTTCTATTTTTGTGTAGTCATTTCCCTTCTTAATATTATTTATTTGTGCCTTTTCTCTGTTTTATTAATTAATCATCTCAGAAGTGCATCACTTCAAATACTCACTTTAAATAAGCAGTGATTGGTGTTTAGCCTCTCTGTTGCATCAGTGTTTTCTACTTCATTAATTTATGCTTATAATTTGCTTTGACCCATTTTCTGTTATTCATGCTGTTATTCTTTGTTTTCTAACTTCCCAAGATAGACAAAGCCTATAATTTTCATCCTTTTTAGTTTCCTCTTCCTTTGAACTTATGCCGTAAGTACCCAATAGAGTTCATACCTTTATCTGTACCCAATAAATTTCATACCTTAATTTCTTGGTGTTCTATTTATGTTGTTTGTTGTTTTTGCTACTGTAATACATGGTGGCTTGTTTCCTTATGTTAACTTTGGGTTTATCTGTAAAAACTCTTCAAGGCATGAATGGAAGTTATGATCCTCCAAAGAATTTCCTTGATGATTTCTCCAAGCACCCTGGTACTCCAAGCCCAGGATCAATTTTATACTCATTTCTCAGCCTGAGTTTCCCAGAACATGCTGGCAGTATAAATCAAGGTACTAACAAAATATTAAAAGAGGTAGACAGCAACTTACAAAAAAGATCTTATGTCATGCCCTAGTTGGTTTCTTCCAAAAATGTAAGGTTGGTTTAACATTTTAAAAAATCTATGTGTTCTACCAAAAAGATGTATTCTACCATGTTATCAAAATAAAGAGGAAAAAATTTACGGTCATATTTGTAGATACAGAAAAGACATTTTATAAAAAATCAACAGAAATTCATAATAATAATGAAAACTCATAGCAAACTAATAATTGAACTTATTTCTTTGGATTAAGAGTGTGTGTTTTTTTAAAAAGAAAGAGCAAACGTGTTACTAAAGAACCCACTCAAAAAACAACCCACCCAACAAACATACACAATGACTGTCACACATAGTGACAGAAATATATGCTGACGTGTCACACGCTTAGATGGTCATACATACACACGTATCACACAGTCACTGATACACCCCAGACCTGTCACAACCACACAACACATTCACACCCTCGCCCTGTCATGATACACACAAAAACACAGTCACAGATTCATCCTGATCCTGTCATACACAAACTGCAATCTCGCTTCTCTCTGGTGCACACACACGTATAGTCTGTCACACGGCCGCGAAGAAACACTCCAGCTCCGTCATGGTCACCAGATAAACGCATACAACGTATTTTACATGCAGTCACAGAGACATACACTGGCCATTTCGTGTGCACAGATGCCCCCCCCACACCATTCCATCTGTCACAGGATATCTCAGCCCCGTCATGTGCAGTCATGCAAATGCAATATCACCTTTTACACAGCGTGACGTATCCTTGGCTCTACCACTCGCACAGTGTTCACACACAACCCCTACACCACGTCTGTCCCTCACCGTCACTGAAGCACACTCCAGCGCTGTCGCATACTTGACTCTCCATCACACGCAGCCTGGAGACACCCTCACCTGTTTTGACGACCCCTCCCCTCTTGTCTGTCACACCATCACCTCCGTCACAGCTCGCGTTTACCTGGAGAGTTTCCCTCTGTCCATCCCCACCGCCGGCTGGGGTCGGACTTCTCAAAGCCCTCCCCTCCACGCCCCGCAATGATTTCTCTTTACACCGAACCTGCTCACACGCGAAGCCCAAGTACCAGGTGGACTTCCGAGACCCACGGTCATTGGGGCCCAGTGGCCTGTGGGAAATGTAGTCCAGAGCCGGAAAAGCAGGAGACATCGGAAACCCAAGGGCCTGGGGGCGTCTCCGCCTCGGAGGTTTCTGGGAGTTGTAGTCGATACTCGCAGTGCGCAGGCGCCGGTTCGCGCCTGCCGTGTGTGAGTGATATCTTGGGCGTGGGATTCTAGGATGAGTCCCCAGCGGTAGCACGTGCCTGACCACGTTTGTACCTGAACATCTTTGCGCTCCGGAAGGCCCAGTATAGATTGATGGTCCCTGAGGTGCTCCAGCTCCTGGAGCCGCCCTGGGGACACAGCAGGTGGGGTCTGTGTGAGTGTGTGTGTGACTCTGTGTTACTGTGACAGTCGTGGGACAGACTGAATGGCTGTAGATGGATGTAGCAGTGTTCCGGAGCCGGTCCCTACGGTTAGATTCTCAGAAAAATTGAGACGTGTTGACACAACCATTACAGTAGTCCCCCAGTATCTGCTGGTGTTTGCTTCCAGGACTCACTGTGGATAGTGCTGAGGATGCCGGAGTCCCTTTTATAAAATGCCATAGTATTTGCATGTGACCTGTGCATATCCTTCTCTATATATTAAGTCATCTGTAGATTACTTGTATTAGGTATTACGTACCTAATACTATGTAAATAGTTGCTGTCATGCAGCAAATTCAAGTTTTGCTTTTTGGAACTTTTTGGGATTTTTAAAAAAATATTTTTGATTAATGGTTGAATCCATGGATGCTGAACCCATGATATGGAGGGTTGATTGTATTTAAAAGTTATGTAGACTTATGATAAATGCATTTAGAAAACTAAGGTAATAAATACCCAAGACATCACTTCCTAACTATTATCTATGCTATTGAGATTATGTCAATTGTGTGTGTAGGGCAGAAATAATTATATCATGGTGTATCACTGTACATCTCTTCCCAACTCCACCTTCAGTGATACCACATTGGCAGCTAGAAACTGGCAGTGACAGGATTGTTTATACCATGGGAATTGGCAGTTACTACAAATGAGGGCCTGATTTATTGTTTTGTTGATCTGGGGATGGGGAAGCTTCCCAAAGTCCTACCTCCTCCTTCTGCAATGTCCCTCCAGCACCATCTTTTGGTTAAGCTTATCATTGTGAGCTGAGGCAATTAATTGATAATGGAAGCTTCCCAAAGTCCTACCTCCTCCTCCTGCAATGTCCCTCCAGCACCATCTTTTGGTTAAGCTTATCATTGTGAGCTGAGGCAATTAATTGATAATGGAAGCTTCCCAAAATCCTACCTCCTCCTCCTGCAATGTCCCTCCAGCACCATCTTTTGGTTAAGCTTATCATTGTGAGCTGAGGCAATTAATTGATAATGGAAACTTATGACTTACCATGTTTTCACTTAACAAATATCAAGAACAAATGTTGATAGTATACAGTATTGTTGAGAATGTGGGGAGATGAGAACACTCATAGGTAGCTGTTGGTAATGACTACAGTCTTTTTACAGTTGAGTTGGGTAGTATCTATCACAATGTCTGAAAGCAAACCCTTAATCAACCAGCATTTTTACGTATTAAGATGCTAGCTTACAAAAATGCTGACTTGAAAGAAAAAGATGTGGATACAATAATGCTTACTGAAGCCATGTCTATAATACTGAAGAACTGAAATTAACCTCAATGTTTATCCTTTGAGGAATTGTTAGTCTATGCTGAACAACATGGTAGCTATTTGTGGCTATTTAAAATCATTACAATTAAATAAAATTTTAATATGTAGTTCCTTAGTCAAACTAGTCACATTTCAAATGCTTGTTAGCCAGTATGACTAGTGAACAGTTAGATAATAATTCAACATTAAAAAGAAGGAGTTAAATCTCTATAGCTGACATAAAATGAAGTAGAGGAATTGTGTTCAAGTGAAAAGGCGAAATAGCAGAACAATATGTATAGCATGATCCCATTTCTTTACAAAATAGATGATCTTGGGGCTTCCCTGGTGTCACAGTGGTTAAGAATCCGCCTGCCAATACAGGGGACACGGGTTCAAGCCCTGGTCTGGGGAGATCCTACATGCCGTGGAGCAACTAAGCACGTGCGCCACAACTACTGAGCCTGCACTCTAGAGCCCACGAGCCACAACTACTGAGCCCGTGTACCACAACTACTGAAGTCTGTGCGCCTAGAGCCTGTGCTCCACAACAAGAGAATCCACCGCAATTAGAAGCCCGCGCACTGCAATGAAGAGTAGCCCCCACTCGCCGCAACTAGAGAAAGCCTGTGCGCAGCAATGAAGACCCAACACAGCCAAGAATAAATAAATAAATTTATTTATTTATTTATTTATTTTGCGGTACGCAGGCCCCTCACTGTTGTGGCCTCTCCTGTTGCGGAGCACAGGCTCCGGACGCGCAGGCTCAGCGGCCATGGCTCATGGGCCTAGCCGCTCTGCGGCATGTGGGATCTTCCCGGACTGGGGCACGAACCCGTGTCCCCTGCATCAGCAGGCGGACTCTCAACCACTGCGCCACCAGGGAAGCTCAATAAATTTATTAAAAACAAAACAAAACAACAACAAAAAACACAAAAAAACACAAAAAACAATACTGAGTGAAGCAGGCACATTGTGTTAAAATTATCATCTGTTTGTCAATCATATACATTAAACTTTCTGTCCCAATTCAATTTTTAAAAATGTAACTATTGCCATTCAGGCATTTTTTTTTTTGGATATTTACAAATAATTATCAAGTCAAACCTCTCACTATTTTAGTGTTTTTATCTTTGGTGTTATGCTTAGAAAAATCCATGCCTATATCAGAATTTGAGTATATATTTACCTGATTTTCACTGAGTCATTTAATTATTCCATGTGTTGTAAATGTGTGTGTACATGTGTGTGTATATATATATAAAAGATAAAATTGGTATATAATTACTCCCACACACATACTGTTAGTCCATTTACTTAACTCTGTTTATTGAATAAACCATCTTTCTCCTACTATATTAAATAATGTACTTCCCAGATATTAGTTTTCCATTATATTTGGGCCTTTCACTTAATGATTTATTTTGATCCTTTGATAGATCTATTAATTTGTTAAACTCTTCAGCTCTATTTTGGTTGCCTTTTGTATGGTATACCTTTTTCTGTCCTCTTAATTTCAACCTATTAGTGTCTTCTTTGCAGCAGTGTTGAATGATAAAGAAGTAGACTGGCCTTTGTGCCTGGTTCCTGGGAGGGAGACTCCAAATCCTTGGAATTTCCTGAGTAATAAGAATGTCTTTGGGGGCTTCCCTGGTGGCGCAGTGGTTGAGAGTCCGCCTGCCGATGCAGGGGACACGGGTTCGTGCCCCGGTCCGGGAGGATCCCACATGCCGCGGAGCGGCTGGGCCCGTGAGCCATGGCCGCTGGGCCTGCGCGTCCGGAGCCTGTGCTCCGCAACGGGAGAGGCCACAACAGTGAGAGGCCCGCGTACTGCAAAAAAAAAAAAAAAAAAAGAATGTCTTTGTTATTCATAAGCCCCTTAGATCACACTGGAGTTTATGCTAATAAGGTGATTCACAGGGAACCCCTCAATAGCTTCGGAATAGGGGCTGGTCATGCTGGAAAGACCAACTGTGATTACAGGGTTGGGGATTTGAACCATGCGATATCGGTTCTACCTTGGCGGGGGTGGGGAGGCTACAGCTCAAGTTCAATCACATGGCCAATAATTAAAGCTAATACAACTCAACAACAACAAAAAAAACCCCTAAACAATCCAATTTAAAAATGGGCAGAGGAGCTGAATAGACATTTTTCCAAAGAAGACATACAGATGGCCAATAGGCACATGAAAAGATGTTCAACATCACTAATTATTAGGGAAATGCAAATGAAAACCACAATGAGACATCATCTCACACCTGTTAGAAAGGCTATTATCAAAAAGACAAGAAATAACAAGTGTTGGAGAAAAGGGAACCCTCCTACACTGTTGGTGGGAATGTAAATTGGTGCAGCCACTTTGGAAAAAAGGCTGGGAGATTCCTCAAAAAATTAAGAATAGAGCTACCAGCTCTATGATCTAGCTATTCCACTTCTGGGTATTTATCCAAAGAACATAAAAACACTAATTGAAGATGATATATGCACCCCTATGTTCATCTTAGTATTATTATTAATAGCCAGGATATGGAAACAACCTAAGTGCCCATCAACAGATGAATGGATAAAGAACACGTGGGAGATACACACACAAACACACAGGAATATTATTCAGCCATAAAAGGTGAAATCCTGCCATTTGCAACAACATGGATGGAACTTGAGGGTATTATGCTAAATGAAATAAATCAGAGAAAAACAAATAATATATGGTTTCGCTCATATGTGGGATATAGAAAAAGAAACAAAAAACAAAATAAATGAACAAACCAAATCAAACCACATGTGTAGATATAGAGAATAGAGTGGTGGTTGCCAGAGGGGAAGGAATAGGGGGTGGGTGCGGGAAGGTGAAATGGTTAAAGGGAGTGTGTGGCTTCACCACACTGACTCCATTTTATCAACTCCATCTCAGGCCCACAGTCCTACCTTCTCCCTTTTCTGAGTGACTGAACTTTAGCCTACTCACAAGCAATGCACCCAAGCCAGATAAGTTCCCTATCAATTTTTATCCTTGCCTTCCTCTGATACGAAAACTGGAAGAATGCCTTTGCTGGTGCAGAGAGAGGAAAAATCCCCTGTTCTTGTCAGTGTGGGTATGCTTCTTACTTGGTAGTCAGATTCTATTTTTAGCTTTGGCCCCTTTAAACTCCCCTGTACCCTTTTCGATGACATGGAGTGCAGCTGCGAATGCTTCTGGATCATCCATCCAGCAGATCTTTCCCGCCTGTATGTAAGTTACCCATAATAAACTTCATAATTGCACTTTATGGAGTGGCCTGCTTCATATTTCAGTCTCAAAGTTCCTTCTCAGTTCAGAGAATATTACTCGATATCTTGGCTTCCCAACAGGGGGTCAACTGTAGAGTCATGGATGGAAGCTAAATTTTTGGTGGTAGGCACGCCTTAGTGTATACAGAAGTAGAAATATAATGTTGTACACATGAAACATATAATGTTATAAACCAATGTTACCTCGATTTATAAAAGAAAGAAAGAAAGAAAGGAAATAATGGCCCCAAACTTCCCAAATCTGGGAAAATGTATGACATCCAGATTCAAGAAGCCATATAGGGGCTTCCCTGGTGGGGCAGTCGTTAAGAATCTGCCTGCCAATGCAGGGGACACGGGTTTGAGCCCTGGTCCGGGAGGATCCCACATGCTGCAGAGCAACTAAGCCCCTGCGCCACAACTACTGAAGCCCGCATGCCTAGAGCCCGTGCTCCACAACAAGAGAAACCACTGCAATGAGAAGTCTGCACACTGCAATGAAGACCCAACACAGTCAAAAATAAATAAATAAATTTATATTAAAAAAGGAAGCCGTATAGATCAAAATAGGATGAATCCAAAGTAATCCACAGTGAGACACATTGTAATCAAATTGTCAAAAGTCAAAGACAGAGAATTTTGAAAGCAACAAGAGAAAAGCAATTCGTCATGTACAAGGGGACCCCTATAAGACTCTCAGCAGATTTCTCAGCAGATGTCTTGCAGGCCAGAGGGAGTGAGATAATATGCTGAGGGAGTTCATCACCACTAGACCTGCCTTACAAGAAATGCTAAAGGAAGTTCTTCAAGTGGAAATGATGCTAAACAGCAACATGAAAGAATATGAAGGAAAAAGCTCACTGGAAAAGGTAAATGTATAGACAAATACAGAATTCTGTGATATTATAATGGTGGTGCATAAATCATGTTTAATTCTGGAATACAGATTAAAATACAGAAGTAAAATAAGTATAACTACAAAAATATGTTAGTAGACACACAATATGAAGACATAATTTGTGACATCAATAACATAAAATATGTGTGAGGGGAGAAATAAAAGTGTTGAGCAATTGTATATGATTGAAGTTGTTATCAGTTAATATAGCTTGTTTTAAGATGTTTTGTTTAAGTCCCATGTTAACCACAAAGAAAATGCCTATAGAAGGTACACAAAAGAAAATGGAAAGGAATCAAAGCACATCTCCACACACACACACAGAAAAAAAAAATCAATGAAACAGAAAGGAAGACAGCAAGAAGGGAAAAGAGTGACAAAAAAGCGATAAGACAAACAGAAAACAATTAACAAATGAAAATAGTAAGTCCTTCCCTGTTAATTATTACTTTAGATGTAAATGGATTAAACTTCTCCATCAAAAGACAGAATGGCTGAATGAATGAAAAAAAACCAAGATCCAGCTATATTTTGTCTACAAGAGACTCACTTCAGATTTAAAGACACACAGAGGCTGAAAGTGAAAGTGTGGAAAAAGACATACCATGCAAACTGTAAATGAAAACAAGGGTGGCCATACTTATATTATACAAAATAGACTTTGTCAAAAGTTCAAGCAAGGCATAAAAATACCAAGTGAAAACACCTGAAAGTTTACTACCTTGTTATAATGATTCTTAGTATTTCTTAGTATCTTCTAACACATATACATGTAAATAACAGAGATGTATGTATGTATTTTACACTTTTAACAGGCATTTTTTTCACATCACTTACCTGTTTCTCCTCTGCACATACCTTCACAAGCTCCCACACTCCCCTTGTGTAGAGCATTGTTTAAAATATGGCATACATATCCCATAACTTTCTTCATGTTCATAGTCATACATACACAAATACACACAGTTGCCTTCAATTTCTATATAAAAAACTTTAAAATTTCATCACAGATAAATTCTTTATAAATATATTTTAAAAGTATACAATTGTGTAAATACAATCCAGCTTAAGAAACAATACACAAAATAACTTTGAATCCTTTTGCCAACTTATCTCATCTTCCTGCCTTCCTGTAGCTACCACATTCCTGAATTTTATCATATCCTTTAAAAAATTTAATTAATTAATTTTTGGCTGCATTGGGTCTTCGTTGCTGCACATGGGCTTTCTCTAGTTGTGGCGAGCGGGGGCTACTCTTTGTTGCAGTGCGCAGGCAGTGGTGGCTTCTCTTGTTGCAGAGCATGGGCTCTAGGCACACAGGCTTCAGTAGTTGTGGCTCGTGGGCTCTAGAGTGCAGGCTCAGTAGTTGTGGTGCACAGGCTTAGTTGCTCCGCAGCATGTAGGATCTTCCTGGACCAGGGCTCGAACCTGTGTCCCCTGCATTGGCAGGCGGATTCTCAACCACTGAGCCACCAAGGGAAGTCCCCTTGTTTTTTTATTATGTACCACTTACACACAAAATATCATTTGTTTTGCCTCTTTTTAAAGTTTTATGAATGGAATTATACTGTATGTATATATCTATAACTCTTTGTTTATCATATTTGTTAAATTCACTCATTTTCACTGCTGTGCACTATCCCACTGTATAGGTACTCCACACCTAATTAAACATCCTACTTCTGATGGGCATGTTTCATTTCCAGATTTGTTACTGCAGTGATATTAGTGAAAGCAATGCTATTGATTTTTCTCATGTGTCAGTACTTCTAATGTGCACGTCAAATTGTAGTAAAAAGACAACTCTAAACAAGATGCAACCCATCTATTTCCATGAACAGCACACTGTATTACAGTAAACCGAGTTTATATTTAACCATCAAATGTGGTTCTCCCATTAATTCATTTTGTGATGGGTCATTAAGAATACCTTCAGGGGCTTCCCTGGTGGCACAGTGGTTGAGAGTCCACCTGCCGATGCAGGGGACACGGGTTCGTGCCCCGGTCCGGGAAGATCCCACATGCCGCGGAGCAGCTAGGCCCGTGAGCCATGGCCGCTGAGCCTGCGCGTCCGGAGCCTGTGCTCCGCAACAGGAGAGGCCACAACAGTGAGAGGCCCGCATACCACACACACAAAAAAAGAATACCTTCAAATCCAGTAGTTTCATCATTAACCCTCAAAATATCCAATGAAAGGTTTGAGCTTGGAAGAAATGGAAGATGCTGAACCTGCTGCACTGCCTTGAATTCCATTTGTAGTTTTAGTGGAGCAAATAGACCCTGGATGTTTCTCCGTGTGGAAAAGTTCATTTTATCTTGGTCGAGCTGGAATTTTTTGCCTGATAATTCAAGAGGATGACTGGGCAAAAGTTCATTTTTCACACAAGAAAAACCTTTTTGAAGACGATCGTGACTTTCAAAAGGTCCACTTGCTGAAAGTTCAGTAAATGGAATACTGTCCTTTACCTGAGATCCAAGTCCTCTGACATTCATCTTCAACTAGCTCTGCAAACAGCCTCTCAGAATGTTACCCAATGCTATTGATTTTGACGACAGAGAAATTGTTTTAAGGATTTTTAGCTGTGATGAAGCCAATTAGGGTGAAGCAAAAGAGAGACTTTTGGAAAAAAGGTTAGAAAAGAAAATCCTTTTTTGGCACATATATACAATGGAATATTACTCAGCCATAAAAAGAAATGAGATTGAGTTATTTGTAGTTAGGTGGATGGACCTAGAGTCTGTCATACAGAGTGAAGTAAGTCAAAAAGAGAAAAACAAATACCGTATGCTAATGCACATATATGGAATCTAAAAAAGCAGTACTGATGAACCTAGTGGCAGGGCAGGGATAAAGACACAGACGTAGAGAATAGACTTGAGGACACAGTAGGGGGAAGGGGAAGCTGGGATGAAATGAGAGAGTAGCACTGACATATATACACTATCAAATGTAAAATGGATGGCTAGTGGGAAGCTGCTGCATAGCACAGGGAGATCAGCTCGGTGCTTTGTGACCACCTAGAGGGGTGGGATAAGGAGGATGGGAGGGAGGCTCAAGAGGGAGGGGATATGGGGACATGTGTATCCTTATAGCTGATTCACTTTGTTGTACAACAGAAACTAACACAACATTGTAAAGTAATTATACTCCAATAAAGATATTTTAAAAATGCTCTTTTTTCAGGAACACTTGGGACTTTATTCTGAACTTGTAATAGGAAAGGAATTTTATCTTCTTCCCTAATACTATATCCATCAATTGTTCATCTATTTTTACCTACCATTTCAGATCAGTAAAAAAGTCTGTCAGAAGAAACTACAGATATTTTGGTTCAAAACTGCCAACTGCAACAGGCCCTGCCTAGAAAATGGAAACCTGGTTTTGTATATTTAGAATATTTTAAAACGCAATTATCACTCTTAAAAATAAAACAAGTAGTTTTCTGATTGACTATAATTATGTAGTCTCAAACAGGTTCCTTGCCTTGTCTGACCTAAGCTAGGACGTCTGATTACCTAATTCTGGGGTCTGCTCTAATCTATCTGCCTCTACCCGTGAGAAGTTATTTCTTTAATCCAGGGTTTTCAAAGTTATTTGCTCAAGTTCTCTTAACGTCATGAAGATTGGAAGCCTACCTCAGCCACTCCAAGACTGGCTGTTACTTTGATTTCTTCTTTCTTTTTCAAAGTTATGCTATTTGCAGTCTTTCCCAGAAAACATCTTTGATTCATCATAAAACATCCAAATCTTTTGGCAGATAAATTGCAAGTCTTTTTCTGCATATTAAATTTGATTCTCCAAGAAGATGTAATAACACTATTCTATATCATAGGTAACAAAACTGGTTTATTGTCACTCACTATCAAAACACACAGTCACAATTTCCAGGCACATATAGAGGTTGGTAGTCAGATAATCAAACTAACATGCAAAGCTAGATAACACTGTACTGTTTTTCAATCCCAGCTGGACAGTGTTCCACTTTCACAATTACCATGGTATGCACACAAAAGAAAAGCCTATCAGAAAAAACATCTTACAAATATTGTCACCTTCGGTTTCTGACATTAACAGAAATACACAAAGACACAGACCTCCTCAAGTCTCTCAGTCCTACAGAGACCTTCTCACAAGTCTCCAGGGTCACAATATCCATTCACGACCACTTATTGTTGCTTTCCAACAGTAGCATATAACCTCTGATACAAACCGCCTTACACCTAAGGAAACAGATTCACATTTGCAGAAACTATCCCATGAAAATAAAAAAAGTCTACATAGGGTTCCAGACACCGAATCTGACCCACAAGCGCACCCAAAGCAAGACACATTCATCTTTTCGACTGCCAGACCCTGCTCCAGTCTCTCGTGCCCAGGTAAGCTTGTGACCCCGCTCAGGATCATTCTCACGGACTTTACCCAGGATGCCCTCGCTCACAGAGGGCAGTGCCCTGGTCACGCGCCCCCTCCTTCTCCCCCAACCCTGGACTCCAGAATGCGTTCCTCAGCCTTCGCTGAGATCCTCTTAATTCGCCCACAGCCATGCTAAAAGACTACTGGGCCACTAGGCTCGACCAAGACTCGAACTACTCCTTCCAGCTAAGACCGGAGATTCGGGTGGGCTTTGGAAAAGGCGCCTCTGATAGGCGGAGCCGAGTTGCATGCTGGAAGCATTCTGAAGGTCCAGGTTCCCAGCTTCTGGGGATTCGTCTGCCGAGGACTACATTTCCCAGAAGTCTCAGGGCACAGGACCTCTCGGGGCAGGGCGAGATTGCCTGCGGAGAGCGCCTGGAAGCGCCGGGCTCCGAGCTTCAGAGGATGTTCCGGCTCTTACTTCCCATGAGCCACTGGGCCCAAAGTAACCTCCGTTTCTGGGTCCCTCTCCGGTGTCTTCGAGATTTTTGGACTCTGCGCGGTGAGTTGGTCGCGTCCGAGGAAGTGATCAGCGCCGGGTGAGGGTGGGAGGGCTCAGCGGACTTCGCCAGAGCCTTGTCGGAACCAGCAGTGCGTGTGGGGGTGACACTGGGAGGCGCTCGAGGTGAGAAGGCCCGGGCAGCGGACAGGGCGAGTCGTGTCCGGAGCCTCAAGCCTGTGTGTGAACGAGAGGCTGAGAAGGATGGTGTGTGACAGACGGCGTGACAGGGCCGGGGTGTGTCTCCCTGACGGTGTGTGCGATTGGGAATGTGACGGGGTCGTGAAGTGCGTGACCTTGTTTGTAGGTGTAGTTTGCTTGGGAGGGATGCTCTAGGTTCCTTCTAGACTCTCTTAGGGGCTGCCAGAGTTAAGTGACCGCAAGAAAAGAATTCCAGGACCAAGCCCTAGAATGTACGTTTCCAGTAAGGAGGTACAGATCTAGTCTTGGGATGAAAATTTGACACCTGGACGTGTCCTCGTGACAGGCTCCTGGAAAGACATGATTGGGGAGGTCCCACAGGTAGGATTCCTAGAAAAGTCACCTCCTTGGGGGACCAGCTACCTGTTTCAGCTCCACTACAAACAGACCTCTGTCCCCAAGAATTGCTGTCAACTCAACTCCAGTTTCCCTTTAAATTCCGTTTGTGTATGTGTGGATGAAGGCAGATGTGGCCCTGGAGGGTGTTTTGTTTTGTTTTGTTTTTAGTTAGGTTTGTCTGTGTTCCAAGAAATACTGGTGTCTCGTGATATCTCCCCACCCCCTCCTGCTGCCCCTAACGCCCACCCCCCCCCCCACCCCTAGTTGCTACTGGGTTTCTAAGAAGGACCCTGAGAAGGACAGAATTGTTGCATATTTAGAAATCAAGGTTCAGGTGAATTTGTGTTTCTTTTTTAATCATAGTTACTTTTGTTTTTAGATCATGATGCTATTTGCTTTCCTTGACCAGAAATATCTTGACTGTTTGTCAAGACACTTGACTAGTAGTGTCTATCTTGGGTCTTCTTCTGGTGAATGACCCATCATGCTGGTGCCTCCCTCTTCCCAGAGGCCCCCTATTGTCCTTTTCCTCAGTCAGTAGCCATCCGTTCATATGACAAATTGTTCAAATCCTCCAGTACATTTTCCCTTTCTAAGCAATTTTTTTTTTTTGGCCCTACCGCGTGGCACGCAGGATCCTAGTTTGCCGTCTAGGGATGGAACCCGCCCCTGCCCCGCGCAGTGGAAGGGCGGAGTCTTAACTCTGGACCTCCAGGGAAGTCCCTAAGCATTCTGATGGTATAGAAGCACACCTCCTCCAGGAGGTGGGCTGGAGGTGGGATGTTAGGGCTTTATTTTAGACTATGATTACTTGAGGAGATTAGCATTTAGGTGGTATCGAATACAAATTAGTTTTTATCTGCTCCACAGTCATGGTTTTCAAAGCAAGGCAAGGTAGGAGGGGATTGGTTATTTCAGGTAGTAAATTACAATGTTGTGAGGCTTTCAGGGGTGGGAATGTGATTGAGCTTTGAGCATGGTGTTGCCGAGTCCAAGCTCAAACTGCTTGCCCCAGGACAGGCCGATAAATCGAGAGATGAGTTGTTGGGGCAAGGAATAGCGACTTTATGCAGAAAGCCAGCAGACCGAGAAGACGGTGGGTTCATGTCCCAGAGAAGCATCTGGCCTGAATTAGAATTCAGGCTTCTTTTATACTGAAAGGTGAGGGAGTGAAGTCAAACATTTCCTGGTTCCTGTCAGCCTCTGGAGGGGATGTGTTAATTTTTTCCTCCCTGTAGGCATTCATAGGTGGATCTGGTCAGGATGTTTCCTGTGAGCTAAACAAAGGTATTTTAGCTTAATGCTCATTACCTGGGGGGTTTAGGCAGTGTTCCCAGAGATGGGCCATTATGTATAATTAAACTTATAGGCAACATCTCTTTAGTGATTAACTTGTAATAGAACATAAAGGTTCTTCCCTATTACAGTAGTGGTTTGCAGTTTGTACCCACAAGGGCAGAGACTTTCAGATAGTTTTTAGGTAGAAATCTGTAGCATTGCTAAACATGAGTTATTTCAGGTCCAATTCTGTGTGGATTGTGAGAGGTAGTACTGTGCTGTGGTTAAGAGTAAGGCTCTGGATCTAGAGCATCTGGATCCAGCTCTACCTGTTACTTGCTGTGTGAGTGTAGATAAACGACTCAGGCTCTCTGTGCCATGTCTACAAAATTGGAACAAAGTAATTCCTACCTAATGGAGTTATAATGATGTAAGTTGAGTTCATATGTGTAAAGCTCCATAGAACAGTGCCTGCCCCATGATACAGGCTTAGTAAATATTAAGATTTGCTGTTATGTGGTGATTCTGGATCATGCCACATCAACTTTTTATAGATCAAAATATGAAGAGAAATAAAATGATTGTGGTGGGTGCTTGCAAGTTTGAAAAAGTTACCAGGGGCTCAAATGGTCTAGAACAGGAAATCTTAACCTGAGGTCTTCTTATTCCATTTATAAGCATCCAGGTGATCACAGATCCCTTGAAATAGAGACAGAATTTTTGTACATATTTGTAAATTAATTTTCTAAGTGGGCAGAGTGTCTCTAATTTCATGAGATTACCGAGTACGCGTGACCCCAAAAAGATCTAGCTCCATTTGTCTGGAATAAAATTATAATAGCTTGGAAGGAGCTTTTACAAATTTAGCATCCAATGACATGGAAACAGTTAAGTAAATGCAGTATACCATTTGATGAAATAATATGCACCTAATAAACATTATGTTTATAAAGAATCAAAAGAAGGGAAAATGTAAATGATAAAATATCAAGCAATAGTTATAGTTATGAACAAAAGTACTTAAGAATATTATGAGTTATATATGGATCCCATCCAATGAGAGAGAGTTTTGAAAGACATTTTTCAAGGATTGTATCCAAATGTTTTAAATCGACCATTCAGTGAAGAATTAGAGAGGTGTAGCCACACCTGTTAGGTATCTACTCTGTACCAAATATTGTTCTGTTTATATGCATATATTTCCTTGCTGTGACTTTGAAGGGGACTTACGTAATTTGTGTTCATTCACAGGAGAATCTTGACAGTGAAAGTGTCTCACTGTAGTGACGAGCTACAGCTACAAGATGTTGAAGAGCTGGTAGGCGTCATTTGTTTCAGACCCACCGATTTTCAGTGTTGGGCCTATTTATTCAGTTTTCCTAATGACTGAATTCCCTGTCACTCAGTTTTTTACATTTGGAAATATCTTTATTTTTCTGATTATGGAGTTAATGCAGGTTTGTTGCAAAAAATTTAGCAATCCAGGGAATGTATAGAGAAGGAAGTTAAAATTATATCCTGTAGAGTTAATCATCTCTAATATTTTGATGTATTTTTATTCAGTTGCTTAAGGCAGGAGAGGATCACTTAAGCACACCTGATCTAAAGCTTCTTTTTCCTTCTGCAGCTCTGGCTTTTCTGGACTCTGTGCTTCACCAGTAGAGGAACCCTATGGAGCATTAATTAGTTCCTGCAATTCTAGAACCATGACTGACGTAAGTTAGTATTTCTCTCTCCTTGAAGTGTTGTAATTTTTAGGTCATGTGAATCTTTTCCTGAATTAACCCTAAAGCTTTCTACTTAACAGAACCCCATCCCTGAACCTGCTTCTCGGTTCCTTCTGTTCCAGTAAAGGATGATGCCAAATAGCCCAGTATCCTCCCTCTGTGCCTTTTCCAATCAATGCCATCATATTCATTGAGCACATTACTCAACATCTCCTGCGGTTCAGTCTTCCATCAAGAGCAGTGAAGGAATGGAGTCCTTGAAGGGAAATATTTGAGTGTCTGTCAGAGAATAATGTAAAGAAATATAGAGAACAATCAGCTCGCTTTTATTTGTATACAAGGAAAACCAACAGTAGATTGAGTTCATCTTTCAAAGGCACAAAGAGGATTCATAGAAGAAGGAAAGAGGAGAAAATGAAAGACTGCAGACATTTGGAAAGCAACAGTTTCCCTTTTTCAAGCTAAGATGCTGATTAGTTCATGTCCTATCTAGAAAAAAATGGCTGAAGTTCCCCCAATTGTTTTTCTTTTTCAGGCTAAGATACAGCTAGCAAAGAAGTCAGTCAGGATACTCTGCCCTTAGCCAGCTGGATGGCCACCCACGAGAACAGTTTCAGTAGTCTGTGTATTATCTGGAAGAGCTTTGGTGTTTAACTAGGACATATCCATGGCAGGCTGTCTTGGGTCTTGCCTTTTGTTATCACTTCCATCTTTGTTCGGCCAGGGCTGCCCCATTTCCCTTTTCAGAATTTCTCATCCCAAGACAGGTCTGCGGTGTGATGAGTTAGTGATGAGGGTCCCTTTGGATCACACAGGAAAACATGGAACTTCTTCACAGACTTGAGTTTTCCAGAAAGACAAGATGGAATTTGGGATTTTGTCATCTTAGCCTCAGTTTGTATGAGATCACATGCTTTGCAATCTTTTAGGATTAGAGCAGGGAGTGAGTGGTTCTTTCCAGGGACTCCCTTATCAGTAAACACCAGTGTCAAAGTTTGTTTAGTTATTGACCAGGATGTGACATCTGTGTTGTGTCTGATATCCTCTATCAATATCCTCCAACTCAGGAACAAGGAATGTGTTAAGCAACAGGTGGTTGATGTTACTATCTAAAAAGATAATCCAGATTCTTAAGATAATCCAGATTCTTAAGTACTGGCTGATAATAGACTCCTGGAATTAAGAAAATCTTGGAAGTTTTGTTCAGCCTAAATGTATAATAGTTATTAATGTCATATATCCATATGATGAACTGAATTGCAGCTAATAGAAACATTTTACATATTCGATTCATCATAATAAGAAAAAATGCTGATGATCTAATCTCACAGCATGGTTCACTTGAGGCTTAATGATAATCCTTAATTGAAATCATTTTTCTAAAACGAGATTTTGTAGGACATTTGGAAAAAAGTTTTCATGTTTTTTTGGTATTTCTTAAAGGGAAAAGATGGTGTAGCAGTTCACATTTATAAAGAATTTATGAGACTTCCCTGGTGACGCACTGGTTAAGAATCTGCCTGCCAATGCAGGGGACATGGGTTCGAGCCCTGGTCCAGGAAGATCCCACGTGCCGCGAAGCAACTAAGACTGTGTGCCACAACTACTGAGCCTGCACTCTAGAGCCCGCGAGCCACAACTGCTGAAGCCCGCACGCCTAGAGCCCATGCTCCGCAACAGGAGAAGTCACCGCAATGAGAAGCCCATGCACCACAATGAAGAGTAGCCCCCGCTCGCTGCAACTAGAGAAAGCCCACGCAGCAACGAAGATGCAGCCATAAATAAATAAATAAATAGATAAATAAAATAAATAAATAAGAATTTGTGAAGCAGGCACTTAGCAGGTTGTATGTATGTATACACACCCGTAAACGCCCCCATCCCCTTCCCCCAACACTATTTTTATTTAATAGAAGAGAAACATTATTTTATGCACTATCAGACAGGTCTGGATAGCTGAGTTACCTCACAGTATCCAGGAAGTTCTTTCTGCTGTAATAGGTTTCTTCTAGAACATGTAGACACTCTGCTTTAGTCATACTAATTTCTTTACTTTTCCCTACCCATACGTCTCACAGGCTTCCAGCCGACTTGATTGTTACATTTTCCTCTTCTTATAGTTTATGCTTCATACTCCTCTTTTTTCCTCTTGGAAATAGTTTCTAAATTTCTTTAATTTCACAAGTAATGTGTGGGTTTTTGGTTTTAGGGCTTGGTGACATTCAGGGATGTGGCCATCGACTTCTCTCAGGAGGAGTGGGAATTCCTGGACCCTGCTCAGAGGGACTTGTACATGGATGTGATGTTGGAGAACTATAGCAACTTGGTCTCACTGGGTAAGTTCATCTGCCTGACATAGTTTAGAATCTCCTCTCTGGAACATCAGCTTTCTGCACTAGGCATTACAGGGCTATCTTTGAAGAAACCAGGTGAATTTCTCCTCCGTGTTCTCAAATGAATGTTTTGGTATTTGTTGGCTTAGAAATGGGTTCATTGAGCACCTCGATCGTCCCATCCCTCAGTGAGCTTCAACCTTCCTCTGGCCCTTCCTGTAATGGCCTCTCTTCTTTAATGTCCATGGAGCTGGATTTGCATTATGGGGTGTTTATTTCATAACCACTGTCAAAGAAACCAGATTTCATACTGTGTTTAGCTTCAACATTTCTATAGATGATCTGTGTCTTTGCTAGTCAAAGTGTGGTTCTTTTTTTTTTTATAAATTTATTTATTTTCTATTTACTTATTTTTTGGCTGCTTTGGGTCTTCATTGCTGCACGTGGACTTTCTCTAGCTGTGGCCAGAGAGGGTTACTCTTCATTGTGGTGCAGGGGCTTCTCATTGCGGTGGCTTCTCTTGTTGTGGAGCAGGGGCTCTAGGCACGTGGGCTTCAGTAGTTGTGGCACGTGGGCTCAGTAGTTGTGGCTCGCAGGCTCTAGAGCACAGGCTCAGTAGTTGTGGCGCATGGGCTTAGTCGCTCTGCAGCATGTGGGATCTTCCTGGACCACGGATCGAACCCATGTCCCCTGCGTTGGCAGGCAGATTCTTAGCCACTGCGCCACCAGGGAAGTCCCGGAAGTGTGGTTCTTTTTTATTAGGAACCATAGAAAGGCCAGAGCAGAGTTAGTGAAGGAGAGGGTACCAAGAAGTGAGTCAGGAAGACAGGCAGGGCCCAGGTGACAGGCAGCATTGTTGGTTTTGGGGAAGAATGTGGATTGTTCTCTTAGTGGTTAGAAGCCATGATTTGCTTTATGTGGGGTTATAATTTTTTTTATTGTTAAGTATTACACAAATACTTATCATCAGCTTCTTCCGGTGCTTGTTAGAGGAACTTTTTTTTTTTTATTAATTAATTAATTTATTTATTTTTGGCTGCATTGGGTCTTCGTTGCTGTGCATGGGCTTTCTTCGTTGCGGTGCGTGGGCTTCTCCTTGCAGTGGCTTCTCTTGTTGTGCAGCACGGGCTCTAGGCGCGTGGGTTTCAGTAGTTGTGGCATGCGGACTCGGTAGTTGTGGCTTGCGGGCTCTAGAGCACAGGCTCAGTAGTTGTGGTGCATGGGCTTAGTTGCTCTGCAGCATGTGGGATCTTCCTGGACCAGAGATCGAACCCATGCCCCTGCACTGGCAGGCGGATTCTTTTTTTTTTTTTCATATCTTTATTGGAGTATGATTGCCTTACAATGTTGCATTAGTTTCTGTTGTACAACAAAGTGAATCAGCTATAAGTATACATATCCCCTCCCTCTTGAGCCTCCCTCCCATCCTCCCTGTCCCACCCCTCTAGGTCGTCACAAAGCATGGAGCTGATCTCCCTGTGCTGTGCAGCAGTTTCCCACTAGTCATCCATTTTACATTTGGTAGTGTGTTTATGTCAGTGCTACTCTCTCACTTCGTCCCAGCCCCCAGCCCCCTATTCCCACCCTGGCCCCGTGTCCTCAAGTCTGTTCTCTAAGTCTGCGTCTTTATTCGGCAGGTGGATTCTTAACCACCGCACCAGCAGGGAAGTCCCCGGGGCTTGTTAGAAATGCAGCTCGTCGAGTCCTACCCCAGAGCTGCAGAACAGAATCTACATTTACGCAAGATCCCCAGGTGATTTTTATGCATACTAAAGAATTGCTGCCCTTTGTTATATTCTGACCCATGTATGGGGAGTACAGCTAGAAACAGGATCCTGACATACTCTGGCTTTCAAAAGAGCCTCTCCACTTTATGTAGCAGTGGATTGAATGAACAGAAATTCATACTAAGTGAATATGTTCCTTTACTTCCAACATATTTGAAGTTGAAAGTTACAATCTGTGAACTTTGCACTTTACAAAGTTAAATCCTACACTAAGTTAAATCCTAGAAATGTCTCACAAAACTTGTTTCCACTTAAGCAAAATAACAACAGTAATAATAATAATGCTAATAGTTAACATTGTGCTTACTATAAACCAGGCCCTGTTCTAAGCAGAGCAAATACATGAACTTATTTAACTTTTACAGCATCCGCATGAGGTAGGTACTATTTTTAACCCTTTTTATAGATGAGATTACTGAGGCACATACAGTTTAAGTGCCTTCCCAAGGTCACAGAGCTGGTGGGGATGCAGTGGCAACAACTGAACCTAGGAAGTCTGGCTCCAGAATCTGTGTTCTTAACCACTGTGTTCTGTTTGCTCTAAAGAGATAGAACCTGAATGAGTCTAAAACAAGATCATTTTCCTACTTATATGATCTCATGTTCTTCATTCCCACCATCCTTCTCTTCTCTGAAGTCTTCATCAATACTATTTTTACCTTTACTTTATTGCAAATTTAACCAAATGTTTTGCCCTTATAATTAAAAACAACAACAACAACAAAACCCTTACACCATTTGGCATTACTTTTCTTGCAAGCAGACACTCCATTTCTAAGCCAGATATGATGACATTATTGGAGCAAGGAGAAGAGCCCTGGGTAGTTGAGGGGTGGATGGGGTACAAGAAGTCGGATCCCAGGAAGGCAAAGGCAGGAGGGAACCATCAGTGCAGGAACAACCTCACAGGTCGTGGAGGAGAAGGGGGAACAGCTGGGATGGTGTTTGGAAACTCCTTATGAAGGACCAAGGCCTGGGAGGAGATAAGAGATCTCAGTTTGAGCTACAAAAGGAACTTCATCTTCATCTCATTTCCCAGGCTCCTTGTTTTTCTTCTTATTATTCCCTCCCATTTCAGTGAGGAAAATGTTCTTTTTTGTTCCCAATGGAACCATTTTACTTACATGTTGTATGCAGCTGCTTTCCAGCTCTTTTGCATTTGTGTGTGTGTGTGAATGAATGTACATATTCATTCATAAATTAGTCAAACATTTGGAGTGCCTGCTCCTAGCCAGGCATTGTACTGGGCACTATTAATACAATCAGGGACAAGATTGATAACTTGCTCATTCTCATGCACTTTATGTAGTTGAGGAGAAACATAAAATAAGTAAACAAGTAGATAAATAGTATCATGTAATGAAACATGTTGTTCAGAAGAGGCAAACAGCATAAGAGAATAGAAAATGATGAGAATTGATAGGGCCAATTCAGATAAGATGGTCAGGGAAAGCTTTCTTGAATAGAGACATGAAGCCTGGGATCAAGTTATATGAATACCTGGGGGAAGAATATATCAATCACAGTGAACGGCAAAGGCCCTAAGGTTGGTAAGGAACTTTATTGGAGGAACTCTAAGAAGGCCAGGGTAGAGTTAGTAAAGGAGCATGTGCTAAGAATTTGGGTCACGGAGATAGGCAAGGGCTAGACAGTATACAGTTTTGGGGTTTTTGTCTTAAGAATATATATATTTTTAGATTGTATTCCATTATAGGTTATTACAAGATATTGAATATTGTTCCTTATGCTGTACAGTAAATCCTTGTTGTTTATTCTATGTATAGTAGTTTGTATCTGTTAATCCTATATTCCTAATTTATCCCCCCCCAACTTTCCCCTTTGGTAACCATAAGTTTGTTTTCTATGTCTGTGAGTCTGCTTCTGTTTTGCATATAGATGCATCTGTACTATTTCTTAGATTCCACATATAAGTGATATCATATAATATTTGTCTTCCTCTGACTTACTTGACTTAGTATGATATTCTCTAGGTCCATCCATGTTGCTGCAAATGGCAATATTTCTTTCTTTTTTATGGCTGAGTAATATTCCATTGTGTATATATACCATATCTTTTAAAACGAATTGTCTATTGATGGGCACTTGGGTTGTTTCCATGCCTTGGCTATTGTAAATAGTGCCACTATAAACATTGGGGTGCATGTATCTTTCCAAATTGGAGTTTTCATCTTTTTGGAATATATGCCCAGGAATGGGATTGCTGGATCATATGATAGCTCTATTCTTAGTTTTTTAAGAAACCTCAATACTGTTTTCCATAGTGAGTGCACCAATTTATATTCCTACCAACACTGTATAAGGGTTCCCTTTTCTCCACACCGTCTCCAGCATTTATTATTTGTAGACTTTTTGATGGTGGCCATTTTGACCGGTGTGAGGTGATACCTCATTGCAGTTTTGATTTGCATTTCTCTAGTACTTACTGATGTTGACCATCCTTTCAAGTGCCTGTTGGCCATCTGTATGTCTTCTTTGGAAAAATGTCTGTTTAGGTATTCTGCCTATTTTTTGATTGGGTTGTTTGTTTTTTTGATACTGATCTGTATGAGCTGTTTGTTAATTTTGGAAATTAACCCCTGTTGGTCGCATCATTTGCAAATATTTTCTCCCACTCTGTATGTTGTCTTTTCATTTTGTTGATGATTTCTTTTGTTATGCAAAAGCTTTTAAGTTTGATTAGGTCCCATTTGTTTATTTTTGCTTTTATTTCTCTTGCCTTGGGAGACTGGTCTAAGAAAATATTTCTACGATTTATGTCCAAGAATGTTTTGCCTGTTTCTCTTCTAGGAGTTTTATGGTGTCATGTCTTAATATTTACGTCTTTAAACCATTTTGTATATGGTGTGAGGGAGTGTTCTGATTTCATTGATTTACATGTAGCTGTTCAGCTTTCCCAACACCACTTGTTGAAGAGACTGTCTTTTTTTCATTGTATGTCTTGTCTCCTTTGTCGTAGATTAATTGACCATAGATGTATGGGTTTATTTCTGGGCTCTCTATTCTGTTGCATTGATCAATATGTCTGTTTTTGTGCTAATACCATGCTGTTTTGATTATTGTAGCTTTGTAATATTGTCTGAAGTCTGGAAGAGTTATGCCTCCAGCTTTTTTTCCTCTCAGGCTTACTTTTTCAATTCTGGGTCTTTTGTGGTTCTGTATAAGTTTTAGGATTATTTGTTCTAGTTCTGTGAAAAATGAGACAAACAACAATGAAAACACAACTTACAAATGAATGGGATGCACCAAAGCAGTTCTAAGAAGTTCACAGTGATACAGGCCTTCCTCAAGATATAAGAAAAATTTCAAATAAACAACCTAACCCACCACCTAAAAGAATTACAAAAAGAAGAACAAACAAAACCCAAAGTCAGCAGGAGAAAGGACACAATAAAGATCGAGAGGAAATAAATAAAAAAGAGATCAAAACAACAATAGAAAAGGTCAATAAAACCAGGAGCTGGTTTTTTGAAAAGATAAACAAAATCGACAAACCTCTAGCCAGGCTCGCCAAGAAGAAAAGATATACAACCCAAATAAACGAAATAAGAAATGAAAGAGGAGAAATAACAACCAATACCATGAAAATACAAAAAATAATAAGGGAATACTATGAACAGTTATATGCTGACAAATTGGACAACCTAGAAGAAATGGACAAATTTCTAGAAACATACAGCCTGCCAAAACTGAATCAAGAAGAAACAGATATAAAGCAATTATGCTCCAATAAAGATGTAAAAAAAAAAAAAAAAAAAGAAGAAACAGATAATTTGAAGAGACTGATCACTAGAAATGAAATAGGATCTGTAATTTTAAAAAACTCCATGCAGGGCTTCCCTGGTGGCACAGTGGTTGAGAGTCCGCCTGCTGATGCAGGGGACACGGGTTTGTGCCCCGGTCCGGGAAGATCCCACATGCCGTGGAGTGGCTGGGCCCGTGACCCATGGCCGCTGAGCCTGCGCGTCCGGAGCCTGTGCTCCACAATGGGAGAGGCCACAACAGTGAGAGGCCCGCATACCACAAACAAAACAAAACAAAACAAAACAAAAAAAAAACTCCATGCAAACAAAAATTCCAGGACTGGATGGCTTCTCTGGGAGATTATACCAAACATACAAACAAGAACTTCTACCTATCCTTCTCAAACTACTCCAAAAGATTGAAGAGGGAATGCTTCCAAATTCATTCTATAAAGCCATCATCACCCTGATACCAAAACCAGACAAAGACACTACAAAAAAAGAAGATTACAGGCCAATATCATTGATGAATATAGATGCAAAAATTCTCAACAAAATATTAGCAAACCGAATCCAACAATACATAAAAAGGATCATACTCCATGGTCAGTTGGATTCGTTCCAGGGCCACAAGCCTGGTTCAACATATGCAAATCAATCACTGTGATACATACACCACATTAACAAAAGAAAAGAGAAAAACTCCATGATCATCTCAATAGACACAGAAAAAGCATTTCATAAAATTCAACATCCATTCGTGATAAAAACTCTCACTAAAGTGGGTATAGAGGGAACATATCTTAACATAATAAAAGCCATTTACAACAGACCCACAGCCAACGTATCAATAGTATTCAGTGGTGAAAAGCTGAAAGCCTTCTCACTAACTTCAGGAACAAGACAAGGATGCCCACTCCCACAACTTCTATTCAACAAAGTATTGGAGGTCCTAGCCACAGAATTCAGACAAGAAAAAGAAAAGGTATCCAAATTGGCAAGAGGTAAAATAGTCACTATTTGCAAATGACATGATACTCCATATAAAGAACCATAAAGACTTCACACAAAAACTATCAGAACTAAAAAATAAATTCAGCAAGGTAGCAGGATGCAAGATTAGTGTACAGAAATCTGTTGCATTTCTTTATACTAACAGTGAAATACCAGAAAGTAAAAAAAAAAAAAAAAAAAAAAAAATTCCATTTAAAATCATGTCCAAAAAAAAGTACCTAGGAATAACTTAACCAAGGAGGTGAAAGACCTATATGCTGAAAACTATAAAACATTGATAAAGGAAATTAAAAATGATTCAAAGAAATGGAAAGATATCCCATGCTCTTGGATTATAAGAATTAATATTGTTAACATGACCATACTACCCAAAGCAATCTACAGATTTAATGCATTACCTATCAAAATACCCATTTCTTGTTACTTCTGAAGATTCCAGGCCTGTTATTTTTATTTATTTATTTATTTATTTGCAGTACGTGGGCCTCGCACTGCTGTGGCCTCTCCTGTTGCGGAGCACAGGCTCCGGACACGCAGGCTCAGCAGCTATGGCTCACAGGCCCAGCTGCTCTGCAGCATGTGGGATCTTCCCGGACCGGGGCACAAACCCATGTCCCCTGCATCGGCAGGCGGACTCTCAACCACTGCGCCACCAGGGAAGCCCCCAGCCCTGTTATTTTGTACAGTGTTCTTCAGTTTGGGTTTGTCTGCTCTTTCCTCATGATTAGATTTGGATTATGCATCTTTGGCAGGAGTATCACAGAACTGATGGTGTGTTCTCCTTGCATTCTGTCAGGTGGAGCAAATGATTTGTCATTACTGATGATGTTTACTTTGAGCAGGTGATTATGGTAGTGTCCACCGGCCTCCTCCCTGTAAAGTTAATCTTTTTTCCTTTAATGAGCCTTTTGTGAGGAGGAACTTTGAAACTATTAAGTATTGTATTACTCTTCAAACTTTCAACTTATTCATATGTTGGATTTCTAGTCAGTGGGTTGTAATCTGTTCTTCCCATTATTTATTTTGAAGCTGGTCCTGGATTTGACCAGTGGGAATTCTGTCAACAGTGGTTTCTGTGTCCTTTGGCTTGTCTCCATCACACTTAGAGCACCTCCTTATTTTCTTCCCAACATCATGTTCCAGGCTCATCTTGCACTTTCCCTGCTCCAGCCCTAAAGTCAGCCATTTCTTCAAGGTGCCCTGGTTCCTTTTAGTTGAGAATGCTATTTAGAAGCCAGAATCTGGGTACTAGATTTGCTCATTGCTGCTGGGGGATGGCTGTCCCTAGGCCCTCTCAGTGGACAGAGTAGGGAATATGTTTATATGCATACATATGTATACATGCACACATGTTTACATCTATAGATTGAAACCATGAGTTCATACAGATATCTCCATTTCAACACTACAGGTTTCATTTCAGCTTATTCACTTTCCATATTTCTAACTCCCTTTTCTGACAGTGAAAAACCTGGGTTCCATTATCCTTAATGTATTTATTGTCAAGCCTTGAACAACATGGGTTTGAACTATGCAGGTCCACTTATATGCAGATTATTTTTCAATAAATATACAGTTGACCCTTCATTTCCATGTGTTCTGCATCTGTGGAAAAGGAGGGTCGATTATGGGACTTAGCATCCTCAGGTATGGGTTCTGAGGTGGGTTCTGGAACCAATCCCCCAAGGATCCCAAGGGACAACTATACTTATTTGATCAAACTCTCTATGTGTAACCAGTCTTCTATTATCACCACCACCACCACCACCTTGATTATGTGATTGCCTGTCTCATCCCACTTGGGCTGTGACAACCCATGCCAGGTCACTCACACACAGACACTTGTCCTTACCCTGCTTGCATTCTGACTCCTGACGTAGGACAACCCTTTTATACTGAAACCCTCCTCATGCTGGTTGACCTTTAGTACCCCGCTCTGGGGCTTCATTTTGTTAAATCTTGACCCGTGAGGATGCATTTTTAGAATATTCTGTGTGATGAAATGGGAAGTCTCCATTAAGCTCTTTTGCTGTATACTAAGGTGCAGTGGTTGCCTTGAGGGAAACCACCTGTGCCGATGTTTGAATTGTGAGTTAAACCAGCTGCTTTTTTCATGGAACACAGTTTTGTTTTTGTTTTTTGTTTTTTGTTTCCCTTGGAAGAATGAGGCAAACTATGGTTCTTTAGGCTTGGGTATTTGGAAAACATTTTCTTGTAAATGAGCCTGTCACTTTAAGAACAACTAAAAGTATTTGTTGCCAATGATAAAATTCAAACTTTTAAGTAAAAATTAGAATTGTGTGAAGCTTATATCTATTATTTTGAGCTTTACAGCTTCCCAATAAATAAAAAAATTTCTGGTGAGGTGATATTATTAATGTGATTTTTTGATATCACGTAATGAAATATGTCAACATTTCAAAGATCTGCAAAACTCAGTGAACCACTGTTTTTCAGATAACCAGTACATAGTACAAAATTATGCATGGATAAAAAATCGTCCAAAGTGCAATGGATTTTAATGTAACATAGTATGAAAAGTTCACCAGTATGGTTGCATATTCCACATTGGAACTAATCTTTAAGAAACCACCGCGTCTCAATTTTTACTGTAGTATCAAAGAATAACACCCACAATTACCTGAACAGGTTCATAGACTATTCTGCCATTTTACAATTACACATCTGTGGGAGGCTGAATTTTCTTCATATCCTTCAACCAAAATAGCATTGCTACAGATTGAATGCAAAAGCAGATGTGAGAATCCAGTTGTCTTCTGTTAGACCAGATATTTGCAGAAGATTAAAACTATAATTCATTAATTTTTTTGTTTGGGAAAATTTAATTATTTAATGTTATTTGTTAACATCTAATGATTTATTGTCACTTTAAAATGAATTAATCTTAAAATTTCTATTTCAATTTCTAATATGGTAAATATCAAAAGATATAACCCACATAAACAAAACCTCTTTTGGGTCCTCAGTGCTTTTTTTTTTAAACATCTAAAAAGAAGTTAAACCTGTATTCATTTACTAATACTGTTAAGCATTACACAGAAACATTCAAGTCCAAGTAACTATAATACAAGCCCAATTCAAATTTATTGAACTGTTTGTTGATGCTAAGTTGTACAAAACTGTACTCCTTTTAGTTGACATTTGGTCATCTCAAAGTAGTTGTACTATTAGGTTAGTCAATTTAAATACTGTGGCTTCCTTTTGGATATACACACAGTCTTTACACCCAAATGTAAATGTATACAAAGCAATAAGACATTGTTAATTAAAATAGCAATAATGCAGTTTAATTCATGATTAAAATTACTTCCCACAATCACATCCACAGTACTCATCCACCATTAAATAGCTCAACCAAAATATTATACAATCACCAATAGGCAAAAATACTAGATTTGTATATTTTGTATTTCAGATATACTTATGCATGTGCAAGCAAGGGATTTACCAATATTTAAGAGTATAAGAAATACTGAGACCAAAAAATTTGAGAACTGCTGCTCCAGGGAATGGTTCTTACTTTCAGTATATGGTCTTTGAGAGGCTTCAAATAAATGCTTGGGGATGTTAACTGAGGTCTTCCCATTCAGGTTGGGTTGGCACTCCAGTGTACAACCTCTAGAATCTCTGAGAGTACCCCAGTCACATCGTGGGGAGGCACCTTGTGGATGCATAATGACATTCAGTTACAGATCCAAGGGAGAATCCCTGTATAGATTCCTGGAACTTCTTTGCATGACTTCTTTCTCTGATGAATCTTGAACCACAAATTCCAGTCACCTTAGCAGCCCTGAACTCAGATCCTAATATCCTTTGCCCAGTGACTTGACTAGTGGAAGGGCACATTTTGGTTTAAGGGATCATTTACACAGGAAGATGAAGGACTTGTTAAAGCGATCTTTGTGGAATCCTCCGGTAAACTGTCATATCAGAACATTAATATCACAAGAACTGAAAAATCAAAGCTGAGTTTGTTGTTGGACAGGGGAGAGGCTTGTGCTTAGGAATTCAGTAAGTCTCCTGATTGAGTTCACTTATGGGTATTCTTTTCAATTTGTCTTTATTTCTACTATGAAGGGCTTTTTTTCTGGTAAAGGCAATAAAATGTGTGGTTTTCTTGTTTTCTTTCAGATTTGGAGTCAACATATGAGACCAAAAATACATTTGCAAAAAAGGACATTTTTGAAATAAATTTTCCCCAACAGGAGATAAAGGAAAGAAGTAAAACCCTTGGCTTTGAGGCATTCCTTTTCAAAAATAATTGGAAGTGTAAGAGAAGATTTGAGGGCCTCCAGGGACATCAAGAGGGATACTTCAGTCAAATGATAATCAGCTATGAAAAAGTGCCCACTTACAGAAAACGTAAATCTCTTACTGCACATCAAAAAATTCATAATCAAGAGAAACCCTACGTTTGTAAGGAATGTGGGAAGGCTTGTAGTCATGGCTCAAAACTTGTTCAACATGAGAGAATTCATATGGCTGAAAAACATTTTGAATGTAAAGAATGTGGGAAAGACTTTTTAAGTGCCTATCAACTCACTGTGCATCAGAGATTTCATACTGGTGAGAAACCTTATGAATGTAAGGAATGTGGGAAGACCTTTAGTTGGGGATCAAGCCTTGTTAAACATGAGAGAATTCACACTGGCGAGAAGCCCTATGAATGTAAAGAATGTGGGAAGGCCTTCAGTCGTGGCTATCACCTTACTCAACATCAGAAAATTCATATTGGTGTGAAATCTTATGAATGTAAAGAATGTGGAAAGGCCTTTTTTTGGGGCTCAAGCCTTGCTAAACATGAGATAATTCATACAGGTGAGAAACCTTATAAATGTAAAGAATGTGGGAAGGCCTTCAGTCGTGGCTATCAACTTACTCAGCATCATAAAATCCACACTGGGAAGAAACCTTATGTATGTAAAATATGTGGAAAGGCTTTTTGTTGGGGCTATCAACTTACTCGACATCAGTTATTTCATACTGGCAAGAAACCCTATGAATGTAAAGAATGTGGGAAGACTTTTAATTGTGGCTCAAGTCTGGTTCAACATGAGAGAATCCATACTGGTGAGAAACCCTATGAATGTAAAGAATGTGGAAAGGCCTTTAGTCGTGGCTATCACCTTACTCAACATCAGAAAATCCATACTGGTGAGAAGCCCTTTGAATGTAAAGAATGTGGGAAGGCCTTTAGTTGGGGTTCAAGCCTTGTTAAACATGAGAGAATCCATACTGGTGAGAAATCCTATGAATGTAAAGAATGTGGAAAAGCCTTTGGTAGTGGCTATCAACTTACTCGACATCAGATATTTCATACTGGCAAGAAATCCTATGAATGTAAGGAATGTGGGAAGACTTTTAATTGTGGCTCAAGTCTGGTTCAACATGAGAGAATCCATACTGGTGAGAAACCCTATGAATGTAAAGAATGTGGAAAGGCCTTTAGTCGTGGCTATCACCTTACTCAGCATCAGAAAATCCATACTGGTGAGAAACCTTTTAAATGTAAGGAATGTGGGAAGGCCTTTAGTTGGGGTTCAAGCCTTGTTAAACATGAGAGGGTTCATACTGGTGAGAAATCCTATGAATGTAAAGACTGTGGGAAGGCCTTTGGTAGTGGCTGTCAACTTCGTGTTCATCAGAGATTTCATACTGGCAAGAAACCTTATCAGTGTAAGGAATTTGGAAAGACATTTACTTGTGGCTCAAGCCATGTTCAACATGAAAGAACTAATAATAATGATAAACCCTACAAATATAAAGAATGTGGGGAAGCCTTTATATGGACAGCTTACTCAAATAAGACAGTTGATGCTTGTGAAACTTTATGATTGAAGAGATGTGAAAGAACATGTTTTTGTGTGTGTACAGACAACTTACTTAACAGGAGGAGAAGTCTTACTCTTGAGAAACGTTATGAATGTAGGGAATGTGCAAAAGCCTCACCTGTGTATGGACAATTCACTTGATACCAGAAAATTCATACTAGTGAGAAATATTTTGAAAATGAGGAATATGAAAAGGCCTTTTGACTTCTGTATGATCTTATTGAACATCTGTACTGATGTGAAGCCATTTAAATGTAGGGAATGTGTAAAGATCTATATTTAATTCATGGTACAAAGTCTCATAAACATTGGAAAAATTATGCTCATTACTCTTTAAGGGAAGGATCTAAATTTAATTTGGTTCTTGCCCTGCATATCAGAGAATTCATACTGCTGTGAAATCCTGTGAATTTAAGGAATGTGGGAAGACTTGTAGACATGGTAAACATCTTAGAATACATCAGGGAATTAATCCAAATGAGAAATCCTTTGAATTAGAATTGTAGGAAGGATTTTAGACAAGTGCTACTCAAACTATTGGCCAGAGACTTTTTGTCAGTCCACAGAATTGTTACCTGTCAAACATGAGATAAATGCAGAAAGTGAGAGTAAGTGTCTGGAAACTTTTATAGCAATTTGATATTGCCATAACATTATATTTTACAAAAGTATCAGTCGATGAATGATTGGAAATTAAAAACAAAAAGTTTGTCCTTTCATAGATAATTTGAGAGACAGCATTCACACTTTTTAAAACATGATACAGGTCACAATGTGAATTAGAACAAGAAATCTGTCCCTTGTTACCTCCCTGATTAAAGTAGCAGAATATTCATTCCATAGGAAGGTTTGGCTAATGGGGGAATCACAATTTCCTTCTGCCCATAAGAGCACAGAGAATTTATACCAGATATGTTAATTTAGTGAATGTATAGAAGCTTTCCAACACTATTCAATCTTTGTTAAACTTCAGCAAACTCTTCCTAGAGAATAACCCTGTTAATATCACAAATGTAGGAAACACCTTATCCATGGCAGAAACCATACTTTTTTAAAAATTTTTTCGGTACACAGGCCTCTCACTGTCATGCCCCCCGTCGCGGAGCACAGGCTCTGGACGCGCAGGCTCAGTGGCCGTGGCTCACGGGCCTAGCCGCTCCGTGGCATGTGGGATCTTCCTGGAGTGGGGCACGAACCCGTGTCCCCTGCATCGGCAGGCGGACTCAACCACTGTGCCACCAGGGAAGCCCAACCATACTTATTTTTATCACCATTCTACCTCCTTATTACTCATGGGATGTTGGGCAAACTGCTTATCCCCTCTGGGTATCATGTTTAAAATGCTGGTGATGGTAGCTCTGTAATAGTGCTGTTGTAGAGATTGGATGGATGTAGTATGGGTCAAATCATTGGAAGAGTATCTAGTATGTAGCCTGTGCTCAATACATACTATTCTTATTATCATCATCATAAATATTACTACTGATGAGGTCTTAGGAGAGGAATGCCCATTTCGTATAATGAATTTAGAAAAGTACCCATAACCACTCATCCATTTGAATTTCAGATAGTGCATTCTGGATAAAAGATCTAGTAAAATGTAAAGAATTTGAGAGGATTTTTATTCATAATTTATCCCTTAAGCTGCATCAAAAATTAAGACTAAAAAGAAACATTTTGGATTTAGTAAGTGTTAAGATGTTGGGATTATACCTGGAGAAGAATCAGAGAAATGTGAAGCAATTTGCTGTAATGAATCCCAAGAGACAAGTAGTAAGTAAAATTCTCCACTCACTTTTCGAGGTATATTAGAAATTAAAGAGAACAAAAAGAAAACTGTCCATTTTGGAATTCTTTACCAAAAGGTTATTATGATCATTTTTTAGACATTCAGAAAAATTTAAAGGACAATATAATGAACATCCATCTACTCTCTATATGGAATCAAGAATTCTAAACATCTGGCCATTTTTGCTTTTTGAATATATATTCACGCATCGCATTTGGTTGTCATGTCTCTAGATTTTAGTCTTGAACAGACTTTTTGAAGATTTCAGGAAAGCTGTTTTATAGAATGCCATACATTCTAGATTTTGTTCTCTCATAGTGAAATTTAATTTGTACCTCTATCCTTCATATCTCTCATAAAATCAAGTTAGAGGATTAAACATTTTCCACCAGAAAAATTCATAGGAGGTGACATGTACTTTTTTTTTTTTTTTTTTTTTTTTTTGCTGTAATGGGCCTCTCACTGTTGTGGCCTCTCCCGTTGCGGAGCGCAGGCTCCGGACGCGCAGGCTCAGCGGCCATAGCTCACGGGCCCAGCCGCTCCGCGGCATGTGGGATCCTCCCGGACCGGGGCACGAACCCATGTCCCCTGCATCGGCAGGCGGACTCCCAACCACTGCGCCACCAGGGAAGCCCGACATGTACTTTTTATTGAAAGACATCATAAGCAATTAATATCCATTTTCCCCACTATCACCAATGCTATGTTTGATCATTAAGATGGTGATCGCTGGACTTCCCTAGTGGCGCAGTGGTTAAGAATCTGCTGCCAATGCAGGGGACATGGGTTCGATCCCTGGTCCAGGAAGATCCCACATGCCACAAAGCAACTAAGCCCATGCGCCACAACTACTGAGCCTGCGCTCTAGAGCCCGTGCTTCGCAACAAGAGAAGCCACCGCAATGAGAAGCCTGCACACTGCAATGAAGAGTAGCCCTTGTTCACTGCAACTAAAGAAAGCCCGCGCAAAGCAACAAAGACCCAACGCAGCCAAAAATAAAATAAATAATAATTTTAAAAAAAGATGGTGACTGCTAGAGTTCTCCATTATAAAGATCCATTATACATCTAGTAGGATTAGTGAACCTTGGTCAGCTACTTTTGGGAATGTATAATCATATGTATGTATAAGTTCTGAATCAAAGAGCAAATTGAAACAATTAGAGATTTTGCAGAAAACGATGATAATGAAATGATTGTATATTGGAGCTTGTAGGATGTCCCTGAAGCTCTACTCAGTGGAAAAGTAATACCACTGTTAATATGTCTTGGAGGAACCAAGATGCATCTGGCCCAGATGGAGGGCCAGAACTATACCTTGTTTCCCCCAGTATCTACATGATTCCTGTCACACTGAACTAAGAAGCTAGAAAAAAAACAAATCCTAAACCAAAATACAGAAGCAATCAATATAGCTAAAATTTGAGATTAATGATTAGGAATTAAAGCAGTAGTCTTCGATCATTATTCCTCTGTGAAAAGTCCACTAACCTCAACTAGACTTTGATAAATCTGAACAAGGAAAAATCAAGAAAATTGGCAACATTGTAGAATCATGAATAAGAAAGGAGATATAATTATAGATATGGAGGTTTTTTTTTTAAGGCAATACAATGTATTTAAACCCATTTGGACCAATAAACAAAGGAAAAGGCTGAAAAAATTGGTCCAGGATCTCCCTTTTAGAAACAACACTTGGAAATTGTCATCTCCTTAGGTAAAAATTTCAAGACGAAAATAGCTAAAAATTTTACTAACTCATCTTACCTGGATAACATAAATCTAGTAACAAAACTAAATGGAGATACCCTCTAAAAAGCAAAAACTAGATTAACTGAATTTAGGTAAATGTAAAAATTCTAATTAAAATATCAGCAAGCAGAATCCAAATGTAAGATGTAAGATTGTGCAATAGAAAATATATGGGATATCCAGACCCAAAATTTTCTGGTTTAAATGGAAATATAAGCTAACTGACAAAAAATTGAATCAGCACAGGTGTAATTCATTCTGATAGTTTATCTTAGACCTGTATGACTTTTAGAGTAGGAAATCACACACAGCGACTTAATTCTAAGATGAATTTTAATATTTGGAAATCAGAATGCATCTCAAAGTTGGTGGCTTCTCACATTCACTTTCATCTGGGTGGCTGTCATGATTTAGTGCTAGCATCAAAGCATATTAGTTATGATGAAATAGAAGTGTGTTTATATACTCACAGAATTCAACCCTTTAAAAATTACTTATTTCCAAATATCAGTTACATCAAAACTGCATTGGCAAATGTCTGTGGTTCATCTTGGTCATTGTTTTAATCTGCACCCTACCTCTATGTCCATTTTGTGCAGGTAGGCCATCCGTGATATCACTGTACAGTCATTTACCGGCTAGTGGTTGACAGCATTATTCCACATAATTGCAATTTTAATCATCCAATGTAACACAAAGCAGAATACTTTTGAGTGTTTATAATAAAGCATTACCAGTCAGTATTTTACTCCTCCTGGGTGCCATAGTTGCATGTTAACTAGGAGATGTGGAGATCGTGCCTCGTCCCACCAAGCATTTCTGAAATTGTCTCAAAGATCACCAGTACTGGGCTTCCCTGGTGGCGCAGTGGTTGAGAGTCCGCCTGCCGATGCAGGGGACACGGGTTCGTGCCCCGGTCCGGGAAGATCCCACATGCCGTGGAGCAGCTGGGCCCGTGAGCCATGGCTGCTGAGCCTGCGCGTCCGGAGCCTGTGCTCCGCAACGGGAGAGGCCACAACAGTGAGAGGCCCGCGTACCGCAAAAGAAAAAAAAAAAAAAAAGATCACCAGTACTTAAAAATACTTGAAAAACAAGGGGAATTCTCTGGTGAAAGAAGCTTATGAAGCAGCATCTTCTAAATCCCCCTTAGGGAATGACCAAAAGCACCTTATCAGCTTACCAAAAGACAAAAGAGTAGTGAAGAAAATTGTTCAACTTTGTTTAAATTGGTATATCTCAAACTGTACTATGGAAATACCATTTCTCATGACTTATTAACATCTTAGGGATGTGAAGCTGCATTGGGAAATGCTGCCATAACTAAAAGAGAGTCTGTAAAGTTGGAAATTTCAGTCACCAAGTCTGATTGTTAGCTGACAGGATGACAGTTAGCATCATGCTCTCAAACAGTTGCCTTCTAACGTTTTCTCTCATTTGTGAGTAAAAATATTTTTGTATCTAAGTAGGCATGGCTCCTGAGTTTTATCAAATGCCATTTCAGTATCCCTTTCTGCAGTGGTGTAGTATTTAATTTGTTAATGTTATAATTTATACTGGCAGACCCTTTGACTTCTTCCCATCCCTGGATATACCCAGGTTAGCCACTGATGTGTGTGTGTGTGCGCGCGCGCACGTGTCTGTTTTATATGCACTGCTTGATTTCATTTGCTACTATTTTATTTATAATTTTTACATCTCATGAGTGAGACTGATAATTGTCTTTTAAAATGTATTTTTGTATGTTTTGTATTGTGATTACCTGTTCCTTAAAATTGCAGGACTGTATTGGGTTGTTTTGTTTTGAATTGGAGACCCTTAATCGCTCTTCTATTTCATCTGTTTATTTGCTTGTTTTCAAATTTCTACTTAGGACACAACAATTTCTCTGAGTGCCCAGCACAGTTCCTCTAAGGAACCTTCATAGCCGAGATCCACATAAAAGCATTCCAACACTGCCTCTCATTGAAAATCCTTCATTATATGTTCTTGGGTATGCTGTGTTGGGAAGTCAGAGCTCCTTATAGGACTGTTATGACCAAACTTGTCCATGTCTTTCAGAGCATACATGTACACATTTCTTTCTCTATATACTGGAAGTGAAATTGATTGGGTTTGGTTATGAGTATGCCTGTGTTCAGCTTTAGTAAGTTTAGTTCTCCTAAATAGATTTCCAAACAGATATACCAACTGGCGCTCCCACCAGCAGTGTGTGTTTGTATCCTTGACAATACTTGGCATCGTCAGTTTAAGATATATATTTTTTTTCTGCTACTCTGGTAGGTATATAGTGGCATCTGATTGTGATGATTGTGGTTCACATTTCCAATTTTCTGATTGTTTATTGGCTATTTGAATATTTTTGCAATCTCTTCCTCCTTGCTCATACATCATTGGATGCAATAGGTTTGTCTAGTTTCACAAAGTATCTGTACAATTTGTAGGACAGCATTTAACACCTAGGCCATTCTGTGTGTGTGTTCATCCCCCACCAGACAGTGAGCTGGTTGATGGCTGTGATGGAATCCGCTTTGTCTCTGCATCTCCAGCTCCCAGTATGAACCATGTCCTTTACTTGTTTTTTACAGTTAGGATATACTCATCAGAAATTAAAATACCAACCTGGCTGAAGCAATGAGGAAGTATGTTGAGTCATATAACAGGCTTTAAAAGGGAGAACCAGCTCCAGAGATTTTTGATTCATTAGCAAAATGAAATATTCAGAGACTCAGATTCTTTTTCGTTTTCCACTCTGTATTCCCCAGTGTTGGCTGCTACCATGATGGCTGACAGGTTTTTGGACATTCTACACAGCCATGACAACATCCAGAGGTAAAAATAGGAGAGATCATTTTCTGTTCTCTCTCTTAGGAGCCAGGAAACATTTCCCATTAGCCAACAATGTACATCTGCTCTTAATTGCTAAAATGGGTCATGGGTAGTTTCTGACATAATCACTAATGTTACTTTAAATTGGTCACAGATTCTTGAATGTTTTATTTAAATAAGAAATCTAGCAGACCCATACATTTCATTAACTTTTCATGCATGTATATATAATGAAAGAAAAACCAGAATAAGCCAGATCCTTTATTTTAGCAAAAATTTTACATATATGTGTACATTTCATAAAACATGACAATTTAAATTAAATGTATTTGATTAAGACCACCAAACATAATTACAGACTCTTGAGAGGTTAATGTTTATTTCAGAAAGACAGCAAAAAATCTGAAGTATAAAAGTCTATTTTATTAGTGAGAACATTTACTAGGAACTTTTTATTATCTGATTTTTTGTATCTGTTGGGACAGGGGAAATATTATTGGTCCACCTTTGTAAGGTATTTTTTCTCCCAGAGTCAGAGGAGGCTACTCTTTTAAATTCAACTCCTGGAATTCTGTTAGCTTCAAGACTAAAGAAGGCCAAATTTTATAATGTGGAAATAAAACAAAGGTGTAACTGGAATTTGGGGGATATATTTACCCAGTTCATTTTTATAACACACAGACACAGTGCTAAATTCAAAAGAAACAAAAGTCTTATTCTTTCCCCTTTCCCCAAGCTACACAATGATGCTCTTTAGAGACAACCTCATTTTTCAGCTTCTGTATTCTTGGGGAGATATTCTGTATAAATAGCAGACTATATTGCCTCAGAGTAGACATTCAAGATTTGAAAATGTTTCTTTAATACCTCATAATTCAGTGTCAGTCATATACCATTATTACAGATTTCACCAGTCAGATTTTTAATTCAATTTACTTCCGGTATACCTGAGTGTTTCCTGTGGAGGAAAGGGTCTGCATCATCTTTGGCCACAATTTTAAAATATGATCCACTCTGGGCTGGTTGCCTTCTGTGCCTGGTGCACAAGAGATACTGTAGTCTCCTCCACCACCATCACTATAGAGATTCTTTTCACTTCTCTCCTATATTGAATTTCTAGTTTTCTACTCTTTCACCTGGTGGAAATCTTCCAGTTGCTTTCTTAGAAGGGGTGATTTTTGAAATAACTCGTGCGGTTAAAAAGGTTATTCTCAGGCTTCCCTGGTGGCGCAGTGGTTGAGAGTCCACCCCGATGCAGGGGACACGGGTTCATGCCCCGGTCCGGGAAGATCCCACATGCCACGGAGTGGCTGGGCCCGTGAGCCATGGCCGCTGAGCCTGCGCGTCCGGAGCCTGTGCTCTGCAACAGGAGAGGCCACAACAGTGAGAGGCCCGTGTACCACAAAAAAAAAAAAAAAAAAAAAAATTACCCATCACAGGTTTCATATAATAGGAGCTACAGCAGAACATTCTGTTGGTGTCCCACCCAACAATCCCTGCCTGTTTTACTCCAGTGAAAACATGCCTATCCCAAGGAGGGCGACTGAAAAAATTATGTTTATGCTTTTCATGTGTCAGGCACAGAACTAAAAGATTCGTATAATTATCTAATTTAAATCTAGAAACAAAACCCTATGTGTGTGGTAGTAAGTAATATTGCCATTATACCAATAAAGAAAAATAAAGCTTATGCAAGTTAAACAACTTGTCCAAGATTCCTCAACTTCTAAATGGGATGACATGGATTTGATCTGAGAAGGTTTTTTCCAGTGCCTTCAGGGCTTAATTACTCTGTATTATATAAATATTGAAGAAGAAATTATTATCTACTTAAGAGCAAAGATGCCTGAATTTCAAAAGTTTTATAAACCAGTCAGAATTAGTGTCTAATATCAAATGTACCTTTACAAATACTGTGTTTATATTAGATATTGGTATTTTAGGGCATATCTATAATTTTTACAAAATTGCAGAGACATTGCATTTTTGTATGTAATCTATTTTCTCAAAATCTTGTTAATATCAGGAGAAAAGACAGTCTCTTCAATATTGGTGCTGGGAAAACTGGACAGCTACATGTAAAAAAATGAAATTAGAACACTCCCTAACACCATACACAAAAATAAACTCAAAATGGATTAGAGACCTAAATGTAAGATCGGACACTATAAAACTCTGAGAGGAAAACATAGTAAGAACACTCTTTTATATAAATCACAGCAAGATCTTTTTTGATCCACCTCCTAGAGTAATAGAAATAAAAACAAAAATAAACAAATGGGATCTAGTGAAACTTAAAAGCTTTTGCAAAGCAAAGGAAACTACAATCAAGAAGAAAAAACAACCCTCAGAATGGGAGAAAATATCTGCAAACGAATCAACGGACAAAGGATTAATCTCCAAAATATATAAACAGCTCATGCAGCTCAATATTAAAAAAACAACCCAATGAAAAAATGGGCAGAAGACCTAAATAGACATTTCTCCAAAGAAGACATACAGATGGCCAAGAAGCACATGACAAGCTGCTCAATATCACTAATTATTAGAGAAATGCAAATCAAAACTACAATAAGGTATCACCTCACACCAGTTAGAATGGGCATCATCAGAAAATGTACAAACAGCAAATACTGGAGAGGGTGTGGAGAAAAGGGAACCCTCTTGCACTGTTGGTGGGAATGTAAATTGATACAGCCGCTATGGACAACAGTATGGAGGTTCCTTAAAAAACTAAAAATAGAATTACCATATGACCCAGCAATCCCACTACTGGGCATATACCCAGAGAAAACCATAATTCGAAAAGACACATGCACCCCCAATGTTCATTGCAGCACTATTTACAATAGCCAGGACATGGAAGCAACCTAAATGCCCATCGACAGACAAATGGATAAAGAAGAGGTGGTACATATATACAATGGAATATTACTCAGCCATAAAAAGGAACAAAATTGGGTCATTTGTAGAGACGTGGATGGATCTAGAGACTGTCATACAGAGTGCAGTAAGTCAGAAAGAGATAAACAAAAACGTATATTAACACATATATGTGGAGCCTAGAAAAATGGTACAGATGAACTGGTTTGCAGGGCAGAAATAGAGACACAGACGTAGAGAACAAACGTACAGACACCAAGGGGAAAAAGTGGCAGGGGTGGTGGTGGTGGTGTGATGAATTGGGAGATTGGGATTGACATATATACACTTATATGTATAAAATAGATAACTAATAAGAATCTGCTGTATAAAAAAATAAATAAAATTCAGAAAAACCCCAAAACATGCTTATTTTAAATAAGGATATAAAGTACTCTCTAGAAAAGTTGTATATGAATTATTTACCACCAAAATTAATTAGGAACTAATAGTACATCAAAATTAAGGTACAGTGAACATTATTTTTATAAAAACTTGCTAGTTTTAAGGCCAATATGGCATATCTTATAACGTTTCTATTTATTTGTCATAAGTTACATATGTTTTCATGTACATTTTTAATTCCTCTTTTATTAAATCTCCATTTCTATCCTTGGCTCACTCTTCTTCACATTGGTGTATTCATCTGTATATTATATAAAAACATTATTCAGTCCAATAGTTTCTCATATTTGGAACAAAAATTTTCCACTTAATTTGCTTTAACTTTGCTCAAGGGGATATTAAAACAGGAGCTTTACTATTTTTGTAGATAAGTTTGTTTATTATTTACTTTATGTTTTCTACTTGGATGTTATGCACCCACACCCAGGATTCTGAAAACTTTCATTTATATTTTATAAATATATTGGTAGTCTATGTTTCTTTCATTATTTTCTTATTGTGGTAAAATATGTTTCATAACGTTTACCATTTTAAACATTTTTAAGTGTACAACTCAGTAGCACTAAGCACATTCACACTACCACTATCCACCCCCAGAACTTTTGCATCATCCCAAATGGAAACTGTGTACCTATTAAACTATAACTCCCCATCACTCCAGCCTCTGTTCCCCCAAACCTCTGGTAACCACTATTCTACTTTCTGTCTCTGAATTTGACTGGTCTAGGTACCTCATGTAAATGGAATCATACAATATTTGACATTTTGTGTCTGGTTTATTTCACTTAGCACAATGCTTTCAAGGTTTCCATGTTGTAGCATGTATCAAAATGTTACTTCTTTTTTAGGGCTAAATAATATTTCATAATATGTATAAACCACAGTTTGTTTATGCACTCATCTATTGTATACATTTGGGTTTTTTCCACCTTTGGCTATTGTGATATAATGTTGCTATGAACATTGGAGTATAAATATCTGTTCAGTTGTTTTGGGTATATACCTAAAAGTGTAATTGTTGGATTACTTGGTAATTTAAAGTTTTGAGGAATCACCATATTGTTTTCCACAGCAGCTGCACAATTTTACATTCCTATCAGCAATGCACAAGCGTTCTAATTTCTCCACGTCCTCACCAATGCTTGTTATTTTCTCATTTATTTTTAAATTATAGTCATCATAATGGGTGTGAAGTGGTATCTAATTGTGATTTTGATTTGCATTTCCCCAGTGATTGATGTTGATCATCTTTTCATGTTCTCATTGGCCACTTGTGTATCTTCGTGGAAGAAATGTCTATTCATTTGATCATTTTAAAATTGGGTTGTTTTGTCGTTGTTGAAGTGTAGAAATTGTTTTTATATTTTGGATGTTAATCTCTTGCCCGATAAATAATTTGAAATTTTTCTCCCTTTTTAGGTTGCCTTTTTTACTATACTTATAGTTACTTTGATGCACAAAGGTATTTAATTTTGAAGTCCAGTTGATCTATTTTTGTCTTTTGTTTCCTATGCTTTTGGTGTCATGTCCAAGAAATCATTGCCAAATCCAATGTCATGAAACTTTCCCCTTGTGTTTTCTTCTAAGAGCGTTACAGTATTAACTCTTACTTTTAGGTCTTTGATCCATTTTGAGTTAATTTTTGAGTATGATCTGAGGTAAGGGTCCAACTTCATTCTTTTGCATATAGATATCCAGTTTCCCCAGCACTGCCAGTTGAAGAGACTCTTCTTTCCCCATTGAATGGTCTTAGCCCCTTGTCAAAATCAATTGACAATAAATGTGTGAGTTTATTTACGGGCTCTCAATTCTATTCCATTGACCTGTATGTCTGTCTTTATGTCAGTAACACAGTTTTGATTACGATACCTTTGCAGTATAAGTTTTGAAATCAGGATGTTTCAAAACTTTGTCCATGAAAAAAAAATAACCCATGTGAGTTTCAGCTTGTATTCAGTGCATGTTAAGTGCATGGCTTTTACAATATGCTCATTAGATCAATATGTTTAGCTTGCAATTTTTGTCTGCCTGGGCTATCACTTACTGAGAGATATGTTAAACCGTCCACTATGTGTATGAATTTGGCTCTCCTTGTGCTTCTGGCATCACTCTTCTCTCCAGGTCCATTCATTTTGTAACATCTCATCAGAGCTGACTTTTCAGTTTCCTTTTTCAATTTTCCCCAGTGCAGATTTCTTTAATATTCTTAGATACTCAGCTATCTAAGCATTTGATAGACTGTCTATCAGCATTTGAAATAATAATTTCTCTATTTTACTGAGTGAGCATTTCTAAGTATTTTGTAAGATTTTTCAGGTTACCTAGTTTGCCCCAAATAGAAGTCTCCATATTATTTCATGAAGTCCTGCTAGACTCTGTTTTGGTGCCTGCCTCAGCCCCCCTTCATTAGCTCTTAGTTGCAATACGTTATGAGTATCTTTTTATTGGTCTACATTTCTAAACCAACAGGCAGATCTTTGAAGGTAGATACATTTCAGATTTGTCTGTGTGGCCCCAGAGAAAGGCTATCTGTAGGATAAAAGAAGGTCCTTGGTCCCCACATGCTGATGGGAAGTGAAATCACAGTGTCAGAGGGTGTGATTGGGACTTACGCAAATTTAGTAGATGGTAGGCTGCTGGAGGAAGGAATTGAAATATTTATTTCTGGGCTGGGTGGGAGAAGGGCCAATCACATGTCTATAGGGGTTAATTTGCATCTGGAAGTTCACAGGAGTATTTATCCCAGGCCTTAGAGCAGAAGCCTTCATCCTTACAGTGCCAGGGATATAAGTCTTATATCTGGTTTTTATGTCAGGAATTCAGCTCAAAACAGGTCAAGGATGGACATCTTAGGCTAGACCTCAATCCTCAGACTTCTCTGTCAGTCTAGTTTCAACTCTACCTTTTGTAAGAAAAGCTGTAAGCCCCCTCTGTGAACTGAATGAATCAGAATATGGCATCTAATAGGCTAGAGTTCCATCTTCATTCTTGAAAGAACCTAGAGTTCCCAAGATTGGAGGTAGGAGTTCAAGCTTAATAAGTCCAAATTTCAGAATGGAATTATTGTAAATTGGTCAGTTAGGAGATACAAAACAAGACTATTCACTCATGGATGTAACTCCCCTTTCTCTACCTGCCTTAAAGCACTGCTCTATTTCAGTTTCCCAAAGACAGGCATGGGGAAACAATCAGTTACTTGTTTTAAAAGCCAAGGATAGTGTGGTTTGATAATTCGACTTCTAATGCTCATTGTTTATGTTTCTCAAGCTTAGGAGCATTTATCTTACTAAGGCTCCTATCTTACAATGTTCTATAAATTAACCTGGCTGCTCTTCTTCCCCCAGGGATAATCTCAAATAGCATCCCCTAATACCTTTTTTTTTCTAAAGTTCATGCTACCTTTCAAAATGTCATTTAGCATTTTTCTCATCCTACCAGAAAAACATGTCCTAGAAGGAAAATATAAGTATCTCCCTCTTGCAGGTACTCTGAATTTTTGATGAGGTGGGGATGAGTACTTAGGGAACACTCATGGGAAATCTTTGCTCTGCTTTTGATTGAGATGAGATAGGGGGATTTGATGACTATTTTAGTGTATAGCAACCTGGGTGCATAAGCAAAGATTATGTTTGGCTGTGAGTAAGACAGATAGACCCAGAAGGACAGTGGTTCAACCAGGAAAAATTTTCTATGTCACATAAAATTCTGGAGGTTGGAAGTTTAACCCTGGCTTTATGGCTCTGCTCCAAAGCCCTCCAGTGCATCTTATTCAAATCCAGGCAGCAGAATGGAGGCATGGAGGAAGAAAGCAAAGGGGATGAACTAGGCACATTTAAGGAAGGTTCCCCAAACTGCCACACAGTTCCAGTTATCTCCAATTGGCCATAACTGAAAATCCATGGACCAATAAAGTGGAGAAAGACAATCATGATCCTAAGTGGCTCTACATGAGCAAATAAAAAAGAGATGGTTCATTTATTATTGGAAGAAAGGGAGATGAATATTGGGAATAATTAGCAGACTTGGCCCCTAATTAAAATACCAATGATGGAACCCAACTTCCTGGACACTAGTACTGGTACAAAATATCTAGCAGGCTGGAATTAGATAATTGAAATGTGGGCTTATAGGTATACCTTACAGTGTTTAAGATCTTTCTGGAATTTTTGGTCTCTCCCATCCTATTGATCACTATGTCCTGCTGATTCTACTTAACATATGAAAAATATTTGACATTTTTCTACCATCACAGCTGTGGTGGGTCTTCCTTATGTCCAATCTGGATTATTGCAATAACTAATAATACTGCAGATACCTTGCATTCAGTTTTTTTCTCTCATTCCCACACTATGTCTAATATATTCTGTATTACCACCAGATTGAACTTTGTAAGACACAAGGTTAGTGTGACTGAAGAACTGACTTTTAAATTTTATCTAATTTTAATTAATTTAAATCTAAATTTAAAAACTGAAGCAGTGTCAGATATTTTCCCATCACTGACAACTTTGTTTTGGTAAGACTGCATTTCACTTTAGTCACTGCACTGCATAGATATTTGTAGTATACTGTGCATGTTGTATGTATGTGTTGTGTCTAACATCACACATAAACACATCACTGATCTAGTTGGTGTCAAGAAATTAATGTGTTTATTTGAATATTTTATGAAGACAACACGAGTTACACTGATAAGAAGGAAATAATTGGTAACTAAGTTACTTTATCATTAAATTAGCATTCTAGGTTTAAAAAAATAATTATGTACATTTAAAAAATTTTAAATGAAAGCATACTACTGATGCAGAATCAAGTGGAGTAAGTACTATGGCCAGAATAGTTAAAAATAAGAGACTGGAAGAAGATATACTGTGAATTTCATGACGAATGACAATTGCAATTTGCTGTGACAGAGCAAATCAAAAAAGTTGTTTGATTATGGAAAAAAAGAACATTTAAGTTAATGAAGTGGAAAATATTGTGAGACATTTTCAGCAAATACTAGTAAATTTGATGAGAAATTTCCTCTTGATAAGCAAATAGGAATAGATGAAATTAGTTGCCTAAAATCTGAATTAAATGTGCAACGAAAACTTTAAATAAATTTTAAACATAATCTGAGCTTATAACTGTCTAGCTATAAAATGGCTTTGGGTCTTGCCCCAGGAATCAAATTTTTGATGGAGAATAGCAAGATAAATGATTAGTTTAATTGTGGAAATTTTATTATGATTTTATAAGCAAAGACTAAAAATTATATTTTATAAAAAGTGAAAAGAATCTTCAATTAAGCCACCCAACAACTGCCCTTAGAATACAAGGTCTTTCCAACAATATCAAAAATCAATTAACTTAAAATTTGTAAAGCTACACATATTCTTCTTTAGTTTCAGATGAGCTGTACAATATGAGATACTGCCCATTTAATACTCTGGGTACATTGTAATACAAAAGGCTTCCAAATCAAAAGGAAATTTTGTCAATTTTCAGCCTAAAAAATCAGATTCATAGCACATATATTTTTGAATTTTTTATATATGTCAAAAAACAGTTTCCACTAGGTATGAAAAAAAATAATTTCTATCACAATGGATAGTGCTCCGACAATGTTACACTAAAAATGTGGATTCCTTGGAATTTTAAGGCAAGAGACTAACGTCTTCCTAATTGCTTCGCTTCACAGTATGAAAAGTATCATGGTTTAGAATATACACATAAATATTATGAAGCATTATTACTTTATGGAACTGTTGAAAGAGGAAACAATGAATTTATTTATCTTATGTTTTTGGCCAGTGCTCATTGATTGAATGATGACAGAGTTTTACAAAGATTTACCATACTTTGAACTTTGAGACTTAAAAAAAATACTTGCCAAGTATTTCATAATCAAAACCCCCCCAAATGACAATGTGATTTATGTTTTCTTACCATATCACGCTGCATATGAACAAACAAAACCTGAAACTCCAAGGAAAGGAAAAGCTTTTCTTGTGACCTAGCTAAAAGGGTAGGAACATTTGTTGAAACTGAAACTTTTAATAAGTTAATAAAAATAATTTTACATATTTTCTAGATGAATCAACATAGAAAAAATTCACTGTAATCGAAAGCACTGTAAAAATATGCTGGCAATGAAGAAGTAGGAAATCTTAGTAAAGAAACAGAAACTATAAAAAAGTACTAAAGGGCTTCCCTGGTGGTGCAGTGGTTGAGAGTCCGCCTGCTAATGCAGGGGACACAGGTTTGTGCCCTGGTCTGTGAAGATCCCACATGCCGCAGAGCGGCTAGGCCCGTGAGCCACGGCCACTGAGCCTGCGCATCCGGAGCCTGTGCTCCTCAATGGGAGAGGTCACAAGAGTGAGAGGCCTGCGTACTGCAAAAAAAAAAAAAAAAAAAGTACTAAAGAAAAATTCTAGAATTGAAAAATGCAATATCTCAAAATAAACATTTGATAGATAAGCTTAACAGCAGAATTGAGAGGACAGAAAAAAGAATCAGTGAGCAACAGAAATTATCTAATCTGAAAAACTGAAAAAAAAAAGGTTGAAGATAAATAACAGAGCCAGTGACCTGTAGGACAATATCAAAAGATTTAACATATGACTACTTGGAATTTACTCCAGAAGGAGAAGTAAGGGCAGAAAACTTACTCCAGAAGGAGAAGTAAGGGCAGAAAAAATATCTGAAGATATAATAGCCAAAGTTTTCTGAAATTTAGTGAAAGGCATGAGTGTACAGATTTCAGAGGCTCAGAGAACCCCAAAAAGGATTAACACAAAGAAAACTATACCAAGGCACATCATGCTCAAACAGCTGAAAACTAAAGGTAATAAGAAAATCTTGAAAGCACAAAGAGGGAAATGACACATTACACACAGAGGAAAAATAATTCAACTGTCTTCTCATAACCTATAGAGGCCAGCAGTCAGTGATATAATATCTTTTGTAAAAATATATAAAACAAAACCCAGGATTCTATAGCAAGGAAAAAAATCCTTCAGGAACAAAGCATTTCAGTAAAAGAAACAATGAAAATTCACCACCAGCAGACATATACTCCAAGAAGTGCTAAATTAAGTACTTCAAGCTGAAGGGAAATGATACCAGATAGAAATTTAGATCATTGGGAAGGAATGAAGATCATGTGAAAAGGTAAATATATGGGTAAATATGAAAGATGATGGTGTTTTTTTGGTCTTAATTTCTTTAAAAATACAAAAGACTGTTTAAATTTCCAAGTGGAATGTTGATGTGACTTTCTGTGGGCTACTTCTTAATTGCAAAAAACAAAACAAAAAAACCCCCAAAAACCAGTACTGATACAATGGAGAGAGCTGGTGGTCAATACATGAATCAAGAGATCAAACATAGCTTCACTATGTGCCACCTGTTATTTTACAATATTGAGTACACAATATTATCTATAAGTTATCATGTCAAAAATGCTTAATCTGAAACCTAATCAAGTCTCTAGACATAACATCCAGCTCAGAATAAATGCGAGGGATAGAGAAACAACTTAAGCCCACTCAGAGAAAAATTAGTACAAATACAGAATGTGCAACATTGTATGGGTTACTTCTCCTGAGTGTTCAAAAAGTTTGTCACAAAACAGGTAGAGGATAAGTGTTTGACCAAAAGAGACTCAATAGCCATAATCATATAAAATATGTGACCTTAGTTTGGTTTTAGCCTTTTTTAAAAAAAGCCAGCACTTTCAAAAGACATTCTTTAAAAAAACTGGAGAAGTCTGTAAATGGGATGAATATTACAGAACATTATAGGTCTACTGTTGTTTTTTAGGTGACAATGGCTTAGTGGTCATGTAGAAGATAATAATCTTTAAATCTAGCAGTTGTATTTTTGAGTTGTATGTTGATTTTTTTTAGAGGTGAAGTGATACCTAAAACATTCACTCAGAAAGCACAGCAAAATTATATATATCATATATATATATATAAAATGTATGATATATGTGAATCTGTATATATACATTTTCATGAGAGAGAGAGAGATACTAAATATAGGTGGAGGGTAAATAAACTTTCATTGTACCATTGTTGTACCTTTTATGTAAATTTGACATTTTTCAAATACTTGAGGAAACCTCCAAGTCAACATCTGTCTTTTGGCTACCCATTGTTAATCTCTAATTTCCATGAATTGTAGGGAAGGTGGATTGTATGTTATCTGTATTATAGAAATTATTGTAAAAAAATTTCTTCAAACCACTTTCCAATTTTTCAACAGCTATACTCTCAATATTCAGCAAAAGCATAGGGTTTCTTACCATTATTAATCTTCAGGGGGATGAGCTTTGAATAAAAAAGTTTCTTGTTTAAAACATCCTATGGGATTTTGTCCAGAATTAATTATCTGAAATGAAATATGGATGAGTGATGATAGATTTTTAAAATATGCTCATAGGGTCTTCCTTCCACATGAATTTATTTATAGTAATACTAGTAATTATCATTAAAGAATGATACAATATTTAGTAAGCAAACACTCTGTGCCAGATGCCCTTCCAAACAATCATATTTTATGTTAAATAATTTAATCTTTACCATATCGTTAGGTGGTAGAATAGTGATAATGTTAAAGGATGTGTCATGGCTAAAGGCTTTCTGACTCTCATTACATTAAGACTTTCTTGCCAATGTGAAATCTTTGATGTTGAGTAAGTTGATAGCAACGAGTAAAGGCTTTCCCACATTCCTTACATTTATGTGGCTTCACACCAGTATGAATTCTCTGATGCTGAGCAAGTCGATCGCTACGATTAAAGGCCTTACCACATTCTTTACATTCATAAGGTTTTTCACCAGTATGAATTCTCTTATGTTGAGAAAGACCTGAGATAGAACGGAAGGCCTTCTTACATTCTTTACATATATATGGTTTCAAACCAGTATGGATTGTCTGATGATAAATTAGTTGAGAATTAAGTCTAAAGGTTTTTCCACATTCCTTACATTCATAAGGTTTCTCCCCGGCATGAATTGACTGATGTGTTTTAAGGTCTCCAACACGACTGAAGGCTTTCCCACATTGTTTACATTCATATGGTTTCAAATCACTGTGAATGATCTGATGTTGAATAAGGTAAGAATGGAGCTTAAAATTCTTCCCACATTCTTTGCATTCATGGGGCTTCTCGCCAGTATGAATTCTCTGATGTTGTGTAAGTTGAGAGCCTCTACAGAAGGCCTTGCCACATTCCTTACAATCATAGAGTTTCTCGCTACTATGAATTCTCTTATGTTTAAGAAGGCTTGAGCCCCTACTAAAGGCTTTTCCACATTCCTTACATTCATGAGGCTTCTCACCAGTATGACTTCTCTGATGTTCAATAAGTAGATAACTGCGAACAAAGGCCTTTCCACATTGTTTACATTTATATGGTTTCTCACCAGAATGAATTTTCTTATGCTGATAGAGACTTGAACGATGACCAAAGGCCCTTCCACATTCCTTACAAATATAGGGTTTCACACCATGATGAATTTTCTGATGGAGACACATATGTCGGTACAACCTAAAAGTTTCCCCACATTCCTTACATTTGTAGGGTTTCAAACCAATATGAATTTTCTGATGTTCAGTAAGGTGAGAATGACGTCTAAAGGCCTTCCCACATTGCTTACATTCATAGGGTTTCACACCAGTATGAATTATCTGATGTTGAATAAGCTGTGAATAAAACCTAAAGGTCTTCTCACATCCATTACATTCAAAGGGTTTCAAATCAGTGTGATTTTTTTTATGTCTAATAAAATGCTGGAGAACTATAAAGATCTTTCCACATTCCTTACATTCATAGGGTTTTACACCACTATGGTCTCTCAGATGTTCCATAAGGTGTGAGTATTTCCTAAAGCCCTTTCTACATTCCTTACATTCATATGACTTGTCTTTAGTGTGAAGTCTTTGATGTAGAGGAAGGGATATATGTTTTCTGAATATCATTTGATTAAAATATCCCATTTTAGGTTTCTGTTGTCTTTCAAATTTAGTTCTGTTCTGTGAGTCATTTCTGAAAATAAACGCCGTAAAGTTGAAGGTTTTACTTCTATTCATTGTCTCCCGATGGTATGAATTTACTTCGTAACTGCTTTTTTCTGAAGATAATTTGTTGCTCTCACTTGTGAAATCAATGTCTGAAAGAAAATGAGAGAACAAACAAATGCTATTTTTCTTGTACAAGGGGAAATATAGTAATAGTAATAATAAATTGACAAGTAAATTCCATTAGAAGTAAAAGGGTCATAAAATTCTAAAATAATGTGATGAAATTTTTTAAAGGCAAGAAGGGCTCAGAAAAATTTTAAAGCTAACATGAGAATGTAGTTTGTGAATAGGCAAAGGGAAAAATCAGTAGTTCTCATATTTAGTTGTGGATCAGTATTACCACAGGAATCTCTTACATATACAACCCTTTTTTTTTTGAGGGAGGTGAAGCAGAAAAGAATAGCTTTATTTGCTTTGCCAGGCAAATGGGACAACAACAGGCTAATGTCCTCAAAACTGTGTGTGCCAATCTGGAGGGGGGTAGTGAGAAGTTTTATAATAATGGTTCAAAGAGGGCATGATCAGCTCATGTATATACTACCCTTTAGATATCCACTGAGACTGAGTGAATCAGAACCTGTGAGTAGGTCCTGGTCATCTACATTTTTAATATTCTCTACCAGAAGGCTCTCTATGTAATTTTTTCAATGGTCTGTCTTTATCTTAGAATGAAACCTAAGCACATAACCATAAATAAGAAGACTCTGTCTTACTTGTACAAATTATTTCAAGCCCTTGACATCTTTTTCCCTATATCTGACCACACTGCATCTTTTCAGCTACTAGAACATACTGCAACTTTTCCCATTGCCTGTGGCTTCACACGGATGCTTTACCTTGCAGGAATCCTCTTAGGTGGCTTCTCTAAATGACTATCTCCAGGTGTTGCAGGTTACAAATTACTTCCTCAGAAAGGCTGGCTCTGCTAACTGTAAGTAAATTCATATCCTTTATTCTATATTCCAACATCTAATTCTTTGTCTTCATGATGCTTTTCTCTCATACATATTTATTGTTTCATTTGTTTTACTACTTATTTTCTTACTCTAAAGCTCAAGTATGGATTCAAAATTTCTTTCAACTACCACTGAAAAACAAGTTCTACCACAAGGTAAGTATTAAATAGTGAACTGTAGAATAAAATAGTGAATTAAAAAAAGTAACTTGGATGAAAATCAAGGTAAGTAAGGATAAAAATCAAGGTCAGTGGAGAAGGCAACTGCGTAAAATGATGATCTAGTTTCTGAAAATTATGCAACAGTTACCAACTATCTCACTCTGACTCTAATCTCTCACACCTTATTGCCTCAGTAGTGGGGCCAAATTAGCCCTAGACTAAAAGCTGTTCTGGACCCAGCTTAACAGAGCTTAAAAGCAAACCATGAAAGGATCAACAGGTCCCATTTACTGAATCCCAGAACAAAGTCCCCCAATCCAGCATTATAACACAGTAAACGTTGCAATGTCTGGTACCTAATACAAAAATTATCAGGCATGGGCTTCCCTGGTGGCGCAGTGGTTGAGAGTCCGCCTGCCGATGCAGGGGACACGGGTTTGTGCCCCGGTCCAGGAAGATCCCACATGCCGCGGAGCAGCTGGGCCCGTGAGCCACGGCCACTGAGCCTGCACGTCCGGAGCCTGTGCTCCGCCACGGGAGAGGCCACAACAGTGAGAGGCCCGTGTACCGAAAAAAAAAATTATCAGGCATGCAAAATAGTAGGAAAATATAACCCTTCCTAGGAGAAAAATCAATAAAAAGAAACAGAGCATGGAGTGACACAGATAATAGAATTAGTAGACAAGGATATTTAGAGAGCTATTATAAATATACTCTGTATTTTCAAGTAGCTATTTTCTAGTCATCTCTTACTTTTCTGTAGCTTATCCTTTGTCAGAATCCACATATAAGAGGTCATGGGGAAAATTTCCCCCTAATTCTTACATGTTCAAAGTTTTGCACTTTAATGATAAATGATCCAGGCCTGAATCTTCCAATCTGTGGGAAGGCTCTTGATGACTGATGCAGTTTCTTTAGTGCTTGTGAGAGTTTTCATATTTTCTATTTTTTCTTGAGTGTTGGTTTTGTAGATTAAAATTTTCTAATAATTTATTTCATTCAATTTTTCAGTTTTTGGCATAATGTTTATCAAAATTAGCATCATATTTTCAAGGTTTCAGGATTTGTAATGAGGCCCCCTTTTTTCCTTACATAGATTCATGTTGAGAGAGTTGCACCAATTTTATTAATTCTTTGAAATAACCAAATTTATAGTTTTGATTTGCTCTTTTATATGTTCAGTTTTTATTTCATTAATTTCTGTTCTTTCCTTTATTATTTCCTTTCTTCCACTTTCTTTAAGTCTGTTGTGCTCTTCCTAACTTACCAAATGGATGGTTAGCTTATTAATTGTCAGCAGTTCTTCTGGAAATAAAAGATCCATTGGGAGAGTAAATTTAAAATCCAAACAGATAAGAGCCATTAAAGGAGTGGGGAATTGGCCCTGAAGATCTACCACCGCTTTTCCCCTAGAGAAACTCACTGATTCTGAGCACAGTGAGAAAAAGGAGGTAGTTGAGTATTACCAAACTGAAAACCAGCACTGACCCAGCTTAATATCTGCTATTCTATCAGACCCAGAGAGGAAAATGTTCTCTCTGGTGGAAGATACCACTATCTAGAACCTCTTCAGTTCTTTTGTACACAATGTCCAGCACGTGATCATTATTACTAGTAACTTGGAGAGGCATTACCATATGACAATAACAAGAGGAAAAAACAGAAACAATAGAAGTAGACCCACAGATGATACCAAACAATGAAGGCATACAAGAATTCCAAAATAACTATTGATGGAAGTGTTTAAAAAACAGATGAGGGACTTCCCTGGTGGTCCAATGGTAAAGAATCCGCCTTCTAATGCAGAGGATGCGGGTTCAATACCTGGTTGAGGAACTAAGATCCCACATGCTGCGGGGCAACTAATCCTGCACACCACAACTACTGAGCTCACGTGCCTCAACGAGAGAGCCCATGTGCCGCAAACTACAGAGCCCATGCGCCCTGGAGCCCACGCGACACAACTAGAGAAGAGAAAACTTGCACACCACAACTAGAGAGAAGCCCTCACGCCACAATGAAGAGCCTGCACGCTACTAAGACCCGACGCAGTCAACAAAAGAAAAAGAAAATAAATTAAATTAAAAAAACAACAACAGGGACTTCTCTGGTGGTCCAGTGGTTTAAAATCTGCCTTCCAATGCAGGGGACGCGGGTTTGATCCCTGGTCGGGGATCTAAGATCCCACATGCCAAGGGGCAACTAAGCCCGCATGCTGCAACTACTGAGCCTGCTCACTCTGGAGCCCACACCACAACTAGAGTGAAGCCTGCTTGCCTCAACGAAGAGCCCGTGTGCTGCAATGAAAGATCCCACATGCCGAAACTAAGACCCAACACAGGCAAAAATAAAATAAATAAATAAGAATAAATAAATCAATTAAGACATAAAAAAATAGTAATAAAAAGACAGTAAATAAAAGAATTGCAACAGGGCTTCCCTGGTGGCGCAGTGGTTGAGAGTCCGCCTGCTGATGCAGGGGACATGGGTTCGTGACCCAGTCTGGGAAGATCCCACATGCCGCGGAGCGGCTGGGCCCGTGAGCCATGGCCGCTGGGCCTGCATGTCCAGAGCCTGTGCTCCACAACGGGAGAGGCCACAACAGTGAGAGGCCCACGTACCGCAAAAAAAAAAAAAAAAAATTGCAACAGGTAACTGGAAGTTATAAAAGACAATCAAAGTGAATTTCTAGAGAGATAAGTTCTCAAAAGATCTAATGTAGGTATAACTGGAATCCCAGAGGAAAGGAGAGAACGGTCAAGTATTGTCCAAAAACTGAACAAAGACACTTCTGAGTAGAATCTATCAAGTCACTGAAAGCCAACATTTTCACTGCTATAACAGAAAATACTCAAAAAGATAATGATCTTGACTCATTCTACCACTGTAAAAATTACAAAGGCTCATCTGTAATAAAGAGAAAAACAGGACTCTATGTTACCTGTTCTCCATGTAGGTGGATTGGCAATTAAAATAGAATATTTACTGACATTATGAAAACACACATAATTTGACATTTGTTTTCTTTGTCAGTAGTTATGCAGAAAATTCCCAGAATTCAATCCTTTGGTCATTTAGAAAAAGTAACTGCAGGATGGATCAGAAGGAGGTAGGAAGGTAAATGAAGGACAGAGAAGATTTAGGTGCTGTCATGCTGCGGAGCAACTAAGCCCATGCGCCACAACTACCGAGCCTGTGCTCTAGAGCCCGCGAGCCACAGCTACTGAAGCCCGTGCACCTAGAGCCCATGCTCCACAAGAGAAGCCACTGCAATGAGAAGCCTGCGTACTGCAACAAAGAGTAGCTCCCTCTCGCCACAACTAGAGAAAGCCTGCATGCAGCAATGAAGACCCAACGCAGCCATAAATAAATAAATAAATAAAATTTGAAAAAAGATTTAGGTGCTGAATGAAGGTGCTTATTTCAATCTATCAAAGCCCAAAATAGTCCTTTGAGAATATGGAGCAGAAATTTCGCTAGTTTCTTGGCACAGAGCATGAAATATACAGTAGAAAAAGTGGATATTCCAGATAGCAGATTTTACATTACTTCAGGCAGATGTCCTTACCCAGTGATATCAAGTTAGTATAATTCTCCAACATCACATCTCTGTACAAATTCCTCTGATCTGAGTTTAGGCATTCCCACTCCTCCTGAGAGAAGTCTATGGCAACATCACTGAATGTCAGTGGCACCTGAAATGACAAATTCATGTATTATTTGTAAAAGTAGAAAAAAATTTCAAGATGGAATATTGAGTTGCAGTAGGGGGTGATATATAAAAACAAGTAGGCTGAAGTTAAAGATCATGACATGGGTAGATGAGAATAAATAATAAATAAATTAGCATATCTGAAGTAGATTCCCTACCCAATCTTGAAGAATCCTGTTGGAGCACAAAAAATTTCTTTAATTTTAATTTTCAAAATTTTCTTTAACCTCTTCCCCACAGTTCAGTATTATCCACCAGATGTGGTTCTCATCTTCCCTTTCTACAATCCCTTACTGAACTTCTGGTTCTTGAGTTAGAACACACTAATGTAGGATGATCCAGAACAACACTGAATGACTCAAGCCAAGCAATCTCTCTTCCCCTACAACATGGGCCTCAGAATCCTATTCACTTCTCAGTGATTCCTTAGCCAGAACCCCTCCTCTCTCTAGGCAGGCACCAATCCCATTTCAACCCAAACCTAAAAGCTTTTCAAAGCTGAGATCTCATCTCACACTGATACTGAGACCATTCGAAACCAAATTCTCCCTTATCTACCTGGAAAACTATGGAGAAAGTTCTCCCTCTTCTGGTCAGATAGGACCACCATTTCTATACAGTGAAACTACAAACCTAATAAGGGAAACTAAAATACTTCCTTCAAGGTACTTCACCCCTTTACTGCTCCAACACTGCTCTCGAGAGAAGACTGAACATATAGAAGAGGAATAAATCATTTGATGAAAAACTGAAAAATCAGTTTGAAAAAAGGGAGCAAACAGGGAGGACACCATCGTTCTCTGTAAAGGCAGCAACTGTGAAACAGGCTGAGATACAGCTTTCCTAGGAAGGAGGTTTTGGGATAAAGAATGAAAATATTATCTGAATTAAAAATTGTAATATTTCAGGAAGGAGAGACATCCACTTACCAGGCCCGTGGTTTTAGAACTGCCAATCATCCTCAGAAGCTGAGTCCAGAGAAGCCAGAGCTGAGGGAGGAAAAAGAAGGCTTGAGACCCAATGTAGCTCAGAACTCCCAAAATTAAGGTAAGAGGGACTTTCTTTTTTCTTCTTTATTCCTGTTTCTCGCCATCCTTGCCCACTCTCTGCCCTCCCAAACACATAAACACATCTCAGGGGATATGAGACAGAGTCCAGACAAACTCAAACCCTTTCCTGTGTCTGGGAAACAAGCTTCACAAGCGTGGATACAGAGCAGAGGCTCTCTTGAACCAAAGCCAGATCCAGACACGCCCCTCTGGCCTATTTCTCATTCTGATCATGCCAAATGTACCCAGCTTGGGTTGTCCAGTCACACTAAGTAGATCCTCCCCAATTCAGCCCTAACTTCCAGGGTTGAGACCAGGCCATACAACACAAACTTCAACAACCTTCATGGCCTCAAGGTGGACCTGGACTCTGCCAGACAAAAGGCAGAAAACAGGGACTTCCCTGGTGGCACAGTGGTTAAGAATCCACCTGCCGGTGCAGGGGACACGGATTCGAGCCCTGGTTTGGGAAGATCCCACATGCCGTGGAGTAACTAAGCCCGTGAGCCACAACTACTGAGCCTGCGCTCTAGAGCCCTCGAGCCACAACTACTGAGCCCATGTGCCACAACTACTGAAGCCCATGTGCCTAGAGCCCGTGCTCTGCAACAAGAGAAGCCACCACAATGAGAAGCCCGCGCACCGCAATGAAGAGTAGCCCGCACTCACTGCAATTAGAGAAAGCCTGCACACAGCAAAGAAGACCCAATGCAACCAAAAATAAAAATAAATAAATAAAATAAAATTTTTAAAAAGGCAGAAAACAGTAGGGACCAACCTGGAAAACTTGACCACCATAAAACTGTCTTTCCATGTGAAGCCTGAACTTGACTCCAAGGTCCTCTGGGCTGACCAACCTGGATTTCCCTATCAGGATCCACTTTGCTTGCTGGCATGAATCACTGCCACCCAGTACCCACAAGGGAGGTGTGAATTCATACTCACTAAAGCCATACAGTAATACATAGATATTTGTAACCTTCTATGTGATAGCTGCGCTATACACATTAACATTTAATCCTGAAATGTACTTATTAACTCAATTCAACAGATGAGGAAATAAAAGCTCAAAGAAGTAAAGGTATTTTCCCATATCACAAACTATAAGTAGAAGTGATGTTTTCAATCACATTTCTATAATTATAAAGTCAACTTTTTTTTTTGAACTGTTGTCTCTGACACCCAGATTTTTTGTTTCATTATATGAAACCTGAACATGAATAATTAAGACGGCACCTGTTTTAACAAAAGAGATGTTTTAATGCAACAAAGATGGTACAATTTTACAGGTATTCAACTGTCAGATTTTAAAAGTTGATGATACACCACATATTAGTAAGGCTGTAGGGAAAAGAGCATTCTCATGCTGTCCTATAGACCCGTGAAAACCTAGTGCAATTGAGGCATGTACGAAAAATTATGCATAAGAAGAATTTAACAATGAAAGGCTGTTTCTGAGACTTCACCTAAAGGAAATAACTGTAAAATGTGCCTAGAGATGTATAAAGGAATATGATGATAGACCCTAGTGAAAATGAAAAAAAAAAACGCTGGAGAAAAATCTAAATGTACTTAGATGGGTAGTTAATTCAATAAAGTGTATTCATTCATATAATGGAAAATGAAATAGATACTGAAAATGATTGTGCAGATCACTGGTTCTCAATAGGGGGTGATCCTGCCCCCCAGGGCACATTTGGCAATGTCTGGAGACATATTTGTTTGTCAAAATGTGTGGAGGGGTGCTACTATAACTAGTGGGTGGAGATCAGGGATGGTGCTGACCATCCTACAAGGCATAGGAAAGCCCCCCACCACAGCTAAGAATTATCTAGTCAAAAATATCAGCAGTGCTAAGGTTGAGAAACCCTGACATAGACTTATTAAAGGAAGATAACGTAATCCAGAGTCTCTATAATATATTATCGACAATGCCAGTATATGATAAAACTTATGAAAAATGCAAAGAAACAGGAAAGTTACTGATAATCAAGAGAAAAATCTCAATAGAAATAAACCCAAAGATGATCCAGACAATGGAGCTAGTAGACAAGGACTTGAAGATATTATGATTAACATGCTAAAGAAAATAGAGGAAAAGATGGACAAAATGGAATGCAAAATGGAGTAGATCAATAGAGATTTAGTAGAATCATAAAAAAGAGACCCACATGAACATTTTATAGTTATAAAAATATAACTATCAAGATTTTTTAATGTATTGGATGGATTTAACAGCAGAAAATGGTATTAATTAACATAAAGTCAAATTAACAATAATCTTATGCAGGGAGAAAAAAGAAAGAACAGAGCTGAACATAAGAGAAATACAAGGAACAGACAAAATGTGGAACTGAACACCTAAAAGAAAACAGAACGGAAAATTGATTTGAAGAAATAATGGACAAAATCATTCCAAATCTCATGAAATACCTTGATGCATAAATCAAAAAGCGCAGCAAACCTAACCAGATAAAATAAGGAAATTCTAACCCAGGCACATCATGGCCAAATTGTTGAAAAACAAAATGGAAAACCATATCTTGAAAGTATGTAGTTTAAAAAAGACATCAGTTAGGGGCTTCCCTGGTGGCGCAGTGGTTGAGAGTCCGCCTGCTGATGCAGGGGACACGGGTTCGTGCCCCGGTCCGGGAAGATCCCACATGCTGCAGAGCGGCTGGGCCCGTGAGCCATGGCCATTGAGCCTGCGCATCCGGAGCCTGAGCTCCGCAACGGGAGAGGCCACAACAGTGAGAGGCCCGCGTACCACAAAAAAAAAAAAAAAAAGACATCAGTTATAAATAAACAACAACAACAAAAAAAGTTCTTATCTTAACAGAAACTTTAGCGGCCTGAAAAATGGAATTGTATCTTCAAAGTGTTGAAAGAAAAAACCCTGACAACTCTGAATCTTATGGCTGGAGAATATATCTTTCAGAAATGAAGGTAAAATAAAGATTTTTTTGAACAGAAGCTGAGAGAGTTTCTGATCAACAGACCCACAATACAAGAAATACTAAAGGACAGCAGTCAGGCTAAAGGAAAATAATCCTAGATGGAAGCATGAATTTGCCAAAAAGCAATGAACAGCTGTGGACAAGTAAATATATGACTAATATGACTAAGCAAATGGACTGTTTAAAGGAACCAAAACTAGAATGCTTTATGAAGATTGTATTACTGGAAGAAGGAATGACAATAACAGCATAAATGGATTTAAACTATTGAAATGTTCTTATGTTATTTGGTATGTGGTTAAAAACCCTACATTTTTTTTTTCTTGGCTGTGCCATGCAGCATGCAGGACCTTAGCTCCCCAGTCAGGGATCGAACCCATGCCCCCTGCATTTCGAGTGCAGAGTCTTAACCACTGGACCGCCAGGGAAGTCCCCTAAAAACCCTATTTTAAGGAAGACTGTATTAAAGATGCACCCTATATGGGGAAATATGTATACATATAGCTGATTCACTTTGTTATACAACAGAAACTAACACAACATTGTAAAGCGATTACATTCCAATAAAGATGTTAAAAAAAAGATGCATCCTATAATAGCTCAGGTAACTACTAAAAGAATTATACAAAGATGCACAACTAAAAAAGCTAATAGAGGAGATTAAATGGAATAATGAAAAATACCTGATTAATTCAAAAGAAGGCAGGAAAGGAGGAATAAAGAAATGAAGAATAAATGGGATAAACAGAAAACATATAGCAAGATGGCAGATTTAAACCAAACTGTATCAGTAATTGTAATAAAATGTGAATGGACTAAACATTGCAATTAAAAACTAAGATTTTCAGATTAAATTAAAAACAGGATAAATTACACTGCTTATAAGAAACATACTTTAAAGACACAGATATGTTAAAAGTAAGAGTAGAAAAGTATATTAGAGAGTAATTAGAAGCACACTGGTATATTAACAACAGATAAATAGACTTAAATGCAAGAAGTATTATAAGTAATAGAGATATTTCCTACAATTCAACAAGAATATAACAGTTATCCTACATTCCTTATACTCCTAATAAGATAGCTTCAAAAGCAAAAGCCAACAGAATTAAAGGACAAGTTTATAATTAAATTTAGAGATTTTTTATACCCTCCATTGGTAACCGATAACAGGAAGAGAAAAAAAAATCAACAAGGCCATAGAAGGTTGAACAGGAATAACCAAAATGACCCAACTGAACCTTATACTCCCAAACTACAGACTACACATTCTTTGCATATTTTTCAGAATATTCTGGGCCATAAAGCAAGTATCTATAAACTTCAAAGGACAAATATCAAAGAATGTATATTTTGGAACTCAAAAACAGGTATTTCTCAAATGTTTCCAAATATAAAAATTCACTTGAAATAAGTACAGGTCAAAGAATAAATCATAATGGAAACTAGAACATATTTGGAGCTAAATGATAATAAAAGTATGCCATAACAAAGCTTGTGAGATGCAGTCAAACCAATGCTTACAATGACATTTTTAGCTTTAAATATATATTTTTTGTTTTTGTTTTGTTTTTACAAATGCTGCAGATAAATGCCATTCATTATCTAATCACCACTGGTAATTACTAGGTGTACTAAAGACATATTGACATAGTAAATCAATTAGTAGTGAAATTATTATGAAAATCCTTTGTCAAGTTACTACAATGCCAAATAAACCCATAATTTATTTTCTCCCAGTAGATAGCATGAGCATTTATAATGATTGCCCACTTATTATTTTCCTTTCTTATTACTCTTTGATCCCCTTCACCCAGACATAAATTTATGTTTTATAAAAGTAGTATGGTTAAAAATCAATGATCTACCTTTGGAAGCTAGAAAAGGAAAAGCAAATTAAGCCTACAGAAAGTAAAATATACTAAAACGAATGGCATAAAAAACCCAGATCTATAACAGGGAAAAATCAATAAAGCCAAAAGCTATTTCATTGAAGAGATAAGATTAATAAACCTCTAGCTATACTGTTCAAGAAAAAAATTACCAATATCAGGACTATAAAAGGAGATATCACTACATATATTATAGACATTATTAAATTGATAACAGAATTTTATGAACAACTCTATGACAATAAACTTGAAAATGTAGATGAAATTTTAAAATTTCTTGAAAACACAATTCAATGAAACTGATATAAGAAATGGAAAATCTGAATATTGTTATATATATTAAAGAAATTAAATCTATATTAATTAAAGACTTTCCCATAAAATGTCAGGCCCAGAGGCTTCAGTGGCAAATTCTCCAAACATTTAAGGAATTAAAAATGCCAATCAAACTCAATATCTTCTAGAAAATATAAAAATGGACCATGTCATGAGGCCCTCATAATTGTGATATCAAAACCTGATAATGACATTACAAGAAAGGGAAACTACAATATATCTCTCTCATGAACACAGATGCAAGTATATTAAATATTAGCAAGGAGAGGCCAGTGATATATATGACCAAGAGATTTATTCTCGAAATGCAAAGTCACTTTATTTTTAAAAAGCAATCAATGTACTCTTCAAACTTTAAAGAATAAAGGAGAAAAACCATTCAATCATTTCATTACATGCAGAAAAACCATTTGATAATATTCAACATCAGTTCATGATAAAAATTCTCAGCAAACTAGGAATAGAACTTCTTTAATTTGATAAAGGGGATCTACAGAATAAAACTGAGAGGTAAAATATGGACTACTGTCTTGAGTTCAGGAATAAGGCAAGGGTCTCCACTTTTACCACTTCCATTTAACTTTGTATTTGAAGACCTATCCAATACCATAAAAGAAAAAAGTGAAATGAAAGGTATGAAGATTGGAAGGAAAGAGGTAAATCCATATTTATTTGCAGATAACATGATTTTGTACAGAGAAAAAAATTTTCAATCCTACAGACTATTAGAATACATGAATTTATTAGAAAGTCTGTTGACTAAAAGGTCACAGTATAAAACAAACAATTATATTAAAGCAAAGCTATTGAAAAATTAGATTTAAAAAATCCCAACAGTTCATAAAAAACATGAAAAATATAAAACACTTTGGAATGAATCTAACAAAAGAGGTGCAAGACTTTTTGACTGAAAACAACAAAACATTAAGGAAAGAAGTTAAAGAAGAATTAAATAAATGGAAACATATTTCATGTTTATGAATTGGAAGAATCTATTTTAAGATGACCGATTCTCTCTAAATTGATCTACTGATTCAATGCATCTCTAAACAATATCAGCAGCTTTTTTTTAGAACATTAAGAAAATCATTCTAAAATTATATGGAAATGCTAAGAATCCAGAACAGTCAGGGCAATTTTGAAGAACAAAGTTGTCGAATGTACATTACCAGATATCAAGACATAATATAAAGCTACTATAATTAAAACAGCGGGACTGACACAGGATTGACAAACAGACCAACAGAATAGACAGTCCAGAAAGAGCCCTGTACATATATATATATTTTTTAACAATAAAAGTCTGACTTAGAGCAGAAAGGATAGTCTTTTCAACAAATGGTGCCTGAGCAATTGGCAATCTGTGTGGAAAAAATGGTTTTGAGCCTGATCCCACCACATATACAGATGTAAATTCAAGATGGATCATAGGCCTAAATGTGAAAGCTAAAGCAATAAATTTTCTGTAAGAAGAAACAGGAAAATATCTTCATGATCTTGGGGTAGGCAAAATTTTCTCTCCTTTTTTGGTTTAATTTTTATTTCCACTTATTTTAGACTTAGAGAAAAGTTGCAAGAGTAGTACAGTTTCCTATATACTGTTCAAACTAATTTGAACATCTTACATAGGACAATGGTCAAAACCAGGACACTAACATTGGTACAGTACTACAAATGGCATATCTTATTCAAATATCACCAGTTTTTCCCACTAATGTCATTTTTCTTTTCCAGGATCCTATACATGATCCCACACTACATTGAGCTGTTATTTCTCCTCAGTCTCTTCCAATCTCCACAGTCTTTCTTATGGTAATAGTTTTCAATTGCTGCCATAACAAATTACCACAAATTTAGCTTAAAACAACACACATTTATTATCTCACAGTTTCTGTGAACTTGGAGTCTGGACACAGTTTTGATGAATGGTCTCCTCATGTTGGTCTTATAAGCTGCAGACAAGGTATCAGCTGGACTGATTATTCAGAGGCTGAAGTGGGGAAGAATCCACTTTCAATTTCATTCAGATTGTTGGCAGAATTCATACCCTTGCGGCTGGATGACTGAGGGCCTCAACTTTTTGCTGGCTGTCAGCTGGAGAATGACCTCAGGTCCTAGAGGCTGCCTGCAGTTTCTTGCAAGGGCTTGTCCAACACTGCCTTACTTCATCAAGCCCACGAGTAGAGTCTCTAGCTCCAGTCTGCTATGATGGAGTCTTTTTTTGTTTTGTTTTTGGTTTTTTTTGGCCGTGCCTCGCAGCACATGGGATCTTAGTTCCCTGACCAGGGATCAAACCCACGTCCCCTGCAGTTTAAGTGCAGAGTCTTAACCACTGGACCACCAGGAAAGTCCCTATGATGGAGTCTTATGTGACACAATGTAACCATAGTAGCGACATCCCATTACTTTTGCCATATAAAGTAACCTAATTACAGGACAGACATCCCCTCACCAATTTTCTATTGGTTAGAAACAAGTCACAGGTCCTGCTTGCACTCCAATGGAGGGGGATTATACAATGGCATAGACACCAGCAGGCAGGAATCATGGCGGTCACCCTAAAGTCTGTCTATCACACCTAATTCATGACCTCTTCACTTTGGAGGAGTACCAATCATTTAAGTTATCAAACGTTACCCCCACTTGGTTTGTCTGATGTTTCACAATTGGAATGAGGCTCTGCATTTTTGGCAGTACCACAGTGATGCTCTGTCCTTCTCATTGCATGATACGAAAGGGCTCATGATGTCAATACTTTATCACTGATGATGTTAACCTTGATCACTTGGTGAAACTGCTTTCTGATGTGTTTCCCCACTAGAAAGGTACTACCTTTCCCTCTGTTGTTAATAAATATCGTGGGTGATGGGGAATCCTTTGACACTATGCAAACCCTTTTTCTCTTCAAACTTTCACCCTCTAGTTTTAGTATCTACCAGTGGATCTCATCTAAAACAACGATTACTGTGGTGTTTGCCTAATGGCCATTTTCCATGTCCCTCTTTCCTTCTACATTTAACAACTGGAATTCTACCATAAGGAAGATCTGTCCCTTCATCCCCAGGAAAAGATGTTTTAAACAGAACAAAAATGCAATAGCCATAAAAGAAAAAGATTGCTAAATGAGCTCAGTTAAAATTAAGAATATCTCTTCATTATAAGATATCATTAAGAAAGTGAATAAGAAGTTACAGGCTAACAGGAGATATTCCCTTTCTCTGTCTGTCTCTGTCTCTCTCTTTCTACACACACACACACACACACACACACACACACAGGTTTATATACACACACAAAGGACTTGTATTCAAAATATATTTAAAATTCCTACAAATCAATAGGAAAAGGAACAAAAGCCAGGCTAACAAATGGACAAAAGATTTGAATAGACAGTTCATCAGAGTCTGTCAAAATGGGCAGTATCATATGAAAAGATGCTCACATTTTTTATCAGAAAAATACAAATTAAAATCACAATGAGATACTCCTACTCATGCAACAGAATGGTTAAATTTAAAATGACTGACAATATCAAGTGTTGGCCAGTTTGAGAAGTAACTAGACCTTGCATACATTGCAGTAGGAGTGTAAATTAAGTTAACCACCTCCACCCCCAGGTATATTCCCAGGAAAAACAAGAACATGTGTCCACAAAAAGACTTGTACAAGAATTTTCATAGAAGGTTTTTTTTTTTTTTTTTTTTTTTTTCCGTATGTGGGCCTCTCACTGTTGTGGCCTCTCCCGTTGCGGAGCACAGGCTCCGGACGCGCAGGCTCAACGGCCATGGCTCACGGGCCCAACCGCTCCGTGGCATGTGGGATCTTCCCAGACCGGGGCACGAACCCGTGTCCCCTGCATCGGCAGGCGGACTCTCAACCACTGCGCCACCAGGGAAGCCCTTCATAGAAGGTTTATTCATAATAGTCAAATACTGGAAACAACTCATCATCATAAGAGTGAATAAACAAATTGTGGTAAGGTCATACAATGGAATACTACACAACACTTGGGTTGGTTGATTCACAAAACAACACGTATGAATCTCAAAAGTTCAGTTTTGGACAAAAAGCAGCAGAGACAAGAGATACCATTTATATGAAGTTCAAGAACAGGCAAATCTCTTCTTGAGTGATAGAAGTCAGTATAATGTTTACTTCCTGTGGGGGAGGGTTCGTTCTATCTGGGACAGGACGCAAGCACATCTTCCAAGAGGGGACAGAAATGTTCTATTTCTTGATTTGGGTGGTGTTTTCAAATGTAAAGATTCATTAAGCTATATGCACAGCTAAGATATGTATACTTTATTATATATATTTCCATGAAAAAATTATAGACCTTTATTTGATGATAATGCGTAAAACCATTATATTTCAAAATGTTACCCTATTATGACAAGTAAAATAACATGTACGAATATATGCATGTGCATTGAGGGATGGATAAAAAATTTTGTAGTAAAATGTTTACAGTAGTCTCTTCATTTTGAGCTTTTCTGTACTTTCTGATTACTGTATGAGAATGTATTACTTCTATAATAAAAATTATAATAGAGCTAATCACTCTCTTTGAGATTGGAGGGTGAAATAAAAGATGAATATGGTGATATTTGGGGTATGATGATGAGGCCTTTTTTTCCTCCAAGGGCTTAAAGTCTTTGAGTTGATTGTCTCATACTGGAATATCAAGGTTCTGTGTCATCAGTCATGAACTTTGATATTCCATAGTTTTCCCTTTTCTGGATTCCCCTGACTCACCTGGACAAATCCTCTTGTCACTACACTCTCCACCTACTAGACCTGGACTCCTTGTTCCAATTCAGGAATTACACCTGGCTTGGAAACAGAAAAACCTGCACATAAAAGAAATGGAACTTAGGCATGCTGCAGCTCTCAACAAATCCAGATACAGTCCTATGGTGAAGGGGCAGGGAAGTCCAGCATAAGAAAGGCCAAAGGAAAGCCATTCAAGGAACCAGGATGATGATGCCTCAAGGAAAATAGAGTCAAACAGTCATTTAAATCTCAAATCCCTTGGAAATTCAAACACTTCAACCTCCCTAGAGGGTCTCATTAAGGGAAGAAAAAAGCCCCAGAGATCATATTTTGAATTTAAAGATTTGATCATAAAGACTCTGCTTCTGGGCTTCCCTGGTGGCGCAGTGGTTGAGAGTCCGCCTGCCAACGGAGGGGACACGGGTTCATGCCCCGGTCCGGGAAGATCCCACATGCTGCAGAGCGGCTGGGCCCGTGAGCCATGGCCGCTGAGCCTGCGCGTCCGGAGCCTGTGCTCCGCAATGGGAGAGGCCACACTAGTGAGAGGCCCGTGTACCGCAAAAAAAAACTCTGCTTCTATGATTTTTCAGTATCACATCCTTATACAAGTTCTTCTGAGACAGTACAGTTATCAGTAGAGGCTGTTGCCACATTCCCAAACATCACTAACCCTGAAATGACAAAGCCCTAAGTTCCCATATGGCCTGAGAAATTGGAAGAAGTGAAGTTGATCAAGATATATAAGTGGTACAGCATGGAGAGCAGGTGTGTTCAGCATTCTAAACTCAGCAACAGCTGATGTGTCCATGTAATGAAATATTAAACAGTCATTAAATGCTAAGTTTGAGAAACTGTTAAGGGAATGAAAATATTCAAAATATCATGTCAGTAAAAAAAATTAGGTTACAAAGACCAAAAGCTCAATTAAAAAGTGGGCAAAGAATCTGAACTGACGTTTCTCCAAAGAAGACATACAAATGGCCAGTAAGTATGTGAAAAGACCATCAATATCATAAGCCAACAGGGAAATGCAAATCAAAACCACAAGACCCGCTTCATACCCACTAGGATGGCTATAATAAAAAGGACAGATAATAACAGGTGTTGGTGAAAATGTGGAGAAATTGGAACCCTCACACGTGGCTGTTGGGAATGTAAAATGGTACAGACATTTTGGAAAACAATCTGACAGTTCCTCAAAATAGTTACCATGTGACCCAGCAATTCCACTCCTAAATGTATACCTAAGTGAAACAAAAATATATGTCTAGGGCTTCCCTGGTGGCGCAGTGCTTGAGAGTCCGCCTGCCGATGCAGGGGAAACAGGTTAGTGCCCCGGTCCGGGAAGATCCCACATGCCGCGGAGTGGCTGGGCCCGTGAGCCATGGCTGCTGAGTCTGCACGTCCGGAGCCTGTGCTCCGCAACGGGAGAGGCCACAACAGTGAGAGGCCCACATACCGCAAAAATAAATAAATAAATAAAAAAAATATATATATATATGTCTACACAAAAACCTGTACACAAATGCTCCTGTCAGCATTATTCATAATAGCTAAGAAGTAGAAACAACTCAAATGTCCATCAACTGATGAATGGATAAATAAAATATGGTATATCCATACAATGGAATATTATTCAGCCTTAAAAAAGAAGAAACTTCCGACACATGCTACAACATGGATGAATCTATGTGAATCACAGTGAAAACACTATGGTAACTCAAAGAAGCTGGTCACAGACCACATATTGTGTGATTCTAGCTCTACAAAATGTCCAGAGGGGCAAATTAATAGAGACAGAAGGTAGGAAAATGGTTGACCATGGCTGGGGAGGTTGCAGGAAATGGGGAGTGACTGCTGATGGGAACAGGGTTTCTCTTTAGGGTGATGAAAATGTTCTAAAGTTGACTGTGGTTGATGGTTTCACAAGCCTGTGAATATATTAAATGTATAAAATTGTACACTTCAAGTAGCTGAATGGTGTGGTATGTGAATTGCATCTCAATAACACTGTTAAAAAATTAGGTTACGAATGCACAAAATCATACAAATACAAAATACGATTATATTTATAAAAATATATATACTTATCAATATATATAGAAAAAGTGACAGACATCAATAAATAGAAGAAATATATAAATGTATGTACCTATTTATTAACATTGCTTATTTGTGTGTCATAGCCCTGGTTTTCTTCCTTTTCCTAAATGTATATTTCAGAAAATTTTAAACAATAGCCATTCCTTAATTTCACACACATACACACACACACACACACAGATATGTTTATTTTTTAAAGGAGCAACCTCTTCTCCAAACAGGTGGAAAAAAATCTCACCTCTTCCTCCCCCCCTTTAATATCCCTGAACCTGAAGATAAAGCCTAGTACACTCCATAACAAAGGTTCTCAAAATTTTACCTCTGGGAACTTATCAGAAATGCAGATTCTCAGCTCCATCCCAGACCCACTGAATTAGAAATTCTGAGGCTGGGGCCCAGCAAACTGTATTTGAACAAGCCCTGCAGGTGATTCTGATGCAGCTTACATTTGAGAACCAACGCTGTTCTAAAAACAGTTCCTGTGTTTTTACTGAAAGGTTTTACTTCACTTCCATCAGTTCCCAGTACTTGAACCAACCCTAATTTGTTTGTCTATAGAAATGTATGTCTATGTAAACTGGAGGCTATGATGTTTTGTATACATTAATGGTAGTCTCAATGCTGCTTCCTATTATGTATTCCTGATTGATAGATTTATTTTGCTTCTGAACCTGTCCTCCTAGCTAAGATGTCCTGCAAACAGCTGGTGAGACATCTTGTCACATTTACTGTCACTATGCATTTAACATCACTAGAATAAAAACGCTAAGGTGTAAAATCCATTTTTCTTCACAGAGTTCTAATAATTTGGTCATATTCTGGCAGTGCTGCTATAAACAAAATGATGTCTCTTCCTATCAACTCCTGAGGCAGGTCACCTGAATTTCTCTAGTCGCATTTCAGATCCTCTATCTTACTTATTCCTCTCCTGATTTCATTTCTTTTTTTTTTTTTTTGAATTTTATTTATTTTTTATACAGCAGGTTCTTATTAGTTATCTGTTTTATACATATTAGTGTATATATGTCAATCCCAATCTCCCAATTCATCCCACCCCCCTTTTCCCCCCCTTGACGTCCATACATTTGTTCTCTACATCCGTGTCTCTATTTCTGCCTTGCAAACCGGTTCATCTGTACCATTTTTCTTGATTCCACATATATGCATTAATATATGATACTTGTTTTTCCTCTTTCTGACTTACTTCACTCTGTATGACAGTCTCTAGGTCCACTGATTTCATTTCTTTACTGGATAACAAGTCATTTGAGGATAGCAACTATATCTTCTTGTCATTGTGTTCCAATGAGTACAAGCATAAATATCTGGTATTTGACTCAAATTTCAAAACCAGAAATTTATCCTTAGGTTATGACTATAATAGGACATAAAAATCTATGCATAATGATGTTCATTATAGACTAATTTAATTTTTAGTCAAAAATAGAAATATAATAGCTAACAGTAGGCCACAGGTTAAATACATTATGGAGAGAAGGGCTTAGGGACCCTGACGGGGTGATTCCTCTGCATGGCCCTATGATTTACGGATATGTCAGTACCAGGCAGGACATTTCAGCTGAAGGAAAAGAAGGATTACATGCCTTTAAAATTAAAGTGTGTTTTATGAGTAATGAGGAAACACCAACTCACCTGAACTTAAACTGCTAGTTGTGTAACAAAAATTCTTTCCTCTCTCAGGATCCTTTTTTATTCCGAGACAGGCAGCACTGGGAAAAGAGAAGGCAATCATGAGACATCAGGATTTTCTCAGAGAGCACATTCATTTACAAAATACCCTCCCTCCATGACCATACCCCTTTACCCAGTCCACCACAAAAAACCAAATGGGAGTAGGAAGGAGACTGGGACAGCATTGACCTTTCCCAGTATGAGAGAGGCCCCGTCACTGATGTCTAGGGTGGAATCTGTCTAATTCACAGCAGGTTCCTGGGGCCAGAGTTTTGGAAATGCTGTGGTTGTGAAACATAGCTGCCCCCTCGGAACTTTCTAAGGGGACCCTCCCAGGAGGGAATCCTACTCCTGGGACCTTATCAGGTCTTCCCAGATGCCTGTCTTGGGGCCGCATCCAGCTTCAGAAAATCTCATCTCATGATCGAGTCTGTGTCTTCTTCCTGGGATCCTCCATTCTTCCATTCTAAAGCTCAGAATCTGGCTTCCCTCCTTTATCTGCGCCAGACCCCAAGTGGCTGTGAGGGGAGAGGGCTGAGGAATCAGCGAAGTCTAGAGCCAAGAGTTCCAGTGACAACCCACATGGCCACACAACTCTCGCTCATCCATAAGCCACGCAGTTAAATAAGCACAATCGCCCAGTTAAATAATGACACGCAAACATTGTCACGGAGACACGTCTACACCTACACACACACACACACACACACACACAAATATCTCAATAGGCATACAAATCTTCTCTGTTGCTCACGCAGACACGAGCCTGAGACTCGAGGCCCGACAAGCCGCGTCCGCGCCCCGAGCGTCCTTTCCTTGAGCGCCTGTCACCCCCACCCCGGGTTCCAGTCCAGCTGCAGTGAGAGACTATGGAAGCTTCCGCCGATTTTTATCTTTGGATACGATCTACTCACCACGTAGGGACCACAGCTGCTCGGCCACCGGAAGAGGACCCAGGGACCGAGGCTGATGCGAGCCCGGTGGCTTCTGGGAAATGCAGTCCATCCGGAACCGTCCTGGCGCCGGGAGTGCGCGGTGTTCCGAGTGCGCAGGCGCAGGCGTGTGTCGGCGCGCGGCGGAGGTTGACCCGACCTCGGGAGGACTGTGGCTTCACGTCGACCTTCGTACGTGGAAAAGGCGAGTGGAGTATGAGTCCAGACTGTAGCAGGCCGAGCAGGCGCTTGGGGACTTCAGAGCCTCAGACCTGCGTGCAGCAGGAGGAAGAGTAGGTGGTGGGCTCTTGGGTACGGTGGTTACCTACGTGTGAGCTGTGAGGACAGGACTAGTTTTTCACCCTCCGCCCAGGTAGCATCATCACCTGGAGTAGCGCCAGGAGCACAGCTGGCATTAAGTATGCATTTGTTTTAAAGAAAGAACGCCTGGGCGTGTGTAGGTGTGTTCGCGTTCTCATGCTGTACGATGTTGTGGAACCCATTGTGTGTGTGTAACCATGTATGGGATTCTTTCTGTTTGGTTTGTTTCGTAGAGTGTGGATGTGAAAATGGTTTGTGTTTCAGATTTTGAGGTATTATAAAACTTGTTAAACACACTTCCTCCCCACTCCTCCATCCCCACCCCGAAATTCCTCCTGCCCAGTAACTTGCCTTTCTGTCCATAAAAGGCCGAGTATGGCTGACTTTTGCCGAAGACACATACTAGCAGGGCCGACTCATCCATTAGACACAGAAGGCAAAATGCCTAGGGCCCACAATACTTTTAGGGGCCTACAAAAATGTCTTTTAAAATCAGAAATAAACATTAATTTTTGGTCAAAGAAAGTGTTTAATTCAAAGAAACTCAATTTATTATTATTACTATACCTAAACAATCGTAAAATACTATTATTTTTATTTTCTGTTTTTTTGGAAGAAGGGGCCCACAAAGGTCATAATGCAGCCTTAGCCAAATCAAATCAGATTTCAATACATCTCCCCAGTGGGACTTGTGAAGACAGCACTGTACCCGCTGACCTTAGATGAAACTGCGGTGAACTCTGACCTTCCCTCATGTGAGCCCTCCGTGGCCCCAGTGGAGAGTGGAACATTTCCTTTACCAGCTCTCTGGGCAGCTTGAAAGGAAGTTTGAACGTATTTTAGTCTCCTAATAAAACTTTATTTCCTAGACTCTTCTTGAATAAACATTAAAAAGTTTGAGTGCTTTTGTGACTGTGTGTGGAATTATATAATATGATGCACTATTTGAGGCCTGTGAGATTATGACTTTAGTTATGAGATTGTATGTTTTTATCTGTGAGTATGACTTAAAATTTATTTGACTTTTTTGCTTTTCTTATCTGTGCATTCTGTGAATATTGTGAATGTGGATCACTGTGAACAGGCTTACTGAGTGAGAAACTACATGACTCCGAGATGGATATGTGGGATTTTGATTATATGAATATAGAACCCTGTGATATTATGACTGTGTATGTTTGTGAGTGACTAGGCCGCCTTACTCTTCTCAACAATGAAAGAGAAATGTTGCACCTTTTTGCAGCAATAACTTAAGATTTGGGTAAAAGGATTTGCTATTTATTTGGCAAATCATTTGGATATTTTATGTTCAGTCAGACAGATTTTTTTTTAAGAAGAATCCAAATCAACATATCTTTTCAAATAAGAAAGAATTCAGAGTCATATGCTGTATATGCAAACGGTTGCCACTTTTGTGTCCATGTTAGACTCCCAGAGGTAAGCTTTCATTCTTCTGTGCTGTGAAGGAATTTTTAGTGGATAAGTTTGGAAAGCCCTGGACTAAAAACCTAATTATTTACACTTGGAGAGTCAGAGAAGAAGGACCAGGGAGTCATGACCTGAATTCTACATCAAGCAACATTGTTACTTCATTTTCTGAAGAGAAAACTGTGACTCAGAGAAGACACACTTAAGACCATTCAGTTTGTCCACCAGAGAGCTACTTGCCAAACTTCAAATTATAGGTAATTAATACATTGTTTTATAAATATAAATATGAAATGCAAAATTATAGTACTATTTCCTATGTAAGACCTTATTGCTGTTAAAATATGGCAACTATGAATGGGAGAGTGGTCATTTTCAGTGATAATAGTTATATCTTTGCTGTTCCCATTCTTCACATTGATTATTTATTTATTTAAAAAATTTATTTATTTTAAAAATAAATTTATTTATTTTATTTTTGGCTGTGTTGGGTCTTCGTTGCTGCGTGCAGGCTTTTCTCTGGTTGAGGAGAGTGGGGGCTACTCTTCATTGCAGTGTGCAGGCTTCTCATTGTGGTGGCTTCTCTTGTTGTGGAGCACAGGGTCTAGGTGAGCGGGCTTCAGTAGTTGTGGCACACAGGCAGTAGTTGTGGCTCGCAGGCTCTAGAGTGCAGGCTCAGCAGTTGTGGCGCATGGGCTTAGTTGCTCCGTGGCATGTGGGATCTTCCCAGATCAGGGTTCCAACCCGTGTCTTCTGCATTGGCAGGCTGATTCTTAACCACTGTGCCACCAGGGAAGCCCCTCATTGATTTTTTAAAATTATATTTCCTTCCACTTTTAATAAAATACTAAATACTTCAGTATGCATTTCCTAAAAATAAGGGTATATGTACTTTTAAATAAATTCCTAATGGAATTCCAGGACAGAGGTTATATACATTTTTTAGAATCCTTCCACAAGAGAACTTTGCAAGAACAGTTAAGTAATATAAGCAGAGAAATGGAGACCCTAGGAAAGATTCCAGAGGAAATGCGAGACACCCATGTTCATAGCCACATTATTCACAGTAGCCAAAAACTGGAAGCAACCCAAGTGTTCACTGATGGATGAACAGGAAAACAAAATGGGACATATACATATGATAGATTATATTATTTAGCCTTAAAAAGAGGAAATTCTGACACATGCTATATAACATGGATGAATCTAGAGGACATTATACTAAGTGAAACAAGCCCATCACAAAAAGATGAATACTGTATGATTCCACTTATATGAGGTACCTAGAGTAGTCACATATATAGAGATACAAAATAGAGTGGCAGTTTCCAGGTCTGTGAGAAGGAGGAATGAGAAGTTATTATTTAATGGACGTATTCTCAGTTTTGCAACATAAAAAGGGTTCTGGAGATGGATGGTGGTGATGGTTGCATAACAGTGTGAATGTACATAACACTACTGAACTGTACACTTAAAAATGGTAAAATGAAGGCTTTCCTGGTGGCACAGTGGTTGAGAATCCGCCTGCCAATGCAGGGGACACGGGTTCAAGCCCTGGTCCGGGAAGGTCCCCCATGCTGTGGAGCAACTAAGCCCATGTGCCACAACTACTGAGCTTGCACTCTAGAGCCCGTGAGCCACAACTACTGAAGCCCGCGCGCCTAGAACCCATGCTCCACAACAGGAGAAGCCACTGCAGTGAGAAGCCTGTGCACCACAACAAAGAGTAGGCCCCGCTCACTGCAACTAGAGAAAAGCCCGCGTGCAGCAATGAAGACCCATCGCAGCCAAAAATAAATAAATAAATTTATTTTAAAAAATAAATAGAAAATAAAAATGGTAAATTTTGTGTAATGTGTATTTTACCACAACTTAGAAAAATAATAATAAAACCAGAAATGCCTGAAATGAAAACACTGTGACAGAAATGAAGAATGCTTTTGATGGGATCACCAGTAGACTGGACATGTCCAAGGAAAGAATCAGTGAGCTTCAAGATAAGTCAGTAGTAACTTTCTAAACTGGAATGTAAAGAAAAAGAATGAAAAAAAGATAAGTGGAACAGAATATTTAAAAAAACCTTGAGGATAAATATAAAAGGTGTAACACATGTAAATGAGAACACAGGGAGAAGAGACAGAGAAAGGAGAAAAAATATTGACTTAATAGTGGCTAGGAATTTTCCACAATTAATGATAGACACAAAACCACAGATTCAGAAAGCTTAGGATAAATACCTAAGCATACCATGTTCAAGCTTCAGAAAACCAAAGACAAGGAGAAAATCTTGGAAAAGAAGCTAGAGGGTGGGGATAGCAACTGACCTATGGAGATACAAGGATAAAAATTAAATCAGGCCTTCCCTGGTGGCACAGTGGTTGAGAGTCCACCTGCTGGGGACGCGGGTTTGTGCCCCAGTCCGGGAAGGTCCCACATGCCGTGGAGTGGCTAGGCCCGTGAGCCATGGCCTCTGGGCCTGCATGTCCGGAGCCTGTGCTCCGCAACGGGAGAGGCCACAACAGTGAGAGGCCCGCGTACCGCAAAAAAAAAAAAAATTAGACTTCAGAAAACATGCAAGAAGAAAATGAAGTATTTAAAGTGTTGAAGGAGGGACTTCCCTGGTGGTCCAGTGGTTAAGACTCCGCACTCCCAATGCAGGGGGGCCTGGGTTCAATCTCTGGTGAGGGAACTAAGATCCCACATGGCACATGGTGTGGCCAAAATAAATAAATAAATAAAATAAGATGTTGAAGGAAAAAAACTACCAACCTAGAATCCTATATCCAGTGAAATTATCCTTCAAAAGTTAAAGAGAAATAAAGACTTCCTCAGACAAGCAAAAACTGAGGGACTTTGTTGCCAGTAAATCTGCCTTCAAGAAATGTTAAAAGAGGTTTTTCATAGAGAAATGGAATGATATAGGTCAGAAATTCAGATCTACATGCAAAGAGAAGATCACTAGTAAAGGAATAAATGAAGAGAAAATGAAATCTTTTATTTTTTCTTATTATTGATCTAATTTATATATAAAAATTATATTTATTCAAAGTAATAATAACAATAATGTAATTATGGCATACCAATAAGTGAAATGAATGACAGCATTGTTATAAGGGATGAGAAGGAGGAATTGGGAATACTCTATTATAAAGTACCTATACTGCCTGCCATTAGGTATAATATTCAGGCTTCTGGTTACAAATGTTCAGCAATATTCATAATAGCCAAAGTGGAGACAACCCAAATACGCATCAACTTATGTGGTATATCCACACAATGGAATATTATTCAATACTAAAAGAGAAATGAAGTACTGATACATGCTAAAACATGGACAAACCTTGAAAACATTATGCTAAGTGAAAGAAGCCAATCACAGAAAAATCACATATTATGTGATTCCATTTATATGAAACCTCTAGAATGTGTAAATCTATAGAGATAGTACATAGATTACTGGTTGTTTGGGCCAGGAATTGTGGTTGGGGGGTGGGGTGGGAAGATAGCTAATGAGTTTGGGACTTTGAGGGGGATGAAAATGTTCTAAAGTTAGATTGTGGTGATGGATGCACAGTTCTGTAAATATATTAAAATGGGTGAATTGTATGGTATGTTAATAATATTACAATCAAGCTGTTTTAAAATGAAATTTATTAAATAGAAAAACAGAATCAATGAAACCAAAACCTGGTTCTTTGATAAGATCAATACAATTGACAAACTTATCATCAGACTAAAAAGGAAAAATAGGAGAAGACACAAATTACCAGTATCAAGAATGATAGGGACTTCCCTGGTGGTGCAGTGGTTAAGACTCTGCCTGCCAGTGCAGGGGACACAGGTTCAAGCCCTGGTCTGGGAAGATCCCACATGCCGAGGAGCAACTAAACCTGTGCACCACAACTACTGAGCCTATGCTCTAGAGCCCGCGAGTCACAACTACTGAGCCGGTGCGCCACAGCTACTGAAGCCCGCACGCGTAGAGCCTGTGCTCCACAATAAGAGAAGCCACTGCAATGAGAAGCCTGCGCACCACGATGAAGAGTAGCCCCTGCTTGCTGCAACTAGAGAAAGCCTGCGCACAGCAGCAAAGACCTAACACAGCCAAAAATAAATAAATATATATTTTAAATGGAGTTATTACAATAGAGAGTTCACCAAATAATATGCAAATGGCTAATAGACACATAAAAGGTGTTCATTAACCACCAGAAAAATCCAAATTAAAATTGCAATGAGATACCCTTACACACCCATCAGAATGGCTGAAGTTGTAAAGACTGATGACACCAAATGCTGTCTGGAGCACTTATAAATCTCACATTTTTTGGTGGAGTGTCAAGTGTTGCAATTATTTTGGAAAACGGTCTGGCATGTTCTTATGAAACTAACCCTGTTAACATTTACCATGCAGACATACCCTTACCAAGCAATTCAAGTCAAATATTTGTTTAAGTGAAAAGTAAACATATGTTCTCCCAAAGATGTGTACAAGATCGCTCAATCACTGCTTTATTTGTAATAGCCCAAACCTGGAAACAGCACAGCTGTCCATCCTTAAGAGAATGGATAAACAAACTGGTTTATTCATTCAATGGGCTGCTATTCATCAGTAAAAAGGAATGAACTTAGAATATATATACAACAACGTGGATGAATCTAAAATATATTGAGTGAAAGATACATTAATCAAAAGAGTATATGCACTTTGATTCAATTTCTATGATGTTCTAAAACAGGCAAAAGTAATCTGTGGTGGAAAATGAGAGCAGTAGTTCCTTCCTGTGGAGTTGGAGTGAGGATTGATTAGAAGGGCATGAGAGAACTTTGTGGGCTGGTAGTAATGTTCTATATCCTGATGGAGATTTGGCTTATACCAATGAATGCATTAGTCAGAACTTAGTAAATGTTTACTTTAGATTTGTGCATTTCATTGTATGTAAGTTTTACCTCAAAAGAAAATTATTATAAGTAAATATTGAATTCTGGTTAATAATATGAATGTGGAAGTACATGACATACTCAGAATAGTCAAATACATTGATACAGAAGTAGAACAGCAGTTACCAGAGGTTAGGGGAGGGAAAATGGAAAGTTATTGTTTAATGGGTACAGTTTCAGTATGGGATGATGAAAAAGTTGGAGATGGGTAGTCGTTGTGTTTACACAACAGTGTGAATATACTTAACACTACTGAATGGTACACTTAAAAATGGGTAAAATAATAAATTTTATCACAATTAAAAAGGAAAAATATAACTGATGTGGTTACATTAATATCAGACAATCTTAGACTTTAGAACAAGGAAAATCACTAGGGATAAAGTGGGATATAGCACAATTATAGAGGACCTATTCACTAAGAAGACATATCAGTCCTAAATGTGTATGCACCTAGCAACAGAGCTCCAAGATACATGAAGCAAAAATTGAAAGGAGAAATAAACACACAATCAGAAATTGAAAGTAAAAAACACTTTATACTAGCACTAAAATTACGAAATATTCCTAAATAATTTATGTAGCTACTCTGCCCTCAAGGAGGTGGACCATAACTCCCCATTTCCTCAGTGTGGGCTATGCATAGTAACTTTTTTCCAAAAAGCACAATATGGAAAGGGGGAAAAAGAGAAATTTTATGATAGAGAAACCTGACAAACCCTACCTCATCTAGATGGTCAAGGTCAACATCAACAGTGATACATCCTGTTGATTGTACATCCTTAATATGATGTGATAAAGAGGCACTTTACCTCTGTGAAAGGCTGAGAGAAAAAAGCTGCAAACCAAGGATACTCTGACAATGTTATCTTTCAGAAATGAAGGAGAAATACTTTCCCAAACAAAAATGGAGGTAATTCATCACCACTAGACCTGCTTCAAAAATGCTGAAAGGAGTTCTTCAAGCTGAAATGAAACAATGCTAATTAGTAACATGAAAATATGAAAGTATACAACACACTGGCAAATATAAATATACAAACTCAAAATCTACTACTGTAGTATGGTAGTGTGTTAACCACTTACGTATAGTATAAAGGACAGGAGTATTAAAAATAACTATAGGAACTTCCCTGGTGGCACAGTGGTTAAGAATCTGCCTGCCAATGCAGGGCACACAGGTTCAAGCCCTGGTCCGGAAAGATCCAACATGCTGTGGAGCAACTAAGCCCATGCGCCACAAATACTGAGCCTGAATTCTAGAGCACACGAGTCACAATTACTGAAGCCCATGTGCCTAGAGCCTGTGCTCCGCAAAAAGAGAAGCCACCGCAATGAGAAGAGAAGCCCACGCATTGAAATGAAGAGTAGCCCCCACTCACTGCAACTAGAGAAAGCCTGCGCACAGCAACAAAGACCTGGCGCAGCCAATAAATAAATAAATAAATGAAATTTTTAAAAAATAAAAGTTTTTTTTTTTTTGAAAGAAGGACCCCTGCGTGTGTGGTCTCCTCCTCAGACATATAGACTGAGGGGAAAAATAAAGACCCAATTAAAAAAAAAACTATAGCTACTATAATTTGTTAATGAATGATTTCACTCTTAGATTTTCTAAGATTTATTTTGTGACCTATTGTATGATCTATCTTGGAGACTGTTCTGCGTGCTCTTGAGAATAATGTGTATTCTGTTACTGTTGGGTGGAATGTTCTATATATGTATGTTGGGTTCATTTGGTCTAATGTATGATTCAAGTTCAACATATCCTTGTTGATTTTCTATTTGAATGAATAGTTCAACAAGGAAATGTTGAACTTGAATCATACGAGTGAAATTATATCAAGTATCTCTTCCAACCACAATGGTATGAAACTAGACATCAATAACAGGAGGAAAGGTGGAAAATCTACAAGTATGTGGAACTTAAACAGCACACTTTCGAACAACCGCTGGATCAAAGAAGAAATTAAAAAGGAAATCAAAAAATATATTGAAATGAATGAAAATGGAAACACAATATGCCAAAACCTAAAGGGATGCTGCAAACGCAATTCTATGAGGGAAGTTATTAGTAATAAACACCTATATTAAGAAAATAAAAAGATCTCAAATAAATAACTGAACTTTACACCAGGAGAAACTAGAAAAAGAAGAACAAACTAAGCCCAAAGTTAGCAAAAGGAAGGAAAAAAACAAAGATAGAGCAGAAATAAATGAAATAGAGACTAGAAAAAACAATAGAAAAGATCAATGAAGCTAAGAGCTGTTTTAAAAAGATAAATAAAATTGATAAACTTGCTAGATGAAGAAAAAAGAAGTACTCAAATAAAATCAGAAATGAAAGAGGAGACCTTACAACTGATACCACAGAAATACATAGAATCATAAATGACTAGTATGAATAATTACATGCAAACAAATTGGATAACCCAGAAGAAAAGGATAGATTTCTAGAAACATACAACCTACAAAGACCAAGTCAGAAAGGAATAGAAAATCTAATTAGACTGCTAACAAGTAAGGAGGTTGAATCAGTAATCAAAAACCTCCAAACACAGAAAAGCCCAGGACCAGATGGTTTCACTAGTGAATTCTACCAAACATTAATGAAGAATGAACACCAGTATTTCTCAAACTCTTCCAAAAATTAAAAATGAAGGATCACTCCCAAACTCATTTTACAAGCCTAGAAATATCCTGATACCAAAGCCAGATAAGGACACTACAAGAAAAGAAAACTACAGACCAATATCCTTGATGAACATAGATGCAAAAATTCTCAACAAAATATCAGCAAACTGAATTCAACGTCATATTAAAAGGATCATACACTATGACCAAGTGGGATTTATCCCTGGGATACAAGGATGGTTGAACTTACACAATGTGGGGACTTCCCTGGTGGTCCAGTGGGTAGGACTCTGCAATCCCAATGCAGGGGGCCCGAGTTCAACCTCTGGTCAGGGAACTAGATCCCACATGCATGCCACAAGTAAGAAGTCTGCATACCACAACGAAGATCCCGTGTGCCACAACTAAGACCCGGCACAGCCAAAATAAATAAATATTTTTTAAAAATATGCAATGTGGGGCTTCCTTGTTGGCGCAGTGGTTAAGAATCCACCTTCCAATGCAGGGGACACGGCTTCGAGCCCTGGTCTGGGAAGATCCCACATGCCGCGGAGCAACTAAGCCCATGCGCCACAACTACTGAGCCCACGTGCCATAACTACTGAAGCCTGCGTGCCTAGAGCCTGTGCTCCACAACAAGAGAAGCCACTGTAATGAGAAGCCTGCACACTGCAACGGAGAGCATCCCCCACTCACTGCAACTAGAGAAAGCCCACACCCAGCAACGAAGACCCAACACAGCCAAAAATAAATAAATAAAATAAATAAATTTATTTAAAAAAATTAAGGATTTAAAAAAAATGCAATGTGTACCACATTACATCACATTAACAGTATGAAAGATAAAAATCATAGGACCATCTAAAGAGATGCAGAAAAAGCATTTGACACTACAACATCCTTTCATGATAAAAACTCTCAACAAATTGGTATAGATGGAACATATCTCATCATAATAGAAGCCATATACATCATTCCCAGAGCTAACATCATACTCAGTGGTGAAAGGTTGAAAGATTTTCCTCTAAGAACAGGAACAAAACAAGGGTGCCCTCTCTCACCACTCCTACTCAACATAGTACTGGAAGTCTCAGCAGAACAATCAGAAAATATAAAGAAATTAAAAGGCATCCAAATCAGAGAGGAAGACATAAAATTGCCTTTGTTTGCAGATGATATGCTTTTATATATATAGAAAATCCTAAAGACTACACCCCAAAACTGTTAGAACTGATCAACGAATTCTGTAAAGTTGAACAATACAAAATTAACGTGCAAAAATCAGTTGCTTTTTTATACAGTAACAACAGTGTCTAAAAAAGAAATAAAAAATTTCATTCACAATATCATCAAAACAATAAAATGCTTAGGAATAAATTTAAATAAGGAGATGAGAGACTTGTATACTGAAAATGATAAGACTTTGATGGAAGAAATTGAAGACACAAATAAACAGAAAAGTATCCTGTGTACTTGGACCAGAAGAATTAATATTGTTAGAATGTTCCTACTACCCATAGCCATCTATAGATTCAATGCAATCCCTATCAAAATTCTAATGGTATATTTCACAGAAATAGAAAAAAAAATTCTAAAACTTTGTGTGGAACCACAAAAGATCCCTAATAGCCAAAGCTATCAGAAGAAAGAAGAGCAAAGCCAGAAGCATCACACTTCCTAATTTCAAACTATACTACAAAGATATAGTAACTAAAACAGTGTGGTCCTGACATAAAGTTAGACACATAGACCAATGGAGCAGAATCAAGAGCCCAGAAATAAGCCCCTGCATGTATAGTCAACTAATACTTGACAAGGGAGTCAAGAACACTCAGTAGGAAAAGTATAGCCCCTTCAAAAAATGGATAACCACGTGCAGAAAAATGAAATTTGACCTCTATCTTAAACCACTCACAAAAGTTATCTTGAAATGTATTAAAGACTTAAATGTAATACCTGATGCCATAAAACTTCTAAAAGAAAACACAGGAAAAAAATTCTTTGACATTGGACCAGGCAATTATTTTTCGGATATGACACAAAAAGCACAAGCAACAAAAGCAAAAATCAACAAGTGGGACTACATCAAACTGAAAAGCTTTTGTACAGGAAAAGAAATAATTTTTAAAATGATAAGGCAACTTATGGAATGGGAGAAAATATTTTCAAAGCATATATCAGATAAGGGGTTAACTTCCAAAATATGTAAAGAACTCATACAACTCAATAGCCAAAAAACCCAGACAGTCCATTTTTAAAAAAAAGAGCATAAGAATTAAATAGACATTTTTCCAGAGAAGAAATACAAATGGCTAACAGGTACATGAAAGATGCTCAACATCACTAATCAGCTTGGAAATACAAATCAAGATCTCAATAAGATATCACCTCACACCTGTTAGAATGACTATCATCAAGAAGGCAAGAGATAACAAGTGTTGGTGAAGATGTGGAGATAAGGGAACCCTTGTACACCGTTGGTGGGAATGTAAATTGGTGTATCCATTATGGAAAACAGTATAGAGTTTCCTCGAAAAATTTAAAATAGAATTACCATATGATAACAGCAGTTCTACTTCTGGGTATATATTCAAAGTAAATGAAAATAGGAATTTGAAGAGGTATATGCACTCCCATGTTTATTTCAGCATTATTCACAGTATGGATACAACCTGAGTGTTTGTCAACAGATGACTGGATAAGGAAGTTGTGGCATATATACAATGGAATTTATTCACCCATGAGAAAGAAGGAAACGCTGATATTTGCAACAACGTAGTTGGACTTTGAGGGGATTATGCTAAGTGAGATTAATTCAGACAAAGAGGGATACTGTATGATATCACTTATATGTGGAATCTTAAGGCGAACTCATAAATACAGAGAGTAGAATGATGGATATTACACGTTGGGGGTTGGGGAAATGGGATAATTTGTTTGTTTGTTTAAGGGTACAAACTAGGAGATAAATAAGTCCTGCAGAGCTAATGGACAGCATAGCGATTACAGTCAATACTACTGCATTATAAACTTCAAAGTTGCTAAGGGACTAGACCCTAATTGTTCTGACCACAAAAAAGACATGAAAATTAGGTGAGGTGATAGACGTGTTAGCTAACACTAAGATGGTAATCATATTGCAATAAATAAATATATCAAATCAACACGTTGTATACCTTAAACTTACACAATGTTATATATCAATTATATTTCCGTTAAAAAGGAATACGAATTATATGGTGTGATTTCTTAATTGGAACTCAAAGAATAACTTTTTCGAAATATTATGTATGGTGGTATTAAATACTGAAATATTTTCTCCAATTACCTCATCATGCAAGAAACCAAAGCAAAGGAAAAGCGGAGAATTTTGCCGCTTCTCTTTCATGTCCCATTGGTTGCACTTCCTTTTTATGGGTTCTTGGTCAAAGGTGACTCCAGGTCCAGGTAGTAAAGAAGATTGTTCATTATAGCTCAGCCCGTCCCTTTTACGATCTCTATTTTTACCTCACGCATAGCACGCCTTTATAATTATTTTCCATTTACTTTTCCATTTATATTTCCAATTTCTCTGAGGGAACAATGAGAAAAAGAAAACGCAAGCCAAGTTCTACAAGCGCCCCAAGACTCCACCTGCTGATTCAAAAATAAAATTGCAGACAGGCGGGAAGCTCAGCCCTACAGAGGATTCTGGGACGTGTAGTCTCGACGCTTCCTGCGATTGGGACACTTCCGCTCCAGGAAAGCGCCGATGTGTTAATCGCGCCGCTGGAGTAATAGGAGAGTACAATCCAGTGCTGTGCGTGTTTGGAGGCATTTCGGATACCGGAGGGCGAGAATACGAAGCCGCTCCTTTCGTGGATTCTGGGAAATTCGATTCAGGCCGTCGATGTTGGAGTCGGCACTTTCGCCCCGGGGGACGGGGCAGCGGCTCTTGTTCCTCTCGGGGATGCTGGGAAATGTAGTCCAGGAGCTCCGCGTAGTCGGAGGTATTTCCGCTTCGGGAGGTTGCGATTGCGGCCTTCGGTTCTCTCAGGGAGGTGAGTGATCTTTGGGAGCCTGCGATTTCTTTTAACTTTTCTGATCTGGTCCTGGGATCAGCCGGCCTCGGTCCTCGGTCACAGGGCAGAAAAGCCTCGACCTGCTGCAGAGGGCGGGGTGGAGGGGCGGGGGCGGCCGCTTGCCTTCCCCTCGCCGGATTCTCTGCGTTTGCGGCGGTTCTCAAGTCCTCGGATTGTAGGCGGACTGAAATCGGCAGTTTGTCTCCCGGGCTCCTTGCCGTCCAACCCGCCTGCCCCCAGCACCTTCCTTCCACACGCTCTGTTACTTCCTAGTGACATAAGGTTGGATGAGAATTTAACCTGTCTGTGCCTTGGTTTTCTTTTCTGTAAAAAGGGATATTACGAGTACCTGCCTTATACAAGATAAATGTTTGGGACAGATCAGGCGTGTGGCAAGGTGTCAGCTGTTAATGTTAATGATATGATAATCAGAAAAGCATCGCTTTTGGTGGAAGCTCCTCGAAGTGCTACTGGCTCTTCTTTCTGATCCCTGCCGGAAAGGAGGCTGTGCCTGGACGACTTCTGACCCGTTTTTAAAGAAAAAGTGGGTCACCCACAGATACCCGCTGTAGTTTTCCCAGGACCACAAAGTCGTTGTGTCTCCCAGCCTCCTTTCCTTCTCCTGCCCTGGTATCTGAAAAGGGGGGCTGTAGAAAAGAGAGGAGTGAGCCCAGGGCTTCTGGTAGCAGAGCCCCACCGTGGCAGGACTTAGCATCTTCCTTTTCTGTTCCAGTGGTAAAAGGTATTTTATTCATTAGTAAATATTTCTGCTACAAAAGCGTTCAGTTACTGTTAAATAATTGTGAAAATATGTAGATCGTGTATAGGGCATGAGTGGTAATCAAAATAGTTAAACATTGAGGCCTAAGTCTCATCCTAAGGGCTTTATAAAAATTAGTGCATTTAACCTTCACAAGGCCCTATGAAGTGAATACTTTTATTACCTCTATTTTACAGATGAGGAAATGGAGATAGAGAGAGCATACGTTACTTAAGAGCAGTGGGATTTGAGTCTAGGGCTTGCGTTCCTTATATCCTTGGTCCCCTAGTTTAAAATCCCAAAATTGGAATTAGGAAACAAAATAGAAAAACAGTCTATCGAAATATTCAACCATAGGAAACTGGCTGCAGAGGAGGCATTTGGCATCAAGTTGTGGAGGTAGGTTGGAATTTTATTGTAGAGGATGTGAAAGCAGGGTTAGTGAGTTTGGGTGTCTTTATAAAAATTTGAGGGCTTCCCTGGTGGCGCAGTGGTTACGAATCCGCCTACCAATGCAGAGGACACGGGTTTGAGCCCTGGTCCGGAAGGATCCCACATGCTGTGGAGCAACTAAGCCCATGCACCACGACTACTGAGCCTGCGCTCTAGAGCCCGCGAGCCACAACTACTGAGCCTGTGTGCCTAGAGCCCGTGCTGTGCAACAGGAGAAGCCACCGCAATGAGAAACCCGCACACCGCAATGAAGAGTATCCCCCGCTCGCCGCAACTAGAGAAAGCCGATGCGCAGCAACGAAGACCCAACGCAGCCGAAAATAAAATAAATAATAAAAGTAAATACATTAAAAAAAATTGAAAGCATTCTCATTTAATCTTATTTTAAATAATATTTATATTTATATTCCGATTATAGAAGAAATGCACATTCATTTTAGAGAATTCAGAAAATGTAGAGATATGATGTAATGAAAAACATTAAGAATTACCAACATAGATGTATATATTATAACGTATAGGATATGTATGACATATATAGGACATAGACATATAGGATATAGATGATTATTAACATTTCAGTGCATTTCTGTTTGTCAGTTTTTCAGTGTGTATTTACATTATACAAAATTGTTACCAGATTATTCATATCTTAACTTTTTTTTGTAAATTTATTTTATTTATTTTTGGCTGTGTTGGGTCTTCATTGCTGTGTGCAGGCTTTCTCTAGTTGCGGTTCGCGGGCTTCCCATTGCGGTGGCTTCTCTTATTGTGGAGCATGGGCTCTAGGCACACGGGCTTCAGTAGTTGTGGCACGCGGGCTCAGTAGTTGTGGCTCGTAGGCTGTAGAGCGCAGACTCAGTAGTTGTGGCTCACGGGCTTAGTTTCTCCGTGACATGTGCGATCTTCGCGGACCAGGGCTCGAACCCGGGTCCCCTGCATTGGCAGGCAGATTCTTAACCACTGTGCCACCAGGGAAGCCCCATATCCTTAACTCTTAATTCTGGAAGTTGCCAGACAACCCGAAGTGTAATATCAATATAATGAATTTCTGTGTAACAGTCACCCTGCTTCAGTCCTTACTAATCTTGTTGCATCTCCCTCTCCCCATGCACACATTTTTCCCATTGAGTATTTTAAAGCAAACCCAGATGCTGAGTTAGTAAAAAATTAATTATTATAAGTCGTTTATATACGAAGACCAAGGGAGGGGAGATTGTATTAGTTTGCTAAGGCTGCTGGAACAAACTATTACAGCCTGAGTGGCTTAAACAACAGAAATTAATTTTCTTACAGTTCTGGAGCTGGGAGTCCAAGATCAAGGTATCAGCAGGTTTCGTTTCTTCTGAGGCCTCTCTCCTTGGCTTGTAGATGGCTGCCTTCTTGCTGTGTCCTCCCGGTCTTTCCTTTGTGTGTGTGTGCATGCCCCTGCTGTCCCTGTTTGTGTCCAGATTTCCTCTTAGAAGGACACCAGTCAGATTGATTTAGGGCCCACCCTAATGACCTCATTTTAACTTAGTCACCTCTTTAAATGCCCATCTCCAAATACAATCACATTCTGAGGTCCTGGAGCTTAGGAGTTTAACATATGAGTTTGGGGCTGGGCGGGGGGCCACAATTCAGCCCATAACAGGTATTAACAGCAACTCTAAGATTTTCACACATGGCAACTAGGAGAATGTTATTTATATGAGAAAGTTAGAAAGAGTTGCAGTTATGAAAGGAAAATGATGAATTTCCTTTGCTCCGTTGGAGTTGCACTTGCCACAGGGCATGTAACTCTCAGTTTCATCTCTCTCTCCTGCTAGGCTGCAGGGTCCTCTGATTCATGGATGCGGTTATATTCTTCTCGGAGTGCCCAGCACGGGGTCGGCAGAGAGGAGTTGTTCAGTAAGTGTGATTCATGCAGCTGCCCAAAAGGGCTACAGCCTGTGATTAGAGAACAAAAATAGAACGACAGTCTATAACCATATGCCTTGTCTGATACCTCACTTACTTTTGGGGAGATGTAGAATCCACCAACTTTTTCGGAGCGTTCAAAAGTTAATGTATGAGCATGCCTAGTATCATCACGCTCTAAAACAAATTTCCCTGGAAACGAATTCTTTTAAAAAATTGAAGTATAGTCGATTTACAGTGTCATGTTAGTTTCAGGTGTCCAGCACAGTGATTCAGTTATACATGTGTGTATATATACATTTAAAAAGAATCCATCTTTTTTTTTTTAATTGAAGTATAGTTGATATACAATGTTGTGTTAGTTTCTGGTGTACAGCAAGGTTATTCAGTTATACATATATGTATATATTCTTTTTCATATTCTTTTCCATTTTAGGTTATTACTAGAAACTGAGTATAGTTCCCTGAGCTGTACAGTAGGTCCTTGTTGGTGATATATTTTATACATAGTAGCATGAATATATTTATCCCAAACTCCTAATTTTTCCCCCCCTTCCCCTTTGGTAACCATAAGTTTGTTTTCCAATCGATGTTAATGTTCAGTTTTTTTGTTTAATATGTAGGGAACATGATAGAGATGATGAGAATAGCTGACATTTGTTGGGCACCTTTTGTGACTCAGTGAATTTCCAGTGCTGTATGTGCACTGACTCATTTTTCTTTCATCACAATGCTATCATTACTCTCATTTTTAAAAGGAAGAAGCAGGGAATTCCCTGGCAGTCTGGTGGTTAGGACTCTACACTTTCACTGCTGAGGGCATGGGTTCAATCCCTGGCCGGGGAACTAAGATCCCACAAGCTGTGAGGCATGGCCAAATAAATAAATAAATAAAGGGAAGAAACAGTTGCAGACAATTGAATAAATGACCTGGTTGCACAGTCAGCAAGGGGCAGAGCCAGGATCAAACCTCAGCTGCTGGGTTTGAAACATGGCTCCAGCACTTTGTGACTGGATGACCTCGGGCAACTTACTTGTCTGTGCCTAAGTTTTCTTACGTCACAATATTAATACCTACCACAAAATTAATGCCTACCTCCTAAAGTTTTTGTGAAGATTAAAGGGGATGTGATATGGAAACTGCTTGAAATAGTGCCTGGCACATAGTACCTCCTCTATATATTACAGACTAGAGTTGTCCTTTATTTATTACAGGGGAGTATGCAATATGAAAAATGCAGTGAGTTATTAAAAGGGCAAAGCATATTTTAGGGTATTCTTTTCTCCCCTACCTTATTCTTTTAATACTTCAGTTCTACCATACAGTTGAACAAAAATGAATAGTTTCAGTAATAATCATTGTTGAAACTTACAACTAACATAGTTGGCTGTCTTTTGAACCTAGTGAGTCCCTGGGGGATGATTATATGGTCTCTGTTGCTTTAAAAAGGCCTAAGTCTGCACCAGCCAGTATCGTAGCCATTGGCCACATGAGACTATTGAGCTCTTGAGATGTGGCTGGTGCTGAGATGTACTGTAAGTGTCAGACACACAAGAGATTTCAAGCACTAAAAAAGAATGTAAAAGATCTCAATAACTTTTATATTGTAGTAATATTTTGGATATGTTGGGTTAAATAAAATATATTGTTAAAATTAAGCTCACTTCTTGGGCTTCCCTGGTGCTGCAGTGGTTGAGAGTCTGCCTGCCGATGCAGGGGACATGGGTTCGTGCCCCGGTCCGGGAGGATCCCACATGCCGTGGAGCAGCTGGGCCCGTGAGCCATGGCCGCTGAGCCTGCGCGTCCGGAGCCTGTGCTCCGCAACGGGAGAGGCCACAGCAGTGAGAGGCCCGCGTACCGCAAAAAAAAAGAAAGAAAAAGAAAAAAATTAAGCTCACTTCTTTTTACATTTTTAATGTAGCTGCTAGAAATATTTAAATTACCCATGTAGCTTGCATTATATTTCTGTTGGACAGCACTGGTTTAAATGGAAGCCTCCCTTTTCCCTGTGAGGATTTGCGTCCAGGGGCGTTTACAAGTTACTCTTGCCTCTTAGACCTCCAAGGTCATCTTACAATGGAGAGGAGCAGGGAGCTGGTCATCAGGAAGCCTGAGTGCCAGGCCTAGCCCTACCCTGGGCTGCCCGGCTATTCTTGGGCAGCTCGGATAACTCCTTGAGAGGCAGAATAGAATAGTGCAGTGGTTCCCAGACTTTGGTCCTATTAGAATCACCTGGGGAACCTGGTTAAAAATAAAGACCCAGTCCTTTTACTACTTCAATGAGTCTAGGCTTCTGTGTTCTTTATTAGCTCTCTGGATGATTCTGATGCTGTTCCAGGCACTTCCTGTTCACCTGGTTTAGGAAGGAGAAATCCTTGTCATAAACAGTATGAGATGGCCACACCGGCCAACTGATATTGGCGGCAGTTTATTTGTCACATACTCACAGCCTGTGGGAGGAGGACGCTGCCTGCTATGCCGGGCCACCCAGGGCTGCACTCGGGACTAGAATGAAGCAGCGGGGGCTCTGGGAGGCAGGCTCGGTAGTGAACAGAGGGTAGGGTGACCTTGCTTCCGGCAGGAGGACGTGATAGGCTTCTTTGAACAATTTCGCAGCTGGCACAGAGATGAAACCTGTTAGGCTGAGGACTCAGTGGGTGAGGCTGGTCCAGCTGATGGAGTGAATTGTGTCAGGTCTTCATTTATAAAGGTGACCGAATGACAGCGTGGAGAGGTGACTGAGAAAGAAGGTTTTTAGTACTTACAAGTCCCCCAGGAACAAGAGACACAGCATGCCACCGAGGGCCACACGAATCCTGTCACATGCAGGGGTCAGGGAGCAGGGAGAGAGGACCATGCCTCTGTGACTGTAGTAGCGGGAAGGAACTAGGTGGAGACATCCCCTGTTGGGCACTATGTGAGAACGGGCAGGTCAGAGGGCAGTGACTGGGCGGATTATATTATGACCCTCTTGTGCCCTCGAAAACTTGCTTGCGGGGAATGTGTAAAGAACTGTGGTCGACAGTCTGGCCTTGTGATTCAACAGACTTAGGAAGAGGTTAGTAATCACAGATGTCAAACAGCTAATACAGAATCTAAAAACATGGTTAATCCATAGGGGAACTAGCTGGATGGGGCACCTCTTCCCAGGGGAAAGGGCCATATCTGGAGAGAGCACAGGAACTCACGGCTAGGCCTTCTGGGCCCTGTGAGGCTCAGAGATGTCTTGGTAGCACTTGAAATTTAGGCCTTACAACAGAGATGCACACCAGAGTTTGAGAACCACTGCATATTGGTCAAGGGCATGGGCCTCGGTGTCATCTTGCCTGGGGTTCATTGCCTGGTGCAGTGTCCTGACTGGACAATGAAATCATAGCCTGGGATGGTGGGAGGGGGGCAAAAATGCAGATATCAGCAACCCACCTCCACAGATTCTGATTTAATTAGTTTTGGATAAGGTCTGAGCTTTTTAAAAATAAATTTATTTATTTATTTATTTATTTATTTTTGGCTGTGTTGGGTCTTCGTTGCTGCGTGCGGGCTTTCTCTAGTTGTGGCAAGCGGGGGCTACTCTGTGGTGTGTGGGCTTCTCATTGCAGTGGCTTCTCATGTTGTGCAGCATGGGCTCTAGGCGTGCAGGCTCAGTAGTTGTGGCACGCAGGCTCAGAAGTTGTGGCTCGCGGGCTCTAGAGCGCGGGCTCAGTAGTTGTGGCTCGCGGGCTTTAGAGCACAGGCTCAGTAGTTGTAGCGCACGGGCTTAGTTGCTCCTCGGCATGTGGGATCTTCCCGGACCATGGCTCGAACCCGTGTACCCTGTATTGGCAGGAGGATTCTTAACCACTGCTCCACCAGGGAAGTCCCAAGAGGGCTGTTTTTGACTGATGCTACTCAAATTGTGATCCAGGGACCAACAGTATCATCACCTGGCATCTTAGTAGAAATGTAGATTCTTTGTCCCCATCCTTGACCTCCTGACTTAGAATTTCTGGGGGTGAGACAGAGGACCCTCTGTCTTGGCAGGGTCCCCGCCCGGTTGATTCATGGAACATTAAAATTTGAGACACACTGGTAGTGAGAACTGACTCAGGACTTTTTAACAAAAATATTTTCTGTTTCCCTCTGGCTAAATTACTTGTCCTTCAGATATCAGATACCTGCATGGTTCTGTCTGCCTTAGTTCAGGTCTCTGCTCAAAGGTGAGAGAAGCCTTCCATGACAAAAACTTATTCTGTACCAGCCCCTCCTTCCATCTCTTCCTATACCTTTACCCTGCCTTATTCTTCTTAAAAGCATCTCTCACTGTATCAGTGTGTTACTGCTCTGGTACCCCATTATGCTATCAGCTCCATGAGATCAAGGTCTTTGCCTGCTTTGTTCACTGCTGTATCTTTCACATCTAGGCTCCTTGGCTGGCACAGAGCAGGCTCTCAGTAATTATATTTTGAATGAATGATTCGGGAGGTAAATCACGAGGCCCTCATCTACATGGTGCATCTTTCAGTTCTTCGTTCCAGCAGTCATTCTGTGAATCTTTGTTGAGTTCCTGGCAAGCGCCTGTGGCAGCGTCCTAGGTGTTGGGGACACAGCAAGAAACAAAACTCCCTGCGGGACAGATGTGATGAATATAAATGAGCAAAATACCTAGTAGGATGTTAGAGTGATACGTGCTAAAGAGAAAAGAATTAAGCAGGGATGGGGGGTCAGAAGTGTTGGGATGTCATTAGGAGATTGAAATTCTCTGTAGGGAGGAACTGTCTGAGGAGGTGACATTCAAATAAAGAAGGACGTGGTTCTTGGTGTGGCCCTGGTAACAGTCTCTCTGGCCCCAGCCCCTTCCCCCTCAGATCCCCCATTTGCTGGGAGAGTGATCTGTTTCCAGCACGGAAGGAATCTTCTGACTCTCCCTTCCTTTGCTGCTTTCCTGCTGACTTGCCGATAAACTGGGGCACCCGTCATTATGGTTTGAATCCTGCCTTCCTGCCCAGCTTTTTCTGCCTCTTGTTTGTGTTCACTTACAGTCGTAACATTTGTTCTCTTGAGGTTTTTCAGAGATTCTGCTTCTCTCTGGCCAATAGAACTCAGTCACCCTCCAGGGCTCAGATCAAGCCACATTGACGTAGAACCTGCTCCAAACAAGTGTGGACCCCAAGGCCCATAACTTGTGCTTCTAAAGTACCCAGTTCACTACCCTGGTACTTAGCAATGTGCAGGGTGATTGCTGGTTTCCTAATCACTAGACTGTGAACTTGAGTAGTCGTATCTTTTAGTCTGATTTCCATAAATGTTCATTGAATTCATACACTCATTTTTTAATGAAGAGTTAACAAGTTATCCTGTCTAGTGCTAATCATGCAGGCAATTAAATAGTTGTCGTTCTCAGTGTTTTGATGGACACACTCTGTGGATTTTGTAACAGGAGTCTCTTTAGACATTGACTTTGAAGGGTGGGAAGCACTTTCCTAAGATAGTATTAAAAATTCAGAGGCCCTTTTCCTTCCAAAGATGACCTTGATCTTGCAAATATTGTGGAAGACCTAGAAGAAAAACTTGGAAACAAAACCCCCGCTCTCCCAATCCTCCCAAGTGGGACCAGCCTCAGAATTTTGCCTCTCAAAGAGACCTTTGACCAACTAGTCTAGTCTTTTTACATGCCTCTGCTGGAATGAACCTGGATGGGGGGGCTCATGTGTCAGGACACTGACATTGACACTGACTGCTAAGTGATCACTGTGTTACAGGCACTGCTTTAGGTGCTTGGGATGTAAAGCTGAGTTAGTATTAATCCCAAAACAGACAGTGATTTACTGATTATCCCCTTTCCACAGAGATAGTGGAAAGATCTCCCTGTAAAGCACTTCTTACTGAGCAGAAGTCACTGGACAAATATATAGAGTCAGAACAAGGTGAATTACAAATCCTGAAAGGATATCTCTTCTAAGATTGGAAAGTTTTACACTGCCCTTTTCCATACAGGGTTCTTCTATCTGGAGTAGGACTAGCTAATAATAATAAACTAATAAGTAATTAATGAACCAGTAATTAACTAATACTAATCTCTTAATCTGGATATTTTACTCTCAATTTGCACACTCCCCAGAATCAGAATCATACTCTGACAGCTACGAGAACTTGTATTAGGGCCACTGTGTGTGGTTGGGCGGGTCGTTCATCGCACCGGAGCTCTCCGTTGAAGGCGTAAGTGGCATCTGGAATCCTGCCCATGTCTGCTCATCAAGCCGTGTGCGGTTGCAGCCACCCCAAGGAAGACCTTCCTTGACTATTTCATGTAAAGCAGCCCTAGTGAATGTTGAAGCTGCCAGATACTGTTCCACATGTTTTATGTAGAGTCACTTAGACTGACTAACCTTCCTGTGAGGTTGGTATTATTATAATTATATTACTATATTATATATAATTATATTTTATATAAATATACTATATATCTATATAATATATAATTATAATATATTGTATTATAATTATAATAATAATTATTATTATAACCATCCCTAATTTATAGATCAGACCCTGGGACTAAGTAGTAACAAGTTGGAGGTGCCAGGATTCAAATACTGGGGGTCTGATTCCAGAGCCTACACCCTTCCCAACCCTGTTCTCATCTCCTTCAAGCAGATCCTCTGGCTTCAGAGTCCTCTCCCTGTTTCTATGTCAGTCTTTTATCCCTAGCTCTCAAGCTCTCATTTCTCTTTACATGAGACCTCAGACTCCCATCTGTTTATTTTTTTCTTTAGAAGCAGCAGAGAGACAAGATCTAGAAGACTGGCTTCTTTGTGAGAGCTGGATTCAGGTTCCACCCCTGCCCCTTGACCTCACCAAGCCTCGGCTTCCTCATCTGTTACGTGGGAACAACAGTCGTCATCGTCATCATTTATTGAGAACTTCGTAAAATGCCAGGTACAATGCCAAGGGCATTTAGCTCATTCATCCACCACAGTAACCCTAGGACTGACATTCTTTTTTTTTTTCTCTCCTTGTTATAGTTGAGGAGAGGCACAGAGGTGGAGGTGATCAGACTGGAGTCACACAGCTAGTACACCCTTAGCTTCTTCACAGGTGTGTGGGAGGTACCTTAGTGGAACAATGCATGCCAAGTGCTTCTCAAGGTCCCTAACACGTACTTAGTGCTTATATAATGTTAAACATTGCCGTTTTTGTTGTTTTCATCATTACTATGATTAGCTTGTTAAGTGGCATGTTGACTAACTTACTGTTAAATCACAGGATTCTATTCATTTTTCTTCATCTCCATGATAAGAGTGTTTTTAAGGCCCTACTGTTAACAAAGTCAAATTGTCAAGGTCTGGGGCTTCCCTGGTGGCGCAGTGGTTGAGAGTCTGCCTGCCGATGCAGGGGATGCGGGTTCGTGCCCTGGTCCAGGAAGATCCCACATGCCGCGGGGTGGCTGGGCCCGTGAGCCATGGCTGCTGAAGCCTGCGCATCCAGAGCCTGTGCTCCGCAATGGGAAAGGCCACAACAGTGAGAGGCCCGCGTACCACAAAGAAAAAAAAAATTGTCAAGGTCTTACATCTTTGAAAAAGCTGTCATCCACAATATCAGATTCATAGAGAAAATAGAATAGTGGTTACCCGGGACCGAGAGGAAGGGGAATGGAGAGTTAGTGTTTAATAGGTATAGAGTTTCAGTTTGGGATGGTGAAAAAGTTGTGGAGATGGTTAGTGGTGATGATTCACAACAATATGAACGCACCTAATGAACTCTACACCTAAAAAGTGGTTAAAATGGAAAATTTTATGTGATGTATATTTTACACAGGAAAAAAAATAATCAATGTAATCTTAAATATTACTGCAAAAGCATCAACTTAAATATGACAAACCAAGAGAGAATAACAGATATTGCAGAGGTTAAAGGTGATTTTCATACAACAAAGCAACAGCCTTTTAAGGCTCCATTAAAGCTATTGGTGAGGACAGGTTTTATGTTACTGAATATTACCTGCTTTCTGCTGCTACTGAGAAATAAGGTGCCCTGAAAGTGTTCTTTGAACTTTCTGCCTACTTATTTAATTCTTACAACTATCCTATGAGACAGCCGTTGTTAATCCCTCAGTTTTTACAGATGGAAGAATTGAAGCACAGAGATACTAATAATTTGTCTAAGATTTCACAGCTAATACATCACAGTTTCATGAACCTAGACATTTGGCCCCAGAAATTACTCTCTTAACCTGGGTACTTTACTCTCAATTTCCGCCCTCCCCAGAATCAGAATCATACCCTGAGAGCTACACGAACTTGTATGAGGGCCACTGTGTGTGGTTGGGTGGCTCGTTCACTGCCCAGGGGCTCTTGGCTGAACGGGTGGGTAGCATCTGGAATCCAGCCCAGGCTTTGCTCATCAGGCCACCCTGAGGAAGCAGCACTGTTGCTGCTTCACAGTAAGCAGCCATATGGGTCAGTGACACCCTTGGCTAGACTCTGACGGCTTTTTTCTCCTTCCCCCGTTGTGCCTGCCCAAGACTCAGCACTTCCCCAGAAGGAGGAGGACAAAATGACCAAGTTCAAGGTGAGTTGGGCTTGCCCTTCTAGGTGTTAACTTGTCACCTCATTTCTCAGTGATAAGACACATCCTATTTCTCTTTCTTGGGAAAGGTTAAAGAGAACAGTAGGCATTTGGAAAACTCTTCCCAAGAAGAGGGCCGAATGATCCCTACCTTTTATTTTTGTTTGATTTATTTTTTTTGTTTTATCACCTTTTGTAATTTCACAAATAAAAGTAGAACAGAAAAAGTCAATAGCAACGAAAAAAATCTCTCATGTTATTACTGTTTCCCTTACAAAACAACTGTCTTCATTTTCCCATGTTCTTTTCTTCATATGCGTTCATAACTGTATATTTGTAATTCCTATAGTATAAACTTCTCAAATTATACCTTTTCTAATTGATATTATATATCCCACATCTTTAATGGCAACATCATATTCCCTTGAATTTGTGTACATTGTGTGTGTGTGGCGGGGTGTGTGTGTCTCATAGCTTTTCCCCATTCATGGACATTTAGGTAGTTTAGAATTTTTACTGTTTTAAAGAACACTGTAGGGGCTTCCCTGGTGGCACAGTGGTAAGGAATCCACCTGCCAGTGCAGGGGACACAGGTTCGATCCCTGGTCAGGGAAGATCCCACATGCCACGGAGCAACTAAGCCCATGCGCTGCATCTACTGAGCCTGCGCTCCAGAGCCCGTGAGCCACAACTGCTGAGCCTGCATGCCACAACTACTGAAGCCCACACGCCTAGAGCCTGTGCTCCGCAATAAGAAGCCATCTCAGTGAGAAGCCCGTGCACCGCAACAAAGAGTAACCCCTGCTCGCTGCAACTAGAGAAAGCCCGCATGCAGCAACGAAGACCCAACATAGCCAAAAATAAATAAATAAAAATAAATTTTAAAAACAAAACAAAACACTGTAATAACAGTTTTCCTAATACAACCAATTTCCTCAAAAGGGAATTTAGAAGAATTTGCCATTCTTTGGTCTTAATGTTCTAGGTACTCTAAATTGACAAAGTACATTTGCTATGCAGTACCTCGGGTATTTTGTATGTAGAATATTCCAGAATGGCAGAGTGCACCAGGATCTAACTAACGCTTCACACACAGAAAATATTATTAGATATTTTCATGTAAGAAAGCTAGATTGTTTCTTATCCATGTCTGAATCATATCATGTACGTTTTATTTATTGATTTATATTTTTTATTCACATATTAATGAATTTTTTCAAAGTACTAATGTACTTAATTTTAAAAGTACAAAAGGACCTGTACAGAGACTTTTCATTTCTTAACTGCATTTAGTCTCAGACCAACCTTACGAGGCTGAACTTGGTCTCCTCTGCATTTTAATGACAAAGAAACAGGATTGTAGAATTTCAGAAAACTGCTCAAGTTCACATAGGAAACCAAAGATCCAACTGATCCAAAAAAAGACTCCTAGGATTTTTACTTGGATAAAGAGAGTGAGACAAGGGAAGAGAATTCTCCATCTGGGACTTAGCCTGTTCTGTGGGGTGCCTAGTTGTCCTGGTGGGTGGAAGACTCCATAGATGATACTGTCCCTACCATAGATCACTCTCGGTGGCCCCTTCTTCTCCATGACCTCTGTTGCTCATATAGGGCACTGGATGTGCAGGGCTCTGGCACTGAACACAGTCTTTGTAGGAAAAATTAAAACAATGCTGTATACGAGTGATTCTTAATTATGGGCGATCTTACCCCTCAGGCAACATCTGGAAACATTTTTAGTGTCACAGCTTGGGAGCACTACTGATATCTAGTGTGTAGAAGCCAGGGATGCTGCTAAACATCCTACAGTGAACTCAGCAGCCCCCTGCCCCACCCCCAACTAAGAGTCATCTGTCCTCAAATGTCAGGAGTGCCAAGGATGAGAAAGCATGCTGTACCTAAAGCTGTACAAGAACAATAGCAGAATGTGGGTGAAAATATTTATAATACACACCCTAAAAAAAAAAAGCTTAAAATCTCTAATAGGAATTTTACAGAATCCTAAGATAAAACCCCGATTGGAGTATGAGCAAAGATCATTAACAGGCAAGGTTCTGAAGAAAAAAATGAAGATGGCTAGTAAATATGTGAAAATATGAGCTTATTAATTATCAAATAAGTACAGATAATCCAGATAAGTTGTTTTTTACTGATAAAATTGCCTAGGATTTAAAAATATGGTTATATTGAATGTGTATGGTTTAGAGAATCAGGGATACTTATATACTCTTGGAGGAGGATAAAATAGGGGAAAAGTTGAAAAGAAAATCTGCTGCTGTACCTAATTATTTTGAAGCTGCCTATTCTTTGACATTGCAGTTTTCACTCTTTGGAACTTATCCTAAGAACATAATTGGATGGGAAGCAAAAATCTATGTAAAAAGTTGTTCTTCTCCGCATTTATTGTGAAAAGAAGAAAATCTAAAACATAAATGCGTTATGGGGACTGTTTATGTTACGGTAAAATTGACTCTGGTCTCTCAGAATCTGGAACCACTTCATACACATCATCCCCACTTTCCTCAGTGCTGCCCTTTCACCAGGGGACCTGCATTGCAAGGTTCAGGTGGAGTGTGTTTGATGTCTTAGGAGGCGGTGACCTTCAAGGATGTGGCCGTGGTCTTCACAGAGGAGGAGCTGGGACTGCTGGACTCTGCCCAGAAGAAGCTGTACCAGGAAGTGATGCTGGAGAACTTCCAGAACCTGGTCTCAGTGGGTGAGGAAGGGCACTCTGGGACTGAACATCGCATCAGCCCCTGTGGTATTTATTTACATGTCCTTGAATGGGTGGGGCTTTGGAGCTCTTGAACTGGTTTCCGGTTTTCTAATCAGCATGAGACACAGAGATGGCGTTTTCTAGTCTTTCTCCCCAGGCCAAAGTGTGTTTGTAAATGAACTGTTAATTGACCGCATGACTGCTGTATGTTTTCTGGCTTTTCAAATTGTGGTCGTCTCCAATTAGTAGGTCATGACACTCTTTAGGGAATCGAAATAAAATAGGGTAGAAGATACCAGAGCCCTTGGCAATAACTGCACGTTACAGTAAAAACTGTGGCCCGTTGCCAAGAATAGTGTGAGAAATGGTGAAAAGGGTGCGATGAAACTAATGTTTTCCCATAATTTATGCTTATGTCTACCTATCCTGGGTTTTTGCATAAAATGTATTTCCTCCCATGGGTCGTAATTAAAAGTTTGGAAAACACTGACTTTGATGTCCTGAAGACAGTGCAGTGGGAACCACCACAATTTTTCTTAATTTGGGCATCTAACATATTGATTTTAAATGTTTTTCCTTGCCTTTTTTTGCAGGGCATCAGTCGTTCACACCAGATATAATATCCCAGTTAAAGAGAGAAGAAAAGCTTTGGATGATAAAGATAGCAACCCAGAGCCGTCACTCCTCGGGTGAGAGCCGTGTGACCCTGAGTCTGTCCTGCTTCTTGTTGCCTCCGCAGCTGTGACTCTGGTCCAAGTCAGCACCTAGACTGTGGATTACTGCCTCAGTCTTTGTAACGCTCTCTCTTCTGCTTTGCCCATTCACAGTTAATTCTCCACTCAGAGTGACTCTTTTAAATTCAGATCTTGTCATTTCTCTGCTCAGAACCTCTTGTAGCTTCTTACTGATTCAGAATAAAATCCCATCATCGAAAGTGGCTTATGATATCCCATATGCCCACCAGTTTTATAGTCTGGTTTCAAAAACAACTTTTTCCCTTGGCTGTGGGGTGGGGGGGAGTGGTTTAAATATTGACTCCTACTTGAAAAAGGAAAAATTTTACACATACAGAAAGAGAATATAAAAATTTCAGAAGCAGGCAATCCATAGGCCCCATGGCCATTTTTATACCCTATGCTTTCTTTTTTTTGGCCTTCTGAGTGATTTTTTTTTTTTTTTTTTTTTTTTGCCACACCGTGTGGCTTGTGAGATCTTAGTTCCCCAATCAGGGATCGAGCCTGGGCCCTTGGCAGTGAGAGTGTGGTGTCCTAACCACTGGACCACCAGGGAATTCCTTGATTTTGTGATTATGATTTTCTCATCAGCAACATCCACGTAGGTTAGCCCTGCATCTAGTGAAGCCTTTCAGCTTCCCAACAACATGGCTGTTTCCACTTTCTTTCCTGTTATGGGTAACTTACTTGAAAAAGCTCCTTTACTTTTGTAACATGGCTCTAACTCTCACAGAGATGTCAAACTGGGGTTTATTTATCCATTCAACATGTACTTATTGAACACTGACTGTATCAGACAGGGTTCTGGGAGTGGTGATAAACCAGTGAATAATACAAAATGCTTGTCCTCATGGGTATCGCATTCAAGTGGGAGATGACATAAAATGAAAAAGATCAAGGACGTATGTAGTATGTCAGATAGGAATATGTGCTGTGTAAAAACAAAACAGGGTAAGGCAAATGGAGATTGCCAGGCATGTAGAATGGATAGGGAGATTTTACTATATGATATTGTATGGTAAAAGAGGCTTCACAGATAAGGTGTTATTTGAAAAGATACCTGAAAAGAAGTTAGTAGCAAGCTATATGGCTAATCAGTGGAATAAAGTTCCAAGGAGAACGTAACTCTTCCAGTCCAATGTTGATTTCAAGACTCTGTATTATGCCCTATTTATTTCCTCCTCGTGAGTTCTTGCTCTGTTGTAAAAGATAACCTTCTAATTTTTCACTCTTTTTTTTTTTTTTTACCCCTGGTGGTTATAGGAACTTTACTGTTATGAGGTTTTAGATAATGTATGTTATTACAGTAACATACTAATTCCAAAACTTGGCTTTGATTTTTTTCCAGCTAATCCTTTCAGTGTTGGGAAGACCTGGCTCTGTGGTCAGGGAAAGTAAAGTTTACAGCCCATTTGTAAGGATATTTCCCAGCAGGAGGCAAAGAACCACTCTCTGCTTATACTCTGAACTTTAGGGCCTTAGGTGATAAGGTATTTCTCCCAGACATTTATCTTTCCAACTTATTCATTGCCTCAAAGTCTCCTTCCATTGGAGTAAACTTCCATTAAAATAAAGCAGAGGTTTTTCAACATTGCTTGGCGACATCCTCTGATAATCTGTCTAAGGGTCTTACTAGACGTTTTGAGCATTTTCGTCAGATGTGCGTGCAGTAGGCAGAATTATGTGGAAGCTGTTTATTAGCCATCTGCTACAGCAAAGAAGATAAGGCTTTGAGTAAGGCACATCTTTGTAAACATTCCCTAGGAGGTATTTTTCTTGCTCTGTAGCCATCAGATTTCTAATTTATATCTCACCTGTGAAACTTACTATGATTCTAAATGGATTCCACTAATGTGTAGTGAATGACAGCCTGGTGGGCCACCTCTTGGTGTCTGGAGGCATGTAAATCAGAGAACATGATACATGATGTTAAAGAAAAACAGAAGCTTTTCGAGGTTCAGTAAAGCCTTAGGGTGTGGGCCTAAGTTTATAACCTTGACATCTCTGAGCAAAGCATTCACATGCCCCATCTCTAAATTCTCTTTATCCATTTAGGAGACAAGAATGTAAATGTCATGGAGAGTCTTCAAGAAGTTGGATTAAGGTATCTGCCATATGAAGAGCTTTTCTGCTCACAAATCTGGCAACAGGTTACAAAGGAATTAACCAGGTGTCAAGATTCCATGGGAAATATTCAAGGAACTGGCTCTCAGATGGAAAAACAAGGTGGCACACTCAATAAAGATGAGGAGTTTGGTAAAGACTTCAATCAGACTTCACATCTTCAAGTTCACCACAGAGACCACACTGGAGAAAAACCCTACAAAGGGGTGGAGTGTGAGAAAGGTTTCATACGGGACTCTCACCTTCAAATGAACCAGACAGCCCATGTAGGAGAGAAGCCCTACAAGTGTGAAAAATGTGAAAACGCTTTCCGTCGGCTTTCAAGTCTTCAAGCCCATCAGAGGGTCCACAGTAGAACAAGATTGAACAAATATGATATGTCATGTAAGGGTTTCAGTCAGAGGTCATATCTTCGTCATCATCAGAGGGTCCCCACTGGAGAGGATCCACACAGATTTGAGGAGTGTGGGAGGAACGTCGGGAAAAGTTCACATTGTCAAGCTCCTCCCATAGCCCACACGTTGGAGAAACCCTATAAATGTGAGGAGTGTGGACTGGGCTTCAGTCAGCGCTCCTATCTTCACATCCATCAGAGAGCCCACACGGGAAAGAAACCTTATAAATGTGAAGAGTGTGGGAAGGGCTTCAGTTGGCATTCGCGCCTACAGGCTCATCAGCGAATCCACACTGGGGAGAAACCCTACAAATGTGAGGCATGTGGCAAGGGCTTTAGTTACAGCTCACACCTGAACATCCACTGTAGAATCCACACAGGCGAGAAACCCTTTAAGTGTGAGGAGTGTGGGAAAGGCTTCAGTGTGGGTTCCCACCTCCAAGCCCATCAGATAAGCCACACGGGAGAGAAACCATACAAATGTGAGGAGTGTGGCAAGGGCTTCTGTCGGGCCTCAAATCTTCTGGACCATCAGAGAGGCCATAGTGGTGAGAAACCATATCAGTGCGATGCATGTGGAAAGGGCTTTAGTCGTAGCTCAGATTTTAACATTCATTTTAGAGTCCATACGGGAGAAAAACCTTATAAGTGCGAGGAGTGTGGGAAAGGTTTCAGTCAAGCCTCAAATCTTCTGGCCCATCAAAGAGGCCACACTGGAGAAAAACCATACAAATGTGGTACATGTGGGAAGGGCTTCAGCCGGAGTTCAGATCTTAATGTTCATTGTCGAATCCACACGGGAGAGAAACCCTATAAATGTGAGAAGTGCGGGAAGGCCTTCAGTCAGTTCTCAAGCCTTCAAGTGCATCAAAGAGTCCATACCGGAGAGAAACCATACCAGTGTGCAGAGTGTGGGAAAGGCTTCAGTGTGGGCTCACAGCTTCAGGCCCATCAGAGGTGTCACACTGGAGAGAAACCCTACCAGTGTGAGGAGTGTGGGAAGGGCTTCTGTCGGGCCTCAAATTTTCTGGCTCACCGTGGAGTCCACACAGGAGAGAAACCATACCGATGCGATGTGTGCAGTAAGCGCTTCAGACAGAGATCATACCTTCAAGCCCACCAGAGGGTCCACACTGGAGAGAAACCATATAAGTGTGAGGAATGTGGTAAGGTCTTCAGTTGGAGCTCATACCTTCAAGCCCATCAGAGAGTCCACACTGGGGAAAAACCATACAAATGTGAGGAGTGTGGGAAAGGCTTCAGTTGGAGCTCAAGTCTTATAATTCATCAGCGAGTCCATGCTGGGGATGAGGGTGACAAGGACTGTCCCTTATCAGAGAATACGTACAGCAAAGAAGCTCTATAAAATTACATGGTTTAATACCTCAAACGGGTGCTGAAATAGTCCTGCCATAGAAGACAAAACATCTGTTTGATAATAGAGTATTTCTGCCAGAGCTCGACATGTCTGTGTGGTTGGGTGACCACACGGCAGAGAAGCCTCATAAGAGTGGAGACATAAGAACTTCATTCAGAACCTTGACATTTAGCAGATATGACAGAGAAGAGAGGCTTAAGAAGGATGAGTCTGAGCTGAAGGTAACCAAAAGTACTAAGATGGAAATGCCCAAATCTCTTCCACCAGAATAGAAGCTCTCGGAGGGCTGGGACTTTGTTGACAGCCAAGTCCACTCTGCCTCTTCAGCGCCTAACACACTGCAGGTGTCCAGTAATGTTAAATGAGTAAAAGGGAGAACAGTCACTTCTGAAATTTTCTTTCAGTTCCTCTCTAAAACTTTCTATAAAATTGTAGAAGGAGGAATTCTCCAAGGCTTGGAGGATTAAATAAGACACTTGGGCTCATTTCCCCAACCCTGCAGGTCCTGTGAACTAGTGCTTATCAAGCTCAAGGTTCTAACCCATTAGTGGGTCCAGAAGTCAGTTTACCAGGTTGTGGCCAGCACTTTTCTATGCTAACAGTTCTTTATGGAGATGTGATTCGCATGCAGCCACATGCATAAATAAGTTTACAGCTTCATGAATTTTGACAAATGTATCTACTTGTGTAATCATCACCAAGATCAATATATACCATATTTCTATTAAACCAAAATGTTTCCTTGTGGACTATTCTTGTCATTCCCGCCTCCAGGGGCAACAAGTACTATGATTTCTATACCGTGTATTAATTAGGCCTGTCTGTTCTTGAGCTTCCTGTGTGTTCGGTATGTACTCTTTATGTCTGGATTCTTTTCATCAAATATATGATCATCCTAGGTTCACAGAAGGCAATTGACAACTCAGTATACATGATAAAAATTCTTCAGTGGGATAAAAGGCATCTATGAAGATCCTATATGCTCATGTTCTTTTATTATTAAGGAATAATTTATATACAGTAAAATCGACTGGTGGATCATTCTGTGTTTTGGCAAATGCTTACTATCAAATTACATCACCACAATCAAGACATTTAACAGTTCCACCAGCCCTGCCTTTCTACTCTTTTTTTAATATAACCTTATTTATTTATTTTTCGCTGTATTGGGTCTTCATTGCAGTGTGCGGGCTTCTCATTGCAGTGGTGTCTCTTGTTGCGGAGCATAGGCTCTAGTCATGTGGGCTTCAGTAGCTGTGGCGTGCAGGCTCACTAGTTGTGGTTCGTGGGCTCTAAGAGTTCGCATGCCACAACTAAGGAGCTGGCGAGCCACAACTAAGGAGCACTCAAGCAGCAACTAAGGAGCCCACATGCCACAACTATGAAGCCAGCGAGCTGCCACTAAGGAGCCTGCGAGCCGCAACTAAGACCTGACACAACCAAATAAATATTTTTTAAAAACTCTGTTGGGGAAGGATAGAAGGTTTGGCAGAGAGCTTTCTTGTAGCCTACAGAATAGCCTTTTGGGGGGTCATGGGTCCTCACTTCTCAATGGGTCTCATTCTATTGCCTGCCTTAGAACTGAGTGCCAATCTGGCACACACTGTGCCAGAATCTTTTCAGTTCTATTTATTTTAGATTAGGCGAGTGGAGAGGTGTCATTAATTGGGAAAGGGAGTTCTGTCTGGGTATTTTAGAGAGACTAGAAAGAGGAGGGGATGGGTCCCTTAATTGCATTTTGACAGGGTGTCTTGGGACCTACAGGTTAAAAGTTCAGGGTAAATAAGCAGTGTGCAAAAGAGCCATTTGGAAGCCATTATCCATTTTGTAATTTTAATAGGGCATCCTTCAGTAGATCATTGTTTATCTGTAGATGATAGGACAAATGAAAGTTGCAAGTGTTGCTTTCTTGTAAGGTCTGTGCCTGAACTGAATGAGCACTAAAGTGTGTATCCTGATCAGAGTCCATGATATCTGAGGGCCCAGAGGAAACCAAGTTTTAATGAGGGCTATAGTGGTGAGGTTAGCACCCTGGAAAGGATAAGCGAAGAGTAGACCTGTATACTTATCTGTCATTGTGAGGACAAAATCATTTGTGTCAGCACATTGGCACAATGGCCCAATAAAATCAATCTGATGGTGAGGGAAGGGTCATTCACCCTTTGGTATAGACCTTCATGGGCTGTGTCACCAGTAATCACGTTGGGAGGGTAGGGTTTGGGTTAGGGCCAGTGACATGGAGATGCCATGAATTTTGGCCCCAGATATAAGCATCTGGGGCCCAAGATGAGGGTAATACTTGAGTTTATTTGAGAAATGGGAGCAAATTGGACAGATACGACATTTAAATGAGCCACCTCTGGGAGTCATGGTAGGAGCTGAGATGGGAAATTTTCATTGTAATACATGAGGTCTGAGAGGTAATATATTGCCAATGTGGAAGGCCCTGTCATAGGGGATAAGCCTGAATGTGAAATCTATTTTGAGCCCATCAACTGAATCAAACAGTCTAGGAGTCTGTAAAAATATGAAAAAAATGACAATTTTTTGATGGTGTCCTCTAGTGTCAAAGTGACTACAATCAGCTCTGTGAATTTTGTCATCCTTTATTCGGGATGTCCCAGTCGTGGGATGGAAAGTGGTAACTCTCCACTGGGCTCCAACACGAATGATGTGGTGCTGCTGTCTGAAATAAACGGACTCCCTTTCCGCTGGGACTTGGTTTATCCCAAGAGGCCCCACGGATGGCCAGTGGGGCCAGGAGGGGGCAATCTCTCCTGGATTTGTGGACTTGGGCAAAGGACAGAGGGTGGGAAAAGCCACATTCGCCTGTAGTTTGGATATGCCTGAGGGTTCAAGCTGTATCCTGTAGGTACCATTTCCTTTTAATAAGGAGGCTTCACTGCCTGTTCCAAGCCTGTGGGGTGTTGTTTCCATAACCTATGGTAAAATAGGCAGTTGCACTTAAGGGTCATGGGCTCAGGGCCTATGATGGCTTTTTTCTGAAGTAGGGCCCAATCAGCACTAAGATTTGTCTTTTAAGAGAAATCTACCTCAGCTGCTGAGGGTAGTTTGTATCTGAAACACATAGGGAGTTGTTGGCTATCATGTGTGGTCCAAAGACTCCAAGGGGCACAAGACAGTTGCTAGGACTTCCACCATCCCACCAAGGGGTCACCAGGCAGATGTGGCACCACTTGTTGGATGGTCTTTTTACATGGGCCTGCTGTTGGGGTGGCCCCCATTCAAATTGAAATGATTTTTTCCATAATTTTTGTCAATAGATTTTAAAAAGCCTACTGTAAATGAATTGTTGCAACCAAATGTTGCAGGCCATGGCCTGATAGTGCGCTGCCAGAATGGAGCTCACGGATTTTGGGTGACTCGGACTCATGTAGGAGACACAATAAAGAATCAATCAAATTACTCTACCTCTCTTGGGCCCATGAAGGTTGTAATACAGTTTTTCTGTTTTATTTTGTTTTTGCCGCACCACATGGCTTGCAGGATCTCTGTACCTCGACCAGGGACTGAACCCCAGCCACAGCAGTGAAAGGCCAGAGTTCTAACCACTAGCCCACCATGGAACTCCTTGTAATACAGTTTTAAATTAAAATATTTTATCAACAGTTCTGCTATGTAGATCTCCAAATGCGCAGCTTTTTGAGCCTTCATCTTGTGCATTCTTCAGAGGATCTGAAGTTCACCAATGGAGTTTGAACTGAACTTTCCAATGATACATTATCTAGGTTTGCTGTTCTAACAGAGACAAAACGAACAGCAGCTTAAACAACATACAATAGTTTTCGCTCACGGATTCAGGTTAAGGTAACACTAGCCCCAGTAGGAAACCACCTTACTGCCCAGGAACTCGGCAATATGAACTTTGTCCCCAAGGGATTTGTGTGAACTGTAGTCCAACAGCTCCGAAGTGGCTCAAGTACTTCCGGCGGAAGAGGGTGGGAACTCGGGCTGTGTTCTCCTCTGGCTTTCTGGGAAGTGTAGTCCCGTAGAGACTCGGACGCTTCCGCGCAGGCGCCGCTGGGACAGGGGAATTGTGGGAAGTGTATCCCCAGCGCAGCCTGGGGGCGGGGTTTCAGGTCCTGCCGCTCTGGGCGGTCAGGTAGTCTCCCTCTCTTCCCTCGCGCTGGTGAGTTGCTTCCGCGTTTTGCGACCCGTGGGAATTTCCCCGGGAACCTGTCCAACCCAGCCATCAATTTGGGGGAAAGAGCTGCTTCAGAGAGCAATGGTTTGAGGGCTGGGGCGTGGGCGGTGGTTCCTTTGGGCGGAGTCCTCTGCGTTTTGTGCGGTGGATGGGATCGTTCCTGGCCTGGTTGGAGGGGCTCCAGGGCTCTCGCCTTGAGGACCCATCCCCTAGGACGTGCACCTAATACCCTGCTCTGTCATTTCCCGCAGTAGAACATTGGGTGAATTACTTAAATTTCTGTCTCTGATGGTTTCTTGTAAAATTGGGATGACATTACTACTCTTAAAAAACAAAATTCAGGGAATACTCCGAAGGTCCAGTGGTTAGGACTCCGAGCTTTCACTGCCGAGGGCCGGGGTTCAGTCCCTGGTGGGCGAGGTAAGATCCCACAAGCCACATGGCGGGGCGAAAAACAAAACAAAAAAGGCAAAAATCAAACAAAATTCAACTGTGTAAATTTGAAGATCTAATTGGCTTTAGGCAATAGTTGGTGAATTGGGCAGCATCCCATCTAGTAAATAGAACGGTTGTACAAAATGGAAAGTTGTTTTTTTTTTTTTTTTTTTTTTTTTTAGGCAGAAGAGTAGGGCGAAGGAATTATTAGTAAAAGAAAAGAAAGGATTGTTTTTAGGTCAAGATCTCTTTTTGTGGGGAAGGGAATGGCAAGGGCTTTATCGTGAAGATTGCCTCTTCTCTGGGGGTTGGAAATGGGCTTTGTAATAGATTACCTCGTTAGTGCTGGCCATAAAATACCAGCCTGGTTGATTAACATTATATTTTTATGTAAGGTGGAAACTGCAGTTAAGTCTTGGTTTGCTGTCATGGGGCGGGGTGTAGTCCATTTGGGGCCTTTTATTTTTTTTTTAGCCGCCTCCGGGCATGCGGGATCTTAGTTTCCCCCCACCAGACAACAAACCCTTGCCCCCTGCAGTGGAAGCACGGAGTCTTAACCACGGGACCACCAGGGAAGTACCGGGCCTGTTTTTTCTTTTTTAACACTACCTTCCTAATACGGTGGTTTGAGAATTAAACGGGATGGTATGAATAAAAGTCTTGATGGAGAAAATGTTCACATATCGAGGTATGGGGCAGTCATTTTAGCTTATACATGGTTCGGCCTGAACTTTGTGTGAGCCAAAGCAGCCTGACTCATGGCCTGTCAAACACACACAGCACATCTGCTTTAACCATTGAGGTAAAGACTATCCATCTCAAAGATAAGGATAAATAACTCCCTTCCTGTGGCATCTTCCTGCATCTCTCCTCTACCTGAGTGTCTTTCCCAGAACAACATAAAACCGTGTTCATTGCAGCTTCCTATATAATGGCAAATCTAGTACTCATCAGGGATTGTGCCAAAATGCTTACTTAATTCATCCAGGAACACAGCAGTGGTTTGATAAATCGGGTTTATTCGTTGCAGTGAGAGATTACACCCACCATGGGGAACCATGAGGTGCCATGAGGGTAAGAGGGTGTCAGAAAAAAATCTTTTACAGGATTTGGGCTTCATTTAAGTGTTTTGGGAGAGGGTCTAAGGATGCAGGGTTCACTCCGGATTGGATGCTGCCAGAAAGCAGGAGCAATTTTAAGATTTAGTATCTCAATAAATGTTATATTTTGGGAGAGCAGACTAGAACAAAGATAAAGCTCCAAGTGGTAAGGAAATAGCATCACTCTTTTAGCCAAGAGGAGGAGGTTTGGCATTGTGTGGGTGGCACAGTGACCTTGTTTTTGTCTGTCTAAAAATTACGAAGGGGGCTTCTTTTGTCTCACTTTACCGTGGTCTCAGAGGAACCTCATTTGAGGATGGTAGTCTGTGATTTATGTCCCAAAGGAGAATACTATTGGCCTGTGAGTGCCATGCCAGCTTCCAGAGGTCAGGAGTATTTTCTTTTTAGTTCTCATTACATTCAACGCACCATTATACAGCCATCTTTTGGAAGGAGTTAGATTTTCAGTGGCTGACCTTAGAAAATGACTAGCTTATATTGAGTTTAGAAAAATAGATACAGAACACAAGATTTCATTTAAAAAAACAAAAGATGTATGTTGATAGGCATATGTATTGACATGTTTACAGAAAGAAAAAAAATCTGGTTATCTTCAAGGGGGAGGAGTCTAGGTGCATCCCCCCTCCCCCATTTTGCTTTATACTATTTTTAATTGGCTTCCAATAACATATGTGTTTTTTTAAATTTATTTTATTTATCTTTGGCTGCGTTGGGTCTTTGTTGCTGTGCGCAGGCTTTCTCTAGTTGCATCGAGTGGGGGCTACTCTTCATTTTGGTGCACAGGCTCCTCATTGCGGTGGCTTGTTTTGTTGTGGAGCACGGGCTCTAGGCGCACCGGCTTCAGTAGTTGTGGCGCACGGGCTTAGTTGCTCCGTAGCATGTGGGATCTTCCGGGACCAGGGCTCGGACCTGTGTCCCCTGCACTGGCAGGCGGATTCTTAACCACTGCGCCACCAGGGAAGTCCCAACATATGTGTTTTTAAATTGCTCACTATAATAAAGATATTTTAACCAGAAAATATAAAGGAAAAAACTCAGTATAAAACATCCTCCGTCATCAATAGAATCCTCCTCAGTGCTCTGGCATTTTGGCTTTGGGAGTCAGAATGACTCCAATGCCAAGCTCTTCAGCCTTCATTATGCTTGCTTTGAGATAGCAGACAGTTTCTTAACGTCTCTGAAATTTGGTGTTTTCACCTCCAAAGTAGGGATCATAACTTCAATGAAAAGTTTAAATGAGGGAAGAGCACTTTTCCGTGAGGACAAGCTTCCACTTTGGCCCTCTCAAGTTGTTTTTCCTGCCAAACCAGTGGTACCACAGGGTCTGGTACCTTCTTCGATCCTCCTGGTCCCTCCCAAATCATTCTACCTCGCCTATTCTTTGACCTCTCAGTTTTAGCCTCATATTGTCAGATTATATTCAAATTAAACCACTTTCAATCACCTAGTGTTCCCTAAACAGTCATCCCCCCTTAACTTCTTTCTTTTTTATTAAAAAAAAAAATTCTGGCTGCGCCCTGCGGCATGCGGGATCTTAGTTCCCAACCAGGGATCAAACCCTTGTCAAGGCCCTGGAGTGGGAACGTCCAGTCCTAGCCACTTGACGGCCAAGGAAGTCCCCCACCCTGTTAATTTCTTGAAGATTGCATCTCCTCACTTGTTCCCTTTCCAACAATATTCCTGCCATAATTGGAGGCATTTCGACTTCAGAAAGTCGTGTCTATGGAACATTTTCGCTGGAGGACTCGGGGAAACGTAATGCAGACTCTCAGTGTAGGGAGCCGCCTTACCACCCCCGGGGACTCAGCGGGATTCTTTTCTCTCTGGCGTTTTGGGAACCGTAGTCAAGGAGCTTCCCGTAGTCTTCCTGGAAAGTGAGCCTCTGGACTGTTTTCCTCGGCATTCTGGGAGATGTAGTCCAGGCACTCTGTGTAGTCGCTTGCACTTCCTCTCAGGAAGGCGGATCTGACGAATTCTGGGAAGTGTAGTCCAGAAGCCCGGTGGACTCGTAGGCACTTCCGTTCCCGGAGTGGGCGGGTTGCTGGTGTGTTTTCTGTGGGCCCGTGCGTCTGTTCCGCGTCTAGCTGGCCCTTGCGAGCTTCCTGGGTCTCCGCTTGGGATGCGCAACCAACTGGCAATCGATTTAGGGGAAAATGAATCCTCGGCGGAGAACGCAGGTGCGGAGGGGCGAGGGCGGCCGTGTGCGTGCCCCTCGGCGGAGCCTCTGTGCGTTTGGGGCGTTCTTGAAACCCCAAGAGGGGACTGGCGCCGCTCGCGTATCCCCTGGATTGGGAGTTTACACGGCTCTCACCTCTCCCAGTCCGCCTCCCTACACCTTCCACGCGCGCTTCCACTTCCTCGCGTGGGGAGTTAATCTCCCTGTGCCTCCCGTTGCTTTTCTTTAAAATATTAGGACCTTCCTAGTAGAATTGTTTTGGGAATTGAAAAAGGTGGTACAAATAGAAGTCTTAGTTCATGGCACGTAGTGAATGGTGATCTCTCCTTGGTGTTAATTTCTCGAGGAGCGGTCAGGTCCCCGGGTTAGGGTCAGAAATCCAGCTTCAATGACCCTTGCCCTTCTCTCTATCTCTGCGTGACGCTGGATAATCCCGGACCCCTTCTGACTTTTTTGGAGGGGAAGGTTCCGGATTGCTCGGGATTGCGTCTAGATTGCTCGGAGGGAGGGGAAGCTTTAACTTTTATGGGGACGGGGACTCAGTCGTGGCACTTCATAGCATTCTTTCTTTCTCCAGCGTGATTTCTCAAAAAGGACCACACGGAGGTAGAGGGAGTGACTCCTGAGCTACTGATAGCAAAGCTCCACGTGAGTGGGACTTGACAGTTTTGTTTTACAATGATCTTCACATCAGTCAGAGAAAGTGTACGATGTGTAATTGGACATGGGTATTGATAGTAATTAATCCTTAACTGTTAACTTAACTGATGAGGGCTTTACACAAATACATACATTATGTCACACCATGGCTCCGTGAAGAAATATTGCTCTTTTCCGGTTCTGAAAAATGAGATTGAAACCCAGGGAGCTGAAAGTTATTTGCCCATAGTCACCCACCAAGTAAGAGGCTGAGCTGGGGTTGGAATTCAGGCAGTCTGAGTCCAGAGCTTGAGTTCATAATCTTTTGGATGTAATTCTCCTTAAGCTTTAGGAACTAGGTGGAATCAAGCAGTTTAGTCAGGACTTGACTGTGAGGGACCTTAAAATCAAATAAAATGGGCTTGGACTTATTTCTATGAGTTTTTAAAAATATCGTCAACTATTTTGTTTCATTTGTTACAAATAATATTTCTTACTCTCATAGAACTGTATCATTGTGGAACATTCAGAAATTAAAGAAGTTTGAGAGAAAAAAAATTGTTTAGTTACTTATTAATCCAGGGTGTAAAGATAGCAGCAGTTAAGCTTCTAATGCATTTCTGTTTAGTGATTCTTTTTGTGTATTTGTTTATAAACATTTTACAGATTTTATTTTATCCTACCTTTCTCAGTGATTTTTCCATATGTGTTTTAACTATAGAGATTTCCAAACACTGACAAGAAAGAATAAACTAATGAACTTCCATGTAATTTAATGATCAGTCTTACTATTTTCATTATTATTGTTATTCCTGTGACTGTTTCCTGATTTTTAAGGAAGTTTTATTTTTATATAATTTTAAACCTATAGCAAAGTTGCAGAAGTAGTGTAAAGAACTGTCCTATACTTGTTACCTAAATTCACCAATTGTTTACATTTTCCCTATCTACTTTGTTCCTCCATCAGGAATGTACCTATATTCAGTGACAGCTCATCTTAGCTTTCTGCATGAAGGAAGCCCACATACCATGAGTAATCAGGAGGTGTCTTGGTAAGAGGGATTTAGGAAAGGCTGACTATAGGATTTTAGCATCAGAAACTTGGTAATAATTAGACTATTATACTAGATATATTTTTTAAATTAATTAATTAATTTATTTATTTTTGGCTGCGTTGGGTCTTTGTTGCTGCACGTGGGCTTTCTTTAGTTGCGTCAAGTGGGAGCTACTCTTTGTTGCGGTGTGCGGGCTTCTCACTGCGGTGGCTTCTCTTGTTTCAGAGCATGGGCTCCAGGCACGCGGGTTCAGTAGTTGCGACATGCGGGTTCAGTAGTTGTAGCTCGCAGGCTCTAGAGTGCAGGCTCAGTAGTTGTGGCACACGGGCTAAGTTGCTCTGCGGCATGTGGGATCTTCCCAGACCAGGGCTCAAACCCGTGTCCCCTGCATTGGCAGACGGATTCTTAAACCACTGTGCCACCAGGGAAGCCCCTATACTAGAGATTATACTAGAGAATAGTGTTTATATATTAGATATGTATTAAGTTATTTCTAATCATAGTTAATAGGTAACAATAGATAATGCCAGATAGCATATTAGGTAACATACTGTTATATAATCCACGTCCTGTATTTTGTTCTGTTTTTCATTGGAAGTCTTCATAACTGGTTTTCCCCTCAGTTCAAAGTCCAATTTTATACCCAGCTCACAGATACAGAGAACAGATTGGTGGTTGCCAGAGACAGGGTATGGCGGGGGTGGGTGAAATGGATTAAAGTGGTTAAAAGGTTCAAACGTGCAAGTATAGAGTAAATAAATCATGGAAATATAATGTACATCATTATGACTCTAGTTAATAATACTGTATTGCTCATTTGAAAGTTTCTAGAAGAGTAGATCCTAAAATTTCTCATCACACACAAAACATAAATTGGTAATTATGTATGGTGATGTATGTTGACTAAATTTATTGTGGTAATCATTTCACAACATATACAAAACTAGAATGATTATGTCGTACACCTGAAATTAATATTATAAGCCAATTATACCTCAATTTAAAAAGCAATAATAAAGCTCATGCACTTGATCATTAAAAAAAGTTCCAATTTTATGCCTTGCCTTAAGGTGTATATTTGTTTATAAACATTTTACAAAATTTTTCTCATACTTTTCATAATGTTCTTCTTTGACATGGAATGATTCCACAGCCTTTGTCTTTTTTGTTCTTGATGCTTTTAGGGAGTATAGAGGCAAGTTATTTTGGAGGACCATTTGAGGTTCATCTGATATATTCCACGTTTAGCTGCAGATTACGCATTGTTGGCAGGGATTCCACAGAAGTGGTGAAGTGTCCTCATCACTGCAACATAGCAGGAGCCAAAGGATATCAGTTTGTCCCTATATTGGTAAACTCAACTTTGTTTACTAGGCTAAGGTAATGTCTGTCAGATTTCTCCATTGTAAAGTTACTCTTGTTTTTCGGAATTAATAAAGTTTTCTTGTGGGGAGATACATTTATTAGTGGGCGTTCTACTATAAAGAGAAGCTTCTTCTCTCCCACTTATTTATTCATTTAAATATAAATATTAGTATGGACTCAGGATCCATAAATTAGTATTCTAAATGACATGTAGATTAATAAACATTTATTTTTACCAGCTTGAGGTATATTGTACATATCATAGAATTCACCCACTTGAGATGTACAAATCAATGATTTTTAGTAACTTTGCTGAGTGGTGTAACCATTGCCATAATAATTTGGAACATTTTCATCTCCCCAGTTGGATTCCTTAGTTAACCCCCATTCTCTCCCCAGATACCCAGGCTACCACTAACCTACTTTCTGTCTCCATAGATTTGCCTATTCTGGACATTTCATATAAATGGAATCATACAACATGTAGACTTTTGTGTCAGTCTTTTTTTGCTTTCCCACACATTTGCAAGGGTTCATCCACGTTGTAGCATAATCAGGACTTCATTCCTTTTCATTGGTGCATAATATTCCACTGTATGGATATGTCACAATTTGTCTGTTCTTTCACGCATAGGCCAACATTTTGGTTGTTTCCAGATTTAGGTTATTATGAATAATGCTGCTGTGAACATTCACATGCTCATTCACAAGAAGCATCTGCATGGGTGACCGGCGACCCAGGTCACTCTTTCATGTCTTTTTTCTGCCTTCCCAGACACTCTGCCAGGTGCAGTTCTGACCTCCCAGGATCTGTGTAACTCAGGACTGTGCCCATCCCCAGACACAGGAGGAAACATGACCATGTTCAAGGTGAGTAGGGCCCGCCTTTCTCACTTTTAAAGTTCCATCTCATTACTCAGACTGTTGCATGTTTGTCTTGGGATGACTCAAGCAGAACAAGAGACGTGGGAGGGCCTGTTCTCCTCCCAGCTCTTAAGTTGTCCCTTTTGAGTTTTTTTTTTTTTTTTTTTGCGGTACGCGGGCCTCTCACTGTTGTGGCCTCTCCCGTTGTGGAGCACAGGCTCCGGACGCGCAGGCTCAGCGGCCATAGCTCACGGGCCCAGCTGCTCCATGGCATGTGGGATCTTCCTGGACCGGGGCACGAACCCATGTCCCCTGCATCGGCAGGCGGACTCTCAACCACTGCGCCACCAGGGAAGCCCCCTTTTGAGTTTTCATTGCATTTGTTTTTATTGTTTATTTTGTGTTATTATTATTTATTTTATAGAGTAGAAAAATGACTAGAAATGAACAACTCTCTCACTTCACTGCTTCCCTCCTGACAAACAAGCTGTTTTTATTTTCTCTTACTCTTTTTCTCATGTGCATTCATAACTCTTTTGTATTTATGGTCTACATTTAATTTTAAATTGTAACTTCTTTCCTTTAATATTAGATAACATTCATTTTTTTAATGGATACAACATATTTGTCATTGAATTGATGTACGTTTTTATTTTATTTTTTTGTACCCTTTTATTTATAACTGCTTCCCACTTGTAGCCATTTAGATGGTTTAGGAATTTGACTGTTCTAAGCAACCCTGCAGTGACAGTTTTCCTGCATTAAACCTTCCCCCCTGCAAATCAGTTCTGAAAACAGTCTCATTTTTTTCTCCTTATTGTACTGTGAGCTCAGTATAGAAAGAGTACATTTGATATGTGTCATGTTGGCTGTTTTCTAGGTAGAATATCTAAATACAAGCATGGCGCAGCCCTAACTTGCTTTGCACAAACATATTTGGAGGTTTTCATACAGGAAGAGCTGGATTCTGACTTCCCCAGGCCTGAGTCATGGCTTGTGTATATTTTATTTATTGGTCCTTTTTTGTTCTTTTATGTATTAACCAGTTTGACTAAAGTAGTATGTAACCTTAGCTTAAAATGTCCAGTGATACTAGATTCGCCAGTAACTTGAGTTCTGTTTCTGCATTTACTCTTTAGAGCAGCTGCATGAGGAGATTTTTTCTCATTTTCTTCTTAAACACTTGAAATATGAGACACCTGCTCATGTTGACACAGGAAACCAAGGGTCTGGAATGCTAAGTAGTCTGCTTAAGTGAAAGATAAACAGGAAGAAAGAAAGAGTTCATTTGAGACCTGTGTCTTGTAGTGTTGTTGTCTGGAGGGCCTTTTGAGTGATGATTTCCACAGTCAGTAGGTGGCGCTGCTCCTCCCTGACCCCTTTCTTGCGTTGCATCTCTTCCCCTTTTGCATCTCTCCTCTACCTGAGTACCGCCGCAGGTACTCTGAGATGCTCAGCGCTCCAGGCTCACAAAGACAGCAGTTAGCACAGTCGTTGTATAAAATCTTTAAATTCCTCTGTGGCAAAAGATACCTTACATGGTATTACCAGAAAAAATAGCAACCTGGGGCAAAAGTATTTACCAAACGGATTCCAAAAAAAGACAAAATCCAGAATAAAGAATCTTATACATAGGACAAAGGAAAAAATCTAGCGGAATATGAATGAGGACATGGACGGGTATGTTAAAGAGGACAGATACAGATGGTTAATAAACGTCTGGAAAGGTATTAGTATTAATTTATAATCAGATAAGTGGGAATACTAAAGCAAATTGTTCTTCCAAATCAGATTACAAAAACCATGGGAAAATTTATAACCTGCTCTTGGCCAATATATGGAGATTCAGGGTACTTGTACTCTCTTCAAAGATTAGGGAAGTAGGAAAAAAATTGGGAAGAAAATCTGCCATTATATAATTTTATAATTTATATTTTTAATATATAATTAAAAATATAATTTTAAATATGCCTATTTTGACATTTTAATTATCATTTGCAATTACTTATTTATTTGTTTATTTATTTTTGACCACGTTGGGTCTTCATTGCTGCGTGCGCGCTTTCTCTAGTTGTGGTGAGTGGGGGCTACTCTTTGTTGTCGTGCGCAGGCTTCTCATTGCAGTGGCTTCTCTTGCTGCAGAGCACGGGCTCTAGGCACACGGGCTTCAGTAGTTGTGGCACACGGGCTCAGTAGTTGTGGCTGATGGGCTCTAGAGAGCAGGCTCAGTAGTTGTGGCGCACGGGCTTAGTTGCTTTGTGGCATGTGGGATCTTCCCGGACCAGGGATCGAACCTGTGTCCCCTGCATTGGCAGGTAGATTCTTAACCACTGCACCACCAGGGAAGTCCTGCAATTATTTTCAAATAATGAGGGAAATAACATCTACAAAAATGGTGTTCTTTGCAGGATGGGTTATAAAGAGAAAAATATGTAAAATTAAATATGCTTTATTTAGAACAGGTAAATGTAGATCATCAGTTCTCTGGCATAATATGCAGCCACGAAATGGGATGAAATAGGTGTTGATAATGATAATATGAAGGAATAATAAGAGTACTAGCAAATGTTTATCAGGCACTTACTCTGTGCCACATACTCTTCCAAATGCCATAGATATTCCCTTGTTTAATCCTTGAAAGAACTCTGTCATGTAAGGACCATTATACAGAGAGGAAACTCAGGCACATAGGCAAGCTTGTCCAAAGTCACGCAGCTAGTAAGGGTAAGGGCCACGCAGACCTTTGGGAATCATGCCAAGGCATGCTGGATCCAGAGTGTGACACTGAATGCTGCAATTAAGAGACGTAGTGTGTGCAAGATGGGAACCCATGTCTCTAGGAAGATCCTGGAACCGAGACTCTTCAGACTGTGGAACTCAGAGAATAGAAATGTTGCTACCAGAGCCCTTTACCAAGCAAGAAGTCCTTCAATAGGAAAATCTGGCTTCTAGCAGCATGAGTAGCTTATATGCACTCTAATTCAAGTCTAGCCAGTCAGCTTCCAAGTTTGAAATTCCCCTGACCCCTTAAATTTTGCCCCAGACCCTGGATCGAGGAAACAGACTTGAGAGCCTTGCCTCCTGTCTCCTTGTTGGTTGATCTCGCCATAAAGCTTTTTCTCAAAAAAACCCCACAAAAGTGTACCTTGAGGTTACATAGGGTGAACTACATCGATGTCCCACACAGGTTACTAAAAGCTTGTTAGCTTGGCAGACAATAAAGAAAAGTGGTAGCGTTTCTATCACAACAGGGTTCTTGTGTATGAGAGGAAGAAGGTCATTGCTGTCAAATATGCTTGGACTAAATTGCGAAATTCTTTTGGGGACAATTGGCAATATTCAACAAAAAGTAAAATGCATGTAGTCCAGGATATATATTTAGGGTTTTGGGAGGCTTACTTGTAAGTAGACCCAGTGAGGGCACAAAATACAAGGACAGTTGTCACTGCCACACTTTCCGTGAGGCTGAGGAAAATCAGTGTGTGACATTGGCAGGATGAAAGGAGAAGGTCTGGGAAGTATACAGATTTGACTGAAGTCCCTCAGAATCTGGGCTCACTTCTCTCCCATCCTCTCCACCTTCTCAGCACTGTCCCTTTTCTTTCTTTCTTTTTTGTTTTTTAAATATTTATTTATTCATTTGGTTGCATTGGGTCTTAGTTGTGGCAGGCGGGCTCCTTAGTTGTGGCATGCGAACTCTTAGTTATGGCATGCATGTGGGATCTAGTTCCCAGACCAGGGATCGAACCTGGGCCCCCTGCATTGGGATCGCGGAGTCTTAACCACTGTGCTACCAGGGAAGCCCCAGCTGTCCCTTTTCAAGTGGCCATTGGTTGTAAGATTGAGGCTACATGTGTTTGGTGTCGTAGGAGGCGGTGACCTTCAAGGACGTGGCCGTGACCTTCACGGAGGAAGAGCTGGGGCTGCTGGACTCCACCCAGAGGAAGCTGTACCAGGAAGTGATGCTGGAGAACTTCCGGAACCTGGTCTCAGTAGGTGAGGACAGGCACCCTCTCTAACCTAATGTCAGCTCCCTGGTTTGGCTTTGTGTCCTCAGGTATTGAAGGCTTTGGGGGTCTTGAAACGGTCACCTGCATTTGGGGACCTCACTTTTGTACCAACAATTTTTTAACAAAATCAAATAAGGTAGAAAAATACCAGGATTTGTTGGGAAGAATGGAATACATTGCAGCAAAAACTCTTGCCAATTGCATGAGTGATGTAAGAACTGATGGGAGGAGATTCAATGAAGATAGACGTTGGCAATAGATCGGTTTCTGTAATACTTATTACGCATATGTGTCTGGGTCTTGAAATACTGGTATTTCTTCAAATAGGTCATGTTTTTTGTTTTTTGTTTAAATACACTGGTTTTGATTCATTGATCAACATTTAATTCAGGAATCTAAATTTCCAGTAAATTGTACCTTTAGTGTGTTCCTTTTAAGTATGTGACTCTGCATGTTCACAGGGTGTCACTCCTTCAAACATGATATATTCCACTTAGAAAAGGAAAAAAGGCTTTGGGTGGTGAAGACAGCAACCCAAAGAGAAGGGACATCAGCTAAGAACCAGGCAGATCAGAGTCCTTGGAGATGCTCTTCTATGTGTTTTTACTTTTCTCCACTCCTTTGCTGTCATCTGGTCCAAACTGCCAGACCCCTTCGTTCACACGCCTTTGTACTGGTTGCCCTGCTCCTACCCTTCCCCTCCTACAGTCTGTTCTCCCCGTCACAGCCAAAAGTGATGCTTAGGAAAGATTGCCATTCCTCTATTCCAGACCTTTTATGGCTTATTTTTCTTAAAGTTAAAACCTCTTCAAGTGGCTTCTGGAGTCCTCCAGGGTCCACTCATGGGCCCCTGCTGCCTCTCCAATTCCTCTCCTCTGCTCTCCTCTCTCGCTCCATCCCTCCTACCCCTGCCAGCCTCCCCAGTGTTCTCAGACCTGCCGGGGACGCTGTATCGGCCGTGGCTGCCCTAATAAATCACCACAAACTTCATGGCTTAACACAACACATGTTGATCATCTTACACTTCTAGAGGTCAGACCTGTAACGTGGTTCTCATGGGGCTGAAATCAAGGTGTCGGCACCATTGCGTTTCTCCCTGGGGTCTCTAGGGGAGAACCTGCCTTTCCAGCTGCTAGTGGTCACCCAAATCTCTTAGCCTGTGGCCGCCTTCCTCCATCTTCACAGCCAGCGACATCGCTTCTCTCTGCCCCTTGCTGTGTATTCGCACGCCCCTCTCCCGCTCTTCTTCTGCATCCCACTTCCTCTTTGAAGGGCCCTTTTGACTGCATTGAGACCCCACGCCCACCCCATAGTAGAGGATCATCCCTCCTTCCCCCTAACCCTTGGCAGCCACTGACCTTTTTACTGTCTCCATACTTTTGCCTTTTCCAGAACATCAAATAGTTGGAACCATACAGTATATAGGCTTTTCAGATTGGCTTCTTTCTTTCTTCTTATTTAATAATATGCATTTACATTCCCTCCATATCTTTTCCTGGCTTGATAGCACATTTCATTTTAACACTGAATAATATTCCACAGTGTGGAGGTACCACAATTTATTTATCCATTCACCTACCGAAGGACATCTTGGTTGCTTCCAAATTTTGTTTACGGAAAAGTTATTGCTCTTCCTTCAAGTTCTAGTTGATTCAGATTTTATTATCTGTATAACTTTTTTGTCTACATCATTTATTAACTATATAGTTTACTATCAAAGATTCTAGGCCGCCTTTGAAATTCAGTAGAAATGGCCATAGGTGAACAATTTGAATCTAGTTATCAATTTTTTAAGTTAAGTTTTTGATGTCTAACTTGCACCTCACATAGGAAATTTGCACCAGTGGGTTTTGTTATGCTTAGTGGATAGGAGCCAGCTGGACCACCTCTTGGTTTCCTTTGGCACGCAAACCAGAGCCCATGACACACAATGGAAGAGGCGAACTGAACATTCTCTGGATACATTCAAGTCTCACACTCTCTCCTAAATGTGACATCTTGACAGCACTGAGCAGAGCCTTCAGTTGTCTACATCTCTGAACTTTATGTCTTTGCAGAAGGAAAGATCCAAAGTGAGATGGAGACTGTTTCAGAAGCAGGACCACATGAAGAGCTTTCCTCCTGGCAGATCTGGCAACACATTGCAAGTGACTTCACCAGGTGTCAAGACTCCATGATAAAAAGTTCTGAATTCCACCAACAAGGTGACTCATCCGGCCAGGTTGGGGCAGGATTCTCTGAAACTCACACAGGCCAGAAACCTTATCAGTGTAATGAATGTACAAGATCTTTCAGTGATGTCTCCAACTTTGATCTTCATCAACAAATACACCCAGGAGAGAAGTCTCATACATGTGGTGAGTGTGGAAAAAGCTTCTGTTACAGCTCAGCACTTCGCATTCATCAGAGAGTTCACTCGGGAGAGAAACGCTATAAGTGTGATGAGTGTGGCAAGGAGTTCAGTCAGAGCTCACAGCTGCAAGCTCATCAGAAAGTCCACACCGTAGAGAAGCCATTCAGATGTGAGCAGTGCGGGAAAGGCTTCAGTCGTAGGTCAACACTTACTGTTCATTGTAAATTACATATGGGAGAGAAACCTTATAATTGTGACCAATGTGGAAGGGCCTTTATTCATGCTTCACATCTTCAGGAACATCAGAGAATCCACACTGGGGAGAAACCATTCAAATGTGATATATGCGGTAAGAACTTCCGCCGTAGATCAGCCCTTAACAGTCATTGTATGGTCCACACTGGAGAGAAGCCATACAAATGTGAGGAGTGTGGGAAGTGTTTCACTTGTAGCTCAAATCTTCATATCCATCAGAGGGTCCACACAGGAGAGAAACCTTATAAATGTGAGGAGTGCGGTAAGTGCTTCATTCAGCCTTCACAATTTCAGGCCCATCGGAGAATCCACACGGGAGAGAAGCCGTATGTCTGTAAAGTGTGTGATAAGGGCTTCATTTACAGTTCAAGTTTTCAGGCCCATCAGGGAGTCCACACAGGAGAGAAACCATACAGATGCAGTGAGTGTGGGAAGAGCTTCAGGATGAAAATCCATTATCAAGTTCATCTGGTCATCCACACAGGAGAGAAACCCTATAAATGTGAGGTATGTGGGAAGGGCTTCCGTCAGAGTTCATATCTTAAAATCCATCAGAAGGCCCACAGCATAGAGAAACCTTACAAGTGTGAGGAGTGTGGGCAGGGCTTCAATCAGAGTTCACGACTTCAGATCCACCAGCTGATCCATACCGGTGAGAAACCATACAAATGTGAAGAGTGTGGGAAGGGATTCAGTCGTAGAGCAGATCTTAAAATTCACTGCAGAATCCACACCGGAGAGAAACCGTATAATTGTGAGGAGTGTGGGAAGGTTTTTAGTCAGGCGTCTCATCTTCTGACCCATCAGAGAGTCCACAGCGGAGAGAAACCATTCAAATGTGAAGAGTGTGGGAAGAGCTTTGGTCGGAGTTCACACCTTCAAGCCCATCAAAAAGTCCACACTGGAGAAAAGCCATACAAATGTGAGGAGTGTGGGAAGGGCTTCAAGTGGAGCCTGAACCTCGACATGCATCAGAGGGTCCACACAGGAGAGAAACCATATAAGTGTGGGGAGTGTGGGAAGCACTTCAGTCAGGCCTCAAGTCTTCAGCTTCATCAGAGCGTCCACACTGGGGAGAAGCCGTACAGATGTGATGTGTGTGGTAAAGTCTTTAGTCGGTCTTCACAACTTCAGTATCACAGGCGAGTTCACACAGGGGAGAAACCTTACCAGTGTGAGACGTGTGGTAAAAGCTTCAGTTGGCGCTCCAATCTTGTAAGTCATCACAAAATGCATACTGGGGATACATTTTATGAAAGCAGCGAGAGTGGTAAGAATATCAAGGAACTGTCAGAGGATAGAAGTTCTACAAAATGATGTTTTCAAAAAACTCACGTGCAACGTGAATTCTTGCAAGCGTCAGGTCTCATAGGAGAGAAAGTATTTTAAATTAGTTGGTGTTGAAGCAGTAGCTAAACAGATCCTAGTGTTCAGCAGACCACACAGCAGAGATCCCTTCTGAGTGGTGCAGTAAGGGCTGCATTCAGAACTTTGACATTTATCAGATGTCACTTAGGAGATAGCACTTAGAAAGGAAAAGAGTTTGGTCTGGCCTTTAACAAAAGTGTAAGGATGAGCTAGTCAAAATTGACGTCCATGAGAATGTGCGCTCCGGGAGGGCAGGGACTTGGCTGCTGAATCTACACAAGCTTATCATTGACTAGTGCTTTTAAGTGTGCTCAGTACTTGTGTTTTAAATAAACCAAAAGGGGGAAATGTATAATATATGAAAGTTGTATCCAGAGGAGGAAACCTCCAAAATAAAATTAATTCAGGACATGAACTTTTGTTGAAATACTGAAAACCACTGCAGAAAACCAATCTGCAACATACATTTTTAAAATTTATTTTTGGTTGTGTTGGGTCTTCATTGCTGCACACAGGCTTTCTCTAGTTGCAGTGAGTAGGGGCTACTCTTCATTGCGGTGCGTGGGCTTCTCATTGTGGTGGCTTCTCTTGTTGTGGAGCACGGGCTCTAGGTGTGCAGGCTTCAGTAGTTGTGGCACGTGGCTGAGTTGCTCCGTGTCATGTGGGATCTTCCCGGACCAGGGCTCAAACCCGTTTCCCCTGCATTGGCAGGCAGATTCTTAACCATTGCGCCACCAGGGAAGCCCCCCAATCTTCAATATTAATATGCTATTAGCCTATCGCAACTGGTTCCTTGCCTCCTACAGCCTCTGTTCTCAAGTTGGGTGGTTATTTGAGGCCCCATCTAGTTTCCAAGGACTGTGTTCAGTAGAAATTGAACTATCTTGTGATTTTTTTTTTCTGATGGTACAGACTGAAAAAACATGATTAACTTTGCAACAACAGTAACTGCATAGTATACAATTGAATTTTTTGTCTGTCAATGTTAAGGCGGGGTTTACTGTAACACTTTGAAAGTGTCACAAAAATTGTTTTTCCCTAGAAAACAATGTTTTAGTTGACCTTGAACTTACTGATTTCTAATTCTCTGCATTTTCATCCAGACTTTGAAATGTTTGCCTTCTAATTATTGTAGCATTTCTTCTAAACTTCTCAGGTAGGGGCTATGCCATATTCTTCCCCCACATCCATGAGGCAAATACCCAGAAAACTTGTAGGAATTTGATAAAATTATCAAATGTATTATTGAGACAAGACTGACATTTATGTGCTTTTCCCTATTGGTAGCAGTAAAGCATGGTTTCAGGAAAGGAGTATATATCAGAATATATTAGATTGTACATCTCTTTGATCTAGAAATCATCTAATTGGAAGTTATTGATTATGAGATTAAAATACCAAAAAGATGAGCACCACATCAATGATGTCACTCAGTTTTTTAATGGAAATTAGTGTACAGCTGTAAGAATTTGAGTTTTGATATATTCCTATATTAATCTGAAGCCATTAAAATGATGACAAGGACTTTCCTGGTGGTGCAGTGGCTAAGAATTCGCGTGCCAATGCAGGGGACATGGGTTCGAGCCCTGGTCCAGGAAGATCCCACATGCCGTGGAGCAACTAAGCCTGTGCACCACAACTACTGAGGCTGTGTGCCACAACTACTGAAGCCTACATGCTTAGAGCCTGTGCTCCGCAACAAGAGAAGCCACTGCAATGAGAAGCCCGTGCACCACAACGAAGAGTAGCCCACGCTCACTGCAACTAGAGAAAGCCTGCACGCAGCAACGAAGACCCAACACAGCCCAAAATAAATAAAATAAATAAATTTATTTAAAAAAAGAAAATTATGACAGATACCATAATGGCAGGAGATACACAATGTGGGATTTGAGAGATCACAGATTGTAGCCTTCATAGTATAATCAACCATAAATCTTTGTTAGTGTTTGTGTATGTGTGCATATGCACACATGTATGTGTACATGCATAAGATGATGTGTAAAGGGGTACTCTTCCAGAGTGGTTTTCCTAGGCAAGGAGCATTTTGTGGTATTTTTCCATTTTATAACTTCATGTTATACTTTTTTCATTGAATAGTGAATATTGCCAAAGCAGGAAATTATTACAATAGAATTTGAAAAAGTACTAAATAATTATCCCTTGCAGTTAAGACCTCATATTATGATTGTTCTATATTGTCATAAGGCATATAAGATCAAAATTACGGTATGAACTCTGGAAGCCAATTTCAAAAACAAAACAATTCTCAGATTATTTTGCGTACACAGAAAAATTGATGAGTTTCAACAATTGAAGCTTTATTATTTATGCTGTGCTTTAACTACAGATCCATAATAGGGAGAGGGAAAATCCTGGAGCTAGAAACAAAAGTGGATATACTTACATTGTGGAGGTTTAAAAAAAATAAAAGTTTCTCTTGTTGAAAAGATGCGCATGAGGAGAGAACTGAGCATAATAGCAGAGGACCCTCTGGATGTGGAACCAGTAAGGACAAAGCAGGTTTGGATGGCATTCCATACTCAGACCAATGGTGGTATTTTTAATATAGTCGGTTAAAGGGCTTTATTTAGCAAGTTACAGTTGACCCTTGAACAATATGGGTTTGAACTGGGCAGGTCCACATATATGCAGGGTTTTTTTTAATAGTAATTACTACAGTACTACATGATCTGTGGTTGGTTGAACCCATGGTTGCAGAATTGCAGATACAGAGGAACCACGGATATGGAAGTCTGACCATAAGTTATTTATATAGATCTGTCTATCCATCCATCCATCCATCCACCCATCTGTAGAGAGAGAGAGGGAGTGAGTGCACGTGCTAGGTATTTACAGAAGTAGATATGGAAGTGTGAGGATATACAAACACACACATGTGTATGTGATGTATATAAGCATGTATATCCACGTTTCTATTTCAGGGCTGGAGCAAGGAAAGTGTAGAATGATCCTGGAGAAAATTTGCTCTGCCAGAAAGTAGGAAAAGAGTGGTGGGACGTGTAAAAAGATCCAGCTTGAAGAGACTCACACTGGGTAAATCTGAGCAATTTGACCATAAAATAAATAATTATCATACAGAATATGAATTAAAAAAGAGGAAGGGAGGGAAGGAAGGGCTCTCATAATAGAATGCCAAACCATAAATATATAGAAGGAATGATGTAATGTAAAAATCATTATTTACAACCATCATAGTAATGATAGGTTCTGGCAAGAGTAATCAATGAATTATAGAACTACTGGTTGAAAGTTTACGAGGAGCAGGATGCTACAAAACCCAAAATATCTCTCCACAAAGTATTAATCACAACAAGAAATACAGTAGGTATAAATTTGGTGAACACTACCTTAGCCAAGAGATGAACATTATCAATAACAGAACAAACGAACATTTTAGATCTCTGGGGTATGATATACTGAGAAGGACGCAACGTTGCTTCAGTATTATTACTGACAGAAATAAACAACCAGATCTTATCACAAGGAAGCATCCACGTTGAGAGTCTCCTATTTCACAGTTATGACCACAGGGAGCATAACTGGCCAAAGGTCCCAGCTGCTGCTCTTAAATCCATCACCACGTTTGCCTGGAGGCCGGCCTTGCCCCTGATTGCTCCTAGTCAGCACAGCAGGGATCCTAAGGCAGGCCATTTCTTGGAGACCAGGATTCCTCTGTCCAGTGACCTTTTTTCAAGGACTCTGACAGCCTTGAAGGATTTTACATAGATGACAAGGCAGTCTCCGATGACTTACCAAATCTTTCTTCCAAATCTTCACTCAGGGTCAGACTTGCACTATGAGCTGATAGTTCTGCCAGCCTTCCAGAGCTCCCTGCCGTTTTCTCTCCGATGTTTTCCCTAATGAAATATTTGTTCATTAAAGTCTTTCTCAGCACTTTGCCATCTAGTTCTTGGAGGACCAGGACAAACCCCAAACCCTAGAAGCATCCCTTTTTGGCTCTTTCTAGTAACCTTCCTTTCCATATGGTAGCCACTAATTTGTAATGGTGTAGATTCACTTAGCCTATTTTGTACTTTATATAAATGGAGTCATGTAATAGGTGCTATTTTGTGTTGGCTTAATTTGCTCCACAGTATATCCATGACATTTATCCATATTGTTGGGAGTGGATAACTTTGATTCATTTTCATTGGTGGATATTATTGCAGTGTGTAAACATATCAAAATCTATTTATTAATCCCATTATTGGTGGGTATTGGGTACTTCCCCATTCTTGGCTATCACAGTTAGTGGTGATGTGAGCAATCTAGAACGTGCCTTGTGCACTTGTTTGAGGGATATTTCTATGGGTGGAACCAAAGGGTTATAGGGTATATGTTCAACTTTGGTAGATACAGTTGACCCTTGAAGAATGCATGGGCATGAGGGATGCATCTGAGTCTTTTATTCCATAGATGTTTTTAAAATATCTCTCACTTTTGGCCCAAGAGTGCTGCGTTTGGATTTACAGCGTTTCTTAACTTTAAAATAGTCCAATTTTTTCTTTCACAGTTGGTGATTTTTTTGGTCTTAAGAAATTCTTCCTACTCCAAGGCAAAAAGGCTGTTATCTTATGTTTCTTTCCTAAAGCATCATTGTTTACTTTTCAAATTTAAGTCTGCAGATCTTCTGGAATTTATATTTTTATATCTTATGCAGTAATGATTAATATTTTTCCCATATGGGTATCCAGCTGACTGAGAACCAATAGTTGACCCTTGGACAACATGGGTTTAAACTACACAAGTGCACTTATACGAGGATTTTTTTTCAATAGTAAATACTGCACTACTACACGATCCAAGGTTGGTTCAATCCTCAGATGCAGAATTGCCGATTATGGAGAAACCATGTACGTACAGAGGACTGACTATAAGTTATACTTGGATTTTCAACTTAGCAGAGGGTTGGCACCCCTAACCCCCTTGAACCCTAGTTCAAGGATCAACTGTATTAACAAGAGTTCTTTCCCCTCTCTGCTGCAGTGTTTTCTTTTCTTTCTTTTTTCTTTTGGCCGTGCTGCGTGGCTTGCAGGATCTCAGTTCCCTGACCAGGGATTGAACCAGGGTCACCACAGTGAAAGCGCCGAATCCTTACCACTAGACCACCAGGGAACTCCTTGCAGTGTTTTCTTTTTACACGTTGTTCTAATGTCTGTTTCAACATGGATTTTGATATCTATTATCTTGTCTATCCCTGAGCAAACACCAGACTATCTTATAGTGTAGATTTATAGTAAGATTTAATGTGACTAATATCTTTCTTTTCATTCTTCTTTCAGATTGTCCCAGCTCTTCTTTTATTTTTTATTTTTATGTTTTTTTAGATGTTGGGGGTAGGAGTTTGTTTATTTATTTTTGCTGTGTTGGGTCTTCGTTTCTGTGCGAGGGCTTTCTTTAGTTGTGGCAAGCGGGGGCCACTCTTCATCGTGGTGCGTGGGCCTCACTATCACGGCCTCTTGTTGGGGAGCAGAGGCTCCAGACGCGCAGGCTCAGTATGTGGCTCACGGGCCTAGTTGCTCCGTGGCATGTGGGATCTTCCCAGACCAGGGCTCAAACCCGTGTCCCCTGCATTAGCAGGCAGATTCTCAACCACTGCGCCACCAGGGAAGCCCCCAGCTCTTCTTGTAGCTCTTTGCTTTCCCACATAATATTTGTAAACATCTCATCAATTTCCAAGGGAAAAAATGCTGATGTTTTTATTGGGGTTTGATTGAACCTATAGATCATTTTGAGGATTACTGATATCTTTGTAATATTGAATCTTCAAGCCATGAATATCATTATTTTTAAGAATTTCTCTTGGAGAAAAATAAAAGTGGATCCCATGGAATAAAATGTACATAAATAGACTCCAAAATATTTAAAGGACCTACATGTGAAAGATAAGTCTAGAAAGTTAATTTTTAAAAGGTGGAAATATATTTTTTCACCTGAGGAGTTTCAGAAGCACAGATATTAAGAAATTATTGGTTTATTATCTTATAATTAAAGATTTCTATTCCATGAAGAGCACAATAGAAAAATTTTAGAAACACGTGCCCAATTAGGAAAGGATACTTGTAATTGGTAAAACTGAAAAGGTATTAATAATCAGAATATGTAATAGAAATGAGGAAGAAAAAGATAGCATCCACATTAGAAAATGGGGCAAAAGTTTTAAGTAGGCATTTATAGATGAAGCTACCAAGCATTTGAAAAAAAGATCAAACTTATTAGAAATCAGAGAAATTTAACTAAAACAAGATACTACTATACATTTAACACACTAGCAGAACGGTGATGAGTCGTCCAAATGAAGGTAAGTGGTTGCACAAAAACCTGACGTGCAACTCTTTGGTAATCTGGACTGGTGTAGCCATTCAGGAAGTCAATCTGGCTATATTATTAAAGTATACACATTTGCTATGAAATAATTTCACTCGGGTATGTATTCCAAAGAAATTCTCAGATACGTCTATAAACAAATGTAAGAAGATGTTTATTTTATTATCATTGGCATGGCAGTTGGAAGAGTACAGGTAAAATGTGGGTGCAGAAAATGGAACTCTATGAAACAAATTAGATGGATGGGTGAATGTTTTTTTGTTTGTTTGTTTTTCTGTGGTACGTGGGCCTCTCACTGTTGTGGCCTCTCCCGCTGCGGAGCACAGGCTCCGGACGTGCAGGCTCAGCAGCCATGGCTCACGGGCCCAGCTGCTCCACGGCATGTGGGATTTTCCCAGACTGGGGCATGAACCTGCGTCCCCTGCATCGGCAGGCAGAATCTCAACCACTGTGCCACCAGGGAAGCCCGGATGGGTGAATCTTAAAAATATACTCCTGAATGAAGGAAATAAACACCAGAATGAATTTTATGACACAATATTATTTATATAAATTGAAAATATACACAAGTGCACATTTTGCACAAGAACACACCCAAAAGAAAACACATCAAACAAATTAGAATGGTAGCTTACGGGGTAGAGAAGGGAGTGGAGGGTGCCATAGGGAACAGGAGGAGAATAAATAAAACTTAATCATGTTACCGTATTTCATCATTCTATATCCAAGATTTCACTTTACTTGTAGTGGAAAGAAATCCTGTGTGCTATGTTGGCTTAAGTCAGGAATAGTTCTTGGAGGATATTTTCCTGAAAGAATTTGGAACAAATTTTTGAAAAAATCTTTGTTTATACTATGGATGATCTTTTTTTGTTTGTTTTGTTTTTTTCTTTAATTTCTGTTTTGTGGGTGTGTGTGGGATCTACTTTATTTTGTATTTCATTAATCTGATCTTATATTTTTCCATCTGCCTTCTTCAGTTTTATTATTCATTTATTAACTTCCTGAAATGGATGTTTTCTGAATCAATTTTCAACTTCCTTTCTACTTTCATATATGCTTTTAAGGCTCAACATTTCCCTCTATGTATGTGTTCAAATCTCCAAATCCAATTATGAATTTGAATGTTTCTCTTCATGGTTCTGTCAATTTTTGCTTTATAAAGTATCAGCTGAAGTTATTAGTTTCTGATAATTTGAAACTTTTATGACTGTGAAGTGTCCCTCCGTATGTCAAGTAATGCTTTTTTCTTCCCCTTAAAGTTCACTTGGTCAAATAGCAATGTCACAGATTTTATACTTACAGAAATAACTTGAGACCTAGGATGTTGATGTCTGTCCCTAGAAAGAATTTTCCCTTGCTTCTGCACGGGTTGTAAGATGCTAACAAAACACGTTCACCTTTACACAATTTCAGGGAATGAGGTGTTTGGCGTTTGGCTTCAGTCCCTGCCAAAGAAAGCCCAGTTTCCTTCTCCCCTTATTCCAATGGTGAAACTCTTCGGGGTTTACCAGGAAGCCTTCGTGGCTGGTAATGCTTTTATGTCGCTTAGCCTCTTGAAGACGTCCAAAATTCTACTGAGCTTGTACGCCTTTCAATGAACAGAATCTACACTCTTCTGAGGCCTACACAGTAGAACGGCAAGACTGCCGGACACCTTCTCAGGGATTCCGGAAAGTGAAAACCAGAGTGAAAACATGTAGTCCGGAGCTCGTGCCGGTAGACACCCCCGCACCCACCCTTGCATTCTGGGACATGTAGTCCAGAGCTCGTAAACTCGTGTAGTCCATATACTGCAGCTACAGTAACGCCTCGCTGTAAAGGTTTACCCGCGGAATTCTGGGAAATGTGGACCAGGAGTTCCGGGTTAGTCGCAGGCACTTCCGCCCCAGGAGGACAGGTAGCAGCCATGTTTTGCGTGATGACGGTGTTTCAGGTCCGCTCTTCACGACCCATTGAAGCTTCCCGGACCTGCGCCTGGGTCCAACCTTTGCAGACCTTTCATTTGGGGAGAAAGAGGAGGAGCGGCTAAAAGCGGAGGTTTGAGGGCCTGGAGTGGTGATGTACGTCCCGCGGGCGGAGCTTCTTTGCGTTTGGTAACGTACCCGGGATGGGGTGGGCTCAGGTCGTGCCTCCTGGGGTTTGAGGGTCTCCCCGGTTTTCTTCACCCCTAACCTGACCCCGTCCCCCACCTATGAGCTAGCCCTACCGCTTCATACGGCGTCACACTGGGTGAGTTGCTTAACTCCTCTGTGCCTCCGTTGCTGTTCGGTAAAAGGGGGGAAAAAGGAATGCCTTCTTAATGTAGTGTTGTGAGAAGAAACGAGATAGCACAAGTAAAAGGTCTACAACTGCCTGATACATTGTTGTTATTAATACTACGCAAATTCGGGAGGCACCCATTTCGCAGCGGGATTCTGTGAGCCCAGGAAGCTGAATTGTCCTGGACTCCTGGCCTGTTTTGGAAGGAGAGGACTTCTAGCTGGTACGGGGGCGGAAGGGGGTGCGGTATGAATTAGGGGGGCTGGAAACACAGCCCTGGTATTTCACAGTCTCCTTTCCTTCCCCAGCCCTGACTTCTCAAAAAGCACTGCACGGAGGAAGAGGCAGCGGAGCCCCACGTGAGTAGGACTTGGCATTCTTCTACTTAAGATATTCCTATAAGTTGTAGAGCGTATGGGACATGGGTAACGATGATAACTGAGCCTTGGTCACTAATTTCCATTCTAAAAGCTTTATGCAAATGAACACATTTCCATCAGGCAGTGGCTCTGTGAATTGGTACTGCTGTTTTCTCTACTTTAAGGCTGAGGAGCTGGGGGCAGGGAACACAACCCTGTTGGCCCATCCTCACCCAGATGGTAGGAGGCAGAGCTGGGGTTGGGACCCAGGCAGTTTGAGTCCAGCAGCTGAGTTTGCTAATCCCTTTGGTATATTCTCTTTGAGCATAGGGTACTGGCTAGAATCATATCATGAAAGTAGGTTGGGACTTAATTGTGGGGACCTTGAGAGCAAGGTTTAGGCTATTTTATGAGTTTTTAAGATAGTTTTCTCAACTGGGTCATTTATTTTATTTCAAATAATATGTATATCATAGAAGTAGCATAATCATTATGGAAAAATGCAGATATATACATAAAGAAAAATTTTAATTATCTATAACTTTAGGATGTAAAGATAACAGTTGTTAATGTTTTAGTGCCTTTTTGTCTGGTTACTCTTTGTGTATGTTTCTGTGTAGTGGAGGCTGTTTTTTGTGGGACTGATGTTACACTGCAGTGCTACTCAAATTGTGGTCGACAAACCAGCGGCATTGGCATCACTTGGATAGAAATGCCCAGCCTTGAGCCCCATTCGAGACCTTCTGATTTATAATTTCTGCGTAGGGGGCCCAGGAGGCTGCATTCCAACAAGATCCCGCAGTAATTCACATGCACATGAAAATTCGAGAAGCTCAAGAGAGGGTCTTTTCTGGAAACTGAGGCCGAGGAAATTGACCCTGCTGGATGTCACAGATAAAACTGAGCTGGGGGCTTCCCTGGTGGCGCAGTGGTTGAGAGTCCGCCTGCCGATGCAGGGGACACGGGTTCGTGCCCCGGTCTGGGAGGATCCCACGTGCCGCGGAGCGGCTGGGCCCGTGAGCCATGGCCGCTGGGCCTGTGCGTCCGGAGCCTGTGCTCCGCAACGGGAGAGGCCGCAACAGTGAGAGGCCCACATAACGCAAAAACAAAACAAAAACAAAAACAAAAAAAAAAAACTGAGCTGGATTCACCAAAGCCCTACTTAGTCCACTGATTTTATTCCCCCACTAATTATTGTCAACTGCCAGGGCCCCTTTCAGAATCCTGAATTGAGCAGAAGACAGCTAGCAAGTGTAGAGTCAAAATGGAGGTCGTTAGAAGTTGTGAAGATATATCTCTCCCAAGCTTTGGGGAGTGGAATCATTGCCATCTTTTGTACTAGATCGAACCCGGGCCCCCTGCATTGGGAATGTGGAGTCTTATCCACTGCACCACCAGGGAAGTCTCCCATTTATTTCTTAAACTTTCCTATATTTATAATGATATAATTACAATTCAGATTCCTGTGTTGTTTCATTTGAATGAGGTATGGACTGTCAAACTATTTTTTATTGTTGTTGCAGAATCCTGGCTTTTATTAGTTCTCTTTACCTCTGCATAATTGTCAAAAGGGTACTTCCTGTTTAAAAAGAAACTTAACGTATTTTTATACCTTTTGTAAAAAGTTGTCCATGTCAATTTAAATATTATTGTTGCAGTCACAAAATCTTTAGGAAGACAAGCAGAGATTTTCAGAAGTCTAAAGACTCTCACATAACAGGGCAACAACGTATGACCTCCACATGTCTGACAGTGTTCTGTTGGTGGAAATCACATCTCTAAGGATAATTTCTAACTAAAATACCATCTGCTTTACCGCAGTTGCTAAGAAATAAGAAACCCTGACAGTGGTGTTCTCAGAGCTTCCTACCTTACGACGATCTCACGAGGTGGATGCCCGTGTTCTCCCTCACTGGCAGAGGACAGAACTGAGGCGAAGAGATGTGAATAATTTGCCCAGGATGACACTGCTAGTGAATGGCGTAGCCTGATCACAGCCCATGCATATTGACTCCAAAAGCTACTCTGACTTACATGGTCTCTGTTTACACCATACCCAGAATAAGAATGACCCCTGTGGAAGCTGCAGGCACACTGTGAGGGGGCCACTGTGTATGGATGGGCAGGTCATTCCTCACACAGCCACTGAGGGGGGTCACGGGGGCATCTGGTATCTGCGTGGGGCTCTGCTCATCAAGCATAATCAGCTGTAGCCACCCCGAGGACTGGGAGCCTTGGTAATTCACAATGAGCACCACGTGGGTTAGTGACTTTTTTTTCTTTAAACCAGTTTCCATTGACTTCTTCTTTTCCTGTCTGTCTTGCTAGGATTCTGCACTTCCCCAGAAGGAGAAAGAAAATGAGCACATTCCAGGTGAGTAGAGCTTGCCTTTCTTGCTGTTAAAAACGCCATTTTTGTACTCAGATTGGACACAGGTTTTCCTCTTTTTTTTTCTTTTTCTTTTTTTTTTGATTGGAGTATAGTTGATTTACAGTGTATTAATTTCAGGTGTACAGCAAAGTGATTCAGTTAGACATATGTATACATATATTTTCAGATTCTTTTCCCTTATAGGTTATTACAAAATATTGGGTATAGTTCCATATGGGTTTTCTCTTTCAAGGAGAGTCTAAGCATATGAGGACCTGAGTGTGCCATGTGTGCTTTTTTAAAAATTCCTGTTAAGTTTAATTGGTTTCGGTTTTAATTTTTGTTTTATTTCATCATTTTTTTATTTTACAAGTAAAAGAAAAATTAAGGGAAATGAAGGACATCTTCCACTCTACTGCTTACCTGCTTACAAATTAGCTGCTTTTATATTTCTGTAATCTCTTCATCATATGTATTCATGGATGTGTATTTGTATTTATAACATAGATACAGTTTTAAATTGTTTTTTTCATTTAATACTAGCTAACATTCACTTTTAATTGCTTTATCATGTTCCTGCAAACTTATGCACCTATTTTGTTTTTTCCGGTATGCGGGCCTCTCACTGTTGTGGCCTCTCCCGTTGCGGGGCACAGGCTCCGGATGCGCAGGCTCAGCGGCCATGGCTCACGGGCCCAGCTGCTCCGCGGCATGTGGGATCTTCCCAGACCGGGGCAAGATCCCGTGTCCCCTGTATCGGCAGGCGGACTCTCAACCACTGCGCCACCAGGGAAACCCTGCACCTATTTTTTAAACTATTCTTTATTCACAGACATTTAGTTTAAAGACTTTTACTGTTTTAGGAGCACTACAGTGACAGTGTTCCTGATTTAACCTTTTTCTCAAAATATCTGTTCTGAAGAATATTGCCCCTTTTTGCCCTTAACATACTAGGTTTAGGTATTCAGAATTTAAGAGGTGTGTTTTATATGTTGTGCCTTGGATGTTTTTTGGTAGAATATTCAAATACGGCAGAGCACAGCAGGATCAAACTGCTGCTTCACGCAGAAAAAATAATGTATTGTTAGAAGTTTTCTCACGACCAGAGTTAGATTCAGTCTTCCCCATGCTTGAGTCAGACCCTTTGTGTATTTTATTTACTGGTTTGTTTCTTTTTCCATCTTATATTTTTTTCTAATCAGAGTAATACATGACCTTAGTTTAAAAAGTCCAGTGGTACTTAAAGCACTTGTCACTGCATAGACAGCTCAGAACAATTGTATAAAGAGGTGCTTGGTTTCATCTTTGTTTTAAATATAAAGACTAGGGGTTGTGAAAAAAGGAGGAACCAACTCAGACTCACCCAGAAAACCAAGGGTCTGGAGTCAGAGTATTGCATTGAAGCGAAAGACAGAAACGGGGAAAGAGAGAGTTTTCATTCAGAGACCTGGCATGGCCTTTTGGTTAATTTCCACATATAACACTCCTTCTCAGCTGGTTCCCACCTCAATGAGAAAGCAGGTGCCATCAAATACTGCCAGGACTAAATTGGTAACTGTTTCTGGGGCACTTGGCCATAATAATTAAACAGTGAAAGCTTTTTAGTTCAGGATCCAGTGGTTAGAATTCTAGAGAGTTTACTTATGAGTTGTCTGAGAGCCCCAGGTAAATACACAAAGCTTTCTCTTTCATAGCTGCACGTCCGCTGAGGCTGAGGAAAGTCAGTGTGTGGCATTGGCAGGATGGAAGGAGGGGGTGCTGGGAAGTCTGCACACCTCACAGGAGCCGGAGCAACTTCCCATCCTCCTCGTCTCCTCGGGGCTGCCCCTCTTCCACTGGCCACTGGGTATAAGATTGAGGTGGTGTTGTTTGTCGTAGGAGGCGGTGACCTTCAAGGACGTGGCCGTGGCCTTCACAGAGGAGGAGCTGGGGCTGCTGGACTCGGCCCAGAGGAAGCTGTACCAGGATGTGATGGTGGAAAACTTCCGGAACCTGGTCTCAGTGGGTAAGGACAGCCTTTCTCTGCGAGTGTCTTGGTGACCTTGGTGTTTCAAGGCTTTGGGCCTCTTGAGGTGGTTCCCTGAGTTTGGAGACCAGACTTTTGCAATTCCTGTGGGACATGAGAGGATGTCTCTGGTCTTTCTAAACAGTGTGTTTCAGGTCCTTTTCATTTATTTTGTAAAAGAACTGTAAATCGACAGTATCTTGCTGTACCTTGTGTATTCTTTTTCAGATTTCCCTCCCTGCCATTAGTGGATGATAAAGCCAATTTATTGAGCCCTACATGTGATTTTTTAATGAAATAAAATAGTATAGAAAATATCAGTTTCTTAGGAAGAGTACAACACATTGCAGCAGAAACTCTGGGCGATGGCATGAGTGGTGTCAGAGCCAGAGGGAACAGATTTCATGGAAATAGACATTGGTTAGAAATAGGTCATTCAAGCTTCGTTTTAGTAATGTATACTTCTACATGTGTATCTAGGTCGTGAAATAAATGCTGTTTCTTCAGTGGGTCGTGATACAAAGTTTGAAAAAACACAGCTTTCAATATCTTGAATATGCAGTTGGAACTCAAATTTCTAGTAAACTTTAGCTGTAGCCCGTTCGTGTTAACTTGTGACTTTGCATGTTCTCATTCTTCAAACAAGATACAAAACATATAGAAAGAGAAGAGAGGCTTTGGTTGATGAATTCAGCAACCCAGATAGAAATTTAGGTAGGAACCAAGCAGTCGTGAGTTCCTGTGGTTAGCACTCTATCTGTTTCGCTTCTCACCAGCCCTGTGCTGTCCATCACCTGGTCCCAGTTGGAAATCTCTTTCCAGGATTATTGCATAGTCTTTGTACTGGTCACCTGTTGCCACCCTTCTCTTCCCACAGTTTGTTCTTTAGGTGGCAAAGTGATCTTTTGTAACTTTAAGTCAGGTTATGTTCTTGTTTCAAAATTCTCTTGTGGCTTCTTTTACTTAGAATAAAAACCACTTAAAGTGGCTTCTAGAGCCTTCTGTGGGCTGCTGTTCGTTCTCCACCACCTCCCTGAATACATCACCTCTCCTCCCTCTTACCCTATCTTTTCCAGACCTGCAAAGGATGCTTCTGCCACAGAGCCTTTTCCTTGTCCTTCTCTCTGCCTGGAATACTCTTTCACCTGTAATCTTTTACGCCTCTTTACTTCTTTCAGTCAGTCACCTTAAAGATGAGGAGGTGGCTGTCCTCTGACCACCCTATGGAAAATACAGTCCTCTCTTTCTTACTCTCTCTGCCCTGCCTTGTTTTGTCTCTAAGCGTTTCAGTCATGTACATTTTTGTTCACCTGTTTCTCACCTCTCTTTCTTCCACTGGAGGGTAATCCAGGAGTAGAGGAGGAATTTGGTCTGTTATGTTTATTGCTCACTAGCCTCAGTGCTTAGCATAGTCTTGATACATGACAGGAACTCTTAAATATTTCTTGAATAAACGAATGAGTTAATGGATAGAGAAATTAGCCTTCCATGAAAATAGCTAGTAGGCGGTGAACAAATCCGAGTGAATAAGGGATATTGCTAAATGTTTTTTTGTCTTCAAATGAATTCCTAGCCTAATTCTAACTTCTCAGGTGCCCATGATGTGTGTATGTGTGTGTTTGCCTTTCTGTACAAGTTGGCCCTCATCAACTTGCACAAAGAACATGTGTAGAACCTGTAATTATAACCAAACTGAGTAAAATGCTTTCCCTGTGACTTTCCTTGAGCTCTTAGTAGCAGAGCAAATTCATTTGGGGAGGAAATACTGTTTTGAATGAGGATTCTTATGTCTACTTCTTAGGTAGCTCTCCCATAGAAGGAAAGAAAATTCTATTTCCTTATCCCTTATACCAGGGGAGAACAGGTCTCAGAAAACAGCCAGCTGGTGAGTTAGCCTTTCCCTTAAAAGATTTGCCCCGCTGCGTCCCATTTGCCTCCTCCAAAGCCCACCTCACTAATAAGAAATCGATCTTTGTTAGCTCTACAAACATTTTGTGTGTGTGTGTGTGCATTTGTATGTGTCTTGTAGAAGGCATTTTAGATAATGTCACCTTGAGTGCTTTGATCATTCTTTAATAGTTTCTAGTCTGTTTCTTCTCAGTACTTATCACAGGCTATGGAATTTATTCCCAGCTCACTCATAAACCCCATTCTTCACTTTGGAACTCATTCTTGTTAAAGACCAATGTATCTGTGTCCAAAAATTTTCCATGCTGTTTTTAAAGAGACAGCATTCTTCCCTAGCCTCTAAATTTTGACTCCTGCTTGGCAGGGAGAGTGGAGGAACGTATTAGGCAGCACAAATGCCTCAGAAGGATCCAGTGCATAGGTCTTCATGCTTCTTTTTACCCCCACTGATTCTTAGAACCTTTTTTAAAATTAATTGCTTTGGGTCTTCGTTGCTGCATATGGGCTTTTCTCTAGTTGTGGCGAGTGGGAGCAGCTCTTTGTTGCGGTGCGCAGGCTTCTCAGTGCAGTGGCTTCTCTTGTTTCAGAGCACGGTCTCTAGGCACGCGGGTTTCAGTAGTTTTGGCACATGGGCTCAGTAGTTGTGGCTTGTGGGCTCTAGAGCACATGCTCAGTAGTTGTGGCTCACAGGCTTAGTTGCTCTGCGGCATGTGGGATCTTTCTGGACCAGGGCTCGAACCTGTGTCCCCTGCACTGGCAGGCAAATTATTAACCACTGCGCCACCGGGGGGGTCCCGAGTTTTAGCACCTTTCATATTCTCCTCAGCACTAACCCCCTTGGTGTGCTGCCGCCTCCGGTGCAGCCTTTCAACTTAAGCAAAACTGTACTTTCCAGTCCTTTTCCTGTATCTGATACCTGACTTGTAAAAGCTCTTTCGCTTCTCTGACTTGGTTCAAACTTAACCTGGGATTCAGAATTGTGGAGGATCGTAGAAATCAAACTGAGTTCACCTGTGCATGCATTTCTTGAGCCCTGACTAACTGCCAGGCACTGTTAAAGCTGTGAGCACAGCAAAATGCTTGTCTTTATTGATACTGTATTGTGGTAGGAATGACATGTAATTTTTGAAAGATGATTTAAATAATACGTCAGAGTAGTCATTTGGTTTTAAATGGGTTTCATTAATGCTAAGTATTTGGGAGTTTAACAGACCATCTCTTGGTTTCTGTTAGTATATAAACCAGAGAACTTCATTTGTCGTGCGAAAGATAAGCTGAACCATCCTGAGGTTCATTAAAGTCTCATACTGTGTCTTAAGTGTAAAATCTTGAATCTTTGAACAAAGCTTTCACGTGTCCACATCTCTGAATTCTCTGTCCTTATAGAAGAAAACAATCAAAGTGAGTTGAGGGCCGTTCAAGACAGAGGATCACGTGAAGAGCTTTCCTGCTGGCAAATCTGGCAACAAATTGCAAATGACTTAACCAGATGCCAAGACTCCATGATAAATAGTTGTCAGTTCCACAGACAAGGTGATTCCCCCTGCCAGATTGGGGCAGGACTCTCTATTCAGATTTCTGAAGATGAGAACCATATATTAAATGATAAAGCAGGTGATCCCAGTAGTACTGGAAATCCAAGGTTTGCAACTTTGAGAGCCCAGGATTCTTGGAGGAAAACTTCGTTGACTGAGTCACAGAATTATCAGAATAGACACCAGCAAATTTCCATGAAAAATAGACTGTGTCAGTGTAAAGAGGATGTTGACACCATCAGTTGGATTTCACATCACCTTGATGCTCATGGAGTACACAAGGGTCAAAAATCTTACGGCTACAGTGATAATAGAAAAGATGGCACGAGGGTTTCAACACTGGATCAGAATACTATGATTCACACAGGACAAAAACCTTACCAGTGTAATGAATGTAAAGAAACCTTCACCGATCTCTCCACCTTTGATCTTCACCAGCAATTACACTCAAAAGAGAAGTCTCCTATGTGCAGTGAGTGTGGAAAAGGCTTCCGTTACAGCTCGGTTCTTCATATTCATCAGAGAGTTCACGTGGGAGGAAAACACAGTGCGTGTGATGAGTGTGGCAAGGAGTTCAGTCAGAGCTCACAGCTGCAGACTCCTCAGAAAGTCCACACTGTAGAGAAACCATTCAAATGTGGGGAATGTGGGAAAGGCTTCAGTCGTAGGTCAGCACTTACTATTCATTGTAAAGTCCACACGGGAGAGAAGCCTTATAATTGTGAGGAGTGTGGGAGGGCCTTCAGTCAGGCCTCTCACCTTCAGGACCATCAGAGAGTCCACACTGGGGAGAAACCATTCAAATGTGACGCGTGTGATAAGAGCTTCAGTCGGAATTCACACCTTCAGTCCCATCAGAGAGTCCATACGGGAGAGAAACCATACAAATGTGAGGAGTGTGGGAAGGGCTTCATTTGTAGCTCAAATCTATACATTCATCAGAGGGTCCACACAGGAGAAAAACCCTACAAATGTGAGGAATGTGGGAAAGGCTTTAGTCGGCCTTCAAGTCTTCAGGCCCATCAGGGAGTCCACACTGGAGAGAAATCATACATATGTAATGTGTGTGGTAAAGGCTTTACTCTGAGTTCAAACCTTCAGGCACATCAAAGAGTCCATACAGGAGAGAAACCATACAAATGTAATGAGTGTGGGAAGAGCTTCAGGAGGAACTCCCATTATCAAGTTCATCTGGTTGTCCACACAGGGGAGAAGCCCTATAAATGTGAGGTATGTGGGAAGGGCTTCAGTCAGAGTTCATATCTTCAAATCCATCAGAAGGCCCACAGTGTAGAGAAACCTTACAAGTGTGAGGAGTGTGGGCAGGGCTTCAGTCAGAGTTCACGACTTCAGATCCACCAGCTGATCCATACCGGTGAGAAACCATACAAATGTGAAGAGTGTGGGAAGGGATTCAGTCGTAGAGCAGATCTTAAAATTCATTGCAGAATCCACACTGGAGAGAAACCGTATAATTGTGAGGAGTGCGGGAAAGTCTTCAGGCAGGCCTCAAATCTTCTGGCCCATCAGAGAGTTCACAGCGGAGAAAAACCATTCAAATGTGAAGAGTGTGGGAAGAGCTTTGGTCGGAGTTCACACCTTCAAGCCCATCAAAAAGTCCACACTGGAGAAAAGCCATACAAATGTGAGGAGTGTGGGAAGGGCTTCAAGTGGAGCCTGAACCTCGACATGCATCAGAGGGTCCACACAGGAGAGAAACCATATAAGTGTGGGGAGTGTGGGAAGCACTTCAGTCAGGCCTCAAGTCTTCAGCTTCATCAGAGCGTCCATACTGGAGAGAAGCCGTATAGATGTGACAGATGCAGTAAGGTCTTCAGTCGGTCTTCACAGCTACAGTCTCATCAAAGAGTGCACACAGGGGAGAAGCCTTACAAATGTGAGACCTGTGGTAAGAGCTTCAGTTGGCGCTCCAATCTAACAATTCATCACAGAATCCATGCTGCTGATAAATCCTATAAAAGTGATAGGAGTGGTAAGACCATCAGAGAGCCCACACACGAAAAAAGTTCCATAAAATGATTAAAACAAAAAACAAAAACAACTCAGGTGTCATGTGAATTCTTCCAGTCATCAAGTTCAAAAGAAAAAAAATCATTTGTTTCATTAAAGTCGGTGTTTCAGCCATAGCTCAACATGTCCCAGTAGTCAGGAGGCCACACGGCAGAGAACTCTGGTAAATGGTGTAATAAGTTTGAACTTTGACCTCTATTAAATATTAGGGGAGAAGCCTTAGTGTGAGTTTTAGCAGGCCTTGTACAAAAGTATGATGACTATGCCAAAATTTATGCCCATTACAACATAAACTCCACGAATGCAGCGACGTTTGTTCTGAATCTACAGTCTGAACATTGTCAGCTACTTTGTAGGTGCTCGATATTTGTTCAATTAATGAATGAGGAAAAACTTTTTGAAAGTTATGTTGCAGTCCCCTCCAAAATTTCATAAAAATTTGTATTCAGAGCAGTTAACCTAAATCTGGCCTTAAAAGTAATTCAGGGAGACAAAAATGTGAAGTGTTAGAAAACCACTCAGTATTGCAATTTGTAATATTAATGTGGCATCGTCCTGTTATGATGAGCTCCATTTGTCTCCCTCCAGCCTTGCTTCAAGTTGGATCTTATCTTGGACTTTGTCTAATATTCTGTGAATCTTATACAGTACAAATTTGGTTATCTTTTGTGACAGTATAGACTTACTGAAGATGGATTGTTCATCTTGCAATACAGAAAACATACTGTTGACCCTTTTCTCAAGAATGTCAAGGCAGAGGTTTAAGTGTCAGAGTTACTAGTGACAGTGACAGAGGACAAACATTTCTTAGTAAATGAACTGATCGTTGGTTTCTTATTCACCACATTTCTATCTAGGTTTTGATGTGATTGTCTCCCAAGGGTTTTAGCATTACTTTCATCAAGACTTCTTAAGTAGAGAAAAGAGGCTGTTTGAAGTAGATTACTTTTGTCAAGTTCTCTATCTCGTTAACTCCTCTCTGGCCTGAGATAAAAAGAAAAAATTATTTGTTGAAATTTGGTAATTCCACCAAACATATTTATTCAATGACTGACTTGCACACTTTTTCCTAGCAGTGGATTGAAAAATTGATTTTCAAAGTGAAGTTGGTGAGTACATATCAAAACAGAGCGTGCGTCCCTTTGATATAGAAATCATAGAATAGGACCTTATAATTAGGAAATTCAAATAGAAAAGGTGAGTAGCATGTCAATGTTACTAAATTTTGTAAAAGTGAAATATTCAATAGGAATGTCTTTATATTTGAAGATACTTATGTAATAACAGATCTGTTAAAGTGATGGCTTAAACTTAATGACAGAGGCATGTAACAGTTTAATGTATTTTAGGTAGGTACATCACATACCTTAATCAAACATGTATGTGTGTGTGTTAATGCATCCTATCATCTGTAAAGGGATATTCACCCTTATGTAAACAGTGGCAAGATTTTCAGGGATTTTCTCCACATTTAACTTCCATATTTTAAATTTTTCGTTGAGCATCAATTTTCCAGTAAAATACTGTTATTTTTATAGTAACATAGGTAGTAAAATAATGTAAAATATAATATTAAAAATTACTAAGAACATATTAATCCCTCACAGTAAGAAATCCTATCATCATGAGGTATACATATATATGGCCAAAATTAAGGAATAGACCTCTATAAATCAGTTATAAAAAGAAAAAATGTATATGGTTATTCAAAGATACAGAATATTAGTCAGTGTAACTGTATATTTATAATTAATGCATTTGAAGTTTAGGATAAGTCCATGCAGCCCAGAATATTCTGTTTTAATTCCAACAGTAGAAATTTACACATCCTAGTTCTCCCCATCAGGCTTCCTTACTGGGTGAATGGATGGATAGCTCGGGGTACCAGCTTGTCCTTTCAAGTGCTTGGTCTGACTGGAGAAGTATCTGGGTCGTTCCAGACACTATGACACAGAGAACCATTAGCTGTGGGAAAAAAGGAATTTACCCCCCAAAAAACTTGTTTTAATTGTTTACAAAGTAACAGTGATTGGGCAAATCCTGAAGATAGAGAGTTTAAATAGGTAAATTTTAGAGGTAAAATTTATCAATGATTCCCTAAGGAAAAATGTGCATAGGGAAGAAACCTAGAATGATGGGAACAAGTTGTTAAGGAGGAGGTTTGCATACCATTTCCTACTTCTTAGTCATTTCACTGATGTTTAACACTTACTTGGTTAAAGGGCTTTACTCAGCAAAAGATGTATTTAATGTGAGAGGCAAGTTTCCAAGATTGGTTTCCTAGACCACACCTTTACATGTGTATGTAAAGTCCATGCTACCTCAAATTGCATTGCATTAGATGTCAGAAATCCTAGGGCTTTCTTGTTTTGTTTGGTTTGGTAGATATCAAACCACCAACTCTCAAGGTAATTTGTGGTTTAGTGAGTTAAGTCAAGGGCTGGAAAACTACCTCCTGTGAGCCCAACCTGGCTCATTGCCTTTAAAGCTTTATTGGAACATAAAAGCTCTTTATTGGCCCATCCATTTATTTACCATCTTTGAATGTTTCCCATTGTGCTGACAGTGTTCAGTGGTTGTGACGAGCACTGTGGCCCACAAAACCTAAAATATTTACTTTCTGGCCCTTCAGAGAAAAAGTCTGTTGATCTGTGTGGTAAGCCCAAAAGGTTGTCTCTGTAAGTGAAAGACCACAAGTAGAGCAGAACTTAGACTTGGTTCAGTGAGGATTCCACAGAGGTTTCCTTTTTGATTCTCATATCTGCCCTTCTGGTTGACCTTGTTCCTTAGTTTGGTTCAAAGCCAGTGGTAGCAACTAGGGACTACCTGTTTCTTTCTTCACATTCAGTGAAAGAGCTGCTCTTCCATTCTTAGTGTTGAGTAGTTCACTACTCACTCGCAGTGCATGGCTTCCTCTGACCTTGATTCCCATCTATGCTAAAGACTAAATCTTTAGCTTTGTATCCAGTTCCATTGGCCTTTGTAGGGCCTTCAGTTTCAACTCCCAGTTGATAGCTTGAGCTCGAAATCTGTTTTTACCGTTGGGGATTTTCTGTCTTAGCTTTGAGCTTGGCTACATAGCAACACTTTGGGGGACTTGTTATAATCAGCATTTCTATCTTTCTTTCCTTCCTTCCTTTTTTTTGTTTTTTTTCTTAAGGGGATCCAAAGTCAAATTCAGTCAGTGGCTGAATGACAATACATTGATTCACAACCTTGTACATTCTCTTATGTCATAGGGCATCAGTGGGAAGGAGTAGAATCCTGGAAATTTGAGGTGGAAATATATGGGCAGATTCCAACCAAGCTGAAGCCTGTGAACTCTGACCTGTGACCTCTTAGTCGAGCCTGCTGTGCTATTAGAAGGAAGTCTGCCTCTACTCTGAGATAGTTTCCTTGCAGGGGACTGTAGATCCTCAAGACTTGCCTCCACTACCTCTCGTTTTTCTAGACCTAGTAATCAGACTAGAGTCCTTGAAATGGGGACGGGAGCAGGGAAGGGGTGGGTACCCACCGGGTATAAAGGATGACCATGAGGAGACACTATCTGCTAAAATAAGGAATTTTATAATTTATATCAATAGAAACCTGAGAAATAATGTGTGTGGATTTTGTAGGTATTGAAGCAGGTGGAAGTAATGTAATATTGGATTAGGCTGGATTTGTTGATACGAGTGCATTCAACACCCATTCCAGACTCAGCGTGTTAGCTTGGCTACCTGGGCATGCCTTCAACAGTTTGCTCAAATGACTGAAACCTGTACCCAAAGTTAGCGTATGCTAAAGTCAAAATGCCAGAACTTTCTAAGTATGTTGTAGCAAAATTTCTTGACGTTGGCATGACTGACATTTTGAACTGGATAGCTCTTTGTTGTTGGGAACTGTCCTGTGCAATGTAAGATGGGCCAGTGGCACATACTCTTCCCTGCCACCCTAGTTGTAACAATAAAAAGTGCCTTGAGGGCTTCCCTGGTGGCGCAGTGATTGAGAGTCCGCCTGCCGATGCAGGGGACACGGGTTTGTGCCCCGGTCCGGGAAGATCCCACATGCTGCGGGGCAGCTGGGCCCGTGAGCCATGGCCGCTGAGCCTGCGCGTCCAGAGCCTGTGCTCCGCAGCGGGAGAGGCCAAAACAGTGAGAGGCCTGTGTACCGCAAAAAAAAAAAAAAAAACAAGTGCCTTGATACATCCGTGTGCACCAGCCATGTGGGGCTTATTCATAACACAGCTCCTTAAAGAAAAAAGTCTCAAGACACTGCCACATATTTCCTGGGATGGGGGACCAAAAGTGTCCCCAGCTGAGAACCACCGCTGTAGAAGATTTACAAAGGCATAGGAATGCCAGACTACTGGAGTAGATTTATCACATAAGATCTGCTCACCCAAACCCCCTATGTGCCCTGGGAGGGCTCTGAGGACACTTCCTTTGCCAGAGGTTTAAGAAACGTATTGGTGAGGGCAGCGTTAGCAGTTTTGGAATGCTCTGTAGCTGCTCTTCTCTGCAGGCCAGGAATGAGAGGGAAATTATGTCATCATAATGGGCTCCCTAAATTCAGTGAGGCTAATGGGATCGTGGGGCATCATTGGTCACGTGGAAACACTTCTTTGGCAGAGATAAAGTGAGTGTGTTTTTCACAATGAACAGCAAAATGAAAGGGCTCATTAGAACGCTTTGATACACAGAGATTTTTTATATTTGCTCATGTGCTATCTCTAGGGCTGAAATAAATGGGAAGTCTACTAATACCCTACTTGATTTGAATCAGGAGAAAAGCTCTAGGTCTGATGAACATGTCTGACCGGAATCAACAGGGGAGTTGTGCTCCCTCAGCCAATTGGATAACACGAGTCAGTTCCCATTTCCAGAGCATCTTGAATGAAGGGCAGGCCGGGTCCCCTTGAGGGAGGATATACCCTGGTTTACTACCAACTATCCTGAGGGTCCTTTCTTCTCCCTGGAAGGGATAAAACAAATGAGGTAGAACAGGAAGAGACAAGAAGCACTCCAAGCTCTGCTGGTCAGGGTTACCCTCCAGCGTTGCCTTAATGCTCAGAGCCACACACACCACAGTGAGCTTGGCTCCAGATCAACTACCACGCAACGAAGGTTCTGGAACATTTCCATATCTCGGGGGACCTCATTTCCACGTGACTCTCTTTCATATTCCCCTTTGTCACAGAAGGCTAGGTACAGTGGTCAGGGTGAGATGTCAGCTCAGGCCCAAGGCTCTCAGACCTCAAAGTTCTGGTCCTGCAAGGGCCCCTGTCCTCTCTTCAGACCACTCCTGGCTCTCTCTGCCGAGAAGGAGCTGCTGGCAGTACGTCCTCTAAGAGTTGAGGTCCATCGTGCAGACCCTGAGAAAACTCCTAGGAAAAAGCTCCACCTTCTTGTTGAAGTCAACAGAGCTCAATTCCTTTGGTAGTGCTGGGTGTGTCCCAAGCTGATGCAACTGCAGAGCCATTAGGTCAACCAGCACATGTGTGCGGCCCCTTCCCTTAGACTCCTCTGGGCCCTCGTGACATAGGCTCAGAAGACTGCCAGCCTCAAGCCTTATCTCTTCCAAGGGACGGCCACACCGTCTTCCAGGACTTCTGTCCCATGAATCTCAGTTGCTGTGTGGAAATCAAAAGAGAGAAAAGACCCTACCTGCGGGGTCTCTTCGGGCTGGGGCCTTCCCCCGTGGGCTGCTCTCCCTCATTCTCCTTTTCTTCTTGCTTCTCTTCCTCCTCCTCCTCCTCCTCCTCTTCCTCGGGGGTGCTCTGGATTCCACATTGCCCATCAGCTTGGCCATGGTGAGATGAAAGACACGGCAGCTGAAGCCCTCCAGGACGCCGAACTTCACGTGCTGCTGGAGGATCTCCAAGGTGGGGAAGACGCGGCAGCAAGCCATGCACCTGAAGCCGGTCTCCATGGTCACCATCCAGTCCGGTGTCTTGGCGCTGGGTCTCTCCTCGACGGCAGGTGACCCTGATGGGCTGCCTGGCTCTGCCCTTTCCTCATCCTCTTTCTCCTCCCCAGTGGGCTCACTGTCAGACAGGAGGCTTTCAGTGCACACATCAGAAGAGGGGTCAGTGGCTACTGTGCACACATCCTCAGGAAGGGTCACTTCTTCTATCCTCAGCTGCTTTTCAGGCAACTCCAAGGGTTTCTTTGTCTTCCAGGAGACAGCGACACCCTTGTTCACTTGTACCTGCATGTAGTATATTTTCATGCCCCTTTCCTCTTTGTCTGGGTGCAGATAGTTCTTACAGGGTGAAGAGGGTGAGGAGGAGACACAGTGTGATGGGGAAGCGGTCTCTCCTTCTTCCTGATCCTGGGCTAGGGATGCTCTAGGCTGGGCAGTGTCTCGATGAAATCTCCGGATTCCTGAAAAAGGAAATTAAAATCATAATAACATGCGTGGGCCATGCCGGAAGCTGAGGGAGCAGGTGTGGTAGACGAGAGAGGGACATTTGCATGACATAGCTATGTCGTGAGCTTCGTGTCTGTTGGCCGTAGGACGGAGTGGTGTATCTGGTGTCATCAGTGGGCTTTTCATCTGCATGTGGGGGGATACTGGAGCGGTGTCTGTATACAGGGGTGTGGAGTATGGTGGTGAGGGCTGTGGTATGTGAGCGATGCGGCTGGATGCGTGTACGACGAGGAGTGTGAGTTTGGGAATCTCGGTGGTGCATTCCTTGTGGAATGGGGCTGTGGTGCAGGAGAAGCGCACTGTGGGTCAGGTGCTTGGGGTGTATGTGTGCACTGAGAAGGGCTGTGCCTGGAGGGCGCATGTATGTGTGAGCTGTGTGGACCTGAGCTGGATGGTCCTGCTCTGAGGCTGGAGGTCTGTGATGCAGAACTCTGTCCTTCTCTGGAAGCAAAGGCAAAGACAAAGCCTACATTTTCCTCTGAAGATGCTTAATCTGGTCCCTCTTCCCTCCACCTCAAGCCCAGACCTTTCCGGCCCCTGCTCCTTGACTTCCCCACCATGGTAGTAGCAGTATTCACACACACACACACCCAGACTCAGCTGGCATCCACGCCCTCGTAACAGCTCAGCCATCCTGCCCAGGCTCTTCCACAGAGCCCTCATCACCTCTGATGACCCTGGGTTTCCTCTCAGCCTCCCTGGGATCTGTGTGCCTCCTGCCTCACAGCCAAGCACCCCCTCACCTGAGGAGCCCCGCGCCCTTACCAGCGTAGATGAGCTTGCGCGGAGTAGAAGTACAGAAGAAGTATTTAGAGGTAGAGGAGACCTCCCCTGCCCCTGGGCTGCAGGCTTGGGCCACCACAGTGGATCCAAGCCGAGGGAGATCCTCTTGTGACTTCGAGATTCCTGAGGGAGGAATGAAAGGCTCAGGGTGGGTTCATCAGTCCTCTGTCCACAAATATTTACTGAGTGTGTGACACGTGTCAGGTGCAGTGAATACACACAGTTGAGAGTGTAGTTCCCAGTGGATACTTGAGGATTTAATTCCAATCAATACTTATTCTCTCACTGTCTTGTTGGTAATGTAGGCCTCGGTGGTGACTGTGAGTGTGTGGGAAGAGTGAGTGATGTGTATCAGTTATGTCTGTGGTGAGTGTGGGTTTGGCGTGGGGAGCACAGTGCAGATGTGTCTATCTGTGTCTGTGGCCTTTGTGTGCATGGTTTCTGTTCACAAGTAAGGAATTCTGGGACATGTAACTTTTCCTTATTGCATGGTGTGGCTTGTATTTATGGTGTGTGTTCATTCATTCATTCACCAAGATTCAGTGAGCAGCTACTCCTGTGTATCCGGCACTCTTCCATTGTTGTAGTCTTTGGTAACGCTGCACATTCTAGTAGGGGAAGACACACACTAAACAAAACTACATAAATATATAATACATCAGCTGGTGGTAAGTATATAAGGGTTGCCAGACTTAGCGAACAAGAATACAAGGCACCCAGTTAAATTTCAGTTTCAGATAAACCCAGAATAATTTTTTAGTGTAAGTATTCCCATGCAGTATTTGGTCTTACTTATTTTGAGTGTAAGTATGGCCCATACAATATGTGGGACATACTGATACTGAAAAATGACTTGTTGTTTATCTGGAATTCAAATTGAACTGGATAGTCCATATTTTCTCTGGCAACCCTGACATGGGTTAGTGAGACTGTGGTTTACTGTGGTTTGTACAAAGCGGGTCTGGCATTACTCAAGAATGTGTTATAAGTGTGGTGTGTATGACACGTGACTGGTTCTTATAGAGGTATTTAGAGATGGCTGAAGTTAGCTGTGTTTGTGCGAGAGTTGAGGAGATACATATATATATAGTGTGTGTGTGTGTGTGTGTGTGTGTGTGTCATATATATATAGTGTGTGTGTCTATATACATATCTCATCTCCAGCGTTTGGTGTTGGAGGAGAGGATTGTGATACAGGTGGGTTGTATGAGAACGTAGTACAGAAGGGATGCATGTATATACCTCCATGTGCTGTGTGTGGTTTAATAAGGAAGTTATATGTGGGGTGTGTGATATTTTTGCTGTATCAGAGTGTACATGGGTGTATGAGTTACTGTCTCATAAAACACCCCTAACAAGAATTCTGTATACAGTCTTACGTACACCGAGTGTCAGCCAGGTCCAGGCAGGGTGACAAGAACTTTACCACGCAGACTTTATATCTGGTAAGCACTCTACCCCCATTCATCCCGCTCTTCTCTGCACTACCACACACACACACAGACACACACACACACACACACACACACACACACACACACACACACAGAGGAACATAGAGCAAAATATTCTGAATGGTCAGGGGCAGTCATTGCCTTCCCCAGCCTGTCCCAGCCACTGCCTGAAAATCTGCCTGCTGTCTAGAGCTCCATTCCCAGGGCCCATCCTACAGTCTCCAGGGCCCTGGGCCTGGTAGGAGCTACTGGGCTCTAATCTGGGGCAGAGGCCTCTAGCTGGAGCTCTGGGGTGACCACCCCTCTCCCAGGGCAAGCTACTCGCCTCCATTTAATGCACACAGGCACCCCGTGGCCCGTGGCTCTCAGAGCTCCCTGCAGGACCCTGAGGCCATTTCTCACCCCCGCCCACGCGGTCTCAGTCTCTGGAAAACCCTTCCCTTCCCTTGATCTCCTTTGGGAAATTCTTCCTGTTGAAGGAATAAAACCTCCTTGCTTTCAATATGACACCATCCCTAGACAAACAATCTTCTTTCGAAGTGCATTCCACTTGTCAAGATATTTTTCAACAGGGCCTTCAACTCATGGGGCTTCTCTTTCCACTTTGGTAAAAGAGGCCAAGCAACTCATGGGTCTCTCTCAGCATCCTTGCATCCTTCACATCCCCCACCTCATGACCCCAGGGAAAGATCCAAGAGAATAAGAGAGAAACCGGGGACTGAGAAAAGCTGCACCTGTAGGTCTGTGCAAGCAGGATGCAGCCTGCTATGAGTCCGACAAAGCTCCAGGCCCGGCTGCCCCAGGAGAGAGTCCTCAGACCAGCGGAGCTGACCTCCCATCTCCCAGGGGGCATGTGGCCGTTCTGTGCCGTCTCACACCACAGGGACCCTCCGGATAGATACGGCAGCATCAGTGAGACAAGGTCTCTCGCTCCCTGCTTCACAGGTGACACATTCTCAGTCCCCTGCTTCCTAGAGAAGGTTCAGTTTGGCAGAAACCCATGTGCCCCAGACAAGTTGCCCCCCACATACCTCCTCCGTTCTCGGCAGTTTCCTGGGACTCTTCATTTTCCAGATGTTTCCTCTTTTGTCGCCTTTCCATCGTACCACCTAGAAGTCTCCCTTAGAAGATGCCTCAAGAGATGTCCAACTCCTCCTCTTCCCTACAGGTTGGCCCTTGTTGGCTCTTGGGCAGTCCGTTGAAATGATTCAATACAAATAAAAATAGTCAAGTCTCCTAAATGGCTGAAAAACTTGTACCACTTAGTGAACCAGCAGTACTGCCTAGTGCTCACCAGGGCTGTTATGTTTGCAAGGTTGCCAGGCGCACAGCGGAATTCTGTGACCTCAGTGATGACATCAGAGCATTCGGTGGACCTAGGTTGAGCACAGTGTCTGCAATAGCACAGGCCCCATTTTCAAGAACAATTCCTTTTTCCCAGCCGAACCTTTCCCGTGAAAGGGAAAGGTTCATACCATATCTATTATAAATTGTATCATACCATGTCTATTATAAAATTAACATTTTGATCGGAGATCTTTTTTATTTTCTTTTTAGTTTCTGCTTTATAACAAAGTGAATCAGTCATACATATACATCTGTTCCCACATCCCTTCCCTCATGCATCTCCCTCCCTCCCACCCTCCCCATCCCACCCCTCCAGGCGGTCACAAAGCACCGAGCTGATCTCCCTGTGCTCTGCGGCTGCTTCCCACTATCTATCTACGTTACGTTTGGTAGTGTATATATGTCCATGCCTCTCTTTCGTTTTGTCACAGCTTACCCTTCCCCCTCCCCATATCCTCAAGTCCATTCTCAAGTAGGTCTGTGTCTTTATTCCCGTTTTACCCCTAGGTTCTTCATGACATTTTTTTTTAAATTCCATATATATGTGTTAGCATACGGTATTTGTCTTTCTCTTTCTGACTTACTTCACTCTGTATGACAGACTCTAGGTCTATCCACCTCATTACAAATAGCTCAGTTTCGTTTCTTTTTATGGCTGAGTAATATTCCATTGTATATATGTGCCACATCTTCTTTATCCATTCATCAGATGATGGACACTTAGGTTGTTTCCAGCTCTGGGCTATTGTGAATAGAGCTGCAATGAACATTTTGGTACATGTCTCTTTTTGAATTATGGTTTTCTCAGGGTATATGCCTAGTAGTGGGATTGCTGGATCATATGTTAGTTCTATTTTTAGTTTTTTAAGGAACCTCCATACTGTTCTCCATAGTGGCTGTACCAATTCACATTCCCACCAGCAGTGCAAGAGTGTTCCCTTTTCTCCACACCCTCTCCAGTATTTATTGTTTCTAGATTTCTTGATGATGGCCATTCTGACTGGTGTGAGATGATATCTCATTGTAGTTTTGACTTGCATTTCTCTAATGATTAATGATGTTGAGCATTCTTTCATGTGTTTGTTGGCAGTCTGTATATCTTCTTTGGAGAAATGCCTATTTAAGTCTTCTGCCCATTTTTGGATTGGGTTTTTTGTTTTTTTGCTATTGAGCTGCATGAGCTGTTTATAAATTTTGGAGATTAATCCTTTGTCAGTTGCTTCATTTGCAAATATTTTCTCCCATTCTGAGGGTTGTCTTTTGGTCTTGTTTATGGTTTCCTTTGCTGTGCAAAAGCTTTGAAGTTTCATTAGGTCCCATTTGTTTATCTTTGTTTTTAGTTCCATTTCTCTAGGAGGTGGGTCCAAAAGGATCTTGCTGTGATTTATGTCATAGAGTGTTCTGCCTATGTTTTCCTCTAAGAGTTTGATAGTTTCTGGCCTTACATTTAGGTCTTTAATCCATTTTGAGCTTATTTTTGTGTATGGTGTTAGGGAATGATCTAATCTCATACTTTTACATGTCCCTGTCCAGTTTTCCCAGCACCACTTATTGAAGAGGCTGTCCTTTCTCCAGTGTACATTCCTGCCTCCTTTATCAAAGATAAGTTGACCATATGTGCGTGGGTTTATCTCTGGGCTTTCTATCCTGTTCCGTTGATCTATCTTTCTGTTTTTGTGCCAGTACCACACTGTCTTGATTACTGTAGCTTTGTAGTATAGTCTGAAGTCAGGGAGCCTGATTCCTCCAGCTCCGTTTTTCGTTCTCAAGATTGCTTTGGCTATTCGGGGTCTTTTGTTTCTCCAAACAAATTTTGAAATTTTTGGTTCTAGTTCTGTGAAAAATGCCAGTGGTAGTTTGATAGGGATTGCATTGAATCTGTAGATTGCTTTGGGTAGTAGAGTCATTTTCACAATATTGATTCTTCCAATCCAGGAGCATGGTATATCTCTCCATCTATTTGTATCATCTTTAATTTCTTTCATCAGTGTCTTATAATTCTCTGCATACAGGTCTTTTGTCTCCTTAGGTAGGTTTATTCCTAGATATTTTATTCTTTTTGTTGCAATGGTAAATGGGAGTGTTTTCTTGATTTCATTTTCCGATTTTTCATCATTAGTGTACAGGAATGCCAGAGATTTCTGTGCATTAATTTTGTATCCTGCTACTTTACCAAATTCATTGATTAGCTCTAGTAGTTTTCTGGTAGCATCTTTAGGATTCTCTATGTATAGTATCATGTCATCAGCAAACAGTGACAGCTTTACTTCTTCTGGAGATCTTTTAATGTCTTTTCTAGAGAGATTTAATATGAATATTTTAAATGGTCTCCAGTTTCCCTGTGGATTATTGACATTTTAAACTCTGCACTTCAATTTTCCCTCAATACATGTAATTTTGTCACGGCTATTTCTGTACTTAAAGATGAGGAACTGTATAATTGATTTCTTCATTTTTTTCCCATCTCTTTCCAAGGTACTGAATTTGATTGTGTCTTACGAATGAGGGAACAATTCTAGTCCTTGAGTCAGGACATTGGGCCCTTTACCAAGTAACTCAACCTATCTGGGCTTCAGCTTCTGTATGTGCGATCAAGAGGCTTGGACTAGCTGACTTTTCAAATGCTGTGTTTCTTTGATTCACTCTCACTTACTGATCTGCTCCTTAAGAAGAGGGTCTGTTCTCATAAAGTAACAACAGTCTTTTCCTAACCTTGGGTTGGGCGGAGTTTAACAGGTCGTACTCAGTTTGTTAGGTCTATTTCCTTCTACGTATGCTTAGCTCTGAATAATTTATATGGCTCTTGTGACTATTTTTAGATCTTATTTTTTTCTTATTTTCTTTTACAGTTTCTAATTTGTTATCGCCAGTGTAGAGGAGCCTGATTGATTTTTTAAATTTATTGATCTTGTATGTGTGTGCCTTGTTGAACCGTCTTATTAGTTCCTGCTAGTTTATCTGTGGGTTCTTTTGTGTCTCCTAGATAAATGAGCATATTAAATGTAAATAATGTGTTCTTTGGATAAAGTTTATTTTCTTGCATCTATATATATAGAAGCAATATGTTGAAGTGATTTAAATATTTCAATACTTACATACCTGTTATCACAATCTAACGTTCTTGATCTTCTTTTCTTTCAATCAATATTATGTTTTCAAGATTTATCCACGTGAATCCATATAGATCTAGGTCTTTGATTTTTGACTGTTTGCTATTATTTCATCACATGCGTATAGCATCACTTATTTTCCATTCAAGCATTATTGGACAATTGGATTGTTTCCCTCCCTTCTCTAGAACAAACAACGTTTCCTAGAATATCCCTGAAGATGTCTGACAGTCGAGAAGGGCCAGGCTGCCCGAAGGATTGCTACTTGCTTTTAGCCACCTTCCAACAGGCCATCTCCAGCCAGCAATTTGAAGCACAGCTGAAATGAAAACTCCCCCAAATGTGGAGATGTTAGGAGCTTCCTAGAAGGTGGGAGGTTAATGATAGGCATCCTGCTGGGATCCCAGGGGAGTCTGAGCTGGCCTGAAGCTCATCTTCCTCCTCCACCTCTCAAGAGAAATGTGGAGGAAAGAAGACTTCCAAAACTGTGAGTAGGCAGAGGGAGAGGTATTGGGGGCCGAAGCTGTAACTGAGGTCTTGGAGTGGGCTGTGAGGACGCAGAGCCTCTAGAGAGCCAGGCTCTGCCTTCTGAGAACTTCTCCCCTAAGGCTGCTCCTAATTCAGGTGATACCAGCCATATAGAGCCGACTTGGCCCACACTGTCACAGAAAGCCTTATCAGAATCTCTTCTTCTTCATACACTCTTGTGTCTGTTACTTGGTTATTGCCTTTGGTGCTCCACTGATGTGAACCACAGTCGCCAGGGGATGGAGGACACTAGTGACCCATCTTGCTCTGTGGCCTCAGTCCACAGCTTGAGGGTAAGGGAAGAGGCCAAATGAAGGTCAAGAAGGAAAGATGGAGTTTGAAGAGAAGACCTGAGTTAAGGGTGTCTTCTCAAGTCTTGATGAATGAAATGTAGCTCCAGTACCTGAAGTCCTGCTTGTTCTCAAGGCTGACCACGGGGCTGGGTGCACTCAGTGAAGGAGCCGTATACACTTAGTATTTCCTTGCTTGCTCACACTTGCCCTCCTCTGATACACCCTCTGCAAGCCTGATCTTCCCCTGAAAGAACTTTCCACCTGCTACTGTCATCTCCTGAACATTTGCTTCCCCTTCCTAGTGTCCCCCTAGAATGCCATTGCAGCCAATTCATAATTTGATAATCATGCTTCTTACCATATTCTCAGCAACTTCTGATAAATTTTATTCACTTTATTCCATAGTCTTCACACATCAATAATCTTCCTTAACTTCCTAGCTGCAGGTTAACCCATTCGGAATCATTTCTTTTTCTTTCTCTTCTTTGGCAAATCCTTTCTATCTTTTAAGGTCTTTTTCTTGTCTCTCTACCATCCTGCCTTCCTGAACTTCTTTTTTTTCCGTTTAAGTAACCTTTCAATCTCCTTCCCCAATTTCCTCATAAACATTTAGAGTTTATGCCTCACACGTTAGACAGCGGTTTATGAATGGCCAGGCATAATGGACTCAGAATGAGTTGGCACCCCCGAGGTACCTGTCTTGCTGGGGAGCCACAGGTGAAGGGCTGGCTGCTGGACACATGTTGGCATGGAGTCAGGCTGAGTGGCCTCAGGGTGTTTGCTCTGCACTTGTGTGTGTTTCTCCCTAGTTGGTTTCCTTGTCCAGCCACCTGTGCCCTCCCTCCATCCAGCCCAGGGAATCCTTCTCATCACAGGGGTAGGATGTTTGTCTCATTTTCCATCACATCCTTTCCCCAAAGTTTGGTTGTGAGTTGTTCCCATTCCAAAGACCTCTCCTCTTTGAAGAGAAAAGAGAAAATCTTTTCTCTCCTTTTCTCTCACTTCACTTCTGCTCTATTATCTCCTCCGTCCAGAATGGCCCACTGACTCAAATGGCTGTAGATCCAAAGATGGCAAGAAATGCCAGCAATTCTGAGATAATAATACGCATGTATCAGGAACACTGGAAAACCTTTATCCCGCCACATTAAACAAAATTGCACTTCCAGTGTATTCAGAGTCTCAGAAACACAAATGATACAGAAATTGAATTACACTCAAGTTTTTCTTTCCTCCTTTCCTGATTTATTCTAATCCTCAAAGTTAACATGATGAACTATTTGTTAGGTAAAGTTTCAGACATTTTCTACACATGCACACTTTTCTTTTTTTCACATAAGAGTGTGAACTAGGTCACTTTCAACATGCTGTGATTCTGTGATTCACTGTCTCCCACCGAGTCATCCACAGATAAAGTCATCTGTTTCATGGAGAAATATTTCCAATAGCTAATAGCCAATGTCTGTGGAGTGCTTACTCTGTGTCGGTTTCTTGTAACTACTTTACAGATCTTTTGTACAACGTACCCATGGACCAGGTACAATGATAACCCCCAAGTGACAGATAAGTGCAGATAAGTACAAATAAATACAGAGGCCAAGTGACTTGCCCAAGACACTGGAGCAAATCAAAATCCATGCCTCTGTAATCATTTTGCTCTATTGCCTCTGTCTGGGAGGCTTGATGATTTGGCAACTAAAACCTTAAATATCATGTTCCATTTTTATATGTGTGACACAAGCGTGGGGCTGTGATATGGGGTAACTAGCCTGACTACTTTTGAAAACCCTTATGCACCTGGATGAAAGTAAGCCAGGGACTGCAAGCTATAGATTGAAGGTTTCCTACCAACTTTTAAAAATAGCTTCTTGAATGCAATTTATGTAATGTCAAGTCTAGGATGTAGTCCAAATAGTAACAGAAAAATGGAGATATGTAGAAAAATACTTAAAGTTGACAAGTATTGGGAGTGTAGTATTTTTGGGGCCAGCGTGTAGACCACAGGAAAACTTGCTGTTTCCATCCCAAAGGGAAGAGCCCTACGTTGCAACTGCCAAGGTCCCTGGGGCAGCAAGTGTGCTCAGTGCTTAGTAAAGAAGCATCCTCAGTTTGATAGAATCCTATGGGAGCCTTACATTTGGTTAGCAGTTCTACATTCTTGATGTACTAATATTTTCAGGGTGTGGGAGGGTATCAAGCTCTGAAAATACCCTTGGAGAGATTTGCTTATTCAGTTTGGCTTTTTCAATCTCCCTACTACTTCTTTACTAAACACCAGGCGGTTTCCTTCACTTTTCAGAACCATGTTGTTTTTCCCTTGTCTAATGAACTTTGAAATACTTTTGGATGAGCTATTAAGTTTGGGAAAAAATAAACATCTCTTTAAAATAAGGAAGATAATAACAATGACAAGTAGAAAAAGCTCTAAAACAGAGAATATCCTCCATTCTAGCCAATGACTGGGAGTGGAAGGTTGGTGCTCGCTGTCCAGGACGTAGAAATAAAAGCTGAGGGGGCACTGAGGCGTCTCCTGGATCTCTATAAGCCTCCATCATTTCTGCTGAGTAGGGTTGACAGATAAAACATAGGCTGTTTAGTTAAATATGAATGTCAGAAAAACAACGAGTACATTTTGAAGATAAGTATGCCCCAAATAGTATATAGGATCTACTTATACTAAAAATAATGACTTATTATTCATGTGAAGTTCAAGTTTAACTGGGTATCCTGTATTTTTAGTTACTAAATCTGCCAGCCCTACTGATGATCCACAATGGAGGCAGTTCAGGAGCGGTACATGCTGGCTCTCGGACAGTCAGAAATTGCTTCAGCAGATCCAGGTACAGTATGAAAGTCTTTTTGGATGTAGCTCAGAAGCCATGGCCAGCCCTTGACTGCAAGTACTGCCTCGGGTTTCCCTGAGGTGGGGTCAACCTTCCTCTTAATGGCCTTTTGGTCAGTCTGGAAGACCATATCCAAGGGGAGCCCCAAAGTCAGTTTCATCCTCACAACCATGTTTCCAATTCCTGGAATTGGCTGCATGTGACTCACAAGAGCTGAGGAGGTTTGTGGAAATTGGGAGTGTCATAGCTTGAACCCTTTGTAGGTAAAGTTTTGCTGTTCTGAGAGTTTGAACAGGAGCAATGTGAAAGACTCCAGGTCCCCAGGTAGCTAGAAATAATCCTGTTCTACTTCTGTGTATGTGACAAGTCTCTAATAGTTCAGAGAGCAAGTATCTGGTCTTAGAAAGACTGATCCAAGCTTGGATGTTTCTGGTGACAAGGCAAGGTCCTGAGTTTCAAGTTCACCTTTTATGGTTGAGGAGACAATAAGGTGGTCAGAAGGGAAATCATGGAGGAGACCTTGGCTTCATCCATTGTGCAGGCTTGTATATGTGGTTCTATGTAGATTGTGTTTCAAAGGTGGAGCTTGTTTACAACTATGAACATTCTCCGATGTGCTTTTTGGACCTTCATTCCCAGAGCGAGAGCAGTGCCGAGGCTCTAGAAATGCCATGGATATTCTGAGCTGTCAGTGGCATTTCCCAGGTACTGTTCCCTTGGTGCCGCTCCTTGAAATGTCCAAAGGGATTATCATCTGTCTTGTGGCGGGTCCTAGCATTGTGAAAGGAAGCTGCTGCACCTGGCTCAGAGGATTTCGGATGTGGTGGGAGGAGTAGTAGTACTACGACTCTAAATTGTATCACAGCATATCTATTCCATCTTGAGAGTGGGGTTGGGGGGTTATGAAGGGGGGCTTTTATTGTTCTTTTATACATTGTACCCTTGGAACTAATTCAATTTTTTAAAATTAATTAATTAATTTTGGGCTGCATTGGGTCTTTGTTGCTGCTAGCGGGCGTTCTCTAGTTGCAGTGAGCGGGGGCTACTCTTGGCTGTGGTGCACGGGCTTCTCATTGCAGTGGCTTCTCTTGTTGCGGAGCATGGGCTCTAGGCACGCAGGCTTCCGTAGTTGTGGCACGTGGGCTCGGTAGATGTGGCACACGGGCTGTAGAGCACAGGCTCAGTAGTTGTGGCGCGCGGGCTTAGTTACTCCGTGGCACGTGGGATCTTCCCAGACCAGGGCTCGAACCCATGTCCCCTGCATTCGCAGGCATATTCTTAACCACTGCTCCACCAGGGAAGCCCAATAATTGAGTTTTTTATAAAGAGAAGATTCCTAATATTATTCCAAAATTTTAAAAATATGTAGTTGGATAACACTATGCAAAATTAACTGATATACTCTTTTATTATTTCTCTTTGCTCCCTGGATTTTTTTCCCCATCCAGTCAGCTAGGCACTGTGAGTTCACTGCATTAGGAAGGTAAAGACTCAGCAGAAATGAGGGAGAAAAAAAGAAAATTCTCAGCTTTGGAATGTTCACAACGGAGGCCACAGTAGAACAGGTGAGAATTCTGTGAACAAAAAATCAATGTCGTCTCAAATGTCAAAAAGTATTCTCTGCACTGGGAGGCAGGAGAGGGAGGGAGGGAAGGACTGAAGGAGAGAGATCAGTGTGGCCAGGGACATGGAGACTGTGCTTGAGGACGATATGCCCAGGAAGAGAATCAGAATCTGGAGAAGATTCATCCTGCATGTGATCATTGCCTCCAGCCAGCACCCTCATCTCAGACGTTGGGAAATTCAGAGAGAGAGTGGGAGTACGTCAGGAGGGCCACGCACATAGTCTGTGTGGCAGGGGTTGTGGCCATTCCCTATTTGTGAGGAGTCCCCAGCAATTTGCAGGCCTCTTCTGGAAAATGCCGGCGGACGTCTCTAGTGCTTATGTGAAAGCTTGTTCACAAACCTTGAAAGATACAGATGTAGATGACAGATAGATGCATAGATAGAAAAATGTAATTAAATAAAACCTCCAGGAAAGGTTTGGAAAATGCCCTTTATTGCATAGGACGTTTCTATTGTCATATGATGTTAGACTGAGTGCCGGTCCCTTCATCCTCCTTCAGACCACGGCATTCTGTCTGCTACTATCCCGAGGGTCCTTTCTTCTCCCTGGAAGGGATAAAACAAATGAGGTAGAACAGGAAGAGACAAGAAGCACTCCAAGCTCTGCTGGTCAGGGTTACCCTCCAGCGTTGCCTTAATGCTCAGAGCCACACACACCACAGTGAGCTTGGCTCCAGATCAACTACCACGCAACGAAGGTTCTGGAACATTTCCATATCTCGGGGGACCTCATTTCCACGTGACTCTCTTTCATATTCCCCTTTGTCACAGAAGGCTAGGTACAGTGGTCAGGGTGAGATGTCAGCTCAGGCCCAAGGCTCTCAGACCTCAAAGTTCTGGTCCTGCAAGGGCCCCTGTCCTCTCTTCAGACCACTCCTGGCTCTCTCTGCCGAGAAGGAGCTGCTGGCAGTACGTCCTCTAAGAGTTGAGGTCCATCGTGCAGACCCTGAGAAAACTCCTAGGAAAAAGCTCCACCTTCTTGTTGAAGTCAACAGAGCTCAATTCCTTTGGTAGTGCTGGGTGTGTCCCAAGCTGATGCAACTGCAGAGCCATTAGGTCAACCAGCACATGTGTGCGGCCCCTTCCCTTAGACTCCTCTGGGCCCTCGTGACATAGGCTCAGAAGACTGCCAGCCTCAAGCCTTATCTCTTCCAAGGGACGGCCACACCGTCTTCCAGGACTTCTGTCCCATGAATCTCAGTTGCTGTGTGGAAATCAAAAGAGAGAAAAGACCCTACCTGCGGGGTCTCTTCGGGCTGGGGCCTTCCCCCGTGGGCTGCTCTCCCTCATTCTCCTTTTCTTCTTGCTTCTCTTCCTCCTCCTCCTCCTCCTCCTCTTCCTCGGGGGTGCTCTGGATTCCACATTGCCCATCAGCTTGGCCATGGTGAGATGAAAGACACGGCAGCTGAAGCCCTCCAGGACGCCGAACTTCACGTGCTGCTGGAGGATCTCCAAGGTGGGGAAGACGCGGCAGCAAGCCATGCACCTGAAGCCGGTCTCCATGGTCACCATCCAGTCCGGTGTCTTGGCGCTGGGTCTCTCCTCGACGGCAGGTGACCCTGATGGGCTGCCTGGCTCTGCCCTTTCCTCATCCTCTTTCTCCTCCCCAGTGGGCTCACTGTCAGACAGGAGGCTTTCAGTGCACACATCAGAAGAGGGGTCAGTGGCTACTGTGCACACATCCTCAGGAAGGGTCACTTCTTCTATCCTCAGCTGCTTTTCAGGCAACTCCAAGGGTTTCTTTGTCTTCCAGGAGACAGCGACACCCTTGTTCACTTGTACCTGCATGTAGTATATTTTCATGCCCCTTTCCTCTTTGTCTGGGTGCAGATAGTTCTTACAGGGTGAAGAGGGTGAGGAGGAGACACAGTGTGATGGGGAAGCGGTCTCTCCTTCTTCCTGATCCTGGGCTAGGGATGCTCTAGGCTGGGCAGTGTCTCGATGAAATCTCCGGATTCCTGAAAAAGGAAATTAAAATCATAATAACATGCGTGGGCCATGCCGGAAGCTGAGGGAGCAGGTGTGGTAGACGAGAGAGGGACATTTGCATGACATAGCTATGTCGTGAGCTTCGTGTCTGTTGGCCGTAGGACGGAGTGGTGTATCTGGTGTCATCAGTGGGCTTTTCATCTGCATGTGGGGGGATACTGGAGCGGTGTCTGTATACAGGGGTGTGGAGTATGGTGGTGAGGGCTGTGGTATGTGAGCGATGCGGCTGGATGCGTGTACGACGAGGAGTGTGAGTTTGGGAATCTCGGTGGTGCATTCCTTGTGGAATGGGGCTGTGGTGCAGGAGAAGCGCACTGTGGGTCACGTGCTTGGGGTGTATGTGTGCACTGAGAAGGGCTGTGCCTGGAGGGCGCATGTGTGTGTGTGCTGTGTGGACCTGAGCTGGATGGTCCTGCTCTGAGGCTGGAGGTCTATGATGCAGAACTCTGTCCTTCTCTGGAAGCAAAGGCAAAGACAAAGCCTACATTTTCCTCTGAAGATGCTTAATCTGGTCCCTCTTCCCTCCACCTCAAGCCCAGACCTTTCCGGCCCCTGCTCCTTGACTTCCCCACCATGGTAGTAGCAGTATTCACACACACACACACCCAGACTCAGCTGGCATCCACGCCCTCGTAACAGCTCAGCCATCCTGCCCAGGCTCTTCCACAGAGCCCTCATCACCTCTGATGACCCTGGGTTTCCTCTCAGCCTCCCTGGGATCTGTGTGCCTCCTGCCTCACAGCCAAGCACCCCCTCAACTGAGGAGCCCCGCGCCCTTACCAGCGTAGATGAGCTTGCGCGGAGTAGAAGTACAGAAGAAGTATTTAGAGGCAGAGGAGACCTCCCCTGCCCCTGGGCTGCAGGCTTGGGCCACCACAGTGGATCCAAGCCGAGGGAGATCCTCTTGTGACTTCGAGATTCCTGAGGGAGGAATGAAAGGCTCAGGGTGGGTTCATCAGTCCTCTGTCCACAAATATTTACTGAGTGTGTGACACGTGTCAGGTGCAGTGAATACACACAGTTGAGAGTGTAGTTCCCAGTGGATACTCGAGGATTTAATTCCAATCAATACTTATTCTCTCACTGTCTTGTTGGTAATGTAGGCCTCGGTGGTGACTGTGAGTGTGTGGGAACAGTGAGTGATGTGTATCAGTTATGTCTGTGGTGAGTGTGGGGTTGGCGTGGGGAGCACAGTGCAGATGTGTCTATCTGTGTCTGTGGCCTTGTGTGCATGGTTTCTGTTCACAAGTCAGGAATTCTGGGACATGTAACTTTTCCTTATTGCATGGTGTGGCTTGTATTTATGGTGTGTGTTCATTCATTCATTCACCAAGATTCAGTGAGCAGCTACTCCTGTGTATCCGGCACTCTTCCATTGTTGTAGTCTTTGGTAACGCTGCACATTCTAGTAGGGGAAGACACACACTAAACAAAACTACATAAATATATAATTCATCAGCTGGTGGTAAGTATATAAGGGTTGCCAGACTTAGCGAACAAGAATACAAGGCACCCAGTTAAATTTCAGTTTCAGATAAACCCAGAATAATTTTTTAGTGTAAGTATTCCCATGCAGTGTTTGGTCTTACTTATTTTGAGTGTAAGTATGGCCCATACAATATGTGGGACATACTGATACTGAAAAATTACTTGTTGTTTATTTGGAATTCAAATTGAACTGGATAGTCCATATTTTCTCTGGCAACCCTGACATGGGTTAGTGAGACTGTGGTTTACTGTGGTTTGTACAAAGCGGGTCTGGCATTACTCAAGAATGTGTTATAAGTGTGGTGTGTATGACACGTGACTGGTTCTTATAGAGGTATTTAGAGATGGCTGAAGTTAGCTGTGTTTGTGTGATTGTTGAGGAGATACATATATATATAGTGTGTGTGTGTGTGTGTGTGTGTCATATATATATAGTGTGTGTGTCTATATACATATCTCATCTCCAGCGTTTGGTGTTGGAGGAGAGGATTGTGATACAGGTGGGTTGTGTGAGAACGTAGTACAGAAGGGATGCATGTATATACCTCCATGTGCTGTGTGTGGTTTAATAAGGAAGTTATATGTGGGGTGTGTGATATTTTTGCTGTATCAGAGTGTACATGGGTGTATGAGTTACTGTCTCATAAAACACCCCTAACAAGAATTCTGTATACACTCTTACATACACCGAGTGTCAGCCAGGTCCAGGCAGGGTGACAAGAACTTTACCACGCAGACTTTATATCTGGTAAGCACTCTACCCCCATTCATCCCGCTCTTCTCTGCACTACCACACACACACACACACACACACACACACACACACACACAGAGGAACATAGAGCAAAATATTCTGAATGGTCAGGGGCAGTCATTGCCTTCCCCAGCCTGTCCCAGCCACTGCCTGAAAATCTGCCTGCTGTCTAGAGCTCCATTCCCAGGGCCCATCCTACAGTCTCCAGGGCCCTGGGCCTGGTAGGAGCTACTGGGCTCTAATCTGGGGCAGAGGCCTCTAGCTGGAGCTCTGGGGTGACCACCCCTCTCCCAGGGCAAGCTACTCGCCTCCATTTAATGCACGCAGGCACCCCGTGTCCCGTGGCTCTCAGAGCTCCCCGCAGGACCCTGAGGCCATTTCTCACCCCCGCCCACGCGGTCTCAGTCTCTGGAAAACCCTTCCCTTCCCTTGATCTCCTTTGGGAAATTCTTCCTGTTGAAGGAATAAAACCTCCTTGCTTTCAATATGACACCATCCCTAGACAAACAATCTTCTTTCGAAGTGCATTCCACTTGTCAAGATATTTTTCAACAGGGCCTTCAACTCATGGGGCTTCTCTTTCCACTTTGGTAAAAGAGGCCAAGCAACTCATGGGTCTCTCTCAGCATCCTTGCATCCTTCACATCCCCCACCTCATGACCCCAGGGAAAGATCCAAGAGAATAAGAGAGAAATCGGGGACTGAGAAAAGCTGCACCTCTAGGTCTGTGCAAGCAGGATGCAGCCTGCTATGAGTCCGACAAAGCTCCAGGCCCGGCTGCCCCAGGAGAGAGTCCTCAGACCAGCGGAGCTGACCTCCCATCTCCCAGGGGGCATGTGGCCGTTCTGTGCCGTCTCACACCACAGGGACCCTCCGGATAGATATGGCAGCATCAGTGAGACAAGGTCTCTCGCTCCCTGCTTCACAGGTGACACGTTCTCAGTCCCCCGCTTCCTAGAGAAGGTTCAGTTTGGCAGAAACCCATGTGCCCCAGACAAGTTGCCCCCCACATACCTCCTCCGTTCTCGGCAGTTTCCTGGGACTCTTCATTTTCCAGATGTTTCCTCTTTTGTCGCCTTTCCATCGTACCACCTAGAAGTCTCCCTTAGAAGATGCCTCAAGAGATGTCCAACTCCTCCTCTTCCCTACAGGTTGGCCCTTGTTGGCTCTTGGGCAGTCCGTTGAAATGATTCAATACAAATAAAAATAGTCAAGTCTCCTAAATGGCTGAAAAACTTGTACCACTTAGTGAACCAGCAGTACTGCCTAGTGCTCACCAGGGCTGTTATGTTTGCAAGGTTGCCAGGCGCACAGCGGAATTCTGTGACCTCAGTGATGACATCAGAGCATTCGGTGGACCTAGGTTGAGCACAGTGTCTGCAATAGCACAGGCCCCATTTTCAAGAACAATTTCTTTTTCCCAGCCGAACCTTTCCCGTGAAAGGGAAAGGTTCATACCATATCTATTATAAATTGTATCATACCATGTCTATTATAAAATTAACATTTTGATTGGAGATCTTTTTTTTTTTTTTTTTAGTTTCTGCTTTATAACAAAGTGAATCAGTCATACATATACATCAGTTCCCACATCCCTTCCCTCATGCATCTCCCTCCCTCCCACCCTCCCCATCCCACCCCTCCAGCACCGAGCTGATCTCCCTGTGCTCTGCGGCTGCTTCCCACTATCTATCTACCTTATGTTTGGTAGTGTATATATGTCCATGCCTCTCTTTCGTTTTGTCACAGCTTACCCTTCCCCCTCCCCATATCCTCAAGTCCATTCTCAAGTAGGTCTGTGTCTTTATTCCCGTTTTACCCCTAGGTTCTTCATGACATTTTTTTTTAATTCCATATATATATGTTAGCATACGGTATTTGTCTTTCTCTTTCTGACTTACTTCACTCTGTATGACAGACTCTAGGTCTATCCACCTCATTACAAATAGCTCAGTTTCGTTTCTTTTTATGGCTGAGTAATATTCCATTGTATATATGTGCCACATCTTCTTTATCCATTCATCCAATGATGGACACTTAGGTTGTTTCCAGCTCCGGGCTATTGTGAATAGAGCTGCAATGAACATTTTGGTACATGTCTCTTTTTGAATTATGGTTTTCTCAGGGTATATGCCTAGTAGTGGGATTGCTGGATCATATGGTAGTTCTATTTTTAGTTTTTTAAGGAACCTCCATACTGTTCTCCATAGTGGCTGTACCAATTCACATTCCCACCAGCAGTGCAAGAGTGTTCCCTTTTCTCCACACCCTCTCCAGTATTTATTGTTTCTAGATTTCTTGATGATGGCCATTCTGACTGGTGTGAGATGATATCTCATTGTAGTTTTGATTTGCATTTCTCTAATGATTAATGATGTTGAGCATTCTTTCATGTGTTTGTTGGCAGTCTGTATATCTTCTTTGGAGAAATGCCTATTTAAGTCTTCTGCCCATTTTTGGGTTGGGTTTTTTGTTTTTTTGCTATTGAGCTGCATGAGCTGTTTATAAATTTTGGAGATTAATTCTTTGTCAGTTGCTTCATTTGCAAATATTTTCTCCCATTCTGAGTGTTGTCTTTTGGTCTTGTTTATGGTTTCCTTTGCTGTGCAAAAGCTTTGAAGTTTCATTAGGTCCCATTTGTTTACCTTTGTTTTTATTTCCATTTCCCTAGGAGGTGGGTCCAAAAGGATCTTGCTGTGATTTATGTCATAGAGTGTTCTGCCTATGTTTTCCTCTGAGCGTTTGATAGTTTCTGGCCTTACATTTAGGTCTTTAATCCATTTTGAGCTTATTTTTGTGTATGGTGTTAGGGAATGATCTAATCTCATACTTTTACATGTCCCTGTCCAGTTTTCCCAGCACCACTTATTGAAGAGGCTGTCCTTTCTCCAGTGTACATTCCTGCCTCCTTTATCAAAGATAAGTTGACCATATGTGCGTGGGTTTATCTCTGGGCTTTCTATCCTGTTCCGTTGATCTATCTTTCTGTTTTTGTGCCAGTACCACACTGTCTTGATTACTGTAGCTTTGTAGTATAGTCTGAAGTCAGGGAGCCTGATTCCTCCAGCTCCGTTTTTCGTTCTCAAGATTGCTTTGGGGCCTCCCTGGTGGCGCAGTGGTTGAGAGTCCGCCTGCCGATGCAGGGGATACGGGTTCGTGCCCCGGTCTGGGAGGATCCCATATGCCGCGGAGCGGCTGGGCCCGTGAGCCATGGCTGCTGAGCCTGCGCGTCCGGAGCCTGTGCTCCGCAACGGGAGAGGCCACAACAGTGAGAGGCCCGCATACCACAAAAAAAAAAAAAAAAAAAAAAAAAAAAGATTGCTTTGGCTATTCGGGGTCTTTTGTTTCTCCAAACAAATTTTGAAATTTTTGGTTCTAGTTCTGTGAAAAATGCCAGTGGTAGTTTGATAGGGATTGCATTGAATCTGTAGATTGCTTTGGGTAGTAGAGTCATTTTCACAATATTGATTCTTCCAATCCAGGAGCATGGTATATCTCTCCATCTATTTGTATCATCTTTAATTTCTTTCATCAGTGTCTTATAATTCTCTGCATACAGGTCTTTTGTCTCCTTAGGTAGGTTTATTCCTAGATATTTTATTCTTTTTGTTGCAATGGTAAATGGGAGTGTTTTCTTGATTTCATTTTCCGATTTTTCATCATTAGTGTACAGGAATGCCAGAGATTTCTGTGCATTAATTTTGTATCCTGCTACTTTACCAAATTCATTGATTAGCTCTAGTAGTTTTCTGGTAGCATCTTTAGGATTCTCTATGTATAGTATCATGTCATCAGCAAACAGTGACAGCTTTACTTCTTCTGGAGATCTTTTAATGTCTTTTCTAGAGAGATTTAATATGAATATTTTAAATGGTCTCCAGTTTCCCTGTGGATTATTGACATTTTAAACTCTGCACTTCAATTTTCCCTCAATACGTGTAATTTTGTCACGGCTATTTCTGTACTTAAAGATGAGGAACTGTATAATTGATTTCTTCATTTTTTTCCCATCTCTTTCCAAGGTACTGAATTTGATTGTGTCTTACGAATGAGGGAACAATTCTAGTCCTTGAGTCAGGACATTGGGCCCTTTACCAGGTAACTCAACCTATCTGGGCTTCAGCTTCTGTATGTGCGATCAAGAGGCTTGGACTAGCTGACTTTTCAAATGCTGTGTTTCTTTGATTCACTCTCACTTACTGATCTGCTCCTTAAGAAGAGGGTCTGTTCTCATAAAGTAACAACAGTCTTTTCCTAACCTTGGGTTGGGCGGAGTTTAACTGGTCGTACTCAGTTTGTTAGTTCTATTTCCTTCTACGTATGCTTAGCTCTGAATAATTTATATGGCTCTTGTGACTATTTTTAGATCTTATTTTTTTCTTATTTTCTTTTACAGTTTCTAATTTGTTATCGCCAGTGTAGAGGAGCCTGATTGATTTTTAAAATTTATTGATCTTGTATGTGTGTGCCTTGTTGAACCGTCTTATTAGTTCCTGCTAGTTTATCTGTGGGTTCTTTTGTGTCTCCTAGATAAATGAGCATATTAAATGTAAATAATGTGTTCTTTGGATAAAGTTTATTTTCTTGCATCTATATATATAGAAGCAATATGTTGAAGTGATTTAAATATTTCAATACTTACATACCTGTTATCACAATCTAACGTTCTTGATCTTCTTTTCTTTCAATCAATATTATGTTTTCAAGATTTATCCACGTGAATCCATATAGATCTAGGTCTTTGATTTTTGACTGTTTGCTATTATTTCATCACATGCGTATAGCATCACTTATTTTCCATTCAAGCATTATTGGACAATTGGATTGTTTCCCTCCCTTCTCTAGAACAAACAACGTTTCCTAGAATATCCCTGAAGATGTCTGACAGTCGAGAAGGGCCAGGCTGCCCGAAGGATTGCTACTTGCTTTTAGCCACCTTCCAACAGGCCATCTCCAGCCAGCAATTTGAAGCACAGCTGAAATGAAAACTCCCCCAAATGTGGAGATGTTAGGAGCTTCCTAGAAGGTGGGAGGTTAATGATAGGCATCCTGCTGGGATCCCAGGGGAGTCTGAGCTGGCCTGAAGCTCATCTTCCTCCTCCACCTCTCAAGAGAAATGTGGAGGAAAGAAGACTTCCAAAACTGTGAGTAGGCAGAGGGAGAGGTATTGGGGGCCGAAGCTGTAACTGAGGTCTTGGAGTGGGCTGTGAGGACGCAGAGCCTCTAGAGAGCCAGGCTCTGCCTTCTGAGAACTTCTCCCCTAAGGCTGCTCCTAATTCAGGTGATACCAGCCATATAGAGCCGACTTGGCCCACACTGTCACAGAAAGCCTTATCAGAATCTCTTCTTCTTCATACACTCTTGTGTCTGTTACTTGGTTATTGCCTTTGGTGCTCCACTGATGTGAACCACAGTCGCCAGGGGATGGAGGACACTAGTGACCCATCTTGCTCTGTGGCCTCAGTCCACAGCTTGAGGGTAAGGGAAGAGGCCAAATGAAGGTCAAGAAGGAAAGATGGAGTTTGAAGAGAAGACCTGAGTTAAGGGTGTCTTCTCAAGTCTTGATGAATGAAATGTAGCTCCAGTACCTGAAGTCCTGCTTGTTCTCAAGGCTGACCACGGGGCTGGGTGCACTCAGTGAAGGAGCCGTATACACTTAGTATTTCCTTGCTTGCTCACACTTGCCCTCCTCTGATACACCCTCTGCAAGCCTGATCTTCCCCTGAAAGAACTTTCCACCTGCTACTGTCATCTCCTGAACATTTGCTTCCCCTTCCTAGTGTCCCCCTAGAATGCCATTGCAGCCAATTCATAATTTGATAATCATGCTTCTTACCATATTCTCAGCAACTTCTGATAAATTTTATTCACTTTATTCCATAGTCTTCACACATCAATAATCTTCCTTAACTTCCTAGCTGCAGGTTAACCCATTCGGAATCATTTCTTTTTCTTTCTCTTCTTTGGCAAATCCTTTCTATCTTTTAAGGTCTTTTTCTTGTCTCTCTACCATCCTGCCTTCCTGAACTTCTTTTTTTTCCGTTTAAGTAACCTTTCAATCTCCTTCCCCAATTTCCTCATAAACATTTAGAGTTTATGCCTCACACGTTAGACAGCGGTTTATGAATGGCCAGGCATAATGGACTCAGAATGAGTTGGCACCCCCGAGGTACCTGTCTTGCTGGGGAGCCACAGGTGAAGGGCTGGCTGCTGGACACATGTTGGCATGGAGTCAGGCTGAGTGGCCTCAGGGTGTTTGCTCTGCACTTGTGTGTGTTTCTCCCTAGTTGGTTTCCTTGTCCAGCCACCTGTGCCCTCCCTCCATCCAGCCCAGGGAATCCTTCTCATCACAGGGGTAGGATGTTTGTCTCATTTTCCATCACATCCTTTCCCCAAAGTTTGGTTGTGAGTTGTTCCCATTCCAAAGACCTCTCCTCTTTGAAGAGAAAAGAGAAAATCTTTTCTCTCCTTTTCTCTCACTTCACTTCTGCTCTATTATCTCCTCCGTCCAGAATGGCCCACTGACTCAAATGGCTGTAGATCCAAAGATGGCAAGAAATGCCAGCAATTCTGAGATAATAATACGCATGTATCAGGAACACTGGAAAACCTTTATCCCGCCACATTAAACAAAATTGCACTTCCAGTGTATTCAGAGTCTCAGAAACACAAATGATACAGAAATTGAATTACACTCAAGTTTTTCTTTCCTCCTTTCCTGATTTATTCTAATCCTCAAAGTTAACATGATGAACTATTTGTTAGGTAAAGTTTCAGACATTTTCTACACATGCACACTTTTCTTTTTTTCACATAAGAGTGTGAACTAGGTCACTTTCAACATGCTGTGATTCTGTGATTCACTGTCTCCCACCGAGTCATCCACAGATAAAGTCATCTGTTTCATGGAGAAATATTTCCAATAGCTAATAGCCAATGTCTGTGGAGTGCTTACTCTGTGTCGGTTTCTTGTAACTACTTTACAGATCTTTTGTACAACGTACCCATGGACCAGGTACAATGATAACCCCCAAGTGACAGATAAGTGCAGATAAGTACAAATAAATACAGAGGCCAAGTGACTTGCCCAAGACACTGGAGCAAATCAAAATCCATGCCTCTGTAATCATTTTGCTCTATTGCCTCTGTCTGGGAGGCTTGATGATTTGGCAACTAAAACCTTAAATATCATGTTCCATTTTTATATGTGTGACACAAGCGTGGGGCTGTGATATGGGGTAACTAGCCTGACTACTTTTGAAAACCCTTATGCACCTGGATGAAAGTAAGCCAGGGACTGCAAGCTATAGATTGAAGGTTTCCTACCAACTTTTAAAAATAGCTTCTTGAATGCAATTTATGTAATGTCAAGTCTAGGATGTAGTCCAAATAGTAACAGAAAAATGGAGATATGTAGAAAAATACTTAAAGTTGACAAGTATTGGGAGTGTAGTATTTTTGGGGCCAGCGTGTAGACCACAGGAAAACTTGCTGTTTCCATCCCAAAGGGAAGAGCCCTACGTTGCAACTGCCAAGGTCCCTGGGGCAGCAAGTGTGCTCAGTGCTTAGTAAAGAAGCATCCTCAGTTTGATAGAATCCTATGGGAGCCTTACATTTGGTTAGCAGTTCTACATTCTTGATGTACTAATATTTTCAGGGTGTGGGAGGGTATCAAGCTCTGAAAATACCCTTGGAGAGATTTGCTTATTCAGTTTGGCTTTTTCAATCTCCCTACTACTTCTTTACTAAACACCAGGCGGTTTCCTTCACTTTTCAGAACCATGTTGTTTTTCCCTTGTCTAATGAACTTTGAAATACTTTTGGATGAGCTATTAAGTTTGGGAAAAAATAAACATCTCTTTAAAATAAGGAAGATAATAACAATGACAAGTAGAAAAAGCTCTAAAACAGAGAATATCCTCCATTCTAGCCAATGACTGGGAGTGGAAGGTTGGTGCTCGCTGTCCAGGACGTAGAAATAAAAGCTGAGGGGGCACTGAGGCGTCTCCTGGATCTCTATAAGCCTCCATCATTTCTGCTGAGTAGGGTTGACAGATAAAACATAGGCTGTTTAGTTAAATATGAATGTCAGAAAAACAACGAGTACATTTTGAAGATAAGTATGCCCCAAATAGTATATAGGATCTACTTATACTAAAAATAATGACTTATTATTCATGTGAAGTTCAAGTTTAACTGGGTATCCTGTATTTTTAGTTACTAAATCTGCCAGCCCTACTGATGATCCACAATGGAGGCAGTTCAGGAGTGGTACATGCTGGCTCTCGGACAGTCAGAAATTGCTTCAGCAGATCCAGGTACAGTATGAAATTCTTTTTGGATGTAGCTCAGAAGCCATGGCCAGCCCTTGACTGCAAGTACTGCCTCGGGTTTCCCTGAGGTGGGGTCAACCTTCCTCTTAATGGCCTTTTGGTCAGTCTGGAAGACCATATCCAAGGGGAGCCCCAAAGTCAGTTTCATCCTCACAACCATGTTTCCAATTCCTGGAATTGGCTGCATGTGACTCACAAGAGCTGAGGAGGTTTGTGGAAATTGGGAGTGTCATAGCTTGAACCCTTTGTAGGTAAAGTTTTGCTGTTCTGAGAGTTTGAACAGGAGCAATGTGAAAGACTCCAGGTCCCCAGGTAGCTAGAAATAATCCTGTTCTACTTCTGTGTATGTGACAAGTCTCTAATAGTTCAGAGAGCAAGTATCTGGTCTTAGAAAGACTGATCCAAGCTTGGATGTTTCTGGTGACAAGGCAAGGTCCTGAGTTTCAAGTTCACCTTTTATGGTTGAGGAGACAATAAGGTGGTCAGAAGGGAAATCATGGAGGAGACCTTGGCTTCATCCATTGTGCAGGCTTGTATATGTGGTTCTATGTAGATTGTGTTTCAAAGGTGGAGCTTGTTTACAACTATGAACATTCTCCGATGTGCTTTTTGGACCTTCATTCCCAGAGCGAGAGCAGTGCCGAGGCTCTAGAAATGCCATGGATATTCTGAGCTGTCAGTGGCATTTCCCAGGTACTGTTCCCTTGGTGCCGCTCCTTGAAATGTCCAAAGGGATTATCATCTGTCTTGTGGCGGGTCCTAGCATTGTGAAAGGAAGCTGCTGCACCTGGCTCAGAGGATTTCGGATGTGGTGGGAGGAGTAGTAGTACTACGACTCTAAATTGTATCACAGCATATCTATTCCATCTTGAGAGTGGGGTTGGGGGGTTATGAAGGGGGGCTTTTATTGTTCTTTTATACATTGTACCCTTGGAACTAATTCAATTTTTTAAAATTAATTAATTAATTTTGGGCTGCATTGGGTCTTTGTTGCTGCTAGCGGGCGTTCTCTAGTTGCAGTGAGCGGGGGCTACTCTTGGCTGTGGTGCACGGGCTTCTCATTGCAGTGGCTTCTCTTGTTGCGGAGCATGGGCTCTAGGCACGCAGGCTTCCGTAGTTGTGGCACGTGGGCTCGGTAGATGTGGCACACGGGCTGTAGAGCACAGGCTCAGTAGTTGTGGCGCGCGGGCTTAGTTACTCCGTGGCACGTGGGATCTTCCCAGACCAGGGCTCGAACCCATGTCCCCTGCATTCGCAGGCATATTCTTAACCACTGCTCCACCAGGGAAGCCCAATAATTGAGTTTTTTATAAAGAGAAGATTCCTAATATTATTCCAAAATTTTAAAAATATGTAGTTGGATAACACTATGCAAAATTAACTGATATACTCTTTTATTATTTCTCTTTGCTCCCTGGATTTTTTTCCCCATCCAGTCAGCTAGGCACTGTGAGTTCACTGCATTAGGAAGGTAAAGACTCAGCAGAAATGAGGGAGAAAAAAAGAAAATTCTCAGCTTTGGAATGTTCACAACGGAGGCCACAGTAGAACAGGTGAGAATTCTGTGAACAAAAAATCAATGTCGTCTCAAATGTCAAAAAGTATTCTCTGCACTGGGAGGCAGGAGAGGGAGGGAGGGAAGGACTGAAGGAGAGAGATCAGTGTGGCCAGGGACATGGAGACTGTGCTTGAGGACGATATGCCCAGGAAGAGAATCAGAATCTGGAGAAGATTCATCCTGCATGTGATCATTGCCTCCAGCCAGCACCCTCATCTCAGACGTTGGGAAATTCAGAGAGAGAGTGGGAGTACGTCAGGAGGGCCACGCACATAGTCTGTGTGGCAGGGGTTGTGGCCATTCCCTATTTGTGAGGAGTCCCCAGCAATTTGCAGGCCTCTTCTGGAAAATGCTGGCGGACGTCTCTAGTGCTTATGTGAAAGCTTGTTCACAAACCTTGAAAGATACAGATGTAGATGACAGATAGATGCATAGATAGAAAAATGTAATTAAATAAAACCTCCAGGAAAGGTTTGGAAAATGCCCTTTATTGCATAGGACGTTTCTATTGTCATATGATGTTAGACTGAGTGCCGGTCCCTTCATCCTCCTTCAGACCACGGCATTCTGTCTGCTACTATCCCGAGGGTCCTTTCTTCTCCCTGGAAGGGATAAAACAAATGAGGTAGAACAGGAAGAGACAAGAAGCACTCCAAGCTCTGCTGGTCAGGGTTACCCTCCAGCGTTGCCTTAATGCTCAGAGCCACACACACCACAGTGAGCTTGGCTCCAGATCAACTACCACGCAACGAAGGTTCTGGAACATTTCCATATCTCGGGGGACCTCATTTCCACGTGACTCTCTTTCATATTCCCCTTTGTCACAGAAGGCTAGGTACAGTGGTCAGGGTGAGATGTCAGCTCAGGCCCAAGGCTCTCAGACCTCAAAGTTCTGGTCCTGCAAGGGCCCCTGTCCTCTCTTCAGACCACTCCTGGCTCTCTCTGCCGAGAAGGAGCTGCTGGCAGTACGTCCTCTAAGAGTTGAGGTCCATCGTGCAGACCCTGAGAAAACTCCTAGGAAAAAGCTCCACCTTCTTGTTGAAGTCAACAGAGCTCAATTCCTTTGGTAGTGCTGGGTGTGTCCCAAGCTGATGCAACTGCAGAGCCATTAGGTCAACCAGCACATGTGTGCGGCCCCTTCCCTTAGACTCCTCTGGGCCCTCGTGACATAGGCTCAGAAGACTGCCAGCCTCAAGCCTTATCTCTTCCAAGGGACGGCCACACCGTCTTCCAGGACTTCTGTCCCATGAATCTCAGTTGCTGTGTGGAAATCAAAAGAGAGAAAAGACCCTACCTGCGGGGTCTCTTCGGGCTGGGGCCTTCCCCCGTGGGCTGCTCTCCCTCATTCTCCTTTTCTTCTTGCTTCTCTTCCTCCTCCTCCTCCTCCTCCTCTTCCTCGGGGGTGCTCTGGATTCCACATTGCCCATCAGCTTGGCCATGGTGAGATGAAAGACACGGCAGCTGAAGCCCTCCAGGACGCCGAACTTCACGTGCTGCTGGAGGATCTCCAAGGTGGGGAAGACGCGGCAGCAAGCCATGCACCTGAAGCCGGTCTCCATGGTCACCATCCAGTCCGGTGTCTTGGCGCTGGGTCTCTCCTCGACGGCAGGTGACCCTGATGGGCTGCCTGGCTCTGCCCTTTCCTCATCCTCTTTCTCCTCCCCAGTGGGCTCACTGTCAGACAGGAGGCTTTCAGTGCACACATCAGAAGAGGGGTCAGTGGCTACTGTGCACACATCCTCAGGAAGGGTCACTTCTTCTATCCTCAGCTGCTTTTCAGGCAACTCCAAGGGTTTCTTTGTCTTCCAGGAGACAGCGACACCCTTGTTCACTTGTACCTGCATGTAGTATATTTTCATGCCCCTTTCCTCTTTGTCTGGGTGCAGATAGTTCTTACAGGGTGAAGAGGGTGAGGAGGAGACACAGTGTGATGGGGAAGTGGTCTCTCCTTCTTCCTGATCCTGGGCTAGGGATGCTCTAGGCTGGGCAGTGTCTCGATGAAATCTCCGGATTCCTGAAAAAGGAAATTAAAATCATAATAACATGCGTGGGCCATGCCGGAAGCTGAGGGAGCAGGTGTGGTAGACGAGAGAGGGACATTTGCATGACATAGCTATGTCGTGAGCTTCGTGTCTGTTGGCCGTAGGACGGAGTGGTGTATCTGGTGTCATCAGTGGGCTTTTCATCTGCATGTGGGGGGATACTGGAGCGGTGTCTGTATACAGGGGTGTGGAGTATGGTGGTGAGGGCTGTGGTATGTGAGCGATGCGGCTGGATGCGTGTACGACGAGGAGTGTGAGTTTGGGAATCTCGGTGGTGCATTCCTTGTGGAATGGGGCTGTGGTGCAGGAGAAGCGCACTATGGGTCACGTGCTTGGGGTGTATGTGTGCACTGAGAAGGGCTGTGCCTGGAGGGCGCATGTGTGTGTGTGCTGTGTGGACCTGAGCTGGATGGTCCTGCTCTGAGGCTGGAGGTCTATGATGCAGAACTCTGTCCTTCTCTGGAAGCAAAGGCAAAGACAAAGCCTACATTTTCCTCTGAAGATGCTTAATCTGGTCCCTCTTCCCTCCACCTCAAGCCCAGACCTTTCCGGCCCCTGCTCCTTGACTTCCCCACCATGGTAGTAGCAGTATTCACACACACACACACCCAGACTCAGCTGGCATCCACGCCCTCGTAACAGCTCAGCCATCCTGCCCAGGCTCTTCCACAGAGCCCTCATCACCTCTGATGACCCTGGGTTTCCTCTCAGCCTCCCTGGGATCTGTGTGCCTCCTGCCTCACAGCCAAGCACCCCCTCAACTGAGGAGCCCCGCGCCCTTACCAGCGTAGATGAGCTTGCGCGGAGTAGAAGTACAGAAGAAGTATTTAGAGGCAGAGGAGACCTCCCCTGCCCCTGGGCTGCAGGCTTGGGCCACCACAGTGGATCCAAGCCGAGGGAGATCCTCTTGTGACTTCGAGATTCCTGAGGGAGGAATGAAAGGCTCAGGGTGGGTTCATCAGTCCTCTGTCCACAAATATTTACTGAGTGTGTGACACGTGTCAGGTGCAGTGAATACACACAGTTGAGAGTGTAGTTCCCAGTGGATACTCGAGGATTTAATTCCAATCAATACTTATTCTCTCACTGTCTTGTTGGTAATGTAGGCCTCGGTGGTGACTGTGAGTGTGTGGGAACAGTGAGTGATGTGTATCAGTTATGTCTGTGGTGAGTGTGGGGTTGGCGTGGGGAGCACAGTGCAGATGTGTCTATCTGTGTCTGTGGCCTTGTGTGCATGGTTTCTGTTCACAAGTCAGGAATTCTGGGACATGTAACTTTTCCTTATTGCATGGTGTGGCTTGTATTTATGGTGTGTGTTCATTCATTCATTCACCAAGATTCAGTGAGCAGCTACTCCTGTGTATCCGGCACTCTTCCATTGTTGTAGTCTTTGGTAACGCTGCACATTCTAGTAGGGGAAGACACACACTAAACAAAACTACATAAATATATAATTCATCAGCTGGTGGTAAGTATATAAGGGTTGCCAGACTTAGCGAACAAGAATACAAGGCACCCAGTTAAATTTCAGTTTCAGATAAACCCAGAATAATTTTTTAGTGTAAGTATTCCCATGCAGTGTTTGGTCTTACTTATTTTGAGTGTAAGTATGGCCCATACAATATGTGGGACATACTGATACTGAAAAATTACTTGTTGTTTATTTGGAATTCAAATTGAACTGGATAGCCCATATTTTCTCTGGCAACCCTGACATGGGTTAGTGAGACTGTGGTTTACTGTGGTTTGTACAAAGCGGGTCTGGCATTACTCAAGAATGTGTTATAAGTGTGGTGTGTATGACACGTGACTGGTTCTTATAGAGGTATTTAGAGATGGCTGAAGTTAGCTGTGTTTGTGTGATTGTTGAGGAGATACATATATATATAGTGTGTGTGTGTGTGTGTGTGTGTCATATATATATAGTGTGTGTGTCTATATACATATCTCATCTCCAGCGTTTGGTGTTGGAGGAGAGGATTGTGATACAGGTGGGTTGTGTGAGAACGTAGTACAGAAGGGATGCATGTATATACCTCCATGTGCTGTGTGTGGTTTAATAAGGAAGTTATATGTGGGGTGTGTGATATTTTTGCTGTATCAGAGTGTACATGGGTGTATGAGTTACTGTCTCATAAAACACCCCTAACAAGAATTCTGTATACACTCTTACATACACCGAGTGTCAGCCAGGTCCAGGCAGGGTGACAAGAACTTTACCACGCAGACTTTATATCTGGTAAGCACTCTACCCCCATTCATCCCGCTCTTCTCTGCACTACCACACACACACACACACACACACACACACACACACACACAGAGGAACATAGAGCAAAATATTCTGAATGGTCAGGGGCAGTCATTGCCTTCCCCAGCCTGTCCCAGCCACTGCCTGAAAATCTGCCTGCTGTCTAGAGCTCCATTCCCAGGGCCCATCCTACAGTCTCCAGGGCCCTGGGCCTGGTAGGAGCTACTGGGCTCTAATCTGGGGCAGAGGCCTCTAGCTGGAGCTCTGGGGTGACCACCCCTCTCCCAGGGCAAGCTACTCGCCTCCATTTAATGCACGCAGGCACCCCGTGTCCCGTGGCTCTCAGAGCTCCCCGCAGGACCCTGAGGCCATTTCTCACCCCCGCCCACGCGGTCTCAGTCTCTGGAAAACCCTTCCCTTCCCTTGATCTCCTTTGGGAAATTCTTCCTGTTGAAGGAATAAAACCTCCTTGCTTTCAATATGACACCATCCCTAGACAAACAATCTTCTTTCGAAGTGCATTCCACTTGTCAAGATATTTTTCAACAGGGCCTTCAACTCATGGGGCTTCTCTTTCCACTTTGGTAAAAGAGGCCAAGCAACTCATGGGTCTCTCTCAGCATCCTTGCATCCTTCACATCCCCCACCTCATGACCCCAGGGAAAGATCCAAGAGAATAAGAGAGAAATCGGGGACTGAGAAAAGCTGCACCTGTAGGTCTGTGCAAGCAGGATGCAGCCTGCTATGAGTCCGACAAAGCTCCAGGCCCGGCTGCCCCAGGAGAGAGTCCTCAGACCAGCGGAGCTGACCTCCCATCTCCCAGGGGGCATGTGGCCGTTCTGTGCCGTCTCACACCACAGGGACCCTCCGGATAGATATGGCAGCATCAGTGAGACAAGGTCTCTCGCTCCCTGCTTCACAGGTGACACGTTCTCAGTCCCCCGCTTCCTAGAGAAGGTTCAGTTTGGCAGAAACCCATGTGCCCCAGACAAGTTGCCCCCCACATACCTCCTCCGTTCTCGGCAGTTTCCTGGGACTCTTCATTTTCCAGATGTTTCCTCTTTTGTCGCCTTTCCATCGTACCACCTAGAAGTCTCCCTTAGAAGATGCCTCAAGAGATGTCCAACTCCTCCTCTTCCCTACAGGTTGGCCCTTGTTGGCTCTTGGGCAGTCCGTTGAAATGATTCAATACAAATAAAAATAGTCAAGTCTCCTAAATGGCTGAAAAACTTGTACCACTTAGTGAACCAGCAGTACTGCCTAGTGCTCACCAGGGCTGTTATGTTTGCAAGGTTGCCAGGCGCACAGCGGAATTCTGTGACCTCAGTGATGACATCAGAGCATTCGGTGGACCTAGGTTGAGCACAGTGTCTGCAATAGCACAGGCCCCATTTTCAAGAACAATTTCTTTTTCCCAGCCGAACCTTTCCCGTGAAAGGGAAAGGTTCATACCATATCTATTATAAATTGTATCATACCATGTCTATTATAAAATTAACATTTTGATTGGAGATCTTTTTTTTTTTTTTTTTAGTTTCTGCTTTATAACAAAGTGAATCAGTCATACATATACATCAGTTCCCACATCCCTTCCCTCATGCATCTCCCTCCCTCCCACCCTCCCCATCCCACCCCTCCAGCACCGAGCTGATCTCCCTGTGCTCTGCGGCTGCTTCCCACTATCTATCTACCTTATGTTTGGTAGTGTATATATGTCCATGCCTCTCTTTCGTTTTGTCACAGCTTACCCTTCCCCCTCCCCATATCCTCAAGTCCATTCTCAAGTAGGTCTGTGTCTTTATTCCCGTTTTACCCCTAGGTTCTTCATGACATTTTTTTTTAATTCCATATATATATGTTAGCATACGGTATTTGTCTTTCTCTTTCTGACTTACTTCACTCTGTATGACAGACTCTAGGTCTATCCACCTCATTACAAATAGCTCAGTTTCGTTTCTTTTTATGGCTGAGTAATATTCCATTGTATATATGTGCCACATCTTCTTTATCCATTCATCCAATGATGGACACTTAGGTTGTTTCCAGCTCCGGGCTATTGTGAATAGAGCTGCAATGAACATTTTGGTACATGTCTCTTTTTGAATTATGGTTTTCTCAGGGTATATGCCTAGTAGTGGGATTGCTGGATCATATGGTAGTTCTATTTTTAGTTTTTTAAGGAACCTCCATACTGTTCTCCATAGTGGCTGTACCAATTCACATTCCCACCAGCAGTGCAAGAGTGTTCCCTTTTCTCCACACCCTCTCCAGTATTTATTGTTCTAGATTTCTTGATGATGGCCATTCTGACTGGTGTGAGATGATATCTCATTGTAGTTTTGACTTGCATTTCTCTAATGATTAATGATGTTGAGCATTCTTTCATGTGTTTGTTGGCAGTCTGTATATCTTCTTTGGAGAAATGCCTATTTAAGTCTTCTGCCCATTTTTGGGTTGGGTTTTTTGTTTTTTTGCTATTGAGCTGCATGAGCTGTTTATAAATTTTGGAGATTAATTCTTTGTCAGTTGCTTCATTTGCAAATATTTTCTCCCATTCTGAGTGTTGTCTTTTGGCCTTGTTTATGGTTTCCTTTGCTGTGCAAAAGCTTTGAAGTTTCATTAGGTCCCATTTGTTTACCTTTGTTTTTATTTCCATTTCCCTAGGAGGTGGGTCCAAAAGGATCTTGCTGTGATTTATGTCATAGAGTGTTCTGCCTATGTTTTCCTCTGAGAGTTTGATAGTTTCTGGCCTTACATTTAGGTCTTTAATCCATTTTGAGCTTATTTTTGTGTATGGTGTTAGGGAATGATCTAATCTCATACTTTTACATGTCCCTGTCCAGTTTTCCCAGCACCACTTATTGAAGAGGCTGTCCTTTCTCCAGTGTACATTCCTGCCTCCTTTATCAAAGATAAGTTGACCATATGTGCGTGGGTTTATCTCTGGGCTTTCTATCCTGTTCCGTTGATCTATCTTTCTGTTTTTGTGCCAGTACCACACTGTCTTGATTACTGTAGCTTTGTAGTATAGTCTGAAGTCAGGGAGCCTGATTCCTCCAGCTCCGTTTTTCGTTCTCAAGATTGCTTTGGCTATTCGGGGTCTTTTGTTTCTCCAAACAAATTTTGAAATTTTTGGTTCTAGTTCTGTGAAAAATGCCAGTGGTAGTTTGATAGGGATTGCATTGAATCTGTAGATTGCTTTGGGTAGTAGAGTCATTTTCACAATATTGATTCTTCCAATCCAGGAGCATGGTATATCTCTCCATCTATTTGTATCATCTTTAATTTCTTTCATCAGTGTCTTATAATTCTCTGCATACAGGTCTTTTGTCTCCTTAGGTAGGTTTATTCCTAGATATTTTATTCTTTTTGTTGCAATGGTAAATGGGAGTGTTTTCTTGATTTCATTTTCCGATTTTTCATCATTAGTGTACAGGAATGCCAGAGATTTCTGTGCATTAATTTTGTATCCTGCTACTTTACCAAATTCATTGATTAGCTCTAGTAGTTTTCTGGTAGCATCTTTAGGATTCTCTATGTATAGTATCATGTCATCAGCAAACAGTGACAGCTTTACTTCTTCTGGAGATCTTTTAATGTCTTTTCTAGAGAGATTTAATATGAATATTTTAAATGGTCTCCAGTTTCCCTGTGGATTATTGACATTTTAAACTCTGCACTTCAATTTTCCCTCAATACGTGTAATTTTGTCACGGCTATTTCTGTACTTAAAGATGAGGAACTATATAATTGATTTCTTCATTTTTTTCCCCATCTCTTTCCAAGGTACTGAATTTGATTGTGTCTTACGAATGAGTGCAAAATGCTAGTCCTTGAGTCAGGACATTGGGCCCTTTACCAAGTAACTCAAACTATCTGGGCTTCAGCTTCTGTATGTGCGATCAAGAGGCTTGGACTAGCTGACTTTTCAAATGCTGTGTTTCTTTGATTCACTCTCACTTACTGATCTGCTCCTTAAGAAGAGGGTCTGTTCTCATAAAGTAACAACAGTCTTTTCCTAACCTTGGGTTGGGCGGAGTTTAACTGGTCATACTCAGTTTGTTAGTTCTATTTCCTTCTATGTATGCTTAGCTCTAAATAATTTATATGGCTCTTGTGACTATTTTTAGATCTTATTTTTTTCTTATTTTCTTTTACAGTTTCTAATTTGTTATCGCCAGTGTAGAGGAGCCTGATTGATTTTTTAAATTTATTGATCTTGTATGTGTGTGCCTTGTTGAACCGTCTTATTAGTTCCTGCTAGTTTATCTGTGGGTTCTTTTGTGTCTCCTAGATAAATGAGCATATTAAACGTAAATAATGTGTTCTTTGGATAAAGTTTATTTTCTTGCATCTATATATATAGAAGCAATATGTTGAAGTGATTTAAATATTTCAATACTTACATACCTGTTATCACAATCTAACGTTCTTGATCTTCTTTTCTTTCAATCAATATTATGTTTTCAAGATTTATCCACGTGAATCCATATAGATCTAGGTCTTTGATTTTTGACTGTTTGCTATTATTTCATCACATGCGTATAGCATCACTTATTTTCCATTCAAGCATTATTGGACAATTGGATTGTTTCCCTCCCTTCTCTAGAACAAACAACGTTTCCTAGAATATCCCTGAAGATGTCTGACAGTCGAGAAGGGCCAGGCTGCCCGAAGGATTGCTACTTGCTTTTAGCCACCTTCCAACAGGCCATCTCCAGCCAGCAATTTGAAGCACAGCTGAAATGAAAACTCCCCCAAATGTGGAGATGTTAGGAGCTTCCTAGAAGGTGGGAGGTTAATGATAGGCATCCTGCTGGGATCCCAGGGGAGTCTGAGCTGGCCTGAAGCTCATCTTCCTCCTCCACCTCTCAAGAGAAATGTGGGGCCTCGCTGGTGGCGCAGTGGTTGAGAGTCCGCCTGCCGATGCAGGGGATACGGGTTCGTGCCCCGGTCTGGGAGGATCCCATATGCCGCGGAGCGGCTGGGCCCGTGAGCCATGGCTGCTGAGCCTGCGCATCCGGAGCCTGTGCTCCGCAACGGGAGAGGCCACAACAGTGAGAGGCCCGCGTACCACAAAAAAAAAAAAAAAAAAAAAAAAAAAAAAAAAAAAAGAGAAATGTGGAGGAAAGAAGACTTCCAAAACTGTGAGTAGGCAGAGGGAGAGGTATTGGGGGCCGAAGCTGTAACTGAGGTCTTGGAGTGGGCTGTGAGGACGCAGAGCCTCTAGAGAGCCAGGCTCTGCCTTCTGAGAACTTCTCCCCTAAGGCTGCTCCTAATTCAGGTGATACCAGCCATATAGAGCCGACTTGGCCCACACTGTCACAGAAAGCCTTATCAGAATCTCTTCTTCTTCATACACTCTTGTGTCTGTTACTTGGTTATTGCCTTTGGTGCTCCACTGATGTGAACCACAGTCGCCAGGGGATGGAGGACACTAGTGACCCATCTTGCTCTGTGGCCTCAGTCCACAGCTTGAGGGTAAGGGAAGAGGCCAAATGAAGGTCAAGAAGGAAAGATGGAGTTTGAAGAGAAGACCTGAGTTAAGGGTGTCTTCTCAAGTCTTGATGAATGAAATGTAGCTCCAGTACCTGAAGTCCTGCTTGTTCTCAAGGCTGACCACGGGGCTGGGTGCACTCAGTGAAGGAGCCGTATACACTTAGTATTTCCTTGCTTGCTCACACTTGCCCTCCTCTGATACACCCTCTGCAAGCCTGATCTTCCCCTGAAAGAACTTTCCACCTGCTACTGTCATCTCCTGAACATTTGCTTCCCCTTCCTAGTGTCCCCCTAGAATGCCATTGCAGCCAATTCATAATTTGATAATCATGCTTCTTACCATATTCTCAGCAACTTCTGATAAATTTTATTCACTTTATTCCATAGTCTTCACACATCAATAATCTTCCTTAACTTCCTAGCTGCAGGTTAACCCATTCGGAATCATTTCTTTTTCTTTCTCTTCTTTGGCAAATCCTTTCTATCTTTTAAGGTCTTTTTCTTGTCTCTCTACCATCCTGCCTTCCTGAACTTCTTTTTTTTCCGTTTAAGTAACCTTTCAATCTCCTTCCCCAATTTCCTCATAAACATTTAGAGTTTATGCCTCACACGTTAGACAGCGGTTTATGAATGGCCAGGCATAATGGACTCAGAATGAGTTGGCACCCCCGAGGTACCTGTCTTGCTGGGGAGCCACAGGTGAAGGGCTGGCTGCTGGACACATGTTGGCATGGAGTCAGGCTGAGTGGCCTCAGGGTGTTTGCTCTGCACTTGTGTGTGTTTCTCCCTAGTTGGTTTCTTTGTCCAGCCACCTGTGCCCTCCCTCCATCCAGCCCAGGGAATCCTTCTCATCACAGGGGTAAGATGTTTGTCTCATTTTCCATCACATCCTTTCCCCAAAGTTTGGTTGTGAGTTGTTCCCATTCCAAAGACCTCTCCTCTTTGAAGAGAAAAGAGAAAATCTTTTCTCTCCTTTTCTCTCACTTCACTTCTGCTCTATTATCTCCTCCGTCCAGAATGGCCCACTGACTCAAATGGCTGTAGATCCAAAGATGGCAAGAAATGCCAGCAATTCTGAGATAATAATACGCATGTATCAGGAACACTGGAAAACCTTTATCCCGCCACATTAAACAAAATTGCACTTCCAGTGTATTCAGAGTCTCAGAAACACAAATGATATAGAAATTGAATTACACTCAAGTTTTTCTTTCCTCCTTTCCTGATTTATTCTAATCCTCAAAGTTAACATGATGAACTATTTGTTAGGTAAAGTTTCAGACATTTTCTACACATGCACACTTTTCTTTTTTTCACATAAGAGTGTGAACTAGGTCACTTTCAACATGCTGTGATTCTGTGATTCACTGTCTCCCACCGAGTCATCCACAGATAAAGTCATCTGTTTCATGGAGAAATATTTCCAATAGCTAATAGCCAATGTCTGTGGAGTGCTTACTCTGTGTCGGTTTCTTGTAACTACTTTACAGATCTTTTGTACAACGTACCCATGGACCAGGTACAATGATAACCCCCAAGTGACAGATAAGTGCAGATAAGTACAAATAAATACAGAGGCCAAGTGACTTGCCCAAGACACTGGAGCAAATCAAAATCCATGCCTCTGTAATCATTTTGCTCTATTGCCTCTGTCTGGGAGGCTTGATGATTTGGCAACTAAAACCTTAAATATCATGTTCCATTTTTATATGTGTGACACAAGCGTGGGGCTGTGATATGGGGTAACTAACCTGACTACTTTTGAAAACCCTTATGCACCTGGATGAAAGTAAGCCAGGGACTGCAAGCTATAGATTGAAGGTTTCCTACCAACTTTTAAAAATAGCTTCTTGAATGCAATTTATGTAATGTCAAGTCTAGGATGTAGTCCAAATAGTAACAGAAAAATGGAGATATGTAGAAAAATACTTAAAGTTGACAAGTATTGGGAGTGTAGTATTTTTGGGGCCAGCGTGTAGACCATAGGAAAACTTGCTGTTTCCATCCCAAAGGGAAGAGCCCTACGTTGCAACTGCCAAGGTCCCTGGGGCAGCAAGTGTGCTCAGTGCTTAGTAAAGAAGCATCCTCAGTTTGATAGAATCTTACGGGAGCCTTACATTGGGTTAGCAGTTCTACATTCTTGATGTACTAATATTTTCAGGGTGTGGGAGGGTATCAAGCTCTGAAAATACCCTTGGAGAGATTTGCTTATTCAGTTTGGCTTTTTCAATCTCCCTACTACTTCTTTACTAAACACCAGGCGGTTTCCTTCACTTTTCAGAACCATGTTGTTTTTCCCTTGTCTAATGAACTTTGAAATACTTTTGGATGAGCTATTAAGTTTGGGAAAAAATAAACATCTCTTTAAAATAAGGAAGATAATAACAATGACAAGTAGAAAAAGCTCTAAAACAGAGAATATCCTCCATTCTAGCCAATGACTGGGAGTGGAAGGTTGGTGCTCGCTGTCCAGGACGTAGAAATAAAAGCTGAGGGGGCACTGAGGTGTCTCCTGGATCTCTATAAGCCTCCATCATTTCTGCTGAGTAGGGTTGACAGATAAAATATAGGCTGTTTAGTTAAATATGAATGTCAGAAAAACAATGAGTACATTTTGAAGATAAGTATGCCCCAAATAGTATATAGGATCTACTTATACTAAAAATAATGACTTATTATTCATGTGAAGTTCAAGTTTAACTGGGTATCCTGTATTTTTAGTTACTAAATCTGCCAGCCCTACTGATGATCCACAATGGAGGCAGTTCAGGAGCGGTACATGCTGGCTCTCGGACAGTCAGAAATTGCTTCAGCAGATCCAGGTACAGTATGAAATTCTTTTTAGATGTAGCTCAGAAGCCGTGGCCAGCCCTTGACTGCAAGTACTGCCTCGGGTTTCCCTGAGGTGGGGTCAACCTTCCTCTTAATGGCCTTTTGGTCAGTCTGGAAGACCATATCCAAGGGGAGCCCCAAAGTCAGTTTCATCCTCACAACCATGTTTCCAATTCCTGGAATTGGCTGCATGTGACTCACAAGAGCTGAGGAGGTTTGTGGAAATTGGGAGTGTCATAGCTTGAACCCTTTGTAGGTAAAGTTTTGCTGTTCTGAGAGTTTGAACAGGAGCAATGTGAAAGACTCCAGGTCCCCAGGTAGCTAGAAGTAATCCTGTTCTACTTCTGTGTATGTGACAAGTCTCTAATAGTTCAGAGAGCAAGTATTTGGTCTTAGAAAGACTGATCCAAGCTTGGATGTTTCTGGTGACAAGGCAAGGTCCTGAGTTTCAAGTTCACCTTTTATGGTTGAGGAGACAATAAGGTGGTCAGAAGGGAAATCATGGAGGAGACCTTGGCTTCATCCATTGTGCAGGCTTGTATATGTGGTTCTATGTAGATTGTGTTTCAAAGGCGGAGCTTGTTTACAACTATGAACATTCTCCGATGTGCTTTTTGGACCTTCATTCCCAGAGCGAGAGCAGTGCCGAGGCTCTAGAAATGCCATGGATATTCTGAGCTGTCAGTGGCATTTCCCAGGTACTGTTCCCTTGGTGCCGCTCCTTGAAATGTCCAAAGGGATTATCATCTGTCTTGTGGCGGGTCCTAGCATTGTGAAAGGAAGCTGCTGCACCTGGCTCAGAGGATTTCGGATGTGGTGGGAGGAGTAGTAGTACTACGACTCTAAATTGTATCACAGCATATCTATTCCATCTTGAGAGTGGGGTTGGGGGGTTATGAAGGGGGGCTTTTATTGTTCTTTTATACATTGTACCCTTGGAACTAATTCAATTTTTTAAAATTAATTAATTAATTTTGGGCTGCATTGGGTCTTTGTTGCTGCTAGCGGGCGTTCTCTAGTTGCAGTGAGCGGGGGCTACTCTTGGCTGTGGTGCACGGGCTTCTCATTGCAGTGGCTTCTCTTGTTGCGGAGCATGGGCTCTAGGCACGCAGGCTTCCGTAGTTGTGGCACGTGGGCTCGGTAGATGTGGCACACGGGCTGTAGAGCGCAGGCTCAGTAGTTGTGGCGCGCGGGCTTAGTTACTCCGTGGCACGTGGGATCTTCCCAGACCAGGGCTCGAACCCATGTCCCCTGCATTCGCAGGCATATTCTTAACCACTGCTCCACCAGGGAAGCCCAATAATTGAGTTTTTTATAAAGAGAAGATTCCTAATATTATTCCAAAATTTTAAAAATATGTAGTTGGATAACACTATGCAAAATTAACTGATATACTCTTTTATTATTTCTCTTTGCTCCCTGGATTTTTTTCCCCATCCAGTCAGCTAGGCACTGTGAGTTCACTGCATTAGGAAGGTAAAGACTCAGCAGAAATGAGGGAGAAAAAAAGAAAATTCTCAGCTTTGGAATGTTCACAACGGAGGCCACAGTAGAACAGGTGAGAATTCTGTGAACAAAAAATCAATGTCGTCTCAAATGTCAAAAAGTATTCTCTGCACTGGGAGGCAGGAGAGGGAGGGAGGGAAGGACTGAAGGAGAGAGATCAGTGTGGCCAGGGACATGGAGACTGTGCTTGAGGACGATATGCCCAGGAAGAGAATCAGAATCTGGAGAAGATTCAGCCTGCATGTGATCATTGCCTCCAGCCAGCACCCTCATCTCAGACGTTGGGAAATTCAGAGAGAGAGTGGGAGTACGTCAGGAGGGCCACGCACATAGTCTGTGTGGCAGGGGTTGTGGCCATTCCCTATTTGTGAGGAGTCCCCGGCAATTTGCAGGCCTCTTCTGGAAAATGCTGGCGGACGTCTCTAGTGCTTATGTGAAAGCTTGTTCACAAACCTTGAAAGATACAGATGTAGATGACAGATAGATGCATAGATAGAAAAATGTAATTAAATAAAACCTCCAGGAAAGGTTTGGAAAATGCCGTTTATTGCATAGGACGTTTCTATTGTCATATGATGTTAGACTGAGTGCCGGTCCCTTCATCCTCCTTCAGACCACGGCATTCTGTCTTCTACTATCCCGAGGGTCCTTTCTTCTCCCTGGAAGGGATAAAACAAATGAGGTAGAACAGGAAGAGACAAGAAGCACTCCAAGCTCTGCTGGTCAGGGTTACCCTCCAGCGTTGCCTTAATGCTCAGAGCCACACACACCACAGTGAGCTTGGCTCCAGATCAACTACCACGCAACGAAGGTTCTGGAACATTTCCATATCTCGGGGGACCTCATTTCCACGTGACTCTCTTTCATATTCCCCTTTGTCACAGAAGGCTAGGTACAGTGGTCAGGGTGAGATGTCAGCTCAGGCCCAAGGCTCTCAGACCTCAAAGTTCTGGTCCTGCAAGGGCCCCTGTCCTCTCTTCAGACCACTCCTGGCTCTCTCTGCCGAGAAGGAGCTGCTGGCAGTACGTCCTCTAAGAGTTGAGGTCCATCGTGCAGACCCTGAGAAAACTCCTAGGAAAAAGCTCCACCTTCTTGTTGAAGTCAACAGAGCTCAATTCCTTTGGTAGTGCTGGGTGTGTCCCAAGCTGATGCAACTGCAGAGCCATTAGGTCAACCAGCACATGTGTGCGGCCCCTTCCCTTAGACTCCTCTGGGCCCTCGTGACATAGGCTCAGAAGACTGCCAGCCTCAAGCCTTATCTCTTCCAAGGGACGGCCACACCGTCTTCCAGGACTTCTGTCCCATGAATCTCAGTTGCTGTGTGGAAATCAAAAGAGAGAAAAGACCCTACCTGCGGGGTCTCTTCGGGCTGGGGCCTTCCCCCGTGGGCTGCTCTCCCTCATTCTCCTTTTCTTCTTGCTTCTCTTCCTCCTCCTCCTCCTCCTCCTCTTCCTCGGGGGTGCTCTGGATTCCACATTGCCCATCAGCTTGGCCATGGTGAGATGAAAGACACGGCAGCTGAAGCCCTCCAGGACGCCGAACTTCACGTGCTGCTGGAGGATCTCCAAGGTGGGGAAGACGCGGCAGCAAGCCATGCACCTGAAGCCGGTCTCCATGGTCACCATCCAGTCCGGTGTCTTGGCGCTGGGTCTCTCCTCGACGGCAGGTGACCCTGATGGGCTGCCTGGCTCTGCCCTTTCCTCATCCTCTTTCTCCTCCCCAGTGGGCTCACTGTCAGACAGGAGGCTTTCAGTGCACACATCAGAAGAGGGGTCAGTGGCTACTGTGCACACATCCTCAGGAAGGGTCACTTCTTCTATCCTCAGCTGCTTTTCAGGCAACTCCAAGGGTTTCTTTGTCTTCCAGGAGACAGCGACACCCTTGTTCACTTGTACCTGCATGTAGTATATTTTCATGCCCCTTTCCTCTTTGTCTGGGTGCAGATAGTTCTTACAGGGTGAAGAGGGTGAGGAGGAGACACAGTGTGATGGGGAAGCGGTCTCTCCTTCTTCCTGATCCTGGGCTAGGGATGCTCTAGGCTGGGCAGTGTCTCGATGAAATCTCCGGATTCCTGAAAAAGGAAATTAAAATCATAATAACATGCGTGGGCCATGCCGGAAGCTGAGGGAGCAGGTGTGGTAGACGAGAGAGGGACATTTGCATGACATAGCTATGTCGTGAGCTTCGTGTCTGTTGGCCGTAGGACGGAGTGGTGTATCTGGTGTCATCAGTGGGCTTTTCATCTGCATGTGGGGGGATACTGGAGCGGTGTCTGTATACAGGGGTGTGGAGTATGGTGGTGAGGGCTGTGGTATGTGAGCGATGCGGCTGGATGCGTGTACGACGAGGAGTGTGAGTTTGGGAATCTCGGTGGTGCATTCCTTGTGGAATGGGGCTGTGGTGCAGGAGAAGCGCACTGTGGGTCAGGTGCTTGGGGTGTATGTGTGCACTGAGAAGGGCTGTGCCTGGAGGGCGCATGTATGTGTGAGCTGTGTGGACCTGAGCTGGATGGTCCTGCTCTGAGGCTGGAGGTCTGTGATGCAGAACTCTGTCCTTCTCTGGAAGCAAAGGCAAAGACAAAGCCTACATTTTCCTCTGAAGATGCTTAATCTGGTCCCTCTTCCCTCCACCTCAAGCCCAGACCTTTCCGGCCCCTGCTCCTTGACTTCCCCACCATGGTAGTAGCAGTATTCACACACACACACACCCAGACTCAGCTGGCATCCACGCCCTCGTAACAGCTCAGCCATCCTGCCCAGGCTCTTCCACAGAGCCCTCATCACCTCTGATGACCCTGGGTTTCCTCTCAGCCTCCCTGGGATCTGTGTGCCTCCTGCCTCACAGCCAAGCACCCCCTCACCTGAGGAGCCCCGCGCCCTTACCAGCGTAGATGAGCTTGCGCGGAGTAGAAGTACAGAAGAAGTATTTAGAGGTAGAGGAGACCTCCCCTGCCCCTGGGCTGCAGGCTTGGGCCACCACAGTGGATCCAAGCCGAGGGAGATCCTCTTGTGACTTCGAGATTCCTGAGGGAGGAATGAAAGGCTCAGGGTGGGTTCATCAGTCCTCTGTCCACAAATATTTACTGAGTGTGTGACACGTGTCAGGTGCAGTGAATACACACAGTTGAGAGTGTAGTTCCCAGTGGATACTCGAGGATTTAATTCCAATCAATACTTATTCTCTCACTGTCTTGTTGGTAATGTAGGCCTCGGTGGTGACTGTGAGTGTGTGGGAAGAGTGAGTGATGTGTATCAGTTATGTCTGTGGTGAGTGTGGGTTTGGCGTGGGGAGCACAGTGCAGATGTGTCTATCTGTGTCTGTGGCCTTTGTGTGCATGGTTTCTGTTCACAAGTAAGGAATTCTGGGACATGTAACTTTTCCTTATTGCATGGTGTGGCTTGTATTTATGGTGTGTGTTCATTCATTCATTCACCAAGATTCAGTGAGCAGCTACTCCTGTGTATCCGGCACTCTTCCATTGTTGTAGTCTTTGGTAACGCTGCACATTCTAGTAGGGGAAGACACACACTAAACAAAACTACATAAATATATAATACATCAGCTGGTGGTAAGTATATAAGGGTTGCCAGACTTAGCGAACAAGAATACAAGGCACCCAGTTAAATTTCAGTTTCAGATAAACCCAGAATAATTTTTTAGTGTAAGTATTCCCATGCAGTATTTGGTCTTACTTATTTTGAGTGTAAGTATGGCCCATACAATATGTGGGACATACTGATACTGAAAAATGACTTGTTGTTTATCTGGAATTCAAATTGAACTGGATAGTCCATATTTTCTCTGGCAACCCTGACATGGGTTAGTGAGACTGTGGTTTACTGTGGTTTGTACAAAGCGGGTCTGGCATTACTCAAGAATGTGTTATAAGTGTGGTGTGTATGACACGTGACTGGTTCTTATAGAGGTATTTAGAGATGGCTGAAGTTAGCTGTGTTTGTGCGAGAGTTGAGGAGATACATATATATATAGTGTGTGTGTGTGTGTGTGTGTGTGTGTGTCATATATATATAGTGTGTGTGTCTATATACATATCTCATCTCCAGCGTTTGGTGTTGGAGGAGAGGATTGTGATACAGGTGGGTTGTATGAGAACGTAGTACAGAAGGGATGCATGTATATACCTCCATGTGCTGTGTGTGGTTTAATAAGGAAGTTATATGTGGGGTGTGTGATATTTTTGCTGTATCAGAGTGTACATGGGTGTATGAGTTACTGTCTCATAAAACACCCCTAACAAGAATTCTGTATACAGTCTTACGTACACCGAGTGTCAGCCAGGTCCAGGCAGGGTGACAAGAACTTTACCACGCAGACTTTATATCTGGTAAGCACTCTACCCCCATTCATCCCGCTCTTCTCTGCACTACCACACACACACACAGACACACACACACACACACACACACACACACACACACAGAGGAACATAGAGCAAAATATTCTGAATGGTCAGGGGCAGTCATTGCCTTCCCCAGCCTGTCCCAGCCACTGCCTGAAAATCTGCCTGCTGTCTAGAGCTCCATTCCCAGGGCCCATCCTACAGTCTCCAGGGCCCTGGGCCTGGTAGGAGCTACTGGGCTCTAATCTGGGGCAGAGGCCTCTAGCTGGAGCTCTGGGGTGACCACCCCTCTCCCAGGGCAAGCTACTCGCCTCCATTTAATGCACGCAGGCACCCCGTGTCCCGTGGCTCTCAGAGCTCCCCGCAGGACCCTGAGGCCATTTCTCACCCCCGCCCACGCGGTCTCAGTCTCTGGAAAACCCTTCCCTTCCCTTGATCTCCTTTGGGAAATTCTTCCTGTTGAAGGAATAAAACCTCCTTGCTTTCAATATGACACCATCCCTAGACAAACAATCTTCTTTCGAAGTGCATTCCACTTGTCAAGATATTTTTCAACAGGGCCTTCAACTCATGGGGCTTCTCTTTCCACTTTGGTAAAAGAGGCCAAGCAACTCATGGGTCTCTCTCAGCATCCTTGCATCCTTCACATCCCCCACCTCATGACCCCAGGGAAAGATCCAAGAGAATAAGAGAGAAACCGGGGACTGAGAAAAGCTGCACCTGTAGGTCTGTGCAAGCAGGATGCAGCCTGCTATGAGTCCGACAAAGCTCCAGGCCCGGCTGCCCCAGGAGAGAGTCCTCAGACCAGCGGAGCTGACCTCCCATCTCCCAGGGGGCATGTGGCCGTTCTGTGCCGTCTCACACCACAGGGACCCTCCGGATAGATACGGCAGCATCAGTGAGACAAGGTCTCTCGCTCCCTGCTTCACAGGTGACACGTTCTCAGTCCCCCGCTTCCTAGAGAAGGTTCAGTTTGGCAGAAACCCATGTGCCCCAGACAAGTTGCCCCCCACATACCTCCTCCATTCTCGGCAGTTTCCTGGGACTCTTCATTTTCCAGATGTTTCCTCTTTTGTCGCCTTTCCATCGTACCACCTAGAAGTCTCCCTTAGAAGATGCCTCAAGAGATGTCCAACTCCTCCTCTTCCCTACAGGTTGGCCCTTGTTGGCTCTTGGGCAGTCCGTTGAAATGATTCAATACAAATAAAAATAGTCAAGTCTCCTAAATGGCTGAAAAACTTGTACCACTTAGTGAACCAGCAGTACTGCCTAGTGCTCACCAGGGCTGTTATGTTTGCAAGGTTGCCAGGCGCACAGCGGAATTCTGTGACCTCAGTGATGACATCAGAGCATTCGGTGGACCTAGGTTGAGCACAGTGTCTGCAATAGCACAGGCCCCATTTTCAAGAACAATTTCTTTTTCCCAGCCGAACCTTTCCCGTGAAAGGGAAAGGTTCATACCATATCTATTATAAATTGTATCATACCATGTCTATTATAAAATTAACATTTTGATTGGAGATCTTTTTTTTTTTTTTTTTAGTTTCTGCTTTATAACAAAGTGAATCAGTCATACATATACATCAGTTCCCACATCCCTTCCCTCATGCATCTCCCTCCCTCCCACCCTCCCCATCCCACCCCTCCAGCACCGAGCTGATCTCCCTGTGCTCTGCGGCTGCTTCCCACTATCTATCTACCTTATGTTTGGTAGTGTATATATGTCCATGCCTCTCTTTCGTTTTGTCACAGCTTACCCTTCCCCCTCCCCATATCCTCAAGTCCATTCTCAAGTAGGTCTGTGTCTTTATTCCCGTTTTACCCCTAGGTTCTTCATGACATTTTTTTTTAATTCCATATATATATGTTAGCATACGGTATTTGTCTTTCTCTTTCTGACTTACTTCACTCTGTATGACAGACTCTAGGTCTATCCACCTCATTACAAATAGCTCAGTTTCGTTTCTTTTTATGGCTGAGTAATATTCCATTGTATATATGTGCCACATCTTCTTTATCCATTCATCCAATGATGGACACTTAGGTTGTTTCCAGCTCCGGGCTATTGTGAATAGAGCTGCAATGAACATTTTGGTACATGTCTCTTTTTGAATTATGGTTTTCTCAGGGTATATGCCTAGTAGTGGGATTGCTGGATCATATGGTAGTTCTATTTTTAGTTTTTTAAGGAACCTCCATACTGTTCTCCATAGTGGCTGTACCAATTCACATTCCCACCAGCAGTGCAAGAGTGTTCCCTTTTCTCCACACCCTCTCCAGTATTTATTGTTTCTAGATTTCTTGATGATGGCCATTCTGACTGGTGTGAGATGATATCTCATTGTAGTTTTGACTTGCATTTCTCTAATGATTAATGATGTTGAGCATTCTTTCATGTGTTTGTTGGCAGTCTGTATATCTTCTTTGGAGAAATGCCTATTTAAGTCTTCTGCCCATTTTTGGGTTGGGTTTTTTGTTTTTTTGCTATTGAGCTGCATGAGCTGTTTATAAATTTTGGAGATTAATTCTTTGTCAGTTGCTTCATTTGCAAATATTTTCTCCCATTCTGAGTGTTGTCTTTTGGCCTTGTTTATGGTTTCCTTTGCTGTGCAAAAGCTTTGAAGTTTCATTAGGTCCCATTTGTTTACCTTTGTTTTTATTTCCATTTCCCTAGGAGGTGGGTCCAAAAGGATCTTGCTGTGATTTATGTCATAGAGTGTTCTGCCTATGTTTTCCTCTGAGAGTTTGATAGTTTCTGGCCTTACATTTAGGTCTTTAATCCATTTTGAGCTTATTTTTGTGTATGGTGTTAGGGAATGATCTAATCTCATACTTTTACATGTCCCTGTCCAGTTTTCCCAGCACCACTTATTGAAGAGGCTGTCCTTTCTCCAGTGTACATTCCTGCCTCCTTTATCAAAGATAAGTTGACCATATGTGCGTGGGTTTATCTCTGGGCTTTCTATCCTGTTCCGTTGATCTATCTTTCTGTTTTTGTGCCAGTACCACACTGTCTTGATTACTGTAGCTTTGTAGTATAGTCTGAAGTCAGGGAGCCTGATTCCTCCAGCTCCGTTTTTCGTTCTCAAGATTGCTTTGGCTATTCGGGGTCTTTTGTTTCTCCAAACAAATTTTGAAATTTTTGGTTCTAGTTCTGTGAAAAATGCCAGTGGTAGTTTGATAGGGATTGCATTGAATCTGTAGATTGCTTTGGGTAGTAGAGTCATTTTCACAATATTGATTCTTCCAATCCAGGAGCATGGTATATCTCTCCATCTATTTGTATCATCTTTAATTTCTTTCATCAGTGTCTTATAATTCTCTGCATACAGGTCTTTTGTCTCCTTAGGTAGGTTTATTCCTAGATATTTTATTCTTTTTGTTGCAATGGTAAATGGGAGTGTTTTCTTGATTTCATTTTCCGATTTTTCATCATTAGTGTACAGGAATGCCAGAGATTTCTGTGCATTAATTTTGTATCCTGCTACTTTACCAAATTCATTGATTAGCTCTAGTAGTTTTCTGGTAGCATCTTTAGGATTCTCTATGTATAGTATCATGTCATCAGCAAACAGTGACAGCTTTACTTCTTCTGGAGATCTTTTAATGTCTTTTCTAGAGAGATTTAATATGAATATTTTAAATGGTCTCCAGTTTCCCTGTGGATTATTGACATTTTAAACTCTGCACTTCAATTTTCCCTCAATACGTGTAATTTTGTCACGGCTATTTCTGTACTTAAAGATGAGGAACTATATAATTGATTTCTTCATTTTTTTCCCCATCTCTTTCCAAGGTACTGAATTTGATTGTGTCTTACGAATGAGTGCAAAATGCTAGTCCTTGAGTCAGGACATTGGGCCCTTTACCAAGTAACTCAAACTATCTGGGCTTCAGCTTCTGTATGTGCGATCAAGAGGCTTGGACTAGCTGACTTTTCAAATGCTGTGTTTCTTTGATTCACTCTCACTTACTGATCTGCTCCTTAAGAAGAGGGTCTGTTCTCATAAAGTAACAACAGTCTTTTCCTAACCTTGGGTTGGGCGGAGTTTAACTGGTCATACTCAGTTTGTTAGTTCTATTTCCTTCTATGTATGCTTAGCTCTAAATAATTTATATGGCTCTTGTGACTATTTTTAGATCTTATTTTTTTCTTATTTTCTTTTACAGTTTCTAATTTGTTATCGCCAGTGTAGAGGAGCCTGATTGATTTTTTAAATTTATTGATCTTGTATGTGTGTGCCTTGTTGAACCGTCTTATTAGTTCCTGCTAGTTTATCTGTGGGTTCTTTTGTGTCTCCTAGATAAATGAGCATATTAAACGTAAATAATGTGTTCTTTGGATAAAGTTTATTTTCTTGCATCTATATATATAGAAGCAATATGTTGAAGTGATTTAAATATTTCAATACTTACATACCTGTTATCACAATCTAACGTTCTTGATCTTCTTTTCTTTCAATCAATATTATGTTTTCAAGATTTATCCACGTGAATCCATATAGATCTAGGTCTTTGATTTTTGACTGTTTGCTATTATTTCATCACATGCGTATAGCATCACTTATTTTCCATTCAAGCATTATTGGACAATTGGATTGTTTCCCTCCCTTCTCTAGAACAAACAACGTTTCCTAGAATATCCCTGAAGATGTCTGACAGTCGAGAAGGGCCAGGCTGCCCGAAGGATTGCTACTTGCTTTTAGCCACCTTCCAACAGGCCATCTCCAGCCAGCAATTTGAAGCACAGCTGAAATGAAAACTCCCCCAAATGTGGAGATGTTAGGAGCTTCCTAGAAGGTGGGAGGTTAATGATAGGCATCCTGCTGGGATCCCAGGGGAGTCTGAGCTGGCCTGAAGCTCATCTTCCTCCTCCACCTCTCAAGAGAAATGTGGAGGAAAGAAGACTTCCAAAACTGTGAGTAGGCAGAGGGAGAGGTATTGGGGGCCGAAGCTGTAACTGAGGTCTTGGAGTGGGCTGTGAGGACGCAGAGCCTCTAGAGAGCCAGGCTCTGCCTTCTGAGAACTTCTCCCCTAAGGCTGCTCCTAATTCAGGTGATACCAGCCATATAGAGCCGACTTGGCCCACACTGTCACAGAAAGCCTTATCAGAATCTCTTCTTCTTCATACACCCTTGTGTCTGTTACTTGGTTATTGCCTTTGGTGCTCCACTGATGTGAACCACAGTCGCCAGGGGATGGAGGACACTAGTGACCCATCTTGCTCTGTGGCCTCAGTCCACAGCTTGAGGGTAAGGGAAGAGGCCAAATGAAGGTCAAGAAGGAAAGATGGAGTTTGAAGAGAAGACCTGAGTTAAGGGTGTCTTCTCAAGTCTTGATGAATGAAATGTAGCTCCAGTACCTGAAGTCCTGCTTGTTCTCAAGGCTGACCACGGGGCTGGGTGCACTCAGTGAAGGAGCCGTATACACTTAGTATTTCCTTGCTTGCTCACACTTGCCCTCCTCTGATACACCCTCTGCAAGCCTGATCTTCCCCTGAAAGAACTTTCCACCTGCTACTGTCATCTCCTGAACATTTGCTTCCCCTTCCTAGTGTCCCCCTAGAATGCCATTGCAGCCAATTCATAATTTGATAATCATGCTTCTTACCATATTCTCAGCAACTTCTGATAAATTTTATTCACTTTATTCCATAGTCTTCACACATCAATAATCTTCCTTAACTTCCTAGCTGCAGGTTAACCCATTCGGAATCATTTCTTTTTCTTTCTCTTCTTTGGCAAATCCTTTCTATCTTTTAAGGTCTTTTTCTTGTCTCTCTACCATCCTGCCTTCCTGAACTTCTTTTTTTTCCGTTTAAGTAACCTTTCAATCTCCTTCCCCAATTTCCTCATAAACATTTAGAGTTTATGCCTCACACGTTAGACAGCGGTTTATGAATGGCCAGGCATAATGGACTCAGAATGAGTTGGCACCCCCGAGGTACCTGTCTTGCTGGGGAGCCACAGGTGAAGGGCTGGCTGCTGGACACATGTTGGCATGGAGTCAGGCTGAGTGGCCTCAGGGTGTTTGCTCTGCACTTGTGTGTGTTTCTCCCTAGTTGGTTTCTTTGTCCAGCCACCTGTGCCCTCCCTCCATCCAGCCCAGGGAATCCTTCTCATCACAGGGGTAAGATGTTTGTCTCATTTTCCATCACATCCTTTCCCCAAAGTTTGGTTGTGAGTTGTTCCCATTCCAAAGACCTCTCCTCTTTGAAGAGAAAAGAGAAAATCTTTTCTCTCCTTTTCTCTCACTTCACTTCTGCTCTATTATCTCCTCCGTCCAGAATGGCCCACTGACTCAAATGGCTGTAGATCCAAAGATGGCAAGAAATGCCAGCAATTCTGAGATAATAATACGCATGTATCAGGAACACTGGAAAACCTTTATCCCGCCACATTAAACAAAATTGCACTTCCAGTGTATTCAGAGTCTCAGAAACACAAATGATATAGAAATTGAATTACACTCAAGTTTTTCTTTCCTCCTTTCCTGATTTATTCTAATCCTCAAAGTTAACATGATGAACTATTTGTTAGGTAAAGTTTCAGACATTTTCTACACATGCACACTTTTCTTTTTTTCACATAAGAGTGTGAACTAGGTCACTTTCAACATGCTGTGATTCTGTGATTCACTGTCTCCCACCGAGTCATCCACAGATAAAGTCATCTGTTTCATGGAGAAATATTTCCAATAGCTAATAGCCAATGTCTGTGGAGTGCTTACTCTGTGTCGGTTTCTTGTAACTACTTTACAGATCTTTTGTACAACGTACCCATGGACCAGGTACAATGATAACCCCCAAGTGACAGATAAGTGCAGATAAGTACAAATAAATACAGAGGCCAAGTGACTTGCCCAAGACACTGGAGCAAATCAAAATCCATGCCTCTGTAATCATTTTGCTCTATTGCCTCTGTCTGGGAGGCTTGATGATTTGGCAACTAAAACCTTAAATATCATGTTCCATTTTTATATGTGTGACACAAGCGTGGGGCTGTGATATGGGGTAACTAACCTGACTACTTTTGAAAACCCTTATGCACCTGGATGAAAGTAAGCCAGGGACTGCAAGCTATAGATTGAAGGTTTCCTACCAACTTTTAAAAATAGCTTCTTGAATGCAATTTATGTAATGTCAAGTCTAGGATGTAGTCCAAATAGTAACAGAAAAATGGAGATATGTAGAAAAATACTTAAAGTTGACAAGTATTGGGAGTGTAGTATTTTTGGGGCCAGCGTGTAGACCATAGGAAAACTTGCTGTTTCCATCCCAAAGGGAAGAGCCCTACGTTGCAACTGCCAAGGTCCCTGGGGCAGCAAGTGTGCTCAGTGCTTAGTAAAGAAGCATCCTCAGTTTGATAGAATCTTACGGGAGCCTTACATTGGGTTAGCAGTTCTACATTCTTGATGTACTAATATTTTCAGGGTGTGGGGGGGTATCAAGCTCTGAAAATACCCTTGGAGAGATTTGCTTATTCAGTTTGGCTTTTTCAATCTCCCTACTACTTCTTTACTAAACACCAGGCGGTTTCCTTCACTTTTCAGAACCATGTTGTTTTTCCCTTGTCTAATGAACTTTGAAATACTTTTGGATGAGCTATTAAGTTTGGGAAAAAATAAACATCTCTTTAAAATAAGGAAGATAATAACAATGACAAGTAGAAAAAGCTCTAAAACAGAGAATATCCTCCATTCTAGCCAATGACTGGGAGTGGAAGGTTGGTGCTCGCTGTCCAGGACGTAGAAATAAAAGCTGAGGGGGCACTGAGGTGTCTCCTGGATCTCTATAAGCCTCCATCATTTCTGCTGAGTAGGGTTGACAGATAAAATATAGGCTGTTTAGTTAAATATGAATGTCAGAAAAACAATGAGTACATTTTGAAGATAAGTATGCCCCAAATAGTATATAGGATCTACTTATACTAAAAATAATGACTTATTATTCATGTGAAGTTCAAGTTTAACTGGGTATCCTGTATTTTTAGTTACTAAATCTGCCAGCCCTACTGATGATCCACAATGGAGGCAGTTCAGGAGCGGTACATGCTGGCTCTCGGACAGTCAGAAATTGCTTCAGCAGATCCAGGTACAGTATGAAATTCTTTTTAGATGTAGCTCAGAAGCCGTGGCCAGCCCTTGACTGCAAGTACTGCCTCGGGTTTCCCTGAGGTGGGGTCAACCTTCCTCTTAATGGCCTTTTGGTCAGTCTGGAAGACCATATCCAAGGGGAGCCCCAAAGTCAGTTTCATCCTCACAACCATGTTTCCAATTCCTGGAATTGGCTGCATGTGACTCACAAGAGCTGAGGAGGTTTGTGGAAATTGGGAGTGTCATAGCTTGAACCCTTTGTAGGTAAAGTTTTGCTGTTCTGAGAGTTTGAACAGGAGCAATGTGAAAGACTCCAGGTCCCCAGGTAGCTAGAAATAATCCTGTTCTACTTCTGTGTATGTGACAAGTCTCTAATAGTTCAGAGAGCAAGTATTTGGTCTTAGAAAGACTGATCCAAGCTTGGATGTTTCTGGTGACAAGGCAAGGTCCTGAGTTTCAAGTTCACCTTTTATGGTTGAGGAGACAATAAGGTGGTCAGAAGGGAAATCATGGAGGAGACCTTGGCTTCATCCATTGTGCAGGCTTGTATATGTGGTTCTATGTAGATTGTGTTTCAAAGGCGGAGCTTGTTTACAACTATGAACATTCTCCGATGTGCTTTTTGGACCTTCATTCCCAGAGCGAGAGCAGTGCCGAGGCTCTAGAAATGCCATGGATATTCTGAGCTGTCAGTGGCATTTCCCAGGTACTGTTCCCTTGGTGCCGCTCCTTGAAATGTCCAAAGGGATTATCATCTGTCTTGTGGCGGGTCCTAGCATTGTGAAAGGAAGCTGCTGCACCTGGCTCAGAGGATTTCGGATGTGGTGGGAGGAGTAGTAGTACTACGACTCTAAATTGTATCACAGCATATCTATTCCATCTTGAGAGTGGGGTTGGGGGGTTATGAAGGGGGGCTTTTATTGTTCTTTTATACATTGTACCCTTGGAACTAATTCAATTTTTTAAAATTAATTAATTAATTTTGGGCTGCATTGGGTCTTTGTTGCTGCTAGCGGGCGTTCTCTAGTTGCAGTGAGCGGGGGCTACTCTTGGCTGTGGTGCACGGGCTTCTCATTGCAGTGGCTTCTCTTGTTGCGGAGCATGGGCTCTAGGCACGCAGGCTTCCGTAGTTGTGGCACGTGGGCTCGGTAGATGTGGCACACGGGCTGTAGAGCGCAGGCTCAGTAGTTGTGGCGCGCGGGCTTAGTTACTCCGTGGCACGTGGGATCTTCCCAGACCAGGGCTCGAACCCATGTCCCCTGCATTCGCAGGCATATTCTTAACCACTGCTCCACCAGGGAAGCCCAATAATTGAGTTTTTTATAAAGAGAAGATTCCTAATATTATTCCAAAATTTTAAAAATATGTAGTTGGATAACACTATGCAAAATTAACTGATATACTCTTTTATTATTTCTCTTTGCTCCCTGGATTTTTTTCCCCATCCAGTCAGCTAGGCACTGTGAGTTCACTGCATTAGGAAGGTAAAGACTCAGCAGAAATGAGGGAGAAAAAAAGAAAATTCTCAGCTTTGGAATGTTCACAACGGAGGCCACAGTAGAACAGGTGAGAATTCTGTGAACAAAAAATCAATGTCGTCTCAAATGTCAAAAAGTATTCTCTGCACTGGGAGGCAGGAGAGGGAGGGAGGGAAGGACTGAAGGAGAGAGATCAGTGTGGCCAGGGACATGGAGACTGTGCTTGAGGACGATATGCCCAGGAAGAGAATCAGAATCTGGAGAAGATTCATCCTGCATGTGATCATTGCCTCCAGCCAGCACCCTCATCTCAGACGTTGGGAAATTCAGAGAGAGAGTGGGAGTACGTCAGGAGGGCCACGCACATAGTCTGTGTGGCAGGGGTTGTGGCCATTCCCTATTTGTGAGGAGTCCCCAGCAATTTGCAGGCCTCTTCTGGAAAATGCTGGCGGACGTCTCTAGTGCTTATGTGAAAGCTTGTTCACAAACCTTGAAAGATACAGATGTAGATGACAGATAGATGCATAGATAGAAAAATGTAATTAAATAAAACCTCCAGGAAAGGTTTGGAAAATGCCCTTTATTGCATAGGACGTTTCTATTGTCATATGATGTTAGACTGAGTGCCGGTCCCTTCATCCTCCTTCAGACCACGGCATTCTGTCTGCTACTATCCCGAGGGTCCTTTCTTCTCCCTGGAAGGGATAAAACAAATGAGGTAGAACAGGAAGAGACAAGAAGCACTCCAAGCTCTGCTGGTCAGGGTTACCCTCCAGCGTTGCCTTAATGCTCAGAGCCACACACACCACAGTGAGCTTGGCTCCAGATCAACTACCACGCAACGAAGGTTCTGGAACATTTCCATATCTCGGGGGACCTCATTTCCACGTGACTCTCTTTCATATTCCCCTTTGTCACAGAAGGCTAGGTACAGTGGTCAGGGTGAGATGTCAGCTCAGGCCCAAGGCTCTCAGACCTCAAAGTTCTGGTCCTGCAAGGGCCCCTGTCCTCTCTTCAGACCACTCCTGGCTCTCTCTGCCGAGAAGGAGCTGCTGGCAGTACGTCCTCTAAGAGTTGAGGTCCATCGTGCAGACCCTGAGAAAACTCCTAGGAAAAAGCTCCACCTTCTTGTTGAAGTCAACAGAGCTCAATTCCTTTGGTAGTGCTGGGTGTGTCCCAAGCTGATGCAACTGCAGAGCCATTAGGTCAACCAGCACATGTGTGCGGCCCCTTCCCTTAGACTCCTCTGGGCCCTCGTGACATAGGCTCAGAAGACTGCCAGCCTCAAGCCTTATCTCTTCCAAGGGACGGCCACACCGTCTTCCAGGACTTCTGTCCCATGAATCTCAGTTGCTGTGTGGAAATCAAAAGAGAGAAAAGACCCTACCTGCGGGGTCTCTTCGGGCTGGGGCCTTCCCCCGTGGGCTGCTCTCCCTCATTCTCCTTTTCTTCTTGCTTCTCTTCCTCCTCCTCCTCCTCCTCCTCTTCCTCGGGGGTGCTCTGGATTCCACATTGCCCATCAGCTTGGCCATGGTGAGATGAAAGACACGGCAGCTGAAGCCCTCCAGGACGCCGAACTTCACGTGCTGCTGGAGGATCTCCAAGGTGGGGAAGACGCGGCAGCAAGCCATGCACCTGAAGCCGGTCTCCATGGTCACCATCCAGTCCGGTGTCTTGGCGCTGGGTCTCTCCTCGACGGCAGGTGACCCTGATGGGCTGCCTGGCTCTGCCCTTTCCTCATCCTCTTTCTCCTCCCCAGTGGGCTCACTGTCAGACAGGAGGCTTTCAGTGCACACATCAGAAGAGGGGTCAGTGGCTACTGTGCACACATCCTCAGGAAGGGTCACTTCTTCTATCCTCAGCTGCTTTTCAGGCAACTCCAAGGGTTTCTTTGTCTTCCAGGAGACAGCGACACCCTTGTTCACTTGTACCTGCATGTAGTATATTTTCATGCCCCTTTCCTCTTTGTCTGGGTGCAGATAGTTCTTACAGGGTGAAGAGGGTGAGGAGGAGACACAGTGTGATGGGGAAGCGGTCTCTCCTTCTTCCTGATCCTGGGCTAGGGATGCTCTAGGCTGGGCAGTGTCTCGATGAAATCTCCGGATTCCTGAAAAAGGAAATTAAAATCATAATAACATGCGTGGGCCATGCCGGAAGCTGAGGGAGCAGGTGTGGTAGACGAGAGAGGGACATTTGCATGACATAGCTATGTCGTGAGCTTCGTGTCTGTTGGCCGTAGGACGGAGTGGTGTATCTGGTGTCATCAGTGGGCTTTTCATCTGCATGTGGGGGGATACTGGAGCGGTGTCTGTATACAGGGGTGTGGAGTATGGTGGTGAGGGCTGTGGTATGTGAGCGATGCGGCTGGATGCGTGTACGACGAGGAGTGTGAGTTTGGGAATCTCGGTGGTGCATTCCTTGTGGAATGGGGCTGTGGTGCAGGAGAAGCGCACTGTGGGTCACGTGCTTGGGGTGTATGTGTGCACTGAGAAGGGCTGTGCCTGGAGGGCGCATGTGTGTGTGTGCTGTGTGGACCTGAGCTGGATGGTCCTCCTCTGAGGCTGGAGGTCTATGATGCAGAACTCTGTCCTTCTCTGGAAGCAAAGGCAAAGACAAAGCCTACATTTTCCTCTGAAGATGCTTAATCTGGTCCCTCTTCCCTCCACCTCAAGCCCAGACCTTTCCGGCCCCTGCTCCTTGACTTCCCCACCATGGTAGTAGCAGTATTCACACACACACACACCCAGACTCAGCTGGCATCCACGCCCTCGTAACAGCTCAGCCATCCTGCCCAGGCTCTTCCACAGAGCCCTCATCACCTCTGATGACCCTGGGTTTCCTCTCAGCCTCCCTGGGATCTGTGTGCCTCCTGCCTCACAGCCAAGCACCCCCTCACCTGAGGAGCCCCGCGCCCTTACCAGCGTAGATGAGCTTGCGCGGAGTAGAAGTACAGAAGAAGTATTTAGAGGCAGAGGAGACCTCCCCTGCCCCTGGGCTGCAGGCTTGGGCCACCACAGTGGATCCAAGCCGAGGGAGATCCTCTTGTGACTTCGAGATTCCTGAGGGAGGAATGAAAGGCTCAGGGTGGGTTCATCAGTCCTCTGTCCACAAATATTTACTGAGTGTGTGACACGTGTCAGGTGCAGTGAATACACACAGTTGAGAGTGTAGTTCCCAGTGGATACTCGAGGATTTAATTCCAATCAATACTTATTCTCTCACTGTCTTGTTGGTAATGTAGGCCTCGGTGGTGACTGTGAGTGTGTGGGAACAGTGAGTGATGTGTATCAGTTATGTCTGTGGTGAGTGTGGGTTTGGCGTGGGGAGCACAGTGCAGATGTGTCTATCTGTGTCTGTGGCCTTGTGTGCATGGTTTCTGTTCACAAGTCAGGAATTCTGGGACATGTAACTTTTCCTTATTGCATGGTGTGGCTTGTATTTATGGTGTGTGTTCATTCATTCATTCACCAAGATTCAGTGAGCAGCTACTCCTGTGTATCCGGCACTCTTCCATTGTTGTAGTCTTTGGTAACGCTGCACATTCTAGTAGGGGAAGACACACACTAAACAAAACTACATAAATATATAATTCATCAGCTGGTGGTAAGTATATAAGGGTTGCCAGACTTAGCGAACAAGAATACAAGGCACCCAGTTAAATTTCAGTTTCAGATAAACCCAGAATAATTTTTTAGTGTAAGTATTCCCATGCAGTGTTTGGTCTTACTTATTTTGAGTGTAAGTATGGCCCATACAATATGTGGGACATACTGATACTGAAAAATTACTTGTTGTTTATTTGGAATTCAAATTGAACTGGATAGCCCATATTTTCTCTGGCAACCCTGACATGGGTTAGTGAGACTGTGGTTTACTGTGGTTTGTACAAAGCGGGTCTGGCATTACTCAAGAATGTGTTATAAGTGTGGTGTGTATGACACGTGACTGGTTCTTATAGAGGTATTTAGAGATGGCTGAAGTTAGCTGTGTTTGTGCGATTGTTGAGGAGATACATATATATATAGTGTGTGTGTGTGTGTGTGTGTCATATATATATAGTGTGTGTGTCTATATACATATCTCATCTCCAGCGTTTGGTGTTGGAGGAGAGGATTGTGATACAGGTGGGTTGTGTGAGAACGTAGTACAGAAGGGATGCATGTATATACCTCCATGTGCTGTGTGTGGTTTAATAAGGAAGTTATATGTGGGGTGTGTGATATTTTTGCTGTATCAGAGTGTACATGGGTGTATGAGTTACTGTCTCATAAAACACCCCTAACAAGAATTCTGTATACACTCTTACATACACCGAGTGTCAGCCAGGTCCAGGCAGGGTGACAAGAACTTTACCACGCAGACTTTATATCTGGTAAGCACTCTACCCCCATTCATCCCGCTCTTCTCTGCACTACCACACACACACACACACACACACACACACACACACACACACAGAGGAACATAGAGCAAAATATTCTGAATGGTCAGGGGCAGTCATTGCCTTCCCCAGCCTGTCCCAGCCACTGCCTGAAAATCTGCCTGCTGTCTAGAGCTCCATTCCCAGGGCCCATCCTACAGTCTCCAGGGCCCTGGGCCTGGTAGGAGCTACTGGGCTCTAATCTGGGGCAGAGGCCTCTAGCTGGAGCTCTGGGGTGACCACCCCTCTCCCAGGGCAAGCTACTCGCCTCCATTTAATGCACGCAGGCACCCCGTGTCCCGTGGCTCTCAGAGCTCCCCGCAGGACCCTGAGGCCATTTCTCACCCCCGCCCACGCGGTCTCAGTCTCTGGAAAACCCTTCCCTTCCCTTGATCTCCTTTGGGAAATTCTTCCTGTTGAAGGAATAAAACCTCCTTGCTTTCAATATGACACCATCCCTAGACAAACAATCTTCTTTCGAAGTGCATTCCACTTGTCAAGATATTTTTCAACAGGGCCTTCAACTCATGGGGCTTCTCTTTCCACTTTGGTAAAAGAGGCCAAGCAACTCATGGGTCTCTCTCAGCATCCTTGCATCCTTCACATCCCCCACCTCATGACCCCAGGGAAAGATCCAAGAGAATAAGAGAGAAATCGGGGACTGAGAAAAGCTGCACCTGTAGGTCTGTGCAAGCAGGATGCAGCCTGCTATGAGTCCGACAAAGCTCCAGGCCCGGCTGCCCCAGGAGAGAGTCCTCAGACCAGCGGAGCTGACCTCCCATCTCCCAGGGGGCATGTGGCCGTTCTGTGCCGTCTCACACCACAGGGACCCTCCGGATAGATACGGCAGCATCAGTGAGACAAGGTCTCTCGCTCCCTGCTTCACAGGTGACACGTTCTCAGTCCCCCGCTTCCTAGAGAAGGTTCAGTTTGGCAGAAACCCATGTGCCCCAGACAACTTGCCCCCCACATACCTCCTCCGTTCTCGGCAGTTTCCTGGGACTCTTCATTTTCCAGATGTTTCCTCTTTTGTCGCCTTTCCATCGTACCACCTAGAAGTCTCCCTTAGAAGATGCCTCAAGAGATGTCCAACTCCTCCTCTTCCCTACAGGTTGGCCCTTGTTGGCTCTTGGGCAGTCCGTTGAAATGATTCAATACAAATAAAAATAGTCAAGTCTCCTAAATGGCTGAAAAACTTGTACCACTTAGTGAACCAGCAGTACTGCCTAGTGCTCACCAGGGCTGTTATGTTTGCAAGGTTGCCAGGCGCACAGCGGAATTCTGTGACCTCAGTGATGACATCAGAGCATTCGGTGGACCTAGGTTGAGCACAGTGTCTGCAATAGCACAGGCCCCATTTTCAAGAACAATTCCTTTTTCCCAGCCGAACCTTTCCCGTGAAAGGGAAAGGTTCATACCATATCTATTATAAATTGTATCATACCATGTCTATTATAAAATTAACATTTTGATTGGAGATCTTTTTTTTTTTTTTTTTAGTTTCTGCTTTATAACAAAGTGAATCAGTCATACATATACATCAGTTCCCACATCCCTTCCCTCATGCATCTCCCTCCCTCCCACCCTCCCCATCCCACCCCTCCAGCACCGAGCTGATCTCCCTGTGCTCTGCGGCTGCTTCCCACTATCTATCTACCTTATGTTTGGTAGTGTATATATGTCCATGCCTCTCTTTCGTTTTGTCACAGCTTACCCTTCCCCCTCCCCATATCCTCAAGTCCATTCTCAAGTAGGTCTGTGTCTTTATTCCCGTTTTACCCCTAGGTTCTTCATGACATTTTTTTTTAATTCCATATATATATGTTAGCATACGGTATTTGTCTTTCTCCTTCTGACTTACTTCACTCTGTATGACAGACTCTAGGTCTATCCACCTCATTACAAATAGCTCAGTTTCGTTTCTTTTTATGGCTGAGTAATATTCCATTGTATATATGTGCCACATCTTCTTTATCCATTCATCCAATGATGGACACTTAGGTTGTTTCCAGCTCCGGGCTATTGTGAATAGAGCTGCAATGAACATTCTGGTACATGTCTCTTTTTGAATTATGGTTTTCTCAGGGTATATGCCTAGTAGTGGGATTGCTGGATCATATGGTAGTTCTATTTTTAGTTTTTTAAGGAACCTCCATACTGTTCTCCATAGTGGCTGTACCAATTCACATTCCCACCAGCAGTGCAAGAGTGTTCCCTTTTCTCCACACCCTCTCCAGTATTTATTGTTTCTAGATTTCTTGATGATGGCCATTCTGACTGGTGTGAGATGATATCTCATTGTAGTTTTGATTTGCATTTCTCTAATGATTAATGATGTTGAGCATTCTTTCATGTGTTTGTTGGCAGTCTGTATATCTTCTTTGGAGAAATGCCTATTTAAGTCTTCTGCCCATTTTTGGGTTGGGTTTTTTGTTTTTTTGCTATTGAGCTGCATGAGCTGTTTATAAATTTTGGAGATTAATTCTTTGTCAGTTGCTTCATTTGCAAATATTTTCTCCCATTCTGAGGGTTGTCTTTTGGTCTTGTTTATGGTTTCCTTTGCTGTGCAAAAGCTTTGAAGTTTCATTAGGTCCCATTTGTTTACCTTTGTTTTTATTTCCATTTCTCTAGGAGGTGGGTCCAAAAGGATCTTGCTGTGATTTATGTCATAGAGTGTTCTGCCTATGTTTTCCTCTGAGAGTTTGATAGTTTCTGGCCTTACATTTAGGTCTTTAATCCATTTTGAGCTTATTTTTGTGTATGGTGTTAGGGAATGATCTAATCTCATACTTTTACATGTCCCTGTCCAGTTTTCCCAGCACCACTTATTGAAGAGGCTGTCCTTTCTCCAGTGTACATTCCTGCCTCCTTTATCAAAGATAAGTTGACCATATGTGCGTGGGTTTATCTCTGGGCTTTCTATCCTGTTCCATTGATCTATCTTTCTGTTTTTGTGCCAGTTCCACACTGTCTTGATTACTGTAGCTTTGTAGTATAGTCTGAAGTCAGGGAGCCTGATTCCTCCAGCTCCGTTTTTCGTTCTCAAGATTGCTTTGGCTATTCGGGGTCTTTTGTTTCTCCAAACAAATTTTGAAATTTTTGGTTCTAGTTCTGTGAAAAATGCCAGTGGTAGTTTGATAGGGATTGCATTGAATCTGTAGATTGCTTTGGGTAGTAGAGTCATTTTCACAATATTGATTCTTCCAATCCAGGAGCATGGTATATCTCTCCATCTATTTGTATCATCTTTAATTTCTTTCATCAGTGTCTTATAATTCTCTGCATACAGGTCTTTTGTCTCCTTAGGTAGGTTTATTCCTAGATATTTTATTCTTTTTGTTGCAATGGTAAATGGGAGTGTTTTCTTGATTTCATTTTCCGATTTTTCATCATTAGTGTACAGGAATGCCAGAGATTTCTGTGCATTAATTTTGTATCCTGCTACTTTACCAAATTCATTGATTAGCTCTAGTAGTTTTCTGGTAGCATCTTTAGGATTCTCTATGTATAGTATCATGTCATCAGCAAACAGTGACAGCTTTACTTCTTCTGGAGATCTTTTAATGTCTTTTCTAGAGAGATTTAATATGAATATTTTAAATGGTCTCCAGTTTCCCTGTGGATTATTGACATTTTAAACTCTGCACTTCAATTTTCCCTCAATACGTGTAATTTTGTCACGGCTATTTCTGTACTTAAAGATGAGGAACTATATAATTGATTTCTTCATTTTTTTCCCCATCTCTTTCCAAGGTACTGAATTTGATTGTGTCTTACGAATGAGTGCAAAATGCTAGTCCTTGAGTCAGGACATTGGGCCCTTTACCAAGTAACTCAAACTATCTGGGCTTCAGCTTCTGTATGTGCGATCAAGAGGCTTGGACTAGCTGACTTTTCAAATGCTGTGTTTCTTTGATTCACTCTCACTTACTGATCTGCTCCTTAAGAAGAGGGTCTGTTCTCATAAAGTAACAACAGTCTTTTCCTAACCTTGGGTTGGGCGGAGTTTAACTGGTCATACTCAGTTTGTTAGTTCTATTTCCTTCTATGTATGCTTAGCTCTAAATAATTTATATGGCTCTTGTGACTATTTTTAGATCTTATTTTTTTCTTATTTTCTTTTACAGTTTCTAATTTGTTATCGCCAGTGTAGAGGAGCCTGATTGATTTTTTAAATTTATTGATCTTGTATGTGTGTGCCTTGTTGAACCGTCTTATTAGTTCCTGCTAGTTTATCTGTGGGTTCTTTTGTGTCTCCTAGATAAATGAGCATATTAAACGTAAATAATGTGTTCTTTGGATAAAGTTTATTTTCTTGCATCTATATATATAGAAGCAATATGTTGAAGTGATTTAAATATTTCAATACTTACATACCTGTTATCACAATCTAACGTTCTTGATCTTCTTTTCTTTCAATCAATATTATGTTTTCAAGATTTATCCACGTGAATCCATATAGATCTAGGTCTTTGATTTTTGACTGTTTGCTATTATTTCATCACATGCGTATAGCATCACTTATTTTCCATTCAAGCATTATTGGACAATTGGATTGTTTCCCTCCCTTCTCTAGAACAAACAACGTTTCCTAGAATATCCCTGAAGATGTCTGACAGTCGAGAAGGGCCAGGCTGCCCGAAGGATTGCTACTTGCTTTTAGCCACCTTCCAACAGGCCATCTCCAGCCAGCAATTTGAAGCACAGCTGAAATGAAAACTCCCCCAAATGTGGAGATGTTAGGAGCTTCCTAGAAGGTGGGAGGTTAATGATAGGCATCCTGCTGGGATCCCAGGGGAGTCTGAGCTGGCCTGAAGCTCATCTTCCTCCTCCACCTCTCAAGAGAAATGTGGAGGAAAGAAGACTTCCAAAACTGTGAGTAGGCAGAGGGAGAGGTATTGGGGGCCGAAGCTGTAACTGAGGTCTTGGAGTGGGCTGTGAGGACGCAGAGCCTCTAGAGAGCCAGGCTCTGCCTTCTGAGAACTTCTCCCCTAAGGCTGCTCCTAATTCAGGTGATACCAGCCATATAGAGCCGACTTGGCCCACACTGTCACAGAAAGCCTTATCAGAATCTCTTCTTCTTCATACACCCTTGTGTCTGTTACTTGGTTATTGCCTTTGGTGCTCCACTGATGTGAACCACAGTCGCCAGGGGATGGAGGACACTAGTGACCCATCTTGCTCTGTGGCCTCAGTCCACAGCTTGAGGGTAAGGGAAGAGGCCAAATGAAGGTCAAGAAGGAAAGATGGAGTTTGAAGAGAAGACCTGAGTTAAGGGTGTCTTCTCAAGTCTTGATGAATGAAATGTAGCTCCAGTACCTGAAGTCCTGCTTGTTCTCAAGGCTGACCACGGGGCTGGGTGCACTCAGTGAAGGAGCCGTATACACTTAGTATTTCCTTGCTTGCTCACACTTGCCCTCCTCTGATACACCCTCTGCAAGCCTGATCTTCCCCTGAAAGAACTTTCCACCTGCTACTGTCATCTCCTGAACATTTGCTTCCCCTTCCTAGTGTCCCCCTAGAATGCCATTGCAGCCAATTCATAATTTGATAATCATGCTTCTTACCATATTCTCAGCAACTTCTGATAAATTTTATTCACTTTATTCCATAGTCTTCACACATCAATAATCTTCCTTAACTTCCTAGCTGCAGGTTAACCCATTCGGAATCATTTCTTTTTCTTTCTCTTCTTTGGCAAATGCTTTCTATCTTTTAAGGTCTTTTTCTTGTCTCTCTACCATCCTGCCTTCCTGAACTTCTTTTTTTTCCGTTTAAGTAACCTTTCAATCTCCTTCCCCAATTTCCTCATAAACATTTAGAGTTTATGCCTCACACGTTAGACAGCGGTTTATGAATGGCCAGGCATAATGGACTCAGAATGAGTTGGCACCCCCGAGGTACCTGTCTTGCTGGGGAGCCACAGGTGAAGGGCTGGCTGCTGGACACATGTTGGCATGGAGTCAGGCTGAGTGGCCTCAGGGTGTTTGCTCTGCACTTGTGTGTGTTTCTCCCTAGTTGGTTTCCTTGTCCAGCCACCTGTGCCCTCCCTCCATCCAGCCCAGGGAATCCTTCTCATCACAGGGGTAGGATGTTTGTCTCATTTTCCATCACATCCTTTCCCCAAAGTTTGGTTGTGAGTTGTTCCCATTCCAAAGACCTCTCCTCTTTGAAGAGAAAAGAGAAAATCTTTTCTCTCCTTTTCTCTCACTTCACTTCTGCTCTATTATCTCCTCCGTCCAGAATGGCCCACTGACTCAAATGGCTGTAGATCCAAAGATGGCAAGAAATGCCAGCAATTCTGAGATAATAATACGCATGTATCAGGAACACTGGAAAACCTTTATCCCGCCACATTAAACAAAATTGCACTTCCAGTGTATTCAGAGTCTCAGAAACACAAATGATACAGAAATTGAATTACACTCAAGTTTTTCTTTCCTCCTTTCCTGATTTATTCTAATCCTCAAAGTTAACATGATGAACTATTTGTTAGGTAAAGTTTCAGACATTTTCTACACATGCACACTTTTCTTTTTTTCACATAAGAGTGTGAACTAGGTCACTTTCAACATGCTGTGATTCTGTGATTCACTGTCTCCCACCGAGTCATCCACAGATAAAGTCATCTGTTTCATGGAGAAATATTTCCAATAGCTAATAGCCAATGTCTGTGGAGTGCTTACTCTGTGTCGGTTTCTTGTAACTACTTTACAGATCTTTTGTACAACGTACCCATGGACCAGGTACAATGATAACCCCCAAGTGACAGATAAGTGCAGATAAGTACAAATAAATACAGAGGCCAAGTGACTTGCCCAAGACACTGGAGCAAATCAAAATCCATGCCTCTGTAATCATTTTGCTCTATTGCCTCTGTCTGGGAGGCTTGATGATTTGGCAACTAAAACCTTAAATATCATGTTCCATTTTTATATGTGTGACACAAGCGTGGGGCTGTGATATGGGGTAACTAACCTGACTACTTTTGAAAACCCTTATGCACCTGGATGAAAGTAAGCCAGGGACTGCAAGCTATAGATTGAAGGTTTCCTACCAACTTTTAAAAATAGCTTCTTGAATGCAATTTATGTAATGTCAAGTCTAGGATGTAGTCCAAATAGTAACAGAAAAATGGAGATATGTAGAAAAATACTTAAAGTTGACAAGTATTGGGAGTGTAGTATTTTTGGGGCCAGCGTGTAGACCACAGGAAAACTTGCTGTTTCCATCCCAAAGGGAAGAGCCCTACGTTGCAACTGCCAAGGTCCCTGGGGCAGCAAGTGTGCTCAGTGCTTAGTAAAGAAGCATCCTCAGTTTGATAGAATCCTATGGGAGCCTTACATTTGGTTAGCAGTTCTACATTCTTGATGTACTAATATTTTCAGGGTGTGGGAGGGTATCAAGCTCTGAAAATACCCTTGGAGAGATTTGCTTATTCAGTTTGGCTTTTTCAATCTCCCTACTACTTCTTTACTAAACACCAGGCGGTTTCCTTCACTTTTCAGAACCATGTTGTTTTTCCCTTGTCTAATGAACTTTGAAATACTTTTGGATGAGCTATTAAGTTTGGGAAAAAATAAACATCTCTTTAAAATAAGGAAGATAATAACAATGACAAGTAGAAAAAGCTCTAAAACAGAGAATATCCTCCATTCTAGCCAATGACTGGGAGTGGAAGGTTGGTGCTCGCTGTCCAGGACGTAGAAATAAAAGCTGAGGGGGCACTGAGGCGTCTCCTGGATCTCTATAAGCCTCCATCATTTCTGCTGAGTAGGGTTGACAGATAAAATATAGGCTGTTTAGTTAAATATGAATGTCAGAAAAACAATGAGTACATTTTGAAGATAAGTATGCCCCAAATAGTATATAGGATCTACTTATACTAAAAATAATGACTTATTATTCATGTGAAGTTCAAGTTTAACTGGGTATCCTGTATTTTTAGTTACTAAATCTGCCAGCCCTACTGATGATCCACAATGGAGGCAGTTCAGGAGCGGTACATGCTGGCTCTCGGACAGTCAGAAATTGCTTCAGCAGATCCAGGTACAGTATGAAAGTCTTTTTAGATGTAGCTCAGAAGCCGTGGCCAGCCCTTGACTGCAAGTACTGCCTCGGGTTTCCCTGAGGTGGGGTCAACCTTCCTCTTAATGGCCTTTTGGTCAGTCTGGAAGACCATATCCAAGGGGAGCCCCAAAGTCAGTTTCATCCTCACAACCATGTTTCCAATTCCTGGAATTGGCTGCATGTGACTCACAAGAGCTGAGGAGGTTTGTGGAAATTGGGAGTGTCATAGCTTGAACCCTTTGTAGGTAAAGTTTTGCTGTTCTGAGAGTTTGAACAGGAGCAATGTGAAAGACTCCAGGTCCCCAGGTAGCTAGAAATAATCCTGTTCTACTTCTGTGTATGTGACAAGTCTCTAATAGTTCAGAGAGCAAGTATCTGGTCTTAGAAAGACTGATCCAAGCTTGGATGTTTCTGGTGACAAGGCAAGGTCCTGAGTTTCAAGTTCACCTTTTATGGTTGAGGAGACAATAAGGTGGTCAGAAGGGAAATCATGGAGGAGACCTTGGCTTCATCCATTGTGCAGGCTTGTATATGTGGTTCTATGTAGATTGTGTTTCAAAGGCGGAGCTTGTTTACAACTATGAACATTCTCCGATGTGCTTTTTGGACCTTCATTCCCAGAGCGAGAGCAGTGCCGAGGCTCTAGAAATGCCATGGATATTCTGAGCTGTCAGTGGCATTTCCCAGGTACTGTTCCCTTGGTGCCGCTCCTTGAAATGTCCAAAGGGATTATCATCTGTCTTGTGGCGGGTCCTAGCATTGTGAAAGGAAGCTGCTGCACCTGGCTCAGAGGATTTCGGATGTGGTGGGAGGAGTAGTAGTACTACGACTCTAAATTGTATCACAGCATATCTATTCCATCTTGAGAGTGGGGTTGGGGGGTTATGAAGGGGGGCTTTTATTGTTCTTTTATACATTGTACCCTTGGAACTAATTCAATTTTTTAAAATTAATTAATTAATTTTGGGCTGCATTGGGTCTTTGTTGCTGCTAGCGGGCGTTCTCTAGTTGCAGTGAGCGGGGGCTACTCTTGGCTGTGGTGCACGGGCTTCTCATTGCAGTGGCTTCTCTTGTTGCGGAGCATGGGCTCTAGGCACGCAGGCTTCCGTAGTTGTGGCACGTGGGCTCGGTAGATGTGGCACACGGGCTGTAGAGCGCAGGCTCAGTAGTTGTGGCGCGCGGGCTTAGTTACTCCGTGGCACGTGGGATCTTCCCAGACCAGGGCTCGAACCCATGTCCCCTGCATTCGCAGGCATATTCTTAACCACTGCTCCACCAGGGAAGCCCAATAATTGAGTTTTTTATAAAGAGAAGATTCCTAATATTATTCCAAAATTTTAAAAATATGTAGTTGGATAACACTATGCAAAATTAACTGATATACTCTTTTATTATTTCTCTTTGCTCCCTGGATTTTTTTCCCCATCCAGTCAGCTAGGCACTGTGAGTTCACTGCATTAGGAAGGTAAAGACTCAGCAGAAATGAGGGAGAAAAAAAGAAAATTCTCAGCTTTGGAATGTTCACAACGGAGGCCACAGTAGAACAGGTGAGAATTCTGTGAACAAAAAATCAATGTCGTCTCAAATGTCAAAAAGTATTCTCTGCACTGGGAGGCAGGAGAGGGAGGGAGGGAAGGACTGAAGGAGAGAGATCAGTGTGGCCAGGGACATGGAGACTGTGCTTGAGGACGATATGCCCAGGAAGAGAATCAGAATCTGGAGAAGATTCATCCTGCATGTGATCATTGCCTCCAGCCAGCACCCTCATCTCAGACGTTGGGAAATTCAGAGAGAGAGTGGGAGTACGTCAGGAGGGCCACGCACATAGTCTGTGTGGCAGGGGTTGTGGCCATTCCCTATTTGTGAGGAGTCCCCAGCAATTTGCAGGCCTCTTCTGGAAAATGCTGGCGGACGTCTCTAGTGCTTATGTGAAAGCTTGTTCACAAACCTTGAAAGATACAGATGTAGATGACAGATAGATGCATAGATAGAAAAATGTAATTAAATAAAACCTCCAGGAAAGGTTTGGAAAATGCCCTTTATTGCATAGGACGTTTCTATTGTCATATGATGTTAGACTGAGTGCCGGTCCCTTCATCCTCCTTCAGACCACGGCATTCTGTCTGCTACTATCCCGAGGGTCCTTTCTTCTCCCTGGAAGGGATAAAACAAATGAGGTAGAACAGGAAGAGACAAGAAGCACTCCAAGCTCTGCTGGTCAGGGTTACCCTCCAGCGTTGCCTTAATGCTCAGAGCCACACACACCACAGTGAGCTTGGCTCCAGATCAACTACCACGCAACGAAGGTTCTGGAACATTTCCATATCTCGGGGGACCTCATTTCCACGTGACTCTCTTTCATATTCCCCTTTGTCACAGAAGGCTAGGTACAGTGGTCAGGGTGAGATGTCAGCTCAGGCCCAAGGCTCTCAGACCTCAAAGTTCTGGTCCTGCAAGGGCCCCTGTCCTCTCTTCAGACCACTCCTGGCTCTCTCTGCCGAGAAGGAGCTGCTGGCAGTACGTCCTCTAAGAGTTGAGGTCCATCGTGCAGACCCTGAGAAAACTCCTAGGAAAAAGCTCCACCTTCTTGTTGAAGTCAACAGAGCTCAATTCCTTTGGTAGTGCTGGGTGTGTCCCAAGCTGATGCAACTGCAGAGCCATTAGGTCAACCAGCACATGTGTGCGGCCCCTTCCCTTAGACTCCTCTGGGCCCTCGTGACATAGGCTCAGAAGACTGCCAGCCTCAAGCCTTATCTCTTCCAAGGGACGGCCACACCGTCTTCCAGGACTTCTGTCCCATGAATCTCAGTTGCTGTGTGGAAATCAAAAGAGAGAAAAGACCCTACCTGCGGGGTCTCTTCGGGCTGGGGCCTTCCCCCGTGGGCTGCTCTCCCTCATTCTCCTTTTCTTCTTGCTTCTCTTCCTCCTCCTCCTCCTCCTCCTCTTCCTCGGGGGTGCTCTGGATTCCACATTGCCCATCAGCTTGGCCATGGTGAGATGAAAGACACGGCAGCTGAAGCCCTCCAGGACGCCGAACTTCACGTGCTGCTGGAGGATCTCCAAGGTGGGGAAGACGCGGCAGCAAGCCATGCACCTGAAGCCGGTCTCCATGGTCACCATCCAGTCCGGTGTCTTGGCGCTGGGTCTCTCCTCGACGGCAGGTGACCCTGATGGGCTGCCTGGCTCTGCCCTTTCCTCATCCTCTTTCTCCTCCCCAGTGGGCTCACTGTCAGACAGGAGGCTTTCAGTGCACACATCAGAAGAGGGGTCAGTGGCTACTGTGCACACATCCTCAGGAAGGGTCACTTCTTCTATCCTCAGCTGCTTTTCAGGCAACTCCAAGGGTTTCTTTGTCTTCCAGGAGACAGCGACACCCTTGTTCACTTGTACCTGCATGTAGTATATTTTCATGCCCCTTTCCTCTTTGTCTGGGTGCAGATAGTTCTTACAGGGTGAAGAGGGTGAGGAGGAGACACAGTGTGATGGGGAAGCGGTCTCTCCTTCTTCCTGATCCTGGGCTAGGGATGCTCTAGGCTGGGCAGTGTCTCGATGAAATCTCCGGATTCCTGAAAAAGGAAATTAAAATCATAATAACATGCGTGGGCCATGCCGGAAGCTGAGGGAGCAGGTGTGGTAGACGAGAGAGGGACATTTGCATGACATAGCTATGTCGTGAGCTTCGTGTCTGTTGGCCGTAGGACGGAGTGGTGTATCTGGTGTCATCAGTGGGCTTTTCATCTGCATGTGGGGGGATACTGGAGCGGTGTCTGTATACAGGGGTGTGGAGTATGGTGGTGAGGGCTGTGGTATGTGAGCGATGCGGCTGGATGCGTGTACGACGAGGAGTGTGAGTTTGGGAATCTCGGTGGTGCATTCCTTGTGGAATGGGGCTGTGGTGCAGGAGAAGCGCACTGTGGGTCAGGTGCTTGGGGTGTATGTGTGCACTGAGAAGGGCTGTGCCTGGAGGGCGCATGTATGTGTGAGCTGTGTGGACCTGAGCTGGATGGTCCTGCTCTGAGGCTGGAGGTCTATGATGCAGAACTCTGTCCTTCTCTGGAAGCAAAGGCAAAGACAAAGCCTACATTTTCCTCTGAAGATGCTTAATCTGGTCCCTCTTCCCTCCACCTCAAGCCCAGACCTTTCCGGCCCCTGCTCCTTGACTTCCCCACCATGGTAGTAGCAGTATTCACACACACACACACCCAGACTCAGCTGGCATCCACGCCCTCGTAACAGCTCAGCCATCCTGCCCAGGCTCTTCCACAGAGCCCTCATCACCTCTGATGACCCTGGGTTTCCTCTCAGCCTCCCTGGGATCTGTGTGCCTCCTGCCTCACAGCCAAGCACCCCCTCACCTGAGGAGCCCCGCGCCCTTACCAGCGTAGATGAGCTTGCGCGGAGTAGAAGTACAGAAGAAGTATTCAGAGGCAGAGGAGACCTCCCCTGCCCCTGGGCTGCAGGCTTGGGCCACCACAGTGGATCCAAGCCGAGGGAGATCCTCTTGTGACTTCGAGATTCCTGAGGGAGGAATGAAAGGCTCAGGGTGGGTTCATCAGTCCTCTGTCCACAAATATTTACTGAGTGTGTGACACGTGTCAGGTGCAGTGAATACACACAGTTGAGAGTGTAGTTCCCAGTGGATACTCGAGGATTTAATTCCAATCAATACTTATTCTCTCACTGTCTTGTTGGTAATGTAGGCCTCGGTGGTGACTGTGAGTGTGTGGGAACAGTGAGTGATGTGTATCAGTTATGTCTGTGGTGAGTGTGGGGTTGGCGTGGGGAGCACAGTGCAGATGTGTCTATCTGTGTCTGTGGCCTTTGTGTGCATGGTTTCTGTTCACAAGTAAGGAATTCTGGGACATGTAACTTTTCCTTATTGCATGGTGTGGCTTGTATTTATGGTGTGTGTTCATTCATTCATTCACCAAGATTCAGTGAGCAGCTACTCCTGTGTATCCGGCACTCTTCCATTGTTGTAGTCTTTGGTAACGCTGCACATTCTAGTAGGGGAAGACACACACTAAACAAAACTACATAAATATATAATACATCAGCTGGTGGTAAGTATATAAGGGTTGCCAGACTTAGCGAACAAGAATACAAGGCACCCAGTTAAATTTCAGTTTCAGATAAACCCAGAATAATTTTTTAGTGTAAGTATTCCCATGCAGTATTTGGTCTTACTTATTTTGAGTGTAAGTATGGCCCATACAATATGTGGGACATACTGATACTGAAAAATGACTTGTTGTTTATCTGGAATTCAAATTGAACTGGATAGTCCATATTTTCTCTGGCAACCCTGACATGGGTTAGTGAGACTGTGGTTTACTGTGGTTTGTACAAAGCGGGTCTGGCATTACTCAAGAATGTGTTATAAGTGTGGTGTGTATGACACGTGACTGGTTCTTATAGAGGTATTTAGAGATGGCTGAAGTTAGCTGTGTTTGTGCGAGAGTTGAGGAGATACATATATATATAGTGTGTGTGTGTGTGTGTGTGTGTGTGTGTCATATATATATAGTGTGTGTGTCTATATACATATCTCATCTCCAGCGTTTGGTGTTGGAGGAGAGGATTGTGATACAGGTGGGTTGTGTGAGAACGTAGTACAGAAGGGATGCATGTATATACCTCCATGTGCTGTGTGTGGTTTAATAAGGAAGTTATATGTGGGGTGTGTGATATTTTTGCTGTATCAGAGTGTACATGGGTGTATGAGTTACTGTCTCATAAAACACCCCTAACAAGAATTCTGTATACAGTCTTACGTACACCGAGTGTCAGCCAGGTCCAGGCAGGGTGACAAGAACTTTACCACGCAGACTTTATATCTGGTAAGCACTCTACCCCCATTCATCCCGCTCTTCTCTGCACTACCACACACACACACAGACACACACACACACACACACACACACACACACACACACAGAGGAACATAGAGCAAAATATTCTGAATGGTCAGGGGCAGTCATTGCCTTCCCCAGCCTGTCCCAGCCACTGCCTGAAAATCTGCCTGCTGTCTAGAGCTCCATTCCCAGGGCCCATCCTACAGTCTCCAGGGCCCTGGGCCTGGTAGGAGCTACTGGGCTCTAATCTGGGGCAGAGGCCTCTAGCTGGAGCTCTGGGGTGACCACCCCTCTCCCAGGGCAAGCTACTCGCCTCCATTTAATGCACACAGGCACCCCGTGGCCCGTGGCTCTCAGAGCTCCCTGCAGGACCCTGAGGCCATTTCTCACCCCCGCCCACGCGGTCTCAGTCTCTGGAAAACCCTTCCCTTCCCTTGATCTCCTTTGGGAAATTCTTCCTGTTGAAGGAATAAAACCTCCTTGCTTTCAATATGACACCATCCCTAGACAAACAATCTTCTTTCGAAGTGCATTCCACTTGTCAAGATATTTTTCAACAGGGCCTTCAACTCATGGGGCTTCTCTTTCCACTTTGGTAAAAGAGGCCAAGCAACTCATGGGTCTCTCTCAGCATCCTTGCATCCTTCACATCCCCCACCTCATGACCCCAGGGAAAGATCCAAGAGAATAAGAGAGAAACCGGGGACTGAGAAAAGCTGCACCTGTAGGTCTGTGCAAGCAGGATGCAGCCTGCTATGAGTCCGACAAAGCTCCAGGCCCGGCTGCCCCAGGAGAGAGTCCTCAGACCAGCGGAGCTGACCTCCCATCTCCCAGGGGGCATGTGGCCGTTCTGTGCCGTCTCACACCACAGGGACCCTCCGGATAGATACGGCAGCATCAGTGAGACAAGGTCTCTCGCTCCCTGCTTCACAGGTGACACATTCTCAGTCCCCCGCTTCCTAGAGAAGGTTCAGTTTGGCAGAAACCCATGTGCCCCAGACAAGTTGCCCCCCACATACCTCCTCCGTTCTCGGCAGTTTCCTGGGACTCTTCATTTTCCAGATGTTTCCTCTTTTGTCGCCTTTCCATCGTACCACCTAGAAGTCTCCCTTAGAAGATGCCTCAAGAGATGTCCAACTCCTCCTCTTCCCTACAGGTTGGCCCTTGTTGGCTCTTGGGCAGTCCGTTGAAATGATTCAATACAAATAAAAATAGTCAAGTCTCCTAAATGGCTGAAAAACTTGTACCACTTAGTGAACCAGCAGTACTGCCTAGTGCTCACCAGGGCTGTTATGTTTGCAAGGTTGCCAGGCGCACAGCGGAATTCTGTGACCTCAGTGATGACATCAGAGCATTCGGTGGACCTAGGTTGAGCACAGTGTCTGCAATAGCACAGGCCCCATTTTCAAGAACAATTCCTTTTTCCCAGCCGAACCTTTCCCGTGAAAGGGAAAGGTTCATACCATATCTATTATAAATTGTATCATACCATGTCTATTATAAAATTAACATTTTGATCGGAGATCTTTTTTATTTTCTTTTTAGTTTCTGCTTTATAACAAAGTGAATCAGTCATACATATACATCTGTTCCCACATCCCTTCCCTCATGCATCTCCCTCCCTCCCACCCTCCCCATCCCACCCCTCCAGGCGGTCACAAAGCACCGAGCTGATCTCCCTGTGCTCTGCGGCTGCTTCCCACTATCTATCTACGTTACGTTTGGTAGTGTATATATGTCCATGCCTCTCTTTCGTTTTGTCACAGCTTACCCTTCCCCCTCCCCATATCCTCAAGTCCATTCTCAAGTAGGTCTGTGTCTTTATTCCCGTTTTACCCCTAGGTTCTTCATGACATTTTTTTTTTAATTCCATATATATGTGTTAGCATACGGTATTTGTCTTTCTCTTTCTGACTTACTTCACTCTGTATGACAGACTCTAGGTCTATCCACCTCATTACAAATAGCTCAGTTTCGTTTCTTTTTATGGCTGAGTAATATTCCATTGTATATATGTGCCACATCTTCTTTATCCATTCATCAGATGATGGACACTTAGGTTGTTTCCAGCTCTGGGCTATTGTGAATAGAGCTGCAATGAACATTTTGGTACATGTCTCTTTTTGAATTATGGTTTTCTCAGGGTATATGCCTAGTAGTGGGATTGCTGGATCATATGTTAGTTCTATTTTTAGTTTTTTAAGGAACCTCCATACTGTTCTCCATAGTGGCTGTACCAATTCACATTCCCACCAGCAGTGCAAGAGTGTTCCCTTTTCTCCACACCCTCTCCAGTATTTATTGTTTCTAGATTTCTTGATGATGGCCATTCTGACTGGTGTGAGATGATATCTCATTGTAGTTTTGACTTGCATTTCTCTAATGATTAATGATGTTGAGCATTCTTTCATGTGTTTGTTGGCAGTCTGTATATCTTCTTTGGAGAAATGCCTATTTAAGTCTTCTGCCCATTTTTGGATTGGGTTTTTTGTTTTTTTGCTATTGAGCTGCATGAGCTGTTTATAAATTTTGGAGATTAATCCTTTGTCAGTTGCTTCATTTGCAAATATTTTCTCCCATTCTGAGGGTTGTCTTTTGGTCTTGTTTATGGTTTCCTTTGCTGTGCAAAAGCTTTGAAGTTTCATTAGGTCCCATTTGTTTATCTTTGTTTTTAGTTCCATTTCTCTAGGAGGTGGGTCCAAAAGGATCTTGCTGTGATTTATGTCATAGAGTGTTCTGCCTATGTTTTCCTCTAAGAGTTTGATAGTTTCTGGCCTTACATTTAGGTCTTTAATCCATTTTGAGCTTATTTTTGTGTATGGTGTTAGGGAATGATCTAATCTCATACTTTTACATGTCCCTGTCCAGTTTTCCCAGCACCACTTATTGAAGAGGCTGTCCTTTCTCCAGTGTACATTCCTGCCTCCTTTATCAAAGATAAGTTGACCATATGTGCGTGGGTTTATCTCTGGGCTTTCTATCCTGTTCCGTTGATCTATCTTTCTGTTTTTGTGCCAGTACCACACTGTCTTGATTACTGTAGCTTTGTAGTATAGTCTGAAGTCAGGGAGCCTGATTCCTCCAGCTCCGTTTTTCGTTCTCAAGATTGCTTTGGCTATTCGGGGTCTTTTGTTTCTCCAAACAAATTTTGAAATTTTTGGTTCTAGTTCTGTGAAAAATGCCAGTGGTAGTTTGATAGGGATTGCATTGAATCTGTAGATTGCTTTGGGTAGTAGAGTCATTTTCACAATATTGATTCTTCCAATCCAGGAGCATGGTATATCTCTCCATCTATTTGTATCATCTTTAATTTCTTTCATCAGTGTCTTATAATTCTCTGCATACAGGTCTTTTGTCTCCTTAGGTAGGTTTATTCCTAGATATTTTATTCTTTTTGTTGCAATGGTAAATGGGAGTGTTTTCTTGATTTCATTTTCCGATTTTTCATCATTAGTGTACAGGAATGCCAGAGATTTCTGTGCATTAATTTTGTATCCTGCTACTTTACCAAATTCATTGATTAGCTCTAGTAGTTTTCTGGTAGCATCTTTAGGATTCTCTATGTATAGTATCATGTCATCAGCAAACAGTGACAGCTTTACTTCTTCTGGAGATCTTTTAATGTCTTTTCTAGAGAGATTTAATATGAATATTTTAAATGGTCTCCAGTTTCCCTGTGGATTATTGACATTTTAAACTCTGCACTTCAATTTTCCCTCAATACATGTAATTTTGTCACGGCTATTTCTGTACTTAAAGATGAGGAACTGTATAATTGATTTCTTCATTTTTTTCCCATCTCTTTCCAAGGTACTGAATTTGATTGTGTCTTACGAATGAGGGAACAATTCTAGTCCTTGAGTCAGGACATTGGGCCCTTTACCAAGTAACTCAACCTATCTGGGCTTCAGCTTCTGTATGTGCGATCAAGAGGCTTGGACTAGCTGACTTTTCAAATGCTGTGTTTCTTTGATTCACTCTCACTTACTGATCTGCTCCTTAAGAAGAGGGTCTGTTCTCATAAAGTAACAACAGTCTTTTCCTAACCTTGGGTTGGGCGGAGTTTAACAGGTCGTACTCAGTTTGTTAGGTCTATTTCCTTCTACGTATGCTTAGCTCTGAATAATTTATATGGCTCTTGTGACTATTTTTAGATCTTATTTTTTTCTTATTTTCTTTTACAGTTTCTAATTTGTTATCGCCAGTGTAGAGGAGCCTGATTGATTTTTAAAATTTATTGATCTTGTATGTGTGTGCCTTGTTGAACCGTCTTATTAGTTCCTGCTAGTTTATCTGTGGGTTCTTTTGTGTCTCCTAGATAAATGAGCATATTAAATGTAAATAATGTGTTCTTTGGATAAAGTTTATTTTCTTGCATCTATATATATAGAAGCAATATGTTGAAGTGATTTAAATATTTCAATACTTACATACCTGTTATCACAATCTAACGTTCTTGATCTTCTTTTCTTTCAATCAATATTATGTTTTCAAGATTTATCCACGTGAATCCATATAGATCTAGGTCTTTGATTTTTGACTGTTTGCTATTATTTCATCACATGCGTATAGCATCACTTATTTTCCATTCAAGCATTATTGGACAATTGGATTGTTTCCCTCCCTTCTCTAGAACAAACAACGTTTCCTAGAATATCCCTGAAGATGTCTGACAGTCGAGAAGGGCCAGGCTGCCCGAAGGATTGCTACTTGCTTTTAGCCACCTTCCAACAGGCCATCTCCAGCCAGCAATTTGAAGCACAGCTGAAATGAAAACTCCCCCAAATGTGGAGATGTTAGGAGCTTCTTAGAAGGTGGGAGGTTAATGATTGGCATCCTGCTGGGATCCCAGGGGAGTCTGAGCTGGCCTGAAGCTCATCTTCCTCCTCCACCTCTCAAGAGAAATGTGGAGGAAAGAAGACTTCCAAAACTGTGAGTAGGCAGAGGGAGAGGTATTGGGGGCCGAAGCTGTAACTGAGGTCTTGGAGTGGGCTGTGAGGACGCAGAGCCTCTAGAGAGCCAGGCTCTGCCTTCTGAGAACTTCTCCCCTAAGGCTGCTCCTAATTCAGGTGATACCAGCCATATAGAGCCGACTTGGCCCACACTGTCACAGAAAGCCTTATCAGAATCTCTTCTTCTTCATACACTCTTGTGTCTGTTACTTGGTTATTGCCTTTGGTGCTCCACTGATGTGAACCACAGTCGCCAGGGGATGGAGGACACTAGTGACCCATCTTGCTCTGTGGCCTCAGTCCACAGCTTGAGGGTAAGGGAAGAGGCCAAATGAAGGTCAAGAAGGAAAGATGGAGTTTGAAGAGAAGACCTGAGTTAAGGGTGTCTTCTCAAGTCTTGATGAATGAAATGTAGCTCCAGTACCTGAAGTCCTGCTTGTTCTCAAGGCTGACCACGGGGCTGGGTGCACTCAGTGAAGGAGCCGTATACACTTAGTATTTCCTTGCTTGCTCACACTTGCCCTCCTCTGATACACCCTCTGCAAGCCTGATCTTCCCCTGAAAGAACTTTCCACCTGCTACTGTCATCTCCTGAACATTTGCTTCCCCTTCCTAGTGTCCCCCTAGAATGCCATTGCAGCCAATTCATAATTTGATAATCATGCTTCTTACCATATTCTCAGCAACTTCTGATAAATTTTATTCACTTTATTCCATAGTCTTCACACATCAATAATCTTCCTTAACTTCCTAGCTGCAGGTTAACCCATTCGGAATCATTTCTTTTTCTTTCTCTTCTTTGGCAAATGCTTTCTATCTTTTAAGGTCTTTTTCTTGTCTCTCTACCATCCTGCCTTCCTGAACTTCTTTTTTTTCCGTTTAAGTAACCTTTCAATCTCCTTCCCCAATTTCCTCATAAACATTTAGAGTTTATGCCTCACACGTTAGACAGCGGTTTATGAATGGCCAGGCATAATGGACTCAGAATGAGTTGGCACCCCCGAGGTACCTGTCTTGCTGGGGAGCCACAGGTGAAGGGCTGGCTGCTGGACACATGTTGGCATGGAGTCAGGCTGAGTGGCCTCAGGGTGTTTGCTCTGCACTTGTGTGTGTTTCTCCCTAGTTGGTTTCCTTGTCCAGCCACCTGTGCCCTCCCTCCATCCAGCCCAGGGAATCCTTCTCATCACAGGGGTAGGATGTTTGTCTCATTTTCCATCACATCCTTTCCCCAAAGTTTGGTTGTGAGTTGTTCCCATTCCAAAGACCTCTCCTCTTTGAAGAGAAAAGAGAAAATCTTTTCTCTCCTTTTCTCTCACTTCACTTCTGCTCTATTATCTCCTCCGTCCAGAATGGCCCACTGACTCAAATGGCTGTAGATCCAAAGATGGCAAGAAATGCCAGCAATTCTGAGATAATAATACGCATGTATCAGGAACACTGGAAAACCTTTATCCCGCCACATTAAACAAAATTGCACTTCCAGTGTATTCAGAGTCTCAGAAACACAAATGATACAGAAATTGAATTACACTCAAGTTTTTCTTTCCTCCTTTCCTGATTTATTCTAATCCTCAAAGTTAACATGATGAACTATTTGTTAGGTAAAGTTTCAGACATTTTCTACACATGCACACTTTTCTTTTTTTCACATAAGAGTGTGAACTAGGTCACTTTCAACATGCTGTGATTCTGTGATTCACTGTCTCCCACCGAGTCATCCACAGATAAAGTCATCTGTTTCATGGAGAAATATTTCCAATAGCTAATAGCCAATGTCTGTGGAGTGCTTACTCTGTGTCGGTTTCTTGTAACTACTTTACAGATCTTTTGTACAACGTACCCATGGACCAGGTACAATGATAACCCCCAAGTGACAGATAAGTGCAGATAAGTACAAATAAATACAGAGGCCAAGTGACTTGCCCAAGACACTGGAGCAAATCAAAATCCATGCCTCTGTAATCATTTTGCTCTATTGCCTCTGTCTGGGAGGCTTGATGATTTGGCAACTAAAACCTTAAATATCATGTTCCATTTTTATATGTGTGACACAAGCGTGGGGCTGTGATATGGGGTAACTAGCCTGACTACTTTTGAAAACCCTTTTGCACCTGGATGAAAGTAAGCCAGGGACTGCAAGCTATAGATTGAAGGTTTCCTACCAACTTTTAAAAATAGCTTCTTGAATGCAATTTATGTAATGTCAAGTCTAGGATGTAGTCCAAATAGTAACAGAAAAATGGAGATATGTAGAAAAATACTTAAAGTTGACAAGTATTGGGAGTGTAGTATTTTTGGGGCCAGCGTGTAGACCACAGGAAAACTTGCTGTTTCCATCCCAAAGGGAAGAGCCCTACGTTGCAACTGCCAAGGTCCCTGGGGCAGCAAGTGTGCTCAGTGCTTAGTAAAGAAGCATCCTCAGTTTGATAGAATCCTATGGGAGCCTTACATTTGGTTAGCAGTTCTACATTCTTGATGTACTAATATTTTCAGGGTGTGGGAGGGTATCAAGCTCTGAAAATACCCTTGGAGAGATTTGCTTATTCAGTTTGGCTTTTTCAATCTCCCTACTACTTCTTTACTAAACACCAGGCGGTTTCCTTCACTTTTCAGAACCATGTTGTTTTTCCCTTGTCTAATGAACTTTGAAATACTTTTGGATGAGCTATTAAGTTTGGGAAAAAATAAACATCTCTTTAAAATAAGGAAGATAATAACAATGACAAGTAGAAAAAGCTCTAAAACAGAGAATATCCTCCATTCTAGCCAATGACTGGGAGTGGAAGGTTGGTGCTCGCTGTCCAGGACGTAGAAATAAAAGCTGAGGGGGCACTGAGGCGTCTCCTGGATCTCTATAAGCCTCCATCATTTCTGCTGAGTAGGGTTGACAGATAAAACATAGGCTGTTTAGTTAAATATGAATGTCAGAAAAACAACGAGTACATTTTGAAGATAAGTATGCCCCAAATAGTATATAGGATCTACTTATACTAAAAATAATGACTTATTATTCATGTGAAGTTCAAGTTTAACTGGGTATCCTGTATTTTTAGTTACTAAATCTGCCAGCCCTACTGATGATCCACAATGGAGGCAGTTCAGGAGCGGTACATGCTGGCTCTCGGACAGTCAGAAATTGCTTCAGCAGATCCAGGTACAGTATGAAAGTCTTTTTGGATGTAGCTCAGAAGCCATGGCCAGCCCTTGACTGCAAGTACTGCCTCGGGTTTCCCTGAGGTGGGGTCAACCTTCCTCTTAATGGCCTTTTGGTCAGTCTGGAAGACCATATCCAAGGGGAGCCCCAAAGTCAGTTTCATCCTCACAACCATGTTTCCAATTCCTGGAATTGGCTGCATGTGACTCACAAGAGCTGAGGAGGTTTGTGGAAATTGGGAGTGTCATAGCTTGAACCCTTTGTAGGTAAAGTTTTGCTGTTCTGAGAGTTTGAACAGGAGCAATGTGAAAGACTCCAGGTCCCCAGGTAGCTAGAAATAATCCTGTTCTACTTCTGTGTATGTGACAAGTCTCTAATAGTTCAGAGAGCAAGTATCTGGTCTTAGAAAGACTGATCCAAGCTTGGATGTTTCTGGTGACAAGGCAAGGTCCTGAGTTTCAAGTTCACCTTTTATGGTTGAGGAGACAATAAGGTGGTCAGAAGGGAAATCATGGAGGAGACCTTGGCTTCATCCATTGTGCAGGCTTGTATATGTGGTTCTATGTAGATTGTGTTTCAAAGGTGGAGCTTGTTTACAACTATGAACATTCTCCGATGTGCTTTTTGGACCTTCATTCCCAGAGCGAGAGCAGTGCCGAGGCTCTAGAAATGCCATGGATATTCTGAGCTGTCAGTGGCATTTCCCAGGTACTGTTCCCTTGGTGCCGCTCCTTGAAATGTCCAAAGGGATTATCATCTGTCTTGTGGCGGGTCCTAGCATTGTGAAAGGAAGCTGCTGCACCTGGCTCAGAGGATTTCGGATGTGGTGGGAGGAGTAGTAGTACTACGACTCTAAATTGTATCACAGCATATCTATTCCATCTTGAGAGTGGGGTTGGGGGGTTATGAAGGGGGGCTTTTATTGTTCTTTTATACATTGTACCCTTGGAACTAATTCAATTTTTTAAAATTAATTAATTAATTTTGGGCTGCATTGGGTCTTTGTTGCTGCTAGCGGGCATTCTCTAGTTGCAGTGAGCGGGGGCTACTCTTGGCTGTGGTGCACGGGCTTCTCATTGCAGTGGCTTCTCTTGTTGCGGAGCATGGGCTCTAGGCACGCAGGCTTCCGTAGTTGTGGCACGTGGGCTCGGTAGATGTGGCACACGGGCTGTAGAGCACAGGCTCAGTAGTTGTGGCGCGCGGGCTTAGTTACTCCGTGGCACGTGGGATCTTCCCAGACCAGGGCTCGAACCCATGTCCCCTGCATTCGCAGGCATATTCTTAACCACTGCTCCACCAGGGAAGCCCAATAATTCAGTTTTTTATAAAGAGAAGATTCCTAATATTATTCCAAAATTTTAAAAATATGTAGTTGGATAACACTATGCAAAATTAACTGATATACTCTTTTATTATTTCTCTTTGCTCCCTGGATTTTTTTCCCCATCCAGTCAGCTAGGCACTGTGAGTTCACTGCATTAGGAAGGTAAAGACTCAGCAGAAATGAGGGAGAAAAAAAGAAAATTCTCAGCTTTGGAATGTTCACAACGGAGGCCACAGTAGAACAGGTGAGAATTCTGTGAACAAAAAATCAATGTCGTCTCAAATGTCAAAAAGTATTCTCTGCACTGGGAGGCAGGAGAGGGAGGGAGGGAAGGACTGAAGGAGAGAGATCAGTGTGGCCAGGGACATGGAGACTGTGCTTGAGGACGATATGCCCAGGAAGAGAATCAGAATCTGGAGAAGATTCAGCCTGCATGTGATCATTGCCTCCAGCCAGCACCCTCATCTCAGACGTTGGGAAATTCAGAGAGAGAGTGGGAGTACGTCAGGAGGGCCACGCACATAGTCTGTGTGGCAGGGGTTGTGGCCATTCCCTATTTGTGAGGAGTCCCCAGCAATTTGCAGGCCTCTTCTGGAAAATGCCGGCGGACGTCTCTAGTGCTTATGTGAAAGCTTGTTCACAAACCTTGAAAGATACAGATGTAGATGACAGATAGATGCATAGATAGAAAAATGTAATTAAATAAAACCTCCAGGAAAGGTTTGGAAAATGCCCTTTATTGCATAGGACGTTTCTATTGTCATATGATGTTAGACTGAGTGCCGGTCCCTTCATCCTCCTTCAGACCACGGCATTCTGTCTGCTACTATCCCGAGGGTCCTTTCTTCTCCCTGGAAGGGATAAAACAAATGAGGTAGAACAGGAAGAGACAAGAAGCACTCCAAGCTCTGCTGGTCAGGGTTACCCTCCAGCGTTGCCTTAATGCTCAGAGCCACACACACCACAGTGAGCTTGGCTCCAGATCAACTACCACGCAACGAAGGTTCTGGAACATTTCCATATCTCGGGGGACCTCATTTCCACGTGACTCTCTTTCATATTCCCCTTTGTCACAGAAGGCTAGGTACAGTGGTCAGGGTGAGATGTCAGCTCAGGCCCAAGGCTCTCAGACCTCAAAGTTCTGGTCCTGCAAGGGCCCCTGTCCTCTCTTCAGACCACTCCTGGCTCTCTCTGCCGAGAAGGAGCTGCTGGCAGTACGTCCTCTAAGAGTTGAGGTCCATCGTGCAGACCCTGAGAAAACTCCTAGGAAAAAGCTCCACCTTCTTGTTGAAGTCAACAGAGCTCAATTCCTTTGGTAGTGCTGGGTGTGTCCCAAGCTGATGCAACTGCAGAGCCATTAGGTCAACCAGCACATGTGTGCGGCCCCTTCCCTTAGACTCCTCTGGGCCCTCGTGACATAGGCTCAGAAGACTGCCAGCCTCAAGCCTTATCTCTTCCAAGGGACGGCCACACCGTCTTCCAGGACTTCTGTCCCATGAATCTCAGTTGCTGTGTGGAAATCAAAAGAGAGAAAAGACCCTACCTGCGGGGTCTCTTCGGGCTGGGGCCTTCCCCCGTGGGCTGCTCTCCCTCATTCTCCTTTTCTTCTTGCTTCTCTTCCTCCTCCTCCTCCTCCTCCTCTTCCTCGGGGGTGCTCTGGATTCCACATTGCCCATCAGCTTGGCCATGGTGAGATGAAAGACACGGCAGCTGAAGCCCTCCAGGACGCCGAACTTCACGTGCTGCTGGAGGATCTCCAAGGTGGGGAAGACGCGGCAGCAAGCCATGCACCTGAAGCCGGTCTCCATGGTCACCATCCAGTCCGGTGTCTTGGCGCTGGGTCTCTCCTCGACGGCAGGTGACCCTGATGGGCTGCCTGGCTCTGCCCTTTCCTCATCCTCTTTCTCCTCCCCAGTGGGCTCACTGTCAGACAGGAGGCTTTCAGTGCACACATCAGAAGAGGGGTCAGTGGCTACTGTGCACACATCCTCAGGAAGGGTCACTTCTTCTATCCTCAGCTGCTTTTCAGGCAACTCCAAGGGTTTCTTTGTCTTCCAGGAGACAGCGACACCCTTGTTCACTTGTACCTGCATGTAGTATATTTTCATGCCCCTTTCCTCTTTGTCTGGGTGCAGATAGTTCTTACAGGGTGAAGAGGGTGAGGAGGAGACACAGTGTGATGGGGAAGCGGTCTCTCCTTCTTCCTGATCCTGGGCTAGGGATGCTCTAGGCTGGGCAGTGTCTCGATGAAATCTCCGGATTCCTGAAAAAGGAAATTAAAATCATAATAACATGCGTGGGCCATGCCGGAAGCTGAGGGAGCAGGTGTGGTAGACGAGAGAGGGACATTTGCATGACATAGCTATGCCGTGAGCTTCGTGTCTGTTGGCCGTAGGACGGAGTGGTGTATCTGGTGTCATCAGTGGGCTTTTCATCTGCATGTGGGGGGATACTGGAGCGGTGTCTGTATACAGGGGTGTGGAGTATGGTGGTGAGGGCTGTGGTATGTGAGCGATGCGGCTGGATGCGTGTACGACGAGGAGTGTGAGTTTGGGAATCTCGGTGGTGCATTCCTTGTGGAATGGGGCTGTGGTGCAGGAGAAGCGCACTGTGGGTCACGTGCTTGGGGTGTATGTGTGCACTGAGAAGGGCTGTGCCTGGAGGGCGCATGTGTGTGTGTGCTGTGTGGACCTGAGCTGGATGGTCCTGCTCTGAGGCTGGAGGTCTATGATGCAGAACTCTGTCCTTCTCTGGAAGCAAAGGCAAAGACAAAGCCTACATTTTCCTCTGAAGATGCTTAATCTGGTCCCTCTTCCCTCCACCTCAAGCCCAGACCTTTCCGGCCCCTGCTCCTTGACTTCCCCACCATGGTAGTAGCAGTATTCACACACACACACACCCAGACTCAGCTGGCATCCACGCCCTCGTAACAGCTCAGCCATCCTGCCCAGGCTCTTCCACAGAGCCCTCATCACCTCTGATGACCCTGGGTTTCCTCTCAGCCTCCCTGGGATCTGTGTGCCTCCTGCCTCACAGCCAAGCACCCCCTCAACTGAGGAGCCCCGCGCCCTTACCAGCGTAGATGAGCTTGCGCGGAGTAGAAGTACAGAAGAAGTATTTAGAGGCAGAGGAGACCTCCCCTGCCCCTGGGCTGCAGGCTTGGGCCACCACAGTGGATCCAAGCCGAGGGAGATCCTCTTGTGACTTCGAGATTCCTGAGGGAGGAATGAAAGGCTCAGGGTGGGTTCATCAGTCCTCTGTCCACAAATATTTACTGAGTGTGTGACACGTGTCAGGTGCAGTGAATACACACAGTTGAGAGTGTAGTTCCCAGTGGATACTCGAGGATTTAATTCCAATCAATACTTATTCTCTCACTGTCTTGTTGGTAATGTAGGCCTCGGTGGTGACTGTGAGTGTGTGGGAACAGTGAGTGATGTGTATCAGTTATGTCTGTGGTGAGTGTGGGGTTGGCGTGGGGAGCACAGTGCAGATGTGTCTATCTGTGTCTGTGGCCTTGTGTGCATGGTTTCTGTTCACAAGTCAGGAATTCTGGGACATGTAACTTTTCCTTATTGCATGGTGTGGCTTGTATTTATGGTGTGTGTTCATTCATTCATTCACCAAGATTCAGTGAGCAGCTACTCCTGTGTATCCGGCACTCTTCCATTGTTGTAGTCTTTGGTAACGCTGCACATTCTAGTAGGGGAAGACACACACTAAACAAAAGTACATAAATATATAATTCATCAGCTGGTGGTAAGTATATAAGGGTTGCCAGACTTAGCGAACAAGAATACAAGGCACCCAGTTAAATTTCAGTTTCAGATAAACCCAGAATAATTTTTTAGTGTAAGTATTCCCATGCAGTGTTTGGTCTTACTTATTTTGAGTGTAAGTATGGCCCATACAATATGTGGGACATACTGATACTGAAAAATTACTTGTTGTTTATTTGGAATTCAAATTGAACTGGATAGCCCATATTTTCTCTGGCAACCCTGACATGGGTTAGTGAGACTGTGGTTTACTGTGGTTTGTACAAAGCGGGTCTGGCATTACTCAAGAATGTGTTATAAGTGTGGTGTGTATGACACGTGACTGGTTCTTATAGAGGTATTTAGAGATGGCTGAAGTTAGCTGTGTTTGTGTGATTGTTGAGGAGATACATATATATATAGTGTGTGTGTGTGTGTGTGTGTGTCATATATATATAGTGTGTGTGTCTATATACATATCTCATCTCCAGCGTTTGGTGTTGGAGGAGAGGATTGTGATACAGGTGGGTTGTGTGAGAACGTAGTACAGAAGGGATGCATGTATATACCTCCATGTGCTGTGTGTGGTTTAATAAGGAAGTTATATGTGGGGTGTGTGATATTTTTGCTGTATCAGAGTGTACATGGGTGTATGAGTTACTGTCTCATAAAACACCCCTAACAAGAATTCTGTATACACTCTTACATACACCGAGTGTCAGCCAGGTCCAGGCAGGGTGACAAGAACTTTACCACGCAGACTTTATATCTGGTAAGCACTCTACCCCCATTCATCCCGCTCTTCTCTGCACTACCACACACACACACACACACACACACACACACACACACACAGAGGAACATAGAGCAAAATATTCTGAATGGTCAGGGGCAGTCATTGCCTTCCCCAGCCTGTCCCAGCCACTGCCTGAAAATCTGCCTGCTGTCTAGAGCTCCATTCCCAGGGCCCATCCTACAGTCTCCAGGGCCCTGGGCCTGGTAGGAGCTACTGGGCTCTAATCTGGGGCAGAGGCCTCTAGCTGGAGCTCTGGGGTGACCACCCCTCTCCCAGGGCAAGCTACTCGCCTCCATTTAATGCACGCAGGCACCCCGTGTCCCGTGGCTCTCAGAGCTCCCCGCAGGACCCTGAGGCCATTTCTCACCCCCGCCCACGCGGTCTCAGTCTCTGGAAAACCCTTCCCTTCCCTTGATCTCCTTTGGGAAATTCTTCCTGTTGAAGGAATAAAACCTCCTTGCTTTCAATATGACACCATCCCTAGACAAACAATCTTCTTTCGAAGTGCATTCCACTTGTCAAGATATTTTTCAACAGGGCCTTCAACTCATGGGGCTTCTCTTTCCACTTTGGTAAAAGAGGCCAAGCAACTCATGGGTCTCTCTCAGCATCCTTGCATCCTTCACATCCCCCACCTCATGACCCCAGGGAAAGATCCAAGAGAATAAGAGAGAAATCGGGGACTGAGAAAAGCTGCACCTGTAGGTCTGTGCAAGCAGGATGCAGCCTGCTATGAGTCCGACAAAGCTCCAGGCCCGGCTGCCCCAGGAGAGAGTCCTCAGACCAGCGGAGCTGACCTCCCATCTCCCAGGGGGCATGTGGCCGTTCTGTGCCGTCTCACACCACAGGGACCCTCCGGATAGATATGGCAGCATCAGTGAGACAAGGTCTCTCGCTCCCTGCTTCACAGGTGACACGTTCTCAGTCCCCCGCTTCCTAGAGAAGGTTCAGTTTGGCAGAAACCCATGTGCCCCAGACAAGTTGCCCCCCACATACCTCCTCCGTTCTCGGCAGTTTCCTGGGACTCTTCATTTTCCAGATGTTTCCTCTTTTGTCGCCTTTCCATCGTACCACCTAGAAGTCTCCCTTAGAAGATGCCTCAAGAGATGTCCAACTCCTCCTCTTCCCTACAGGTTGGCCCTTGTTGGCTCTTGGGCAGTCCGTTGAAATGATTCAATACAAATAAAAATAGTCAAGTCTCCTAAATGGCTGAAAAACTTGTACCACTTAGTGAACCAGCAGTACTGCCTAGTGCTCACCAGGGCTGTTATGTTTGCAAGGTTGCCAGGCGCACAGCGGAATTCTGTGACCTCAGTGATGACATCAGAGCATTCGGTGGACCTAGGTTGAGCACAGTGTCTGCAATAGCACAGGCCCCATTTTCAAGAACAATTTCTTTTTCCCAGCCGAACCTTTCCCGTGAAAGGGAAAGGTTCATACCATATCTATTATAAATTGTATCATACCATGTCTATTATAAAATTAACATTTTGATTGGAGATCTTTTTTTTTTTTTTTTTAGTTTCTGCTTTATAACAAAGTGAATCAGTCATACATATACATCAGTTCCCACATCCCTTCCCTCATGCATCTCCCTCCCTCCCACCCTCCCCATCCCACCCCTCCAGCACCGAGCTGATCTCCCTGTGCTCTGCGGCTGCTTCCCACTATCTATCTACCTTATGTTTGGTAGTGTATATATGTCCATGCCTCTCTTTCGTTTTGTCACAGCTTACCCTTCCCCCTCCCCATATCCTCAAGTCCATTCTCAAGTAGGTCTGTGTCTTTATTCCCGTTTTACCCCTAGGTTCTTCATGACATTTTTTTTTAATTCCATATATATATGTTAGCATACGGTATTTGTCTTTCTCTTTCTGACTTACTTCACTCTGTATGACAGACTCTAGGTCTATCCACCTCATTACAAATAGCTCAGTTTCGTTTCTTTTTATGGCTGAGTAATATTCCATTGTATATATGTGCCACATCTTCTTTATCCATTCATCCAATGATGGACACTTAGGTTGTTTCCAGCTCCGGGCTATTGTGAATAGAGCTGCAATGAACATTTTGGTACATGTCTCTTTTTGAATTATGGTTTTCTCAGGGTATATGCCTAGTAGTGGGATTGCTGGATCATATGGTAGTTCTATTTTTAGTTTTTTAAGGAACCTCCATACTGTTCTCCATAGTGGCTGTACCAATTCACATTCCCACCAGCAGTGCAAGAGTGTTCCCTTTTCTCCACACCCTCTCCAGTATTTATTGTTTCTAGATTTCTTGATGATGGCCATTCTGACTGGTGTGAGATGATATCTCATTGTAGTTTTGATTTGCATTTCTCTAATGATTAATGATGTTGAGCATTCTTTCATGTGTTTGTTGGCAGTCTGTATATCTTCTTTGGAGAAATGCCTATTTAAGTCTTCTGCCCATTTTTGGGTTGGGTTTTTTGTTTTTTTGCTATTGAGCTGCATGAGCTGTTTATAAATTTTGGAGATTAATTCTTTGTCAGTTGCTTCATTTGCAAATATTTTCTCCCATTCTGAGGGTTGTCTTTTGGTCTTGTTTATGGTTTCCTTTGCTGTGCAAAAGCTTTGAAGTTTCATTAGGTCCCATTTGTTTACCTTTGTTTTTATTTCCATTTCCCTAGGAGGTGGGTCCAAAAGGATCTTGCTGTGATTTATGTCATAGAGTGTTCTGCCTATGTTTTCCTCTGAGCGTTTGATAGTTTCTGGCCTTACATTTAGGTCTTTAATCCATTTTGAGCTTATTTTTGTGTATGGTGTTAGGGAATGATCTAATCTCATACTTTTACATGTCCCTGTCCAGTTTTCCCAGCACCACTTATTGAAGAGGCTGTCCTTTCTCCAGTGTACATTCCTGCCTCCTTTATCAAAGATAAGTTGACCATATGTGCGTGGGTTTATCTCTGGGCTTTCTATCCTGTTCCGTTGATCTATCTTTCTGTTTTTGTGCCAGTACCACACTGTCTTGATTACTGTAGCTTTGTAGTATAGTCTGAAGTCAGGGAGCCTGATTCCTCCAGCTCCGTTTTTCGTTCTCAAGATTGCTTTGGCTATTCGGGGTCTTTTGTTTCTCCAAACAAATTTTGAAATTTTTGGTTCTAGTTCTGTGAAAAATGCCAGTGGTAGTTTGATAGGGATTGCATTGAATCTGTAGATTGCTTTGGGTAGTAGAGTCATTTTCACAATATTGATTCTTCCAATCCAGGAGCATGGTATATCTCTCCATCTATTTGTATCATCTTTAATTTCTTTCATCAGTGTCTTATAATTCTCTGCATACAGGTCTTTTGTCTCCTTAGGTAGGATTATTCCTAGATATTTTATTCTTTTTGTTGCAATGGTAAATGGGAGTGTTTTCTTGATTTCCTTTTCCGATTTTTCATCATTAGTGTACAGGAATGCCAGAGATTTCTGTGCATTAATTTTGTATCCTGCTACTTTACCAAATTCATTGATTAGCTCTAGTAGTTTTCTGGTAGCATCTTTAGGATTCTCTATGTATAGTATCATGTCATCAGCAAACAGTGACAGCTTTACTTCTGCTGGAGATCTTTTAATGTCTTTTCTAGAGAGATTTAATATGAATATTTTAAATGGTCTCCAGTTTCCCTGTGGATTATTGACATTTTAAACTCTGCACTTCAATTTTCCCTCAATACGTGTAATTTTGTCACGGCTATTTCTGTACTTAAAGATGAGGAACTATATAATTGATTTCTTCATTTTTTTCCCATCTCTTTCCAAGGTACTGAATTTGATTGTGTCTTACGAATGAGGGAACAATTCTAGTCCTTGAGTCAGGACATTGGGCCCTTTACCAAGTAACTCAACCTATCTGGGCTTCAGCTTCTGTATGTGCGATCAAGAGGCTTGGACTAGCTGACTTTTCAAATGCTGTGTTTCTTTGATTCACTCTCACTTACTGATCTGCTCCTTAAGAAGAGGGTCTGTTCTCATAAAGTAACAACAGTCTTTTCCTAACCTTGGGTTGGGCGGAGTTTAACTGGTCGTACTCAGTTTGTTAGTTCTATTTCCTTCTACGTATGCTTAGCTCTGAATAATTTATATGGCTCTTGTGACTATTTTTAGATCTTATTTTTTTCTTATTTTCTTTTACAGTTTCTAATTTGTTATCGCCAGTGTAGAGGAGCCTGATTGATTTTTAAAATTTATTGATCTTGTATGTGTGTGCCTTGTTGAACCGTCTTATTAGTTCCTGCTAGTTTATCTGTGGGTTCTTTTGTGTCTCCTAGATAAATGAGCATATTAAATGTAAATAATGTGTTCTTTGGATAAAGTTTATTTTCTTGCATCTATATATATAGAAGCAATATGTTGAAGTGATTTAAATATTTCAATACTTACATACCTGTTATCACAATCTAACGTTCTTGATCTTCTTTTCTTTCAATCAATATTATGTTTTCAAGATTTATCCACGTGAATCCATATAGATCTAGGTCTTTGATTTTTGACTGTTTGCTATTATTTCATCACATGCGTATAGCATCACTTATTTTCCATTCAAGCATTATTGGACAATTGGATTGTTTCCCTCCCTTCTCTAGAACAAACAACGTTTCCTAGAATATCCCTGAAGATGTCTGACAGTCGAGAAGGGCCAGGCTGCCCGAAGGATTGCTACTTGCTTTTAGCCACCTTCCAACAGGCCATCTCCAGCCAGCAATTTGAAGCACAGCTGAAATGAAAACTCCCCCAAATGTGGAGATGTTAGGAGCTTCCTAGAAGGTGGGAGGTTAATGATAGGCATCCTGCTGGGATCCCAGGGGAGTCTGAGCTGGCCTGAAGCTCATCTTCCTCCTCCACCTCTCAAGAGAAATGTGGAGGAAAGAAGACTTCCAAAACTGTGAGTAGGCAAAGGGAGAGGTATTGGGGGCCGAAGCTGTAACTGAGGTCTTGGAGTGGGCTGTGAGGACGCAGAGCCTCTAGAGAGCCAGGCTCTGCCTTCTGAGGACTTCTCCCCTAAGGCTGCTCCTAATTCAGGTGATACCAGCCATATAGAGCCGACTTGGCCCACACTGTCACAGAAAGCCTTATCAGAATCTCTTCTTCTTCATACACCCTTGTGTCTGTTACTTGGTTATTGCCTTTGGTGCTCCACTGATGTGAACCACAGTCGCCAGGGGATGGAGGACACTAGTGACCCATCTTGCTCTGTGGCCTCAGTCCACAGCTTGAGGGTAAGGGAAGAGGCCAAATGAAGATCAAGAAGGAAAGATGGAGTTTGAAGAGAAGACCTGAGTTAAGGGTGTCTTCTCAAGTCTTGATGAATGAAATGTAGCTCCAGTACCTGAAGTCCTGCTTGTTCTCAAGGCTGACCACGGGGCTGGGTGCACTCAGTGAAGGAGCCGTATACACTTAGTATTTCCTTGCTTGCTCACACTTGCCCTCCTCTGATACACCCTCTGCAAGCCTGATCTTCCCCTGAAACAACTTTCCACCTGCTACTGTCATCTCCTGAACATTTGCTTCCCCTTCCTAGTGTCCCCCTAGAATGCCATTGCAGCCAATTCATAATTTGATAATCATGCTTCTTACCATATTCTCAGCAACTTCTGATAAATTTTATTCACTTTATTCCATAGTCTTCACACATCAATAATCTTCCTTAACTTCCTAGCTGCAGGTTAACCCATTCGGAATCATTTCTTTTTCTTTCTCTTCTTTGGCAAATGCTTTCTATCTTTTAAGGTCTTTTTCTTGTCTCTCTACCATCCTGCCTTCCTGAACTTCGTTTTTTTCCGTTTAAGTAACCTTTCAATCTCCTTCCCCAATTTCCTCATAAACATTTAGAGTTTATGCCTCACACGTTAGACAGCGGTTTATGAATGGCCAGGCATAATGGACTCAGAATGAGTTGGCACCCCCGAGGTACCTGTCTTGCTGGGGAGCCACAGGTGAAGGGCTGGCTGCTGGACACATGTTGGCATGGAGTCAGGCTGAGTGGCCTCAGGGTGTTTGCTCTGCACTTGTGTGTGTTTCTCCCTAGTTGGTTTCTTTGTCCAGCCACCTGTGCCCTCCCTCCATCCAGCCCAGGGAATCCTTCTCATCACAGGGGTAGGATGTTTGTCTCATTTTCCATCACATCCTTTCCCCAAAGTTTGGTTGTGAGTTGTTCCCATTCCAAAGACCTCTCCTCTTTGAAGAGAAAAGAGAAAATCTTTTCTCTCCTTTTCTCTCACTTCACTTCTGCTCTATTATCTCCTCCGTCCAGAATGGCCCACTGACTCAAATGGCTGTAGATCCAAAGATGGCAAGAAATGCCAGCAATTCTGAGATAATAATACGCATGTATCAGGAACACTGGAAAACCTTTATCCCGCCACATTAAACAAAATTGCACTTCCAGTGTATTCAGAGTCTCAGAAACACAAATGATATAGAAATTGAATTACACTCAAGTTTTTCTTTCCTCCTTTCCTGATTTATTCTAATCCTCAAAGTTAACATGATGAACTATTTGTTAGGTAAAGTTTCAGACATTTTCTACACATGCACACTTTTCTTTTTTTCACATAAGAGTGTGAACTAGGTCACTTTCAACATGCTGTGATTCTGTGATTCACTGTCTCCCACCGAGTCATCCACAGATAAAGTCATCTGTTTCATGGAGAAATATTTCCAATAGCTAATAGCCAATGTCTGTGGAGTGCTTACTCTGTGTCGGTTTCTTGTAACTACTTTACAGATCTTTTGTACAACGTACCCATGGACCAGGTACAATGATAACCCCCAAGTGACAGATAAGTGCAGATAAGTACAAATAAATACAGAGGCCAAGTGACTTGCCCAAGACACTGGAGCAAATCAAAATCCATGCCTCTGTAATCATTTTGCTCTATTGCCTCTGTCTGGGAGGCTTGATGATTTGGCAACTAAAACCTTAAATATCATGTTCCATTTTTATATGTGTGACACAAGCGTGGGGCTGTGATATGGGGTAACTAACCTGACTACTTTTGAAAACCCTTATGCACCTGGATGAAAGTAAGCCAGGGACTGCAAGCTATAGATTGAAGGTTTCCTACCAACTTTTAAAAATAGCTTCTTGAATGCAATTTATGTAATGTCAAGTCTAGGATGTAGTCCAAATAGTAACAGAAAAATGGAGATATGTAGAAAAATACTTAAAGTTGACAAGTATTGGGAGTGTAGTATTTTTGGGGCCAGCGTGTAGACCATAGGAAAACTTGCTGTTTCCATCCCAAAGGGAAGAGCCCTACGTTGCAACTGCCAAGGTCCCTGGGGCAGCAAGTGTGCTCAGTGCTTAGTAAAGAAGCATCCTCAGTTTGATAGAATCCTATGGGAGCCTTACATTTGGTTAGCAGTTCTACATTCTTGATGTACTAATATTTTCAGGGTGTGGGAGGGTATCAAGCTCTGAAAATACCCTTGGAGAGATTTGCTTATTCAGTTTGGCTTTTTCAATCTCCCTACTACTTCTTTACTAAACACCAGGCGGTTTCCTTCACTTTTCAGAACCATGTTGTTTTTCCCTTGTCTAATGAACTTTGAAATACTTTTGGATGAGCTATTAAGTTTGGGAAAAAATAAACATCTCTTTAAAATAAGGAAGATAATAACAATGACAAGTAGAAAAAGCTCTAAAACAGAGAATATCCTCCATTCTAGCCAATGACTGGGAGTGGAAGGTTGGTGCTCGCTGTCCAGGACGTAGAAATAAAAGCTGAGGGGGCACTGAGGCGTCTCCTGGATCTCTATAAGCCTCCATCATTTCTGCTGAGTAGGGTTGACAGATAAAACATAGGCTGTTTAGTTAAATATGAATGTCAGAAAAACAACGAGTACATTTTGAAGATAAGTATGCCCCAAATAGTATATAGGATCTACTTATACTAAAAATAATGACTTATTATTCATGTGAAGTTCAAGTTTAACTGGGTATCCTGTATTTTTAGTTACTAAATCTGCCAGCCCTACTGATGATCCACAATGGAGGCAGTTCAGGAGCGGTACATGCTGGCTCTCGGACAGTCAGAAATTGCTTCAGCAGATCCAGGTACAGTATGAAAGTCTTTTTAGATGTAGCTCAGAAGCCGTGGCCAGCCCTTGACTGCAAGTACTGCCTCGGGTTTCCCTGAGGTGGGGTCAACCTTCCTCTTAATGGCCTTTTGGTCAGTCTGGAAGACCATATCCAAGGGGAGCCCCAAAGTCAGTTTCATCCTCACAACCATGTTTCCAATTCCTGGAATTGGCTGCATGTGACTCACAAGAGCTGAGGAGGTTTGTGGAAATTGGGAGTGTCATAGCTTGAACCCTTTGTAGGTAAAGTTTTGCTGTTCTGAGAGTTTGAACAGGAGCAATGTGAAAGACTCCAGGTCCCCAGGTAGCTAGAAGTAATCCTGTTCTACTTCTGTGTATGTGACAAGTCTCTAATAGTTCAGAGAGCAAGTATCTGGTCTTAGAAAGACTGATCCAAGCTTGGATGTTTCTGGTGACAAGGCAAGGTCCTGAGTTTCAAGTTCACCTTTTATGGTTGAGGAGACAATAAGGTGGTCAGAAGGGAAATCATGGAGGAGACCTTGGCTTCATCCATTGTGCAGGCTTGTATATGTGGTTCTATGTAGATTGTGTTTCAAAGGCGGAGCTTGTTTACAACTATGAACATTCTCCGATGTGCTTTTTGGACCTTCATTCCCAGAGCGAGAGCAGTGCCGAGGCTCTAGAAATGCCATGGATATTCTGAGCTGTCAGTGGCATTTCCCAGGTACTGTTCCCTTGGTGCCGCTCCTTGAAATGTCCAAAGGGATTATCATCTGTCTTGTGGCGGGTCCTAGCATTGTGAAAGGAAGCTGCTGCACCTGGCTCAGAGGATTTCGGATGTGGTGGGAGGAGTAGTAGTACTACGACTCTAAATTGTATCACAGCATATCTATTCCATCTTGAGAGTGGGGTTGGGGGGTTATGAAGGGGGGCTTTTATTGTTCTTTTATACATTGTACCCTTGGAACTAATTCAATTTTTTAAAATTAATTAATTAATTTTGGGCTGCATTGGGTCTTTGTTGCTGCTAGCGGGCGTTCTCTAGTTGCAGTGAGCGGGGGCTACTCTTGGCTGTGGTGCACGGGCTTCTCATTGCAGTGGCTTCTCTTGTTGCGGAGCATGGGCTCTAGGCACGCAGGCTTCCGTAGTTGTGGCACGTGGGCTCGGTAGATGTGGCACACGGGCTGTAGAGCGCAGGCTCAGTAGTTGTGGCGCGCGGGCTTAGTTACTCCGTGGCACGTGGGATCTTCCCAGACCAGGGCTCGAACCCATGTCCCCTGCATTCGCAGGCATATTCTTAACCACTGCTCCACCAGGGAAGCCCAATAATTCAGTTTTTTATAAAGAGAAGATTCCTAATATTATTCCAAAATTTTAAAAATATGTAGTTGGATAACACTATGCAAAATTAACTGATATACTCTTTTATTATTTCTCTTTGCTCCCTGGATTTTTTTCCCCATCCAGTCAGCTAGGCACTGTGAGTTCACTGCATTAGGAAGGTAAAGACTCAGCAGAAATGAGGGAGAAAAAAAGAAAATTCTCAGCTTTGGAATGTTCACAACGGAGGCCACAGTAGAACAGGTGAGAATTCTGTGAACAAAAAATCAATGTCGTCTCAAATGTCAAAAAGTATTCTCTGCACTGGGAGGCAGGAGAGGGAGGGAGGGAAGGACTGAAGGAGAGAGATCAGTGTGGCCAGGGACATGGAGACTGTGCTTGAGGACGATATGCCCAGGAAGAGAATCAGAATCTGGAGAAGATTCATCCTGCATGTGATCATTGCCTCCAGCCAGCACCCTCATCTCAGACGTTGGGAAATTCAGAGAGAGAGTGGGAGTACGTCAGGAGGGCCACGCACATAGTCTGTGTGGCAGGGGTTGTGGCCATTCCCTATTTGTGAGGAGTCCCCGGCAATTTGCAGGCCTCTTCTGGAAAATGCTGGCGGACGTCTCTAGTGCTTATGTGAAAGCTTGTTCACAAACCTTGAAAGATACAGATGTAGATGACAGATAGATGCATAGATAGAAAAATGTAATTAAATAAAACCTCCAGGAAAGGTTTGGAAAATGCCCTTTATTGCATAGGACGTTTCTATTGTCATATGATGTTAGACTGAGTGCCGGTCCCTTCATCCTCCTTCAGACCACGGCATTCTGTCTGCTACTATCCCGAGGGTCCTTTCTTCTCCCTGGAAGGGATAAAACAAATGAGGTAGAACAGGAAGAGACAAGAAGCACTCCAAGCTCTGCTGGTCAGGGTTACCCTCCAGCGTTGCCTTAATGCTCAGAGCCACACACACCACAGTGAGCTTGGCTCCAGATCAACTACCACGCAACGAAGGTTCTGGAACATTTCCATATCTCGGGGGACCTCATTTCCACGTGACTCTCTTTCATATTCCCCTTTGTCACAGAAGGCTAGGTACAGTGGTCAGGGTGAGATGTCAGCTCAGGCCCAAGGCTCTCAGACCTCAAAGTTCTGGTCCTGCAAGGGCCCCTGTCCTCTCTTCAGACCACTCCTGGCTCTCTCTGCCGAGAAGGAGCTGCTGGCAGTACGTCCTCTAAGAGTTGAGGTCCATCGTGCAGACCCTGAGAAAACTCCTAGGAAAAAGCTCCACCTTCTTGTTGAAGTCAACAGAGCTCAATTCCTTTGGTAGTGCTGGGTGTGTCCCAAGCTGATGCAACTGCAGAGCCATTAGGTCAACCAGCACATGTGTGCGGCCCCTTCCCTTAGACTCCTCTGGGCCCTCGTGACATAGGCTCAGAAGACTGCCAGCCTCAAGCCTTATCTCTTCCAAGGGACGGCCACACCGTCTTCCAGGACTTCTGTCCCATGAATCTCAGTTGCTGTGTGGAAATCAAAAGAGAGAAAAGACCCTACCTGCGGGGTCTCTTCGGGCTGGGGCCTTCCCCCGTGGGCTGCTCTCCCTCATTCTCCTTTTCTTCTTGCTTCTCTTCCTCCTCCTCCTCCTCCTCCTCTTCCTCGGGGGTGCTCTGGATTCCACATTGCCCATCAGCTTGGCCATGGTGAGATGAAAGACACGGCAGCTGAAGCCCTCCAGGACGCCGAACTTCACGTGCTGCTGGAGGATCTCCAAGGTGGGGAAGACGCGGCAGCAAGCCATGCACCTGAAGCCGGTCTCCATGGTCACCATCCAGTCCGGTGTCTTGGCGCTGGGTCTCTCCTCGACGGCAGGTGACCCTGATGGGCTGCCTGGCTCTGCCCTTTCCTCATCCTCTTTCTCCTCCCCAGTGGGCTCACTGTCAGACAGGAGGCTTTCAGTGCACACATCAGAAGAGGGGTCAGTGGCTACTGTGCACACATCCTCAGGAAGGGTCACTTCTTCTATCCTCAGCTGCTTTTCAGGCAACTCCAAGGGTTTCTTTGTCTTCCAGGAGACAGCGACACCCTTGTTCACTTGTACCTGCATGTAGTATATTTTCATGCCCCTTTCCTCTTTGTCTGGGTGCAGATAGTTCTTACAGGGTGAAGAGGGTGAGGAGGAGACACAGTGTGATGGGGAAGTGGTCTCTCCTTCTTCCTGATCCTGGGCTAGGGATGCTCTAGGCTGGGCAGTGTCTCGATGAAATCTCCGGATTCCTGAAAAAGGAAATTAAAATCATAATAACATGCGTGGGCCATGCCGGAAGCTGAGGGAGCAGGTGTGGTAGACGAGAGAGGGACATTTGCATGACATAGCTATGTCGTGAGCTTCGTGTCTGTTGGCCGTAGGACGGAGTGGTGTATCTGGTGTCATCAGTGGGCTTTTCATCTGCATGTGGGGGGATACTGGAGCGGTGTCTGTATACAGGGGTGTGGAGTATGGTGGTGAGGGCTGTGGTATGTGAGCGATGCGGCTGGATGCGTGTACGACGAGGAGTGTGAGTTTGGGAATCTCGGTGGTGCATTCCTTGTGGAATGGGGCTGTGGTGCAGGAGAAGCGCACTGTGGGTCACGTGCTTGGGGTGTATGTGTGCACTGAGAAGGGCTGTGCCTGGAGGGCGCATGTGTGTGTGTGCTGTGTGGACCTGAGCTGGATGGTCCTGCTCTGAGGCTGGAGGTCTGTGATGCAGAACTCTGTCCTTCTCTGGAAGCAAAGGCAAAGACAAAGCCTACATTTTCCTCTGAAGATGCTTAATCTGGTCCCTCTTCCCTCCACCTCAAGCCCAGACCTTTCCGGCCCCTGCTCCTTGACTTCCCCACCATGGTAGTAGCAGTATTCACACACACACACACCCAGACTCAGCTGGCATCCACGCCCTCGTAACAGCTCAGCCATCCTGCCCAGGCTCTTCCACAGAGCCCTCATCACCTCTGATGACCCTGGGTTTCCTCTCAGCCTCCCTGGGATCTGTGTGCCTCCTGCCTCACAGCCAAGCACCCCCTCACCTGAGGAGCCCCGCGCCCTTACCAGCGTAGATGAGCTTGCGCGGAGTAGAAGTACAGAAGAAGTATTTAGAGGCAGAGGAGACCTCCCCTGCCCCTGGGCTGCAGGCTTGGGCCACCACAGTGGATCCAAGCCGAGGGAGATCCTCTTGTGACTTCGAGATTCCTGAGGGAGGAATGAAAGGCTCAGGGTGGGTTCATCAGTCCTCTGTCCACAAATATTTACTGAGTGTGTGACACGTGTCAGGTGCAGTGAATACACACAGTTGAGAGTGTAGTTCCCAGTGGATACTCGAGGATTTAATTCCAATCAATACTTATTCTCTCACTGTCTTGTTGGTAATGTAGGCCTCGGTGGTGACTGTGAGTGTGTGGGAACAGTGAGTGATGTGTATCAGTTATGTCTGTGGTGAGTGTGGGGTTGGCGTGGGGAGCACAGTGCAGATGTGTCTATCTGTGTCTGTGGCCTTGTGTGCATGGTTTCTGTTCACAAGTCAGGAATTCTGGGACATGTAACTTTTCCTTATTGCATGGTGTGGCTTGTATTTATGGTGTGTGTTCATTCATTCATTCACCAAGATTCAGTGAGCAGCTACTCCTGTGTATCCGGCACTCTTCCATTGTTGTAGTCTTTGGTAACGCTGCACATTCTAGTAGGGGAAGACACACACTAAACAAAACTACATAAATATATAATTCATCAGCTGGTGGTAAGTATATAAGGGTTGCCAGACTTAGCGAACAAGAATACAAGGCACCCAGTTAAATTTCAGTTTCAGATAAACCCAGAATAATTTTTTAGTGTAAGTATTCCCATGCAGTGTTTGGTCTTACTTATTTTGAGTGTAAGTATGGCCCATACAATATGTGGGACATACTGATACTGAAAAATTACTTGTTGTTTATTTGGAATTCAAATTGAACTGGATAGCCCATATTTTCTCTGGCAACCCTGACATGGGTTAGTGAGACTGTGGTTTACTGTGGTTTGTACAAAGCGGGTCTGGCATTACTCAAGAATGTGTTATAAGTGTGGTGTGTATGACACGTGACTGGTTCTTATAGAGGTATTTAGAGATGGCTGAAGTTAGCTGTGTTTGTGTGATTGTTGAGGAGATACATATATATATAGTGTGTGTGTGTGTGTGTGTGTGTCATATATATATAGTGTGTGTGTCTATATACATATCTCATCTCCAGCGTTTGGTGTTGGAGGAGAGGATTGTGATACAGGTGGGTTGTGTGAGAACGTAGTACAGAAGGGATGCATGTATATACCTCCATGTGCTGTGTGTGGTTTAATAAGGAAGTTATATGTGGGGTGTGTGATATTTTTGCTGTATCAGAGTGTACATGGGTGTATGAGTTACTGTCTCATAAAACACCCCTAACAAGAATTCTGTATACACTCTTACATACACCGAGTGTCAGCCAGGTCCAGGCAGGGTGACAAGAACTTTACCACGCAGACTTTATATCTGGTAAGCACTCTACCCCCATTCATCCCGCTCTTCTCTGCACTACCACACACACACACACACACACACACACACACACACACACACAGAGGAACATAGAGCAAAATATTCTGAATGGTCAGGGGCAGTCATTGCCTTCCCCAGCCTGTCCCAGCCACTGCCTGAAAATCTGCCTGCTGTCTAGAGCTCCATTCCCAGGGCCCATCCTACAGTCTCCAGGGCCCTGGGCCTGGTAGGAGCTACTGGGCTCTAATCTGGGGCAGAGGCCTCTAGCTGGAGCTCTGGGGTGACCACCCCTCTCCCAGGGCAAGCTACTCGCCTCCATTTAATGCACGCAGGCACCCCGTGTCCCGTGGCTCTCAGAGCTCCCTGCAGGACCCTGAGGCCATTTCTCACCCCCGCCCACGCGGTCTCAGTCTCTGGAAAACCCTTCCCTTCCCTTGATCTCCTTTGGGAAATTCTTCCTGTTGAAGGAATAAAACCTCCTTGCTTTCAATATGACACCATCCCTAGACAAACAATCTTCTTTCGAAGTGCATTCCACTTGTCAAGATATTTTTCAACAGGGCCTTCAACTCATGGGGCTTCTCTTTCCACTTTGGTAAAAGAGGCCAAGCAACTCATGGGTCTCTCTCAGCATCCTTGCATCCTTCACATCCCCCACCTCATGACCCCAGGGAAAGATCCAAGAGAATAAGAGAGAAATCGGGGACTGAGAAAAGCTGCACCTCTAGGTCTGTGCAAGCAGGATGCAGCCTGCTATGAGTCCGACAAAGCTCCAGGCCCGGCTGCCCCAGGAGAGAGTCCTCAGACCAGCGGAGCTGACCTCCCATCTCCCAGGGGGCATGTGGCCGTTCTGTGCCGTCTCACACCACAGGGACCCTCCGGATAGATATGGCAGCATCAGTGAGACAAGGTCTCTCGCTCCCTGCTTCACAGGTGACACATTCTCAGTCCCCTGCTTCCTAGAGAAGGTTCAGTTTGGCAGAAACCCATGTGCCCCAGACAACTTGCCCCCCACATACCTCCTCCGTTCTCGGCAGTTTCCTGGGACTCTTCATTTTCCAGATGTTTCCTCTTTTGTCGCCTTTCCATCGTACCACCTAGAAGTCTCCCTTAGAAGATGCCTCAAGAGATGTCCAACTCCTCCTCTTCCCTACAGGTTGGCCCTTGTTGGCTCTTGGGCAGTCCGTTGAAATGATTCAATACAAATAAAAATAGTCAAGTCTCCTAAATGGCTGAAAAACTTGTACCACTTAGTGAACCAGCAGTACTGCCTAGTGCTCACCAGGGCTGTTATGTTTGCAAGGTTGCCAGGCGCACAGCGGAATTCTGTGACCTCAGTGATGACATCAGAGCATTCGGTGGACCTAGGTTGAGCACAGTGTCTGCAATAGCACAGGCCCCATTTTCAAGAACAATTCCTTTTTCCCAGCCGAACCTTTCCCGTGAAAGGGAAAGGTTCATACCATATCTATTATAAATTGTATCATACCATGTCTATTATAAAATTAACATTTTGATTGGAGATCTTTTTTTTTTTTTTTTTAGTTTCTGCTTTATAACAAAGTGAATCAGTCATACATATACATCAGTTCCCACATCCCTTCCCTCATGCATCTCCCTCCCTCCCACCCTCCCCATCCCACCCCTCCAGCACCGAGCTGATCTCCCTGTGCTCTGCGGCTGCTTCCCACTATCTATCTACCTTATGTTTGGTAGTGTATATATGTCCATGCCTCTCTTTCGTTTTGTCACAGCTTACCCTTCCCCCTCCCCATATCCTCAAGTCCATTCTCAAGTAGGTCTGTGTCTTTATTCCCGTTTTACCCCTAGGTTCTTCATGACATTTTTTTTTAATTCCATATATATATGTTAGCATACGGTATTTGTCTTTCTCCTTCTGACTTACTTCACTCTGTATGACAGACTCTAGGTCTATCCACCTCATTACAAATAGCTCAGTTTCGTTTCTTTTTATGGCTGAGTAATATTCCATTGTATATATGTGCCACATCTTCTTTATCCATTCATCCAATGATGGACACTTAGGTTGTTTCCAGCTCCGGGCTATTGTGAATAGAGCTGCAATGAACATTTTGGTACATGTCTCTTTTTGAATTATGGTTTTCTCAGGGTATATGCCTAGTAGTGGGATTGCTGGATCATATGGTAGTTCTATTTTTAGTTTTTTAAGGAACCTCCATACTGTTCTCCATAGTGGCTGTACCAATTCACATTCCCACCAGCAGTGCAAGAGTGTTCCCTTTTCTCCACACCCTCTCCAGTATTTATTGTTTCTAGATTTCTTGATGATGGCCATTCTGACTGGTGTGAGATGATATCTCATTGTAGTTTTGATTTGCATTTCTCTAATGATTAATGATGTTGAGCATTCTTTCATGTGTTTGTTGGCAGTCTGTATATCTTCTTTGGAGAAATGCCTATTTAAGTCTTCTGCCCATTTTTGGGTTGGGTTTTTTGTTTTTTTGCTATTGAGCTGCATGAGCTGTTTATAAATTTTGGAGATTAATTCTTTGTCAGTTGCTTCATTTGCAAATATTTTCTCCCATTCTGAGGGTTGTCTTTTGGTCTTGTTTATGGTTTCCTTTGCTGTGCAAAAGCTTTGAAGTTTCATTAGGTCCCATTTGTTTACCTTTGTTTTTATTTCCATTTCCCTAGGAGGTGGGTCCAAAAGGATCTTGCTGTGATTTATGTCATAGAGTGTTCTGCCTATGTTTTCCTCTGAGAGTTTGATAGTTTCTGGCCTTACATTTAGGTCTTTAATCCATTTTGAGCTTATTTTTGTGTATGGTGTTAGGGAATGATCTAATCTCATACTTTTACATGTCCCTGTCCAGTTTTCCCAGCACCACTTATTGAAGAGGCTGTCCTTTCTCCAGTGTACATTCCTGCCTCCTTTATCAAAGATAAGTTGACCATATGTGCGTGGGTTTATCTCTGGGCTTTCTATCCTGTTCCATTGATCTATCTTTCTGTTTTTGTGCCAGTTCCACACTGTCTTGATTACTGTAGCTTTGTAGTATAGTCTGAAGTCAGGGAGCCTGATTCCTCCAGCTCCGTTTTTCGTTCTCAAGATTGCTTTGGCTATTCGGGGTCTTTTGTTTCTCCAAACAAATTTTGAAATTTTTGGTTCTAGTTCTGTGAAAAATGCCAGTGGTAGTTTGATAGGGATTGCATTGAATCTGTAGATTGCTTTGGGTAGTAGAGTCATTTTCACAATATTGATTCTTCCAATCCAGGAGCATGGTATATCTCTCCATCTATTTGTATCATCTTTAATTTCTTTCATCAGTGTCTTATAATTCTCTGCATACAGGTCTTTTGTCTCCTTAGGTAGGTTTATTCCTAGATATTTTATTCTTTTTGTTGCAATGGTAAATGGGAGTGTTTTCTTGATTTCATTTTCCGATTTTTCATCATTAGTGTACAGGAATGCCAGAGATTTCTGTGCATTAATTTTGTATCCTGCTACTTTACCAAATTCATTGATTAGCTCTAGTAGTTTTCTGGTAGCATCTTTAGGATTCTCTATGTATAGTATCATGTCATCAGCAAACAGTGACAGCTTTACTTCTTCTGGAGATCTTTTAATGTCTTTTCTAGAGAGATTTAATATGAATATTTTAAATGGTCTCCAGTTTCCCTGTGGATTATTGACATTTTAAACTCTGCACTTCAATTTTCCCTCAATACGTGTAATTTTGTCACGGCTATTTCTGTACTTAAAGATGAGGAACTATATAATTGATTTCTTCATTTTTTTCCCCATCTCTTTCCAAGGTACTGAATTTGATTGTGTCTTACGAATGAGTGCAAAATGCTAGTCCTTGAGTCAGGACATTGGGCCCTTTACCAAGTAACTCAAACTATCTGGGCTTCAGCTTCTGTATGTGCGATCAAGAGGCTTGGACTAGCTGACTTTTCAAATGCTGTGTTTCTTTGATTCACTCTCACTTACTGATCTGCTCCTTAAGAAGAGGGTCTGTTCTCATAAAGTAACAACAGTCTTTTCCTAACCTTGGGTTGGGCGGAGTTTAACTGGTCATACTCAGTTTGTTAGTTCTATTTCCTTCTATGTATGCTTAGCTCTAAATAATTTATATGGCTCTTGTGACTATTTTTAGATCTTATTTTTTTCTTATTTTCTTTTACAGTTTCTAATTTGTTATCGCCAGTGTAGAGGAGCCTGATTGATTTTTTAAATTTATTGATCTTGTATGTGTGTGCCTTGTTGAACCGTCTTATTAGTTCCTGCTAGTTTATCTGTGGGTTCTTTTGGGTCTCCTAGATAAATGAGCATATTAAACGTAAATAATGTGTTCTTTGGATAAAGTTTATTTTCTTGCATCTATATATATAGAAGCAATATGTTGAAGTGATTTAAATATTTCAATACTTACATACCTGTTATCACAATCTAACGTTCTTGATCTTCTTTTCTTTCAATCAATATTATGTTTTCAAGATTTATCCACGTGAATCCATATAGATCTAGGTCTTTGATTTTTGACTGTTTGCTATTATTTCATCACATGCGTATAGCATCACTTATTTTCCATTCAAGCATTATTGGACAATTGGATTGTTTCCCTCCCTTCTCTAGAACAAACAACGTTTCCTAGAATATCCCTGAAGATGTCTGACAGTCGAGAAGGGCCAGGCTGCCCGAAGGATTGCTACTTGCTTTTAGCCACCTTCCAACAGGCCATCTCCAGCCAGCAATTTGAAGCACAGCTGAAATGAAAACTCCCCCAAATGTGGAGATGTTAGGAGCTTCTTAGAAGGTGGGAGGTTAATGATTGGCATCCTGCTGGGATCCCAGGGGAGTCTGAGCTGGCCTGAAGCTCATCTTCCTCCTCCACCTCTCAAGAGAAATGTGGAGGAAAGAAGACTTCCAAAACTGTGAGTAGGCAGAGGGAGAGGTATTGGGGGCCGAAGCTGTAACTGAGGTCTTGGAGTGGGCTGTGAGGACGCAGAGCCTCTAGAGAGCCAGGCTCTGCCTTCTGAGAACTTCTCCCCTAAGGCTGCTCCTAATTCAGGTGATACCAGCCATATAGAGCCGACTTGGCCCACACTGTCACAGAAAGCCTTATCAGAATCTCTTCTTCTTCATACACCCTTGTGTCTGTTACTTGGTTATTGCCTTTGGTGCTCCACTGATGTGAACCACAGTCGCCAGGGGATGGAGGACACTAGTGACCCATCTTGCTCTGTGGCCTCAGTCCACAGCTTGAGGGTAAGGGAAGAGGCCAAATGAAGATCAAGAAGGAAAGATGGAGTTTGAAGAGAAGACCTGAGTTAAGGGTGTCTTCTCAAGTCTTGATGAATGAAATGTAGCTCCAGTACCTGAAGTCCTGCTTGTTCTCAAGGCTGACCACGGGGCTGGGTGCACTCAGTGAAGGAGCCGTATACACTTAGTATTTCCTTGCTTGCTCACACTTGCCCTCCTCTGATACACCCTCTGCAAGCCTGATCTTCCCCTGAAAGAACTTTCCACCTGCTACTGTCATCTCCTGAACATTTGCTTCCCCTTCCTAGTGTCCCCCTAGAATGCCATTGCAGCCAATTCATAATTTGATAATCATGCTTCTTACCATATTCTCAGCAACTTCTGATAAATTTTATTCACTTTATTCCATAGTCTTCACACATCAATAATCTTCCTTAACTTCCTAGCTGCAGGTTAACCCATTCGGAATCATTTCTTTTTCTTTCTCTTCTTTGGCAAATGCTTTCTATCTTTTAAGGTCTTTTTCTTGTCTCTCTACCATCCTGCCTTCCTGAACTTCTTTTTTTTCCGTTTAAGTAACCTTTCAATCTCCTTCCCCAATTTCCTCATAAACATTTAGAGTTTATGCCTCACACGTTAGACAGCGGTTTATGAATGGCCAGGCATAATGGACTCAGAATGAGTTGGCACCCCCGAGGTACCTGTCTTGCTGGGGAGCCACAGGTGAAGGGCTGGCTGCTGGACACATGTTGGCATGGAGTCAGGCTGAGTGGCCTCAGGGTGTTTGCTCTGCACTTGTGTGTGTTTCTCCCTAGTTGGTTTCTTTGTCCAGCCACCTGTGCCCTCCCTCCATCCAGCCCAGGGAATCCTTCTCATCACAGGGGTAGGATGTTTGTCTCATTTTCCATCACATCCTTTCCCCAAAGTTTGGTTGTGAGTTGTTCCCATTCCAAAGACCTCTCCTCTTTGAAGAGAAAAGAGAAAATCTTTTCTCTCCTTTTCTCTCACTTCACTTCTGCTCTATTATCTCCTCCGTCCAGAATGGCCCACTGACTCAAATGGCTGTAGATCCAAAGATGGCAAGAAATGCCAGCAATTCTGAGATAATAATACGCATGTATCAGGAACACTGGAAAACCTTTATCCCGCCACATTAAACAAAATTGCACTTCCAGTGTATTCAGAGTCTCAGAAACACAAATGATATAGAAATTGAATTACACTCAAGTTTTTCTTTCCTCCTTTCCTGATTTATTCTAATCCTCAAAGTTAACATGATGAACTATTTGTTAGGTAAAGTTTCAGACATTTTCTACACATGCACACTTTTCTTTTTTTCACATAAGAGTGTGAACTAGGTCACTTTCAACATGCTGTGATTCTGTGATTCACTGTCTCCCACCGAGTCATCCACAGATAAAGTCATCTGTTTCATGGAGAAATATTTCCAATAGCTAATAGCCAATGTCTGTGGAGTGCTTACTCTGTGTCGGTTTCTTGTAACTACTTTACAGATCTTTTGTACAACGTACCCATGGACCAGGTACAATGATAACCCCCAAGTGACAGATAAGTGCAGATAAGTACAAATAAATACAGAGGCCAAGTGACTTGCCCAAGACACTGGAGCAAATCAAAATCCATGCCTCTGTAATCATTTTGCTCTATTGCCTCTGTCTGGGAGGCTTGATGATTTGGCAACTAAAACCTTAAATATCATGTTCCATTTTTATATGTGTGACACAAGCGTGGGGCTGTGATATGGGGTAACTAACCTGACTACTTTTGAAAACCCTTATGCACCTGGATGAAAGTAAGCCAGGGACTGCAAGCTATAGATTGAAGGTTTCCTACCAACTTTTAAAAATAGCTTCTTGAATGCAATTTATGTAATGTCAAGTCTAGGATGTAGTCCAAATAGTAACAGAAAAATGGAGATATGTAGAAAAATACTTAAAGTTGACAAGTATTGGGAGTGTAGTATTTTTGGGGCCAGCGTGTAGACCACAGGAAAACTTGCTGTTTCCATCCCAAAGGGAAGAGCCCTACGTTGCAACTGCCAAGGTCCCTGGGGCAGCAAGTGTGCTCAGTGCTTAGTAAAGAAGCATCCTCAGTTTGATAGAATCCTATGGGAGCCTTACATTTGGTTAGCAGTTCTACATTCTTGATGTACTAATATTTTCAGGGTGTGGGAGGGTATCAAGCTCTGAAAATACCCTTGGAGAGATTTGCTTATTCAGTTTGGCTTTTTCAATCTCCCTACTACTTCTTTACTAAACACCAGGCGGTTTCCTTCACTTTTCAGAACCATGTTGTTTTTCCCTTGTCTAATGAACTTTGAAATACTTTTGGATGAGCTATTAAGTTTGGGAAAAAATAAACATCTCTTTAAAATAAGGAAGATAATAACAATGACAAGTAGAAAAAGCTCTAAAACAGAGAATATCCTCCATTCTAGCCAATGACTGGGAGTGGAAGGTTGGTGCTCGCTGTCCAGGACGTAGAAATAAAAGCTGAGGGGGCACTGAGGCGTCTCCTGGATCTCTATAAGCCTCCATCATTTCTGCTGAGTAGGGTTGACAGATAAAATATAGGCTGTTTAGTTAAATATGAATGTCAGAAAAACAATGAGTACATTTTGAAGATAAGTATGCCCCAAATAGTATATAGGATCTACTTATACTAAAAATAATGACTTATTATTCATGTGAAGTTCAAGTTTAACTGGGTATCCTGTATTTTTAGTTACTAAATCTGCCAGCCCTACTGATGATCCACAATGGAGGCAGTTCAGGAGCGGTACATGCTGGCTCTCGGACAGTCAGAAATTGCTTCAGCAGATCCAGGTACAGTATGAAATTCTTTTTAGATGTAGCTCAGAAGCCGTGGCCAGCCCTTGACTGCAAGTACTGCCTCGGGTTTCCCTGAGGTGGGGTCAACCTTCCTCTTAATGGCCTTTTGGTCAGTCTGGAAGACCATATCCAAGGGGAGCCCCAAAGTCAGTTTCATCCTCACAACCATGTTTCCAATTCCTGGAATTGGCTGCATGTGACTCACAAGAGCTGAGGAGGTTTGTGGAAATTGGGAGTGTCATAGCTTGAACCCTTTGTAGGTAAAGTTTTGCTGTTCTGAGAGTTTGAACAGGAGCAATGTGAAAGACTCCAGGTCCCCAGGTAGCTAGAAATAATCCTGTTCTACTTCTGTGTATGTGACAAGTCTCTAATAGTTCAGAGAGCAAGTATCTGGTCTTAGAAAGACTGATCCAAGCTTGGATGTTTCTGGTGACAAGGCAAGGTCCTGAGTTTCAAGTTCACCTTTTATGGTTGAGGAGACAATAAGGTGGTCAGAAGGGAAATCATGGAGGAGACCTTGGCTTCATCCATTGTGCAGGCTTGTATATGTGGTTCTATGTAGATTGTGTTTCAAAGGCGGAGCTTGTTTACAACTATGAACATTCTCCGATGTGCTTTTTGGACCTTCATTCCCAGAGCGAGAGCAGTGCCGAGGCTCTAGAAATGCCATGGATATTCTGAGCTGTCAGTGGCATTTCCCAGGTACTGTTCCCTTGGTGCCGCTCCTTGAAATGTCCAAAGGGATTATCATCTGTCTTGTGGCGGGTCCTAGCATTGTGAAAGGAAGCTGCTGCACCTGGCTCAGAGGATTTCGGATGTGGTGGGAGGAGTAGTAGTACTACGACTCTAAATTGTATCACAGCATATCTATTCCATCTTGAGAGTGGGGTTGGGGGGTTATGAAGGGGGGCTTTTATTGTTCTTTTATACATTGTACCCTTGGAACTAATTCAATTTTTTAAAATTAATTAATTAATTTTGGGCTGCATTGGGTCTTTGTTGCTGCTAGCGGGCGTTCTCTAGTTGCAGTGAGCGGGGGCTACTCTTGGCTGTGGTGCACGGGCTTCTCATTGCAGTGGCTTCTCTTGTTGCGGAGCATGGGCTCTAGGCACGCAGGCTTCCGTAGTTGTGGCACGTGGGCTCGGTAGATGTGGCACACGGGCTGTAGAGCGCAGGCTCAGTAGTTGTGGCGCGCGGGCTTAGTTACTCCGTGGCACGTGGGATCTTCCCAGACCAGGGCTCGAACCCATGTCCCCTGCATTCGCAGGCATATTCTTAACCACTGCTCCACCAGGGAAGCCCAATAATTCAGTTTTTTATAAAGAGAAGATTCCTAATATTATTCCAAAATTTTAAAAATATGTAGTTGGATAACACTATGCAAAATTAACTGATATACTCTTTTATTATTTCTCTTTGCTCCCTGGATTTTTTTCCCCATCCAGTCAGCTAGGCACTGTGAGTTCACTGCATTAGGAAGGTAAAGACTCAGCAGAAATGAGGGAGAAAAAAAGAAAATTCTCAGCTTTGGAATGTTCACAACGGAGGCCACAGTAGAACAGGTGAGAATTCTGTGAACAAAAAATCAATGTCGTCTCAAATGTCAAAAAGTATTCTCTGCACTGGGAGGCAGGAGAGGGAGGGAGGGAAGGACTGAAGGAGAGAGATCAGTGTGGCCAGGGACATGGAGACTGTGCTTGAGGACGATATGCCCAGGAAGAGAATCAGAATCTGGAGAAGATTCATCCTGCATGTGATCATTGCCTCCAGCCAGCACCCTCATCTCAGACGTTGGGAAATTCAGAGAGAGAGTGGGAGTACGTCAGGAGGGCCACGCACATAGTCTGTGTGGCAGGGGTTGTGGCCATTCCCTATTTGTGAGGAGTCCCCGGCAATTTGCAGGCCTCTTCTGGAAAATGCTGGCGGACGTCTCTAGTGCTTATGTGAAAGCTTGTTCACAAACCTTGAAAGATACAGATGTAGATGACAGATAGATGCATAGATAGAAAAATGTAATTAAATAAAACCTCCAGGAAAGGTTTGGAAAATGCCCTTTATTGCATAGGACGTTTCTATTGTCATATGATGTTAGACTGAGTGCCGGTCCCTTCATCCTCCTTCAGACCACGGCATTCTGTCTGCTACTATCCCGAGGGTCCTTTCTTCTCCCTGGAAGGGATAAAACAAATGAGGTAGAACAGGAAGAGACAAGAAGCACTCCAAGCTCTGCTGGTCAGGGTTACCCTCCAGCGTTGCCTTAATGCTCAGAGCCACACACACCACAGTGAGCTTGGCTCCAGATCAACTACCACGCAACGAAGGTTCTGGAACATTTCCATATCTCGGGGGACCTCATTTCCACGTGACTCTCTTTCATATTCCCCTTTGTCACAGAAGGCTAGGTACAGTGGTCAGGGTGAGATGTCAGCTCAGGCCCAAGGCTCTCAGACCTCAAAGTTCTGGTCCTGCAAGGGCCCCTGTCCTCTCTTCAGACCACTCCTGGCTCTCTCTGCCGAGAAGGAGCTGCTGGCAGTACGTCCTCTAAGAGTTGAGGTCCATCGTGCAGACCCTGAGAAAACTCCTAGGAAAAAGCTCCACCTTCTTGTTGAAGTCAACAGAGCTCAATTCCTTTGGTAGTGCTGGGTGTGTCCCAAGCTGATGCAACTGCAGAGCCATTAGGTCAACCAGCACATGTGTGCGGCCCCTTCCCTTAGACTCCTCTGGGCCCTCGTGACATAGGCTCAGAAGACTGCCAGCCTCAAGCCTTATCTCTTCCAAGGGACGGCCACACCGTCTTCCAGGACTTCTGTCCCATGAATCTCAGTTGCTGTGTGGAAATCAAAAGAGAGAAAAGACCCTACCTGCGGGGTCTCTTCGGGCTGGGGCCTTCCCCCGTGGGCTGCTCTCCCTCATTCTCCTTTTCTTCTTGCTTCTCTTCCTCCTCCTCCTCCTCCTCCTCTTCCTCGGGGGTGCTCTGGATTCCACATTGCCCATCAGCTTGGCCATGGTGAGATGAAAGACACGGCAGCTGAAGCCCTCCAGGACGCCGAACTTCACGTGCTGCTGGAGGATCTCCAAGGTGGGGAAGACGCGGCAGCAAGCCATGCACCTGAAGCCGGTCTCCATGGTCACCATCCAGTCCGGTGTCTTGGCGCTGGGTCTCTCCTCGACGGCAGGTGACCCTGATGGGCTGCCTGGCTCTGCCCTTTCCTCATCCTCTTTCTCCTCCCCAGTGGGCTCACTGTCAGACAGGAGGCTTTCAGTGCACACATCAGAAGAGGGGTCAGTGGCTACTGTGCACACATCCTCAGGAAGGGTCACTTCTTCTATCCTCAGCTGCTTTTCAGGCAACTCCAAGGGTTTCTTTGTCTTCCAGGAGACAGTGACACCCTTGTTCACTTGTACCTGCATGTAGTATATTTTCATGCCCCTTTCCTCTTTGTCTGGGTGCAGATAGTTCTTACAGGGTGAAGAGGGTGAGGAGGAGACACAGTGTGATGGGGAAGTGGTCTCTCCTTCTTCCTGATCCTGGGCTAGGGATGCTCTAGGCTGGGCAGTGTCTCGATGAAATCTCCGGATTCCTGAAAAAGGAAATTAAAATCATAATAACATGCGTGGGCCATGCCGGAAGCTGAGGGAGCAGGTGTGGTAGACGAGAGAGGGACATTTGCATGACATAGCTATGTCGTGAGCTTCGTGTCTGTTGGCCGTAGGACGGAGTGGTGTATCTGGTGTCATCAGTGGGCTTTTCATCTGCATGTGGGGGGATACTGGAGCGGTGTCTGTATACAGGGGTGTGGAGTATGGTGGTGAGGGCTGTGGTATGTGAGCGATGCGGCTGGATGCGTGTACGACGAGGAGTGTGAGTTTGGGAATCTCGGTGGTGCATTCCTTGTGGAATGGGGCTGTGGTGCAGGAGAAGCGCACTGTGGGTCACGTGCTTGGGGTGTATGTGTGCACTGAGAAGGGCTGTGCCTGGAGGGCGCATGTGTGTGTGTGCTGTGTGGACCTGAGCTGGATGGTCCTGCTCTGAGGCTGGAGGTCTGTGATGCAGAACTCTGTCCTTCTCTGGAAGCAAAGGCAAAGACAAAGCCTACATTTTCCTCTGAAGATGCTTAATCTGGTCCCTCTTCCCTCCACCTCAAGCCCAGACCTTTCCGGCCCCTGCTCCTTGACTTCCCCACCATGGTAGTAGCAGTATTCACACACACACACACCCAGACTCAGCTGGCATCCACGCCCTCGTAACAGCTCAGCCATCCTGCCCAGGCTCTTCCACAGAGCCCTCATCACCTCTGATGACCCTGGGTTTCCTCTCAGCCTCCCTGGGATCTGTGTGCCTCCTGCCTCACAGCCAAGCACCCCCTCACCTGAGGAGCCCCGCGCCCTTACCAGCGTAGATGAGCTTGCGCGGAGTAGAAGTACAGAAGAAGTATTTAGAGGCAGAGGAGACCTCCCCTGCCCCTGGGCTGCAGGCTTGGGCCACCACAGTGGATCCAAGCCGAGGGAGATCCTCTTGTGACTTCGAGATTCCTGAGGGAGGGATGAAAGGCTCAGGGTGGGTTCATCAGTCCTCTGTCCACAAATATTTACTGAGTGTGTGACACGTGTCAGGTGCAGTGAATACACACAGTTGAGAGTGTAGTTCCCAGTGGATACTCGAGGATTTAATTCCAATCAATACTTATTCTCTCACTGTCTTGTTGGTAATGTAGGCCTCGGTGGTGACTGTGAGTGTGTGGGAACAGTGAGTGATGTGTATCAGTTATGTCTGTGGTGAGTGTGGGGTTGGCGTGGGGAGCACAGTGCAGATGTGTCTATCTGTGTCTGTGGCCTTGTGTGCATGGTTTCTGTTCACAAGTCAGGAATTCTGGGACATGTAACTTTTCCTTATTGCATGGTGTGGCTTGTATTTATGGTGTGTGTTCATTCATTCATTCACCAAGATTCAGTGAGCAGCTACTCCTGTGTATCCGGCACTCTTCCATTGTTGTAGTCTTTGGTAACGCTGCACATTCTAGTAGGGGAAGACACACACTAAACAAAACTACATAAATATATAATTCATCAGCTGGTGGTAAGTATATAAGGGTTGCCAGACTTAGCGAACAAGAATACAAGGCACCCAGTTAAATTTCAGTTTCAGATAAACCCAGAATAATTTTTTAGTGTAAGTATTCCCATGCAGTGTTTGGTCTTACTTATTTTGAGTGTAAGTATGGCCCATACAATATGTGGGACATACTGATACTGAAAAATTACTTGTTGTTTATTTGGAATTCAAATTGAACTGGATAGCCCATATTTTCTCTGGCAACCCTGACATGGGTTAGTGAGACTGTGGTTTACTGTGGTTTGTACAAAGCGGGTCTGGCATTACTCAAGAATGTGTTATAAGTGTGGTGTGTATGACACGTGACTGGTTCTTATAGAGGTATTTAGAGATGGCTGAAGTTAGCTGTGTTTGTGCGATTGTTGAGGAGATACATATATATATAGTGTGTGTGTGTGTGTGTGTGTGTCATATATATATAGTGTGTGTGTCTATATACATATCTCATCTCCAGCGTTTGGTGTTGGAGGAGAGGATTGTGATACAGGTGGGTTGTGTGAGAACGTAGTACAGAAGGGATGCATGTATATACCTCCATGTGCTGTGTGTGGTTTAATAAGGAAGTTATATGTGGGGTGTGTGATATTTTTGCTGTATCAGAGTGTACATGGGTGTATGAGTTACTGTCTCATAAAACACCCCTAACAAGAATTCTGTATACACTCTTACATACACCGAGTGTCAGCCAGGTCCAGGCAGGGTGACAAGAACTTTACCACGCAGACTTTATATCTGGTAAGCACTCTACCCCCATTCATCCCGCTCTTCTCTGCACTACCACACACACACACACACACACACACACACACACACACACAGAGGAACATAGAGCAAAATATTCTGAATGGTCAGGGGCAGTCATTGCCTTCCCCAGCCTGTCCCAGCCACTGCCTGAAAATCTGCCTGCTGTCTAGAGCTCCATTCCCAGGGCCCATCCTACAGTCTCCAGGGCCCTGGGCCTGGTAGGAGCTACTGGGCTCTAATCTGGGGCAGAGGCCTCTAGCTGGAGCTCTGGGGTGACCACCCCTCTCCCAGGGCAAGCTACTCGCCTCCATTTAATGCACGCAGGCACCCCGTGTCCCGTGGCTCTCAGAGCTCCCCGCAGGACCCTGAGGCCATTTCTCACCCCCACCCACGCGGTCTCAGTCTCTGGAAAACCCTTCCCTTCCCTTGATCTCCTTTGGGAAATTCTTCCTGTTGAAGGAATAAAACCTCCTTGCTTTCAATATGACACCATCCCTAGACAAACAATCTTCTTTCGAAGTGCATTCCACTTGTCAAGATATTTTTCAACAGGGCCTTCAACTCATGGGGCTTCTCTTTCCACTTTGGTAAAAGAGGCCAAGCAACTCATGGGTCTCTCTCAGCATCCTTGCATCCTTCACATCCCCCACCTCATGACCCCAGGGAAAGATCCAAGAGAATAAGAGAGAAATCGGGGACTGAGAAAAGCTGCACCTGTAGGTCTGTGCAAGCAGGATGCAGCCTGCTATGAGTCCGACAAAGCTCCAGGCCCGGCTGCCCCAGGAGAGAGTCCTCAGACCAGCGGAGCTGACCTCCCATCTCCCAGGGGGCATGTGGCCGTTCTGTGCCGTCTCACACCACAGGGACCCTCCGGATAGATATGGCAGCATCAGTGAGACAAGGTCTCTCGCTCCCTGCTTCACAGGTGACACGTTCTCAGTCCCCCGCTTCCTAGAGAAGGTTCAGTTTGGCAGAAACCCATGTGCCCCAGACAACTTGCCCCCCACATACCTCCTCCGTTCTCGGCAGTTTCCTGGGACTCTTCATTTTCCAGATGTTTCCTCTTTTGTTGCCTTTCCATCGTACCACCTAGAAGTCTCCCTTAGAAGATGCCTCAAGAGATGTCCAACTCCTCCTCTTCCCTACAGGTTGGCCCTTGTTGGCTCTTGGGCAGTCCGTTGAAATGATTCAATACAAATAAAAATAGTCAAGTCTCCTAAATGGCTGAAAAACTTGTACCACTTAGTGAACCAGCAGTACTGCCTAGTGCTCACCAGGGCTGTTATGTTTGCAAGGTTGCCAGGCGCACAGCGGAATTCTGTGACCTCAGTGATGACATCAGAGCATTCGGTGGACCTAGGTTGAGCACAGTGTCTGCAATAGCACAGGCCCCATTTTCAAGAACAATTCCTTTTTCCCAGCCGAACCTTTCCCGTGAAAGGGAAAGGTTCATACCATATCTATTATAAATTGTATCATACCATGTCTATTATAAAATTAACATTTTGATTGGAGATCTTTTTTTTTTTTTTTAGTTTCTGCTTTATAACAAAGTGAATCAGTCATACATATACATCAGTTCCCACATCCCTTCCCTCATGCATCTCCCTCCCTCCCACCCTCCCCATCCCACCCCTCCAGCACCGAGCTGATCTCCCTGTGCTCTGCGGCTGCTTCCCACTATCTATCTACCTTATGTTTGGTAGTGTATATATGTCCATGCCTCTCTTTCGTTTTGTCACAGCTTACCCTTCCCCCTCCCCATATCCTCAAGTCCATTCTCAAGTAGGTCTGTGTCTTTATTCCCGTTTTACCCCTAGGTTCTTCATGACATTTTTTTTAAATTCCATATATATATGTTAGCATACGGTATTTGTCTTTCTCCTTCTGACTTACTTCACTCTGTATGACAGACTCTAGGTCTATCCACCTCATTACAAATAGCTCAGTTTCGTTTCTTTTTATGGCTGAGTAATATTCCATTGTATATATGTGCCACATCTTCTTTATCCATTCATCCAATGATGGACACTTAGGTTGTTTCCAGCTCCGGGCTATTGTGAATAGAGCTGCAATGAACATTTTGGTACATGTCTCTTTTTGAATTATGGTTTTCTCAGGGTATATGCCTAGTAGTGGGATTGCTGGATCATATGGTAGTTCTATTTTTAGTTTTTTAAGGAACCTCCATACTGTTCTCCATAGTGGCTGTACCAATTCACATTCCCACCAGCAGTGCAAGAGTGTTCCCTTTTCTCCACACCCTCTCCAGTATTTATTGTTTCTAGATTTCTTGATGATGGCCATTCTGACTGGTGTGAGATGATATCTCATTGTAGTTTTGATTTGCATTTCTCTAATGATTAATGATGTTGAGCATTCTTTCATGTGTTTGTTGGCAGTCTGTATATCTTCTTTGGAGAAATGCCTATTTAAGTCTTCTGCCCATTTTTGGGTTGGGTTTTTTGTTTTTTTGCTATTGAGCTGCATGAGCTGTTTATAAATTTTGGAGATTAATTCTTTGTCAGTTGCTTCATTTGCAAATATTTTCTCCCATTCTGAGGGTTGTCTTTTGGTCTTGTTTATGGTTTCCTTTGCTGTGCAAAAGCTTTGAAGTTTCATTAGGTCCCATTTGTTTACCTTTGTTTTTATTTCCATTTCTCTAGGAGGTGGGTCCAAAAGGATCTTGCTGTGATTTATGTCATAGAGTGTTCTGCCTATGTTTTCCTCTGAGAGTTTGATAGTTTCTGGCCTTACATTTAGGTCTTTAATCCATTTTGAGCTTATTTTTGTGTATGGTGTTAGGGAATGATCTAATCTCATACTTTTACATGTCCCTGTCCAGTTTTCCCAGCACCACTTATTGAAGAGGCTGTCCTTTCTCCAGTGTACATTCCTGCCTCCTTTATCAAAGATAAGTTGACCATATGTGCGTGGGTTTATCTCTGGGCTTTCTATCCTGTTCCATTGATCTATCTTTCTGTTTTTGTGCCAGTTCCACACTGTCTTGATTACTGTAGCTTTGTAGTATAGTCTGAAGTCAGGGAGCCTGATTCCTCCAGCTCCGTTTTTCGTTCTCAAGATTGCTTTGGCTATTCGGGGTCTTTTGTTTCTCCAAACAAATTTTGAAATTTTTGGTTCTAGTTCTGTGAAAAATGCCAGTGGTAGTTTGATAGGGATTGCATTGAATCTGTAGATTGCTTTGGGTAGTAGAGTCATTTTCACAATATTGATTCTTCCAATCCAGGAGCATGGTATATCTCTCCATCTATTTGTATCATCTTTAATTTCTTTCATCAGTGTCTTATAATTCTCTGCATACAGGTCTTTTGTCTCCTTAGGTAGGTTTATTCCTAGATATTTTATTCTTTTTGTTGCAATGGTAAATGGGAGTGTTTTCTTGATTTCATTTTCCGATTTTTCATCATTAGTGTACAGGAATGCCAGAGATTTCTGTGCATTAATTTTGTATCCTGCTACTTTACCAAATTCATTGATTAGCTCTAGTAGTTTTCTGGTAGCATCTTTAGGATTCTCTATGTATAGTATCATGTCATCAGCAAACAGTGACAGCTTTACTTCTTCTGGAGATCTTTTAATGTCTTTTCTAGAGAGATTTAATATGAATATTTTAAATGGTCTCCAGTTTCCCTGTGGATTATTGACATTTTAAACTCTGCACTTCAATTTTCCCTCAATACGTGTAATTTTGTCACGGCTATTTCTGTACTTAAAGATGAGGAACTATATAATTGATTTCTTCATTTTTTTCCCCATCTCTTTCCAAGGTACTGAATTTGATTGTGTCTTACGAATGAGTGCAAAATGCTAGTCCTTGAGTCAGGACATTGGGCCCTTTACCAAGTAACTCAAACTATCTGGGCTTCAGCTTCTGTATGTGCGATCAAGAGGCTTGGACTAGCTGACTTTTCAAATGCTGTGTTTCTTTGATTCACTCTCACTTACTGATCTGCTCCTTAAGAAGAGGGTCTGTTCTCATAAAGTAACAACAGTCTTTTCCTAACCTTGGGTTGGGCGGAGTTTAACTGGTCATACTCAGTTTGTTAGTTCTATTTCCTTCTATGTATGCTTAGCTCTAAATAATTTATATGGCTCTTGTGACTATTTTTAGATCTTATTTTTTTCTTATTTTCTTTTACAGTTTCTAATTTGTTATCGCCAGTGTAGAGGAGCCTGATTGATTTTTTAAATTTATTGATCTTGTATGTGTGTGCCTTGTTGAACCGTCTTATTAGTTCCTGCTAGTTTATCTGTGGGTTCTTTTGGGTCTCCTAGATAAATGAGCATATTAAACGTAAATAATGTGTTCTTTGGATAAAGTTTATTTTCTTGCATCTATATATATAGAAGCAATATGTTGAAGTGATTTAAATATTTCAATACTTACATACCTGTTATCACAATCTAACGTTCTTGATCTTCTTTTCTTTCAATCAATATTATGTTTTCAAGATTTATCCACGTGAATCCATATAGATCTAGGTCTTTGATTTTTGACTGTTTGCTATTATTTCATCACATGCGTATAGCATCACTTATTTTCCATTCAAGCATTATTGGACAATTGGATTGTTTCCCTCCCTTCTCTAGAACAAACAACGTTTCCTAGAATATCCCTGAAGATGTCTGACAGTCGAGAAGGGCCAGGCTGCCCGAAGGATTGCTACTTGCTTTTAGCCACCTTCCAACAGGCCATCTCCAGCCAGCAATTTGAAGCACAGCTGAAATGAAAACTCCCCCAAATGTGGAGATGTTAGGAGCTTCTTAGAAGGTGGGAGGTTAATGATTGGCATCCTGCTGGGATCCCAGGGGAGTCTGAGCTGGCCTGAAGCTCATCTTCCTCCTCCACCTCTCAAGAGAAATGTGGAGGAAAGAAGACTTCCAAAACTGTGAGTAGGCAGAGGGAGAGGTATTGGGGGCCGAAGCTGTAACTGAGGTCTTGGAGTGGGCTGTGAGGACGCAGAGCCTCTAGAGAGCCAGGCTCTGCCTTCTGAGAACTTCTCCCCTAAGGCTGCTCCTAATTCAGGTGATACCAGCCATATAGAGCCGACTTGGCCCACACTGTCACAGAAAGCCTTATCAGAATCTCTTCTTCTTCATACACCCTTGTGTCTGTTACTTGGTTATTGCCTTTGGTGCTCCACTGATGTGAACCACAGTCGCCAGGGGATGGAGGACACTAGTGACCCATCTTGCTCTGTGGCCTCAGTCCACAGCTTGAGGGTAAGGGAAGAGGCCAAATGAAGATCAAGAAGGAAAGATGGAGTTTGAAGAGAAGACCTGAGTTAAGGGTGTCTTCTCAAGTCTTGATGAATGAAATGTAGCTCCAGTACCTGAAGTCCTGCTTGTTCTCAAGGCTGACCACGGGGCTGGGTGCACTCAGTGAAGGAGCCGTATACACTTAGTATTTCCTTGCTTGCTCACACTTGCCCTCCTCTGATACACCCTCTGCAAGCCTGATCTTCCCCTGAAAGAACTTTCCACCTGCTACTGTCATCTCCTGAACATTTGCTTCCCCTTCCTAGTGTCCCCCTAGAATGCCATTGCAGCCAATTCATAATTTGATAATCATGCTTCTTACCATATTCTCAGCAACTTCTGATAAATTTTATTCACTTTATTCCATAGTCTTCACACATCAATAATCTTCCTTAACTTCCTAGCTGCAGGTTAACCCATTCGGAATCATTTCTTTTTCTTTCTCTTCTTTGGCAAATGCTTTCTATCTTTTAAGGTCTTTTTCTTGTCTCTCTACCATCCTGCCTTCCTGAACTTCTTTTTTTTCCGTTTAAGTAACCTTTCAATCTCCTTCCCCAATTTCCTCATAAACATTTAGAGTTTATGCCTCACACGTTAGACAGCGGTTTATGAATGGCCAGGCATAATGGACTCAGAATGAGTTGGCACCCCCGAGGTACCTGTCTTGCTGGGGAGCCACAGGTGAAGGGCTGGCTGCTGGACACATGTTGGCATGGAGTCAGGCTGAGTGGCCTCAGGGTGTTTGCTCTGCACTTGTGTGTGTTTCTCCCTAGTTGGTTTCTTTGTCCAGCCACCTGTGCCCTCCCTCCATCCAGCCCAGGGAATCCTTCTCATCACAGGGGTAGGATGTTTGTCTCATTTTCCATCACATCCTTTCCCCAAAGTTTGGTTGTGAGTTGTTCCCATTCCAAAGACCTCTCCTCTTTGAAGAGAAAAGAGAAAATCTTTTCTCTCCTTTTCTCTCACTTCACTTCTGCTCTATTATCTCCTCCGTCCAGAATGGCCCACTGACTCAAATGGCTGTAGATCCAAAGATGGCAAGAAATGCCAGCAATTCTGAGATAATAATACGCATGTATCAGGAACACTGGAAAACCTTTATCCCGCCACATTAAACAAAATTGCACTTCCAGTGTATTCAGAGTCTCAGAAACACAAATGATACAGAAATTGAATTACACTCAAGTTTTTCTTTCCTCCTTTCCTGATTTATTCTAATCCTCAAAGTTAACATGATGAACTATTTGTTAGGTAAAGTTTCAGACATTTTCTACACATGCACACTTTTCTTTTTTTCACATAAGAGTGTGAACTAGGTCACTTTCAACATGCTGTGATTCTGTGATTCACTGTCTCCCACCGAGTCATCCACAGATAAAGTCATCTGTTTCATGGAGAAATATTTCCAATAGCTAATAGCCAATGTCTGTGGAGTGCTTACTCTGTGTCGGTTTCTTGTAACTACTTTACAGATCTTTTGTACAACGTACCCATGGACCAGGTACAATGATAACCCCCAAGTGACAGATAAGTGCAGATAAGTACAAATAAATACAGAGGCCAAGTGACTTGCCCAAGACACTGGAGCAAATCAAAATCCATGCCTCTGTAATCATTTTGCTCTATTGCCTCTGTCTGGGAGGCTTGATGATTTGGCAACTAAAACCTTAAATATCATGTTCCATTTTTATATGTGTGACACAAGCGTGGGGCTGTGATATGGGGTAACTAACCTGACTACTTTTGAAAACCCTTATGCACCTGGATGAAAGTAAGCCAGGGACTGCAAGCTATAGATTGAAGGTTTCCTACCAACTTTTAAAAATAGCTTCTTGAATGCAATTTATGTAATGTCAAGTCTAGGATGTAGTCCAAATAGTAACAGAAAAATGGAGATATGTAGAAAAATACTTAAAGTTGACAAGTATTGGGAGTGTAGTATTTTTGGGGCCAGCGTGTAGACCACAGGAAAACTTGCTGTTTCCATCCCAAAGGGAAGAGCCCTACGTTGCAACTGCCAAGGTCCCTGGGGCAGCAAGTGTGCTCAGTGCTTAGTAAAGAAGCATCCTCAGTTTGATAGAATCCTATGGGAGCCTTACATTTGGTTAGCAGTTCTACATTCTTGATGTACTAATATTTTCAGGGTGTGGGAGGGTATCAAGCTCTGAAAATACCCTTGGAGAGATTTGCTTATTCAGTTTGGCTTTTTCAATCTCCCTACTACTTCTTTACTAAACACCAGGCGGTTTCCTTCACTTTTCAGAACCATGTTGTTTTTCCCTTGTCTAATGAACTTTGAAATACTTTTGGATGAGCTATTAAGTTTGGGAAAAAATAAACATCTCTTTAAAATAAGGAAGATAATAACAATGACAAGTAGAAAAAGCTCTAAAACAGAGAATATCCTCCATTCTAGCCAATGACTGGGAGTGGAAGGTTGGTGCTCGCTGTCCAGGACGTAGAAATAAAAGCTGAGGGGGCACTGAGGCGTCTCCTGGATCTCTATAAGCCTCCATCATTTCTGCTGAGTAGGGTTGACAGATAAAATATAGGCTGTTTAGTTAAATATGAATGTCAGAAAAACAATGAGTACATTTTGAAGATAAGTATGCCCCAAATAGTATATAGGATCTACTTATACTAAAAATAATGACTTATTATTCATGTGAAGTTCAAGTTTAACTGGGTATCCTGTATTTTTAGTTACTAAATCTGCCAGCCCTACTGATGATCCACAATGGAGGCAGTTCAGGAGCGGTACATGCTGGCTCTCGGACAGTCAGAAATTGCTTCAGCAGATCCAGGTACAGTATGAAATTCTTTTTAGATGTAGCTCAGAAGCCGTGGCCAGCCCTTGACTGCAAGTACTGCCTCGGGTTTCCCTGAGGTGGGGTCAACCTTCCTCTTAATGGCCTTTTGGTCAGTCTGGAAGACCATATCCAAGGGGAGCCCCAAAGTCAGTTTCATCCTCACAACCATGTTTCCAATTCCTGGAATTGGCTGCATGTGACTCACAAGAGCTGAGGAGGTTTGTGGAAATTGGGAGTGTCATAGCTTGAACCCTTTGTAGGTAAAGTTTTGCTGTTCTGAGAGTTTGAACAGGAGCAATGTGAAAGACTCCAGGTCCCCAGGTAGCTAGAAATAATCCTGTTCTACTTCTGTGTATGTGACAAGTCTCTAATAGTTCAGAGAGCAAGTATTTGGTCTTAGAAAGACTGATCCAAGCTTGGATGTTTCTGGTGACAAGGCAAGGTCCTGAGTTTCAAGTTCACCTTTTATGGTTGAGGAGACAATAAGGTGGTCAGAAGGGAAATCATGGAGGAGACCTTGGCTTCATCCATTGTGCAGGCTTGTATATGTGGTTCTATGTAGATTGTGTTTCAAAGGCGGAGCTTGTTTACAACTATGAACATTCTCCGATGTGCTTTTTGGACCTTCATTCCCAGAGCGAGAGCAGTGCCGAGGCTCTAGAAATGCCATGGATATTCTGAGCTGTCAGTGGCATTTCCCAGGTACTGTTCCCTTGGTGCCGCTCCTTGAAATGTCCAAAGGGATTATCATCTGTCTTGTGGCGGGTCCTAGCATTGTGAAAGGAAGCTGCTGCACCTGGCTCAGAGGATTTCGGATGTGGTGGGAGGAGTAGTAGTACTACGACTCTAAATTGTATCACAGCATATCTATTCCATCTTGAGAGTGGGGTTGGGGGGTTATGAAGGGGGGCTTTTATTGTTCTTTTATACATTGTACCCTTGGAACTAATTCAATTTTTTAAAATTAATTAATTAATTTTGGGCTGCATTGGGTCTTTGTTGCTGCTAGCGGGCGTTCTCTAGTTGCAGTGAGCGGGGGCTACTCTTGGCTGTGGTGCACGGGCTTCTCATTGCAGTGGCTTCTCTTGTTGCGGAGCATGGGCTCTAGGCACGCAGGCTTCCGTAGTTGTGGCACGTGGGCTCGGTAGATGTGGCACACGGGCTGTAGAGCGCAGGCTCAGTAGTTGTGGCGCGCGGGCTTAGTTACTCCGTGGCACGTGGGATCTTCCCAGACCAGGGCTCGAACCCATGTCCCCTGCATTCGCAGGCATATTCTTAACCACTGCTCCACCAGGGAAGCCCAATAATTCAGTTTTTTATAAAGAGAAGATTCCTAATATTATTCCAAAATTTTAAAAATATGTAGTTGGATAACACTATGCAAAATTAACTGATATACTCTTTTATTATTTCTCTTTGCTCCCTGGATTTTTTTCCCCATCCAGTCAGCTAGGCACTGTGAGTTCACTGCATTAGGAAGGTAAAGACTCAGCAGAAATGAGGGAGAAAAAAAGAAAATTCTCAGCTTTGGAATGTTCACAACGGAGGCCACAGTAGAACAGGTGAGAATTCTGTGAACAAAAAATCAATGTCGTCTCAAATGTCAAAAAGTATTCTCTGCACTGGGAGGCAGGAGAGGGAGGGAGGGAAGGACTGAAGGAGAGAGATCAGTGTGGCCAGGGACATGGAGACTGTGCTTGAGGACGATATGCCCAGGAAGAGAATCAGAATCTGGAGAAGATTCAGCCTGCATGTGATCATTGCCTCCAGCCAGCACCCTCATCTCAGACGTTGGGAAATTCAGAGAGAGAGTGGGAGTACGTCAGGAGGGCCACGCACATAGTCTGTGTGGCAGGGGTTGTGGCCATTCCCTATTTGTGAGGAGTCCCCAGCAATTTGCAGGCCTCTTCTGGAAAATGCTGGCGGACGTCTCTAGTGCTTATGTGAAAGCTTGTTCACAAACCTTGAAAGATACAGATGTAGATGACAGATAGATGCATAGATAGAAAAATGTAATTAAATAAAACCTCCAGGAAAGGTTTGGAAAATGCCCTTTATTGCATAGGACGTTTCTATTGTCATATGATGTTAGACTGAGTGCCGGTCCCTTCATCCTCCTTCAGACCACGGCATTCTGTCTGCTACTATCCCGAGGGTCCTTTCTTCTCCCTGGAAGGGATAAAACAAATGAGGTAGAACAGGAAGAGACAAGAAGCACTCCAAGCTCTGCTGGTCAGGGTTACCCTCCAGCGTTGCCTTAATGCTCAGAGCCACACACACCACAGTGAGCTTGGCTCCAGATCAACTACCACGCAACGAAGGTTCTGGAACATTTCCATATCTCGGGGGACCTCATTTCCACGTGACTCTCTTTCATATTCCCCTTTGTCACAGAAGGCTAGGTACAGTGGTCAGGGTGAGATGTCAGCTCAGGCCCAAGGCTCTCAGACCTCAAAGTTCTGGTCCTGCAAGGGCCCCTGTCCTCTCTTCAGACCACTCCTGGCTCTCTCTGCCGAGAAGGAGCTGCTGGCAGTACGTCCTCTAAGAGTTGAGGTCCATCGTGCAGACCCTGAGAAAACTCCTAGGAAAAAGCTCCACCTTCTTGTTGAAGTCAACAGAGCTCAATTCCTTTGGTAGTGCTGGGTGTGTCCCAAGCTGATGCAACTGCAGAGCCATTAGGTCAACCAGCACATGTGTGCGGCCCCTTCCCTTAGACTCCTCTGGGCCCTCGTGACATAGGCTCAGAAGACTGCCAGCCTCAAGCCTTATCTCTTCCAAGGGACGGCCACACCGTCTTCCAGGACTTCTGTCCCATGAATCTCAGTTGCTGTGTGGAAATCAAAAGAGAGAAAAGACCCTACCTGCGGGGTCTCTTCGGGCTGGGGCCTTCCCCCGTGGGCTGCTCTCCCTCATTCTCCTTTTCTTCTTGCTTCTCTTCCTCCTCCTCCTCCTCCTCCTCTTCCTCGGGGGTGCTCTGGATTCCACATTGCCCATCAGCTTGGCCATGGTGAGATGAAAGACACGGCAGCTGAAGCCCTCCAGGACGCCGAACTTCACGTGCTGCTGGAGGATCTCCAAGGTGGGGAAGACGCGGCAGCAAGCCATGCACCTGAAGCCGGTCTCCATGGTCACCATCCAGTCCGGTGTCTTGGCGCTGGGTCTCTCCTCGACGGCAGGTGACCCTGATGGGCTGCCTGGCTCTGCCCTTTCCTCATCCTCTTTCTCCTCCCCAGTGGGCTCACTGTCAGACAGGAGGCTTTCAGTGCACACATCAGAAGAGGGGTCAGTGGCTACTGTGCACACATCCTCAGGAAGGGTCACTTCTTCTATCCTCAGCTGCTTTTCAGGCAACTCCAAGGGTTTCTTTGTCTTCCAGGAGACAGCGACACCCTTGTTCACTTGTACCTGCATGTAGTATATTTTCATGCCCCTTTCCTCTTTGTCTGGGTGCAGATAGTTCTTACAGGGTGAAGAGGGTGAGGAGGAGACACAGTGTGATGGGGAAGTGGTCTCTCCTTCTTCCTGATCCTGGGCTAGGGATGCTCTAGGCTGGGCAGTGTCTCGATGAAATCTCCGGATTCCTGAAAAAGGAAATTAAAATCATAATAACATGCGTGGGCCATGCCGGAAGCTGAGGGAGCAGGTGTGGTAGACGAGAGAGGGACATTTGCATGACATAGCTATGTCGTGAGCTTCGTGTCTGTTGGCCGTAGGACGAAGTGGTGTATCTGGTGTCATCAGTGGGCTTTTCATCTGCATGTGGGGGGATACTGGAGCGGTGTCTGTATACAGGGGTGTGGAGTATGGTGGTGAGGGCTGTGGTATGTGAGCGATGCGGCTGGATGCGTGTACGACGAGGAGTGTGAGTTTGGGAATCTCGGTGGTGCATTCCTTGTGGAATGGGGCTGTGGTGCAGGAGAAGCGCACTGTGGGTCAGGTGCTTGGGGTGTATGTGTGCACTGAGAAGGGCTGTGCCTGGAGGGCGCATGTGTGTGTGTGCTGTGTGGACCTGAGCTGGATGGTCCTGCTCTGAGGCTGGAGGTCTGTGATGCAGAACTCTGTCCTTCTCTGGAAGCAAAGGCAAAGACAAAGCCTACATTTTCCTCTGAAGATGCTTAATCTGGTCCCTCTTCCCTCCACCTCAAGCCCAGACCTTTCCGGCCCCTGCTCCTTGACTTCCCCACCATGGTAGTAGCAGTATTCACACACACACACACCCAGACTCAGCTGGCATCCACGCCCTCGTAACAGCTCAGCCATCCTGCCCAGGCTCTTCCACAGAGCCCTCATCACCTCTGATGACCCTGGGTTTCCTCTCAGCCTCCCTGGGATCTGTGTGCCTCCTGCCTCACAGCCAAGCACCCCCTCACCTGAGGAGCCCCGCGCCCTTACCAGCGTAGATGAGCTTGCGCGGAGTAGAAGTACAGAAGAAGTATTTAGAGGCAGAGGAGACCTCCCCTGCCCCTGGGCTGCAGGCTTGGGCCACCACAGTGGATCCAAGCCGAGGGAGATCCTCTTGTGACTTCGAGATTCCTGAGGGAGGAATGAAAGGCTCAGGGTGGGTTCATCAGTCCTCTGTCCACAAATATTTACTGAGTGTGTGACACGTGTCAGGTGCAGTGAATACACACAGTTGAGAGTGTAGTTCCCAGTGGATACTCGAGGATTTAATTCCAATCAATACTTATTCTCTCACTGTCTTGTTGGTAATGTAGGCCTCGGTGGTGACTGTGAGTGTGTGGGAACAGTGAGTGATGTGTATCAGTTATGTCTGTGGTGAGTGTGGGGTTGGCGTGGGGAGCACAGTGCAGATGTGTCTATCTGTGTCTGTGGCCTTGTGTGCATGGTTTCTGTTCACAAGTCAGGAATTCTGGGACATGTAACTTTTCCTTATTGCATGGTGTGGCTTGTATTTATGGTGTGTGTTCATTCATTCATTCACCAAGATTCAGTGAGCAGCTACTCCTGTGTATCCGGCACTCTTCCATTGTTGTAGTCTTTGGTAACGCTGCACATTCTAGTAGGGGAAGACACACACTAAACAAAACTACATAAATATATAATTCATCAGCTGGTGGTAAGTATATAAGGGTTGCCAGACTTAGCGAACAAGAATACAAGGCACCCAGTTAAATTTCAGTTTCAGATAAACCCAGAATAATTTTTTAGTGTAAGTATTCCCATGCAGTGTTTGGTCTTACTTATTTTGAGTGTAAGTATGGCCCATACAATATGTGGGACATACTGATACTGAAAAATTACTTGTTGTTTATTTGGAATTCAAATTGAACTGGATAGCCCATATTTTCTCTGGCAACCCTGACATGGGTTAGTGAGACTGTGGTTTACTGTGGTTTGTACAAAGCGGGTCTGGCATTACTCAAGAATGTGTTATAAGTGTGGTGTGTATGACACGTGACTGGTTCTTATAGAGGTATTTAGAGATGGCTGAAGTTAGCTGTGTTTGTGCGATTGTTGAGGAGATACATATATATATAGTGTGTGTGTGTGTGTGTGTGTGTCATATATATATAGTGTGTGTGTCTATATACATATCTCATCTCCAGCGTTTGGTGTTGGAGGAGAGGATTGTGATACAGGTGGGTTGTGTGAGAACGTAGTACAGAAGGGATGCATGTATATACCTCCATGTGCTGTGTGTGGTTTAATAAGGAAGTTATATGTGGGGTGTGTGATATTTTTGCTGTATCAGAGTGTACATGGGTGTATGAGTTACTGTCTCATAAAACACCCCTAACAAGAATTCTGTATACACTCTTACATACACCGAGTGTCAGCCAGGTCCAGGCAGGGTGACAAGAACTTTACCACGCAGACTTTATATCTGGTAAGCACTCTACCCCCATTCATCCCGCTCTTCTCTGCACTACCACACACACACACACACACACACACACACACACACACACACAGAGGAACATAGAGCAAAATATTCTGAATGGTCAGGGGCAGTCATTGCCTTCCCCAGCCTGTCCCAGCCACTGCCTGAAAATCTGCCTGCTGTCTAGAGCTCCATTCCCAGGGCCCATCCTACAGTCTCCAGGGCCCTGGGCCTGGTAGGAGCTACTGGGCTCTAATCTGGGGCAGAGGCCTCTAGCTGGAGCTCTGGGGTGACCACCCCTCTCCCAGGGCAAGCTACTCGCCTCCATTTAATGCACGCAGGCACCCCGTGTCCCGTGGCTCTCAGAGCTCCCCGCAGGACCCTGAGGCCATTTCTCACCCCCGCCCACGCGGTCTCAGTCTCTGGAAAACCCTTCCCTTCCCTTGATCTCCTTTGGGAAATTCTTCCTGTTGAAGGAATAAAACCTCCTTGCTTTCAATATGACACCATCCCTAGACAAACAATCTTCTTTCGAAGTGCATTCCACTTGTCAAGATATTTTTCAACAGGGCCTTCAACTCATGGGGCTTCTCTTTCCACTTTGGTAAAAGAGGCCAAGCAACTCATGGGTCTCTCTCAGCATCCTTGCATCCTTCACATCCCCCACCTCATGACCCCAGGGAAAGATCCAAGAGAATAAGAGAGAAATCGGGGACTGAGAAAAGCTGCACCTGTAGGTCTGTGCAAGCAGGATGCAGCCTGCTATGAGTCCGACAAAGCTCCAGGCCCGGCTGCCCCAGGAGAGAGTCCTCAGACCAGCGGAGCTGACCTCCCATCTCCCAGGGGGCATGTGGCCGTTCTGTGCCGTCTCACACCACAGGGACCCTCCGGATAGATATGGCAGCATCAGTGAGACAAGGTCTCTCGCTCCCTGCTTCACAGGTGACACGTTCTCAGTCCCCCGCTTCCTAGAGAAGGTTCAGTTTGGCAGAAACCCATGTGCCCCAGACAACTTGCCCCCCACATACCTCCTCCGTTCTCGGCAGTTTCCTGGGACTCTTCATTTTCCAGATGTTTCCTCTTTTGTTGCCTTTCCATCGTACCACCTAGAAGTCTCCCTTAGAAGATGCCTCAAGAGATGTCCAACTCCTCCTCTTCCCTACAGGTTGGCCCTTGTTGGCTCTTGGGCAGTCCGTTGAAATGATTCAATACAAATAAAAATAGTCAAGTCTCCTAAATGGCTGAAAAACTTGTACCACTTAGTGAACCAGCAGTACTGCCTAGTGCTCACCAGGGCTGTTATGTTTGCAAGGTTGCCAGGCGCACAGCGGAATTCTGTGACCTCAGTGATGACATCAGAGCATTCGGTGGACCTAGGTTGAGCACAGTGTCTGCAATAGCACAGGCCCCATTTTCAAGAACAATTCCTTTTTCCCAGCCGAACCTTTCCCGTGAAAGGGAAAGGTTCATACCATATCTATTATAAATTGTATCATACCATGTCTATTATAAAATTAACATTTTGATTGGAGATCTTTTTTTTTTTTTTAGTTTCTGCTTTATAACAAAGTGAATCAGTCATACATATACATCAGTACCCACATCCCTTCCCTCATGCATCTCCCTCCCTCCCACCCTCCCCATCCCACCCCTCCAGCACCGAGCTGATCTCCCTGTGCTCTGCGGCTGCTTCCCACTATCTATCTACGTTACGTTTGGTAGTGTATATATGTCCATGCCTCTCTTTCGTTTTGTCACAGCTTACCCTTCCCCCTCCCCATATCCTCAAGTCCATTCTCAAGTAGGTCTGTGTCTTTATTCCCGTTTTACCCCTAGGTTCTTCATGACATTTTTTTTTAATTCCATATATATGTGTTAGCATACGGTATTTGTCTTTCTCTTTCTGACTTACTTCACTCTGTATGACAGACTCTAGGTCTATCCACCTCATTACAAATAGCTCAGTTTCGTTTCTTTTTATGGCTGAGTAATATTCCATTGTATATATGTGCCACATCTTCTTTATCCATTCATCCAATGATGGACACTTAGGTTGTTTCCAGCTCCGGGCTATTGTGAATAGAGCTGCAATGAACATTTTGGTACATGTCTCTTTTTGAATTATGGTTTTCTCAGGGTATATGCCTAGTAGTGGGATTGCTGGATCATATGGTAGTTCTATTTTTAGTTTTTTAAGGAACCTCCATACTGTTCTCCATAGTGGCTGTACCAATTCACATTCCCACCAGCAGTGCAAGAGTGTTCCCTTTTCTCCACACCCTCTCCAGTATTTATTGTTTCTAGATTTCTTGATGATGGCCATTCTGACTGGTGTGAGATGATATCTCATTGTAGTTTTGATTTGCATTTCTCTAATGATTAATGATGTTGAGCATTCTTTCATGTGTTTGTTGGCAGTCTGTATATCTTCTTTGGAGAAATGCCTATTTAAGTCTTCTGCCCATTTTTGGGTTGGGTTTTTTGTTTTTTTGCTATTGAGCTGCATGAGCTGTTTATAAATTTTGGAGATTAATCCTTTGTCAGTTGCTTCATTTGCAAATATTTTCTCCCATTCTGAGGGTTGTCTTTTGGTCTTGTTTATGGTTTCCTTTGCTGTGCAAAAGCTTTGAAGTTTCATTAGGTCCCATTTGTTTATCTTTGTTTTTATTTCCATTTCTCTAGGAGGTGGGTCCAAAAGGATCTTGCTGTGATTTATGTCATAGAGTGTTCTGCCTATGTTTTCCTCTAAGAGTTTGATAGTTTCTGGCCTTACATTTAGGTCTTTAATCCATTTTGAGCTTTTTTTTTTTTTTTTTTTTTTTGCAGAACGTGGGCCTCTCACTGTTGTGGCCTCTCCCTTTGCGGAGCACAGGCTCCGGACGCGCAGGCCCAGCGGCCATGGCTCACGGGCCCAGCCACTCTGCAGCATGTGGGATCCTCCCGGACCAAGGCACGAACCGGTGTCCCCTGCATCGGCAGGCGGACTCTCAACCACTGCGCCACCCGGCAAGCCCCATTTTGAGCTTATTTTTGTGTGTGGTGTTAGGGAATGATCTAATCTCATACTTCTACATGTCCCTGTCCAGTTTTCCCAGCACCACTTATTGAAGAGGCTGTCCTTTCTCCACTGTACATTCCTGCCTCCTTTATCAAAGATAAGTTGACCATATGTGCGTGGGTTTATCTCTGGGCTTTCTATCCTGTTCCATTGATCTATCTTTTTGTTTTTGTGCCAGTACCACACTGTCTTGATTACTGTAGCTTTGTAGTATAGTCTGAAGTCAGGGAGCCTGATTCCTCCAGCTCCGTTTTTCGTTCTCAAGATTGCTTTGGCTATTCGGGGTCTTTTGTTTCTCCAAACAAATTTTGAAATTTTTGGTTCTAGTTCTGTGAAAAATGCCAGTGGTAGTTGGATAGGGATTGCATTGAATCTGTAGATTGCTTTAGGTAGTAGAGTCATTTTCACAATATTGATTCTTCCAATCCAGGATCATGGTATATCTCTCCACCTATTTGTATCATCTTTAATTTCTTTCATCAGTGTCTTATAATTCTCTGCATACAGGTCTTTTGTCTCCTTAGGTAGGTTTATTCCTAGATATTTTATTCTTTTTGTTGCAGTGGTAAATGGGAGTGTTTTCTTGATTTCATTTTCCGATTTTTCATCATTAGTGTACAGGAATGCCAGAGATTTCTGTGCATTAATTTTGTATCCTGCTACTTTACCAAATTCATTGATTAGCTCTAGTAGTTTTCTGGTAGCATCTTTAGGATTCTCTATGTATAGTATCATGTCATCAGCAAACAGTGACAGCTTTACTTCTTCTGGAGATCTTTTAATGTCTTTTCTAGAGAGATTTAATATGAATATTTTAAATGGTCTCCAGTTTCCCTGTGGATTATTGACATTTTAAACTCTGCACTTCAATTTTCCCTCAATACGTGTAATTTTGTCACGGCTATTTCTGTACTTAAAGATGAGGAACTATATAATTGATTTCTTCATTTTTTTCCCCATCTCTTTCCAAGGTACTGAATTTGATTGTGTCTTATGAATGAGTGCAAAATGCTAGTCCTTGAGTCAGGACATTGGGCCCTTTACCAAGTAACTCAAACTATCTGGGCTTCAGCTTCTGTATGTGCGATCAAGAGGCTTGGACTAGCTGACTTTTCAAATGCTGTGTTTCTTTGATTCACTCTCACTTACTGATCTGCTCCTTAAGAAGAGGGTCTGTTCTCATAAAGTAACAACAGTCTTTTCCTAACCTTGGGTTGGGCGGAGTTTAACTGGTCGTACTCAGTTTGTTAGTTCTATTTCCTTCTACGTATGCTTAGCTCTGAATAATTTATATGGCTCTTGTGACTATTTTTAGATCTTATTTTTTTCTTATTTTCTTTTACAGTTTCTAATTTGTTATCGCCAGTGTAGAGGAGCCTGATTGATTTTTAAAATTTATTGATCTTTTATGTGTGTGCCTTGTTGAACCGTCTTATTAATTCCTGCTAGTTTATCTGTGGGTTCTTTTGTGTCTCCTAGATAAATGAGCATATTAAATGTAAATAATGTGTTCTTTGGATAAAATTTATTTTTTTGCATCTATATATATAGAAGCAATATGTTGAAGTGATTTAAATATTTCAATACTTACATACCTGTTATCACAATCTAACGTTCTTGATCTTCTTTTCTTTCAATCAATATTATGTTTTCAAGATTTATCCACGTGAATCCATATAGATCTAGGTCTTTGATTTTTGACTGTTTGCTATTATTTCATCACATGCGTATAGCATCACTTATTTTCCATTCAAGCATTATTGGACAATTGGATTGTTTCCCTCCCTTCTCTAGAACAAACAACGTTTCCTAGAATATCCCTGAAGATGTCTGACAGTCGAGAAGGGCCAGGCTGCCCGAAGGATTGCTACTTGCTTTTAGCCACCTTCCAACAGGCCATCTCCAGCCAGCAATTTGAAGCACAGCTGAAATGAAAACTCCCCCAAATGTGGAGATGTTAGGAGCTTCCTAGAAGGTGGGAGGTTAATGATAGGCATCCTGCTGGGATCCCAGGGGAGTCTGAGCTGGCCTGAAGCTCATCTTCCTCCTCCACCTCTCAAGAGAAATGTGGAGGAAAGAAGACTTCCAAAACTGTGAGTAGGCAGAGGGAGAGGTATTGGGGGCCGAAGCTGTAACTGAGGTCTTGGAGTGGGCTGTGAGGACGCAGAGCCTCTAGAGAGCCAGGCTCTGCCTTCTGAGAACTTCTCCCCTAAGGCTGCTCCTAATTCAGGTGATACCAGCCATATAGAGCCGACTTGGCCCACACTGTCACAGAAAGCCTTATCAGAATCTCTTCTTCTTCATACACCCTTGTGTCTGTTACTTGGTTATTGCCTTTGGTGCTCCACTGATGTGAACCACAGTCGCCAGGGGATGGAGGACACTAGTGACCCATCTTGCTCTGTGGCCTCAGTCCACAGCTTGAGGGTAAGGGAAGAGGCCAAATGAAGGTCAAGAAGGAAAGATGGAGTTTGAAGAGAAGACCTGAGTTAAGGGTGTCTTCTCAAGTCTTGATGAATGAAATGTAGCTCCAGTACCTGAAGTCCTGCTTGTTCTCAAGGCTGACCACGGGGCTGGGTGCACTCAGTGAAGGAGCCGTATACACTTAGTATTTCCTTGCTTGCTCACACTTGCCCTCCTCTGATACACCCTCTGCAAGCCTGATCTTCCCCTGAAAGAACTTTCCACCTGCTACTGTCATCTCCTGAACATTTGCTTCCCCTTCCTAGTGTCCCCCTAGAATGCCATTGCAGCCAATTCATAATTTGATAATCATGCTTCTTACCATATTCTCAGCAACTTCTGATAAATTTTATTCACTTTATTCCATAGTCTTCACACATCAATAATCTTCCTTAACTTCCTAGCTGCAGGTTAACCCATTCGGAATCATTTCTTTTTCTTTCTCTTCTTTGGCAAATGCTTTCTATCTTTTAAGGTCTTTTTCTTGTCTCTCTACCATCCTGCCTTCCTGAACTTCTTTTTTTTCCGTTTAAGTAACCTTTCAATCTCCTTCCCCAATTTCCTCATAAACATTTAGAGTTTATGCCTCACACGTTAGACAGCGGTTTATGAATGGCCAGGCATAATGGACTCAGAATGAGTTGGCACCCCCGAGGTACCTGTCTTGCTGGGGAGCCACAGGTGAAGGGCTGGCTGCTGGACACATGTTGGCATGGAGTCAGGCTGAGTGGCCTCAGGGTGTTTGCTCTGCACTTGTGTGTGTTTCTCCCTAGTTGGTTTCTTTGTCCAGCCACCTGTGCCCTCCCTCCATCCAGCCCAGGGAATCCTTCTCATCACAGGGGTAGGATGTTTGTCTCATTTTCCATCACATCCTTTCCCCAAAGTTTGGTTGTGAGTCATTCCCATTCCAAAGACCTTTCCTCTTTGAAGAGAAAAGAGAAAATCTTTTCTCTCCTTTTCTCTCACTTCACTTCTGCTCTATTATCTCCTCCGTCCAGAATGGCCCACTGACTCAAATGGCTGTAGATCCGAAGATGGCAAGAAATGCCAGCAATTCTGAAATAATAATACGGATGTATCAGGAAAACTTGAAAAGCTTTATCCCACCACATTAAACAAAATTGCACTCCCAGTGTATTCAGAGTCTCAGTGTAGAAACACAAATGATATAGAAATTGAAGTACCCTCAAGTTTTTCTCTCCTCCTTTCCTGATTTATTCTAATCCACAAAGTTAACATGATGAAATATTTGTTATGTAAACTTTCAGACATTTTCTACACATGCACACTTTTCTTTTTTTCACATAAGAGTGTGAACTAGGTCACTTTCAACATGCTGTGATTCTGTGATTCACTGTCTCCCACCGAGTCATCCACTGATAAAGTAATTTGTTTCATGGAGAATTATTTCCAATAGGTAATAGCCAATGTCTGTGGAGTGCTTACTCTGTGTCGGTTTCTTGTAACTACTTTACAGATCTTTTGTACAGCGTACCCATGGACCAGGTACAATTATAACCCCAAGTGACAGATAAGTGCAGATAAGTACAAATAAATACAGAGGCCAAGTGACTTGCCCAAGACACTGGGACTGGCTTCAAGTTGAACCTAAACCTCGACATTCATCCGAAGGTCCACATAGGAGAGAAACCATATAAGTGTGGGGAGTGTGGGAAGCACTTCAGTCAGGCCTCAAGTCTTCAGCTTCATCAGAGCATCCACACTGGAGAGAAGCCGTACAGATGTGATGTGTGTAGTAAAGTCTTTAGTCGGTCTTCATAGCTTCAGTATCACAGGCGAGTTTATACAGGGGAGAAACCTTAGCAGTGTGAGACGTGTGGTAAAAGCTTCAGTTGGCGCTCCAATCTTATAAGTCATCACAAAATGCATACTGGGGATACATTTTATGAAAGCAGCGAGAGTGGTAAGAACATCAAGGAACTGTCACAGGAAAGAAGTTCTTCAAAATGATGTTTTCAAAAAAACTCACGTGCAGCGTGAATTCTTGCAAGCGTCAGGTCTCATAGGAGAGAAAGTATTTTAAATTAGTTGGTGTTGAAGCAGTAGCTAAACAGATCCTAGTGGTCAGCATACCACACAGCAGAGATCCCTTCTGAGTGGTGCAGTAAGGGCTGCATTCAGAACTTTGACATTTATCAGATGTCACTTAGGAGATAGCACTTAGAAAGGAAAAGAGTTTGGTCTGGCCTTTAACAAAAGTGTAAGGATGAGCTAGTCAAAATTGATGTCCATGAGAATGTGCTCTCCATGAGGGCAGGGACTTGGCTGCTGAATCTACACGACCTTATCATTGACTAGTGCTTTTAGGTGTGCTCAGTACTTGTGTTTTAAATAAACCAAAAGGGGGAAATGTATAATATATGAAAGTTGTATCCAGATGGGGAAACCTGCAAAATAAAATAAATTCAGGACATGAACTTTTGTTGAAATACTGAAAACCACTGCAGAAAACCAATCTGCAATATATATTTTTTTTAATTTATTTTTGGCTGCATTGGGTCTTTATTGCTGCACGCAGGCTTTCTCTAGTTGCAGTGAGTGGGGGCTACTCTTCATTGCAGTGTGTGGGCTTCTCATTGCAGTGGCTTCTCTTTGTGGAACATGGGCTCTAGGTGTGCAGGCTTCAGTAGTTGTGGCACGTGGCTGAGTTGCTGTGCAGCATGTGGGATCTTCCTGGACCAGGGCTCAAACCCGTGTCCCCTGCATTGGCAGGCAGATTCTTAACCACTACGCCACCATGGAAGGGAAGCCCCCCAATCTTCAATATTAATATGCTATTAGCCTATCACAACTGGCTCCTTGCCTCCCGCACCCTCTGTTCTCAAGTTGGGTGGTTATTTGAGACCCCGTCTTGTTTTCCAAGGACCGTGTTCAGTAGAAATTGAACTATCTTGTTATTTTTTTTTTCTGATGGTACAGAGTGAAAAAACATGATTAACTTTGCAACAACAGTAACTGCATAGTATACAATTGATTTTTTGTCTGTCAATATTAAGGCAGGGTTTACTGTAACACTTTGAAAGTGTCACAAAAATTGTTTTTCCCTAGAAAAAAAATTTTTTTAGTTGACCTTGAACTTACTGATTTCTAATTCTCTGCATTTTCATCCAGACTTTGAAATGTTTGCCTTCTAATTATTGTAGCATTTCTTCTAAACTTCTCAGGTAGGGGCTATGCCATATTCTTCCCCCACATCCATGAGGCAAATACCCAGAAAACTTGTAGGAATTTGATAAAATTATCAAATGTATCATTGAGACAAGACTGACATTTATGTGCTTTTCCCTATTGGTTGCAGTAAAGCATGGTTTCAGGAAAGGAGTGTATATATCAGAATATATTAGATCTCTTTGATTTAGAAATCATATAATTGGAAGTTATTGATTATGAGATTAAAATACCAAAAAGATGAACACCACATCAATGATGTCACTAAATTTTTTAATGGAAATTAGTGTACAGCTGTAAGAATTTGAGTTTTGATAGATTCCTATATTAATCTGAAGCCATTAAAATGATGACAGGGACTTCCCTGGTGGTACAGTGGCTAAGAATTCGCCTGCCAATGCAGGGGACATGGGTTTGAGCCCTGGTGCAGGAAGATCCCACATGCTGTGGAGCAACTAAGCCCGTGTGCCACAACTACTGAGGCTGTGTGCCACAACTACTGAGGCCTATGTGCTTAGAGCCTGTGCTCCGCAACAAGAGAAGCCACTGCAATGAGAAGCCCGTGCACTGCAACGAAGAGTAGCCCACACTCACTGCAACTAGAGAAAGCCCGCACGCAGCAACGAAGACCCAATGCAGCCAAAAATAAATTAATTAAATAAATAAATTTATTTTAAAAATTTATGACATATCATAATTGCAGGAGATACACAATATGGGCTTTGAGAGGTCACAGATTGTAGCCTTCATAGTATAATCAACCATAAATCTTTGTTAGTGTTTGTGTATGTGTGCATATGCACACATGTATGTGTACATGCATAAGATCATGTGTAAAGGGATACTCTTCCAGAGTGGTTTTCCTAGGCAAGGAGCATTTTGTGATATTTTTCCATTTTATAACTTCATGTTATATTTTTTTCATTGAATAGTGGATATTGCCAAAACAGGAAATTATTTTAATAGAATTTGAAAAAGTATTAAATAATTATCCCTTGCAGTTAAGACCTCATATGATTGTTCTATATTGTCATAAGGCATATAAGATCAAAATTATGGTATGAACTCTGGAAGCCAATTTCAAAAACAAAACAGTTCTCAGATTATTTTGTGTACACAGAAAAATTCATGAGTTTCAACAATTGAAGCTTTATTATTTATGCTGTGCTTTAACTACAGATCCATAATAGGGAGAGGAAAAATCCTGGAGCTAGAAACAAAAGTGGATATACCTGCATTGTGGAGGTTTAAAAAAAAAAGTTTCTCTCGTTGAAAAGATGCACATGAGGAGAGAACTGAGCATAATAGCAGAGGACCCTCTGGATGTGGAACCAGTAAGGACAAAGCAGGTTTGGATGGCATTCCATACGCAGACCAATGGTGGTATTTTTTAATATAGTTGGTTAAAGGGCTTTATTTAGCAAGTTGCAGTTGACCCTTGAACAATATGGGTTTGAACTGGGCAGGTCCACTTATATGCAGGTTTTTTTTTTAATAGTAATTACTACAGTACTACATGATCTGTGGTTGGTTGAACCCATGGTTACAGAATTGCAGATACAGAGGAACCACGGATATGGAAGTCTGACCATAAGTTATTTATACAGATCTGTCTATCCATCCATCCATCCGTCCACCCATCTGTAGAGAGAGAGAGGGAGTGAGTGCACGTGCTAGGTATTTACAGAAGTAGATATGGAAGTGTGAGGATATACAAACACACACATGTGTATGTGATGTATATAAGCATGTATATCCACGTTTCTATTTCAGGGCTGGAGCAAGGAAAGTGTAGAATGATCCTGGAGAAAATTTGCTCTGCCAGAAAGTAGGAAAGAGTGGTGGGACATGTAAAAAGATCCAGCTTGAAGAGATTCACACTGGGTAAATCTGAGCAATTTGACCATAAATAATTATCATACAGAATATGAATTAAAAAAGAGGAAGGGAGGGAAGGAAGGGCTCTCATAATAGAATGCCAAGCCATAAATATATAGAAGGAATGATGTGATGTAAAAATCATTATTTACAACCATCATAGTAATTATAGGTTCTGGCAAGAATAATCAATGAATTATAAAACTACTGGTTGAAAGTTTACGAGGAGCAGGATGCTACAAAACCCGAAATATCTCTCCACGAAGTATTAATCACAACAAGAAATACAGTAGGTATAAATTTGGTGAACACTACCTTAGCCAAGAGATGAACATTATCAATAACAGAACAAACGAACATTTTAGATCTCTGGGGTATGATATACTGAGAAGGACGCAACGTTGCTTCAGTATTATTACTGACAGAAATAAACAACCAGATCTTATCACAAGGAAGCATCCACGTTGAGAGTCTCCTATTTCACAGTTATGACCACAGGGAGCATAACTGGCCAAAGGTCCCAGCTGCTGCTCTTAAATCCATCACCACGTTTGCCTGGAGGCCGGCCTTGCCCCTGATTGCTCCTAGTCAGCACAGCAGGGATCCTAAGGCAGGCCATTTCTTGGAGACCAGGATTCCTCTGTCCAGTGACCTTTTTTCAAGGACTCTGACAGCCTTGAAGGATTTTACATAGATGACAAGGCAGTCTCCGATGACTTACCAAATCTTTCTTCCAAATCTTCACTCAGGGTCAGACTTGCACTATGAGCTGATAGTTCTGCCAGCCTTCCAGAGCTCCCTGCCGTTTTCTCTCCGATGTTTTCCCTAATGAAATATTTGTTCATTAAAGTCTTTCTCAGCACTTTGCCATCTAGTTCTTGGAGGACCAGGACAAACCCCAAACCCTAGAAGCATCCCTTTTTGGCTCTTTCTAGTAACCTTCCTTTCCATATGGTAGCCACTAATTTGTAATGGTGTAGATTCACTTAGCCTATTTTGTACTTTATATAAATGGAGTCATGTAATAGGTGCTATTTTGTGTTGGCTTAATTTGCTCCACAGTATATCCATGACATTTATCCATATTGTTGGGAGTGGATAACTTTGATTCATTTTCATTGGTGGATATTATTGCAGTGTGTAAACATATCAAAATCTATTTATTAATCCCATTATTGGTGGGTATTGGGTACTTCCCCATTCTTGGCTATCACAGTTAGTGGTGATGTGAGCAATCTAGAACGTGCCTTGTGCACTTGTTTGAGGGATATTTCTATGGGTGGAACCAAAGGGTTATAGGGTATATGTTCAACTTTGGTAGATACAGTTGACCCTTGAAGAATGCATGGGCATGAGGGATGCATCTGAGTCTTTTATTCCATAGATGTTTTTAAAATATCTCTCACTTTTGGCCCAAGAGTGCTGCGTTTGGATTTACAGCGTTTCTTAACTTTAAAATAGTCCAATTTTTTCTTTCACAGTTGGTGATTTTTTTGGTCTTAAGAAATTCTTCCTACTCCAAGGCAAAAAGGCTGTTATCTTATGTTTCTTTCCTAAAGCATCATTGTTTACTTTTCAAATTTAAGTCTGCAGATCTTCTGGAATTTATATTTTTATATCTTATGCAGTAATGATTAATATTTTTCCCATATGGGTATCCAGCTGACTGAGAACCAATAGTTGACCCTTGGACAACATGGGTTTAAACTACACAAGTGCACTTATACGAGGATTTTTTTTCAATAGTAAATACTGCACTACTACACGATCCAAGGTTGGTTCAATCCTCAGATGCAGAATTGCCGATTATGGAGAAACCATGTACGTACAGAGGACTGACTATAAGTTATACTTGGATTTTCAACTTAGCAGAGGGTTGGCACCCCTAACCCCCTTGAACCCTAGTTCAAGGATCAACTGTATTAACAAGAGTTCTTTCCCCTCTCTGCTGCAGTGTTTTCTTTTCTTTCTTTTTTCTTTTGGCCGTGCTGCGTGGCTTGCAGGATCTCAGTTCCCTGACCAGGGATTGAACCAGGGTCACCACAGTGAAAGCGCCGAATCCTTACCACTAGACCACCAGGGAACTCCTTGCAGTGTTTTCTTTTTACACGTTGTTCTAATGTCTGTTTCAACATGGATTTTGATGTCTATTATCTTGTCTATCCCTGAGCAAACACCAGACTATCTTATAGTGTAGATTTATAGTAAGATTTAATGTGACTAATATCTTTCTTTTCATTCTTCTTTCAGATTGTCCCAGCTCTTCTTTTATTTTTTATTTTTATGTTTTTTTAGATGTTGGGGGTAGGAGTTTATTTATTTATTTTTGCTGTGTTGGGTCTTCGTTTCTGTGCGAGGGCTTTCTTTAGTTGTGGCAAGCGGGGGCCACTCTTCATCGTGGTGCGTGGGCCTCACTATCACGGCCTCTTGTTGGGGAGCAGAGGCTCCAGATGCGCAGGCTCAGTATGTGGCTCACGGGCCTAGTTGCTCCGTGGCATGTGGGATCTTCCCAGACCAGGGCTCAAACCCGTGTCCCCTGCATTAGCAGGCAGATTCTCAACCACTGCGCCACCAGGGAAGCCCCCAGCTCTTCTTGTAGCTCTTTGCTTTCCCACATAATATTTGTAAACATCTCATCAATTTCCAAGGGAAAAAATGCTGATGTTTTCATTGGGGTTTAATTGAGCCTATAGATCATTTTGAGGATTACTGATATCTTTGTAATATTGAATCTTCAAGCCATGAATATCATTATTTTTAAGAATTTCTCTTGGAGAAAAATAAAAGTGGATCCCATGGAATAAAATGTACATAAATAGACTCCAAAATATTTAAAGGACCTACATGTGAAAGATAAGTCTAGAAAGTTAATTTTTAAAAGGTAGAAATATATTTTTTCACCTGAGGAGTTTCAGAAGCACAGATATTAAGAAATTATTGGTTTATTATCTTATAATTAAAGATTTCTATTCCATGAAGAGCACAATAGAAAAATTTTAGAAACACGTGCCCAATTAGGAAAGGATACTTGTAATTGGTAAAACTGAAAAGGTATTAATAATCAGAATATGTAATAGAAATGAGGAAGAAAAAGATAGCATCCACATTAGAAAATGGGGCAAAAGTTTTAAGTAGACATTTATAGATGAAGCTACCAAGCATTTGAAAAAAAGATCAAACTTATTAGAAATCAGAGAAATTTAACTAAAACAAGATACTACTATACATTTAACACACTAGCAGAACGGTGATGAGTCATCCAAATGAAGGTAAGTGGTTGCACAAAAACCTGACGTGCAACTCTTTGGTAATCTGGACTGGTGTAGCCATTCAGGAAGTCAATCTGGCTATATTATTAAAGTATACACATTTGCTATGAAATAATTTCACTCGGGTATGTATTCCAAAGAAATTCTCAGATACGTCTATAAACAAATGTAAGAAGATGTTTATTTTATTATCATTGGCATGGCAGTTGGAAGAGCACAGGTAAAATGTGGGTGCAGAAAATGGAACTCTATGAAACAAATTAGATGGATGGGTGAATGTTTTTTTGTTTGTTTTTCTGAGGTACGTGGGCCTCTCACTGTTGTGGCCTCTCCCGCTGCGGAGCACAGGCTCCGGACGTGCAGGCTCAGCAGCCATGGCTCACGGGCCCAGCCGCTCCACGGCATGTGGGATTTTCCCAGACTGGGGCATGAACCCGCGTCCCCTGCATCGGCAGGCAGAATCTCAACCACTGTGCCACCAGGGAAGCCCGGATGGGTGAATCTTAAAAATATACTCCTGAATGAAGGAAATAAACACCAGAATGAATTTTATGACACAATATTATTTATATAAATTGAAAATATACACAAGTGCACATTTTGCACAAGAACACACCCAAAAGAAAACACATCAAACAAATTAGAATGGTAGCTTACGGGGTAGAGAAGGGAGTGGAGGGTGCCATAGGGAACAGGAGGTGAATAAATAAAACTTAATCATGTTACCGTATTTCATCATTCTATATCCAAGATTTCACTTTACTTGTAGTGGAAAGAAATCCTGTGTGCTATGTTGGCTTAAGTCAGGAATAGTTCTTGGAGGATATTTTCCTGAAAGAATTTGGAACAAATTTTTGAAAAAATCTTTGTTTATACTATGGATGATCTTTTTTTGTTTGTTTTGTTTTTTTCTTTAATTTCTGTTTTGTGGGTGTGTGTGGGATCTACTTTATTTTGTATTTCATTAATCTGATCTTATATTTTTCCATCTGCCTTCTTCAGTTTTATTATTCATTTATTAACTTCCTGAAATGGATGTTTTCTGAATCAATTTTCAACTTCCTTTCTACTTTCATATATGCTTTTAAGGCTCAACATTTCCCTCTATGTATGTGTTCAAATCTCCAAATCCAATTATGAATTTGAATGTTTCTCTTCATGGTTCTGTCAATTTTTGCTTTATAAAGTATCAGCTGAAGTTATTAGTTTCTGATAATTTGAAACTTTTATGACTGTGAAGTGTCCCTCCGTATGTCAAGTAATGCTTTTTTCTTCCCCTTAAAGTTCACTTGGTCAAATAGCAATGTCACAGATTTTATACTTACAGAAATAACTTGAGACCTAGGATGTTGATGTCTGTCCCTAGAAAGAATTTTCCCTTGCTTCTGCACGGGTTGTAAGATGCTAACAAAACACGTTCACCTTTACACAATTTCAGGGAATGAGGTGTTTGGCGTTTGGCTTCAGTCCCTGCCAAAGAAAGCCCAGTTTCCTTCCCCCCTTATTCCAATGGTGAAACTCTTCGGGATTTACCAGGAAGCCTTCGTGGCTGGTAATGCTTTTATGTCGCTTAGCCTCTTGAAGACGTCCAAAATTCTACTGAGCTTGTACGCCTTTCAATGAACAGAATCTACACTCTTCTGAGGCCTACACAGTAGAACGGCAAGACTGCCGGACACCTTCTCAGGGATTCCGGAAAGTGAAAACCAGAGTGAAAACATGTAGTCCGGAGCTCGTGCCGGTAGACACCCCCGCACCCACCCTTGCATTCTGGGACATGTAGTCCAGAGCTCGTAAACTCGTGTAGTCCATATACTGCAGCTACAGTAACGCCTCGCTGTAAAGGTTTACCCGCGGAATTCTGGGAAATGTGGACCAGGAGTTCCGGGTTAGTCGCAGGCACTTCCGCCCCAGGAGGACACGTAGCAGCCATGTTTTGCGTGATGACGGTGTTTCAGGTCCGCTCTTCACAACCCATTGAAGCTTCCCCGACATGCGCCTGGGGCCAACCTTTGCAGACCTTTCATTTGGGGAGAAAGAGGAGGAGCGGCTAAAAGCGGAGGTTTGAGGGCCTGGAGTGGTGATGTACGTCCCGCGGGCGGAGCTTCTTTGCGTTTGGTAACGTACCCGGGATGGGGTGGGCTCAGGTCGTGCCTCCTGGGGTTTGAGGGTCTCCCCGGTTTTCTTCACCCCTAACCTGACCCCGTCCCCCACCTATGAGCTAGCCCTGCCGCTTCATACGGCGTCACACTGGGTGAGTTGCTTAACTCTTCTGTGCCTCCGTTGCTGTTCGGTAAAAGGGGGGAAAAAGGAATGCCTTCTTAATGTAGTTTTGTGAGAAGAAACACAAGTAAAAGGTCTACAACTACCTGATACATTGTTGTTATTAATACTACGCTAATTCGGGAGGCACCCATTTCGCAGCGGGATTCTGTGAGCCCAGGAAGCTGAATTGTCCTGGACTCCTGGCCTGTTTTAGAAGGAGAGGACTTCTAACTGGTACGGGGGTGGAAGGGGGTGCGGTATGAATTAGGGGGGATGGAAACACAGCCCTGGTATTTCACAGTCTCCTTTCCTTCCCCAGCCCTGACTTCTCAAAAAGCACTGCACGGAGGAAGAGGCAACAGAGCCCCACGTGAGTAGGACTTGGCATTCTTCTACTTAAGATATTCCTATAAATTGTAGAACGTATGGGACATGGGTACCGATGATAACTGAGCCTTGGTCACTAATTTCCATTCTAAAAGCTTTATGCAAATGAACACATTTCCATCAGGCAGTGGCTCTGTGAATTGGTACTGCTGTTTTCTCTACTTTAAGGCTGAGGAGCTGGGGGCAGGGAACACAACCCTGTTGGCCCATCCTCACCCAGATGGTAGGAGGCAGAGCTGGGGTTGGGACCCAGGCAGTTTGAGTCCAGCAGCTGAGTTTGCTAATCCCTTTGGTATATTCTCTTTGAGCATAGGGTACTGGCTAGAATCATATCATGAAAGTAGGTTGGGACTTAATTGTGGGGACCTTGAGAGCAAGGTTTAGGCTATTTTATGAGTTTTTAAGATAGTTTTCTCAACTGGGTCATTTATTTTATTTCAAATAATATGTATATCATAGAAGTAGCATAATCATTATGGAAAAATGCAGATATATACATAAAGAAAAATTTTAATTATCTATAACTTTAGGATGTAAAGATAACAGTTGTTAATGTTTTAGTGCCTTTTTGTCTGGTTACTCTTTGTGTATGTTTCTGTGTAGTGGAGGCTGTTTTTTGTGGGACTGATGTTACACTGCAGTGCTACTCAAATTGTGGTCGACAAACCAGCGGCATTGGCATCACTTGGTTAGAAATGCCTAGCCTTGAGCCCCATTCGAGACCTTCTGATTTATAATTTCTGCGTAGGGGGCCCAGGAGGCTGCATTCCAACAAGATCCCGCAGTAATTCACATGCACATGAAAATTCGAGAAGCTCAAAAGAGGGTCTTTTCTGGAAACTGAGGCCGAGGAAATTGACCCTGCTGGATGTCACAGATAAAACTGAGCTGGATTCACCAAAGCCCTACTTAGTCCACTGATTTTATTCCCCCACTAATTATTGTCAACTGTCAGGGCCCCTTTCAGAATCCTGAATTGAGCAGAAGACAGCTAGCAAGTGTAGAGTCAAAATGGAGGTCGTTAGAAGTTGTGAAGATATATCTCTCCCAAGCTTTGGGGAGTGGAATCATTGCCATCTTTTGTACTAGATCGAACCCGGGCCCCCTGCATTGGGAATGTGGAGTCTTATCCACTGCACCACCAGGGAAGTCTCCCATTTATTTCTTAAACTTTCCTATATTTATAATGATATAATTACAATTCAGATTCCTGTCTTTTTTCATTTGAATTAGGTATGGACTGTCAAACTATTTTTTACTGTTGTTGCAGAATCCTGGCTTTTATTAGTTCTCTTTACCTCTGTGCATAATTGTCAACAGGGTACTTCCTGTTTAAAAAGAAACTTAACGTATTTTTATACCTTTTGTAAAAAGTTGCCCATGTCAATTTGAATATTATTGTTGCAGTCACAAAATCTTTAGGAAGACAAGCAGAGATTTTCAGAAGTCTAAAGACTCTCACATAACAGGGCAACAACGTATGACCTCCACATGTCTGACAGTCTTCTGTTGGTGGAAATCACATCTCTAAGGATAATTTCTAACTAAAATATCATCTGCTTTACCGCAGTTGCTAAGAAATAAGAAACCCTGACAGTGGTGTTCTCAGAGCTTCCTACCTTCCGACGATCTCAGGAGGTGGATGCCCGTGTTCTCCCCCACTGGCAGAGGACAGAACTGAGGCGAAGACATGTGAATAATTTGCCCAGGATGACACTGCTAGTGAATGGCGTAGCCTGATCACAGCCCATGCATATTGACTCCAAAACCTACTCTGACTTACATGGTCTCTGTTTACACCATACCCAGAATAAGAATGACCCCTGTGGAAGCTGCAGGCACACTGAGGGGGCCACTGTGTATGGATGGGCAGGTCATTCCTCACACAGCCACTGAGGGGGTTCACGGGGGCATCTGGTATCTGCATGAGGCTCTGCTCATCAAGCATAATCAGCTGTAGCCACCCTGAGGACTGGGAGCCTTGGTAATTCACAATGAGCACCACGTGGGTTAGTGACTTTTTTTTCTTTAAACCAGTTTCCATTGACTTCTTCTTTCCCTGTCTGTCTTGCTAGGACTCTGCACTTCCCCAGAAGGAGAGAGAAAATGAGCACATTCCAGGTGAGTAGAGCTTGCCTTTCTTGCTGTTAAAAACGCCATTTTTGTACTCAGATTGGACACAGGTTTTTCTCCTTTTTTTTCTTTTTCTTTTTTTTTTGATTGGCGTATAGTTGATTTACAATGTATTAATTTCAGGTGTGCAGCAAAGTGATTCAGTTATACATATATATACATATATTTTCAGATTCTTTTCCCTTATAGGTTATTACAAAATATTGGGTATAGTTCCATATGGGTTTTCTCTTTCAAGGAGAGTCTAAGCATATGAGGACCTGAGTGTGCCATGTGTGCTTTTTTAAAAATTCCTGTTAAATTTAATTGGTTTCGGTTTTAATTTTTGTTTTATTTCATCATTTTTTTATTTTACAAGTAAAAGAAAAATTAAGGGAAATGAAGGACATCTTCCACTCTACTGCTTACCTGCTTACAAATTAGCTGCTTTTATATTTCTGTAATCTCGTCATCATATGTATTCATGGATGTGTATTTGTATTTATAACATAGATACAGTTTTAAATTGTTTTTTTCATTTAATACTAGCTAACATTCACTTTTAATTGCTTTATCATGTTCCTGCAAACTTATGCACCTATTTTGTTTTTTCCGGTATGCGGGCCTCTCACTGTTGTGGCCTCTCCCATTGCGGGGCACAGGCTCCGGACGCGCAGGCTCAGCGGCCATGGCTCACGGGCCCAGCCGCTCCGCGGCATGTGGGATCTTCCCAGACCAGGGCACGAACCCGTGTCCCCTGCATCGGCAGGCGGACTCTCAACCACTGCGCCACCAGGGAAGCCCTGCACCTATTTTTTAAACTATTCTTTATTCACAGACATTTAGTTTAAAGACTTTTACTGTTTTAGGAGCACTACAGTGACAGTGTTCCTGATTTAACCTTTTTCTCAAAATATCTGTTCTGAAAAATATTGCTCCTTTTTGCCCTTAACATAGTAGGTTTAGGTATTCAGAATTTAAGAGGTATGTTTTATATGTGGTGCCTTGGATGTTTTTTGGTAGAATATCCAAATACGGCAGAGCACAGCAGGATCAAACTGCTGCTTCACGCAGAAAAAATAATGTATTGTTAGAAGTTTTCTCACGACCAGAGTTAGATTCAGTCTTCCGAATGCTTGAATCAGACCCTTTGTGTATTTTTTTTACTGGTTTGTTTCTTTTTGCATCTTATATTTTTTTCTAATCAGAGTAATACATGACCTTAGTTTAAAAAGTCCAGTGGTACTTAAAGCACTTGTCACTGCATAGACAGCTCAGAACAATTGTATAAAGAGGTGCTTGGCTTCATCTTTGTTTTAAATATAAAGAATAGGGGTTGTGAAAAAACGAGGAACCAACTCAGACTCACCCAGAAAACCAAGGGTCTGGAGTCAGAGTATTGCATTGAAGCAAAAGACAGAAACGGGGAAAGAGAGAGTTTTCATTCAGAGACCTGGCATGGCCTTTTGGTTAATTTCCACATGTAACACTCCTTCTCAGCTGGTTCCCACCTCAATGAGAAAGCAGGTGCCATCAAATACTGCCAGGACTAAATTGGTAACTGTTTCTGGGGCACTTGGCCATAATAATTAAACAGTGAAAGCTTTTTAGTTCAGGATCCAGTGGTTAGAATTCTAGGGAGTTTACTTATGAGTTGTCTGAGAGCCCCAGGTAAATACACAAAGCTTTCTCTTTCATAGCTGCATGTCCGCTGAGGCTGAGGAAAGTCAGTGTGTGGCATTGGCAGGATGGAAGGAGGGGGTGCTGGGAAGTCTGCACACCTCACAGGAGCCGGAGCAACTTCCCATCCTCCTCGTCTCCTCAGGGCTGCCCCTCTTCCACTGGCCACTGGGTATAAGATTGAGGTGGTGTTGTTTGTCGTAGGAGGCGGTGACCTTCAAGGACGTGGCCGTGGCCTTCACAGAGGAGGAGCTGGGGCTGCTGGACTCGGCCCAGAGGAAGCTGTACCAGGATGTGATGGTGGAAAACTTCCGGAACCTGGTCTCAGTGGGTGAGGACAGCCTTTCTCTGCGAGTGTCTTTGTGACCTTGGTGTTTCAAGGCTTTGGGCCTCTTGAGGTGGTTCCCTGAGTTTGGGGACCAGACTTTTGCAATTCCTGTGGGACACGAGAGGATGTCTCTGGTCTTTCTAAACAGTGTGTTTCAGGTCCTTTTCAATTATTTTGTAAAAGAACTGTAAATCGACAGTATCTTGCTGTACCTTGTGTATTCTTTTTCAGATTTCCCTCCCTGCCATTAGTGGATGATAAAGCCAATTTATTGATCCCTACATGTGATTTTTTAATGAAATAAAATAGTATAGAAAATATCAGAGTTTCTTAGGAAGAGTACAACACATTGCAGCAGAAACTCTGGGCGATGGCATGAGTGGTGTGAGAGCCAGTGGGAACAGATTTCATGAAAAGAGACATTGGTTAGATATAGGTCATTCAAGCTTCGTTTTAGTAATGTATACTTTTCTACCTGTGTATCTAGGTTGTGAAATAAATGCTGTTTCTTCAGTGGGTTGTGATACAAAGTTTGAAAAACACAGCTTTCAATATCTTGAATATGCAGTTGGAACTCAAATTTCTAGTAAACTTTAGCTCTAGCCCGTTCATGTTAACTTGTGACTTTGCATGTTCTCATTCTTCAAACGAGATACAAAACATATAGAAAGAGAAGAGAGGCTTTGGTTGATGAATTCAGCAACCCAGATAGAAATTTAGGTGAGAACCAAGCAGTCGTGAGTTCCTGTGGTTAGCTCTCTATCTGTTTTGCTTCTCACCAGCCCTGTGCTGTCCATCACCTGGTCCCAGTTGGAAATCTCTTTCCAGGATTATTGCATAGTCTTTGTACTGGTCACCTGTTGCCACCCTTCTCCTCCCACAGTTTGTTCTTTAGGTGGCAAAGCGATCTTTTGTAACTTTAAGTCAGATTATGTTCTTGTTTCAAAATTCTCTTGTGGCTTCTTTTACTTAGAATAAAAACCACTTAAAGTGGCTTCTAGAGCCTTCTGTGGGCTGCTGTTCGTTCTCCACCACCTCCCTGAATACATCACCTCTCCTCCCTCTTACCCTATCTTTTCCAGACCTGCAAAGGATGCTTCTGCCACAGAGCCTTTTCCTTGTCCTTCTCTCTGCCTGGAATACTCTTTCACCTGTAATCTTTTAGGCCTCTACTTCTTTCAGTCAGTCACCTTAAAGATGAGGAGGTGGCTGTCCTCTGACCACCCTATGGAAAATACAGTCCTCTCTTTCTTACTCTCTCTGCCCTGCCTTGTTTTGTCTTTAAGCGTTTCACTCATGTACATTTTGTTCACCTGTTTCTCACCTCTCTTTCTTCCACTGGAGGGTAATCCAGGAGTGCAGGAGGAATTTGGTCTGTTATATCTTTATTGCTCACTAGCCTCAGTGCTTAGCATAGTCTTGGTACATGACAGGAACTCTTAAATATTTCTTGAATAAACGAATGAGTTAATGGATAGGGAAATTAGCCTTCCATGAAAATAGCTAGTAGGCGGTGAACAAATCTGAGTGAATAAGGGATATTGCTAAATGTTTTTTTGTCTTCAAATGAATTCCTAGCCTAATTCTAACTTCTCAGGTGCCCATGATGTGTGTATGTGTGTGTTTGCCTTTCTGTACAAGTTGGCTCTCATCAACTTGCATAAAAAATATGTGTAGAACCTGTAATTACAACCAAACTGAGTAAAATGCTTTCCCTGTGACTTTCCTTGAGCTCTTAGTAGCAGAGCAAATTCATTTGGGGAGGAAATACTGTTTTGAATGAGGATTCTTATGTCTACTTCTTAGGAAACCCTCCCATAGAAGGAAAGAAATTTCTATTTCCTTTTCCCTTATACCAGGGGAGAACAGGCCTCAGAAAACAGCCAGCTGGTGAGTTAGCCTTTCCCTTAAAAGATTTGCCCCGCTGCGTCCCATTTGCCTCCTCCAAAGCCCACCTCACTAATAAGAAATCGATCTTTGTTAGCTCTACAAACATTTTGTGTGTGTGTGTGTGCATTTGTATGTGTCTTGTAGAAGGCATTTTAGATAATGTCACCTTGAGTGCTTTGATCATTCTTTAATAGTTTCTAGTCTGTTTCTTCTCAATACTTATCACAGGCTATGGAATTTATTCCCAGCTCACTCATAAACCCCATTCTTCACTTTGGAACTCATTCTTGTTAAAGACCAATGTATCTGTGTCCAAAAATTTTCCATGCTGTTTTTAAAGAGACAGCATTCTTCCCTAGCCTCTAAATTTTGACTCCTGCTTGGCAGGGGGAGTGGAGGAACATATTAGGCAGCACAAATGCCTCAGAAGGATCCAGTGCATAGGTCTTCATGCTTTTTTTACCCCCACTGATTCTTAGAACCTTTTTTAAAATTAATTAATTTTTGGTTGCATTGGGTCTTTGTTGCCGCATATGGGCTTTTCTCTAGTTGTGGCGAGTGGGAGCAGCTCTTCGTTGCGGTGCGCAGGCTTCTCATTGCAGTGGCTTCTCTTGTTTCAGAGCACGGTCTCTAGGAACGCAGGCTTCAGTAGTTGTGGCACGTGGGCTCAGTAGTTGTGGCTCACGGGCTTAGTTGCTCTGCGGCATGTGGGATCTTTCCGGACCAGGGCTCGAACCTGTGTCCCCTGCACTGGCAGGCAGATTATTAACCACTGTGCCACCGGGGAAGTCCCGGTTTTTAGCACCTTTCATATTCTCCTCAGCACTAACCCCCTTGGTGTGCTGCCGCCTCGGGTGCAGCCTTTCAACTTAAGCAAAACTGTACTTTCCAGTCCTTTTCCTGTATCTGATACCTGACTTGTAAAAGCTGTTTCGCTTCTCTGACTTGGTTCAAACTTAACCTGGGATTCAGAATTGTAGAGAACCCTAGAAATCAAACTGAGTTCACCTGTGCATGCATTTCTTGAGCCCTGACTAACTGCCAGGCACTGTTAAAGCTGTGAGCACAGCAAAATGCTTGTCTTTATTGATACTGTGTTATGGTAGGAATGACATGTAATTTTTGAAAGATGATTTAAATAGTATGTCAGAGTAGTCATTTGGTTTTAAATGGGTTTCATTAATGCTAAGTATTTGGGAGTTTAACAGACCATCTCTTGGTTTCTGTTAGTATATAAACCAGAGAACTTCATTTGTCGTGCGAAAGGTAAGCTGAACCATCCTGAGGTTCATTAAAGTCTCATACTGTGTCTTAAGTGTAAAATCTTGAATCTTTGAACAAAGCTTTCACGTGTCCACACCTCTGAATTCTCTGTCCTTATAGAAGAAAACAATCAAAGTGAGTTGAGGGCCGTTCAAGACAGAGGATCACGTGAAGAGCTTTCCTGCTGGCAAATCTGGCAACAAATTGCAAATGACTTAACCAGATGCCAAGACTCCATGATAAATAGTTGTCAGTTCCACAGACAAGGTGATTCCCCCTGCCAGATTGGGGCAGGACTCTATTCAAATTTCTGAAGATGAGAACCGTATATTAAGTGATAAAGCAGGTGATCCCAGTAGTACTGGAAATCCAAGGTTTGCAACTTTGAGAGCCCAGGATTCTTGGAGGAAAACTTCGTTGACTGAGTCACAGAATTATCAGAATAGACACCAGCAAATTTCCATGAAAAATAAACTGTGTCGGTGTAAAGAGGATGTTGACACCCTCAGCTGGATTTCACATCACCTTGATGCTCATGGAGTACACAAGGGTCAAAAATCTTACGGCTACAGTGATAATAGAAAAGATGGCACGAGGGTTTCAACACTGGATCAGAATACTATGATTCACACAGGACAAAAACCTTACCAGTGTAATGAATGTAAAGAAACCTTCACCGATCTCTCCACCTTTGATCTTCACCAGCAATTACACTCAAAAGAGAAGTCTCCTATGTGCAGTGAGTGTGGAAAAGGCTTCTGTTACAGCTCGGTTCTTCATATTCATCAGAGAGTTCACGTGGGAGGAAAACACAGTGCGTGTGATGAGTGTGGCAAGGAGTTCAGTCAGAGCTCACAGCTGCAGACTCCTCAGGAAGTCCACACTGTAGAGAAACCATTCAAATGTGGGGAATGTGGGAAAGGCTTCAGTCGTAGGTCAGCACTTACTATTCATTGTAAAGTCCACACGGGAGAGAAACCTTATAATTGTGAGGAGTGTGGGAGGGCCTTCAGTCAGGCGTCTCACCTTCAGGACCATCAGAGAGTCCACACTGGAGAGAAACCATTCAAATGTGACACATGTGATAAGAGCTTCAGTCGGAATTCACACCTTCAGTCCCACCAGAGAGTCCATACGGGAGAGAAACCGTACAAATGTGAGGAGTGTGGGAAGGGCTTCATTTGTAGCTCAAATCTATACATTCATCAGAGGGTCCACACAGGAGAAAAACCCTACAAATGTGAGGAATGTGGGAAAGGCTTTAGTCGGCCTTCAAGTCTTCAGGCCCATCAGGGAGTCCACACTGGAGAGAAATCATACATATGTAATGTGTGTGGTAAAGGCTTTACTCTGAGTTCAAACCTTCAGGCACATCAAAGAGTCCATACAGGAGAGAAACCATACAAATGTAATGAGTGTGGGAAGAGCTTCAGGAGGAACTCCCATTATCAAGTTCATCTGGTTGTCCACACAGGGGAGAAGCCCTATAAATGTGAGGTATGTGGGAAGGGCTTCAGTCAGAGTTCATATCTTCAAATCCATCAGAAGGCCCACAGTGTAGAGAAACCTTACAAGTGTGAGGAGTGTGGGCAGGGCTTCAATCAGAGTTCACGACTTCAGATCCACCAGTTGATCCATACCGGTGAGAAACCATACAAATGTGAAGAGTGTGGGAAGGGATTCAGTCGTAGAGCAGATCTTAAAATTCATTGCAGAATCCACACCGGAGAGAAACCGTATAATTGTGAAGAGTGTGGGAAAGTCTTCAGGCAGGCCTCAAATCTTCTGGCCCATGAGAGAGTCCACAGCAGTGAAGAACCATTCAAATGTGAAGAGTGTGGGAAGAGCTTTGGTCGGAGTTCACACCTTCAAGCCCATCAAAAAGTCCACACTGGAGAAAAGCCCTACAGATGTGAGGAGTGTGGGAAGGGCTTCAAGTGGAGCCTGAACCTCGACATGCATCAGAGGGTCCACACAGGAGAGAAACCATATAAGTGTGGGGAGTGTGGGAAGCACTTCAGTCAGGCCTCAAGTCTTCAGCTTCATCAAAGCGTCCACACTGGAGAGAAGCCGTACAGATGTGACAGATGCAGTAAGGTCTTCAGTCGGTCTTCACAGCTACAGTCTCATCAAAGAGTGCACACAGGGGAGAAGCCTTACAAGTGTGAGACCTGTGGTAAGAGCTTCAGTTGGCACTCCAATCTAACAATTCATCACAGAATCCATGCTGCTGATAAATCCTATAAAAGTGATAGGAGTGGTAAGACCATCAGAGAGCCCACACACGAAAAAAGTTCCATAAAATGATTAAAACAAAAAACAAAAACAACTCAGGTGTCATGTGAATTCTTCCAGTCATCAAGTTCAAAAGAAAAAAAAATCATTTGTTTCATTAAAGTCGGTGTTTCAGCCATAGCTCAACATGTCCCAGTAGTCAGGAGGCCACACGGCAGAGAACTCTGGTAAATGGTGTAGTAAGTTTGAACTTTGACCTCTATTAAATATTAGGGGAGAAGCCTTAGTGTTAGTTTTAGCAGGCCTTGTACAAAAGTATGATGAACATGCCAAAATTTATGCCCATTACAACGTAAATTCCACGAATGCAGTGACGTTTGTTCTGAATCTACAGTCTGAACATTGTCAGCTACTTTGTAGGTGCTCGATATTTGTTCAGTTAATGAATGAGGAAAAACTTTTTGAAAATTATGTTGCAATCCCCTCCAAACTTTCATAAAAATTTGTATTCAGAGCAGTTAACCTAAATCTGGCCTTAAAAGTAATTCAGGGAGACAAAAATTTGAAGTGTTAGAAAACCACTCAGTATTGCAATTTGTAATATTAATGTGGCATCGTCCTGTTATGATGAGCTCCATTTGTCTCCCCCCAGCCTCGCTTCAAGTTGGATCTTATCTTGGACTTTGTCTATCTAATATTCTGTGACTCTTATACAGTACAAATTTGGTTATCTTTTGTGACAGTATAGACTTACTGAAAATGGATTGTTCATCTTGGAATACAGAAAACATACTGTTGACCCTTTTTTCAAGAATGTCGAGGCAGAGGTTTAAGTGTCAGAGTTACTAATGACAGTGACAGAGGACAGACATTTCTTAGTAAATGAACTGATCGTTGGTTTCTTATTCACCACATTTCCGTCTAGGTTTTGATGTGATTGTCTCCCAAGGGTTTTAGCATTACTTTCATCAAGACTTCTTAAGTAGAGAAAAGAGGCTGTTTGAAGTAGATTACTTTTGTCAAGTTCTCTATCTCGTTAGTCCTCTCTGACCTGAGATAAAAAGAAAAAAATTATTTGTTGAAATTTGGTAATTTCATCAAACATATTTATTCAATGACTGACTTACACACTTTTTCCTAGCGGTGGATTGAAAAATTGATTTTCAAAGTGAAGTTGCTGAGTACATATCAAAACATAGAACGTGCGTCCCTTTGATATAGAAATCATAGAATAGGACTTTATAATTAGGAAATTCAAATAGAAAAGGTGAGTAGCATGTCAATGTTACTAAATTTTGTAAAAGTGAAATATTCAATAGGAATGTCTTTATATTTTAAGATACTTATGTAATAACAGATCTGTTAAAGTGATGGCTTAAACTTAATGACAGAAGCACGTAACAGTTTAATGTATTTTAGGTAGGTACATCACATACCTTAATCAAACATGTATGTGTGTGTGTTAATGCATCCTATCATCTGTAAAGGGATATTCACCCTTATGTAAACAGTGGCAAGGTTTTCAGGGATTTTTTTCCACATTTAAATTCCATATTTTAAATTTTTCATTGAGCATCAATTTTCCAGTAAAATACTGTTATTTTTATAGTAACATAGGTAGTAAAATAATGTAAAATATAATATTAAAAATTACTAAGAACATATTAATCCCTCACAGTAAGAAATCCTATCATCATGAGGTATACATATATATGGTCAAAATTAAGGAATAGACCTCTAGAAATCAATTATAAAAGGAAAAAATGTATATGGTTATTCAAAGATACAGAATATTAGTCAGTGTAACGGTATATTTATAATTAATGCATTTGAAGTTTAGGATAAATCCATGCAGCCCAGAATATTCTGTTTTAATTCCAACAGTAGAAATTTACACATCCTAGTTCTCATCAGGCTTCCTTACTGGGTGAATGGATGGATAGCTCGGGGTACCGGCTTGTCCTTTCAAGTGCTTGGTGTGACTGGAGAAGTAGCTGGGTCGTTCCAGACACTATGACACAGAGAACCATTAGCTGTGGGAAAAAAGGAATTTACCCTCCCAAAAACTTTTTTTAATTGTTTACCAAGTAACAGTGATTGGGCAAATCCTGAAGATAGAGAGTGGAAATAGGTAAGTTTTAGAGGTAAAATTTATCAACGATTCCCTAAGGAAAAATGTGCATAGGGAAGAAACCTAGAATGATGGGAACAAGTTGTTAAGGAGGAGGTTTGCATACCATTTCCTACTTCTTAGTCATTTCCCTGATGTTTAACACTTACTTGGTTAAAGGGTTTTACTCAGCAAAAGATGTATTTAATGTGAGAGGCAGGTTTCCAAGATTGGTTTCCTAGACCACACCTTTACATGTGTATGTAAAGTCCATGCTACCTCAAATTGCATTGCATTAGATGTCAGAAATCCTAGGGCTTTCTTGTTTTGTTTGGTTTGGTAGATATCAAACCACCAGCTCTCAAGGTAATTTGTAGTTTAGTGAGTTAAGTCAAGGGCTGGAAAACTACCTCCTGTGAGCCCAACTTGGCTCATTGCCTTTAAAGCTTTATTGGAACATAAAAGCTCTTTATTGGCCCATCCATTTATTTACCATCTTTGAGTGTTTCCCATTGTGCTGACAGTGTTCAGTGGTTGTGACGAGCACTGAGGGCCCACAAAACCTAAAATATTTACTTTCTGGCCCTTCAGAGAAAAAGTCTGTTGATCTGTGTGGTAAGCCCAAAAGGTTTGTCTCTGTAAGTGAAAGACCACAAGTAGAGCAGAGCTTAGACTTGGTTCAGTGAGGATTCCAGAGAGGTTTCCTTTTTGATTCTCATATCTGCCCTTCTGGTTGACCTTGTTCTTTAGTTTGGTTCAAAGCCAGTGGTAGCAACTAGGGACTACCTGTTTCTTTCTTCACATTCAATGAAAGAGCTGCTCTTCCATTCTTAGTGTTGAGTAGTTCACTACTCACTCCCAGTGCATGGCTTCCTCTAACCTTGACTCCCATCTATGCTAAAGACTAAATCTTTAGCTTTGTATCCAGTTCCATTGGCCTTTGTAGGGCCTTCAGTTTCAACTCCCAGTTGATAGCTTGAGCTCGAAATCTATTTTTACCGCTGGGGATTTTCTGTCTTAGCTTTGAGCTTGGCTACATAGCAACACTTTGGGGGACTTGTTATAATCAGCCTTTCTATCTTTCTTTCCTTCCCTTTTTTTTTTTTTTTTTAAGGGGATCCAAAGTCAAATTCAGTCAGTGGCTGAATGACAACACATTGATTCACAACCTTGTACATTCTCTTATGTCATAGGGCATCAGTGGGAAGGAGTAGAATCCTGGAAATTTGAGGTGGAAATATATGGGCAGATTCCAACAAAGCTGAAGCCTGTGAACTCTGACCTGTGACCTCTCAGTTGAGCCTGCTGTACTATTAGAAGGAAGTCTGCCTCTACTCTGAGATAGTTCCCTTGCAGGGGACTGTAGAGCCTCAAGACTTGCCTCCACTACCTCTCGTTTTTCTAGACCTAGTAATCAGACTAGAGTCCTTGAAATGGGGATGGGAGCAGGGAAGGGGTGGGTACCCACCGGGTATAAAGGATGACCATGAGGAGACACTATCTGCTAAAATAAGGAATTTTATAATTTATATCAATAGAAACCTGAGAAATAATGTGTGTGGATTTTGTAGGTATTGAAGCAGGTGGAAGTAATGTAATATTGGATTAGGCTGGATTTGTTGATACGAGTGCATTCAACACCCATTCCAGACTCAGCGTGTTAGCTTGGCTACCTGGGCATGCCTTCAACAGTTTGCTCAAATGACTGAAACCTGTACCCAAAGTTAGCGTATGCTAAAGTCAAAATGCCAGAACTTTCTAAGTATGTTGTAGCAAAATTTCTTGACGTTGGCATGACTGACATTTTGAACTGGATAGCTCTTTGTTGTTGGGAACTGTCCTGTGCAATGTAAGATGGGCCAGTGGCACATACTCTTCCCTGCCACCCTAGTTGTAACAATAAAAAGTGCCTTGAGGGCTTCCCTGGTGGCGCAGTGATTGAGAGTCCGCCTGCCGATGCAGGGGACACGGGTTTGTGCCCCGGTCCGGGAAGATCCCACATGCTGCGGGGCAGCTGGGCCCGTGAGCCATGGCCGCTGAGCCTGCGCGTCCAGAGCCTGTGCTCCGCAGCGGGAGAGACCAAAACAGTGAGAGGCCCGTGTACCGCAAAAAAAAAAAAAAAAAAAAAAAAAAAAAGTGCCTTGATACCTCCGTGTGCACCAGCCACGTGGGGCTCATTCATAACACAGCTCCTTAAAGAAAAAAGTCTCAAGACACTGCCACATATTTCCTGGGAGGGGGGACCAAAAGTGTCCCCAGCTGAGAACCACTGCTGTAGAAGGTTTACAAAGGCATAGGAATGCCAGACCGCTGGAGTGGATTTATCACATAAGATCTGCTCACCCAAACCCCCTGTGTGCCCTGGGAGGGCTCAGAGGACACTTCCTTTGCCAGAGGTTTAAGAAACGTATTGGTGAGGGGAGCGTTAGCAGTCGTGGAATGCTCTGTAGCTACTCTTCTCTGCAGGCCAGGAATGAGAGGGAAATTATGTCATCATAATGGGCTCCCTAAATTCAGTGAGGCTAATGGGATCGTGGGGCATCATTGGTCAAGTGGAAACACTTCATTGGCAGAGATAAAGTGAGCGTGTTTTTCACAATGAACAGCAAAATGAAAGGGCTCATTAGAATGCTTTGATACACAGATTTTTTACATTTGCTCATGTGCTATCTCTAGGGCTGAAATAAATGGGAAGTCTACTAATACCCTACTTGATTTGAATCAGGAGAAAAGCTCTAGGTCTGATGAGCATGTCTGACCGGAATCAACATGAAAGTTGTGGTCCCTCAGCCAATTCCATAACATGAGTCAGTTCCCATTTCCAGAGCATCTTGAATGAAGGGCAGGCCGGGTCCCCTTGAGGGAGGATATAGCCTGGTTTACTACCAATACCATAGATCATCCCTAGACTTCTTCAACATGACTTCCAGCCACATTTTATGGAGGTTGTGCATTAGGTAAGTGGAAATCACCAGAAGATGAAGGAAGCACTAGACACTAGAGCTGACATTAACTCCTGCACCCCAAAATGGCATTGTGGTTTACTGGTTAGTTACAGGGACTTATAAATGACAAATAATTAAGGGATGTTTTTGCTTGGGTCCATCCACATGAGCTGATCTAAATGGATCCCTGCATTCATCCTCTGGTTATTTACCAAGTTCCAAAATGCAGAGTTGCAATTGGAATAACCAGCTGGCAGAATCCTCACCTTGGTTCTCTAGCCCATGGTACAAGGGCAATTTTGATAAGAAAGGACAAGTGAACACGATAACTGTCTTGTACGTACCAAAACAAAACCAAAAGCAGTATTATATTACTGTAAGGATTGAAGAGATAAGTGCCACTAGCAGTATCCTGAAAGCTGCAGGGATCATGATTTCCATCGTATTCCCATTCAGTTCACTCAGTTGACCTGTGCAGAAGACAGGTGAATTTTGAAGAATGACATGGGATTATTGTAAACTTAATTAGGAGTTAATGCCATTTGCACCTCCAGATGTGGCTTTATTGCTAGAGAACATATCTGCTGGCACCTCATATGCAGCTACTGAGCTGACATGTGCTTTTTTTTCTCTATACCTGTTAGCAAATATCATCCATTGAAGTTCAGTTTCATCTGGTACGGCTATCAATACATTTTTTTTTTTTTTTTTTTTTTTGCGGCACGCAGGCCTCTCACTGTTGTGGCCTCTCCCGCTGCAGAGCACAGGCTCCGGACGCGCAGGCCCAGTGGCCACGGCCCACAGGCCCAGCTGCTCCGCGGCACGCGGGATCCCCCTGGACCGGGGCACGAACCCGTGTCCCCTGCATCGGCAGGCGGACCCTCAACCACTGCGCCACCAGGGAAGTCCCTATCTATACATTTTTATTGACCCAGCTCCGGGCTACGTCACTGTCCAATCTTGTTTCACAGTGTAGTTCAAGGATTGGCAAACTACAATCCATGGGTCAAATCTGGCTGCCACTTGTTTCTGTAAATAAGATTTTATTGAAACAACCATGACCACTCATATATTGCCTACGGGTGCTTTCGTGCTAAAATGGCAGAATTGAGTAGTTGTGACCGAGATTGAGCGGTCTGCAAAGCCTAAACCATTTACTACATGGCTCTTTACCAAAATAATTTTATGATCCCCGGTAATGTCTGTGTTATATGTACCTGGTAATGTAGGCAGTGTCTCTGACAGATAGGGATGCTGCATGGAGATCACAACACAAATATTTAGGATTTGGGAGCAGAGTTATGTCATCCTCTGCATGTGACATTACTCCTTCTGTGAAAGCAGCTTCTGGCTTTATTGGTCCCTAGTTACAACTAAACACATGGCCATGAGCCAGAAAGTTATGCAATGAAGTCATACATTTGGGCATACCAGCGGCACTTCATCATCTAGTGGAAGTGATACGTATGAGACTGGGCTCAAAGTCCCAAGTGAGTTGCACAAGCAAGTGGCTCAAATTCCCAGAGCTCCCGTTCCTTCTACAGCGACTCCCATTTCACAGCCCATGCCTGTGAACTCATGAGGAGTTCTGTGTGATCAGTTGCATGAGGAGGAAGATTTGGGTGCTGTTCTCCAAAGGAGACTCCCCAACCCCCTTCTGGGAATTTGATTACATGAGACCACTTCCATCATGGAAGGGACAGCACTTTCTTTTCACTGGAAAAACCGGTTGCTGTAGATATGGAACTGCCTTTCCTCTTCCAGCGCTTCTGATAGAAGTACCATCTGTGGACCTTACAGAATGCTTTATTCTCTGTCATTGTATTCCATCCATCATTGCTTGTGACCCGGGAAGTCATTTTACAAAAAACGAATTGTGGCAATTGGGCTTGTGTTCACAGAATTCACCGATCTCGTACCATGCTTCCTCTTAGATATGCCTGGATTCTCAGAATTCTGACAAGCTCTGATTTTTCCTTCCACATTTGTGTATGGTCTAATTCCTATTTTAAAATTCCCTTATCTCTAAAATCATAGTGACGTGGCTTTCCTAAGTGAACCCTGACTGGTATTGAACCCTGTAGTGTAAATGCCTGACATTAAGCTTTTGATTGCCAAGACATCCATTTAAAAAGACATCTATTTTTTTCTTTTCTGTTTTTTAATTGAAGTATAGTTGATATACAATGTTGTGTTAGTTTCTGGTGTGCAGCAAGGTTATTCAGTTATACATATATATATCCTTTTTCATATTCTTTTCCATTATAGTTTATTACAAGGTAAATATAGTTCCCTGTGCTATACAGTAGGACCTGGTTCATTTCTTCTATACATGGTAGTTTGTTAATCCCAAACTCTTTTTATCCCTTCCCCCCTTTCCCCTTTGGTAACTGTAAGTTTGTTTTCTGTGTCTGTGTGTCCGTTTCTGTTTTGTAAATAGGTTCATTTGTATCATTTTTTTAGAGATGATATGTAGGTGATATCTTGTGATATTTGTCTTTCTCTTTTTGACTTCACTTAATATGATAATCTGTAGGTCCATCCATGTTGCTGCAAATGGCATTATTTTGTTCTTTTTTATGGCTGAGTAGTATTCTATTGTGTATATGTGTGTGTGTGTATATATATGTATATCACATCTCACTGGCCTCTCACCGCTGTGGCCTCTCCCGTTGCGGAGCACAGGCTCCGGACGCGCAGGCTCAGCGGCCATGGCTCACGGGCCCAGCCGCTCCATGGCATGTGGAATCTTCCCGGGCCGGGGCACGAACCCGTGTCCCCTGCATCCGCAGGCGGACTCTCAACCACTGCGCCACCAGGGAAGCCCTATCACGTCTTTTTTATCCATTCATCTGTCGATGGACATTTAGATTGCACCCATGTCTTGGCTACTGTAAATAGTGCTGTGAACAATGGGGTGCATGCATCTTTTTGAATTAGAGTTTTCTCTGATATATGCCCAGGAGTGGGATTGCTGGATTGTATGGTAACTCTAGTTTTAGGTTTTTTAAGGGACCTCCATACTGTTTTACACAGTGGCTGCACCAATGTGCATTCCCACCAACAGTGTAGGAGATTGCCATTTCCTCCACACCCTCTCCAATATTTATTATTTGTAGACTTTTTGATGATGGCCATTCTGACCGGTGTGAGGTGATACCTCATTGTAGTTTTGATTTGCATTTCTCTAATAATTAGTGATGTTGAGCATCTTTTCATGTGCCTATTGGCCATCTGTATGTCTTCTTTGGAGAAGTGTCTGTTTAGGTCTTCTGCCCATGCTTTTGATTGGGTTGTTTTGGGTTTTTTTTTCTTTTCTTTTTCTTTTTTTTTTTTTTTTTGTTATTGAGTTGTATGAGCTGTTTGTATATTTTTGAAATTAAGCCCTTTTTGGTTGCATTATTTGCAGATATTTTCTCCCAGTCTGTAGGTGGTCTTTTCATTTTGTTTATGGTTTCCTCTTCTGTGCAAAAGCTTATAAGGTTGATTAGGTCCCATTTGTTTATTTTTTTCTTTTATTTCTGTTGCCTTGGGAGACTGACCTAAGAGAACACTGCTACGATTTATGAAAAGACATCCGTTTTGTATAAACATATTGCCGCTGTATGACACAGCTCCTAGCAAAGCAACCAGATAAGGATAACCACTAGGCCACCCACACCCATGAAGTTCCCATTTCAGAAGCCCCTGGCAATCTAGATACCTGACGACTTGAGTGAGCCTGCCTCCACTCTCCCACACCCTAATTCTCACTCGTATGCTTCACGATAATGAGTGAACCTACGTGAAACCCCACACACCCCACCCCTGAAGCCTAATAAAGGCAGGGCCCCAGGGCGGAGCTCTCTCTACCAAGTAGGAATTCTGAGAATCCAGGCATATCCAGCTACCGAAGTGGAACTTTTAACGGGAACATGGTATAAGATCAGTGACTACTGCATGCCCAAAGGCCACACAGCAAGGTAGAAAGGAGAGTATCTGTGAGTAATCTTGTTTTTCAAAGTTCTCTAATGTGTTTTTTTTTAATTAATTTATTTTATTTTTGGCTGCATTGGGTCTTCGTTGCTGTGCACGGGCTTTCTCTAGCTGCGGCGAGCGGGGCTACTCTTTGTTGAGGCGTGCAGGCTTCTCATCACGGTGGCTTCTCTTGTTGTGGAGCACAGGCTCTAGGCACATGGGCTTCAGTAGTTGTGGCTCGCAGGCTCAGTAGTTGCGGCGCACAGGCTTAGTTGCTCCGTGGCACGTGGGATCTTCCTGGACCAGGGTTCAAACCTGTGTCCCCTGCATTGGCAAGCGGATTCTTAACCACTGCGCCACCAGGAAAGCCCAGTGGTTTCCCTAATGTTTTTTTGCTGAAGTGTGTCTTGTGATAATAATAAGAACCATAAAGGCTGGCCCAGCCACAACACTGGCCCCAGTGGGGGAAATGTCTGTGGGGCTCTGTGTGAGTAATTCGGAGCCCAGGTGAGTGCCTCAGGCATTTGTAACTAAGAGCATTACCATCAGTAGGCTGTGGCTTGCAGGATCTTAGTTCCCCAACCAGGGATCAAACCCGGGCCCGCTGCAGAAGAAGCACAGAGTCCTAACCACTGGACTGCCAGGGAATGCTCCTGGTTTTCATTCTTGGAGGTAAAAATTTCAACATTTTATTACTAGGTATTATGTGTAATTTTTGTGTAATTTTATTTTAGTTTTAAATGTGATCGTTCTAGGAATTTATAACCATTTCACATATATTTTCAAATTTATCATTATAATATTCCTCAAAATGTTCTGTTAAAATCTTTAGTGATGTTCCCTATGTAACTTCTGAAATTGGTAATAATGCCATTTCTGTCTTTTTTTTCTTGATCACTGTTACTGGACTTTGTCAATTTTATTGTTTTAGTCACAGAATGTTCTTTTGGCCCTTTTTTAAAAATCCACTTACTTTGTTTTCTATTTCATGAATCTCATTTCCTTCCATATACTTACTGTATTTTTTGTCATTTGTTTATTAAATTCCCGAGGGGGATGTTTTAATTTTCAGATTCAGCTTCTCTTCTGTTTTAGTATATGCTTTTAAAGTTCCACATTTCTTCCTAAATATGTATTGAAAACTCCCATTCTAACTGAGAATTTTGCTTTTCTCCTTGTGGTTCTGTCAATTTTGCTTTTTCAAGTTTGCTTTTACATTATGTGAAGCTGTTATTCATGATAATTTGAAACTTATTGTTTCTTTGTATATCTTATAATGCTTTTTTCTTCAAGGACTACATTGTCCAATATTAATATGTTTTTAAATTATAGAAATAATTTGAAGCCTATGATGATGCTCTCTTCCCTAGAGAGTTTTCATTTGGTTTTTTTTTTTGTTTTTTTTGTTTTTTTTTTTTTGCGGTAGGCGGGCCTCTCACTGTTGTGGCCTCTCCCCTTGCGGAGCACAGGCTCCGGACGCGCAGGCCCAGCGGCCATGGCTCACGGGCCTAGCCGTTACGCGGCATGTGGGATCCTCCCAGACCGGGGCATGAACCCGTGTCCCCTGCATCGGCAGGCAGACTCTCAACCACTGCGCCACCAGGGAAGCCCTTCATTTGTTTTTTAGATGCGTGAAGATACTAACAAAAAATGTTCACTAATTCAATTTCAAGTAATTGAGGTAATTTGGAGTTTGGTTTCAGTCTCCCCCAAAGGCGGTCCATTACCCTTTTATCCTTATTCCTATAGGCAGCTCTTTAAGGTTTTACTACGGACTCCTCTTCTCCCTACCCTGACCTCCTCTCAAGCCCCTTGCCCATGGCTAAAGAGATGCTTAGCTTTCAATAACAGAATGGGTAGGAGCCACCAAGAAAGACAGTAGCAGCGCCAAATGGGACAACTTTGCCAAACTCCGCGCTGGCATTTCTTTTTGTAAGGCGTGAGGGGCAGCAATTGCGGGTTTTTTTATGGTGACACAGATGTATATTTTGATAACAGCAATTACAGGCTCAGTATTGTAAGGAGCATGGCAGGCCGCTGCCGGCTTGTAATGCGGAGAGAACTGAATTAAGGCAATTTTATAACAACAACAACAACAACCAGCTCTTAAAATTCCTCTAGCCTGAGTGTTTCAGGAACCCCCTACAAGAATTCAGTGCCTAGAAGCTCAGGGTACTCGGAAGTACTTCCTCTTCGGGGGGGCGGACCGTGGTCGCCGTTTCTCTCGGGCATTCTGGGAGGTGTAGTCTGAGGTCCGTGCAGCCCAGAGCACTTCCGCTTCTGGACGGCAGGTCTAGGGAATTCTGGGAAGTGGTCAAGGGGCCCCCTGTAGTGGGAAGGCGGCGCTTTCGCTGTAGGAGGGGTGGGCTGTTGCCCACCTTCCCCTCAGGTAGATGGGTCTTCAATTCCCGGGGCCCCTCCAAGCCTCGGCTCTCCAAGCCTGGGCGGGGAGCCAGCGAAGCCCTGGCCCTCGTCCTCGGGGAAAGTAAGAGAAGCTGCTGCCGGCTGCGGAGTATGGGGTTGGGGGAAGTTTGTGTTCCCCTCCGCTGAGCCTCCCGTTTGGAGAGGTTCGTGCAGCCCTGTGTTGAGGGCAGCCCGAGTCGCTCGTCGCCTGGTTTGAAGGTTTCCCGGCGCTCCAACCGGCTTCCCTCTCCTACCAGCCAGCTCTGCCACTTGCTAGCGGTATAACGTTATGTGAGTTACTTAATCTGTCTTGGCCTCATTATTCTCATCACTAAAGTAGTGTCATTAATCATTGATAAGTCCCTTATCATTTTATACAAATTAACTTCATTAAATGACCACAACAGCCTTATGAGGTAGGTAAAGCTATTAGGCTGTTTTTCCTTTTTCTTTTTTTTTAACAGATAAGGAAACCGGAGGTATTGTTTGGGGGAAATAAAGCTCCCGCCTAACACACAAAGTCTTCTCTACACAGTGTCGAAAAGAAAGCAATCTTATTACTGAATAAGCATTTCCAGAGTACAGTGTTGTAGATAATTTGTGGAAAGAGATTACAGAGAAAGAAATTTAACACTATTTATACAGTCAAGCAATTACGTGCTAGTCTATTTTTGACGACTTGGTACATACATTCTCAAGATTAACGGTATCTTGTTTTCCTATAAGAGGAAGTGACTGCCGCCATTTACAGCAAATTCTTTGATAAATTCATCTTAAATTTACTTGGGAATGTTTTGTTAATTGACTTTCTCTGAAGGAATAATAAAATATATCTGATCTCCCCTGCTAGCAGATTTACAACTCACTGAAAGTCACCTTCGTTACACTCCCACAGTGACTGGGACACTGGGTTATTTTCTAAGATGTTTACATTCTAAAGGGAAAAACCCCAGGACTTTGAAAAACTGCTTCTGGGTTGTAAACTTGGTAAGAGGCTTCCTTAGCCTCTAACAAGATTTTCATGCATATGGAAAGGTTAAAGAAAGGATCCAAAAGCCCTGGGTTTTTTATGGAGTTGCTCTAAGAAAAAGGACAGGAAAAACAGACCCTTTGGACAAGGAAAAATTCTTTTTTTAAAAAAAAATTTACTCTTGTGAGTTTATCTTATTGGCCCAAGACTTAATAGCTAGTAAGAGGCAGAACTACCATTTGAACCCGAGGAGTTGAAGCCTCAAATCTGGGTTTTTAATCTCTATGCTGTACTTTAGTACTTTTTTTTTTTTAATCATCAGAAATAGTCATGTGAATGGTTTAAAGAAGTCTTTTTTTCTATCAGGTTTGGAAGTGGTTTGGGGCTTTGTAATTTATATCCTCATTATAAAAGGAATGTATGCCCATTATAGAAAGATTAGGAAATACAGAACTGTAAAAAGGAAAGAAACGAAATTACCCATAATCTCAAGGTTTAGAGATAACACTGTTAACATTTTTAATGCATTTTGCACTGGAGCTGTACTACGCATGGTATTTCTTCCTAAATTTTTATTAAGGAAAGGCCCAAACAGAGAAAGTAGTGTAATGAAACCTGCCCACCACCCCATCAGTCGTCTGCAACCCTTGTCAAAGTTTTCCCTATCTAATTGTGTCCATTCCCCTTCTCACACAAAATACTTTTGGGGAGATTGGAAGGAAGAGAAGATGGAATAATTTAAAACTAAAAACAAACCCCAGTCATGGAGTCACTAGAATTTAAAATCCATTAACATAAATTGATGATATATGAAGAGCAAAGGAAAGCAACTGTTAACTTCATGGTTTTCATTCCTGGCAGCCAGGAGGATGGTAGTTATGTAGGTAAGAAAGTTTAGGGACATAGAAGCATTGAAAGTTGGAGAGAAATAATTATGAATTTGGTTTCTCTGTTTTGAAGTTTGACTTGAAACAGTCCAGTCTTCTAAATCTTGGTTTCTGATCTGTTTCTCCCTTTGGCTGTGTGCTACTTTGTTGCAGGGAGAATGTCATATTCTTTAAAGTGTACTTAGCACCAAAGACTGGCAGGGAGAAATTCTTCGGTATTTGTGGCTGGTGTAGCTGCCCAATATCCTGAAACAGAGGCCTGCAGCTCAGTTAGATTTTATTCAAAATTCCTGAAATGGACTTAGGAAACAGCAAAGGAGAACAATATAAACTTTAGTGATCCTTTATCTCACTTTCAATGGGTTGCAGTATCTACTAATTTTTTTCACAGCATTCAAAAGTTGATATACATTAATTATTGATAATATTTTAATGGTCTAAAGAAAACTTATTTAGAAACCAACTATCTCTAATTTATGTGTCCTGTGTTTATCATCTGAGAATATTTGCTAACTTGTTGTAGGTGGTCGTGAGTCAGGCAGAGTTTCCAGTGCTTTTACATGTATTGATTACATGTATCTTCCTCATATCAATCCTATTATTATTTCCATTTTACAAATGAAGAAGAAGGGACAAGTTCACAGAGTAAGTGGCAGAACGAGTATTCAACCTAGGCAGCCTGAGTCCGAGTCTGTGGTCGTGGTTATCATGCATGGTTTGTATTCGTCTTCAAGACAAGAACTCACAAGAAGTCTTACTGGAGCAGGGAATATTTAAGCTATGACCTAGAAATGAATAGAGCAGCAGTATATGACAAGAAGGAACAGCAGATACAAAAAAGCTTTTTGTAGGAGTACAAGCGATTCACCATGGCTGGACATGTAGCGTGGAAAGCAGGTTTGAAGAGGGAAACAAGCATATGGAAGATTCCTGTTCGTGAGGCTGGCCAAAGTATTTGGACCTTCCCTTAAGGGCACTGGATAGACATGCATGTGAAAAGGATTGAATTTCCATGTTAGGCTACAGCTTTCTGGCATCAGGAAGGAGAAAAAATTGAAGTTAAACGTTCTGTTCATGTTGATTATACAAGATGTGATTAGTGTAATGGTTACCTCTCAGGCTCTGGCTGTCAAATGCCAAATTTTGAAACCTGGCTCTAGTACTTACTAATTTAGTAACATGGGCAAATTACTTAACTCTCTCTGCCTCTGGCTCTGTTGTAAACTGTAAAATAGAGGAAATAATAGTATTTACCTAAAAAAAGTTGTGAAGATGAAGTGAGATCCCGGAGTCTAAAGAGTTGGGAGCAGTCCCTGGCACACACTAAGTGCTCCATAAGAGGTAGCTGCTAAGGATAACAGAAAAAGGAATATATGTTCAGAAATGAGAAATGCAAAAATATATTGTCATGGATATATGGATATTTTTAGGTATTCCTCTCTTCTCTCCAGTCTCATTTCTTTGAAACATCAATTCTGTCATACTGTTAATGGAAATAATCAATAATCAACCTATAATAAGAATAGAAGAGAGTTTTATTTGAGCCAAACTGAAGACTGTAGCTTGGGAGACAGCCTCTCAGATAGCTCTGAGGAACTGTTCCAAAGAAGCATAGTTTTCAGCACAGTTTTATATCTTGTCAGAACAAAGAACATCAAACATGACAGGAGTATATTCCTTCAAGGTTTCAAAAAACACATTAGCACTCACATTATGAGTCAGCGTGGCCTCAGCTCCAGGGAGCCTTATCATTGAAGGAAAGCTAGCATTGACATCCCAGAAAGGGAGGCATTTTTCTCTCTTCAAGACGGGCATTCTTTACTTCTGGACACTGCACACTTTTTAAAAAAATTTTTTTAAATAATTAATATATTTTTATTATTTATTTATTTATTTTTGGCTGTGTTGGGTCTTTGTTGCTGCGCGCAGGCTTTCTCTAGTTGTGGTGAGCGGGGGCTACTCTACGTTGCGGTGCGCGGGCTTCTCACTGCGGTGGCTTCTCTTGTTGCGGAGCACGCTAGGCACTCAGGCTTCAGCAGTTGTGTGCGGGCTCAGTAGTTGTGGCTCGCGGGCTCTAGAGCACAGGCTCAGTAGTTGTGGCACATGGGCCTAGTTGCTCCGCGGCATGTGGGATCTTCCCGGACCAGGGCTTGAACCTATGTCCCCTGCATTGGCAGGCGGATTCTTAACCATTGGACCACCAGGGAAGTCCTGCACCCTTTTCTTTAATGGTTAAAGCAGATGTATGTTTACTAGGCCACAAAACAGGCTGTTTTAGTTAGTGTAAAGTGTAAAGTTAAATACGTAAAAGCCAGAATGACTTCCCCATACCTCAGTATGTGCAAATTTCTTCCATCAATATATTTGAACAGTCTTTGTAGTGACTATTGTATAAACACCTAATTAACAACAACGTGCTTGTCTTTCAAGTTCAGAAACTCCCTGAGGATTGATTACAATGGCCCTGATTTGAGAAATTGATCACACAGTCCATGCTGAAGCTTGTCTTTGCCCTCCATGTGTTGTTGTCCTCAGCAGCCAAGTTCTGAATTATTTGACTGTTCTGTTAACAATAGTGGAAATCGACAATACAATCTGCCCCTGTTGCATTTTTTGGGTTTTTCACTCATCTAAAAATCGTCTAAAACTGCATTTTAAGCCTATCATTTCCCCTCTTCCCCCTTTTTTTTTCCTCTGGTAGAGGGGGTACAGTTCTATTACACTGATCTGTTTCTTGCAGTCCTTTAAGATTCTGACTCTTCAAATATTTGTTTATCATGTTTTGTTTGTAAGTGAGATAAAGCTAAGCTCTACCGGCGTCAGAGAACTGCTTCACACGAAGGGGATCCTGGAAGTCGTTGGCCGAGAACTCCCAAGAGTTTGGGGTTGTTTTGTTTTGTTTTAAAGCTCCAAAGGGGAGGACACGGCCCTTCCTCCTCTTGGGGCTCTGGGAAGTGTATTCCCCTGGACTCTATCCGGAAACGACGGGCTGCGGCGTGTCTCCGGGGCTTCTGGGAAGTGTAGTTCCGAGCGCTGTGTAGTCAGAGGCACTTCCGCTCCGGGAAAGCGAGGCAGCCACCATTTTTTTCTATCCGGGAGGTGAGTCGGCCCTGCACCCCCAAGACCCCTGCGAGCGTTTTCGGCCTGAGCGTGGGACTAGTCGCTACCTAGGCGGCTGTCTTAGGATGGAGAAGTCGCGGCCGCCGGCGGAGGCTGAGAGGTGGAGGGCGGAAGTGCGGCATCCTTCTGCTCTCCTCCCCCGCTTACCAAGCAGAGCTGCTACTTCTGTCGGTACAATATATGGCGAGTTGTTGATTATCCGTGCGTCCTACTTTCCTCCTCTGTAAGATAGCGGGAGAGACGGTCACTACTGGGTAGGGTTGTGATTAGAATCGAGTGAGACCATACGTGTCAACAGCTTCGAACGCTGGTGGCACATAACGGGTTGGCTTTTGCTATTGCTGCAGTTAATTTTCTCACGAGCGCCCTTTTCTTTTTCTTTCTTTTTTTTTTTTTTTGCGGTACGTGGGCCTCTCAGTGTTGTGGCCTCTCTCGTTGCGGAGCACAGGCTCCGGACGCGCAGCGGCCATGGCTCACGGGCCCAGCCGCTCCGCGGCATGTGGGATCTTCCCGGACCGGGGCACGAACGCGTGTCCCCTACATCGGCAGGCGGACTCTCAACCACTGCGCCACCAGGGAAGCCCACGAGCGCCCTTTTGACTGGACGCCCCAGTGAAGGGACAGAGCGTGGAGCGATGGCACGGCCCTTCTGTCAGACGTCGGGAGACAGCCCTTCCCGAGCTTTTCCTGATCTCGTTTTTTAGGAAGCACCGGGTCACCCCGCGCTAGTGCCTGGGGACGTCCCGTGGCAGTGTATCCGGCAGACGGATACAGTCGTGCTCTTCCACCACGTCCTTTTCTTCGCCAGTCCTGAATTCGGAAACGGGAGGAAGGAAGGACCTCTTGGCCCCTCACAGCATAGCCCCAGGTACACACTACTGAAAGGTCTTTGTTGGTCCGTCATCTGTTTTCAGTTAATCAGGTTTCCTTCACTTAGTAAATTACCACTAGGAAAAAGATCAGTTTTCTGTTGACTACACCTGAGAATGTTTAATTGCTTGTTAATATGTACATGTGTTTTTCTACCACACGTACATGTGTTTTTAAAATAAATATTTTTAAAAATATAAAATGTTTTATTTACTTTAAAATATGTTAAATTTTTTTTTTTTTTTTTTTTTTTTTTTTTTTGCGGTACGCGGGCTTCTCACTGCTGTGGTCTCTCCCGTTGCGGAGCACAGGCTCCGGACGCGCAGGCTCAGCGGCCATGGCTCACGGGCCCAGCCGCTCCGTGGCATGTGGGATCTTCCCGGATCGGGGCACGAACCCGTGTCCCCTTCATCGGCAGGCGGACTCTTAACCACTGCGCCACCAGGGAAGCCCTGTTTTAAAATATTTAAAAATTTTTTTATTGAAGTATAGTTGATGTACAATGTTGTGTTAATTTCTGCTGTACAGCAAAGTGACTCAGTTATATTCTTTTTCATATTCGTTTCCATTATGTTTATCACAGGATATTGAATATAGTTTCCTGTGCTATACAGGAGGACCTTTTTGTTTATCCATCCTATATATAATAGTTTGCCTCTGTTAATCCCAAACTCCCAATACTTCCCTCCCTCAGCCCCCTTCCCCTTGGCAACCACAAGTTCTTTATGTCTGTGAGTCTGTTTCTGTTTCGTAGATAAGTTCACGTGTGTCGTGTTTTAGATTCCACATATAAGTGATATCGTATGGTATTTGTCTTTCTGACTTCGCTTAGTATGATAATCTCTAGGTCCATCCATGTTGCTGCAAATGGCATTATTTCATTCTTTTTAATGGCTGAGTAATATTCCATTGTATATATATACCACATCTTCTTTATCCATTCATTTGTCAGTGGACATTTAGGTTGTTTCCATAAGCTTGGCTATTGTAAATAGTGCTGCTACTAACACTGGGGTGCATGTATCTTTTCAAATTATAGTTTTGTCTGTGTATATGCCCAGAAGTGGAATTGCTGGATCGTATGGCAACTCTACTTTTAGTTTTTCGAGGAACCTCCATACTGTTTTCCATAGTGGCTGCACTAAATTACATTCCCCCCAACAATGTAAGAGGGTTGCCTCTTCTCCACACCCTCTCCAGCATTTATTATTTGTAGACTTTTTTTTTTTTTTTTTTTTTTTTGCAGTACGCGGGCCTCTCACTGTTGTGGCCTCTCCCGTTGCGGAGCACAGGCTCCGGACGCGCAACCTCAGCGGCCATGGCTCACGGGCCCAGCCGCTCCACGGCATGTGGGATCTTCCCGGACCGGGGCACAAACCCGTGTCCCCTGCATCGGCAGGCGGACTCTCAACCACTGCGCCACCAGGGAAGCCCTTGTAGACTTTTTAATGATGGCCATTCTGACCAATGTGAGGTGGTACCTCATTGTAGTTTTGATTTGCATTTCTCTAATAATTAGCGATGATGAGCATCTTTTCACATGCCTATTGGCCATCTGTATGTCTTCTTTGGAGAAATGTCTATTTGGGTCTTCCGTCTCTTTTTCGATTGGGTTGTTTGAGTTGTACGAGTTGTTTGTATATTTTGGAAATTAAGCCATTATCAAGTCCCATCATTTGCAAATATTTTCTCCCATTCCATAGGTTCTTTTCATTTTGTTTATGGTTTCCCTTGCTGTGCAAAAGCTTGTAAACTTGATTAGGTCCCATTTGTTTATTTTTTTCTTTTATTTCTATTGCCTTGGGAGACTGACCTAGGAAAACATTGATATGATTTATGTCAGAGAATGTTTTGCCTATGTTCTCTTTTAAAAGAGTTTTATGGTGTCATGTCTTATATTTAAGTTTTTAATCCATTTTGAGTTTATTTTTGTGTATGGTGTGAGGGTGTGTTCTAACTTCATTGATTTATGTAAAATATTTTTTAAATATTTATTTTTAAATCACCATGCTTTACATTTCTTCCTTTTATTCTCTTTTATTATCTTCAGTTTAGTTTATTCCTTTTATTTACCCTCATTTGAAAATTGTGTGGTCTTGTATTTTAACTTTTAAAAGCGATATCTGTCTCAACAAATACTAGATTTAATCAGCATGTATTCTCATTCTGAAAAATATAGAGACTAAATAAAATTACACTTGAAATTTGATGATGGCTCCCTCATACCACCTTTTTTTTTTTTCACTTTAGGCTAGGTTATAGGTTTACTTTTATTAAAACCACCCTCAAAATTTGTCATATCGTTCTAGGTTTTTTTTTTTCTTTTAACAAAGATATTACCAACATATTTACATGTTTCCTTACCATCGATTCTTTCAAGGTTCATTTAGTTGTAAATTTTCTTCTTTTTTTAATCAGCTAAAACGTCTTTCTTCCTCTCTCATATAAATAACCATTTAGTTGAGCATAGAAATCAAGATTCACGATTTTTTTTCTTCACTTTGGAAATATTCATATATTTTAGATCTCCATTCTGCTTCCCTGTTTCTGTCAACCTAATTTTCATTTTCATTAGGTAAATCATATTTTCTTTCTGGGAGCTTTAAGGATTTTTGTTGTTTTTAGTTATTTATTTATCCTTTGCCTTCCTGAGTTTCACTGTCATTTGTTTAGGAGTATATGTATTTTTATTTATACTGTTCAGAATTTCTGTATGTGAACTCAGCAGTTATCTCTTGAAATAAAACTTCTCTGTAGTTGCTTCCGTTCCCTTCTTACACTCCTATTAGACAAATGTTGGAGCCTCTCAATCTATCTTCCATGTTTCTTGACTTTTATTTTGTCTTTTTTTCTTTTCTATGTGTTTTTCTTTATCTCCATGCACATAGGATGAAAGGCTTTTACCAATAAGCTTTTTCTGGCTTCAGTGAAATAAATTGACCCGAAATGATACTTTTTAAGAAAACTAATACAAGTGTGAATAAAATATTATTAACTGGGCAACAAATTATTAAGTAAGGAGAAATTTTAAGTCAGAACCAGGGCTTTCAGAAAATATAGGTGACTTTCATAGGAGAGCAATCATATACAAAATCCAGGTGCCTTTCCGGTCTCTTTTGTTGTTATTGTTAGAAAAGACATTTGCAAATACAGTTTATGATGCAAAGGATCATCTGCTTTTTTGCAGCTGCAAGAAAAAGGCACTCCTGTATTTTCAGAACTTTCCGTCTACTCCTTGAATCCTTGGAACAACTCTATGAGGTGGGTATGGTTTACGAGGAGTGGCCAGGTTCATATCCTATCCTCATTGTGTAGATGACTGAAGAGAGGCACAGAGAGGTTTTTTGTAATACCCCTGCATTACATGGATGCGTAGTATCTTTTCCAGGATTTAAACCTAGGACTTTGACTCCAGAACTCTTTTTTTCTTTTCTTTTTTTTAAACCCACATTGTTACGTTGCCTTTCATTTCCTGCCACCCTCAGGATCAGAAATCTTTTTCTTCTTTAGGTTTTTATTTTCATTATTATTCTTTTTTTTAATTGAAGTATAGGTAATTTACAATGTTGTGTTAGTTTTAAGTGTACAGTAAAGTGATTCAGTCTTATATATATATGTATATATATATATATATATATATATATATTCTTTTTCAGATTCTTTTCCATCATAGGTTATTATAAAGTACTGGGTATAGTTCCCTGTGCTATACAGTAGGTCCTTGTTGCTTATCTGTTTTATATGTAGTGTCTATATGTTAATCCCAAACTCCAAATTTATTCCCCCTTCCTCCCCCCTCCCTTTTCCCCACCCACTATCCCCTTTGATAACCATGTTTGTTTTCTGTGTCTGTGAGTCTATTTCTGTTTTGTAAATAAGTTCATTTGTATCATTGTTTTAGATTCCACATATAAGTGATATTATATGATATTTGTCTTTGGCTTACTTCGCTTAGTATGATAATCTCTAAATCCATCCATGTTGCTGAAAATGGCATTATTTCATTCTTTTTAATAGCTGAGTAATATTCCATTCCATACCACAACTTCTTTATTCATTCATCTGTCGATGGACATTTAGGTTGCTTCCGTGTCTTAGCTGTCGTAAATAGTTCTGTGAACATTGGGGTGCATGCATCATTTTTTAAAAAATTTTTATTGGAGTATATTTGCTTTACAATGTTGTTAGTTTCTGCTGTACAGCAAAGTGAATCAGCCATACGTATACATATGTCCCCTCTTTTTTAGATTTCCTTCCCATTTAGGTCACCACAGGTCACTGAGTAGAGTTTCCTGTGCTGTACAGTAGGTTCTCATTAGTTATCTCTTTTATACATAATAGTGTATATGTGTCAATCCGAATCTCCCAATTCATCCCACGCCCCTCTTCCCCCCTTGGTATCTGTAAGTTTGTTCTCAACATGTGTCTCTGTTTCTGCTTTGCAAATAAGTTCATCTGTACCATTTTTCTAGATTCTACATAGAAGCGATACTATACAATATTTGTTTTTCTCTTTCTGACTTACTTCACTCTGTATGATAGTCTCTAGATTTATCCACATCTCTGCAAATGGCACTATTTCATTCCTTTTTATGGCAGAGTAATATTCCATTGTATACATGTACCACATCTTCTTTATCCATTCCTATGTTGATGGACATTTTTTTAAAAATATTTATTTATTTATTTGCTTGCATGGGGTCTTAGTTGCAGCAGGCGGGCTCCTTAGTTACGGCTCTAGGGCTCCTTAGTTGCGGCTTGCCGGCTCCTTAGTTGCAGCACACGGGCTCCTTAGTTGTGGCATGCGAACTCTTAGTTGCAGCATGCGTGTGGGATCTAGTTCCCTGACCGGGGATCAAACCTGGCCCCCCTGCATTGGGAGCACGGAATCTTATCCACTGTGCCACCAGTGAAGTCCCATGTTTTATGTAATTTTTATTGGGCCTTTTTTCTTATTACAAAAATAACTTATGAGCATTGTGCGTGTGTCTTTTTGAATTAGAGTTTTCTCTGGATATATGCCTAGGAGGAAGATTGCTGGATCCTGTGGTAGCTCTGTTTTTAGTTTTTTAAGGAACTTCCATACTTTAGTCCGTAGTGGCTGTACCAATTTACATTGACACCAACAGTGTAGGAGGGTTCCCTTTTCTCCACACTCTCTCCAGCATTTATTATTTGTAGACTTTAATGACGGCCATTCTGATACTTCATTGTAGTTTTGATTTGCATTTCTCTAATAATTAGCAGTGTTGAGCATCTCTTCATGTGCCTTTTGGCCATCTGTATGTCTTCTTTGGAGATGCCTATTTAGGTCTTCTGCCCATTTTTTGATTGGATTGTTTGCTTTTTTGATATTAAGCTGTATGAGCTGTTTGTATATTTTGGAAATTAATCCCTTCAGTAGCACAATTTGCAGTTATTTTCTCCCAGTCCATAGATTGTCTTTTCATTTTTTATGGTAGGATCAGAAGTCTCTATGGTAGGGATACTGTGTTTGATTGTGCCAGTTGTTCACTGTCCAGTGGCCGCTGGCTGACAGTCCTGCTAGTAGCTGCAGTCTACTCCAAGCTCTGCTTACCAAGCTGTATGTGAGCACCTCTGCCTGAGAGTATGAGTGCTCATGTGTAATTTCTACAGAGATCCACATGGGCTCCTGACAGTCCTGGCGTGCATCTCATGGCTTCTTTGTCCTTCCCCAGTTACGCCTTCTCAGGACTCTGACCTTCCCCGGAAGGAGTGGGAGAAAATGACTGAGTTTCAGGTAAGTAAGGCATTGCTTTCTGTCTCCTAAGGGATTTTATTTCTCAAAGATTGGACACACCTTTTTTCTCTTCCTTGGAAAGGTTAATGAACATGAAACACCTTGAGTGCATGTTGTGTGCCAGACTGTGCGTTTTGTTTGGTTTATTTTATCATCTTTATTTCACAAAGCAATCTTTGAAAAATTGTGGAAATTTGGAATAGAGAAAGATAATTTACCCTACTACTCTGTTTACAAACTACCTCTTTTTGCTTTCTCATATTCCTTTTCCCTCAGGCATTCACAGCTATATATTTGCAGTATTTGAATTGATGGGATATACTTATAAACATTAGATAAAGGTTTAATATCTCTAATTCTTATTAAAATTAGTAAAATAAAGTAAGACCCAACTGGAATATGAGTAAAAGAAAGAATAGGAGCGTCACAATAATGGAAAGTAAATTTATGAAGAAAATAATTTAATAACTAAATGTGTACAAACATTAATGAAAGCTTTCTATTTATTTATTTCACTTAGAAGATTTTCTTTTTTAAAAAAAACAGAATTATGTCTTATTTGGCCAGTCTAGAGATTCAGGAACATTTGTACTCCCTCATATGAAAGGTGAATTGGGAAAACCTTTTGAGAGGGAAATCTGCCATTATGCTTTCAAAAATTTTAAAGTGCATTTGCTACTTCTTGGTTGAGATCTCTGTGAAAGGATCTTTACAGCAGATGCTAATAAGTAAAAATCTGTAACTAATTGTGCTTTATTTGGTTTGATTAAAGCTACATCATCAGTTCTAAGGAATACTATACTATGCAGTCACAAAATGGAATGAAAGAGATTTTAATGATACTGCTTGCTCAAATTCATTGAGCACTTCTTATGTGCCAGGCGCTGTTGTAAGTGCTTTACATATGTTCACTCGTCTAATCCTTTCAAACACCTTGTGATTTAGACACCATTATAGAGAAGAGGAAATTAAGATAATGAGAGGTAAAGGAATTTGCCCAGGGTCCTGTCATTAAAACCTTGAAATTTGAACTCACCCTGTGCCTTCACCAGCTGTGCGTGTGGCAGCAGGTGGTTATGGCTTGTGCCTTGAAAGCACAGGTGAGGAGCTGTGTACCTGTCCTGGAGGGTTGCGGAAGGCCTGTGAACTTCGCGAATATTAAAAGCAGAGATAGAGTGGGACAGCGGGGAGGTGACATCACTGTCGCTGAGAGGGGCAAGTGTTGGGACTGAAAACTGCCTGGAGTCCCTCCAGATCGGTAACCGTGTTTTTGGTTAATCTTCTTTATCCTTCTCGATGATGCCCTTCTTCCAGTGGAGGTTGTGAGATTGAGGTGACATGTGCTTGATGTCGTAGGAGGCGGTGACCTTCAAGGACGTGGCCGTGACCTTCACCGAGGAGGAGCTGGGGCTGCTGGACTCCGCCCAGAGGAAACTGTACCAGGATGTGATGGTGGAGAACTTCCGGAACCTGGTCTCAGTGGGTGAGGACAGGCACTCTCTGACCCTGAACCTCAACTCTCTTGAGAGTGTCTGGTCCTCAGTTGTTGAAAGCTTTGGACCTTGTGAAGTGGTTCCCTGACCTTGAAGACACAAGTTTTTCCAATCCATAGGTTTTTCTGGTCCCTCTCTGCTCAGGCAAAATTCCGTCGGGGGTGATTTTGCCTCCTTGGGGACATTTGGCAATGTCTGGAGACAGTTTTGAATGTCACAGCTGAGGGAGGGGCGCTGCTGGCATCTGGTGGCCAGCAGTGCTGTTAAACGTCCTGAGATGCACAGGACCACCTCCCCGCACCACACAGAATTAGCCAGTGCAGAATATCAGTAGTGCCTCAGCTGAGAAACCCTGTTTTAGATGAACTATAAACGGGCAGCTTAGCTTCTGTACTTTGTCTTTCAGATACTTTGGTGGATCATGGAGTCAACTTAGTTCATTGTACTGGCATTATTTTTTTTTTCAGTGAAATAGAATAAAATGGAATAAGAATAGAAACTGTCCGAGTTCCTTATCAAGACCCCCTCACATTGTAGCAAAAACTGTGACCATTTGCAGTAAGTGGTATGAGAGTGTGGGAAATATGATAAAAACAGACATTGGCTAAATCTAATTTTATCTATATATAGATATGAACTAGGTTGTGACCTCAATTTGTTTTTCTTTTTTTGATTGAAGTATAGTTGATTTACAATGTTGTGTTAGTTTCAGGTGTACAGCAAAATGATTCAATTATATATATATTCTTTTTCAGATTCCTTTCCCTTATAGGTTGTTACAGAATATTGAGTATAGTTCCCTGAATTCATTTCTTATTACAGTTTGTGATCACTTGAGGGTTATAGAACTTGGACAAAGATCTATTTAAGCTGTGTGTTCATCTTAAATATATATATCTGCCTTTTCATAGGACATCTTCCCTTCAAGCCAGATATGGTGTCCCAGTTGGAGACAGAAGAAAAGGTTTGGATGATGGAGAGAGAAACCCAAAGAAACGGGCATTCCAGTGAGAACCGCAAAGCTGTTATTTCAGGTACCAGCTAATCTGCTTCTCTCCACGTCCGTGACGACCGCTCTTGTCCACGTGCTGTCATCTCTTGCCTGGACTGTGACAGCTTCCTCCAAACTGGTCTCCATGCTTCTGCCCTTGCACTCCTGTAACCTCTTCTCCACATGGTAGCCAGACTGGTTCTTTAGAAAGCAAGTAAGATCATACCATTCCTCTGTCCAAAACCCTCCCAAGGCCTCCCCTTTCACTCTGAGTCCTTACAGTGGACTGCAGGGCCCTACCTGATCTGGCCTCCTCACTGAGTTCCTCTTTGATCACCCATCCTTTTGCCCTTTCTTAGATCATTCATGCCATCCTGGCCCCTTTGGAGTGTTCTCTTGTTTCCCAGCCTTCGACTAGCTCTCTGCCTCAGTGTAGAGGCCCCCAGCTACTCCCTTACTCAGGTCTTTGCTCAAATTTCGTCTCAACAGACAGACCTTGTGTGTCTGCCCCATTTACAGTGCCATCCTCTCTCCATTCTCCGTGCCCTCACCCTGCCTTATTTTGTGTCTAAGCACTGATAACCTCCTGACCTTGTAACTTGTCTTTATTTACTTGTTCATCATCCATTCCCCTTGAAAGTAGGAATTTGGGCAGTTGTATTTCCCATCTCTACCCAAAGCCTCCGATGAGCCTTCTGCATAATAGATGCTCAGTACATAATTGTTGAATGAAGATATTACTTTAAAAATTACTATTCTTTTGAGTAAAAGTGAGGAAGCTCTCCTCACAGCTCCTCCTGACCTATGACCCCAGCCTTCTTCATCTGTGAAGACCACCTCATCCTCTGGATCCCCAGCCATTGTTTCGCTTTTCTCCCCAGCCTTTCAAGGCCCTCTGTTCTCCTGCCTTTGCTCAGATCCTCACTGTTTACTTCACTTTTTGACCTCCTCTTCCTTTCTCTCCCCTTCCTTCCCTTCTCTTTAATTTGCATATTCCTCAGTTCTACCCATTTAAAAACATCAGATATTCCTAGGGGATGTAAATGTATATACTCTCCCTCTGCCTGAAAAATGAAGGAGAGAAGCTTATCTGCAAACATGATAGATTAGGCCCTGAATTCTGAGAGTGGTTAATGGATATAACCATCTGCTTTTGTCCATCTCCCTTCTCATATCTACATGTTGCTTCACGTTTGATGCATTCAGGAATATTACTGGAAAGGGTCTCATTCTCTTTTTCTTTTTTTTAATTGAAGTGTAGATGATTTACAATGTTGTGTTAGTTTCACTGGGGTTCATTTTTATATGCAAACTGAACCTCAGGAATCATGATCCTACATATTGTTACACTTGAGTTTTGTGTCATAGACCAAGTCTTTTTTTAACAAATCTGGTAGCATTTTCTGCCACCCTTTCTCAAAGGTTTTTTTGACCTCTTCAGCATCTGCATGTTTCAGGATTTTGCAACCATGCTCCATGTACAAGTACTACCTAAAATGTTCTTTATAGGTCACTGGAGTCCAAAATAAAGGGCTTGTTTTTGCAGGGATTCTTTTTTTTTTTTAATGTATTTATTAATTTTTGACCGCATTGGGTCTTCATTGCTGTGCATGGGCTTTCTCTAGTTGCGGCGAGCGGGGGCTACTCTTTGTTGCAGTGCACGGGCTTCTCATCGCCGTAGCTTCTCCTGTTGCGGAGCACAGGCTTTAGAGGTGTGGGCTTCAGTAGTTGTGGCATGTGGGCTCAGTAGTTGTGGCTCACAGGCTCTAGAGCGCAGGCTCAGTAGTTGTGGCACACAGGCTTAGTTGCTCCGCGGCATGTGGGATCTTCCCGGACCAGGGCTCGAATCCATGTCCCCTGCATTGGCAGGTGGATTCTTAACCACTGTGCCACCAGGGAAGTCCCCCGTCTCCTTTTTATACGGACCCTTTTGACTTCTTTGGGCTCATCTCAAGATCCTTAATTTAATCAAATCTGAAGTCCCTTTTGCTGTGTACATTAACATGTTCGCAGGTTCCAGGGATTAGGGCGTGGACATCTTTAGGATGTTCAATTAGCCTACCATACCCTGAAATGTGCACGTACCTGTTGGGACTTGTTCAGTTTATATTATTTGAATGTAACTTTCTATTTAAGCAAATTAATCATTCAGGACTTGGTACCACTTTAAACATTTTAAGCCAGTGGCTTCCATACGTTTTTAACTATGACCCTCAATAAGAAATATTTTACATCCCAACCAAGTATAAATGTAACATATGTGCATATTTATGTGTATGTCTACAGCTGAAACAAGCATTTTATATAGTGTTACCCTTACTGTTTGTGATATGCTTTTCATGTTTTTATTATTTTTTTCACATAATTTCTTTTATTTTTATTTATTGTTTTAAATTTAATTTTTATTTTATATTGGGTATAGTTGATTTACAATGTTGTGTTAGTTTCATGTGTACAGCAAAGTGGTTCAGTTATACACATACACATATCCATTCTTTTTCAGATTCTTTTCCCATATAGGTTATTACAGAATATTGAGGGGTTTTTTTCTTCCTCTCCTTGGCCGCACCATGCAGCCTGTGGGATCTTAGTTCCCCAACTAGGGATCGAACCTGGCCCTGGCAGTGAAAGTGCTGAGTCCTAATCACTGGACCACCAGGGAATTCCCACTTCTTTTTCTTTGAAATGTCACAGTGTACGGAATGGATTTCACAGTTCACGAGTATATGCCAGCAATTTGAGAAATTCTGTTACAGTGGGGATGAAGCAATGAAGAAATCAAAGTGCTTGTTTTCCTCATGATTGTTACATCCTAGTTCTTCTAAATGGGCAGGAAAAAATTAGGAAGTATGTAGTAAATCAAATAATAAGTGCCATGGGGGAAAAGAAAGCAGAGTAAGGCAGATGGGAAGAGTGGAAGGTGTGTTGGGGTGGGAGGAATTATTTTATACTCGGTGATAGGAAGGCCTCACCCAGTTGAATGACATTTGAGCAGAGAGATCCGAAGGGAATGAGAGAAAAAGCAGGGTTTGCAGCTTCCTGGGCAAAAGCTTTCCAAGCTGAACATAACTCTCCCTCTCCTCCATTCAGGGTTGCCTTTGAGAATCTGCTCTCTTTCTTCTCCTCCCAGGTTCTTTCTCAGCTGTCCCAGGTTAGTTTTCCCTTTCCCCCTTCTTTTTACAGAGACCAGAATCACTCCCAGGCTTAGAACAATGAATGTTATTATCCCAACCGCTTCCCAAATTTACTCTTAGAAGATCATTTCTACCAGGACCTAAAATACTGTTTAATGCCTACAGTCTGTGCTTTCCTAACCTAATTCAAGTAGAAGCCCACTTGTCATAAGCCTGCTAAGGAACAGGTGATTAGGCATTTAATTGACGTTGCTGTAGGTTGGAAGGTGGGTTGTCTTTGTTGCCCTGCAGCCATCCGATTTCAAACCTACCGTTCTTCTGTTAAACTGTTAGACCTGTGGTTCTAAATATGTCACATTTACAGAAGAGTCCCTTGACCCTGTTCTTCGCGTCCACTTACACAAAAAAGCATAACAAAAGGATAAGTGGTGTGGTACAGACATGACCCTTTCCCTGGTTTTTTAAGGCCTTATCCCTGAGTGTGAAATCCCGGTGTTTTCTGAACAAAGCATTTACTTGTCCTCACCTCTGAATATCGCTTTTTCTTTTAGGCAGCAAGAATCCCGATGAGGTGGAGACTCTTGGAAAAGTCGCATTAAAATACCTTTCACGTGAAGAGCCGTCTTGCTGGCAAATCTGGAAACAGGTCGCAAGTGATTCAACGTGCTGTCTTCAGAGGAGGACTTCCCATTTCCTACAAGGTAATTCTCAGGTTTCTGAAAATGAGAACCATGTGATGAACCACAAAGGCGATAGTTCCAGTTACCTTGAAAATCAAGAGTTTTTGATTTCGAGAACCCAGGATTCCTGTGGGAATACATGTGTGAGTGAGTCAGCGAATCAGAGTAGAGGTAAGCAAACGAACGGGACAAACAACCCACGTATATGTGAAGCCTTCATGAAGAAATCAGCCCTGAGTGATCCTGTTAAAACTGACACAGAACAGAAACCCTGCAAAGGAGAGATACCGTATCCCTGTAGAGAGTGTGGGAAAAGCTCCAGTGATAGCGAAGTGCTCCGAATTCATCCGAGGGTTCGCCTGGGAGAGAAATGCTCCCATCTGCAAAGTCATCAAAGAATTCACCCGCGAGGGAAAGTCGATAAATGTCGTGAATCCAGCGATGGTTTCAACAGGAACTCCTTTCATCCCCGTCAATCTAATCACACGGGAGAGAAGTCCTATAGGTGCGACAGTTGTGGCAAGGGATTCAGTAGCAGCACAGGCCTTACCATCCACTACAGGACACACACGGGGGAGAAGCCTTACAAATGTGAGGAGTGCGGTAAATGCTTTAGCCAAAGTTCAAATTTTCAGTGCCATCAGAGAGTCCACACCGAAGAGAAACCATACAAGTGCGACGAGTGCGGGAAGGGCTTCAGCTGGAGCGTTAACCTTCGTGTTCACCAGAGGGTCCACAGGGGTGAGAAACCCTATAAGTGTGAGGAGTGTGGGAAGGGCTTCACGCAGGCCGCACATTATCATATACATCAGAGGGTCCACACCGGGGAGAAACCCTACAAATGCGATGTCTGCGGCAAGGGGTTCAGTCACAATTCCCCTTTGATATGCCACCGGAGGGTCCACACTGGAGAGAAACCGTACAGATGTGAGGCGTGCGGGAAGGGCTTCACCCGTAACACAGATCTTCACATCCACCTCCGTGTCCACACGGGAGAGAAACCCTACAAATGCAAGGAGTGCGGGAAGGGCTTCAGTCAGGCTTCCAATCTGCAAGTCCACCAGAACGTCCACACCGGGGAGAAACGATTCAAATGCGAGACGTGTGGGAAGGGCTTCAGTCAGTCATCAAAGCTGCAGACCCACCAGAGAGTCCACACAGGGGAAAAGCCCTACAGATGCAACATGTGCGGTAAGGACTTCAGTTACAGTTCAAATCTTAAACTGCACCAAGTCATTCACACTGGAGAAAAACCGTATAAATGTGAGGAGTGTGGGAAGGGCTTCAGTTGGAGATCAAACCTTCATGCACATCAGAGAGTCCACTCAGGAGAGAAACCCTACAAATGTGAGGCATGTGATAAGAGCTTCAGTCAGGCCATAGATTTCCGGGTCCATCAGAGGGTCCACACAGGTGAGAAACCCTACAAGTGTGGTGTCTGTGGGAAGGGCTTCAGCCAGTCCTCTGGTCTTCAGTCCCATCAGAGGGTCCACACTGGGGAGAAGCCCTACAGATGCGATGTGTGTGGAAAGGGCTTTCGTTACAGTTCACAGTTTATATACCACCAGAGGGGCCACACTGGTGAAAAGCCTTACAAATGTGAGGAGTGTGGGAAAGCCTTCGGGCGGAACCTGAATCTTCGCCATCACCAGAGGGTCCACACAGGAGAGAAACCCCACAAGTGTGAGGAGTGTGGGAAGGCCTTCAGTCTCCCCTCCAATCTTAGAGTCCATCTGAGTGTTCACACTCGGGAGAAACTGTTTAAATGTGAGGAGTGTGGGAAGGGCTTCAGTCAGAGTTCTCGGCTTCACGCCCACCAGAGGGTCCACACAGGAGAAAAACCATACAAGTGTGACATATGTGGTAAGGACTTCAGTCACCGTTCACGGCTTACATACCATCAGAAAGTCCACACTGGCAAGAGTCTTTAAAAGTGAGAAGTCTGGGGCTTCCCTGGTGGCGCAGTGGTTGAGAGTCCGCCTGCCGATGCAGGGGACGCGGGTTCGTGCCCCGGTCTGGGAAGATCCCACATGCCGCGGAGCGGCTGGGCCCGTGAGCCATGGCCGCTGGGTCTGTGCGTCCGGAGCCTGTGCTCCGCAACGGGAGAGGCCACAACAGTGGGAGGCCCACATACCGCAAAAAAAAAAAAAAAAAAAAAAAAGTGAGAAGTCTGTTAATGACTTCAGTCAGGATGCACACCTTCAAGGTTTTGGAGAGTCCATGCTGCTGGTAAACTCTATGAAGTATTGAGAGTGGAAAGGGATTCCTTCAGATGGAATCTTCCCAGCAAATCCATTGAAATGGTGACATAGAACCATACATAGTAATGGGAGAAATAGGTTGTAACCCTCTTGGTAAGATCCACGTGATATAAATGATCTCTCAAAGTGAATATATGCCTAAAGACAGTGTGTGAAAAGGATATTTGCCGTATACTAACTAGTTGTTTTTTTGAGGTGGGATGTCAAGGAAGGCTTTGGGGTTATTTTTCCATCCACTTCCATTTTATACTTGTTTACAGTGACCGTTATTTTTACTAAAGCTGTAAAACTATGAAAAATGAATAAAATTACTAAAAATTTCCTGTAGCGAAGAATTTGTAATATGATTGCTTTATTTCATATGATATATTGGATTAAAATTAAGGAATAGATCCCCAGAGATGAACCTTTGATCATCAGAAGTAAATACATATCTGCCGCAGATGTATATAAAGGAATGTTCATTGCATTATTGTTTATAATAGCAAACAGAAATAATCAGTTGGGTTGCCAAAGTATTTTATGATTTATTTATCCAGTGCAAATTGTTGCTATGGATGTTGGAAGATGTCCAGAATACATTAACCTGGAAAAACACAAAGCATGGAAGTTTTGTGTGATCTCATTAAAAAAGAAAAAAAAAAAAGGTATTTATTTTTACTTCTCTGTAAATGATGGGATTTTGCTTGACATAAATTTTTGCATTTCTTTAAATTTCTTGTTTTGAAATAATTTAAAACTTTCCAAATGTTGTAAAAATTATATAAAATCTCTCATGTACCCTGTACTCAGATTCACCAGTTAACATGTTTGAGTCATTATTCTCTTAATGTATGTGAACGTGTATATATGCACACACATATTGACAGATGCTTTTTTTTAACCATGAGTATGTTCCAGACCTCTTAGCCTTTGCATCTGAATACTTAAGTAATACTGTAAGAACAAGGATATTTACTTACATATCTACAGCACAAGTATAGCATTCAGGAAAACTGAATATTGATACATAACGTCTAACCTCCAGACCTTATTCAAATTTTAGCAGTTGTCTCTCTTTCTCTCCCTCTCCCCCTCCTCCCTCCCTCTCTCTTTCCTTTTTCTTTAATTTTTTGGTAGGTGACAGAATTAAAATCAACTTATCAACAAATCTTCAAAGAAAGGTCTATATTTGCCTTCCACATAATTTGATTATTCACCACATGAATATCCAGTTGTTCCTATACCAATTACTGAACATTTCCCTTGTTCCCCACTACTTTGCAGTGCCACTTTTGAAGAAAATCAGTAATCTATATATGATTAGATGGATGTCTTGACTCTCAATTCCCTTTGATTGGCCTACTTTTCAATAATTTTACCAATACCACACTGCTTCAGTTACCATAGCTTTGCGACGAGTCTTGATATTTGGTAGAAAACATTTTCTCATCTTGCTCTCTTTTTAGGTGTCTTGGCAGCTTCCAGTTAGGGTAATAGGAGATACAAACAGAACCACCCATGAAGTATGCTTTCCAAAAAAAAATAAACCTGAATCAAATTGAACCTCTAATTCTAACCACTGGTACACAGGAAATACATATGGAGAAATACTTGTGACAACATGAATAAAACTGTAGGGCATATGCTAAGTGAAATAAGTGAGAAAGAAAAATAATGCATGGTATCAGTTATATGTGGAATCTAAGGGAAAAAAAGGTCAAACTTAGAACCATGTAGTGTGATGGTGGTGGTTGCCTGGGGAATGGGGAGAGGTTGGTTATAAAAAGGGTACAAACTTTCAGCTTTAAGATGAACAAGGTCTGAGGATCTAATCTATGGTGACTACAGTTGATGATGCAGTATTGTATAGTTTAAATTTGCTAAGAGAGTAGATATTAAAAGTTCTCACTCCTCTCCCCCCAGAAGAGTTAGCTATGTGAAGTGATGAATGTGTTAATTCACCTGTGGGAGTCCTTTCACAATGTATATCAATTCATCACATATACTTTAAATATATTACAATTTTACTTGTCAGTTATACCTCATAAAGCTGAAAAAAGTTGAATTTGTTACCGTTATCTGAGCAGGATACCCCACTTACGCACCTACTTTTTGAATAATTGTGGCTCATTGATTTAGACCATCCTGAAGAAAAATAAAACATTCTATTTTATTTACTTATTTTCCTATTGTGTTTATGGTGATTTTATTTATTATGGTAACTTTACAAATTGAAGGTTTGTGGCAAACCTGTGTCAAGCAAGTCTACTGGTGCCATTTTTCCAACAGCATTATTTTTATATTAAGTTGTGTACATTATTTAACATAATGTAATTGCACACTTAGATTACATTATAGTGTAAACTTATATGCAGTGGGAAACTAAAAAATTCATACAACTCAAGTTTATTTCGATATTTGCTTTATTGCAATGGTCTGGAATCTAACACCAAATATCTCCGAGGTATGCCTGTATTCTAGACTTTTCTTTTTCAAAGTACAGTATTTCTTTCACTTCTTGCTAATGCATCTTCTTTCGTTTGCTGGAAAACTCCAGATTTCAAAATGAGCAATTAAAACCAACAAAAGTGGGAAAGTCGTTATTTATATTGTGGCTTGATCAAAGGTTACTTTTCCTTCTCATGAGTCTTTGGCATCTTGGAATGAATAGCTCATGCTAGGTAAACATTGTCGGGTCTACATGCATCCAGGCACAAGGAGAGTAAAGAAGGCAATAAACCGAGTTTGAGATCCTCTCTTCGCCTTCCTTTACTATACAGCCACATTTACTTTTCAGTCTCACTTATTAGTAACAACAAAAAAAAACCCTCCAGAAGAGAAGGAAGGAAGGAAAAGAAAAAGATCAAGTGCTAATTGCGCCTCCAAACTGACTGAACTGAACCGGCTTATATTTAAAAACAAAACAAAGCAAACAAAAAAAAGTGGCATTACTTTACCGAGGATTCTGGGGCGTGTAGTCCAGCAGCGCCGAGTAGTCAGAGTCACTTCCGCTCTCGAAGGGAGGAGGTGTAGGCCCTTGTTCCGCTGAGGGATTCTGGGAAGTGTGGTCCAGGGGCGGCGTGTAGTCCGGGCCCTTCCGCTACAGGAGTGAGAGGCCGCGGTCATCAGTACCTGCTGGGAGGTGAGTCAGTGCCTAGAACCCGAGTCTCTTCCGAGCCTTCCTGGGCGTGGAATCCGCAGGTGCCAACCTCGCCCTTGGGGAATAGAAGCCGTGGAGGGCAGGGGCGACGTTTTTCGTCACCTCGGTGTTTGGGGCGGTTCGCGCGTACCCGAGTTGCAGGCGGGCAGGGGTCGCGATCTCCGGGTTTGAGAGTCTCCGGACGCTCGGTTTCCCTCTCCTCCCTTACTTTCTGCACGCTCTGCGGTCTCTTAGGGATGTACTCTTTGTAGAGTTATTTCACTTTTCCATTTCTCGTCTGCAAAGTGGAGTTAATAGTAGTGCCTCCCCAATAGGCATGTGGTGAGATTTATGTGATGTGAAAAGGCTTAGAACCGGTCGCTGGCACCTGTGAAAAGGCGGTCGTCGGTCGTTCTCAGTCTTTTATTTCTTTCGAGAAGCGCTCAGTCCTTGAAGGCCTCTGTGAGCCCGCGGTGGGTTCTGAGCTCCAGCTGCAGAGCCACTGGCTCTTCTCTGACCCCTGCGGGAAGAGGGGTTTTTCGTGGATTCCTAATGACCCCACGACCTTTTTTATTTTATTTTATTTATTTATTTATTTATTTATTTATTTATTTATGTATGTATTTATTTTTTGCGGTACGCGGACCTCTCACTGTTGTGGCCTCTCCCGTTGCGGAGCACAGGCTCCGGACGCGCAGGCTCAGCGGACCGGGGCACGAACCCGTGTCCCCTGCATCGGCAGGCGGACTCTCAACCACTGCGCCACCAGGGAAGCCCCCCACGACCTTTTTTAAAGGAAGGAGTGGGTCTCACCCCCAGCTGGTGCCTGGGGATGTCCGCTGTGATTTATCCTGGACCTGAGACAAGATTATATCTTTCCTTTCCCGACCCTGATTTCTCAAAGAGGTTGCAGAGAGGAGGGAATGACCCATGACTCCTGGCAACATTGTCCCAAAGTGAGAGAATTTATCGTGCTGTGTCATTTCTACTCTCAGTTGGGCAACGGATTTCCTTCATTCATTAGCAGATTTTTACTCGTGGGCAAATGTCGAATGTTTATAGAATAAATGGGAGGTTGGATGAGACGTGTTGATGAATGAGTAATAATAATTTGTTAACATAGTGAATGCCAGGTACTCTTCTACAGCCTTTATATGCATTAATTAGCTTAATCTTCATAACAAAGATGTGGTTATTATCTGTATTTTACAGATGAGAACATTGATAGGTGAAGAATTTCTCAAAGTCAAACAACAGAGAAGAGACAGAACTGGGAATTTGAACCCAGGCAGCTTGCATTCTTGACCTTTAAGCCATACTCTTGAAACTGAGTGGGACACTCTGGGGCCTTCCTGGGGACAGACCTCCCCTACCCACCGTGTGTCCCTCACCTCTTGTTTATAAAAAAGCTTTAGTCTCCTAGGCCTTCCCTGAGTTCCAAAGAGCAAATTTAGTCAGAAAAACGAGAAAACGCAGAAACAAAGGAAAACAGTCAAGCAAGAAAAAAATAATAGTTTAGCCGTAAAACAAAGTCAAGGAGGACATTTAGTTCCTCCTCAAGGGCTAGAGATAATATCCTGAGCCACATCCTTGAGTTGTTTTGCAGATACTAAACCCCCCACCACGTGGAGGAAGTTAACTGCATGCTGACCACCAGCAGGTAGATCCCAGATGTGTTGGAACCAGGTTGATGATTGAGATTCCTGAAACAGCACCCTGTTACCTCACCATCAGCCAGTCAGAGAATTGTGCATGAGCGGATCACACACCTGTGATCCCCTCCCTCACACTGTCTTTAAAAACCCTTCGCTGAAATCTATTAGAGAGTTTGGGTCTTCTGAACATGAGCTGCCTGTTCTCCTTGCTTGGCGTCCTGCAGTAAATGCTATACTTTCCTTCACCACCACCTGGTGTCAGTAGACTGGCTTTGCTGCATGTCGGTTGGGCAACACTCTCCTTCAGCCCTAACATGGTAAATAACCCCTGTGAATGAAGGAGGGAGGGTCGTTTGGTAATAATTTAGGACCTTAGAGGACCTGAAGGCTGTGCTCATTTAATTAATTTCTTTTTTTAAATTTATTTTATTTATGTATTTATTTATTTTTGGCTGTGTTGGGTCTTTGTTGCTGTGCGCAGACTTTCCCTAGTTGCAGCGAGCAGGGGCTCCTCTTGGTTGCGGTGCGCGGGCTTCTCACTGCGGTGGCTTCTCTTGTTGTGGAGCACGGGCTCTAGGCGCACAGGCTTCAGTAGTTGTGGCACGTGGGCTCAGTAGTTGTGGCACGTGGGCTCAGTAGTTGTAGCTTGCAGGCTCTAGAGCGCAGGCTCAGTAGTTGTGGCTCACAGGCCTAGTTGCTCCGTGGCATGTGGGATCTTCCTGGACCAAGGCTCGAACCTGTGTCTCCTGCATTGGCAGGCAGATTCTTAACCACTGCGCCACCAGGGAAGTCCTAATTAATTTCTTGTAATTTTATATGATGTTACATTCATATTCTGATTATAGAAGTAATTTGTGCTCTTCATAGAAAATACGAGAAATAGATGAAGAAAACCAGTAATGATCCATAATTATCCAGAATGTAGAGATAACTGTAAACATGTTAATGTATTTCTCTTTAGTTATTTCTTTGTATATATGTTTTTCTATGCTTCTCAAAAATTTTATCATACTTGTAGTACTTTTATATTTGGTAACTTGTAATTATGAACATTTTCTAGCACAAACATACAGAAAATAATATAATGAATTCTCACATAGCCATCAACCATCGTCAACCTTCAACTGTTGTATACTATTTGTCAATCTTACATAATCCACCCTCCTTTTTTTTTTGCTTGAGTATTTTAATACAAAATCCAGACCTTGAGTGAAGAGGATTTATACTAGATTATCATAAATATATAGAGGTCGAGAGAGAGAGGACATTAACAGTTCCAAAGTTTTCACATAGTAACTAGGAGAATGGTGGCTAGTGAGAAAGCTAGGGCCCCCCCCCGAAAGAGTTGCAGTTAAAGAAGGTTATGGATTTTGTTTCTCATTTAGAATTTAATTTGCTCATGGTTTCCAATCGGTCTTGATTCCTACGTTGTGGGGACTGTGTTGTATTCTTTCCAGTGTGCCCAGCACTGTGACAAGGTTTACAGAGAGAAGTTATTCAGTTAAATGTTTGTGGCTGGTACAGGTGTGCAGTTGGTAGATGGCTACAGGGGCCTGCAGCTCTGCGAGATGGTTTTTTGAATTCCTGAAAATGGATTAAGTGACAAAACAATGAAAACGATCCACGTAGGTATTACTTCTCCTTTATCTCACTCACTCTTGGCTATACTCAGAAGCCACAGCTTTTCAGAGTATTTAAAAGTTGATATACAGTTATTGGTAATGCTTTTCATGTCCTAAAACAAATTTACTTAGAACAAACCAGGAGTAATGCACCATTTCTGTATTCATCACCAGGTCATAACAATAACCTGGTGGAGTTTATTGGGAGCTTATTACGAGTCATGCAGAGTTTCCAGTGCTTTTCTTGTATTAACTCATTTATTCCTCAACACATCCCTGTTATTATCCCCATGTTATTACAAATGAGGCACAAGAGGATAATTGATCTGCACAACGTCACTCACCCAGGAACTACAGCACTAGAATTGAAACCGTCCTTCCTAAAATAACACCTCCCCATCTCTCTCCATCCCCGTTTTCCCTGCCATATTTTTCTTAGCAGTGTCTACCACTGGCTAGCACATTATATACTTATCTGTTGGCTGGCTTATTACCTATCCTCTACTATAATATCAGCTTCATGACAACAGGGATTTTATCCACTGCTGTATCTTTAATATATAGAATTGTGCCTGGTACATGCTAGATAATCAGTAAGTATTTGTTGAATGAATGAATGAATGAATGCTCCTGGTGAATAGTAATGAAGTGCTCAGCTAATATAATACAGGATGTATCTTTATCAACTATTCATTCAGTAAATCACTTTTTTTTTTTTTTTTTTTTTTGGCCACCCCTCGTGGCAGACAGAATCTTAGTTCCCTGACCAGGGATTGAACTTGCGCCTCCTGCAATGGAAGCACGGAGTCCTAACCCCTGGACCACCAGGGAAGTCCCCTCAGCCATTCACCTTTTTTTTTTTTTAAACAAATCTGCGTTGAGTGGCTGCTTCATGCCATGAACTATTCTAGGCACTGGAGAAAGAGACTAAAACAATGCGGCCTACACTGCAAAAACGTGGATTGATATAAGCAAGATGAATAACTAAAATGTACATTAGGGACTTTCCTGTTGGTCCAGTGGTTAAGACTCTGTGCTTCTGCTGCAGGGAGCCCAGGTTCGATCGCTGGTCGGGAAACTAAGATCCCACATGCTGCGAGGCATGGCCAAAAAAAAATTAAAAAAAAAAAAGAAACCCAGAGGAGAACATTGGAAAATACAATTCATCCTCTCCTCCTCCCAATCAGGAACAGCCTCAGAATTTTACAGCTCAGAGGAACCTCTGAGGTGGACCAGTCTGACCCTTGCCCGATAAAGTCTGTCTTCGGTCATCCTTTGATTCCACGTGTTTTGAGCACTTATTATATTCTAGGCGCTGGGATTAAAAAAGTGTGTTAATCATCTCAGAAGCAAAACAGATGCTTCACCGCTCACCATCCCCTCAACCGCCCGCAGGCGATAGAAGACTTCTGGGGACGGGGATTTGAAGGGTGAGAGGCGCGCAGAGTCGAGCCAGGCACCCCAGACCCCACTTGCTTTCTCCTACTAAATACGGCGAAATGTCAGGTCTGCTTGCAGAACCGTGTTGCTGAGCAGAGCAGAGCAGGAGAGGGCAGCAAATATAGGGCCAGCGCAAGGGAGTCGGGGGTTATGAATGATCTGTCTTCCAAGCTTTGGGGAGCGGATACATTGCTCTCATCCCTACGGGAGTGCTTCTGCCTAACTAAAGCAGCAGGACCCACGAACATGAGGCGCTATCATACATTTAACGCTTATTTGCACGTATTCACTGAAACATCTTGTCACCCCTATGAGCTCGATATTCTCCTTATCCCTGTTGTATAGATGTGGAAATAGACACAAAGAGCTGTCAGAAGAGTCGGTAGAATCCCGATGCCCTGGCTCCATGTCGCTCAGCAGGTCACTTTGAGCAGAGTGTGTACCCTCCAACTCCCCTTTCTCTCCTCCCCAAGGCCACCCCTCCCATCTCTTCTGTGTGTTTGTGATTAGAGACACAGCGACTGGATTAAGAGCACGGGCTCTGGAGTCAGAGTTGGATTTCAGGTTAGTCAGGCCTCACCAGCTCTGTGATTATCAGTAACTTAATCTCATGAATCCTCAGCTTCCTCATCCATTAAATGGGAGCAATAATCATCATACCGTCACTTACTGAGAGCTTGTATTATGTGCCAGGCACTGAGCCAAGGCTTTTTTTTCCCCCTATTTTTTAACTTGAGATGTAATTCACATATCATAAGAGTCACCCTTTAGTATACTAAAGTATGCTTAGTCACCCTTAAAGTATACAACTCACTGGTTTTTAGTATATTCACGAGGTTGTACAGCCATCACCACCGGCTAATTCCAGAACATCTTCCTCATCCCCAAAAGAAACCCCATGCCCTTGAGCTGTCACTTCTCACTTGCTGCCCTCCCAGCCCCTGGCAGCCACTAATTTAGTTTCTGTCTGGATGGACTTGCCTGTTCGGGGCTATTGGACTTGCTCACTTAATCCCCAAAGCACCCTTATAAGTTAGGATCTGTTATGGCCACTACAGTATTGTTCATTGAGACATTCTGTCGGACTTTTGTTTAAAATGAAAAAAAAAACTAGCAGTCATATTTTAAAATAGTTTTTCTTTACTACAGTCAGCACGGCAGAGGGGGATGTGCCATTGAGACTCTTCTGGCTGCATGAAGAAAATTCGCAAGTATTTATACCTTTTACAAAACCAGATACTGGTATCAATGAATCATCATTACAGGGCCAGAAATTATTAAGTAATATAGCCAATCAGAACTATGGACTTGTCAGAGATAAAGGTGAATTTCTTAAGGCAAAGCATTGTACAGTCTCTGAAATCTGGATGTTAAAAAAGGCCCTTTGGGGCTTCCCTGGTGGCACAGTGGTTAAGAATCTGCCTGCCGAGCTTCCCTGGTGGCACAGTGGTTGAGAGTCCGCCTGCCGATGCAGGGGACACGGGTTCGTGCCCTGGTCTGGGAAGATCCCACATGCCGCAGAGCAGCTGGGCCCATGAGCCATGGCTGCTGAGGCTGCGCGTCCGGAGCCTGTGCTCCGCAGTGGGAGAGGCCACAACAGTGAGAGGCCCACGTACAGCACAAAAAAAAAAAGAATCCGCCTGCCAATGCAGGGGACACAGGTTCAAGCCCTGGTCCAGGAAGATCCCACATGCCGCGGAGCAACTAAGCCCGTGCGCCGCAACTACTGAGCCTGCGCTCTAGAGCCTGAGAGCGACAACTACTGAGCCCTCATGCCACAACTACTGAAGCCCACATGCCTAGAGCCCGTGCTCCCCAACAAGAGAAGCCACTGCAATGAGAAGCCCGTGCACCACAATGAAGACCCAACGCAGCCAAAAATAAATAAATAAAATAAATTTTTTTAAAAAGACCCCTTTATTGGAAATGATGGCAAAGGACATTTGCAAGAGCAGTTTTATGATGTATAATATTCACCTGCTTTTCTGAAGTGGAATCAGTGATAAGTTTCCATCTATTCACATGTTTGACTTGCACATTTGAGCAATCCTGTAAGGAAGCACTGTTCTCATTTTGCAGGTGACAGATTTGAGGCAGAGGGAGGTTAATTAACTTAAGCAGTGTTAGTAGCTCTGTAAGAACAACTCAGTCTTCCTCCTGTGTCCCTCTCTATTCTCACACTCCTAGCACCTTCACAACATTTCTGACATCAGATGTGGGTGGGTTTTTCCCCACGCCGAGCAATTAATTCTACTTTACCAGCTGGGTGCCCTACAACTTAGCTCAATTCGGACACTCTTTTCCTGGAGATAGCTTCAGATCCCACAGGTTAAGGGCTCAGTCCCACAAGATCGCCCTCCCCCTGCTCAGATGCCGTTTGCAAATAGAAGGCCCCCAGGTTACCCACAACTTCTGTCTGACTTGGCTGCAAATCAGAGGTTTGCAAGACTCTTCCACTTTGGAGTCAGTTATTTGCTGGTGCGGCTCACAGAACTCAGAGAAACGCTTTAACATTTGCTAGTTTGTTAAAGGATATGACATAAGGCGAACCCCATACTACTGGGATTTTATGGAGGCTTCCTCACTTGGGCAAGATGAACTCTTAACTCCATTTCCAGCCCCTCTCCCCTCCCTGGACGGTAGGGGGTGCGGCTGAACATCCCAAGCCATCTAATCAAGCTTTGGTCTTTCTGCTGACGAGTCCCCATCCAGGAGCCCCCCAAGAGTCACCTCATTACAACAAAAGACACTCCTAGCATCCAGGAAATTACAAGGATTTCAGGAGCCCCGTGTCAGGAGCTGGGGGCGGAAACCAGTATATTATGTCACAGTAGCAGTACCAGGATTGACCCCAGACCTTTTGGCCCCAGAGTGCACTCTCGTACCGGTACATTCCACTGCCTTTCATTTCCCCTGATACCCAGGGCGAGAATGATGACCCTGAACCCTGGGAGCCACCACAAGGGACTCTTGTGTGAGCCTCGCTGCTTAGACTTGAGCAGATTGTTCACTGCACTGGAGCCCCTGGCTGGGGGACTGGTGATTCACACAGAGCCACCACTTGGGCTTGGATGTACGTCTCATGGCTTCCTTCTCCTTTGCCAGTTGTGTCTTCCCAGGACTCTGCCCTTCCCCAGAAGGGGCTGGAGAAAATGACCAAGTTCCAGGTGAGTTGAGTTTTATCTCTTAAAATTACATCTCTTTTCTCAAAGATTAGACACATCCTTTTTCTCTCCCATGGGAAGGATAAAGGAAGAAAACATGTGTTCGTTATATGCCAGGTACTTGCCTTTTGGGGGGTTTTTTTGGCCGTGCCATGCGTGGCTTGCGAGATCTTAGTTCCCTGACCAAGGATCAAACCCGAGCCCACTGCAATAAAAATGCTGAGTTCTAACCACCGGACCACCAGGGAATTCCCAGGTACTTGCTTTTTTATTGGTTCTAGTTTTTATTTTTGGTTTTGGTTTCTTTTATTTTATCATTTTTATTTCACAAATAAGAGTACAGAAATCCATAGATATCAAGAAATTTTGAAAACCCAAACTACTACACTGCTTGTAAATCAGTTATACTTAATATAATTAGAATCACAGTATATGTATAATTTTCAATTTTATTTTTTCACTTAATGTTAACACTTGAGTTTTTATGACTCAGCATTCTTCTGTGTATTGTCTGAGAAGTGTTTCTATTTTTTGTCTTACGTTTCAGAAGCTACAGTTAAGCATACCTCTGAATAAGTTTTGCTTTGATTCATAACACTTTTGCATAGGGCTTTAAAAAATGGAATATAATTTACTTACAAAAATTACAGGTCAATGACAGTTGTATACCCCATTTTGCAAGTTGTATAATTGCATTAGCCCATTACACAAAACAAGAAATAGAACATTTACATTACTGACATTACCCCAAAAAGTTCTCTCATGTCTCTTTCAAGACAGTTTCTTACCCCCGGGAGGCATTTACTGTTCTGATCTGTCATCATATCACTAGATTTACTTGTTTTCAAATTAAATATAATCAGTGAAATCATAGTGTATGTACTCTTGTGTCTGGCTTCTTTCACCCCGCATAAAGCTTTTGAGATTCATCTGTGCTGTTGCAGGTGTCAATAATTCATTCCTTTTTATTATATTCCATTTTATGAATATATCAGTTTGCTTATCCTTTTGAAGGACCTTTGAGTTGTTTGCAGCTTTTAATTGTTAATGCATAAAGCTCCCTGAGCATTCTGCGCAGGTCTTGAGGACATGTTTTCATATCTCTTGGGTAAACATCTAGAAGTGGTAGGTGAATATAAACTGTTTTCCACAGTGTTTGTACCATTTAACAACTCATCAGCGGTGCATGAAAGTTCCAGTTTGTCCTACCTCTTTGCTGCCATTTGGTGTTGTAGATCTTTTTTATTTTAGCCATTCTAATGAATGACATCTCACCGTGATTGTAATTTGTATTTCCCTCATGATACATGACGTTGAATACTTTTTCATGGGTTTTTGCAATTGGCATAGCCTTTATGAAAAGTTTGTTAAAATCATTTGCCCATTTAAAAATGTGACTTCTACTTTTTATTATTGAGGAGTTCTTTATGTTTTGTGAGTTCAAGTCCTTTGTTAGATATATGTACTGTAATTTTTTTCCATTCTGTGATTTGTTGATTTGTTTTCTTAATTGTGTCTTTAAAAATCATTTTTGAGGTGAAATTTACATGTAATATAACATATAAAAATGTATTTGATCAATTTTGACAAATATACATACCCACGTGACCACTGCCACAATCTAGATGTAGATCATTTCCATCACCAAAAAGGTGACCTGGTGCCCCAGTTAATCCCAGTCCCACATCCCTGGCTGTAGGCAATAACTGATTTACTTTATGTCACTCCAGATCAGATTCATCGTTTCTTGAGTTTCACATTAATGGAATTATACAGTATATGCTCTTCTTGTGTCTGGCTTCATTTGTTCATCAGAATGTTTTTGAATACAGGTCAATAGTTTGTTCCTTTTTATTGCTGCATAGTATTTCATTGCATGGATATACCACAATTTGGTTATTCATTCACCTCGTGATGGACATTTTTTATTGTGGTAAAATATACATAACAGGGACTTCCCTGGTGGTCCAGTGAGTAAGACTCCATGCTCCCAATGCAGGGGGCCCGGGTTCAATCCCTGGTCAGCAAAGCAGATCCTGCCTGCATGCCGCAACTAAGAGCCTGCATGCCGCAACTAAAGATCCCGTGTGCCACAACTAAGACCCAGTGCAGCCAAAAATAAAATAATTTCAAAATATATATATACATAACATAAAATTTACCATTCAAACTATTTTTAAGTGTACAGTTCAGTGGTTTTAAGTACATTCACACTGTTGTGCAACCATCACCACCACACATCTCCAGAACTTTTTTCATCTTCTCAAAGTGAAATTTCATACCCATTAAACAGTAATTTCCTATCCCCCCACACCCCCCAGTCTCTTGCAAACATCACTTTACTTCCTGTCTCTATATATTTGACTACTCTGGGTATCTCATAAGTGGAATCATACACATAATCCTTTTGTGACTGGCTGACTTCACTTAGCATAATGTCTTCAAGTTTCATCCATCTTATCAGAATTTTAAAGCAACTATCATAAGGGAATTCCCCAGCGGTCCAGTGGTTAGGACTCCGCACTTCCACTGCAGGGGGCACAGGTTCCATCCCTGGTCAGGGAACTAGGATCCCACATCTTGCATGCCGCGAGGCACGGCCAAAAAAAGAAAAAAGTCAATGATCATAAATATATTTCAGTATTTAGCATGTGGCATTGACATGCGGGATGGAGAAGAGGAGGAAACTACATAAGGTAGACTCAAGGTCCCCAGGACCTAGAACAACTTCCCACCCACCCTCTCCACCCACTAAGTGCCATCCCTCTCCCAGGGGCCACTGATCATAAGATTGAGGCTGTGTGTGTGCTTGATGTCATAGGAGCCAGTGTCCTTCAAGGACGTGGCTGTGACCTTCACCAAGGAGGAGCTGGGGCTGCTGGACTCCACCCAGAGGAAGCTGTACCGAGACGTGATGCTGGAGAACTTCTGGAACCTGGTCTCAGTGGGTGAGGACGGGCACCCTGTGACTCAGTGTCAACCCTCAGGAGTGCCTTGGTTTCAAACGTTTAAGACTTGGGGCTCTTGAAATGCTTCCCTGAATCTGGGACCCTGAATTTCCTCATCCCAGTGGGACATCTCGTCTCTACCTTGTCTATTTTCTCAAATTGTAGTTGCGACATCTTGGTGGGGTTTTAAAGTCAATTAGCAAATTGCATCATTATTGCATTTAATTAAATAGGACGGAATAGCATAGCTTCCTGTCAGGAACTGCATATAGTGCAACAGCAATTGTGAGTTAAAGACAGGAAAGGAGATGTGATAAAAGTAGATAGTGGTTAGGATCGAGTCATTCGATCCCTCGATTCGGTGATGTACATCTGTGTATTTGTCTACCAGATCACAGCATAAGAGGCATTTATTACAACAGGTCACGATCAGAATTTGGAAAAATACCACTTACAGTGCATGAAGATTGTAGAATTGGAATTAAAAATTTTGCCTTTAGTGTACTCACCTTACACATGTGCCATTTCTTTTTCACAGGATATCAACCTTTCAAATTAGATATGATACTACAGCTGGGCAGAAAAGAGAAGCTTTGGGTGATGGAGCCAGAAACCCAAGGAGGTGGGTGTTCAGGTGAGAACCATGCAGGTCTGAGTCCTTGCAGCTCACAGAGAATGGTTCTAAGTGGATCTCACTGTCCACTCCTCCTGCAGACAGCTCATGAGTGGAGAAAATATCAGTATGATGAAAGGATTATTTCAGAACACTGTTAATCTTCTGATGAATGCCTAATCTAATTTTAATTTCTATGGTACTTGTATTAGCCATCAATTGCTGTGTAACAAATTGCTCTTAAACTTTGCAGCTTAGAACTACAGGCATTATAGTTTCTGTAAGTCAGGACTCTGGGGGCAGCTTAGCAGGGTAGTTCTGGCTCATGATCTCATAAGATCTCAAGGAGTCTGCATGAGCTGCAATCCTCTGAAGGCTTGATGGGCCTCAAGGGATGTGTTTTCAAGATGGGCTCATTCACAGGGTTGTTGACAGGAGACCTCAGTTCTTCCCTGGCTGTTGGCAGGAGGCCTCAGTTCTTTGCCAAACAGGCCTCTCCCTAGGGCTGCCTGAATGTCCTCAAAACGTGGCAGCTGGTTTCCCCAAGCTAATTACACCCAAGGGAGTAGAAGGCAGAAATCACAGTGTCTTTTATGACATAAACTTGGAAGTGACATACCATTCACGTCTGCCATATCCTGTTGGCTTCGCAGGCCAATCCTGAAAGGTTGTGGAGGGGACTTCAATAGGGTGTAGATACCTCCTAGGGATTGTCTTGGATACTGGCTACCACAGCGACTTTTGGTATTTGCAGATTCATATCTACAAAACCTGGAAGATAATATTAGCCATTCAGGCTTATCAGAAAATTCAGCCAAATTAAGTGGCAATAATTATCATAGGATTTTTTACTCCCATAGGATGTGTCAGTTAAGGGAATAAGTTTTCTAGTTTTTATTCCCAGTTAATAATGTTCACTATTGAATATTATATATTAGGACATCATTGAAATAAAGAGGAATTCTCTCAAATCTAGCTTATGTATTAACATGTGCATATAATGGCTAAATTAAGGAAATAAAGTTATCATCTCATGGGTTCATTATCAGGACAGAGGAGACGTTTCCCTCTGCAAATCTTTTCTTTTCACTTTTGCTGAGCATGTCCCCTGCTCAGTAGCACTGTATTTCTAATTTTGACCTCATACATAAGCCTCGGTATATTAGTTCTAAATGAGTCTCATTAACACGTAGTGATAGGAGGCTACTACATATCAGCTCTTTGTTTCCGTAAGCATGAAAAAACAAAGACAGAGTCCAGTTGAACTCTCCACTGGTTGAATAGGGTCTCCCAGCACAGTCGACCTGTGAAATATTTTTTTGTCCCTGAACTTGTCCTCACTTTCATCTCTGAATTCTCTTTATCCTTCCAGGACACAGGAACCAAAATGAGATAGAGACTCTTCAAGAAGCAGGATTAAGACAGCTTTTACATGAAGGCCTTATGTGCTGGCAGATATGGGAACAGTTTACAAGTAAATTAACCAGAACTCAGGACTCAATAATAAATCTGCAAGGCAAGATGTTGCCAAAACAAGATGATTCCTCCTGTGAGGCATGGTCAGGAGAATCTACTCAGGTTCCTGAAGATGAGAAGTATGTAGGAAAGCTTCAAGGGGAGAGTTCCACAAGTATCAAAAATCAAGAGTCTCCCACTCAGACCTCCTGGGATTTCTGGAGGAAAATGTATCTGAGAGAGTCACAGAATTATCAGAGTAGGTGTCAGCAAATTGAAATAAAAGATAAACTGTGTCAGTGTGATCACTGTGTCATGAGAAGGATCTCTCATCACCGTGGCAATCAGGAAGTACACAAAAGCGAGAAGGCTTATGGCCACAATAATCATGGAAAAGACTTTGTGAAGAACACACCCCAGCATAGCATCATCCACTCAGGAGAGCAGACCTCTGATGAGACTGGAAAAGGTGTCACCCTTGGCTATGATGTTGAACTTCATCAGCAGTTGCGTGTAGGAGAGAAGCCCCACGTGTGTAGTGAGTGTGGGAAGGGCACCACGTATAACTCAGTGTTTCACATTCATTACAGTGTTCACAGAGGAGGGAAACGCAGTGGGAATGATGAGTGCGGGGTGGACTTGGGTCAGAGCTCACATCCGCAGACCCATCAGAGAGCCAACCCAGGGGAGAAACCCTACAGATCTGGGGTGTGTGCTGCTGAGAGCTTCAATCAGAACTCCTCCCTTCCCACTCATGAGCCCATTCACCTGGGGGAGAATCTGTGTAGGGGTGGCAGGTGTGGGAAGGGCTCCAGTCATAGCTTAGACCTCAACAGTCACTGTGTAGACAGCACTGGCGAGAAATCCTGGAAATGTGAGCTGTGTGGTAAAGGCTTCAATGAGACATCACAAATTCAAGCCCAACAGACAGCCTACCCTCCAGACAAAACGTCCAAATGGAAGGCATGTGACAGGATATTCAGTCAGAGCTCTGGTCCTCTTCAGAGTGTTCACACTGGAGAGGAACCATATAAATGCGAGGTATGTGGGAAAGACTTCAGTAAGGCCTCCAACCTTCAAGCCCATCAGAGAATCCACACCGGCGAGAAACCCTACAAATGTGATGTGTGTAATAAGAGCTTCAGCCGGAATTCCCATCTTCAGGCCCATCAGAGAGTCCACACGGGAGAGAAACCCTACAGATGTGACACATGTGGGAAGGACTTCAGTCAGATTTCCCATCTTCAGGCCCATCAGAGAGTCCACACAGGAGAGAAGCCCTACAAATGTGACACATGTGGGAAAGGCTTCAGTCAGAGCTCACATCTTCAAGACCACCAGCGGGTCCACACCAGAGAGAAACCCTACACGTGTGATGTGTGTGGGAAGGGTTTCAGTTGGGGCTCCCATCTTCAAGCCCATCAGAGAGTCCACACGGGAGAGAAACCCTACAGATGTGAAGAATGTGGGAAAGGCTTCATCTGGAACTCATACCTTCACGTTCATCAGAGGATCCACACGGGAGAGAAACCCTATAAGTGTGGCACATGTGGGAAGAGCTTCAGTCAGACCTCCCATCTTCAAGCCCATCGGAGGGTCCATACAGGAGAGAAACCCTACAAATGTTTTGACTGTGGTAAGGGCTTTAGCAAGAGTTCATGTCTTCAGGTTCATCAGAGAGTCCATAGTGGTGATCAATCCAGTACACGCAGAGTGTGATAAAAGTGTTCTTCAGAATTTAGACTTCTCATTTTCATCAGAAAACGCCCACAACAGGGGCTATTTATAAAATGTTGTATTTTAAGCATTCAGGAGGGAGCTGCTTTTTTTTTTTTACAGTTATCCGAATTCCATTGGAGGAGACCTGTTTGTTGTATGAGTATGGCCAATGTGTCCAGCAGAGCCCAAAATGTCATAATTCTCAAGAGAATGCACAGCAGAGAAACCTTGTAAGGATGGTGTAGGTTTCAGTCAGAACCTTTACATTCAATAGAATCTACACGGGGAGAAGCTTTAAAAATGATAAGTACCGTCAGGACTTTAGGAAAAGTATAATGATGGACATGACAAAATCCATGTCCACTAGAATTTAAGCTCCATGGGGGCAGGAAGTCTGTTTACTGCTTGTATGACCGTGACCTGGAACCAGTGCTGAACAGAGCAGGTGCCCTGGACTTTGTCTCACTTGAAGGAGAGGAATAGGACAAACATTTGAAAATGTTAGTGAGCTCAATCCCAAGTAGTCACGATAAATTGTACTAGGAAAAGGATTCTTGGAAGAAGCCTTAAAAATTAATTCAAGGAAATGATAATTTAATAAAAATATGTTAAATCATGTAGTCTACAATTTGACTGTTAGATTTTTGCCATTGGCTCCTGTCCTGCTCAGCTCCACTTTTCAAGCAGTAAAGGGCTCAACTTTTTATCACATCATTTAAGACTTTCTCTGGACAGTGTACCATCAGTTGTGTATAGTGTAAGTTTCACTATTTTTCTTTTGTTGGGTCTTTGGTGACAGGAACAGACTGAATGGAAAAAGAGAAACTGGGTTTTCATTCCATAAAGCTTCCTGTCAAGGAGTCTACAAAGAAGGGAGAACATATTATAATATGCATTTTGGATGTTGAACTAAGCTGTTAAGGCACAGAGCATTTTGGACAGCACCCCATGCTTCTCAGATGCTTCTGTATTTTTCAAGTTTGCTTGGTTGAATGGTTTACTCAGGTGTATATTTACTGGAGGTAGTGGACAGTTTCCCACAGCTGTTTTGCTTTGGGGGTTTTTTTGAGTATAGCTAATTTGCAATGTTGTGTTAGTTTCAACTGCACAACAAAGTAATTGATATATGTATATAATATGTATATATATATATATATGTATATATATATATTCTTTTTCAGATTCTTTTCCTTTATAGGTTATTACAGAATATTGAGTAGAGTTCCCTGTGCTATACTGTAGGACCTAGTTGTTCCCACATTTTTTTTTCTTCTGGACCTTACCTTCCAGGACACTGGTTGCTTAAGTTCTATGGTATCTCAAGTTTCATGTTACCATCAGGAATCCAGGGCCAACACCAGACACTGGGGTGGGCTACTGGAGGTCATGGATGTTTATAACCGTTAGGATGTTCTCAGTTGTAAGAAATAGAAAACCCAACTCAAACTAGCTGAGACAGAAAGAAGGATTATGTAATTACTTAAAAATCCTTTTCAGATAATCCCAACATCTAAATTGTCTTGGTATTGATGTCTGTTGATTGTTTTTTTCTCATTCAAGTTCTGATTGTTCTGGTTCTTGGTATGATGGGTGATTTTTTTATTATTATTATTGTATCCTGGATATTTGGGGTACAATGTTGCAAGACTTTGGATCCCATTTGATCTTTTTTGGCAGGAAGTCACCTGTTTAGGTGTAGTACACAGGTCCAAATGGGAATGGAAATTCACCTTCCCTCTGGGCCCTTTTGACACTGTGTGTGTGGGAGTTGGGGGGCTAGTGGGGGGGTGGCAGAGGGCCAACTGCCTCTACCTCCTTGCTGCTGAAAGTTCAGCTCTCCCCGTTCAGCCTAGTGGGAGGCATTAGAGCACTGCCTAGGACTGCCTCACCTCTGTGGGTGGTGGGAGTGAGGTGGGGAGGTGGGGAGTGGGAATTCAGCTCTCCATTCAGCCCCACTGACCTAGTATTATGGGCTCTCTGTCATATTTGCTTTCTCCTTTTCCAGAAGGAAGATAGTTCAGTAAATTCCAGGAAGTAGTATTTCCTTTCTTGGTTAAACATCTTTTCCATTCTCAGAAGGGATATGACTCTTACAAAGAGAGCTTAACATCCATTGAGGGATACTTCAAGATCACCATTCCTACGATGTTGAAGCCTCAGTGAGGTAAGTGTTATTATTCCCATTGTAACATGAGGAAGGGTCAAACCATTGCCCTAGTTCACACAGATAGCAGTATTGGTAAAATTCAGGCTTTAAACATTCAAGATTTTAATTCTTAATTATGAAAAACGTCCAAAATAGTCAAAAAGAGAAAATACAATGGACCCCATATATTCATCACTCAAATTTAACAATGGTCAAGATTTTGCCACATTTGCTTAATCTATCCCTTTTTCCTTTTTATCTTACATGTTGAAATAATTTAAAGCAAATCCCTGATGGCATCTCTTACACCTATAGGCATCTCTTAAATGTAGACTATTTTTTACAAGATCAGAAAGCTATTATCACACTTAACATAATTAACAGTCACATTTCTATGATTGCTTCAAGTTTTCACTTAGCTACAACAATAAACTCTTTTCTTTCTTCCTTCCTTTAGTTCTTTCTTTCTTCCTTTCTTTTGTACTGTCTGTAATTTTGGTATCAGGATAATATTGGCTTCTATTTTCTGGAAGAGATTGTGTATAATTGGTGCTGACGCTTCTTCAAATGTTTAGTAGAATTCTCCAGTGAAACTATCTGGGCTTAGAGATTTCTTTTTTGGGAAGTTTTAAAATGATGGATTACATTTCTTCAATAGTTATAGGACTATTGAGATTATTTCATATTGGGTGAATTTGGGTAGTTTGGTTTTCAAAGAATTGGTCTATTTCTCTTCAGTTGTTGAATTTACCTGGATAGAGTTGTTCATAGAAGTCCTTTATTAAGTTTTCATTGGCTGCAACATCTGTAATTATATCCCCCATTTTATCCTTGATACTGGTAATGTCTTTGTCTTGCTAGAAGCTTATCAATTTTATGGATCATTTCAAAGAATCAGCTTTCTGTTTCATTGATTTTCCTTTATTTTTCTGTTTTTAATTGTATTTATTTCTGCTCTTTATTATTTCCTTTCTTGTGCTTACTTTTTATTTATTTTGCTCTTTTCCTAGTTATCTGAGTGGGATTTGGACTATTGTTTTGAGACCTTTCCTCTTTACTAAGGTAAACATTTAGTGGCATGAATTTCCCTTTCAGCACCCCTAGATTTTAATATGTTGTATTTTTATTTTCATTCCATTTCCAAATGTTTGGAGAGTTTTCTGTTTTGTTTCTTAGTTTAATTTCTAGTTTGATTCCATTATGATCAGAGAACATAGTTGGTATGATTTTGATCAGCTCATATATTCCCAGACATCAGTTTGTTCTCTCAGGGAGAAAACAGTATAAATGTGGTAAGGGCTTTAGAAGGGAGTCATCTCTTACAGCCATCATTGAGCTCACATGGGAATAATAGTTTTACAGGTATAGTGTGCATGGTAAGAGATTTGGCTTTAGGTCACTTATTTGTGTTTTGAGGTATAGGAAAGAGATTCTAAACAAGTGAGGAATGTGGAGAGGGATTTGACAAGAACTCCCATCATGTCCACTAGAGGGTGAACATTGGAGAGAAATCCTAACATGCGGTGAGAGTGGAAAGTGTTTCTTCAAGTTCAGTTCAAGTGATATTCCCCAAGTGCACTTAGTTTTCACTCAGGAGGGAGGACTTACTGTGAATAGCAGTGGAAAGAGCTTCAGAGAGAGCAGATACCTTCATATTCACTGAAGTCCATAAGGAGGAGAAGCCCTACAAGTGCTATGTGTGTGGAAAGGATTTTGCATATAGCTGAGTTTTCACACTCATCTGAGTGTTCTCTCAGGGGATGAATCCTGTAAATATAATGAATGTGATAAGAATGAAAACAGCCATGAATGGGATGAGTGGAGTAAGGGCTTATTTGGAGTTCACATCTTCGTGTCCATCTCAGAACCCACATGGGAGAGAAGCTTCCATATATAGGAAAAAGATATTAAGGACTTCATGTGAAACTCATCTTATTCATCAGAGGTGCATGAGGAAAAGAAAACCATATACATGTGAAGAGTTTATCATTTTGAATAATAGTTCAGATCTTCTTACTCATCAGAGTCTACACAAGAGGACAGAAATTCTATACATATGGCCAGTACTTGACCTGTCAGGGTTCAATAGAGAACCAGATGCCACTCTGTATATTCTAGGCATGAATGCTTTTTTTGGGGGGGGAGGAGGGCGGGGAGTAATAATTTTTTTTTTTTTTTTGCCCTGCCGCATGGCATGCTAGATCTTAGTTCCCCAACCAGGGATCAAACTTGTGCCCCCTGCAGTGGAAGCACGGAACCCTAACCACTGGACCACCAGGGAATTCCCATGGAGTAATAATTCTTATTGGAGTATAGTGGACTTACAACATTGTGTTAGTTTCTGCAGGCATGAATGCTTTTAATACAGACAATAAGAGGCACGCACACGTTTGGAAGAGCTAAGGGAACGTTGATCGGGGAAACCAACACCAGCCTGCAGCGCCAAACTGGGTTCTCAAGAGCTTTCTTAGAAGCTGCTGCCAATCTCAAGAATCTCAGTCTACAGCAGCAACATGAGTGATACTCAAGGGATTTCTCTGAAGCTGCTGAAGATGTGGAAAGCCCCATAAGCTATCTCAGTCTATAGTACCAATATGGGTGATATATTTTTTAAAGTATTAAAAGCTTTATTTATGATTGGAATCATTCAACAAAAAAGCAAAAGCAAATGAGCCTGAAAAAGGAACTAAGCTGTCGTCTAGAATAGCCTCAGTAGCTAAGCTGCCTTTGCACCTGGCTGGCATGACAGCTGTGGCTCAGCATACACAGCAGTTGCACTCACAGCAGCATCAATATGGATGATTCTTTTTTTTTTTTTGGCCGCACCACGAGGCTTGTGGGATCTTAGCTCTCTGACCAGGGATTGACCCCGGGCCCTCAACAGTGAAAGCACAGACTCCTAACCACTGAACCACTAGGGAATTCCCTGGATGATTCTTAAGAAGCTCACTTGGATGCTTTGAAGCTCATGCCTGTCCATGTTTCCTCCTGCAGTTGCCTCTGGAGAATAATGCCTTTTCTTCCTATGCTTCCTAAGTCTCATGTGAGTGCCTTTTCAATGGCCAACTATAACCAAGAAACATCTGGGGAAGGGGATTCTGAGCTATGCTGTTCCTGTCTTCTCTTTTAATACAGAAGCCCTTAACAGATTCAGTCGTAAAAAGAAGTGATGATGTCATGTGACCAACAGACAATATAGCACAGTGTTGTAGGGGCCTCATTTGCACCTCAAGTCTTAGTAAACAGCATGCACACTTATTTATGTCCAATCCATGTAGGTCATGCTACAGGAAGGGCTACAGTTAGCACTCCACTCTTGGAAGACATCAGTTTTCCTACACTGTTGATGGACTCTATTGGTATCATGCATGGCAAGGATTCCAGAGATACCTCTGGTCTCCCCAATCATTAAACGTCCATGCAGAACAAAATCCATAAATGTGATGGTTGTAGCCCTGGCTATCGTCAATGCTCAAACTGCTACCCTACCTTCTACACAGGAAGAAAATTGTAATTGGGGTGAGTCTTCAGATTTATTAAAAAGACCGTATTAGAAAAATAACCTAATGTTCTTTTTCTAATGTCAGGTCATACAAGTTATCAGAGAGTGTATTCATAAAATAAAAAAAAATGTGGTGAGAACTTTAATCAATGCGCAGGTCCTTAAATTCATTAGTCTCCACCACATGAGAGAAAGTTTATCAAAGTGATGTTTTAAGAGTATCACAGAAGGGGCTTCCCTGGTGGCGCAGTGGTTGGGGGTCCGCCTGCCGATGCAGGGGACGCGGGTTCGTGCCCCGGTCCAGGAGGATCCCACATGCCGTGGAGCGGCTGTGCCCGTGAGCCGTGGCCGCTGAGCCTGCGCGTGCGGAGCCTGTGCTCCGAAATGGGAGAGGTCACGGCAGTGAGAGACCTGCGTACCGCAAAAAAAAAAAAAAAAAGAGTATCACAGAAACACTGCTATATGGTCAACACACTGTTTTCTCTTTATGGGCACACAAGAAGACGACGTTCACATCCTCCAATATGGATTGGAGCCATGTGATTGAATTCTGGCCAATGGAGTGAGGACAAAAATGACGTGCACCACTTCCTGGCATTGCCCATAAAAATATTCCAGGTGATTCTCTCCTTCCTTTTCCACAGTGATCTCTAGCCATGAATTATGGGTGCCACCTGTTCCATATATGTAGCTACAAGATGAAGGACTGCCTGACCTCTGTTGGACATCACTTGAGTGAGAAATCTTTTTTGCACTAAGACACTGAGATTTCAGGGATTAGCTGAAGTATCAAGTCTATCCTAACCAGTACAAAAGTCTTAGTAGCAGCTAATTTCATAATTACACAGGAAGATAACTCTACAATCCCCCCCTTAAATTTTTGAAACAATTATTTTCAAACTTACATAAAAGTTACAAGTACAGTAACAAAGGATTTTCCTTCCCTGAACTCTGAGACTATCATGATGCCCCATCACCCCTGGATACTTCAGTGTATATTATTACAAATATGGATATTTTTCTACACAATCATTTTATAACAACCAAAATCAGGAGATTAATATTTGTACATTACTACCATCTAATCCACATATTCCATTCACATTTCATCAATTGCCCCAACAATGTCCTTTATAGCAAAATTATCCAATCTAGGATCACACAATGCATTTAGTCATTACAGCACCTTAGGCTCCTTCAGTATGGAATATTTTCTCAGACTTCCATGAGCTTGACACTTTAGAAGATTACATGCTATTTTTGTTCTTGTGTAGAACATCCCTTAATTTGGACTTGTCTGATATTTCCTCGTGATTAGATTCAGCTTATGCATCTTTGGCCAGAATATCACAGAAGTGATGATGTGCTCTTTTGGCGTACAATTTTATTTATCCCATTTGTGGTGATGTTAATTTTGATTACTGGACCCATATGATATCTGCTAGACCTTTCACTGTAAAGTTACTAGTTTTTTCCATTATAATCAGGAAGTAGTGTGTGGAGTGGTACTTTGAGTTCATGAAAATATCTGCTTTTCATTAAACTCTCATTAACTGATTTATTAATATAATCTAGACTCCTGGATTTCTAATCTATTCAATGTGTTATGATCAGTTACTGTCACTTATTTTGATCCTTAAATTAACCCAGATTTGGCCATGGGAACCCTTCAGGCTGGCTTCTGTGTCCTTTTGATTTGTCCCCATCATTCTTTAATCACCCCCTTACTTTCTGGCACAAGACATGTGAGGCTCACCTTGTACTTTCCCAGCCTGTTGATTTGCACCCTCGGGAGTCTCCTAGGTGAAATCTGAAACAGGAGCTCCAGACACAGAAGGTAGGGAGAGACCGAAGAAAGAGGCAGATCACTTCAGGTTGGGAGGTGGCAGGTTTAATAAGGGAATTCACATACAAGGCTTGTCTTTGGTGACTGCAAGACAAATAGATCTCTGCACCTGCCTGCCAGGTGCAGAGATCTATTTATAGATAATCTTAAAAGTTTATATAGAGGCCTTAACTGGGTTCAGTCATGTATTCAATCCAGATGGTCTTAACAACATCTTACTGTCTCAAGGCTGTGTCCTGGAGGCAGCTTCTAGTAGGGAGGGGGCAAGTGGACTGCATATTCCAAAGACAAGGGAGGGGGCAAGGAGCCTCCAATTGCCCAAGTCCAGCTCATGGGTCAACCAGCAGTCACATCCTCTAAATGACCTTCTCCAACTTAGCCTCTCCTTTTAACAAGGAGGCCTTCTGCCGTGTAGTGGAGAATGGTGATTAGAGGCCAAAATATGGGTACTAGGTATACTCATTACTGTAGAGTCACTGCTCCCGGGCTCTCTCATACCCAGAACTGGCAGGGGATGAGTGTGTGATTGTGTTTATACACATTTTTTTTTAGTTTTTGGCCATGCTGCACAGCATGCAGGATCTTAGTTCCCCAACCAGGGGTCAAACCTGTGCCCTCTGCAGTGGAAGCATGGAGTCTTAACCACTGGGCCACCAGGGAAGTCCCAATACACATTTTTTTTTCTATATTTCTTCATACAGTTGACCCTTGAACTTGGGTTTGGACTGCATGGGTCCACTTACACGTGGATTTTTTTCAATAGTAAACAGTACAGGAGGGTTGGAGTTTTGGCAAGAGTTTGTGGAAGATGGTGCCTGTTGTGACAGGTTCCTGGCTCACAGCTCCTAAAACCCATGGAATTTACTGAGTGATAAAGATGTCTTTTGTTATGTTAATGAGTCATTGAAATTATGAAACTATCATTCAAGTGGAAGCATTATAGTCCTTCAGAACCATTATTATCTCAAAAGGAAAGGAGAATGATACAGATACACTGACTGAGGTGTTTTGAGGGGCATCGAAGTGTTCCAGCCTGTGGCTTACCTTAACATGTTCTTGAAGTACCATGGCGTGGATTAAAAGAAAATTTGGTGAGCGGCCTCCATCTAAACGACTTACTAGGGAAGCTATGCGAAATTATTTAAAAGAGCGAGGGGATCAAACAGTACTTATTCTTCATGCAAAAGCTGCATAGAAGTCATATGGAAATGAAAACAAGGTTATTTTGCCCTCCTCCTTATGTGTATCTTATGGGCAGTGGATGGAAGGAAAAAAAAGAACAAATGGAACGCAATGGTTGTTCTGAACAAGAGTCTCAACCATGTGCATTTATTGGAATAGGAAACAGTGACCAAGAAATGCAGCAGCTGAACTTGGAAGGAAAGAACCATTGCACGGCCAAAACATTGTATATATCTGACTCAGACAAGAGGAAGCACTTCATGCTGTCTGTAAAGATGTTCTGTGGCAGTAGTGATGACTTTGGTGTGTTCCTCAGCACGTGGATAAAAGTCATCTCCAAACCTTCCAAAAAGAAGCAGTCATTGAAAAATGCTGACTTATGCATCGCCTCGGGAATGAAGGTGGCTCTGTTTAATCGACTTCGATCCCAGACAGTTAGTACCAGATACTTGCATGTAGAAGGAGGTCATTTCCATGCCAGTTCTCAGCAGTGGGGAGCATTTTACATTCATCTCGTAGATGATGATGAATCAGAAGGAGAAGAATTCACAGACTGCGATGGATACATCCATTATGGACAAACAGTCAAACTTGTGTGTTCAGTTACTGGCATGGCACTCCCAAGATTGATAATTAGGAAAGTTGATAAGCAGACCGCATTACTGGATGCAGATGATCCTGTGTCACAGCTCCATACATGTGCATTTTACCTTAAGGATACAGAAAGAATGTACTTGTGCCCTTCTCAAGAAAGAATAATTCAATTTCAGGCCACTCCATGCCCAAAAGAACCAAATAAAGAGATGATATATGATGGCGCTTCCTGGACAATCAATAGTACGGATAAGGTAGAGTATATATTTTATGAGGCGATGGGCCCTGTCCTTGCCCCAGTCATACCCGTGCCTGTTGTAGACAGTCTTCAGTTGAATGGTGGTGGGGACGTAGCAATGCTTGAACTTACAGGACAGAATTTCACGCCAAATTTATGAGTGTGGTTTGGGGATGTAGAAGCTGAAACTATGTACAGACGTGGAGAGAGTATACTCTGTGTTGTCCCAGACATTCCTCCATTCCGAGAAGGTTGGAGAGGGGTCTGGCAGCCAGTCCAGGTTCCAGTGACTTTGATCTGTAATGATGAAATCATTTATTCCACCAACACCCCAGAACCAGGGCCCTACACCCCAGAACTGGCACCATAGCCACATTGCAGTGTGGCGGGAGCAATCCTTCGAGCCAACTCCAGCCAAGTGCCCCCTAATGAGTCAAACACAAACAGCAGGGGGAATTGCACAAATGTCAGCACAAATTCGACCAATGTCACATCATCTACAGCAACAGTTGTGTCCTAACTACCGTCTTTTTGCTAGGACGTACACTGACTTGAGTGCGGGAAAATGTTGATATAAAAAAGAAAGAAAAAAATGAACAATCTTTTGTGGTTTCTTGGGAAAACTTTTCATACCCAGTGATACTGTTCAAAAAGCCCATTATCTGCAAGTGCTGTTTTGAAGTGCAGAAGCCACAGTAAAACAAACAAAAAAAACCATCAAAATGTACAAACTTTTGGAAATTGATATTTTTCAGCTGTTTGTTTGTTTGGTTTGTGTTTGGTTTTGTTTAAATGGGCAAGAAATAGAGATGTGGCTGGAGTAAAAGGTAATCAAACTAGAAGATGAAAATCTAACATAGTTTTTATGGACCAAGGAACTTGTATAAGCTTTAGTAAAAGGTACATTTTCACCATACCTTTTTTATATCACAGTATATATAATACACCTTTGTTACCAAATAGGTTGTTCTCCTCCCCACCCCCTTTGAGCGTTTGCTCTTAAGCACATTCAGGTGCCAAGCCTGACAATGATTGTTTAATCTAATTACCATACTCCTCCAGGTCTTTTTGGTCTAAGGCTGGAACTGTTCTTTTTATTTTATTATTTTCTTTACAAGCTGAAGTCTTATGACTTTTCATGAGTGGAAGGTGTTTTGATTTCAGCAAGTCAAATCTTGTAAAGGCCTGCATATTTCTTCTAAGATTATTTGAAGTCTGTGCAAAAGCTTAAAAAAAAAATGCCTCTGCCTTGCCTGCAATACATTGACTTAGTCTCTATTCTCAGACACTGTTGATAGTTATCTCTCTGTGTTCCTTTTTTTAAAAAAATGTATTTATAGTTGTAATCCAAGAGGTTCTAACATTTACCTGGAATTAAATGTGGCCATTTAGTCATTAATTAAAAAAATAGTAAATAGTACAGTAATACACAATCCACAGTTGGTTGAATCCACAGATGGGGAACTTCCAATATGGCAGGCCCTTGGATATGGAGGGCCAGCTATAAGTTATACTCAGATTTTTGACTGAGTGGAGGGTCAGTGCTCCTAACCCCCAAGTTGTTCAAGGGTCAACTGTATATATTGAAAAGCATAAATTGACACCAGTACCTCCAAAGTTAATCCCAAACCACAGGTGCGTTCTGTTTTCTCCCTTCCCAGCAAAGAGCTCCTATGCCGAAAAGAGTTAATAGCAGGTCTGAGACCACTGTCTGTAGAAAAGCCTGTTTCGAGGTCATGAACGACATCTGGGAACTTGGATTTTGGTAGGGTTGCCTCACCATTTCCTGTTAATGGGGATTCACTGTGCCTTGACTGTTTGTACAATAATGTGGCTTATGCTGAACACCTGCTTTCCTTCTGGGCGCCGGGAATTGGAGTTCGTGCTCAGCAGAGCGTGACTACGTGACCAGCCTGCAGTGGGAAACTTGGGCAATGTGTGTCTGATGGGCTTTCCTGGTAGACACACTTCACACGTGTTGTCACAGTTGTTGCTAGGGAATTAACTGTGTCAGACTGGTTTTCTCCAGACTTCACCCCAAGGAACAAAACTTTAGATAAACCAGAGAAAAAAAGAGGGCCTAGGAGGAAAATGCTTAGCTTCCTTGATAGCTTCACAAAATTGTCACAGCGCCCCTCCCTTCAACCCCCCAACTGTAATATTAACCTTGTAAGTGCTGAATTTATTGCTCAGGGGTTTGAGGGGGAAAGAGGGAAACTTTTAAAAGCGTGGGTTTGTATTTTGTGGCTATTACACCTAGATGTGGGATCATCTCAGTCAGGGAAAGCTGCAAAGAAAAAGTTCAGGGGCCACAGCGCCCTGGACTTCTGCTGCCAGTGGGCAGGTTGAAACTTAATCTCTGAGTTTGAAGAACAGAGATGTGTCTTGCCTATAGGAACCTCTGGGGAAAAAAGGAGACAACATGAAAAGGGAGGCAATCTCCAGATGGAGATATACTTTCGGAGATTTCAAAAGCCATTTTCAGTTGCTCCTGGGCTCTTGGGAAGTCAGATGTCTGACCCTGAGAGGCTGATGCTTCTCCAGCCTGGTGTGCATGTTTTCTAGAAGGTCAGTTTGGACTCTAAGAATGATGAAGAGGAAGGGGTTCAGGAAAGCCTTACTTGAACTTAGAACATAGCTGTCTGACCCTACTGAGTCTCGGCTTTGCTGCTGCCAAAGAAAAGCAGCTGGCTTTTTTGCGAATCCTGAAATCACAGATGCTATCTGCCTGGACCTGCCTCTGAGCTGAAACCTGAGACTGTCTACCTAAGTGTTTCAGCCCCAGCACATGCTGTGCTTAATTGAAATGGGGTGGAATTTCTTCACTCAAAAAACTGGCTCAGACTATGCAACTGTGGCAGACTTAGGACACCCCTCTAGGGGGACCCTAAACTGTGACAAAACAGCATGGATGCTCCCACTTCTGGGCATAGATCCAAAGGAAATGAAAACAGGTTACTGAAGAGATATGTGTACTTCCATGTTCACTGCAGCATTATTCACAATAGCCAAGATATGGAAACAACCTAAGTGTCTGTCAGTGAATGAATGGATAAAGATGATGTGGTGTTATGTATACAATGGAATATTATTCAGTCATGAGAAAAAAGGAAATTCTTCCATTTGGGACAACATGGATGGACTTGGGGGGCGTTATGCTAAGCGAGATAAGTCAGACAGAGAAAGACAAATACTGTATGTTGTCATGTATATGTGGACTCTAATAAATAAAACAAAGTAGTGAATATAACAAAAAAGAAACAGACTCACAGATACAGAGGACAAACTAGTGGTTACCAGTGGGGAGAGGGACGGGGGAGAGGGGAGTAGGGTATTAAGAGGTTCAAACGATTATGTATAAAATAAACATGCCACAGGGATATATTGTACAGCATAGGGAGTATAGCCAATATTTTATAATAGCTATAGATGGAGTATAATCTATAAAACTTTTGAATCACTATGTTGTACACCTGAAACTAATATACTATTGTAAATCAACTATACCACAATAAAAAAATTTTTAATTAAATTTAAAAAAGGAAAATGGAAAAAAGAATTGATTAGACAGGTCATTAAAAAGTTCAGATACATTTAAATAAGACCCTGACCCCCCACCTTAAAAAAATTAAAAAACCCTCAAATTATAAAAACAGAGTAAAATGGTGGTTACCACGGGCTGGGGGTGGAGGATATGTGAGACCCATTGTTTAAGAGTACATATAACTAGTAGATAAATAAGTCCTGCAGACCTAATACATGATATAGTGATTATAGACAACAAAACTGTATTATAAACATTAATTGTTCCCACCACTAGAAGAAATTATTCTGTGACGTGATAGAGGTATTAACTAACACCACAAGGGCAATCATTTTGCAATACAAGTGTATCATATCAATCTGTTGTACACCTTAAATCTACACAGTGTTGTAAGTCAAATATATCTCATTTTTTTAAAAAAAGAAAGTGAAAAAAAAATCATGGAAGCTGCTGGACCCACTGGGTCACACAGAAACACCCACAGGAAAGGCTTATTGCCAGATGAGACCATCTGAAACTAAGCTGCTTATCCACACTGTGACAGCATTCATCACTTTTGAGCCCTGCCTGTCAAATCAAAACACAACTGAACCTCAATAAGGACAGACTTTATTCAAAAGGACTTGTATATATGCACTACCAAACGTAAAATAGGTAGCTAGTGGGAAGCAGCTGCATAGCACAGGGAGATCAGCTCGGTGCTTTGTGACCACCTAGAGGGGTGGGATAGGGAGGGTGGGAGGGAGATGCAAGAGGGAAGAGATATGGGGATATATGTATACATAGAGCTGATTCACTTTGTTATACAGCAGAAACTAACACAACAATGTAAAGCAATTATACTGCAATAAAGATGTTAAAAAAAAAAAAAAAAGGACGTGTCGTAGGGAGAACACTCCAATTTCAGAAATCTGCAAGTGTCTCAAATTTAAACAGAAAAGGGCTTTTCTAAGGCGGAGTAAGAAAGGCTGGCAGGAACTTTGTGAGGGAGGAGCCGGTGGCCAAATCAGGGCTTCAACAAGAAATGTTTATTGTCTTCAAAGGCATCCCACAGATGTCCTCAATATGCTTGAGAAGAGTAGATACAGTAAGAAACCCAGAAAATAAAACTGCGGTTCTCCGAATCCTCTGACCAGGGAACCTCAACTCTCACCCGAGCCACAGCTCCCCTGTCCACTTGTGGGGTTCATTCACTGCTCCATTCATTGTGGATTCCACCCTTTTATCTGGGGGACTGGCTGAGTAAGAATTGATCGCTTGAGTAAGAATTGATCTGAGTAAGAATTGATCGCCTCTCAGGCAACCCAGGAAGTTAATTAAGCAAATAGCCCTGGATGGGACTTTCCCTGGAGGTCCAGTGGTTAAGAACCCATGCTTCCACTGCCGGGGACGAGGGTCGGATCCCTGGCTGGGGAACTAAAGATCCCACATGCCTCGGGGCACAGCCCAAAAAATAATAATGATAATAAATTTAAAAATAAATAAATAAAATAAAATATCCCTGGAGGGTGATGGAGGGCTTCCTGAAGGCAACAGCTGAGTAGGTTTTTAAGGGCACATGAAAGTTTTCCAGGAAAATAAAGGGAAAGAGCGTCTTCCAGGTGGAAGCAATGGCCCACAGAAAGCGGTGTGAGGACTTGAGGACTCAGAAAAGGCCAAGTCTGGAAAGTCGGGCCTAGAAAAGGGACCCTGCTGGACGTCATGGACAAAACCGAGCCAGGTGAACCAAACCCTTATTTGGTCCAGTGAGGTTTTCCCACTAAAACCCAAAATTGTCAGATCTGCGTGCAACTTCCCGTTACTGGGAGGAAAGCTTCTGATGATCGTTGAGGCACAGAGAAGAAGCTAGGAGTTGTGAGGGGGTGCTTCTCCCAGTAAGGGGAGACGCTAACGAGAATAGGGAACGTGTCTCAAATGCTCACAGTGTGTGCGGCCCGGTGCTGTGTTTTATGTGTATTCACAGCCTTATGCCTCCTGCTGACCCTGCGAGAAGGTTACGATCTTCCTTTCACACAGATGAGGCACAGAGAGGTAACGAGTCTGTGTTAAATCCTCAACGATGTGGCTCCAGAAACCACGCTCCTCCCTGCGTTATACTATCTGGCAAGCAGATCCTATGTCAGCAGGAGCTTTCCCCCTCTTCCGTGGGTCTGTCCTTCACTCCCTGGGGATGTCTGAGTAGCGGCCCCCACAAAGACACCCACGTCCTGATCCCCAGAACCTATGCATATGTTCCCTTATAGGGCAAGAGGGACTTTGCAGGTGTAATCAATGTCTTGAGATGGGGAGAGTATCTTGGATGATCCAGGTGGACCCAATGTAATCACAAGAGGCTTATAAGAGGAAGGCAGCCTCTCAGAGAGAACATTCCGTGCAGCTGGCTTTGAGGATGGTGGGAGAGGCCCCAAGCTGCCTCTAGAAGCTGGAAGAGGCAAGGAATGGATCCTTCCCTGGAGCCCCCAGAAAGAATCAGCCCTGCCCACACCTTGATTTTAGCCGTACTCACTTTGGATCTCTGACCTCCAGAACTGTAAGAGAATACGTTTGTGTTGTTTGAAGCTAAGTTTGTGTTAATTTTCTACAGCAGCCATAGAAAATGAAACCACTCCTTGACTGTCCTTTCTTGATTCCATGAGAATTCCCCCCTTCTTGTCTTGTATTTGTCTTTAGAGCAGCACGGAGACAGGGTGAAGAGCACAGGCTTTTGAGTCAGAGCTGGATTCAGGCCCAGCCACTGCCTATTGTCAACTCTGTGACCCGGGTGCCTTATTCTAATTGAACCTCAGCCTTCTTATCTATTAAATGGGAGCAAAAGTCATCCTGATCCTCGTTAGTTATTGAGAATTTATCTAATATGCCAGGCACTGAGCCTCACGTAGATAAGCTCACAAAATCTCCAAAACAACTATGGGGGTTGGGTTTTGTCATCACTACTCAAGTACCATTAAATGAAACAGAGACTTGCAATGTTTTTGCTCTAACAGGACAAATTAAGATATGTCAGAGGTCCATTAGTCCATGAACATAGGAGAGGGGTGTGTCATTGAGCTTTTTCTGGCTTCAGGAAGAAAATTCACCAGCAATGATTCTTTTTTTTCTTTGCACCGAGCAGGGGTCGAACCCAGGCCCTCGTCAGTGAAAGCTCAGAGTCCTAACCACTGGACGGCCAGAGAATTCCCACAATGATCCCTTTTTATAAAACAAATGTGAACGTAAAACATTTACTAAGCAACAAATAAGTAAAGCTGCCAGCCAGAATTTCACACTTTTCAAAGATTACAGTCTGATGTTCGGGTGTCTGACAAGCACATTGGCAAAGACGGCTTTACCATGCAGAATAGCATCTGCTTCTATGAAGCTACCAGGAAAGAGGGTCCCCCGAGTAGAGTTAGAACAGCTTTGCACCTGCCCACACTTTAATCCTCACAACTATCCTGAGAGGTAGGCTCTGTTGGAATCCTCAACTCGCAGATGCCTAACATAAACCAGTTACCTGACCAGTGAGTAGCACAGCCATGATTTGAACTCGGGCATTTTGGGGTTTTTTTGGTTTTTTGTTTTGTTTTTGTTTCTTAATTTGCTTTTTTTGAAGATGTGGACTATTTTTAAAGTCCTTATTGAATTTGTTACAATACTGCTTCTGTTTTATGTTTTGGTTTTTTGGCCATGAGGCATGTGGGATATTAGCTCTCTGACCAGGGATCGAACCCACACCCCCTGCACTGGAAGGCGAAGTTTTAACCACGGGACAGCCAGGGAAGTCCCCTGAACGTGGGCATTTTGGCCCCAGCCCCAAAATATATTCTGTTGCTTCCCCTGCCCCACATTTCCTGGGGTAGAACGGCTGGCCTGAGCGCTCTGAGGACCAGCTGTTGGCACTGATGGTGCTTGTCCAAGGTGAACTAGAGGCAGCAGGACCCCAGCCCACACTCTGCTCACCAGGGGTTGTGTCTGCTCAGTGGAAGGGGAACCTTCCTGTAACTTTCACAAAGATGCCAAGCAGGCTAGGGGATTCCTGCCTTTTTCTTATGACTTCATTTCCTTTCTCCAGCTCTGTCTTCTCGTGACTCTGCTCTTCCCCAGAGAAAGGAGAAAACAACCAAGTTCCAGGTGAGTTGCGTTTTCGTATCTTGTTTTGCAGTGAGTGGCCACGTCTTTTCTGATTTCTTGGAGGGTGAAAGACGATACCAAATACTTAGTATTTGTGATGTACCAGGCATTTGCCTTTTATGATGCAATTTCGTTTGTTCATGTTGTTTGTTCTCATTTTTGTTTCCAAAATAATAGTGTAGAAGTGAATTTAAAAATTTCTACATTTACTTCTTGCCTTACAAACCAGTTTTCTGACTTGAATTTTTATTTATTTATTATTGAAGTATAGTTGATATACAATATTGTGTTTCAGGTGTACAGCAAAATGACTCAGTTATACATATGTATATATCTATATTCTTTCAATTCTTTTTCGTTATAGTTTATGGCAAGATATTGAATATAGTTTCCTGTGCTATACAGTAAATCCTTGTTTAGCTATTTTATATATGATAGAGTGCATCTGTTAATCACATACTCCCAATTTATCCCTCTCCCAAACCAGGTGTTTTCAATGCTCTTCTTAAAATAGGCATTCATAACTATATTTGCAATAATAGAAAATGATTTTGAATAGTGCTTTCTTTACTTACTTTTTATAACTGCTTGATTGAGTTACAATTCACCTACTGTATAATATACCCACTTAAAGTGTAAAATTCAAAAGTTTTTAATATAAGCACAGATATGTGCAACTATCACCACAGTTAATCTTAGAACATTTTCATCACCTCAAATTAACACTGTACCTTTTAGCTACTACACCCCCTCCACCACTCGTAAAAATGGAATCATATAATATGTTGTCTTTTTATGACTGGCTATGATTTTTTATGACTATGATTTGGTGTAATGCTTTCAAGGTTTATCCATGTGTGGCGTGTATCACTACTCCATCCCTTTTTATGACTGAATAATATTCCATTTATGGATGTAGCACATTTTGCTTAATTCATTGGTTTGGATTGTTTACACCTTCTGGCTGCTATGTATAATGCTACTGTAAACCTCTGTATACAAGTTTTTGCATGCATGTGTTTTCGTTTGTCTTGGACATGTCTGCTGGGTAGAAGTAGAGTTGCTGTGTCATCTAGTAACTATGCTTATTTATTTGTTTTTGGATTTAGTGAAATGTATTTATGTGGTTTGCAATGACTTTTATATATAGTTAAGTTATTGCCGTTGTCTCAGTGTAGGAATGGTTTGCAGGAACTCTCCCTCTGCAAACTGTTAATGAATGTTGACAATGCAGAGTTTTTAAGGTTTGTCACTGAACGAGAGATCTTCAGATGCCTTGTAATCTTGCACCTCATACATGAAAGAAACTTGGTAGGGGACTTCCTGAATTTGACAACGATCTTAAAAGTTTATATTGACATTACTAAAACAAGTTGTGGAGCCAAAATAAACTTTTCATAAACTAGCAATAGGGAAAAAAAATTGAATAACTAGATTACAGAAAAGAAAAAGTACTTTTTCATTCTCTATATAGAAAATAATATAATAAAACCATTGTCATATGAAAAGGTGATCAAAGATAACCGAAGTTTTAGAAAATAAGAATATGGAAATATGGAGAGATTCATTCCTTTAGCTATTTCATCCACAGATATTTATTATTTGCCTACTTTATTGTCCAGAATGCTGCTAGGGGCTGAGAATAGAACAGCGAATAGACATAAATAGTCCCTGACATTGTAGTAACTATAAATGTTTGAGAAGCTGCCAGACTCTTTTCCAAAGTGGCTGCACCATTTTACAATCCTGCCAGCCATGTTTCCAATTTCTCCACATCTTTGCCAACACTGGTTATTACTTGATTTTTTTTTCATACTAGCTATCCTAGTGGGTGTGAAGTGGTATTTGTGGTTTTGATCTGCCTTTTACTAACAACTAATCTGCTCATTTTAAAATTGAGTTATTTGACTTTGTATTATTGAGTTGTAAGAGTACCTCATATGTTCTAGATACTAGTCCCTTATCAGATACATGATTTGCAAATATTTTCTCCCATTCTGTATGTTGTCTTTCCATTTTCTTCATAATGTCTTTTGCACAAAAATGTTTAATTTTGATGAAATCCAAGGTACCCTTTTTCGTTGTTGCTCATGTTCTAAGAATCCATTCCCAAATCCGAGGTCATGCATATTCACCTGTTTTCTTTGGAAATATTTCTAGCTTTAACTCTCACATGTAGGTCTTAGGTCAGTTTTGAGCTAATTTTGTATAAAATCGGAAATAAGTATCTAGTTTCATTCTTTTACACATGGCTATCTAGTTGGGCAGCACTCTTTGTTGAAAAGATTTTTCTTTCCCCATTGAATGATTGTGGCGCCCTTGTTTGAAAACCAGTTGACTACAGACACAAGGCTTTCTCTCTGGACTCTGAATTCCATCCCATTGATCTATATATCCATCCTTATGCCAGTACCACGTTATCCTGACTGCTGTTGCTTTGAAGTTTTGATCAGAAAGTGTGAGTCTTCTAACCTTCAAACATCTTATGTTGATGCATTTCAAAGTGAGTTGAAGATATTTCCTCCCAGGTATTTCAGTATCCATATCATTAACAAGAGTTCAATATTTGTGGATGAATATTTTTTCTTTTGAGGTAAAACTTACATCAAAATGCACATATCTTAAGTGAACTATTCAGTGAGTTCCAAAATCTGAATATGTGTGCAATTAATTGAGCCCCTAGCAGGATAAAGAATTATCCCAGGGAGTTTGTAATGCCCCTTTCCAGGCTCTTCCCTCATTCTCCTCTCCTGCATAACCGGACTAAACACTGTTCTGATGTATTATTCATCATACAGTAGATTTGCCTATTCTGGTTTTTTGCTGTTGTAGTTAGATGTGATATCTCTTTGATTTCGTTGTTATTTTCTGTCTCTTAGGTCTCCCTTTTTCATTTTACTACAGTTTGCGAACAGTAAAGTTGAAAAATCTGTTGGATTGACCCTTTTGTCACTATAAAATGTCCTTCTCTGTGTCTTGTAACAATTTTTGTCAAAGCCAGTGTTTTCTTTTTTTTTTTAATTAATTAATTTGGCTGCATTGGGTCCTTGCTGTGCACGGGCTTTCTCTAGTTGCGGCAAGCGGGGGCTACCCTTCGTTGAGGTGTGCGGGCTTGTCATTGTGGTGGCTTCTCTTATTGAAGAGCACAGGCTCTAGGCACATGGGCTTCAGTAGTTGTGGCACACGGGCTCAATAGTTGTGGCTCACGGGCTCTAGAGCACAGGCCCAGTAGTTGTGGTGCACGGGCTTAGTTGCTCAGTGGCATGTGGGATCTTCCCGGACCAGGGCTCGAACCCGAGTCCACTGCATTGACAGGCGGATTCTTAACCACTGCACCACGAGGGAAGTCCCCCAACTCAATTTTAATTTTCCTTTCACACTTCAAAAGACACAAGTAGGCTGAAGGTGAAAGGATGGGAAAAGACATTATGCAAACAGTAACTGAGAGCTGGAGTGTTCATTACTAATATCAGAAAACAGTGACTTTGGGACTTCCCTGGTGGTGTAGTGGTTAAGAATCCACCTGCCAATGCAGGGTACACGGGTTTGAGCCCTGGTCCGGGAAGACCCCACATGCCACAGAGCAACTAAGCCCGTGCACCACAACTACTGAGCCTGCGCTCTAGAGCCCGTGAGCCACAACTACTGAAGCCTGTGAGCCTAGAGCTCATGCTCCACAACAAGAGAAGCCACTGCAATGAGAAGCCCATGAACCGCAACAAGGAGTAGCCCCCACTCACCTCAACTAGAGAAAGCCTGCGTACAGCAACGAAGACCCAATGCAGCCAGGAAAAAAAAAAAAAATGAAGTTGGTATTGCTAAGAGCACTCGCTAAAATAGAGCCAGGAGGCCATTGAGGAAGTGACATAAGTCATAAGCACATCTCAGCCTGGTTGGAATCTGACCTTTTGATCTGATGCAGCTATCTAGAACCTCTGCCAGAAATTCATGCCTGTCGACTTACCAATGCTTACACTAAAAAAAAACCCTCATGATTGCTAGGAACAAATATTTTCCGGCTCACGTCAGAATCCACTGCAGTTCTCACCCAGCAACTTTTTTTCTCCATTTTTTTTTAAAACTGAAGTATAGTTGATTTACAAAGTTGTGTTAGTTTCTGCTGTACAGCAAAGTGAATCAGCTATGCATATATATATATACATTCTTTTTCATATTCTTTTCCATTATGGTTTATCATAGGATATTGAAAATAGTTCTCTGTGCTATCCAGTAGGACCTTGTTGCTTATACATTCTGTATATAATCGTTTGCATTTGCTAATCCCAAACTCCCAGTCTTTCCTTCCCTCAACCACGTCCCCCTTGGCAACCACAAGTCTGTTCTCTATGTCTTTGAGTCTGTTTCTGTTTTGTAGATTAGTTCATTTGTGTCATATTTTAGATTCCACATAGAAGTGATATCATATGGTATTTGTCTTTCTCTTTCTGACTTACTTCACTTAGTATGATCATCTCTACTTGCATCCATATTGCTGCAAGTCTCCCAGCAACTTTTAACAACCTTCGTAGCTTTTTGTCTTTATAAGCCCATGACTCTTTCTCTTCCTTGGAACACTCTTTTATGGTTGCCTGAATCTACGTCTCCCTCATTGCAGTTCTTAAAGACCCCAAATAAACTCTTTACTTATTTGCAGATTCCTGCATTATTATTATTATTATTATTTTTGCGAAATGCGGGCCTCTCACTGTTGTGGCCTCTCCCGCTGTGGAGCACAGGCTCCGGACGTGCAGGCTCAGCGGCCATGGCTCACGGGCTCAGTCGCTCCGCGGCATGTGGGATCTTCCTGGGGCACGAACCCACGTCCCCCGCATCAGCAGGCAGACTCTCAACCACTGCGCCACCAGGGAAGCCCCCTGCATTATTTTTTGGTTGACAGGAGCACCTAAGGGACATCTCACTCCTCAGCTTTTCCTTTTAAGCTTTGTGATTGGTTCATTATCTGCCCCAGCTGAACTGCCTCAGACCAGCATGATGTGAAAACATTGCACGGGGTGGGCCTTCCAGGGAATCAATCAATTGACCCAATAATAATTCTTTGGGAAGGAGGCTTTGAAAGAGCCCTAGGTCTACTCTGCTTCCTCCAGTAATGGCAATGCAGCCTCTCAGCTTCCAAGGCTACTGCTGAGCTGGGAAGTGGGAGATGGACCTAAGCTAAGTTAAAACCGCAGACCTTGCTCTTCTTACCGAGATTCGGCTGTTTTTTTCTTGACTAAAGACACCTGCGCTGCTGCAAGCCTTTGGTTAATTTCCAGAGTTCTGGGGAAAAAGTCAATTCTGTATCTGCCAATTTTTTCATTACTTTTACGTAGAGTGAACTTTCAGAGGTCCTTAACTCTAACATGATTGCCGAATGTTTCTGAATAAGTATTTTCGTGGATTTATCTTTTCATTTGTCCTAGGTCAACACCCAGGAGGGTAATCACTGGGCCACGGGAGAGATAGTATATTAAGGTTTTTTAAAAACGGCCAGGGCTTCCCTGGTGGCACAGTGGTGGAGAGTCCACCTGCCGATGCAGGGGACATGGGTTCGAGCCCCGGTCTGGGAAGAAGCGGCTGGGCCCGTGAGCCATGGCCGCTGAGCCTGTGCATCCTGAGCCTGTGCTCTGCAGCGGGAGAGGCCACAAGAGTGAGAGGCCCGAGTACCGGAAAAAAAAAAAAAAACAAAAACGGCCATACCTTTTCCCCCCCGAAGTTGTACCACTTACAATACAAACATTTGAGATTTCCAGATGATTCATATCTTTATAATGTCACATGAACTGAATCATACAATTGAAATGTCATAATTGAATTATACTTTCAAGTATGATTTACTACATTTAACATAAATGATATTCATCAATGTTTTATTAATATTCATTCCTCTTAAAATTCTATTCCATAGTATGGTATGGATTTATCTCAATTTGTTTATTAACCAGCTGATGGAGCTTTCAGTTGGCACTTATGAATAAAGCTGCTATAAACATTGCATACAGATTTTTGGATGTGTGTTTTTATTTCTTTTGGGTAACTACCTAGGAGTGAGATTGCTGGGGTTTAGGGTACTTTTTAGTCAACTTGATAATAAACTGTCCTCCCTCCCTCCCTCCCTCCCTCCCTTCCAATTTGATCCATTCTAACAGGTGTGTAGTAGTGTACTCCTGTGGTTTTAATTTGCATTTCCTTATTGACAAATGATGTTGAGCCCATTCATGTGCTTATTGGCCATTCCTGTGTCTTTTGAAAATGTTCAAATATTTTTTCCATTAAAAAAAATGGATTATTTGTCTTCCTTGAATTGCAAGAGTTCCCTGTATATTCTGGGCACAAGTCCTTCATCAGATTTATGTCTTATAAATATTTTCTCTCATTATGCATCTTAACTGTTAAACTTTGAAACAGTATCTTTCATGAAATAGAATTTATCAAGCTTATTGAGTGTCTTTTGATTTCATCCTTTCTGTGTCCAATATAAGAAATCTGACTAACCCGTGTTCATAAAGGTTTTCTTCTATGTTATAAGCTTTATAGCTCCCATTTTACATGTAGGTCTGTGATACATTCTGAGTAAATTTGTGAATATGGTACAAAGGATCAAGGCTCATATATTTTGACATAAGGTTGTTCAATTATTCCAGTGCCATTTGTTGAAAAACAACTTTCTCCATTGAATTATCTTGGTACTTTTGTCAAAAATTAACTGAGAGTATATGTGATACTAGTTATGGATTTTCTACTCTGTTTCATTGAGCTATATGTCTATTTCCATCCTAATATCAACCTATCTTGATTGCCATAGCTTTAGAGTAAGTCCTGAAATTAAGCAGTGTGTCTTCTAATTTTCTATTAAAAAATTGTTAGATGTTCTAAATCCTATGATTTTTCCATATAAATTTTCATTTATTTTAAAAATATTTTATTTTTATTTATTTTTGGCTGCGTTGGGTATTCGTGGCTGCATGGGGGCTTTTCTCTAGTTGCGGCAAGCGGGGGCTACTCTTTGTTGTGGTGCGCAGACTTCTGATTGCGGTGGCTTCTCTTGTTGCGGCGCACGGGCTCTAGGCGCGCGGGCTTCAGTAGTTGTGGCACACGGGCTCGGTAGTTGTGGCTCACAGGCTCTAGAGCACAGGCTCAATAGTTGTGGCACATGGGCTCAGTTGCTGTGTGGCATGTGGGATTTTCTTGGACCAGGGCTTGAACCCGTGTCCCCTGCATTGGCAGGTGGATTCTTATCCACTGTGCCACCATGGAAGCCCTATTTATTTAGTAAATGATGTGGTCTTTTCTATAAATGGGCCACCCAACATTGCCCCCTACATAGCTTGGGCTTGTGTGTTTATGAATCAACAATCAACGGCCCTTTTTTGCAGGGCCACACCTCACGGCATGTGAGATCTTAGTTCCCTGAACAGGGATGGAACTGGTGCCCCCTGCAGTAGAAGGGCAGGGTCTTAACCACTGGACCACCAGGGAGGTCCCAATTTTTCCATGTAAATTCTAGAATCCACTTGTCAATATCTACAGGAAAGCCTGAGGAGATTTTGAAGGTGACTGTGTCCCAGCTATAGATCAATCTAGGGAGAATTGACATTCTAACAATCTGTCTTATCCAAGAAAAATGACATCTCTCCATTTACGTAGGTCTAGTCTTCTTTAAGTTCTGTTAGTGTATTACATAGGATACAAAGCATAGTCTTCTGTCATATTCCACCTATAGGAGGGGGTGACCTCCCCTATCCTCCATCACCTGCCAGATCCCTTGGCTGCCTTGGGATAAACTGAGTGAACAGCAGTGGGAGATGGCGGACTACGTGAGGGTGCTGCCACCACCCATGTGATGGAGCTCAGGGGAATGCTGCTGCTTTCCATCCCTTAACCAGGAAGTCCCTGATGAAGGATGGGACCCAAGCATCAACTCCCTTGGTCAAACTTCAGGCAGTCTTCTCAGTGCTGGATGCCCTGGCCAACAAATGGAACCATCTTCACATTTATCAAACTGTTGGACCACTGCCTAAAAATTGTTTGCACTAGGGTAAAGGACTCTGTGAATCTCTTGCCTTACAGATGCCCAGGACATAACTAGAATCACACGTGTCTCTACATACAATAAAGCCATGATACAAGGCCTTGCCAGGGTACTCCTTCAGAATTATAAAACTTGCTGATAGTAATGAAGACACATATTTCACTTTCCAAAATACACATTGCTAGCTCTTGGAAAAGGCATTCAATGGAACTCATGTTCCTGATGGGTCCCAGATAGCCCATTTAATTAAAAGACAGAAAGGTCATCTCAGACAACTCCTTTTCAAATTCCAGTTCAGCAAATGGATTCATAAATGGGTCTCTGACTTGTCCCAGACCTTACTTTATCTTAATTCAGAGCTCCTTGGCTGATTCACAGCAACATTAAAAACCTTTCTCAGCGCCCTTTTCCATATTTAAAGTGGGTTATGGGGACTTCCCTGGCAGTCCAGTAGTTAAGACTCTACGCTCCCACTGCAGGGGGCATGGGTTCAATCTGTGGTCTGGGAACTAAGATCCTACATGCCGTGTGGTGTGGCAAAAAAAAAAAAAAGGGGGGGTTATGTCTGACCTCCATGTATATAAAGACTCATTATATATGAGGCCCTTTAATAATATCACCCCTGTCTTTATAAATGTTTTATCTTGTCCCCCCACCCAATAAGGGCTGGAAACCAGCTTGAGGGTGCATACTCTCCTGGGACCCATTTGAGCCTAAAATTCCACCACCCCAAAACTTTGCTAAATGTTCCGGTTATAAGGGGTTGATAATTTGTGTTCTCCCTTTGATCCTCTTCAGGAAGTTAAATTAGTATCCAGGGCCATCCCCACAGACAGAGTGGACTACCAAAAAAGGGAGATAGAAACTCCACTTAGTATATTTTAAAAAAAATCATGTTTGGACATCATTTACTCAACACTGTATTAATTTACTGTGGCTGTCATTAACAAAATACCATAAACCGGGTGGCTTAAACAACAGATTTATCTTACCCCAGTTCTGGGTGCTGGAAGTCCAAGGTCAAGGTATCGGCAGGCCTGTCTTCTTCTGGGATGTCTCCCTCTGCCTTGCAGATGGCCCCTTCTTGCTCTGTCCTCACATGACCTTTTCCTTGTGTGATGCATACCTGGTGTCTCTGTGTGTCTAAATTTCCTCCCCTTATAAGGATACCAGTCATATTGTATTCAGACCCCACCCCCCACCAAAGACCTCATTTAACATAGTCACCTCTTTAAGGACCTTCTCTCCAAAGAGGGTTACATTCTGAGGTACTGGATGTTAGGACTTCAACATACGAATTTGTTGGGAAGAGGGTGAACACAATTACACCCATAACAACACCATATCAGATAATGATGAAGCCAGACAAACATTCCTTGATCGTTATATGTGCCAAGGAAACTCAACATCATACGACAAAGCCTCTCAAGTGCAGCTGCACACCCTACTGTTGACTGTTGGTCTGGTTACTGTGGGTTTCGGGGCTTTCATTGGTATGCAGTCAAGAGACTCAAACCTTCCAAGGAAGCCATTGTTTCAACCACACATGACAAATGCTGAGGCCTGCATGCCATCACGTTTTGGTGATACAGGCCCTATGATCCAAAGACCTTGCCAGCTTGCCTACCACCAACAAACCCTTAGCCTTTGAGGCCAAGGGACCACAGTAACTCGTCAAATTAGAGGACCTGCCTACAGGCTAATGCTGGATACTTCAATTGGCAAATGACCTGACACCCTATTCACATATCTTTGACCAGAGATGTATTATGGCCACAGGCGTTAGTTTCTGCAAAAATCCCCCTGTCAATGATGTGTTAATGACATACACTCAAATCAGGCCATATGGTTTAAAACCTATTTGCAACAGAAATAGTTTGCACACAAACCTCCTCCTCAGTTACACACAAACATCACGAATCTTTACATATACTTTACCAAACTATCAGTTCATCTCCTCCAAGAGCACAACTGTCATACCTACCACCTTGACCCAAGAAACACACCAAGATGTTAATTGTCTATAGTTTTTCAATGGCAATTTTTTCCTGATCTGTTGGCCTTACTGTACTTCAACTTTTCTATTAACATGCTGTATTTTAAAACATGATCATGTCATCTGTAAGTAGTTTTCTTTCTTTCCAATTTGTACACCTATTAGTTTTTGCACTAACTTGGACCTTCAGTCCAATATTGAATACAAGTAGTGAGATTGGACATCGTAAAAGCCTTCATTCTTTCAGTATTAAATAAGATGCTAGCTGTAGCGTTCTTATAGATATCATTTATTTTTTTATGTGTTTATTTTATTTCATTAAAAGAATGTTTTTATTTTTTTAATAAAAAATATATAATGCTATATATTTAAGGTCTACTGCATGATGTTTTTTTTCAGTTTTTTTTTTATTAGTTTCTGCTTTATAACAAAGTGAATCAGTCATACATACACATCCGTTCCCACATCCCCTCTCTCATGCATCTCCCTCCCTCCCACCCTCCCCATCCCACCCCTCCAGGCGGTCACAAAGCACCGAGCTGATCTCCCCGTGCCCCGCGGCCGCCCCCCACTATCCATCTACCCCACGTCCGGTAGTGCATACACGTCCACGCCCCTCCCCCGCCCCGTCACAGCCCACCCCTCCCCCTCCCCATATCCCCAAGTCCATTTATCAGTTTGAGGACGTTGCCTTTCTATTTGTAGTTTATTGAGAGTGTTAATCATGAATGGTTGTTCAGTTTTGTCAAATACTTTTCGTATAGCTATTGAAATGGCCATGTGGTCATTTTTTTAAGTCTCTTATTAACATGGTGAATTACTTTAAACAGAGAAATGGTTACTAAATTTCTTTTTAATTAATTAATTTTATTTCTGGCTGTGTTGGTCTTTGTTGCTGCACACAGGCTTCTCTAGATGCAGCGAGCCGAGACTATTCTTCCTTGTGGTGCATGGGCTTCTCATTGCGGTGGCTTCTCTTGTTGCAGAGCACAGGCTCTAGGTGTGCAGGCTTCAGTAGTTGGAGCGTGTGGCCTCAGTAGTTGTGGCTCGTGAGCTCTAGAGCACAGGCTCAGTAGTTGTGGTGCACGGGCTTAGTTGCTCCACAGCATGTGGGATCTTCCTGGACCAGGGATTGAACCCGTGTCCCCTGCATTGGTAGACAGATTCTTAACCACGGTGCCACCAGGGAAGTCCCTGTATGATCTTTTTAATGTGTTGTTGGGTTCAGTTTGCTAGTATTTTGTTGAGGATTTTTTGTGTCTATGTTCATCAGTGATATTGGTCTGTAATTTTCTTTCTTTGTGATATTTTTGTCTGGTTTTTGTATCAGGGTGATGGTGGCCTCGTAGAATGAGTTTGGGAGTGTTCAACCCTCTACACTTTTTTGCAAGAGTTTGAGAAAGATAGGTGTTAACTCTTCTCTAAATGTTTGATAGAATTCACCTGTGAAGCCATCTGGTCCTGGACTTTTGTTTGTTGGAAGATTTTTAATTACAGTTTCAATTTCATTGGTCTGTTTATATTTTCTAATTCTTCCTGGTTCAGTCTTGGAAAATTGTACCTTTCCAAGAATTTGTCCATTTCTTCCAGGTTGTCCATTGTATTGGCATATAGTTGCTTCTAGTATTCTCTTATGATCCTTTGTATTTCTGCGGTGTCAGTTGTAATTTCTCCTTTGTCATTTCTAATTTTATTGATTTGAGTCTTCTTTTTTTTTTCTTAAGAGTCTGGCTAAAGGTTTATCAATTTTGTTTATCCCCTCAAAGAACCAACTTTTAGTTTTATTGATCTTTGTTATTGTTTTCTTCTTTTCTATTTCATTATTTCTGCTCTGATCTTCATGATTTCTTTCCTTCTACTAATTTTGGGTTTTCTTTGTTCTTTTTCTAGTTGTTTTAGTGTAAGGTTAGATTGAGATTTTTCTTGTTTCTTAGGGTGAGATTGAATTGCTGTAAACTTCCCTCTTAGAACTGCTTTTGCTGTGTCCCATAGGTTTTGGATCATCATGTTTTCATTGTCATTTGTTTCTAGGTATTTTCTTTTAATTTTCTTCTTTGATTTCCTCACTGATCTCTTGGTTATTTAGCAGAGCACTGTTTAGCCTCCATGTGTTTGCGCTTTTTACAGTTTTTTGCTTGTGATTGATTTCTAATCTCATAGTGTTGTGGTTGGAAAAGATGTTAGATATGATTTCAATTTTCTTAAATTTTCCGAGGCTTGATTTGTGACCCAAGATGCGATCTATCCTGGAGGATGTTCCATATGCACTTGAAAAGAAAATGTATTCTTCCACTTTCAGGTGGAATGTCCTATAAATATCAATTAAGTCTCTCTGGTCTATTGTGTCATTTAAAGCTTGTGTTTCCTTATTTATTTTCATTTTGGATGATCTGTCCATTGGTGAAAGTGGGGTGTTAAAGTCCCCTACTATGATTGTGATACTGTCGATTTCCCCTTTATGGCTGTTAGCATTTGCCTTATGTATTGAGGTGCTCCTATGTTGGGTGCATAAATATTTATAATGTTTATGTTTTCTTCTTGGATTGATCCCTTGATCATTATGTAGTTTCCTTCCTTATCTCTTGTAACAGTCTCTATTTTATTTTATTTTTATTATTATTTTTTGCAGTATGTGGGCCTCTCACTGTTGTAGCCTCTCCCGTTGCGGAGCACAGCCTCCGGACGCACAGGCTCAGCGGCCATGGCTCACTGGCCCAGCTGCTCCACGTCATGTGGGATCTTCCCAGACCAGGTCACGAACCCGTGTCCCCTGCATTGACAGGGGGTCTCTCAAACACTGCACCACCAGGGAAGCCCTAACAGTCTTTATTTTTAAGTCCATTTTATCTGATACAAGTATTGCTACTCCAGTTTTCTTGTGACTTTCATTTGCATAGAATATATTTTTCCATCCCCTCACTTTCAGTCTGTATGTGTCCCTAGGTCTGAAGTGGGTCTCTTGTAGACAGCATATATACAGGTCTTGTTTTTGTATCCATTCAGCCATACTGTGTCATTTGGGTGAAGCATTTAATCCATTTACATTCAAGAAGATTATTGATAATGTATGTTCTTGTTACCATTTTCTTAATTGATTTGGGTTTGTTTTTGTGGGTCTTTTTCTTCTCTTGTGTTTCCCACCTAGAGAAGTTCCTTTAGCGTTTGTTGTATAGCTGGTTTGGTGGTGCTGAATTCTCTTAGCTTTTGCTTGTCTGTAAAGCTTTTGATTTCTCTGTCAAATCTGAATGAGATCCTTGCTGGGTAGAGAAATCTTGGTTGTAGGTTTTTCCCTTTCATCACTTTAAGTATATCCTGCCACTCCCTTCTGGCCTGCAGAGTTTCTGCTGAAAAATCAGCTGATAACCTTGTGGGGATTCCCTTGTATGTTATTTGTTGATTTTTCCCTTGCTGCTTTGAATATTTTTTTCTTTGAATTTAATTTTTGTTAGTTTGATTGATATGTGTCTTGGTGTGTTTCTCCTAGGGTTTATCCTGTATGGGACTCTCTGTGCTTCCTGGACTTGGGTGGTTATTTCCTTTCCCATGTTAGGGAAGTTTTTGACTATAATTTCTTCAAATATTTTCTCAGTCCCTTTCTTTTTCTCTTCTTCTGGGACCCCTATAATTCGAATGTTGGTGCATTTATTGTTGTCCCAGATGTCTCTGAGATGGTCCTCAATTCTTTTCATTCTTTTTTTTTTATTCTACTCCTTGGCAGTAATTTCCACCATTCTATCTTTCAGCTCATTTATTTGTTCTTCTGCCTCAGGTATTCTACTATTGATTCCTTCTAGTGTATTTTTCATTTCAATTATTGTGTTGTTTATCACTGTTTCTTTGCTCTTTAGTTCTTCTAGGTCTTTGTTAAACATGTCTTGAGTTTCTCGATCGGTGCCTCCATTCTATTTCCGAGATTTTGGATCATCTTTACTATCATTACTCTGAATTCTTTTTCAGGTAGGTTGCCTATTTCCTCTTCATTTATTTGGTCTTGTAGGTTTTTACCTTGCTCCTTCATCTGTAACATATATATATATTTTTTGATATGTGGGCCTCTCACTGTTTTGGCCTCTCCCATTGTGGAGCACAGGTTCCAGACGTGCAGGCTCAGCGGCCATGGCTCAAGGGCCCAGCCACTCCACGGCATGTGGGATCTTCCCGGACCAGGGCACGAACCCGTGTCCCCTGCATTGGCAGGCAGACTCTCAACCACTGCACCACCAGGGAAGCCCTGTAACATATTTTTTTTGTCTCATTTTTTTGATGGGTGGGGCTGTATTCCTGTCTTACTTGTTGTATGGCCTGAGGCGTCCAGCACTGGAATTTGCAGGCAGTTGTGTAGAGTCAAGTCTTGGTGCCGAGATGAGGACCTCAGGGAGACCTCACTCCAATTAACATTCCCTGGGGTCTGAGGTTCTCTGTTGGTCCAGCGGCTTGGACTTGGTGCTCCCACCACAGGAGCTCAGGCCTGACCCCCCAGCCTGGGAACCAAGATCCTGCCAGCCGTGTGGCACAGCAAAAGAAAAGAAAGAAAAAGGAGCAGTCCAATAACAAAGAATAAGAAATAAAATTAGAAAATTAAAAATGTATTAGGAAAAATAAAAATACAAGTGAAACAACTACAACAAGGTAAAACAGAGCCATAACAGAAAAAAGAAAGAAAAAAACGGGGGGATGGAATGAGCCAAAAGGAGCAGAAAAATAACAAAGTATAAAGAATGAAATAAAATTAGAAAAATAAAAATTTATTAGAAAAAATAAATGAAACAACAACAAGGTAAAACAACCACAACGTAAAAGAAAAAATGGCTGGAAAAGGCCTTGGCTGTGGGGTGGGGTGGAGTTTACACAGGGCTTAGGAGGGGGCGTGGCTTAGGGCAGGGGCGGGGCTTAGGCTCAGGACCTCTGTGGCCAGGAAAGGCAGCACGGCCATGGGGGGCATCAGGAGTGTGGAGTTTAGAGGTAAGGCCCTGGGTGGGGTGTGGGGGCAGGGCTTAGGTTCATCACAGCCAGTGGGAGCCTCAGAGGGCAGAGGATTTGCCTGGGACCTCAGCAGGCTCCCGGGGCCCAAGTGGGCAGGGTAAACACTGGCCATGTTCCCTTCCCATCCTCTGCTCTCCCGAGGGTCTCCCCTGTCCCAGTTGATCCCCTAACCATGGGTGGACCCCTCTAGGCGTGGGAACCCCTCCACTCCCCCAGCCATCCCTCAGGGGCGCCACTCCTGTCCTGCCTCCACTCCTCTCCCTTCCTCCCTGTCATGTCCTACGTGGCTCCTCGGGGGTTCCTCCCATCCCCTTAGGTGTACATGGTCCCCCACCAGTGCCAAGTAGGTGCCCTAGTTGTGCAGGGATGAAAACTCCACGTCCTCCTAGTCTGCCGTCTTGACTCCGTCCCCTCTGTAGACTTTTTAGTGATGGCCGTTCTGACCCATGTGAGGTGGTACCTCATTGTAGTTTTGATTTGCATTTCTCTAATAATTACTGATGTTGAGCATATTTTCATGTGCCTACTGTCCATCTGTATGTCTTCTTTGGAGAAATGTCTATTAAGGTCTTCTGCTCATTTTTCAATTGGGTTGTTTGTTTTTTTTGTTGTTGACTTGTGTGAGCTGTTTATATATTTTGGAGAGTAAGCCCTTGTCAGTCACATCATTTGCAAATATTTTCTCCCATTCCATAGGTAGTCTTTTTTTTTTATGGTTTCCTTTGCTATGTAAAAGCTTGTAAGTTTGATTAGGTCCCATTTGTTTATTTTTGTTTTTATTTCTATTGCCTTGGAAGACTGACCTAAGAAAACATTGGTACAATTTATGTCAGAGAAAGTTTTCCCTACGTTCTCTTCTAGGAATTTTATGGTGTCATGTCTTATGTTTAAGTCCTTATTGCTGCATGTATTTTGAAGCACTCTTATTAGATGTATACAAATTTGCAATTGTCATGTCTTCTTGATAAAGTTACCCCTTTATCATTGTGTAATACCTTTATTTATACCTGTTAATATTTCTTGCTCTAAAGTCTACTCTGATAATAATATGGACACACTAGCTTTTTTGGACTAACATTTGCATGACATGTCTCTTTCTATTCTTTTATTTTTCTTATCTGTATCTTTATATTAAAAAATAGGTTTTTGTATACAACATACAGTTGGGGCTTGCTTTGTTTTTAAATACAGTATTAGAATCTTTGCCTTTTAATTGGGTGTTTAGATCTTTTACACTTAATATGACTATTTACATGTTTGGATTTAAATCTAGCATCTTCCTACCTGCTTTATATTTCATGTGTTCTTCTTTCCTTTTTTCCTGTTTTCTGTTGGCTTGAGTATTTTTATGTTTCCATTTTATCGCTATTATTGACTTATTAGTTATACCCCCCCTTGTTTTGCTTTTATACTTTTTTTTTTACAATACACAGTTTGCAACATTATAATATACCTTAAAGCAATACTGTACTGCTTAAAATACAATGTCAGATCATTACAACTGTACACTTCTAGTTTCTGCCTTGTCTTTTGTGTTATCATTATACATTTTACCCTACATATGTAGTAAATTTCAAAAAATATTATGCTTCAAATAGTCAATTTGTTTCTTCAAAGTTTACTTAAAAATTATCATACAATAAAAATGGTGTTTAATTCTGTGAATTTTAACACATGTATAGATTTGTGTAGCCATCATTGTACTTCAGGATACAAAATGGTTCCTTCACACCAAAAACTTCGTTATGATATCTCCTTATTGCCACTCCTTACCACACTGATAACCCCTCAAAACCAATGATATGCTATCACCAAGGTATTATTTTTTTATTATATTTATTTATTTTTGGATGTGTTGGGTCTTCATTGCTGCGTGCAGGCTTTCTCTAGTTGAGGCAAGTGTGGGCTACTCTTCATTGTGGTGCATGGGCTTCTCATTGCAGTGGCTTCTCTTGTTGTGGAGCAAGGGCTCTAGGCGTGTGGACTTCAGTAGTTGTGGCATATGGGCTCAGCAGTTGTGGCTTGTGGGCTCTAGAGAGCAGGCTCAGTAGTTGTGGCGCACGGGCTTAGTTGGTCTGCGGCATGTGGGATCTTCCCAGACCAGGGCTCGAACCCGTGTCCCGTGCATTGGCAGGTGGATTCTTAGCCACTGCACCACCAGAGAAGCCTGGTATTGCTTTTTAGAGAATGCCATGTAAATGAAATCATATAGTACTTAGCACTATGTGACTGGGTTCTTTCATTTAATATACTGTCTTTAAGATTCATCAGAGTTGTTGTATATATTAATGGTTGGTTCCTTTTTATTGCTGAGTGGTATTCCATTGTGTGGATGTACTGCAGTTTATTAATCCATCCTCCCATTGAAGGGCATTTGGGTTATTTCCACGTATTGAAAATTATGAATAACGCTGGTATAAACATTCATGTACAGGTTTTAGTATGAGCATAAGTTCTCACTTCTCTAGGGAAGACTGCTGAGAAGAGTATTCGAGTATTTTTAATTTTGTTATGAATTTTCAAATTGTTTTCCACCAAAGTGTCTGTACCATTTTGCATTCCCCCGTCACCCACCATCAATATATGAGAGTTCCAGTTGCTCTGGGACCTCATGACAACTTGATATTGTTCCTATTGTTTATTTAAGGTATTCTAATAGGTGTGTAGTAGAATCTAATTGTAGTTTAACTTGTAATTTCCTTAATTGCTAATGATGTTGTATATATTTTCTTGTGCTTATTTGTCATCATTATATCTGCCTTGGAGAAGTGTATGTTGATGTCTTTTTGTTTTTTATTGGAGTGTAATTTCTTTACAATGTTGTTAGTTTCTCCTGTAAAATGAAGTGAATCAGCTATATGTATACCTATATCCCATCCCTCTTAGACCTCCCTTCCTGCTGCCATCCCACACATCTAGGTCATCACAGAGCACTGAGCTGAGCTTCCTGTGCTTTATAGCATGTTCCACTAGCTATCTACTTTACACATGGTAGTGTATATATGTCAATCCTAATCTCCCAATTCGTCCCACCCTCCCTTCCACCCTCCAATTTTCAGTTGGGTTGTTTGTTACTGTTGAGTTTTAAAGTTCTTATTGTTGAGTTTTGAAAGATCTTTATATATTATGGAGAGAAGATTTTTTTTGAATATGTGATTTGCAAATATTCCTGTCTATATCTCATTTTTTAATTCTCTTAATATTGTCTTTTACATAAGTTTTAAAATTGGATAAGGTTGAATTTATTAATGTGTTTTTGTAAGGATTGCACTTTTGGTGTCAAGTCTGAGAACTCTTTGCTTAACCTCAGGTTCCAAAGATTTTCTCTTATGTTTTCTTTTTATACTTCATTAAAAAAAATTTATTGGAGTATAGTTGATTTACAATGTTGTGTTGGTTTCAGCAAAGTGAATCAGTTATACATATATCCTCTTATGTCTTTTTAAATTTTTATAGTTTTGCATTTTGTACTCAGATCTGTAAATAACTGCTAATTTTTGCGTAAGGTGTATGTTTAGGTTAAGGCTCATTTCATTTTGCACACAGAGGGTCAATTGTTCAAACACCACTTGTTGAAAGAATGTCCTTCCTTTTGCATCTTTGTCAAAGTCAATTTGCCATGTTTATATGCATACGTTTCTGGACTTTCTGTTTTCCACTCATCCATGTATCTGTCCCTTCACTATCTTGATTACTGTAGCTTTAGAGTATCTCTCAACATCAAGGATTATGATTCTTCCAGTTTATTCTACTTTTAAAATAAAATTTGTATCTATTTAAGTTCCTTTGCTTTTCCATATAAATTTTAGAATGAGCTAGTCTATATCTACAAAAATGCTGCTAGAACTTTGACTAACATTGCATTAAATCTGTAAATCAATTGGGTTAACTGACACATTTACTGTGTTTCATATTCTAATTCATGAACACTGTATATCTCTTCAATTATTTAGGTGTTCTTTGGTTTCATTCTGTCAGTACTTTGTAATGTTTGACACACAAATTCTATACCTGTTGTTAGATTTATACCTAAGCATTTCATTCTTTAAAGAGATTGTTGTTGTGGTCCGTGGGTGGGTGGGAAGAATTTCCAGACACAAAGTATTTTAGATGAGAGTGAGTTTATTGAGAACAAACAGCAGAGTTAGTGAGGGGCGCTGCAAATACAGTGGGCCCACATCCTGATAGACCAGGGAGAGCCGGCCCCCTTTGTGGGCTGGTAGCCAACTTTTATAGCCTCAAGACAAAACTCCTGCTGGCAGGATGGCATCTGGTGATTGGTCAGGATGCTACATGGTGAATATTGTACCTAATATGGAGTTGGGGGCTGTCCGGTTTAGGTCAGGAGAGCCCATGGCAACGGTTGCTATGGGGGCTCAGTTAATTCCGGAGGTTTTTGTCCTGTGCCCTCGATATAGGGCTCCACACTTGTAAGTGGCATTGTTTTTAAATTTTTACATTGCTAGGGCATAGAAATATTGTACATTACTAGGGTTGTTAAAAATTGTACATTGGTAGGATATTGAAAAATGATTTGTGTGTGTACTGCCTTCATATGGAATGACCTTGATAAACTACTTAAAATTCTAGGTTTTTGTAGATTCCTTAGAATTTTCTTGGGTAGAAAATTATTTCTTCCTTTCCAATCTGTATACCTTTTTTTTTTTTCTTGCTTTGGTGCACTGGCTAAGACTTTTAGTACAATTTTGAATAGAAGTGGTGAGAGTGGACATCCTTGCTTTGTTCCCAGTCACATGGGGAAAGCATTCAGTCTTGTTTTTTTATATTCTTTTAATTTTTTTTAATTTTTTAAATTTTTTTGCCGTACGTGGGCCTCTCACTGCTGTGGCCTCTCCCATTGCAGAGCACAGGCTCCAGACACGCAGGCTCAGCGGCCATGGTGCACGGGCCCCACCGCTCTGCGGCACGTGGGATCTTCCCAGACCAGGGCACTCACCTGTGTCCCCTGCATCGGCAGGCAGTCTCTCAACCACTGCGCCACCAGCATTCAGTCGTTATTAAGCATGATGTCACCTGCTGGTTTTTGCTAGGTGCCTTTTATCAAGTTGAGGAAGTTCTCTTCTTTCCCTAGTTTGCTGAGATATTTTATCATTACTGGATGTTTTATCTTGTCAAATGCCTTTTCTGTGTCAATTGAAATGATATGATAGTGACTTCTCTGGTGGCGCAGTGGTTAAGAATCCACCTGCCAATGCAAGGGACATGGGTTTGAGCCCCGGTCCGGGAAGATCCCACATGCCGCAGAGCAACTAAGCCCATGCACCACAACTATTGAGCCTGTAGTCTAGAGCCCGTGAGCCACAGCTACTGAGCCCGCGTGCCACAAGTATGGAAGCCCACACGCCTAGAGCCCGTGCTCCACAAACAAGAGAAGCCACCGCAATGAAAAGCCTGTGCACCGCAATGAAGAGTAGCCCCCGCTCGACACAACTAGAGAAAGCCCACGCGAGCAGCAAAGACCCAATGCAGCCAAAAATAAAGAAATAAATAAGTAAATTTAGTTTAAAAAAAAAGATAAAGTGTTTTCTTCCTAAGACCAATATTGGAAAACTTTTTCTGTAAAGGATCAGATAGTAAACATTTTAGGCTTTGTGGGCCAAGAGGCAAAATTTAAGATATGTATGCACTTAAAAAACAAAATTCTTGCCCTAACACTATTTGCCTAGGTGGACTTCCCAGGGGGTGGGCACACTTTGTGTCTAGTTGTTGGAGACATTCTTAGGATATAGAGCATCTGGCCTGAGTAGGAGGGCCTGGACAGGCTGAGTCTTTTTGACATAAACAGTTTCACAGAAAATCAACGTCAGACAAGGCCACTTTGTTACCATGATACATCAAGGCAAAAACAAGATCATTCTGCAATCATGTCTCAACAGAGACAATACATGATTATCCAAACAAAAATGACCAACCCTCCCCCTCTCCTGGCTGATCTGAGTGACTGCTGCTTTTTTTTAACCAATAATACCTTTAGCCTTGGTCTTGTTTTCTCTCTTTCTACTGGTACATAAGATTAATTATACCCAAGCATAGACCCACTCAAAGGACATAATTCTATGTACATAGACCCACCCAAAGGACATAATTCTATGTTCAAATCTTTTTCTACATCTAAACTTTCTTCCCTCTTCTTGAAGAGAGAACATTATTAACTTTTTACAGTATAATTGCATAATTGTCTGAAGTTGGATCCCTGTTTTGTTTTGTTTTTTTCCTGTTCCGGTTCCTTTTTATCCACCCCACCCCTTGTGAAACTTTTTAGATTTATTATTTTAAAAATCAGATTTTTTGGGGGGGGTGGTGTGCCACACAGCATGCAGGATCTTAGTTCCCCGACCAGGAATCGAACCCGTGTCCCCTGAAGTGGGAGCACAGAATCCTAACCGTTGGACCCCCAGCGAAGTCCCAAAAATCATTCAGTTGCTATTCACACACTTCAGTCAAGATAAACTGTCAAAATGATTTAAAAGAAAGAAATGTTATTAAACTGCAAGTTATTACATATTTATCAAAAGAATATGATTTGGGTCTTCTTATATGAAGTGACTAAGTTAATTCATGCCCAGATTAATATAGGTTCTTTTTCTGTCACCAGATTATTCTCTTAAACTCTCAGTTAACAGTCAACAGTATTCTGCTGTTCTTGGGTGAAGGGTTCTGTAAATATCAATTAGATCAAGGTGGCTGATATTGTTAATATCTGTCTTCACTGATTTTGTGTAGTTGTACTAACAGTTTCTGGGAGAGAGGCTAAAAATCTTTACCTCTGGTGGGTTTTCCTATTTTTTTCCCTTTAGTTTTATAAGTTTTGCTTCATGTGTTTTAAAACTTTGTGATTTCTCCGATAAACATTTAAAAATTATGTTATCGGGACTTCCCTAGTGGTCCAGTGGTAAAGAGTTCACCTTCCAATGCAGGGGGTGCAGGTTCATTCCCTGGTCAGGGAGCTAAAATCCCACATGCCTCGTGGCCAAAATAACCAAAACATAAAACAGAAGCAATATTGTAACAAATTCAATAAAGACTTAAAAAATGGTCCACATAATTTTTGTTAAGATTTTTTTTTACTGATGTATTGACCTTTTTATCACTGAAAACAATTCCCTGTTTTAGCTCTGTAGGAGTCTTTGTAAAGAAATCTACTTTATCTAATATTAATATAATTGCTCCAGCCTTCTCATCCTTATGGGAAAAGCCATATGGACTCTTCCATCTGTGTACTTTCAACCCATCTGGCTCTTGATGTTTAAGGTACATTTCTCGAAGAGAGCACATAGTTACTTTTTAATCCATTCAATCCTTGCCTTTGTATAGTTAAGATTTAATGTAATTATTTATGTGGTTATACTTAGGGCTACTGTTTTACTATTTACGTTTTACCCTCTTGTTTTTTGTTCCTCTGTCTTCCCCTTCCTTCTCTCTTTGGGACTAATTAAGGATCTTTTCTTTAAAAAATATATTTATTTATTTATTTGTTTGTTTTTGGCTGCATTGGGTCTTCATTGCTGCGTGCAGGCTTTCTCTAGTTGAGGCGAGCGGGGGCTGCTCTTTGTTGCGGTGCATGAGCTTCTCATTGCAGTGGCTTCTCTTGTGGAGCACAGGCTCTAGGCTCACAGGCTTCAGTAGTTGTGGCACATGGGCTCCGTAGTTGTGGCTCGTGGGCTCTAGAGCACAGGCTCAGTAGTTGTGGCACACGGGCTTAGTTGCTCCACAGCATGTGGGATCTTCCCAGACCAGGGCTCGAACCCGTGTCCCCTGCATTGGCAGGCGGATTCTTAACCACTGAGCCACCAGGGAAGTCCTAATTAAGTATCTTTATGTGCTCCATTTTAATTATCTGTTGGCTTTTTGGCTGTACTGCTGCATCATTTAACTAACAGCTGTTTTAGTGATTACATTGTTCTTCATAATTTTTCACAGTTAATAGTGTCATTTCATGTAAAGTGAATAATGTATATGTATTGCATCAACATACATTATATGTTTTGCATCATCGGTCATATGTATATTAGTAAGTGAAGAAGAAGTATATTATGTTTACATATTTACCATTTCTGTCTTTCTCCCTTACTTCCTGGAGATCCATGTTTCCAGTGACATTTCTGATCATACTGAAAAACTCCCTGAGCATTTATTATGGTGCAGTTCTGCTGGCAGTGAATTCTCTGTTTGCCTTTATTTGAAGATATCTTTACTTTGCCTTTATTTTGAAAGAACATTTCCTTTGAAAATAGGATTGGTTTGATTTTTTTTTCTTGCAACACTTTAAAGACTTTGCTCCTCTTTTTCCTGCCCTAGATTTTTTTTCTGGTGAAGCATTTTTTTTTCAAATATCAGCTGTCATTTGAATCATTGTTTCCCTCTGCAATATCATTTTTCTTTAGCTGCTTTCATGCTTTGACTTTTATCCTTGATTTTCATCAGTGTGACTACAGTTGTATATAGGTCTGTTTTTCCTATTTGGAGTACACTGAGCTCTTTTAAAAATTCATTTTATTGAAGTATAGTTGATTTACAATGTTGTGTTCATTTCTGCTATACAGCAAAGTGATTCAGTTATATGTATATATATTATATATATATACATTCTTTTTCATATTCTTTTCCATTATGGTTTATCATAGGATATTGAATATACTTCCCTGTGCTATACAGTTAAGACCTTGTTGTTTATCCATTCTATGTATGAGTTTGTATCTGCTAATCCCAAACTCCCAATCCATCCCTTCCCCCAACCTTTGGTAACCACAAGTCTGTTCTCTGTCTGTTTCTGTTTTATAGATAAGTTCATTTTATACTGAGCTTCTTGAATCTGTAAAGTTACATCTTTCCCCAAATAGGGCAAATTTTTGGTCTTTATGTTTTCAAATTCTTTTCTGCCTCACTCCCCTCACCTCTCCTTCTGGGACTATAAATACACACACATTGGGGCTTCCCTGGTGGCGCAGTGGTTGAGAGTCTGCCTGTCAATGCAGGGGACATGGGTTTGTGCCCTGGTCCGGGAAGATCTCACATGCTACAGAGCAACTAAGCCTGTGCGCCACAACTACTGAGCCTGCACTCTAGAGCCCGTGAGCCACAACTACTGAAGCCTGTGAGCCTAGAGCCCGTGCTGCACAACAAGAGAAGCCACTGCAATGAGAAGCCCATGCACCGCAACAAAGCCCATGCACCGCTTGCCTCAACTAGAGAAAGCCTGCCTACAGCAACGAAGACCCAATGCAGCCAGGAAAAAAAAAATGGAGTTGGTATTGCTAAGAGCACTCGCTAAAATAGAGCCAGGAGGCCATTGAAGAAGTGACATAAGTCATAAGCACGTCTCAGCCTGGTTGGAATCTGACTTTTGATCTGATGCAGCTATCTAGAACCTCTGCCAGAAATTCATGCCTGTCGACTTACCAACGCTTACACTAAAAACAAAAGCCCTCATGATTGCTAAGAACAAATATTTTCTGGCTCACGTCAGAATTCACTGCAGTTCTCACCCAGCAACATTTTTTTCTCCATTTTTTTTAAAACTGAAGTATAGTTGATTTACAAAGTTGCATTAGTTTCTGCTGTACAGCAAGGTGAATCAGCTATACATATATATATATACACATTCTTTTTCATATTCTTTTCCATTATGGTTTATCATAGGATATTGAATATACTTCCCTCTGCTATCCAGTAGGACCTTGTTGCTTATACATTCTGTATATAATCGTTTGCATCTGCTAATCCCAAACTCCCAATCTTTCCTTCCCTCAGCCACGTCCCCCTTGGCAACCACAAGTCTGTTCTCTATGTTACTGCTGAGCTGGGAAGTGGGAGATGGACCTAAGCTAAGTTAAAACCGCAGACCTTGCTCTTCTTACTGAGATTCCGCTGTTTTTTTTTCTTGACTAAAGACACCTAGGCTGCTGCAAGCCTTTGGTTAATTTCCAGAGTTCTGGGAAAAAAGTCAATTCTGTATCTGCCAGTTTTTTCATTACTTTTACGTAGAGTGAACTTTCAGAGGTCCTTAACTCTACCATGTTTGCCGAATGTTTCTGAATAAGTATTTTTGTGGATTTATCTTTTCATTTGTCCTAGGTCAACACCCAGGAGGGTAATCACTGGGCCACGGGAGAGATAGTATATTAAGGTTTTTTAAAAATGGCCAGGGCTTCCCTGGTGGCGCAGTGGTTGAGAGTCCACCTGCCGATGCAGGGGACACGGGTTCGTGCCCTGGTCCGGGAGGATCCCACATACCGCGGAGCGGCTGGGCCCGTGAGCCATGGCCGCTGAGCCTGCACGTCTGGAGCCTGTGCTCCACAACGGGAGAGGCCACAACAGTGAGAGGCCTGAGTACCGAAAAGAAAAAAAAACAAAACGGCCAGACCTTTTCCCTCCGAAGTTGTACCACTTACAATACAAACATATGAGGTTTCCAGATGATTCATATCTTTATAATATCACATGAACTGAATCATGCAACTGAAACCTCGTAATTGAATTATATTTCAAGTATGACTTACTACATTTAACGTAAATGATATTCATCAATATTTCATTAATATTCATTCCTCTTAAAATTCTATTCCATAGTATGGTATGGATTTATCTCAGTTTGTTTATTAACCAGCTGATAGAGCTTTCAGTTCGCACTTATGAATAAAGCTGCTATAAACATTGCATACAGATTTTTGGATGTGTGTTTTCATTTCTTTTGGGTAACTACCTAGGAGTGAGACTGCTGGGGTTTAGGGTACTTTTTAGTCAACTTGATAATAAACTGTCCTCCCTCCCTCCCTCCCTCCCTTCCAATTTGATCCATTCTAATAGGTGTGTAGTAGTATACACCTGTGGTTTTAATTTGCATTTCCTTATTGACAAATGATGTTGAGCCCATTCATGTGCTTATTGGCCATTCCTGTGTCTTTTGAAAATGTTTGAATATTTTTTCCATTAAAAAAATTGGATTATTTGTCTTCCTTGAACTGCAAGAGTTCCCTGTATATTCTGGGCACAAGTCCTTCATTAGCTTTATGTATTATAAATATCTTCTCTCATGCATCTTAACTTTTAAACTTTGAAACAGTATCTTTCATGAAATAGAATTTATCAAGCTTATTGAGTGTCTTTTGATTTCATCCTTTCTGTGTCCAATATAAGAAATCTGACTAACCCATGTTCATAAAGGTTTTCTTCTATGTTATAAGCTTTATAGCTCCTGTTTTACATGTAGGTCTATGATACATTCTGAGTAAATTTGTGAATATGGTACAAAGGATCAAGGCTCATATATTTTGACATAAGGTTGTTCAATTATTCCAGTGACATTTGTTGAAAAACAACTTTCTCCATTGAATTATCTTGGTACTTTTGTCAAAAATTAACTGACAGTATATATGTGATACTAGTTATGGATTGTCTACTGTTTCATTGAGCTATATGTCTATTTCTATCCTAATATCAACCTATCTTGATTGCCATAGCTTTAGAGTAAGTCCTGAAATTAAGCAGTGTGTCTTCTAATTTTCTATTAAAAAATTGTTAGATGTTCTAAATCCTATGATTTTTCCATATAAAATTTTATTTATTTAAAATTTTTTATTTATTTTTGGCTGCGTTGGGTCTTTGTGGCTGCATGGGGGCTTTTCTCTAGTTGCGGCAAACGGGGGCTACTCTTTGTTGTGGTGCACGGGCTTCTCATTGCGGTGGCTTCTCTTGTTGCAGAGCACGGGCTCTAGGCACGCAGGCTTCAGTAATTGTGGCACACGGGCTCGGTAGTTGTGGCTCTCAGGCTCTGGAGCGCAGGCTCAGTAGTTGTGGCACATGGGCTCAGTTGCTCTGCGGCATGTGGGATCTTCCTGGACCAGGGCTTGAACCCGTGTCCCCTGCATTGGCAGGTGGATTCTTATCCACTGTGCCACCATGGAAGCCCTATTTATTTAGTAAATGATGTGGTCTTTTCTATAAATGGGCCACCCAACATTGCCCCCTACATAGCTTGGGCTTGTGTGTTTATGAATCAACAATCAACGGCCCTTTTTTGCAGGGCCACACCTCACGGCATGTGAGATCTTAGTTCCCTGAACAGGGATGGAACTGGTGCCCCCTGCAGTAGAAGGGCAGGGTCTTAACCACTGGACCACCAGGGAGGTCCCAATTTTTCCATGTAAATTCTAGAATCCACTTGTCAATATCTACAGGAAAGCCTGAGGAGATTTTGAAGGTGACTGTGTCCCAGCTATAGATCAATCTAGGGAGAATTGACATTCTAACAATCTGTCTTATCCAAGAAAAATGACATCTCTCCATTTACGTAGGTCTAGTCTTCTTTAAGTTCTGTTAGTGTATTACATAGGATACAAAGCATAGTCTTCTGTCATATTCCACCTATAGGAGGGGGTGACCTCCCCTATCCTCCATCACCTGCCAGATCCCTTGGCTGCCTTGGGATAAACTGAGTGAACAGCAGTGGGAGATGGCGGACTACGTGAGGGTGCTGCCACCACCCATGTGATGGAGCTCAGGGGAATGCTGCTGCTTTCCATCCCTTAACCAGGAAGTCCCTGATGAAGGATGGGACCCAAGCATCAACTCCCTTGGTCAAACTTCAGGCAGTCTTCTCAGTGCTGGATGCCCTGGCCAACAAATGGAACCATCTTCACATTTATCAAACTGTTGGACCACTGCCTAAAAATTGTTTGCACTAGGGTAAAGGACTCTGTGAATCTCTTGCCTTACAGATGCCCAGGACATAACTAGAATCACACGTGTCTCTACATACAATAAAGCCATGATACAAGGCCTTGCCAGGGTACTCCTTCAGAATTATAAAACTTGCTGATAGTAATGAAGACACATATTTCACTTTCCAAAATACACATTGCTAGCTCTTGGAAAAGGCATTCAATGGAACTCATGTTCCTGATGGGTCCCAGATAGCCCATTTAATTAAAAGACAGAAAGGTCATCTCAGACAACTCCTTTTCAAATTCCAGTTCAGCAAATGGATTCATAAATGGGTCTCTGACTTGTCCCAGACCTTACTTTATCTTAATTCAGAGCTCCTTGGCTGATTCACAGCAACATTAAAAACCTTTCTCAGCGCCCTTTTCCATATTTAAAGTGGGTTATGGGGACTTCCCTGGCAGTCCAGTAGTTAAGACTCTACGCTCCCACTGCAGGGGGCATGGGTTCAATCTGTGGTCTGGGAACTAAGATCCTACATGCCGTGTGGTGTGGCAAAAAAAAAAAAAAGGGGGGGTTATGTCTGACCTCCATGTATATAAAGACTCATTATATATGAGGCCCTTTAATAATATCACCCCTGTCTTTATAAATGTTTTATCTTGTCCCCCCACCCAATAAGGGCTGGAAACCAGCTTGAGGGTGCATACTCTCCTGGGACCCATTTGAGCCTAAAATTCCACCACCCCAAAACTTTGCTAAATGTTCCGGTTATAAGGGGTTGATAATTTGTGTTCTCCCTTTGATCCTCTTCAGGAAGTTAAATTAGTATCCAGGGCCATCCCCACAGACAGAGTGGACTACCAAAAAAGGGAGATAGAAACTCCACTTAGTATATTTTAAAAAAAATCATGTTTGGACATCATTTACTCAACACTGTATTAATTTACTGTGGCTGTCATTAACAAAATACCATAAACCGGGTGGCTTAAACAACAGATTTATCTTACCCCAGTTCTGGGTGCTGGAAGTCCAAGGTCAAGGTATCGGCAGGCCTGTCTTCTTCTGGGATGTCTCCCTCTGCCTTGCAGATGGCCCCTTCTTGCTCTGTCCTCACATGACCTTTTCCTTGTGTGATGCATACCTGGTGTCTCTGTGTGTCTAAATTTCCTCCCCTTATAAGGATACCAGTCATATTGTATTCAGACCCCACCCCCCACCAAAGACCTCATTTAACATAGTCACCTCTTTAAGGACCTTCTCTCCAAAGAGGGTTACATTCTGAGGTACTGGATGTTAGGACTTCAACATACGAATTTGTTGGGAAGAGGGTGAACACAATTACACCCATAACAACACCATATCAGATAATGATGAAGCCAGACAAACATTCCTTGATCGTTATATGTGCCAAGGAAACTCAACATCATACGACAAAGCCTCTCAAGTGCAGCTGCACACCCTACTGTTGACTGTTGGTCTGGTTACTGTGGGTTTCGGGGCTTTCATTGGTATGCAGTCAAGAGACTCAAACCTTCCAAGGAAGCCATTGTTTCAACCACACATGACAAATGCTGAGGCCTGCATGCCATCACGTTTTGGTGATACAGGCCCTATGATCCAAAGACCTTGCCAGCTTGCCTACCACCAACAAACCCTTAGCCTTTGAGGCCAAGGGACCACAGTAACTCGTCAAATTAGAGGACCTGCCTACAGGCTAATGCTGGATACTTCAATTGGCAAATGACCTGACACCCTATTCACATATCTTTGACCAGAGATGTATTATGGCCACAGGCGTTAGTTTCTGCAAAAATCCCCCTGTCAATGATGTGTTAATGACATACACTCAAATCAGGCCATATGGTTTAAAACCTATTTGCAACAGAAATAGTTTGCACACAAACCTCCTCCTCAGTTACACACAAACATCACGAATCTTTACATATACTTTACCAAACTATCAGTTCATCTCCTCCAAGAGCACAACTGTCATACCTACCACCTTGACCCAAGAAACACACCAAGATGTTAATTGTCTATAGTTTTTCAATGGCAATTTTTTCCTGATCTGTTGGCCTTACTGTACTTCAACTTTTCTATTAACATGCTGTATTTTAAAACATGATCATGTCATCTGTAAGTAGTTTTCTTTCTTTCCAATTTGTACACCTATTAGTTTTTGCACTAACTTGGACCTTCAGTCCAATATTGAATACAAGTAGTGAGATTGGACATCGTAAAAGCCTTCATTCTTTCAGTATTAAATAAGATGCTAGCTGTAGCGTTCTTATAGATATCATTTATTTTTTTATGTGTTTATTTTATTTCATTAAAAGAATGTTTTTATTTTTTTAATAAAAAATATATAATGCTATATATTTAAGGTCTACTGCATGATGTTTTTTTTCAGTTTTTTTTTTATTAGTTTCTGCTTTATAACAAAGTGAATCAGTCATACATACACATCCGTTCCCACATCCCCTCTCTCATGCATCTCCCTCCCTCCCACCCTCCCCATCCCACCCCTCCAGGCGGTCACAAAGCACCGAGCTGATCTCCCCGTGCCCCGCGGCCGCCCCCCACTATCCATCTACCCCACGTCCGGTAGTGCATACACGTCCACGCCCCTCCCCCGCCCCGTCACAGCCCACCCCTCCCCCTCCCCATATCCCCAAGTCCATTTATCAGTTTGAGGACGTTGCCTTTCTATTTGTAGTTTATTGAGAGTGTTAATCATGAATGGTTGTTCAGTTTTGTCAAATACTTTTCGTATAGCTATTGAAATGGCCATGTGGTCATTTTTTTAAGTCTCTTATTAACATGGTGAATTACTTTAAACAGAGAAATGGTTACTAAATTTCTTTTTAATTAATTAATTTTATTTCTGGCTGTGTTGGTCTTTGTTGCTGCACACAGGCTTCTCTAGATGCAGCGAGCCGAGACTATTCTTCCTTGTGGTGCATGGGCTTCTCATTGCGGTGGCTTCTCTTGTTGCAGAGCACAGGCTCTAGGTGTGCAGGCTTCAGTAGTTGGAGCGTGTGGCCTCAGTAGTTGTGGCTCGTGAGCTCTAGAGCACAGGCTCAGTAGTTGTGGTGCACGGGCTTAGTTGCTCCACAGCATGTGGGATCTTCCTGGACCAGGGATTGAACCCGTGTCCCCTGCATTGGTAGACAGATTCTTAACCACGGTGCCACCAGGGAAGTCCCTGTATGATCTTTTTAATGTGTTGTTGGGTTCAGTTTGCTAGTATTTTGTTGAGGATTTTTTGTGTCTATGTTCATCAGTGATATTGGTCTGTAATTTTCTTTCTTTGTGATATTTTTGTCTGGTTTTTGTATCAGGGTGATGGTGGCCTCGTAGAATGAGTTTGGGAGTGTTCAACCCTCTACACTTTTTTGCAAGAGTTTGAGAAAGATAGGTGTTAACTCTTCTCTAAATGTTTGATAGAATTCACCTGTGAAGCCATCTGGTCCTGGACTTTTGTTTGTTGGAAGATTTTTAATTACAGTTTCAATTTCATTGGTCTGTTTATATTTTCTAATTCTTCCTGGTTCAGTCTTGGAAAATTGTACCTTTCCAAGAATTTGTCCATTTCTTCCAGGTTGTCCATTGTATTGGCATATAGTTGCTTCTAGTATTCTCTTATGATCCTTTGTATTTCTGCGGTGTCAGTTGTAATTTCTCCTTTGTCATTTCTAATTTTATTGATTTGAGTCTTCTTTTTTTTTTCTTAAGAGTCTGGCTAAAGGTTTATCAATTTTGTTTATCCCCTCAAAGAACCAACTTTTAGTTTTATTGATCTTTGTTATTGTTTTCTTCTTTTCTATTTCATTATTTCTGCTCTGATCTTCATGATTTCTTTCCTTCTACTAATTTTGGGTTTTCTTTGTTCTTTTTCTAGTTGTTTTAGTGTAAGGTTAGATTGAGATTTTTCTTGTTTCTTAGGGTGAGATTGAATTGCTGTAAACTTCCCTCTTAGAACTGCTTTTGCTGTGTCCCATAGGTTTTGGATCATCATGTTTTCATTGTCATTTGTTTCTAGGTATTTTCTTTTAATTTTCTTCTTTGATTTCCTCACTGATCTCTTGGTTATTTAGCAGAGCACTGTTTAGCCTCCATGTGTTTGCGCTTTTTACAGTTTTTTGCTTGTGATTGATTTCTAATCTCATAGTGTTGTGGTTGGAAAAGATGTTAGATATGATTTCAATTTTCTTAAATTTTCCGAGGCTTGATTTGTGACCCAAGATGCGATCTATCCTGGAGGATGTTCCATATGCACTTGAAAAGAAAATGTATTCTTCCACTTTCAGGTGGAATGTCCTATAAATATCAATTAAGTCTCTCTGGTCTATTGTGTCATTTAAAGCTTGTGTTTCCTTATTTATTTTCATTTTGGATGATCTGTCCATTGGTGAAAGTGGGGTGTTAAAGTCCCCTACTATGATTGTGATACTGTCGATTTCCCCTTTATGGCTGTTAGCATTTGCCTTATGTATTGAGGTGCTCCTATGTTGGGTGCATAAATATTTATAATGTTTATGTTTTCTTCTTGGATTGATCCCTTGATCATTATGTAGTTTCCTTCCTTATCTCTTGTAACAGTCTCTATTTTATTTTATTTTTATTATTATTTTTTGCAGTATGTGGGCCTCTCACTGTTGTAGCCTCTCCCGTTGCGGAGCACAGCCTCCGGACGCACAGGCTCAGCGGCCATGGCTCACTGGCCCAGCTGCTCCACGTCATGTGGGATCTTCCCAGACCAGGTCACGAACCCGTGTCCCCTGCATTGACAGGGGGTCTCTCAAACACTGCACCACCAGGGAAGCCCTAACAGTCTTTATTTTTAAGTCCATTTTATCTGATACAAGTATTGCTACTCCAGTTTTCTTGTGACTTTCATTTGCATAGAATATATTTTTCCATCCCCTCACTTTCAGTCTGTATGTGTCCCTAGGTCTGAAGTGGGTCTCTTGTAGACAGCATATATACAGGTCTTGTTTTTGTATCCATTCAGCCATACTGTGTCATTTGGGTGAAGCATTTAATCCATTTACATTCAAGAAGATTATTGATAATGTATGTTCTTGTTACCATTTTCTTAATTGATTTGGGTTTGTTTTTGTGGGTCTTTTTCTTCTCTTGTGTTTCCCACCTAGAGAAGTTCCTTTAGCGTTTGTTGTATAGCTGGTTTGGTGGTGCTGAATTCTCTTAGCTTTTGCTTGTCTGTAAAGCTTTTGATTTCTCTGTCAAATCTGAATGAGATCCTTGCTGGGTAGAGAAATCTTGGTTGTAGGTTTTTCCCTTTCATCACTTTAAGTATATCCTGCCACTCCCTTCTGGCCTGCAGAGTTTCTGCTGAAAAATCAGCTGATAACCTTGTGGGGATTCCCTTGTATGTTATTTGTTGATTTTTCCCTTGCTGCTTTGAATATTTTTTTCTTTGAATTTAATTTTTGTTAGTTTGATTGATATGTGTCTTGGTGTGTTTCTCCTAGGGTTTATCCTGTATGGGACTCTCTGTGCTTCCTGGACTTGGGTGGTTATTTCCTTTCCCATGTTAGGGAAGTTTTTGACTATAATTTCTTCAAATATTTTCTCAGTCCCTTTCTTTTTCTCTTCTTCTGGGACCCCTATAATTCGAATGTTGGTGCATTTATTGTTGTCCCAGATGTCTCTGAGATGGTCCTCAATTCTTTTCATTCTTTTTTTTTTATTCTACTCCTTGGCAGTAATTTCCACCATTCTATCTTTCAGCTCATTTATTTGTTCTTCTGCCTCAGGTATTCTACTATTGATTCCTTCTAGTGTATTTTTCATTTCAATTATTGTGTTGTTTATCACTGTTTCTTTGCTCTTTAGTTCTTCTAGGTCTTTGTTAAACATGTCTTGAGTTTCTCGATCGGTGCCTCCATTCTATTTCCGAGATTTTGGATCATCTTTACTATCATTACTCTGAATTCTTTTTCAGGTAGGTTGCCTATTTCCTCTTCATTTATTTGGTCTTGTAGGTTTTTACCTTGCTCCTTCATCTGTAACATATATATATATTTTTTGATATGTGGGCCTCTCACTGTTTTGGCCTCTCCCATTGTGGAGCACAGGTTCCAGACGTGCAGGCTCAGCGGCCATGGCTCAAGGGCCCAGCCACTCCACGGCATGTGGGATCTTCCCGGACCAGGGCACGAACCCGTGTCCCCTGCATTGGCAGGCAGACTCTCAACCACTGCACCACCAGGGAAGCCCTGTAACATATTTTTTTTGTCTCATTTTTTTGATGGGTGGGGCTGTATTCCTGTCTTACTTGTTGTATGGCCTGAGGCGTCCAGCACTGGAATTTGCAGGCAGTTGTGTAGAGTCAAGTCTTGGTGCCGAGATGAGGACCTCAGGGAGACCTCACTCCAATTAACATTCCCTGGGGTCTGAGGTTCTCTGTTGGTCCAGCGGCTTGGACTTGGTGCTCCCACCACAGGAGCTCAGGCCTGACCCCCCAGCCTGGGAACCAAGATCCTGCCAGCCGTGTGGCACAGCAAAAGAAAAGAAAGAAAAAGGAGCAGTCCAATAACAAAGAATAAGAAATAAAATTAGAAAATTAAAAATGTATTAGGAAAAATAAAAATACAAGTGAAACAACTACAACAAGGTAAAACAGAGCCATAACAGAAAAAAGAAAGAAAAAAACGGGGGGATGGAATGAGCCAAAAGGAGCAGAAAAATAACAAAGTATAAAGAATGAAATAAAATTAGAAAAATAAAAATTTATTAGAAAAAATAAATGAAACAACAACAAGGTAAAACAACCACAACGTAAAAGAAAAAATGGCTGGAAAAGGCCTTGGCTGTGGGGTGGGGTGGAGTTTACACAGGGCTTAGGAGGGGGCGTGGCTTAGGGCAGGGGCGGGGCTTAGGCTCAGGACCTCTGTGGCCAGGAAAGGCAGCACGGCCATGGGGGGCATCAGGAGTGTGGAGTTTAGAGGTAAGGCCCTGGGTGGGGTGTGGGGGCAGGGCTTAGGTTCATCACAGCCAGTGGGAGCCTCAGAGGGCAGAGGATTTGCCTGGGACCTCAGCAGGCTCCCGGGGCCCAAGTGGGCAGGGTAAACACTGGCCATGTTCCCTTCCCATCCTCTGCTCTCCCGAGGGTCTCCCCTGTCCCAGTTGATCCCCTAACCATGGGTGGACCCCTCTAGGCGTGGGAACCCCTCCACTCCCCCAGCCATCCCTCAGGGGCGCCACTCCTGTCCTGCCTCCACTCCTCTCCCTTCCTCCCTGTCATGTCCTACGTGGCTCCTCGGGGGTTCCTCCCATCCCCTTAGGTGTACATGGTCCCCCACCAGTGCCAAGTAGGTGCCCTAGTTGTGCAGGGATGAAAACTCCACGTCCTCCTAGTCTGCCGTCTTGACTCCGTCCCCTCTGTAGACTTTTTAGTGATGGCCGTTCTGACCCATGTGAGGTGGTACCTCATTGTAGTTTTGATTTGCATTTCTCTAATAATTACTGATGTTGAGCATATTTTCATGTGCCTACTGTCCATCTGTATGTCTTCTTTGGAGAAATGTCTATTAAGGTCTTCTGCTCATTTTTCAATTGGGTTGTTTGTTTTTTTTGTTGTTGACTTGTGTGAGCTGTTTATATATTTTGGAGAGTAAGCCCTTGTCAGTCACATCATTTGCAAATATTTTCTCCCATTCCATAGGTAGTCTTTTTTTTTTATGGTTTCCTTTGCTATGTAAAAGCTTGTAAGTTTGATTAGGTCCCATTTGTTTATTTTTGTTTTTATTTCTATTGCCTTGGAAGACTGACCTAAGAAAACATTGGTACAATTTATGTCAGAGAAAGTTTTCCCTACGTTCTCTTCTAGGAATTTTATGGTGTCATGTCTTATGTTTAAGTCCTTATTGCTGCATGTATTTTGAAGCACTCTTATTAGATGTATACAAATTTGCAATTGTCATGTCTTCTTGATAAAGTTACCCCTTTATCATTGTGTAATACCTTTATTTATACCTGTTAATATTTCTTGCTCTAAAGTCTACTCTGATAATAATATGGACACACTAGCTTTTTTGGACTAACATTTGCATGACATGTCTCTTTCTATTCTTTTATTTTTCTTATCTGTATCTTTATATTAAAAAATAGGTTTTTGTATACAACATACAGTTGGGGCTTGCTTTGTTTTTAAATACAGTATTAGAATCTTTGCCTTTTAATTGGGTGTTTAGATCTTTTACACTTAATATGACTATTTACATGTTTGGATTTAAATCTAGCATCTTCCTACCTGCTTTATATTTCATGTGTTCTTCTTTCCTTTTTTCCTGTTTTCTGTTGGCTTGAGTATTTTTATGTTTCCATTTTATCGCTATTATTGACTTATTAGTTATACCCCCCCTTGTTTTGCTTTTATACTTTTTTTTTTACAATACACAGTTTGCAACATTATAATATACCTTAAAGCAATACTGTACTGCTTAAAATACAATGTCAGATCATTACAACTGTACACTTCTAGTTTCTGCCTTGTCTTTTGTGTTATCATTATACATTTTACCCTACATATGTAGTAAATTTCAAAAAATATTATGCTTCAAATAGTCAATTTGTTTCTTCAAAGTTTACTTAAAAATTATCATACAATAAAAATGGTGTTTAATTCTGTGAATTTTAACACATGTATAGATTTGTGTAGCCATCATTGTACTTCAGGATACAAAATGGTTCCTTCACACCAAAAACTTCGTTATGATATCTCCTTATTGCCACTCCTTACCACACTGATAACCCCTCAAAACCAATGATATGCTATCACCAAGGTATTATTTTTTTATTATATTTATTTATTTTTGGATGTGTTGGGTCTTCATTGCTGCGTGCAGGCTTTCTCTAGTTGAGGCAAGTGTGGGCTACTCTTCATTGTGGTGCATGGGCTTCTCATTGCAGTGGCTTCTCTTGTTGTGGAGCAAGGGCTCTAGGCGTGTGGACTTCAGTAGTTGTGGCATATGGGCTCAGCAGTTGTGGCTTGTGGGCTCTAGAGAGCAGGCTCAGTAGTTGTGGCGCACGGGCTTAGTTGGTCTGCGGCATGTGGGATCTTCCCAGACCAGGGCTCGAACCCGTGTCCCGTGCATTGGCAGGTGGATTCTTAGCCACTGCACCACCAGAGAAGCCTGGTATTGCTTTTTAGAGAATGCCATGTAAATGAAATCATATAGTACTTAGCACTATGTGACTGGGTTCTTTCATTTAATATACTGTCTTTAAGATTCATCAGAGTTGTTGTATATATTAATGGTTGGTTCCTTTTTATTGCTGAGTGGTATTCCATTGTGTGGATGTACTGCAGTTTATTAATCCATCCTCCCATTGAAGGGCATTTGGGTTATTTCCACGTATTGAAAATTATGAATAACGCTGGTATAAACATTCATGTACAGGTTTTAGTATGAGCATAAGTTCTCACTTCTCTAGGGAAGACTGCTGAGAAGAGTATTCGAGTATTTTTAATTTTGTTATGAATTTTCAAATTGTTTTCCACCAAAGTGTCTGTACCATTTTGCATTCCCCCGTCACCCACCATCAATATATGAGAGTTCCAGTTGCTCTGGGACCTCATGACAACTTGATATTGTTCCTATTGTTTATTTAAGGTATTCTAATAGGTGTGTAGTAGAATCTAATTGTAGTTTAACTTGTAATTTCCTTAATTGCTAATGATGTTGTATATATTTTCTTGTGCTTATTTGTCATCATTATATCTGCCTTGGAGAAGTGTATGTTGATGTCTTTTTGTTTTTTATTGGAGTGTAATTTCTTTACAATGTTGTTAGTTTCTCCTGTAAAATGAAGTGAATCAGCTATATGTATACCTATATCCCATCCCTCTTAGACCTCCCTTCCTGCTGCCATCCCACACATCTAGGTCATCACAGAGCACTGAGCTGAGCTTCCTGTGCTTTATAGCATGTTCCACTAGCTATCTACTTTACACATGGTAGTGTATATATGTCAATCCTAATCTCCCAATTCGTCCCACCCTCCCTTCCACCCTCCAATTTTCAGTTGGGTTGTTTGTTACTGTTGAGTTTTAAAGTTCTTATTGTTGAGTTTTGAAAGATCTTTATATATTATGGAGAGAAGATTTTTTTTGAATATGTGATTTGCAAATATTCCTGTCTATATCTCATTTTTTAATTCTCTTAATATTGTCTTTTACATAAGTTTTAAAATTGGATAAGGTTGAATTTATTAATGTGTTTTTGTAAGGATTGCACTTTTGGTGTCAAGTCTGAGAACTCTTTGCTTAACCTCAGGTTCCAAAGATTTTCTCTTATGTTTTCTTTTTATACTTCATTAAAAAAAATTTATTGGAGTATAGTTGATTTACAATGTTGTGTTGGTTTCAGCAAAGTGAATCAGTTATACATATATCCTCTTATGTCTTTTTAAATTTTTATAGTTTTGCATTTTGTACTCAGATCTGTAAATAACTGCTAATTTTTGCGTAAGGTGTATGTTTAGGTTAAGGCTCATTTCATTTTGCACACAGAGGGTCAATTGTTCAAACACCACTTGTTGAAAGAATGTCCTTCCTTTTGCATCTTTGTCAAAGTCAATTTGCCATGTTTATATGCATACGTTTCTGGACTTTCTGTTTTCCACTCATCCATGTATCTGTCCCTTCACTATCTTGATTACTGTAGCTTTAGAGTATCTCTCAACATCAAGGATTATGATTCTTCCAGTTTATTCTACTTTTAAAATAAAATTTGTATCTATTTAAGTTCCTTTGCTTTTCCATATAAATTTTAGAATGAGCTAGTCTATATCTACAAAAATGCTGCTAGAACTTTGACTAACATTGCATTAAATCTGTAAATCAATTGGGTTAACTGACACATTTACTGTGTTTCATATTCTAATTCATGAACACTGTATATCTCTTCAATTATTTAGGTGTTCTTTGGTTTCATTCTGTCAGTACTTTGTAATGTTTGACACACAAATTCTATACCTGTTGTTAGATTTATACCTAAGCATTTCATTCTTTAAAGAGATTGTTGTTGTGGTCCGTGGGTGGGTGGGAAGAATTTCCAGACACAAAGTATTTTAGATGAGAGTGAGTTTATTGAGAACAAACAGCAGAGTTAGTGAGGGGCGCTGCAAATACAGTGGGCCCACATCCTGATAGACCAGGGAGAGCCGGCCCCCTTTGTGGGCTGGTAGCCAACTTTTATAGCCTCAAGACAAAACTCCTGCTGGCAGGATGGCATCTGGTGATTGGTCAGGATGCTACATGGTGAATATTGTACCTAATATGGAGTTGGGGGCTGTCCGGTTTAGGTCAGGAGAGCCCATGGCAACGGTTGCTATGGGGGCTCAGTTAATTCCGGAGGTTTTTGTCCTGTGCCCTCGATATAGGGCTCCACACTTGTAAGTGGCATTGTTTTTAAATTTTTACATTGCTAGGGCATAGAAATATTGTACATTACTAGGGTTGTTAAAAATTGTACATTGGTAGGATATTGAAAAATGATTTGTGTGTGTACTGCCTTCATATGGAATGACCTTGATAAACTACTTAAAATTCTAGGTTTTTGTAGATTCCTTAGAATTTTCTTGGGTAGAAAATTATTTCTTCCTTTCCAATCTGTATACCTTTTTTTTTTTTCTTGCTTTGGTGCACTGGCTAAGACTTTTAGTACAATTTTGAATAGAAGTGGTGAGAGTGGACATCCTTGCTTTGTTCCCAGTCACATGGGGAAAGCATTCAGTCTTGTTTTTTTATATTCTTTTAATTTTTTTTAATTTTTTAAATTTTTTTGCCGTACGTGGGCCTCTCACTGCTGTGGCCTCTCCCATTGCAGAGCACAGGCTCCAGACACGCAGGCTCAGCGGCCATGGTGCACGGGCCCCACCGCTCTGCGGCACGTGGGATCTTCCCAGACCAGGGCACTCACCTGTGTCCCCTGCATCGGCAGGCAGTCTCTCAACCACTGCGCCACCAGCATTCAGTCGTTATTAAGCATGATGTCACCTGCTGGTTTTTGCTAGGTGCCTTTTATCAAGTTGAGGAAGTTCTCTTCTTTCCCTAGTTTGCTGAGATATTTTATCATTACTGGATGTTTTATCTTGTCAAATGCCTTTTCTGTGTCAATTGAAATGATATGATAGTGACTTCTCTGGTGGCGCAGTGGTTAAGAATCCACCTGCCAATGCAAGGGACATGGGTTTGAGCCCCGGTCCGGGAAGATCCCACATGCCGCAGAGCAACTAAGCCCATGCACCACAACTATTGAGCCTGTAGTCTAGAGCCCGTGAGCCACAGCTACTGAGCCCGCGTGCCACAAGTATGGAAGCCCACACGCCTAGAGCCCGTGCTCCACAAACAAGAGAAGCCACCGCAATGAAAAGCCTGTGCACCGCAATGAAGAGTAGCCCCCGCTCGACACAACTAGAGAAAGCCCACGCGAGCAGCAAAGACCCAATGCAGCCAAAAATAAAGAAATAAATAAGTAAATTTAGTTTAAAAAAAAAGATAAAGTGTTTTCTTCCTAAGACCAATATTGGAAAACTTTTTCTGTAAAGGATCAGATAGTAAACATTTTAGGCTTTGTGGGCCAAGAGGCAAAATTTAAGATATGTATGCACTTAAAAAACAAAATTCTTGCCCTAACACTATTTGCCTAGGTGGACTTCCCAGGGGGTGGGCACACTTTGTGTCTAGTTGTTGGAGACATTCTTAGGATATAGAGCATCTGGCCTGAGTAGGAGGGCCTGGACAGGCTGAGTCTTTTTGACATAAACAGTTTCACAGAAAATCAACGTCAGACAAGGCCACTTTGTTACCATGATACATCAAGGCAAAAACAAGATCATTCTGCAATCATGTCTCAACAGAGACAATACATGATTATCCAAACAAAAATGACCAACCCTCCCCCTCTCCTGGCTGATCTGAGTGACTGCTGCTTTTTTTTAACCAATAATACCTTTAGCCTTGGTCTTGTTTTCTCTCTTTCTACTGGTACATAAGATTAATTATACCCAAGCATAGACCCACTCAAAGGACATAATTCTATGTACATAGACCCACCCAAAGGACATAATTCTATGTTCAAATCTTTTTCTACATCTAAACTTTCTTCCCTCTTCTTGAAGAGAGAACATTATTAACTTTTTACAGTATAATTGCATAATTGTCTGAAGTTGGATCCCTGTTTTGTTTTGTTTTTTTCCTGTTCCGGTTCCTTTTTATCCACCCCACCCCTTGTGAAACTTTTTAGATTTATTATTTTAAAAATCAGATTTTTTGGGGGGGGTGGTGTGCCACACAGCATGCAGGATCTTAGTTCCCCGACCAGGAATCGAACCCGTGTCCCCTGAAGTGGGAGCACAGAATCCTAACCGTTGGACCCCCAGCGAAGTCCCAAAAATCATTCAGTTGCTATTCACACACTTCAGTCAAGATAAACTGTCAAAATGATTTAAAAGAAAGAAATGTTATTAAACTGCAAGTTATTACATATTTATCAAAAGAATATGATTTGGGTCTTCTTATATGAAGTGACTAAGTTAATTCATGCCCAGATTAATATAGGTTCTTTTTCTGTCACCAGATTATTCTCTTAAACTCTCAGTTAACAGTCAACAGTATTCTGCTGTTCTTGGGTGAAGGGTTCTGTAAATATCAATTAGATCAAGGTGGCTGATATTGTTAATATCTGTCTTCACTGATTTTGTGTAGTTGTACTAACAGTTTCTGGGAGAGAGGCTAAAAATCTTTACCTCTGGTGGGTTTTCCTATTTTTTTCCCTTTAGTTTTATAAGTTTTGCTTCATGTGTTTTAAAACTTTGTGATTTCTCCGATAAACATTTAAAAATTATGTTATCGGGACTTCCCTAGTGGTCCAGTGGTAAAGAGTTCACCTTCCAATGCAGGGGGTGCAGGTTCATTCCCTGGTCAGGGAGCTAAAATCCCACATGCCTCGTGGCCAAAATAACCAAAACATAAAACAGAAGCAATATTGTAACAAATTCAATAAAGACTTAAAAAATGGTCCACATAATTTTTGTTAAGATTTTTTTTTACTGATGTATTGACCTTTTTATCACTGAAAACAATTCCCTGTTTTAGCTCTGTAGGAGTCTTTGTAAAGAAATCTACTTTATCTAATATTAATATAATTGCTCCAGCCTTCTCATCCTTATGGGAAAAGCCATATGGACTCTTCCATCTGTGTACTTTCAACCCATCTGGCTCTTGATGTTTAAGGTACATTTCTCGAAGAGAGCACATAGTTACTTTTTAATCCATTCAATCCTTGCCTTTGTATAGTTAAGATTTAATGTAATTATTTATGTGGTTATACTTAGGGCTACTGTTTTACTATTTACGTTTTACCCTCTTGTTTTTTGTTCCTCTGTCTTCCCCTTCCTTCTCTCTTTGGGACTAATTAAGGATCTTTTCTTTAAAAAATATATTTATTTATTTATTTGTTTGTTTTTGGCTGCATTGGGTCTTCATTGCTGCGTGCAGGCTTTCTCTAGTTGAGGCGAGCGGGGGCTGCTCTTTGTTGCGGTGCATGAGCTTCTCATTGCAGTGGCTTCTCTTGTGGAGCACAGGCTCTAGGCTCACAGGCTTCAGTAGTTGTGGCACATGGGCTCCGTAGTTGTGGCTCGTGGGCTCTAGAGCACAGGCTCAGTAGTTGTGGCACACGGGCTTAGTTGCTCCACAGCATGTGGGATCTTCCCAGACCAGGGCTCGAACCCGTGTCCCCTGCATTGGCAGGCGGATTCTTAACCACTGAGCCACCAGGGAAGTCCTAATTAAGTATCTTTATGTGCTCCATTTTAATTATCTGTTGGCTTTTTGGCTGTACTGCTGCATCATTTAACTAACAGCTGTTTTAGTGATTACATTGTTCTTCATAATTTTTCACAGTTAATAGTGTCATTTCATGTAAAGTGAATAATGTATATGTATTGCATCAACATACATTATATGTTTTGCATCATCGGTCATATGTATATTAGTAAGTGAAGAAGAAGTATATTATGTTTACATATTTACCATTTCTGTCTTTCTCCCTTACTTCCTGGAGATCCATGTTTCCAGTGACATTTCTGATCATACTGAAAAACTCCCTGAGCATTTATTATGGTGCAGTTCTGCTGGCAGTGAATTCTCTGTTTGCCTTTATTTGAAGATATCTTTACTTTGCCTTTATTTTGAAAGAACATTTCCTTTGAAAATAGGATTGGTTTGATTTTTTTTTCTTGCAACACTTTAAAGACTTTGCTCCTCTTTTTCCTGCCCTAGATTTTTTTTCTGGTGAAGCATTTTTTTTTCAAATATCAGCTGTCATTTGAATCATTGTTTCCCTCTGCAATATCATTTTTCTTTAGCTGCTTTCATGCTTTGACTTTTATCCTTGATTTTCATCAGTGTGACTACAGTTGTATATAGGTCTGTTTTTCCTATTTGGAGTACACTGAGCTCTTTTAAAAATTCATTTTATTGAAGTATAGTTGATTTACAATGTTGTGTTCATTTCTGCTATACAGCAAAGTGATTCAGTTATATGTATATATATTATATATATATACATTCTTTTTCATATTCTTTTCCATTATGGTTTATCATAGGATATTGAATATACTTCCCTGTGCTATACAGTTAAGACCTTGTTGTTTATCCATTCTATGTATGAGTTTGTATCTGCTAATCCCAAACTCCCAATCCATCCCTTCCCCCAACCTTTGGTAACCACAAGTCTGTTCTCTGTCTGTTTCTGTTTTATAGATAAGTTCATTTTATACTGAGCTTCTTGAATCTGTAAAGTTACATCTTTCCCCAAATAGGGCAAATTTTTGGTCTTTATGTTTTCAAATTCTTTTCTGCCTCACTCCCCTCACCTCTCCTTCTGGGACTATAAATACACACACATTGGGGCTTCCCTGGTGGCGCAGTGGTTGAGAGTCTGCCTGTCAATGCAGGGGACATGGGTTTGTGCCCTGGTCCGGGAAGATCTCACATGCTACAGAGCAACTAAGCCTGTGCGCCACAACTACTGAGCCTGCACTCTAGAGCCCGTGAGCCACAACTACTGAAGCCTGTGAGCCTAGAGCCCGTGCTGCACAACAAGAGAAGCCACTGCAATGAGAAGCCCATGCACCGCAACAAAGCCCATGCACCGCTTGCCTCAACTAGAGAAAGCCTGCCTACAGCAACGAAGACCCAATGCAGCCAGGAAAAAAAAAATGGAGTTGGTATTGCTAAGAGCACTCGCTAAAATAGAGCCAGGAGGCCATTGAAGAAGTGACATAAGTCATAAGCACGTCTCAGCCTGGTTGGAATCTGACTTTTGATCTGATGCAGCTATCTAGAACCTCTGCCAGAAATTCATGCCTGTCGACTTACCAACGCTTACACTAAAAACAAAAGCCCTCATGATTGCTAAGAACAAATATTTTCTGGCTCACGTCAGAATTCACTGCAGTTCTCACCCAGCAACATTTTTTTCTCCATTTTTTTTAAAACTGAAGTATAGTTGATTTACAAAGTTGCATTAGTTTCTGCTGTACAGCAAGGTGAATCAGCTATACATATATATATATACACATTCTTTTTCATATTCTTTTCCATTATGGTTTATCATAGGATATTGAATATACTTCCCTCTGCTATCCAGTAGGACCTTGTTGCTTATACATTCTGTATATAATCGTTTGCATCTGCTAATCCCAAACTCCCAATCTTTCCTTCCCTCAGCCACGTCCCCCTTGGCAACCACAAGTCTGTTCTCTATGTTACTGCTGAGCTGGGAAGTGGGAGATGGACCTAAGCTAAGTTAAAACCGCAGACCTTGCTCTTCTTACTGAGATTCCGCTGTTTTTTTTTCTTGACTAAAGACACCTAGGCTGCTGCAAGCCTTTGGTTAATTTCCAGAGTTCTGGGAAAAAAGTCAATTCTGTATCTGCCAGTTTTTTCATTACTTTTACGTAGAGTGAACTTTCAGAGGTCCTTAACTCTACCATGTTTGCCGAATGTTTCTGAATAAGTATTTTTGTGGATTTATCTTTTCATTTGTCCTAGGTCAACACCCAGGAGGGTAATCACTGGGCCACGGGAGAGATAGTATATTAAGGTTTTTTAAAAATGGCCAGGGCTTCCCTGGTGGCGCAGTGGTTGAGAGTCCACCTGCCGATGCAGGGGACACGGGTTCGTGCCCTGGTCCGGGAGGATCCCACATACCGCGGAGCGGCTGGGCCCGTGAGCCATGGCCGCTGAGCCTGCACGTCTGGAGCCTGTGCTCCACAACGGGAGAGGCCACAACAGTGAGAGGCCTGAGTACCGAAAAGAAAAAAAAACAAAACGGCCAGACCTTTTCCCTCCGAAGTTGTACCACTTACAATACAAACATATGAGGTTTCCAGATGATTCATATCTTTATAATATCACATGAACTGAATCATGCAACTGAAACCTCGTAATTGAATTATATTTCAAGTATGACTTACTACATTTAACGTAAATGATATTCATCAATATTTCATTAATATTCATTCCTCTTAAAATTCTATTCCATAGTATGGTATGGATTTATCTCAGTTTGTTTATTAACCAGCTGATAGAGCTTTCAGTTCGCACTTATGAATAAAGCTGCTATAAACATTGCATACAGATTTTTGGATGTGTGTTTTCATTTCTTTTGGGTAACTACCTAGGAGTGAGACTGCTGGGGTTTAGGGTACTTTTTAGTCAACTTGATAATAAACTGTCCTCCCTCCCTCCCTCCCTCCCTTCCAATTTGATCCATTCTAATAGGTGTGTAGTAGTATACACCTGTGGTTTTAATTTGCATTTCCTTATTGACAAATGATGTTGAGCCCATTCATGTGCTTATTGGCCATTCCTGTGTCTTTTGAAAATGTTTGAATATTTTTTCCATTAAAAAAATTGGATTATTTGTCTTCCTTGAACTGCAAGAGTTCCCTGTATATTCTGGGCACAAGTCCTTCATTAGCTTTATGTATTATAAATATCTTCTCTCATGCATCTTAACTTTTAAACTTTGAAACAGTATCTTTCATGAAATAGAATTTATCAAGCTTATTGAGTGTCTTTTGATTTCATCCTTTCTGTGTCCAATATAAGAAATCTGACTAACCCATGTTCATAAAGGTTTTCTTCTATGTTATAAGCTTTATAGCTCCTGTTTTACATGTAGGTCTATGATACATTCTGAGTAAATTTGTGAATATGGTACAAAGGATCAAGGCTCATATATTTTGACATAAGGTTGTTCAATTATTCCAGTGACATTTGTTGAAAAACAACTTTCTCCATTGAATTATCTTGGTACTTTTGTCAAAAATTAACTGACAGTATATATGTGATACTAGTTATGGATTGTCTACTGTTTCATTGAGCTATATGTCTATTTCTATCCTAATATCAACCTATCTTGATTGCCATAGCTTTAGAGTAAGTCCTGAAATTAAGCAGTGTGTCTTCTAATTTTCTATTAAAAAATTGTTAGATGTTCTAAATCCTATGATTTTTCCATATAAAATTTTATTTATTTAAAATTTTTTATTTATTTTTGGCTGCGTTGGGTCTTTGTGGCTGCATGGGGGCTTTTCTCTAGTTGCGGCAAACGGGGGCTACTCTTTGTTGTGGTGCACGGGCTTCTCATTGCGGTGGCTTCTCTTGTTGCAGAGCACGGGCTCTAGGCACGCAGGCTTCAGTAATTGTGGCACACGGGCTCGGTAGTTGTGGCTCTCAGGCTCTGGAGCGCAGGCTCAGTAGTTGTGGCACATGGGCTCAGTTGCTCTGCGGCATGTGGGATCTTCCTGGACCAGGGCTTGAACCCGTGTCCCCTGCATTGGCAGGTGGATTCTTATCCACTGTGCCACCATGGAAGCCCTATTTATTTAGTAAATGATGTGGTCTTTTCTATAAATGGGCCACCCAACATTGCCCCCTACATAGCTTGGGCTTGTGTGTTTATGAATCAACAATCAACGGCCCTTTTTTGCAGGGCCACACCTCACGGCATGTGAGATCTTAGTTCCCTGAACAGGGATGGAACTGGTGCCCCCTGCAGTAGAAGGGCAGGGTCTTAACCACTGGACCACCAGGGAGGTCCCAATTTTTCCATGTAAATTCTAGAATCCACTTGTCAATATCTACAGGAAAGCCTGAGGAGATTTTGAAGGTGACTGTGTCCCAGCTATAGATCAATCTAGGGAGAATTGACATTCTAACAATCTGTCTTATCCAAGAAAAATGACATCTCTCCATTTACGTAGGTCTAGTCTTCTTTAAGTTCTGTTAGTGTATTACATAGGATACAAAGCATAGTCTTCTGTCATATTCCACCTATAGGAGGGGGTGACCTCCCCTATCCTCCATCACCTGCCAGATCCCTTGGCTGCCTTGGGATAAACTGAGTGAACAGCAGTGGGAGATGGCGGACTACGTGAGGGTGCTGCCACCACCCATGTGATGGAGCTCAGGGGAATGCTGCTGCTTTCCATCCCTTAACCAGGAAGTCCCTGATGAAGGATGGGACCCAAGCATCAACTCCCTTGGTCAAACTTCAGGCAGTCTTCTCAGTGCTGGATGCCCTGGCCAACAAATGGAACCATCTTCACATTTATCAAACTGCTGGACCACTGCCTAAAATTTGTTTGCACTAGGGTTAAGAGAATCTCTTGCCTTACAGATGCCCAGGACATAAATCAAATCACACGTGTCTCTACATACACTAAAGCCACTTTACAAGGCCTTATCTTCAAACTTATAAAACTTACTGATAGTAACCAAGACACATATCTCACTTTCCAAAATACACATTGCTAGCTCTGGAAAAGGTTTTCAATGGAACTCATGTCCCTGATGGGTCCCAGATAGCCCATTTAATTAAAAGACAGAAAGGTCACCTCAGACAACTCCTTTTCAAATTCCAGTTCAGCAAATGGATTCATAAATGGGTCTCTGACTTGTCCCAGACCTTACTTTATCTTAATTCAGAGCTCCTTGGCTGATTCACAGCAACATTAAAACCTTTCTCAGCGCCCTTTCCCATGTTTAAAGTGGGTTATGGGGACTTCCCTGGCAGTCCAGTAGTTTAGACTCTACGCTTCCACTGCAGGGGTCATGGGTTCAAATCTGTGGTCCGGGAACTAAGATCCTACACGCTGTGTGGTGTGGCAAAAAAAACAAAAAACGGGTTATGTCTGACCTCCATGTATATAAAGACTCATTATATATGAGGCCCTTTAATAATATCACCCTCATCTTTATAAATGTTTTATCTTGCCCCCCCACCCAATAAGGGCTGGAAACCAGACTGAGGGTGCATACTCTCTTGGGACCCATTTGAGCCTAAAATTCCACCACCCCAAAACTTTGCTAAATGTTCCGGTTATAAGGGGTTGATAATTTGTGTTCTCCCTCTGATCCTCTTCAGGAAATTAAATTGGTACTCCAGGTCCATCCCCACAGACAGAGTGGACTACCAAAAAAGGGAGATGGAAAACTCCACTTAGTATATTTAAAAAAAAAATCATGGGGCTTCCCTGGTGGCTCAGTGGTTGGGGGTCCGGTGCCGGTGCGGGGGACACGGGTTCGTGCCCCGGTCTGGGGGATCTCGTATGTCACGGAGCGGTTGGGCCCGTGGGCCGTGGCCGCTGAGCCTGTGTGTCCGGGGCCTGTGCTCCGCGGCGGGGGAGGCCACGGCAGTGAGGGGCCCACATGCTGCAGAAAAGAAGAAATCATGTTTGGACATAATTAATTCAACACTGTATTAATTTACTGTGGCTGTCATTAACAAAATAGCATAAACCGGGTGGCTTAAACAACAGATTTATCTTATCCCAGTTCCGGGTGCTGGAAGTCCAAGATCAAGGTATCGGCAGGCCTCTCTTCTTCTGGGATGTCTCCCTCTGCCTTGCAGATGGCCCCTTCTTGCTGTGTCCTCACATGGCTTTTTCCTTGTGTGATGCATACCTGGTGTCTCTGTGTGTGTCTAAATTTCCTCCCCTTATAAGGATACCAGTCATATTGTATTCAGACCCCACCCCCCACCAAAGACCTCATTTAACATAATCACCTCTTTAAAGACTTTCTCTCCAAAGAGGGTTACATTCTGAGGTACTGGATGTTAGGACTTCAACATATGAATTTGTTGGGAAGAGGGTGAACACAATTACACCCATAACAACACCATATCAGATAATGATGAAGCCAGACAAACATTCCTTGATCGTTATATGTGCCAAGGAAACTCAACATCATACGACAAAGCCTCTCAAGTGCAGCTGCACACCCTACTGTTGACTGTTGGTCTGGTTACTGTGGGTTTGGGTGCTTTCATTGGTTTGCAGTCAAGAGACTCAAACCTTCCAAGGAAGCCATTGTTTCAGCCACACATGACAAGTGCTGAGGCCTGCATGCCATCAAGTTTTGTTGATACAGGCCCTATGATCCAAAGACCTTGCCAGCTTGCCTACCACCAACAAATCCTTTGCCCTTGAGGTCAAGGGACAACAGTAACTCGTCAAATTAGAGGACCTGCCTACAGGCTAATGCTGGATACTTCAATTGGCAAATGACCTGACACCCTATTAACACATTTTTGACCAGAGATGTATTATGGCCAAAGGCGTTAGTTTCTGCAAAAATCCCCTGGTCAATAATGTGTTAACGACATACACTCAAATCAGGCCATATGGTTTAAAACCTATTTGCAACAGAAATAGTTTGCACACAAACCTCCTCCTCAGTTACACACAAACATCACGAATCTTTACATATACTTTACCAAACTATCAGTTCATCTCCTCCAAGAGCACAGCTCTTACCTACCACCTTGACCCAAGAAACACACCAAGATGTTAATTGTCTATAGTTTTTCAATGGCAATTTTCTCCTGATCTGTTGGCCTTACTGTACTTCAACTTTTCTATTAACATACTGTATTTTAAAACATGATCATGTCATCTGTAAGTAGTTTTCTTTCTTTCCAATTTGTACACCTATTAGTTTTTGCACTAACTTGGACCTTCAGTCCAACATTGAATAGAAGTAGTGAGATTGGACATCATAAAAACATTCATTCTTTCAATATTAAATAGGATGCTAGCTGTAGCGTTCTTATAGATATCATTTATCAGTTTGAGGATGTCGCCTTTCTATTCGTAGTTTATTGAGAGTGTTAATCATGAATGGTTGTTCAGTTTTGTCAAATACTTTTCGTATAGCTATTGAAATGGCCATATGGTCGTTTTTTTAAGTCTCTTATTAACATGGTGAATTACTTTACACAGAGAAATGGTTACTGAATTTCTTTTTAATTAATTAATTTTATTTTTGGCTGTGTTGGTCTTTGTTGCTGCGCACAGGCTTCTCTAGATGCAGCGAGCTGAGACTATTCTTCCTTGTGGTGTATGGGCTTCGTATTGCGGTGGCTTCTCCTGTTGCAGAGCACAGGCTCTAGGTGTGCAGGCTTCAGTAGTTGGAGCACGTGGGCTCAGTAGTTGTGGCACATGGGCTTAGTTGCTCCACAGCATGTGGGATCTTCCTGGACCAGGGATTGAACCCGTGTCCCCTGCATTGGTAGACAGATTCTTAACCACGGTGCCACCAGGGAAGTCCCTGTATGATCTTTTTAATGTGTTGTTGGGTTCAGTTTGCTAGTATTTTGTTGAGGATTTTTTGTGTCTATGTTCATCAGTGATAATGGTCTGTAATTTTCTTTCTTTGTGATATTTTTGTCTGGTTTTTGTATCAGGGTGACGGTGGCCTCATAGAACGAGTTTGGGAGTGTTCCACCCTCTGCACTTTTTTGCAAGAGTTTGAGAAAGATAGGTGTTAACTCTTCTCTAAATGTTTGATAGAATTCACCTGTGAAGCCATCTGGTCCTGGACTTTTGTTTGTTGGAAGATTTTTAATTACAGTTTCAATTTCATTGGTCTGTTTATATTTTCTAATTCTTCCTGGTTCAGTCTTGGAAAATTGTACCTTTCCAAGAATTTGTCCATTTCTTCCAGGTTGTCCATTGTATTGGCATATAGTTGCTTCTAGTAGTCTCTTATGATCCTTTGTATTTCTGCGGTGTCAGTTGTAATTTCTCCTTTGTCACTTCTAATTTTATTGATTGAGTCTTCTTTTTTTTTTATGAGTCTGGCTAAAGGTTTATCAATTTTGTTTATCTTCTCAAAGAACCAACTTTTAGTTTTATTGATCTTTGTTATTGTTTTCTTCTTTTCTATTTCATTTATTTCTGCTCTGATCTACATGATTTCTTTCCTTCTACTGACTTTGAGTTTTCTTTGTTCTTCTTTTTCTAGTTGTTTTAAGTGTAGGGTTAGAGTGTTTATTTCAGACTTTTCTTGTTTCTTGAGGTGAGATTGAATTGCTATAAACTTCCCTTTTAGAACTGCTTTTGCTGCATCCCATGGGTTTTGGGTCGTCGTGTTTTTGTTGTCATTTGTTTCTATGTATTTTTAAATTTTCTTCCTTGATTTCTTCAGTGAACTCTTGGTTATTTAGTAGTGCACTGTTTAGCCTCCATGTATTGTGTTTTCTACAGTTTATTTTCTTTAATTGATTTCCAATCTCATAATACTGTGATAAGAAAAGATGCTTGATACAATTTCAATTTTCTTAAGTTTTCCGAGACTTGATTTGTGACCCAAGATGTAACCTATCCTGGAGAATATTCCATGTTCACTTGAGAAAAAAGTGTATTTTGCCACTTTTGGGTGGAATGTTCTATAAATATCAATTAGATCTATCTGGTCTATTGTGTCATTTAAGGCTTCTGTTTCCTTATTTATTTTCTGTTTGGATGATCTGTCCATTGGTGTAAGTGGGGGTGTTAAAGTCCCCTACTATTATTGTGTAACTGTTGATTTCTCCTTTCATGGTTGTTAGCATTTGCCTTATGTATTCAGGTGCTCCTATGTTAGGTGCATAAACATTTCCAATTTTTATATCTTCTTCTTGGATTGATCCTTTGATCATTATGTAGTGTCTCTCTTTATCTCTTGTAACAGTCTTTACTTTAAAGTCATTTTATGTGATATAAGTATTGCTACTCCTGCTTTCTTTCTTTCTTTCTTTCTTTTTTTTTTGCGTTACACAGGCCTCTCACTGTTGTGGCCTCTCCCATTGTGGAGCACAGGCTCCGGATGCACAGGGTCATCTTCCATGGCTCATGGGCCCAGTCACTCTGTGGCATGCGGGATCCTCCCGGACCGGGGCATGAACCCGCGTCCCCTGCATCAGCAGGAGGACTCTCAACCACTGTGCCACCAGGGAAGCCCTCCAGCTTTCTTTTGATTTCCGTTTGCATGGAATATTTTTTTTCCATCCCTTCACTTTCAGTTTGTATGTGTCCCTAGGTCTGAAGTGGGTCTCTCATAGACAGCATATATATGGGTCTTGTTTTTGTATCCATTCAACCAGTCTGTGTCTTTTGGTTGGGGCATTTAATCCATTTACGTTCATAATGGTAATGTTCCTATTACCATTTTCTTAATTGTTTTGGGTTTGTTTTTGTGGGTCTTTTTCTTCTCTTGTGTTTCCCACTTAGAGAGGTTTCTTTAGCATTTGTTGTAAAGCTGGTTTGGTGGTGCTGAATTCTCTTAGCTTTTGCTTGTCTGTAAAGCTTTTGACTTCTCCATGGAATCTGAATGAGATCCTTGCTGGGTAGAGTAATCTTGGTTGTAGGTGTTTCTCTTTCATCACTTTAAGTATATCCAGCCACTCCCTTCTGGCCTGCAGAGTTTCTGCTGAAAAATCAGCTGATAACATACAAAGGAATCCCCATAAGGTTATTTTTTGTTTTTCCCTTGCTGCTTTGAATATTTTTTCTTTGCATTTAATTTTTGTTAGTTTGATTAATATGTGTCTTGGTGTGTTTTTCCTAGAGTTTATCCTGTATGGGACTCTCTGTGCTTCCTGGACTTGGGTGACTATTTCCTCTCCCATGTTAGGGAAGTTTTCCACTATATCTCTTCAAATATTTTCTCAGACCCTTTCTTTTTCTTCTCTTCTTCTGAGACCCCTATAATTTGAATGTTGGTGCATTTAGTGCTGTCCCAGAGGTCTCTGAGGTTGTCTTCAATACTTTTCTTTTTTCTTTATTCTGCTTCTTGGCAGTTATTTCCACCATTTTTTCTTCCAGCTCACTTATTCATTCTTCTGCCTCAGTTATTCTGTTATTGATTCCTTCTAGTTTATTTTTCATTTCACTTATTGGGTTGTTCATCTCTGTTTGTTCTTTAGTTCTTCTAGGTCTTTGTTAAACATTTTTTGTATTTTCTCAATCCGTGCTTCCATTCTATTTCTGAGATTCTGGATCATCTTTACTATCATTACTCTGAATTCTTTTTCAGGTAGATTGCCTGTTTCCTCTTCATATATTTGGTCTTGTAGGTTTTTACCTTGCTCCTTCATCTGTGACATATATTTTTTGCCACCTCTCTCTTTCTTTTTTTTTTTTAATGAGTGGGATTGTGTTCCTGTTTCACTGGTTGTTTGGCCTGAGGCTCGCAACACTGGAGTTTGTAGGCTATTGGGTAGAGGAGCTGGGTCTTGGTGCTGAGATGAGGACCTCTGTGAGACCTCACTCCAATGAATATTACCTGGGGTCTGAAGTTCTTTGTTAGTCCAGCGGTCGGACTCGGAGCTCCCACCACAGGAGCTTCCGCCTAACCCCAGGCTCGCAAACCAAGATCCCACAAGCCGAGTGGGGTGGCAAAAAAAAAAAAAGTAAAAAATAATATTAGACTAGGAAACTAACAGACATGTTAGAAAGAATGTAAAAATAAAAATATACATGAATTAACCATAAGAAGGTACATCATCAGTACCACAATAGTAAAGAAAAGGAGGAGGGAAAAGAAAAAAAAGAAAAAACAAAGTGGGGAGGAGGCCTTGGCTGTGGAGGGCGGGGCCTAAGCAAAGGCAAGGTTTGGTGGTGGGTGGGGCCAATGCTTAGTACCCACAGGGCTGGGAAAGGCCCTGAGGGTTGTAGGGGGTGGGGCTTAGGCTCAAGGAACAGAAGGGGCCCAGGCGTGCCCCCCACCCCTGGTCTCAGAGGGCGGGTGACCTCACCTGTGAGCCCAGCAGGCTTCCTGGGCCCGAGTGGGCGGGGCAAATGCCCTCCTCTCCTCTCCTGCTCCTCCAGTCTGGGGTCTGGGAGAGCCCTTCCCACCTGCCTCTCCTGATCACCCTGGCCTCCCTCCTATGCCCCCAGGACCAGTGCGGCTGGGGGCAGGGGGGAGGGTGGCACTTTGGAGGGCAGAGAGCCAGCCTGGGAGCTCAGCAGGCTCCCCATTCCCAAGTGGGCTGGGCGATCACCCTCCGCTCTTCTCCTGCTCCTCCTGGAGGGCTCCTCCCACCTGCCTCTCCTGTCCTCCCCTTGGCCTCCTTCCTATGCCCCTGAGGACCCACGTGACCTGGAGCGGGCCTTGGAAGGCAGGGGATTGGCCTGGGAGCTCAGCAGATTCCGAGTGGGCCAGGAGATTGCCCTCCTCTCCTCTCCTGGTCTTCCTGGAGAGTCCCTCCCACCTGCCTCTCCTGATCTCCCCAGCCTCAGGGGCACCAATCCTGTCTGGCCTTCACTTCTCCTCCCCCCTCGGCCCACCTATGTCCTACCAGTTCACTCTGGGGTTCCTCCTGTCTCCTTGGGCATCAGAGTTCCCCACCAGCGGCTGGCAGACGCCCTAGTTGTGGGGAGATGCTAACTCCGCATCTTCCCACACCGCCATCTTGACTCCGCCTCCCCATATATTTTTGAGAGTTAATCCTAACACTGGGAGGTGTTGAGCCAGGTAGTGAGTTTCTGGATTGACCAGGAGATCCGTGTTTAAAAAGGGCCTCCCATATAGGATTTCATATGGGCTCAGAGGGGTCTTAGACTTTGGGGTTATTTAAGGCTCTCAAGAGGGCGATGGGGAGAAGTGTAACCCATGTTTGAGGGGTCTCCATAGCCAGTTTAGTTAAATACCTTTTGAGGGTTTGATTAGCTCTCTCTACTTTTCTGAACGCTTGGGGTTGCCAGGCTGAATGGAGAAAGTATTTAATCTGTAATGCTTTGCTTTCGCCCTGAGTTAAGCTGGAAATAAAAGTGGGCCCATTATTCGATTGTAGAGACCTTGGGAGTCCGAATCTAGGTATGATATGTCCCACTAAGGCCGTGGTGACTTCTGAGGCTCTTTCTGTCTTAGTCAGGAATGCCTCTCTCCACCCTGTGAAAGTGTCTGCCATAACCAAGAGACATTTGTAACCCTTGCAGGTGTGCATGTGAGTGAAATCTACCTGCCAGTCTTCCCCTGGTTGGTTCCCCCACCTTTGGACTGGCTTGAGCAGCACTGGGGGGTCTTATGGCTCCCTCTGAGTTAACCTGGTAACATACTGGGTGAGCCTGTGATATGGACTGAAGTGCCGAGAGAATTCCTTTTCCAGAGAAGACAGTCTCAGCTAATTTAAAGAGAGATTTGGCCCCTAGGTGGGTGGCCTGGTGGAGAATGGTTTAAGACCCTCCATTGAGATGCTTCTGGTAGAAGGAGCTTATTTTCTGGGCCTTGTAACCATCCTTCAGGAGTTAAGGTGAATCCCTGACTCTTCCCTTCCTTTAGCTCTAGATCAAAATACTGGGGTAGGGAGGCTTTAAATTTGGGATCAAGGGAGCTTGTAATGTTCTTTGAGCGGCTTTCTTTGCTTCCCTGTCTGCTTTCTTGTTACCCTTGGTTATCTCCGAGGAGTCCCTTTGGTGTGCCATTCAATGGGTGATGGTCACTTCCTTAGGGAGTTTTATTGCCTCTAGCAAGTCTAGAATGTCTGGCCCATGTTTAATTGGGGTGTTATTAACAGTCCCCTTTCCCGATGGAGGCATGAGCACGGACTACATGGAAGGCATAAGCTGAGTGTGTGTAAATATCTATTCAGAGCCCCTCTCCTAGTTTTTTTTGTTTGTTTGTTTTGTTTTTTTTGTGGTACCCAGGCCTCTCACTGTTGTGGCCTCTCCCGTTGCGGAGCACAGGCTCCGGACGCGCAGGATCAGCGGTCATGGCTCACTGGCCCAGCCGCTCTGCGGCATGTGGGATCCTCCCGTACCGGGGCACAAACCCGCGTCCCCTGCATCGGCAGGCGGACTCTCAAACACTGCGCCACCAGGGAAGCCCCCTCTCCTAGTTTTAAGGCTCTAATTAAGGCAATGAGTTTCGCTCTTTGGTCAGAAGTGGTGGCCCCATAGAGTGGGCCCGACGCTATGACATTTTCTTGACAGACAGTGGCATAGCCTGAGACCCTGTGTCCCCTCCTTCATGAAACTACTGCCGTCTGTGAACCATTCTGCATCTGGGTTGGGCAAAGGTGCATCCCAGAGATCTGCCCCAGTGCTGTCATTCTGGTCTAGTGTTTCTAGACAAGAGTGTAATAGGAGGGTGTCAGGATTTGGGTTAGGCAGAAAGGTAGCAGGATTTAATATATTACAAGGTTTAATTGATGTCTCAGATCTTTCCAGAAATAAAGCTTGGTATTTTTGAATTCTGTTGTCTGAAACCCAGTGGTAAGCTTTGGAGTTGAGAACACCTAGGACCTGATGTGGAGTACAAACTGTAAGGGGTTGTCCCGTAGTGAGTTGGGAAGCCTCTTCTGTTAGTAATGCTGTGGCGGCCAGTGCCCTAAGACAGGGAGGCCACCCCTGGGATGTCACATCTAATGTTTTAGATAAATATGCCACAGGGCGCTGGGATGGCCCCAGAAATTGAGTTAGTACTCCAAGGGCTATTCCTCTCCTCTTGTGAGTGAAAACAGAAAACGGCTTGGTTAAGTCTGGTAGGCCTAAGGCTGGGACCATAAAAAGAGCCTCCTTCATCTGTCTAAAGGCTGTCTCCATCTCAGTGGTCCACTCAAGAGGGAGATTTTCTGGTCCTTTTAGGGCCTCATAGAGTGGCTTTGCCAACAGGCCGTAGGTGGGGATCCAGATCCGGCCAAAGCCAGCCATACCCAGGAAGGTTCTGAGCTGTTGTTTAGTGGCTGGCAGGGCCATATCTAGGATTAGAGGCCTTCGGCGTGGAGAAATACTTCTCCTCCCGGGGTTAATATTAACCCTAGGAAGGTAACCTGCTGGGAAGTCATCTGAGCTTTGGTTGGGGATACTTGGTATCCCCTTTCTGCTAAATGTTTAAGGACTAAAACAGTGTTGTTGTCTGAGGTTTGTCTGTCGGGGCTACAGATCAAGAGATTATACATTTTGGAGCAGGCAGCCTTCACCTTCCAATCGTAGAGGTAAGAGGTCTTTTGCTAATGCTTGGCCAAATAGGTGGCAGCTGTCTCTGAACCCCTGGGGTAACGCTGTCCATGTGAGTTGTTGAGTATGTTTAGTGTCTGGCTCACTCCATTCGAAGGCAAATAAGAATGGGGAGTCAGAATGGATTGAGATGCAGAATAAGGCATCTTTTAGATCCAGGACTGAATACCATTGGGTCCCCGGTGGAACGTGACTCAGGAGGATGTAAAGGTTTGGGACTATAGGGTGGATGGGGACCACAGCCCGGTTGATTGCCCTTAGATCTTGGACCAAACGGTATGTGCCATCAGATATTTTTTACTGTGAGAATCGGAGTATTGCATGGGGAGTTGCAGGGAATTAAAAGGCCATTTTTGAGAAACTTAGAAATTAGGGGCTGTGGTCCCTTTAAAGCTTCCTCTTTAAGAGGGTATTGTAGGACCCTGGGAAAGGAGTTCAGGTCTTTTATTTTTTTATTTTTATTTATTTATTTTTTTCTGTAGTACGCAGGCCTCTCACTGCTGTGGCCTCTCCCGTTGCGGAGCACAGGCTCCGGACGCGCAGGCTCAGCGGCCATGGCTCACGGGCCCAGCCGCTCTGCGGCATGTGGGATCTTCCTGGACTGGGGCACGAACCCGTGTCCCCTGCATCGGCAGGCGGACTCTCAACCACTGCGCCACCGGGGAAGCCTGAGTTCAGGTCTTTTAATAACTACCGGGGTGGGGGGCGGTAGGAGATCTGCCAGCAGTAGAAGTGTCCCATATTATTGGAGGTACCTGTTGGTAAATACGGGGTGGAATATTGTCCGGAATGGATTCAATGTTTAAAGCCATAGTGGTTGCGGTGAGAGATAGGGTGGCTCTGAGTCTTGCCAGGAGGTCTCTGCCTAGCAGAGGAACAGGGCAGGCCGGAAGAACCAACAAAGAGTGTGAGAGTAGGGTATTTTCAAGGGAACATGGCAGTGGAGGTGTAAATCAGCCAAGGCTAAGGTGTTGTCCATCTATTCCTGTTAGAAGGATTGAGGAACAGAGGGTAGGACCAGAGAAGGAAGTTAGGGCTGAATAAGTGGCCCCAGTGTCAGTCAGAAAGGTTATGGCAGCCCCTGCCACATCCAGAGTTACCTGGGGCTCCTCCAGTCTTACGGGAACCACAGGGGCCTGTATGTTAAGCCCCGGGCACCGTCGATCGTCTGCCTCTAGGATGTCGAGACCCAGGAGACTGCCTGGCTCCTGTTCTTGGTAATCAGTGATCACCAATAATGGCAGTTGGGTCTGAACTTTGCCTGGGGCACTGAGCCCCATCACACCCTTGTTACTGGGAGCCTTGGGTGCTGGCCCACTGGCTTCAGGGCGGGAGGGACAGCTCCTTCTCCAGTGGCCCATCTGCTGGCAAATAGGACAAGGGGAATAAAGCGGTGGGGTGTGACAGTTTCTGACGGTGTGCCCTGGCTGACCGCATTGGTAGCAGGTCATCAGTGGCTTTTGACCGGTAGGAAGAGCTCCCGTTTTACCCTGCCATGAGTGGGACTGGGGGAGAATAAGAGCCACGTACTGAGCATGTTTTCTTAATTTCTCTTTCTCTCTCTGTTCCCTCCTGTTCCTGGAGGCTTCCTCCCTGTTGTTAAAAAACCTTCAAAGCCATATCAAGTAGCACAGGAAATGGGTTTTGGGGCCCCTGGTCTAGTTTTTGGAGCTTTTGCCTAAGGTCTGGGGTTGACTGGCTTACGAAGTGGACTGCAAGTATTGCTCTTCCTTTATTAGTATCCAGATCTAAGTTGGTATATTTTCTCATGGCTTCTGCTAGCTGGGCCTGAAAAAGGGCTGGGTTCTCAGAAGGGTCCTGAGTGTCTTCCCTAAGCTTAATGTAATTGACAGGTTTAATGACTGCTTTCCTCATGCCCTCTAGCAGGCAGGTGATCATGTAGTCTCTCCTGGTTCATCCCCCTGCTGGCCCTTTATCATTTGCCTGGTATCCCCATCTGGGATCAGGTCTCAGGACCCCATCTGCTCCCATTCGATTTTCATGGGGATTTTCGAGCACGTGCCTCGCCTGCCCAAGCTTGGGCTGATGCCCATATCCTGTTTTTCTCTTCATGAGTGCAACAAGGGGTCAGGACTACGTGAATGTCTTGCCAGGTCAGGTCAAAAGCTATGGTGAGGGCCTGAAATTCCTTAATAAAGGTGGTGGGATCCTGACTGAGGGAACCTAACTTGTTTTGAATTCGGGAAATGTCAGACATGGGAGAGGGAACATGGACTCTAATAGTGCCCATGTCTCCATTTGCTACTTCCCTTAAGGGAAGCATATTAGAATCTGTTTCCTGGCGTTGGGCAGTCCTTGATCTTGTGTGGGGAGGGGAGAGGGGACTTTCACCCTGATAAAGGGGGTGGCTGATGGGGAGCTGTGGGTTGAGGCAGGGGCGGGGGCTGAAGCGAAGGGGGTTGATTGGGTGGGGACAGGAAAGGTCGTGTAGAGGGTCGCCTAGGAGATCTGATGGAGAGGGAGACAGAGGGGGCAGGGGGAGAATTGGCAACTGAAAGACACGTGCGGCATGAGTCCCTCAGAGCTGCATTCTGACTAAGGGCCATAAAGGTCTGGACATAAGGGACCTCTGAGTTCTCTCCTTGTTTCCAGCAAAAGAGATCAAGTTGGAGGATCGTGTTATAACTTCGTGTGCCATTAACAGGCCATTGTCCTCGGTCCCCCAGTTTATACTGGGGCCACGCTGTGTTACAAAAGAAAATGAGCCTCTTCTTTTTGAGATTTTCACAGTCAAATGTTTTCCAGTTCCTGAGGATACAGCTGAGGGGTGAGTCTGAGGGAGGCTCCTGAGACATATCAGAACCCATTCTTAGCCTGTGTGGCATAGAAAGGGGGGTACTGAGAGTCAGCGGCTGACAGAAAGGCGTCCCCTTTGTCCCAGTGATCTCTCCATGCGACTAAGGCACAAAATGGGCCGACCATCCAAACAGTCGCATCTGACCATGAGAGGTGACCCCTGAGTGTGAGACTGAGGCACAAACCATGCGAGGAAGGCATCGCGTGGCTCAGGCAGAGAAAGAAAGAAAAGAGAGAGAGATTCCCAGGACCCACCGGGTGACTCCCTGTTTGGCGATTCCCTGAAATGTGAAAAGCACTCCTGGGACGGCTCAGAGGCAACACCGGGGCTCCTGTAAATCAATCTGGCCCGAGAAAAAGGTGAAAGTAACAGAGAAGACAGGCTGAGGAATCGGCCTTGTAGTCCTGCCGGGAAGGCAGCGGCCAAGGGGAGGGGGCTCAGGGTTCTGCTTGAACCAATACATGCCTCACGGTGCACGGAAGTTGTCTTGCTGGGGGCAGATGCTCTAACAGCCTGGTCTGTTCTGTGACCCCCTTTTCCTTTCACGGGAGTCTTCAAGCGGCAGGCGCCCTAATGGCTTTTAAGTGCCTGACCTGTGCCCGCACGATATTAATTGGCCTGGTCCTGAGCCCAAGAGAGAAAGAGGAAAGGAGAGGCCTCACCTGCTTGGGTGGCAGCTACTGGGGCGTAATGGGTTGTGAGGCCTTCAGAACACAGCAGAGGGTGCCTCTCGCCTGTTCACAGAGGGTTCGAAAAAAGAAACGGGAGTGTGGGCGGGGCCCCCGAGCGTTCCCGTGTGGGCGGGGCCCCCGAGCGTTCCCGTGTGGGCGGGGCCCCCGAGCGTTCCCGTGTGGGCCACCAACATACTGTGGTCCATGTGTGGGTTGGAAGAAGAATTTCCAGACACAAAGTGTTTTAGATGAGAGTGAGTTTATTGAGAACAAACAGCAGAGTTAGTGAGGGGCGCTGCAAATACAGCGGGCCCACGTCCTGATAGACCAGGGAGAGCTGACACCCTTTGTGGGCTGGTAGCCAACTTTTATAGCCTCAAGACAAAGAAAACTCCTGCTGGCAGGATGGCACTAGGTGATTGGTCAGGATGCTACATGGTGAATATTGTACCTAATATGGAGTTGGGGGCTGTCCGGTTTAGGTCAGGAGAGCCCATGGCAACGGTTGCTATGGGGGCTCAGTTAATTCCGGAGATTTTTGTCCTGTGCCCTCGATATAGGGCTCCACACTTGTAAATGGCATTGTTTTTAAATTTTCTACATTGCTAGGGCATAGAAATATTATACATTACTAGGGTTATTAAAAATTGTACATTGGTAGGATATTGAAAAATGATTTTTGTGTGTGTACTGCCTTCATATCAAATGACCTTGATAAACTACTTAAAATTCTAGGTTTTTGTAGATTCCTTAGAATTTTCTTGGGTAGAAAATTATTTCTTCCTTTCCCATCTGTATACCTTTTTTTTTTCTCACTTTGGTGCACTGGCTAAGACTTCTAGTACTATTTTGAATAGAAGTGGTGAGAGTGGACATCCTTGCTTTGTTCCCAGTCACATGGGGAAAGCATTCAGTCTTTTTTTTTTTTTTTTTCCATTCTTCTTTTTTTTTTTTTTGCAGTACGTAGGCCTCTCACTGTTGTGGCCTCTCCCATTGCGGAGCACAGGCTCTGGACGCGCAGGCTCAGCGGCCATGGCTCATGGGCCCAGCCGCTCCGCGGTATGTGGGATCCTCCCGGACCGGGGCACAAACCCGTGTCCCCTGCATCGGCAGGTGGACTCTCAACCACTGTGCCACCAGGGAAGCCCCAGCATTCAGTCTTTATTAAGTATGATGTCACCTGCTGGTTTTTTCTATGTGCCTTTTATCAAGTTGAGGAAGTTCTCTTCTTTCCCTAGTTTGCTGAGATATTTTATCATTGCTGGATGTTTTATTTTGTCAAATGCCTTTTCTGTGTCAATTGAAATGATATGATAGGGACTTCCCTGGTGGTGCAGTGGTTAAGAATCCGCCTGCCAGTGCAAGGGACATGGGTTTGAGCCCTGGTCCGGGAAGATCCCACATGCTGCAGAGCAACTAAGCCCATGCACCACAACTATTGAGCCTGCGGTCTAGAGCCCATGAGCCACAGCTACTGAGCCCGTGTGCCACAACTACTGAAGCCTACACGCCTAGAGCCCGTGCTCCGCAAAAAAGAGAAGCCACCGCAATGAGAAGCCTGTGCACCGCAATGAAGAGTAGCCCCTGCTCGACAGAACTAGAGAAAGCCCACGTGAGCAGCAAAGAACGATGCAGCCAAAAATAAATAAATAAATAAGTAAATTTACTTTAAAAAAAAAAAAGATAGTGTTTTCTTCCTGCGACCAATATTGGAAAACTTTTTCTGAAAAGGATCAGATAGTAAACATTTTAGGCTTTGTGGGCCAAGAGGCAAAATTTAAGATATTATGTATGCACTTAAAAAACAAAATTCTTGCCCTAACACTATTTGCCTAGGTGGACTCCCCAGGGGGTGGGCACACTTTGTGTCTAGTTGTTGGAGACATTCTTAGGATATAGAGCATCTGGCCTGAGGAGGAGTGGCTGGATGGGCTGAGTCTTTTTGACATAAACAGTTTCACAGAAAATCAAGGTCAGACAAGGCCACTTTGTTACCATGATACATCAAGGCAAAAACAAGACCATTCTGCAATCACGTCTCAACAGAGACAATATATGATTATCCAAACAAAAATGATCAACCCTCCCCCTCTCCTGACTGATCTGAGTGACAGCTGCTTTTTTTTTTTAAACCAGTAATACCTTTAGCCTTGGTCTTGTTTTCTCTCTTTCTACTGGTACATAAGATTAATTGTACCCAAACATAGACCCACTCAAAGGACATAATTCTATGTACATAGACCCGCCCAAAGGACATAGTTCTATGTCCTAATCATTTTCTACATCTAAACTTTCTTCCCTCTTCTTGAAGAGAGAACACTATTAGCCTTTTACAATATAATTGCATAATTGTCTGAAGTTGGATCCCCCCTTTTTTTTTATTCTTGTTCCAGTTCCTTTTTATCCACCCCACCCCTTGTGAAACTTTTTAGATTTATTATTTAAAAAATCAGCATTTTTTGGGGGGGGGTGCCACACAGCATGCAGGATCTTAGTTCCCCGACCAGGAATTGAACCTGTGTCCCCTGCAATGGGAGCACAGAATCCTAACCATTGGACCACCAGCAAAGTCCCCAAAATCATTCAGTTGTTATTCACACACTTCAGTCAAGATAAACTGTCAAAATGATTTAAAAGAAATGTTATTAAACTGCAAGTTATTACATATTTATCAAAAGAATATGATTTGGGTCTTCTTATATGAAGTGACTAAGTTAATTCATGCCCAGATTAATATAGGTTCCTTTTCTGTCACCAAATTTTTCTCTTAAACTCTCAGTTAACAGTCAACAGTATTCTGCTGTTCTTGGGTGAAGGGTTCTGTAAATATCAATTAGATCAAGGTGGCTGATATTGTTAATATCTGTCTTCACTGATTTTGTGTAGTTGTACTAACAGTTTCTGGGAGAGAGGCTAAAAATCTTTACCTCTGGTGGGTTTTCCTATTTTTTTCCCTTTAGTTTTATAAGTTTTGCTTCATGTGTTTTAAAACTTTGTGATTTGTCCCATAAACATTTAAAAATTATGTTATTGGGACTTCCCTGGTGGTCCAGTGGTAAAGAGTTCACCTTCCAATGCAGGGGGTGCAGGTTCATTCCCTGGTCAGGGAGCTAAAATCCCACATGCCTCGTGGCCAAAATAACCAAAACATAAAACAGAAGCAATATTGTAATAAATTCAATAAAAACTTTAAAAATGGTCCACATAATTGTTTTAAAGTTTTTTTTATGTTACTGATGTATTGACCTTTTTATCACTGAAAACAATTCCCTGTTTTAGCTCTGTAGGAGTCTTTGTAAAGAAATCTACTTTATCTAATATTAATATAACTGCTCCAGCCTTCTCATGCTTATGGGAAAAGTCATATGGACTCTTCCATCTGTGTACTTTCAACCCATCTGGCTCTTGATGTTTAAGGTACATTTCTCGAAGCGAGCATATAGTTACTTTTTAATCCATTCAATCCTTGCCTTTGTATAGTTAAGACTTAATGTAATTATTTATGTGGTTATATTTAGGGCTACTGTTTTACTATTTACATTTTAACCTCTTGTTTTTTGTTCCTCTGTCTTCCCCTTCCTTCTCTTTGGGACTAATTAAGTATCTTTTTTTAAAAAAAAATAAATATATTTATTTGTTTTTGGTTGCATTGGGTCTTCGTTGCTGCGTGCGGGCTTTCTCTAGTTGTGGAGAGTGGGGGCTACTCTTCGTTGTGGTGCATGGGCTTCTCATTGCAGTGGCTTCTCTTGTTGCAGAGCATAGGCTCTAGGCGCGTGGGCTTCAGTAGTTGTGGCACGCAGGCTCAGTAGTTGTGGCACACGGGCTTAGTTGCTCTGCAGCATGTGGGATCTTACCAGACCAGGGCTTGAACCCATGTCCCCTGCATTGGCACGTGGATTCTTAACCACTGTGCCACCAGGGAAGTCCTAATTAAGTATCTTTATGTGCTCCATTTTAATTATCTATTGGCTTTTTGGCTGTACTGCTGCATCATTTAACTAACAGTTGTTTTAGTGATTACAATGTTCTTCATAATTTTTCACAGTTAATAATGTCATTTCATGTAAAGCGAATAATGTATATGTGTTGCATCAACATACGTTATATATTTTGCATCATCAGTCATATGTATATTAGTAAGTGAAGAAGAAATACAGTATATTATGTTTACATATTTGCCATTTCTATCTTTCTCCCTTACTTCCTGGAGATCCATGTTTCCAGTGTCATTTCTGATCATACTGAAAAACTCCCCGAGCATTTATTATGGTGCAGTTCTGCTGGCAGTGAATTCTCTGTTTGCCTTTATTTGAAGATATCTTTACTTTGCCTTTATTTTGAAAGAACATTTCCTTTGAAAATAGGATTGGTTTGATTTTTTTTTCTTGCAAGACTTTAAAGACATTGCTCCTCTTTTATCTGCCCTAGATTTTTTTTCTGGTGAAGCATTTTTTTTTTCAAATATCAGCTGTCATTTGAATCATTTTTCCCTCTGCAATATCATTTTTCTTTAGCTGCTTTCATGCTTTGACGTTTATCCTTGATTTTCATCAGTTTGACTACAGTTGTATATAGGTCTGCTTTTCCTATTTGGAGTACACTGAGCTTTCTTTAAAATTTATTTTATTGAAGTATAGTTGATTTACAATGTTGTGTTCATTTCTGCTGTACAGCAAAGTGATTCAGTCATATATATATATATTATATATATATATTCTTTTTCATATTCTTTTCCATTATGGTTTATCATAGGATATTGAATATACTTCCCTGTGCTATACAGTTAAGACCTTGTTGTTTATCCATTCTATGTATGAGTTTGTATCTGCTAATCCCAAACTCCCAATCCATCCCTTCCCCCAACCTTTGGTAAGCACAAGTCTGTTCTCTCTCTGTCTGTTTCTGTTTTGTAGATAAGTTCATTTTATACTGAGCTTCTTGAATCTGTAAAGTTACGTCTTTCACCAAATGGGGCAAATTTTTGGTCTTTATGTTTTCAAATTCTTTTCTGCCTCACTCCCCTCACCTCTCCTTCTGGGACTATAAATACACACACATTGGGGCTTCCCTGGTGGCGCAGTGGTTGAGAGTCCGCCTGTCAATGCAGGGGACGTGGGTTTGTGCCCTGGTCCGGGAAGATCCCACATGCTGCAGAGCGGCTGGGCCTGTGAGCCATGGCCGCTGAGCCTGCGCGTCCGGAGCCTGTGCTCCGCAACGGGAGAGGCCACAACAGTGAGAGGCCTGCGTACATCAAAAAAAACCCAAAAAACAAAAAACAAGATACACACACATTATACCTTTTTATTATCCTTCAGATTTCAGAGGTTCTCTCCAATTATTTTGTGATTTTTTTCCTCTGTGTTGTTCAGATTTGATAATTACTATTAATGTATCTTCAAGGCCACTGACAATTTTGTTTTTTTCCATTCTATTTTAGTAACCTAGTGAACTTACTTCAGTTATTGTATTTTTTTATTTTTTTACAACTTTATTGGAGTATAATTGCTTCACAATGGTTAGTTTCTGCTTTATAACAAAGTGAATCAGTTATACATATACATCTGTTCCCATATCCCTTCCCTCTTGCATCTCCTTCCCTCCCACCCTCCCTATCCCACCCCTCCAGGCGGTCACATAGCACCAATCTGATCTCCCTGTGCTACGCAGCTGCCTCCCACTAGCTATCTACCTTACATTTGGTACTGTATATATGTCCTTGCCTCTCTCTAGCTTTGTCACAGCTTACCCTTCCCCCTCCCCATACCTCAAATCCATTCTCAAGTAGGTCTGTGTCTTTATTTCTGTTTTACCCCTAGGTCCTTCATGAAATTTTTTCCCCTTAAATTCCATATATATGTGTTAGCATACGGTATTTGTCTTTCTCTTTCTGACTTACTTCACTCTGTATGACAGACTCTAGGTCTATCCACCTCATTACAAATAGCTCAGTTTCGTTTCTTTTTTTGGCTGAGTAATATTCCATTGTACATATGTGCCACATCTTCTTTATCCATTCATCCGATGATGGACACTTAGGTTGTTTCCATCTCCGGGCTATTGTAAATAGAGCTGCAATGAACATTTTGGTACATGACTCTTTTTGAATTATGGTTTTCTCAGGGTATATGCCCAGTAGTGGGATTGCTGGGTCATATGGTAGTTGTATTTTTAGTTTTTAAAGGAACCTCCATACTGTTCTCCATAGAGGCTGTACCAATTCACATTCCCACCAGCAGTGCAAGAGTGTTCCCTTTTCTCCACACCCTCTCCAGCATTTATTGTTTCTAGATTTCTTGATGATGGCCATTCTGACTGGTGTGAGATGATATCTCATTGTAGTTTTGATTTGCATTTCTCTAATGATTAATGATGTTGAGCATTCTTTCATGTGTTTGTTGGCAGTCTGTATATCTTCTTTCGAGAAATGTCTGTTTAGGTCTTCTGCCCATTTGTGGATTGGGTTGTTTGTTTTTTTGCTATTGAGCTGCATGAGCTGCTTATAAATTTGGAGATTAATCCTTTGTCAGTTGCTTCATTTACAAAAATTTTCTCCCATTCTGAGGGTTGTCTTTTAGTCTTGTTTATGGTTCCCTTTGCTGTGCAAAAGCTTTGACGTTTCATAAGGTCCCATTTGTTTCTTTTTGTCTTTATTTCCATTTCTCTGGGAGGTGGGTCCAAAAGGATCTTGCTGTGATTTATGTCATAGAGTGTTCTGCCTATGTTTTCCTCGAAGAGTTTGCTAGTTTCTAGCCTTACATTTAGGTCTTTAATCCATTTTGAGCTTATTTTTGTGTATGGTGTTAGGGAGTGATCGAATCTCATACCTTTATATGTCCCTGTCCAGTTTTCCCAGCACCACTTATTGTAGAGGCTGTCCTTTCTCCACTGTACATTCCTGCCTCCTTAATCAAAGATAAGGTGACCATATGTGCGTGGATTTATCTCTGGGCTTTCTATCCTGTTCCATTGATCTATCTTTCTGTTTTTGTGCCGGTACCACACTGTCTTGATTACTGTAGCTACGTAGTAGAGCCTGAAGTCAGGGAGCCTGATTCTTCCAGCTCCATTTTTCATTCTCAAGATTGCTTTGGCTATTCGGGGTCTTTTGTGTTTCCATAAAAATTGTGAAATTTTTTGTTCTAGTTCTGTGAAAAATGCCAGTGGTAGTTTGATAGGGATTGCATTGAATCTGTAGATTGCTTTGGGTAGTAGAGTCATTTTCACAATGTTGATTCTTCCAATCCAAGAACATGGTATATCTCTCCATCTATTTGTATCATCTTTAATTTCTTTCATCAGTGTCTTATAATTTTCTGCATACAGGTCTTTTGTCTCTTTAGGTAGGTTTATTCCTAGATATTCTTTTTGTTGCAATGGTAAATGGGAGTGTTTTCTTGATTTCACTTTCAGATTTTTCATCATTAGTGTACAGGAATGCCAGAGATTTCTGTGCATTAATTTTGTATCCTGCTACTTTACCAAATTCATTGATTAGCTCTAGTAGTTTTCTGGTAGCATCTTTAGGATTCTCTATGTATAGAATCATGTCATCTGCAAACAGTGACAGCTTTACTTCTTCTTTTCCAATTTGGATTCCTTTTATTTCCTTTACTTCTCTGATTGCTGTGGCTAAAACTTCCAAAACTATGTTGAATAAGAGTGGTGAGAGTGGGCAACCTTGTCTTGTTCCTGATCTTAGTGGAAATGCTTTCAGTTTTTCACCATTGAGGATGATGTTGGCTGTGGGTTTGTCATATATGGCCTTCATTATGTTGAGGAAAGTTCCCTCTATGCTTACTTTCTGCAGGGTTTTTTATCATAAATGGGTGTTGAATTTTGTCAAAAGCTTTCTCTGCATATATTGAGATGATCATATGGTTTTTCTCCTTCAATTTGTTAATATGGTGTATCACGTTGGTTGATTTGTGTATATTGAAGAATCCTTGCATTCCTGGAATAAACCCCACTTGATCATGGTGTATGATCCTTTTAATGTGCTGTTGGATTCTGTTTACTAGTATTTTGTTGAGGATTTTTGCATCTATGTTCATCCATCAGTGATATTGGCCTGTAGTTTTCTTTCTTTGTGACATCCTTGTCTGGTTTTGGTATCAAGGTGATGGTGGCCTCGTAGAATGAGTTTGGGAGTGTTCCTCCCTCTGCTATATTTTTGGAAGAGTTTGAGAAGGATAGGTGTTAGCTCTTCTCTAAATGTTTGATAGAATTCGCCTGTGAAGCCATCTGGTCCTGGGCTTTTGCTTGTTGGAAGATTTTTAATCACAGTTTCAATTACAGTGCTTGTGATTGGTCTGTTCATATTCTCTATTTCTTCCTGATTCAGTCTTGGCTGGCTGTGCATTTCTAAGAATTTGTCCATTTCTTCCAGGTTGTCTGTTTTATTGGCATAGAGTTGCTTGTAGTAATCTCTCATGATCTTTTGTATTTCTGCAGTGTCAGTTGTTACTTCTCCTTTTTCATTTCTAATTCTATTGATTTGAGTCTTCTCCCTTTTTTTCTTGATGAGTCTGGCTAATGGTTTCTCAATTTTGTTTATCTTCTCAAAGAACCAGCTTTTAGTTTTATTGATCTTTGCTATTGCTTCCTTCATTTCTTTTTCATTTATTTCTGATCTGATTTTTATGATTTCTTTCCTTCTGCTAACTTTGGAGGTTTTTTTTGTTCTTTCTCTAATTGCTTTAGGTGCAAGGTTAGGTTGTTTATTCGAGATGTTTCCTGTTTCTTAAGGTGGGATTGTATTGCTATAAACTTCTCTCTCAGAACTGCTTTTGCTGCATCCCATAGGTTTTGGGTCGTCATGTCTCAATTGTCATTTGTTTCTAGGTATTTTTTTAATTTCCTCTTTGATTTCTTCAGTGATCACTTTGTTATTAAGTAGTGTATTGTTTAGCCTCCATGTGTTTGTATTATTTACAGATTTTTCCTGTAATTGATATCTAGTCTCATAGCGTTGTGGTCGGAAAAGGTACTTGATACAATTTCAATTTTCTTAAATTTACCAAGGCTTGATTTGTGACCCAAGATATGATCTGTCCTGGAGAATGTTCCATGAGCACTTGAGAAGAAAGTGTATTCTGTTGTTTTTGGGTGGAATGTCCTATAAATATCAATTAAGTCCATCTTGTTTAATGTTTCATTTAAAGCTTGTGTTTCCTTATTTATTTTCATTTTGGATGATCTGTCCATTGGTGAAAGTGGGGTGTTAAAGTCCCCTACTATGAGTGTGTTACTGTCAATTTCCCCTTTTATGGCTGTTAGTATTTGCTTTATGTATTGAGGTGCTCCTATGTTGGGTGCATAAATATTTACAATTGTTATATCTTCTTCTTGGATCGATCCCTTGATCATTATGTAGTGTCCTTCTTTGTCTCTCCTAATAGTCTTTATTTTAAAGTCTATTTTGTCTGATATGAGAATTGCTACTCCATCTTTCTTTTGGTTTCCATTTGCATGGAATATCTTTTTCCATCCCCTTACTTTCAGTCTGTATGTGTCTCTAGGTCTGAAGTGGGTCTCTTGTAGACAGCATATATATGGGTCTTGTTTTTGTATTCATTCAGCCAATCTGTGTCTTTTGGTGGGAGCATTTAGTCCATTTACTTTAAGGTAATTATCGATATGTATGTTCCTATTCCCATTTTCTTAATTGTTTTGGGTTCATTATTGTAGAACTTTTCCTTCAGTTATGTTTCTTGCCTAGAGAAGTTCCTTTAGCATTTGTTGTAAAGCTGGTTGGGTGGTGCTGAACTCTCTCAGCTTTTGCTTGTCTGTAAACATTTTAATTTCTCCATCAAATCTGAATGAGATCCTTGCTGGGTAGAGTACTCTTGGTTGCAGGTTTTTCTCCTTCATCACTTTAAATATGTACTGCCAGTCCCTTCTGGCTTGCAGAGTTTCTGCTGAAAGATCAGCTGTTAACCTTATGGGGATTCCCTTGTGTTTTATTTGTTGTTTTTCCCTTGCTGCTTTTAATATGTTTTCTTTGTATTTAATTTTTGACAGTTTGATTAATACGTGTCTTGGCCTATTTCTCCTTGGATTTATTCTGTATGGGACTCTCTGTGCCTCCTGGACTTGATTAACTATTGCCTTTCCCATATTAGGGAAGTTTTCAACTACAGTCTCTTCAGATATTTTCTTTGTCCCTTTCTTTTTCTCTTCTTCTTCTGGAACCCCTATAATTTGAATGTTGGTGTGTTTAATGTTGTCCCAGAGGTCTCTGAGACTGTCCTCAGTTCTTTTCATTCCTTTTTCTTTATTCTGCTCTGCAGTAGTTATTTCCCCTATTTTATCTTCCAGGCCACTTACCCGTTCTTCTGCCTCAGTTATTCTGCTATTGATCCCATCTAGAGTATTTTTAATTTCATTTATTGTGTTGTTCATCGTTGCTTGTTTCATCTTTAGTTCTTCTACGCCCTTGTTAAATGTTTCTTGCATTTTCTCTATTCTATTTCCAAGATTTTGGATCATCTTTACTATCATTATTCTGAATTGCTTTTCAGGTAAACTGCCTATTTCCTCTTCATTTGTTAGGTCTGGTGGGTTTTTACCTTGCTCCTTCATCTGCTGTTTTTATGTCTTCTCATTTTGCTTACCTTACTGTGTTTGTGGTCTCCTTTTTGCAGGCTGCAGGTTCGTAGTTCCCGTTGTTTTTGGTGTCTGTCCCCAGTGGCTAAGGTTGGTTCAGTGGGTTGTGTAGGCTTTCTGGTGGAGGGGACTAGTGCCTGTGTTCTGGTGGATGAGGCTGTATCTTGTCTTTCTGGTGGGCAGGTCCATGTCTGGTGCTGTGTTTTGGGGTGTCTGTGGACTTATTATGGTTTTAGCCAGCCTCTCTGCTAATGGGTGGCATTGTGTTCCTGTCTTGCTAGTTGTTTGGCATAGGGTGTCCAGCACTGTAGCTTGCTGGTCGTTGAGTGAAGCTGGGTGCTGGTGTTGAGATGGAAGTCTCTGGAAGATTTTTGCTGTTTGATATTATGTGGAGCTGGGAAATGTCTTTTGCACCAGTGTCCTGAAGTTGGCTCTCCCACCTCAGAGGCACAGCACTAACTCTTGGCTGCAGGGTCAAGAGCCTTTCATCCACACAGCTCCTCAATTAGGGATGATTTGTTGTCTATTCATGTGTTCCACAGATGCAGGGTACATCAAGTTGATTGTGAGCTTTAATCTGCTGCTTCTGAGGCTTCTGGGAGAGATTCCCCTTTCTCTTCTTTGTTCTCACAGCTCCCATGTCTCAGCTTTGGATTTGGCCCTGCCTCTGTGTGTAGGTTGCTGGAGGGCGTCTGTTCTTCGCTCAGACAGGACAGGGTTAAAGGAGCAGCCACTTCGGGGACTCTGGCTCACTCAGGCTGGGGGGTAGGGAGGGGCACGGAGTGCGGGGCGAGCCTGTGGCGGCAGAGGCCGGAGTGACGTTGCACCAGCCTGAGGCGTGCTGTGCGCTCTCCTAGGGAAGTTGTCCCTGGATCCTGGGACCCCAGCAGTGGCGGGCTGCACAGGCTCCCCAGAAGCGGGGTGTGGATAGTGACCTGCGCTTGCACACAGGCCTCTTGGCGGCGGCAGCAGCAGCCCCAGCATCCCACACTCGTCTCTGGGGTCTGTGCTTTCAGCCGCGGCTCGCGCCGGTCTCTGGAGCTCCCTTAAGCAGCGCTCTTAATCCCCTCTCCTTGCACACCAGGAAAGAAAGAGGGAAGAAAAAGTCTCTTGCCTCTTCGGCAGGTCCAGACTTTTCCCCAGACTCCCTCCCGGCTAGCCGTGGCACACTAACCCCCTGCAGGCTGTGTTCACGCCGCCAACCCCAGTTCTCTCTCTGCGCTCTGACTGAAGCCGGAGCCTCAGCTCCCAGCCCCGCCCACCCCGGCGGGCGAGCAGACAAGCCTCTTGGGCTGGTGAGTGCCGGTCGGCACCGATCCTCTGTGCAGGAATCTCTCCGCTTTGCCCTCCGCACCCCTGTTGCTGTGCTCTCCTCCACTACTCCGAAGCTTTCCCCCTCCGCCACCCGCAGTCTCCGCCCACGAAGGGGCTTCCTAGTGTGTGGAAACCTTTCCTCCTTCACGGCTCCCTCCCGCTGGTGCAGGTCCCGTCCCTATCCTTTTGTCTGTGTGTTTTCTTTTTTCTTTTGCCCTACCCAGGTACATGGGGAGTTTCTTGCCGTTTGGGAGGTCTGAGGTCTTCTGCCAGCGTTCAGTAAGTGTTCTGTAGGAGTTGTTCCACGTGTAGATGTATTTCTGGTGTATCTGTGGGGAGGAAGGTGATCTCCGCGTCTTACTCTTCTGCCATCTTCCCCGGAAGCATTGTATTTTTTTTTACATTAATTAACTTATACAACCATAGATTGTATATCCATTCGCTTGTTGAAGGAACATCTTAGTTGCTTCCAGTTTTTGGCAATTACGATGAAAGTTGCTATAAATATTTGTGTAGGTTTTGAGTATACATAAGTTTTCCACCCAGTTGGGTAGGATCCTAGAAGCATGATTGCAGTACGTATGGAAAGACTCTGTCTAGCTTCATAAGAAACTGCCAAGCTGTCTTTCCACATGGCTGCACCATTTTGCTTTCCCACCAGAAATGAAAAAATCGTCCCTGTTGCCATCATGTTCTTAACACCATTTGGTGTTGTCGGGGTTTTTTTGGTTTGTTTTTAATTTAATTAATTAATTAATTAATTTTTGGCCGTGTTGGGTCTTCATTGCTGTGTGCAGGCTTCCTCTAGTTGTGGTGAGTGGGGGCTACTCTTCGCTGCGGTGCACAGCCTTCTTACTGCTGTGGCTCCTCCTGCTGTGGAGCACAGGCTCCAGGCACACAGGATTCAGTAGTTGTGGCTCCTGGACTCTAGAATGCAGGCTCAGTAGTTGTGGTGCATGGGTTTAGTTGTTCCACGGCATGTGGGATCTTCCCGGACCAGGGCTTAAACCTGTGTCCTCTACCTTGGCAGGCGGATTCTTAACCACTGTGCCACCACGAAAGTCCTGTGTTGTCAGTTTTTTGATAGCCATTCTGATAGGTAGTATCTCATTTTAATTTGCAATTCCCTGATGACATGATGTAGAACGTATATTTATATGCTTACTTTCCATCTGTATATCTTCTTTGGTGAGATGTCTATTGAGATCCTTTGTCCATTTTTAAGTTGGTTTGTTCTTGTTGACTTTTAAGAGTTCTTTGTATATTTTGGACACATCCTTTATTAGATACGTTTTGTATGAATTTTCTTAGTCTGTGGTCTGTCTTTTTTTCAATAGTGTCTTATGCAGAATGTAAGTGTTTAATTTTATAGAGGTCTAACATTAATTTTTTCTTCATGGACATATGGTAAGTGCTCTATCTCTCTACAACTTATCGCCAACCCCAAGGTCATCTAGATTTTCTCTTATGTTATCTTCTAGAAGTCTTACAGTTTTGCATTTTACGTTGAAGTTTGTGATCTGTGAAGTATGTAAAGCCTGTCTCTAGATTGTTTTTTTAATTTGTTTTTGCATGTGGATGTCCAGTTCCGTGTCACTTGTTGAAAAGACTCTTTGCTCCTTTGTCAAAGATCAGTTGATTCGTATTTGTGTGGGGGGGTCTATTTCTGGGCTCTCTATTCTGTTCCACTGATCTACTTGTATATTCTTTTGCCAGTACCACACCATCTTGATTACACCTTTATAGTAAGTCTATACCTTTATATACAGTCAGGTCTTTTGACCTTCTTTTGTTGGCTATTCTGGATCTTTTGCCTCTTCATATACAATTTAGAATCCATTTGTCAATATTAACAAAATAACATGCTGGGATTTTGGCTGGGACTGCATTAAGTCTATAGATCAAATTAGGAGAACTGACATCTTGACAGTATTGAGTCTTCCTGTCCATGAACATGGAATATCTCTCCATTTATTTAGATATTTCTCTCATCAAGGTTTTAGTTTCCCTCATATGGATCATGTGCATATTTTGTTAGATTTGTACCTAAATATTGCTCATTTTTGGAGCTAATGTCAATGGTATTTTGTTTTTTATTCAAATTCCAGTTGTTCACTGCTGGTATATAGGGAAGCAGTTGAATTTTGTATATTGTATTCTATACCTAGCTATAATCACTTTGACTTGCAGGAGTTATTATTTTCTCGTCAATGCTTTGGGATTTTCTACAGACTATTACATCATCTGTGAACAAAGTTCCATTTCTTTCTTCCCAAGCTTCCCTTATTTTATTACATTAGCTAGGACTTCCAGTACAATGTTGACTAGGAATGGTGTAAGTGAACATTTTTGCCTTGTCTTTGATCTTTGGGTAAAAGCATCCAGTTTCCCACCATTAAGTATTATGTTGCTGCAGGGTTTTTGGTAGATGTTCTTTATCAAGTTTGGCAAGTTCTATTCCTAGTTTACTGAGTTTTTGTTGCAAATGTGAGTTAGGTTTTGTCAAATGCTTTTTCTGCATCTATTGATATCACATGATTTTTCTTAATTAGCCTATTGGTGTGATGGATTACTTTAATGTTCAAATAGTAAACCAGGCTTGTATACCTGAAATAAATCCCACTTGATTGTGGTATAAGTTCTTTTCATACATTGTTGGATTTGATTTGCTAATATTTTGTTGAGGATTTTTACACCTTTGTCCATGAGAGATATTTGTCTGTAGTTTTCTTGCTTCTAATATCTTTATCTGGTTTTGATATTAGGGTAATACTGGCCTCATAGAATATTCCCTCTGCTTCTATTTTCTGGAAGAAATAATACCAATTTTCTATAATTTCTTCCTTAAACATTTGGGAATTTCACCAATGAAACTCTCTGGGCCTGGTGCATTCTTTTTTGTAATTACTCACTGGTTCAATTTCTTTAATAGATATAGGCCTATTCAGATTATCTATTTTTTTCTTGATTGTGTCTTTCAAAGAATAGCTCCATTTCATCTAAGTTATTTTAAAGTTCACTGAAACACTTTTCTCTGTCATTTTCACTTTTGTTACAGTGATCTAATAAATTTGTTAACTTAGGATATTTTTTAGTTCTAGAATTTTTTTAAACCTATTTATTTTTGGCTGCATTGGGTCTTCATTGCTGCGCATGGGGTTACTCTTTGCGGTGAATGGGCTTCTCATTGGGTGGCTTCTCTTGTTGTGGAGCACAGGCTCCAGGCGTGTCAGTTTCAGTAGTTGTGGCACACGGACTCAGTAGTTGTGGCTCACAGGCTTAGTTGCTCTGCAGCTTGTGGGATCTTCCCAGACCAGGGCTCGAACCTGTGACCCTGCACTGGCAGGTGGATTCTTAACCACTGCACCACCAGGGAAGCCCCTAGAATTTTTATTTGTTTGTTTGTTTGCCGTATATGGGCCTCTCACCATTGTGGCCTCTCCCGTTGTGGAGCACAGGCTCCAGACGCACAGGTTCAGTGGCCATGGCTCACTGGCCAGCTGCTCTGTGGCACGTGGGATCCTCCCAGACCAGGGCATGAACCCGTGTCCCCTGCATCGGCAGGCGGTCTCTCAACCACTGCGCCGCCAGGGAAGCCCTATTTTGTTCTGTGAGTTCCAATTTCTCAGCAGAGAATTGTTATCTTTTCCTTCACAGTGAGTATACATTCCTTTACATTTAAGCATAGTTATAGTAGCTTTTTTTTAATAGAGTGGGTTTTTTTAAATTTTATTTATTTTTTGGCTGTGTTGGGTCTTTGTTGTTGCGTGTGGGCTTTCTCTAGTTGCAGCAAGTGGGGGCTACTCTTTGTTGTGGTGTGAGGGCTTCTCATTGTGGTGGCTTCTCTTGTGGAGCACAGGCTCTAGGCATGTAGGCTCAGTAGTTGTGGCACATAGGCTTAGTTGCTCCATGGCATGTGGGATCTTCCCAGACCAGGGATCGAACCTGTGTCCCTTGCATTGGCAGGAGGATTCTTAAACACTGTACCGCCAGATAAGTCCTTATAATAGCTTTCAAAAACCATTATCGGGCTTCCCTGGTGGCGCAGTGGTTAAGCATCTGCCTGCCAATGCAGGGGACATGGGTTCAAGCCCTGGCCCAGGAAGATCCAACATGCCACAGAGCAACTAAGCCTGTGTGCCACAACTACTGAGCCTGTGTTCTAGAGTCTGCACACCACAACTACTGAAGCCCGTGTGCCTAGAGCCCGTGCTCCGCAACAAGAGAAGCCACTGCAATGAGAAGCCTGTGCACCACAATGAAGAGTAGCCCCCACTTGCCGTAACCAGAGAAAGCCTGCGCACAGCAATGAAGACCCAACACAGCCAAAAATTAAAAAAAAAAAAAATCATTATCCAGTTGCAACATCTGAATCATTTCAAGGCTGATTTCCATTGATCTCTTGTCTCTTGAGAATGGGTCATATTTTCCTGTTTCTTTCATCTGTCTAGTAACTTTGAATTATATCCTGGATATTGTCATTAATATACTGAGGAACCTGGATTCCATTATGTTCCTCCAAAGGGTACTGATTTTCTTTTTTTAAGAAGTATTTTTATTAGTCACTTAATTTAGCTGGATTCAGACTGAAAATTGTTTCTTTCCTGTGGGTGACAGCTCAAATTTCAATTCAGTTCTATTGGCTTGGTAGCTTTAAGTCCCCTTTGCCTTATATAGTTAAAGAATCAGCCAGACTTTTGGGAAATGCTTATACACAGAATTTGGGGCTTTCCCTCTCTGGCTTGCTTCTTTCCAAGGCTATCCTACACACCTCATCTTCCAGCAGCAGTTGTATCGGCCTTGAACTCTTTTGTGGTTTTCCAGATGGTACTGCCCAAGATACAATCCAAAATTTTAGCTGCCCTAAACAGAGTTGACTGGGACTTGCTCTCAGGATAAAAGCCATAAAAAGCAGAAAACCGACCCTGTCGTTTCCTTCTTCTAAGCGTTGACCTATCTCCAGGATCTGCCCACTTTTGTTCACTCACCAGTACTTTTGGATAGTGTGTTTTTATTTTTATTTTTTAAAATTTATTTATTTGGCTGCACTGGGTCTTTAGTTGTGGCTCGCAGGATCTTTGTTGCGGTATATGGGATCTTCTTAGTTGTGGCATGCAGGATCTTTTTAGGTGCTGCATGCGGGATCTTTACTTGTGGTATGCAGGCTCTTAGTTGCGGCATGTGGGATCTAGTTCCCTGACCAGGGATCAAACCCGGGCCCCCTGCATTGGGAGTGTGGAGTCTTAACTGCTAGATCACCAGGGAAGTCGCCAGTTTTGGATGGTTTTTAAATTAAATTTTTAAATATTTGGTGTAGAATTAATACTTTCTATGTGTTGGAGTTCTGGTACAGTAGGAACTTACTTGGTCAACACATTTAAAATACAGAAATGAACAGACTGGTAGGTGACTGTATGGAGAAGGAACAGTGGGTAGTTTGATGACATGAAAATTAATGCTGGGGGGGGTGGGGGCTGGAATTTAGGGAGAAGAGGGAGATAATAGTTTGGAAGGGGAATTAACAAGACACCCACCCCATGTCCAAGCCTAGTGGTACAAGGAGTGTGAGAGAGAACACAGGAGACCATTTGAAAGACAGTCCTTGAGGGGGGAAGCAACTTTCTTCATTGAAATTTCAGAGTATTTATTAAGAATGCCTCACAGGCAGGAATATATAATATATAGTATGAATAACATATAAGTACATACTGTTAATATATACTAACATAAGTAAATATTTATAAATATGTATATTAGTAAATTGTCGAAGTCTCAAAGCAAGCACATCAACTACAGAGCTCTGCTGTAAATTTTCTGACCCTAAATGTCTACACTCACTAGATCTTTCTCTTTATTTTATATATTTAAAATTCCTGGCGTATTTCAAATATAAAGAAATATATAAGAATAAAACAAATATCCTTTTATAAGCCACCCAGCTTTTGTAAATCCACCCAGTTTCCACCATGCTTTACAATCTCTCCATTCCTGTGGTGTATCTACTCAAAGGAACACAATGCAGTCATTAAAGATTAATTTCATGAAGGATGTGGAACAGTGAAAAGCACTTACTGTGTATTTCCAAGGAGGTAAATAGAATATTTTAAATATCTAAGGAATCAATGCAAATGAAATATATTAGGGAATTCTAGTTTCACCTTAATTTAATCCACTTCCCAATTTTTGTAAATCAAAAGATGGGAGGGATGGGAACCTGAAAGAGACTATAAACATAAAAAAGAATCTAACTTTATTTCAAATGAATCATATAATTGGGTTGAATGGGGATAAAAAGAACTAGGTGATGTAACTTTTAAACAGAGTACTTCATCTCTACATATGATCTAAAAAGACCTGTAAAAAAAAAAAAATCCTGAACACAACCAGGTGTGTGTTTTGCAGTGACATTATTTAGCAACTCTAAAGCTACTTGCTGCGTATTGGAGGACTGAACAAATGAGTAAGCAGATTGATGACTGGGAGCCTACTTCCAACTACTGAAGACCTAAATATGGAATAGGGAAAGACCAGAATGCAATAGTTACTTGAAATGGAAGGTACCAGTATTTTACACACACACATATACAGGAAGGATTGCTATCCCAGTAACAAGGAGAACATACAGCCCCTAGATCTTGGTTTCCCCAAAGGATTCAGGGCTCTATAGAATCTGTGGTTGCAGCAGACAATATACAAGATAAACCCAATATCTTATTGTATCAGAAAACAAGAGTTCATACTGATGACAGAGAAAGAGACGTGGGGGAGAAGGCAAAGCTCTTCTAACAGTAGAAAGCCAATTGCTAAATATAGAAGGGATGATGGAGCAAGAAAGTCATCCTTTTGCAATCATGACAGTAATAATTGTTTCACAGAATATCCACGAATGCTAAGACTAGTAGGTGAAGGTTATAATGAAGCAGTTATTACACAGTCTCCAAGATTTCCCCACAAATTAGTTATTAATTTCAAAGGCAAACAGCAATTTTACTGTGGAGAAATCTAGTAACTCTCAGTGTATCCAAGTGATCAAAGCCACCATCACCAATGAAACAAATACATCTTTCCTGTTCTAATGCACTGAGAAGCATGCATCATTCATGGAACACTCATGCCACAGTTAACTTGAATCTAATCATGATGAGTCAAACCCCCCATTTAGGGACACCCTACACAATAATTAGCTTGTGTTCCTCAAAATTACCAGTTTCATGGAAGACAAAGAAAGGCTGTGGAACTGATCCAGAATTAAAGACTAAAGAAACATGACAATCAAATGCAGGTTATGACACACCTTAAGAGTAGATCCTGATATAGGGAAAAAAATGCTACAAATATATATATTGGGATAACTGTGGAATTTGAATAAACTGTAGATTAGAAAATATCATAGCAATGTATGACGGTCTTAAAATATGTTTGCAAATTCTTTGACACTCCTCTCATGAAGTAGGGTCCACGTCCCCTCCCCTTGCTCCTGGATAGGCTTTTGTGACTGTCTCAATAGACTGAATGGCAGATTGACTGTTACTTCCAAGGTTAGATTAGCAAAGGCCACGGTACTTTCGCTGGTATTTCTTGGCAGACTTTTGAGACATCATGTAGTGTCCAGTTAGTATGAAGTTATCATGCTGGAGGCCACACAGGTTTGTAAAGACAGGCCAAAGCCGTCTGGGTTCTCAGTTCAGGTACTGGATAAACAGGTCTGCTTGTAATCACATTAGATACCCAAAGGATATAAAGGAATTCTATTATTCTTACATCTTTTCTGAGTGTTTAGAATGAACTAAAACACTCTAATAAAAGCATTTCAAAAAATTAAAAATTTACTGTAATGGGGAATTCCCTGGTGGTCCAGTGGTTAGGACTCCACACTTTTACTGCCAGTGGCCCAGGTTCCATCCCTGGTCAGGGAACTAAGATGCAAGCCACGAGGTGCAGCCAAAAAAAAAATTACTATAATGCCCTTAGGTATCTGATACACACACACACACACACACATACATAATGACATACATGTATGATATCGTATGTATGGCTATGATCTGGTTAAAGGGAGGGCATCACAGTAAATTTAGATATCATTTCATAAAAAATTCTATGTCTCTGACCACTTTCCTCAGCATATTCTGGATATCTACTAATGTCGGTAACTATGAACTTACCTTTTCTCATTTGATTCTGCATAGTATTCCACTGAATGGCTAAGCCACAAATTATTTTTGTCAGATCCAGCTGATGAATGCAAAGTGTGCTATTACCAATAATGCAATGGTGAACATGCTTTATGTACATCCGTAACACAAGTTTACAGGCCATGAGATAAAGCAGTTAAGATTTAGCTGTAAGGGATTTTCATTAATTTTATTATCCCAGTTTTACTGCTTTGGTAAAACGGATAATGGCCACTGTAAATAATTTTTCAAAAAGGTAAAGAAAAGTCATCCGAACCCTCTCTGCCAGAGTAAACCAGGTAGCATATTAATATATTTCCACCTGGGACTTCCCTCCTGGCACAGTGATTGAGAATCTGCCTGCCAATGCACGGGACATGGGTTTGACTCCTGGTCCGGGAAGATCCCACATGCCGCAGAGCAACTAAGCCTGTGTGCCACAGCTACTGAGCCTGTGCTCTAGAGGCTGAGAGCCACAACTACTGAGCCTGCATGCCTAGAGCCCATGCTCCGCAACAACAAAAGCCACCACGATGAGAAGCCCATGCACCGCAATGAAGAGTAGCCCCTGCTCACCACAACTAGAGAAAGCCCACACACAGCAACGAAGACCCAACGCAGATAAAAAAATAAAATATATCTTTCCACCTATTAGTGCTATGCACATAATCACATCTTCAGGTACACATCCCCTTATTACTTGAATTATACCGGGAAGTCTCTAACCTAGTTTTCTTGTGGATGACAAAGTTTTTCCTGTCATTATACATCTGTATCATATTTTTTCATGGCTATATATTAGAATACATTTATGTAAATATTTTGCTGATAATTATTTTCTTTTTTAAAAATTCAGTATAAACATCTTTGTGTATAATCTTCCTTACTGTTGCTATAATCTCCTAAGCAAAACCTCTAATGCTAGGATTTGCCAGGGCAGACTATTTTGATACATATTGACCAGCAAATGTTCACTCCTACTAATAGGTGTTGAACACAGAATGCTGTGTATATGACAGTCTAAACTGATAACTTTAATGAAATCTCAATCAAAATCCAACAGGTTTTTTGTCTATCCCACTGCATTTTTAGAGGGGGAACAATGGGGGTGGAATGTGACAAAATTAATATCCTTGGTTTCTCCCAAAGCTCCTGCTTAAAGAGGTCTGGATGAAGGACCATGCATAGAAAAGGCAATGTGACCTGAGCCTGAATGGAAATAATGCAAGGAAACCGATTATTAACAATTCAAGTTTACTAAGAAACTTTTTGTTACTAGTAACTACTTGTAACACTTTCAGAGTTACAGTAAAACCCTAAGGAATTAAGGAATTAATTAGTGTTCAAAATTTCCAATCATATAAGTTGCAGTATGTTATTAGATTAATAAAAAAGTCTTTCAGTCTATAAAATACAAACTAATGATGCTAAATATTACACTGCACACAATGGGTGATTCTGTACATATAACTGAAGCTGGATGGAGGGTGGCAGCCATTCATAAGCCTTGTCCAAATCTGTACTATTGTGGATGGCTATTACATGATTCTGATTTTAGGAAATATTAATTGAAGTACAATCTTATTAAGGCGATTTGCAGGATTCCTCTTGAGTATGTTATGAATTTAGGATAGGAAGCCAACCAGAATTTTCAAATATTTGTCCTAATTAGAGGGATTTTCCTCCCCTTGGTTCAGTAATTGCCAGGCACCTATTAGGAGCCAAGCACAGTTCTACACGGTAGAGATAGAATGGTAAAAAACAGCCCTCCCTACGTGGAGGGTACACTGCAGTTGACACCAATTGTTTGTCCATCATTATACTTTTGTTCAAGTCCTGCCCATAACCTTCATGTATAAGCCTTCTCTCCTGGGTAGATGCCAATGATTCTTCTCTTGTGTCACATCTTGAGAATCGGGGCATTCAGAGCTCTGGTATAACCACTGACCATATTTATAGAATATGTTTTCTCTGCTCTGTGAAACCGGATGTTAGTATAAAGAGTTCACCTCCCAACTGGATCTTTAAAAACACAGCATTTTATAGAATTTCTTTCCCATGAAGATTCCTTGATGTTTCCAAGTTCTGCAGGAACTTCCCACAACTACCAGCACAGACTTTCCAATAGAGATGAAGATGTGGATTATCTGGAGGCCATTCCTCACCTTCCAATTCTACAGGTTCCCTCCAGTGTGGACCCTCTGATGGTAAACAAGATGTGACCTCTGGCTGAAGCCCTTGCAACATATATCACATATGTAAGGCCTCTCTCCAGTGTGGACCCTCTGATGGGTGTGGAAATGTGAGGCCTGGCTGAAGCCCTTACCACACTGCTGACATGTATAGGGTTTCTCTCCTGTATGGACCCTCTGATGAGCACTGAGCCCGGCACTCCAGCTGAATTCTTTCCCACACTCCTCGCATTTGAATGGTTTCTCTCCAGTGTGAATTATCTGATGGACTTGGAGATTCGACCTCTGGCTGAAGGCCTTACCACACGTATCACATTTATATGGTTTCTCTCCCGTGTGGACTCTCTGATGGGCTTGAAGATGGGAGGCCTGACTGAATCGCTTTTGACACGCATCACATTTGAAGGGCTTTTCCCCCGTGTGGACACTCTGATGAGCTTGAAGATTCGAGGCCTGACTGAAGCCCTTCCCGCACTCCTCGCATTTATAGGGTTTCTCTCCTGTGTGGACCCTCTGATGGTTATGAAGATTCAGGCTCCAATTGAAGCGCTTCCCACACACCTCACACTTGTAGGGTTTTTCTCCAGTGTGGACTCTCTGATGGGCTTGGAAATAGGAACTCTGGCTGAAGCCCTTCCCACACACACTGCATCGAAATGGCTTCTCTCCTGTGTGAACCCTCTGGTGGCTCTGGAAGCTTGAGGCCGAACTAAAACCCTTCCCACACTCCTCACACTTGTAGGGTTTCTCTCCTGTGTGGACGCGCTGGTGACTGTGAAGGTTGAAGCTCAGGCTGAAGCACTTGCCACACTCCTCACATCTGTAGGGTTTCTCCTCAGTGTGGACGCGCTGGTGCGTATGAAGATTTGAGCTACAGCTGAAGCGTTTCCCACAATCTGCACACTTGTATGGTTTCTCTCCAGTGTGGATTCTTTCGTGGGCCTGAAGGTGGGACCTCTGAGTGAAGCCCTTCCCGCACACCTCACACTTATACGGTTTCTCTCCCGTGTGGACTCTGCAGTGGATGTTGAGGTCTGTGCTACGACTGAAGCCCTTCCCACAGCTCTCGCATCTGTACGGCTTCTCTCCAGTGTGAATGGGCAGGTGGGCGTACAGGTGTGAGGTCTGATTAAAGCTCTTCCCGCACTCGTGGCATGAATAGGGCTTCTCCCCTGTGTGGACTCTCTGATGAGTTTGCAGGTTTGAGCTCTGACTGAAGCCCTTCCCGCACTCGTGACACCAATAGCGTTTCTTCCCAGGGAGGACACCCTGTTGAATGGGACTAGCTGAGCTATAACCACTGTCCTTCTCAGGTGTCCTGTATGTAGGGGACTTCCTGCCCACGTGTACCTGCTGATGAAGTTCAAGGCTGGTGTGGTCACTGAATCTTTTCTCACGTTCGTTACACTGGTAGGTTTTTGGTCCAGTTTGAATGATACTGTACGGGGCCAGAGGTGATGCCTTTAAGAGATCTTTACCACACTCTCTGTTGCCTTGAGCTTTCTCTCTTTTGTGCACCATGTCATCATCGAGGTGGGGGGAGATACAACTGAAAATATCAGCACATGGAACGAACATACAGAACTTGGTTTTCACTGGAGTCAGCTTACAACTTCTCTGATAATTCTGAGTCCCATTCAGATACAGTGTCTTCCAGGAATTCTGAGCTCTCCCAGTTGGAAATTCTTGATTTTCAATAACATTAGAATGATCCTCTAGAAGAGTCATTAAACAGGTGTCTTCCACAGAAGCCTGAATGGACACTCCTGCAGGGGAATTATGTTGTTTGGGGGACTGAGTATTCTTTCTGTGAATACTTATCACGGAGTCCTGACTTTTGGTTAATTTGCTCACAACGTGTCTCTTGATGTGCCAGCATGAAAGCTCTCCCAATGAAAGGAATCTTACTCCTGTTTCATGAAGAGTCTCCATCTCATTGTGATTCCTGGCTCCTGAAAGGAAAACAGTAAGGAATTAAGGACGGAGAGTGAGGGCAGCAACATGGTGGACGAGGAAGCTCCAAGCCTTTGCTCCTGCCCCGAAAACATTACATAAACAACTAGAGAGCAGTGAAAATGACTTCATAGGAACTCTGAAAAACAAAGGTCTACAGCAACCAAGAGAACGTCCAATCAAGAAAAAAGCCAAATTTGAAAAGGTAGGATATTCGGGATCAGTCCAGAGTGAGGTTGCCCATATCCCTGGCAGATCTCTTAAGGATACAGACACGGGAAAGACCAAGGGCCTGGACGGAAAAGCAGCAGCTAAAAGCCAGCAGAGGCATGGAAGTGTAATACCAAAACATATTTGATCTACCCAAAAGAACGCAGAAAAGGACAAAGAGATGAACAAAATAGATGAGACCTCCCCCAACAAAAGCAATTGCAAATATATCCGGTTTCAGTAAGTATATTATGTGGAAGTGGACTCCCCTAAAATCAAAAGGCAGAGATTGGCAGAGAATATAAAAAGCAAGGTTCAACCACATGCTGTCAACAAGGGATATATTTTAAATACAAGTAAGCAAAAGAAAAAGGGTAGGAAAAGATGTATCATACAAATATCATGCAAAGCCTAAGAAACTGGAATGGCTAAACAAATATCAGACAGAAAGACTTTACAAAATAGAGCACTATTAGATACAAAGACATTTTATGACAAAAGGATTAGCAGATGTAACAATTACAAATGTGTATGTATCTAATAAAGGCTCCAAAATACATGAAACAACAGGGAACTAAAATGAGAAATGGACAAATCTACAGACGTGAAGATTTTTTTTTTTTTTTTTTTTTTTTTTTTTTTTTTTTTTTTTTTTGCGGTACATGGGCCTCTCACTGTTGTGGCCTCTCCCATTGCGGAGCACAGGCTCCGGACGCGCAGGCTCAGCAGCCATGGCCCACGGGCCCAGCCGCTCCGCGGCATGTGGGATCTTCCCAGACCGGGGCACGAACCCGTGTCCCCTGCATCGGCAGGCGGACTCTTAACCACTGCGCCACCAGGGAAGCCCCAGACGTGAAGATTTTTTACACACTTATTAGACCATTAAAAAAAATCAGCAAAGCCATACAAGATCTGAACCACTATAACCAAAATGAAACTTATAGGTCACTGCACCTAACTGCAGTACATACATTTTTTTCAAGTACATATGCCAACATCCATCAAGATAAACCATACCCAGGGCTATAAAACAAATTTCAAAAGATTGGAAAATTAAAGACCACAGCAGAATTAAATTCAAAACCAACACCCAGAAAACGCCTATAAGAAATCACATGGGAAATTAGAATATATTTTGAAATAATAATGAAAGAAAATACTATCACAATTTCTGGCATGCAGTTAAACAGCACTCAGATTATTTATAGCTTTAAATATTTATATAGAAAGCAAGAAAGGCCTAAAGTCAATAACATAAGGTTCCATTTTAAGAAGCCATAAAAAGAAGAGAAAATTAAGAAGGAAGGAAATAGTGAAAAGCAATTAAACAAACAAGGGGGGAAAGTCAAGGAAAACAAAAACTGAATCAAGGGAAAAAAAATAGAAAAGACAAAACACCATTGTAAAGCAATTATACTCCAATAAAGATGTTAAAAAAAAAGACAAAAACTACCAACATCAGGCATAAAAGATGGGATATTACTAAAGATCATAAAAGGCATTAGAATAAGGGGGTATGTTCAACAACTTAGATAAAATATACCAATTCCCTGAAACATACAAATCTGTTACAAGAAAAGCAAAATATATAAGTAGTTCATGAACTGAAATCATAAATAAAAACATTCTCACAAAAGGACCAGACAACTTCACTGGTGAATTCCATTTAGCACATAGGAAAGGAATAATACCAGTCCTACACTGAGGTATTGTGTATAATAAGGCCTGTATTACCTTGGTATCAAAATAGACAAAGACATTAAGTACAAAGAAAATTACAGATCAAAATCCCTACTTAATGTAGGTGCAAAAATCCTAAACAAAGAGAAAATCTTGTTTTTTATAGTACACAATAAAAGGGTACTACGTAATAGATAAGTGGGGTTAATCCCAGGAATGTGAGGTGGTTTTAACATGTGAAATCATCAGTGCTTCACGCTCCTTTAACAGCATAAAGCAGAAGGAGGACAAGATGGTAGAGTAGGAGGACTTGAGCTCACCTCCTCTCATGAAAACACCAAAAATCAATTACTTCTCAACAACCATTAACAAAAAAGACTGAGACCTATGAAAAAAGATATTCTACATCCAGAGACAAAGAAGAAGCCATAACAAGATGGTAGGAGGGGCGTTTTTGTGATATAACCAAATCCATACCTGACGATTGGGTGACCCACAAACTGGAAACTAGTTATATCACAGAGGTTCTCCCACAGGAGTGAGAGTTCTGATCCCCATGGCAGGCTCCTCAGCCTGGGGGTCTGGCATCAAGAGGAAGAGCCCCCAGAGCATTGGGCTTTGAAGGCCAGTGGGGCTTGATTTCAGGAGCTCCACAGGACTGGGGGAAACAGAGACTCCACCCTTGGAGTACGCACACAAGGTCGCATGTGCACTGGGACCCAGGGCAAAGCAGTGACTCCATAGGAGCCTGGGCAAGACCTACCTGTGGGTCTTGGAGGGTCTCCTGAGTAGGCAGGGGTCAGCTGTGATTCACTGCAGGGGCAAGGACACAGGCTTGTGTCCTGGGGGGGGAAACCCCCAGGGAATATTCCTCAGTGTGAGCTCTCCTGGAGGTCACCATTTTGGCACCAAGACCTGCCCCCACCCAACAGCCTTCAGGCTCCAGTGCTGGGATGCCTCAGGCTAAACAACCAACAGGGTGGGAACACAGCCCCACCCATCAACAGACAGGCTTCCTAAAGTCATCCTGAGCCCACAGTCACCTTTTGACATGTCCCTGCCCACCAGAAAGGCCTGCACAAGCCCCTGCACCAACCCCACCCACCAGGAGGCAGAAACCAGATGCAAGAAGAACTACAATCTGCAGCCTGTGGAATGGAGACCACAAACACAGAAAGTTAGACAAAATGAGATGGAAGAGAAATACGTAGCAGATGAAGGAAGAAGATAAAACTCCAGAAGAACAACTAAGTGAAGTGGAGATAGGCAATCTGCCTGAAAAAGAATTCAGAATGATAGTAAAGATGATCCAAGATCTTGGAAAAAGAATGGAGGCACAGACCAAGAAGATATAAGTAATTTTAAAGAACAAACAGATGAACAATAACTGAAATGAAAAATATACTATCAGGGATCAACAGCAGAATAATAGAGGCAGAAGAACCAATAAGTGAGCTGGAAGACAGAATGGTGGAAATCACTGCTGCAGAACAGAATAAAGAAAAAAGAATGAGTTAGTGTTGTGTGCCGTGCTTCTGCATGGGGCCGTGGACCTGAGGTGTCGGGCGCAGCTGTATGGCTCTAGGAACTCTGGTCCAAAGGGCTGGGAACAGGGCCTCTGCGTGTGGCAGCCTATGGGCAGGTGAAACTAGAATAAGCACAAAGGAAAAGAAAAAGATACACCAGAAATTCATCTACACATGGAACAACTCCTACAGAACACCTACTGAATGCTGGCAGAAGACCTCAGACCTCCCAAAAGGCAAGAAACTCCCCACGTACCTGGGTAGGGCAAAAGAAAAAAGAATAAACAGAGACAAAAGGATAGGGACGGGACCTGCACCAGTGGGAGGGAGCCGTGAAGGAGGAAAGGTTTCCACACACTAGAAGCCCCTTCGCGGGCGGAGACTGCGGGTGGCGGAGGGGGAAGCTTCGGAGCCGTGGAGGAGAGCACAGCAACAGGGGTGCGGAGGGCAAAGCGGAGAGATTCCCACACAGCAGATCGGTGCCAACCAGCACTCACCAGCCTGAGAAGCTTGTCTGCTCATCCGCCAGGACAGGCGGGGCTGGGAGCTGAGGCTCGGGCTTCGGATGGAGCGCAGGGAGAGGACTGGGGCTGGCGGCGCCTGCAGGGGGTTACTGCACCATGGCTAGCCGGGAGGGAGTACGGGAAAAAGTCTGGACCTGCCGAAGAGGCAAGAGACTTTTTCTTCCCTCTTTGTTTCCTGGTGCGCGAGGAGAGGGGATTAAGAGCGCTGCTTAAGGGAGCTCCAGAGACGGGCGCGAGCCGCGGCTAAAAGCGCGGACCCCAGAGACAGGCATGAGACGCTAAGGCTGCTGCTGCCGCCACCAAGAAGCCTGGTTGCGAGCACAGGTCACTATCCACAGCCTCCTTCCAGGGAGCCTGTGCAGCCCGCCACTGCCAGGGTCCCGGGATCCAGGAACAACTTCCCTGGGAGTACGCACAGTGTGCCGCAGGCTGGTGCAACGTCACACTGGCCTCTGCTGCCGCAGGCTCGCCCCACACTCCGTACCCCTCCCTCCCCCCGGCCTGAGTGAGCCAGAGTCCCCAAAGCAGCGGCTCCTTTAACCCTGTCCGGTCTGAGCGAACAGACGCCCTCTGGCGACCTACACGCAGAGGCGGGGCCAAATCCAAAGCTGAGCCCCAGGAGCTGTGAGAACAAAGAAGAGAAAGGGAAATCTCTCCCAGCAGCCTCAGAAGCAGCAGATTAAAGCTCCACAATCCACTTGATGTACCCTGCATCTGTGGAATACATGAATAGACAACGAACCATCCCAAATTGAGGAGGTGGACTTTGAGAGCAAGATTTATTATTTTTTCCCCTTTTCCTCTTTTTGTGAGTGTGTATGTGTATGCTTCTGTGTGAGATTTTGTCTGTATAGCTTTGCTTCCACCATTTGTCCTAGGGTTCTATCTTTCAGTTTTTTTGTTTATTCTTAAAAAAATTTTTTTCTTTTTATTAACTTTATCTTCTTTTTCTTTCCCTCCGTCCCTTTCTCTCTCTCTCTCTCTTTCTTTCTACTTTTTCTCCCTTTTATTATGAGGTGTGTGGATGAAAGGCTCTTGATGCTGCAGCCAGGAGTCAGTGCTGTGCCTTTGAGGTGGGAAAGCCAACTTCAGGACACTGATCCACAAGAGACCTCCCAGCTCCACATAATATCAAACGGCAAAAATCTCCCAGAGATCTCCATCTCAACACCAGCACCCAGCTTCACTCAACGACCAGCAAGCTACAGTGCTGGACACGCTATGCCAAACAACTAGCAAGACAGGAACACAACTCCACCTGTTAGCAGAGAGGCTGCCTAAAATCATAAGTCCACAGACACCCCAAAACACACCACCAGATGTGGACCTGCCCACGACAAAGACAACATCCAGCCTCATCCACCAGAACACAGGCACTAGTCCCCTCCACCAGGAAGTTTACACAACCCACTGAACCAACCTTAGCCACTGGGAGCAGACACCAAAAACAACGGGAACTACGAACCTGCAGCCTGCAAAAAGGAGACCCCAAACACAGTAAGATAAGCAAAAAGAGAAGACAGAAAAACACACTGCAGATGAAGGAGCAATATAAAAATCCATCAGACCTAAGAAATGAAGAGGAAATAGACAGTCTACCTGAAAAAGAATTCAGAATGATAGTACAGATGATCCAAAAATCTTGGAAATAGAATTGACAAAATGCAAGAAACATTTAACAAGGACCTAGAAGAACTAAAGATGAAACAAGCAACGATGAACAACACAATAAATGAAATTCAAAATGCTCTAGATGGGATCAATAGCAGAATAACTGAGGCAGAAGAACAGATAAGTGACCTGGAAGATAAAATAGGGGAAATAACTACTGCAGAGCAGAATAAAGAAAAAAGAATGAAAAGAACTAAGGACAGTCTCAGAGACCTCTGGGACAACATTAAACACACCAACATTCAAATTATAGGGGTTCCAGAAGAAGAAGAGAAAAAAAAGGGACTGAGAAAATATTTGAAGAGATTATAGTTGAAAACCTCCCTAATATGGGAAAGGCAATAGTTAATCAAGTCCAGGAGGCACAGAGAGTCCCATACAGAATAAATCCAAGGAGAAATATGCCAAGACACATATTAATCAAACTGTCAAAAATTAAACACAAAAAAAACATACTAAAAGCAGCAAGGGAAAAACAACAAATAATACACAAGGGAATCCCCATAAGGTTAACAGCTGATCTTTCAGCAGAAACTCTACAAGCCAGAAAGGTCTAGCAGAACATTTGAAGTGATGAAGGAGAAAAACCTGCAACCAAGATCACTCTACCCAGCAAGGATCTCATTCACATTTGATGGAGAAATTAAAACCTTTACAGACAAGCAAAGGCTGAGAGAGTTCAGCACCACCCAACCAGCTTTACAACAAATGCTAAAGAAACTTCTCTAGGCAAGAAACACAACAGAAGGAAAATACCTACAAAACAAACCCAAACCAGTTAAGAAAATGGGAATAGGAACATACATATCGATAATTACCTTAAATGTAAATGGACTAAATGCTCCCACCAAAAGACACACATTGGCTTAATGGATACGAAACAAGACCCATATACTGTCTACAAGAGACCCACTTCAGACCAAGAGACACATACAGACTGAAAGTAAGGGGATGGAAAAGATATTCCATGCAAATGGAAGCCAAAAGAAAGCTGGGATAGCAATTTTCATATCAGACAAAATAGACTTTAAAATAAAGACTATTAGAAGAGACAAAGAAGGACACTACATAATGATCAAGGTATCAATACAAGAAGAAGGTATAACAATTGTAAATATTTATGCAGGATCCAACATAGGAGCACCTCAATACATAAGGTAAATGCTAACAGCCATAAAGGGGGAAATCGACAGTAACACATTCATAGTAGGGGACCTTAACACCCCACTTTCACCAATGGACAGATCATCCAAAATGAAAATAAATAAGGAAACACAAGCTTTAAGTGACACATTAAACAACATGGACTTAATTGATATGTATAGGACATTCCACCCAAAAACAACAGAATACACTTTCTTCTCAAGTGCTCATGGAACATTCTCCAGGATAGGTCATATCTTGGGTCACAAATCAAGCCTTGGTAAATTTAAGAAAATTGAAACTGTATCAAGTATCTCTTCTGACCACAACACTATGAGACTAGATATCAATTACAGGAAAAGATCTGTAAATAATACAAACACATGGAGGCTAAACAATACACTACTTAATAACAAAGTGATCACTGAAGAAATCAACAAGTAAATAAAAAAATACCTAGAAACAAATGACAATGGAGACACGATGACCCAAAACCTATGGGATGCAGCAAAAGCAGTTCTAAGAGGGAAGTTTGTAGAAATACAATCCCCCCTTAAGAAACAGGAAACATCTCGAGTAAACAGCCTGACCTTGCCCCTAAAGCAATTAGAGAAAGAAGAACAAAAAACCCGAAAGTTAGCAGAAGGAAAGAAATCATAAAAATCAGATCAAAAATAAATGAAAAAGAAATGAAGGAAATGATAGCAAAGATCAATAAAACTAAAAGCTGGTTCTTTGAGAAGATAAACAAAATTGATAAACCATTAGCCAGACTCATCAAGAAAAAAAGGGAGAAGACTCAAATCAATAGAATTAGAAATGAAAAAGGAGAAGGAACAACTGACACTGCAGAAATACAAAGGATCATGAGAGATTACTACAAGCAACTCTATGCCAATAAAACAGACAACCTGGAAGAAATGGACACATTCTTAGAAATGCACAACCTGCCAGGACTGAATCAGGAAGAAATAGAAAATATGAATAGACCAATCACAAGCACTGAAATTGAAACTGATTAAAAATCTTCCAACAAACAAAAGCCCAGGACCTGATGGCTTCACAGGCAAATTCTATCAAACATTTAGAGAAGAGCTAACACCTATCCTTCTCAAACTCTTCCAAAATATAGCAGAGGGAGGAACACCCCCAAACTCATTCTACGAGGCCACCATCACCCTGATACCAAAACCAGACAAGGATGTCACAAAGAAAGAAAACTACAGGCCAATATCACTGATGGATGAACATAGATGCAAAAATCCTCAACGAAATACTAGCAAACAGAATCCAACAGCACATTAAAAGGATCATACACCATGATCAAGTGGGGTTTATTCCAGGAATGCAAGGATACCTCAATATAGGCAAATCAATCAATGTGATACACCATATTAACAAATTGAAGGAGAAAAACCATATGATCATCTCAATAGATGCAGAGAAAGCATTCGACAAAATTCAACACCCATTTATGATAAAAACCCTGCAGGAAGTAGGCATAGAGGGAACTTTCCTCAACATAATAAAGGCCAGATATGACAAACCCACAGCCAACATTGTCCTCAATGGTGAAAAACTGAAAGCATTTCCATTAAGATCAGGAACAAGACAAGGTTGCCCACTCTCACCACTCTTATTCAACATAGTTTTGGAAGTTTTAGCTACAGCAATCAGAAGAAAAGGAAATAAAAGGAATCCAAACTGGAAAAGAAGAAGTAAAGCTGTCACTGTTTGCAGATGACATGATACTATACATAGAGAATCCTAAAGATGCTACCAGAAAACTACTAGAGCTAATCAATGAATTTGGTAAAGTAGCTGGATACAAAATTAATGCACAGAAATCTCTGGCATTCCTATACACTAACGATGAAAAATCTGAAAGTGAAATCAAGAAAACACTCCCATTTACCATTGCAACAGAAAGAATAAAATACTTAGGCATAAACCTACCTGAGGAGACAAAAGACCTGTATGCAGAAAATTATAAGACACTGATGAAAGAAATTAAAGATGATACAAATAGATGGAGAGATATACCATGTTCTTGGATTGGAAGAATCAACATTGTGAAAATGACTCTACTACCCAAAGCAGTCTACAGATTCAATGCAATCCCTATCAAACTACCACTGGCATTTTTCACAGAACTAGAACCAAAAATTTCAAAATTTGTAAGGAAACACAAAAGACCCCGAATAGCCAAAGCAATCTTGAGAACGGAAAATGGAGCTGGAGCAATCAGGCTCCCTGACTTGAGACTATACTATAAAGCTACAGTAATCAAGACAGTATGGTACTGGCACAAAAACAGAAAGATAGATCAATGGAACAGGATAGAAAGCCCAGAAATAAACCCACGCACATATGGTCACCTTATCTTTGAAAGAGGAGGACCCAGAGGAAGATGGCGGAAGAGTAAGACGCGGAGATCACCTTCCTCCCCACAGATACATCAGAAATTCATCTACACGTGGAACAACTCCTACAGAACACCTACTGAACACTGACAGAAAACCTCAGACCCCCCAAAAGGCAAGAAACTCCCCACATACCTGGGTAGGGCAAAAGAAAAAAAGAATAAACAGAGACAATAGGATAGGGACGGGACCTGCACCAGTGGGACGGAGCCGTGAAGGAGGGAAGGTTTCTACACACTACAAGCCCCTTCGCGGGCGGAGACTGCAGGTGGCGGAGGGGGAAGCTTCGGAGTAGTGGAGGAGAGCACAGCAACAGGGGTGCGGAGGGCAAAGCAGAGAGATTCTGGCACAGAGGATCGGTGCCCTCAGGCACACACCAGCCCGAGAGGCTTGTCTGCTCGGCCACCGGGGCGGGCGGGGCTGGGAGCTGAGGCTCTGGTATCGGCTTTCAGTCGGAGCGCAGGGAGAGGACTGGGGCTGGCAGCAGGAAGAGAGCCTGAAGGGGTTAGTGCACCACGGCTAGGCCGGAGACTTTTTTCCCTTTTGTTTCCTGGTGCGCGAGGAGAGGGCATTAAGAGGGCTGCTTGGGGAAGCGCCGGAGACAGGCTCGAGCCGCGGGTAAGGCGTGGACCTCGGAGACGGGCGTGGGACGCTGGGGCCGCTGCTGCCGCCGCCGCCACCGACGGGCCTGTGTGCGAGCTCGGGTCACTGTCCGCCCCGCCTTCCAGGGGGCCTGTGCACCCCGCCACTGCCGGGGTCCCGGGACCCGGGGACAGCTTTCCCGGGAAAGCGCAAGGAGCGCCACGGGCTGCTGCAACGTCACGCCGGCCTCTGCCGCCGCAGGCCTGCCCCACACTGCGCGCCCCTCCCTCCCCTCTGCCTGAGTGAGCCAGAGCCCCCGAATCAGCAGCTCCTTTAAACCCGTCCTGTCTGAGCGAAGAACGGACGCCCTCCGGCGACCTACGCGCAGAGGCGGGGCCAGGTCCAAGGCTGAGACCCGGGAGTTGTGAGAGCAGAGACAGGGAACTCTCTCTGTGCAGCCTCGGAGGCAGCGGATTAAAGCTCCACGGTCCATTTGATGTGCCCTGCGTCTGTGGAGTGCATGAATGGACAGCGAATCATCCCAAATTGAGGAAGTGGACTTTGAGGACAAGATTTCAGACTTCTCGCCCTTTTCCTCTTTTTACAACGAATTATCCCAAATTGAGGAAGTGGACTTGGAGAGCAAGATTTTTGATTTTTCCCCCTGCTCTCTTTTTGTGAATGTGTGTGTGTAATCTTCTGTGTAAGATTCTCTCTGTATAGCTTTGCTTCCACCATATGTCCCAGGGTTCTATCGGTCCATGTTTTTTTTCAATAATTACTTTTTAATTTTAATAACGCTACTATATTTCATACTTTATTCTATTTTACTTTACCTGCTCTTTCTTTTTTTCCTACCTTCCCTTCCTCCCTCCCTCCGCTCCTCCTTTCCTTCTTTCTTTTTCTTTCCTCCCTCCCTCCCTCCCACCCTTCTTCTTTCCACTTTCTTTTTCTTTCCTTCCTCCCTCCCTCCCTTCTTCCATTCACTCTTCCTTTTGCTTTCATTCCTCCCTCCCTCCTTTCTTTCCTTCCTTTCCATCCTTCCTCCCTCCCTCCTTTCTTTCTTTCTTCCTTCCTTTCTTCCCTTCTTCCTTTCTTTCCCTCTTTCTTTCTTCTACTAATTCTTTCTTTCTACTTTTTCTCCCTGTTATTCTGAGCCGGGTGGATGAAAGGCTCTTGGTGCTGCAGCCAGGAGTCAGTGCTGTGCCTCTGAAGTGGGAGAGCCAACTTCAGGACACGGGTCCACAAGAGACCTCCCAGCTCCACATAATATCAAGCAGCGAAAATCTCCCAGAGATCTCCATCTCAACACCAGCACCCAGCTTCAGCCAACGACCAGCAAGCTACAGTGCTGGTCACCCTATGCCAAGCAACTAGCAAGGCAGGAACACAACCCCACCCATTAGCAGAGAGGCTACCTAAAAACATAATAAGGCCATAGGCACCCCAAAACACACCACCAGACGTGGACCTGTCCACCAGAAAGACAAGATCAAGCCTCAACCACCAGAACACAGGCATTAGTCCCCCCCACCAGGAAGCCTACACAACCTACTGAAACAACCTTAGCCACTGGGGACACACACCAAAAACAACGGAAACTACAAATCTGCAGCCTGCAAAAAGGAGACCCCAAACACAGTAACATAAGCAAAATGAGAAGACAGAAAAACACACAGCAGGTGAAGGAGCAAGATAAAAACCTACCAGACCTAACAAATGAAGAGGTAATAGGCAGTCTACCTGAAAAAGAATTCAGAACAATGATAGTAAAGCTGATCCGAGATTCTATTTCCAAGATCCATAATCTTGGAAATAGAATAGACAAAATGCAAGAAACAGTTAACAAGGACCTAGAAGAACTAAAGATGAATCAAGCATCGATTAAAAACACAATAAATGAAATGAAAAATACTCTACATGAGATCAATAGCAGAATAACTGACGCAGAAGAACGGATAAGTAAGGTGGAAGATAAAATAGTGGAAATAACTGATGCAGAGCAAAATAAAGAAAACGGAATGAAAAGAACAGAGGACAGTCTCAGAGACCTCTGGGACAACATTAAACACACCAACATTCGAATTATAGGGGTTCCAGAAGAAGAAGAGAAAAAGAAAGGGACTGAGAAAATATTTGAAGAGATTATAGTTGAAAACCTCCCTAATATGGGAAAGGAAATAGTTAATCAAGTCCAGGAGGCACAGAGAGTCCCATACAGAATAAATCCAAGGAGAAATATGCCAAGACACATATTAATCAAACTGTCAAAAATTAAACACAAAGAAATCATATTAAAAGCAGCAAGGGAAAAACAACAAATAACACACAAGGGAATCCCCATCAGGTTAACAGCTGATCTCTCAGTAGAAACTCTACAAGCCAGAAGGGAGTGGCAGGACATAATTAAAGTGATGAAGGAGAGAAACCTGCAACCAGGATTACTCTACCCAGCAAGGATCTCATTCAGATTTGATGGAGAAATTAAAACCTTTACAGACAAGGAAAAGCTGAGAGAGTTCAGCACCACCAAACCAGCTTTACAACAAATGCTAAAGGAACTTCTCTAGGCAAGAAACACAACAGAAGGAATATACCTACAATAACGAACCCAAAGCAATTAAGGAAATGGGAATAGGAACATACATATCAATAATTACCTTAAGTGTAAATGGACTAAATGCTCCCACCAAAAGACACAGAGTGGCTGAATGGATACAAAAACAAGACCCATATATATGCTGTCTACAAGAGACCCACTTCAGACCGAGAGACACATACAGATTGAAAGTAAGGGGATGGAAAAGATATTCCATGCAAATGGAAATCAAAAGAAAGCTGGAGTAGCAATTCTTATATAAGACAAAATAGACTTTAAAATAAAGAGTATTAGAAGAGACAAAGAAGGACACTACATAACGATAAAGGGATCGATCCAAGAAGAAGATATAACAATTGTAAACATTTATGCACCCAACATAGGAGCACCTCAATACATAAGGCAAATACTAACAGCCATATAAGGGGAAATCGACAGTAACACAATCATAGTAGGGGACTTTAAAACCCCACTTTCACCAATGGACAGATCATCCAAAATGAAAATAAATAAGGAAACACAAGCTTTAAATGATACATTAAACAAGATGGACTTAGTTGATATTTATAGGACATTCCATCCAAAAACAACAGAATACACATTTTTCTCAAGTGCTCATGGAACATTCTCCAGGATAGATCATATCTTGGGTCACAAATCAAGCCTTGGTAAATTTAAGAAAATTGAAATTGTATCAAGTATCTTTTCCGACCACAATGCTATGAGACTAGACATCAATTACAGGAAAAGATCTGTAAAAAATACAAACACATGGAGGCTAAACAATACACTACTTAGTAACGAAGTGATCACTGAAGAAATCAAAGAGGAAATTAAAAAATACCTAGAAACAAATGACAATGGAGACACGACGACCCAAAACCTATGGGACGCAGCAAAAGCAGCTCTAAGGGGGAAGTTTATAGCAATACAATCCCACCTTAAAAAACAGGAAACATTTCGAGTAAACAACCTGACCCTGCACCTAAAGCAATTAGAGAAAGAAGAACAAAAAACCCCCAAAGTTAGCAGAAGGAAAGAAATCATAAAGATCAGATCAGAAATAAATAAAAAGAAATGAAGGAAACGATAGCAAAGATCAACCAAACTAAAAGCTGGTTCTTTGAGAAGATAAACAAAATTGATAAACCATTAGCCAGACTCATCAAGAAAAGAAGGGAGAAGACTCAAATCAATAGAATTAGAAATGAAAAAGAAGAAGTAACAACTGACACTGCAGAAATACAAAAGATCATGAGAGATTACTATAAGCAACTCTATGCCAATAAAATGGACAACCTGGAAGAAATGGACAAATTCTTAGAAATGCACAACCTGCCAAGACTAACTGAGGAAGAAATAGAAAATATGAATAGACCAATCACAAGCACTGAAATTGAAACTGTGATTAAAAATTTTCCATCAAACAAAAGCCCAGGACCAGATGGCTTCACAGGCGAATTCTATCAAACATTTAGAGAAGAGCTAACACCTATCCTTCTCAAACTCTTCCAAACAATAGCAGAGGAAGGAACACTTCCAAACTCATTCTATGAGGCCACCATCACCCTCATACCAAAACCAGGCAAGGATGTCACAAAGAAAGAAAACTACAGGCCAATATCACTGATGGATGAACATAGATGCAAAAATCCTCAACAAAATACTAGCAAACAGAATCCAACAGCACATTAAAAGGATCATACACCATGATCAAGTGGGGTTTATTCCAGGAATGCAAGGATTCTTCAATATATGCAAATCAATCAATGTGATACACCATATTAACAAGTTGAAGGAGAAAAACCATATGATCATCTCAATAGATGCAGAGAAAGCTTTCGACAAAATTCAACACCCATTTATGATAAAAAACCCTGCAGAAAGTAGGCATAGAGGGAACTTTCCTCAACATAATAAAGGCCATACATGACAAACCCACAGCCAACATTGTCCTCAATGGTGAAAAACTGAAACCATTTCCACTAAGATCAGGAACAAGACAAGGCTGCCCACTCTCACCACTCTTATTCAACATAGTTTTGGAAGTTTTAGTCACAGCAATCAGAGAAGAAAAGGAAATAAAAGGAATCCAAATTGGAAAAGAAGAAGTAAAGCTGTCACTGTTTGCAGATGACATGATACTATACATAGAGAATCCTAAAGATGCTACCGAAAAACTACTAGAGCTAATCAATGAATTTGGTAAAGTAGCAGGATACAAAATTAACGTACAGAAATCTCTGGCATTCCTGTACACTAATGATGAAAAATCTGAAAATGAAATCAAGAAAACACTCCCATTTACCATTGCAAAAAAAAGAATAAAATATCTAGGAATAAACTTACCTAAGGAGACAAAAGACCTGTATGCAGAGAATTATAAGACACTGATGAAAGAAATTAAAGATGATACAAATAGATGGAGAGATATACCATGCTCCTGGATTGGAAGAATCAATATTGTGAAAATGACTCTACTACCCAAAGCAATCTACAGATTCAATGCAATCCCTATCAAACTACCACTGGCATTTTTCACAGAACTACAACCAAAAATTTCAAAATTTGTTTGGAGAAACAAAAGACCCCGAATAGCCAAAGCAATCTTGAGAATGAAAAACGGAGCTGGAGGAATCAGGCTCCCTGACTTCAGACTATACTACAAAGCTACGGTAATTAAGACAGTATGGTACTGGCATAAAAACAGAAAGATAGATCAGTGGATCAGGATAGAAAGCCCAGAGATAAACCCACGCACATATGGCCAACTTATCTTTGATAAAGGAGGCAGGAATGTACAGTGGAGAAAGGACAGCCTCTTCAATAAGTGGTGCTGGGAAAACTGGACAGGGACATGTAAAAGTTTGAGACTAGATCATTCCCTAACACCATACACAAAAATAAGCTCAAAATGGATCAAAGACCTAAATGTAAGGCCAGAAACTATCAAACTCTTAGAGGAAAACATAGGTAGAACACTCTATGACATAAATCACAGCAAGATCCTTTTGGACCCACCTCCTAGAGAAATGGAACTAAAAACAAAGATAAACAAATGGGACCTAATGAAACTTCAAAGCTTTTGCACAGCAAAGGAAACCATAAACAAGACCAAAAGACAACCCTCAGAATGGGAGAAAATATTTGCAAATGAAGCAACTGACAAAGGATTAATCTCCAAAATTTATAAACAGCTCATGCAGCTCAATAACAAAAAAACAAACAACCCAATCCAAAAATGGGCAGAAGACTTAAATAGGCATTTCTCCAAAGAAGATATACAGACTGCCAACAAACACATGAAAGAATGCTCAACATCATTAATCATTAGAGAAATGCAAATCAAAACTACAATGAGATATCATCTCACACCAGTCAGAATGGCCATCATCAAGAAATCTAGAAACAATAAATACTGGAGAGGGTGTGGAGAAAAGGGAACACTCTTGCACTGCTGGTGGGAATGTGAATTGGTACAGCCACTATGGAGAACAGTATGGAGGTTCCTTAAAAAACTAAAAATAGAACTACCATATGATCCAGCAATCCCACTACTAGGCATATACCCTGAGAAAACCATAATTCATAAAGAGACATGTACCAAAATGTTCATTGCAGCTCTATTTACAATAGCCTGGAGCTGGAAACAACCTAAGTGTCCATCATCGGATGAATGGATAAAGAAGATGTGGCACATATATACAATGGAATATTACTCAGCCATAAAAAGAAACGAAACTGAGCTATTTGTAATGAGGTGGATAGACCTAGAGTCTGTCATACAGAGTGAAGTAAGTCAGAAAGAGAAAGACAAATACCGTATGCTAACACATATATATGGAATTTAGGGGGGAAAATGTCATGAAGAACCTAGGGGTAAAACGGGAATAAAGACACAGACCTACTTGAGAACGGACTTGAGGATATGGGGAGGGGGAAGGGTAAGCTGTGACAAAACGAAAGAGAGGCATGGACATATATACACTACCAAACGTAAGGTAGATAGATAGTGGGAAGCAGCCGCAGAGCACAGGGAGATCAGCTCGGTGCTTTGTGACCGCCTGGAGGGGTGGGATGGGGAGGGTGGGAGGGAGGGAGATGCATGAGGGAAGGGATGTGGGAACAGATGTATATGTATGACTGGTTCACTTTGTTATAAAGCAGAAACTAATAAAAAAAAAAAAAAGAAAAAGGAGGCAGGAATGTACAGTGGAGAAAGGACAGCCTCTTCAATAAGTGGTGCTGGGAAAACTGGACAGGGACATGTAAAAGTATGAGATTAGATCACTCCCTAACACCATACACAAAAATGAGCTCAAAATGGATTAAAGACCTAAATGTAAGGCCAGAAACTAGCAAACTCTTAGAGGAAAACATAGGCAGAACACTCTATGACATAAATCACAGCAAGATCCTTTTTGACCCACCTCCTAGAGAAATGGAAATAAAAACAAAAATAAAGAAATGGGACCTAATGAAACTTCAAAGCTTTTGCACAGCAAAGGAAACCATAAACAAGACCAAAAGACAACCCTCAGAGTGGGAGAAAATATTTGCAAATGAAGCAACTGACAAAGGATTAATCTCCAAAATTTATAAGCAGCTCATGCAGCTCAATAACAAAAAAAACCAAACAACCCAATCCACAAATGGGCAGAAGACCTAAACAGACATTTCTCGAAAGAAGATATACAGACTGCCAACAAACGCATGAAAGAATGCTCAACATCATTAATCATTAGAGAAATGCAAATCAAAACTACAATGAGATATCATCTCACACCAGTCAGAATGGCCATCATCAAAAACTCTAGAAACAATAAATGCTGGAGAGGGTGTGGAGAAAAGGGAACACTCTTGCACTGCTGGTGGGAATGTGAATTGGTACAGCCACTGTGGCCAACAGCACGGAGGTTCCTTAAAAGACGACAAATAGAACTACCATATGACCCAGCAATCCCACTACTGGGCATATACCCTGAGAAAACCATAATTCAAAATGAGTCACGTACCAAAATGTTCACTGAAGCTCTATTTACAATAGCCCGGAGATGGAAACAACCTAAGTGTCCATCATCGGATGAATGGATAAAGAAGATGTGGCACATATATACAGTGGAATATTACTCAGCCAAAAAAAGAAAAGAAATGGAGCTATTTGTAATGAGGTGGATAGACCTAGAGTCTGTCATACAGAGTGAAGTCAGAAAGAGAAAGACAAATACCGTATGCTAACACATATATATGTAATTTAGGGGGGAAAATGTCATGAAGAACCTAGGAGTAAAACAGGAATAAAGATACAGACCTACTTGAGAATGGACTTGAGGATATGGGGAAGGGGAAAGGTAAGCTGTGACAAAGCGAGAGAGAGGCATGGGCATATATACACTACCAAATGTAAGGTAGATAGCTAGTGGGAAGCAGCCGCATAGCAGAGGGAGATCAGCTCTGTGCTTTGTGACCGACTGGAGGGGTGGGATAGGGAGGGTGGGAGGGAGGGAGACGCAAGGGGGAAGGAATATGGGAACAGTTGTATATGTATAACTGATTCAATTTGTTATAAAGCAGAAATTAATAAAAAAAATTACTCGGATGTAAACAATTTAAATACATGAATCAAAAAGCAGGAAAAAAAGTAGAGATAAAGAAGGACACTACATAATGATCAAGGGATCGATCCAAGAAGATATAACAATTGTAAATATTTATGCACCCAACATAGGAGCACCTCAATACATAAGGCAAATACTAACAGCCATAAAAGGGGAAATCGACAGTAACACATTCATAGTAGGGGACTTTAACACCCCACTTTCACCAATGGACAGATCATCCAAAATGAAATTAAGTAAGGAAACACAAGCTTTAAGTGACACATTAAACAACATGGACTTAATTGATATGTATAGGACATTCCATCCAAAAACAACAGAATACACATTTTTCTCAAGTGCTCATGGAACATTCTCCAGGATAGGTCATATCTTGGGTCACAAATCAAGCCTTGGTAAATTTAAGAAAATTGAAACTGTATCAAGTATCTTTTCTGACCACAACGCTATGAGACTAGATATCAATTACAGGAAAAGATCTGTAAAAAATACAAACACATGGAGGCTAAACAATATACTACTTAGTAACGAAGTGATCACTGAAGAAATCAAAGAGGAAATTTAAAAATACCTAGAAACAAATGACAATGGAGACACGACGACCCAAAACCCATGGGATGCAGCAAAAGCAGTTCTAAGAGGGAAGTTTGTAGCAATACGATCCCCCCTTAAGAAACAGGAAACATCTCGAGTAAACAACCTGACCTTGCACCTAAAGCAATTAGAGGAAGAAGAACAAAAAACCCCAAAGTTAGCAGAAGGAAAGAAATCATAAAGATCAGATCAGAAATAAATGAAAAAGAAATGAAGGAAACGATAGCAAACGATAGCAAAGATCAATAAAACTAAAAGCTGGTTCTTTGAGAAGATAAACAAAATTGATAAACCATTAGCCAGACTCATCAAGAAAAAAAGGGAGAAGACTCAAATCAATAGAATTAGAAATGAAAAAGGAGAAGTAACAACTGACACTGCAGAAATACAAAAGATCATGAGAGATTAATACAAGCAACTCATGCCAATAAAATGGACAACCTGGAAGAAATGGACAAATTCTTAGAAATGCACAACCTGCCAAGACTGAATCAGGAAGAAATAGAAAATATGAACAGACCAAACACAAGCACTGAAATTGAAACTGATTAAAAATTTTCCATCAAACAAAAGCCCAGGACCAGATGTCTTCACAGGCGAATTCTATCAAACATTTAGAGAAGAGCTAACACCTATCCTTCTCAAACTCTTCCAAAATATAGCAGAGAGAGGAACACTCCCAAACTCATTCTATGAGGCCACCATCACCCTCATACCAAAACCAGACAAGGATGTCACAAAGAAAGAAAACTACAGGCCAATATCACTGATGGATGAACATAGATGCAAAGATCCCCAAGAAAATACTAGCAAACAGAATCCAACAGCACATTAAAAGGATCATACACCATGATCAAGTGGGGTTTATTCCAGGAATGCAAGGATTCTTCAATATACGCAAATCAATCAATGTGATACACCATATTAACAAATTGAAGGAGAAAAACCATATGATCATCTCAATAGATGCAGAGAAAGCTTTCGACAAAATTCAACACCCATTTATGATAAAAACCCTGCAGGAAGTAGGCATAGAGTGAACTTTCCTCAACATAATGAAGGCCATATATGACAAAGCCACAGCCAACATTGTCCTCAATGGTGAAAAACTGAAACCATTTCCATTAAGATCAGGAACAAGACAAGGTTGCCCACTCTCACCACTCTTATTCAACATAGTTTTGGAAGTTTTAGTCACAGCAATCAGAGAAGAAAAGGAAATAAAAGGAATCCAAATTGGAAAAGAAGAAGTAAAGCTGTCACTGTTTGCAGATGACATGATACTATACATAGAGAATCCTAAAGATGCTACCAGAAAACTACTAGAGCTAATCAATGAATCTGGTAAAGTAGCAGGATACAAAATTAATGCACAGAAATCTCTGGCATTCCTATACACTAACGATGAAAAATCTGAAAGTGAAATCAAGAAAACACTCCCATTTACCACTGCAACAAAAAGAATAAAATATCTAGGAATAAACCTACCTAAGGAGACAAAAGACCTGTATGCAGAAAATTATAAGACACTGATGAAAGAAATTAAAGATGATACAAATAGATGGAGAGGTATACCATGTTCTTGGATTGGAAGAATCAACATTGTGAAAATGACTCTATTACCCAAAGCAATCTACAGATTCAATGCAATCCCTATCAAACTACCACTGGCATTTTTCACAGAACTAGAACCAAAAATTTCAAAATTTGTTTGGAGAAACAAAAGACCCCGAATAGCCAAAGCAATCTTGAGAACGAAAAACGGAGCTGGAGGAATCAGGCTCCCTGACTTCAGACTATACTACACAGCTACAGTAATCAAGACAGTATGGTACTGGCACAAAAACAGAATGACAGATCAATGGAACAGGACAGAAAGCCCAGAGATAAACCCACGCACATACGGTCACCTTATCTTTGACAAAGGAGGCAGCAATGTACAGTGGAGAAAGGACAGCCTCTTAAATAAGTGGTGCTGGGAAAACTGGACAGGGACATGTAAAAGTATTAGATTAGATCACTCCCTAACACCATACACAAAAATGAGCTCAAAATGGATTAAAGACCTAAATGTAAGGCCAGAAACTAGCAAACTCTTAGAGGAAAACATAGGTAGAACACTCTATGACATAAATCACAGCAAGATCCTTTTTGATCCACCTCGTAGAGAAATGGAAATAAAGACAAAAATGAACACATGTGACCTAATGAAACTTCAAAGCTTTTGTACAGCAAAGGAAACCATAAACAAGACCAAAAGACAACCCTCAGAATGGGAGAAAATATTTGCAAATGAAGCAACTGACAAAGGATTAATCTCCAAAATTTATAAGCAGCTCATGCAGCTCAATTAGAAAAAAAAACAAACAACCCAATCCAAAAATGGGCAGAAGACCTAAATAGACATTTCTCGAAAGAAGATATACAGACTGCCAACAAACACATGAAAGAATGCTCAACATCATTAATCATTAGAGAAATGCAAATCAAAACTACAATGAGATATCATCTCACACCAGTCAGAACGGCCATCATCAAGAAATCTAGAAACAATAAATGCTGGAGAGGGTGTGGAGAAAAGGGAACACTCTTGCACTCCTGGTGGGAATGTGAATTGGTACAGCCACTATGGAGAACATTAAGGAGGCTCCTTAAAAAACTACAAATAGAACTACCATATGACCCAGGAATCCCACTACTGGGCATATACCCTGAGAAAACCATAATTCAAAGAGTCATGTACCAAAATGTTCATTGCAGCTCTATTTACAATAGCCAGGAGATGGAAACAACCTAAGTGTCCATCATCGGATGAATGGATAAAGAAGATGTGGCACATATATACAATGGAATATTACTCAGCCATAAAAAGAAACGAAACTGAGCTATTTGTAATGAGGTGGATAGACCTAGAGTCTGTCATACAGAGTGAAGTAAGTCAGAAAGAGAAAGACAAATACCGTATGCTAACACATATATATGGAATTAAAAAAAAATGTCATGAAGAACCTAGGGGTAAAACGGGAATAAAGACACAGACCTACTTGAGAACGGACTTGAGGATATGGGGAGGGGGAAGGGTAAGCTGTGACAAAGCAAAAGAGAGGCATGGACATATATACACTACCAAACGTAAGGTAGATAGATAGTGGGAAGCAGCCGCAGAGCACAGGGAGATCAGCTCGGTGCTTTGTGACCGCCTGGAGGGGTGGGATGGGGAGGGTGGGAGGGAGGGAGATGCATGAGGGAAGGGATGTGGGAACAGATGTATATGTATAACTGATTCACTTTGTTATAAAGCAGAAACTAATAAAAAAAATTATCTTTGAAGAAAAAAAAAAGAAAAAAGAATGAAAAGAAATGAGGACAGTCTGAGACCTGTGGGATAACATTAAATGCACCAACATTTGCATTATAGGAGTCCCAGAAGTAGAAGAGAGAGACAAAGGGCCTGAGAAAATATGTGAAGATATAAGGGACGTCCCTGGTGGCCCAGTGGTTAAGAATCTGCCTGCCAATGCAGGGCACATGGGTTCGAGCCCTGGTCCAGGAAGATCCCACATGCTGTGGAGCAACTAAGCCTATGTGCCACAACTACTGAGCTGCATGCCACAACTACTGAAGCCCACGTGCCTAGAACCCATGCTCTGCAACAAGAGAAGCCACCGCAGTGAGAAGCCTGCGCACTGTGACGAAGAGTAGCTGCTGCTTACCACAACTAGAGAAAGTCCAGGCTCAGCAATGAAGACCCAATGCAGCCAAAAATAAATAAATTAAATAAATTAAATTAAAAAAAAAAAGAGAGAAGAGCCAAAAACTTCCCTAAAATGGGAAAGGAAACACTCAAGTCCAGGAAGCGCAGAGAGTCCCGTATTGGATAAACACAAGGAGGAAGAAGCCGAGACACATTAATCAAACTGACAAAAATTAAAGACAAAGACAAAATATTAAAAGGAACAAAGGAAACACAACAAATAACATACAAGGGAATTCCCATAAGGTTATCAGTTGATTTTCAGCAGAAACTCTGCAGGCCCGAAGGGAGTGCCAGGATATATTTAAAGTGATGAAAGGAAAAAACTTACAACCAAGAATACTCTACCCAGCAAGGCTCTTGTTCAGATTCGATGGAGAAATCAAAAGCTTTACAGACAAGCAAAAGCTAAGAGAATTCAGCACCACCAGACCAGCTTTACAACAAATGTTAAAGGAACTTGTCTAGGTGAAAAAGAAAAGCCCACAACTAGAAACAAGAAAACTACGAATGGAAAAGCTCACTGGTAAAGGCAAACATACAGTAAACATCCACACACAAATATGATACCAAAACCAGCAATTGTGAAAAGAGGAGAGTACAAATGGAGAATATTGGAAAAGCATTTGAAATTAATAGACCAGCGACTTATAGCAGTCTGTGTATATATACAAGATTGTTTTATCAAAACCTCATGGTAACCGCAAACCAAAAATCTACAATAGATACACAAAAAAAGAAAAAGGAATCCAAACACAACACTAAAGATAGTCATCAAATTACAAGAAAAGAGAACAAAAGAGGAAGGGAAGCAAAAAGACCTGTGAAAACAGTCCCAAACGAATTAACAAAATGGCAGTAAGAACATACATATCAGTAATTACCTTAAACCTAAATGGATTGAATACTGCAACCAAAAGACACAGACTGGCTGAATGGATACAAAAACAAGACCTGGATATCAATGTATGTTGTCTCCAAGAGACCCAATTCACATCTAGGGACACATGAAGACTGAAAGTGAGGGGATGGAAAAAGATACTCCATGCAAATGGAAATCAAAAGAAAGCTGGAGCAGCAATACTCATATCAGACAAAATAGACTTTAAAGTAAAGACTGTTACAAGAGATAAGGAAGGGGGCTTCCCTGGTGGCACAGTGGTTGGGAATCCGCCTGCTGATGCAGGGGACACGGGTTCGTGACCCGGTCCAGGAGGATCCCACGTGCCGCGGAGTGGCTGGGCCCGTGGGCCATGGCCGCTGGGCCTGCATGTCCGGAGCCTGTGCTCCGCGACGGGAGGGGTCGCAGCAGTGGGAGGCCCGCGTACCTCAAAAAAAAAAAAAAAAAAAAGAGATAAGGAAGGACACTACATAATGATTCAAGGGATCAATCCAAGAAGAAGATATAACGATTGTAAATATATATATGCACCCAACATAGAAGCACCTCAATATATAAGGCAAATGCTAAAAGCCATAAAAGGAGAAACTGACAGTAACACAATAATAGTGAGGGACTTTAACACCCCACTTACATCAATGGACAGATCATCCAGCCAGAAAATCAATAAGGAAACACAGGCCTTAAATGACCCATTAGACCAGATGGACTTAACTGATATTTATAGGGCATTCCATCCCAAAGCAACAGAATACATATTCTTCTCAAGTGCACATGAAACATTCTCTGGGACAGATCACATGCTGGGCCACAAAGCAAGTCTCAGTAAATTTAAGACAACTGAAATCATATCAAGTATCTTTTCTGACAACAATGCTATGAGATTAGAAATCAACTACAAGAAAAAACTATAAAAAACACAAATACATAGAGGCTAAACAGTACGTTACTAAACAACCAATGGATCACTGAACAAATCAAAGAAGAAATTTTTAAAAAACCCTAGAGACAAATGAAAGTGAAAGCACAATGATCCCAAACCTATGGGACACAGCAAAAGCAGTTCTACGAGGAAGTTTATAGCAATACAATCTTACCTCAGGAAACAAGAAAAATCTCAAACAACCCAACTTTGCACCTAAAGCATCTATAGAAAGAACAAACAAAACCCAAAGTTTGTAAAAGCAAAGAAATCATGAAGATCAGAAATAAATAGAGACGAAGAAAACAAAAGATCAATGAAACTAAAATCTGGTTCTTTGAAAAGATACACAAAATTGATAAGCCTTTAGCCCGACTCATCAAGGAAAAAAGGGAGAGGGTTCAAATCAATAAAAATATTTACACAGAAAAAAACAGCATAAAGGAGAAACTCTTACAATTGTCTGAAAAAATGTGAAGAAGCATTCGACAAATTACCATACACATTCATGATAAAAATGCGCATTAAATTAGGAAGAGAAAGGAACTCAGTCCATTAAGGACACTAAAAAATCACCTCCAGTTAACACCATGCTCAGTGAGGAAAGACTGAATGCTGTCTACCTGCATTCAGGCAGAAGGAAACAAGAGGAATACAGACTGGGAAGGGAAGTAAAATAATGTATTTGCAGAAGTTATAAATCTATATATAGAAAAATCTTTAGGAATGTACAAAAACGCTTCTAGAACAAGTGAATATAGGAAGATTGCAGGCTACAAGATTGATGTACAAAAGTCAACTGTATTCTGACATAGAAGCAAATAATTGAAAAACAGAATTAATTCCATTTATATAGCATCAAAAAATAAAACACTTCTGAAAAATTAGAGATACAATTCCTATAAGCTACATGCTATAAAAGGTGACATTGTGATTTATAATAAATATTTCATCTTCTTCCATGGCTCCTGGCTCACAGCTCCCAAAACCCTTGGAATTTCCTGAGAGATAAGAGCAATCGGAGCATCTTTTGTTCTAATATTTAGTCGTTTATCCTCTGTTCCTGAAATGGCTTCAGAGCCCTAAGGGTGAAATGGGTGTCTTCTTATTCATGGTGAGCCCTGGGAGGCTGAACCTATGATTAAGGCCAACCAGATCTTCAAATTTACTCAGTTGAATTTTGTTTTTTTATCAGATTGGTGGCAGTGACAAGATCCCAAGTGGAACTACTGAGCACATTCAGAAGAAATACAGGCATGGCACCCTGGAGAACCATTCTGAGTTCAGTCTTTTTTGCCGTTTCTGAGGGCTGCTGGTACATGTCATAAGTGTTTCAGAAATTGTGTGATATCTCCTGCTATAAAATGTCTCACCGAAACTGAAGCTCACACCAAAAGGACTGAACCCTAGCATCAGGGAACTGCCCTCGCTTCTCAAGCAAAGGTAGCAGCAGTAGAATGTACAGATTGTGAGGCATGTGGATGAAGTCCATTCTGCCTCTGCAAAGAAAGACCCCTCAGTGCCAAACTTTTGCCACGCCGATGTCCTTGTCATGTGGCAACAGTCTGCTCCTGTATCAGATAAACTGAGACAGGTAAACAATGGCTGTAAATTTAACAAACAGTCGGGGCTCTGGGAAAACCAAGATATTTGGCCACTTGGTTCTTCCCAGCTCCCTGGCAAACCCCATTTTTTGGTATTTGCATTCTTTCACCCACCACAGTGCATTAAAAAAAAACTTTTTTTAAAGTCAAAACTTTCTGTACAGCCTGGCAACTATAGTTAATACTACTGTACTGCATATTTGGAAGCTGCTAAGAGTAGATTTTAAAAGTTCTCGTCACAAGAAAAAATATTATAACTATGTGTGGCGACGGATGTTAACTAGACTCATGGTGGTGATAGTTTTGCGACACACACACATGTTGATTCATTATGTTGGACATCTGAAATTAAGGTTATATGTTAATTATATCTCAATTTTAAAAATTAAAGAAGAACTATCTTTGTCCCTGAAGGCGTCCTCTTTCTGGACCCTTTGAATACTCTGCAGCTGGACTTCATTCAAGTGCCACTCACTATGGGTCATCAGTCTGGATGTTTTCCAGATAGTAAAGCCTTTCCCTGCTGCAAGACCAATGCCCTCATGGTGGCAAGGAAACTATTAAAGAAGGTGTTTCCTGCTTGGGGTACACCTTCCACAATCTCCAGTGATTGAGGTACCCGCTTCACCGGATATATCACACAGAAACCTTGTAAACTTCTTGGAATGATCACTGCCCTATTGGCTTCAATCATCAGGCAAGGTCAAGAGAACTAATGGAAAAAAACAGATTCAAGCAAAATGAGTGTTAATTACGTGGGACGACATGAACTGGGGAGGATGCTCTGATATTTTTGTTTTCCCATTTTAAGGAGACCTATTCTCTTAAGTTATATATGACTTACAGAAATGTGGTAAAATATACCTTTGTGAGCAAAGATGAAACATCTACTTTTTCTCCCTACCTGATCCTTCCAGAATTCAGAAAGTCTCAGTGAGTACCCTTATTTTCCTGATAGTATATTTGTTCACATAAGTTCAGTAAGAATCTGTTATTCTTGTGACAGGACACAATTAGAAACACTGGCTGTATTACCAAGGTTTTGACTGAAATGTCATAGTTGAGATATGCGTAGACTCATATATGACCACACAGCTTCAAGGAACTGCTTGGAAAAATCGAACTGGTACCTTGCATACATGGTTCCAGGAAACCAATCTTAAAAAAGAGTTTTTAAATAATTAGGCCAAATTTAATACAAACCTTTTTTTTAAAAAAAAAAAAAGGGAGGTGGAGTAATTGTAGAGAAAAAAAATTATGTTTCCACCTTTGTAGATATTAGATTCTAGTCCTGCTAACTGTCTTGGAGGTAATGTTATCTGTAAACTGGACTGGATCCTGAATTTTTTCTAGTTTCCTCAAATATCTGGCTCTGACTCACCAAACTAACACTTCCAATTTTCTCCTACCCTTCTGACTTGGAATCAGGAAGAAGGAAGGCAGCCCTCGAGCTCCACCAGAAGGGACCTCACCAAGTGCTCCTGCCCACTGACACTGCAGGGAAACTAGAAAGTACTGAACCCTGGATGTACATCCCACAGCTAAAAAGACACCCCACCCGACACCAGGTCCTATACAGATGCTGGGGACCTCCAAATCAAGGTGACGGGCGAGAAGTAGTTGACACCAAGGTAGCCTGCTTCTGCCTAAGAAGCCAGATCCAGACTTTAACTAATCGTGAAACCCTTTCTTTCCTTTACTCTGGCATTGGCCTGGAGAGATTATGCCCTCATCTGCATCCCCCAGGCCACTGCTAAGGGGGTTAACCTCTGGAATTTAGAATAAATTTTCTCCCAGCCTGAAATATAACTTAACTGACCCCTGGCTTGAATAGGCACAGGCAACAATTCTTACAAATGAATCCATTAACAGTGCCACCTTCATGGAAGTAGTTTGTGCCCTGACAAGACTTATCTTTGTCTGTGGTGGTTATGTTTCTCCTTGGGGCTACGGATGCGTAGATGGATGGTGCACAGCTGGGCAATGCCTCTTGGTTATCTAACCGTGCCCCTACCTGTTCTAGAAAGGACCTCCCAGGAGGCTTTTCCTGATTCAGGGTTCGCTTCCTTTGGTAGGGCCCTACTTCCCCGATTAGGAGTAGACATAAATGAGACTGTCATCAGAAACCGCTCCTTAACTCTTGAAGAGACTGCAGATTCCATTGCTAAGACATTAGCTGCCCAGCAGAAATATGTGGACCCTCTGGCCAAGGCCATTCCTGATAACAGGACAGCCCCTGTTTATCTTTTAGCTGAAGGAGGAGGTGTCTGTGCTGTGGCCAACACCACCTGTGGTACCTGGGTTAACACTTCTGAGGAAGCTGAAACTCAGGTACAGAAGTTCACTGAGGAGGCACTTTGCTTGAGAAGATGACTCTTTTGATACTATACACAGAAAACCCTAAAGATGCTACCAGAAAACTACTAGAGCGCATCACTGAATTCGGTAAAGTTGCAGGATACAAAATTAATACACAGAAATCTCTTGCATTCCTATATACTAACAATGAAAGATCAGAAAGAGAAATTAAGGAAATAATCCAATTTACCATCACATCAAAAAGAATAAAATACCAAGGAATAAACCTACCTAAGGAGGCAAAGGACCTGTACTCTGAAAACTATATTTAAGGCACTAATGAAAGAAATCGAAGATGACACAAACAGGCGGAAAGATATACCATGTTCTTGGATTGGAAGAATCAATATTGTCAAAATGACTGTACTACCCAAGGCAATCCACAGATTCAATGCAATCCCTATCAAGTTACCAATGGCATTTTTCACAGAACTAGAACAAAAAATTTTTTAATTTGTATGGAAACACAAAAGACTCTGAATAGCCAAAGCAATCCTGACAAAGAAAAATGGAGGACTTCCCTGGTGTGCAGTGGTTAAGAATCTGCCTGCGAATGCAGGAGACATGGGTTCGAGCCCTGGTCCAGGAAGATCCTACATGCCAAAGAGCAGCTAAGCCTGTAGGCCACAACTACTGAAGCCCGTGTGCCTAGTCCTGTGCTCCGCAACAAGAGAAGCCACTGCAATGAGAAGCCCGAGCACCGCAACAAAGAGTAGCCCCCACTCGCCACAACTAGAGAAAGCCTGCGCGCAGCAATGAAGACCCAATGCAGACAAAAATAAATAAATAAATTAAAATCCAACAAACCTATGGTTACCAAAGGGGAAACGTGGGGGATAAGAGGGATAAAGTAGGAGCTTGGGATTAACATACACATACTACTATATATAAAATAGATAACCAACAAGGACCTACCGTATAGCACAGGGAACTCTACTCAGTATTTTGTAGTAACCTATATGGGTAAAGAATCTGAAAAAGAATGAATATATGTATATGTATAACTGAATCACTTTGCTGTACACCTGAAGCTAACAACATTGTAAATCAATACTCCAAAATAATTTTTAAAAGAGGAGCGGGGGAGCTTCAAGATGGTGGAGGAGTAAGACGTGGAGATCACCTTCCTCCCCACAAATACATCAGAAATCATCTACATGTAGAAAAACTCCTACAGAACACCTACTGAACGCTGGCAGAAGACCTCAGACTTCCCAAAAGGGTCTTGGTGCTCCGGCCAGGTGTCACGCCTGTGCCTCTGAGGTGGTAGAGCTGAGTTGAGGACATTGGTCCACCAAAGACCTCCTGGCTCCATGAAATATCAAATGGTGAAAGCTCTCCCAGAGATCTCCATCTCAACACTAAGACCCAGCTCCACTCAACAACCAGCAAGGTACAGTGCTGGACACCCTATGCCAAACAACTAGCAAGACAGGAACACAACCCCACCCATTAGCAGAGAGGCTGCCTAAAATCATAATAAGTTCACAGACACCCCAAAACACACCACTGGACACGGTCCTGACCACCGGAAAGACAAGATCCAGCCTCATCCACCAGAACACAGGAACTAGTCCTCTCCACCAGGAAGCCTACACAACCCAGTGAATCAACCTTACCCACTGGGGGCAGACAACAAAAACAACAGGAACTATGAATCTGCAGCCTGCAAAAAGGAGACCCCAAACACAGTAAGTTAAGCAAAATGAGAAGACAGAGAAACACACAGCAGATGAAGGAGCAAGGTAAAAGCCCACCAGACCAAACAAATGAAGAGGAAACAGGCAGTCTATGTGAAAAAGAATTCAGAGTAATAATAAACATGATCCAAAATCTTGGAAATAAATGGAGAAAATACAAGAAACATTTAACAGGGACCTAGAAGAACTAAAGAGCAAACAAACAATGATGAACAACACAATAAATGAAATTAAAAATTCTCTAGAAGGAATCAATAGCAGAATAACTGAGGCAGAACAGATAAGTGACCTGGAAGATAAAATAGTGGAAATAACTACTGCAGAGCAGAATAAAGAAAAAATAATGAAAAGAATTGAAGACAGTCTTAGAGACCTCTGGGACAACATTAAACACACCAACATTCAAATTATAGGGGTCCCAGAAGAAGAAGAGAAAAAGAAAGGGACTGAGAAAATATTAGAAGAGATTATAGTTGAAAACTTCCCTAATATGGGAAAGGAAATAGTCAAGTCCAGGAAGTGCAAAGAGTCCCATACAGGATAAATCCAAGGAGAAACATGCCAAGACACATATTAATCAAACTATCAAAAATTAAATACAAAGAAAAAATATTAAAAGCAGCAAGGGAAAAACAACAAATAACATACAAGGGAATCCCCATGAGGTTAACAGCTGATCTTTCAGCAGAAACCCTGCAAGCCAGAAGGAAGTGGCAAGACGTATTTAAAGTGATGAAAGAGAAAAACCTGCAACCAAGATTACTCCACCCAGCAAAGATCTCATTCAGATTAGACAGAGAAATTAAAACCTTTACAGACAAGCAAAAGCTAAGATAATTCAGCACCACCAAACCAGCTTTACAACAAATGCTAAAGGAACTTCTCTAGGCAGGAAACACAAGAGAAGGAAAAGGCCTATAATAATAAACCAAAAACAATTAATAAAATGTTAATAGGAACATACATATCAATAATTACCTTAAATGAAAATGGATTAAATGCTCCCACCAAAAGACACAGATTGGCTGAATGGATACAAAAACAAGACCCATATATATACTGTCTACAAGAAACCCACTTCAGACCCAGGGACACATACAGACTGAAAGTGAGGAGATGGAAAAAAGACATTCCATGCAAATGGAAATCAAAAGAAAGGTGGAGTACCAATTCTCGTATCAGACAAAACAGACTTTAAAGACTATTACAAGAGACAAAGGACACTATGAAATGATCAAGGGATCTATCCAAGAAGATATAACAACTGTAAATATTTATGCACCCAACATAGGAGCACCTCAATACATAAGGCAAATGCTAACAGCCATAAAACGGGAAATCGACAGTATCACAATCATAGTAGGGGACTTTAACACCCCACTTTCACCAATGGACAGATCATCCAAAATGAAAATAAACAAGGAAACACAAGCTTTAAATGATACATTAAACAAGATGGACTTAATTGATATTTATAGGACATTCTATCCAAAAACAACAGAATACACATTTTTCTCAAGTGCTCATGGAACATTCTCCAGGATAGATCATATCTTGGGTCACAAATCAAGCCTTGGTAAATTTAAGAAAATTGAAATCATATCAAGTATCTTTTCTGACAACAATGTTATGAGACTAGATATCAATTACAGGAAAAAATCTGTAAAAAATACAAACACGTGAAGGCTAAACAATACACTACTAAATAACCAAGAGATCACTGAAGAAATCAAAGAGGAAATCAAAAAATACCTAGAAACAAATGACAATGAAAACACGACAACCCAAAACCGATGGGATGCAGCACAAGCAATTCTAAGAGGGAAGTTTATAGCAATACAGCCCTATCTCAAGAAACAAGAAACAGCTCAAACAACCTAAACTTACACCTGAAGCAATTAGAGAAAGAAGAACAAAAAAACTCCAAAGTTAGCAGAAGGAAAGAAATCATAAAGTTCAGATCAGAAATAAATGAAAAAGAAATGAAGGAAATGATAGTAAAGATCAACAAATCTAAAAGCTGGTTCTTTGAGAAGATAAAATTGATTAGCCAGACTCAACAAGAAAAAAAGGGAGAAGACTCAAATCAATAGAATTAGAAATGAAAAAGGAGAAGTAACAACTGACACTGCAGAAATAGAAAGGATCATGAAAGATTACTACAAGCAACTCTATGGCAATAAAATGGACAGCCTGTAAAAAATGAACAAATTCTTAGAAAAGCACAACCTTCTGAGACTGAACCCAGAATAAACAGAAAATATAAACATACCAATCACAAGCAGTGAAATTGAGACTGTAATTAAAAATCTTCCAACAAACAAAAGCCCAGGACCAGATGTCTTCACAGGCGAATTCTATCAAACACTTAGAGAAGAGCTAACACCTATCCTTCTCAAACTCTTCCAAAATATAGCAGAGAGAGGAACACTCCCAAACTCATTCTACGAGGCCACCATCACCCTGACACCAAAACCAGACAAAGATGTCTCAAAGAAAGAAAAGTACAGGCCAATATCACTGAGGAACATAGATGCAAAAATCCTCAACAAAATACTAGCAAACAGAATCCAACAGCACATTAAAAGGATCATACACCATGATCAAGTGGGGTTTATCCCAGGAATGCAAGGATTCTTCAATATATGCAAATCAATCAATGTGATAAACCATATTAACAAATTGAAGGAGAAAGACCATATGATCGTCTCAATAGATGCAGAAAAAGCTTCTGACAAAACTCAACACCCATTTATGATAAAAACCCTCCAGAAAGTAGGCATAGAGGGAACGTACCTCAACATAATAAAGGCCATATATGACAAACTCACAGCCAACATCATTCTCAATGGTGAAAAACTGAAACCATTTCCTCTAAGGTCAAGAACAAGACAAGGCTGTGCACTCTCACCACTATTATTCAACACAGTTTTGAAAGTCCTAGCCACAGCAATCAGAGAAGAAAAAGAAACAGAAGGAATCCAAATCGGAAAAGAAGAAGCTGTCACTGTTTGCAGATGACATGATACTATACATAGAGAATCCTAAAGATGCTACCAGGAAACTACTAGAGCTAATCAATGAATTTGGTAAAGTAGCAGGATACAAAATTAATCACAGAAATCTCTGGCATTCCTATACACTAACAAGCAAAGATCAGAAAAAGAAATTAAGGAAACACTCCCATTTACCACTGCAATAAAAAGAATAAAATACCTAGGAATAAATCTACCTAAGGAGACAAAAGATCTGTATGCAGAAAACTGTAAGACACTGATGAAAGGAATTAAAGATGATACAAATAGATGGAGAGATATACCATGTTCTTGGATTGGAGGAATCAACATTGTGAAAACGACTATACTACCCAAAGCAATCTACAGATCAATGCAATCCCTATCAAACTACCACTGGCATTTTTCACAGAACTAGAACAAAAAATTTCACAATTTGTATGGAAACACAAAAGACCCTGAATAGCCAAAGCAATCTTGAGAACGAAAAACAGAGCTGGAGGAATCAGGCTCCCAGACCTCAGACTATACTACAAAGCTACAGTAATCAAGACAGTATCGTACTGGCACAAAAACAGAAAGATAGATCAATGGAACAGGATAGAAAGCCCAGAGATAAGCCCACGCTCATATGGTACCTTATTTTTGATAAAGGAGGGAAGAATATACAATGGAGAAAAGACAGCCTCTTCAAAAGTGGTGCTGGGAAAACTGGACAGCTACATGTAAAAGAATGAAATTAGGGGCTTCCTTGGTAGCACAGTAGTTAGAATCTGCCTGCCAATGCAGGGGACATGGGTTCAAGCCCTGGTCTGGGAAGATACCACATGCCACGGAGCAACTAAGCCCGTGTGCCACAACTACTGAAGCCTGTGCACCTAGAGCCTGTGCTCCACAACCAGAGAAGCCACCGCAATGAGAAGCCTGTGCACCGCAACAAACAGTAGCCCCCATTCACCACAACTAGAGAAAGCCCACGCACAGTAATAAAGACCCAATACAGCCAAAAATAAAATAAATAATTTTAAAAAAGAATTAAATTAGAACACTCCCTAACACCATACACAAAAATAAACTCAAAATGGATTAAAGACCCAAATGTAAGGCCAGACGCTATCAAACTCTTAGAGGAAAACATAGGCAGAACACTCTATGACATAAATCACAGCAAGATCCTTTTTAACCCACCTCTTAGAGAAATGTAAATAAAAACAATAATAAACAAGTGGGACCTAATGAAACTTAAAAGCTTTTGCACAGCAAAGGAAACCATAAACAAGACAAAAAGACAACCCTCAGAATGGGAGAAAATATTTGCAAATGAAGCAACTGACAAAGGATTAATCTCCAAAATTTATAAGCAGCTCATGCAGCTCAACAGCAAAAAAACAAACAACCCAATCCAAAAATGGGCAGAAGACCTAAATAGACATTTCTCCAAAGAAGATATACAGACTGCCAACAAACACATGAAAGAATGCTCAACATCATTAATCATTAGAGAAATGCAAATCAAAACTGCAATGAGATATCATCTCACACCAGTCAGAATGGCCATCATCAAAATATCTAGAAACAATAAATGCTGGAGAGGGTGTGGAGAAAAGGGAACACTCTTGCACTGCTGGTGGGAATGTGAATTGGTACAGCCACTATGGAGAACAGTATGGAGGTTCCTTAAAAAACTACAAATAGAACTACCATATGACCCAGCAATCCCACTATGGGGCATATACCCTGAGAAAACCATAATTCAAAAAGAGTCACGTACCAAAATGTTCATTGCAGCTCTATTTACAATAGCCCGGAGATGGAAACAACCTAAGTGTCCATCATCTGATGAATGGATAAAGAAGATGTGGCACATATATACAATGGAATATTACTCAGCCATAAAAAGAAACCAAATTGAGTTATTTGTAGTGAGGTGGATGGACCTAGAGACTGTCATACAGAGTGAAGTCAGAAAGAGAAAAATAAATACCGTATGCTGACACATATATATGGAATCTAAAAAAAAATAAAAAAGGTTCTGAAGAACCTAGGGGCAGGACAGGAATAAAGACACAGACGTAGAGAATGGACTTGAGGACACAGGGAAGGGGAAGCTGGGACAAAGTGAGAGAGTGTCTTGGACTTATATACACTACCAAATGTAAAACAGATAGCTAGTGGGAAGCAGCCACATAGCACAGGGAGATCAGCTCAGTGCTTTGTCACCACCTAAAGGGGTGGGATACGGAGGGTGGGAGGGAGATGCAAAAGGGAGGAGATATGGGGACATATGTATATGTATAGCTGTTTCACTTTGTTATAAAGCAGAAACTAACACACCATTGTAAAGCAATTATACTCCAATAAAGATGTTAAAAAATAAATAATTTTAAAAATTTTTTAAAAAGAAAATAGACTCTTTCAATGGCATTTCTTTGACTTACTTGATTTTGACTGGTTTGGGTCTTGGGGACCATGGTTCCAAACATATCCAAACAGAGGGAATTATCCTGCATATAGTTATAAAAAAAAAAAAATCACTCTGGCTCATGGGATTCTCTCAAAAGCTTTAAATGCGTGTTCACAGCTGCTGACTGCCAAGCATATGATTTCCCTAAGATGAGAACATCAGAAAAGAAAGAAGAGAGGCTTCCCTGGTGGTGCAGTGGTTAAGAATCTGCCTGCCGATGCAGGGGACACGGGTTCAAGCCCTGGTCCGAGAAGATCCCACGTGCCGCGGAGCAACTAAGCCTGTGCACCACAACTACTGAGCCTGCGCTCTAGAGCCCGTGAGTCACAACCACTGAGCCCACATGCTACAACTACTGAAGCCCACATGCCTAGAGCCTGTGCTCCGCAACAAGAGAAGCCACCAAAATGAGAAGCCCGCGCACTGCAACGAAGATCCAATGCAGCCAAAAATTTTTTTTTTTTTTTTTTTTTTTTTTTTGCGGTACGCCGGCCTCTCACTGTTGTGGCCTCTCCCGTTGCGGAGCACAGGCTCCAGATGCACAGGCTCCGGATGCGCAGGCTCAGCAGCCATGGCTCATGGGCCCAGTCGCTCTGTGGCATGTGGGATCCTCCCGGACTGGGGCACGAGCCTGCGTCCCCTGCATTGGCAGGTGGACTCTCAACCACTGTGCCACCAGGGAAGCCCAATAAATACATTTATTTTTTAATTTACAAGGAAAAGGAAGAAGAGTGACTGACTTAAGGATTATGTATCTGGAACCCATGACCTGTGAATGTCACAGGGATTAAATAAAACCACGACCTATGGACCCCACGTCAGGGATCAACAAAGCTGCAAGAATCACAGGGCAGTAGCAGAGAATGGCATTAATGCCTTACATTTTGATGACATCTCTCAGATAAGTTGAGACTTTGATTAAAAGGGGGATAGTTTAAGAAATAACAAGCCCCAAATGGAGTCATCTGCTCCCATGACAGCAAACCAAAACATAACTGCAGTTTCAACCCCTCTCAGGAAGGTGACCTTTAAACAGACACTCTGAAATCTCCACATCAGCACCAGTGAGGTAACCTGCATAAGACGCATGCCTCCCTAAAAAGATGAGCTGGCCTAAAACATTTCTTTTCTTTTGCTAACAACTTCCTTCCCCCACCCCCTTTCTGCCTATAAAAAAACCTTCCATTTTGTACAGCTCCTTGGGGTGCCCTTGTAAGCTAGGTAGAATGCTTCTCTATTCAAGAACTGCTTTGCAAACTATTATACATAGGATGGATTAACAAATTCCTACTGTATAGCACAGGGAACTATATTCAGTAACCTGTGATAGACCATAATGAAAAAGGATGTATACATATAACTGAATCACTTTGCTGTACAGCAGAAATGAACACAACACTGTAAATCAACTCTACTTCAATAAATTTAAAAAATTAAAAAAGAATTGCTTGATAGGGCCAATTAAATAAAAAAAAGTACTATACCAATGTGAAATTTGTAGTTTTGACAAATTTACCTTGGTCAGGTAGGATGTTAACAATGGGCAAACCAGGTGAGGCATTTGCAGGAACTTCCTACACTATGTACGTACCATTTCTGTAACTCTCAAATTATAAATTTTCAAAAAGGGTGAATTTTACTTTATGTAAGCTGTTTCTCAGGTTGATTAAGAAGCATTTTGACTAAAAAGCATTTTGATTAGTGCACAAATATTATATACCATTCTCCAGTAAAAGGAACCAGGAGTCCTTGGGCAGATGGCTGATTCTAAGGCTGGGTAAGAAAAATACAAGATGACAGGGAGGACTTCGTAGAGTCAGAAGGAAAGGAAACGCTCCAAAAACAAAAGGATGGGGCAAGGCACAGGGGTATAGGAGCCAGCCTGAAAGAGCTCCCAATGGTCAAAGCAGGAACAATTTGACAGCAAAATAGACAATGCCATGTTGGATATAACCCAAAGTAAAAATAAATATACATGCATCCATACTGATCATAGGATAGGCATGAGGTGAGTTCTTGCTGTGGAGAGACACTGATGTATCTGTGGGTGATGTGACATACTCCAGCAAAAACAGGAGTGGGAGGATACATAAAACGGGAATGGCAGAAAGTGATGACTGTTGAGACGGTATGAATATACAGACTATGCTATACTATTTTCATTACTTTTGCATTTTAATATTTCCAAAATAAAACGTTTAAAGCCATGGAAAGGAGAAAAACCAGATCATCCAGATGGTGTGTGTATGTGGGGAAGGCGGAGAAGCAGAGAATTAACTTTTTAAATCGTCAGTTCAATTTTCAATAAAAAACATGAAGATGAATGTTAAAACTGAACTCAACTGTGGGGTTACACATGGGATCCCATTAGATCATTTTCTTTTTATCACGTATGCCCCCAGGTTGGTGGTTTATTACATGATTATCTTAATGAAGCACAAACACAATTTTAGGATTAACTAACTTTCTACGTTTTATACGTTTCTGAAATTCTTCCACTTCTGTAGTAGATGCTGCACTTGCAGGAAAATGGCAAATTGGTAGTTTGGGGGTCCACAAAAACATTAACAGGTTTAAATCAGCGCCTCTACTAAGAGCAAACAGGCTTTAAGGCCTGACTCACCCACTTACAAGCTATATGACATTTTCAAAGGCATAAGTTTCATCCCATAAGAAACAGATAATCACCCAGGTGGTCAGGACTACTGCAAGGATTAAATGTATAAGGTGCTTCGTGGTGTTTTTTTTTTTTTTGGCTGTGCTGGGCAGCTTGCAGGATCTTAGTTCCCCAACCAGGGACTGAACCTGGGCCCTCAGCAGTGAAAGTGCAGAGTCCTAACCCTGGACTGCCAGGGAATTCCCAAGGTGTTTCTTCTAATACTTATGATAAATGAGTTAAGAGTAATACCAAATTACACAAACTAAACTTACTCAGAATTGCAAAAGGTTCATTTCAGTAATTTCTTCTCTCTTCCTACACAGATTCTCCTTGTCTACACAGCTACATCTGTGATGTCTATAAAATCACATTTGAAATGTCTATCAGAAAACTTCACCTAGGTCATGTGACTGTTTAAGTATCAGGGGAGAGGGGCAGAGAGGATAAGATAAATGGCAGAGAAGATGACTGCCTGGCTGGGAATACGGATTCCACACACAAAAAACTGTTAAAACCAGCAAATGAATTAAAAGTAGCAAGATACAATGTCAACATACAAAAATTAGTTGCATTTCTAGCCACTGTGGAAAACAGTATGGAAGTTCCTCAGAAAACTAAAAACAGAGTTGCCATATGATCCAGCAATCCCACTCCTACACATATATCCAGACAAAACTACAATTCAAAAAGATGCATGCACCCCTATGTTCACAGCAGCACTATTCACAACAGCCAAGACATGGAAACAACCTAAATGTCCATCAACAGATGACTGGATAAAGAAGATGTGGTATATGTATACAATGGAATAGTACTCAGCCATAAAAAAAGAACGAAATAATGCCATTTGCAGCAACGTGGATGGAACTAGAGATTATCATACTAAGCAAAGTAAGTCAGAAAGAGAAAGACAAATACCATATGATACCACTTATATGTGGAACCTAAAAAATGACACAAATGAACCTATAAAAAAAATGAACCTATCTATGAAACAAAATGACAGACGCAGAGAACAGATTGGTGGTTGCCAAGGTGGAGGGGTGGGGAAGGGATGGAGTGGGAGGTTGGGATTAGCAGATGCAAACTATTATATATAGAACGGATAAACAGCAAGGTCCTACTATATAGCACAGAGAACTACTGATATATTCAGTACCCTGTGATAAACCATCATGGAAAAGAATATTTAAGAAAAAGAATGTATATACATGTATAACTGAATCACTTTGCTCTACAGCAGTAAATTAACATTGTAAATCAACTATACTTCAATTTAAAAAAATTGCATTTCTATACACAATGAACAATTTGAAAATGAAATAAAACAATTCCATTTACAATAGCGTCAAAAAGAATAAAATACTTAGGAATGAACCAAGGAGGTGAAAGGCTTGTACACTGAAAGCTACAAAACACTGGTAAAAGAAATTAAAGACATTAAAAAAATGGAGTGACATCTCATTTTCACAGACAGGGAGATCTAACATTACTTTGCCAATGCTACCCAAAGGGATCTACAGATTCAACTCAATCCCTGTCAAAATCCCAACACAGAAATAGGAAAATTCATCCTAAAGTTCATATGGAATCTCGAGGGAACCCAAATAGCCAAAACAATCCTGAAAAATTAGAAAAAAGTTGGTGGACTCACACCCTGATTTTAAAACTTATAAAGCTAATCAAAACAGTGTGGTATTGGCATCAAGAGAGACATACAAACAGACCAAGGCAACAGACCAGAGAGCCCAGAAATAAACCACTGAATAGATGGTTAAATGATTTTGGACAAGGGGGCCAAGACCATTCAATGGGGAAAGGACCATCTTTTCAACAAATGGTTCTGGGAAAGCTGGATATTCACATGCAGAAGAATGAGGTAGGACCCCTCCTTACACCATACACAAAAATCAACTCAAAATGCATCAGACCTAAACTTAAGAGCTAAAACTATAAACCCCCTAGAAGAAAACAGTAAAAGCTGCATGATGTTGGAGTTGGCAATGGTTTCTTAGATATGACACCAAAGGCACAGGCGGCAACAAAAAAAACTGACAAATTTCACATCATGAAAATTAAAAACTTTTGTGCATTAAAAGACCTTCTCTGGGCTTCCCTGGTGGCGCAGTAGTTGAGAGTCCGCCTGCCGATGCAGGGGACGCGGGTTCGTGCCCCAGTCTGGGAAGATCCCACATGTTGCGGAGCGGCTGGGCCCGTGAGCCATGGCTGCTGAGCCTGCGTGTCCGGAGCCTGTGCTCCACAACGGAAGAGGTCACAACAGTGAGAGGCCCGTGTACCGCCAAAAAAAAAAAAAAAAAAAAAAAAGATCTTCTCCATAAAGTAAAAAGGCCACACACAGAGAATGAGAGAAAATACTTGTAAATCATATACCTGATGAGGGATATTCGAAATACACAAAGAACTCCTAAAAACAACAAACACCCTGATTCAAAAATGAGCAAGAGGGCCTCCCTGGTGGCGCAGTGGTTGAGAGTCCGCCTGCCGATGCAGGGGATACGGGTTCGTGCCCCGGTCTGGGAGGATCCCATATGCCGCGGAGCGGCTGGGCCCGTGAGCCATGGCTGCTGAGCCTGCGCATCCGGAGCCTGTGCTCCGCAACGGGAGAGGCCACAACAGTGAGAGGCCCGCATACCACAAAAAAAAAAAAAAAAAAAAATGAGCAAGAGACTTGCATAGACATTTCTCCAAAGAAGATAAACACGTGGCCAATAAGAATATAAAAAGATGCTAAACATCACGAATCATTAGAAAAATGCAAATCAAAAACAATGGGATACCACTTCATACCCACTAGGATGGCTACTATAAAAAACAAACAAAAAACAAGTATTGGTGAGGATGCTACAAATTGGAACCCTTCTGCATTCCTGGTGGGAATGTAAAATGCTGCAGCTACTATGGAAAAAAGTATGGCAGTGTCTCAAAAAATTAGAGAATTACCACATGATCCAGCATTTCTACCCGGGGTATATACACAAAAGAATGAAAAGCAGAGACTTAAACAGATATCTGTACACCCATGTTCACAGCAGCATTATTCACAATAACCAAAGGTTGCGAACAACCCAAACGTCCATCGATAGATGAAGAAAATGTGCTCTATACATACAATGCGGTATTATTCAGCCTTAAAAAAGGAAATTCTGACACACTGTAACATGGACAAACCTCGAAGATCCCATGCTAAGTGAAATAAGCCAGACACAAAAGGACAAATACTGTATGACAGAGACAGAAGGTAGAACAGCGGTTACTAGGGCCTGGGGGTAAGGAGAGAACAAGCACTTGTTTACTGGGGAGAGTTTCTGTTTGGGAAGATGAGAAAGTTCTGGAGATGAAGAGTGTTGATGGTTGCACAACAATGTGAATGTACTTAACGCCACTGAACTGTATACTTAAAAATGATTAAAATGATAAATTTTGTTATGTTTTTCTACAATTAAAAAATATATATATGCTAGGAAGTCTGGAGATGCACTACTTAGACACAAATGAAGGTTATGGAGTGAAGATGGTATTTTAAAAGGGTGGTCAAGGAAGGCCGTGGGTGAGATGAACTTCCGAGCAGAGACATGAATGAATAAGAGAGAGGGGCTGGAGTTCTCTGGGGTAGCAGCCTCCCAGCCAGAGAAAAGAGAGGAAAAGGTCCTCACACAGAAGCGCAATCCTCATATTTGAGGAACCAGTGGGGCTGGCAGAGGGCAAGGCAGGGGGAAATGACAGGAGAAAAATGTGGACCGTTAAGGCAGGGTGAACGGACACCACTACAGGCCCTCAGGGGCCCCTTAAATATGTTGGATTTTATTCCGAGTGAAATGGGGAGCCAGGGGAGGGCCTGAAGTACAGGAGTGTGATGTGACTGAGGTTTTCAAAGGGCCTCTTTGCCTGCCGTACAAAGAAGAGACAGATCATCCAGAACACAGGCAGGATAATGGGACTCTGGTGGCAAGGTCCTCACCTGAATGCCCACCTCTCTGGGTCTGGACCTCCGTCATCCAAAGTTTTTCCTCTCTCTCCAACTGGGATATCATATCTGGCTTGGAGGACTGGTGCCCTGAGGAAACATTAAAGGGAAAAAAAGTACTGAACAATTTTGGTTCCAATCCCATGACGGAAGGCTCCGCCCCTCCCCCAAGGTTTACTGAACATTTTTGATCAGACCTGTTGTGAGAAATACATTCTCATTAGAAACACGTGACTACCCCCACGAATCACTGAAACAAAAGACTAAATGACCTGTGTCATCACGTCCTTTGCAGAGTCTCACTATATTTACTGCAAGCGCTGCAGTTATTGCTACGATGTGCACCATTCTTGCTAAGGGGCTCTGACACTGCTACTTTATTCTACATTATTACAAGACTTATTACTAAATTAATTTCATGCCCCACCAATGGATCATGACCCACCAATTTAAAAAAGATGTAATATGTAAAGCAACTATACTCCAATAAAAATTAATTTTAAAAAATTTAAAAAGGTATGAAAGTGGGGGAGAGAGGGATAAATCAGGAGATTGGGATGAAAAAAAAAGATATAATATGAAATAAGGAGCCAGGTGCAGCCAAGCTCAACTGTTCACTTATAGCGCAGTTACAAAAGACAAACGTTCGCCTTGGAACAAAGACTAGAAACATCTTGTCTCTATGCTCCAAAGGGATTGGAAAACTCTGGTCTCTAAGGAGTCCCAAAGCCTGGAAGTCACGGGCAGAGGCCAGGGATGCTACTAAACATCCTATAATGCACAGGAGAGTCCCCATGACAAAGAAACCATCTGGCCCCAAAAGGCAGTAGTACCGAGGCTGGGAAACCCTGCCCATGGGGGATGATGCCAAGTCACAGGGAGGGCGCCCGTCCTCACCCACTGACAGCAGGTTCCGGAAGTTCTCCAGCATCACCTCTCGGTACAGCTTCCTCTGGGTGGAGTCCAGCAGCCCCAGCTCTTCCTCCGTGAAGGTCACGGCCACATCCTTGAAGGTCACCGCCTCCTACGACACCAAACACAGGTAGCCTTAATCTTACAACCAACCTCCCCTGGGAGAAGGGAAGCACTGGGAAGGTGGAGGAGGCACGTGGGAGGCTGTTCCAGATCCTAAGCGGCCTGAACCACTCTTCTTAGGACACCGTCTCCTCTTCCCCTTCCACAGTCACACCAAAGATGCTGGCGTGGTGGGGTCGGTGGAGGAAGGAACGACAAGAAAAAATTTTAACACCTTATATACGTGCAACACGGTGCCCTTTATATAGCGGTGTCTCTAGAACTGTCACGGTTACATCAAGGCATACACGCATTTTACAATTTCACTGAAAGTGCCAAATTCTGTAAGAAATGCTGAGTTAATGTAGTCCCAATGGTATTTACAATAATAGTGCCTATCTCCTTCTCTCACTGGGCAGTACCACTATTTTGTCAATGACTGCCAATCTAACCAGCCTTCAGTACCTCCGTGGGGGGAGGTAGGTAGTTCATTCTGTCTCAGGTACATGCTGTACCTGTCAACTGTGGCAGCATTCAGTGTCAAGGTTAAGAGCACAGGCTTCGGAGACTGACTGCCTCAGTTCACACTCTAAGGCTCTGTCCATTACTACCTTTGTGACCTTGGACAAGTCACCTAACTTCTCAATACCTCAATTTCCCCATCTATACAAGGGCACACCATCATAGGGTACTTGATGGGATTAAATGAGAATATGCGAAGGGTTTAGGATATATTTGACACTTTTTTTCCCCCCGCCTCGCTGCACGGCATGTGGGATCTTAGTTCCCCGACCAGGGATCGAACCTGTGCCCCATTCAGTGGAAACGTGGAGTCTTAACCGCTTGGACCTCCAGCGAGTATCATGTTAGATACTCAAAAAATGTCAGCCATCACTATTACTATTATCATTATTCACGGCTGCATGGTATTTCATAAAAGTGAAAAAATATACATTTAAGCATTCCAAATAATTAAACAACAGTACAATAATTTAAGATTTTAAATTGACTAATAATGATGCAAAAAATGCACTTTCACATAGATCTTAGCCAACTTGTCTGGTTATTTCCTTAGGCTAAGTTCCAAGAAGTGGCAACTGCACTGTCAAAAAAAATATGCACCTTTGCTAGTAAAATGGCAATTCTCCCAATTAACTCCTCCTGTCACAGATCAAAAGTGTTCCTGATTCTCCATACTCTGGCCCAAACTGGACATTATCTTACTTCTTTTTTTTTTTTTTTTTTTTTTTTTGCGGTACGCGGGCGTCTCACTGTTGTGGCCTCTCCCATTGCGGAGCACAGGCTCTGGACGCGCAGGCTCAGCGGCCATGGCTCACGGGCCCAGCCACTCCGTGGCATGTGGGATCCTCCCGGACCGGGGCACGAACCCGTGTTCCCTGCATCGGCAGGCAGACCCTCAACCACTGCGCCACCAGGGAAGCCCTATCTTACTTCTTAAATCTTGGGTAATTTGGTAAGTGATAAAATCAGCTCTTTTAAAAAATTTCCATTTATTTAACTTCATCAAAACAACTCTTTCAATATTTTCCCCCCACATATCACTTGTTCATGTGCCTTGCTTGTAATCCTACTGAGGTAGCTGATGCATCAGTAAGATTCCTATGAAGACTATTAAGCCTTTTCTAGCATGTACAAATTCCCACCTGCACCCCTCACTCCTGTTTCCTGTGTCTCATGCCTTAGTATATGGTGTTTTCCTTTATGACAATTAAAATTATTTCTCTAGGGAATTCCCTGGCAGGCCAGTGGTTAGGACTCGGTGCTTCCACTGCCAGGGTCCCGGGTTCGATCCCTGGCCAGAGAACTAAGATCCCACAAGCTGCTCAGCCAAAAAAAAAAAAAAAAAAAAGTTAGTTCTCTAAAGACTTAGCCCATCTCGACATTTGTTCTGACTGGAGTCCTGAGCATATGTGTATTAAACAACTAGTTGACCCATCTGGCAAAGAAGAGACAGGCACTAAGAAAAGGAACACACTGAGGGCAGTGTTATTTTTGGAGTCCTCCAGCCACGCCAGGCACACATACAGCGTGGCCTCAGGGCCCCACGTGGAGCAGACTCTTCTTCTGGTCTCTCCAATCATCCTCACTGGACACCTGGAAGTCCTGGCTCGGGCAATGGAAACTTTAGCGTCAGCTGGGGACTGAGTGGATTTTCACAGGTATCTGAAAGTTCACAGATCTGTTTCTGTTAAAATGCAGATAAGACCATCTATATCCTTACACAGCTGCTCCATGAAGTAGATGCCTGGCCAGTCCCTGCTGCTACTAGACTTTTCAAAATCAGTGTGTACCTCTTTAAAATATACTAACATAGCAGTGAACAAAACAGATACTTAACTATAATACGTATGTGGTGTAACTTAGAATTAAAGAATCTAGTTCTTGTTTGAAAACAAAATTATTTTCTCTTAGTTCAGTATCAGCTGGACTCTGCTGCATGAAACCATGCTTTAGACATTCCAGCCACAAAACATGAGGCTCCCCATGAGAAAACAACTGAGTTCCCAAACTTTTAGGAAGAAAATGGCAGAACTCTCAGAATTCCTGTTTGGGAAGAAAGGTTATATGTAGGAAAACGGTCACTGCAAACATCTTAAAATGGGAAAATTCATAAACCACATAAATATGGACAATAGAAAAAAATACTAGGTAAACTATGGAAAATGATGTGACCTTTTAAGTTGTGGGAGCTATACAATTTTAAAAGTCCAAAACGTGGGGCTTCCCTGGTGGCGCAGTGGTTAAGAATCCGCCTGCCAAGGCAGGGGACACCGGTTCAAGCCCTGGTCCAGGAAGATCCCACAAGCCGTGGAGCAACTAAGCCCGTGAGCCACAACTACTGAGCCTGCACTCTAGAGCCCGTAAGCCACAACTACTGAGCCCGTGCGCCGCAACTACTGAGCCTGCGTTCTAGAGCCCGCGAGCCACAACTACTGAAGCCTGCATGCCTAGAGCCCGTGCTCCACAACAAGAGAAGCCACCAAAATGAGAAGCCCACGCACCACCATGAAGAGTAGCCCTTGCTCACCACAACCAGAGAGAGCCCACGCGCAGCAACGAAGACCCAACACGGCCAAAAAGCAAAATTAAATAAATTAAAAAAATAAAAATCCAAAATGGTATTGAAAACTGTGATTACAAATCAACACACGTAAACACTAATGTAAAGGAATGTCAGAAAATGAAAACTGATTTGTAAACATGTTTAGAACGTGGGAACTGGTTTTTTTTGGGTAATGAATTTATTTTTTATTTTTTTAACTTCTTGTTTTATATTGGAGTATAATTGATTATGGGAACATTTTTATTTTTAAAAATTATCTATTAATTTTCACATCATTATGTGGAAATAAACAAAAAGCAAGGGGCCGCCATACAATTCCTCAAGTGCCTTTGGTTCCCTTTATCCTTCCCAAGCAGGAGAAAAATGTGTTCAGTCTTTGTGAAATGAGATGTCACTTTAAGAAACAGAAAAGCAAACCTGACTTACCTGGAATTTGGTCATTTTTTTCCTCTTCCTGCTGGGGAAAGGCGCCGAGTTCTGCGAAGGCAAAACTGGGGAAGGGAAAGAAAGCCATCATGAGAGAGATGCTGGGAACAGTGCTAGTCCACGTGGTACTTCACGTGATCTGGAAGAGGGGCCCCTTTCTCTAGGCAAATGCAGTGACAACATAACCCAGTGAGAACAGGGGCTGGATTCCAGCTTCCCCTGGGCCTCCTCGGCCAGCTGCCTCAGTTCCTTAACAATCCATAAACAGCCCTCACCCACATGTTTCTTGTAGCTCCCAGAGTATTCCTGAGGCTGGCTATTAGAGGAAACGAGACGCAGACGGGAGGTACCAACAACTTAATGGGGCTGATACCGAGCAGGGCCCTGTGGGGCTCCTGGGCACAAAGCCTTTCTGTGTCCCCCATTTCTTTGACTACAGGAAATAGCCTTCATTCAGCCTCCATGACCCTGAGTTCCAACGGGCAGATTCAAGCAGCTGTTCATTCGGGAAGGGAGGGGATGCGAGACAAGGGAGAAACAAACAGTCGAGAGAAACAATAGTGCAGCCTTGGGGCAAGGTCCTGGTTCCCCACCAATGGATACACACAACATCTTAGAGCGGTTTTGCAGATACTGAAACCCCCTCCGGTGGGAGAAGTTAATGATGGTATGGTGCCCACAAGCATGTAGACCCCAGACCAGTTGGAACCTGAAGGTTGATGATGCCGACTCCCACTTACCTCACCGCCAACCCATCAGGACAATGTCCACGAGCTGATCACGCCCTTCTTGAACAATTACTATAAAACTTCCCACTATCCTCTCCAAGTGGGGACACAGTTTTTCGAGGCAGGAGCCCACCGTGTCCCCCTTTGCCTGGCAAAGTAATAAAGCTATCCTTTTCTACTTCACCCAAAACTCTCTCTCCGAGATTCAATTCCACACCCGTGTACAGAGAAGCTGAGCTTTTGACATCAGGGCCAAAATGCCTGGGTTCAAATTCTAGTATTTCTACTTATCACTTTCTACTTACCAGTCGCATAAACCTTGAGCAAGTTATTAATCTCTCTGTGCCGCAATCCAGTCTACCTGTAAATGGGTATAATAATGCCAGAATTCCCTCCTGCAGCTTCAGACAAGTAGGTGCTCTTAAGATTCATAAAACTGCCTTTGCGAATCTGCTTTACAGAAGATGAATCTTAAGAAACACAGACTTCAGAGATGATGACTCTGTCCCTTTACTTACCCTAACTCTCCAAAAAAAGCCTAATTCTGACTGGTGGTCTCACAGATGATTTGTGCTGTTGTTAATGAACGTTAAATTGCCACGGGTTTTTTTTTCCCTTAATAGGTGTAACTACTTGCACGTGTTATTAAGCTGAAAGAACGAAGTTTCTCCTCGCATATGCATGAAGGTAAACAATGACTAATAAAAACCTAAGACTGAGAAATCGTGTTGCATTTAAATTAACAATACGGGGTTGTTACACAATACTGAACATTTTTAACTGAAGCCTGGCTACATCGCAGGCACTGTACAAAGCCGTAACCACCATCATTTCTCTGGGATAAACCACAGAGGACTTTTCCCAGGATCCAGCTGAAGATAACTCTCCTTCCTAAACAAGCGTCCAGAAAGAATCCAGGAATCCAAGAACAAACCCACCTCAGTGATCAGGTAAGGGACAATGGGTCTGCAGCTGGAGCTCCTACCCCATCCCAGGCTCGCAGGAGCGTCCCAACAACAGGGCACCTAAGTATTATCACTGAATTTATAGTAACATCCAACATTTTACCGTACACTTGGCACTGTTTTAAAGCTTTTTAAATATAATCTCACTTAATCCTCAAAAGAACATCAATGGGAAGGAACTAACCGGAGGAAACTGAGGCAGAGAGAGATTAAGCAACCCGCTCAATAGTTTACCGCAAGAAACAGACATAGCTGGCCCGTAGTTGCGGTAGGAGGGCTGGGGGAGCAGAGAGCGCGGGAGACCGTCAAACTCAATGTAGGACGCGAGCCCGCCCCCGACGCGGGAGGTTCGCCGAGGGGATGCACACCGCCGCCGCTGCCCCCTCCCGCCCTCCGCCGCTCGCCGCTCGCCGCGGCTTCCTTGCCCCAGGAGCGAGGACCGGGTGGCCCCACGCAGAGGCCGAGAAGGCTCGGAGGGATCACAGGGACGCTAGGTTAACTCACCTCCCTGCGAGTAATCTCGGCCCCGACCTCGCCTTCCCGGAGCGGAAGTGCCCCGGGCTACACAGTTCCCGGACTACACTTCCCAGAATCCCCAGACGGAAGCGCCTCAGATTTCACGAAGCTCCTGGACTACATTTCCCAGAATGAAGTTCGCAGAACCGCTCTTCCCACCAGCTGTCTCGGGTTTTGACTGTGGAGCGGGCTCGGATTTAGTCACTGTTGGTGGAACTGTCAGATTCCTTTTGTTTTACTCATTTCTTAAAGCTCATGAGAAAATAACGTAAGCAGGTAGTTTTTCGGGTAACAATAATTGCGAATTTTTAAAAAATGCGGCCGTATAAGAGAGAAAGAGAGGCTTATATTACGAAAATAAGTTAAAACCCAACATTTTTAGCGGAGGCAAAGGGTAGACTAAAAAGTGAGAAACGTAAAAGTGACCTAGGCTGAACTGCCTAACACAGAACTTAAGGAACATTGGATTTCAAACTTGTTTCCAATGCTGACTCCCCAAATATCAGCAATAAAACCTGTTAATGAGACAAAAACGTAGTTTATTGCTACGTGATGACACCACCTCCACAGAGCTTCCGCATCTTGACAGTGTCCGCGGAGCCAGGAAGACAAGGCTGGAATTCACTGAGAATTGGAAGTGTGGTTTAAGGCAGGATCTTTCAGTGCAAAAGACGAATGGGATTCCATGACGGTCATGATGCTGCAGTCCAGGATTGGTGGGAAGAGCAAGGATTTTTGTAGGCGAGGAACCTACAGGTGCAAACTATTGATGTTCTTTAAAGAGAAGAGTTGACAGGTGCTTGTGGAAGTTCCTTTAATGAACAATCAAGCAACTTGGGCAGGAATCTTCTGGAATAGTAAAGGCATGCTAGTAAAACTGAATAGTTATGTTAATGTACACAGTAAATTGTGGGAGGGAAGGTAGGTAGGTAGGAAGTCTCAGTCTTCAGTTTCCAAGCTGTCTGTCTTGGGGGGAGGGGGGAGGCTGGAATAAAGTGTTTTGACTCCTTTGCTTCCTTTATTCAGCAAGGCACCTAAGGGCTCTTGAGAGGGTTCTGTGGAATGAGCAGTTCATTCCAATATGCTAAGAATTTGCAAAAAGGCTAAACCCACATCGATTAGGCTGTAAAAGCGAAATATCTTGAACTTCATTTTAAAAAAACATAGTGGTTGTTATGGCAAACAAAAGCAGCTCCATTGCAGGGAATTTAATAGTGTGATGTGTGCATATATAAAATCCTGAATTGTTTTCTAATTCATTTGGCTTCAGACATTTTAGTACATATTTCTATTCTGCTCCTGACATAGTGTCTGGTGAGTGAATAAGCCAAGTGAACCAGGAAACCATGGTTTTTCTCCTAGGCAGGGAATATATTTTGTAGCTTTTTATTATGAACGTTTTCAAAAATTGACAAAAGTAGGGGGGGATGGGGATGACAGAAAGGCATTTGTGCCCAGGAGGACCCCAGAGGGTCCTGCTCAGTTTCACTCCATTGTTCATTTTTTGTGTCATTAAATAATTTCTTCTTCTAGCCTATGTGTTTCCTATCAAGTAAAATTTAAATCTAAAGGCCTGATTAGACTTTTTTTTTTGCAGTTCACATTTTGAAAAATATTTATTAAACGGCCTGATATGAAATGTCCTAATTTTTTTTAACATCTTTATTGGAGTATAATTGCTTTACAATGTTGTGTTCATTTCTGCTGTATTACAAAGTGGATCAGCTATACGTATATATATATCCCCATATGTCCTCCCTCTTGTGTCTCCCTCCCACTTTCCCTATTCCACCCCTCTAGGTGGACACAAAGCACCGAGCTGATCTCCCTGTGCTATACGGCTGCTTCCCACTAGCTATCTATTTTACATTTGGTAGTGTATATATGTCCATGCCACTCTCTCACTTCATCCCAGCTTACTGATTAGATTTAAGTTCATCTCTTTTGACAAAGAGACCACTTCATAGGTAGAACTGGAAACATCTGAACAAAGACCAAATGAAGCCAATACAAATCCTGGGCAAAACACCTTTGAAGAGGAAAAAAAAATAACGGCAAATATGTGAAAAACAGTGGTCTTATTTTTATTTTTTTGGCCACGCGGCTTGCAGGATCTTAGTTACTGGCAGTGAAAGTGCTGAGTCCTAACCACTGGACGGCCAGGGAATTCCCTAAATTGGGACATTTTTGAGGGTGAAAACGGGTACAGTTCCTAATTACACTAAGGCAATAGATATAATTTGGCACTATTATAGACAACTGGGAGATAGGGTCACCGCACTCATGGGGATTGATATAATTCTATTTTCTAGTACCTAGATGTCCACTGTCATCTAGGATGTCCAAATAACCAAGACAGAAGACTAGCTGGAACAAAAAACACACACCTGCAGAAACTGAGCTCCAAGAGGAGAGGGATGAAACTTGAATTTAAAAAAAATGATAATAGGATTATTTAAGGAAACTTAAGTTCGGTATGTATGTGTGCACAAGTGCATGAGCAAGGGCACACACACTCATCTAAGTCCCATCTCCAATTTACCAATTAAAAGTCTCAGTAGATGAATTTAAGGGGAGGATTACCAATGATGAGGGCAAAGATAGTCATCTCAAAGACTAAGTGAAAGAAATTTCTCAAAATACAGCACAGAAATACAATCAGTTGGAAATCAATGATGGGAAGAGAGGAGATGTGAAACGTATATCCTGGAAATCTATCATGTGAGTAAAAGGAATTCTGAGAATTGGAGAAGGAAACAACAGAGGCAAGAAAATAATGAACTAGATAATGAACGAACATTTTCTTGATCTGAAGAAACAACGCTGCAGACTGATAAGGCTACCAAAGGTCATGCCTGGATTGATGAGAAAACAAAAAATTCCCATCTTGGCAGAATTCTGGAAGTCTAAGGTTAAAGTGAAAATCTTAGAACCCTCCAAGCAGAAAGAACAAGCTACTCATAAAAGCAAAAGAATCCATTGATATTGAACTTTTCCTCTACAAAACAGGAACACAGAAGTAAGTAGAAGCACTTTCTACTTACTAATAGCAAGCCAACAGTTCTGTACTGAAGCTAGACATCACTTACTTGTCAGGGCAAAAGGAAGGATGAGCATGAATTCAGACAGTATTGCCCCACAGGAGAAAAATACTCAAAATGAAACAGAATTGCTAAGCAGCAAATGCTGTCGCTCCTAAGAGCTATAAGCCTAAAGAGAATGAGCAGCCTCATGACCTAGGTGGAACCAAGGTGCCCTCTGGTTCTGTGCTGGTTCCAGTTATTTCCGTATCATCAGGAAGCAGCAACTCCAGAACATCGTTTTATCAACCAGGAGAGGCTGGCAAATAAGACCAGTGCAGTATCCTGCTCATCCAGCAGAGGTCGCACTCCATGAGAAGCGGGTCACTGTCCCAGCCCCCGAATCTAGGCAGTGGCAAGATTCTCCCCAGGAGGAGAGGCAGCCGTAAGAACACAGCTCTGTAGCTCTAAGGGGGATGACCTCACTTGAAAGAGTGTGGGTGAGTTTACTTGATAATTTCAGAGATCCCATTTTACAGAGGTTTATTGCTTGAGTAAACTGACATTCACTGCAAAATCTAAAAAGTAGAAGAAACATTCCATAAAATCCTCATCAGAACAAGTCGTTGTTTATACAAGGTGTCCTTCACATGCTATCTGATGCACATATACACACGTACATATGTTCATATGTTTTTTATATTAATCTGTAGACAGAACCTATTTTCCGTAAATCTGATTATGTCCCGTCATGTTTGTGCCATCATTTTAACAGCTCCATGTTATTAAAAGCATATCAAAGTATATCAAATCTTACTCAAATTCTTATTGAGGAACACTCGTTATATCCATTTGTTGAAAACTTAGTGACATCATTCATGGTAATTATATTTTCTATGCTTTAAATTTCCTAATTTAAATTCCTGTTCTAAAATGTGCAGATCAAAGAGAGATACACATTAAACATTTCAAAATATACTAACTCCTCTCTGAAATTTATACATTTTTTACAGCTACCCATAGAGAAAACTGTGTAAGACTGTCAAGCCTACACCAATAATGAAAACATATGAAAATAAAATGACCACATGCAACAATTAAGAAAAATTTTTTTTTCTTCAGGATTAGGAGGGGGAACGTTGGATAGGGAACTTGACAAAATTAATATTCTTCAAATCCAACACAGCCCTACCTAACAAATGTTGATGGGAGAAATGCTAGAGCACTCTGAATATAATCACATCAAAGCCTCAATGAAAAGATGAAGAATAAAAAAACTAATTATCAGTTTACTGTGACAACTTTTGTCATTAGCAACTACTTTTGACATTTTCTAAGTGTTACAGTAAAATTCTACTTTAACACTCTAGTGGGGTCAAAAGATTTAAGTGTTATGGAGTATCCAGTTAGTGAAAGATTAACAAAAGTGATTTTTTAGCCAGGCTATACCATCACAAAAATCATAAAGGATAGCTGAATTCAGATTGTTTACAAGAGATGGAATACGAAACAGGGTCCCAAATACTAAGAACCCAATTTGAGAACTGTTTTGTAAATTAGCCGATAGCCCCTGTTTATTGGCCCTATGTTGTTCACTTTTTTTAAAATTGAAGTATAGTTGATTTACAATGTGTTAATTTCTGCTGTACAGCAAAGTGACTCAGTTATACATGTGTATATATATATATATATACATATCTTCTTTTTCATATTCTTTTCCATTATGGTTTATCACAGGATATTGAATACAGTTCCCTGTATTATACAGTAGGACCTTGTTCTATGTTATTTACTTCTTTATAGCCGCCTGGGACCATGAGCTCAAAAGCCTGCTGGTGCCAAACTGAAATCCTCATATAATCAATTATTTTAATACAGCCCAAATGAGCACATTTTAAGTCATTTGGAGCCTGCTTATTTTGTACACTCTGCAAAATTGCATCCAACATCTGCTAGCCAGAGATTAAGACAAACCCTGGCGCTGTAACAGACCCTAAGCAGCTGCTGCCTTTCGGAGTTCTCTGACCCCAAGACTCCGCCTTGTACTGCCGAGCGACATCACTTAGACCTGTAAGCACCCCCCTCCAATCCCCACCTGCCCCAGAAGTTCCCTTGCCCTCTTTCTCTTGTCAGTGGTGGTGGTGGCCACCCACCGTAGTCTCTGGAAGGTCTCATGCTCTGAGACTTCCCTTCACACACGCGATCTTATCAAAGCACCATCCCAATGAACCTGATTGGGTACCACTGCCACTTCCTGGTCATACCTTTTTCCTTGATCAGCCCCGAAATCTTCCCACTCACTATAAGAACAAAGGCTGGGGAGAGAACAGGAGCCAATCACATACCAGTGTAAGACCAAATTAGATGATGAATTGTAGTACTATTGGTCTTCTGCATTTTGACCATCTAGTTGAATTAGTTTTATTAAGACCATTGGATTCTTCTGAATATATTTTATAAGAAAATTTTCAGATGAACTTAATATAATTTTCTCCCTTTTATATACATTTTCTCTCTTTAATCATATAATCAAACAAGTTCTGAGCACACCTACAAAGCACTAAGCAATGCTTAGTAAGGCTGTGTGGCTTCAGCAGTGAACAGAAGCTCTGCCCTCATGAAGCTTCCATCCTAGTGGGAATCAGTCTTGGCATGTCTATGACCACACTTCTAAGGACCTGATCACAGTCATCCTTTCTAAGGCCTCCCTCCTGAGTAATGTGTGATAAATGCCCCCGTGCTGACTGATGTCCTTAGTGTACCACTTACGAGGGTTCTCTGCTGTGTGGGCTCTTAACCACTGGGATGTGTCAAGCTATGGCTGAAACACAGACTTTATTTTTTTTTGGCCACGCAGCATGCGGGATCTTAGTTCCCCATCCAGGGACTGAACCCGTGTCCCCTGCAGTGGAAGCGCAGAGTCTTAACCACTGGACCGCCAGGGAAGTCCCTGAAACACAGACTTTAATGAAAATATCTTCTCTCCTATTGGACCAAAGGATTAGATGAATTTAGACCTCACTGAAGTCTTTGACAGACACTATTTCATAGAACTGTTTCCCTACGTGGATCCTCTGATAAAGTTCCTCCCGCTCTCATCACTTCTTCAAAATTCATCCTGGATAAATATGATGATTTATAAAATGTGATCTCCAACTGAAGCGCTGACCGCATAGCTCATAATGGTAAGGTTTCTCTCCTGTGTGAACAGTCTGATGATTCTGAAGTCACAAAAACTATCTGAAAACCATACTATATACTTTCATATTTGTATGGTTTCTCTCCAGAGTGGAGACTATGATGCAGCTGAAGTCTTGAGGTGTAACCAAAGCACTCAGTACACATCCCCTATTTATAGTGTTTCTCTTCCACGTGGGTCCTCCAATTAATCCAGTGAAGACTTTCCCACACACCTCACAATTTTATGGTTTTCTCCCCATGCCCCTAACCCTGAGTAGGGGCTCTCTGGCAGGCTTGAGGCTGTAGATTCTGACACAGTCTTTACCCTTTACTTCTCACATCTGAATGTTTTCTCTTCACTGCTGTCTCTCTGATGGACCAGAATGGCCTGACCGAAGCCCTTTCCACAGTCCTTGCAATTACAGGGTTTCTGTCCTGTGTGGATCCTACAATGAATTTTAAGATCTTCGCTATGACTGAAGTCTTTTCCACACTCCTTACATGTGTATGGTTTCTCACCAGGAGAAAACTGAACCTGACATCGCAAACTCCAACTTCAAGCCCTGCCCATACTCCTCACGCTTATAAGGTTTCCTTCGATTGGGTGCCTTCTGATGAACTTTAAAATATGAATTGATAGAAGCAGCTCTTTTTTAAAAAATAGGGATTCTCTCCTGTATGGGCTACCAGATGGATTTCAGAAGGCGAGTTTCTCCTGAACTTCTTCCCACACGCTCATATTTGTTTCTCTCCAGTGTGGACTCCTTGACGGGCCTGAAGACTGAAGCCCTCTTCACTTACTTAGGATACACACAGTTGCTCTCCAGTGTGGATTTTATGATAGGTCTAGGAGTGTTAGAGCTGGCTGAGGCCTTACCAGATTCCTCACATTTACAGGGTTACTATCCCATGGGGAATCCCCTGATGAATGTAAAGGTTTGAGCTACAAATGAAGCCCTTCCTGTTTCCTCACATTTGGACAGTTTCTCTCCCACGTGAACTTTCCAGTAAGCATTCTGTGCGGGTGTATGATGGAAGCTCCGCCCACATACATCCGGGTTGATGGGTTTCTCCTCAGTGTGGATTCTCTAATGGCCCTGAGGATGCAAGGTGTGAACAAAGGCCCTACCGCACTCGACAGTTAATAGCGTTTCTCTCCTGTCTGGATTTTGCAATGAACAGTAAGTGCTGACCTACAGCTGAAGCCTTTCCCATATTTGTGAGCTCTGAACGAAGCCCTTACCACACCTAAAGCATTTTCCTCCCATGTGAAGCCTCCAATGAATACAATGAGCTGAGCTGTAACAGAAGCCTCTCCCACATTCGTTACATGTGTAAAGCGTCTTTTTGAAGTAGACTCGCTGATGAAGATCAAAGTCGGAGACATTACTGAAGGCCTTTGCACATGCAGGACACTGGCAGCTTTTCTTTGCTGTGTGAATTATTCTACGCTGATCACTGGTTAATAGCTTCATTCTGGCTTTTCCATAATTACTGGAGTTATCAGATTTCTCTCTTTTGCAAACTCTCTGAATGTCATAGTGGTCTAAGATACAACCAAGCTGCCAACACACCAACCATACTTCATGGTTCTTTTTTCATGGGAACTTGCTGACATCTACTCTGATTATCTTGTGCTTCGGTCAGACGTATTTTCCACCAAGAATGCAAGCCTCACAAGGAGGGAAGCTGAATTTTTTACATTATTGGAACCACCCCCTTTATGGTTCAAGATGTAATTTTTGTCTTCAGAAAACTGAGCTAGTGCTCCTGCCTATACTTACAGGAGGAGTTGCCTCATTTCTGGAAATGAGAACAATCTATCATAGACTTTTTTTTTTTTTTTTTTTTTGCAGTACGTGGGCCTCTCACTGTTGTGGCCTCTCCTGTTGTGGAGCACCGGCTCCGGATGCACAGGCTCAGCGGCCATGGCTCACCGGCCCAGCCCCTCCGCAGCACGTGGGATCTTCCCAGACCGGGGCACGAACCCGTGTCCCCTGCATCGGCAGGCAGACTCTCAACCACTGCACCACCAGGGAAGCCCTATCATAGACTTTTGACACGTGGTTAAATCACTGGCAAGCTGTTGCTAGAATTGCTAGCAGGAAAGCTCTTTGTTTCCACCTCACTTTCTTTGTTGCCTCCTATGAGGACAGAGAATTCAGAAATGTAGACAAGTGACTGCCTTGTTCAGAGATTTCAAGATTTCACACTTAGGACACAAAAGGAAACTTTAATAAACTGTGGGAAGGTTCAGCTTACGTTTTTCACCCTGTAACATGTTCTCTGATTTACAAGGCTTCAGAAACCAGTAAGTGCTCCACTCGGCATTAAGTGAGACCCATTGAAGACCAAATTAGAAATCAGTTGGCTGCAAAGTGACAAAAAAGACAACACTAACAAACAACTAAAAACAAAAACAAACAAATGAAAAAAAAACCAACCAAAAAATTCCACCTCAATAAAGATTGAAACTTCACAAGTTTTGGCAAAAGAATTCACTCCTTATGACAATGTAATTATAATGAGAAAAGCAGATGGAAATACCATGTATTTTGAGGTTGTGCTCCTTCATGGAGAATATTTTGAGGCAGAGTTTAGAAGAGTTTGTGCTATAGAAAAGATTAAATCAAAAGGGAGAATTAAGTATTATGTGTAAGTGTCAGTTTTAGACTGAGAGAGGTTTTGGGTTTGATACATACTGATAACTTGTTTCTTTTTTTTTTTCACTGAGTTTCACTAAAGTCCTGTAGAATCTTACATAATAAATGATGTAGTTGCATTAAGTGGAAATTTTAATGAAAACCAATAACATAGTCAATACTCTAGCACATTTGGGCTTATGTTATATAGTCTAAATATTCAATATTTAAAACTAGAAGTTTAAAATCTAGATATTTAAAACATGCCTGGAAATTTCTGCACAACCTAGATTTCTGGACACCTAGTCCTATTTTTTCTAGATTGATATTGACTACAAGTTGTCTCACAACTATTGTGAGTTCTTGATAACCTCAAAAATAATTTCAGGCTTAGAAATTTCTTTTCTAAACTGTTTATCATTACTATGATTCCTAAGTTTCTAAATTTAGACAGACATCTAAACGTTTGAGTTTTTTTTTCAATTTTTCAATTCACTGTTACGTGATTTCAGAGGAATTGTTTTGAGAACTTCACTTCCCTCCCTGTAAGAACAGTCAATTAAAAGTTGTCTCTCCTGGGGACTTTCCCAGTGGCGCAGTGGATAAGAATCCACCTGCCAATGCAGGGGACACGGGCTCGAGCCCTGGTCCAGGAAGATCCTACATGCCACGGAGCAACTAAGCCTGTGTGCCACAACTACTGAGCCTGCGCTCTAGAGCCCGTGAGCCACAACTAATGAGCCCTTGTGCCACAACTACTGAAGCCCACACACCTAGAGCCCGTGCTCTGCAACAAGAGAAGCCACTGCAAGGAGAAGCCCATGCACCACAACGAAGAGTAGCCCCCGCTCGCCACAACTAGTGAAAGCCCATGTGCAGCAATGAAGACCCAATGCAGCCAAAAATAAATAAAATTAAATCTTTAAAAGAAAAAAAGTTGTCTCTTCTGGAACAGACTGGTGGTTGCCAAGGGGGAGGGGGTTGGGGGAGGGACGGAGTGAGAGGCTGGGGTTAGCAGATGTAAGCTTTTATATACAGAATGGATAAATGAGGTCCTACTGTATAGCACAGAGAACTATATTCAATATCCTATGATAAACCATAATGGAAAAGAATATTTTAAAAAAGAATGTATATATATGTACTACTGCACAGCAGTAATTAACGCAACATTGTAAATCAACTATACTTCAAAAAAAAAAGTTGTCTCTTTTGTTGTCGTGGCAGGGGCTTGATGAACAGGCTCTATATAACTCTGCCGAGCTGAATGTTTCAGAATCAGGGCCACGCTGCACAACCTACACATCTGGACACCAGGGCCCTACTCGAAATAGTTAATAAAATGTTCACAGATGGGATTAGCAGGGGATTTTTCAGACAGAGTTTAAAGTCATTTTTGCCTTAGAACATCACATTGGAAAGTTATGCTCATGAAAAAGGGGCTGTGAGGCCTTGGAATGGTTGGAATAACTTGCAAGCTTGGGAGAAAAGAACCTTTATCACCCACTGCCTGGAATGCAGTGTGAAAGCAGAGAGTGGTCCTTCAGCTCTTGCTGGGATATTTCTCCCATGAGAATTAAGGGGAAAGAAAGCTGATGTGGTAACATACGTGGTTTTAAAACCTAGCAGTAATTCAGAGCTCCATAAATTCCGGGGGGAAAAAAAAGTAAAAACCTGGAAGCTAATCTTTTACAACAGAGACAGAGTCTGGGAGAATGAAGAGAACAGGGCTCAATGCAAACTCTGAAAGTCAACCCTGGAAATGGACTTATAATGTGTCTGAAACCCTCATATGGATGAACCCTTCCCTTCCTTCAGGTTCCCCACTCAAATGTCAGCCCATCGATATAAAATTGGTTACTTTAGGGGCTTCCCTGGTGGCACGGTGGTTGAGAGTCCGCCTGCCAATGCAGGGGACACAGGTTCGTGCCCCAGTCTGGGAAGATCCCGCATGCTGCGGAGCGGCTGGGCCCGTGAGCCATGGCCGCTGAGCCTGCGCGTCCGGAGCCTGTGCTCCGCAACGGGAGAGGCCACAACAGTGAGAGGCCTGCGTACCTCAAAAAAAAAAAAAAAAAAAATGCTTAGGCCCTGCTAAAACTAAATTAGAATCTGTCAAGGCATCTGTAATTTTGGAAAGCTCCCCAGGTGATTTCAGGATGCAGTCAGGGCTGAGAACCACTGCACTAGCTGATGAACCCAGATGATTTGTGGCCTGAGTCCTTGCTCCTAGCCCCTACACAACCTGCCTCACTAGGAGTAAGGGAACTAACTGCCCAAGGGCTCCCAGCGAGCCAGGAAGGGAGCTAAGCCCAGCATCCAGGCCTCCTGAATTCCACCTTCCCTCTTCTCTCCATTATAGATACCAGTGGAGCAATCTCTAAGAAGAAAGAGAAGCATCATGGTTTCTTAGTGCCACTGGAGGCAAATACCCAGAGTGGAAAGGCAGACCTGATTTTAGATCTACCAGATCAACTTAAAAAAAAAAAAAATAGAGGCAATTCTTATAAGCCCCTTCCTGTGCCGAAACATCCTGAATTCAAAGGATAAAGAAATCATGTTGGGGTTCCCTGTTGGCGCAGTGGTTGAGAGTCTGCCTGCCGATGCAGGGGACACGGGTTCATGCCCCGGTCTGGGAAGATCCCACATGCCGCGGAGCGGCTGGGCCCCTGAGCCATGGCCGCTGAGCCTGCGCGTCTGGAGCCTGTGCTCCGCGACGGGAGAAGTCACAACAGTGAGTGGCCCTCATACCGCAAAAAAAAAAAAAAAAAAGAAATCATGTTAAGCAGATTTTTTTTTTTTTCGGCCGTGCTGTGCAGCTTGTGGGATCTTAGTTCCCTAACCAGGGATTAAACCTGGGCCCTTGGCAGTGAAAGCGTGGAGTTCTAACCACTGGACCGCCAGGGAATTCCCAAGCAGATATTTAAAAAGTAGTCTTCAGTAGGCAAGACATGGAAACAACCTAAATGTCCATCAACAGATGAACGGATAAAGAAGATGTGGTACATATATATACAATGGAATATTACTCAGCCATAAAAAAGAATGATCTAATGCCATTCGCAGCAACACGGATGGACTTAGAGCTTAACATACTAAGTGAAGTAAGTCAGACAGAGAAAGGCAAATACCATATGATATCACTTATATGTAAAATTTAAAATATGACACACATAAACTTATCTACAAACAGAGACAGACTCACAGACAGAACAGACTTGTGGTTGCCAACGGGGAGGGATGCATTGGGAGTTTGGGATTAGCAGTTGTAAACTATTACATATAGGATGGATAAACAACAAGATCCTACTGTATAGCACGGGGAACTATGTTCAATATCCTGTGATAAATCATAATAGAAAAGAATATGAAAAAGAATGTATAAATGTATGTATGTATAATGAATCACTTTGCTGTACAGCAGAAACTAACGCAACATTGCAAATCAACTATACTTCAATTAAAAAAATAAAAGAAGCCTTTGTATAGAATATTTATGTTTGTTCAAAGGTAAGATAGCGTCGAAGTTTCAAAGTGAAGGGGGTGAGAGAGAAGAGGATACCTTGAAATATCTCTATGTGCCCTACATATTCCTTCTGAAAACTTCTTGCTTTTGTCATGCTTGATATGACAAAATAAAATGTCTTACATATATTTCGTTTTTGCCAGACTCCAGCACCTATATATAATCCAACCGATGATATATAGTCTCTTTTAACCCATACAATAACTTCATGAAATATGTAATGATATTGTCTGTATTTTACATCTTTGACCCTGAGGCACAGAGAGATTAAGTAACTTGCCCAAGGTCACTGAGTAAGTGTTAGAGCTCAAAACTAGCAGGTCTGGATCCGGAGTCTGAGCCTTAAGTGCTCAGAATATTACCCCTAATCAATTAGCTCTCCTTCTCGTTGTCAGGGTTCTGCCTAAGATGGAAATGTGGTTATGTTCTTGCATGACATACCTCTATGGCACCCCTGCGCCTTTAAAATAAACACACAATTCACAGAAACTTTCCAGGTCAGACCTTTTCTCTCCCTCTCACCACACGAATTTTCTGGCCTTAGTATTCCACTTGCTTTCCCACAAAAGCCTCCAGGCCTCTCCTTGGGCTGTTCCTCTTTTACCATGGCCTCTTCCTGCTCATCTAGCTTTTAGACTTTAATTATTCTCAGTTGAAACATCCTCTGCTTCAATATGTTTTCTCCTGGTTTTGACCTCATCCTCAAAAACTTCTAAGCCTACTTGACATCCTAATGAAAGCAGAACATGCTGGCCAAGAGCCCAGGCAATGGAACCAGGCTGCCGGGACTTAACTCTGGCTCTGCCATTTCCTGGCTGTGTGACCCTCAGCATAAGCCATTGTCCAAGGAACCTCTCTGTGCCTCTGTTCCCTCATCTGTAAAACAATAGGGTCTTATGAGGAATACGCAAATTGATACGTGCAAAGCATTAGAGTCTCTGCCTGTTAATAAGTGCCCAATAGATGCTAATAATTATCATCATTATGATTAAAGTTACCATATGATACATATAGGAGCCACACATTAGTGCTGGTTTGTTTCTAAAGACATGTGTCGTAGATCATGAAAATATTATCAATAATTATATGTCAACTTTTGAATATTCTGAAAAAGTTGGCAGATGCTCCAAGAAATAAAGCAGCAGTTCTCAAGGGATAGCCTGTGGACTCCTGGGGGTCCCAGAGACCCCTTCAGAGAGTCCGTAGGGTCAAAACTATTTTCCTAATAATACCAAGGCACTGGTTGTCTTTTTTGCTGTCTGTAATCACAATGATGGTACAATAGAATGTTGTTTAAAATCGCTAGCACCTTGGCATAAATCAAAGCAGTGACACCAAAAATGTGAGCAGTCACTGTGTTCTTTATTGCTTCTCACTCATAGTAAAAACAGTGATAGTTTCACTTAAGAAAGTTCTTGATGAAACAGTAAAAGTTATTAATTTAAAAAAAGTTATTAATTTTACTGCATCTCAGTTCTGGGGTACGTCCTTCTGATAGTCTGCAGTAAAATTTATGCTTACTTACTGCATATGCTTACACTTATGCTTACTGCATATGCTTACTGACAACAATGGTTGTCCCAAGAAAAGGCAGCTGTGGCCATTCTTGGAGTTACCAGGAATATTAGGCATTTCTTTCTGGAAAACATCCCTTTTCTTGAAAGAACAACTGACAAACTATGGTTGCTCAGATCTAGGTATCTGGCAGAACTTTTGGAAATGAGCAAAACAAGCCTGTTACTTCAAAGAAAATTACTGGCAGCAAAGTATCAGAATTTTGGAAAACTTGTATCACTGAGAGCTTGACAGCCTCCCAGTGCTTAAAGAGTTAAGGTCTTTAGAGACAGGACTTTTCTGATGAGACTGGTGATGGTATTGACAAATATGATTTTTTAAATCTTGTAAAATCAAATGTGTCAATATTTGAAATATCTGTAAAACTCGGCCAATAATATTTTCCAAATGAGCGATGCATCATTTCATAAAACCATTAATGGATAAAAGACTCAAAGTACACAAAATACAAAACAGACCAAAGGGTTGTAATGTAATGTAGTACAAAATGCACTCTGATACGGTTTCAGATTCCACATCGCAATAATCTTAGGAAACTATCACTTGTGGCTCTTGGGTGCAGTATCAAAGGAGAATATTATCTGTAAAGTCTATCAAAATAATCCTTTCTTTTCTAACTATAACTGTGGGAGGCTGGATTTTCTTCATTACTTCAACCAAAACAATATCTCACAACAGACAGCCCAAGAGGATATGAAAATCCAGCTATTTTTCTTATAAAAAGTCAAGAATTAAAGAGATTTGCAAAAATGTAAAACATCTCATTAAATATGTATATGGACATAGTTTTCTCATAAAAGCTAGTTCTGCTATAGGTTTATTTTAAAAAATAGATTGGGCTTCCCTGGTGGCGCAGTGGTTGAGAGTCTGCCTGCCGATGCAGGGGACACGGGTTCGTGCCCCGGTCCAGGAAGATCCCACATGCTGCGGAGCGGCTGGGCCCGTGAGCCATGGCTGCTGAGCCTGCGCGTCCGGAGCCTGTGCTCCGCAGCGGGAGAGGCCACATACCAAAAAAATTAATAAAAATTTTTACAGTAATTTTTTTAAAGTATTACTATTCCTGAACAGTAAATACACTTTTCATAGGGCCACTCTAAATGTAATTTGTATAAAGCCCTTAGACTGGAACTTAACAACTAAGGCTTTATTACTGGCATCACTCACAACCAAATAAATACACAACCTACCTTTTCTCCCATTTAAGTGAATATCTTTTACAGAAGAAGAATGCCAAGTCCTACTCACGCGGGGCCCTGGGCCAGGAGCCAAGGGGTTACTTACTCCCTGCACTTCGGTGCAAGTCCTTCTTGTGAAGTCAGGGCTGGGGAAGGAAAGGAGGCTGTGAAATATCACCATTGCCCAAATGAACTACAGAGGACATTCCAAAGCTATTAGGAAGGTACTGCTATCAACCCATTTAACAGATGAGCACACAGAGGCATAGAGAGATTAAATAACTTGCCCAATGTTATACTGCCAGAAAGTGGCTGACAGGTGGGGGAGGCGAGTTCGGGGAGCTGAGCGCGGGAAAGACTGCAACCCGGGCCCGCGCCCAACTCCGGGACAGGAGAATCTCCCCAAACTCGAGACGACTTCGCCTAAGTGAACTAAAACTGTCGTCCTTACACCTCAAATATCCGTTTTCCCCCTTAAACTCACAACCGGGTTGCTGTTGCCCGAGAGCAACTCGAGGAAGTTCCGAAGGGTGGCGGGACGCGAAACTGACAATCATTACGAGAAAAGATGGTCATAACCTCGCCCACCTGGGCCGGAAGTGCCTGCAACTACCAGGAGCCCTAGATCAACATTTCCCAGAATTCCCCATCACGGCCCTTTGGGAACGGAAATGCCTGGGACTACACGGAGTTCCTGGACTACACTTCCCAGAATGCCCGAGGAGGACAACATCCACAGCCCCGCCCATCGGGGCGGAAGTGCCTGCGAGTACTCGGAGCCCCTGAGACGTGTTTCCCAGAATGCCGAGGGGGAGCGCTGTCCACGGTCCTGCCTACCTGGGGCAAAAGTGCTTGCGGTCATTGGGAGCGCCTGGACCACACTTCCTACAGTGCCCTAGGGCAACAATGACTACAGCCTCGGCTTCCTGGGCGGAAATGTGGATTACTACACTGGGTACATAGATTAAATTTCCCAGAGTCCTGGAGGGGAAAATATTCTATAGACATGTTGTTCTAGAGCCCAAATGTCTCCAAAAGAACCCAGAGCTCCAGTGGACTGAGCGCCACTGGCCTGCTTGCCTGGACAGAAGTTTCTTTTTCTAGATCTGGATCTTCTAGTTTCCAGAGTGGCTGCATGGTGTTGCTTCCTGCCATGCAGCCCTTTGGTGTTACAAATAATTGGGTTCAGTTTGGATGAATTCTGTGCCGCTGGTTGAGCCCAGTTTTCCCTTTTCCTCACCCCCCCTTTCTCATATAACTATACTAATAAGCGGTTGCCAAGGAAATATGTTGTATAGGAGAGAAAAGTGAAGCTTGAAATATGAAAAGAAAATAAAAATCATCATAGAGTGGGAGCGACGTATGGGTTAAAAACGGAGATCTTGAAAGAGGATTGGCCTGAACTGCACTGAACAATTTAAGGAACACAAGATCTCAGTCTTACCTTGACTGGATTGCCTTCTTTGTTCCATGTGTACCTGGATGCATCTGGAACTCTTAACGGTGTCAGCTGGGGTGGGCTGTTGATTCCGAAGTACCCAGAAATCAGAAAAAGGCAAATGTTCATCAGGTCATAATGCAGAAACATTAATAACTTCCAGCATTTCCTTGGTTTTAATTTCTCACTTTAAAAGTGAATGAAAGCTGCACTGGCAGGGAACTGGAATAAACACTGCAATATTGAAAGGGGTAAATCCTATATAAAATCTTGAGAATATTTCTTTTTTGAGTTTATCTTCAGATATTATATCACCTACTACCAACCTGCTCTTTGCACAGTAAATCCAATAAATTAATCACATGCTTTAGTATTCCACAAGCCAGCTGAAATCAGAGAGGCCATGATTTATCCTGTGAGATATGGGCTCAAGTCCAGAAAAACTGTAGAACAACAAAAACTACCACCACCAAAACCAAAACCAAACCAAAACAAACAAAAAACCCCACAAAACCCCAAACCCTGAAAGGCTGTCCTGTCTACTTTTCTCTTGGATAAGAATGAAATATTCTATTATGAAAACTTTAAAAAACACCAATGGAGAAAAAAATTAAATGTGCATAAACTCATCTTACAGATTAAACGTTATTGATGTGTTGCCCCACATGCTTCATCTAACTCTTTTTTCTTCCTTTTTTATTACTGAAATAAAGTACAAATCCATGACATCTTGTCATTTCTCCCTAAAATATTTTCATATATTTCTCAAAAACATAAGGACATTTATTTGCATAACCACAATATTATCACACTGAACAAAATTAATAATACCTGAATATTAATTTATTCTATCCTTATTTGAAGCCCCAAATTCTTTCAAAAGTCTTTCACACTTGGTTTTTTTGAATCAATATCAAAACACGTCCATTCATTGCATGACTATTGCATAAGTCTCATGACTCCCCTGCATCCTCTTGACCTACTGAAGAAATTATATCAGTTGTCACGTAGGATTCCCATATAGTGGATCTGTCTGACAGCTTCCTGGATCTGTCATTTAACTTTTTCCTCAATTGTTGTTTTATGTGGAGGACTCCAAAGTAATGCACACTGAGAGTAAGAGTGAAAAGGGAAGTAGACTTTCAGCCCAACTCTGAGTCATCTTTATCCCCTGAGAGTGTATTAAGGAAATCCTGGATTGCTGACGGCCTCACAGCTAACTGTCGGAAGAAAATGACATTTTCTGTGGAAGAAAGACATCATCATCCTTGGCTACAAATTATCACTACGTTAAAAACTACAACATAGGGACTTCCCTGGTGGTCCAGCGTTAGACTCCGTGCTTCCACTGCAGGGGGCGCCAGTTCGATACCTGGTGGGGAAACTAAGATCCTGCATGCTGCATGGCAAACAAAACAAAACAAAAAAACTACAACACAAATAATGGACAAAGTAAATTTTAACACCAAAAAACTACGCTGGAACTACTATAGGATACATCAGAGTGATAAAAGATTAAATTATCCAAGAACATAACACAAATATATATCTACATACACGTAATAAATATCCTCAAATATATTTTTTAATCTGGCAAAACTAAAAGGAGAAATACTCTCTGATTACCTAATAAAATACACGCACGTGCGTGCACACGCACACACACACACACACATACAAACAGTAAAAAACAGTAAGTATATGGAAAAATTAACCCAATTGGGAAATTTGATCTAATTATATGTAGAATACACATCTGCTCAGGTACATATAGAATGTTTACAAAATTTGACCATATGCTGGACCATAAAGCATAAATAGCAAATTTCAAAACACTTTAATAATATATATTCTCTAGATAAGGTGCAATAAAGCTAGAAATCGGTAATGAAATCCTTACTAGACAATTGTAGCATGTCTATAAATTAAGAAAATCAATCTTAACCATGAATTCTTTTTAATTTTTGGCTGTGTTGGGTCTTAGTTGCTGCCCACAGGCTTTCTCTAGCTGTGGAGAGCGGGGTCTACTCTTCATTGCAGTGCATGGGCTTCTCATTGCGGTGGCTTCCTTTGTGGAGCATGGGCTCTAGGCATGCAGGCTTCAGTAGCTGTGGCACGCAAGCTTAGTGGTTGTGGCTTGCAGGCTCTAGAGCGTAGGCTCAGTAGTTGTGGCACACGGGATTAGTTGCTCTGCAGTGTGTGGGATCTTCCTGGACCAGGGCTTGAACCCATGTCCCCTGCATTGACAGGCAGATTCTTAACCACTGTGCCACCAGGGAAGTCCCAGACTAAGCATATTCTACCCTACTCCCCCTCTATTTACAAGCAAAACCCCTACACAAAAAACATAGGGAAACTAATAAAATTCTGAAAAGTGGAAAGAAGATTCAGACTGGCTAGGGACATCAGGACTTGAGGAATAACCTGACGGCGAGTTCCCTGGTGTCTGTTGGTGTGCAAATCCCTTGCAGGACAGAACCCTTTTGACTAAGTCCATTCTCCTTCAGGTAACCACAAAAAGCTGCACTACTTCCCCTCCTCATTCAGCCCTACTGTCCTGGAGACTGTGGGCAGAGCCTCGTTTTCCATTCCTGCCCTGCACTAATGAGGGGCTACAGTCCCCTTCCTACGAGGAATTTTGGAGACTGTGAGGTGGAGCCCTGTTGACTATCCTCCACATCATGCACACGCACTGAGTGAAAGTCAGCAAAGAGGCAGCACCTACCACATCCCAACTAGAAAGGGAGAAGGATTTCAGAGAGGATGGAGCTGGAAAAGGGGACTTAAAGTACCTCAGAAAAAAAAAACTAAAGAAATAAAGAAAATTAAGGGAAAGAAGGGATAGATAAAGCAAATGTGGCAAAAATCTTTATCGTGGTGGAATCTGATGGGAACAGGGGAGTCCACTTTACTACTCTTTTTGAGTGTTGGAAAATTTTACAGCAAAAACTCAAAAAGTAATCAGAGCCCAATTAGTTCAAATTCTTCTATTTTTGTGAAATAAAGCAGCCATCTTAATCTCCCTCAGCCTGGTTTTTTTCACTTCTGCAATCAGGATGTGTCCACTTCATGAGAATAGGAACACTGTATTTAGGAAAAATAAAGCAAATCCCAAGTTACCTGGAACTTGGTAACATACACTATTTTTGAAGAGAAACATAGTTGAGGGAGAAGGAAAAACCCATGACATCACTGTTGCCTGCCCCACCCAGGTTAGTTAGGTAGGGTCTACACAGGTAGGATGAGAACATTTAACTAGCTGGGCCTATTTGGTCTCTCTCATCTGTAAAAATTTCTTTACACATCCTTCTTCCCAAGTTTCCCTTTCCTCTTTTCTCACCTTCCAGCCACCTCCCGTCCCTATCCTGGCCTCTTACGTGACTCTCACTTGCTACTGAGGCTGTCGGGTCATGTTCTTTCCCTTTTCTTAATTTCCTGAATGCCATGACATCAGCTAGTCCTAAACAACTTGAACAGGAGGCTACAGAATTGTTCTCTTAGAGACATCTCAGGGAAAATTCCTGTTAACAAAGAGTGGTGTCTTTTCTTGCTTTCATTTTCTAGAACTCTACTATTGTTCTGCTAGTTCTGTAGCCTGAGGAGAAGCTTTAAATTAGCTGAAATCTTAAATCTTGGCTTTCAAAAATCTCCACCAAAAATTTGATACTCAGTTGTCTAAACTTTTTTTTAGAAGAGTGACAAACATTTATCAGTAGGACATAAGTAATAATACATAAACATAGTAGAATACTATGTATGCAGCCCTTAAAAGGATGTAGCAGATGGGACTTCCCTGGTGGCCCACGCTTCCAATGCAGGGGACCTGGGTTTGATCTCTGGTCGGGGAACTAAGAGCCCACATGCTGCACAGTGCAGCCAAAAAACAAAAAAAGAGAAAAGCAGAGGTTTTAAATTTTGATGAAGTCCAACTTATCAAATCTTCTTTTATGGATCATACTAAAAACTCCTTGCTTACTTGAGTGACAAAGAAAACTGTCCCACGTTTTCTTCAAGAACTTTTATTGTTTAGGATTGACTTTTAGGTTTAAGATCCATTTTGTGTTAATTTTTTTTTTTTTTTTTTTTTGTGGTACGCAGGCCTCTCACTGTTGTGGCCTCTCCCGTTGCGGAGCACAGGCTCCGGACGTGCAGGCTCAGCAGCCATGGCTCATGAGCCCAGCCACTCCACGGCATGTGGGATCTTCCCAGACTGGGGCATGAACCCATGTCCCCTGCATCAGCAGGTGGACTCTCAACCACTGCGCCACCAGGGAAGCCCTAGAGTTAATTTTTATATGGTGTGATGTATAGGTTGAGATTCATTCTTTTGCATATTGATGTTTAATTATTCCTGCACACTTTAATGAAATACTATTTCTCTCACTGAATTGCCTTGGCACGTTTTTCAAAAAACAATTGGCCATACATGTGTGTCTATTTCTGGACTCTATCATGTTCTATGTGTTTATCCTTTTACCAATAACACATTGTCCTGATTTACGGTAACTTTGTAGTCAGTCTTTTTTTTTAATCATATGTTCTCTTTCCTTTAATCTACATGTGCAATATTTGATTCATGTTTGTTCATTTATTTATTTATTTATGGCTGCATTGGGTCTTCGTTGTGGTGCGTGGGCTTTCCCTAGTTGTGGTGAGCAGGGGCTACTCTTTGTTGAGGTGGGCGGGCTTCTCGTTGAAATGGCTTCTCTTGTTGTGGGGCAAGGGTACTAGGCACGCATGCTTCAGTAGTTGTGGCACACGGGCTTAGTTGCTCTGCAGCATATAGTATCTTCCTGGACCAGGGCTTAAAACTGTGCCTCCTGCATTGGCAGGTGGATTCTTAATCACTGCGCCACCAGGGAAGTCCTGTAGTAAGTCTTGAGATTAGACATTATGAGTCTTCCAACATTGTTCTTCATTTTTTAATATTTTTAAAGCTACTCGTTTCATTGCTTTTTGTGTAGATTTTAGAAATAGCTTGTCAATTTCTGCAGTAACTCCTGCTGGGATATTGAGTGGGACTATGTTGCACTTATAGATCAACTTAGGATAAATGGCTTAACAATATTGAGTCTTCCATTCCATGGAACAGGTCACATCTCTTTGAGTAGTCTTCTAAATCTTTCATCAGTATTTCATAGTATGCAGCATAGAGATCACACACACTCGCCCCCACCCCACCTACCAACACACACACAAATTATATATTTGGGGCTACTGAACTGGTACTGCTTTTTTCTTTCTTAATCTCAGTTTCCAGTAGTTTAAGACTAACAGTGATTTTGTATATTGACCTTGTTTCCCATGACTTTGCTAAACTCACCATTTCTACTAGCTTTTCTGTTGATTCTTTGGACTTTTCTACATAGAGAATCTTGTCTTCTGCAAATAGTTTTATTTCTTCCTTTCCTATCTGTATATCTTTTCTTTTTCTCACTTCAGTGCACTGGCTATTAGCTCCTGTATGGTGTTGACATGGTGGTGAGAATAGAAATCTTTGACATGTTTCCAAACTTTGCGTGAAAGTATTCAATCTTTCACCATTAAAAATGTTATCAGTATTTTGTCAACATTCTTTATCAGCTCAAGGAAGGCTCCCTTTGATTCCTAGGTGTTTGTTTTTGTCTGAAGTCATAAATGGATGTTCAATTTTGTCAAATGCTTTTCCTTCATCTATTTCTTCTTTTTTTCTGTGGATACAGTGAATTAGGCAGTTTGATTTTCATATATTGAAACAATCTGCATTTCCAGAATCTATACCACTTTCATGATGCATTATACTTTTTATAAATTTCTGAATATGACAATATTTCATTGAGGATTTTTGTGACTTTGTTCATGAAGGATATTAGTCAATAGTTTTCTGTTCTTATAATGTCACTGGTGGATTTTGTTATCAGGGTAATGCTAGCTTTGTAAAATAACTTAGAAAGGTTTCACTTCTATTTTTTTTGAAGCATTTTTTGGTAGAATTAGAATCATTTTTCTCTTATGTTTGGCTAGAATTTGCCAGTAAAACCATCTGTCCCTAAATTGTCTTTGTTGGTTTTTAATCTGTAAAGTCAACTTCTTCAGGAGATACAGGACTATTCAGGTTGTCTACTTCATGTGTATGCATGGGTAATTTGTGTCTTTCAAGGAACTTGTACATTTTGATTAAATTGTCAAATTTATAGGCACAAAGGTGTTCCTAATATTCACGGGGACCTCAACACCTAGAAACCATGCAGTGGGTGGACACTCTGGGGCGGCTGCTCCAGGTGGGAGGCAACATGTATCACTTGCTCAATATAGTTTAATTACTTTTGGGTCAGAGAACATTGTATAGTTTTACTTCTTTTAAACTTGGCATGGCTTGTTTTATGGCCCAGAATATGATTTATCTTGGTGAATATTCCAAATGCACTTGAAACGAATGTGTACTTGATCACTGTTGGATGAAGTGTTCTCTAACTGGCAAATAAGTTAAGTTGGGTAGAAGTGTTGTTCAAGCCTTCTCTGTCTTTACTGATGTTGTCATCTTGTTTTTATCAATTACTAAGATAACTACTGAGGTCTCCAACTATACTTGTGGTTTTCTACCAGGTTTTTCTTCATGAATCTTGAAGCTCTGTTGTTAGATGCATACACATTTGGCACTGCACGTCTTCCTAGTATATCCTTGGTAATATTCCTTGTATGAATTCTTTGTTGATATTAATATAGCTAGTCCAGTTTTCTTTTCCTTTTCCTTTCCTTCCTTCCTTCCTTCCTCCTTCTCTCCCTTTATTGCTGTGTTGGATCTTCGCTGCTGTGCGCAGGCTTTCTCTACTTGCAGCTAGTGGGGGCTACTCTTTGTTGAGGTGTGCAGGCTTCTCATTGAGGTGGCTTCTCTTGTTGCAGAGCATGGGCTTGAAGCATGTGGGCTTCAGTAGTTGTGGCACACAGGTTTAGTTGTTCCGCAGCATGTGGGATCTTCCCAGACCAGGGCTCGAACCCGTGTCCCCTGCACTGGCAGGCGGATTCTTAACCACTGTGCCACCAGGGAAGTCCCCTCCAGCTTTCTTTTAACTAATTTTAGCATGGCATACCTTTTTCCATCCTAGTCTTTATATCTACTTATCTCTTTATATTTAAAAAGGGTTTCTTGTAGAAAACATAAAGCATATAGTTGGGTCTTGCTTTTTAATCCAATCTGACAATCTGTTTTAAGTGGTGTGTTTAGAACATTTACATTTAATGTAATTTTTGATTATTACTGGATTTGAACCTACCATCATGCTAATTGTTTCCTATTTATGCCACGTGTTATTTGTTCAATTTTCCTGTCTGCTTTTGGATTATCTTTTAGAATTCCAACTTATCTCCACTACTGGTCTATTAGTTATATGCCACTTAAATTTTTTAAATGGTTGCTCAAGGGCTTATAATATACATCTATTATTTTTCAGTCTACCTTCTAATAATATGATGCCCATTCACATAGTATATGACAGCTACTTCCAATTTCTCCACCCTGTTTTGAGGTATCATTACATTTTATTTTTATATATGCTATAAACTCACAAAACTTTGCTCCTATTTTTGCTTTAGAAGTTGTATTTTCCAGTGATTAGAAATAAGAAAAATTATTTTATATTTTACTTCCTTTTTAACCATTTTAAAACTTCTTTATTAGATCCAAGTCTGTTTCTGGTATGATACTCTTCCAGCCTATGGAAAATTCCTTTAATACTTCTTGTAGTGCAGATCTGCTGGCAGTATATTCTATTAACTTTTGTTCATATGAAAATGTCTTTATTTTGCATACTTTTTCAGAAGATTTTTTTCATTGGGCTTGGAATTTTTTGATTCACAGTATTTTGTTTCAGAACATTAAAAATGTTACTCCAATGTCTTCTGGCTTTATTTTTGGCTGTGTTGGGTCTTCATTGCTGCAGGCGGGCTTTCTCTAGTTGTGGTGCACTGGCTTCTCATTGCGGTGGCTTCTCTTGTTGCGGAACACAGGCTCTAGGCACGTGGGCTTCAGTAGTTGTGGCTCGCAGACTCTAGAGCGCAGGCTCAGTAGTTGTGGCACATGGGCTTAGTTGCTCCACAGCATGTGGGACCTTCCCAGACCAGGGCTCAAACCCGGGTCTCCTGCATTGGCAGGTGGATTCTGCACCACCAGGGAAGCCCCTGATTTTTAGCCCCTGGTTTTTTTCCTTAAGTTGGGGAGAGGAGAAATCTCTCGTTTTTTTTTTAATTAATTAATTGATTGATTGATTTATGGCTGTGTTAGGTCTTAGTTGCGGCACACGGGATCTTTGTTGAGGCATGTGGGATCTTTGGTTGCAGCATGCGGGCTCTTCGTTGTGACACACAGGCTTCTCTCCAGTTATGGTGTGCAGGTTTTCTACTCTCTAGTTGTGGTGCACAGGTTCCAGGGTACGTGGGCTCTGTAGTTGTGGCAAGCGGGTTCCAGAGGGCATGGGCTCTGTAGTTTGCAGCATGTAGGCTCTCTAGTTGAGGCACACAAGCTCAGTAGTTGTGGCACACAGGCTTAGTTGCCCTGCGGCATGTGGGATCTTAGTTTCCTGACCAGTTATTGAACCCGTGTCCCCTGCATGGAAGGTGGATTCTTTACCACTGGACCACCAGGGAAGTCCCTTCTGGCTTACATGGCTTTTGATGGGAAGTCTCCTCTCTTCCTCATCTCTGTTCTTTGTATGTAATGTGGCCTTTTTCTGTCAATATTTCCTGCATTGTTCATTTGCTGCTGTTTGGCAATAACGTGCCTAGTTTTTTGGTTTTTGCGTTTTTTGTTTGTTTTAAAATTCTGCTTGTGTATTCTTGAGTTCTTGGATTCGGTGAAGTCTTTTATTATTTTAAAAATATTCGCAGCCACTATCTCTTGAAATATTTTTCTTCTCATTCTCTCTCTCCTTTCACCCTGGGTTTCCAATTATACGTAAGTTTGACCACAAAAAGTTTCCCCATAGTTCTTGGATACTCTATTCTGTTTTCTTCACACTTTTTGTGTTTCAGGTTGGATGATTTTGATTAGCCTTTATTCAAGTTCTTTGACACTTTTCTCAGCTGTGTTTAGCCTACTTACAAGTCCTTCAAAATCATACTTTGTGATACATTTTCTTTTCTAGCATTTCCCATTTGATTCTATATTAATTTCCACTGAAATTCCCTCATCTGTTCATGTATATTGTCTGCCCTTTTCATGAAAGCATTTAACACATCAACCAGTCGTATAAAATTCTCTGGCATTTCCAAAATATAGTCTTCTCTAAGTGTGGTTTTATTGATTGGTCTGCTGTCTCTTGGCAGAGGGTTATATTTGTTTTAATCTTATAATTTTTTACTGAATGCAAGATACCATGTATCAAACAGTAGAGACTGAAATAAATAGTAGTTTTGCCTGGAACTGGGCACACCTGTTCTGCTAGGATGTTAGGGTGGGGTGTTGAATCAGTCTGGTCAGGAATTAAGTTGAAATTTGATTCTGTTGTTGCAATAGTTATCTTCAGTACACTGCTTCAAAATTTTCTCATGTTACCTTGTGCTTAGGGTGGGGGCTGGAGTGCTGGAGGATTTTCCTCAATGTTCCTCCTCCACCTTCAGCTTTTGGCTATCCCTGTGCACCTGTGCCACAGAAGGATTCTCTGTCCATGTTCTTGCCTTTTCCCCAATGTAGCCTGCTATTGCTTGTCACTAGGAGAAAGCTAGCTTGTTTATGGGGACCAGGGATGTTCTGTATTGTCTTGGTTTAGTCTTAGTCTTGAGTGGGTATTGGAGAGATCAGACACCTTGTGCATTTTGGGGAGCTAGGACTACGTAACACTAAAAATGAGACAAACTCTCTTCTCTAGGCTGTGAACAATAAAGCAGGTGATACTTTCATCTGTGAGCAAACTGAAGACAAGAGTTCACATAAAAGGACAGAGGTAAGAGACTTAAAGAAAAGCAATATAAAGTCTCCTTGACTGACCCAGACCCAAGTCTTACCTTACCTGCATCTCTTCACTTATATGAACTGAGAAACATTTTTGGTTTAAGCAACTCTGAGCTACATTTTGTTACCTAAAACTAAAAGCATCCTAACTGATAAAACCACCATGAGCTCTCATGATCTTCCACTGGAAGTGATCGTAGTAAAGAAATGTATTAGAAGCCCTCAATTTCTGATGATACTGTGAAACTTGAACTAGCACCTTGGAAGCCAGGTTAAGCCAGTGCCTTGGTCACCCCATTCATCCAACGGGCTGAAATCTGACAGAAAAACTATGTGCACCAATTTATACTACTACTGAATTGTACTAGGACATTTAAGGCTGCATGGGTTTTGAGACCTAAAGAAATTTTATAGAAAGGTAAAGCTGCTAACATCTAATTTATCTGTATTCTCTAGAGACTTTTTGATGCCATCTAATGAAATAGAGTGATCACATTATGAGTTCTTAACTATAAGGGACAATATCTCAATATATTGCTCTGCTAAAATGTTAACTGTGAATTTTAAAAAATAAAGTACAAGAAAGACTAAGCCAAAATTCTGCTTGCCACAGAAAACCACTGTATACAGGACAGTGAGTAATCTTTCACAGATAATCTATTAAGCATGTATTTGAACATATATGTATACAGACCCAAGATAACTGGATATTATGGAGGTACAATCCACATTTTTACTGAACAAGATGCGTGAGTCTTCTCTGTCATTTTAGATTTCATACTTTCTGTAGCTCCATATTATAGGAACACAGAGATATTTATCTAAACCCTTATTAATTTCCAATTTAAAAAATTACCCTTATGTACACATCCTTTCCGTTAAAACTGCTTTACCTTAAATTATTATTCTATGATTTCCAGATGGGTACGTACACTTTACATTTTGATACATATTGTATGACTCTTCTCTAACAAACTTGTATTTTTCACTCCCTCCAACAAAATGCATTGTTCTTGAAGACAGAGACTAGCAAGTAAAAGGAAATCTTATCCTAATAATCAATACACTTGAAAAAATGTTTAGAAAAATTCAATATTTTTCCTTTCTTTACTAAAAATAGAATTACCATATGATCCACCAATCCCACTCCTGGGCATATATCTGGACAAAACTATAAATCAAAAAGATACATGCACCCCTATATTCATAGCAGCACTATTCACAAAGCCAAGACATGGAAACAACCTAAATGTCCATCAACAGATGAATGGATAAAGATGTGGCACATATATACAATGGAGTACTACTCAGCCATAGAAAAGAAGAAAATAATGCCATTTGCAGCAACATGGATGTAAGTAGAGATTATCATACTAAGTGAAGGAAGTCAGAAAGTGAAGGACAAATAACATATGATATCACTTTTATGTGGAATCTAAAATATGACACAGAAGAACCTATCTATGAAACGGAAACAGAATCACAGACATAGAGAACAGACTGGTGGTTGCCAAGGGGAAGGGGGTTGAGGAAGGGAGGGAGTGGGAGGTTAGGGTTACCAGATATAAGCTTTTATATATAGAATGGATAAACAATAAGGTCCTACTGTATAGCACAGAGAACTATATTCAATATCCTGATATATCATAATGGAAAAGAATAAAAAATAGATTGTATATGTATAACAATCATTTTGCTGTACAGCAGTAATTAACATAACATTGTAAATCAACTATACTTCAATAAAAAAATATTGAGGGCTTCCATGGTGGCGCAGTGGTTGAGGGTCCGCCTGCTGATGCAGGGGACACGGGTTCGTGCCCCTGTCCAGGAAGATCCCACATGCCGCGGAGCGGCTGGGTCCATGAGCCATGGCTGCTGAGCCTGCACATCCGGAGCCTGTGCTCTGCAACGGGAGAGGCCACAACAGTGAGAGGCCCGTGTACCACGAAAAAAAAAAAATTGATATTTTTCTTTGTGTGAGTGGAAGAAGTATGGGGATGTGAAACTTGACAAAATTAAAGTCCTCCAAACTTGTCACGGATCCTGCCTAAGGAGGTCTGAATTGGACAAAGGCTATAACTCTTAGAAATCAGTCAGATCAAAAGGATTTTGATGGAAATATGGAGACTAAAAAACCAAGTATTGTAATTTTGACATTTATTAAGAAAGTATTTGTCATTAGTAACCATTTCTGCCACTTTCCAAATATTACAGTAAAACTCTGTCCTAACACACAGGGCAGGAGTAAAAATTCAATTATGTGAAATGCAGTGTTCCATTTTTGTAAAGTTAACCAGAAACGTTGTTTTATCAGTTTGTACTGTCCTTTAAAGTGCACACAGGTGTACACACTCACAGCTAAACTTAAATGGATAGTATACTGTAGAGAAAGAGACCAAATGGTAAGAAATTCAGTTCATCCCTGCTTACACGAGGGACAAAGGGAGAGAACCAATCCCAACAGGGTTACAACCAAATTCATGTAATTTCAGATTGCAATATTGCTGATACATTTCAAATAATATTTACTTGAAGTGCTTACATTACTTGCAGTATTCCTCCTCCAAATACATTTTTAAATGACTTTTTGGGGAAAATAAGCTTAATAAAAATTTCAAACATGATACCTTTACACACTTTTAGTCATTTAGCAAAAAGTACTGAGCACCTAATATTGAGTTATGCAGTGTCATGGCTTTGGAGACTTAACAATGCATGAAGCCCCTTCTCTCATTAACTTTACATTCCAGTGGATGTGGATTTAGGCATGCTCATTACTGTGCTTCTGTTAAAATCCTGACTATACTCATATCTTTTTTAAGCCCTAGTGCAACAACTGGTTAAAGTAACGTGCAATGACATGTTAAAGTTCTCACAAAATCCCATGTGGAACCCCTCTCATTAGATGTCTCTGCTGTGTGGTCTCCTACTGTGAATGTTGATATTGGGCAGAAACATTACCTTTTCATGAAAGAAACTTTTTCTACTTTAAGAACTGGAGTGAATGGAAAATTTCAGCTCTCATTGGAGGACTTCAAAACGCAATAGAATACCGTTTTACAGAATTTCACTTTTGTATGGATTCTCTGAAGAAAGATAAACCTTACCATACTCTTCACTTTTATAGAATGTATCACCACTATGGACTCTTTGATGAATTAGAAGGCCTGAGCTCCAACGGAAACCCTTACCACATGCATCGCATTTGTATGGTTTCTCTCCCGTGTGGACTCTCTGATGAGCCTGGAGGTTTGATCTCTGACTGAAGCCCTTACCACACACCTCACATTTGTATGGTTTTTCCCCAGTGTGGACTCTGTGATGGGCTTGAAGGCTTGAAAACCCACTGAAACCCTTACCGCACTGTTCACATTTATAGGGCCTCCCTTCTGTGTGGACCCTCTGATGTGCTTGAAGGCGTGAACTTTCACTGAAACCCTTTGTGCACACCTCACATTTGTATGGTTTCCCTCCTGTGTGGACCCTCTGATGTGCTTCAAGGCGTGAGCTCTGACTAAAGCCCTTCCCACACATCTCACATTTGTATGGCTTCACTCTGGTGTGGACTCTCTGATGACCTTGAAGATATGCTCTCTGACTGAAGCCCTTCCCACATACCTCACATATATATGGTCTCTCGCCAGTGTGGACACTCTGATGGCTTTGAAGGTACGATCTCTGACTGAAGCTCTTACCACATTCATCACATTGGTATGGCTTCTCTCCTGTGTGGACTCTCTGATGTGCCAGAAGAGTTGAGGCCTTACTGAAGCCCTTATCACATTCTCCACATTTATAGGGTTTCTCTCCTGTGTGAACCCTCTGATGAATTTGAAGATTAAAGCTCCAACTGAATCCCTTCCCACACTCCTCACACTTGAATGGTTTTTCTCCAGTGTGAACTCTCTGATGGCCTTGAAGGTGTGAACTCCGACTGAATCCCTTCCCACACTCCTCACACTTGTATGGTTTCTCTCCAGTGTGAACTCTCTGATGGCCTTGAAGGTATGAACTCCGACTGAATCCCTTCCCACACTCCTCACATTTGTATGGTTTTTCTCCAGTGTGGACTCTCTGATGGGCTTGAAGGTATGAACTCCGACTGAATCCCTTATCACACTCCTCACATTTAAAAGGTTTCTCTCCTGTGTGGACCCTCTGATGAACATTAAGAACTGATCTGTGACTGAAGACTTTACCACATGCGTTGCATTTGTATGGCTTCTCTCCAGTGTGGACTCTCTGATGATCTTCAGGTTTTGAATTCCAACTGAAGCCATTCCCACACTCCTTGTAAGGTTTCTCTCCAATGTGAGTTTTCTGATGGCCTTGAAGATATGAATTTTGGCTGAAGCTGTTACCACATGTATAACGTTTATATGGTTGTTCCCTAGTGTGGATTATCTGAAGGTCTTGAAAATGTGAGGCCAGACTGAAGCCATTACCACACACCTCAGAATTATAGGGAATCTCTTCCATGTGAACTCTGTGCTGAATGTTACAATCTGAGTTACAAATGAAACCCTTCTCCCACTCCACATCTGTGTAGAGTTTCTCTTCAGTTTGGATTTTCTGATGGGCTCGAAGGCAAGAATTCTGGTTAAAGGCATTCCCGTTCTCCTCAAATCCATAGGGCTCCTGCTCAGTATGGACCCTAAAACTACTACTAAGGTCTAAGCTATGACTAAAGCCCTTCTCATAAATGTTGCATCTGTTGGACACCTCTCCCGTGTGAGTAAGTTCATATGTGTTATGAGAGGAACACTGATTGACAGTCTCACCGTATTCATATTTAAGTGGCACCTCCTCTGCATGTACTTTCTGATGGCATTGCAGATGTGAACTCTCAGAAACACAGTTGTCTCTTCTACAAACACTTTGATGAGTATGAAGAACTGAACTGTAACTACAGTCCTTTCCACATGGACTGTATGCACAGGGCTTTCCTTCCAAGTGTAACTGCTGAAGAACTTCAGAGCTGGAGTCATTGTTGAAGGCTTTTCTGTACTCATTACCAGAGTAGGGCTTTTGCCCTGTCTGAATTAAGTCTTGATTAAGCAATGAGACCTTCATGACATCTTCTCCACAGTCATGGCAGCTATAGTTTTTTTCTGTTCTGTGTACACCCAGATTATCATTGTGATGTGAGATCCAACGGATACTTTCAGACATACAGAAATCATTTTTCATGGAAATTTTCTGACATCTACACTGATAATTACGTGGCTCTGTAAGATACATTTTCCTCCAAGAATGCTGGGCTCTCCAAGAGGGAAATTCCTGACCTTTTAGGTCATGGGAACCATCTCCTATATGAGTCAATACGTAGTTCTCATCTTCAGAAATCTGAATCGGTATTCCTGCCCAAACTTGGCAGGGGGAATCACCTTGCTTTTGCAGCTGAGAAATATTCTCTTGAGAAGTTTTCATGGAATCTTGACACCCGGTTAACCTGCCTGCACCTTGTTGCCAGGTCTGCCAGGTGGAAAGCTCTTTGGGGGAAAGGCAGCTTAATCCCACTTCCTGAATACTTTCCATATTATGTTGACTCTTGGTTCCTATAAAAATAAAGAGATTTTAGACGTGTACACAGTGAATGCTTTTAGTCAGAGATTTCAAGATTTTGCACTTAGATGATGATATGCAACTTCAATAAACTGGAGGAAAATTCATGTTACTACCTCTGATGATACTTAGAAATGGCTCATCTTTGGCTACACCAGGAATAGAAGTAGGATCCACAGAATTCTGGCTATCTGCATGCCTCAAAATTAGGGCTTTGCAACACAACCTGGACATCGAAGATGGTGCCCTGTTCAAAATGCCTAGTTAAACCATACACATATTATCATGGGCTGCCTGGAGATTTCAAGAAAACAGAAGGGGATAGTCTCAAATTGGAAAGAGTATAGTTTCAAGTGGATAAATGCTTTTTGCCCTGATAGTAATGGGCATGGTAACGTTTTTGTTTGTTTTTAAGAAGACTGCATGTTAAATGCTGTGCAGATGAAGGTAAAAGTAGATCTTTAATCTACGCTTGAGGCATCAAACTGCCTATCTCTAATTCGTTCTTTATCTTCATGAGACTAATAAGCTCTTCTAAGTCACTGTCAGCCATTATCAGCTTTAACTCCTTTCAAAAGATATTTTGCAATTATCAAGGGCCATGGTGCAGGTCAGAATGTAAAACACGGGTGACAGAATTCAACTCCAAAGACATCAGGAAAAAATGGAGGCTGAGGGAAGCATAGGCAAGTTTTATGGCACCAGTAGGTGTCCTCTGTTATCAAACAAACTAAACTCAACGAACATTGACTTTGGCTTGCACCATTCTGCTAGAAAATTACTTTAATGTTTAGGGAATTTGAGGCTCCAGAAGAGTTGAAGATGGGTATGTTTGGGTGAAAATGGCTTGTCCCTTAGTTATGAAAGCTTGGATTATCAGCAGGCAGCAGATCTTCATATCCTAGTGAGAAGTATACTCCCTGAGGACCAGTGGTCCAACAGGGTTGAAGTAATAACATGCACTCTCCTAACACTTGGCAGTACGTTAATTCTCTTTCAGCATCCGGGGTAAAAAAAAAAAGCAGTAAAAGAGGATTTTTTTCATAACATGAATATTATCCTCAAACATAATAATTCTTTGTGTTTTTCTGTCTCTCCACACTGGGGTGGATTACCCACAAGGGCAAGCACTTCACTGTGTACACAGCATTACCCTCACTGCCTGTAAGACTCCTAGCAAACAGTAGTTGCCCAATAAGCACACAATGAATAGATCACAGCTTGAGTTACTCTCACAGAACTGAAAGTGCATATATGTGTTAAGTTATCTTTCATGGGAAAGGAACTGGTGATGGCAGTTTTACTGCAATGTTGAAAGGCTGTATGAGAGGTAGGGCTACACTCAGATATCACCTGCTGATGAGAAAAGCAAAGGTCACAAGAATCTTGTGGATTGTGTCTTTTTAATTTTGAAAATAAATGGTGTAGTTTTTCTGGTATAAAATCTTACCTGTAGCCCCACCCTATAACCAATTTATTAAAAAAATTAAAAATAAAAGGCCACACTGATGATTGAGTGGCAGTAGGATGTGGGGCAGTGCACTGACTGCAGGGTAACACTTTACGGCATGTCTATGAGTACTCATCTCAGTAGTACTTAAAAAAAGATGCCAACCAACTATACTTCAATAAAAAATTAATTTAAAAAATGCCTAGTGATGTCTTAGGTTTCTCAAAAGCAAAGCTTTCAATTACTATATGAATATTTTATATAATAATGAAATGAAGGGACACAGAATACGAGGCATGTCAAATAAAGTAAATAGCTTTACTTTCCTTTTGGCAAATGTGTCTTTCAAGGAATTGGTCTATTTCATCTAGGCTGTCAAATTTGTGGGCATAGAGTTTGTTCATAGTATTCCTTTTTTATTCTTTTAATGCCCACAGGTTCTGTAGTCATGTTCCCTCTTTCATTTCTGATATTAGTAATTTGCATTTCTGTGATATTAGTAATTTGTGTCTCTTTTTCTTAGTTACCCTAGCTAAGAAGCTTATCCATTTTAGGCATCTTTTCAAAGAACCAGCTTTTGGTTTCATTGATTTTCTCTACGGATTTCTTATTTCCAATTCTTATTCTTGTCTTCTACTTACTTTTCTTCTGCTTACAATTTGCTTTTCTTTTTCTAGTTTCCTAAGGTGGAAGCTTAGATGATTGATTTTAGACCTTTCTTCTTTTCTAAAACATGTATTCAATGCTATAAATTTTCCTCTAATCAGTGCTTTTGCTGCAGCCCACAAATTTTGGTAGATTGTGTTTTCATTTTCATGTAGTTCAAAATATCTTAAAATTTCTCTTGAGATTTCTTCTTTGACCCATGTGTTATTTGGAAGTGTATTGTTTAATCTCCATTTGAGGTTTTCCAGTTATTTGATTTATTTATTTATTATTTTATTTTTTTTCTTTATTGGCTGCGTAGCTTGCACAGGATCTTAGTTTCCTGACCAGGAATTGAACCTGGGCCCTCGGCAGTGAAAGCACAGAGTCCTAACCACTGGACTGCCAGGGAATTCTCTGAATGTAGGAATGTTCTTTTTTTTTTTTTTTTTTTGCAGTACGCGGGCCTGTCACTGTTGTGGCCTCTCCCGTTGCGGAGCACAGGCTCCGGATGTGCAGGCCCAGCGGCCATGGCTCACAGGCCCAGCCGCTCCGTGGCATGTGGGATCTTCCCGGACCGGGGCACGAACCCGTGTCCCCTGCATCGGCAGGCGGACTCTCAACCACTGCGCCACCAGGGAAGCCCCAGTTATTTGATTTATTGACTTCTAGTTTAATTCCATTGCAGTCTGAGAGCAGGCACTGCATGATTTCTATTCTTTTAAATTTGTTAAGGTGTGTTTTATGATTCAGAATATGGTCTATCTTGGTGAATGTTCCACGTGAGCTTGAGAAGAAGAGTTCTTTCTAAACATGTACATTAACAATGGCTACAACATCCAACTCTATGCCACAAAGCTATCATTTTAGAAGCCATTTTAACTCAGTCTACAGGGAAAAATATACTCCATACCTTGTTTTATTGTGCTTTGCTTTAATGTGCTTCACAGGTAGAGTTTCTTACAAACTGAAGGCAACCCTATGTTGAGCAAGCCTACTGGCACTATTTTTCCAACAGAATTTGCTCATTTCATGTCTCTGTGTAACATTTTGGTAATTCTCACAATATTTCAAACTTTTTCATTATTATATTTGTCATAGTTATCTGTGATCTTTGATGTTACTACTATGACTCACTGAAGGCTCAGATGATGGTTAACATTTTTTAGCAATAAAGTATTTTTTAGTTAAGGTATGTGAATTTTTTTAGCATAATGCTATTGCACACTTAATAAACTACAGTATAGTATAAACATGACTTTTATATGCACTAGGAAACCAAAAAATTTGTGACTTGCTTTATATGCAATATTTGCTTTCTTGCAGTGCTCTGGAACTGAACCTGCAATATCTCTGAGATCTGCCTGTTTGAAAACAAGAACAGGGTTATGTGGGGTGGAGACAGAAGAAGTGAAATGCAGAAAGCAAAGACTATTCTAGCATAAAATGGCCAGCCTATCACAGCCTGAGATCAGATGTCACCACTGTAAATGATCAAAAAAGTAATCTAAAAATTATAAGAAAAAAGTAATTAAACATATGTATAATTTAAAAAACAGATGTGTCATATTTTATTAACAACATGCTATTTTACCCATATGTACTTTATGTCTGCAGTTAGTTAATGCAAATGTAGTAAGTTTTCTATTAAAAAGGAAATTCTGGCAAGGAATTGTAATACTAGATCAACATGATTGGCATGTGTAAGATATCATAAGGTATTGATGAAACGTTGCATTAAAACTTAAGGTTTAGTTAAGGTTAACATATAAGGTTGGACCTAGAGTCTGTCATACAGAGTGAAGTAAGTCAGAAAGAAAGACAAATACCGTATGCTAACACATATATATGGAATTTAAGAAAAAAAAATGTCATGAAGAACCTAGGGGTAAGATAGGAATAAAGACACAGACCTACTAGAGAATGGACTTGAGAATATGGGGAGGGGGAAGGGTAAGCTGTGACAAAGCGGGAGAGTGGCATGGACATATATACACTAGCAAACATAAAATATATAGCTAGTGGGAAGGAGCCGCATAGCACAGGGAGATCAGCTCAGTGCTTTGTGACCACCTAGAGGGGTGGGATAGGGAGGGTGGGAGGGAGGGAGACGCAAGAGGGTAGAGATATGGGGACATATGTATATGTATAACTGATTCACTTTGTTATAAAGCAGAAACTAACACACCATTGTAAAGCAATTATACTCCAATAAAGATGTAAAAAACAAACATATAAGGTTAAGTTACGCCTTCAACAACTCTTAACCCAGTGATGTTTGATATTCTAATTAAGCCATAAAGGAATTAAAATTATCAAAGGAAATAGCTGAAAACAGCTACGTGAGAACTACTGACAGGAATGGTATTCAGATCTAGCTGGAACCAGCAAACTACCAAGGAAAGAGAAGAAAAAGCAAGATAATTTGCAGGGAGCACCTTATTACTTGAAAGATGGAGATTACTAAAAGTAAGTATCTCCTGGTTAATGAAGTAGATGGTTTTGCTATAATTAGAGATAACACTGGAAATGCAAAACAGGAATAATCTGCTATGGGGAAAAAAAAAAAGCCCAGAAGCCCTTGGTTTATACAGCAATGATGCTTGCCTGGCTCTACAGACCAGAAACTTCCCTTTCCATCCCTGCTGGGAGTTTCAGATCGCATCAGCGGCAGTCAGCAGTATTAAGGTATAGTGTTGGTAAAGGATCACCTTTCAGAGCCCCTGGGGATCGTGATGCCTCACGTCAGCAACAGGTGCAGGTGGCTCTAAAAGGTTGTTGACTCTGCACCTCTGATCAAATTAATCAGGCAATTCCATGAAACAGATTTTGTTTACTTATGTGGACTGACAAGCTGATTTTATGTAAACATGGACTACAAATCATCTTTTGCACTCCAAGTAAAATTATTTTTCTTATCACTTTCCAATAGAAGACAAAATTTAATCACTGGCAGAGAAGGCTGAAAACAGATTATGGAATATTACTGGATGTATTTGGAATGAACAGCCTATAACAGCACAAGAACACTAATGGTGGGAAACCATTAGTGAGGCTTAAGATCAATTTAATAGATTGTGACATGCAATTTTAAAAAGGACAGAAAATATTACAGTTGCACTGCATGTCAGGGTATCACGGCATAAGTGCTTGTTTCAGACTTGCAGATATGTATACACACATAGGTCTGTACTGGGTTACATTACACACTGAAGGCCATGGCCCAAAAAGTATGAAAACCACTGGTGTAAATAGTTGAGGAAGGTATAAAGCTTGTAATGAAACAATTATAAGGCTCAAATGCAAAGTTCACATGCAGAAACTTGGAAAAATATCAATAAGTAGGTTTGTACCTCTTAGTTTCATGCCTACATGGACTGAAGTTTAAGAATACTGGAAACAAATTACCACTTGAGATATATTCTTTCTTTCCCTCAGGATGTATGAAACCTGAGAGTACAACTTCTTTTTTCAGGTTATAATGGTCACCAGCTGAAAATTATACACTAGATCTTTATGGGGATGAAGGCTTGAAAACTGTCTAAAATCTACATTAACATTTGTTTATTTAATGGCTAACGTGTATGAAATAAAGATGAAGAAATATATACTTATTTTTTAATAGGGAATGAAAAGAAAGACAGGGGCTGGTCTTCCCAACTCTTGTTTTTCTCACCTTGAATCTTCCTTGCCTGGCCTGAAAAAAAACTAGGAAATTTATGCAGATGCTGACTTTGGGAGAGATGGATGGGCTGCAACTTGGAACATCTTGCAAGGAGATGGACAGTTAAGAAGCCATTATTGGGACTTCCCTGGTGGTGCAGTGATTAGGGATCCGCCTGCCAATGCAGGGGACATGGTTCGAGCCCTGGTCCAGGAAGATCTCACATGTCGTGGAGCAATGAAGCCCGTGCGCCACAACTACTGAGCCTGTGCTCTAGAGCCCGTGAGCCACAACTACTGAGCCCACATGCCACCACTCCCATGTACCTAGAGCCGGCTCACTGCAATGTGAAGAGTAGCCCCCACTCACCACAACTAAAGAAAGCCCACGTGCAGCAACAAAGACCCAATACAGCCAAAAAAAAAAAAAAGAAGCCATTATTTATTGACATCGTTCTCTTTCCTAGTGGAAATTGAGATAGTTCCGCTAACAGAGTGGTTGTAAGACTATCATTTTAAAAATATTTCTTTGCCCACGTCAATTAAATCAGCTCCTAGAGGCTGCAGGAAAGTCAATGGGGATAATTATGTCTCTCTTGGTTAAAACTCCAAAGTTAAAGCTCAGTAAGGGGACTTCCCTGGTGGTCCAGTGGTAAGGAATCCACCTTCCAATGCAGGGGACGTAGGTTCGATCCCAGACAGGGACCTAAGATCCCACATGCCGCGGGGCAACTATGCCTGTGCGCCACAACTACTGAGCTCACGTGAGAGAACCCACCTCAATGAGAGAACCCGTGTGCAGCAAACTACGGAGCCCACGTGCTCTGGAGCCCACGCACCCTGGAGCCCGCGTGCCACAACTAGAGAGAAAACCCGCACACTACAACCAGAGGGAAGCCTGAGCACTGCAACGAAGAGACTGCGCCACAATGAAAAGACCCCATGTGTCACAACTAAGACCCAACACAGCCAAAAAAAAAACAGCTCAGTAGGATGGTTTTTCTCTTTGAATCTCTGAGTCACCAGGTAATTTATTCCACAGAAATAAAATCACTAGTACCCAAAGACATTTGGATTGGGGTTTTTATTGCTGTACTTTCTATATTAGTAGTAAAAAAACAAGGAGGACGGCGGAGAAATGAATGCCTATCAATTAAAAAATGGGTAAATGATACATGTTATAGTCACATACTGGATTATGTAGTGATGATTATTTTTAAGAAGAGATAATCTCAGATTGGGAGGGATTTCTTGCTCAAGGTACCATGAAGGAGAAAAATTAGTATATTAAAAATAAGAATGTACATTTTCAAAATTTTGCATTAATATAAGGTATATACATGTTGGTATATGTAAAAAATTAAATGAAAAGATATTTTAAAATATGACATTGCATTCCTACTGATGCTATGAGGCAGGGGGACTGGCACACTATGGCCCTAGCCCTGTTTTTGTGTAGCTTAAGAACAAGAATAGATTTTACATTTTTTTAAATGGTGTAAGAAAAAACAAAGAAGAATATGTGACAGAGACCACATATGGCCAGCAAAGCCTAAAATATTCACTATCTGGACCTTTAGAGAAAAACTTTGCTGACCCCTGCTCTAGAGAGTGTATTGCCTGTTATGACTCTGAATGTTAACTGAGATGGAAACAAAAAATTATAGAAGTGAAGTAATTTGTTTTGAAATTTTCAATTGACTCTCCTTCTCACCCAGGAGCATCCTTAGCTACACAGGTGTGACCATGGCTTCTGACACCAGGGTCTGAGGACTCAAAAACATTACTAAAATGTTTGGACTCGCATATATGTCCAACTTGGAAGTTCCACTTCAAAAAGAAAATTACAGGCCAATATCTCTGATGAACATAATGTAAAAATCCTAAACAAAGTATTAGCAAACTGAATTCAACAACACATTAAAAGGCTCATACACCAAAATCAAATGGGATTTACTGTAGGGATGCAAGGATGGTTCAACATCTGCAAACCAGTAAGTGTGATACACCACATTAACAAAATGAAGGATAAAAATCATTTTATCCTTCATCAAAAGCAAAAGAAACAAAAGCAAAAATAAACAAGTGGGGCTACAGTCAAACTAAGAAGCTTCTGCATAGCAAAGAAAACCAACAATAAAACGAAAAGGCAAACTACTGAATGGGAGAAAACTATGTGCAAATCATATATTTGATAAGGGGTTATATCCAAAATATAGAAAGAACTCATACAATTCAATAGCAAAAAACAAACGATCTGATTAAAAACATGGGCAGAAGACCAGAATAGACATTTTCCCAAAGAAGACATACAGATGGCCAACATAAAAAGGTTCATAAAAAGATGCTCAACAACATTAATCATCAGGGAAATGCAAATCAAATCCACCATGAGATGATCACCTCCCACCTGTTAGGATGTCTATTATCAAAAGGCAAGAGATAACAAATGGCGGCAAGGATGTGGAGGAGAGGGAGCCCTTGTACACTACTGGTGGGAATAGAAGTTGGTGCAGCCACTATGGAAATCAGTATGGAGGGTCCTCAAAGAATTAAAAATAGAACTATCATACGATTCAGCAATTCTACTTCTGTGTATTTATCTGAAGAAAATGAAAACAGTAACTCGAAAAGATACATGGGACTTCCCTGGTGGCACAGTGATTAAGAATCCACCTGCCAATGCAGGGGACACGGGTTCAAGCACTGGTCCGGGAAGATTCCACATGCCGTGGAGCAACTAAGCCCGTGTGCCACAACTACTGAGCCTGTGCTCTAGAGCCCGTGAGCCACAACTACTGAGCTCGCATGCCACAACTACTGAAGCCCACGCGCCTACAGCCTGTACTCTGCAACAAAGAGAAGCCACCACAATGAGAAGCCCATACACCACAACAAAGAGTAACCCCCGCTCACCGCAACTAGAGAAAGCCCATGCACGGCAACAAAGGCCCAACGCACCCCAAAATAAATAAATAAAAATAAATAAATTCATTAAAAAAAGAAAAAATATATGCACCCCCATGTACACTGCAGCATTATTTACAATAGTCAAGATAAGGAAACAATCTAAGTGTCCACTGATGGATGAATGGATAAAGAAAATTCAGCTATAAATAAAAATGAAATCTTGCCATTTGCAACAATACGGGTAGACCTTGAGGTATTTGAAGACAAATGCCGCTCGATCTCTCTTATATGTGGAATCTAAAGTCACCACCCCCCGCCCCGCAACAAACACACAAAACCAACCAAGCTCACAGATACAGAGAACAGACTGTTGGTTGCAAGAGGCAGGGGTTGGGGGATGGGAAAAATAGGTGAACTGTTGTTTTTTTTTAATTTAAGTAAATTGAATAAATTTTTTTTAAAAAACCGTAGCTAGGTCAGGAGACTGTTTAGGTGTTAGGGGATGCGACGGTGAGAAGAGAGGACAGATGGGAAGATAAAGAGCTGGGCATCTGAATGAGGAAGTTAATGCAAGTGTCTCACTTGAAATTGCTGCATGGGAAGGGTCAATTATAATGTTGGCATTGATCATTTTTGGTATTTCCTTTAGCTGACTGGCTATTCATCTTTTAGGAATAATGGCTACCTATCCATGAATACTCAAGGACACCTGAACAGTTAGAATTAGGACAGGCATTCATCAGTTGACAAACAACATTCTGGAGTATCCCTCCATCCCACTGATTTATTCCACACCTATTAGCTGCCTCAAGGAGGACCGAAGACAGTGAAGACCACACATGTATTAACCGATTCACTCAGTCAAGGCACAGAGCAAAGCAAGCCAAGTAACCTGAAGCAGAAGCATAATTCTGACAGGTCCGATGGGCAGCAATGGGCCAGTGCAGCTGTGACAGAAGGAATGAGCTAGAATATGGAAAGCTAGAGGGGGTGAGGCGACAGACACCTCAGGGGCTGACATTTTCTGACTCATGTGTCAGGAGGGGCTCTCTGGCTTCTGGGTCACTGCTGGATGGTTCTCACCTGAACACCCATCTCTCTGGGTCTCTGTCTCCATCATCAAAAGCTCTTCTTCTCTCTCCAGCTGGAATATAAGCTCCGGTTTGAAGGGCTGATTCCCTGTAAAAAGGCGAGGAGAGCAAAAGTTTTAAATTTTGACCAAGTCCCACTTGTGTGTTTTTTTTTTTTTTCTTTTCTGAATCATGTTTTTGGGATCATATCTAAGACCTCTTTGCCTAACCCAAGGTCATGAAGATTTTCTCCTGTGTTTCTTTCTAGAAGTTACACTTTACATGATGTCTCATCCATTTTGAGTTAATTTTTTGGTAGGTGTGAGGCATGCAAATATATGCATACAAAAGTCCAAATGCTTCAGCACCATCTGTTGAAAAGATGATACTTTCTCCATTGAATGGCCTTGGCACCTGTAGTACATCTAAAATAGTCTCAGAATTGCTTATTCCATATCAGAGCAATAAACAAATCCACTAAAAAGTGTTCAGGATTGCAAGCCATTCTCCCATCCCCCTCCCACCGTACCAAAAACTAAGGGTATAGAGTTATACACTGTGTTCCTTAGCTACTTCCGTGAATTCTTTCTTTTCTCTATTCATTGTGGTTAAGGTATTAATTTCAAATACAATTCATTTTTCTTTCAGATTATCATCCCTTTGCCTTCTTATTTGATTTACGTTTCAGAATGTGTTGAACCAACATATTTTCAAAAGTCCAAACTAGACAAAAAGGTGTATCCAGACAAGTGTAACTCTCTCAAACATCCCTTCCACACTATTACCTTCCACCCACTTATAAGAAACTAACTTCATGACTTCCTGATTAATCCTTCCTGTGTTTCTTCTTATAAAGGTTGGCAGATATTCATATGTTTACTTATTTTCCCTTCCTCCTTACACAAACTAGTATACTATTAATGCTCTTTTGCACTTTGTTATCTTTAGGGAAAATTCCTACAAGTGAACTGGAAAAAGTTAACTCCATAGTTCTGTTAGATATTGTCAAATTCCTCTCCTTAGGGCTGGTATTGAGTTGCACTCCTACTTTCAATGCATGAAAGTGTTTTATTCCCCACAGCTTTGCCCCAAAAATAGTGTTATGTTTTTGAATTTTTGCTAATCTCATGGATGAAAAATGGTGTTTCAGTATAATCTGAATTAACATCTCTCTTATTTTGAATGAAACGGAATAACTATTCATATGTATACATATTTATATCAATATGTGTGCATGTATATGTGTATGTATATGAATATACACAACCAGATACATCCCCACCTCCTAGCTCTAAACCCTGAGACCAGGAAACAAAGAAACCACAGTAGCAAGGACAATCCCTAGCATCCAGACCGTCATGTTAAATACCATTCCCCAATAAATGAAATAAATGATTCCAGAGCTGGGGCAAAGTAAAGGATGAGCCTAGGATAGCATGCTATGCCCCCAAATAAGAGAGTGCTCAGAAAAAGGCTGGGGGCATGTTACAAGGGCAAGGAGTCAGCTTAAAGGGGTCAAATTTGGAACAACTTTAGCAAGGTAACTATTACAGTACTAAATTACAAATCATTTTTATAAGAGAATTTACAAGTACCTACAAATAATAAATAAATAAATGGTTAAGAGAGAGGGGCTCTTGCTTTCTGTAGAATGCCAAGTGCTCACTGCTATGTGTGAAGGAAGCACGAAGCCAGAAAATCATCATTTGGTAACCATCATGGTAAAGACTGGATACGGAAGAATCATCATTGGATGCTAAGTCTATAGGGAAATGTTTGTTGTGGTCTTAAAAAGTGTGACTGCAAGAGGAAACAAAGCAGTAATCTTATAGTGGAGAAATTGGACATCTTGACAGGGTGATGAAAATTAGCATCACTAATGAGGGACAGATGGTGTGTCTCTAGATGTGATACCCTCAAAAGGACACGCCACTACCAACTGCAGAGTTCCAGCCAGAATGGATCATCTGAATCTAATTATGAGGAAATACTAGGAATGCTCTATTAAAAATGGGGGGAGGGAGTAGCAGTATTCCTTAAAAAGTCACAGTCTTAAAAGGCAAAGCAATGCTGTGAAAATGCTCCAAATTAAAGGAGGCTAAAGAAACACTGACAGCTAGACTAGACCCTAGGCTGGATCTTGCCCTGGAGACAGAAAAATATGCTTTAAGTTATATAATTGGCTCTACTGATAAAATTAGGGCATAAATGATAGATTGGATAAAAGTGCTATATCTGCACTGGGGATATGTAAGAAATATTCCTATTTCTACAAAATATACTGTCCAGTGAAGTATTAACCTTGCCCAAAGAGAGGTCTGGCTTTTGCCCTCAGCTCTTGGGAGATGATAACTAAGCACTGGCCATGTACTGCCTGATAAGAGTGTCCTTTTTTTTACCTGGAGGCCCTGGGCCACACCAGAGAGTTTCACAATGTGATTTATGGTGGGGCCTTTAGGCCATGTGTATCAGCTTGATTTCCGGAAGTGAGGGGGCGTATGGAAACCAAAGTCAGCCACACAGGTGTCCAACCACATCTATATGACCAAGCCGCAATCAAAGCTCTGGACACCAAGGTTTGTGTGAGCCTCCCTGGTTGGCAACACTCCGCATGTATGGTCACCCGTCACTGATAGGGAGAGTGAGTGCTGTCCACGACTCCACTGGGAGAGGACAGCTGGGAGTCTGTGCTGGAAACTCCCCTGGACTCTGCCTCAGGTGTCTCTTCTCTTGGCTGATTTTATTCTGTATCCTTTCCATGTAATAAATGTAGCTGTGAGTATAACAGCTTTTAGTGACTTCTGAGAGTTCTAGCAAATTACTGAGGCTCAGGGGACCCCCCGAGCTTGCAACTGGTGTCAGAGTAAGGGTAGTCTTGGGATTCCTGAACTCTGCATATACACTGAAGTATTTAGAGATAATAGGGCCATGGTGTATGTAAATTACCCTCAAATGGTTCAGAAAAAAAATTAGGTATATACATATGTTTTCATACATATACATAAATATTTATGGAGAGAGAAAGAACATGCACATAAATGATAAAATTTAAATAGTGTAAAATGTTACTACAGGTGAATCTAGGTAAAAGCTATATGGGTGTTCTTGTTCTATACTTTTACTTTTGCAAATTTTCTGTAAGTCTGAAGTTATTTACAAATACATTGTTAAAGCAAAAAACAAAATACCTGTGAAAAATCACATTTATAAACAAGTACAGTGGGAATTCCCTGGCAGTCCAGTGGTTAGGACTCGGTGCTTTCAGTGACGAAGGCCTAGGTTCAATCCCTGGTCAGGGAACTAAGATCCCGCAAGCTGTGTGGTGTGGTGCCCACCCCCACACCAAAAAAACCAAACAAAAACAACTACATTTACTGGAACCCTGAAAAACAAAGAAGCTGGAGCAACTCACTAAACTGATTTTATGACAAACCAGTGGGGCAGCACCACAAGCTGCCCATTTATAGTTCAAAGGGCAGATTTTTTTTCCTGGACAGAAACATCAGAAACATCTTGTCTCTGCTGCACAGGGATTATGAGGACTCATAGGTACCCAAGCTCAGAGAATGATTTTAGGAGTCCCAGAGCTTCAAGCAACTGCACACACAAAGACACCCCAGGAGGCTGACACTGTGTCACAGAGGGCGCCCGTCCTCACCCACTGAGAGCAGGTTCCGGAAGTTCTCCAGCATCACCTCTCGGTACAGCTTCCTCTGGGCAGAGTCCAGCAGCCCCAGCTCCTCCTCGGTGAAGACCACAGCCACATCCTTGAAGGACACTGGCTCCTACAACACCAAACACACACAGACTATGTTTATGGAAGAGGGGCAGCACTGAGAAAGTGTCAAGAATGGGAAGCTGTTTGGATTCCGAGGGACCGAGTCAAATTTCAGTAGCTGCCTTCTGTTTGCTTTGCACACTGCCAATTCCATCCACCAGAAGGGCTGCAGGAAAAGAAATCCTTGCACTTTAAATTGCCACCTTTTGTTAGTATTCCTATAGGTAAGTCCCTGGAACTCTGGTGCATCGCGTGGGCTGCTAGAAAAGCTTTAGTTCCAACAGCGTGTGATGGAGTCTGTCTTCCCTCTTTTATACACTTACACCACTTATTCAATGTGCTGATCTTACAGGGCACGAGTCACCCTTACTCTTCAAGTATGTAGCTCCTCCTCTGTACCCCATCTAGATGTGCAGCATTTATGGGCACAGCTCTGGAGCCTGAATGCCTGTATTCACATTAGGATGCTCTGCTGTGGGACCTTGGACTTGGTCCTCATCCTCTCTTCATTTGTAGGCTGATAACTGTACCTTAGGGTACTGGTAATAAAACGAGTGACTATAGGTAAAGCACTTAGGAACAGTGACTGGTACATAGTAAGTACCCAATAAATGATAAATATTATTGTGATGATGTTGGATGATGATGATGATGATGATGATGATGACTTCTGGCATCCCACTTCAGGGCTGCATAGTAATTCAAGAAATTGATGACTGAGAATATAGTGAACTGATCTAAATAATGCATCCTTAGTTTTAGATTACTTATTATAAACAATGGTGCAAAAAATCTTTCCATATAGACCTTAGTCCCTGGAACTCTGCTGGTTATCTCCTTAAAATAAATTACAAAAAGTAGAAATGGTAATGTTGAAGAATAACAAACTTTAAAGTTTTGAAACCATAATGGCAGGTGTTTCCTCCAAAAAGATTTTTCTTAACTTATTCTGCTTCCAAGAAAGTATAAATCCCTAAACCTCTATACCCTGGCCAACAATGGACATGAATACTTCAAAAAAAAAATCTTTGATAATCTCATAAGTCAATTTGGGAAGTAAAAACTAGTTATCTCAAAAAATTTTCACGGAACTTCCCTGGCAGTCCAGTGGTTAAGAATTCGCGCTTCCACTGCAAGGGGCACAGGTTCGATCCCTGGTCAGGGAATTAAGATCCCACCCGGTGCGGCAAAAAAAAATTTTTTTCACAAAGTTGATTAGTAATGAAGATCATTCTCTTTTCATAGGTTTGCTGGTCATCTCTATTTCTTGTTTTGTAATAACATTCATTCATTTGGGGACAGTAAGGCCTTGTCTTCCATGTATGTTATAAAGATTTTTCTTTCTACCTTGCTATTTGTCTTTTAATTTTTTGCTACAGGGAAATTTAAAATTTCTATATGAAGACCTGCTCAACAGTGTATTTGTTCTGGCTGGAGCTCTGAACATCACAACTTCAAGTCTTCGTCTCTGAATGAGAACTCTGGTTTGTTTTTTGTTTGTCTGTGTGTTTCGGCTTTTTTTGCCTCTCTTTCCACCCAAATGGTATGCCTGATACTCTTAATCCAGAAGGCAAAGGCTTTGGAGTTGGCCATATACTTGCCTACTGCAGGAACTTGAACAGGTCTTCAACTTACCTGAACCTCTTATCTTCATGTTGACAGTGAAAATGATTCCAAGTCGCTCTTGGAGCAGTGAATAGCATGACAGATGGAAAGTGCCTGTGTGTCTTAGAGTATGACTAAAATTTTAAAAGTAAGTACCTGTAATGCTCTAATAAATTAATTCATGAATGGTGTGACACACAGGCACACAGACACAGACACACACAAAGAAAGCTTTCAGGTCCTGGAAAGAAAGAATCTAGCTCTTTTTGAACGAAAACAGCTAACACTATTTTTTTCTGAGTTCAGCCTCAGTATGACCCTGTTAGACAAAACCATCCTTTAAGTAGTCTTTGTACAAAGGTACCACTTAAGAAAAAAAAAATTTAAGTTTTGAGTCCCTAGAACATAAGGACAAATAGTATCAGAATTCCCTCAGAATTGCTTTTTGAGTAAAGATTAGATGTAGAGAAACTGATACTGTTGTGTAAAACTGTGAGAATCCTCATGAATTTAAAAGCTTGTGAATGACAAATAGTTAAAAAAAAAATGAGGGAGAGTGTATAACAGTTCATTGAAATAATATTAGATGATAAAAATTAAGTGCTATAATTTTAAGTGAAAAAAAAATCAAAATTGTATCTATTATTGCAAGTATAGTTATAGCACATGAAAAATGAGCATGGAAAACACAGGTGATTTGTAAGCAGGGTAATAATGTGTGGGCTTTCCCATTTTAAAAATTTCTATTCTCTTTCACACCATTAGTTGTGAAATACAATGATAATAAAAACTGAGACGGGAAATTTTAAAAAAATGAAACAAAAGAGCACAGCACACAAATGGTATTAAATGTCTGCTGTCATTCTTTAAGCTTGGCAAGGAAGAGAAAAAAGGTGTCCACTTACTGAGAAATGAAATACCTGTTAAGTGACGGAAATAAAAATCCAGCTCACCTGGAACTTGATCATCTTCTCCGTTTCCTAGGGAAAGGCAGAGACCTGAAGAGGCACAAAAGGCAAAAAGAAAGAAGCCATGAGAGAGGGGGAAATGCATCTCTGTGCAAATCAGAAAAAGGCGTCCCTCCTCCCAGGCACACACACCTTCACAAGCAGGGTGTGGGCTGGGGTCCAGCTGCCACTAGGCTATCCCGACAGGATGCCCGCGAGCATGGGACAGCCTGCACTGCCATACCTGGCAGTTCTCACACACCTCGAGGTTCCCCAGGTACTCATTCTGATCCTGGGAAATGTGGGAAAGGAGAGACAGTTAAGTGGGAGAGGAGAGGTACTGGTTAAAAGTGGCCTCTGGGGACAATTCGTTTTCAAAACCTCACATTGCTAGAAAATTGCGTATATTGGCACTGCTATATATTTTTAATCGTGGTTAAATTAATTAACCTCTCTAGGCTTCATTTCTGCAAGCTGCAGCATTGGGATCGTAATAGTACCAACATTGTAAGATTGCTGTTAGGATTATGTGCGTGAGTAGTGGAAAACCGTTGTAACTATACCAATGTTTTCTATTATCTTGTAGCTGCAGAGAAGCAGATACTATTCTACATCATAAAACTGTCCTTGCAGATGGAGTTGAAAGAAATCTGTGTGGCAGAGATTATGGCTTTTCACTTAATAAGTTGTTGCCCTAATAATAACGTTTGTTTAGACACTGAGCCCACCCTTCTGAAAAGTTTAGTGGCTGGTGAATATTCCTCCTGAAGCAGGAGGAGCCTCAACTGGTATTGATACTTCCCTCTTCCCACATGGATATAATAAAGATTAAAGAAGCCCGTGATGCTACTACATCTGTGTAAAGCATTGGCTCACTGCTTGACCCTTGGGAGGATTTGGAGAACAGGAGTTTAATTTCTTGGGTTCTTCCTCAAGGTTATTTACTGTTCTCAATAGTTATTTACTGTTATTTATCTTATTTACTATTCCCAAGCAACTTCAAAGTCATCTGTGGAAGAAAAAGAACTCAAAAAAGGGCTAATCATGGGCTTTGTGGCCACAAACTGTCTCTGTGGAATGCTGTTCTTTTTGTTCTTTTTATAACCTGTCATATGTACTGGGTTGGCCAAAAAGTGCCTTTGGTTTCTAAGTAAAAATAAAAGACACATTTTTCATTTTCACCAAGAACTTTATTGAACAACGTATTCACCCTTTTGTTCCACTACCTTCTGCCATTTTTCAGGCAACTTCATAATTCCATCTTCCCAAAACTTTTTACCTTTCTGAGCAAAAAACTGTCCCAGGTGCCTTTTACAGTCTTCCAGGGAATTGGAATTTTTTCTATTAAGAGAATTTTGTAAAGACCGAAATAAATGGAAATCTGAAGGTGCAATGTCTGGTGAATATGGCAGATGAATCAGAACTTCCCAGCCAAGCTGCGACAGTTTTTGCCTGGTTATCAAAGAAACATGTGGTCTTGCAGTATCCTGATGGAAGATTTTGCATTTTCTGTTGACTAATTCTGGACACTTTTCGTCGAGTGCTGCTTTCAGTTGGTCTAATTGGGAGCAGGACTTGTTGGAACTAGTTGTTTGGTTTTCCGTAAGGAGCTTATAATTGAGGGCTCCCTTCCAATCCCACCATATACACAACATCACCTTCTTTGGATGAAGACCAGCCTTTGGTGTGGTTGGTGGTGGTTTATTTCACTTGCTCCACAATCTCCTCCGTTCCACATTATTGTACAGTATCCATTTTCCATTGCCTGTCACAATTTGTTTTAAAAATGGAACGTTTTCATTACGTTTAAGTAGAGAATTGCATGCAGAAATATGGTCAAGAAGGTCTTTTTTCACTTAACTTACATGGAAGCCAAACATCAAAGCGATTAACATAACCAAGCTGGCGCAAATGATTTTCAACGCTTGATTTGGATATTGTGAGTATGTCGGCTATCTCCCGCCTGGTGTAACGTTGATTGTTCTCAATTAATGTCTCGATTTGATCGCTATCAACTTCAACCAGTCTACCCAACCGGGGAGCCTCGTCCAGCAAGAAATCTCCAGCATGAAACTTCACAAACCACTTTTGACACATTCGATCAGTCACAGCACCTTCTCCATACAGTGCAAAAATCTTTTTTCACGTTTCAGTTACGTTTTTACCTTTCTTGAAATAATAAAGCATAATATGCCAAAGGTGTTGCTTTCTTTTCCTTCCATCTTCAATATTAAAATGGCTACACAAAAATTCGTAAGTCTTTTTTTAAATGCACACTGATATGACAGCTGTTACATACAATCTAACAAAATTGTTTCAAATGAAGTTAAAGACAACTAAGGGCTACTAGAGCCATCTTACGGAAAAAAACGAATGAACCTTTTGGCCAACCCAATAAGAACCATTCTTAGCTGGGGAGGAAAAAGGGATTTACAAAAATAAGCCATGGGCAGTAGTTTGCCCACCTGCATCCTTGACCCTGTTAGCTTTTAACACTCAGCTGCTCCAGGATACCTTTTAACAGGTTTGGCTGCAGCCTTATTAATTCCTAAAACCAACTCTGCCAGTCTAATAAAAGCAGGACTTTGGCCAAGAGCCCAGGCTATAGAATCAGGCCACCAAGCTTCAATCTTGATTCTGCCACTTACTGGCAAAGTAAACTTTTACAAGTTAATTAACCTCTTGATGCCTCTGTTTCTTCATCTGTAAAATGGAAATAAAAATAGGGTTATTATGAAGAACAGATGAGTTAATGCACCAAAGCATTAGAAAGCCAGTGAGGTTCATAATAAACACCTAATAAATGTTAGCTATTATTTGTATCATCCTCATTATCACCATGAAATATACAGAAGCTACACATTAGCCTTGGTTTGTTTCTACGTATATTTACTTTAGGTAGTAATTATCCATAGGTGTATATTACCTTTGGAATATTCTGAAAAAGCTGGTGGCTTCGGCATCCCACCAAAACTTATTGAGATAAAGGACAGGGAATAGTATACTGTTTATTCTCTCACATCCATTTTCAGAAAATTTGAATACAATCTCACATAGCTGAAGGTTTCTATTTTCTGCTGCCTGTTGGAAAACTACACCAACTCCAAACAGATACTGAATAACTCTTTTCTGCTAATCCCTGTACTTGGCAATAAGCACAATGAGAACTTGACCTAGTCCCTGCTACATAGAAACCTGCAACTGAGTGGGAGAAACAGATCAGAAACAAGGAGCAGAAACTCCAGTGAACTCAAGACAGGTCAACAGAAATTGCTACAACTGAAGCTTATGAAAGTAATGTGCACTCTGTTGTATTGATAGCATGTTCTAGAAATGTCAGCAAGGTCAAGTTGGTTAATGGTATTGTTCAGATAGGAATCATCAGTTTTGTATTCTTAATGAGTTTCAGTCTGCTTGTATTGACTACTGAGAAGAGTGTTGAAATCACCATATTTAATTGTGGATTTCTCTATCTCTTCTTTCAGTTCTGTCAGATTTTCTTCATGTAGTTTGAAGCTCTGTTGTTTTCTGGATACACATTTAGGATTGTTATGTCTACGTGGTGAATTGACGCTTGGTGTAATGTCCCTACTTCTCCCTGGTAATAGTCCTTGTTCTGAAGTCTATTTTGTCTGATATTAATATAGTCACTCCAGCCTTTTTTGATTGATGTTTGCATGGTACTTTTTTTTTTAATCCTTTTAACCTATCTATATCCTTATAGCTAAAGTGGGGCTCCTTTAGACAGCATATACTCAGTTTTTGTTCTTTATCCAATCTTAACAATCTTTTAAAGTTAGCGTATTTAGGTCATTAGCATTTCATGTAATTTTAATATGGTCAGATTTAAGTCTACCATTTCATTATTTTTCCCTGTTTTTCCTTCTTGATTTTCTTCCTCTATGACCCTTTTTCTGCCCTCTTTTGGGTTGAATTTTTTTTAGAATTAAATTCATCTCTTTTTATCTATTAGTTTTTGGCTATTATCACCTTTTTTTTTTTCCTCCTCTGGGGTTGCAATATACATATCTTTCACAGTGTACTTAGTGTTATTATTTTACCAATTCCCCCATTCTTGTATTAGTTGTCGTATGTATTCTCTATATACAGTGCTCTAGCCAAGAAAGCTATAATTTTTAAACAGTTGCATTTTTAAGAGGAGAAAAACAATATTTTATATTTACAAAAAACTTACTATTTTTGTTGCTCTTTTCTCATTTCTGAAGTTCCTAGTTTCCATTTGGTATCATTTCTGTTCAACCTAAAGAACTTCCTTTAACACTCCTTTTTAGCATAGGTGTGACATTTCCCCCCCTTCTTCCTGAAGGAAATTTTCACTGGATATATAATTCTGAGTTGACAATTTGTTTAAGCAACTCAAAGATGCTGTTCCAATGTTTTTTGGCCTACATGATTTCCAATGAGAAATCTGCAGATGTATGAATCATTGTTCTACCACATATGTTCTCTAAGTGTACTCAAGGATTTGTATCTTTAATTTCCAGAAGTTTGTTTATGATGTATCCAGAAGTGATATTTTCTCTAACTATTATAGCATTAAACAAGAAATGAATAACAAAAAGACACCTGGACAATCTCCAAACATTCAGAAATTAAACAGCATACTTCTAGCAACCAATGGACAAAGTCACAAAAGAAAGTAGAGCAGGGACTTCCCTGGTGGTGCAGTGGTTAAGACTCTGCGCTCCCAATGCAGGGGGCCCAGGCCCAGGTTTGATCCCTGGTCAGGGAACTAGATCCCACAAGCATGCCGCAACTAAGAGTTCACATGCCACAACTAAGGAGACTGCATGCCGCAATTAAGGAGCTGGTGAGCCGCAACTCAGGAGCCCGCCAGCCACAACTAAGGAGCCCTCGAGCTGCAACTAAAGGAGCCCGCCTGTCACAACTAAGGAGCCTGCCTGCCACAACTAAGACCCAGCGCAACCAAAGAACGAAAGAGCATATTTTGAATGGAATGAAAATGAAGACACAACATATCAAAATGTATGAGATGCTGCCAAAGCAGATATTATTTTTAAAAATGTATTCAATGATGTATATATTAGAAAACAGGAGGAGTCTTAAATCCATTATCTAAGCTAAGAACTAGGGGAAAAAGGGCAAATAAATTAAACCTAAAACAAACAGAAAAAAAGGAAATAATAAACATAAGACAGAAGTCCATAAATCCAAAATAAACATAAAACATAAATCGATGTAACTGAAAACATGAAAACACTAGACAAAATCAGGGTTGGCAAAATATGGCCAATTATGGTCCACTGCTTGTTTTTGTATAGGCTGTATGCTAATGATGGTTTTTAACATTCTTAGAGATGGACTGAGTTTTTTAAATGGTTGGAAAATTTTTTTAAAGAATATTATTTTAAGACACATAAAAATTACATGAAATTCAAATTTCAATGTCCATAAAGTGTTATTGGAACATTACCATGCTCATTTGTTTACATATTGCCTATGGTTGCTTTCATACTACAGCAGCAGAGTTGTGTAGTTACAACAGAGACCGTATGTGCCCCTCTCATTTCTTTATACTGTTGCTAAACACAGTACAAATCATAGTGACCTAGCTATAGCTCAACAGCACTTCAAGTATCATGTGTGTTTTTTTAAGTATCGCATGTAATGATGGACCACAACATTTAAATTTTTTTATTACTAGCACATACTCATCATGTCAAAACAAGAGAAAAAGAGACTTCAAATGTTGCACTTTTAAGGCACTTGGAAGTAAAATATTTTGTTACAGAATTAGATGGCAAAGCCTTTTGCCTTTTATGCAGCAACAATAGCTATGCTAAAAGAATACAATATATGTGAACATTAGCAGACTAAGCATTCATCACAAATATGCTCAATTCACAGTAAGCACTGGTCAGAAGAATTTAAAATTTTTAATGAAATGTCTCATTGGAACAGATATTCTTCACAAAAATAATGAAAATGAGGCTGCAACCAAAATAAGTTTCGGATATTCAGATATTCAGCTTCTATTTCTGCCCCAAGCAAATAAAGCAATTTACCAATGATGAGTTAATTAAATCATGTTTGACTGTGGCAGCCAAAGAAATGTGTCCTGAAAAAATAAACTTTTCTAAGATTATTAGACTTTGGGCAAGAATCGTTGCTCAAAGAGTTGAATACAATGGGAACATTATAGTCAATTAAAATACAAGGGAAATAATTCTGACAAACTTTATTTGGCTCTTGGCAATTCAGCATGTCACAGATGTTGCTCAGTAACTGTTTATTGAAGGAATCATTGACAAGTTTGAAGTGACTAATCAGTAAGTCACCAGAATAGCCTGCGTGGAACAACTACAGTTGAAAATATTTTCAAAGAAGTTGAAAACATACTAATTCAGTGTAACCTGAAGTGTAATCTTCTGGACTGTGTGAAAACTGATTACAAATTTATAAAGCTGTAAAAAATGTAAGTCTGTAGTCTATGGTTCTTTATTGTATTATTCATCAGCAGGTACTTTGCAGAAAATATTTTAATGTATCAGGTGCTATTGAAGCAGTAGCATCAACAGTGAACTTCATTACTCTCATGGACTTAATCATCAAAAGTTTCATGAATTTCGTCAGAAACAGAAGCTAAATATCCTGACTTGCCTTACCACCCAGCAGTTCAATGGCTGAGCTTCAGTCAAGTTTTATTGTGATGTTTTAAGTCTCGGGCTTTCTAAATGAGAAAAGCTGCCTCCACCACTATTACTGAATACTGAATGGCTTTGGAAATTAGCTTTAGCTGCAGACTTCATGACTTTTTTTTAATGAATTCAACCTAGAAGGCAAAAATAGCACTTATACTGTAGTAAAGTCATTTCAATGACAACTAATTTTGTTTGAATCCCAAGTAGTGCCAAGCTACTTTATAAATTTCCATTGTTGTCAAAAGTTAAAACAAGGCAGATCTTCATTCCGCACAAATTTTTAGTGTGATGCAATTGCCAAAACTCAGAATTGTACACTAAAAATAATTTTACTGTATGTAGGTTAAACAATAAACGTTAAAAATTAAATGAGGCTGTTCAACAAGCACTTGTTCAATGTTAAAGTAAATAAAGATCACCTGGGGCTCCTATTAAAAGGAAGAGCCTTGGTCCCACCCCTTCAAAATTCTAAATAAATTGGCATGAAACTGGACCCAAGGACCTGCCTTTATATAGAGCTCCCAGGTGATAATGCTGCTTGAAAGCAGCCAGAGAAGAACAATGCATTACCTACAGGGGTACAATGATTCGAATGAACCCAGATTTCTCATTAGGAGCCATGAGGCCAGAAGGAAGTAGCACAATACTTTTAAAGTAGTGAAAGAAAAGAACTGTCAAAGCAGAACTGTATACTAAAGATAATAGTTTAGAAAAATATTTAGGAATGAAGGTGAAATAAAGATATTCTCAGATGAACTAAGAATTCACAGGGAGCAGACTTGCTCTAAAAGGATTGGTGAAGGAGAACTTTCAAAGGAAATAAAAGAAAGAAATTTGCATCATCAGGAAGGAGGAGCAACAGAACAGTAAATATCCGGGAAAATATGATAGGTTACTCGTCTCTTGAGTTCTTTAAAATATATTTGACCATTGGAAGCAAAAATTCTAACACTATAGGGTTTTCAAGTTATATACATGCAATATATGACAACTAGAGCATAAAGGTAATGCATTAGTTTTCTCTGGCTCCTTTCTAGTTTCTTTCCTTGTCTTTAGTTTTCAGCAGTTTGATTATAATGTGCCTGGGCTTGGATTGCTATGAGTTGAGCCTGTTTGGGATTTGCTCAACTTCTTAAAAGAAAACCTGTAAGTTACACTTAAGATACTAGAAAAGAGAAGAAAAATAAACCCAAGTCAAGCAAAAGAAAGGAAATCATAAAGGTAAATATAGAAATCAATGAAACCAAAAGTAGTTGTTTTTTTTTTTTACCATAACAAAAACTCTAGCAAGAGTGGCAAAAAATAAAAGAGAGATAACAAAAGTTACCAATATTAGGAACGAAAAAGTAGATATCATTACTTCTAGAAGAAAATATAAGAGAAAAATCTTCCTGACTTGGAATTAGGCAGAGTTCTTAGACATGAAAGGCACAATTCATAAAAGAAAACACTGATAAATCAGACTTCATCAAAATGAAAAACTTTTGCTCTGCAAAAGACACTGTTAAGAGAATGAAAAGATAAGATATAGACTGAGAAAAAATATTTGCAAAGGACATATCTTGACAAAGGACTTGTATCTAAAATATATGAATAACTCTCAAAAATCAACAATATGGAAAACACAACTCAATTACTCAATTTAAAACTGGGCAAAACACTTTAGTAAAGATAAATAAGCTGAAAAAAGGTATATCTGCTGAACATCATTAGTCATTAAGGAAATGTATATAAAAGTCACAATAAGATACCAACACATGCCTACCATAATGGCTAAAATTAAAAAAACAAAAACAGAAAATACTAAGTGCTGGCAAGGATGTGGAGCAACTGGTACTCTCATATATCATTAATGGGAATGCAAAATAGTAGATACCCTGAAGAACAGTTTGGCCACTTCTTACAAAGTTAAACATACATTTTCCATGTGACCCAGCAATCCCATTCCTGGTTATGAATTCTAGAAAAATAAGCAAAGAAAACCTTGTACACAAATATTTATAGCAGCTTATTCATAAATGCCAAAAGCTAGAAACATTCCAAATATTCTTCAATGGGTGAATGGATAAACTATGGTATATCCATAAATGTAATATTAATCAGCAATAAAAACAAAGTACTGACACACAACTAGGATGAATGTCAAAGGCATTAAGCTGGGAACAGTTCTTGGAGCTCTCTGAGATGCTGTGCCCAGGTTATAATCCTCGATTTGGCTCAAATAAAATTTTTCATTAAAAAAAAACGCATTATGCTGAGTTAAAGAATCCAGCCCTAAAAGGTTACACATGGTATAAGGCCATTTATGTGACATTCTCAAAAAGATGAAATTATAGGGTTATAGTGGTCACCAGTGGTTACAGATGCAGTGAGGGGTGATTATAAAAGGAAAATAGGAGAATGTTTTGGTGTGATGGAACTGTTCTGTGGCTGATGAAAGTGGTGATTATACGAATCTACACCTGTGGTAAAATTAATAGAATTGTACCCCAAACAGGAAAAAAAAGTTAATTTTACTGTACGATGATTGTTTTAAAAAACCTGCTTCTCATCTGTAAAATGAGGGTAATGATAGGTTTGTTATGAAAAATAAGTTAGTATCTGTAAGTCACTGGAAACACTGCCTGGTCATAAAACACAATCTTTAAATGTTAGCTGTTATCATTTCTATCAATGTATTTCTCAGGAAATTTGTTTTAGATCATGAAAATAATTGCTCATAAGCATTTCAACAATCTGAAATAGATGGTGGATTCTATAGCTCACCAACATTAAAGACTAAGGAACATCTCCATGGGTTATTTCTATTCTGTTTTGTTACCGAATTCCAATTTTAGGAATTCTGCACTGCAAACTCTTGATGCCGGCAGTCTGTTGAGTAGCTACTCTAACTCCAAACCCTTGCCAATCTTGTACTGTGTGCTGCACACACAGAGAAAAATATGACATGGTCCCAGCAACAGAAGAACTTTCAGTGTATGAAAAGAGAGAGATGAGAAACAAAGAGCTCCAAGACATAGGTAAGTCAAACTGTACACGGGAAAACAAAGAGCATTGCACTTTCGAACCATCCCTCTCCAAAGTGCAATGCTCTTGTGTCCCCTAGCTTTCTCAAATGAGTGCCATTCTCCAAGCTGCAAAAATAAAAACCTTGGAGTAGCTGCTAACATCTCCCTTTCTTGGTCTTGGATATAAACAATGGATGATAATCAATTTTTGGCAATTATAACAATCAATCAATCACTATCATACTGACTCAATGTTGGGGACTTGCGTGACAAAGCGAGAGAGAGGCATGGACATATATACACTACCAAACGTAAGGTAGATAGATAGTGGGAAGCAGGCGCATAGCACAGGGAGATCAGCTCAGTGCTTTGTGACCGCCTGGAGGGGTGGGATAGGGAGGGTGGGAGGGAGGGAGACGCAAGAGGGAAGGGATATGGGAACAGATGTATATGTATAACTGATTCACTTTGTTATAAAGCAGAAACTAATAAAAAAAAATTGGAACGGGTGTGTTGATACAAGACTGACAAATGTTAACAAGGGTTGAATTTGGGTGATGGTTCCACAGGGGTTCATTATTTTATTCTTATTACATTTGGCTCTGTTTGTAACTTTCCACAGTAAGAACTTAAGGGGAAAATAAAACGTATGATACCTATTTTGAAAAACTTAAGTAAAAGTCCAAAAATAAATCTACAGAACAGGAAAACATGAAAATATTAATATTGTTATCTCTACATCCTGTACTACATCTTTCATAAATTTTCTTAATTCTCTATAATATGCAATCATTATTTTTATAATCAGAATATGAACTATAATATTATTTCAAATAAAACTCAATTAAATTGCAGATAACTGAAAAAAATCTCATCAAAAACTCAAAGCTTTCATGGCCCTCTACAAAAATCCAAACATGCCTTCTCAACCTGACACTAAACACGTTAAGAACTAAGGCAGCAGATTGAAACTACCTAAATTCAAATCCCAGCTAAGCCTCTTACTAGCTGTGTGACCTAGGATAAACAACTCAGGCTCTGTGTCTGTTTCCTCATCTTTAACATGGGAATAACAGTATCCCCAGTTCCCATAGGGCTCTTGTGAGGATTAAGTATGTTCATTCATATAAAGCTCCTAGATTAATGTTTAGCACTAAATGTTTAAACATTATCATTATTACTCATGCCCACGTATTCCCCCATCCCTTCCTGCATTTATTCAACAAATATCAGGGCATCTTTGTAGCAGAATTTGCCCGTGAGTGATGGAAATGTCTTCTCCCCTGCGAAGAGATGACATAAGAGGAAGAAGGATGCTAAGACCTAGTCAGGTGAGTCTCTGCTGCCTGCGGCCAAAGGGTCACTCCCTCCTCACTGCAGCCTTTTGCAAGAAGTTAAGGCTGGGAGAGGAAAGGAAGCTGAAAGAAATCAGAACTTCACCAGTACTCCCGCATAAATCATAGGGCACACCCCAGACAACAGCCAGAAGTGATCCTCTCCAAAAATTTTAATTAAAAAAATTAGGAGTCTGGGTTCAGCCCCGATTCCTTCAGGGATCAGAGAAGGGCCAGGGACACCGTAGCAGGAGCTCTGACCCAATCCCGGGTTCACAAAAGCTTTCAGGGAACTGAGCGCTTTTCGGGAAATTAAAAAATACTAGTAACAAGAGACCTTGTGATTTTTAACCACAAGCCAGCCTCTGTTCTAAGTCTTTTCCTGTACATTCTCATTTAACTCTCAAAACAGCCCTATTAGGTAGACACTAAGGCCAACTTTAAAGAAGAGGAGACAGAGACATGAACATACTCGCCGAATATACTGTTAGGAAGCGGCAGCGCGGGCTGGTGGTCGCGAAAAGGGGGGGCGGGGGGCAAGTACAGAACCCAGGAGACCCCCAACCCCGGAGACATACGGCCCTGGCCCGGGCCCCTACACCAGGGATGCACCAGCAGTCCCACGCTCCAGGAGGCTCATTCAAAGGGAGCACCAACCGCGCCCTTCGCCCCAGATGGATTCCTTCCCCAAGGTCGAGGGCCGGGTCGCTATTGGCCCACAACAAAGCGAAGAAAGGTCAGTGTAGACGCGGGGAGAGAAGCCCGGGGGAGGGAAGGCTCACCTTTCCGAGAGGAAAGAAGGCCGCGGCCTCGCGTACCTGGGCCGGAAGTGACTCTGCCTACAGAGACCTCCTGGACTACGCTTCCCAGAATTCCCGACGGGAGCAGGGACACAGCCTCATCCTCCTGTAGCGGAAGTTATCCAACTACGGTGTTCCCGGGCTACACTTCCCATAATTCCCAGGCACCTCGTCGCCTTCCCAGGGCGGAAGTGCTGGCTGCTATACTGAGCGTGTGGATTGTACTTCACAGCGTCCCAGAGTGAATTTCGTAACCCCGCCTTCCTGGAGACGAATTGCTTCCAAACCTAGAGCGCTCTACTACACAATTCTGTATTTGCTTAAAGGCGCCTTTTCGGAGCGTAACTGTCTCTGATTCTGTGGATCTTCTGAGCTACCATTACCGAATCTCCTGGGGGGCAGCCCTTTCCGCAAGACTGCCTTTTCTCTTTTGGGTAGACAGTATTTGGATAGTCGGTATTCTCTTTAGGATAGTCAGTATGAATCAACTCTATACTGTTAGTTGAGCTTGGTCTTCCTCTCCCTTTTTTCTTACAAAAAAAAATTTTTTAACGTGACCAAAACAAAGCAAACTCAACCAGAGCAAACTCTATTTACCTATCCACCTACCTATTCATAGAAACTACCCATAAAGACAGACTAGAGAAGCTTGAAATGTGAAAAAAGAAGAGAGAAAGGGAAGGAGGGAGGAAGGAAATAGATTATATAAAGAAAGCGATTTGTAGGCAAAAAATGCAATACTAAAAGGAAATTGTGCTGCCTGCACTGGGCACTGAATGTAAGGAATACAGGATCTCAACCTTTCTTTGCCTGGATTGCTTCTTTTATTCTGTATGGGTGTGAATGCATCTAGAACTCTTGACACTGCTACCTCCCATGAGCTGTTCATTCCAAGATCCACAAGAATGGACATGAATGCCAAGAATCCACAAGAAGCAGATGCAACCACTGACCAGGGCATAAAGCAGCAGCAGCAAATGTTTTCCACATTTCCTTGGCTTTAATTGCTAACTATGAAATGTGGGTCATAAGGCAAATGGAAGGAGCTGTAATGATACAGATAAAACATTCTAATATGGGAAGGGATAAATCCTTTATGAAATCTTGAATTTTTTTCTTTTTTGAGCTTCTAGAATCACATCACCTATTTTCACCCTGCTCTTGATATTATAAATACTATAAGTTATCAGAAAACTAGCAGAAATAAAGAAAAAAAGAGAGGAGAAAGTTTAATTGCCCACTCTTCTCTTGGGGAAGAAATACAGATTATTTTCCTTGGGCTTTCCTGGTGGCTCAGTGGTTAAGAATCTGCCTGCCAATGCAGGGGACACAGGTTCGAGCCCTGGTCTGGGAATATCCCACATGCCTGTGTGCCACAACTACTCAGCCTGCACTCTAGAGCCCACGCGCCACAACTACTAAGCCCGCATGCCACAACTACTGAGCCCGCGTGCCTAGAGCCTGTGCTCCACAATAAGCGAAGCCACCGCAATGAAGAGTAGCCCCCGCTCGCCGCAACTAGAGAAAGCCCGCGCGCAGCAACGAAGACCCAACACAGCCAAAAATAAATGCATTAAAAAAAAAAGAAATGCATATTATTTTCCTTTATGCTGGTACATTAATTGTATTTGATGTTATATCACTTGACCCTCTTGTAATCTAGAACAGCTCCCCCTCCCCTTTCTTGTATGCCCTTCACCTACTGAACTAACTAGGTCAGTTGTCACATACGATTGCTTACATTCTACATTTGTCCGATGGCTTTTTTGACCTGGCATTTATTGCCCTGAAACTTTGATATATTCTGTGGACTGGAGGTTAAAGGTTAGATTTTTGGCAAGAATAAGGAAAATATGGTGTTGAAAATAGCTGAACAAGGTCCCATACAGTGTCCAACTGAAACCAGTTCTAATGCTGGGCAAGTACTCTCACTAAGGAGTAAAAGAAAAATAACATAACAGCCGCTATGTGAAAATGCTCAGTGGTTTAAAGAAGGGGATCATTTAAAGAAATTATACCACGTGACTCTTTAACAACCTCTCCCAAAAGGAAATTTTTTTAAAAAATACTTACCTAATACGTAGCTTACATATTAAGGAAGATCAATCTGATAAAAGGTAAGTTTGGGAGATAAAATGACAGGGAAATTTAAAAATACACTAGACAAAATAAAGAAAATGTTTTGTATACTTACGCTTCCAGCAATAAGAAAATAGGTAATTTGGGACAAACATCTGGCACATGAAAGGTGGATACATTTTTTTAAGTATTGGAAGGCATCAAAACACAGGGTAATGGAGAGTTAGTGGACTAAAATTCAGAAAAAGTTGGGGAGTCATGTATTAGGGGCTGCTTTTCTCCTGGGGTGATGGTCTAGTCAAAGAGCCGAAAAGCCTAGAAGCTCTGTAGCACTCTTGACACCCATTTGGGGCTAGGGGAACAAAAGGTGCCGGCAATACCTATAAAATACAGATCTTTTCAAGCACACATAAAATATTTACAGAAAGGGGTCATAGGGTGCGCCCAAAAGAATAACAACAAATTTCAAAATATTGAAATAAAATTAAATGCTTTCTGAATACAATGAAATTCAGCCAAAAATCAATAACAAAAAGATAATTTAAAAATTTCCGTGTATGCATTTAATAAATTATCTCTTAGCTCCAAACCCAACCTTCTTTACATTGCTTTATGGGGCTGGAATGAGAGGGAAATCTGCAGCTATTCTCTTTACTTTGCCATCTGGGTCTATGTTAGGCTCTGCCAAATGTTAGGCTCTGCCAATAGAGGGCGACAGTGATTCACATACTTGGTATCAGGATTTTAAAGTCATGTGTATCAGAAACCGCTGAAAAGAGACTTCCCTGGTGGTGCAGTGGTTAAGAATCCACCTGCCAATGCAGGGTACCCGGGTTCGAGCCCTTGTCCGGGAAGATCCCACATGCTGCGGAGCAACTAAGCCCATGCGCCACAACTATTGAGCCTGCGCTCTAGAGCCCGCGTGCCACAACTATTGAAGCCGACGCGCCCAGAGCCCGTGCTCCGTAACAAGAGAAGCCACCGCAATGAAAAGCCCGCGCACCACAACAAAGAGTAGTCCCCACTCGCCGCAACTAGAGAAAGCCCACGCGCAGCAACATGGCCAAGAATAAAATAAATTAATTCATTTTTTAAAAAGTTAAGGCTGGGAAAGGAAAGGAGGCTGGGGGAATCAGAACTGTGTCTCCCTTCTGCACGAATCACAGAACACACACACACACACACACACACACACACACTTCTGAAAGAGGGAGAGAGAAAATGAACCCAGACGAAATTGAGGAATAGCCTGGATTCCTGCAGGGATCAGAGAAAAGGGCTGGTAGCACTGCAAGTGGGACTCATCTCTTCCTGGGCTCATGTAAGTTGTCAGGTAACTGAACATTTCTCAGGAAATTAAATACATTAACCAAAAGATACAATTACCTTTGGCTTTAAACCTTTTATTTGTGACTATCCCACTTAACTCTCCAAACAACTCTATTAGGTAAGTACTATTATTTCCCTCTTCTTACAGAAAAGGAATGCAAGGCACAAACAAATTAAGTTAGCTGCTTAATCTCACACCCCTAGGAGGTGGCAGAGCTGCCGGCTCAGTTGGCGATTAGGAACAGACAGCACAGAATACAGGAGACTCAACCCTCGACCACCAGTCGTGGCACTCAAGAAGGCTCACTCCAGTAGGGCCCAACCCCACCCTCTGCCTCTGGCTGCACATTCCCTCTCATAAGGCCAAGGACATGTCACAGTTGACCCCAGCCAAGCAAAGAAGGATTGCCGTCCCGTGCCTGAGTTTCTCCAGAAGGACTGCCACGACCTCACTTCCCTGGAGGAAGTGACTCTACCCGCAATTCTTAGTTACGCTCCGAGAATTCCCGACAAGATACTAGTCACAGCCACGCCCCCCTGTAGCGGAAGTTCGCCGCCTACAGAGCTGTTAGACTACACTTCCCAGAACCCTCACGTCATTGCCCTCCTAAGGCGGAAGGTTGGCTACTACCCTTAGAGCCTAGATTATATTTCACACGATTCCAGAGGAATCAGTGAAGAACTACTTGTTTAAACATGTTCACTTATTTGATAATTAATCACATTTTTTCCATGTATTTACTTGCTATAGCGATTGCTTCTTTTAAAAACTTGACTATTCATATCCTTTGCTGTATTCATATCCATATTCCTATTGAGGTTTCATTATCTTAAGATTCCTGTTAAGGATTTTAAGCCATTTTCTAGCATATATGTCAATATATGTCAAATAGGTCAATATTTTCAGCCCAGTTTACTATGTCTTCTACCTTTATGTATGTTGCCTTTTTAACATAGGGAAATTAACTTTTTTCCATACAGACTTAATCATTGTTATATTTGCTTTGCTTAGAACTCTGTGCATCCATAACAAGCAACCTTTTCTGTGCTCCATTACTATTCCACACGTTTTAAAAGTATTAATTTCATTTAATTCTCACAATCCCAGTAAGTACTATATAATTATACCCTGGCAACTGATTCACAGAGATTAACTCGCCCAAAATTATAACACTAGGAAGTGGCTGTGCTGACTGCGAGTCAAGGAGAGGCTGGGGCAGCACAAAACCCACAGACCATCAAACCAGCGATGCACTACCCCAACCTGGGACGCGCTAACCGCTGCAAACGCTAGGAGGCTCTGCCGAGAGGGAGACGCAAATACCTCTACCCCTTGTCCTCCGCCGACCATCGCTTCTCTTCCTCAAGGCAGGGGGCCGGGCCACTGTTGGTCCCTCGTCCAGGCTGAGGAGGTTCGTAGTAGTTGCTGGGACTCAAGTCTCCACTCCACATGGTGAATGATGGCCGCAACCTCCCCTGGAGCGGATGTTCCTGCAACTCACTTCCCTGGATCCGGAGACCATCCGAGAGGGGCCGCGCCCCGCACTCCTGAAGAGGAAGTGTTGTCGATTGCACGCAGCTTCTGGACTACACTTCCCAGAATTCCCAGAATTCCCAATGGGTCTACAGCCCTGCCTGTCTGGGGTGGAACTGCTTCAGACTACAACTCCCAGAACGATCTGCGTGATAGTGCTTCCGCCTTCCCTCCACTATTTCTTTTGGTAAAATTCAACCTTGTATTTTTTTTTTCCAAGAAAAAACTAGAACGTGGGAATTTAAAGGAAATATGGATATTTAGGGGGGAAAAAGAGAATCATTTCACATTAAAAGAAAATTAACACATTTTAGCAGGAAAGCTATGCCTATGACAAAAGACAAGGGACTTAGTCTGTGCTGCACCGGATATCGACCTTAAGGAACATGGAATTTCAGACTTGGTTTGACTCCATTGTCTCTTTATTTATGCCTGTCTTCATCTACTTCTGACTTTGCTGTCTGGTATAAACTATTTACTGCAAGATGCCAAGAATCCACAAGGAGTTTCACGCACTGTTCAGGCCGTAAAACAGAAACTGCAGTATTGTTTCTGACAAATGAGAGGAGCTGCACTGGCAAGGAACTGGAGAAAATATTGTTTTAGGGAAAAGGTCTCTTTCCTCGAAGTTTTTTGAGTTCAAACTCAGGCTTCCCTTTGACTACTCCTGTGTTGTTCTCTTTGACATCATATATTTGCTAAGAATATTTCTTTTCTACAGATCTGTTTAAACAAAGGGAGGTCATGATTATTTGAGGCTGTGGGGTAGGTAGGTTGATGTAGGAGATGGACTCATATAACTATAACAAGTGAAATTACAGGAAGTATGTACTTACCGCTTTCCTTCTGGACAGGAAATAATTTTAAAAAATGAAACTTCTAAAAATAATATGAAAGTATGGAGAATAGTAATATGAAATATCAATACTAAATACATATACCTTAAATTTAACTTATCAACATGCCACACTGGCTTCACTTATCATTTTAAAATTTTGTTACTAAAGGATTTTAAAAGTCTTTGACATTATCATTTCCTTCTAAATACCTTATTGCTTAAAAATAATATTTTACAGCTGGTTTATTCCAGTCACTATCCAAGTAGATCAATTCATTGTATTTGATTGTTATCTCAGCTGAGGCTCATTTATTCTAGAACTATATCCTACATACATACACAAGCACTGCCATTTTTTAATGTCCTTGAACTGTTGGAGAAATCAAGATGTCAAGTTAGGTGTCTGAATTCTGGATTTCTCTAACGGCTTCTCATACTTTCTCCTCTAATCTTATAAATTTCCTGTAAAGAAGAATTTTGATTTAAAGGCTAGATTAGATACAGGTTTTTTTGTTTTTGTTTTTGTTTTGGCAAGAATACTTCATAGAAGGGACTGAAAGTATTTGAACAGAAACATTCCGTTCAACCAAAGCCACTGCAAATCCTGGGCCAGTTTCTCTCCAACAAAGAGAAAAACAAAAAGACCTAACAGCAAATATGTAAAAAAAAAACATACATGGCTTAAAACAAGGAAACCACTATCACAAATCACACATCACATGATCTCCTATATAACAGATTCTATCTTTGTGAGAGGAAAAAGAATATTTGGTAATCTCAGTTTTGAAGTTTCACATATATTAAACAGGGTAAGATAAAAGCAAAGAGTTTTCAGATGAGGAAAATAATTTGGGGAAAGCATTACAACACTGAAAAGTGAAGTCTAGAGCGGTGGAGGGGGATAGTTCCCAGTGTTGCTCTGCATTCTAAAAATCTTTTCTATTAGTCACAGATTGTACTTGATCTTTTATAACTTCATTTTTTTTCCTCCAAACAATGTAAAAAATTTGTAGGTCTAGATCATTTTTAATGGTGTATTATTATTCCATTACATGGGGATGCCATAATTTGCTCAATCTTTTTTTTTTTAAATATGACTTTTTTTTTTTTCTTTTTTTTCTTTTGGCCACACTGAGCAGCATGTGGGAATCTTAGTTTCCTGACTAGGGATCGAACCGGCATCCCCTGCAGTGGAAGCACAGCGTCTTAACCACTGGACTGCCAGGGAAATCCTTGCTCAACCTCTTATTCATGGATCTTTAGGTTCTTTGCAATTTTTATTATTGCAAAATTCCTAGATGTTCCCTTCTGAAACCATCTTTTCCAACTTGTGCAATTATGTCTGAAAGATAAATTCTGAGCAGTAGGATTAGTGGATCAAAGACAATGCTCCTTATAAACTTTGATACATATATACAAAATCCTCTCCAGAAATGTTACACCTGTTTTTTTTCCCCACTAACTTAAGTGAGGATGCTAACTTTTTTCTACTCCCTTACTGACAATGAGCTTTGTTAATCTTTCACACCTGAATCGGTAAGAAAGTAATACTTCAGGGATGGTTTTATTTGCATTTGAATGGCTGTTTCAGATACAGACAGTAACTAGTATGAAAATGTAATGTTAAGAAAAACCAGGAATATGATCCAAACGAAGAAACCTATAAATAAACTAAGATACAAAAAAATACATTGTTATTGAAGATGAATAAAGATATTGTAAAGGTATCTCCTCCTCCCAAATCCAACTATAATCCGAAACTAAATCACTATTTTGGTAGAAACTTGACAAAATGAGCACCTTCTAAAAACCCATCATTAAACAAGACTGCTGAGAAACAGTGGTGTCTGCTTCTGACAATGAACACTTTGGCTTGGCCTTCTATAGTTGTTACTTCAGTAAATGTTAGTTTTACTTAATTTTATTAAGACTATTTGCAGGACACCATTTTTTTTAAATTGCATTTAAGATGTGAGCTGACAAACTTTTTCACTACACATTACGGAGGTTCTCTACTGCATGGGATTTCTTATGTCCATAGATTGCACTTTTGGTAAAGTTTTATCACATGCACACCATCTGGAACAGGTCTCTTTTATGTACAGACCAATGAATGAAGATTCTCACTAAAGAAGCCCCTACCGGGGGCTTCCCTGGTGGCGCAGTGGTTGAGAGTCCGCCTGCCAATGCAGGGGACACGGGTTCGTGCCCCGGTCTGGGAGGATCCCGTGTGCCGCGGAGCGGCTGGGTCCGTGAGCTGTGGCCGCTGGGCCTGCGCGTCCGGAGCCTGTGCTCCACAACGGGAGATGCCACGACAGTGAGAGGCCCACATACCACAAAAAAAAAAAAAAAAAAAAGAAGCCCTACCGGGCTTCCCTGGTGGCACAGTGGTTGAGAGTCCGCCTGCCGATGCAGGGGACACGAGTTCGTGCCCCGGTCTGGGAAGATCCCACATGCCGCGGAGCGGCTGGGCCCGTGAGCCATGGCCGCTGAGCCTGCGCGTCCGGAGCCTGTTGCTCCGCGATGGGAGAGGCCACAACAGTGAGAGGCCCGCGTACCGGAAAAAAAAAAAAAAGTCCTACCTACACCACTTAAATGCCTGCACTGCCACAGAGCACCTCAAAGATTTAAAAGTTTTAGGGACCTCCCTGTTGGTCCAGTGGGTAAGACTCCTCGCTCCCAATGCAGGAGCCCGGGTTCGAGCCCTGGTCGGGGAACTAGATCCCGCATGCATGTAGCAACTAAGAGTTCACATGCTGCAACTAAGAAGTCCGCATGCCGGAACTAAAGACCCCTCATGCCACAATGAAGATCCTGCGTACCACAACTAAGACCCCACACAGCCAAAATAAATAAGTAAGTATATTTTTAAAGTTTTGAACTCGAATTCTAATGTTGCTTCCTTATGTGGACGCCAGTGACTGTGAAATATGTTGCTATTAAATCCCTCTGTACTAGGCAGTACAGCCTAGGCAATGTTGTTAACAAACTGCCCAAATCCCAGTAGTGTAACACAATAAATGTTTATTTCTCACTCAAAAAAAAAAAAAAAAAAGTCCAACACAGATAGCCACCTTCCCCATCATTCCCGTCTGGAAGAAACATCCTCCAAAATCACCACGACAGGAAAGAGAAGCCTGGAGGACATCGCCAGATGCTTATAAGGGCCAGCCCTGGAAGTAACGTATATCACTTTTGCACACACTCCATTGGTTGAAACTCAATCACATGGGCCCACCCTTAACTGCAAGGCCTGCTGGGAAATGGAGTCTTCCTATGTGCCCAGGAAATAGAACCAGTACAAATATGAATACGTATCACTATCTCTGCCACACCCTTAAAATATCACTTCTACAGAGCTTCTCCTGTGTGGAAATTCTAATGGATTTGAAAACCTGAGTATGGCCTAATTCTTACCATACTAATAACATAGCTCTCATGTTTTGAGTATTATTTTGAATGTTCTTAACGGAGACTATCTTTCTAGAGGAGACTCCAAAAACAAAAAAAAAAAACACAAAATCACCTAAAGATTATGGCTGGACTGAAGTTCTTACTCTCCTCATCCCAATTAGAATTTCCTTCCTGGGCATACCCATTAATGGAAATTTGACCTGTAACTATTGCCACAAACAACCCATTTGTCAAGAATCACTTTCTAAGTTCAAAAAATAAGTAAATAAATAAATAAAGCTTCAAAACCTAAAAAAAAAAAAAAAGAATCACTTTCTTTGCCACGACAGCAGATGGCAGTTGACGAGAGCTTCAAGGAAGGTGTTGAGATCCACAGTGGTGTTGAGATCCACAGTGGTTTCCTGGAGTGCCCTTAAGAACCACGTGCTTCAGTGCTGCCAGCTGACATCATGGGTGGTCGTGTCCCTGTTCTTTGCTCCCCCTGGCCCTTCCAATGGCTGAGTAAGCCTCTGTCATCTGTGGCTTCTGTTTTCCTGATTGAACACAGACTGACTACATTTATAATGTTTCTGTTCTCTTGTGCAGTCTTGGCTGAGTAAGAAGGTCTGAGCTGCATATTTCCCGAGTCTTGCCATGCTCATGACATGCACAGTCCATCTCATCCCTATGTGCTGTCTGACGGGCAAGAGGATAAGAGTTATGACCGAAGCCCTTCCCGCATTCTTTACACTTACAGGGCCTCTCTCCTGTGCGGACTCTGAGATGAACGTGAAGATCGGAGTTCCGAATGAAGCCCTTCCCACACTCATCACATTTATGCGGTTTCTCTCGGGTGTGATCTCTCTGATGTAAGTGAAAATAGGAGCTGTAACTGAAGCCCTTACCACACACTTGGCACGTGTAAGGCTTTTCTCCCGTGTGAACTCTCCAGTGAGTGTGCAGAAACGAGCTGTAGGCGAAAGCCTTCCTGCACACGTTGCATTTGTAGGGTTTCTCCCCCGTGTGGACCTCTGGTGAATGTGCAGGTGTGTGCTTTGGCTGAAGCCCTTTCCACACTTGCCACACCTATAAGGCTTCTCCCCCACATGCAGCCTCCAGTGGACTTGGAGGACGGAGCTGGAGCTGAAGCATTTGCTGCACTTGCTGCATTTGTAGTTTCTCTCCAGTGTGGACCCTCTGATGGACAAGAAGTCTGGAGCTCTGATCGAAGCCCTTCCCACACTCTGTGCATATATAGGGCCTTTTCCCTGTGTGGACTCCCTGGTGGATACACAGAAGCGACCTGAATCCGAACCCCTTCCCACACACGTCACACGTGTAGGGCATCTCCCCCGTGTGGACTCGGTGATGGTTGTGAAGAGAACTGCGCTTTGCCACATTCAATGCCTTTATAGGGTTTGTCTCCCAAGGGGCCTTTCTGATCCCTGGGAAGGTCTGAGCTCTGTTTGCAGCCCTTAGCCCACTCCTGACCCTCACAAGTTTTCTCCCCTGAATGGGTGTTATAGTGAACAGTAAGTCCTGAGCTCTGACTAAAGTCCTTTCCACACTGGTCATATTTATAAGATTTTTCTCCTGTGTGAGCGCTGTGATGAACATGAGCATTTGCGACATCTATGAAACCCATTCTATAGTTATTACACCCGAAAGGTTGCCACACTGCATAGACCACGTGACTGTGTTTGACTGTTGACTTCGTAACCAAGTGTTTCCCACAGCCGGTGTATCTGTAAGGTTCCTCTCCTTTACATTCTTGGAAATCATTACAATCACGTGAGGTCTGAAAGGAGCTGCCATCACACTGAGCACATCCATCCAATTTCTCTTCCACATGAATTCTCTTGTATACTTTACCTGAGAATTCTCAGGCGCAATCATTATGTTGGCTTTCTTCCAAGATTCTGAGGTAAGGACCTGTGTCAGGCCTTTCCAAGCTGTGATGTCTTGATTTTCTAAATTAATGGCATTTATTACATACCTTTCATTTTCAGACACTCCTGCCCACTCTTCACAGAGGGAAACATCTCCTTCTAAATATTGGGGACAATCTCCTTGAAGATTCCTGACATAATCCTGACTCACACTCAATTCACTGATCCTTCGTTTCCAAATCTGCCCAAAGTAGAGCATTCTGGTGAGAGGTAACTCAACCCTTTTTCCTGAAGGTTCGAAATGTTCTTTTTCATCCTGTCTCCTATGAGGAGAAAGAGAATTTGGCTAAGTGAACAAGTAGATCATCTATCCAAAGGCTTTGAGGAAATGAAGTAGGATGGGGTGAGAAGTTGCCACTGGCTCCCAGTCATATAGGAAACAATTAGATGACACCCAGCCAAAATATTGTCAAGTATAAACACGACAGACCTTTCTGGGGAAAATGACCAGAATAAACTTAGCTCACCAGGAGATGAATGGAGAAGGAATGATAAAAAGGCCAGCACTGGATTTAATGCCAGTAGAAAATGAAGCAACTTATACAAAGTTCTGAGAGTGAATTTAAGAATTCTAAGCCCAGACAATCTGCCATTTAAGCATAAATGCAACAGACATTTTTAAGCATGGAAAACTCAGAGGATATGGCATCCACAAGTCTTCTTTGGAAAAGACAACAAACTGTGGAGGAAATTAAGCCAACTGACAGATAAATCAAACTAGTCAGGCATGAAGAAACAGTGGTAAAAGGACAAGTGGTGAGCAACAACTTATATAAAGAGAACTGAGACAACCCAATGGTGGGAATAGATGGTGACAGATGAGAAGGGAACCATAATAATAATAATAATATATTAGGAGACGGTGGGAAGTAAAAGTGCTAATTTCTTCAGTTCTCATTACAGGGAGTTCATCAATAATATTTAAAATTAAAGCAAATGACTCAAACTTGCAAATTTTTTTTTCTTGGCCATGCAACCCAGCTTGCAGGATCTTAGTTCCCTGACCAGGGAATGAACCCGGACCCCTGCAGTGAAAGCACCAAGTCCTAACCACTGGACCGCCAGGGAATTCCTGCAAATTTTTTTCTATAATCTCTTTTCATTAGAGAAAGCTTTATAAAATAATATCATGTATTGGAAAAAGTACTTAAAATTCTGCATTCACTTTGACTTCTCTTCCCCCAATTTAAAGGTAAGTTACAATATACACATGTATATATAATGAGAGAGAGAGAGAAAGCACGCATGCACATATTTCCACGTCCTAATATTTTCACCCACTTTATCTCACTTGATAGCAGCACAGGATCAAGACAAGAGGACGAATGAAACCACAATAATCCATCGATCCAACACCAATCCAATGGATGGAAATGGAGTCCACCCCACCATCTTTTTTCTTTTTTTTTTTGCTGTTATAAACAATGCTGTGATGATCATTCTTTGAACACTTGCTCTGACTTAGAATTCTTGGAGTGGGAAATACTGGAGCAGAGGTTTGCAGAACTTCTACAAGGGCTGAAATGCCCCTGCAATTGTGTGGATGTACCCCTTTCTCCATATGTTAGCTAACAGTGAACACCGATCTTTCAAATCTTTGGTCATCTGCTAGGAAAAGAATCACATCTTGTTTCAATCTGCATCACTTTGATTACTGGAGGCTGATCATCTTTTCATATGATTATTGGTCATTTGTTTTTCCTCTTTTCTCCCTTCCTGAACATGAAGGCTCAGGTCTTTATTCCCAGCTCCTGTTTTTAAAATAAGGATATTAAAATTTTGTTGTCCATGAAGCTTTTTTCACCCAATATGCTGTCTTTTAACTTTGTTCATGGTATAAGTTTTGGCAGCATGTATTACGTGGAGAATACAACATCTGGAAATGAATAAGAAAAAATGTCCCACTGAGGAGAAAAACCTGGGCAGAGAAGGAGGATTCATTATTTGGAGTCACCTCTCTGCATAACGCAGGCTCAGGGCCCTCAGATGAAACCATTATTGACAGGCCGCATGTAGAGCAAACAGGCACATTACAGAGTCCTACAGACCTGGGCTCAAATCCAGGACTCACCACTCATTTCTTCATCTCTAAAGCAGAATCATACCACCTCTCTCACACAGCTATTTTGGGCATAAATGCACTGAGTGATGTAATGTGCTCACCTAATATGTGTTTTTCCCCTCTTTTTCCTCTTACCAGGGGAGGGACGTATGTTTACTCTCTGATGCCTTACGTTGTTATTTCTGGAGAGAAAAGAGAACTCGACCCACCTGAAACTTGGTTTTGTCTTCCCCATCTTGGGAAAGGGCTGAGGCTTGAGAACGCAGAGCTGCAGGAGAAGAGAGAAGCCTTAAGAAGGGTGGGGCCTGCCTGGGCGCTCTGACTACCCACCTGGACCTCAGGAATGTCTGTCCCCTTACAGACTGGTTTCTGTTCACTGGACGCAACTCTTTATCCACCTCACGTTTCCTCTCTCCACACCCGGCTTAGGTTTTCCCCCACCCTTCGTAAGCTCTCACCTCTTTCCTCCTGCCTTGAGGAGGAAAAAGTCTCCATGGTTACCCCTCCTAGGTTTCTGGAGCATCAGCAGTTTTATTTATTCTCTGATCTTCCTAAACTGGAGAAGCAGAAGATCCAGTGGTTCTTCATTCTTGAGACTGTCCAAGCTCTGATGAGGAGCTTCAGATGGATACCTGGGGTCCCAAGTACCTACCTCCACCTCCACTCTCCAGAGCCTGCTTCTTGGTTTCCACGTTCCAGAGACCTGTGGGCTCAAGAAGGAACTTGACTTTATCTGAGTTCTTTCTTCTGGCCCCGAAGTTCACACCCTCTGGATGCCATTCATTCAGAGGACATGTACTGAGCGGCTATATGCACAGTCCCTGCTCTGGGGGAACTCACAGTCCAGAGAGCCATGAATGTCGCAGATGGCTGTACAGTCAGAGGAGTGTCTGCAGGGAGGGCCCAGCAGCAGAACAAACACACAGGACCTGTGCCCTGTGAAGGAAAACCTGGAGTGTAAAAGCTTCACTAACGCAACAGTCTGGGGATTGCAAAAATAAAAAATCCACATCCCTGTCCTCAAGGATTCTAAAAATCAGGATATGACAATGGAATGCTACTCAGCCATAAAAAAAGAATGAAATAATGCCAGTTGCAGCAACATCGATGGACCGAGAGATTATCACACTAAGTGAAATAAGTCAGACAGAGAAAGACAAATACCGTATGATATCACTTGTATGTGGAATCTAAAATACAACACAAATGAACTTATCTACGAAACAGAAACAGACTCACAGACATAGAGAACAGATTTGTGGTTGCTGGTGGAGGGGACGGGGAGGGATGGAGTGGGAGTTTGGGATTAGCAGATGCAAACTATTACATATAGAATGGATAAACAACAAGGTCCTACTGTGTATCACAGGACCTATATCCTGTGATAAACCATAATGGAAAAGAATATGAGGGACTTCCCTGGTGGCGCAGTGGTTAAGACTCCATGCTCCCAATGTAGGGGACCTGGGTTTGATCCCTGGCCAGGGAACTAGATCCCACATGCATGTTGCAACTAAGAGTTCGCATGCCACAATTAAGGAGCCTGAGTGTCGCAACTAAGGAGCCCACGTGCCACAACTAAGGAGCCCGCCTGCCACAACTAAGACCCAGCACAACCAAATAAATAAATATTAAAGAAAGAAAAGAATATGAAAAACAGTGTATATGAATGTGTAACTGAATTGCTTTGCTGTACAGCAGGAATTAACACAACACTGTAAATCAACTATTCTTCAATAAAATAAAATTTAAAAAATAAAAATAAAAATCAGGATATGGGTGAGCAAATGTCTTCTAAATCAGAGTTTGTAACCTCTCCTGTTCCATGACCTCCTTTGACAGTTGGGTGATATTTATGGACTTCTGTTCAGAATAATGTTTTAAATGCATAAAATAAAACACAGGATGATTTTAAAAGCTAATTACACTGAAAGACGACCTTCAAAAATATTAAAACATCAAGTGTGTGCTTCTTTATTAATTATCAAGAATGAATCAACTACTCTAATTTCAAAATAGTAATGAGCAGAAGCAATATTTTGAAACATCTACACCAACTGTATTATAAGAATATCTATGATTTATGGGACTTCCCTGGTGGCGCTGTGGTTAAGAATCTTCCTGCCAATGCAGGGGACATGGGTTCGATCCCTGGTCTGAGAAGATCCCACATGCCGCGGAGCAACTAAGCCCATGCACCACAACTAAGCCTGCGCTCTAAAGTCTGTGAGCCACAACTACTGAGCCCGCATGCCACAACTACTGAAGCCCACGTGCCCAGAGCCTGTGCTCCACAACAAGAGAAGCCACCACAATGAGAAGCCCGTGCGCCACAACGAAGAGCAGCCCACACTTGCCGCAACTAGAGAAAGAGAAAGCCCATGTGTAGCAACGAAGACCCAATGCAGCCAAAAACAAATAAATTAATAATAAAAAAAAGAATATCTATGATTTACATGGATAACAGAGTCACAGGTTCTGCTAATACTACTGCAGTTTGCAGCCTACATTCATAATGGAAGGAAATGCTAATTTTCAGTTTGAGCAGTATACATTTTTTTCCCACTCAAGTTCATGGACCTGCTGCATTACACCATGGACTCGAGTTCAAGAACTCCTTTTCTAACGAAGCCTTCTCCTGCCAGCACCAGATAGGATGAACCACTCTGGGACCCAGCCACACTCTGTTTAAAATGCTGGCTTAGGGCTTCCCTGGTGGTGCAGTGGTTGAGAGTCCGCCTGCCGATGCAGGGGACACGGGTTCGTGCCCTGGTCCGGGAAGATCCCACATGCCGCGGAGTGGCTGGGCCCGTGAGCCATGGCCGCTGAGCCTGCGCGTCCGGAGCCTGTGTTCCACAACGGGAGAGGCCACAACAGTGAGAGGGCCGCGTACCGCAAATAAATAAATAAATAAATAAAACAAATCAGTTGTGTAAAGATCCGGCATGAGAAGAGTACAGAGGGAAGTGCAAGGACAAAGGCCCTGCCTTCTGGTGATAACATCTGGCCAAGTGACACTTGTTAAGTTTCTTAACCTTTCTAAGCCTCAGTATTCTTATCTGTAATGTGGGACTAATATTATCTAACTTCTGCAGTTGCTGAGCAAATTAAATATATATTAATTTACTCAGGGACTTCCCTGGTGATCCAGTGGCTAAGACTCTGCACTCCCAATGCAGGGGGGGCCTGGGTTCGATCCCTGGTCAGGGAACTAGATCCCACATGCCGCAACTAAGACCCCGGTGCAGCCAAATAAATAAATAAATAATAAATAGAAAACTTAATTTACTCATTCAAATATTTATTGGCAGGCTACTATATGCCACACACAGTTCCAGGGACCAGGGATACAGCAGTGAAAGCCCTCAACATAATAACTGTCATACAATAACCGCTTAATTAATGCATACCATTAGTTACTGTTATTACCTCTTTCCTATACGTAGCACATCCTTGAAACAGTGTAAGCCTGAGCGATCTACTGATCAAATGAACCACTGCTAGGAGCCAAGGAGACAACATACTAATAAGACACCAGGAAATTCCCCAACCTTAGAAGAAACCCATTTCTGAGTGAAGGAGGTAAGCCTGAGGGGCCTGAACGGGACATGTGTCAAAACCATGGGATGAACAATGAGGTCGGAAAAACAGGTCTCCATTTGGGAAGACAGCAAGCATTGACATAAAACAACAACAACAAGAGACCAAAGTCCTACTCACCTGGAGCTCCGTAGCAAGAGACCTGGGATTATTCCTTCCTCTTTGATGCAGTTCTCTCTGGCAAAGGAACAGTTGGAAGAGAGCAAGAAAAGAAATGAGCCACGAGATAACATGATTTTATCATAATTCCCAACACACCACAGGGAAAAATCTCTGAGCACCAGCTGGATGTAATCTACTCCTCCCTTTAACCTACCCTTCCTGTAATCTACTCCTATTACTTCCTTCAGGTGTCCTGGAAAGGGACGACCCTCCCTACAGGACTCAGAGAGAAGGGCCCATGCCAGTCCTGCTTTGCGCCTTGTCTACAAGCCTGCACTCACTGTAGCTCCCAGGAGACAAAAAGAATCAGGACACAGTCTCGAACTGAATTCAGAGCTGTGACTCCTACATGCTATGTGACATTTAAATTTTGGGGGGAGGGGGAAGGATTTTTTTTATTGAAGTATAGTTGATGTACAATATTATATGTTACAAGGTGTACAATATAGTGATTCACAATTTTTGAAGGTTATACTCCATTTACAGTTATTATAAAATGTTGGCTATATTCCCTGTGTTGTGTAATAAATCCTTGTAGCTTATTTTATACACAACAGCTTGTACCTCTTAATCCCCTACCCCAATCTTGCCCCTCTCCCCACTGGTAACCACTAGTTTGGTCTCTATATCAGCTATGTGACATTTAGAGTGGAATTCAACCTGTGTGTACCTCAGACGCGACAAAAACCAGATGCAGCAACAATACATCAGCAAAAGAACCTTTCACAACTTGCACAGTGCTTTAAAATTCTCCAAAGAACACATACAGAATATGAAGATTCAACTTCCGCAGCTCTTTACAGAAATGCCTTCACAGACAGAAATCTCTGGAATTAGTACAGAAGTGGGTGGGTGGCTACCGTGAAAGAATTCAAGATACCATCAATCCGCGACTGCCTGGATTGGAGTCTCCCAAACGGGAGATGCCCGTCTCAGAGTCGGAGCTGCCGACCTCAAACTTAATCCTTCCGAGCCTGAGGAGTACCAAGGGCTGCCGGACCGGGCCCCGCCCCACATCCCACCCCGGGATGCTCGGCGACCCGCCTCCTCAAACCCTTCCTTCACCAAACCGAGCTCGTTGAAATTCCCTGGTTCCGACCCTCCGCCATTCGTCGCCCTTTCCCCCTCAGATCCTTGAGATCTGGCCCCTGTGCCTGCGGCCGGAACAAAGACCTCCAAGACCACTCACGTCCCTTTCCCTACTCACCATCGCATAAGAAACCAAGGCAGGGGTGCACCGACCGGAAGCGGAAGTGGGAGACTAGGAAGGGCCCGGACTACACTTCCCAGAACCCTCTGCGGCGCGCTGTCTTTGAGTCCAGATGGTGATGGAAATAAGCGTCCGCCTGGAGCTTTGCCAGACACATGGCGGAGGGCAGTGGGCGCTCGGGGTTGCAGCGCTCAGCTTTGGGGCGCCGCTACACTTTCCTTTCCTTAAAACAAAAAAAGTTAGGGATTTCCCTGGTGGCGCAGTGGTTAAGAATACGCTTGCCAATGCAGGAGACACAGGTTCAAGCCCTGGTCCCGAAAAATCCCACATACTGCGGAGCAACTAAGCACGTGCGCCACAACTACTGAGCCTGCGCTCTAGAGCCCGCGAGCCGCAACTACTGAAGCCCACACACCTAGAGCCTGTGCTCTGCAACAAGAGAAGCCACAATGAGAAGCCCATGCACCACAAGGAAGAGTAGCCCCCCACTCACCACAACTAGAGAAAGCCCACACGCAGCAACGAAGACCCAACGCAGCCATAAATAAATAAATAAATTTATTTATTTTAGAAAGTTATACCACTCACTACTAACATGTTCATATTGTAGGAAGTCTGACAATATTCTCAAACAAATCCACAATCCCTTACAGGGGATACAAAGCATTACTGATGCTTTGGTGTAAACTATATATAATTATTATATATTTATATAAAGTATATAACACATATAAAAATCATGTGTTATATATGTATACATATTGTATTATATCACATATTTACATATATATATAATTCCAAAATAGTGCATGGTCAATGTTAAGAAAACACAGGAGAAAAGTAAGAAAAAAAAAAGGAAAAATGTAAGAAAAAAGGACGAAATTAAAGTCGTCTGTAATCCTAGCACCCAGAAACAATCATCATTAATATCTTGGCCCATTTACTTCTCGATCCTCTATGAGAGTAAATAAGTATTAAAAAATATTTTTCTCCCCACAAAATTGGCATATTTTGGAACTATTTTTTCTCTCACTTTATATATCATGGGTAGCTTTCCACGTTACTAAATAATGGAATAATTTTAAGTGCTTAGGGTTGTTTAGTTTTAGATGTTACAGCCTTGTCCGCCAGTGAAGTTATGCTTCCAGTCTTAGTGTATCAAAACTAGGGATAATAATTTTCTTGAAATTTTCCCAATTTGATAAACCAAACACAGTGTCTCATTATGGAGATGTTGAATAGATGTTAATATATCAGTGGTGGGTGAATTGCCTATTTATATATCCTTTGCCCAGTTTTCATAACTGATTTGAAATGTTACCACGTCAAATACTAATTATGGTTCATACTCAAATGTACGTTCTGAATGCTCTGTTTTCTTCTAGGGATTATTCCAGCTGTTTGGGTTTTAAGCTCTTTCTTTTTTTCTGTTTTGTTTCCCCTGTAGGTTTATCCTGCTTTCATCTTATCTCCATTCCTACTGATTTCTTAATCCTCAATTATTTTTCATTCCACTTCCCAATTTGAGTTCTATGATTCATGTATTGGTTATATTATCTGTTGTGATAACAAGCGTTTAAGGTTATGGAAACTGCTAAAGATTTTGGCAAACTATAAAAATTAATATTCCCTGTTTAGATCGCTGCTTTCCTCTACCTTACATGAACATCCTTTAATTGTGAGTTTAAATTCCCTTATAAACCAAGATTAAATAGTAAGAGATTTTAATCTTGCTAGTGATGGTTTTAATTATTTTTTGTTTTAGTGTCTTGACATATAAAAATTTTAACTGAATGATTTCTGTGTTGTTATATGTGTATATACATATATATGTGTATTTTACAATTTAATATTTTGTTTCCTCATTGCTTTTTGGTCATAGACAGTAGATCACAATCCAATCTGCTTAGCTGAATTTCCAGAGAAATTATAATAAATATATATTCCCAGCCCAACATCCTACTCTTAATCCACTGAATCACGAATCTAGGCTAGGGCACAGGAAATAGCATAATTTTAGACAGTCGGGGAAAATTTGAAATTGGCTGTTTTAGGAAGCTCTGGTCTACAAACTGTAAACAAGCCATGTGTATTTCAATATAAGGTTTCATCTCCTGAAGCTCTACCATTTTATCCATTATGTTATTGTATGAAGATGATTGAATGTGTGGGTCAGTTCCTATGTGTATTTTACTTTTTCTATTGAATGCAAGAGGTGCGGTTACCCCCCAATTCTTCTCTATCACTAACCATTCATGATTATTATATTTATATAAGCATTATGGTTGGTACTTTTTTCCAGTAAACATTGATCTTTTCCTATTTAGTGCTCCTGACTTTATTTTTTTTTTTTTGGTTGGGGCTGCCTTTTGTTTACTTATTTAACCAGCTTTACTGAGATATAACTGACAAATAACATCGTGTAAAGTTAAAGTGTACAATGTCATGATTTGGTATATGTCTACATTGTGATATATAAGGTTAGTGAACACATCCATCACCTCATATAGTTACCTTGCTTTTTTGTGGTGAGAACATTAAGATTTGCTCCCTTAGCTTATTTCAAGTATAAAGTATTGTTAACTTTAGTCACCATGCTGACCATTAGATCCCCCGAACTTATTCATCTTATAACTGAATGTTTGTTCTCTTTGGCCAATATCTTCCCATTTCCCCCACCTCCCAGCCCCTGACAACCACCAATCTACTCTTGGTTTCTATGAGTTCAACCATTTTAGACTCCACATGTAAGTGAGATCATACAGTATTTGTTCTTCTCTGTCTTTGCATTTGCCCTAAGTAAAAAAGGTCACCTTTTAAAAGTCCTGAGTGGCTAAAAACAAATATCCGAACTCCTTGCTGAGAAGGACTTCTCAGCAAGAGGACTTCTCGTACCTTCTTTTTTTTTTTAAGTATTTACAAAGTTGTGTTAGTTTCTGGTATACAGCAAAGTGATTCAGATATATATATATATATATATATATATATATACACACACACACACACATATTAATATATATTATATATATGTGTATATATATTTTTTCATACTTTTCCATTATGATTTACTATAGAATAGTGAATATAGTTCCCTGTGCTATACAGTAGGACCTTGTTGTTTATCTATTTTATATATAGTAGTTTGTATCTGCTAATCCCAAACCCCTGATTTATCCCTTCCTCACCCCCCTTCCCCTTTGGTAACCATAAGTTTTCTGTTTTCTATGTCTGTGAGTCTGTTTCTGTTTTGTAAATAAGTTCATTTGTATCTTTTTTTTTGATTCCACATATAAGTGATATCATATGCTATTTGTCTTTCTCTTTCTGGGTTACTTCACTTAGTATGATAATCTCTAGGTCCATCCATGTTGCTGCAAATGGCATTATTTCATTTTCTTATGGCTGCGTAGAATTCCATTATATATATATATATATATATATATATATATATATATATATATACCCCACATCTTCTTTATCCATTCATCTGTTGATGGACATTTAGGTTGCTTCCATGTCTTGGCTATTGTAAATAGCGCTGCTATGAATATAGGGGTGCATGTATCTTTTCAAATTAGAGTTTTATCTGGATATATGCCCAGGAGTGGGACTGCTGGATCATGTGCTTGCCTTCTTGTATATATTTGAGTGCCTAGAAAAAGAACCTGATATATCATAGTGATTATGTGGCAGGTCCCCCTTACTACTATAGTCTAACAGATGACCACAGACTTAGTGCCTTAAAACAACTACTTTATTATGCTCATGGGTCCTCTGGGTCATAAACTGGAAAAGGCACAGCAAGGATGGCTTTCCTCTGTTCCATGATGTCTGGAGCCTCAGCTGGGAAGAACCACAGGCTGGGTGGTAACTTGACAGCTGGGGAATGGAATTACATGACTGGTAGTTGATGGAGACGGTCAGCTGGGACCTCAGCTGGGGCTGTCAACTACAATACCTACACATGGCCTCTCCATGTGGTTTCCAAGGCTGCTTCACAGCACGGCGGCTGTGTTCCAAGTGTGAGTGCTCCAAGAGAACAAGGGGAAAGCTGCATCACTTTTTATGATTTGGCATCAAAAGTCACATATAGTGTTGCTGTCATCATCATCAAAAGCCTGTTCAGATTCAAGGGCAAAGAAGATCAATGCGCCTCCCCCAACCTCTCAGTGGGAGGAATGTTAAAGTCACAGTGTAAGAAAAGTACGGATTTTAGAGGATTTGTTGGAACATATAATCTGCCATATGGTGCTTCCTCCGAAGTTATATTTTCTTCCCTTTCTTTTCCCATTTAGCCCACTTGGAATTTGAATACAAATGAGGATCTGTCCACATGGCAACCGTATCAATCAGTTATACTAACTCCCTGTTCTCAGAAACCTCACTTTGATGCCTAGGGGACGTGGCCCTCTCCCTCCATCTTTAAAACCAACAATGGATCACTCTGGCCTGACACTTCTGCCTACCTCTTCCCTATTTATGGATACTTGTGATTATGTTGGGCCACCAGTACTCAGGGCAATCTCCTTACATTAAGAGCAGCAGATGAGCAACCTTAATTCCATCTGCCATGACTTACCCAAGTAACATAGCCAGTAAGATGCCAATGAAATGCTGAAACGAATTTGTAATCAGGAATTCTTATCTTCAAAGCTTGTGTTCTCTTCCCTAAATCCCGCTGCCCCATCGCAGAAACATCAGAGTGCAGGAAAATCGGAGGTTGAAGGTTGATTCATTGACTGAATGATATCTACATCCACCCCTCACATTGAAGGATGTGGGTGGTAGAGGATTCTTAGAAAATTTCTTCCTTGCTCCTCTGGAAAAGTTACAGGATGCCTTTCTCTCTCAGTTCAAATGGTAATGATAAAGCTGTAGACCACATCACATAACTCTGAGAAGAAACCATACATTGAAGCATTTCTTGTGGACAGCAGAGAGACGAAATCAAAGTGAACCTTGATGATATTGTTAAACCAACACACCAACTAAACAACAGCAAAAGCCACCCCAAATGTGGAATAAAACATTCTGATGATTGTGGGTGAAAGCATTACTTCCGATAGAGAAGTGGACAGTATTAACCTTGACATAGTCTCTGTAACAACTACTTTATCATGCTCATGGGTTCTCCGGCCTGACACATGAGTTTTGTGTCCAAAAATCATGTCAGAGGTGGACAGTATTTTCAGTGATAAAAAATGTGATAATGTCATGGGAATAAGCATGAATTGTTCAATGTGAAATCCTCTTTGCTTTTGTTTTTTTCAGATATGAAACACTGTGTGGTGTGCTCAAGTCAGTACACAAACGCTGAGAGACCGCTGTCTCCCCAAAATCGTGACCTTCCTGGCATCTGAAGACACTGTAGGGATGGTGCTGGCCTGCACTGCTCTTTCCTTGTCTGTACTCAAAGCAGTGATTCTCGGGATCTTTGTGAAAGATCAAGAAACCTCCAGTGTCAAGGTCAAAAACTGGGTACTCAGCTACCTTCGGCTCATTTCTCATTCTCCGCTTCTTCTGCTCCTTATTTTTCATTGGTCAGCCTAACATGGTAATCTGCATCCTCCAACAAATGACATTTGGAGTTGTATGTACTATGTATCTCCACTATTTGGCCCAATCACTGTGGTTCTAGGCTTCAAGGCCACGGTATTGGGGAGAAGGATGAGGTGGTACTTGGTATCAGGTGCTCCTACCTCTGTCATTCCCACCTGCTCTCTGGATTAAGGGACCCTCTGTGGAATCAGGCAGGAGGGTCACACTGCCCAGCCAAGGGCTGCCAATGGCCAATGTGGTAAAGTCGGCCATTAGAAGTGTCCCTTTTGCGGGCAAAGTGTGTGACAATAGCTGGGGGACACAGGGGATTCTCTGAGGGTTGTGGGTGAAAAGATAAGGGACATGGGGGAGGAAGCTGGTGAGTTCTGTGAGTTAGTAGGTGTTTCCTGTGGGCGATGGGCTGACTCCTGCAGAAACCTGGGGATGGTTAGAGAGTAGCATGTAGTTTGGCGAGTCAGGGCTGGGGGACCCTTCAGGGGAGAAGCCAGATGGGACTTCACTCTCTTTAGATGAAGACATGATTGAGGAGCCTGCAGCTCCCAGAGCCTCCTCCTTTTTTTTAATGACCCCACAAATGGAGAGTAGTGTGCTGTGTGTGTGTGTGTGGCAGGACGGGGGTGGGTTGGGGGGGTGGGTGGACCACAGTCTCGAAACAAATGCAATAATAAACAAACAAAAGACACAGACTTACCAAGTGTTCTGTCCTCTGTCTTCTGAATCGGGTTCCACACAGGGGGGACTCTGTAAGGACCAAGTGCAGGCGGCTCAGGCAACCCACACTGAACGCTGCTCTCCCCTGGGAAGATCTGAGCGGAGAGAAGCCGGGGTGGGCTCAAATACCAGGGAGGAGCGCGGGGTAGGGGTGGGGGTGGGGCGGGGACGGGGGAAGGGGCGGGGCTTCACACCTTCTCACGCATCTCGTTTAGCTCTGGCTGCCAGACTCTGCCCAGCACAAACTTCCTCTCCTAATTTGATTTAAAGTTAGAAGTTTAGCACAATTTAAGGCAAGAACTTAGAACTTTTGTGAGCCAGACATATTATAAGTTAATTCCATTTAAATACTTAAAACCGTTCTAGCGCTGTGGTTCTCAGGTTGTGGTCCTGGACCAGCAGAATCATTGCAAACCCCCAAACTCCACCCCAGACCTACTGAATCAGAAACTCTCGGGTAGGGACCCAGAAATCTGTGTTATAAGAAGCACTCCCTCTGATTCTGATGCATGGCAAAGTTTAAGAACCACCTATGTAAAGGAAAAGTTGTTTTTTTTTTTTAAGTTGAGATATGTTTTATAAATTAAGATTTTGTTCTTATCATCTGGGGAAATCGAAGCTAGGTAGCTGGTGGATTGATTGCACTCGGGTGATTAGGTTAGGAATTCGATGGTTCTAGATCATTAGATCTAATTATTTAAATTATACTAAATTGTTTATACTTGTGTAAATTGGGGGGCAGTAGGAAACCAATTATAGTCTAATTTGTCCCAGATGTTTGGTAGATGGAGTACTGTTTTCCACAAGAGGAAGTAAGCCCACATTTCAATCAGGTTCTAGCACATCTGGCTGAGTGATGTGAGGCCCTCCAACCTTGAAAAATGGAAGCAACTGTTAAAAAGTAAGGGGATTAAGAAAACCACACAAGAAAAAGAACTATCGACCAGAATTCTACCTAGATATTTGGTTCCTAAGCCTCCCTCGGCCATATATTTAGTGTTGCTTTAGCGTTGGTATTTGTATTTCCCCCCCTTTATGGTTTGCCTCCCGGATAAATAATCTACACTTTGCCTGCTCCACCTCCACTCCCATTTCATGAAATGGGCCATATTCATTTACATGTTTTTTTCTTGTTTTCTTCCTAAGTTTTACCAAAGAGCAAACGAGGGTCTCATGGAAGGTGAGTTATCATTAATCCCAATCACTTTTTCCCCCTTATCTGCTCCCTTCAATGATAAACATGACCAAATACACCTGGGGCTGGGCTCCCTTATTTTTTACTTTTTATTTAATAGATCTTTATTGGAGTATAATTGCTTCACAAGACTGTGTTAGTTTCTGTTGCACAACAAAGCGAATCAGCCATATGCATACATGTGTCCCCATATCCCCTCCCTCTTGAGACTCCCTCCCATCCTCCCTATCCCACCCCTCTACGTCATCGCTGGGCTCCTTTATTAATGGCATATTTATGTGTCCTTACAGAGCCCGTGGCCTATCCACCAGAGGCAAGTAATGAAGAGAGCAACCTCCAGTGTCAGTCAGTGAGGGGCCTAAGCTGGAATTTTAGATGCCCCTTTCATTGTGAGATTAAAATGTGTAGTTTCCAGATCTTCATCCTAGTGAAGGTGCCTTTTTCCGTATGGACCTCCATATAAGCCTATTTTTCATATGTTATAAAATTAATGATGACCAACACTTGCCTGCAGGGCAATTGGGACTGAGCAATATAATGCACCTTTATTTGAAGGCTATTAGAAGTTGAGTTTGTGCCTGTTGTGGACTGAACGCTTGTGTCCCTTCACCAAATTCATATGTTGAAATCCTAACCCCCAATGTGATATTAGGGGGTGAAGGCCTTTGGGAGGTGATTAGGTCATGAGGGTACCTCACAAATGGGATTAGTGCCCTTATAAAAGAGGCCTTAGAGACCTCAGAGTCCTTGTGAGAACAGAACAAGAAGACGTGCAGCTAACGAGCAGGAAGTGAGTCCTCAGACGCTGATACAGCAAGTTTAAAGTATTTTTGTTAGAGCAGTCTGAACAGAATAAGAATGCCTTTCTTCAGCACGCTTGATACTGCATCTCACGAAGGACCCATGGCTCTGTATTGACCTACCTTGGTCCAGCTGTCTATGACTAATGGTTTCTCAATGCTCAAAGTATTCCTGCTTGGCTGCCAGGAATTCCACACAGGTTAGTGGCCCCTGTGGCATATGTAACACCACCCAAATGTCTCTCGAAGTGTTTTTTAACCTATTATCCACAAGATAGTACAAGCCCATTTCTATCTTTCTGCCTGAACATAAGCTACTCACCAAAGAGCCCTGGTTTCAAATTGCTGCTGCATCACTGATGGATCCCCAGGATGATGTGCAACCCAAGAGGCTGCTCAGCTTTTAAGGGTGTGAACTAATGCTGCTGTTTTCAATTTAATTCTTGTTTTAAACTAGTCTCCATCTTTTACTTAAACATCTTTTTTTCTCATTCAGTGTCTTCTGACCAATTTGAATGTTTCATAAACACACACCCCCACAAACAATTTTAGTTTCATTTAAAGCTAGAAACTTCAGTTTTCCTTGTATAAAAAAATGCAACTGGACTTTATCCAGCAGTAACAGAGAACAATACTCCAAACACAGTAGTCATCCCATCTTCCCATGTGAACATAGGAACCATGACTGGATACTCATACAATGTAGAGGCTACACCACCCGGGGATGGGTGTAGCCTGTGGTGACTGGGCATCCAGTTTTCTGGGGACACATCTTGGAACTGGCTGTATTGTATACAGGTCTAGATGATCAATACTATCAGCTATATCTAATTAAAGCACCAGATTACAAAAAGTGACTCCAGGGCTTCCCTGGTGGCGCAGTGGTTGGGGGTCCGCCTGCCGATGCAGGGGACGCGGGTTCGTGCCCCGGTCCGGGAGGATCCCGCGTGCCGCGGAGCGGCTGGGCCCGTGGGCCATGGCCGCTGGGCCTGCGCGTCCGGAGCCTGTGCTCCGCAACGGGAGAGGCCGCAGCAGTGGGAGGCCCGCGTACCGCAAAAAAAAAAAAAAAAAAAAAAAAAAAAAAAAAAAAGTGACTCCAACTCCCTCTACCCAGTGCAACATAAATACTAAAGCAGAGAGTTTCAGTGATGGAACCCCATATAATTAGTAGAGAATAGTAATACCAGAGACTACAGATAAACAGTTTTGAGATCTCATCAGAAACCCTTTTCTGGTTTTTCCATAGGTTTGGTTCTTTTATAACCTAATCCCCACTACTAAAATTTCAGCACATTCCACTTATGATCACAGCTACGTATTACTTCTTAAAAATAAATTATCAATTAAAGTTAATGGCATGTCCATGATTTTCAAGAGTACAGAAAAATCAGGAACTTACACCCATAGAAAGTTCCAGCATTCCACAAAATATCTGGCAGGGGTAGTGTGGTCCTAGTCCCTTCAGAAAGCGAGGAATGGTGGAAAAACATGTGGACAAAACAAATATAGAACAAGAAGAGCTTCCAGTCAGAAGAATCACCAACCTGCTGGATCTGTTGTGCAGTGAACCACAGGCATAGGTATCAACAGTCCAGATCTAAGCAAACACTGTCAGAGAGTAACTAGTAGGGCCTGGGCAGAAAAGAAGAACAATATTCAAAAGGAATATGTGTTTCAAGAACTTGATCCAACAGTTAAATTCCAGGAGTCTTTCCTGAAGAAGAGAGAAGGTGATCATGAAGACTGTCATGACCTCAATAGAACACAGAAGATGTTAAAGAGTCCAGAAAGGTGATAAAACTACTACGGAAAGGTTTATCAATCCTATTCATCAACCTATTTCCACTGAAATGCCATTCTCAGTGGATTACAAATCAGTACCACATTGGCCAGAAGGCAGAAGGTCCAACTTTACTGTTCCAACATGAAGATCCACTTGGCAAATGCCAAAAGTGGTATTTTTAAATTTAACAATACTATTTTTACTGCAAAGCATAATAAAACAGACATTGATTTAGTTAGACCCCCAAACAAATCTAAATAAGGATTAAATTATCCTAAGCAGTAAAAACTGCCCGTGTCACCAACTTGTTTGTGGTTTTACAAAAGCAGCTTTAGAAAGCTTTTGCATATCTACTCACAACCAAAGTTACTGAATATTTGCTTGGTAATTTGACCTGGTTTATAATCCCCCCATCCTTTTTAAATGCCCAGCATCTGAACCATCTTTTTATATGAGGAGTTTTTCACTAGAAATGGAATGGACACCACTCAGAGATCCCAGACTTGGAAGTGGAAGCAAAGATGTGAAGCCCTGGGTGAGGAAGAGAGTACACGTTTTTGGTTATAAGAGAGCCGTGATAGGTTAAGTAGGAGGCTGCATATACATATTAAAGTAAGTGAAAATGTAGAGAGTGAAGAAAATGTTGACACATGGGCTAGGCAAGGGCCTGCTATACTGGAAATCTTTTGTTTTTTCCTTTGCTGTTGCTTAGCAAATGAGTAACAATTCTATGAATGACAAACTGCCCAAAGAATTAGTATGAGTGGAAGGTAGAGCCCATCTACAACTATGGACTCTCCAGGAAACACTAGGCACTGGTGGCCCTGGCATCTTAACCTTCCACATAACGCAGGTGCAGGCACAGCCTACGATCCAACAGAACCAGGCACTTGCCCAGACTTTGAATCCGAAGATATAGTTAGTTCTTTACTATATCTCAAAGAACTTTGGGAACACTAAGGAACTCTCATGGTTCTGCAGCATGATTCAGCAATTGTTTCTGTGAAGCCCTGAACATTGTCTTTCTTGCCAGTTCTTGAAGCCACCTAGTATGCTCTGAATCAGCTGGTTAGAACTGGCTCATGTGCTTTCCAATTAAGAACCCAGGCTGCTATAATTTGTAAAGAGCAATATGCAAGTTACTGATGTGACTCATCAAGTCTTCTAAAGGGAAACTGAGTCCATGTGCAACCTCTTTCAGCAAACAGGAAGAATACTGATTTTTCAAGATACAGTTCTAAAGTCGTAGGTAAGATTAACTGGTCTTATCAAGTACATTAAATGAGACATACAAAATAAAGGGTATTGATTAAGTACAAAATCCAAAAGAAATTTAGAAATATAAAAGGCATATCTGAAAACAGCATCAAAAAGTCTGGATTCCCTCCCCGCTCCAAGCTGAAATCTCTTTGGACAAAAAAACACAAAAACAGGGGCTTCCCAGGTGGCGCAATGGTGGAGAATCCACCTGCCAATGCAGGGGACACAGGTTTGAGCCCTGGTCTGGGAAGATCCCACATGCCACAAAGCAGCTAAGCCCTTGTGCCACAACTACTGAGCCTGCGCTCTAGAGCCTGTGAGCCACAGCTACTGGAGCCCACATGCCACAACTACTGAAGCCGACGCACCTAGAGTCCACGCTCCACAAGAGAAGCCACCGCAATAAGAAGCCCGCGCACTGCAACGAAGAGTAGCTCCGGCTCGCCGCAACTAGAGAAAGTCCACGTGCAGCAACGAAGACCCAACGCAGCCAAAAATAAATAAATAAATAAATTTATAAAAACAACAAAAACAAACAAACAAAAACAGTAAAAGCACGTTTATCTTTGTCAGGCCTAGGAGTAAACTGAAACATCAAACCACAAAATAAGGTGGACAAAGTACAAAAGTACTGAAGACTAAGCAGGAGTGTGGGAGGAAACATGATGACTACAGTTAATGCTGCTGAATGGTACATTTGAAAGCTGCTAAGAGAGCAAATTCTAAGAGTTCTCTCCACAAGGAAAAAAAACCCCACTTTTTTCTTTTTCTAGTATCTATATGAGATGATGGATGTTAACTCATTGTGGTAATCATTTCACAATATATATATATATTTTGGCTGCGCTTGTGGGATCTTAATCCCTGACCAAGGGATTGAACCCACAGCCCTGGCAGTGACAGTGTGGAGTCCTAACCACTGGACGGCCAGGGAAGCCCCCATTTCACAATACTTGTAAGTCAAGTCATTATGCTGTACACGTTAAACTTATGTCAATTATATCTCGATAAAACTATAAAAATGTTAAAAAAAATTAGTTCTAGGAGAGAGCGTATTCCTTAACATCCATGTATTTTAAAACGCTTTGGTCACCTTTCACTTATTTCTAATTTTACTGGAGTATGGTGAAAGAAACTTGGCCTGTCAAATCTGTATACATTTTGCTATGGCAAAGTACAATTTTACTTTGTGAATTTTAAACAAAAATTTTTATGCAGGGGACATATGTGGTTATATATGTGTCATACATATGTCATTAAAATCAAGTTACTGATTCCCCCTTTTAAACCTAAATTTTAGGTTCAGAGGTTTAATTATGTATTTTTAGCACACTGTCACTTTAACTTCTCTTCATTATTGACCAACCATTTTTTAAAAGAACACCTTTCCTACAGAGGGAAATTACTGAGCAAATAATGAAATTAACATTTTTGTTTATTTAGTGGATCTACCTTACTTCAAAACACTTGGCAACCATAATTCACCACCTAGGAACTGATGTAATACTTATGACTTAGTGCACACAGATGACTCATATTCAACCTGGCCAAGAAACACACAATCCCACACATACTTCAAATTGCAGTTTTATCAATTTCATTTTCAATGAAATATTTTTAACACTAAAAAGATTACTTTGAGATAAATCCCTTCCCAAACTTGAAATCTTCACAGGCCTCCTTTTTAGCCCAGTTGGCTTTAAGCTCATTTGTACAATCCTGTCTGCTGTCTTCAAAGTAAGATTCAACATGCCCAGTGAAAAGCATCCACTTGTACCTAGCACTGGTATTGGTTTTATCTATAATTTTGGGGAAAAGAAGCCTAAGCATGTCCCACTACCAAATTAGCATTTTCACAATTTTATGTCCTCCGCCAAAGACAGTGCATGGAGAACCCCTTCTCTTCCTCTATCTGCGCATTCATGGACTGACTGAAGATTCTCCTGGGGTGGGCAGCCAGTTTTCCAGCCGTCAACAACCGTTCCCCCAGAACTTCAGTCACTGTGAGGTATGCTGTACTCTCTGGCTTAACCCTCATAAAGATGAATCTACTTAGGGTCATATCCTGGGGACAGAATTTACTAAGGGTAACCCCTATTAGATATCACTTTAGCTGTTTATTTTTTTTTCTCCAGGGAATTTACCTCTATTCTCTGGTCTCTCAGTTCAACTCTCAGCCTACTTTTCAATAACTCTCTGGGATCAGAGGTTTCAAGTCCATGACAATCCATAGGATTAGAATTCATGATATAGGGGCAAAGGCCAGAAAGACTTGTGAACCAAATCTAAAAAACCAATGAGAAGCTACAAATATTACCTCACTAAAAGCATTCTTGTGTGCTTAATTTAGATGGCAAGCACTTAGCCAGGGCAGTACCTCCCCACTCAGAGGATTCTCACATTAGGGAACATATCCCAGAGGAAAAAAAGACAATACTACATGAGGGAACAACAACAACAAAAAAAACCACCTTAAAAATAGAGCTCCTTTATACTGCTTTTGATACATGGGTTAAAAAAAAAAAAGCCCATATGCCCTCCATACTGCCCATGCATTCTCAGTCCCTCTGGCTTAAATTTCCAGTTCCACATTCCCAGGGAAATATTTTATTCTCAATGAGGAACATTCCTGGGAATCTAAGTCCTAAGGAGTTCATGCTAATCCAAATGGAACTCTCAGAACCCTGAGGGATCTTTGCTATCTGTCAGGTCTTTCCTAAATGGTCAAAGAGATGGAAATGTTTGTATTTTTTTGACTATTACTCATATCACTTATTAGAATTATAAAAAAGCATACACTCAAAAAAAAACAGGCATAAACCTAAAATTAAAACAGATACACCTAGAATCCCTTTAGATCCTGATCCAAACACAAACATCTTATCATGATGGTTCTAGAAATGAATGTTCTATACTCTTGCACTGCATTTTTCAGTTCATATCACAGCCATTTCCCTAATTTTTACAAAATCTTCACATATAAGAGAAAGTGCTGTATGAAACTGATTACTAAGTAGCTGCTAGGGAAATCATGTTGGAAAATGATACACTGAAATGCCGTTTTCCACTCTAAGTTCTAATAACCACATCAATTTTCCAACCTTCTCAACAACAAGCCCACCGGTATTAGCATTCTCATTTATTCTTTATTGGAAAAGAGGTCCACCTCCCTGGCAATCACTCCACAACATATTGCCTGTTTAATGGTAATTCTCTCAAAGTTAGGTCGAAGTGCTTTCTGCAAGGAAAAGTGCCAATGTTATTACTTTTGTGGGAATGTGTTATAAGGGCCAAGTTTGATTTTTTAACATGGAACTGCTAAGTAAAATATGTGATAGTTTTTCTCTATTTCTTCCCCAGAACAAATTTCCAGATACACAATAACAGAGAGCTAACTGAAAGCTTTTTCCACACACATTGTTTTCATGGTAGTTCTTTCCAATACATGTAATCCTGGAGGAATGGAAGGAGGGAAGGAGGAAATGAGGGGCGGAAGGGAAGGAGGGAGGGAGGGAGAGAAGTAGGGAAGGAGGGAGGAATATACTCTGGCTGAAAGATTTCCAAACTAGTTACATTCATAGGGTTTCTCTTCAATATGAGTTGCCTGATGCCTAATAAGTTTAGAACTATTAATGAAAGCTTTCCCACACTGATTACATGTAAAGGGTTTCTCTCCAGTATGAGTTCTTTGATGTACAATAAGTCGAGCACTCAAGCTGAATGTTTTTCCACATTGATTACATTCATAGGGTTTCTCTCCAGTATGAGTTCTCTGATGTTGAGTAAGGCATGAACTCTGTCTGAAGGATTTCCCACACTGACTGCACTCATAGGGCTTTTCTCCAGTATGAGTTCTCTGATGTACAACAAGAACATAACTCTGGCTGAAGGACTTCCCACACTGATTACATTCATAGGGTTTTTCTCCAGTATGAGTTCTCTGATGCATAACAAGGTGAGAACTGCGGTTGAAAGATTTCCCACACTCATTACATTCGTAGGGTTTCTCTCCAGTATGAGTTCTTTGGTGTGCAACCAGTTGAGAACTCCAGCTGAAGGATTTTCCACACTGATTACATTCAAAGGGTTTTTCTCCTGTGTGACTCCTCTGATGCGCAACAAGTTTGTAACTTTGACTAAAGGACTTTCCACATTGATTGCATTCATAGGGCTTTTCTCCAGTATGAATTCTTTGATGGGCAATAAGCTTATAGCTCTGGATAAATGATTTCCCACATTGATTACATTCGTAGGGCTTCTCTCCAGTATGAGTTCTTTGATGTGCAATAAGTTTGTAGCTCTGCCTGAATGACTTTCCACACTGACTGCATTCATAAGGCTTCTCTCCAGTATGAGTTCTCTGATGCACGACAAGGACATAGCTCTGGCTAAAGGATTTCCCACACTGATTACATCTATAAGGTTTCTCTCCAGTATGAGTTCTCTGATGGGAAACGAGGTGAGAGCTGCGGCTGAATGATTTCCCACATTCGTTACATTCATAAGGTTTCTCCCCTGTGTGAGTTCTCTGATGTGCAACAAGATGAGAGCTCCAGCTGAAGGATTTCCCACACTGATTACATTCAAAGGGTTTCTCTTCAGAATGATTTCTCATGGTTTGAGCAAGGGATGAACTCTGGGAAGTTTTATTACATTTATACTGACTCTCTTCAACAGGGATTCTCTGTTGCTCATTATGGGATATGCTGTGGTTCAAAACTTGCCCACCTTCCTTAAAATCAGAGGATCTTCCTTGTGCATGTATTTTCTCATGTAGATTTAGGGGTTTGTCGTGGCTAAAATGTTGAATACTGTCACTAAATCCATAGGATTTATCTTCTGTTTGAGTTTTTGTAAACTGAATAAAATGAATGCTCTGGAGGAGGTTTCCACATTCTTTATTTTCACAGAGTTTCTCACTATCATTAATCATCTGATGAGTGTTTACCATAGAATTATAATGCAATTTTTTAACATGTGAAGCATGTTTATGAAAATGGTTTCTTATGGGTATCATCTGTGGTGAAAGAAGACTGGAATTCGGACCATGCTTCTCCTCAAGGTCATCACTTTTGCAGGCTCTCTCACGACAAACAGCTTTTCTGTGAGTGAATGTCACTTCCTTCAAAAGTCTCTCTTGTTTTTCCTGTTGCTTCTCCAAAAGCTCCTTACAATCCTGAACTTCTTCACATGAAGATAACCAAGGATCATCTCTTGTCAACCTTTCTATCTTCACTCTGTGGGATGGTTCATCACCAAAAATGCTCTGCTTTGATGTTGATTCTCTTCTTCCAAGTGCAGTTGCCGAGTCTGGAAGGAAGCAAAATAAAACACCCTAGCCAAAAAAATGTTAGAGCTGGAATAGGGGAATAAAAGCTGACAAGAAAGTATGCAATTATATGTGGATTTGTTTTCAGCTGTGGACCTATAACATGAATTGAGAAAGCAAAAGGATGGGATGAAGCAGTAAGCAGAGAACTACCATAGTCCAATAGCGTAACAAGGCATTAATATGAAACTATTTCAATCTTAGTGTCGCTGAATAAAAAGACTTTAGATGTCAAATATCTCCATATTCCAAAATAAGATCCCCTATGCAGAATCTACAGAATTGCAAAACAATTTTGCAATCCTTAGTAAAAAAATAGAGGGTCCTTTCTACCTTCTTTAGTGCTAGATATATGTTCACTGAAATAGAAGTTAGTGTCTACATTTCTAGGAATTTCTGGAGGCATGAAACTTGCTAGCACAGTCTGTGTTAGTAAGACAAGGTCAAACTACTTCGTGAACCAGGAAAAAATAACGGGGGCACTGTTATCCCAGGTTCCCTAAATGCCTTAGGGGCTAATATGGCCCCATGAATTCCTTTAGTTCCTAGTGAGAGAGGATGAAGATTAGCTCATAAACAGAAGCCTTGGTGGCTATTAGGCCAGGCAATATAAAGTACACTTGGAAAAAGTGGTGATGTATATAGTCCACCAGGAGTGGGAGATGGAGAAATATGCAGCATGCCCTATGGGGATTTTTCAAACAAATCTTCTATACCTGTAATGACTCCAAATGTCTGTTTCTCACCTGGATATGCATGTTGAGAAACTCTTTTTATACTTATCTCCTTGTTCCAACTAGGAGACTGCATCTGGTTTGAAAAGCTGATAGGGAAAGATACAGGACTTTGGGTATTTGGGCTGGGGACAAAAGAAAATCACTGCAGAATTTGGTCCCAGTCCTTGGCCTTTAGGAGTCAAGAAGACTGCATGAGCTCAAACCCAAGAATCTGTACCTTTGCTATCCTACAAATTAAAACTAAATCTTCACTGGGGAATAAAAAGCACAAATGCAATCTATGTGTGGCCAAAATCATTCTGGCCTCTGAATTCCCTAGCTCTTGATCAATGGAAATGAGAAATCATTTCAATACATAGACTTCATTAAAGGGGACTGTACTCTTACCCCAAGAGGCTAGGTGCCTGTGGTTCTCCAGGATCACATCTCTGTCCAGGGTCCTCTGGGCAGGGTTCAAAGTGCCTTTTTCCTCCTGAGTGAAGTCCACAGTCACTCTATGGAAGTTCACTCCTTCCTAAAACAGGACACACATTCCTGCTCAGTTGGGTATCATTTCCTTCCAATGTTCACAGAGGAAAGGTTTGACAGGTGGAAGAAAGAAAACCTGATGGCCTGGAAATTGTCCTGAAATGATCAACGTTCAAAGGATTCTAGTCAAGGGATACAGGTACCTTCTAGGTGAGCCCCTTTGGGTTTTGGATGCTGGACCTATTTATATAACCCCAAAGAGGAACACCAGCTAAGAACTGACGTAAACTGTTTTCTCTCTTGTTGACCTTAAAGAAAATGCTTATTCTGATTTTTGCATTGGTGAATATAGAATTCCTACTTAGGAATTCCCTCCAAATTCCCGAGAAACTAACAGAACAGGGTCAGCAAACTTTTTCTCTCAATGGTCAGAGAGCAAATATTTTAGGCTTGGCAAGCCGTACATTCTCTATCTATTACAACTACTCAGCTCTGCTGCTATAGCAAGAAAGCAGCCACAGAAAATATATGAACAAATGGATGTGGCTGTATTACAATAAAACTTTATTTTCAAAAAACAGGTGATGGGCCAGATCTGGCACACAGGCTTTACTGATGCCTGAGACAGAAAATGAAATGTGGGCCTTAATGAAAGGCAGTATGTACAGGTTTAGAGCACTGGATATGGAAAAGAGACGTGGGTTTTCTCATCTATTAAGAGCCTATGTCTGAATTTTTTTTTAAATGTATCTAATCTGATCATCTGTCTATTAATGGTGAGTTCATTCCATTTCTATTTATTAGGCTTAATGATACCCAATTCATTGTGCTGTTGAGTGAATTAATTGTAATGATATATGAAAAGCCATTACCAGAGTTTACTAAAAAAAACAAAGGCTGGGAATTATTATCAGGATGATTAGGTTTGAGAAGCCTCAAAAAATAAGTGACAGCCAATGAAACCTTTATCCTGAACTCTTAAGTCTTCAGAAAACATTTCTATCTTGTCCACACTATGAGCTGCATCATAGGACCTGTCATTACTGCCATGTAAAAGGGGTCTCTTGGACTGCCTCCTCTAAGCAGGAAAGAACCTCCTTCTAAGACTTTTGGGCAGGAATTTTATTCCAAAAAAGTGCTGGAGGTGATCTGTCCTTACCCGAAGACAGCAAAAACCACAGAAGTCAAATGCCACTTGCCAAGGCTTTTTAAATAGATGGGGTGTTCTTAAGCTGTGGTTCATGCATAGGACACAAAGTCCCTGAATCCCAAGAAACTCCATGCAAAATGCTGCTGTACCTTTTTCTAAGTCGTGGCCCATAAATTTCACTAAAATCTCAAAGGTTTTCACAGTTATCCCAAAACGGGATTCAGAAATATCATTTGTTATTTCTCATTATTCGTTTTGTGCCATTTCTTCAGGATTGAAGATCTTACAAGGATGAACTGAGTCAAAGAAAATAATCAGAACCACAATGTTGTTTATAGGTAATAACAATTATGTAAATATTTTTAAGCAGCAGTTTGAAGAAATAGAAAGTTCACCCAGAAGAACCTACAAATATATGTGTTATTCTTTCAGGTCACATTTTTTTTAAGATCTTAATAAAACACTGATCTAATACTTAAAAAAAAAGAAAAAGAAAAAGAAATATCACTTGCAAACTGCCCCCTGTGTTGAACATGGATCTATACGTACTGTTTTTCAACCTCCAGTCCATGCTTCCTTTTAATAAACACTCCCCTTCACTGTTTAATGTAGGTCCCTTTAATATCAAACTTCTTCAAACGTTAAATAAGTAATACTAGACTAGATTAGCACCCCCTACTGCACCCCAGGCTATATGTTCTCAAAGCTCCAGGAATTTCTATCGTAAGACTCATCACACTTTCTTATCACTTGCATAATGGTCATCTTTGTCACTAGGCTGTAATCCATGAGGGCAGTAACTCCAGAGCTTAGTATAGTGTTGGTGTATAGTATAGACTAATTATATATTTGGTAAATTATTTCAGTAAGTGAATCAATAGTATATCAGTAGACTCTGTAATATATCAAAATAATCCTGGTTCAAATTCTGATGGAAATCCTCTCCTCTCACCTGAATCTCACAAGGCCCATCACATACCCATTTGAAAAGATCCTTCAGGCTTCCCTGGTGGCGCAGTGGTTGAGAGTCCGCCTGCCGATGCAGGGGACGCGGGTTCGTGCCCCGGTCTGGGAAGATCCCACATGCCGTGGAGCGCTAGGCCCGTGAGCCACGGCCGCTGGGCCTGGGCGTCCGGAGCCTGTGCTCCGCAACGGGAGAGGCCATGACAGTGAGAGGCCCGCGTACCGCAAAAAAAAAAAAAAAAAAAAAAAAAAAAAAGATCCTTCAGCGTGTGGATACTGGCTGTTTCTGGACTTCTATCCCTCTTATTCTAGTCTTCCTCTCACCTGTCCCCTACTCCCCAGTCCTCAAAATTTCTTCCCAAACCCTTCAACTGTGCCCTTGGGAACTCTTCTTCTATAATGAAATCCGGAACTTCCCTGGTGGCGCAGTGGTTAAGAATCCACCTGCCAATGCAGGGGACATGGGTTCGAGCCCTGGTCCAGGAAGATCCCACATGCTGTGGAGCAACTAAGCCCGTGTGCCACAACTACTGAGCCTGCTCTCTAGAGCCCACGAGCCACAACTACTGAGCTCACGCGCTGAAGCCCGCACGCTCTAGGGCCCACGCGCTGCAACTACTGAAGCCCGCGCACCTAGAGCCCATGCTCCACAACAATAGAAGCCACCTCAATGAGAAGCCCGCACACTGCAACTACAGAAAGCCCACATGCAGCAACGAAGACCCAGCACAGCAAAAAAAAAAAAAAAAAAAAAAAAGAAATCCTACATCTTCACCAAATATTCTCTCTACATCCCTGTGCTAATAGAGACCTACACTTCCCCCCTGAGGACTCCCTCCTCTGCAGTCCTCACAGGCTCAGGGTGGTCGTGCTCTCACATACCAGGAGTCTCAGCATCAGAGGGGGAGGAGGGTGTGTGTGCTCCCAGTTACCCTGAAACTCATGCCATTTACCTCACTTCTTGGAGCTTTGTTGTACCAACTTCTTGAACACCACCCATGCCCCCAACCACTGAAGATTTATAATACCTAGGATTTATCCACTAATTCAAGAACTTGTACTGTCTCGTCTTGCACAGTCTATAGCATCCACATGTAGAGTTCTCTGGTAATAATATAAAAATAACTGACTTTCATGAAGCACTTACTGTGTGGTGTCAGGCAGTGTGCTAAGCATGTTGCATAAATTATCGCTCACTTAATTCTCACAAGGCCCCTTATGATAGAATACCATTAGCGGCATCATTTTTCAGATGAAGAGCTAGAAGTTCAGAGAAATTAACATGTAGGCCAAAGGTCAGTGACTGGGACGCAACCTCAAGTTTCCCTAACATCACAGACTATGTTCTCAGTCATCAACTCATATGGCCAGCCCAACTCCCAGCCCCTCACTCTTAGTGTGAGACCCCATATCTTGAAATCACCATAAAGTACTCCACCTCTCAAGTCACACACCCAGAAGCGCTCACTCTTTCATTACGACATCAGAATTCTCCACTTTACTTGCTTAATCACTCCCTTTACTCCTCTCATTCTCTGCTGGTTTGGGGCCTTTACTAAAATATCTACTATCACTATCCTCCAGTCTGTAGTCTTTTCCTTTCTGTTTAGCATCCTCTCTTATCTTTCCCATCTTCATTATTCAGGTGAGAGCCTGTGGATCACTCACCTTAATCTTTCTATTTGATATATTCAAAAATTCTCTTTCACATATTACCCTGACCTATGTGGCTTCCACTGAATATAGCCTGGCTACAAAAACTAAACAAATCTGAATGTCAAATCTGCTCTCCATGGAAAGTAGGTTATGGAACACCACAGGGAAAGAAAACCCACAAAAGCAGCTGGATAGAGTATTATTAACAGTCACTATCGGGAATCCCTCTGCGCTCTCACTGCCGAGGCCCCGGGTTCAATCCCTGGTTGGGGAACTAAGATCCCACAAGCTGTGTGGCACAGCCAATAAACATTTAAATAAATTAATTTTAAAAACAGTCACTATCTCAGAATGAGCTTTTCGGACTGACCAGCAAGCCTATTATACCTCCTGGAGCAGCCTGTCTCTCATAATCCAAATTACTATTTTAAGCCTTCTCTAGTCAAACATCTCTCCATTCCAAGTCTCACCCACATGCTCAATAGATAATTTCACCTGACTGTTCACAGAGAAAAACACAAGCCTTCAGATAATTCCCTCAACCTCATTTTTCTTATATGAGCCCTTCTTCCTCTAATAGAGTCAATGCATTCACATATGCTCTGAATTAATTCCCCTGGCACTAATCAAGGACTCTGCTTTATCGCTTTTGTCTTCTTTTTTAAATTATTTTTTAAAATTTTTATACAATTTTGAAAGGTTACTTTCCATTTACAGTTATTACAACATATTGGCTCTATTCCCTGCATTGTAGAATACATCCTTGAGCCTATCTTACTCCCAATACTTTGTACCTCTCACTCCCCCACCCCTCTACTGCACCCCCCTACACTGGTAACCACTAGTTTGTTCTCTGTATCTGTGAGTTCTGCTTTATAGTTTTATCTCCTCTCTCTCCTGACCGTTAACTTCTTTTCCTTCACTTACTCTTTCCTGCAACCATTTAAACCAAGCCAAATCCTTTCAAAACTTTAGGGGATAAAAGACAACAACCCTCAACCTCAGATTTCCTTGCAGTTATCACTCTCTTCAATCTTTTATAGATAACCAACTTTTTGTAAAAAGTTGCCCACTCTTATCTCTATTTCCCCATTTTCTACTCACTTCCCAGCTCACTTCAATGTGGCTTCTGCCACCCACCAGCCATGTACATTTCTCGAGGTGAAGAGAGACGCCCTGTCCAACTCACCTGGGATGCAACGGCCAGTGACCCAGCATCGTCTCTCTCGACCTTGACGATAATCTCCTGAGGAAGGAGACAGTCCTGAGAAGGCAAAGCAGATGAGAAAAAGGAAAATAATCAGGGAGCTAAGTCATGGCTCAAAACTCCCACTGTGAGTTGGCTAGGATCTGACAGGCCACCTGTTTTAACACATCCCACCTACCAAACTTCTGCTCCTTCCCACTGGTAAGCTCAAGGTGAGCATGTGGGGAGAGAGAGGGGACATCTGGAAGAGCAAGAGGCATCAGAAACAGCATGATGTCTTTGTGCATCTTCCAGACCAGACCAGCTACCAGCTGAACAGAGCTGAGTGACCCCAGACACGATGCAGAAGAAAAGAACTGTCCAGCTGGGCCCTGCCTGAATTCCTGGATCACGGAATTGTAAGGAAATAACACGTAATACAGCAAGACCAAAGAATGATAAAGACAAAGATCAACAAATTAACTTCATAAAATGTTTGGCAAAAAGTACCACCGATAAAGGCACCACCAGTAAGAATCTATGTTGTTAAGATTTCCTCCAAATCAGAAAGAAAGAAAAACAGACAAAGGAAAATGCACATGCAACTCAACTATGAAGAAATAAAATGGCCAGTGAATATACAAAAAGATGCTCATCTCTTTCAATCAGATAAAATCACATCTCTATTTCTATGACACCTCTATACATTAGAGACCATTTAATTCACACCAATAATTCCAATTACAATTCAACAACGCATTTTATTCTAGCCTTCCCACTTTCTATATTTGTACCTTCCTTCTCTGGGTCCCATTATCCTATTTATATTTACTTATCTGCTCAAACCCCTGTATGTAACCAATATCCCAACCACATGGACTGTTTCTTCGGCCTGTTGCTAATGACTCCTGCCCTGGTGGCCCACGGGTCAAGAGTTTCATATACTCCTAGTGGAAGTTTAACTTGATACAACCTCCCTGGATTGGCAATATATTTCTTAAAATAACATTTTATTTTGAAATAGTTTAAGACTCACAAGAATTTACAAAAACAGAACAGAGAGAGTTCCTGTGTACCCTTCACCCCGTTTCTCCCAATGATACTATCACACATAACCACAGTGCATTGTCAAAACCAGGAAACTGATATCAGTTCAACATTTTTAACTCAGGTACCAACTTTACGCAGATTTCATCCATTTTTACATATACTCTTTGCTTTTATTTTTGTTTTTTTAATGGCAATATTTTTAAAATGTAATATCCAGTAAGTCTTCTTGATAGTATTTCCTTAGGAAATGACAGAAAGTACACTTAGGGACTTCCCTGGCGGTCCAGTGGTTAGGACCCAGCGCTTTCACTGCCCTGGCCCAGGTTCAATCCCAGGTCAGGGAACTAAAATCCTGCAAGCCATGTGGAAGGAAGGAAGGAAGGAGGGAAGGAAGGAAGGAAAGAGAGAAAGAGAAGAAAGAAGAAGAGAAAGAAGAAAGAACACTTAGATGTATGTACAAGAAATCTCATTAAAGAGTTACATTATCATAGCAAAAATGGGAGGGGGGATTAAGTGTCCATCAGTAAGTGCCTGGTTAAATAAATTATGCTTCATCCAGATAACTGAATACTATTTAGCAGCCAAGAGAAGAAAAGATAGATTTGCATGGATTGATGCATATAAAGGACAGAAAGATGTCTATAATATATTGTGGAGTGAAATAATTAAGAACCGTATATAGACCATGAATAAATTTTTATAAAATATAAACATGCCCAGAAAAGTCCGGAAGGACAGTCTCAAAAGCATTAAAAGCAGTTATATTTTGGAAAAGCAGAATTGAGGTGCAGGTTCAGTCTGTGTTTCAACATGGTATCCATTTTTTAATGACATTTCTTTTCCTTAATTCAATATTTACCAAACAGCAAAAAATGTTTCCCCCTTGAAAAAATCACTCTGAAACAAGATAATTCCTTTGTGGCTTCCCAAAGTTTTTACTACCGAGTACAATGACTCATCCTGTCAAATGACACTCTGTTCAAGGACAGGCATACTTTTTTTTTTTTTTTTTTTTTTTGGCCTCGCCACGGCTTGCAGGATCTTAGTTCCCCAACCAGGGATTGAACCCACGCCCTCAGCAGTGAAGGTACAGTCCTAACCACTGGACTGCCGGGGAATTCCCCCGGCATACCTCATTTTATTGCACTTTACTGCTCTTCACAGATATGCATTTTACAAATTGAAGGTTTGTGGCAACCCTACATCAAGCAAGTCTATTGGTGCCATGTTCCCAATAGCATTTGCCCACTTCATGTCTATGTGTCACAGTTTGCTAATTCTCAAAGTATTTCAAACTTCTGCATTATTATTATATTTGTCATGGTGATCTGTGATCAGTGAACTTTGATGTTACTATCATAATTGTTTTGAGGTGTCACAAACTGTGTCCAAATAAGAGGGCAAATTTAACCCATAAATGTTGTATATATTCTGACTGCTCCACTGACCAGCCCTTCCTCCGTCTCTCTCCCTCTCCTCAGGACTCCTTATTCCCTGAGACACAACAATATTTAATTAGGCCAGTTAATAACCCTACAATGGCCTCTAAGTGGTCAAGTGAAAGGAAGAGTCACACATCTCTCACTTTAAATCAAAAGCTAGAAAGGATTAAGCTTAGTGAGGAAGGCATGTCGAAAGCTGAGACAGGCTGAAAACTAGGCCTCTTGTGCCAAACAGTCAGCCAAGGTGTGAATGCAAAGGAAAAGTTCTTGAAGGAAATGAAAAGTGCTACTCCAGTGAACACGCGAATGACAAGAAAGAGAAAGTTTTATTGCTGATATGGAGAAAGTGTAAGTGAACTGGACAGAAGATCAAACCAACCACAACATTCCCTTAAGCCAAAGCCTCCTCCAGAGCAAGGCCCTAACTCTCTTGAATTCTGTGAAAGCTGAGAGAGGTGAGGAAGCTGCAGAAGAGAAGTTTGAAGCCAGAAGAGGTTGGTTCTTGAGGTTTAAGGAAAGAAGCCACCTCCGTAACATAAAAGTGCAAAGTGAAGCAGCAAGTGCTGATGGAGAAGCTGCAGCAAGTTACCCAGAAGATCTAGCTAAGTAATTCATGAAGGAGGCTACACTAGACAACAGATTTTCAATGTAAACAACACAGCCTTAGGTTGGAAGAAGATGCCATCTAGGACTTTCATAGCTAGAGAGGAAAAGTCAATGCCTGGCTTCAAAGCTTCAAAGGACAGACTGACTCTGGTTAGGGGATAAGGCAGCTAGTGACTAAGTTAAAGCCAATGCTCTTTTACCAGTCTGAAAATCATAGGGCCCTTAAGAATTATGTTAAATCTACTCTACTTGTGCTCTATAAATGGAAGAACAAAGCTTGGGTGACAGCACATCTGTTTACAACATGGTTTACCAAATATTTTAAGCCCGCTGTTGAGACCTATTGCTCAGAAGAAAAGATTCTTTTCAAAATATTACTGCTGGGCTTCCCTGGTGGCGCAGTGGTTGAGAGTCCGCCTGCCGATGCAGGGGACAGGGGTTCGTGCCCCGGTCCAGGAAGATCCCACATGCTGCAGAGCGGCTGGGCCCGTGAGCCATGGCCGCTGAGCCTGCACGTCCAGAGCCTGTGCTCCGCAACGGGAAAGGCCACGGCAGTGAGAGGCCCACGTACCGCAAAAAAAAAATAAAAATAAAAAAAATATTACTGCTCACCTGAGAGCTCTGATGGAGATGTACAATGAGATTAATGTTTTGATGCCTGTTAGCACAACATCCATTCTGCAGCCCATGAAGCAAGGAATCATTTCAACTGTCAAGTCTTATTATTTGAGAAATGCATTTCATAAGGTTATAGCTGCCATAGATAGTGATTCCTCTGGTGGATCTGGAGAAAGTCAATTGGAAACCTCCTGGGAAGGATTCACCATTCCAGATGCCATTAAGAACATTCGTGATTCATGGGAAGAGATCAAAATACCAACATTAACAGGAGTTAATGTTAACAGGAGTTCCTGCTAATTAACAGGAGTTTGGATGAAGCTGATTCTAACCGTCATGGATGACTCTGAGGGGTTCAAGATTTCAGTGGAAGACGTAACCGCAGATGAAGTGAAAACAGCAAGAGAACTAGAATTAGAAGTGGAGCCGGAAGATGTGACTGCATTGCTGCAATCTCATGGAAAAACTTTAATGAATGAGGAGTTGTTTCTTATGGATGAGCAGAGGAAGTGGTTTCCTGAGTTGGAATCTATTCCCGGTAAAGATGCTGAGAAGATTGCTGAAATGACAACAAAGGATTTAGAATATGACATAAACGTAGTTGATAAAGCAGCAGCGGGGTTTGAGAGAATTGACTCCAATTTTGAAGGAAGTTCTACTGTGGGTAAATGCTACTCAACAGCACTCCGTGCTATGGAAATACTGTTCGAGAAAGAAAGAGTCAATGGATGAGGCAAACTTCATCGTTGTCTTATTTTAAGAAATTGCCACAGCTCCCCGAACCTTCAGCGCCCACCACCCTGATCAGTCAGCAGCCACCAGCAGTGAGGCAGAACCCTCCAGCAGCAACAAGAGTATGACTTGTTGAAGGCTCAGATGATGGTTAGCATTTTTTAGCAACAGGTATTTTTAAATTAAGGTATGTACATTTTTTAGACATAATGCTCTGTCACACTTAAGAGACAACAGTATAGTGTGAACATAACTTTTATACGCACTGAGAAACCAAAACATTCACATGACTCGCTTTATTTCGATATTCACTTTACTGCGGTGGTCTGGAACCGAACCTGCAGTATCTCCAGCGTATGCCTGTACACTTTGTTCCTTCTTAAATCTTCAAACACTGAGAAATAAGTACAGTTGACCCATGAACAACATGGGTTTGAACTGCCCGGGTCCACTTATATGTGAATTTCTTTCAATAAGTACGAACAGTACTACCCAACCCTTGGTTGGTTGAATCCATGAATGTGTAACCACAGATGTGGAGGGCCAACTACGGGACTTGAGCATCTGAGGATGTTGGTATACATGGGGACTCCTGGAACCAATCCCTCTCGGATACCGAGGGATGATTTTACTGTTGATTCTTTTTTTTTTTTTCTTTTTTTTCTTTTTTTGCGGTACGCGGGCCTCTCACTGTTGTGGCCTCTCCCGTTGCGGAGCACAGGCTCTGGATGCGCAGGCTCAGCGGCCATGGCTCACGGGCCCAGCCGCTCCGCGGCATATGGGATCCTCCCAGACCGGGGCACAAACCCGTATCCCCTGCATCAGCAGGCGGACTCTCAACCACTGCGCCACCAGGGAGGCCCTTACTGTTGATTCTTGATTATAACTCCGTTATCATTCAGTCTCAATCATAAACTAAAAGGAGATAAACTACTGTACTTTTCACAGGTGTGCCAATTTCCCTCCCTTATCAACCTAGATAAAATTTCACCATTGCATTGGGAAGGGTCATGAAAAGTGGCTGGCTTAAAGTCAGAAAAGGATTTCTCCAAGCCTAAAAACACCTCTCTATAATTCCTGGGCAGGTACTGAGGGTAACGCTGAGTATTTAATGAACTGGAGTTGTTGCATTGTAAAGGTGGCCCAATGTGAAAGCTTAACTGCTAATTGCCTGCATTACTGTTGAGTACAAATGCCAGGATGGTTAAACTGCCTTAAAATGGCTGCCTGGGCATTACAAAATAGCTCCAAAGGCCAAGGAACAAAAACATACAAATCTAACTCACAAGGCTAAAATAACAACAACAAAATTAAAGATAGCCCCAAGGAGCCACAAGTTTTGACCCCAAACTGCTAACAGACTCAAATATCATGGAAACTCGGCTACTAAGAGAAATCGCATTCTAAATGTGTGACAACACCAAAGGTGTCTTTTCTTGCTACCAAAGTGGCAGACGTTGAATTCTAACAACTTAAGGGCCAGAAGTTAACTCATCCTATAATCTAAAACTACCTGGGAAATGAGAAGTTTCTCAAGAAAGGAAAACCTAGAAACACTGGACTGTATTTTAAATTATTACATCATCTTTCACAGTTTTTGTTTATTTTTAACATTTAAGACCATTTAAGAAACAATGCCAAGAACTGAAAAACTTCATGTTTCTAACTCAGGAGGTACTAGTAAAGACAAAACCCCAAAATGCTCCTTATCTGCCACAACTGCTAAAACAATTTTACTTGGGGAATATGGATGCACCTTCTCTTTAATCAAAACTGTTTTCAACATCTTTTGATTTAAAAGTTTTCACAAGGAAAACAAAAGGGAGATCACTTCTGCTCACGGTCATCTCTGCACCAAATGTCCTTCCCTGCCACCAGCCCAGCAGTCAATTCCGCTACTTTGCTTTCATTTCTTTGCATCACACATATATTTATACCTTTTTAAAAAAATCCAACTTCCACTAGAGTGGGCTCCATAAGAGCTGAGCTCTCCTCTCTCCTATTCACCATGGTTTCATTGTGCTTCAATCAGCACAGTCATCACTCAGTGTCCTCGGGGGGGGGTGGTTCCAGGACCCCCACTGATACCGAAATCCACTGATGCTCAAGTCCCTTATATAAAAGTGGCGCAGTGGGCTTCCCTGGTGGCGCAGTGGTTGAGAGTCCGCCTGCCGATGCAGGGGACACGGGTTCGTGCCCTGGTCCGGGAAGATCCCACATGCCGCAGAGCGGCGGGGCCCGTGAGCCATGGCCGCTGAGTCTGCGCGTCTGGAGCCTGTGTTCCACAACGGGAGAGGCCACAACAGTGAGAGGCCCGTGTACCGCAAAAAAAATAAAATAAAAAATGGTGCAGTACTTGCAAATAACCAACATATATCCTCCCGTCTACTTTAAATCATCTCCTAGATTACTTATAATACCCCTATTCAATGTCAGTGCTATGTAAATGCCATGCAAATGTGATGGAAATAGTTGCCAGGCAAGCAACAAATTCAAGTTTTGTTTTTTGGAACTTTCTGGAATTAAAAAAAATTTTTTTTGATCCTGGGTTGGTTGAATCTGCAGAACCCTAGGATATGGAGGACCGACTGTACTGACACATAGTAGCCACTTCATAAACGTGTGTTGACAGTAAAACAACCACACGGAATGTGCTACCTGAGCCTTCACATTGTCCTTTGGTCCCCAAAGGCACCAAGTCTTTGCTGAGTTCAAGTCCCTCCTCTGGTTAGAAGAAACCTCTGTTGGACGCCCTTTCTTCTCAGAAAATTCAAAGCATCAGCCTCCAGAACCTACCTCCAACTTACTCTCTCAAACTAAATGCTCAAAAACCATGTTGTCGGGACTTCCCTGGCAATCCAGTGGTTAAGACTCCAACGCTCCCACTGCAGGAGGCCTGGGTTCGATCCCTAGTCGGGGAACTAGGATCCTGCATGCCGCACAGCGCGGCCAAAGAAACAAAACAAAACCACTGTGTTGTCTCAAAAGTATGTGAACACACACACACACACACACACACACACACACACACACACACACTCCTTCTATCCACTTCGGATTACCAACCATTTTAGGAATGTCTCCTGTATTTACATCTTAGCTCCTGCGGTTTCCTTCAGGTAATACCTATCATTTGCTAGTGTGTTTAACAACACACAGAGCACTTCAACACAGACTATCTCACACGATTATCTAAACTCTTTTGAAGAAGGGAGTGACATGTCAGTTTTACCGACACAGAAATAAATGGTAATAAAGTTCCGTAAACTCATTGAAGTCCATGGAGTTCACCAGAGAGGGTCCAAACACTGATTGCCTGATGTGAACTCCTCCCCTTTCCATGGCCCCATCACTCAAAATCTGATCATCCATGCTCCAGAGCAAATGCCACCTCTTCCATGAAGCATTCCCAGATAGCACAAAGTCTTGTCTCTTCTTCCCTTAGTTTCTTAGCTGTTTTTTTTTTTTTTGCGGTACGCGGGCCTCTCACTGTTGCGGCCTCTCCCGTTGCGAAGCACAGGCTCCGGACGCGCAGGCTCAGCGGCCATGGCTCACGTGCCTAGCCGCTCCGCGGCATGTGGGATCTTCCCAGACCGGGGCATGAACCCGTGTCCCCTGCATCGGCAGGCGGACTCTCAACCACTGCGCCACCAGGGAAGCCCTCTTAGCTGTTTTTATTGGACCCTAACTGTACCAGTAAAATCATTCTCCTCGAATTAATTCCATGTCTATATACCTGGGTCATGAATCCTAAACTGTAAAGAACTGTATATTTTTCACCTTTGTATTCTCCTCAGTACTGACCAGGAGGACAATGTGAGTTGTCTGAATGTGACAAGGCTACAGATAAGTGCACAGTTTTGGATATATAACTGGAATGAAAAGCCTTTACCCCCACTTCTGTGTGCTCTGGAGCATTTTAATTTTTATTCTTTTTCACTATTTACAATTTATTTTATTCTACAACTTTATTGAGGTATACCTGACAAATAAAAATTGTACATAGTTACGATTTTTTTCATATGGTCAGAACACTTAAGATCAACTCTCAGCAAATTTCGAGGACACAATACAATATTGTTAACTTTAGTCACCATGCTGTACATTAGATTCCCCAGGACTTACTCATCCCACGTAACTGACCCTTTGCAACATCTAACCAACATCTTCCCATTTCCCCCACTGCCTGGCAACCACCACTGTACTCTCTGCTTCTACGAGTTGGACTCTTTTAGGTTCCACACAGTAAGTGAGATCATGCAGTATTTGCCTTTCTGTGTCTGGCTTATTTCACTTAGCATAATGTCCTTCTGGAGCATTTTTAAAAGTATCCCTTTTGTTCAACAATCACCTCTCCATGTAATGAAGAAACGGCTTCCTTTTTCTCTGTGTACTTTACAGAATTGGAATAGGAAGTAGCCTGTTGACTTCCACGTGGAGAAGAGTTAACAGGCAAAAGATAATAACTGTTCTCTCTGCGACATGAGTGGAACCATGTGTGACCCAGGGCCGAGGAAGAGAGACAAGCACAGCCCTCATGGAGCGGCCTGTCCCCTTCACAGTGAACCCTTGCTCAAATCAGTCCTAGGACTCTTTGCTAGTGGCTCTCCTGTAAACAGAGTTGACCAAACATACCTAACTCAGGGGGCGGGGGGGTGGGGGGTGGGGTGTTCTTGGGGGAAAAAAAACAAAGCTTCCAGTCAAATCACAGAATGATTACTGAACTCAATTCTCCAAGCTTTGTATTTGGGAAACTCCTACATCTGTGAGGAGGTTCAGGATATTAACTCATGGTGTGTTAATTTCTCCTTGGTGTGTTAATTTCTTGGTGTGTTAATTTCTCCTTGGTGTGTTAATTTCTCTTATGCCCACAGGAGATGTAGGGCAGAGTTCACATTTCAGCTCAAGGGAAGTGATGTACAGGGTCCATTTGGAGGGCACAGAGTTTCTTAATTACTAATTTGAGAGGGAGTAATAGCAACCCCTACTCAAACCAAAAGCTGAAGGTTCCCCTGCCTGATTTTCTCAGAGATCCTCCTGACGGGAGGGTCTCGCTAGTTCTCATGCACAAGAAAATTCTCTCTCCCATCCCACACCATTATCTATGAAAAATTCTCAACTTTCCTCAAATGGACAGAACAGACCCTCCAGCAAGGGGTCACCAACTCATCAACAACCTGCCCGGCTCTGATGCTGAAACTGACAGGGAACGGGCGAGGCTCCGCCACCACCCTGGCAGGACCCTGAAGGCAGGCAGGGTTCAGAGTCGCCTGAAGGCCGAGTTACTTCCAGGTATGTAAGTCACTGAAACCTCTCAGGTGATGTCCCAATAGAGTCTCTTCTTGAGTGTCCCTCATTCAAAGCCAAGACTTGGGCTCCCTGGTTGTCTCTCCCTGCCAGGGCTCTGCTTACCGTCTCCAGACCCAAAGCACCCGTGCGTCTTCTGATAATGATTAAAATGAACTAGAGGCCGTTCAGAGTTGAGAAGCGTGGAAGCCAGCCTCCGAGGTGGCCCCCAGTGACCGCCGCCCCTCCTGGTATTCACAGCCTTATGTAGTCCTTGCCCACCTGGTGCCAGAGTGGGTCTGTGCGACCAGCAGACTACAGAGGAAGTGATGGTGTGTCATTCTGAGATCAAATGATAAAAGACACGGTGGCTTCCATCTTGGCTGTGTGCAATTAAGCGTGCAAGCTCCCCCTCCCCCTCCCCCCCTTCCTCTCTCTCTCTCTCTCATCTCAGATCATTTGCTCTGGGAGAAACCAGCTGCTGTGTTGTGAGCAGCCCCTCGGGAGAGGTCTACGTGGTGTGGGACTGAGGCCTCTCGCCAACAGCCACATGAGTGAGCTTGCAAGTGGATCCCCTACCCAGGCAAGCCTTCCAAAGGCAGCAGCCCCAGCCAACAACTTACTGCAGCCTCATCAGGGACCCCGAGTGCCAGAAACATCCCGATAAGCTGCTCCCAGATTCCTGACCCTCAGATACTGTGTGAGATAAAAAAATGTTGGTTGCTTTAAGCTGCTAAATTTGAGAGATGCAACCAGAGATAACTAATCCAAGAAGGAAAATGTTTTTGCTTTTTCTATCTATGTAGCCTTTCCATTGGTGAGAACTAAGGCATCTTTCTCCCCAGCACCTCACACAGGGCCTTACATTGGTTAGCCCATCAATAAATATTTGATGAAAGTAAAAATCATAATGAGTAGATTGCTAATTCAGTTGTATAACATAGAAGATGGTGAAAGGACCATTTTCCCAGAAAACACTTGAAGTTACTAGCTTAAAGTACAGTACCAATGGTCACATCAAAACTCATTTTACCTGTACTTTGATAAAGATGTGAATGCAAATGTATGTAAATTTATATTTGCCTAACTTCTCTCTCTGAAACTCTTGTGTACGTGTACAAGGAATCATTTATATAAGCAAAAACATTTATAGCAGTGCTGTCTATAACAGCCAAAAACTGAACACTAAATATCCATTAACAGTAAACTCATAAAACCTGTGGCATATTTAGAAGTTGAGATCTGGGCATTAGGGGTACACACTGGTATGAGAATGTCACTGCTCTCAGGCCCTCACAGTGGACAGAGACAGGGAATATATATGTGTATATCTGTGTGTACACACACACACACACAGAGGCACACAACATCTGTATGTATTTCTACATCTACATATACTGAAAACCAGGAGCCACCCCAATACCTCCAATTCCACTGATCACCACCAAGTTCATTCCAAAGTCCTCTCTTTCCACAGCTGACGGCGAGAACCCTGCCTCCCATTGACTGATAGGGACAGAGTAAAGGGACAAAGTAGGTAATTAAATAGTTAATGCCACTAGGGGATTGTAAGTAAAGAAGGAAGTATGGGAGACCCCTGTAAGTTAATGATCACTCAAGAAAACAGGTTTGCTTAACCACAAAACCAAGCGGGCTCGCTTAGCAACAAAACCACGCAACAGAAGCATGAGACATGCCCCCAAACAATAAAACAATGGTGGCATGAGACCCACGGCCTGCCCAGTGAGCTCAGTAAGTTAATGATTCCTAGGACATGCTCCTCTGTGTGCACTAAAAACAAAAAAATGAGGAAAAGGTGGCATTATACTAAAACCTGAGATGATTTACTATTTTTAGCATATGTACTGCCTTTTTTGCTCATTTCTACTGCGCCATGACAGTCCTGGCTTGACCATGTAGGGACAAGAAAACTCCCCTGCCCGACATGGAGGAAGGTCTACTCAAGAGTGAGGAAGATGGGGCTTCCCTGGTGGCGCAGTGGTTGAGAGTCCGCCTGCCGATGCAGGGGACACGGGTTCGTGCCCCGGTCTGGGAAGATCCCACATGCCGTGGAGTGGCCGGGCCCGTGAGCCATGGCCACTGAGCCTGCGCGTCCGGAGCCTGTGCTCCGCAACAGGAGGGGCCACAACAGTGACAGGCCCGCGTACAGAAAAAAAAAAAAGAAACGAATGAGGAATAAGGTGGGCTTTTCCCCCTCCCCACTTTTCCTCTGATTATAAAACTGTAGCCCACTAAATTTGGCGGGCACGGCACCCTCTTGCCTGCCCACCTGTAAGCCTCACAAGCGTCCTGTTCTAATCACTCCTCATCTCTTACTTTGCCTCCTGCTGAATTCTTTCTGCGCTGAGACATAAAGAACTGGAGCTCCAAGAAGCCCCAGCAAAACGCCACCTAGCGGTTTCACCATGACCCTTATTTGATTTGTTTATCTGACTGACCCCCCTGTAAGTAACTAATCTCCCATTTCCACCACAACTGCCTCTCCTACACAGTTCTCCTCGGCCCACCTGGGCTCTGCCGCCCCACACGGGGCCGGCCTCTGCCAAGGGGCCCTCGTCACCCTGCCTGGGCTCTGACTCTGCAGGCCAGGTGGCCTCTTCTCAGGGACTCACTCTCGAGTCACTTGGCCTTGGACTCCGTGTGGATGCCCTCGCCTGAGCTGATACTCCACGTTGAGTCACCCTCACATGCAGATGCCCTCAACCTGCTCAGGCTGTGAAACGCCACAACAGGATGCACCCCACCTCCAACACGGGTGCCCGTCTCACCCGGCTCTGGCTCGGACACCCTAAGCTGGACCATCCCTTGCGTGGACACCCTCACTGCACTTGGGCTGCCCACACCGGGGCATCCCCTCTCTGGATGCTCTTCTCACCTGCGCTGACCCTGTCACCCCAAACCAGAACTTCCTCCTCCGTGTGGACACTTACCTCACCCCACTGGGTCACTGACGCCCTCACACACGGATGCCCTCGTCACCCCGATGAGGCTGTGCCGCCCCACAGCAGGCAGCCCTCCCTGAACTGCAGACGCCTACCTAGCTCTGCCCCACCTAACAGCCTCAGGATTGAACTGTCCAGGAAGGGAAAGGTGAAATTCTAATTAAACATCTTTAAGAAATGAAATGTTCTCAAAGAAAATGCTTTAAATCATTAATTTCCTAACCTTAAAATGTGTTGTATAGAAGTACAAAAGTATAGATAAGTAAATAAAAACATAAAGTCACTGGGAACGTAACTGACAGATAATCTTTGTTAACTGATATATTATAACGTATTTTCTATGCACACGCAAACTACATCCTTTTTTTAATCATTTCAAAATGCTATTTACTTAACGTAGATCATAAATATCTTTTTATTCTAACAATAGCTACAGTGGTCTTTTACTAGAACTCATTTAACTCTCCTCTTGCATTGCACATTCTCAAACATTCTTTCCAATTGCTTATTCTCAAGCAAAGCTGTGAGTCGCTGGCCGGGTAGGATAAACACTACCCTAACGGCTTTGGATACAGGATGCCAAATTCCTTCCAGAAAGAGTTATTTGGGTTAAGAGGGTGAGGAAATGCAGGGAGCCCCATAAAATGTATAGTGTGTGTTAGAAGCCTGCTGATCGGGAGGGACCAGAAGCCCCCAAAACACTGCAAAGAGAGCTGGACAGTGTCCCAAACCCAGGGAATCAGGCTGTGGGGCATGGGTGGGGACAAGCTCTGGGTCTCCCAAGGGAAGGGAAGCTCTACTCACCTGCGCGCTGGCCTTCAGGGGTCCCGGGGGCTTCTCATCCCGCCCTTCCATGCTCTCCTCCAGGCACGGGCAGGGGCCTGAGGTCCTGAGCTGCAAAGGGAGAAGCCCTGAGCACAGCATCTTCGTGCAGGTCCACTGCGGCTCCCCCCTCCCTGGATTAGTCTCTGCTTCCGGGATGCAGTACCCATGGCAACTGTGCTTCTAGAGGCTCCTGCCCAGATAGATTCCTGCCTGAATAGCTGTGCTTGCACCTAGAGTCCCTCAGTTCCTCTCCCAGGCCAAGGCTCTGCAGCTCTAGCCTGCAGCTCCTCCACTGTCTGGGGCCTCTGGACCACCTACCTGGAAGCCCACCACATGTCCAAGTGTGGCCTTCCGTCCATCACCAAAACCTGCAGCACGAATCAGTCCCTCCCTATCCCACTGGATCCTGGGACCCCTACAAACACCCAACACATCAAGGACCCCCTGGTGTGCACCCGCTACCCCCAACCTGAATCTGCAGCCCAAAATCAGCACTTCCTCCTAAGGCAAACAGCAGGGCTCTGGGCTTGATGGCTCAAATTCCATGCGTGACTAATTGCATGAAGTTCATGACGTAGCCCCGCCTCTCCCAGGATCCACTGACAAGCCTGACCCTCCAGCACCTGTCCGGTGGATTGCCTCTCACTTCCTGCTCAAAGAGCCAAGTGTAAGCACAGAGCTCAGCTGCACCCAGGACCTGGTCCATCAACCATTCTAGGGTGGGCGGGCTCCTACCAGAAGAGCGCCAGTCCAGATTCTCCCCCACCCCAAATCTTCCTGGGCCCCGAATGTGTAATTCTGATCTGGCCCCTCCACCAACTTGGGTGTCCTCAGGCCTGAGTCGGAAACAAAGCCGACATGGGACCGGGGGCTGCCCGACAAACACCAGCACCTGCCAGCCCCTCCTGGGCCCAGAATGTGGACCTCAGTTGTCTTTGTACCAACTCGATGTTTCTGGGTCGGAGACTAGAACAGCCCCTGGCAAATCCCCCCCTCCGCACGCCATCCCTGCCCCATCTCTCCCTCTTACCCACCCCTCAGCCCCACTGGATTCTCACTCAAACAGTATAGCGTGAGTTCACAATGCAGCTGTACCCTGAACCCGCACCCAAACTGCTTCCCCCACCAACCTCCCCAGGCCCCTGCTTGAGCCGCACCTGCCCAGATTTCTCCCAAACATCTTCCTGGGCAGCTGCAGCTCAGGGAGATCATGTCTCTCCACCAACCTGGGCATCATCAGGCTGTGAGCGGGGCGCCAGGGGCACAAAGACCGAAGCGCCCTCTAATACCCACCTCCAGCTCCTCCTTTCTCACCCAAGTACCTGCTCATGTGCACAGAGGGCACCTGGCACAGCCCTACCCCTCTGCAGCCCAGTATCTGCAGCTACTCCCGCCACCCACCTGTACATCCTCAGGCAGTACCAGGGTCCTAGGACTGCCCATGTGCCCATTCTGCCCAAATGCCAGTGCGTGTGCAGAGCGCGGCCTTGGCCCTCCCAAGTTCAGAACCCAAAGCTCCAAACTGGGGCTCTCAGGCCTCTACTCCAGCAGCCACCGCACAGGGGCCACCCATTGAGGTTCCCTCCTCCTGCTGGCATACCCACGCACGCAGAGCAGGCTCACACCCAGAATCTGCATCCAGGACCTGGGCCCTCGGCCAGCCTGGGGCACTGTGCAAGTTCCCGCTCCTGAGATGAGAAGCTGCATTTCCCAATCTGTTCCTCAACCTCCCTGGGATGCCTCAAGTACCCACCAGCCCCTGTGAGGCTTCTCAGGTCCCCAGCCTCACTGCCTGCTTACCGCCATAACTTCAGAACACCCAAACAGTAACTGGAACAGAGAACTCCAGAATCAGGCCTACGACCTGGGTACTCACCAGCCTGGGGGTTCTCAAACTCACGACAGAGCAGCTCCTGTGGGAACCAGGTCCTTTTGCTTCCTCCAACCCAAATGTCAACCCCTGGGTGCCACCTAGCATCCAGCCCCCTCCAGGTCCAAATCTGCAGCCCAGACTCTGTTCCTCTACCACCTGGAGCATTCTCACGCCTGCAAGCTAGGCAGCCCAAGCAAAGGTCCTGGGAACACCTAACTTCAAAATCATGCTGGCAGCATCCTACTTCCTTCCCAAACAGCTGTCAATCTGATGGCAGCGGTTGCAGCTTGTCATTCCTGGGCTCCGAATCTGTACCTGCCACCCAGTGTCTTCACCAAACTTGAATGTCCTAGGACTCTGCACTCTCCTACGTGGGTCCCAGGATCACTGGTCCAAGTTCCTGCTTTCCATTCAGACATCTCCAACATGTGTAGGAAGCCCTCTGCTTAGAACCTGCCTCTAGGCTCTGGTCTCTCCGTCAACCTAGGAGTCTGCAGTCCATCAGCCAGTCTCAAGGCGGGGGGGTCGCTGAAGTAGCGCTGCCTCTCCTAAGACAAGAAACTGCAACTCCCACTTAGTCTGTCCACTACCCAAGGCGCCCACAGGTCTGCAAAAAGAGTGGTGTCTGCTCCAGGGTCCTAAAGTCAACTACCCAGAATCTCACCTCCCATCTTGTGTTTCCTGCTCAAACACCTGCTCAAGAGTATAGGAATAATGACAGAGCCCCTCTCCTCCGAGAACCAGAATCTGCAAATGGGCACTTCATCAACCCAGTCGTTCTCAGCTCCTCCAGCCTCGGATGAGGGGGAGGCAGGGTTCTCAGGATCTTCCCCCACACCCGTGCATACAGCCTGTCCTCCACCAACCTGGGCATCCCCAGAGCATCCTAAGAGCAACACCCGACCAGGTACCCGCACACGTGCGCAGAGCACAGTCCCGTGATCTGCAGCGGCCCTAGTATCACCACCAACTTCTGTGACCCGAAGCTGAAGCACCGCCCACGCAGGTCCCAGATCGCCCACCCACACTCGCCATCCCAGCGACCCGCCTAGACCCTGCGCATGCGCGCACGAGACACCGGCGCTGCCCCGCCCCTCACCAACCTGGGCGTCCACCGGGTCGAGGGCCAGGCAGGGCCTGTCCCAGCCTCAGTGACCAGTACGGCTCTACGGCAAGACGAGCTCGGTTAAGCAACTCTCTGCCCCGATTCTGCACACGACAGACTCGGGTTAAGCTACTTCTGTCCCCTCCCCTAGTCAGCATCCGCAGGGCCACTCGGCTTAACCTCCGAAGGGCCGAGGTGCGCGGAGAAAACATCCGCGCGCGGGACAATGGCTGCGCTTCTGGCCGAACCCGGAAGTACGTTTGGAGTCGGCGAGCCTGGACTACAATTCCCAGAAGGCTCGGCGGCGCGGGTGGTGATTGGGCGGGGTTCCAGCTCCTCAGGGAAGGTGGACACCCGGACGCGGCAACACAGGAAGAGTTAGGGTTGGGGTCCCGGCTGGGGGCTGAAAGTGTGCGTGTCCGAGTTTTTGCTGGGCGCCGAGACGAGGAGCCAGATCGGAGGCCGAGGCCAAGACACCGATGCGTGGGGAGTGGCTGGCTTGGGAAAGGCCGGCCCTGGGCTCGGCTTGACGTCCAGGAGTGACAGTGAAAACGGGATCCGGAGGGAAACGGCGGGGACCCCCTCCTGGGCGCCTGCTGCCTTTGTCAGGCGCTTTGCGCTCACCATCTCCTTTGGTCCTCGTGGGCAAAGATAGTTGCTACAAACCCGTTATACAGTCCAGGGAGCTCCTGTCAAGCCCTTCAAGAGTCTGAAATGTTTTTGTAGTCGATAATAGTAAAATAGTAAGAATCCTTTTTTTTTTTTTAATTGAGGGTTTTTTTTCCCCCCTACCTATAAGGACTTAAGGATCTGTTCCCCACCTCTCCTCTTTTCTTTTCGCCTTCATCTCCTGAGCATTTTCCTGGCTCAGTTCCAGTCACGCTGGCCTTTACACTTTCTCCAACAACTCCAGCAGGCTCCCACTTCAGGACCTTAGCCTGTGCTGTTCATGCTGCCTGGCAGGCTCTTCCTCTGAGGATTCCCCCACCGTCTGGTCGTTAGGCGAATGTCACCTCTTGAGGCATTTCCCCCACCATTGTAAACTTGCAAACTCACTCTTCACTCCCCACGTACTCCCTCCTCCCCCCACCGTTATTTGTTTCCCTAAAGAACTTTTCACTAACGTAGAATATATTTTAGATGTTTTGTTGTTGTTGTTTTTGGTCTATTGTCTATCTGCCTTCACCACGAGACCGTGCGCTCCGTAAGGGAAAGGATTTATATCTATTTTGATCACTGCTGTATCCCCAGCACCTAAGGTATCTGGCACATAACAGCTGCTCAACAAATATTTTGTTTTGAATAAAGGTTCCTGGCCCCCCGTTAAACACTTTTAACATCTTATCATCGCGTTAACCAGCACAATCACCCTGTGAGGAAATTGTGATGGTTATTTCCACCCCATCAGGGAGGAGGCTAAAAACTGGAGCCCGGCTATATGAAAACAGGGTATTTTTAAGCTTTTTCTTTTAATGCTGTCAAAGAACTCCTGTAGTTTTCCTCACGTGAATCTGACTTTTAACAACAAAAAATTATTGCTGTTTGAAATGTAATCTCTACCCCGAAGTTTCTTATTGTGGTTGATTTTTTTAAAACAATATTTATTTTGTATCTGGTTAACCTACTGAAATGTTATGAATTCTTACAGTATTCCATTTGATTCTCCTGGCTTCTTTAGTGAGACAGTCATCTACAGATAATACTTTCATCTCTTCCTTAACAGTGTTTTAAACCAGATATTCCCTTTTACAGAAGATGAAACTGAAGCCCAATAATATTAAGTACATTACCTTTGATTGTATTGTAAGGGCAGAGCTGGTATTTGAGTTCAGGAAGTCTGACTCTGGAGTCCATGCTCTTAACTTTTACATTATGTTGCCCCTTGCCTACACATCAATCTCTTTCCTCTACACAAGCAATGCTAAGTTTGCAAACAAGACAAAGGTTCACATTTATTCATAACAGAAGCAAAAAAAAGTCTTACAAATAAATTTAGTAAGGTGTATAGAGACATTAGAAGAAAGCTTCAGAACTCTACTGAGATAAAAGATGTACAAATGCCCCATTACAATGGTTGTGTTGTAAAGGTGTCAAATTTTGCAGAATGATCTACAGATTCAGTACAAATAGGACAAAATCACGATAGGGTGCTTTTAGTATTAGCTCATCTTCCTTCTTTTCTGTTCACTTGTTTGTGTGTGTGTGTTTACTTCAAGATATTCAGACATTAAAGCATTAGTAATATATAACTTAAAACTGACTTTGTCTTTTGTTTGGTCTTTTTTTTTTTCTTTCAAAATGAACAAATGGTAATGTTTACTTCCAGGAGCACCCAAATCCCTGACCTAACCTGAATATTATAGGGACTTTGGAACAGCCACTACTGTGGAAAAGGAACTCCTTCTACAAAGATGCCCAACTAACACAGAGATTTCTCTCTCAGTTGTTTGGGAATTGGCTGAGACCCAAGTTTCTTACTGCGGTTCTACTGGCAAGGAGTTGGGTGAGGACTCAACATCTACTGAAGAGCAAGGAGGTTGTAAATTCACTTGCTTTAAAGATAAAGATAAGGGAGAGGGGGAGTGTGACCTGTCCTTAGGATATTCGGGAGGAAAGCTGGGAAGAAGTCCTCGGCAGGAAAAAAAAAAAAAGGACAGTCCTTTTCCTTTGCTTGATCCTCTACCTCAAACTAAAATGTTGGAGGGACCAGTGCTTAGTTTGTCAGCCCCTAGTCTTCTCTGTGTTATCTAGTCTCTTTGGGATCTGTAGGCGGAAGGGTTAACTCAGCAGGCCTGAGTTGCTCAAACCCTGCACATTCCCCCAAAAAGGCCTATTTCAAAGGACTAGTTCTTGGTCAGCTTCAGGGAACTGAGCTTTTATAATGTTCTATCTGGTAGAAGTGTATTTGCGTGCCTGTACCAGCTTGTCCAGATAGTTATACAATGTGATCTATAGTGAACACACCTGCTTTCCTTCTGGGGGTCGGGAGCTTCAGTGACTGACCCCCTGTAAAATCCGTGGACATTTAAATTCAGGGTGAGCCTTCCTGGTTGGCAACACTTCACATGTGTTGTCACATATTGTGGGAATCCCCATGTGACTCCCCAGAGAAAGGACCCTTGGAAGCTTATGCATGGTTTCCTCCAGACTCCACTTCATTTGCACCTTTTCCCTTTGCTGATTTTACCCTCTGTCCTTTTGCTGTAATAAGCCATAACAACGAGTATGACAACTTCTAGGTCCTCTGAATCCTTTTAGCAAATCATTGAGCCTGAGGGTGGTCCTGGGGACCCCCAACACAAGATCTCATCTAGCCCCATAACTTCAAATCCCAGTGACAAGCCCTGCTCTATCTAGACTTTTATGAACATTTACCTGCTTGATTCTCCAACCGATGCTTGACATGTCAAATCAAATTCTTGATTTCCCCTCTCTATCCCAAATTCGCTCCTCCCCCATTGTTGCTTCAGAAAGTGGTCTGCCAGCCATCCAGTTGCTCTGGCCAGAAACCTGGGGGTCATCCTTGACTCCTCTTTACCTTTAGCAAATCTCATTCTCACATCTCCATCCTTGAGTCCCTCAGGATTCTAAGCATCTCACGTCTACGCCTCCCCAGGTGCCTCATTCCCATGCTTCATTCTGTTTTTTCTTGTCATCTCTTAATAGCTCCTTGTTCCTTATCCTCTACCACGATTTGAAAAGGCACTGCTTGTCTGACCCGTGCATACATCCCATGCTCTACTCTGGCTGACTCAGACTCACGTTTCTCCCTTGGTTGCTGTGTCCATCAATAGTCTTTGCCCATGTTTGGGACGCAGCGAATACTATGGCATCCCCTGCTTCTGGGTATCAGAACTTGGCCCTCTAATTCTAGGCTGCTTTTGCCTTGTTTCTATTGCTTTTAAAGAAACATGAGCCAAAAGCTTAAGATTTGGTGGGAGTTAGGGTCCAGAGCCTGAAAAACACATTGAAACAGAATGTCACAAGGTTTACAAAGGGAATGGCTGGAATATAATATGTACGCAATAAATGTCGTTGAATGTATGATTAAGCATGGCTTCTCTAGGATTTCTGGAGAAAAGATCTCTGCTTCTGTTAGATGAAGGGGTTGATTTGGCAGTACATGTTGTGTTCTGGATTCACAAGCACCTATTACACAAAGAGAAAAGGTAAGTTCCATTTCTAGGTGGGCTTTCCTGGGCTACTTGCTGTAGGAACCCAAACTTTCTGGCATTCTCCTTCCTCATCCTTGAAAATTCTGAAGGTCTTCCTCCTTTCTCATTGTATGTCAGTCATGCTGGCACCTCTCCATTCCTGGAATGGCACACACTTCCCCACTGTGGAGGACAGACTCTAAGGTGACCGCCATTATACTCACCTTCTGGTCTTCATGCCCTTATGTAATCTTCCCCTTGAAGGCAAGACCTATGACTTGCATCTACCCATTGGAATACGGAAAGGTGACAGGATGTACATGCTTACATGTATGTGATTCTGTCCTATAAGAGCATGACATCTGTCATGGCTTCGAAGAAGCAAGATGCAGTGTTGTGAGCTGCCTATGCAGAGGGCTACCTGGTAAAGTGCAGCCTCCAGCTGACAGCCAGTAAGAAACTGAGGCCCTCTTTATGACAGCTTGCAAGGAACTGAATGCTTCCAATAACCATACGAGCTTGGACGTGGATCCTTCCCCAGTCAAGCCTCAGATGAGACCTGAGATTGGCCAACACCTTTATTTCAGCCTTGCAGAAGACCCATCTAAGCAGTGCCTAGACTCCTGACCCAGGAAACTGTGAGATAATAAACGTGTGTTATTTTAAGCCACTAAGTCTGTGGTAATCTGTTATACAGCAACAGGTAACAAAGACATTCACTTCAGGGCCTTTCACTTGATGCCCCTCAACTCAGAATGTTCTACTCCAGACGCTTTGCATTGTTTGCTCCTTCTCATCCCTTCAGAATGTAGCAGACACTGAGGGGGCTGACCTGACACTCTTCCCCATATCTTCTCCCTTGCCTGCTTCTATTGAAGAGACTGGGAAGGATAACATCTCATTTTCTCAGCTTTCCTTGCAAGAAGAAATACCATGTGACAGCATTCTGACCCAAGGAGATACAAGAGGAAGTGCATTGGGTAAGATTTCCAAGAAGAGCTTTTGTTCTACTGATAAAAGGAAACAAACGTGACTCCTTTCCCCAGACCCTGATGAAGAGAGGGACCTAGAAGGCTATATTTGTACCAGTTCACAGCTAATTGGAGAGCTGACAAATGTCAGCACAATCCATACAATGGCTGGAGTAAGTGTGCTTCTCCTCTGAAAAATCTGAACCTAGAAAACTTTAAATAGTAATAGAGTATGTTGTCATACATAATCTGAAATTATAGAGGAGTAGTGACCAGGAAGCTTGTGTAGGAATTAAATCTGGACCAAAGAGAATGGAACAAATTCATTGATCAGCAAAAATGAGCAACCATAAGAGAGAGAAACTTCCTGATTCCAGTCCCCATGAGGCCCACAAGTAATTTCTGACATTGAGTTATCTGAGATTCCCCACTGTTCTCTCAATTAATCCACACTTTAATTAATCTGAAGTGCTTTCAAGGGGGTTGTCTTTCTTTTTTTTTTAATTAATTAATTTATTTATTTATGGCTGTGTTGGGTCTTCGTTTCTGTGCGAGGGCTTTCTCTAGTTGCGGCGAGTGGGAGCCACTCCTCATCACGCAGCGCGGGCCTCTCACTATCACGGCCTCTCTTGTTGTGGAGCACAGGCTCCAGACGCGCAGGCTCAGTAATTGTGGCTCACGGGGCTAGTTGCTCCGCGGCATGTGGGATCTTCCCAGACCAGGGCTCGAACCCGTTTCCCCTGCATCGGCAGGCAGATTCTCAACCACTGCGCCAATAGGGAAACCCTTTCTTATTAAAAAAAAAAACCCTAAGGGGCTTCCCTGGTGGCGCAGTGGTTGAGAGTCCGCCTGCCGCTGCCGGGGACACAGGTTCGTGCCCCGGTCCGGGAAGATCTCACATGCTGCGGAGCGGCTGGGCCCATGAGCCATTGCCGCTGAGCCTGTGCGTCCGGAGCCTGTGCTCCGCAACGGGAGAGGCCACAGCAGTGAGAGGCCCGCGTACCACAAAAAAAAAAAAAAAAAAGAACCTTAAGATATATAGACATTCACATCTTTTGAGAATGGTTCATCTGACAGGTAATAGAGCAGAATGGAATGTGATACAATGGAGTGAGATGGATTAAAGAGGAATGAACAAGAAATAGAAGGGTGGGGGGGTGGATTGGGAGTTTGGGATTAGCAGATGCAAACTATTATATATATGTATAACTGAATCACTTTGCTGTACACCAGAAACTAACACAACATTGTACATCAACTATACTTCAGTAAGATAATTTTTTCTAAAAAGTAGAAATAGAAGGGAAGAGAGTGCAATGAAAGGAAATAGAAAACAATGAAGCAGAATTGAATGGAAAGGGAAGGGATGAGGACGGGGAAATGAAGAGATAAGAAAGAAGGAAATGGAAAGAAAATGAAGTGAATGGAAAAGAAATATACAGAATGAGAAGAAATGGAACGTGGTGGGATGAAACAAAAGCCAATCAAATGGAAATGCAAAATGGAAACAAGTAGGGTACTGACTAGAAAGGAGTGGAATAGTAGGAAATAGAATGAATGGAGTGGATTAAATATGTGGCTGGAAAGAACAGGAACGAAATGGGACGGGAAGGAAAAGAATGGAAATGAAATAAAGTGATGGTATGGAAATGGAAAGTGACAGGAATAAAACAGACAGTAATGGAATGTGGAAGAAATGAATGGGGTGGGATTAAAAGGAAAAATAGAAATGAATAAAATGTAATAGGGAGGAGTGGGAAAGAATGGAAAGGAATGAAAGAAGAAAGAGATGAACAGAACACAATGAGATAAAGCAGAGTGGAGTGGGATGGAATGCAAAGGAATGGCATTGAGTGGGGTGGGTGGGAAGTGATGACAAGGATTGGAATGGGAAGAAATAAGAGGAATAAAAGAAATGAAAAGGAAATAAGAGGAATTTTATGGAAAGACATGGAGTGGGGAGGAGTGGAGTGGAATGGAAAAATAAAACTAACTGGAATGGAGAGGAAATAGCTGGAATTGAGAAGGAAATGAAGTTAAATGGATAGAAAGGAAATGGATAGAGTGAAAATAAATGTAATGGAAATGTGGGATGGAGTAAAATGGAGTGGATTGGAAGGGAATGGAAAGAAATGAACCAGAAAGTGATAGAATGGAAATGGGTGGAATGGGATTGAAAAGGTTTTTGAAAGGAAATCTCTTGATAGTTTATCCTACAGATTCTTTAGCAAGGAGGAAAAAGCAGATTAGTGGCAGCTCTCCATCTGTCCAAAGACTCAGTGTGACATAAAAGTACCTCATATTTTGACTCTGTTTTCTTTTGGTAGAGTTGGGACCAAGGGATGCAACGCAAGCTTGGGCAATGGCTTCCTGGAGCCACGAGAATAGTCCCCATGGATTGTGGAAGGTGATTCCTTCTTGAAGTGAACAAAGAGATCAGTTAGGGACCACAGGTACAGTTTGCCTTAGAATCACAGCAACTGAAAAGTGCCAACTTTCACCCTTCAGAGATCCAGAGACAAAGAGATTTGACCCGGTTCTTACAAAGGATCAGAAGCAGAAATAGGTTTAGGACCCAGGACCCTACCCCTGGCCCCAAACTCTTCCTTCTCACCTGGCTACCTCTGCAATCTCTACTCCAAAACTTCCTTTGCACCCCATCACTTGTTAGGCCAGTGCCACTTCATTTGCAATCCAATTCCAAGCACTGGAAGTGGAAGCAGCACAGTATAGGAGCCAGAGTCCTAGAATCTGACCCAGCTCCCTGTGAGGCTTTGAGCCACTTTTGCCTCATTCCTGGCCCTGCAATGCTCAGTGAAGGGTCTAGACAAGATGACTTCTCAGACTTGTCAAATATAACATTCTCAGATTGTATTCCCTTGCAGCTTCTTTAATAAAATCAAGCTGGGCCAACCTACCTCATAGAACTGCTCTGGAGGGTCTAGTGGCAGCACCTGGGGGAAAAGAAAGTAGTGAAGAGGTCATGGGGCTTGGGATAAAGGCCACCCCTGGAAGTTCTTGGAAATAGCTTAGGCCTCAGAGGCAGTTACATCCCTTCTGATTCCCAGAGGGGGTCCAGGTTAGGCATTGTCATGTTGAAGAGAAAGAAGACAAGGAGAAGAGATGAAAAAGCCATGGAAGGTCTTGAGATCCCCAGAGAAAGCAGAGGAGATGCAGAGAGACCCAAGCTGCCACTGGGCATCCTCAAGGGCATATGCCTGAACCCCACCCAACCCCAAGAGGTAGGACTGTAACAGCCCTACTGGGCTGGGAAAGGGCCCGACAGTCAGGGGAACAGAAAGGGTCCCTCTGGAGCATTACCCACCTTTTTGACTTGGATCTGGCCTTGAGTGTCGGGTACATTGGCATACATAGGCATGCACCAGTCTAGAGAAAGTGAATGCCAGCCCAAGGCTGGAGTTAGGAAGAGATAGGAGGGAAGGGGCAATTTGCCCAGGTCACTTCTATCCCCAGGGTGTGGCAGAAACCTTCCTTCCTTTCTCCCCAGGACTCCCCATCACATCTCCAGTGATCTTAACCCAGGAATGTCCTGGAAATCCAGTTCTGGGTTAGATAAGGCTGTTTGATGACACAGATGAGGACAGAAGTCTAAGACTTAGCCCCAGTTGTACCAGGGTCCTCTTTAGCCTGGGTTTATCATATATCCTCCCTGGCCTTGGTTTTCTTCTCTGTAAAACTGAGCTGAAGTGGAGAGTCTCCAGGGGACGTCCACTTCATGAGCCCATCATACCAGAATCGTAGGCCAGACATGACAAAGATGTTTCGTTTTGCCTTTGGTCAATTCCCATCCATTAGTAGCAGGTGACAGAGGCACTGTGTTGACATGGACTTTGAGACTGGTTTTGAGTCTAGCAGGGAGGAGTGTTGTGACTGATTCTCTCTGTTTATAGCGCTCAATTAACAAAGTTTTCTGAGAGTGTGGAAGAAAATAATGGCAGCACGTTGCTGTATTTGCGTTATGGCTGTTGGAACCAATCTCATCCATTTTCCAGATGGGGACCCGGAGACTCTAAGAGTACAGGGCTTGCCCATGATGTCAGAGTGACTTGGGGGTAAGCTGGGGGCAGAGGTCTGGGCTCTCTGCACCAGCCTCTTCTCCAGACCTCACTGCTACCCTGGGCATCAGCTATGGAGTCACTTACTGCGACCGGGCTCTGCAAGGTGACCCTCTTCAGAGGTGGGTGTCGTGACCTCATAGATGCATTCCTCTGTTGTTCTCCTTGAGGGCCTGAAAACCCAAGACCCTCGTTCTTCTGTGCCTCTAGTCCTTGTCCATCTGCACAGGCTCCGCCTATATCCCAGGTACATTTTGGTCCATGTGCCAAACCCTCTCAACTCCCCACGTGCCATGGATGCCGCTCAGCACCAAGGTCAGGAACACTTCTGCCAGTCAGGTCCCCTGTGGGCCACACCCCCATCCCATTCCCAGGTTTACCCTTTGGCAATTCTGATGTAGAGGAAACAGCCCAGCCCTGCGGCCAGAGCAATGACAGCCGGGATCCCGATGATAATGCCAGCGATGGCCCCTTCAGAGAGGGATGACCCGGGACCTGGGCAAGGAGAGAGAATCAGGACCTGGGCATGACACACCCTCATCCCTGTCCCCAGCCCCATTCCCAAGTTTGTGGCTTTATCTCCACTTGATAATTTGATGAGCACTTGTTTTTCAGCCATTGGGAAGCTGAAGTTTGTGGTAGTAATAGAATCATTTCTGGAGTCAAACAGCCTAAGTTCACATCTCAGCTGGGTGACCTTGGCCATGCCATGCTACTTAACCACTCCGTGTGTCCGTTGGCTCTTCTGTAAAGAGAGATAATATGAAGCCTATTCTATATGGATGCTGAAAAGATGAAACATATATGTATTCATGTTCAATATATGCAATGTTCAGTATGTTCGATGTAGGTGAAGTATTTAGACCTACAGGGATCAGTCAATGTTGGTGTGAAGATGTTACTAATTAGGATGATGGATCAAATATGGCCTTCAGGGCTTCCCTGGTGGCGCAGTGGTTGAGAGTCCGCCTGCCGATACAGGGGACACGGGTTCGTGCCCCGGTCCGGGAAGATCCCACATGCTGCGGAGCGGCTGGGCCCGTGAGCCATGGCCGCTGAGCCTGCACGTCCGGAGCCTGTGCTCCGCAACGGGAGAGGCCACAGCAGTGAGAGGCCCGCGTACAGCAAAAAAAAAAAAAAAAGAAAGAAAGAAATATGGCCTTCAGAGAGAGAAAGGGGCTTTGGCAACCAGAGACCTGGCTTTCCCCCGAGTGAGTCACCTTTGACTCTCTGGGGCCCTGTGGACACAGACAAAAGTAACTAGTCTTCCTGAGTCTCATTTCCTCATCTGCAAAGTGGGGGAAATGGTACCTACTGCATAAGGATGTTGCAGAGATGAAATGAGACCATGAATGCCTGGCACTCAGTGACTGGTTAATAAATGGCAGTTGTTATCATGAACACTGGCCTACTGTTTACCCATCCCACTTTTGCCCAGAGCCTTTCTCAAAGGGGTGAAGTCCAGCCACAGGAATTAAGAAGGCAGCCACACAAGGGTCAGGGGTATGAGGAAAAGATTCTGCTTTGGAGGGGCAGGAGGGGGCTTCCTAGATGCCTTAGGAGTTCTTTGTTTTATTCTCTGAGTATCCATTTCTTTAAAAGTTAAACAAGCATAGTAATCTGTAACCCTACAGGCTTTTGAGAAGATTAAATGAGATCCCATGTAAAACTACCAGCACAGTGCCCGACACTTAGGAGGTGCTTTATAAAAGGCAATGATGGTGATGATGATGATGATGATGATGATGATGATAGAAGCTGCCATCTACCAAGCTCTAAGCTCCAAGTGCCCTTCATACATGATCTAATTCAAACCCTACAACATCCCTGTGAGCATCAAACAAACTCACTGCTTCCTCCTTTGAGCCTCTGTTTCTCACCCATCACATGGTCTTAACAAGACCAGAGCGTTATTCTGGAGACTGAACGAGGTGATTTGGAAAGCTGTATGGGGTGCTCTACGTTGCAGACAACTAAGAGCACTGCTCCTGTGGGAATCCCCTGGCGGTCCAGGGGTTAGGACTCCTCACTTCCACTGCAGGGGCCCGGGTTCGATCCCTGGTCGGGGAACTAAGATCCTGAGGCCAAACAACAACAGTAACACTGCTCTTGAGATGGCCAGCCGGTTTTTTAAACCCTAGTGATGGGGCTTTAGTCTTGAAGTCTCAATCTCTCCTGAACAGTGGAAATACCAACAGGCCTGCCTCATAGCTGACTGGCAAAGAGTACCCAAGAAATGTTTGCTGATAATATATATGGAAAGGCTTGCTTCAGGGTGTGACACTGGCTCAATAAAGAACAGTTTTATTTAGCAAACACAATATGCCAGGCACTGCCATAAGAACTTTACAAATGTTAATTAATCTTCAACAACGCTTTGATGTAAACACAACTAATATGTTTGTTTTACAGACAAGGAATCAGAGGCCCAGAGAGGTTAAGTAGCATGCCCAAGGTCACACAGCATTGGGATGTGAACAGCGACTGGCAAACAGCAACACTGTGTTGTCCTCTCAAGAACTCAAGGCAGAAATACAGGGGCTCTCTGCCAGTCACACCCAGGTTGTTATTAATATAATTCCTGACCCCACCTATCAGCTCACTCCTTCTCTCATTGGTGATCTCCCTGACTCACTGTACTTCTAAACAATTCTGAAAGGTAGGCATCATAAACCCCATTTACAGATAGGAAAACTGAGGCTCAGAGCAGCCTGGAGAGTTTTCCAGGGCACACAGGTAGGAAGTAGAGCTTCTAGAGCCTGAGTGTTAGCAGTTAGGACTCAACGGCTGTGGATTAGGAACCTGCCCTTGCAGGACAGTCATTGCCACACCCCAGCCCACGGTAAGGGAAGATCAGATTGCTGAGGCCAGCATCAGGAAAAGTCACTTGGACCCAAGGAGAAGGTGTACCTGAAAGACTCACCTATCACTCTGACCAGGACTGAGGCAGAGCGGGCCAGGTGGGTGAGAGAGTTAAAAGCTGTGCAGCTGTAAATCCCTTGGTGTTCCCACGTCAGGGCCTCGATGACCAGCTGCTCCCCCGTACAGACACTCGTGGAGGGTTCAAGGGTCCAGTGAAACTCAGCATCCGGCTGGGATTCAGCCCAACACTGCAGGGTCAGGCTGGAGTTGAGCTCCGCCTTGATGGTGCTGACCACCTTGGACGCCGACCCCCTGGTGATGTCCACTCGATCAGGGCCATCTGTGTGCAGATCCCAATGTTATGCGCCCACCCTCCACTGGCGGGATGTCCTATTTCATCCCATTCAATTCCACATTGGAAGTTCCGCCTTTTTTTTTTCCTTCTCAATTCTAACTAAGGGAATTCCAGGCTGTAGCCTGGAAAACAAGGGCTCTTCAACTGCTGTTGAAAGGAATCTCAGCAAAAGAAGGAGAAAAAGCTCCCCTTTCCTCCTTAGCGGCTGAGCAAACAGACTGTATTCCACAACATGGAGGGGGGGAAAATTCAAAACAAAACAAAATTAAAATCAAAAACAAAAACTCTGCCATTGCAAAAGTGAATTCTAACAAAGGAGCCTTATAAGACATTCAGGCTTCAGAAATTGTTGCTGTGTCCTGTGAATGTAGCCCCTAACTTCCAAAATGTTTACAATTCTGATGAAATCTCTTAATAGCAAACAGCGCGGTGACAATATCTAAATTTACATCTCCATGTATTCACAAAGGTAGAGATGCTTGTGGATTTTCTTTGTTAAGCCAGAAGGGGACCAATGGTACTTGGCTCTCCTCCCACAGACATGAAGGAAACAAAGGAAATGGCTGTTGGATTTCTCATGCAAACCAAGAGTTTGAGTCTTGTCTTATTGAAATTAATGTGAACTACTGGAAAGAAGGAGGCAAAGAGGTTCTAGTTGGGACATTCCAGGAGATGAGGAAAATCTTGCCCTTGTCCCTAAGTATCCTTTGAATCTGTTCATTTCTCTCCATCCTAACCCCATGGCCATCAGGATCCCTCATTTGCCCCCATCCTGGTCTCCCCATCCTGGTCTCAAATCCTGCACACAGCAGCTAGAGGTGTCTTCCTAAGTACAAGCTTGACACTATCCTTCCCCTGCTCAGAACCTTCCACAGCTCCCTAGGGTCCTTGGGACAAAGCCCATGGCTGATGAACTCATTCACAAGGTCCCTGTAGACCCCTCCAGCCCCACCACTCACTTCTCCACACCTCCCACTTTCAATCCTGGAATAAGATCCTACTTGGATAGGGAGGGTGGGAGGGAGGGAGACGCAAGAGGGAGGAGATATGGGGATATATGTATAGCTGATCCACTTTGTTATAAAGCAGAAACTAACTCACCATTGTAAAGCAATTATACTCCAAGAAAGATGTTTTCAAAAAAAAAAAAGATCCTACTTGGATATTCCATGGCATCAGAGTCATCGCATACTCTCTTCCTTCTCTGGAATGCTCTTCTCCTGAGTCTGCTCTACCTAGCTAACTTACGTGTCCTTCGGGTCTCGCGGTAGACACCACCTCTCATGGTGAGCCTTCCCACATATCCCCCAGACTGGGTGGGGGCTCCCTTTGGGTTCCCCAAATCTCTGGTTCCATGGCAGGACCTATCACACTGTATTTTCTTTGCCTGATGATTGATCTCCCAATCCTGAGTAGGCTGTGAGCTCTAAAAGTCACAGCTCTCATCAAGTGCCTTATTTGTTGCTCAGCATACAGAGAGAACAAAGTAGACATTTTTGGTTTCATGACCAGAGTCGGAAAGAAAGAGGAGAGAGCAAGAAAGGAAGGGAGGGGACTTCCCTGGTGGTCCCGTGGTAAAGAACCCGCCTTGCAATGCCAGTTCCATCCCTGATGGGGAAACTAGGATCCCATATGCCGCGGGGCAGCTGGGCCCACGCGCCACAACTACCGAGCTCACGTGCCTCAACTAGAGAGCCCACATGCTGCGACTACAGAGCCCACACGCCCTGGAGCCTGCGCGCCACGCACCACAACTAGAGAGAGAAAACCCGCACAACACACCTAGAGAGAGGCCCGCGAGCCGCAAGGAAAGATCCCACATGCTGCAACTAAGACCCGACACGGCCCCCCACCCCGCCAAAAAAAAAAAGGAAGGGAAAGCAATGTATTTAAGCCATGTCTCTCTATGCCCCTGCTGTTTAATGTGCACATGTAAAGTGGACCCCTACTTTCTCTCCCTGCAGAGACCTCTTCTCCTCCTGTCTTCTCGAGCTCAGTCCACGGCTTCTTCATCCTTGGAGTCGCTCAGGCCAAAAAACCTCTGGAGTCATTCCTGACTCCTCCCTTCCTCTCGCTTCAGGTCAATGAGCAGCAGATCCTGTGAGTTTGATATTTAAAATATATTCACGGCGGACCACTTCTCATCACCCACAGTTGCCACTGGCTCAGCCCCATCATCTCTTGATGGATGACTGTGGCCACCACGAGAGGGTGCCTCACAGACCTCCCATGGTAAGAGTGTGATTGGCCAAGAACCCAGCTGCTGTAGCCCCAGATTCACTCCCAGGCCTTTCCTGGGATGCATCCTGCCAGTACCTGAGTGTGTCGGGGAAACTAAGGCAGACCACTTCCTGGGAGACATGGGCTCCCCGAGTCTTGACGATGTTCCTTAGACTACATGGCAGTCCACACACTCCCATCCAACCCTCTCTCCCTTTCTTCCTCACTCGGAGTCAGGCTTAGATCTCAGTCTGATGGCCCTCCCAGCCTTTTTAGGTTCCCTCCCTACAGGAGCATTCCCTTAATAAAATCCTTGCACGTATCATCTCATTCTGAGATCTGTCTCCACGGACCCAGACAAGCACAACTGTTTCTACTCTATCACCTGGTCCCTCTCCCCTGCTTCCAGCCCCTAGACAAGGGCCAGAGAGACCCTGTGCAAACCCAAGTCTAATCCTATCTCTCCTCTGCTCAGAGCCTTCTGTGGCCCCTAGTGTCCTCACCATGGCCCAAAGGACCCTGTGTGGTCTACCCCACTCTCCCAGCTTCTTCTGTTCCCATAACTGACCTCTCTGGTCACCTGGGCCTCCTTGAATTCCTCTGACGTGCCAAGCACAGTCCCATCTCACGTGCTGTTCCCTCCCCTGGAACTCACTTCCCTTGTCTAGCTGCACGGCTCACTCCCGGCCTCCTCCTCCAGAAACACCCCCTCCTCTGGGAAGCCTCCCCTGACCACCCCAGCTAGGACTGCAACACCTCCCCAGTGTCCCAGCCTTGCCTGTCTTTCGTGCCGCCTCTAGTGCCATCTGACACACCAGGAATCTCCCTTGCTTAGCTGTTTATGGTCTGTCTCCCCCACTAGAACGTAAGCTCCATGAGGGTTGTCTTGTCCAGTGCCCAGACATGCCTGGCACAGAGCAGGTATTCAGTAATTATGGAGTGAGTGGCTGGAAGGAAGAACTTAAGCAGGGGAGGGAGAAGGGAGGAGGAGAAGGCCCAGGCTCGGGGCGACTCACAGCTGATGTTCAACTTGAGGGGGTCACTCCGCACCCGGCTGCTCCAGTTCCAGACCTCACACTCATAGGGCCCTGTGTCATTGCGCTGAAGGCCATGGATGACCAGGGTCCTGTTGTCAGCTGACAGCACCAGGTGCTTGCTGGGCAGAAGGAGCTGGCCCCGCAGGAACCACTGGACTGCAGCTCCCTTAGGGGTGGCCTGGCAGGTCAGGGCCACCAGGCTGGCGTTCTCTACTAGCGTCTGGTTCGGGGGCATGATGCAAGGCTTGGTCAGCCTTTCTGGAAACACATAGAGAGACAGGATGGGGTCCAGGGTCCCTTTGTCAGTCTCCCACCCATATGGGGCCCGCAGAATTTTCCAGGGATGTGTGTGTATGTTGTGGGTGGTGTGTGTGTGTGTATATGTGTTTTGCATATGACTGTATTGTGTGGGTGGTATATCTAAGTCTTTTGTGTATGACTGTGTGTTGTGTGACAATTATGTGAATGTGTTATGGGTTTTGTGTGTATGGAGAGTGTGTGGTATGTGGATGTGTTTTGTGTGTGAGTGTGTGCTTTGTGTCTATTTATATGTGTGTGTTGTGTGTATATGTTTTGTGACTGTGAGGTATGGTGGTGTATATATAGGTACTTTGTGTGCAAGTGAGTGTGTATTGTGTGTGTATATATTTTCTGTGTATGAGTATATGTTATGTGTCTGTGGTAGTGTATGTGGTATGTGTATATATTGTACTGTGTGCATATATGCTTTGTGTATCACTAAATTGTGTGTGTAGTACAGTTATGCATTGTGTGTGTGTTCTGTGTCATTGTGCATGTGTTGACGGTGTTGAATGCATGGTATGTGGGGTGTTTTCTGTGTTGTACATGAGGATGTTGAGTGTCTATGATGTGTGTGTGTGCGTCTATTGTGTGCATATTATATTTTGTGTGTATGTGTTTTACGGGAGAATATGTTGTGTGTCTGTGGTACTGTTTGCTCCATATGTGAGATATGTGTCTGTGTTTTGTGAGTATTGTGTATGTGCTGTGCATATGTGTGAGTGCATGGTATGTACATGTTGTGGGTTTGTGTGTATGGTATGTGTATGTGTTGTGTGTCTGTGATGTGTCATGGACTGTGTGTTTCATGTATTGTGTGTATCTGTTGGGTACGTGTTATATGTATCTTGTGTGAGTGTGTGTTTTCTGTGCTTTTGTATGTTGTGTGTTGTGTGTGAGTTGTATGTGTCTGTGGTGCACATGTGTGAGTGTGCCAAGCATGTGTGATTGGTTTTTTTTTTTTGGCCGCACTGTGCAGCATGCGGGACCTTAGTTCCCTGACCAGGGATCGAACCTGTGCCCCCTGCAGTAGAAGCGTGGAGTATTAACCATGGGACCAACAGGGAAGTCCCCTGCATGTGTGATTGTTATTTGTGTGTGTGTCCCTATGTGTGTATGGGGTCTGTGAGTGTTGTGTTAGTGTTTGTATGTATAGAGAATCGCCTCCCCCACTTCCAGAGAATCAAGTGACAGACGCCCCACAGAGAGCCTACAAGGCCTTGTAGAGGATGTGTCAAGCCAGGACCCAGGTCCTTGCCTGTGGCCAGAGCCACGATCTGCCACCAGCCACATGGGAAATCCCCACTCCACTGGGTCCTCCTCAAACTCTAGGATATTGGTGTAGCTCTGATTCTCAGAGAAACAAAGGAGAGAAATATAGGGAAAAGAGACTCACCAAGGACGTGGAATTCAAGAGTAGCCTTGTGGGACAGCTGGGTGGCACTGTTGGACACCAAGCAGCTGTATGTGCCCTCGTGTTCTCTGGACACGGCATAGATGGTAAATGTGCTTGCGGTGAGAAACGAGCTCGTGGTGGGCTTCGAGTCATTGGGGAAAAACCATAAATAGTCAGCGGGTGGGAGAGACTGAGTTTCTACCGAGAAGGTCACGTTGCTGCCCTCTATCACCTCAACTGCCTCCCCGTTGGGTACACCGGACTCCACCTTGATTTTGACGGGGTCAGGACCATCTGGGCGGACAAGAACAATTGTAGCAGTAATAACAGCATCAGTGACAGCTCTCTTGGGGGGACCTAGACAGTCAATAAATATTAATTTTTCTCTTCTCCCCACTCAAGCTCTGGAAACATTACAAAGGAGATGCAAGAGTCTGACAGTGATGACGTCAGCTTCATCCCTGGATAAAGCGGGATTGGAAGAAATATCTAAAGCATGTCAGCAAATGCTCTTTTCTCACCACCACCTAGGCAGTATTTTGGATCAAACATCCGAAAGTTAAGGAGCTCAGTTTTAGGTATGTCAAGTTGGACATTCCCAGGAGAATCCAAGTAGAGACATCAAACAGTTATACATCTGGAGTTAAAGCATGGACAAGTCCGCATTCAGATGGTATTTAAAGCTGCGAGACTGGGGACTCCCCTGGTGGCACAGTGGTTGGGAATCCACCTGCCAATGCGGGAGACACGGGTTCCAGCCCTGGTCCGGGAAGATCCCATATGCTAAGGAGCAGCTAAGCCCGTGCGTCACAACTACTGAGCCCGCGCGCTGCAACTGCTAAAGGTTGCACGCCTAGAGCCTGTGCTCTGCAACAGGAGAAGCCACTGCAATGAGAAGCCCACGCACCGCAACGAAGAGTAGCCCCCGCTCACCTCAACTAGAGAAAGCCCGCGCGCAGCAACGAAGACCCAACGCAGCCATAAATTATTTAAATAAATAAATAAACAATAAAACTGCGAGATTGAATGAGACCACCAAGGAAGTAGGTGCTGGGGAGGGGCTGGGAGAATGGAAAGGGACTCACAGATCACAACCAGGAGGGTGGGGTCGCTGCTTATGACCTGGAGGACACCCCAACACTGGTAAGTCCCGGTGTCTTCCCGCTGGACAGGGAAGACGGTGAGGGTCTTGCCATCTGTGGACAGCTGCATGCGCTCATGGAACACCAGGGGCTGATTGTTGGAGAACCAGTAGATGGTAATGTTGACATCTTTGGTGTCACAGTAGAAGGTCACATTTCCCCTGTGCTCTATGGCTGTGCCCTAGCTGACTGAAACGGTGGGCTTGGCCAGCGATTCTACAGAGGAAGAAACAGAGAGAGGGAGACAAGAGGCAGAGACACAGATAAAGGAAGACCAAGCAAGATATAGTCACAGAGGGACCCAGAGAAACAAGGGTGGATTGTAATTGCATGCAGACACCCTGGAGCTCCATGACTGGGCTCAAATGCTGGATCCACTTCTCATTCTAGGTGTGATCTTGGGCCACTCACTTCCCCTCTCCAAGGCCCATTAAATGGGATGGTACAAATAAAATGGAGGGTCTGGGATATGACAGTGGGTCATGCAAAGAAATCAAGCTTGTAACATGGATGACAGCCAGGTCCCCCTACCCACTTCTTAGCCAACTTTCCCCACCCACAGCCATGATAGCCACAGCCCACATCTTTACCACGCCCCCCCCACCCCCAGCTTCAATACAAATGATCGGACCAGTTGCTGCTGAGTGAGTGAGCCAATCAGGTTTGTCATGTTGGGATTTTGGGCATGGAACCCTGATGGGCCCTTGAGGTGTGGAGACAGAGATCAGAATGACAGCCTTGTTTTCTGTGCCCTGAATCTACCATGAGTCTAGGGTGACCAAGGGGTCCCAAATATAGACGGAACAACATCCTTCTCACTTTGGGTGACTTCAAGCAGGTTGGCATCAGGGGTGAGCTGGGCTGCAGCTGGCAGGCTCCACATGGTCAAAAGTGAGGCTGGAGGGGAAAGAGGAGGCATTCAGGGAGGAAGAGATGTGCTGGGGGTGCCCAGTTATGGTCTTCCTAAGTGGAGGGAGGTCTGAGGTCATGGATGGGGCCCTCCACCCCTAGAGGCTTGACTTCTACCCATTACTTATTGGTCGTGTGACTTGAGGCATGTTTTTATCTTCTCTGAGCCTCAATTTCCCCAGCTGTAAAATAGGAATAATATCATCTGCCTCCTAGGATTGTTGTGGGTGGGAATGAACACGGTCGAGCTTTAACTGGGTCTCCTGGGGGTTACTGTGCCCTCCCCAACGATGCCCACTCCGTGGGAGATGCATGGTCAGCCTCCCCCTTCCACAGGGAGGTAAACAAATGCTCAGATTGGTGAAGTCACTTTCCAAGACCAGATAGTATAAGTGTCAAAAGCTAACTGGAACCTGGCCTGCCAGCCCTTAAAGACTGCGCTCTCAACACCGTGCAATTCCTCTGGTCCAGGGATGGGCACAGAGCCAACCCCTGATAAAGGGGAACTTCTCTTATTATCTTCGATGGGAGACACTAACCTTTCGTCCTTCCTCATACTTGCTCTCAGGCAGAGATTTCCCTTGCACAGGGGAAGAAAAGGGAACAAGGTAGTAGGAGCTTCCAGTTTTCCATGTGGCCATTTTGCACACAGTTTTGTGGACACTTAAAGACGGTGGGCATAGATGGGGAGCCTCAACCCCAGCAGCCATGCCCGTGTGCAGCTGACCTTGACATTCCGCCCTTGCCCTAACCATCAGCCCCATTAACAGAGGCTGGCAGCTATGCCCTTCTCTACCCCTCAAATGACCCCAGGGTAGCCCAAGCACTGCCCCATCCCCTGCTCAGTCAGGTTAAGGGCATGGGCTCTTAGTATATTTGCGAGCAAATATGGACTCTGCTGCTTACTTTCTCTATTATCATGGGCAAGGGGCTTTCTCTTTGTGAGCCTCGGTTTCTTCAACTGCAAAATGGGGAGAATAGTAGAACTTAGTTTATCAGGTTATTGTGAGGTCTGATATCAGATATGACAGTTCATAGTAAGTGTCAGTCACTATTAGTACTATTGTTTGTTTGTTTGTTTGTTGGCTGCACTGTACGGCATGCAGGATCTTAGTTTCCCAACCAGGGATCAAACCCATGCCCCCTGCAGTGGAAGTGCAGAGTCTTAACCACTGGACCACCAGGGAAGTCCCATAGTATTATACTATTGTTCTTATCACTATTATTATCATTATTATTTCCTGTGCTTGTATTTCTCTATCTTCAGTGGTATTAGAGGTAAAGCCCATAGGCTCAGAGCCTGACTCCCTGGGTTTTGAATCCCACCTTTGCTGTTTATTTGGGCAAGTGATGTCCTCTGTCTGAGTCTCAGTTTCCCCATTTGTAAAACAAGGGTAATAATAGTTCCCGCCTCATAACTGTCATAGGATAAATGAAAGAATGTGAGTGAAAGCATCAACAGTGGGCCTCATCATACCCATCTGAAAGAGGAAACTTCTCTCTCTGCAAGTCCTCCACCTGGACCCTTTCCCCCGCCCCCTCCCCAGAGGGCCCTGCCTTCTGTCTCTCCAGGAGGAGGCAAATTTCAAAGAAAAACCCACAGATGATGGGGCTGATAAATGTCAGACCCCCGTCCCCAGGAGGACTGCAAAGCCCCTGCAGCCTGCCGGGCTCAGCCAGGAAGCTCCGACTGGAGGGAAGAGCTGGTCTCAGGGCCACACAGCAAAGCCAGGCTGAGCCCTCACCTCTGCATGCCACACATTGCAAAATCACGTCTTTGCCTCCAAGATGCTTTTATAAAAGTTGAAGGATAGTTGATTTACAATGTTGTGTTACTGTCTGGTGTACAGCAAAGTGATTCATACACACACACACACACATATACATGTTTATGTATATATATATATATATACCCACGCATATACATATATGTATAATATATACACACATATATACGTATATATACACACATATATACATATATATGTATAATATATATGCACACGCATATACATATATATGTATAATATACACACGCATATACATATATATGTATAATATATATATATACACACATATACATACATATGTGTAATATATATATTCTTTTTCAGATTCTTTTCCATTATAGGTTATTACAAGATATTGAATACAGTTCCCTGTGCTAAATAGTAGGACCTTGTTGTTTTTGTCTTTTATACATAGTAGTGTGCATCTGTTAATCCCAAGCTCCTAATTTATCTCTCTCCCCCTGCTTTCCCCTTTGGTAACCATAAATTTGTTTTCTACATCTGTGAATCCGTTTCTGTTTTTTAATCAAAATATTCTAGTTTCTCCCTTTTGCCTTAGATGCCCTTTAAGCATAAATTTCACATCCATCCCCCGTCCTGATGCGTGCCCTGGCCTCTCAGGGCTGGCACATCCTCTCTCTGCCTGTCTCACTCCTATCTCTCTGTTATGCTCCGTTTCTGGGTCTCTGTCTGTCTCTCCTGACTTGACTCTTCCTGAATCTATTTCTCTCTGTGCGTCTTTGAAGAGTTTTCTTGCTCTTTATCCTTTGCCTCCCTCTCTCCTCTCTGCCTCTCCCTGTTTTTCCCTCTGGCGCAGTTTCTAGTGTTATTTTCACTCTATTTCTGTCTTTCTCTCTGATTCTATCTGGTTCTGTGGTTCCGATTCCATCTCTCTGTACATATGTCATTGTCTTTGCCTCCGTCTCCCTTTGTCAATCTCTTCTGTATTTGTGTTTATTTCTGTCTCTGTCTCTATTTCTGTGTCTCTCTCTGTGTCTCTTTCATGCACATGTACACACACACACACACACCCGCCCCACCCCCCGCACCCCTCATGAAGGGAGCAGGGTACTCACCTGAGAACAGAATTCCTGCCCAGCGGTGGCCCCATAGGTCAGCGGACCCCATGGGCTCACTTCAGGGCACCAAGCTGACTGTCCCCCCGGCTTGTGCACACAGATGCCGTCCTCACTCCAGCTGCGGCCCCTCCAGCTCCCCTCTCTTCCCCTCTGCCCTGCTGCAAACTCACAGGCACTTGGATGACAGTGGCTCCCCGGACAGACTTTGGCTCCACCTCCACCCTCCACCCAAGGGCTCACTTTCCTCCTCCCAGCACAGAGAGAACAGAAGCCCCGGGAAGCCTGGGGTTTCCCCCAAGGTGGGGAAGGAAAAAAGAAAGCCCCGCCCTCTGGCTCTGGATCCCCTTGAGAATTATGCCCCTTGCCACCCCCAGCCCCCCATCTCACTGTTTTTTCCAGGATGAGGGAGCAGCCAGGGGGAGGTGGTGTCAGGGTGGGACAATTCAAGAATGTTAAAGGGACCAGGAACTAAGATTATCATTGTCAACAGCTCTAACAATAAAATCAATAATGGTGGCTCCTGGCTGTCAAGAGCTTAACAAAACAGTGCCAAGCTCACTATGAGCGCCTAGAAACATTAAATGAGCTGAAGTGATGCTTGTGAAATGGAATCCTGGTCATAAACAAAGGCTCTGGAGTCAGAAGGGCAGGACGGCACAGAGCAAGCTGGGCAGGGAGAGCCCCAAGGGGTGCCTGACTCAGCCTGTGGGGAGGGGGCAGGGAAGGCTTCCTGGAGGAGGAGACATCTGAGCTGAGACCTGGAGGACATAAAAAAGGCTCAGTATATGACAGTTAATTCTTTTTTAGAAAAAAAAAAAATCCCTTTGGGCAAGACAAGCTGTTGGGAGCATGAAAAAACCCAAGATTGAACGTAATCAACCAGGTCAGGGAACTACCTTTAATCCATTTTTTTTAACCTTTGTTCGTTCATTCATTCATTCATATAACAGATATTCCCCAAACTCTTCCTCTGGGCTGATTCCTGTGCCTAGTAGTGTCGGGACACGGCAGTGACCAAGAAATCCCCAGCCCTGCCCGCACAAACTCAAGGTCCAGCAGGGGAGACAGACCTGTCCCCAGTCAGCGATGACTCAGAGTGGGCAGGGCTGGGGTGGGAGAACCCAGAGTGGGTGCCTGCCCCAGCCTGAGGATCAGAGATGGCTTTCCGGAGGAGGGGGCATCAGAGCTGAGACCTGGAGGATGCAGGGGTGAGCCAGGGGGTATCTCTGGTAGGCAGAGGGAGCAGCATATGAGAAGGTGCTGAGTTGAAGGCACAGAAGGAAATTCAAGTGGTTCCAGAAGAAAGGGAGTGAGAGGGTAGGTGGTTCAAGACAAGGCTGAGAAAACTCTACAGTGATTACACAGGGCATGAGGGGCAGCTTGGCATGGAGGAAAAGAGATCTCGGCTTGCCCAGCTGCCTTGAATTGCTGCCCCTGTTTGGATCTCATTCATGTCACAGGCGGTCACCAAGTATCTGCTCCAACGAAGCATGAGGCTGAGCAAACCGGCTCTGGAGCCAAACTGCAGGGTTTGGAATCCTGGCTCCTCCACTTGCAAACCGTGTGGCCTTGGGCACCTCAGTTCCCCTCTCTGGTGGCCACTTTCCTCAGCTATAAGGTGGAGATGGTAACAGTTTTACCTCTTCGAAAGCTGTGGCCTGAGTTCTCCATGCCCCAGCTGTGGTTTGTTTAGAAAGTTATGTCACCCCGTGTGTGTCAATGTTCTCATCTGCAGACTGGAGATAAACAACAATCTCCCCTCATAAGAAGCTTGTGAGGATCAAAGGAGTTAACGCTGGGAAAGTACCGGGAACAGCGCCTGGCACAGAGTAAGCGCTCAGTACATGCAAATCCCCTCTAGGTGTTCTGACTGTTGCGGGTTGTAAGACTCACAGCAGCCCCTGTGAGGAAGGTATACACTCAGTCATTCAACACACACTTCCTGAGCACCAATTGCACCTTCTCTAGGCTCTGGGGAGAACGCAGGGGACAAAACAGACAGAAAATACTGCTCTAGTGGGTAAAGAGACAATAAACAATAAGCATAACAAGTACGTAAATTATGTGGGATATTAGAAAATGATACATGCTATGGAAAAATGAAAAGTAGAGTAGGGTAAGCGATGATATTCCATCTCATTTAAGAACACTGAAGCTTACAGAGTTGTGATGACTTGCCTGATTCAGGCCAGGGATTCTGGTCTACCTGGCTCTTAACTTCCGTGAGTGCCACCTTCCAAGGTCCCAATGTGGCTTCTGGAGACCTTCAGTCCCATCTCCTCTGTACACCCAGATCCATCAACTCCTGTGACCGCATTACCCCAGCACACTCCCAAACTCCATGGCTCCTGGGCTGAGGGCACCTGGTGTAGACAAGTCGGCATTGAAGGTCTCCACCATCCATCCTGGTCCTCCCGAAAAATCTGAGTCTTCTGATCACCCCCCCACTCCTCAGCCAGGCTTCTCTGCCGACTACCTCTGCTCTGTCCTACCCGCCCTGGGGCCCTCTCTCCTCCTCCCCTCCGCCCCACCCAGGAGGACACAGCTGCCACTGGAGTGGGCTTCCTATATCTGCCCCTTCATAAGGAACAAGGTTTTCTCTCCCTAAATCCCCACCTACCCACACCCCTCCCCATGGCAGGTTCTGTCTTTTCCTGCCCCTACAAGAAAGGACCTTCTGTTTCCTTCCCGTCGCACAACTTCCACTTTCTTTCTAACAGGTGAAAATAAACCCAGGTCTTTCCCGCCTCCACACCCTCACCTAACAGTCTCAGCCGGGCAGGCTGGCTCCCGGCTGTGTCTTCCCATGCGCGACTTCTGCTGACCTTCCAACCCACATTGCCACCCTAGGGCTGCCCCCCACCATTCACTCAACAAAGATTTATTTGTCTCTACTAGTGCCAGGCACTATTTTAGGTGCTTATTGGGAGCTCAGCTCGGTACTCTGTGATGACCTAGATGGGTGGGATGGCAGGGGAGGTTAGGAGGGAGGTCCAAGAGGGAGGTGATATATGTATACATAGAGCTGATCACTTCGTTGTATAGCAGAAACTAACAACATTGTAAAGCAACTATACCCCAATAAAAAAATCATAAAAATAGATACAAATACTGTATCAAGTTCCCTGTATAAGTATCACAATGCTTTAAAACCGATCCTTCACTAGGAAAAAAAAACAAGCCAATATTGGTTAAATTGAATAGAATGTGGCAACCTGCCAATTCTGAATAGCCACTCCATGAAAACAGGTTAACACAGGGTATTAGAAAGGGGAGAGATATTTACCGGTACAGCGTTCTGGAATCTCTCCGTTTTGATTACAAAAGCAGGCCTCACAATATTGATTTCATATAATATGCATCATTTGCCCAATTTTAAGTTTGTCCTAATTAGATGATAACATGTACTGCTTTTAGCAATGAAATATAGACCTCAGCTTTTAAAGAAATTGCATTTTATGCAAGGATGGGGGAGGGATGGAGGGAGACAAACAATAAGCAAGATACATAATAACTGAATTATCTATGATGTTAGAAAGTGATGGGGATCCCGGCAAGGGAGTCAGAGTGCTGGGGTGGGCATGCCAGATGCAGGACTAAATCGGGTGGTCTGAGTCGGCCTCATACAGTATCGAGAACAACCTGAAGGAGGTGAAAGGGTGAAACACACAGACGTCTAGAGGTTCCTGGGAATTAATTAACTTCTGAAAAAACGGAGGCAGGGTCCCAAGGAGCCATCCCCTGCTTCCTGCATTTAAATAACCATATGAGTTTCTTACTGCTGATGTAACAAATGATTACAAACTTAGTGGCTGGCAACAACACAAATTCATGATCTCACAGTTTTGAAGGTCAGAAGTCCAGGTTGGCACAGCTGGTTTCTCAGCTGAAATCAAGCCGTCGCTGGCTGGTCTCTTTTTGTAGAGGCTGTGAGAGGAATCTGCTCCCAAGCTCACTCAGGTTGTTGGCAGAATCCAATTCCTTGGAGTTGCGAGACCAAGGTCCCCATTTCGCCAGTTATCAGCTGTGGGCCACTCTTAGCCCCTGAGGCTTTTCCCCTGTCCTTGCACATGAAGCCTGCGTCTCAGAGCCAGCAGCACGCAACAAATCTCTCCCACGCTTGGAATCTCTCCACTTCCCTTTCCGCCGCACCTCTCCACTGTTTCCAGCTAGAGAAAATTCTCTGCTTTGAAGGGCTCATGTCATTCAACTGGGCCCACCTGGGTAATCCAGGCTACTCTTCTCCCTATCTTGAAGTCCATAACCTCAATTACATCAGCAAAGTCCCTTTTGCTATGTAACAGGTTCATAACATATTCACAGACTGGGGCATGGGCATCTCTTCTGCCTACCACAATGATGTGGTGTGAGGGCAGGATATCTACAGTTGAGGCAGCCATATTGAGACCATGAGGTAGCAAGCTGGGGAGGATATTCAACAAACTGAGGATGGAGGGATGAATGGAAGGATTTCACTGAGGCCTGGGACACCTTGTAAAGTAACAGTTATGGGTTTTGCCACTGTGAGCCAGGTTATCTTTTGTTTGTAGTGGAATGCATCCTAACTGGTACCCTGTCCAGTCACCATTGGAAATGTTTATTGGAATTGCTTACCTTGTGATGAAAACCCAGATTATTTAGAAGCCTAGAGTTCATGGGGCTTGTGCCCTTTGTCCTAGAGGATAATAAAACTTGTAAAACTTACTTTGAGAAGAAGCCTACTCAAAATGATTACTCTGTTTAAAAAGAGATTCCTGTCTAGCTCTCATCTATTCTATATGAAGAAACTGAGGCCCAGAGGGGAGAGTGAAGTTTTTCTCCAGGGTCATACAGCTGAACACAACTGGTGCTCAACACATGCTGGTTAAATAACTCTCAAGCCCACCCCCCTGGCTGCTCAGATACCAGTCTCCACTCCCTGCCCCTGACTACCCCCTGTCAATCCCTCTGTGGGCTCCTCTTCCTCCGCTGGAGCCCTGAGTCTGGTGGACCCCAGGACTCACACTCCTTGGCTTTCTACCCTTCTCATTTTATACACCCCCCTCTCAAGACAATCTCATGCACTCCTAAAGCTTAAATCACAACCCCCAGGGGCTTCCCTGGTGGCACAGTGGTTGAGAATCTGCCTGCCAATGCAGGGGACACGGGTTCGAGCCCTGGTCTGGGAAGATCCCACATGCTGCGGAGCAACTAGGCCCGTGAGCCACAACTACTGAGCCTGCGCGTCTGGAGCTTGTGCTCCGCAACAAGAGAGGCCGCGACAGTGAGAGGCCCATGCACCGCGATGAAGAGTGGCCCCCGCTCGCCGCAACTAGAGAGAGCCCTCGCACAGAAACAAAGACCCAACACAGCAATAAATAAATAAATAAAATAAAAATTAAATTAAAAAAAAAAATCACCACCCCCAGTGTGTTGAGTCCCAAACTGACTTCTCCGGTCAACTCCTCTTTCTCAGCTTCACACTCATCTATCTGCTGGATGCTGGATGTCTCCGTAGCACCCCAAGCTCACTAGGTCCAATGCTGAACTTGGTGTCTGTATTTACCATGTCTTTTTTTTTTTATATATTCTGATGCTTTGACATCTTGGGGCTTTTGGGGGGTGGGGGAGGACTTGAATCCTGGGAGGACTGCCCCTCCCAGGGCTAGCCAATTCCTAGAGATATGAAATAACTTACTCACGAGCCAGTTTTTCAAATGCAAACCAACCAAACCAGAGCCCACACCTGAATCACCTCCTTTATCATCTGTCACACTCCAGGCTACTACCCACCTGCCCTAACCACCCTGGGGCAGGTTCCAGACAATGAGGGACAGCCTCTATGCCCCCAGAACCCACTGAGATTACTCAAACTAGCCCATCCTAAACCTGCTTACTCTGTCTCCCCAATTTCTTCCTACAGAAACCGCAGTAAAGAATCTTGAAAAAAAAAAAAAAGAATCTTGCTCGCAGTTCCCTCTGCCTCCTGGCTGACCCTGGTGCTTCCCCATGTAGCCCTCATGGTGTAGTGTGCCCCCTCCTTTTGTGAACTGTAACAAACTATCTTGTCAATGGCAACTGTCTCTAGATCTGTTGGCCTTAATGAACCTCAAATTTCCAAATGAACATATTATACTTTAAAACAGTGTCTTCCCTCAAAAGCTGCTTCTCCTTCTGGCTTCCCATCTCAGAAGGTGGCACCGCTCTCTATCCCATCACTAAGGCCAGAGATGGAGAAGTCTCATCAGTCCTCCCTCCCTTGTGCCTCAGGATGCATCACCTCCATCCCCTCCCTGTGGTCCTCGCCCTGGTTTGTTCTTTATCATCTGTCCTCCTGATTGTTACTGAGCCTCCGGAATGGCCTTTTCATTTCCCCCAATCCATCTTCAGCACGACAGGCTAGAGAATATTTAAATGCAAATATTAACATGCAAATTAAAAAACTACAAATAGAACTACCATATGACCCAGCAATCCCACTACTGGGCATATACCCTGAGAAAACCATAATTCAAAAAGAGTCATGTACCAAAATGTTCATTGCAGCTCTATTTACAATAGCCCGGAGCTGGAAACAACCTAAGTGTCCATCATCAGATGAATGGATAAAGAAGATGTGGCACATATATACAATGAAATATTACTCAGCCATAAAAAGAAACGAAATTGAGCTATTTGTAATGAGGTGGATAGACCTAGAGTCTGTCATACAGAGTGAAGTAAGTCAGAAAGAGAAAGACAAATACCATATGCTAACACATATATATGGAATTTAAGAAAAAAAAATGTCATGAAGAACCTAGGGGTAAGACAGGAATAAAGACACAGACCTACTTGAGAATGGACTTGAGGATATGGGGAGGGGGAAGGGTAAGCTGTGACAAAGCGAGAGAGAGGCATGGACATATATACACTACCAAACGTAAAATAGATAGCTAGTGGGAAGCAGCCGCATAGCACAGGGAGATCAGCTCAGTGCTTTGTGACCGACTGGAGGGTGGGATATGGAGGGTGGGAGGGAGGGAGACGCAAGAGGGAAGGGATATGGGAACAGATGTATATGTATAACTGATTCACTTTGTTATAAAGCAGAAACTAACACACCATTATGAAGCAATTATACTCCAATAAAGTCGTAAAAAAAAAAAATGCAAATCTGACCATGTCACTCCTCTATTTAAAACCCTTCCAAAGCTCTCCGGTGCCTTTAGGGGTAAGAACAAATCATTGGCAAGGACTTCAAGACCTTGCATGATACAACCCTGAGTCTCCAGACTCATCTTTCACTCTATTCACCTCTACTCCTATTTTTCTGTGTTTCCATGATCTGTCTTGCTACTTTGTGCCTCTGGACCTTTGCACAAGCTGCTCTCTCCACCTAGAACATTATTATCCCTAACCTTGTCACCTGGTTCTTCCAGATTCATCTTTCAGGTCTTCTTTACCAGGAAGCCTTCCTTGACCCCCAGGCTTGGTCAAGCACCCCTGCTGGGTTTCCTCCAGCCTCCTAGATTCCCCCGTATCAGCCCTGCCCACTCTGGGCTGCCACTGTCTTGGGAAAGGTCTGTCTCCTCCACTGGACTAGAAACCCCAGGGGGACAGGACCAGGAATCTGCTTTGTTTCCTGTTGCACACTCCAGACATAACGCAGTGCTTTGGTGCACAGTCAGCCTCTAAATATTTTCAATTTATTGAATAATTAAGAGTCAATCAAACATCATGCATTAATTAGCAATGACAACAGCTATCATTTACCATGCTCCTACAATGTGCCAGATACATTTTCAGGTACTGTAAATGTTTTCATTCATTTGACTCTCCATCAAATCCTATAGCGTAGGTTTTATCATTTCCATTTTAACAATAGGGAAACTGAAGCTCGGAGTACAAAAACCGCTTCCCGAAGGCCACATGCTCATTAATTCATACATTGAACACATATTTACTGAGGACCTCCTTGGGTGCTGAAAAAAGATCTGTGAGCTAATCTCCCACCCAGTGGAGTTTGTATATTGCTGATGGAGCTAGGGTTTCACGTCCTGCACATGGGGTTTGCAAGCTTTCCTAAATGCCCAGCTGGATCTGCTGCTGGGAAGTCGGTAACATGTCTCAAAATGGGACGGGGTACCTCTGGCCTGGAGAGACTTAAACAGGACCCCCAACCAATATGAGGCCTTTATGCCAATAATACAAGTCCCCTGCCTTAGGGCACACACCAACTTGGCCAACAGAACCAGCTGGGCTTCAGCCCCTGCTTCACTCCTCAGCCACACCTCTGTGGTATCCCCACCCATCCTTTAGCAAGGCCCTCAACTCACAGATGACTTTGACGAGAATGGGGTTGCTGATGCTGCTGGTGGCTCAGTTCCAGCTCTCACACTGGTAGAGCCCCATGTTGCTCCTTGTGATGTTTTGCAGAGTCAGTGTCCTATGGTCTGAAGACAGCTCCCCGCAGCCTCCAGTGAAGAGATTCTGGCCACTGACTTACCACTGGAGGGCCACAGTGCTCCCTGGGGGGAAGCAGTGCAGGCTGATGGATTCCACATCCTCCACTGGGGCTAAGTTATTGGCTGTGACACTGGGCTGGGGAAGTGTCTCTGCAGGAAAATTAGGAAGAGGTAGAAATGTTGAGTCCTGACAGAGCATAGGCTAACCTGCCCACCCAATCACCTGTCCATACATCTGTCCATAAGTTCATCTATTTACCCACCAGCTCAGCCATTCATACATCTATCCACCCAGTGGTTCACCCTTCCTTCCTTCCTCCCTCCTTCCCTCCCTTCCATCCTACCCATAAATCCACCGTCCCACTGAGGCAAAAAAGATACAACTTGAAACCATGTACAAGCCCCTGTGTCCTTGTCCTTTGAAGTAAAAGCCTGACTCAAGAGTTAATGATTGGGGGGACTTCCCTGGTGGCGCAGGGGTTAAGAATCCGCCTGCCAATTCAGGGGACACAGGTTTGATCCCTGGTCAGGGAAGATCCCACATGCCGTGGAGCAACTAAGCCCATGTGCAACAACTATGAAGCCTGCGCTCTAGAGCACGTGCCGCAACTACTGAGCCCATGCGCCTCAACTACTGAAGCCCACGCGCCTAGAGCCCGTGTTTTGCAACAAGAGAAGCCACCGCAATGAGAAGCCCGCGAACCACAACGAAGAGTAGCCCCCACTCGCCACAACTAGAGAAAGCCCCATCAACGAAGACCCAACGCAGCTAAAAAAAAAAAAAAAAGAAAGTTAATGATTGAGAAATGTGAGGATGTAGAAACAAAGAATAGCTGTTGACTGGGGAACTGGTAACAAATTAGACTCTCAACAAGCCACACTGCAGAATCACCAAACTCCCAGTTCCCTGAAAGAGATAAAGGCCTGACACACATTCCTACTTTGTTGTTACAGGAAGCAGACTCCACCAGATGAAAACTGCCGGCCGCAAGCATGTAGACCCCAGACTGGTTGAAACCAGAAGGTTGATGATGCTTGAAACTTCACCTTGATGCCAACCAATCGGAGAATTGTCCACGAGCTGATCATGCCCTGTTCCTTGAACGCTAGAAAACTCCTCACGACTGTTGCCGAAATCTCGGCTTCTCTGTGCACTGATGCCGAATAGAAATACGGAGACAGAGATTTTGGAGGAAGAAAGAGATGGCTTTATTTTTCTGCCAGGCAGAAGGGAAGACACGGCAGGCTAGCGCCTCAAGAACTGTGCCCCCGCCCCGCCACTGGGAATCGGAGAAGATTTTATATGCGGGGCTTGAAGTCAGGGGTGTATGATAAGGATCAAAGTAGTGAAGGTCTTGCATTCTTCTTCTTCTTGCATTATTTCAAAACAGTCACAGCTGGCGTCAGGCAGCCCGGTAACTGGGTCCGTTTGTCTCAGTGTTATAGGTCTGCGACCTTTTTTCTGAAATGCAAATGCTACAAGGGGTGATTTGCTACAAGGGAGTGCAGGATGTAATTCACATAGTGTTAAAGAGTAATAGGTTAGCTTTGTGAATTACAAATCTAGTTGCAGACGCTACAGATTAGTAACAGTTTAAAAAAACAACAACAAACTAGGAGTGATGAACTCTTTCAGGTCCGGTTATGTTTCTTCTCTAGCCTGTTCACTGTTCCCTTTATTTTCCTTGTTCTCAGGGGAGGCAAAACTGCATGTCTATTTTTGCTGCAACACTACCTCCTCCAGGATGGGACACACAGTCTTGAGGGCATTAGCCCACTGTGGCCCCCTTTGCCTGGCAAAGCAATACAGCTACTCTTTTCTACTTCACCCAAAACTCCTGTCTCCGCATTTCTATTCGGCACCAGTGAACAGAGGCCAGGTTTTGGCAACAGACTGGGCCCAAGGACAGTCTCCTCATGTATAGGCATTAGACAAAAAAACCAAAAGCACCTCCTTGTTTTGCACCAAACGGGATCATGAAGCATGGAGGGGATGGCGTCAGCAACAAGAACATAAATTAGACTTGGATTAAACTTTGTGGCGCCTGAATAGGGAACCCTGACCATAAAAACCTGCAGAGCATGGCCGAGCATTTGCAATAAAAATGCACGGGCTGAAAATGACCACCCTACAACCTTCCACGTGCGGAGCTTGACTAGTCAGGAAAACTTTAAGGGAAAATGGCTCTTAGAGCTCCCGTGCAGTGGCTTCAGGAGCCAGACCCGCAATAGTGGAAGCTGGTGTAACCAGGTGCCATCAATATCCCACCCCATCCTCCCAACAATGAATATCCCACCCCTAACTGAAAACACCTCCACCCATTCAAGGAACTAAAATGAAATAAAAAGGGGGGTCAGAAAGCCCCTTGGGTGTTCCTCACAGGGGAGGACGCCCGCATTCTTCTCTCAGTGCGTGCTTTCGCTTCTTAATTAATTGCTTCTTTGTTTCTCTCTATGGCTCAGCCTCTAGGTGTTTTTCCTTTGTACTCCTCAGCCAAATTCTTCTGGAAGAGTAGAACAAAACCCTGGACATCTAATTCAGCCTCTGCCCAGCACCACCATCTATCTACCTGCTCGGCCGTCCATACGTGCTCCTATCCATCTGTTGTCAGAGTTGCCAGCAGACCCTTGCTCAAAACCCACCTACCCCTCCCTTGAACAGGAACTAACATAATAGCTTTAAGTCACTGGGTCTGGACACAAAGAAAGGAAGCTATAGGAAGAGAAAACCAAAAACCAGATAGAACCAAATAAATTCATCTAAGCGATGTTATTATTTGCAAAGCAGAAATAAAGTCACAGATGTAGAGGACAAACTTATGGTTACCAAGGGGGGAGGGGTTGGGATGAAGTGGGAGATTGGGATTGACATATATACACTACTATGTATAAAACAGATAACTAATGAGAACCTACTTATAGCACAGGGAACTCTACTCAATGCTCTGTGGTGACCTAAATGGGAAGGAAATCTAAAAATGAGTGGATATATGCATACGTATAACTGGTTCACTTTGCTGTACGGCAGAAACTAACACAACATTGTAAAGCAACTATACTCTGATAAAAATTAAAAACAAAAAACAAAAACAAAACACAGAACCGGATGAAAGTAAGACGGTGAGGAGTCTGACCTCCAACAGACCCGAGTCTCATTCTATGCTGAATTTACTACATTAGCAAACCAAATGACACACCTACCCCAACAGCCATGACCAGAAGGCATAGATCAAAAAGGGACAGTAAAGGGGTAACGCCCCCGTTCCAGGAAAGCCCTGCCTCTTTCCCAGAAAACTACTGCCTATGCCTCCCCATCATTAGTCTCACTCCTCCCAGCACTGTCCTTACTCCTTAAAAGCAAATCCCTCCCACCCTCCCAAGAGGGAGGGGATATGGGGATATATGTATACATATAGCTGATTCACTTTGTTATACAACAGAAACACAACATTGTAAAGCAATTATACTCCAATAAAGATGTTTAAAAAAATAAAATAAAATTCATTAAAAAAAAAAAGGCAAATCCCTCTCACCATTAAGGTTAAGAAGTTGATTTGTGAACTAAATTCTGGCTTCTCCAGTCTCTGGCTGTTGGATAAAGCTTGTGCTGCTTCAATCTCAGCTTCGGTTTCCTTTTTTGGCTGTGCAAGCCCAAATGGAAAAAGAATCTTCCCCGCGGAGGCGGGGGTCTCAGCCTGGTTAGAGCCCAAGTGGGGGTCCATATGACCTAGTACAGTAACACATCTATTCATTCATTCACCCACCAATCCATCCATTGATCATCCCTTTTATATACTTGCTTAATAAATAAACACTCCTGGAATACCAAATACACCCCAGGCTCAGTGCTAAGTGCTTTACAGATATAATCTGATTTAATCCTCACACCTATACTTCAGGAGGGATGGGTTTTAACCCCATTTTACAGGTGATAAAACTGAGCAAGCAATAAGAAGACCTTTCATATATCGAGTACATACTTTGTACTAAATACTTTATACGTGTGACCTTGCTTGACCCTCATAACAACCCTAAGAGATCAGGGCTATTAAAATTGCCTTTTCGTTAATGAGGAAACTGAGGCTCAGAGATGCACCTTTCCTTCATCCGTGATCGACATCACACCCAGGGTGACTTTCCACACAGCTGAGATGCATCCTTTGTGTCTTCTCTGAACCACACTTCTCTTTCCACACGGATGCTGAGATGTGTTGTGAAATGACATCCTTTGACACTCCTAAGTCACAACCATGACATACAAATAAATGAAGGATCTCAGAAGGTGAAAGTGCAATAAGTGAGAAAAAAAATTATTTATCCCCAAATGACTCTCATACCAACATTTTTTTTAAATCTGCTCCTGGTAAATTCTGGTCTTCTCGTGTGGTACAATGGTCAACCTCATTCCAGAAAGAAGGTGGAGGACAGATAACCGGATGTGATGCCTTCTTGATTTTATATAAATATATTTTTAAGAGATCAGAGAGTGCTGTCTCAGAGATGAAACATTTCTGGAAATTTAAAAACACTGAATAAACATGAAATTGGAGGTAAAGCAGAGCAGCCTTGAATCTTAGGGCTGGAATGGCCCTTTCAGACTCTGAAGTTAGATGATTTTGTCACACAAATGGGAAAAGAAAGACCAGACAAATCCCACAAGGGTGGCCTATCTGGTCTATGGCTGGATGCTGCCCGAGCTGGTTGCCCCGTACCCATTAAGGAAATACATAGTATATAAAAGCTGCACTGCACATCAATATGTATTGTTCTAAAGCAGCATTCATGAAATTTTGTTAAACTAAAAAAGCTGGCTGCAAAACAGTATGCATAGTACACTCTCCTTTTGTAGCAGAAAATGCACGTGTCTTTATTAATTTATAGGAATAGCAACAGGGAAAGAATCTGTCAGATGATATACCGAAGTATGAGCAGTGGTCACCTCTGGAATAGTAGGGTTTTCCTCCATTTTCATTTCCTTTAAAAAAGTATCTCCATTGTCTACTTTTTTTTGCACTGAATATATAGTATGTGTTCAATAAAGAAAGAGTCCAGGAAATTCCCTGGTGGTCCAGTGGTTAGGACTCCAAGCTTTCACTGCTGAGGACCCGGGTTCAATCCCTGGTTGGGGAACTAAGATCCCACAAGCTGCACAGTGCGGGCAAAAATAAAATAAAAAAAAGAAAGAGTCCAAATGTAGGATGTAATGTGGCTCTATATTAATTAACATAGATGGATTTTGGAGATTAGAAGATTAAACTTTAAAAACAAATTAAAATGGTAAGTAGAGTATGATACTATTTTTGTTTAAAACTACATATATTTGAATGTAGATATGAAAATAGGGGGATTATAGGAGCTATGTGGTTGTCTCTGGGAAGCTCCACTGTCTACTTTACATTTTCTACAAATAATGTGCAATTTACTCAAAATATGAAAAGGTGGCATATGATATTTTTAAAAAGCAGCCCCTACCAATTACAAGTCACTTTGTTGGATTAAGAATGTAAAAACTTATTTTGTATAACATGGGTTAGAGAAATCTTGCTGAATATATCAATAAGTGGAACAGCCAAGAAAAGAATCGTAAAAACAAAAACAAAACAAACAAACAAAACTCTATTAACAAAGTCCTGGGCAAGGAATGATTTCTCTCTTGGTTTCTTTTTCTTTTTTTCATTTTGGAGATTTCACCTTTAACTAATAACCCTCAACCCTGGCTTCATACCTTAGTCCATTTGTGCTGTTATAACAAAACACACACTGGGTGGCTTATAAACAACAGAAATTTATATCTCACAGTTCTGGAGGATGGAAGTCCAAGATCAGATGGCTGATATAGCCAATATAGCCAATACTCCTGACACTATGAGATACTGGGCAAGATCCTCCCCTTTCTTTTTTCTTTTTTTTTTTTTTTTTGTTGTTATTAACTCCTTTCTTATCCTTGGTTTCCTTGTTTGTAAAATGAAGGCTCTCTGAAAATTCTTTCAGTTCTGCAAATTTTTTTTTTTTTTTTTTTTTTTTTACGGTACGCGGGCCTCTCACTGTTATGGCCTCTCCCATTGCGGAGCACAGGCTCCGGACGCGCAGGCTCAGCGGCCATGGCTCACAGGCCTAGCTGCTCCGTGACATGTGGGATCTTCCCGGACCAGGGCAGGAACCCGTGTCCCCTGCATCAGCAGACGGACTCTCAACCACTGCGCCACCAGGGAAGCCCCAATTCTGCAAATATTTATGCTTTGGGGTCTGGAATTTCTGGGAGATTGGAGTCCTGTGACCTCCACCCGACTTTGGACTTGAGATAGGGCTAGTCTGAAAGTCCCTAAATGGGTACATGGTAAAGGCTCGATAAACACCTGTTAAATACATAAATGATTAATGAACTTGTAGAATGTTAATAATAAGCACCTCATGAGCACTTAGGTGCCAGGCATTGTTCTACGTTCTTAATATGAACTAACTCATTTAATCCTCACAATGACCCAAAGAGATAGATACTATTGTGAGTCCCACGTTGCAGATGAGGGAACTGAGGCACACAGAAAGGTGAAGTAACTTACCCAAAGTCACCCAGCTGAGAAATAGCAGAGTCAGGATTTGAACCCAGGCAGTCTGTAGAGCCCCTGCTCTAAGCTATAAACAGTGGATGAACCAGTGGACGGTTGAGCGGGAGGTACTGTGTGGGTCAGAGGTGGGTCTGTTATGGGGCAGGGAAACCCAGACTCACAGGCCACGTCAACCATGAGGGCTTCACTGAGCCTGAATCCCAGGTGGTTCCTGGCCCCGCAGTGCTGGGTGCCAGGGTTATTTCGTGTGACTGTGGGGATGGTGAGGGCCCTGCCATCCCTGGGGATTGCTGGTCCATCTCCTTCCCGAATCACCTCGAGATTTTGAAACCACCAGACTGTCACATCATTGTTTGGGGAAACGCACATCAAATTCAAGGAGTCCACGTGCTCCACTGGGGCCAGGTTCTGGGCTGCCATCCAGGGCTGCTGCAGGTTCTCTGGGGAGGAGAAAAGAGAACCAGAGGGTGACAAGTCAGGAGGGGATCTGAAGCTCCAGGAATTATCAGGAGCAGAAAATACCCTGGGGCCTTGGAAACACCCCACTGCTGGTTTTGCTGGTCCCAAGATAAACATGCCTGGTGCCAGCCTCTAATGGAAGCACACACACACTCATAGACACATGACAAGGACTCACCCACTCCACTGCAGTGGCTCTTAAATGTCTGGGGATCCCAATCCTCTCCCCAGAAAACACACGCACATGTATTTGCATCTAATTTCAGGTGTTGTGGGTCACCCTGAGGACCTGCTTTGGAGGTGAAAACTCCTAACACTTAGATTATAAATGAGTAAAAACCCCTCTCTGGCAATACAGATCAAAAACTTTAAAACATATATACCTTTTGACCTAGTGGTTCCACTTTTTTTTTTTTTTTTTTTTGCAGTACGCGGGCCTCTCACTGTTGTGGCCTCTCCCGTTGCGGAACACAGGCTCTGGACGCGCAGGCTCAGCGGCTATGGCTCACGGGCCCAGCCGCTCTGCGGCATGTGGGATCTTCCCGGACCGGGGCACGAACCCACGTCCCCTGCATCGGCAGGCAGACTCTCAACCACTGCGCCCAGGGAAACCCGGTTCCACTTTTGAAATGAAAACTTGTACAAAGAATTAGCTATAAAGATATCCTGGGCAGCATTGTTTGTAAAAGGGAAAACTAAAAAGAGTCCATTTCCAATGAGGACTGTATTTTTTAAAATGAGCCACTTCTATAATATCTATAAGAAACTCATTTCAAATATAATCAAATATAATCCTTCTGAAAATAAAAAGATGGGAAAAGATATAACATGCAATTGTTATTCATAAGAAAGCAGGAGTAAGGTACAAACTTCCAATGGTAAAATAAATAAGTACTAAGGATGTAATGTACAACATGATAAATATAATTAACACTGTTGTATGTTACACATGAAAGTAGTAAAGAGAGTAAATCCTAAGAGCTCTCATCACAAGGGGGAAAAAAAGAAAGGAAGATTGGCTATATTAATATCAAATAAAGTTGACTTCAGAGTTAAGAAAATTACCAGGGACAGAGAGGGACATTACAAAGTAATAAAAGAGTTGATCCACCAAGAAGACATGGCAACTGTAACTGTGTACACACTAAACAGCAGAGCCGCAAAATATGTGAAGAAAAAGTTCATAGAATTGAAGTGAGAAGTAGATAAATCCACAATTATAATTTGATATTTCAGCACCACTCCCAACAACTGACAGGACACCTAGACAGAAAAATCAGCAAGAATATGGAAGAACTCAATATCATAAGGATCGATATTTGCATATATTGTGAAATGATCACCACAATAGTTCCAAAACTTTTTTTTTCTTGTGATGAGAACTTTTAAGATCTACTTTCTTAGCAACTTTCAAATATGCAATGCAGCATTATTAACTATAGTCACCATGCTGTACATTACATCCCCATGACTTATTATTTTCGGTTGGAAGTTTGTACCTTTTGACCACCTTCACTCATTTCGCCCACCCCACCCCTCACGTCTGGCAACCACCAATCTGTTTTCTATATCTGTAGCTCAGCTTGAAAAAAATTTTTTTAGATTCTGTGGAGCCCTACATCAAGGACACAGGACAAAAACTCCGGAATTAACCAAGCCCCCATAGCAACCGTTGCCATGGGCTCTCCTAATCTAAACGGGACAGCCCCCGACTCCACAGTAGGTAAAATATTCACCATGTAGCAACCCTGTAGCATCCTGACCAATCACCTAATGCCACCCTGCCAGCAGGAACTGTCTTTGTCTTGAGGCTGTAAAAGTTGGTTTCTGGGGCTTCCCTGGTGGCACAGTGGTTGAGAGTCCGCCTGCCGATGCAGGGGACACAGGTTCGTGCCCCGGTCCGGGAAGATCCCACATGCCGCGGAGCGGCTGGGCCCGTGAGCCATGGCCGCTGAGCCTGCGTGTCCGGAGCCTGTGCTCTGCAACGGGAGAGGCCACAGCAGTGAGAGGCCCGCGTACCGCTAAAAAAAAAAAAAAAAAAAAAAAAAAAGTTGGCTTCTAGCCCACAAAGGGAGTCGGCTCTCCCTAGTCTATCAGGAAGTGGGCCCACTGTATTTGCAGCGCCCCTCACTAACTCTGCTCTTCGTTCTCAATAAACTCACTCTTTTCTAAAATACTTTGTGTTTGGAAATTCTTTTCCAACCCGTGCTCGGACCACAACAGATTCTAGATATAGATGAGATCATATGGTATTTGTCTCTCTCTGTCTGATTTATTTCACTTAGCATAATGCCCTCAAGGTCTATCCACATTGTCACAAATGGCAAGATTTCCTTCTTTTTTATGGCTGAATAATATTCCATATATATCACATTTTCTTTATTCATTCATCCATCGACGGACACAGGTTGTTTCCATATCTCGGCTATTGTAAATAATGCTGCAATGAACACTGGGGTGCATATATCTTTTTGAATTAGTGTTTTGTTTTCCTTGGATAAATACCCAGAAGTGGAATTACTGGATCATATGGTAGTTCTATTTTTAATTTTTTTAGGCACCTCCATATTATTTTCCATAGCGGCTACACCAATTCACATTCCCACCAACAGTGCACAAGGGCTCCTTTTCTCCACATCCTCACTAATGCTTGTTATTTTGCATTAACTTTTCAAACCAGCAATCCTACTCCTAGGAGATTAGCCTGAAGAAACACTTCCAATAATGTGAAAACACATGTGCAGAAGGTTATTTGTTACAACATTGTTTATCATTGCAAAATGTTGGAAACTACCTAAATGCCCAAGCATAGGATAACTGTTGAATAAATTATGGTACCTCTACACAAGGGAGTACTATGCAGCTATTAAAAAAATGAGGAAGAGCTCTATGAACTGACATGGGGTGATTTCCCAGAAATTCTGTAAAGTGAAAAAAAGCAAAATAAAAAGAACATTTATAGTATACTATGTGCTGTTTAAGAAAAATGAGACAAAAAGAAACATACACATATCTGCTTATTTTTACAAAAAAAATATATATAGGAAAGATAAACCAGAAGACAATGAAGTTGGTTACCCATAAAGGTGGAAAAGGTTTGGGAGGGAGGGACAGTTCTTTGGGTACATCTTTATGTGTAGTGTTGATTTCTGGAATCGTGTTACTATTCTACATATTCAAGATATTAAATCAATAAGAATTGGAAAAGGGAGAAATAAAACTGAAAAGCAAACTAAAGCAAATAAACTTAGTTGTATTTCAAATGAATATCAAAATCATACTGAGGAGAAAGAAAGGGAGGAAGTAGGGGGAGAAACAAACCAAGTAATTTGTGAATATATTATTTGTCTATATACACACACTTTTTGGCAGGAGAACTGCAAATAAATTCAGAAATCTTTTTAGTAGGACTTTTTTGTAGTGGTATAGGTGAAGCAATTCAAAAATATTTTAGATGTATTATAATAAGAAAATTATTATATTGAGCAAATAAGAAAATGTGTTAATATTGTTGGGAGCCAGCGTTCTCACTGTGGAAGAAGAAACATACAAATATGGGATGGGGGAAGGTAAGAAGGAACCTGGAATTTGAGGTATTGTTGTAAACTCATGATTTTGAAAATATGCATAATTTTGTGTATATGTATGCATAAGTGCACTTGTATATAATGTATGTGTATAGCTGTGTATATGTGTATGTATGTGTGTGTACATGCATATATTTCCTAGCTCTGTTCTCCAAAATGTCCTAGAAAGAAAGACATCCCAGTAGTAATGAGTACACCCTGATGCCATTCTCCACTAAAAGGAACCAGGGCTCCTCCCCGCAAAATGGCTGATCCAGGACTGAAGCAGGATATGGACATGAGCCTGAAATATCTTATGCCAGAAACGAAAGAGGTGCTAAAACTGGGGGGGGAGGGGGGCGGCGGGGGATGACACAAGAAATATTAAAGAGGCTCCTACTGGCCAAATCTAGAATATTTTAAGCACCAAAATATTAAATACAGTGATGAGTTATAAACTATTAAAAAATAGAAATTCATGAGTCCATACTGATGATAGAGATGATAGCAATAGAGAGAGAGATTAGATGGATGGATGGATAAAGATAGATGGATAGATAGATAGAATGGATAGATACATACATAGATAGATATGTAGATAGATAGGATGGATAGATAGGTAGATAGATACATAGATACATAGATAGATAGATGGATAAATACATAGCTACATAGATAGATGATAGATACATAGATAGGATGCATAGATAGGATGTAGATAGATAGATAGACAGGATGGATAGATAGGTAGATAGATAGATAGATGATAGATGGATAGATAGATAGGATGGAGACAGACAGCTAGATAGATAGATAAGATAGATGGACAGATAGATTTAGATTGATGATACACAGGTAGGTAGACACACAGATAGATAAGTAGGTAGGAACGTAGGTAGATGTTAAATATGGAGAGAGAGAGAGAGATGATAGGTGATAGATAGGAAAGAGGGGGAGAGGGCTCTTGCTTACAGAAGAATTCCAAGTGCTGACTGGTCAATGTGGAAAGAGTGCTGGACTTAGAAAACCACCTTTGCAATCCTCTTAGTAAACACCTCCAAAGCAAGAATCATCAGTGGATGATAAATCCCAGAGGGAATTTTGATTACGGATAGGATATGGTCTTAAAGTGTCTTTCCACAGAATGCTTTTTTGTGGCAAGGGAGGAAAAAGAAAACAGTATTCATACAGTGGTGTAAGTGGGCAAAACCTTGACTGGGTGATCAAAATTACATCAACAATGATGGACAGACGGACATGCCCTGAGAAGAGCACAGCATCACTCATGCAGTATTCAAGATCAAGAATGCTCTGCTGTAGTCTAATCACGAGGAAACGCTGGACACACACAAAATGAGAAATTTTCTATTTTATAAAGGGGGAGGAATGTTCTTCAAAAATGTCAATTAAAGATGAAGAGAGGCTGTGGGGCAGAAGACCTAAGTAGAAGTTTCTCCAGTGAAGACATACAGATGGCCAACAGGCACATGAAAAGATGCTCAACATTGCTAATTATTAGAGAAATGCAAATCAAAACTACAATGAGGTACCACCTCACACCAGTCAGAATGACCATCATTAAGAAGTCTACAAATAATAAATGCTGGAGAGGTGTGGAGAAAAGGGAACCCTCTAGCTTCTAGTTGTTCTCTCCCTGAGGAACCAGGGCACTGTCACTCTTCTGATAATGATGTGTGGAAATGTAAGTTGGTGCAGCCACTATGGAAAACACTATGAAGGTTCCTCAAAAAATTAAAAATAGAATTACCATATGATCCAGCAATCCCACTCCTGGGCATATATCCAGACAAAACTATAATTCAAAAAGATACATGCACCCCTATGCTCAAAGCAGCACTATTCACAATAATCAAGACATGGAAACAACCTAAAAGTCCATCGACAGATGAATGGATAAAGGAGATGTAGTATATATATACAATGGAATATTACTCAGCCATAAAAAAGAATAACGCTATTTGCAGCAATATGGATGGAACTAGAGATTATCATACTAAATGAAGTAAGTCAGAAAGAGAAAGATAAATACCATATGATATCACTTATACATAGAAGCTAAAATATGACACAAATGAACTTATGTACGAAAAAGAAACAGACTCACAGACATAGAGAACAGACTGTGGTTGCCAAAGGAGAGGGGGGTGGAGGAGGGATGGATTGGGAGTTTAGGGTTAGCAGATGCAAACTATTATATATAGAATGGATAAACAACAAGGTCCTACTGTATAGCACAGGAAATAATATGCAATATCCTGTGATAAACCATAATGGAAAAGAATATGAAAAAGAATATATATATACACACTTTGAATCACCTTGCTGTACAGCAGAAATTAACACAACATTGTAAATCACCTATACTTCAATTTAAAAAAAAAGAGAGGCAGTGGAAAATTTCCAGATTAATGGAGGCTAAAGAGAGGGGACACAAAATGCAGTACCTGACTGTAGACTGGGTCCTGTACTCCTGTACTGGTTGGGGTAAAATACGCTAAAAAGGACTTTATTGTGTCGATGGACAAAGTTGGAATATGGATGGACTATTAGATAGAAGTATTGCATCCCTGTACAGTTATGAAGTCCATAAGTGTGCTTATGTAAGAGAATATCCCTGTTCTTAGGGAATACACACTGAAGTATTTAGGGGTGAAGGGTCATGATGTTTGTAACTTACTTTCAGATGGAGTCTGGGGAAGGGGGGAGACAGAGACAGAGACAGACAGCACAAATGATAGAGTAAATGGGGGTAAGTATTAACAATAGGTGAGTCTAGGTGAAGGATATATGGACACTCTTTGTATTCTTTTAAATTTTTGCAATTTTTGTAAGTTCCCCTACACCCTCATCAACCATGCCTGGGAGTGCTCACTTCCCACGCCCCTGACAACATTGATTGGCATCACACTTAAAAATTTTTTTTAATTTTATTTGAAGTATAGTTGATTTACAATGGTGTGCCCATCTCTGCTGTACAGCAAAGTGACTCAGTTATACACATATAGACATTCTTTTTTTTTTTTTGCGGTACGCGGGCCTCTCACTGCTGTGGCCTCTCCCGTTGCGGAGCACAGGCTCCGGACGCGCAGGCTCAGCGGCCATGGCTCACGGGCCCAGCCGCTCCGCGACATGTGGGATCTTCCTGGACCGGGGCACGAACCCGTGTTCCCTGCATAGGCAGGCGGACTCTCAACCACTGCGCCACCAGGGAAGCCCTATATACATTCTTTTTAAATAATTTTTCCATTATGGTTTATCACAGGATCTTGAGTATAGTTCCCTGTGCTACACATTAGGACCTTGTTGTTTATACATTCTAAATGTAATATTTTGCATCTACAAACCCTAAACTCCCCGTCCATCTCTCTCCCTCCCCCGACACCTTGGCCTCTGTGTCTATGAGTCTATTTCCACACCTTAAAAATTTTTAACAGCCCTTATTATCAAAAAGAAAAGAGATAAAAAGTGTCAGGGAGGGTGTGGATAAAAGGGGACCCTTTCACACTGTTGGTGAGAATGTAAATTGGTTCAACCGTTATAGAAAATAGTATGGAGTTTCCCCCCAAAATTTAAAATAGAACCACCATATGATCCAGCAATCCCACTTCTGGGTATCTATCCAAAGAAAACGAAATCACAGTCTTGAAGAGTTATCTGTGCCCATGTTTATTGCAGCATTATTCACAATAGCCAAGGTATGGAAAGGGATGGATGGATAAAGAAAATGTGGTATGTGTATATATATATACACATACACACACTGGGATATTCGGCCATAAAAAGGAAATCCTGACATTTGTGACAACATGGATGAACATGGGGGACATTATGTCAAGTGGAATAAGCCAGACACAGAAAGACACATACTGTATGATCTCACTTATATGTGGAATTTAAAATAGACAAATCATAGAACGAGGGAATAGCATGGTGGTTGTCAAGGGCTGAGGAAGTGGGGGAAATAGGGAGGTGCTGGTCAAAGGGTACAAACTTTCAGTTTTAGGATGAATAAGTTCCGGGGATTGAATTGCAGCATAGGGAATATAGTTAATAGTATTGTATAGTATATTTGAAATTTGCTGAGAAAATAGATCTTAAATATTTCACCACACACACACACACAAGGCATCTATGTGTTAATGTGTCGTGTTATGGATGTGTTAATTAACTTGATTGTGGTAATCATCTCACAATGCCTATGTCATATTGTCATATGTCAATTATACCTCAATAAAGCTGTAAAAAAATTTTAACAGCCTTGTGGGTGAGGAATTGTATCTTGCTTTATTTTGTATTTCCTTTATTATTAGTGAAATTGAGCATTGTTTCATAGCATTACTGACCATTTATATTTCTTCCTCTACAGACCAATTATCCAAATCTTGCACTTCCTTTTTCTATTGAAGCATTTTCCCTTTTGTTTACTTGTGGGAACTCTTTATACATTGTATATAAATGATTTTATGTGATAATTATGTAAAATTAAGTATTAGTACAGGGAATGATACAAAATAATTTCTCAGAAAAAGAACATGTTAAGAGTGTGTTACCTTAATAAAGGAGAGGGTGTAATACTATATTACTTATGTGTAATAACACTTTAAGGCAGTATTCAAAAACACGGGCTTTAGGGTTAAGCAGAGACTGGGTTCAAATCCCAGCTCCACAGGTGCCACTGGCCATGTTGTTAAGCATCCTCGAACCTCAATTTCCCTGTTCATAATCTAGTCTAAAAGTTGTAGTGAGGGGCCCATGACCTCCTACTTCCAGAGGGTACAGAATAGCACCAGGTACACAGAAAGTGCTTAATAAATGCTTGCAATTGCCAGTTGCACCACCAGAGAGCATTCCCACCCCCACCCCCACCCCCACCGCCTGGAATGCCCTTACTAGAGACAAGTAGCATAGCATAATGGCCACTGGTCCCATCCACAGAGATGAGCTGCAGGGTGTAGATCCCGTCACCTGACACTCGCACATCAGTGATGGTCAGGGAACCATCAGCACTGCCCATCTCCTGGCTGGTGTGGGCTGGTCCTGGAGTGTGGCCATGGTTGGTGAATTTAAAATTAAGGATCCGGGTATACTGGGAAGTGGTTGCTCCTCAGAACCAGTTGTAGGAGATGAGATTCAAAGGGCAGCCCTGGACAGATAGGGTGATATTGTTCCCTTCCATGGCCCGGGGAGGGATGGAGGTGATGGTCAACTGGGCAGACACCTGCTTGCAGCAGGAGCTCAGAAAGAAGGCTGAGAGAGGAGGGAGACGCTTAGCCACATTCAACACTAAAATCAGCCCCTCTTAGATTCTCACTCATAGGAGTTCGACACCTAGAGAGGGGAAAGCATGTGCCAGGGCCCCAAGGCAGCATAAGTTTGCTGTTTTGAGGGCACAGCAGAAAGATCAGTGGGCCTGGAACTGAGTGAAAGAGAGAGAGGGAAGTAGGTAAGGTCAGAGGATGCTACTGGCATTTTTGGCAAGACAGTCATTCATCAGGTAGGACTGTCCTGTGCATTGCAAGTAGTTCAGCACCTCTGACCCTCCCTCCAAGGCATTGAGACAACCAAAGAACATCCCCACACTTTGTCAAATACCCACCAGTGGGGCAGTGTTAGCTCTGGTTGGGAACAATTCACTTAGGCACTTGTAGACCATCTTAAGAATTGTGTTCCAAGAGAGTTAGGAAACCACTGGAGACTTCTGAGCTGAGGGGTAACATGATGTGTCTTCTGCTCTGAAATGATCCTTCTGGCTGCAGAGTGAATTGATTTCGGAGTCTGAGGGTAGAGTTGCTACATTACTCAGCTCCACAGAGTGAAATGCCATTCACATTACAGTTAATGCAAACAGTACTGACAGCACAGGTGCAGGGCACAACTCATGCAGCCATACGTGGCAACTCCAGGCAAGGCAGAAACAGGGGAGACCAGTTAGGAAGCATCTGCAACAATACAGGCAAGAGACATCAGTGATTTGGACCAAAGTGGTTGCAACAATAAAACTGAGAAATGGTGAGATTGGGAATCTGAAGCCGATAGGATTTGCTGGCAGATAGGATGTGGGGTGTGAGTGTGAGACTGAAGTCAGAGATGGCTCTGAGGTTTGGGGCACGAGCACCTGAAAGGATGGAGGTGCCACACCCGAGGCGTGAAGATGCAGGGGGACTTAGGAGCTTGGGGAAGAGAATCAGGAATTATGGTCTTGTAGCTGTTACCTGTGAGACAGAGGCATTTCCAAAGCCCACCACCTCTGCAGGGGCCCTCCCAGGGGCCAGCCATGTTTTCCTGATGCCTCAATGGTCTAATGGCCTCAGGATGTCCTTCTGTCTCCTCGGTCAAAGAGTCCAGGCCTAGAAGAAACGCCAGAGTGTCTGAGAAGCCCCTCTCCCCTGCAGGGTCCTTGGTTTTCCCTCATCCCCAAGGAGAGCTCATCAGTCCTGCTCCCCGAGTTCCAGCCCTGTTCACCCCAGATTTCCCAGTAAGAGTTAGAAGTACCCCAGGGCCTTGGAGGTTTGGGAATCTGGAAGGGGCACGGCAGGGTCCACTCGTAACAGGCTGGGGTCTCATCAACTCTGCAGATTCCTCTAGGCTCTGCAACATCCCAGCTACCCAGGTCCAGCACTGCCGAGGTCAGAAAGAGCAGCTTGGCACTGCATTTGCTGACAAGGCTTGTGGCCTTGTGCCCCCAGGGCAGGCGGGGTAGCCTCCGTTGTCCCAGAGGTACCACTGGTGTGGCTGGCATGTAGTGTTGGCCCCGCATGGCGTTGCAGCGCTGTTGGCACAAGCCTGGTCTCAGGGTTAATTTTTCTTAGGCGCCTGCAGCCTGGTATGGAGGTGCTGACATTGGACAGCCTTGAAGGCCGTGCACAGGAGCTTACCAGAAAAAGTGATAACAAGAGAAAGGTAAAGGTGGCCTCTTCGCCTCAGATTCTGCCTGGCAGCAGTTTCCAGGTTCAAAGGCCTAGAGATGACAAGGGAAGCAACTGCTTTCAAATTGGGACTTCTCTCGTGGTCCAGTGGATAAGGCTCCGTGCTCCCAATGCAGGGGTCTCGGGTTTGATCCCTGGTCAGGGAACTAGATCCCGCATGCATGCCGCAACTAAGAAGCCCACATGCTGCAACTAAAGATCCCACGTGCCACAGCTAAGACCCGGCACAGCCAAAATAAATTAAAAACAAATGAACAAACAAAAAAACTTGCTTTCAAATCACCTTGACCCTGGGTTTTCCAAGTATGCAGGCTGCTTGGGAAGCAAGGTGAAGCTGCAGAGAGGGTTGACAAATATTATTACCTGATCAGTAAGGGAGAAAACAAAGGAAAAAATAAGTTTGAAAACCACTGACCTAGAATTTTTAAATGATAGCATCCAGTACTGGCAAGAATAAGGAGAGGGTACTTTGGGGCAAGCTTTCTGGAGAGCAATTAGGCAAGGTGTGTCCACAGCCAGGAAAACGTGCGTGCTCTTTGAACTCACAATGCCTCTTATAGTTATCTTAAGACAATCATTCAAGATATATGAAAATAGTTACTTCTGGGCTAATCATAAAAGTATTGTTTATAGCAAGAAAAAAGTATGGAAACTACCTAAACAGAGTATTTGTGAAAATATACTGTGGTAAACCCATTCAATGGAATATTTTGCAAATCTGAGGAGTAAAATTAAAGCAGAACATTTATTTACGTTAAAATATGTTCACATATCTAAAAAACAAACAACCCAATCCAAAAATGGGCAGAAGACCTAAACAGACATTTCTCCAAAGAAGATATACAGATTGCCAACAAACACATGAAAGAATGCTCAACATCACTAATCATTAGAGAAATGCAAATCAAAACTACAATGAGGTATCACCTCACACCAGTCAGAATGGCCATCATCAAAAAATCTACAAACCATAAATGTTGGAGAGGGTGTGGAGAAAAGGGAACCCTCTTGCACTGTTGGTGGGAATGTAAATTGATACAGCCACTATGGAGAACAGTATGGAGGTTCCTTAAAAATCTAAAAATAGGGGCTTTCCTGGTGGTGCAGTGGTTGAGAGTCCGCCTGCCGATGCAGGGGACACGGGTTCGTGCCCCGGTCCGGGAGGATCCCACATGCCGTGGAGCAGCTGGGCCCGTGAGCCATGGCCACTGAGCCTGCGCGTCCGGAGCCTGTGCTCCGCAACGGGAGAGGCCACAACAGTGAGAGGCCCGCGTACCGCAAAAAAAAAAATCTAAAAATAAAACTACCATATGACCCAGCAATCCCACTACTGGGCATATACCCTGAGAAAACCATAATTCAAAAAGACTCACGTACCACAATGTTCATTGCAGCTCTATTTACAATAGCCAGGACATGGAAGCAACCTAAGTGTCCATCAACAGATGAATGGATAAAGAAGATGTGGCACATATATACAATAGCATATTACTCAGCCATAAAAAGAAATGAAATTGAGTTATTTGTAGTGAGGTGGATGGACCTAGAGACTGTCATACAGAGTGAAGTAAGTCAGAAAGAGAAAAACAAATACCGTATGCTAACACATATATATGGAATCTAAAAAGAAAAAAAAAGTCATGAAGAACCTAGGGGCAAGACAGGAATAAAGACGCAGACATAGAGAATGGAGTTGAGGACACGGGGAGGGGGAAGGGTAAGCTGGGATGAAGTGAGAGAGTGGCATGGACTTATATATACTACCAAATGTAAAATAGATTGCTAGTCGGAAGCATAGCACAGGGAGATCAGCTCGGTGCTTTGTGACCACCTAGAGGGGTGGGATAGGGAGGGTGGGAGGGAGACACAAGAGGGAGGAGATATGGGGATATATGTATATGTATAGCTGATTCACTTTGTTATAAAGCAGAAACTAACACACCGTTGTAAAGCAATTATACCCCAATAAAGATGTTAAAATAAATAAATAAAAATAAAAGATGTTCACAAGTGTGATTGAAGATGAGTAATAAAACAGACATGGTGGGCTTCCCTGGTGGCGCAGTGGTTGAGAGTCCGCCTGCCGATGCAGGGGACACGGGTTCATGCCCCGGTCCGGGAAGATCCCACATGCTGCGGAGCTGCTGGGCCCGTGAGCCATGGCCGCTGAGCCTGCGTGTCCGGAGCCTGTGCTCCACAACGGGAGAGGCCACAACAGTGAGAGGCCCACGTACGGCAAAAAAAAAAAAAAAAAAAAAAACAAAACCAGACATGGTAATAGAAGGAAAAAAAACCAGACGTGGTACCTTTATCTATGTCATTAAGCATTGTTCAATAACTCCATTTTAGGGCTTCAGAGTATGTTATTATATAGATGCAAAATAATTTATATAACCAACACTTTAATGTTAGACTATTGGATGTTTTTGTTAGCTCTGAGTATTTTTATATTAAGAAATAAAGATATACTATAGTTGACAATACTGTATTTTATATTTGGAAGTTGCTAAGAGACTAGATCCTCAAAGTTCATATCACAAGAAAAATATTGTAGTGTATATATGTCCATGCCACTCTCTCACTCTGTCCCAGCTTACCCTTCCCCCTCCCCATATCCTCAAGTCCATTCTCTACTAGGTTCATGTCTTTATTCCTGTCTTGCCCCTAGGTTCTTCATGACCATTTTTTTTTTTTAGATTCCATATATATGTGTTAGCATACAGTATTTGTTTTTCTCTTCTGTCTTACTCTGTATGACAGACTCTAGGCCCATCCACCTCACTACAAATAACTCAATTTCATTTCTTTTTATGGCTGAGTAATATTCCATTGTATATATGTTAGTGGGAAGCAGCCACATAGCACAGGGAGATCAGCTCGGTGCTTTGTGACCACCTAGAGGGGTGGGATAGGGAGGGTGGGAGGGAGGGAGATGCAAGAGGGAAGAGATATGGGGACATATGTATATGTATAACTGATTCACTTTGTTATAAAGCAGAAACTAACACACCACTGTAAAGCAATTATACTCCAATAAAGATGTTAAAAAAATAAAAATAATTTTTAATTAAAAAAAAGAAAAATATTCTAACTATGTGAGGTGATGGATGTTAACTAAACTTACTGCAAATTCATTCTTCAATATATACGTATATCAAATCTTTATGTTGTACACCGAAAGCGAATACAATGTTATATGCCAATTATATCTCAATTTAGAAAAAAGAAATAAGGCTATGATGTCCACCCTTGTAGCTCTATCTTTGTACATGTCTATGATTGGAAAATATTCCCAGAAGTAGAATGAACGGGTCACAATGAATGTAAATTTCAAGGCGTTTTGATACACACGGCCAAGTTGCCTTCTATCAAGTTTACAACTCAGTGTTTGAAATGACGTCATACTCAGCCACCCTGGGTGTGATCTTTAAAAACAACAACAAGCAATGTTAACAGTTTAGTAGGTGAAAAATGGGGACCTGTTTTTGTTGGTTTGTTTTTTAAATTGTTTTACTGAAGTACAATTGACATATAACAAATTGCATGTCAAGTGTCTATGTTGATAGGTTGTGATGTATCTAAATACCAGTGAAACCATCATCACAATCAAGATGGTAAACATACCCATCACCCCAAAGCATGTCCTCATGTTCCGCGGTAATCCCTCCTTCCTGCCCTTCCCCACAGCCCCACCCCAGCCAACAACTGATCTGCTTTCTGTCCCTATAGATCCATTTGCTCTTTTAGGGTTTTAGCTGAATGGAATCACACAGTATGTACCCTTTTATCTGGCTTGTTTCACTCAGCATAGTTATTTTGAGATTCACACATGTTACTGCATGTATCAGTAAATCATCCCTTTTCATTGCTTAGAAGTTTTCAACTGTATGGCTATAAGCACAGTATTTTTAACCATGCATCTGCTGATGGGTATTTGATTTACTTCCAGGTTTTGGCTGTTAACCACGTGCCTAGAGCCCATGCTCCGCAACAAGAGAAGCCTCCGTAATAAGCCTGCACACCACAAAGAAGAGTAGCCCCCGCTTGCTACAACTACAGAAAGCCCGCGCGCAGCAACGAAGACCCAATGCAGCCAAAAAAAAAAAAAACCTTTGTCTCCTAACCGGCAACTCGGAGATGGTCTTAGGACATTAGTCCAACATTTTCCCAGGTTGCTAGCCTCCTGAATAAAGCAACTTTTCCTTTTCCACCAACACTTGTCTCTTGAGTATTGGCCTTTCAAGCAGGGAGCTGCTGAACTTGGGTTTGGTACAAGTCTCCTCCCGTTACACCCTGACCACTCTCTACACACCCCAGCTCTCTCTGTGTCCCGCCTCTCTGGTTGATTTCACTCCAAAGCATTCATCACTGTCTGACACCCTCTCTCTGCCTTGTGTTTTTCTGTGGATTATCTGCCTCCCCCTAAATCAGCTCCAGGAGGCCAGAATTTCTGTCTGTTTTGTCACCCACCCAAAGCTAGGACAGTGCCTGGCATATAGTAGGTGCTCAATACATATTTCATGACTGAATGTGTGAGATCCTGCCACCCAGCAGTTTAGTTAATCCAAATTAAGTGAGGGTTTTCATTCCCATGGCACACAGACAGGAATGGAGGCTCAGAGAGGCCAGGTCTCTTTCCAGTCACACAAAGCTCAGCAGGGGAAGAGCTGGGAGCAGCATCCACATCTGTCTGATGCCAAAGCCCACATTCTTTTTTTTATTATTATTTTATTATAGTTGATTTACAATGTTGTGTTTAATTTCTGCTGTACAGCAAAGTGATTCAGTTATATATATATATATATACACACATATATATAAAAGAACATATATTCTGTTTCATATTCTTTTCCATATGGTTGATCACAGGATATTGGATACAGTTCCCTGTGCTCTACAGTAGGACCTTGTTGTCTAGCCAGTCCATATATAACAGTTTGCATCTGCTGATCCCAAACTCCCAATCCTTCCCGCCCCCCACCACCCAAATCCCATATTTTTAACTACCATTCTATACTGCCCCTAGACATGGGGGTGGTACTGCCGAGGCCCAGAGAAAATGCCAGTGGCTGTCCGCCTTGATATCCCCTTAGTTAACCAGGAAATCTCTCAAAGATAAGAAGCAAAGGATATAAGGAGTCAGAGCAAGCCCTTCTGCAAGGAGATCCCCTGAATATCCCTCCCAATGCCAAAAGGCAGTCTTTCATGCCTGGCTGAGGGCAGCTCCGACCCCTGGTGGCCATTCACGGGCCCTGCCCCATTAGTGTCCCAGGACGTGAATGTTGACAAGGGTAACACTTAGAAAAGGCAAATGCTTAAAATCCCTGATATACAAAAAGCTCCTAAATAGCAATAGGAAAAAGAAAAACGGCACAATTTTTTTAATGGGTAAAATATGCAGCTAGGCAATTCACAAAGCCTATCATCTTCAAAAGACCAAAGCGCTTCGGAAAAGAGATGCAGCTTCACTAGTGAAAGAAATGTAATTTAAAACAATATTGAGGGCTTCCCTGGTGGCGCAGTGGTTGAGTGTCCACCTGCCAATGCAGGGGACATGGGTTCGTGCCCCGGTCTGGGAAGATCCCACATGCCGCGGAGAGGCTGGGCCCGTGAGCCATGGCTGCTGAGCCTGTGCGTCCAGAGCCTGTGCTCCGCAACGGGAGAGGCCACAGCAGTGAGAGGCCCGCGTACCACAAAAAAACAAAACAAAACAATATTGAGGAATGAATGTTCACACAAAGATGGGCAATAAAATGTGAACTATTAATTATATCCAGGACTGGGAAAAGAGACCCTTCCAAACACTGTTAGAGAAAGTAAATTGATAAAATCTTTGGGATGTCAGTATTTATTAAAATGTATAATACGTGTACCCTTTTCATCCAGAAATTCCACTTCTGAGAGTCTATCTTACAGAAATAGTCACACATGTGGACAAAGGTATAGGTACCAGGTTGTTCACTGAGGCTTTGTTCTTAATTGCAAAGGATTAGAAACAAGCTGAATGTTGATTGATAAGAGTGATTAAATAAATGCTAGTAAATTTCTACTGTGAGATATTAGAAAGTCATTACAAATAATTAGGTAAGTCTACTGATATGGAAAGATCCCCCAAAACATACTATTAATTGGAAAGAAAACTACAAATAACAAAAAAAAACAACCACCACGGGATTATGTAAACATTTTTTGAGAGCTCTAGAAAGATCTACACCAAACTAATAAGCGATATGGTGTATATCTGTTGGAATTTTTAGCTGTCTGGCACCCCTTCCTCTGTTTGGAAAAATGCCGACCATGTGGGTCTTGGGAATAGGCTGAGCGCATCCTTCCCAACTGAAGCCTCAAAGTTCAGATGTTTGTTTTCCCAGCCTCCCTTGAGACAGGAAACAGACACATGACCAGGAGTCAGGCAACCTGACCTGCCCTCCTGGGACTTTGAATTGAGAGCTAGTGACATAAAGAAGCAGGACAAGGGGGTTCCCTGGTGGTCTAGTGGTTAGGATTTTGCACTTTCACTGCCGTGGCCCAGGTTCAGTCCCTGGTTGGGGAACTGAGATCCCACAAGCCGCGAGGTGCAGCCAAAAGAAAAAAAAATTTTTAAGCAGGACGATTAATTCTTCACATGGGGAGCAGAAGCACAGGTAGCAGACTGGCTCCAGCCCTGGGACGTACGCTGTGGATGCCCATGCTGAGGGTTCCCCGGGGCTGTGCTCTTGAATGCCGACCCCCTTTATTACTGCAGCAGGCAGAGTTCTCAGTTGCAGACAACAGAGTCCACTCTAGTGAGTCCAAGCAGGGCTGCATTTATTCTGGGTTTTGAGCAGCTTACTGACACCTGGAGGAACAGGCTCCAAGGTGGGCTTCCAGTTGAAGATCGTAGGGGGCCCCAGAACAGGGTTGCCTTTGTCACAAAATAATAGTGGGGTCCAGTTTGGGGGAGATGAGCCTGGTGGAGGGATGGTTTTGATCACCCCAAAGGGGTGTATGAAAGGCAGGAGGTTACCCAGACCCCCATCTTGTGGGCTCAGGGTAGGAACGAGGGAGGGAACCATTGGGAGACACATGATTACACTCGACTGAGCCAACAGGGCTCAGAAGCCACGTCGAGGGTCTACATTTAATAAGCACAGTCCTGGAGCTTACTCTTTTCCCCTTACTCTACACCAATTTTTTTTTACATCGTGCATGGTTTCTCTAACTTTTTAATGCTGCATAGTGTTCCACTGTAAGACTATATCATAGCTTATATAGCCAGGCCCCTGTGCAGGGACATTTGAGTGGTTCCCAAGCTCATACCTGTGCAAGAATATCTGTGGAATAAATGCCCAGAAACTGAGTCAACTGGTGAATGTATTGTAGTTACAGTTAAAACTTAGAGGGCGGGCCTCCCTGGTGGCGCAGTGGTTGAGAGTCCGCCTGCCGATGCAGGGGATACGGGTTCGTGCCCCGGTCTGGGAGGATTCCATATGCCGCGGAGCGGCTGGGCCCGTGAGCCATGGCTGCTGAGCCTGCGCATCCGGAGCCTGTGCTCCGCAACGGGAGAGGCCACAACAGTGAGAGGCCCGCATACCACAAAAAAAAAAAAAAAAAAAAAAAAAAAAAAAAAAAACAAACTTAGAGGGCAAGGTGACCCCAGCAAACTGGAGGACACGGGGATGGCCAGGAAGGTGTGTCCTAAACACCTCAGACTTTGTCGTGTGCTGGTCTTGCCTATCGACAAACAATGCTGTGGCCGGACTGGCCCTTGTACTTTTTATTATGATTGCAAGACACCCTTCAGCAATATCCTTCAGGAAACTTTGGGGGAAAAGTTTTATTACAGGTCCTGGAAATTACACAGCACACCTGGGGTCACACAGTGAGGTCATGGGTAGAGAAAGAGAGAGAGAGAGAGAGAGAGGGAACCAGCACAGGCTTGGGGTTCTGCTTTCATTGGGGTCAAGGGTGGAGGCCTAAGTTTTCGTGGGTTCACTCTTTATTGGTGAATTTAGAGCTCAAGAGTGGGAATTTAAAGCATGGGAAGAGAAAAAACAAGTGGACCGAATGGTCAGTTATGGAAACCAACCAAGATCTCTAAAACAAAGGAGCCTGGGGCAGGAGGTGGGGTGACAGTGGTGGGGTGTGGAAGTAGTCTGGCTCTTATCTATTGGGTTGGCCAAAACATTCTGGCCAACCCAATAGTTATGTGGCTGGTAACGTTTTTAGTCCAGATAGCCAACTTTGAAGCGGATGCCCCAGCAATCAAAGCTTAAATCAGGCACTTGCATTTCAAAAAAAAAGAAAACCCAACTGTCAGGCCTTAAGCTACAGACTCTCGCCCCTCCCTGTCTCCAGCACCCACAGCCTTGGCAGTCACCTCTCTCCACAACTTTGCATCCACCAGAACTAACTCTGACCTTCATCCCAATTTCTGGTAGTCACCACAAGGGGTTCCAGAAGCCTAGATCACCCTTCATCTTCTACACTTTAATCCCCTTATGACTCAGCAAGTTCTACTTTCCATCCCCAACTTTCCCACCTCTCACCACAACTCCTGAAACCTTTCCACTGAGCTCCCAGAAAGTCAGGTTCTGTACCAACCAGATCACAGAAGGCAACCTCTTCTGCCTTCTCTTTGCTCCGAGGGAAACCTGCTCTCCCCCAGGGAACATCTCTTCCCCGTAGCCTTCTCTAGGGGTGGTTATTTTCTTCTCTCCCACAGCCCTTTGCCAACGAGATTAGAGGCAGGTGGGTGGCCCTTTTGCTCTTCACTGCTGCTTCCAGACCACAGAAGTCCTCATGGAAGGTTCTCTGACCTGACATCTCAGCTCACTTACTCATCTTTAGCTGCCTGTATTCTATGATGTCCACGTATTGAGCTTTTCATTTCAGCTGTTATACTTTTCACAACGAATGCCTCTGGTTGCATCGTCTTTATAATGTGCTCCTCTGGCTTCCCACTTCCAATACTCTTTCATCTACCAGAGGATATCAAGTTTATTTTTACTTCTTGTTCTATCTGCTCCAGTTATTCTGCTGTCTGGAATAGTGATTCATCTTCTCTTTATTATATGCCGTTAGCTCTCTTAAGTGTTAGTTTTCCTACAATACACGTGGAATTGAGGTTCGTCTGTCTGAACTGACATCAGAATCATGTGTGATCAGCACCTGGCCAGATCCACTTAGGAGGGAAGGAATAAAGGAAGCGAGAGAGGAGAGGAACGGATTGGGAGTTTGGGGTTATCAGATGCAAACTATTGTATATAGAATGGATAAACAACAAGGTCCTACTGTACAGCACAGGGAACTATATTCAATACCCTGTGACAAACCATAATGGAAAAGAACATGAAAAAGAATATATATATGTGTGTGTATAACTGAATCACTTTGCTCTACAGCAGAAATTAATACAGCATTGTAAATCAACTACACTTCAATAAAATAAATTTTAAAAAAAGGAAGTGAGGGCTTCCCTGGTGGCGCAGTGGTTGAGAGTCCGCCTGCCGATGCAGGGGACGCGGGTTCGTGCCCCGGTCCGGGAGTATCCCACGTGCCGCGGAGCGGCTGGGTCCGTGGGCCATGGCCGCTGGGCCTGTGCGTCCGGAGCCTGCGCTCCGCAAGGGGGGAGGCCGCAGCGGTGAGAGGCCCGCGTATCGCAAAAAAAAAAAAAAAAAAAGGAAGTGAGAGGTGTCAACAGCCTGGCTTCCGGAAGCAAAGGGCTCTGAACATACTGATTTAGAAAGCAAATTGGAAATGCTTCCAAGTATGGGCTCTGGGTTTGAATTCTGACTCACTGCTTTCCAGCTCAATGATCTTGGGCAAATTACTAGACCTCTCTGAGCCTCCATTTCCTCATCTGATAAATAGAGGTTACTATATACTTTTTTTTTTCTTTTTTTTGGCTGCGTCAGGTCTTTCTCTAGTTGCGGCGAGCAGGGGGCTGCTCTTCGTTGCGGTGTGCGGGTTTCTCATTGCAGTGGCTTCTCTTTGTTGCGGAGCACGGGCTCTAGGCATGCAGGCTTCGGTAGTTGTGGCTCGCAGGCTCTAGAGCGTAGGATCAGTAGTTGTGGCGCACGGGCTTAGTTGCTCCACGGCAACTAAGATCACGGTGGGATCTTCCCGGACCAGGGCTCGAACCAGTGTCCCCTGCATTGGCAGGCGGATTCTTAACCACTGAGCCACCGGGGAAGTCCCGATATACGTTTATCATGAGGTTGTTAAGATATTAAAATGGCTGCTAATTCTTTGTCACTCCTCCCACGAAGAGGTGGGGACCACAACCCCTCCCCTGGAATCTGGGCCAGCTTGGGACTGTTTCAACCAATAGTGTAAGACAGAAGTGATGCTGCATGACTTTCCTGGTGAGGTCATAAAAGGCCATGGAGCTTCCATCTAGTTCTCTTGGTATATTAGCTTCCTGTGGCTGCTATAACCAAGTGCCACAAGCATACCGGCTTAAGAAAACATCAATGTATTATTTCACCGTTCTGGAAGTCAGAAATTTACGATGGCTTGGCAGTGCTGCATTCCTTCAGGTGCTAGGGCGGAATCCACTTCCTTGCCTTTCCCCTATTCTAGAGGCCATCTGCGCTCCCTGGATTAGCTCACGGCTCCTTCCCCGCATCACGCCGACCTCTGCCTCCACCATCATGCCTCCTTCTCTGACTCAGGTCCTCTGCTTCCCTCTTATAAGGACTCTTGTGGTTACACTGGGTCCATCTACATAAGCCAGGATGATCTCTCCATCTCAAGATCATTAGCCTAATTACATCTGCAAAGTCCCTTTTGCCATGTGAAGTAACATATTCACAGGTTCAAGAGAGTAAGATGTGGACGTCTTTAGGGGACCATTACTCAGCCGACCACAGTTGGATAGATGTCGCCTCCCTGTGACTCAGTTTCCTCATCCTTAAAATGGGGGTAACAACAGTACCCACCTCTGAGGTTGTGGTGAAGATTAAATGAAATCATAAGTGCTTGGAACCAGACCTGGCACCAAAAAGGGCTCAAGAGTATTAGCTATTGTCTTAGTTTAGAATCTCCCAGAACATGACCCTGAAACTTCCCAGTTAGTCTGGGAAGTGCAGTGAACAATGGTGGGAGGTGATACAGGGAAGGGAAATTAAATAATAAAGGGTGGCACTAAGCCAGCTGCCACTTCAGGTAACCAGACATCAAGCCAACAGGGAGAGTCTGGGAGGTGGGACAGGGTGCACACCTGAGGGGCGAGGGTGCTGTTTTTGCTCCCGTTTCCCTCAGTTGTCACCTGAGGGCTGCTCCCCCAGGGTGTTCATTTCCTGGCACTCCCAGTCTGGCCCATGCTGGCAGAGTGGCCTTCTGTGGTTCCAGAAAATAGCTCACAGGTGCCAAGATGCACACTGGAAGTCCACTAGAGGGCCATGGAACACATGAGGGATATGGGCAAGGCTCTGAGAGCATCTGCTGCAACTGTTGTTGTTTTTTTAATGTTGTATTTTTAATAATATACCACATTTTGAGATCGCTTTTATGAGCATAAGTATATAAAGGAAAAACTTGAAATTATATTCAAACTATACCTTGTTAAATATACTATGATCTTCACAATTTCCTGTATCAAAGTTTGCAGTTCGCATTTTTCTTCAAAGGATGGCAGCATATTTACAATTATGTAAAATATGATTCCATGAGTCTCAGAGTAAAACATTACAGCATATACATGTGTATAAGATTGTGGGTGATTAGATCACATTTCACTCTAAGAATTAGCTGAATTGTTAGAGAACGCTTCCCATCAAAGATACATATAAATCAACTTTAAATCCTCTTTAAAAATAGTATTTTAAAAGAATTTTAAAAGAATACCTCACATTTGCAATGTCATTTTCCTTACGAACTAAGCCTTCCCTTGCTTTTTAAATTCATATCATTAGCTTGTGTTATTTGAGTGTTCAATTTACACTATTGAAAGCTGTATGGAGATATATTAGATATATCTTACATCTTAAATTTTACATTTAATTAAGTGATAAACACATGTTAAACCCCCATCGTTTTTAATATTATACCCAGCTAAATGGGATAAGAATTCATGCAAGCTGTTTGAATGATCCTGAAACCGAGTCCCCCTAAAACCGAGTCCCCCTGTCCAGTTTATAATTAACCTGTCTATCCACAACTTTATTCCCTTTCTTGTCCTGAACCTGCTCCCCATCAAGATTGAGGAGTATCAAAGAAAGGGGAGTTTTCACCAAGCAGGACCCCATGGGGCCTTCCTGGGACAGACACCCCCCCACCAGGTCCTCCGCCTGCCTCTTGTTTATAGAAAAGCTTTAGCCTCCTAGGCCCTCCCCAAGTTTCAAAGAGCAATTTAATCAGAGAAGTGAGAAAAATGCAGAAACAAAGGAAAACAGTCAAACAAGACAAAACAACAATAGTTTAGCCATTAAACAAAGTCAAGGACCGTTAGTTCCTCCACAAGGACTATAGATAATATCCTGAGCCATATCCTTGAAGAAGCTAACTGTATGCTGACCACAAGCACAGAGATTCCAAACTAGTTGGAACCAGAAGGTTGATGATGTTGACTCCCAATTACCTCACCGCCAACCAAGCAGAAGAATGTCCACAAGCTGATCACGCACCCCACAACACTCTCCCTCACCCTGTCTTTACAACCTTTCCCTGAAAGCCACTGGAGAGTTTGGGTCTTTTGAACATTAGATGTCCATACTCCTTGCTTGGTGCCCTGCAATAAACACTGCACTTTCCTTCACCACAACCCAGTGTCAGGAGATTGGCTTTAAGGCAAGCCGGCGAGCAGACCCAAGTTTGGTTCAGTGACAATCCTGAGGCTGTGGAAGAGAACTGCTAAAGGCACAGCCCTCTACCTCTTAGTGCCTGCCGAGGCTGCTTGAGCCTTCTGCTTGAGCTTTTGTGTCGTGGGTCACCCCCACCTCATCCCCTTGGTCATGAGACATGAACTAGATATCAATGGGCAGTGGACAAAGGAGGCCACACATGAGGGAGAAAAACCACTCCCAAGAGGCTCAGCAGGAAACTGCCCCACTAGATGGACACCATATTCAATGAAGCAAACCACCCCCAAGAAGGGCACTCAAAGCAAGTCAGGGTTTGGGGCCCCTGAGGAGGCCCATGCACTGACAACACACTGCTAGCCTCAAAGGGCAGGAAATCCCAACATGAAATCATTCAAGTGTGAAGAGGTTTTTTATCAAGAGGTCAAAGGCTGCCTCCAAAACAAAGACAGGATGGGGCTGGGTCTCATGCACCTGAGCATCCAGGGCCCCCCACACCCTCAGAGCAGCTTCTCTCCATTTCCCTGAACTCAGATGGACCAGGTTCAAATCCCACTTCATGCCCCACAAGCTGTGTGATCTCCAGTTGCGTGACCCCTCTGACCCTCAGTGTCCTCATCTTGTTCTCACGCACAAGAGGGAAAATATTAACTTTCCTTCCTATGGGAACACTGTCTGGCTCACAGCGTGGCTTTGGGTTTGTTATCATATATGTGTATATATTATGTGTGACTATAACATATAATTATATATGTTATGTATAACGTGCATTATTAGTCTTAATATTAATTATCCTCTTGGGGACTTCCCTGGTGGTGCAGTGGTTAGGAATCCGCCTGCCAATGCAGGGGACATGGGTTTGAGCCTTGGTCCGGGAAGACCCCACATGCCGCGGAGCAACTAAGCCCGTGAGCCACAACTACTGAGCCTGCGAGCCACAACTACTGAAGCCTGTGCGCCTAGAGCCCATGCTCTGCAACAAGAGAAGCCACCGCAATGAGAAGCCCGCGCACCGCAACGAAGAGTAGCCCCCGCTTGCCGCAACTAGAGAAAGCCCACGCGCAGCAACAAAGACCCAACGCAGCCAACAACAAAAAAATAATTAAAAATAAAATAAAATCCTCTCACTGACAAGCCCTCTCCACCAACAGGAGAAAATGGCTGCAGCAGACCCCGACTTTGTCTCCGAAAGTCAGCCACCAGGGGGCGCATGACTCCCTGGTTTTAAGTCCCAGACACCACTTCTCCCTGAAGCCTGCTGGTGCCAGTCTTGGACATTCTGAGGCCTCTTCTCTAGAAAGTTCGTGGAAATGGAATCAGATGTCATGGGGTCTTTCGTGTCCAACCTCTTTTGCTCAGCATCGCGCATCTGAGACGCATCCAAGTTGTGTGGATCAAGAGCTCATTCCGTTTTATGTAAATTGGTGCAGCCACTATGGAAAACAGTACGGAAATTCCTCAAAACACTAAAATTACAGTTGCCATATGATCCAGCAGTCCCACTCCTAGGCATATATCCAGACAAAACTATAATTTGAAAAGATACACGTACCCGTATGTTCATAGCAGCACTATTCACAATAGCCAAGATGTGGAAGCAAACTAAACGTCCATTGACAGATGAATGGATAAAGATGAGGTACATATATACAATGGAATATTACTCAGCCATAAAAAAAGAATGAAATAATGCCATTTGCAGCAACATGGCTGGATCTAGAGATTATCATACTAAGTGAAGTAAGCCAGACAAAGATAAATATCATATGATATCACTTATATGTGGAGTGTAAAATATGACACAAATGAACTTATTTATGAAACTGAAACAGACTCACAGACATAGAGAACAGACTTGTGGTTGCCAAGGGCAGGGGGGTGCGGGAGGGAAGAATTCGGACTTTGGGGTTAGCGGATGCAAACTATTGTATATAGAATGGATAAACAACAAGGTCCTACTGTATAGCACAGGGAACTATATATTCAATATCCTATAATAAACCATAATGGAAAAGAATATGATAAAGAATGTATATATATACGTATAACTGAATCACTTTGCTGTATAGCAGAAATTAACACAACATGGTAAATCAACTATACTTCAATAAAATAAATTTTTTTAAAAAAAGAGCTCATTCTGTTTTATTGCCAAGGGGTCTTCCACTGTACGGATGGTCCACAATTTGTTTCTCTGTTCTTCTGGTGATGGACATTTGGATTACTTCCAGTTGGGGCTGTTATGAATAATGCATGAACATACAGATAGTGCTCTGGACATTTATGCCCAAGTCTTCATGTGGAGGCTCTATCTCAGCTTTGAACTGCATTTATGCTATTTGGGGAATGGCCCCCTCAGTGACTGAACTTGGTGGGGCCACTGGAGCCTAGACATTTCTGCCCCGTGCAGGACCTCTCCAAGGGGCCGTCATGGCTCCAGAGCTCCTCCCTGGGTGGCTGGGACTTGGTCAGGTCAGCACATGGTCTGTGTCCCCCTCTCCTCTCCTGTCACAGGTGTGCCTTTCTAGCAAACCTCTTGCACCACTAACTTGGTCTCAGTGTCTGCTTGCCAGAGAACCCAGCCCGAGACACACTTGTAAAGCGCTCGGAAGAGTACCTGGCACACTTCTCATCACTGTGATTATCATGCAGAGGAAGTCACACGGATTCCGGTGCTGGATGCCAGGGTTCAGCTCCAACCCACAAAAGCCACCGCTGAGGGGAGAACAGCAGTGCCAGGGTCTGCCCCACCTGGGCCCACCCATGGAGAGCTTTCCAGGAGCCTCCATGGCTCAGCCCAAAAGAGGGAGAGGGTGAGGAGGGAGGGGGTCAGAATCCCAAGCAGAGAAAATAGAGGAGAATTTCCCACCCTCTTTGCTCTGCCCTTAGCTTCCCAGCCTGAAAACGCCTTCACTGGAGGAAGCAAGAATCTCTGTAACATTCTGAGCTTTCATGATGAAATGGTGCTGCATACTTTTATTACTGAACCGAGACAGTTCTTGGGACAAAAAGTGGCTTCAGGATCTCTTATAACTGAAGAGGATCTGAAACATATGCGTCCTGCCTGATGCAGTTGTGTCCAAAGGGCATGGGAGAATTGGCCCACATAGCAATCTACATGGACGGGGAAGGAAAAAAACAGATATGAGGTCGGCTTGTGCCCCTGGAATCCCGATACCTCCACTTGGGAGACGTGGTGATTCCACCATGGTGATTCCCTGCCCCTCCCTGAAGACTCTGGGACAAAAACCATTAGGTGGGGCATCCAGTAGGCAGGGGTTGAGGGGGAGCTGTCTGGCCCAGAGCAGGGAGTCGGAGCCTGCCCAGGGTGAAGCGGACGTCTACACGTGGGGGCAGGGATGGGAGAAGGTTACACATGGGAGAAGATTACACATAACACTAAGAGGGTCCATCAAGTAAGCAAATAAATTCACGATAACAGGAGCTGGTTATCTCAGTGTCAGAGTGGGGAGGCCCAAAAACAGGAAGGGAGAAAGCTAGCATGGCACTGTGGCAGTGGGTTGGAATTGAAGGCATCAGTGTGTACTTGAGGTTTTCCCCAGGTAGTCAGAGATACAGGCAGACATAAATGTGTGTGTGCACTAAATGGTACCAAGCACGCAGATTTTGGCTTCTAAGTACCATTAACCACTAACAGGAACCAGGGCTCTTTGAAGATAGGGCTCATTCTGAGGACAGGGCAGCAAAAGTTCAAGGTGAGCCTGGCACATCTTGTTGTGCCAGAAAGTAAAGACATGCACAAGGAAGGATGGGGCCATGTTGATAGGATGCAGAAGCCACCTGACATCTGATGGCCAAAAAAGGGATAACTGGGGCATCAGAATAAATAATGATAACGTGTTTGTTTTCTATGGCTGAGGTAACCAAGTGCCACAGAGTGGCTCAAACAACAGAAATTGATTGTCTCACAGTCCTGGAGTCCAAGATCAAGGTGTAGGCAGGGTTGGTTCCTTCTGAGGTCTGTGAGGGAGCGTCGTCTGTCCCCCTGCCTCTCTCTCAGCTTCTGGTGGTTTGCAAGCAAACTTTGCTTTCCTTGGCTTGTAGAAGCATCACCCTGATCTCCACTTTCATTTTCACATGGCAGTCTCCCCATGAATCTGTGACTAAATCTCCCCTTTTTATAAGGACACCAATCATTTTGGAGTAGGGACCCACCCTACTTCAGTATGACCTCATCTTAAATAATTACATCTGCAACGACCCTATTTCCAAATAAGGTCACATTCTGAGGCCCTAGGGAGTTAGGACTTCAATAGGTTTTGAATTTTGAGGGTGATACAACTCAACCCACGATACACAATAACATTATAATGCAATGAATAAATAGGAAGCCGCATGTCCATACTGACATATAAATACTGATTTATATAAATTAATTCATTCACAAAGTAAATGTATGATAAGGAACATGATATTTACATAGTCTCAAAGTACCTCCCCACTAGTTAGTTATTCATTACAAAGGGGGAAAGAAGAACCTTTAAAGAGGCCCCATCTCCAAATACAGTCACATGGGGGTTAAGGACTTCAACCTATGAATTTCAGGGGCAGGGGACAAGATTTGGTCCATAACAACTGCCCTGCCCCCGAGGAGGAGAACTCTAAGGGGATGTTGTACAATGATTCTCAGAGGTCCCCAGCAGTGACCTGCTCATCAATATACCCCCAGAGTTGCCTCCTTCTCCTCCCACATCCCCACCCATTATGGGTGCTTCCTGGGATCGTGCAACCAACCGAACCACACATCCTTGAATCCTGGTCACAGGAGCTGTCTCCGGGGACCCTGAACTCACCCGGTGCCCCTACCTCCAGCCTTGGACCAGATGCCCAGCCTGGCGGTAGGGGAGGGGGGCAGCCAGATACCAGCGTCCCTTGGGGCAGGGGCAAGCACATCTCATGCAACTTCAGAATCCCAGTCTGGACACCAGACTAGCGCTGGCTGACAAGAGTCTCTTTCCCAGGGAATCTGGGACCAAGACCAAGAGATTCTGGCTCAGCCTCTTAAAGAAAGGACGTGAAAACGGGAGTGGGAGGCAGCCTCCTTTCTCCATGCTGGGCACTGAGAGGCAGGGGAAGCAGAGCTGCAGGACAGGAGAAGAAAGATGGACAGAGACACACAGAGGTGAGGTAGTGTGGGGCTTGGATGAGGCTGTGAGGCTGTCCACTCCTGCTTCCTTTCTCTTCTGAGACCTGGCTGAGCCCTCTCACAACATATGCTGTGTCCTAGGATACGCTCCTTCCTGTTTTAAGGTGTCCTGGGTTAGTGCCCCAGTTACCATTGCTGCAAAACAAAGTGCCCCAACATCAAGCAGCTTGAAACAACCACGTTATTCTCTCTCCCAACTTCTATGGGTCAGGAATGCAGGAAGGGCTCCGTGGAGTGGTTCTAGCTTGGGACCCCTCAGGCAGGTGCAATCAGCCATGCCACTCCTACAAGCAGTGAGACAATTCCTTCTTTTTTAAGCCACTACATTTGGGGATAATTTGTTTACACAGCAATTGATAATGAATACACCTAGGAAGTGGCAGAGCTGAGGCTTGGACTGAGATCCGAGTCTAAGATTGGTGTTTTCTGCCTTAGAAAATATTGAAGCTCCAAGCCCAGTCAGGGCTGGGAAGAATTTTGGGAGATTGCAGGTGGTGACGATTGGGGAAGGGGGCAGATTTAATGATCTCCTGAAAGGGAAGGATGGAAGTTTTGTGAATGAACCCTGAAACAAGACAGACAGACACACACAAGGGTATAGAAGGTGGTCTGACTCCTGCCTGTTTCTTTGGGAAAGCTTTTTGGTTTTAGTTTTAGTGTAGTATGTGTTTGTTTTTTTGTGATTCTACCCAACTTTTAATGAGGAAAGATTTCAAGCCTACTCACAGGTAAGAGCAGTACAAGGAACATCTATATCTCTTTACGTAGATTTCACATATCGTTAACATTTTGCCACATCCGTTTTAACACACTCCAAAATTTTTCTCGTGCATTTAGAGGACAAATATGCAGGACCTAAAGAGACAGCTCAAATTCTCACAAAGCTGACACCCACGTAAGCATGAGCTAGAGCCTGCCAGGGACAGAGGCTGCCTTTGTGTCTCACTCCGACTCACCACCTCCACCCTCCTCCCCAAAGGCACACCACATCGTCGGGGCAGGTTTGAAATGAGACTGTTCATCTTCTGCGGAGGGTTAAAGACTCCTAGGAAAATCAGCAGAAAGCTGTCCAGGCCTCTCTCCGAGCTGAAAATGCAGATAAGCACAACAGTTGCCACTCAATTTGAAGAGATTTCCCAGCCCTTAAGTTCACCGGGGCATGAACCTCCTCCGGGAAAGGGCGGAAGCAGGTACCTACAGCTGGCTCCAGGGGGCCCCTGGGAGACTCTGGGCTCAGGCAGCTCTGCAAGGACCGGCAAGAGTTCCTGGCCTTCCTCTTTCTCCCACAGGAATCTAGCTGCTCCCCCAGCTTCCCTCTGCAAGCGACCAGAGGATGCACTTCTGCACAGATGCTGGCTTTGTCAATGCGGGGCATCAGGGAGCAGATGTGAACAAGCAGATCCTGGGCCGGAGGGAAAATCGGAGCTCACCCGAATGGAGTCTGGGCTGACCGATGGGTCTGTGAGCACAGGTGGGACATTTTAAAATGTAGATGTTATTTTTATTCAGGCATGGTGAGGTCAAGAGGTCAGGAGACGACTGCCACTAGAAAGATAGTTTATGACTCACAGGTCCCAAGATGGGGGGTATAATCCAAGCATGAAGGGTCCCATGAGAGAACAGTGAGGTTGGTCTCAGGCCTGGGTGGGGAGGGGGGTAAGTGGGCGAGAGCCTTTATTGTGGTTTTTACAGGAAGGAACGGGGTTGGCGGTGGGGGATGGGGTGGGGAGCGAGCAGGGTTAAGCACATTTAAAATTGGCTAGTTTGAATCATTTCAGTGGGCTCTGGAGCGTAAGGGGCTGTCCCTAGTCCATTGATGCCTGGCCCTCGGGTAATTAGGACAGGGAGATAGTGGCCCAAAACTGGAAAGTCCCAGAAAAAGAAAGTAGCTGGGGTAGTGAGCTCTGGCTTGGTTAGTTTGCATGTGAAAGGCCCGCTGGCAGGCAAGTCATTTGCTATCTCTAGGAATCAGCCAACCCTGTAGCCCGTCCAGGATCAGCAAGGCCTCAGGTGCATCATAATACAGAAAACTTTTAAATGCAGTTAAAACAATCCACGAGCCAAAAACTCTGCTAAGCGCTTTCTCCGCGTTAGCTCTTTTAGCCCTCACAGCAAAATATAAGGCATGATCAAATTTATCTGAGGGACTTTCCTGTTGTTCTGGTGGTAAACAATCAGCCTTCCAATGCAGAGGACAAGGCTTCCACCCCTGGTCAGGAAACTAAGACGCCCCCATGCCTCGGGGCAAGTAAGCCCGCATGCCACAACTACTGAGCTCACACGCCTCAACTAGAGCCCACGTGCCACAACTAGAGAAGAGAAAACCCGCACGCCACACCTAGAAAAGCCCATGCACCACAACGAAGACCCCGCGCACCGCAACTAAGACCCGACGCAGCCAAAAATAAAATAAAATAAATAAATAATAAATAAATCCTTTTTTAAAAATTTATCTTATAAAGACACTGGGAACATTTCCTGCAGTTTGACAACTCAGATTTATTCATCATGCAGCAAAGGAGTTCAAATCCCCATGGGCTGTCTCCCCAAACAGGAGACCCAGTGTTATATGAGACGTGGGGAAGGGGTAGGGTGTAGGTGAAATTTAAATGACACGGGGCTTTTTTTGTTTGTTTTGCCTCGCCCCAGTCTTGTGGGATCTTAGTTCCCCAACCAGAGACTGAACGCACAGAGACCTATCCACTGGACCACCAGGGAATTCCTGACGGGGTGTTGGCTGACACAAAGAAAAGCAGGCCTGTGAGCAAGAGGGTTAATAAGGCCTGGGCTGTGAAGAGAACTCAGGGCCCCGTTTCCTTGGAAGCTACTAAATTAGGCTAAATATGTAATACTGAGTCTGGAAATCCCTTATCTGAAGCTCTGAACCTGGGTTGGGAATGGAGGCTGTGTCTCCAGATCAGAGCTATTTAGATCCCCCAGGCAAGAGTGGGATGTCCCATTCTCATTAATTTGATTTCAAATAGTCAAGTCTCTGATAATTGATTTTAAAGAATGATGTTTCTCTACCTTTTGTCCTTGGAAGTTAATTAACAAAAGCAATTTTACAGATTCACAGATAAGTACTATTCAATACCCATCTCACAGATGAGGAAACTGAGGCTCAGCAATATCAGTCACTTGCTCTAAGTCATGATTGAATCAGCAGCAAATCACACCTATTTGGCTCCAGAGGCTGGGGTCTAATACTTCCTAGACTGTAGTGTGGGCACTCAGAGGGGGGCACTCAGAATCCCCTCCCCCCCCCACCCCAAGGCTTCTAATCCATCCAAGTGGAAGGTGCTAGGCATAAATTTCTTAAATGAGTCTTGAGCGTGTCGATTTCTCGCCAACAGGGGCAGCCAGCAGATAGCGTGAGCCTGGTGGACAGCAGGGCAGCCAGACACAGTCTTGTGTATTTCCCCAGGATGTCAAAGCACCACATTCTCATCAGTGGTAGTGTTAGATTTGGGAGGACATCTTTAGGCAGGAGACATTAATCAGAAATAATAAGCAACTTCTGAGAAACAAACCATAAGCCAATCAACCTGAGGCAATGGAGTTGATTCCCTAGCAGGAGCCAATTAGCACCCAGGCACTAACAGTCCATCTCCAGCAGGGTCAGGTGGGGGTCTGTCAGGCAAAGGGGCTCCACTAGCAGTGATCTATACATTGCTCTAGCGGGCAGAGATACAGAACACACAGTGGGCTTCAGTCTCAGTCTGGGGACAAAATGTTTTCTTTCTCAGAAGCAAGTGAGGGTGGGATGGTGTTTTGTTTGGGGCAAATTGTGCTTAGAGCCTGGGATGGTCTTTACCAATATTTTATCTAACACAGGTTCACTGTGGGAATTATAATAATTTCACAAGGCAGTAGCATATAGGATAATGTCTCTTAAGAAGCCAATAAAGAAAGAACCTTCCCCAAATCAATGATAGATGAACTACACTATTGTTCCAGGCAAGGGGAGTTGAAAGAAATAAAGTCCAAATTTAGTTGAGCTGTACCTTTATACAAGTTGGTTCTCGGGAGAGGCAACTTAACCATGAGCTGAGCACGTTGCTAGGGAACCAAGGAGGCGTTGGCAGGCAGGACGATCTTCCTCCAGGCTGCTGATGGCTTTTTGCCCCTGTGGGGAAAAGAGTTGCCTTTACCGTGGCAGGAGCTAATGCCCCAAGGTCTTCAGAGAGCTATTTCTTTCTTTTTTTAAAATTTTTATTGGAATACAGTTGATTTACAATGTTGTGTTAGTTTCAGGTGTACAGCAAAGTGAATCAGTTATACATATACATATAACCACACTTTTTTCTTTTTCTTGACTCTTTGCCCATATAGGCCATTACAGAGTATTGAGTAGAGTTCCCTGTGCTGTAGAGCAGGTTCTTATTAGTTATCTATTTTATATATAGTAGTGTGTATATGTCAATCCCAATCTCCCAATTTATCCCTCCCCCCACCCGTATCCCCTGGTAACTATAAGTTTGCTTTCTACATCCATGACTCTACTTCCATTTTGTAAATAAGTTCATTTGTACCCTCTTTTTTTGTTTTTTTTTAAGATTCCACAGATAGCTATTTAGATCAGCAAAGGGTAACTGCCCAGACTGGACACTCTTGGATGGTCCTCACAAACTCTGCTTATTTATACGCTAAACACCCCCTCCCCATAGTTGCTTTTTCACATATTCTTACTGACAAGCCCCCCAGCGGGCTCCTCGAGCAGCTGAGCTACTGAGGGCTTATCAGCAACCACAGATGTAGATGGTGACATCCTGACACACGATTTCACTTTTACATCAAAACAATAACTTCATTCTTGAAAACAACTTCACTCTTAAAAACAACTTCATTTTTGTCATAAACAAATGGATCTGAAATCGCATCAAACTGCTACACGGCAGACAGACTGGCTGGCCCCAGGAATCTGGCAGTTCACAATCAAGCACTACATCCATCTGGTGCTTTACACTTGGGTCTAGCAGCCTGCAGCTGCTGGGGAATTTACCTAAAACTGGCACCCAGCAGATGGTTTCCTCAAGATCCAGCCAGGATCTTGCGTAGTTTACCTACAATTCGCCCCCTCTTGAAAGGGGTTTTTCGTTCTTTCGTTTTTGTTTTTCTAAGTACTTTAAAGGCTTTTTAAAAAACAATGTGATACTGAATTAATAGCACTGTCCCAAGATCAATTTTCTGATTTGTGACAAGGTGCTATTGTTATATAAAATAGGAGCATCGGTGGAAAGCTGGGTGTGATACAATAAAAACTACACATTTGGTCTTTGACCCCAGTTCCTGACACACAGCTCCTGAAACCCTTGGAATCTCCAAAGTGAGAGTGTCTTGTGTATGCTGAGGTGGATGGTCACCGGGAGCCCCTAGATAGCTTCAGGATTGGGGCTGGTCACCAGAAAGACCAAGGTGTGATTAGAGGGTTGGAACTTTCTGCCTCATACCACCCTGGACCACTGGGGAGGAGAGAGGGACCAGAGGCTGAATTAACACCAAGGGCCAACGATGTAATCAATCATGCCTGTGTAATGAAACTTCCATAAAAACCCTAAACGGCAGGGTTCAGAGAGCTTCCGGGTTGAGGAAGACATCAAGGTTCTAGGAGGGTGGTGCTCCTGGAGAGGGTGTGGAAGTTCTGCACACACACACACACCCATACCTAGCCTTGTGCATCTCTTCTATTTGGCTGTTCCTGAGTTGCATCCTTTATAATAAGCCAGAGGGACTTCCCTGGCTGTCCAGGTTAAGCCTCTGAGCTTCCACTGCAGGGGGCGCGAGTTCGATCCCTGGTCAGGGAACTAGGATCCTGCATGCCATGCGGCGTCACCAAAAAAAAAAAAAAAAAAAAGAATAAACCACAAAATGCAAGTTAAGTGGCTCCCTGAGTTTTGTAAGCTGTTCTGGCACATGACTGAACCTGAAAGGGAGGGGTATAGAAACCCACAACTTTGTAGCCAAGTCCGACACAAGTTCTGGTAACTTGGGGACCCAATGATTGCTACTGGCCTCTGAAGTGAGGGCCGACTTGTGGGACTGAGCCCTTAACCTGTGGAGTCTGACACTGGCTCTGGGCAGCTACTGTCAAACTGAACTGCAGGACACACTGGTTGGTGTTAGAGAATCAGAGACACTATAAGAAAAGCAAACCACACATTCAGTATTAGTGCTGTGAGTAAAAACACCACAGTAAGTGAAGGGTGTATACAGGAACTCTCGCTCCTATTTCTGCAAATTCTTTTGAGTCAAACTATTTCAAAATGGAAAGTTATAATTAAAAAACAATGTGAAGGGCACTTGGATTTAATTTTGTATTTACAGTAAACTTTTTTCAAATTTGCAGCCTCTTGCAAAGGACTGGGTTTTTTTTTTTGTTTTTTTGTTTTTGTTTTTGTTTTTTGCGGTATGTGGGCCTCTCACTGTTGTGGCCTCTCCCGTTGCGGAGCACAGGCTCCGGACGCGCAGGCTCAGAGGCCATGGCTCACGGGCCCAGCCGCTCCGTGGCATGTGGGATCTTCCCGGACCGGGGCAGGAACCCGTGTCCCCTGCATCGGCAGGCGAACTCTCAACCACTGCACCACCAGGGAAGCCCAGGACTGGATTATTTTACACACCTGTGCCTCTAGTTTATCGACCTTGGTAAGACTTTGTGGACTTCTGAAGCAATTCGCCTAAGCACCTTTCCTTTCTAAAACAAAATTTAAATTTAGCTTTCATTGTCCATGAAATGTAATGTGAAATTTTACAACACTCTGACAGATGCAAATACATTGCAGAGGGGTTGAATTTAAGGTGAGCTGGTCATTCGGAGAAGTCACCAGAGACTTAGAAGCAGAAGTTTAGGACCCAGAAGCCTGCCTCCTTTGGGTGTGTAGAAGTGTTGTCTGCAGACCAGCTCAACCTAAACCTGGACAATGCAAGTGAATATGTATTGAGTGCTTACTGTGTGCTGGGCTTAGAGCTTTATTGGATTAACTCAACCCTCACATTAACCCTAGGAAGAAGGTATTAGTAATTTTACACGATCACACAGCCAACAAGTGGCAAGACTGAAATGTGAACCCTGGGCATCCAGTACGAGGTCTTCACCATCCTGCTACAGAAGCAGGACATGGCACAGGCCTGGCTCCAGGTGGCGGTCGCAATGTGTGGCCCCTTCAGAATCCATCATCAGCCTTCACTGTGAGCAAAGCTGATTCAGGGAGTTTCTGTGTCCCTGTGTTTGCCCCAGGGTCCCCGGAAACAGATTCTGAGACAGGAAGTTGCATGCGAGAGGTTTGCCTGGAGAGTATTCTCAGATCCAGCCTCGTGAGGTGGTGAGGAAGGCAGGGCTAGGTGGAGAGATAAGCTGATCTACTGACAGATGGAAAGTGAGGCCTCGGTCCACTCTGAGACCCCACAGGGAGCTCTGAGACTGGGCTGGCCCAAAGTGAAACGAAAAGGTTATTGTGGGTTGACTTGTGTTCCCACAAAGAAGTTGAAGTTCCAGATTCCCAGGACCTGTGAACGTGACCTTATTTGGAAATAGGGTCTTTACGTTCAGCCAGCTAAGATGAGGTCATTAGGGTGGGCCCTCATCCAATAGGACTGTGTCCTCATAAAAGGGGAAATTTAGACACAGAGACAGACACCCAAAGAGGGAAGATGAAGTGAAAACACAGGGAGACCGCCATCTATGGGGCAGGGAACTTCTGAGGCTACCAGACGCTGGGAGAGGTGCCTAGAACGATTCTCCCTCCCAGCCCTCAGAAGGAACCAACCCTGCCACCACACTGACTTCAGACCTCTAGACTCCAGAACTAGGAGCATATAAATGTCTGCTGCTTAAGCCACCCAGTCGGTGGTACTTCATTACGGCAGCCCCAGGAAATTAATATGAGGGTTGGCTTTGGCACCCCTGTACTGACCTGTGGATGCTGACCACCTGGGAGGGGCATGAGCTTGGGCGAGGCAGTTCCCTTCAGAGGGGTAATTCCTAGGGAGGGAGGGAGCAGGAGGCCTCAGCAGCTGGCATCTCTGGCAGCTGGGATGGTGTGCCAGCCCTGAAAGAGTGGTTCTGGGGAAAGCAGCCTAGCACCCACTACACAGACACAAAATGAGTGGAAACTACGTGTGGTTGTGTTTTTATCAAAGGTGTCAAAGGTGAACCTCTAAGCACCCAGACTCACTTCTTTGGGTCCACATTGGCCTCTCTTCCCCACGGACACACTGGCACATCTGGGGCTATGAAGATGGCTAAGATCTAACCCCACCCTCAGGATTCTCAAAGGCTAGTGGGTGCACGGTAAGAAAACTTGCCACCCAGGACACGCTCGTGAGAACTGGGACAGGCATGAAAACAGAGGACGTGGCATCAGAGAGGATGCCCCAACCCACCTGGGGCGGAAGCCAAGCTTCGAGGTAGAAGTCACATTCAGGGGAGACCTGAAGGATGGCCGTGAACGGGGCCCAGGGGCAGGAAAGAACAGAGCACATTTGAGAAAATGCCAGAAGCTCAGTCTGTCTGGTGCATGTGCCAGGATCCTATAGGATCTCAGGAGCCATGTGGGGACAGATGGACCTGATTCTGATTCAGTGGCAAAGATGAAGCCACTGAAGGGTTTCAAGCAGAAGAACAGGACGAGCTCTGTTTCGGCAGTGATAGAACTCATGGAGATCCGTCTGATGCTGTCCCTCCAGATAAGGCTCCACCCGCTCTGACAGTGACACTTCCCCCCTCAGCTCCCTTCACCAGGATGCCTCTCCCTCCCATTCTCCACCCCCGACCCCCTCCTGCCACTGGAAATTCAGCTGACACTTCATGGCTGAATGGTGAATGAATGGATGAATGGATGAACGAATTAATGAAAGATTGAAGACCCACCTTTCTGTACCAAACAGGAGGCAACCCCCCAGCCCAGGACTCCCAGAACACTGTTTTCCCCTCCCTTGTGGCCCGGAGAGCAACGGGAAGGCAGCTTTATAGTTTGCTTTTTTACAGTGTGAAAATATGCTTTAATGAGAGTATTAACAAAACAACGTGGAACACAGAGGAGGGAGCAACTAGGTGCTCGGGAGCGCTTTTAGGAGAGGTGGCTGGAGCTGGGTGGTGATGGGAGAGGCGGCTTCACCAGGAGAAGAGAGAGCGGACTGTCTTTGGGGAAGGCAAGGAAGATCTGGGTGGGGTCTCAGACTGCTCAGAACTGGGATGCCAGTAAGCCTATCTTACAGCTACCAACTGAGCAGCTACTATGTGCCAGGCACTGTGCTAGGCGCTGGGGCTGCAGCCGTGAACAAGGCAAAGTCTCTGCCCTTGGGGAGGTGCCATGGCGGGGAGGGAGGCAGCCAATGAACATTGCAAGTAAGTAAATGATAGGGTAGGTGAGTCCGTGATCACTGCTGTGGAGAAAAGAAAGCAGAGAAGGGAGATGAGAAGTGTTGGGAGTGCTGGGAGTTCGGGAGGAGGGGGCCCTCCAAGGAGGAGATGCTGGAGCAGGAACCCAGCGGAGGCGAGAGGAGGAGCTGCATGCAGATCTGGGAGAGGAGCATCCAGACGGAGGGAGCAGCCCAGGCAGAGGATAGGGGTCCACCCGGAGTTGGAGCATGGCAGGGCACGGTCAAGGAACAAACGGCCAGGAGAGGGGGCAGCCGGAGGACAATGAGTGGGGCGGCGGGGCAGGGAGAGTGGGAGATGAGGGCAGAAAGCTAACAGTGAGCGGTGGGGTGAATATGTGGGTGAGGTGAGGACTTTGGCTTTTACTCTGCTTGAGACAGAGTAGAGCAAAGACACGACTTCTGTTTTAATGGACTCCCTGTGGCTATGTGTAGGGGAAAGACGGCAGGGGCAGGGAGACCAAGGAGACTGCGATGACCCAGGCTACAGGGGACAGGGCTCAAACCAGGGTGTTCCTCGTTTCTTGAAACTGGAATGACCCAGGGGTCCATCAACAGGGGAGTGGATAAAACAAATGATGGGAAGTCTGTACAATGGACCACTATGCAGCCATGAAAAGGAATAAGCTGTTGATAACCGAATAACATGGATAAATCTCCAAATAGTTATGCTGAGTAAAAAAAAAGCCAGGTGGAAATAAAGAGTACCCGGTATGTGATTCCATTTACCTAAAAGATAAGAAAACGTAAACTAACTTATAGTGACAGAAAGCTGACCAGTGGATGCCTGGGGAAGAGGGCGGTGCACAGGGAAAGCAATGGGAGATTCGGGAGATATTCTGGAGGTAGAGTTAACAGGATGTGATGACCGATTGGATGGGGGTGTGTGATACAGGAGCTGGGGATGACTGCAAGGTGTGGGAGGGCTGAGGGTAACCACGGAGGTGCTGGGGGCAGGGCAGAGTGGAGGTGACAACGTCGAGTTCCCACATGGGGTTTGTGGGGCCAGTGGGTCTGTACATGGCAACTTGCAGGAGACAGCTGAATGGATTGTTCTGGGTCTCAGCAAGGAGGTGGGCAAGAGAAGGATTTTCAGGAAACATGGAGCAGGGGGCAATGGTGTGTGCTAGTAAACTAGTTCTCTGAAAAAAAGAGTAAAAGCCCTGATTTGTCCTGCTTGTCAATTTCCATGGTGTGTATATTCCCACCATGGCCAATTTCAAGCTATTAATGGCTGAAAAACGAGCTGGCATTCCTGAATATTTAACAGCTCAAGGAAGCTGGTGGGAGCGGGCTCCAGCAGCCAGTGGAAGGGGTGGAGGCAATAACAACCCTGATAATTAACATCTGGCAAACATTAACTCTTGTCCCAACTGCATTGCATCCTGTCTCGTTCAATCCTTACAATGCACTCTGTGGAGACACAGAGAGGGGCTTTACTCAAAGCCCCAGCCACCCGCCAGCAAGTGGAAAGACTGGGATTCGAACCCAGCAGACAGATGCGATGTTGCATACGTGTTTTGTTTTGTTTTGTTTTGTATAGTTGATTTACAATGTTGTGTTAGTTTCTGCTGTACAGCAAAGTGAACCAGTTGTATGTATTCATATATCCACACTTTTTTAGATTCTTTTCCCATATAGATCATTACAGAGTAGAGTTCCCTGTGCTATACAGTAGGTCCTTATTAGTTACCTATTTTATATTTAGTCGTGTGGATATATCAATCCCAATCTCCCAGTTTAACCCTCCCCCCTTCCCCCTTGGTAACCATAAGTTTTTTACATCCGTGACTTTATTTCTGTTTTGTAAATAAGTTCATTTGTACCATTTTTTTAGATTCCACATATAAGCAATATCATACAATATTTGTCCTTCTCTGTCTGACTTACTTCACTCAGTATGACAATCTCTAGGTCCATCCATGTTGCTGCAAATGGCATTATTTTGTTCTTTTTTATGGCTGAGTAGTATTCCATTGTATGTATGTACCACATCTTCTTTATCCATTCCTTTGTCGATGGACATTTAGGTTGCTTCCATGTCCTGGCTATTGTAAATAGTGCTGCAATGAACATTGGGGTGCATGTATCTTTTCGAATTAGAGTTTTTGTCTTTTTCAGCCCAGAAGTGGGATTGCTGGATCATAAGGTAGCTCTATTTTTAATTTTTTAAGGAATCTTCATACTGTTCTCCATAATGGTTGTACTAATTTACATTCCCACCAACAGTGTAGGAGGGTTCCCTTTTCTCCACACCCTCTCCAGCACTTATTGTTTGTAGATTTTTTGATGATGGCCATTCTGACTGGTGTGAGGTGGTACCTCACTGTAGTTTTGATTTGCATTTCTCTAATTATTAGTGATGTTGATCATCTTTTCATGTGCCTCTTTGCCATCTGTATGTCTTCTTTGGAGAAATGTCTATTGGATCTTCCACCCATTTTTTGATTGGGTTGTTTTCTTGATATTGAGCTGCATGAGCTGTTTGTATATTTTGGAGATTAATCCCTTGTCAGTTAATTCGTTTGCAAATATTTTCTCCCATTCTGTGAGTTGTCTTTTCGTTTTGTTTATGGTTTCCTTTGCTGTGCAAAAGTTTTTAAGCTTAATTAGGTCCCATTTATTTTTGTTTTTATTTTCATTACTCTGGGAGGTGGATCCAAAAAGATCTTGCTGCGATTTATGTCAGAGAGTGTTCTGCCTATGTTTTCTTCTAAGAATTTTATAGTACCCAACCTTACATTTAAATCTTTAATCCATTTTGAGTTTTTTTTTGTTTTTTTTTTTTTTTTTTCTTTGCGGTATGCGGGCCTCTCACTGTTGTGGCCTCTCCCGTTGCGGAGCACAGGCTCCCGACACGCGGGCCCAGCGGCCATGGCTCACGGGCCCAGCCACTCCGCGGCATATGGGATCCTCCCAGACCGGGGCACGAACCCGTATCCCCTGCATCGGCAGGCGGACTCTCAACCACTGCGCCACCAGGGAGGCCCTTGAGTTTATTTTTGTGTATGGCGTTAGGCTGCATAAGTGTTGATACTTTAATTGCTGTGCCCCAGAAGCTTCCCAAACTGAGCCACTCACCACCCAGCAGACACTGTCCTTGGACTGTTATTCCTAACAACCCTACAAGGTAGATTCTATTATTATTCCCATTTTAGATAGGGAAGCTGTGGGTAGAATGAACAATAGCTTGCCTGATGGCTCACAGCTGGCTAGTGGTGAAGGCAGGACTGGTACCCAGGAAGGCTGGCTCCGAAGCTGTGCCCTCAACCTCTGGGCTACGCCACCCACAGCCTTCATCCTCCACCCTTAATTCAATTCAGATCATTGAATCTTATTGAGAAGCTGAGCTCAGGAGTCTCAGGAGTAAGCAATTTTAACACGCTTTTATTCCAGTCCATATTATGTCACCAACATTTCCTCCCATTGTTCAATCTGTCTAGCAACCCCAGATTTTAGTGGCTGCGTGATTGTTCCAGTTGGCACAATCAGGACAAAGGACATCAGTAAAAAGAAATGGGGGTGGGGGTGGGAAGATAGATACTGGAGGTGGAAGTGGGCATGGCTTGGGAGGCTGTGATGTGGGGAAGCTCAGACCCTCCCAGTGGTCCAAGCCTTCAGGTCAGCACCCCTCCAGCACACCACTGGCCCTGCTGAAATGAGGGGCTGCATCTGTGCCCACTCTGGATTCACAACCAGGGGAGCTTGAGAGAATGTGTCTCCCTCTGGGCAGCCAAAAATGCGAGAGCTTACGGCTATAAGCAGCTATGTTCTTGCCTCCATGGAGAAAGCCAGGCTGTAAGAAGAGAGAAGAATGAATCCAGGGTACGGAGGGAGGCAGACATGAAAGAGAGAGAAAAAAAATCCCTGCAGGGGTTTCAGCCTCTGTTTCTGGGTGTCCTATCTTGGAGTTCCCTTACAACAAATTTCCCTTTTTCCTTAAACTACTTCCAGTTGGGTTCCTGCCATGTGGACCCAAAAGAATTTCAAGAGATACACCTGCCTTGACAGGATGTACCCTGAATTTCTCCTCCATGAGAGAGTATTTTGTCAAGACTAGGTTCAGCTGCAAGTAACAGAAAAACCTAAAATCATATGACATAAACAAGCTGGAAGTTTAATTAACTTTTACATACACAGAGTCTGGAGGTAGGGCATCCAGGGCTAATGTGGCAGCTTCATAATCATGAGGACCCAGCCTCCTTTCATATTATTGCTCTGTCATCTTCAGTATATAACTTGTGATCCAAGATGGCTGCTGGAGCTCCAGCCATGACATCCACATTCCAGTCAGTAATGCAAAGGAAGAAAGGGTTAGAAACATTCTCTTTAAGGCCAATCCCTAGAAGTCCCACACAACACTTCTGTACTTGTATCTACTGGCCAGAATGTAGTCACCTGGCCACACTTAGGTGAGGGGAACATAGACAATGTAATTTTTGCTGGTCTAATGTATCCATTTAAAAATCAAGGTTTGTATTACTAAGGAAGAAAGGGTTGTGGATATCAGGGGAATCTCTTCCAAAATCTTATCCTTCCACAGAGATGAAGGGCATCCTGCATCTTCAGTCCAAAGCCTTCTAAACTGAGGAGTTTCCTGACAGGCCTTCGGAGAACTGATTCCACCAAAAAGAAACTATCAACAGTGGGCCAGTGGATGTAGCTCACCCGGGGCAGGTCGTGGCCCGGGAAGCAGGCACAAGGCCAAAAGGGTGTTGATCTCCTGTTAGAACCCAGCTTTGTCCTTTCTTATCAAGAGAGGAAACCATCCCTGCTCCACCCAGGGCAAGGTCCCTGCCTGACAAGCTGGGAGCTGACACTAATCGATAATCCAGTCTTCCCGTGAGGCAACCACAGTGAGTGCTTACCTGTGACTCCCAAGAGCTGTAAATGGGGTGGGGCCCTGGCCTCCTGCAACCCCCAGAGATAGAAGACCCAGCCCCCCACCACTGTCTGGACAAACACCCATCCTACCACTGTCATTCAAAATACACACCTCTACCACCAGGAGGCACCATTCACAAGGAGTACATCCAATGGAATTATGCAGGGCAGTGGCACCCTGGTCCACATCCTCATGGGGTGGGAAGAGAGGGTAGAAGAACTAGATTGAGGGGGTATATTCCCCACCCCCCACCCCCGTATCAGCTTCCAGAGAACAGCATGGTAAGGCGGAGCGGATGGAGTGGAAAGTAACAGTTCCTGCTACAGCCCAAATGGCAGGGTCATAGCCAAGCAACAGGAAGAATCTGGTAGCAAGTGGATGATGGACTGGAGCTGGGGGGATAAGCAGACCAGTTTGAGGGGTCTCGGAGCCTCCGGGAGAAGAGCAGAGGGTGCCCTGACCCAGACAGCACATCCTAAACTATCAGAACTAACTAGTCCCTTCGCCATATTTGTTAGGGTTCTGACCAGCTCTCTGGGGAGGAGGAATTGTGGGCTGAGAGCAGAAACCACTAGGCATCCTTTGGATACTTGGAGAAAATGGGAAGGGTGTTCCAGACAAAGGGACCAGCAGGGGCAAAGACATGGGTGTAGCCTTCTCACTGGTATCCCCAAACCACAAGGCAGGTATGTGACTGGGAGAGTTACCTTTTGGAAGGCACAGGCTTGATCCCATCCCCCATCCCTGCCTTTCTCACACTCAATAGTTGAAGACGTCAGGACCATATTTAGGAGACCATACATTTATAGGATTGTGGGTTTATAGATTAAAAGCCCCAAGCTCAGAGCAAGACTTCTCAACCTTGTTCATCCATTAGAAACACCAGAGGAGACTTTCAAATACTGATGAGTATATAAGAGAACTGTGGTACATCCACACAATGGAATACGGTTGCCCCTCGAACAACGTGGGGATTAGGGGCACGGATCCCCTGTGCAGTCAAAAATCCACGTATAAGTTTCGGCTCCCCAAAAACTTAACTACTAATAGCCTACCATTGACCAGAAGCCTTACTGATAACATAGACAGTTGATAAACACATATTCTATATGTTATATGTATTATATTAATATACTGTATTCTTACAATAAACTAAGCTAGAGAAAAGAAAATATTAAGAAAATCATAAGGAAGAGAAAATACATTTACAATACTGTACTATATTTATCGATACCACTGTCTGTTTACAAGATAAACCATCTGTCAGTACCTATATCAATACAGTATACAAAACAGTGTAGATGTTATACGTTTTACTGACACAACATCAAAAACGAAAAGATAATGTGAAAAAGACATTCATATTTACTTACAGGCATAACAAATCATGCATTGATAATGAAGCAGCGGCAATATGATTGCTTTATGGTAGCCTAGCCTAATTGATATGGTTGCTTCCTGGTAGCCAAGTCAATAAATTTTAATGGCATACAAATATTACAGTCATATTCATAATACAGTATTGGAAACACTGACACAATTTTTTTAAATTCACTTACCTGACACACAGTTTCCCAATTATGAGGGGGAGGGAGGGACGGAGGGAGGAGGGCATACTGTAATGTAATTCTTTGAAAGTCATAAAAACAGTACGAAAACACATTAATTTTATAATATATAAAATATATTTGTATATTAAATATATAAATATATTCACCTCATGCCTATGTAAACAAGTCAAAACAAGTCTTGCACAGGATGTTCTACACATATATTCTTGTATATTTATTGAAAAAAATCTGCATATAAGTGGACCTATGCAGTTCAAACCCATGTTATTCAAGGGTCAACTGTACTCAGCAATAAAAAGGAATGAAATATTGGGACAGGCAACCACATAGTTGAATTTCAAAAACATTATGCTGAGTGAAATGACTGCTCAGAATGTACTCGATTCCACTGATAAGAAATGCTAAGAGAGACAAATCTAACCTTTTTTTTCTGAAAAAAAAAAAAGGCCAGTCAGTGGTTGCCTGAGGTAGAGGGATTAACTGCAAAAGGGGCACAAAGGAATCTTTGGGGTCACGAAAATGTTCTGTATCTTGACTGTAGTGGTGGTTACGTGGGTTAAATATATCAAAATTTACACTTAAAAAATTTACTTATTTTTGGCTGCATTGGGTCTTCGTTGGTGCGCATGAGCTTTTCTCTAGTTGGGGCGAGCAGGTGCTACTCTTCGTTGTGGTGCGTGGGCTTCTCATTGCAGTGGCTTCTCTTGTTGCGGAGCACGGGCTCTAGACACACAGGCTTCAGTAGATGTGGCACATGGGCTCAGTAGTTGTGGCTTGCGGGCTCTAGAGCGTGGGCTCAGAAGTTGTGGTGCACGGGCTTAGCTGCTCTGTGGCACGTGGGATCTTCCCAGACCAGGGCTCAAACCCGTGTCTCCTGCATTGGCAGGCAGATTTTATTTATTTATTTTAAAAAATAAATTTATTTATTTATTAAAATTTATTTATTTATTTATTTATTTTTGGCTGTGTTGGGTGGGTCTTCATTGCTGCGCGTGGGCTTTCTCTAGTTGTGGTGAACGGGGGCTACTCTTCATTGTGGTGCGCAGGCTTCTTTTCCATTTTCGTGGCTTCTTTTGTTGCGGAGCACGGGTTCTAGGCACGCAGGCTTCAGTAGTTGTGGCTTGCGGGCTCTAGAGCTCAGGCTCAGTAGTTGCGGCGCACGGGCTTAGTTGCTCCGCGGCATGTGGGATCTTCCCGGGCCAGGGCTCGAACCCCTGTCCCCTGCATTGGCAGGTGGATTCCCAACCACTGAGCCACCAGGGAAGCCATACACTTCTTTAAAAATTGAGGTATAGTTGATTTACAATGTTGTGTTAGTTTCAGGTATACAGCAAAGTGATTCAGATATATATATATACATATATGTATATATATATATTATTTTTCAGATTCTTTTCCCTTATAGATTATTACAAGATATTGAGTAGAGTTCCCTGTGCTATATAGCAAGGCCTTGTTGCTTATCTATTTTATATATAGTAATGTGTATATGTTAATCTCAAACTTCTAATTTATCCCTGCCCCCACAAAGTTACACTTTAAATAGGTGCATCTTAATGGTTGTAAATTTTACCTCAATAAAGTAGATTTTTAAAAGTAAATCAGTATTCTGCTCCACCTTTAGAGATTAGGTTGATCTGGGGTGCAGCCTGGGCACTGGAATTCTGATAAGTTCCCCAAATGATTCCAAAGTGTCTGGGAGCAGTGGTCCTCCAGGTGTGCCCTGCAGATGTGCATCAGAAACACAGGGAGTTGGTTAATGCAGATCCCTGGCTTCCCCCCCTGGAGGTTCTGATTCTGTACATCTGGGGTGGGGCTGGGATCCTCATTTTAACAATGTTAACAAGCTCCCCAGGTGATTCTCCAATGCTCTAGAATTCTCTAGAACTTGAGAGCAACTGGCTTAGAATGTGCTGTGGGTTGGGCCCCACTCCCAGGGAAAACCAGGGGCTGAGAAGAAAGTTGAGCTGGGCCCTGCTGTGTGCCCCTGAGCTAGACTCCAAACCTTTCTGATCCTGCTTTATGGTGCATACTTCAGAACCCAGAGCTGTCCACTACCAGCAGTCCACATGTGGCTAGTGAGCACTTGAAACGCAGGTGGTCTGCTTTGAGATGTGCTATAAGTGTAAAATACACACTGGACTTGCAAGACTTTGTATGAAGAAAAGAATGTAAAGCATCTCATTAGTAATTTATTATATTGAATACATGTTGAAATGACATTCTGGATATATTGGGTTAAATAAAATATACTATTAAAATTAATTTTACCTGCTTATTTTTGCTGTTTTTTTTAACACCTAAATTCTTTTAACCATGGAACCATTTCTTTTTATCAAAGAGGAATTTGTTTTCTGTGGAATTCTACTCAAAGGCAAGGGATAAATATGTACTTTTAGTTCTAAAATTTTATGATTCTTTAATTGATAAATTTCTCAAGAAAGGTTTCAGAGAAATATTTTTTTATGGATGAGGGCTTCCTCATCCTTTTTCATAAACAAGTTACCCTCTTTCTGAAAACGTGCTGCCATGACAAGATTCAGCAATGCACCATCTCTGAGACTGTCAGCCTCTGTTGACTGCTGGAGTCTGCACAGATTTTCAAAGTCCCCCACGATCTGGCCCTACCACGCTCATCCACAGTTAGCAGGTATCACTCTCACACAAACCATCTATTCAAAACTCTGGTCTCCTTACTGTCATCTTGACTTTCATGTCTGTACTTTTGTCTTTTATTTTTAATTGACCTGGTATATCTTTCCCCAAAACTTCAAAGTTTGGTGCATGCCCCATCCTCCACAAACTTTCCCTGGCAGTTCTAGTCTATATTGACCTACCTCTACAAACTCCATTGTTCACACATTAGAATCTGTGTGGAGCTTCTGCCCCAGATGCACAAACCCAAACCCACCCCTGTGAGATACTGACTTAGTGGCTCCGGTATGGAGCCCAGGTACCTGTATGTTCACAAAGCTCTGCTGACGATTCTGATAACACACAGGAGTGAAAAGTACCTCCCTGACATAGAGTATGCAGTGCTGTATCAATCCATTAAACACGTGTTCAGTGCTGCCTACGGGCCATTGCTTGGGGATACACAGTACACGGCAGCATCCTTACGCTCAGACAGCACAGAGTGTAGCTGCAGAGTTCCCTCAACTAAACGTGATGGGCACTAGGAAGCAGGTATGAGTCCAGTGCTTTGGGAGCACAGAGAGTGGTGAACGGTTACCAGAGAGACCGTGGAGGAAGCTGAGGTGGCCCCTGAAGAAGAGTTGGATATTGCAATAACATAGGTGGACCTAGAGATGATCATACTAAGTGAAGTAAGGCAGAAAAAGAAATACCATATGATATCACTTATCCGTAGAATCTAAAATACCACACAAATGAACTTATCTATGAAACAGAAACAGACTCACAGACACAGAGAACAGACTTGTGGTTGCCAAGGGGGAGGGGGCTGGGGGAGCGAAGTATCAGGAGTTTGGGATTAGCAGATGCAAACTATTACATATAGAATGGATAAACAACAAGGTCCTACTGTATAGCACAGGGAACTATATTCAATATCCTGTGATCAACCCTAACGGAAAAGACTATGAAAAAGAATGTATATATGTATAACTGAGTCACTTTGCTGTACAGCAGAAATGAACACAACATTGTAAATCAGCTATACTTCAATAAAATAATTTTTTTTAAAAAAGAGTTGGATTTTACCAACTCTCAAATAATTGGGTTATTTTAGCTGTAGCCATATATGGAGTATACACCTCCAGATGCTCTGGCAGAGAGTATATGGAGGGAATGGTAAGGAGTCAGAATGGAAATATTGGTAGAGGTCAGAATATGAAGGACTTCAAATACCATGCGAAGAATGTCACTGTTTTCCTCTGGACAACAGAAAATAATTTAAGGAAGAAGCATCCAACTTTGTTGCTGTTACTGTTTTCTAGCGTTGACTCACATGATAGAAATCTCTATGAGTACGGTGCCCATTCACTTTTTTTTTTTTTTTTTTTTTGCAGTACGCGGGCCTCTCACTGTTGTGGCCTCTCCCGTTGCGGAGCACAGGCTCCGGACACGCAGGCTCAGCGGCCATGGCTCACGGGCTTGGTTGCTCGGCGGCATGTGGGATCTTCCCGGACCGGGGGACGAACCCGTATCCCCTGCGTCGGCAGGCAGACTCTCAACCACTGCGCCACCAGGGAAGCTCCACCATTCACCATTCACTTTTATTAATGTGTCAAGACAACCCATTTTTTGTAAGAAACACTAAATCAGCAACTCTCTAAATGTATAAGAATACCATATTCTCATCTAGTTTTTCTTTAGCTGATAATTCATAATACCCAAGTTTCAAGTTATAATTTTCCATGGTTCTCAAAGCTTATATTAACTACATCTAGTTTCAGTTACAATTACTGATAAATTCAAATCCACCAGAATGACGACAACCTTAAACCAATTTTATGTAGGTAGTGGCAAACAGGTGAAAATAATTATCCTGTGTTTCTGCTTTTTTAATGAAACGCCTAGAAATTTTCAAAATACATCCATGGCTTGCATTATATTTCCATTGTTCAGTGCTGCTTCAGACTGTAATGATACCCACTTCCCAAGGATTGGTACATGGCTCAGTTCAGCCTAACGTTACATGTAAAAGAGATTGGTTTTAAACCACTGGGGGAAGTTTGATAAACTGCAGTAAAAATAAAAATAGTAATAGGCAGCATTTAAACTGAGGCCAAGCACATGTGCTTAGATACTACTTCGCTGAATCCTATGAATCCACCTGGTGTCCCTGTGAAGGAGTGTATCTATTGCTGTGTAACAAATTACTCCAAAAATTCATGGCTTAAAAACAGCAACAACAGTTATTAAGCGCACAGTTTCTGTGCGTCAGGAATTTGGGAGCGGCTTACCTGGGTAGTTCTGGCTCAGAGTCTCTCGTGAGGTTTCGGTCAAGATGAGGGCCGAAGCTGCAGTGAACTAAAGGTTAGAAGATCCGCTTTCTAGATGGCTCGTTCCCATGGATGTTGGCTGGAAGCCTCAGACCCCCGCCAGGTGGACCTCTCTAGAGCGGTGCTTTTAAGTGTGAGGAAACGCAGAGAGAAGAAAGAGCCTGAGGCTGGAACTGGGGGGAGGGAGGACTGTAAACTGGGCTTGGAGAGGAGGATGCTCGCCTCAAATGTAGCAGGTGTGGGAGACTGGTGGAGGCTGGTGGGGTACCTCCCCGTAGCACCCATTCCTCCCTGTGTTCCTTGCTGGAAGAGCCGCAGAGCTGAAAAATGGCCACCTTCCTCCCTGCCCTCGGCGGTGAATTAAGGAAAGGAGCCCGCCAGAAAAGACAAGTCCTGATTGGTCAAAAGCTGAGCCAATCATGATGCTCCTATTCCCAGCCACAGACATGTGACCTGGTTCTGGCCAATACCAAATGAGAGGATGGCTCCTGGGGGCTGGTGGGAAAGATTTTATTGTATCTTAAAGAGAACGAGCAACAGGTGATTTTTTTTTCTGCCTTTGGAAGCTGTTTCTGGCCCACGTGGTATCCATCTTGGACTGTGAAGGGATTCTGCCTCAGAGTTCAACCTGCTGAGGGCGGAGAAGGGAGATGCAGAACCTGGGTCTTTGGTGTTATCACCGAGCCACTGTGTTAACCAACCTAGAACTGCCCTCGTTGGAATTCCTGCTACATAGAATAATACATGTCGGATTTTCATATCATTTTGAGTTGGGTTATCCATTTTTTGCAACCAAAAGCATCTAAACTGATATTTTGGAGGCTGATTTTCTCACCTGATCATAGTCCAGGCTCAACTGACCATGAGATGGGGTGAGGAGCGGCAAGAAGGAATGTCTATTAAAAGGTTTTAAAATGTGAGATGCACATTAAGGGGAAGAGCCCCACCCACGACCCAAGTAAGACTTGAAGACTGGAATTGTCACCATTGTGGACTTCTTAAGTTTGCAAGAAGACAAGAGGTTTTTCAAATGCAACTCTCTGAGAAGTGAGGCGATTGTGCTTTTTCCCCCAAGATTTGGGATAGCGGAATGTCACCATTAACATCCAAATGGGTTACAGCTTAAAGTGACAGTTTATTGAGTCCAAAAGACTGGCCTGGGTTCACAGCCATCCTGGAACGGCTCAAACTAAAATTTTTACTTTTCTCTCCTACTTCGTTTCTTCATTTTGATGGATGCAAAACGTTGCATGCCTCGTGTTCTATTTGTTAATGATCATATTATTCCCATTTTCTTTTACATTGTAAGTTTTGACCATATTGAAGCTGTTTCTTTGTTCTCTTAACACTAAAAAAAAAAAAAGCGGGGGGGGGGGGGTGGAATTGCAAGACTGCCTTGAAACTCTAGGCTGTTCTACCTGGTAACAAAAATCTCAGCCACAAGAAGGAGAAAATGGGGGCTTCCGTGGTGGCGCAGTGGTTGAGAGTCCGCCTGCCGATGCAGGGGACACGGGTTCGTGTCCCGGTCCGGGAGGATCCCACATGCCGCAGAGCGGCTGGGCCCGTGAGCCATGGCCGCTGAGCCTGCGCGTCCGGAGCCTGTGCTCCGCAACGGGAGAGGCCACACACACACACACACACAAAGGAGAAAATCTTCTGCAGCTTACGGAAAGCAGAGGCTTTTTGCCTCGTGAAATTCTCCTTGTAAATGTATTTCGAATAAAGGAGTCTTATAAGAAACCCAGACTTCAAAAATTGATGTTTGCTGCATCCTTTGAAAGCCCTCATTAACCTGCTGTATTAGTTTGCTAGGGCTGCCTTAATAAACTACAGGCTAGGTGGCTTAAACAACAGAAAAATTTTTCCTCATTGTTCTGGTAGTCCAAAGTCAAGGTGTTAGCAGAGTTGGCTTCTCCCGAGGCCTCTCTTTTTGGCTTGCAGATGGGTGACATCTTGCTGTGTCCTCAGATGACCTTTTCCCTGTGTGCACTCGCATCCCTGGTGTCTTTTCCTCTTCTTATGAGATCACTGGGCCTATTGGATTAGGGCTCCACCCTTATAACCTCATTAAGCTTAATTACCTCTTTAAAGAACTGTCTCCAATACAGTTACTTGGGGGTTTAGGACTTCAACATATGAATTTGGGGTGATACAATTTAGTTGCTAATACCTCCCAAATCTGGACTGGCTGTATTAATAATAATCTGTTGCCCCTGATAATAATATCTACATTGATACTCCCTTTTCCTGAAAAGTGCAAAGACCGGTTTTCATTGTCACTTCTCTCTTTTTCCACCCTCATGGAGCTAAAAAGAACACCCATAACTCTGCTAGGTCCTTTTATTTAAACAAATAGTGTTGTGTCATTTAAATTAATGTTTTACCTCCTATTGCTATATGGGCTGTGACTGAAAACAGCAAGGTAAGAAAAATTACTTTCACTTAAGAGATGCTATTTCACTTGTGTTTTATATATGTTGGGAGGATAGATCTGGTGCTGTGACATTCTTGTGCATATGATTTGACTTAAGATTGGATTAATTTAAATTGGCTGAAAGGGACAGACCCATGCCAGAGAAAGACAGCTGGGTGCCCTCTGATGGAAAAGGTAAAGGAAGCTGACTCTATCAGACCCCACAACTGTGGAACTGAAACTGCAGAACTGACCCACCGGGGGAGCTGCTGCCTCCACCATCACAGAAAGGTGGGGAATCAAAAAGCTGTTACTACAGGCATACAGATATTACAGGTTCATTTCCAGACCATTGCAATAAAGGGAATATCACACTAAAGCAAGTCACAGGAATTTCTTGGTTTCCCAGTGCATATAGAAGTTATGTTTACACTATACTGGAGTCTATTAAGTGTGCAATAGCATTATGCCTAAAAAAATGCACATACCTTAATTTAAAAATACATTATTGCTAAAAAATGCTAACCATCATCTGAGCCTTCAGCCAGTTGTAGTAGCAACATCAAAGATCACCGATCACAGATCTCCATAACAAATAAAATAATGAGAAAGTTTGAGATATTGTGAGAATTACCAAAATGTGACACAAGAGACACGAAGTGTGCAAATGCTGTTGGAAAATGGCACCAATAGACTTGCTCAACACAGGGTTGTCAACCTTCAATTTGTGAAAAACGTAATATCTATGAAGCGCAATAAAACGAGTAGGCCTGTACTGGAATTGTCAGCTCCAGAACTACATCACATTTGCTGGATTCACAGAGATGAGAGCCTCTCAAAACACACAAAGCCAGTCACTTGTGGTACCTCAGAAAAAAAACAGCAGCCTGTCCGTGACTGTGCTTGCCAAAATTCATGGCAGAAGCATCATAAGCAGAACCTCCATTTCACTTTCAATTTCCAAATCTCATGCAAGTATGTCAGATTGACAGAAAGATGGCTTCAAGGGGAGTGAGGAAGTGTAGTTTTAGCTGTGGTACTGGAAGGCACGTCAGAAGGGGGAAGGCTCCCATGGTGAGCAAACGAATCCACAACCTAAAACCCCTGGGACATTTTCTCTTCAGCTTCCTACATCCAGGGGGAAATCCACTTCTGGCCTTTCCCCTGCGTAGGTAGGGCCTGCTTTGCAGAAGAAGGTCCAGATGACTTCTGGTTTCTTCGCACCTATTTTTCTACCAGCAACCGGGTGGAGATTTAAGATCTCAGTAAATATCACCCCTTGTCCTCGTCTGCAGGCAGAAACAATTGAGAGAGAGAAAGAGATGCAGGAGTAAGCAAGAGAGAGGATAACATGATGGATTTATTACCTGAACGATAAGCAATAGCAGGGAACATGGCTGAGTCCTGTGACCCAATGGGTTTGCCATCACCTCCCCCTCCTTCTGCTGCCCCCAAACTGAAGAGCTTAAAATTTAGCTGCGTGTGACAGATTCAAAATAACGATAGCTTAAATTACACAGAGATGTATTTCTCTCTCCTGCAACAGCCCAAGCTGGTGGGCAGCTCTGCTCTGTGAAGGTGCCAAGGAGCCTGGGCTCTTCCATCCTGTTGCACTTGTCCCCTTGGCCCAGGATGCCAACGCACTATGTCCCCACTCTAGCCAGCAGAAAGGGAAAACGAGAAAGGGAGGCCTTCTTCCCTTAAGGGCATGACCTAAAAACTGCACCTCTGCTCACATCTCATTGACCAGAATCTGGTCACATGGCCACACTTGCTGCAGGGGAAGCTGGGAAATGTAGTCCTTATTCCAAGCAATTAAGGGTCCAGCTAAAATTTCTTTAACTGAAATGAAATGAAAGAGGAGGCTAACAGATCAGCTGTGGGGGCACCACTAGTTTCTCTTCCTTATAAACTTACCTCCAATAGGTTCTTTATCACCTGGCAGGAGGCAACAGACCAAAATATGCAGATCCAAAAACAGAGAGGGACACAAAACAGGACAAAAAACAGAGAGCCACGTAAGCTTAGTTTCCTCTCCCAGACTCATCAATCTCATAACAGGAAGGTGGGGACAAAAGCCGGGAGCCTTACTCTAACTCCACCTTTCTAACTGGTGTGCTGTTGGCTTTTCAGGTGAGACAAGTCTCTGTTGTATGGGACAGTCCCACCTATTACTGCAGGATCTTTACCCCAATAAATGTCAGTACTGTTTCACCCTCAGGCATGTGACGACCAAAATGTAAGCAGATATTTCCAAAACCCCTGGAAGGGGCTGTGGATGCCTCTGACAGAGGACAGAACATCCTTCCATGGAAATGTGAAACATGTGGGATAAGGCTTTCCCCACCCAAACTTAGCCCCTGGTGGGACAGGGAGTTCTTTTGGCTTTCAAGCTGCTTTTTTACAATTCTGTCCAGAACTGCCCAACATTGGCTATTTGTCATGTTATTAATAAAATGATGCTTTACTGCTCCCCTCCAACACACCATCACACACACACATACTCACACACACATAGAGCAGGAGAAATAAATGATGCTACAAGGACTCAAGGAGCCAAGCAAACAGGATCTGACCTTGTGCCTCATTGTCTTGAGGATGGGAGGAAGGAAGTGAGGCTGGCTTGGGGTGAATGTGACTTACATCTGTGTGACCTTGAACAGTTTATTTAACCTCATCCATGTATCTCTGTTTCCTCATATGAAAAGATGAAAACAATAATAAGGATGTTAGAAGGCCCAAGTGACTTTATTTTTTTTAATTTTATTGGAGTATAGTTGATTTACAATGTGTTAGTTTCCCAAATGACTTTATTTCTTTTAATATTTCTTTGTTTATTATTTATTTTTGGCTGCGTCGGGTCTTAGTTGCGGCACACAGGATCTTTCCTTGCAACACACAGGCTCTTTAGTTGTGGTACACAGGTTTAGTTGCCCCACGGCATGTGGGATCTTAGTTCCCCGACCAGGGATCGAACCCTAGTCCCCTGCATTGGAAGGCAGATTCTTAGCCACTGGACCATCAGGGAAGTCCCCGCAGATGAGTTTAAAAGATTGTTGTATATAATGTTTAAGATCACAGACTCCAGAATCTGACAGCTGCATCTACCCAGCCATCCACCAGCTGTGTAGCCTTGGGTAAGACGCTTACCCTCTCTGTGCCTGTTTCCTCCTTTGTAATAGGAAAATGGCAGCACCCGCCTCAGAGGGCTGTTGAAGGCATGAATGAACTAATATTTGTAAAGTGTTTAGAGCAGTGCCCCACTCAGAGTTGAGTTCTCTGTAACTGTTAGCAATTATCATGCCAGGATTATTTCCTCCAAGTGGGACTCATGTATTTTTTTAATTAAACTCTCGACTTTATTCTAAGTTCACCAATATTTCCACTAACATCCTTTTACTGTTTCAGGATGCAATCAAGATACCATATCACATGTCGTTTTCATGACTCCTGAATCTCCTTTGTGACAGTTTCTTAGTCTTACCTTGTTTTTCATGGCTGTCATAGTTTTGAGGAATACTGGTCAGATATTTTGTAGAATGTCCCTCAATTTGGGTTTGTCTGAGTTTTTCTCATACTTAGACTGGAGTTATGGGTTTGTTGGGGGCGGTGGGGCAAGAAATACCATAGAGGTGAAGTGCCCTTTTCATCACATCATATTAGGAGCTACATAGTATTCACATGACATCACTAGTGACGGTAGACTAAGCTATTTGACCCTAATGAAAGAGAAGTGACTTACTAGATATTACATCTGCCACTTACATTCTTTCTTCCTACTTAAGCAGTCAATCCCTTCCCCAAGTTAACTATGGACTTGATGATGGTTTGTTATGATTTCTACATAATTTAACTATTTCTTGGAATATAAGCAAGGGTTTATTTTAGACTGTAAAGGCAAGCTATGTACGTGACTGTTCCTGGCCTTCTTCTGTTTTTTTAAAAAAATTTTTTTAAATTTAATTGTGATTTAAAAAAACCCTTATGATACAAAATTTACCATCTTAACCATTTTAAAGGTACAGTTCAGTAGTGTTAAGTATCTTCACATTGTTATGCAACAAACGGGCTCGTGTTCTTTTTGTGACACACCAAAAATTTACACAGTTATGTGGACACGTTTTATTTTCATCATTATGTTTTTATTTTCATCTGCATTAATGTAATTGGAATATAAGTATAAAATTTTGTGAATGTTACTGTTTAAAAACTGAGTTGAGGGCTTCCCTGGTGGCGCAGTGGTTGAGAGTCTGCCTGCTAATGCAGGGGACACAGGTTCGAGCCCTGGTCTGGGAGGATCCCATATGCCGCGGAGCAACTAGGCCCGTGAGCCACAACTACTGAGCCTGTGTGTCTGGAGCCTGTGCTCCGCAACAAGAGAGGCCGCGATAGTGAGAGGCCCGCGCACCGTGATGAAGAGTGGCCCCCGCTTGCCACAACTAGAGAAAGTCCCCGCACAGAAATGAAGACCCAACACAGCAAAAATAAATAAATTTATTAAAAAAAAAAAAAAAAAAACTGAGTTGAGGGCTTCCCTGGTGGCGCAGTGGTTGAGAGTCCGCCTGCCGATGCAAGGGACACGGGTTCGTGCCCCGGTCCGGGAAGATCCCACATGCCGCGGAGCGGCTGGACCCGTGAGCCATGGCCGCTGAGCCTGCGTGTCCGGAGCCTGTGCTCCGCAACGGGAGAGGCCACAACAGTATTTTTTTGCCCGCGTACCACAAAAAACAAAAACAAAACTGAGTTGAGCTTATTTTAGTTGAGTTGTTTTAAAGAAAAATATTGAGTAAATAAATTAAAATGTACGTGGGTGTGCATATGGAAGGAATTATGATGTGGTATGAGTAAGACTGAGGTTTGTGAAACACTGACCTGCTAAATCCTCCTCCTCGCCCAGGGTCAGTTTAACCATCTCCTTCACAGGGGGCTTCCCCTACCCATCCTCAGGCTCTGATAGATCCCAAATCATATGCTCTCAAAACTCTATTTTTCACTTTTTCTTTCAATCAAAGTTCTTTTGGAGACAAGTAACTGAATCCCAAATCAAACTGTTCTCAGACGATCAATGGGAATATATAGACTCACATAACACAAAATGTGAAGCATTATTACCAACTTCAGGCACAGCTGGATCTAGGCATTTAAATGATATCACCAGAAATTTCTGTCCATTCTGGCTATGCTTTCCTAGGTGTTGGCCTCATTCTCTTACAGCCTCTCTACTCATGGTAGAAAGAGGGCCTCCAGCAGCTCCACACTTAGATCCCTTCAGCTTAGCAAGCCCAGGAGAAAGAAGTGCTGTATTCCCCGCAATTCCAATAAACATCCTCATTTTGCTCCTCCTTGGCCTGCTTTGGGTCACATGCCCAAGTCTCAAGAAATCACTGAGGCATGTGGTTGAAATGCTCTGATTGGCCAGGCTTGGGTCACATGTCCAGCCCTCAGCCAATCACTGTGGTTGAAGAATGAAGGGCTCTGATTAGCCAGGCCTGGGCCCCTCAGCTCCTTGGAACCAGGAGGAAGTTGGTTTCTCAAAACAAGCGCCGGGCTTCCCTGGTGGCGCAGTGGTTGAGAGTCTGCCTGCCAATGCAGGGAACGCGGGTTCGTGCCCCAGTCCAGGAAAATCCCGCATGCCGCGGAGCGGCTGGGCCCGTGAGCCATGGCCGCTGAGCCTGCGCATCCGGAGCCTGTGCTCCGCAACGGGAGAGGCCACAACAGTGAGAGGCCCGCGTACCGCAAAAAAAAAAAAAAAAAAAGCTCCAGGTGCTGTTACCCCGATAAAAAAGAGAGTGAGTACTGGTGGAGCAGAAACCACAGGGTCCTCATCCATAGATGGTTATTAATCATGTTGCAAATACTTGTTTATTACCCATCAGTGGTCCCCTGGCCTGGCTAGTTGGTCTAGCAGAGGCCTTCAGAAAAATCAAAAAAGAGGCAGCATGGCTAATACTAATAAAGACATAACCACGTCACTTGATAATGACTACTTTTAGAGACTCATGGGGGAGACTTTGCCCCAGGGTGAGGTAGAACCTGGACATCTCTGGGAGAGAAAAGCGTGAACTTCTGAGTCAGATCTGAGTCCAAATTCCGACACTCTCATTATACTCACTCACTTACTCATTTTTTCATGCATTCACCAAAGGAAATTAACTGGGCACCCATGATGTGCCAGGTACTGTTCTAGACCCTGGGGAAAACAGTCATAAGCCAAACAAAATCCCTACCCTCCTGGATCTAACATTCTAGCTAGGGAGGTGCATGTGGGGGATAAGAGACAAATAATAAACAAGTGGACAAAGAAATAAGTAATTTCAGATAGCAGTAAATATTGTAAAGAAAAGAAAGCAGTGTGTCTTGCTAGCAAGAAGCTAGAAGCCTGACTTGCAGTAGGTATTAGGGAAGGCCTTTGTGGAGAGTTGATATTTGATTTGAGACTGGAATAATGAGATGCAGTCAGCCATGAGATGATCTGTGAAAGCCTCCAAGAGGGAGTAGCAAAGTGCTAAGGCCCTGAGGTGGTTCGCTCCAAGTACTGACAAAAGTCATTGTGAATAGCTCTGTGACATTAGGTGAATCACTTAGCCTCTGTGCACTGCTGGAAAATGAGGATGATCATACCAGCCCCTCAAGGTTACAATGAGGATTCAATCAGACAACAGCTGTAAAACGCAATAGCTAGGGCTGGCACACAACGGGTGTTCAGTAAATATCAGCTATTATTTGGACAATACTATTATTAACTTAAGAAGGAAAGAATGGGCCTGGAGGGTAAAAAGGATGAGAGAAGGAAGCTTTTGTGGCTTATCCTTCCAGAATCCAAAATTCAGGATACAGCATGAGCAAGGCTCTGAGAAGGGGCTCCTAATCATGACTCCAGGACATCCTAGATACCAATATTAATAATAATTAGCATTATCGTAATAGCTACGGCCATTTATTGGGCACCTACGATATGCCAGGCACTCTGCTGGGCACCTGATGTCCATGGGACCCTCTGCCCCTGGGGTAGGCACTGTTATTAACACCCACATTTTACAGAGGCTTAGAGCCAATAGTCACCAAGTCTGGAGCAAAGCCAGGAGGCCAGCATGAGGCCCAGCCACCACCGCCTACCTGATGACCTTTGGCCGGTCGTTGCCTCTGATGTGGGGTTACAGGGGCAGGACACTTCCGCCCCACTCTCCATCTTCACCATTCTCCCGGCCTGGAGGGGCTGGGAGGGGGAGGCAGAGAGGAGAGCCCCTTCTCCAGGGACCCCGCCCCAGCCTGCTCCCCACCCACACTGCCACCAACCCAGTGCTAGAGAAGAGTGCACACCTGGCGGTGACTTCCCAGCCCGCAACTGGAGCCCGAGACTTGGGGAGGCGGAGGTTGGGCCGGGAATGGGCGGGGCCGGTGCGGGGGCGGGGCCAAGGCTGCATACTTGACTGTGCGCTCTAGGGGACCCCACTCCCGACAGGGCGACTTCCCCTGAGCCGCCGCAGGGCGGAAAGCGGCATGAGGTGTCCTCTGGGCGCCGCCGCCGGCTCCGTCCACAGCCCCGCCTGGAGAAGGATGCTTCTAACAGGTGCGTGAGAGACAGGGGCTGCACCCACGGGTTGGAGACAAAGAGGGGACATCCCCGGGGAGAGCCTTTATTCAAATCAGAGACGCCCCCTCTCTGAGCTCTGACTGTGGTCAGTTTAAAGCCCATGCAGCACAGGCGCCCGACACACAGGAGCTCTTGAAATCCCCAAGAGACGTGCAACTGACCCCTTCTACAAAGGAGGAAAGTGAGGCTCAAATAGGGGTAGGGTCATTCGCTCAAGTGCACGTGACTGGCAAAGGCAAAATCAGAATTCAGGACCCCATCCCAGTCCCTTTCCACCAGAGCACCATGTCTCACCCCAGCTATCCACATCTAATAATAATTTTAAAATAATAAGAATAATAATAAAATATCATAATATAAAGAGGTCATTGTGACTGAGTACTTCTACATGTCAGCCTGTTCTAAGTGGCTTTCTTATAGTAACATTTAATTCTTAACCCCGTGAGGCAAGAGCCACCTGATCCCCATTTCATAGAGTGAAACTGAGACACAGAGAGGTTATGGGTCCTCCCCAGGCCACACAGATTGAAAGTAACAGAAGGAGGACTCGAACCCAGATGGTCCGTCCACCAAGACCACACTTTCCAGAGACCACCCACATCTGCCTCTCAGAGAATAAATGAATTGCCTCTTTTTCCAGGTCTTAAAAAGTCCAGTTCTGTGTAATTTCAAAACCCCACCCACAGTTTTAAGGCTTCACCTCCTCCCCAGCTCTGGCCTGGGTCAGACTGCAGTGGAGACATGGTGGCACATGGTGGGTCTCGTTCCTGTTTCTCTCTGTGGGTCCTTTCTCCCCACCCAGAGTTGAGGTCTGTGCCCACCCCGCCCCCCAAGGCCATGCGCAGAGGACAGGAAGGCAAGGAAGGGGCAGGAAAGTTTCAGCTTGGCTGCTGTAGTTTTGTAAGGTGGGGACACGGCCTTCTGTGTGGCTGAGGCATGATGGTTAGACCTTTCTGGGTGGGGAATCCACCCAGCAGGTCGTCTCCCATGGGGCTCTTTGCCAGGACAGCCTCCAGCCGGCTCCCTTCAGAGGCATCCACACTGGCTCAAGGAAAACTCATGAACATCTTTGTTGTCCCACCAAACGCTGGAGGCGTGGGCCATTTCCACCCAGCCCACTCCCCCTCCATCCCTCACCTGGAGACTTAAGAGGTCTAAGTTCCCACAGACTCCGGAGCACACATCTCCAGCTCTCCAAGAGGTTTCCTTGGGGCCTCCGTGACTTGGCAGGAGGTGGAGGAAAGCCCCAGCCCCAGGGGGGACCCCCAGTTCATCCTCAGCTCTCCCCCAGGAAGCCTCACTCTGTGCCATCCCCTCGTCTCCCTGAGCTCTCGGCCTCCCTTCCCAAGGCCTGGCGGGGGTAGAGCAGCTGGTGCAGGCACAACTGGTGACGGGTAACCCGTTAGCTAGACCTGAGTTGGGAATGGGGAGCGCTTAGCATCTGTTAGCTTGTTCTCAGCCTCTGGAACCTCTGGGGAGATTTTGAGACAATGGGAGAGTCAAGTTTGACATTGTGGTGTATTTATATTTATATTTATACTTATCTTTATCTTTATCTTTATACTTTTATACATAGTGATTCAGGGAGTGTCCTGGGCTCAAACGGGGAAAAATTGAAGAGACTTTTTCTCATTTGATTGAATATTAGAGATGAGATAAAATAGCCATGCTCCTGGCAAGTAAGAGTTCTGGAACCATCTCTATGGTTCCAGCTCTGAAATTCCATATATGTATATATATATATATTTATCTTATATATTTTTTATTTATATATTTTTATTTATATATACTTTATAGGTATTATATATAAGGTATATTATGTATATGTTGTATATATAGTATATAGCATATAGTATAGTATTTATAGGTATATATATGGTATTATAGTATATTTATATATTTTTATAGGTATTATATATATATAAGGTATTATTATAGTACATAAATCTCATATATAAGGTATATATGATATTTAGGTATTATATATATTTAATACCTACGTTAGACTGTCCTGAGCCCTGAAAATTCATAATCTCATGGAATCTCAGGCACTCAGTTGGTTACTATCAACCACCCTCCTTGATGAGTGGGAAAACTGAGGCTCAGGGCCCTGAATAAAGAGCAGCCGAGTCAGGGTTATGAACCCAGGTCCAGCAGCCTCAGAGTCTATGAATGAAACCATGATTTTACATCAGCTGGAGTAGGGATTGCTAAGATGTGGGGTTTTCTTCTTAAGACGCCTTGAGGACACTCCCTGAATCACCAGGCACCTGCAGCTGTGTCAGAGCCAGAACTTGACAACAGAACATGGACTGCGTGACCTGGGATCTTCCCCTTCCATCATGTATTCAACAAACACCCCTAATGCCTACTCTGGGCCCAGCCTGTGCTGGGTGGTGCTGGGGACACAGCAGTGACCAAGAGAGCCCCAGCCCTGTCCTGGGACTCACAGTCCAGAGAGAAGACAGACCCATCCCCAGACAGTGATGACACAGAATGGGTGGGGCAGGAATGGGTTGGGGGAGGGAGACCCAGAGGAAAGGGCTCAGGTCTGAAGCTGGGAAGGTGGTGGTCAGGGGAGGACCTTTCAAAGCTGTCAAAATCGAAATAGGACCTCAGAAAGATATGACGTCAGCTATGCAAATTGCATCCCTGTGCTCTTTGTTTCATAAAAGTGTAAGACAACAAACTTTTCTATCAAGATAGAAAAGCAAAACCTTGAGCAAGTTCTTGGGTATAACACTTTATTCCTGTCACTTTGACAAGAGCTTCCATTGCCCCATCAAGTCAATTAAGGTCCCTGCCCAAACACTGTATAATAGTATCTATTACCAAGCACACCTGAGGGTCAGGTGTGCTTGGTAATAGAAGAAAAAAAAAAAAAGATTTCCAGACATTGTCAGTGTCCCCTGGAAGGGGGGGTGGACTGGGGTGGGGGGGATCATCCCCACTGAAAATCATTAGAGACATTATTATTCTCATTTTATAGATAAGGAAACTGAGGCTCAGAGAGGTTAACTAAGTTTCCCAAAGTCACCAGAGCTAGTAAGTTTTGGGACGTGCATGCTGGAAATCCAGTTCTGGAGCCTGCCATCTGGGGTGTGTGTGTTTGTGTGTGCAAAACAATTAAGAACCTAGTTTATACTCTCTTATTTCATTTATTCAGATTTTACTTAATTTTTGAATCGGTTATACATTCCCATGGTTCAAGTCTCAATGATACATAAAAAGGCCTTGAGTGAAGTCTCTGTCCTCCCCCACCCAGTTCCCCAGGTACCTTCCCTCCCCACCTCCCACATACAGATAACCACTTTTTTTTTTTTTTTTTTTTTTTTTGTGGTACGCAGGCCTCTCACTGTTGGGGCCTCTCCCGTTGCGGAGCACAGGCTCTGGACGCGCAGGCTCAGCAGCCATGGCTCACGGGCCCAGCCGCTCCGCGGCATGTGGGATCTTCCCGGACCGGGGCATGAACCCGTGTCCCCTGCATCAGCAGGCGGACTCTCAACCACTGAACCACCAGGGAAGCCCAACCACTATTTTTATATATCCTTCCAGAGATTCTTTATGTTTACAAAAAATGAAAATACATATTTATTTTTCTCCCATTTTTACACCAAAGATAGCATACCATATAAACTGTTCAGCAGCTTGCATTTGTATCTTCTTACCTTGGTGATCTTTCTCTGAGTTCTTCCTCATCCTTTTGTAGACTTGTATTGTTCCATTGTGTGAATGGACCATAATTTACTAACCAGTTCCTTATGGATGGGCAGTTGGGTATTTCCAACCTTTTGCCATTATAAGCAAAGTGTGGCAAATAACCCTGTACCTTAGTCATTTCATACTGGGAAAGTGTATCTATAGAATACATTCCCTGATGTTTAATTACAGGGTCAATGGCTATGGGAATTTTTTCATCTTGAAAGACTTTGCCAGACTGCCCTCTACATGGGGTTGCACCAGCCCTGTGTTTCCTTTTGCATTCAGCCTCACCAACACGTCATCAAACTTTTGGATGTCTGCCAACCTGACAGATGAAAAGTTTTATCTTGGTTTGTTTAATTTGCATTTCTCTTACTATGAGTACAACTGAACATTTTCCCTATGTCGAGACATTTGAATTTCCTTTTCTAAGAACCTCCAACCTATATCTTTTGTACATTTTTCTGTTAGGTTGCCAATACTTTTCTTATTGATACCTAGGAGCTCTATATATAGTAGTGAAATGGGCTCTTCATCTGTGATATCAGTTGCAGATTATTTTTCATAGTATGTCATTGTCCTTTTGACTTTGTGGGTGGTGGGTTGTTTTTTTTTTTAACTTTGCAAAAGTTTCTTTTTATTATTATGTCAAAATTTTCAGTCTTTTATGACTGGAGTTGATGTTCTTACTGCAATAGTCACCATTCTAGTGAGAGGCAGAAGAATGGGGTGGGCAAGTGCCTAGGGTCTGGAGCCAGACTCCAAGGGTTTGCCTCCATGCTCTATGCAATATGGAAAATTAGGGGAAATGAGAGAAACAGGGATGGGGGATACACTGGACAGTATCGTTTAGTGGCTAAGAATTTCAGCTGCCTGGGCATGGATCACAACTCAAATGTTTATCACTTATGAAATTCTGGAAGAACATCTTAAATTCTCTGAACCTCCATTTCCTCATCTCTGATGGGGGTATAATAGCTATATCAGTCAGAGGAGAGGCAAGACACAGATGGTCCACTCAAAAGGAGTAATGAGGAGAGTTTAACAGGGGGACTAGGGAGGGTATAGGTAAACTGACATGGGATTTTGCAGCACCTAGGGGCTAGCAACAGCAGGAAGCTGTTACCTCCCCTGGGCTAGAAGCTGTAAAAGACACAGCAGACCCCAAAACCCCAAGAGTGGTATACGGAGAGGGTCACCCAGTAGGATCTCTAATAGAGGGACCTATTGAACCAGTGCTGATGCAGCAGGGAGGGAGCTGTGGGACCAGTTACCTCCAGGTCACTCCCTTCAGCCCTCCTGTCTTCCACCAATGCTCCCATTGGCAGAAGCGAACCAGAAACAAAAGGCGAGGGATCCCCAGTGATGCAGCTCAGAGAAGTCAGCCTTCTGGGGGCAGAGCAGAGCAAGCTGGAGGGCGAATCTGCATGACATCCAGCACAGTAAGTGCCTCGTGGGGCTGATGGAGGAATAAGTAAGATAATATATGTTCAACACTTTAGACAGTGTCTGGCTTGTAGGAGGTTCTTACGGAATGTTCCTTTTTATTCTTTATTATTATTATCACCGTGGTCATCATCAAGTCTTGATGGCACTCCTTCTCACCAGCACAGGGAAGGTTACTTGCTGGGACAGCATCCTGCCTTTGATCCCATTGCTTCCTGCTCTCTCTTCTCCCTCCCACCCCCTCTGAGGCAGCCTGCTCGCATTCTTCACCTGCTCTGCCTCCTCGGAGCTGCCCTCCTCTGCATCTCTGGACCCCTTGACCGAAGGAGCTGATGCCCACCTGCCAGTCCCCAGAAGCCTCGACGGGGTTCTCTCCACTTCTTGGTTCCGAGGGCACAAGGCCCAGCCAGAAGCCATGATCTTCTCCCCTGAGGGCCTCCCAAGGCCCGGCCACACTGGCTGGGAGACGCTGGATACCCAAGGCAGCCTGGTCATCAGAAATGTGACAACTCAAGATGCAGGCAGCTACACCGTGGTGCTGGAAACCAGCAGGGGACGCAGGAGTGTGACGGAGCAGATATACAGGTCAATGGTGAGCAGGGCCCCATGGTGGGAGGCACCCGGTTCTCAGTCAGCAGGGCCCATCGGGACCCATTCTGTCACCAATCCTCCCTAGCAAACCACCCCAGAACTTAAAATAGCAGCCGCATTTTTAGCTCAGGATTCTGCTGAACAGTTCTTTTGGTCCCAGCTAATTTTAGTCGGGCTCACTCACATTTCTGCAGCCAACTGGGGAGGGAGTGCCTAGGCACTGGTCCAGGATGGCCTCCTTCCCATGTCTGGCAGTGGCCTGGCTGGCAGCTGGGGCAGTGGTGGTAATTGGGCCACGAGGCTTCTCATCCTCCAGCAGGAGAGCCTGGGCTTGTTCACTCAGCAAAGGATGAGAAACAAGAGCAGAAGCTTCAAGGCCTCCCGAGGCCCAGGCTCAGAACGCGCATGCCATCGCTTCTGCCATGTTTTGTTGGCCAAAGTGAGTCACATGACCAGCTTTGCTCCAACGAGAGGGGAATAGGCTCCGCCTCTTGGTGAGAAAAGTTGCAAAGTCTCCTGGCTATTTTTTTTGTCATCTATCACACTTTCCAACAGATATTCATTAAATATTTGTTCATTATCACTTGGGGAAGGACAAGGGTCTCTGGTGGTAGCCTTCAGAACTCACCTCTGTTTTTATGAGCTATTCAGCTCTGGACTTGCACTTTCACACCTGAACCAGAAAAAAACAAGCCCTGAGCTTAACCAGACCCATCGTCCTTAGAAGGCAGTTTAGAGACGTATTAATCTACTAGGGCTGCCACACCAAAACACCACATGCTGGGAGGCTTAAAAAAAAACAGAAATTTATTTCTCGCAGTTCTGGAGGCTGGAAGTCCAAGATCAAGGTGCGGGCAGGGGTGGTTTCTTCTGCGGCCTCTCTCCTTGGCTTGCAGATGGCTGCCTTCTCACTATGTCCTCACATGACCTTCCTTCTTTGTGTGCACCCCTGGTGTCTCCCTGTGTGTCCTAGTGTCTCTTCTTATAAGGACATCAGTCAGATTGTATTAGGGCCCACCCTCACCGCCCCATTAAAGGCCCTATCATCAAATACAGTCACATTCTGAGGTTCTGGGCGTTAGTACTTCATGTGAATTTGGAGTGGGGGGGCGGAGAGGGGAGGAGCACAGTTCAGTCCATAACAGAGACTATAATACTCAGGGTTCAGATTCTGGTGTGCTAATAAAGACCCAAAACAACAGCGTCTTAAATAAGACAGAAATTTATCTCTCTCACATAGGAGTCTGGCATGAACAGGGTAGGGATGACGTGGTGGCTTCAGGGTGGCGGGACCCAGGCTCCTTCTAATTGTTCTGTCCTCACTAGGTTCTGTCCTGCCTGTGGGACCCAACAGAGCTCCCATCACATTTGCATTCCAACCAACATAACAGGAGAGGGGACGGGGAGTGAGGATGCCTCCCTTTTACGGCCCAACACAGAGGTTGCTCACATCCCATTGGCTGGGAACTAGTCACATGGTCATACTTAGCTATAAGAGAAGCTGAAAATGCAGGCTTTATCCTGGGCAACCATATACCTAGATAAAATGTAGGAGTCTGTGACTAAAGGAAGAAGGGCAGAAAAGATGGAGGGAGACCCTGGAGGTGGGGATATCTGAGCTGGGACCTGAAGCCTGAGCAGGAGTGTGCCAGGTGAAGAGTTGGGGAAAGCGCTCCTGCAGAGAGACCAGCCAGCGTAAACACAGGAAGCATGAGTGAGTGGCTCCAATTTACTGAGCCCTCCCTATGGACCAAACACCAGGGGGTTTCACAACAGCCTGAGAAACAAGATGCTCTAAGCACCACCCCCCTTTGCACACGTGGGGAGACTGAGGCTTGGAGAGGTGACATCAACAGCCTGTGGTCACGTAGAAGCAAAGGGCCAAGCTAGGATTCGCACCACTCTCTGGGATCCTGGAGCTCATCTCCTTCCACGCTGCCTCTCTAGCCCTGCAACATCTCTAAGGTACAAGCAAAGGTGGAGAGAGGCGGCTAGGAACCCCGCTTCTGCACCGGGTTTTTTTTTTACCTCCACCAGGACATGTAAGGGCTGCTGAGGTCCATCAGTCTACATATCTGTGATTTGAAGGCCAGTTCTTCCTCTACAAGCCCACCTCCACACCTTTGCCTGTACTGTTCTCTGCCTGGAGCTTGTGCAGGCTCTGAAACCAGAACCGCCTGCATTCAAATCCCTGCTCTTTTTTTTTTTTTTTTAACACAATAATTTATTTCTCACAGTTCCAGAGGCTAGACATTCGAGATCTGGGTGCCAGTGTGGTTGGGTGAGGGCCCTTTTCTGGGTCTCAGAGTTCTTTTTGTATCCTCACATGTTGGAAGGGACTAGGGAGCTCTGGGGTGTCTTTTGTGCGAGCACTAGTCCCACATGGCGACTGTAGCACCTCTCAAAGGCCCTACCTCCTAATAGTATCACACTGGGTTTTAGGATTTCAACATAAGAATTTTGGGTGGACACAAACATCCAGACCACAGCAAAGGAAGTTTCAAATAATATGTATGGTATGATATTAGTTGGGTTAAAAAACAAACCAAGCTAAAAACAAACCTACAAATAATACTGTGTACTTTTATAAGTAAATAATATATAAATTCATACTAAAGGAAGGTTAAACTGATAACAGTGGTTACAACAATTAAGCATTTATAAATTACTTGTATAATTAAAAATAAAGAAAAGGCCCAGATGAAAATTTATGTAAACACAATTACCTGCTCCTTCACTTACTAGCCACGTGCCTTTGCAAAGTGACTTCCCATTTGTGTGTTTCAGCGGCCTCCTCTGTAAATGGAGTCACTGTAGACCCTCCCTCGTCGGAGTGCTGTGAGGACCAAATGAGTTAATCCACGCCAAACGCCTAGAATAGTGCCTGGCACAGAGTAAGCAAATGTTCGCCGTGAGTTTTTCAGGGTACTTGACCTCTTTGAGCTTTCGTTTTCCCATTAAAAGGGGGATAACAATAAGACCTACCTCATAGGGTTGTTGTGAGGATGAAATGAGTAAATCCAGTGGCTTCTGAGCTTTTAAAATCATGACCCACAGTAAGAATTGCGTTTCATATCATGACCCAGTATGTTCGTATATCCACACACCACCAGTCACTGAAAGACAAGTGTCATAAAATAACAATTATTGCTATGAGTGATGCATTCTGATATTTTCTATTATATTTCATTTCATGTTTTAAATGCTGGTTACACCCTACTAAATGATTTCACCCAAGCATGGGTCTCATTGGCAATATAACAAGCCAGTAAGATAACAAGCTGTAGTCAACACGTGTTTAGAATTGTGCTTGGCTCAGAGTAAGGGCCCAGTCTAGGTGGCTGTTACATATTGATTCTTGTTTCCACACCTGGTGGGCTCTTTCTCCTCCTACAAGGCTTAGCTCAGGCACCACCTCCTCCAGGAAGCCTTCTGTGAGCTCTCTGGTTGGACTGAAGTTTTTTTCACTTTTCATGTTGCACGGAAATTGGAAATCAGCTCCGTGTGGTGGTCCCCAGCACTCATCATGACATCAGATTCAAATCCCAGCTGTGCCTCTCTCTCTGACCATGATGCCTGGCCCTAAGCACCCCCAGACCTCAGAGTCTTTCACCTGAGGAAAAAAAAAAAAAACACGAAAAGAGAACTATGATGAGGATTATATATGTTCTCTGTAAGGAGCCCTCCCAGCAGCCAGTGGCTGAGGCCCCAAGCCTTGCAGGTCCCCTTGACCCCTCTCTCTCTCCCACCCACATCCAATCCATCGGCAAGTCTTATGGGCTCTGCCTGCAAAATGATCCGGAATCCAACTGCTCCTCCTAGCTCCTTGGCTTTTATCCTGACCCAGCTGAGGGTAGGGGAGCTGGGGGTATTTATATACCAGCCCGCGTCAGTCACTGTGGAAGGCTGCCCTCCAGTGTGCCCACGCTCCAGCGCTCTGGCCTGTTGCCTCCATGGTCAGAGCAGGCTCTGGCAGCCAGCAAAAGCCCTGAAGCAACAGATACAGTGTTGGCAGTTGGAAGGGCTGAGGGTGAGGGCATCAACAGCTCTGCTACATCCAGTGTCTGGGCACAGACCAGGCACTCCAAACACATCCACTGGTGAATGAATGAGTGGATGAATTAATGAATGAATGCCTCTGTGGTGAACAGAAGAAGTGCTCAGCTTCTCTGAGTGGTCTTCACCCATGTGACCTTGCTCCCTGTTGGCACAGCCAACTCTGATGGGGTGCTGCTGCTGACATTCCCAGGGAATACACAAGGTATCCTCCGGAGTGAACTCCTACTCAGTGATCCTGCAGTGGGTGGCTTCCATCGAACCTGAACCTGTGCTACGATGGACCTTCAATGGGCATCCTTGCGGGATCGGGGAGAGGCTGATTATCCAGAGATTGTCCTTGGAGGATCTGGGCACCTATGTATGCTTGGCCGAGAATAGCCAGGGAATGTATTTCTCCCAGCCTGTGACTATCATGCTGCCACGTGAGTACCCCACCCTCACCCCGGACCCTGTACCCTTGCTGGTCAGTGGCCAGCTTTCCTGATTCCACTGAGACACATTCTATGCTCAGTCCCCTCTGATACCCTTTATAGCCAAGATGGTATCTCATTCTTTCATCCTCCTGGCAGAGTGGGGATTATTAGCCCATTTTACAGATGAGAGGCTGCAGGCCAAAGACATAAACTCTAATGAAAGCTCAGGGCAGGATCTGGAGCCAGCTGCCTGGGTCCCGGCTCCAACCATTTGCTGGCTGTGTGAATTCAGGAAGCCTCTTCGCCTCTGAGTCTCAGCACATGCCGGAGAAAAAATTAAGGTGATAATATAATGAGTGGTTCCAAGCATGGGCTTTGGAATTTGAATTTTGGCTCCACCACTTCCTGGCTGTGTGACTTTGGACCAGTGCCTTGACTTCTCTGTCCCTCAGTTTCCTCATCTATAAAATTGGGAAAATAATAGTGCCCACCCCAAAGTGTAGCTGTGAGCATTCGATGAGATAAGCAGGTGAACAGCTTAAAATAAGAGTGCCTATAAAGATGTAAAAAATGATAATAATAATAAAAAAATAAAAAATAAATTTAAAAAAAGAGTGCCTAGCGCTATGGAACACCAGTGAGTGCTCAATAAACATGAACTAGTATCATTGTTATGATTAGCATTATCCATATTATTAATTTTGTGCCTGTTACTGTACGCAATAGCGTGTATGGAGGCTCAGGCGGCAGTAACAAGAACAGCTAGTTAACTGGGATAAGAAAAGTGGTTTGGGAGTCTGTCAAAATGGGGTTCAATTCCTGTCCCTGTGCCTTCTTGGCTGGGTGACTTAGGACAAGTGACATCCCTTCTTTGAGCCTCAGTTTCCTCCTGTGTATAATCAGAGTGATCGTGTAGACCTCTGCAAGATTGCTATAAGAAACTGAAATGGTATATGTGTGAGGCCAGCAGAACACCAGTTAGCAGGTGCTTTAAAAATAGCAGCAGTTATCGTGCATATTATTTTTAGTATTTCTGTTCATGGAGTGAGCTGGAAAGATACAGAGAAGCTGCCAGTGGAGAAGCAGGGAGGCATGTAGGCAGCGGGGATCACATGAGCAAAGGTCCAGAGCATGGAAAGGGCAGGGATAATGGAAAGCCTGGCTTGGCTACGTTCCTGAGAGCTGCCTCTCTCCCCAGCCAGGGTTCAGTGGGAGCTTCAGGGTTTGGTTTTGAGGTGATTTCCTGGGAGAAAAAAAAGGTAAAAAAATGTAAATCTTGGAGCACCTGTTGACCCTGACACATTCATTGAGAATGACAATACTTCCAAGACCCCGTTTCCTCACTCATCAACTGTTCAGGAAATGTATATTGAGCACCTATTATGTGACTGGCCCATGCTGGGCAGTGCTGAGGGCATCTGGTGACAGAGACAGTCCTGGCCCTGCCCTCACAGGACTCCCAGTCCAGTAAGGGACAGACCTGTCCACAAACAGTAATGACCAGAGTCGGCAGGGCTGGGGTGGGGGAGCTCAGAGGGCTGTGAGACCCAAGGAGGTGCCTGACCCAGCAAGGGGATCAGGGAGGGCTCCCTGGAAGAGGGGACATCTGAGCTGACACTAGGATACATAGGAATTGTCCAGGTCAAGGGAGAGAAAATGGCATAAATGGCATTCCAGGGGCATAGACAAAGGCCTGGAAGTAGGAGAGAGAGGGGAGTGAGCTTAGAAAATTGAGTAGACTCCAACAGGGCTTGGTTATAAAGGTAGGGGGTGGAGAGAGATGAGACTGGCCAGGTGGCAGGGCCTCGAAGGCCAAGGCGAAGTCCTGGGGAGCCACGGCAAGGTTCTGAGCAGGGGAGGAACAGGGTCAAGTGTGAACCTGACTCACACACCTCTCATTCTCTCTGTGTGTCAGAAAAACAGAGTCGGGCATCCTGAGGCCCCTTCCCTAACCCGACATGGAGGGTAAATGATCATCTGGCTGCAGCAGAATAGCCCAATCTCGTCGGCAACTACGGTAAAGATTACCCTGAGAGAGCCACACTCTCCTCCCTCCATAATAACGGAATCCTCAATTTTAACTGGGCACACGATGTCCAAGGGGAAAGAAAAACTACATTGGCAGCAAAATGTGAGAAGTGTTATGTGTGACTTGCAGAACATGTCCTTAAGGTGAGGGAGCATCCTTTCCTATCGGCAGGAATGGGGATGTGATGGCTGGAACCAAGCAGCCATATTGGATCATGAGGCAACCGTCTCATGTGGAGGAGGACAGGTGGCAAGTGAGGGGTGTGCTGAACCCAGCTTGTGCCAGCTCACGAGAGCTCACTGTGTACATCTCTTCCTAACTCCACATTCAATGATGACACATTGGTAGCCTGAAATCAATTGTGGTAGTGGTATTTACACCGAGGAAATTGGAAAATACTACCAATTGGATTTTTTTTTTCAGAGAGCTGATTTACCAACACACCACTGAAAAATGGATGCCTGGAGATTCTGTGAAGCCATCCAGCTAGCCCTGTCTTAAATACCTCTGGAATTCCTATTACATGAAAGAAGAAACAAACGTCTATTTGCTGAAGCCACTCTTGTTTTAGTTCTATTGTTCCTTACAACCCAGCTGACTCCTAATGGATATATCTAACCCTGAAATTGAAGCTGTAAAGTCAAAGATTTAAATGCCACTTGGCAAAACAGAGGTTGAATGGCCAGGAGGGAGCCTGTGACCACATACAGTCTTGAATGAATTGGGCCACAGTGAAAGCGTGAGTAACAAGGAAAAGAATATGCCAACATCCCCCAGTGGGGGCAGGGGGGTAGGGATGCGGCTATCAGAAACATGAAAGAACTGAGAATCCCACGGCTGTTCTGGTTATTCTGCGACTATGTAGACATCACATGTTTTGTATCCAGATAAAAGAAAAACTGGAACTTTCCTTCTCTGCGCAGGCATTCTCTCCCTCCCAGGCAGCCATATCTGCCATAATGTGCTCACTGACCACAGGCAGAAGCAAAGAAGGAAGAATCGTCCTGACGTGGGGTGGAAGGAGAGGGCAGAGAGAAAGCTGAACTGTCTTCAGATTAGGGGAGACTCAGGGAGGAGAGGATGCTGATGAGACAAGATGATCTCCAAGATGTGTCCCAAACTCAAAGCGCATCCTCTCAACCTGGTCCTCTCCCAGGTATTCCCCCCATTTAATGGAATATAAGCTTGGTAGGGACCCAAAATCACAGAGGCTTAAACAAGATAGAAGTTGGTTTCTCTCTTATGTAACAGTCCCAGTGGAAGCAGTCCAGGAATGGTACAGAGGTTGTGCTTGGTGAGGTCATCTAGGGAGCCAGTCTTCTTTACCCTGTGGTCTTGACATCCTTAGAGCGTTACACGATCAAGATGGTGCACCACCAAGTCCCCATTCCAGCCAGCAGGGAGTGGCAATGAATGGAGACAATCTCACTGCCTTCCTTTGAAGGCATGACCCAGAAGTTTCTCACGTCACTTCTGCTCACATTCCAGCAGTCAGAACTTGGTCATGTGACCCCACGAGGCCCTGCATGGTTTATTACCTGCTCACATCTCTAGTCTCACCTTGCTCCATGCTCCCCCTCTCCAGCTGCACTGACTTTAGTCAGGGTTGGCTAACTGCTGTAAAAAGTATCTCCAAAATGTCAGTGGTTTGACCCAGTAAAAGTGTACTACTCACTCATGTCGTAGTCCAGTGCAGGTCACTGGGGAGACTCCTCCCCATGCAGTCATTCAAGGACCCACACTCCTTCTAGCCTGTGTCTTGGCCCTGCTCTGGATCATGTGACCACAGTAATATGAGAGCTTCTGAGAAATGTACTCTCACTGAGTTCCTAGAAATAAGAGAAAATGAGTTTAGGGAACAGCTAGCCAGTCTCCCTCACTCTTTTGTACTTAATGCAGTTCTCTCCTGTCCCAGGTTATTTGCACATGCTGTTTCCTCTGCCTGGAATACTTTACTCTCCTCTCATTACCCAGTTAATTCCTAGTCATTTAAAAATCCCAACTCAGTCACCACCCGCCTGGATTCCACCCCCCACCCTAGCTGCACACACCCAGGAAACCTCTCCTCAACAGTCATCGAAAGTTGCCAATGTAGGGACTTCCCTGGTGGCCCAGTGGTTAAGACTCTGCCCTTCCACTGCAGGGGGTGCAAGTTTGATCCCTGGTCAGGGAACTAAGATCCCACATGCCATGTGGTGCGGCCAAAAAAAAAAAAAAAAATTGCCAATTTATAAGTATTTGGGTGATATTTTGACAGTATGTCTCCCCAATCAAGATTGAGTCCCAAAGGGCAGGAACTGTATCTCCCTTTGCTCAACATCTTATCCTCTGAACCTACAATAATGCCAGTCCATGATGGGCACTCACTAAACACTTGCCTAATGAATAAATGAATGAATAGAAGAAAGAAAGTTAAATATTTTTTGAGCCCCAAAAGTTCTGCGGCATCGAGTAAAGCACTAACCTAGCTCTTTTCTGTCCTCATGGGGTGAGCCAAGGCCTCCAGGATCTAAGGCAAGGTGAATAAACAAAGCCAAATGCACAAGGGATTTCTAGCTGTAACCTCTGGCCGTAATTTCTCTCCCCAACTCTTATTTTTCACATCCATTTTGCCAGCGGTGACAAAAACATTTCTTCTCAACTACCATTTTTGATAGACTGGCAGTGGGTCCTCAAAGATCGGTATTAAGAATTCTGGGAACCTACCCATTCTCCCCAGGAAGAAGTGCCTGTATAGATTACTGATTGCTGGCATGCTCCCCAGGAAGGAGTGCCTGCATCAATTGTTGATGTGTGCTGAGAACTTGGACAAGAGGGTGGTGTCAGCAGCCCCATATTTGCTTCCCCTGCTCATCAGCCAGGTGTCACGAACTCTCTACTCCCTGCTAGGGATCTAAAGAATTTTAGGCCTGCTTAAAGTATACTGTGCTTCACAATTATAGAGGTACAGCAAGATTCCTAAGCTATTTTAACAATGAATGAATGCCTCGTTCATTCATTCAAAAAATATGTATTGAGCAACTTCTATGTGGCAGGCTCATGCTAGATGCCGGCAACACTGCCGAGAACAAGACAGACTTGGTCTCTGCCTTCACAGTTTACAGATTTGATCTCCAAAATCCAGCCCATTCCTCGCCCATGTCCTCAGCCCTTCACCCCTTCCCCCCCACCCACAACATAGTCAGAGGCAGTTTCCTCTTTCAAACATACTCAAAGGCTCTTCCTCAAGCTCTCTCAGGCTCACTCTATCTCTCTATCTCTATCTCCATATCGCTCCTATAAACACACCCACACCCACACCCACCCACCCACCCACCCACACACACACACACACAAGCTAATGAGTAAGTTTTCTCTAAATTCCAGTATTTACGGAAAACATAATGGTATATACTAGAGCAGGAAAGACGAATAAAGGACATGTAACAATCAGAGATCAAATAATCACTAAAGTCATTCATGCATTCATTCAACACGCCTCCCTCTAGCAACTGGTCTGTGTGGAGTCCTGTGCTGGGCAGTACTGGGGACCCAGAGGGGACCATCACAGCCACACCCCTGCCCTCCCAGGGCTCACAGTCCAGTAGGAGAGACAGAACCATCCCCAGAGAGTGACAACCGGAGTAGTCAGGGCTGGGACATGGGAGCCCTGAGAGGGCTCCTGATCCAGCCTGGGGGTCCAAGAGGTCATTCTGTGGGAGGGGTCAGCTGTACTGGAGAAGACATTACGATAATTAACAACAAGAGCAGCCATATATGAAGGTGATATTTATCAGACATTGTACTAAAGGGCTTTAATGCATAATTTCCATTTATTTCCCCAAACTCTGGAAAGTAGATGCTATTATTAGCTCCATTTTACAGATGAGGAAGTCGAATTGTCACCGCCTAGCTGTGAGTTGCACAGCCCTGGGTTCTGCTTCCGTGGAACGTACAGCCCGGTGGGTGACAGATGTATCCCTAAAGTGACAACTCAGGGTGGGCAGGCCTGGGACAGCAGAGCTCAGTGGGCTCAGGGAGGCTTGAGGAGGGATTGCCCAGCCTGGGGAGTGTGGGAAGGCTTCCTGGAAGAGGGGATGGCTCACCTGTGACCTGAAGTGGGAGCCATTAGCTAGTGAAGAACAGAGGGAAAGTGTTCTGGGCTGAAGGTGAGCAAACATGGTTTGTTTAGAAGGATTCCAAGGCTGACGTTTAAAGGGGGAGAGTAAAAGACTTCCGTCAGGTGCCAGGTCATGCAGGGACTAGTAAACTAGGCTCTAGAACCTGGACCCTGCCTCAAAGGGTGTGGCTCTGATGAGTCATCAGTGGGTAGAAGTAGGCTGGGAGGGGGCAGGCAGGTCTCATTTCCTTCCGTGGGTAGTGAGCTGGAACTGGAAGGGGAGAATGGAGGGGAACAACCACTGTAAGGCACCAGTACATCCCAAATGGATGTGAGGCTCGTGGGGCTGGTGGGAGGGGAGAAGAAGGACGTGCCTGCTCTGGGGGGAGGACAGGAAGGTGGTTGTTATTTGGGGGTTTCTTTGCCGGCTTTTTCCTGCCTAGCCTCAGAGTATAGAAGATGAAAGCTCTGCCCTCTCCAACCCCACCACCCCATCCTCTGTCCCACACCGCAAAGAGGGCAGGACAACAGGGCTTGTCATCGCTGTTTTCCACGTGAGGAACATGAGATTTTTCTGCCGCGAGGTCCTCGCCCTGCATAAAACTCAATGACTCTCTGCAGCCCATGGCAGTCGTTCCTAACCAGGGTGCACGGCGAGGTAATACAGGGTGGTCTCCCAAGCCCCAGGACGCCAGTAATAACAGCTGCCATTTGTCGAGCAGCAAAATAAATAACCTTTCTAGCCATATGACTTAGTTCTAAATAACCTATTTAACCATCGCCACAGGTTTTTATGATCCCCTATTTTCCAGATGAGAAAAAGGAGGCAAGAGAATCACTATAGGTTGCTTAGCATCACCAGTTATTAGTTGGTGAAGATGGAACTCAGGAGCCCCACTGTTCCCAGCCTCCATCTCTCTCCCCCCCTCCCCCTCCCCCTCCCCGCCACTCCCGCCTTTCTCCCCTCCCCCTTCTTCCTCCTGCCCACCCTCCCTCCCTCCTTCCCTCCCTCCCTCCCTCTCTTTCTCTTCCCACCCTCCCAGCCAGCCTCCAGGTTCCTACATAAAATCCTTTGGGGCAAAACTTCACATCTGAAATATTATTTTTTATTTTTGGCTGCATTGGGTCTTCGTTGCTGCGCGCGGGCTTTCTCTAGTTGCGGCGAGCGGGGGCTACTCTTCGTTGTGGTGCACGGGCTTCTCATCGCGGTGGCTTCTCTTGCGGAGCATGGGCTTCCGTAGTTGCGGCACGCAGGCCCTAGAGTGCAGGCTCAGTAGCTGTGTCGCCCTGGCTTAGCTGCTCCACGGCATGTGGGATCCTCCCAGCCCGGGGATCGAACCCACGTCCCCTGCATTGGCAGGCGGATTCTTAACCACTGCGCCACCAGGGAAGTCCCCATATCTGAAATCTTAAAAGCTTCAGTTCACTACCGTGTGCATCCATGGGTAGGAAACACTGGCTGGCAAGAGTAGGGGATGACAATTTGTCAATATCCTCCAAAACCACAAGTGCACATGCCCTCTGACCCAGCAAATCAGCTTCTAGGAACCTATGGAACTGATACAGTCACACGCATGGGAAACGGCGTGGACACGGTTACTCCGGGCAGGATAGTTTGCAAATGCAAAGAGTTGGAAACACCCGAAAGGCCCATCCACTGAGGACAGGTTCAAAGCTTATGGCGTGTTCACGCAATGGAACGCTGTACAGCTGTGAATGAATGAACAAATAAACCAATGAATGAATAAATGAATGAGGCAGCTTGCTATGTCCTTGTGTAGAAAGACATAAAAGTAGGTAAAAGGCAGGAGGAGGCAGAACAATGCTACTATTTTTTTCTGTGTGGGAGGGAAGAATAAGGAAATATATTCATATTTGCTTGATTATCCAAGCTTCCAGGTGATTCTTTTGGGTGCGGAAGTTGGAAAACCATGGCATCTGTGGGATGAACTCTGAGGAACTATCACAGACCCATTGAAGATATCCATTCACTTATTTTTTTAAATTTTTTTATACAGGTTCTTATTAGTTATCTATTTTATACATATGAGTGTATATATGTCAATCCCAGTCTCCCAATTCATCCCACCACCACCCCCAAGCTTGACTCCCTTGGTGTCCATTCGTTTGTTCTCTGCATCTGTGTCTCAATTTCTGCCCTACACACTGGTTCATCTGTACCATTTTTCTAGGTTCCACATATATGCAAAGAGTATTCTTCCTATGTTTTCCTCTAAGAGTTTTATAGTGTCCGTTCTTACATTTAGGTCTCTAATCCATTTTGAGTTTATTTTTGTGTATGGTGTTAGGGAATGTTCTAGTTTCATTCTTTTACATGTAGCTGTCCAGTTCTCCCAGCACACTTATTGAAGAGGCTGTCTTTTCTCCATTGTATACCCTTGCCTCCTTTGTCATAGATTAGTTGACCATAGGTGCATGGGTTTATCTCTGGGCTTTCTATCCTGTCCCATTGATCTATATTTCTGTTTTTGTGCCAGTACCATATTGTCTTGATTACTGTAGCTTTGTAGTATAGTCTGAAGCCCAGGAGCCTGATTCCTCCAGCTCCGTTTTTTACCCTCAAGACTGCTTTGGCTATTCGGGGTCTTTTGTGTCTCCATACAAATTTTAATTTTTTTTGGTTCTAGTTCTGTAAAAAATGCCATTGGTAATTTGATAGGGATTGCATTGAATCTGTAGATTGCTTTGGGTAGTACAGTCATTTCCACAATATTGATTCTTCCAATCCAAGAACATGGTCTATTTCTCCATCTGTTTGTATCATCTTTAATTTCTTTCATCAGTGTCTTATAGTTTTCTGCATAAAGGTCTTTTGTCTCCTTAGGTAGGTTTATTCCTAGGTATTTGATTCTTTTTGTTGCAATGGTAAATGGGAGTGTTTCCTTAATTTCTCTTTCAGATTTTTCATCATTAGTGTATAGGAATGCAAGAGATTTCTGTGCATTAATTTTGTACCCTGCAACTTTACCAAATTCATTGATTAGCTCTAGTAGTTTTCTGGTGGCATCTTTAGGATTCTCTATGTATAGTATCATGTCATCTGCAAACAGTGACAGTTTTACTTCTTCTTTTCCAATTTGTATTTCTTTTTTTTCTCTGATGACGTGGCTAGGACTTCCAAAACTATGTTGAATAATACTGGTGAGAGTGGACATCCTTGTCTTATTCCTGATCTTAGAGGAAATGCTTTCAGTTTCTCTCCATTCAGAATGATGTTTGCTGTGGGTTTGTCGGATATGGCCTTTATTATGTTGAGGTAGGTTCCCTCTATGCCCACTTCCTGGAGAGTTTTTATCATATATGGGTGTTGAATTTTGTCAAAACCTTTTTCTGCATCTATTGAGATGATCATATGGTTTTTCTTCTTCAATTTGTTAATATGGTGTATCACATTGATGGATTTGCGTATATTGAAGAATCCTTGCATCCCTGGGATAAATCCCACTTGATCATGGTGTATGATCCATTTAATGTGTTGTTGGGTTCTGTTTGCTAGTATTTTGTTAAGGATTTTTGCATCTATATTCATCAGTGATATTGGTCTGTAATTTTCTTTTTTTGCAGTATCTTTCTCTGGTTTTGGTATCAGGGTGATGGTGGCCTCATAGAATGAGTTTGGGAGTGTTCCTTCCTCTGCAATTTTTTGGAAGAGTTTGAGAAGGATGGGTGTTAGCTCTTCTCTAAATGTTTGATAGAATTCACCTGTGAAGCCATCTGGTCCTGGACTTTTGTTTTGTTGGAAGATTTTAAATCACAGTTTCAATTTCATTACTTGTGATTGGTCTGTTCATATTTTCTGTTTCTTCCTGGTTCAGTCTTGGAAGGTTATACCTTTCTAAGAATTTGTCCATTTCTTCCAGGTTGTCCATTTTATTGGCATAGAGTTGCTTGTAGTATAGTCTCTTAGGATGCTTTGTGTTTCTGCGGTGTCTGTTTTAACTTCTCCTTTTTCATTTCTAATTTTAATGATTTGAGTCCTCTCCCTCTTTTTCTTGATGAGTCTGGCTAATGGTTTATCAATTTTATTTATCTTCTCAAAGAACCAGCTTTTAGTTTTATTGATCTTTGGTATTGTTTTCTTTGTTTCTATTTCATTTATTTCTGCTCTGATCTTTATGATTTCTTTCCTTCTGCTAACTTTGGGTTTTGTTTGCTCTTCTTTCTCTAGTTCTTTTAGGTGTAAGGTTAGATTGTTTATTTGAGATGTTTGTTGTTTCTTGAGGTAGGATTGTATTGCTATAAACTTCCCTCTTAGAACTGCTTTTGCTGCATCCCATAAGTTTTGGATCATCGTGTTTTCATTGTCATTTGTTTCTAGGTATTGTTTGATTTCCTCTTTGATTCCTTCAGTGATCTCTTGGTTATTTAGTAACATATTGTTTAGCCTCCATGTGTTTGCGTTTTTTTACAGTTTTTTCCCTGTAATTGATTTCTAATCTCATAGTGTTGTGGTCAGAAAAGGTGCTTGATATGATTTCAATTTTCTTAAATTTACTGAGGCTTGATTTGTGACACAAGATGTGATCAATCTTGGAGAATGCTCCATGTGCACTTGAGAAGTGTAATTTGCTGTTTTTGGATGGAATGTCCTATAAATATAAATTAAATCTATCTGTCTATTGTGTCATTTAAAGCTTGTGTTTCCTTATTAATTTTCTGTTTGGATGATCTGTCCATTGGTGTAAGTGAGGCGTTAAAGTCCCCCACTATTATTGTGTTACTGTCGATTTCCTCTTTTATAGCTGTTAGCAGTTGCCTTATGTATTGAGGTGCTCCTATGTTGGGTGCATATGTATTTATAATTGTTATGTCTTCTTCTTGGATTGATCCCTTGATCATTATGTAGTGTCCTTCCTTGTCTCTTGTAACATTCTTTACTCTAAAGTCTCTTTTATCTGATATGAGTATTGCTACTCCAGCTTTCTTTTGATTTTCATTTGCATGGAATATCTTTTTCCACCCCCACACTTTCAGTCTGTATGTGTCCCTAGGTCTGAAGTGGGACTCTTGTAGACAGCATATATATGGGTCTTGTTTTTGTATCCATTCAGCGAGCTTGTGTCTTTTTGTTGGAGCATTTAATCCATTCATGTTTAAGGTAATTATAGATATGTATGTTCCTATTACCATTTTTCTTAATTGTTTTGGGTTTGTTTTTATAGGTCTTTTTCTTCTCTTGTGTTTCCCACTTAGAGAAGCTCCTTTAGCATTTGTTGTAGAGCTGGTTTGGTGGTGCTGAATTCTTTTAGCTTTTACTTGTCTGTAAAGCTTTTGATTTCTCCATCGAATCTGAATGAGATCCTTGCCAGGTAGAGTAATCTTGGTTGTAGGTTCCTCCCTTTCATCACTTTAAATATGTCATGCCACTCCCTTCTGGCTTGTAGAGTTTCTGCTGAGAAATCAGCTGTTAACCTTATGGGAATTCCCTTGTATGTTATTTGTCATTTTTCCCTTGCTGCTTTCAATAATTTTTCTTTGTCTTTAATTTTTACCAATTTGATTACTATGTGTTTCGGCGTGTTTCTCCTTGGGTTTATCCTGTATGGGACTCTCTGCACTTCCTGGACTTGGGTGGCTATTTCGTTTCCCATGTTAGGGAAGTTTTCGACTATAATCTCTTCAAATATTTTCTCGGGTCCTTTCTCTCTCTCTTCTCCTTCTGGGACCCCTATAATGCAAATGTTGTTGTGTTTAATGTTGTCCCAGAGGTCTCTTAGGCTGTCTTCATTTCTTTTCATTCTTCTTTCTTTATTCTGTTCCACAGCAGTGAATTCCACCATTCTGTCTTTCAGGTCACTTATCCGTACTTCTGCCTCAGTTATTCTGCTATTGATTCCTTCTAGTGTATTTTTCATTTCAGTTATTGTATTGTTCATCTCTGTTTGTTTTTTCTTTAATTCTTCTAGGTCTTTGTTAAACATTTCTTGCATCTTCTTGATCTTTGCCTCCATTCTTTTTCCGAGGTCCTGGATCATCTTCACTATCATTATTCTGAATTATTTTTCTGGAAGGTTGCCTATCTCCACTTCATTTAGTTGTTTTTCTGGGGTTTTACCTTGTTCCTTCATCTGGTACATAGCCCTCTGCCTTTTCATCGTCTATCTTTCTGTGAATGTGGTTTTTGTTCCACAGGCTGCAGGATTGTAGTTCTTCTTGCTTCTGCTGTCTACCCTCTCCATTCACTTGTTTATTCTTTCAATAGATATTTTGGCACTTGAGGACAGAAAAATGTCTAGAACTGGTCCCAACCCTCAAGGAATTTAGAGTCTTGACAGGAAGACACAAAGAAGCAAGTCTGAAACCAAATTTGCTTTTCCTTCCAAACCTGCTGCTCTACCCATTGTCCCCGTTTCAGTCAAAAGCACTTCCTCCTTCCCTCAGGCCAGGAGCATGGGGTCCTCGGTGGGAAAGAGAGGTTTCTTTCATGCCCCACATCCAATCTTTCAGCAAATCCCTGGGTCTCTACCTTCAAATTACATTCAAATCCAACCACTTCGTCTCACCTCCCCTTCCACCACCCAGCAATGATCCTCCATCACCTCCCACCTGGACCATTGCAGTCACTTCCCCACTGGCTTCAACCTGCCACCCACTACAGCCTGTTCCCCACAGGGCAGCCAGAGGGATCCTGTTAAAACACAAGTCTGAAAAAAAAAACAAACACAAGTCTGGGGACTTCCCTGGTGGCGCAGTGGTTAAGAATCTGCCTGCCAATGCAGGGGATGCAGGTTCCAGCCCAGTCCGGGAAGATAAAACACAAGTGTGATCACATCAGCTCAAAACCCTCCAAGGTCTTCCCACCTCCGTTAAAATATCAACATCTTACCATGGCCCACTAAGTCTAAGAACATCTGACCTCTTCCTACCTCTCTGAACTGTTCCTCATACTTCCCATTACTCTTCCTACTCCAGCCACACTGGCCCCTCTGTCAAGTCAGCAAGCAGGTTTGTGCCTCAGGGCCTTTGCACTTGCTTCTTCCTGTGCCTGAAATACTTTATCCCCAGGCAATCATGGAGCTGACTTCATTTAGGTTTCAACACCCCATCTCAGAGATGATTTTCCTATCAGTCAGCTTTCACTGGATTTTGCTTTAATAACAAACAACCCCCAAATCCTGATGATTTGCTCATCAATTTCTCACTCATGTTACACACTGACAGCAGGTCAGCTGTGGCTCTTCTTCACACATCTTCTTTGTCCTGGGACCATGGCAGGAGCAGCAGCCCCATCTGGGACAGGTAGTTATGGGAACCAAAGAAGAACAGTGGATGAGCCAGGCCATAACTTTAAAACATCTGCTCAGAACTGGCTTGTGTTGTCCCCTCCAAATGCAAGTCAATTGGTGACACCTAGTTCACAGGCTTGTACCTGTTGAAAGAAACACTAAAGCTGTGAGGGTTTTTTGGTTTGTTTGTTTGTTTCTGCCTTGGGAAGGAGGGACATGCAGGGGAAGCTGGAGAGAGGAGAGTCAAAAGTGTTGGGCAGCCACAAAGGAGGAATATTGAAGAAATTCTTCCTTGTCTCCTTACCGTCTCTTATTTTTCTTCATTGCTTTTAACATCCCCTAGTATATAGAGTACCTGTCTACTTTTTTATTATCTTTCTCTTCCCAACTCCCATCCAGCATGCTACCTCCAGGAAGACAGGAACTTTGTCTCTTGCTCACTACTGTATCTTCAGCACTCAGGACAGGGCCGAGCACATAGTAGGTGCTCAATAAATATGTATTCATTGAATGAATACAAAGAGCAAAGGGCCATGGTGGCAGAGCCCAGGGAGCTGTGGGAACCAGAGGAGGGTGGTTTCAATGAGACCCCAGACCACCCCTCAGGGCTCAGATGTGGAAAGGAGCAAGCAGAGGGGCCGTCAGTGGAACCAGACAACTCCTTAACTCAACCCACCCATTCCAGCTGGCACCCATCTCCTTCCATCACGTCCTCACCCAGCCTCATCCAGACCTGCAACAAGACTTTTTATTTAATTCAGCAATTTTGACAGCCTGGACCTTTTGGCCTTCCCAAGTATTTATGGACTCAAAGGGTTTTTCCCCCGGGAATACCAGTCACCAAAGGCCCTCCCCCTCCTACTGACACTCACCACATCTTAACCCTATCCCTGAGAACCTCCCTTTTCTTGACCCCATCTTTGAGTTCATCCCTAACCTTCACCCCATCCCTGACCCTCAGCCCTGCCTTGACCCCAATTTCGAGCTTCAGTAACGGAGGCTGTATCATCTGCATTGCGTGGAATTGTTCAGGACCAAGGCTCTAATGATTTGATTTCAGACAGAGGCCCCACTCCTGTCACCGAGAAGTCAGATGTCCAGTGGGGAAGAGGCAGAATACGGGGTGAGGTGGGCCCCAAATCTGAAGTCCAAACATTGGCAGGGGGGAAAGAGGGAAGCCTCTGACCATCCAGAGTCAGAGAGGAGGCTGCTGCAACCACAGTAAGCGTAGCTGGGAGCCCTGGGAGGAGGGGGAACCCCAGAGGTGACATCATGGTCCAGAGGAGAAGCATAGCAGCGGCCACAATTTCCCGATTTGGAAATAACTCAGAGGCCCAGAACAAGAGTGCCAGAAAATTCAGAGATTTCCCAGAGACCAGCTCCCACATTTCCATTCAGAAATTCACCTACATACATGCAGAGTGAGAGACACCATGCATCAGAGCCACCCACCCACAGCTGTATGCCAGGAGTGGGCTCTGGGGCCAAGTCAGAGAGGGCAGCAGGGAACAGAACCCTCCAAACTGGCCAAAGCCCAAAGGGGGAATTTTCTAGAAAGATAAGGGGATGTCACAGAACAAGGGTCAGAGCTGCTAGTGGGCCAGGTGGGGATCATGACTAGGATGGACAGGGCCGGGGACCAGGAAGTCTCCCAAGCTCCGTATCAGCATAGGGCTCTCTGGGTCTCTCTGTTGCCTCTCGATTCTCTCCCATCTCACTATCTGTCTTGTGTCTCTATCTTTGTGTCTTTTCTCTTCCTCTCTCCCCATCTCCCAGGGGCCATCTCTGAGTGTGTTTACCTCCACTCCTCTCCCATTCCTCTGTCTCTGTCTTGGTCTCTCTCATCTCTCTCCCTTCGATATGTTGTTCCCTAACCATCATCACCATCTAGACATGATGCTGTTCTGTGTATTGATCTGTTAATGGTCTGTTTCCCTCCGACAGAAGGTGGGCTTCACGAAAGCAGGGATTTTTGTCTGTTTTATTTTCTGTTGCAGCCCCTGTGCCTGGAATGCTGCCTGGTTCAATAAAATATCTACGGAATGAAAAATGAATGCGCCATCATTCTCACCAGCATTATTATTTGATGATAACTGTAAAGCAACAGTCGTTGTCATAGTAAGAGCTGTTTATTGAGTACAAACGATATACCAGGAATTGGGCTAAGCAGTTGCTTAAGTCTTACAAACACTCCCGTGAGGTGAGTGCTGTTATCCTGTCCATTTTTCAGATGAGAAAACTGAGGCCTCAGGAGGAGAAGCAATTTGCCCAATATGAACCCAGGGGGTTTAAGCTTTTGAGCTTAGGAACTCAGGATCTGTCCCGATTATAGACTCGAATCTCTGCTCTGCCCCTCGCCAATCTTGAACTTTAGAAAGTCGCTGAACCTCTCTGCGTGCCTCAGTTTCCTCGCCTGTCACATGGGGATCCTTATATCGAAGCTTCCTCGCATCAGAACCCACCTCCTCGTGATGCTGCCGTAGTGACGAGTGTCAGCGCAGGCGCGGAGGGAGGGGCAGTACCGGAGCCTCGGCGGGAGCCCCGGGAGCGGGCGGGGACCCGGGAGCCCAGTTCTACTTCTTCTCTACTTCTTCCCCGCTGCAAGTCTGAGGAGGGAAGGAGGAGAACTTCCCCCTTCCCTCCCCTAGGCTTCGGCGGCTGAGGGACGCCCGGATTTCTGACCGGGACCTGCGGCGGCCGCGCGACTGGCAGGGCGAGCGGAGGCGGCGGCGGAGAGCCCAGCATGGCCCGAGCCACTCCCTTAGCTTGGCCGCCGCTGCTGCTGTCCCTGCTGTCGCTGTTCTGGGCGCCCTCGGAAGCCGGTGAGTGACCCCACGCGGTCGAGCGGCCCCTGCTCCCCCTCTCCCTCCCCACCCGCCTGGGCCCGGCCCCCTGGGTTCCCCAAGGTAGAGCGCACCGCCCTTCGCCCTTCGCTTTGTGCTCCCCTCCGCCCCAGGGATGGAGAAACGCCGGGCCAGGGCGGTCTCTCCTGACAGCTTCCTGGAAAGCCACCGGACCTCGGGAGATTTCTGAAGGGCAGGGCGGGCCAGCCTCCGGGAAAAAATAAGGTGGAAGGCGACTCACGCCCCGGCACCAAACCTCTCGACCCCGCTCGCTACAAGCGGACCCTTCTCCCCAGCCCCCAATAACCCGCTGACAACGACAGGGGATGCTTGATGCGGGGGGAGGGAGCAGCGGCACATAACCCCGTTGCCGTTCGACCCCACACGTCTGACTCTAAGGACATGGCCGTTCATTCATGCATGCATTCATCCCACACACGTTTATTATAGAGTTCCTACTATGGGCAGCCTTCCAAGTTACTGGGGATACAGCACTGATGTCAGACGGCGGTGGGCTCAAAATAGCTTTGGGCATTTAATACATGTGTGAGCTCAGGAAAGTAACCTAAGCTCTCTGTTTCCATAAAATGTGTGTTGGGGACGGGGCAGGGGGTGGAATTCTACCTACCTAGTTTAAGACCGTGTCTTGGGAAGATGCTGAGCTAGGTCAGATGCACTGGAGAAGAACAATAATGATAACGATAATTCACGTGAACAATAACAACACTGAATGCAGGCTCGGGGAAACCAGAGTCTGGCCATGTCCCAAAAGGTCTCAAGCCAGCCTCTGCCCCTCACTTGCTGGTTAGCTTAGGCAAGTAGCTTGAGCCTGCAAGGCTCAGTGCCCCCTCTGACCAATGGGGATGAAAATACAGGTGCTCCCAGTGTGGATCTCATGGGCCCTTGGAGAGGGTTGGAGGAGGCCTCACCTAAGGGAGCAGCCCAGTGCCTGTCACACAGTGGAGCTTGGGCCTGGCTATTACTCAGAGTACGAAGCCAGAGAAAGGCCACTTCATCCAGTTTCATCCTCATAGCGGTCTTGCCATCAAGAGAAGGAGAAGGAGACTCATTTGCCCAGGGCGGTCTTGCCTCGTGGAGGGAGAAAAACCAAAGAAAAGAGGTGAGCCACATCAGGATGTCATTGCTAGAGCCAGGATTTTGGACCCAGGGCATGGAGGATGCAGATAGAAGGCAGAGTAGAAGACTTTCTGGAAGGGTGACATGTCATTCTCAGAGAGACAATTTGCTGAAAGCCTGGGTGTTTTCTTTTCACCCATGAAGCCTAAGTCGGCAGCTCATAAACGGAGTTCCCAGAGACTCATCAGAGAAGGAGACTCACTTGCCCAGAGCTGCACAGCATGTCCATGGTGGAGCTGGCATTCGAAGCCAGACTAGCATGCTCACCACTCCACAATCCCCTCATGTCCAGACTGTGCCCTCCCTCAACACAGCACGCTCCAAGCACCCCAGTCCACTACCTCCCAGCCTCCTCTTCCTCATAACAATAATTATAGTATTCCCCTGTATAGGGTGCTTGGCATATCTAATCCCTTTACATAAATTTCCTCATTTAGTCCTCCCAACACCCTCTTAGGTTATAACCACCCCCATTTTACAGATGAGGAGACTGAGGCTCAGAGGAGTGAAACCAGCAGCACAAAGGCCACAGCTAGTGAGTAGCGGGACTGAGAGTCAAAGCACTTAACTCCTTCTCACCTTGTCCCTTATCCTTATTATTATTAGTAAGGACGCACAGCATTGTGTTTCTTGATATCGATAAAAGCCAACACATATTGAGGACCTACTATGTGCAGGGGGCCCTGGGCAGAAAGATTTTCATCTGGAGCCTGGTAGATGAGAGATCAGGAGTCTTAATTGTAGATGGCCCAGGTTCAAATCCACCTCTGCCACTTGTGCTCTGTGTGACCTGGAGCACAAGACTCTGTGCCTTGCTTTCCCTCTCTATAAAGTGGGGCTGACGGTAGTGCCTACCTCAAGGAGCTGTTTAAGGCCTGAATGCTGGGAGATGTGTAAAGTGCTCAGAACAGCCCCTGATGTTTGTAAGCAACCCGTGAATGTTAACTGTTCTTAGTCCCATTTTACAAACTAGGAAAAAGAATCAGAGAGGTTAAGGAAACTGCCGGAAGCCTCACAGCAGAGATCTGAGGGGATCCAAAACACTGGGGCTATGATCACCTCCCTTCTTGTGCTAGGATCCCCTACAAACATTTTCCCAACCTGAGTCCGCACAGAGTAATAGCAGTAATACTTTATTTCATATATTCTAAGACCTAGAGTTTCTTCCCCTTTCCACACCTCTAAATCCAGGATGCTCTAACCACTGAGGATGGGTCGTGCTGTAAATGGCATCTTAAAATTGATGACTCGGGGTGATGAAACAGTTTGTGGTGGTTGCACACATCGTGAATGTACTTCCTGCCACTGAACTGTATGTTTTAAAATGGTTTAAGTGGCAATTTTAATTTTTTAACCACAATATTGACCACAATTTTAAAAACTGATAATGCTGAGATAGAAGAAATACGGTAAAAACAGCCCGACTGAACGGGAGCGACCCGGTTGCAGACCAGGTCAAGCCGCCCTCACCCTCACCCCTGGATCCGGACTGACCCTCCCCACCTCCGTCCCCCCTCCCCACACACACTCCCAACTAAGGGGCTTCAAGGCCCAGGTGAGCGACCTCCCAGGCGCCTCTCCCCATCCAGATCAGGGACACCCGGGTGTGACTCGCCCCGCGTTTCCCCGCAGGGACCAAGACAGTCGGAGTGCTGGCCCCAGCCCAGGTGCGCGGCTTCCTGGGCGACACCACGGAGCTGCCGTGCAAACTGCAGCCGCTGGGGCACAACGTGACGGTGACGCAGGTGACCTGGACTCGGCAGAAGCTGGCGGAGGCCGCCCGCAGCGTGGCGGTCTTCCACCCCACCCAGGGCCCCAGCTTCCCGGAGCCCGGCCGGTTGGAGTTCGTGGCCGCCAGGCCAGGCGTGGAGCTGCGAGACGCATCGCTGGCCGTGCGGGGGTTGCGCGCCGAAGATGAAGGCAATTACACCTGCCAGTTCGCCACGTTCCCCAACGGCGACAGGAGCGCCCGAACCTGGCTCCGGGTGCTCGGTGAGCCGGGAGGAGGGGGGCCGAAAGGGAGGGGTGTGGGGCGGGGTAGGGAGGTAAGCGAAGAGAAGGAAGGGCCCGGGAGGGAGGGAGATTCCCTCCCGAGCAGGGATTCCGCGGGGACAAAAGAAGGAGGTCGGGCAATGATGGGGCGGGGATGCAGAAGGGGAGATTAGAGGGGGGAGGGGCTGGAGGACCAAAAGAGAGTACTAGAGATGCTGGGAAGTAAGATCTTGGAGACTGAGGGCCGAGGGGATGGAGGGGATGGAGGGGCTGGGGGTGCTGGGGAGTGGGGAGGGGGGGAGTGGCAGGTGCAAGAAAGGGGTGGGGACTGGAAGGGCCCTGGAAAGCGGAAAAGCCGCTACCAGCTTGGGAACCTCCTTTCCTCATCTGTAAAATAGGCTTAGTAACAACAGTGCTGCCTTCAGAAAGCTGTCCTGAGGGTCCCGGGAGTGTATCCAGGTGAACTGCTTAGAGCAGAGGCCTCTGTGAGCTGGTGATAGGGGGTCAGTTGTTGTTACTCCCTTTGGTGAGGAAGGGAGAGTTGAAATAGACAGACTGGGAGGAGGGGATTCTGATACCCAGTGGGGGGGGCGGGGGGACGGGGGGGAAACCCTTGGCATTGTCACGGAACCACGTGTTCGTTTTTATGAGCGCCAGGGGAAATATGACAGGCCCTCCTCTTGGCAGCTGAGTACAAAATCTCTGTGCCTCGCTCGTTTCCTCGTCTGTGAAATGGAGATCCGCTACGAGGATGAATAAGAGGAGGATGAATAAGAGCTGACGTTTCTTTTCTGCTTATGTGCCAGGAACTGTCCCGGGCCTTGCACGAATGACTCAGGAAAGATTAAGTGCTTGGAACAGTGCCTGGCACACAGTACCCAACCAAAGGCAACTGTCGTCATTTCAGAAAACTTGGGACTTCAGGTCTTACGATTTAGGATGAGGGTAAAACAGAACCAATGAGTCAAATTAAAGAGAAATCTTCAGTAACAAGAACACAGGTACTGAGGCGAAAGGAACCAAGTGAAACCCCAGGTCCTGGAATCACCAGAATGATTAAGAAATGGTCAAGGTAGTTTTGGAGTCAGACAGACCTTGTGGGGGAGGTCCAGCTCTGTCGCTGACACCCGTGTAACCTTGAGCCAGTCACTTTCCCTCTGAACCTCCAGGGCACGGCTCATCCCTCCCTCTCCTCCATGAAGCCCTCCGTAACCCCGCCCCCCAGATTCAGGCACCCCTTCTGGGCTCCCCCATCCCAGCCTTGCCCACTCTGAGTCATCACTGCCTCAGGAAGTCTGTCTTCCCCTCGGACAGTCCACCCCATGAAGGCAGGGGTGGGGTTGTCTCCGTCGTTGCTGGGTCCTCAACACTGCCCATCACAGAGCCAGGCAATGTGTTCAATTACCAATAATAATAACATATACTGAGCACTTATTACACGCCAAGTACCATTTTAAGAGCTTTACCTGCAAATTCTCATCACCGGTGATCCTCTCATTATACCCAGTTGACAGACAAGGAAACTGAGGCACGGACTTGCCCAAGGCCGCCCTACTGCTCAGGGGCAGAGCTGGGATTTGAACCTGGCCGCATCCTGTCCCCTCAATGAGCCGCCCTCCTCTGCTGCTCAGATGTTGGTTGAATGACTGCAGGTGAGGAGTGACCCGTCCCTTTTGCTTCTTTCCGCCAGCCCAGCCCCAGAACAAGGCTGAGACCCAGGAGATCCCGCTCAGCCAGCTCAGCCTGGAGCCTGTGCCCGTGGCCCACTGCATCTCCACGGGGGGTCGCCCGCCCGCCCGCATCTCCTGGTCCCCGCCCCTGGACAAGATGGCCAATACAAGCCAGGTGCCAGGGCCCCTGCCCGGCACTGTCACCGTCATCAGTCTCTTAACCTTAATGCCTTCCAGCCATGTGGATGGCAAGAACGTCACTTGCAGAGTGCAGCACGAGAGCTTCGAGGAGCAGGTGGTGCTGCCCGTGACCCTCACCGTGCCCTGTGAGTGGACCCAAGTGTGAGCAAGGACAGGAGGGGCTGCCAGACTGTCTCCACCCTCCCCCACCATTGTCTACATTGACCCCCCCACACACCCAGGCCACTTCCAACATCACCCCCATCATCCTCACTGGCTTCCCTGATTACTGCCTACCCCCGTCCGCACATCGTCTACACTGGCTCCCCTGGGCCACGAACGGCACTGTCCTTCATTGTCTATACCCGCTTATTTTTTTTTTCTTTTGGCTGCACCACGTGGCATGCGGGATCTTAGTTCTCCAACCAGGGATTGAACCTGTGCCCCCTACAGTGGAAGCACAGAGTCTTAACCACTGGACCGCCAGGAAAGGCCTATACCAGCTTCTTAGGCCACAGTCCACACTGCTCCCCGACTGTCTACCCTGGCCACTGCCTACACTGACGCCCCGTATGGGCTCCTTTGAGCCCAATCTACACACAGTGCCTACACCTGCTTCCCTGGGCAACTGTCCACACTGACCTTGTGCACACTGCTACACCACTTCCCCACCATCTACACCAACTCCCTTGTCCGTTTTCTACCCTGCCTTATCAACCATCTACACTGGCTCCTCTGGGACCCAGACAGCGCTGCCCTCACTGTCTACACCAGTGAGGAGTTGGCACTGTTCCCTGTGTTGTCTAGAGAGGCGCCCGTGACCACTGCTGCACTGAAACCCTGCATTTTCTACACGGGTTCTCCCAGGCACTCTCTCACACCGACCCACAACATTGTCTACAATGGATCCCCTGGAGAGAGGTCTACACTGGCTCCAGTGTAGGCTATACTTCTCTATAGCCCACTGTTGTCTACACTGGCTCGTCTACGGGCTGTGTCCTCCCATCACTGTCTATACCAAATACTCCCTCCCCAGTAGGTGCCGTACTGATTCCCTCAGCACCCCCCCCCACCTCACACACAAACACCCTGTCTCATTGGCCTTCCCTCTGGGGACTTTGAAAATCTCCCCTGTTGATCACATTTGAGTTGGATAAGCAGCAGGCTGAAACAGGGTCATCCGGGATTCTTTCCTGCGGGACTTATCAGAGCCTTGAATACATTCCTGTGTATTATGAGCAGCCAGGAAGCCTCTTCTCACAGGACAGCCCAGGCACACCAGGATCTGGCTTTACCCAGGAAAACCAATAGAGAGAAGCAGGTCCTGAGAAGCACTCTCTGTGCCCCACCTCCTGGCACCCTGCTGAGGACTCCCAGACTTCTGTTCTCAGAGCCGGGGGGTAGAACCCATCGCCCCAGACCCCTCGGAGGCCTCTGCACTTTGAGCTGTTCCCCAAAACCCACCAAGGCCCTTTTCCCGTTGTGACATGAATCCCAATTATCTTTAGGCCCCTCTGAAGGTTCTCTGTCTCTGAGCCTGTGTATCTATTGCCCCCAGACCCCCCCGAGGTCTCCATATCCGGCTATGATGGCAACTGGTACATCGGCCGTAGTGAGGCCTCCCTGCACTGTGACGTCCGCAGCAAACCAGAGCCCACAGGTTATAACTGGAACACGTGAGTTCCTGGGTCAGAGGGAGGAGGGGCTGGGAACCCAGCCACCTGGGTCCTGAGAGATGAGGGGGTTGGGGACCTCGACTCCTGGGTCTGAGGGAGGAAGGGTGTAGGCAGGAAAGTAAAAAGAGAGCAAGCAGTCAACTGTAGGCTCCCAGGAAAATGTCTGTCTTGCATGCGCGGAGTTTATGAGGTGCTTTAGTCCAAGTGTGCTGACACACCTGCTCTTCATGGCGTGCCTGCTGTACTTAGCTTGAACCCACATGATCCCCACACTCCAGGCACAGTCTGCACTATGGCCAGGCCTGGATTAAAGATTAAGTGGGCCGCAGGAGCTGCCATCATCTGCCCGGGCACACAGCCATGGGGCACAGAGGTGAGCCTCCCATCGGCGTCTCGCTCCCAACCTGATCCCCTTAACCTCTGGGCTGTGCTACCTCCCCAGCCATCACGTGTTACCTGCCCAGTCACCTCTCACAGAGCAGATCCTGTCCCGTTCCCGTTCTCCTGACTGAGGGGCAGAGTACTGAGAAAATCTCCAATTCATCCCGAGGCCGGGGTTCCAAGTGGGGGGAGATGAAGGCAAAGGGGTCAACTGTTTTATGTAATTTTTTTAACTTATTTATTTGCTCGCTCCGGGTCTTAGTTGCGGCACACGGGCTCCTTAGTTGCAGCATGTGAACTCTTAGTTGCGGCATGTGGGATCTAGTTCCCCAACCAGGGATCGAAACCAGGCCCCCTGCACTGGGAGTGCAGAGTCTTATCCAATGCACCATCAAGGAAGTCCCATGTTTTATGTAATTTTTATTGGGCCTTTTTTTCTTATTTCAAAAATAACTTAGCATTATAGAAACTTTAGACAATATAGTTATGAGTAAAAAGAAGAAAACAGCACCTGTAGTCATGTACCCAATCACCTGCAGAACACCTCCACTGTTACCCTTTGTTATATATCCTTCCCGTCTTTTTTTCCAATATTTCTAAACAAAAACTGTGCTGTATGTACAATTTAAATTTTTTTCCTGTATCTCATGAACACCTCTCCATGTCAAGGCACATAGATCTATTTTCCCCCAACACTTTATGAGGAAAATTTTCACACATACAGAAAAGTTGTAAGAATTTTCCAGTGAACACTCAAAAACCCCACCACATGGATTCTCCCTCTGATATTTTCATGTACTTCTTTATCACATTCCTGCCCATCAGTCCATTCCTGTCTCCATCTAGCCAACAGTCCTTATCTTTTATGCATTTCAAAATACCCACAGCCCCCTTCTTCATGGTGCTGGGATTCCGTCATAGATGAGCCCTTCAGTGATTTAACCAATCCCAAATGGGGATACGGAGGTGCTCTCCTGTTTTCAACTATGCAAATGCCATGGTGGTGAGCATCCCCCTCTGTCCATCTCTGTGGACAGCCACAGTCGTGTCTCAACGGTTGGCCAGAGGAACTGCCGATCAAAGGTTTTCAATTGGTATTGATGGCTGGCCGTTACCTTCCTGCCCCAAAGCGCCATGATTCAGGCTCACAAGCCACACAGCCGGGTTTCCATGCCAGCTCTGCAGCCCAAATCCATGCCTGAATCTCCTCCATCCATTAAACCAGTGTTTCTTGACTGTTTACTCTGTGTGCCAGATGCTGCTGACCCACAAACCCTGGTAAATAAAATAGACCAAATTCCCTCCCCTCTCAGAGCTCCCATTCTGATGGGGGAGAGAAACAATTAAATAAGATAACATGGGAATTCCCTGGTGGTCTAGTGGTTTGGATTCTGCACTTTCACTGCAGGGGCCCGGGGTTCAATCCCTGGTCGGGGAACTAAGATCCCACAAGCTGCAGGGCGTGGCCAAGATAAAATATTTTTTTTAATTTTAAAAAGTAAACAAGATAATGTTGTCAAGAACAGAGTGTGTCAGGTGGTGATAAATGCCATGGAAAAGATAAAGCAGAGGAGGAGGGTGAGAAGGGGGTCACTGCAGTTGAAAGAGGGTGGCCAAGGAAGGCGTCACAAAGGTGACGTCTGAACAGAGGCCTGAAGGAGGTGAGGGTGGGCGGTGTGGGTACCGATGGGAAGGGCATTCAGGCATAGGGAACAGCATATGCGAAGACCCTGAGGTGGGAACATAACTGGAGTGTTTGAGGATCAAGAGATAGGCCACCATGGATATAGAGGCGAGAGCAAAGGGGTCAGTGGCATCAGGGAGCCAGCCTATGTGGGACCTGTGCCCGTGCTAAGGACTTTTCCTTTACTGGAGGGCTCTGGACAGAGGAGGGACTTGGGCTGGCTTAGTTCTTTTTTGTTGGTTTTTTTTTTTTGCGGTACGCGGGCCTCTCACTGCTGTGGACTCTCCCGTTGAGGAGCACAGGCTCCAGATGTGCAGGCTCAGCGGCCATGGCTCATGGGCCCAGCCGCTCCGCGGCATGTGGGATCTTCCCGGACCGGGGCACGAACCCACGTCCCCTGCATCGGCAGGCGGACTCTCAACCACTGCGCCACCAGGGAAGCCCAGTTCTTTTTTTATATATATAATTTTTTTTAATTTTATTTATGTTTGGCTGCACTGGGTCTTCGTTGGTGTGCACGGGCTTTCTCTACTTGCAGTGAGCGGGGGCTCCTCTTAGTTGCGGTGCTCGGGCTTCTTTGAACCCGGGTCCCTTGCACTGGCAGGCGGATTCTTAACCACTGCGCCACCAGGGAAGTCCCCGAGCTGACTTAGTTCTAACAAGGTCTCTCAGATGCTGAGTGGGGGACAGAGCGGGGTGGGAGTGGGGGTGGAAATAGGGAGCCCAGTGAGAAGGTTCCCCCAGGCGTGGGGGGAACAGACCGGGGTGGTGGCCGTGGTCCTTTGCTCTCACCTCTATATCCACAGTGGCCTCCTTGTAGATCCTCAAACACTACAGTTATGCTGTCACCTCAGGGTCTTCACATATGCTGTTCCCTATGCCTGGAATGCTCTTCCCATCGGTACCCACACGGCTCACCCTCACCTCCTTCGGGCCTCTGCTCAGGCCCTGAGGAGTCGTCAGACTCAGGCTAGATTTTGAAGGTGGGGCAGACAGGATGTGCCGATTGGCTGGATGGGAGTGTGAGAGGCAGAGCCGGGGGAACTCCAGGCTTGCTTTCAACCTGTACTGTCGATGGCGTGAGGGTTTCTGTATCCCTGGCGTACAGTGAGTGCCCCATCACCTGTTAGTCTAGGCCTCCAACCGAGGCCACTTCCGCACCCATCTGTCTCTCCTAGGACCATGGGGCCCCTGCCACCCTCTGCTATGGCCCAGGGCGCCCAGCTCCTGATCCATACTGTGGACGAGTCCATCAACACGACTTTCATCTGCCTTGTCACCAACGCCCTAGGGGCTGGCCAGGCAGAAGTGACCGTCCTGGTCACAGGTAAGAAGCCCCCTGGGTGGGGAGAACAGAAAGATCAAAAGAAGAAATCGCAGTAGGATTCCCTCTGAAGGAGGAGTTTAGAGGTGATCCCTGGTTAAATGAGTCCCTCAGCCACAAGAATGCTTTCTAGCTCCCATCCTTCCCCTAAGCCCCCTCATGGAAATTTCAACAGCATCAGCTTTACTCTCTGTTAACTCAGCATCTGTACCATTGGAACCATTGTACAGCCACCTGGACACAGCCCCTCTGCAAACCCAGGCTGGGGTAGTTGTGTGATGCCTTTTCCCAATGGACTCAGGAAGGCCTTTCCAAGTGTATTAGACAGAACTCTATCATTTGCAGTTGATAGAAGCACAACTCAAAACAGTCCAAGCAAAAATGGGACTTTATTGGAAAGGTACCTTCAGGTATGGTTAGATCCAGGTGCTCCAACTATGTAACCCAGGAACTTTTCTTGACCTCTCTTGTCTCTGCTTTTCTCTATGCTGGCTTTATTCCCTGGCAGGAAGGTAAGATGGTCCTCAGCAGCCATAGGCTCACAGCCCACCAGTTTAGAAATCCCAAGGGAAAGAATACACCACTTTCAATAATCTAGCCAAAATCCCAGGGCTGGCTCTCATTGGCTCAACTTAAGTCACAGACCACCCCCCACCCCCATGAACCAATCACAGTAGCCAGGGAGAATGGAATGCTCTGATTGGCCAGGCCCAGGTCCCATCCTAGGAACCAGAGGGTGGGGTCAAGTCCACCTAAACCATATAGACTGAGGGAAGCAGAGTGGCAGCTTCCTTAAAAAACGAAGGGTAATATTTTGGGGGCAGGTAAAAAGCCGGAAGTCTCTCATCTTAAATCTGTGCTTCCTTCTCTTCCTGCAGAACTTCCCAGGGAGCCGTCACATTCGGGCTTGTCCTCTGAGAGCATTATCATCCTGACTTTCACTAGCATCCTGGTTGGTCTACTCCTGCTGGGGCTCCTGATTTATTTCTGGAAATACAGAAACTCCCGTGAGTCTCCTCTTTTTTGCAACATCCCCCACCTGTCTGCCATAAATGAACATCACCACAGCCAACATAATTGAGCACCTACTATGTGCCAGGCTCTGCACTAAGCCTTCCACGTGGCAGCCTCTCACTGAATCCTCACCCCAATACCATGAGGTTCCCTCATTTGACAGACGAGGACACTGAGACCAGGGAGTCTGATTCACTCGATCAGTGATTCATTTTACAAAGTGGGAGCAGCTCCTGTAGGTCCTCGAAGGCCACAGTAAGGATTAGGCTTTTAATCCAGGTGACGCAGGAGCTCCTGCCAGATGGATGGAGGGTGGAATAACATTTAACCCCCACCCCAGCTTTCTTCCCTCTGTCTTGCTCACGACTGGCTCCCTCCCTGCTCTCATGGAAAGGAGAGGGGTGGCAGGAACTGGTGCCCCGATCCCGAGCTCTAAAAGGATCTGATGTTCTCTCACCTCAAGGGCTTTGCAAGCCTGTTCTCCTGCCTGGAGCAGCATCCCCACAGCTCCCTCTGGCAAAGCCCTGCGGCTAATTCTGTAATCAAAAGAGCTACATTTTGCTGAGCACTTTCTCCATGCCAGGGACTTTCTGCGCACAACCCCCTTGAATGCTCACAACCACCCTGCAAAGAGAGTCCCGTGATGAGCCCATTTTACAGATGAGGAAATGTTTGCTCAGAGAGGTGATGTCAGCTGGCACACAGCTGGAAAGTCAAGAGTAGAAGGCAGTTCTGTTGGCTACAAAGCTTTGTTCCTTCAACCACTAAACAAAATGGCCTCCTCACATCCCAGCGGGAGGCCCCCTCCTCCAGGAAGCCCTCCCTGATCTTTCCCGAAATGAGCCAAGCACCTGCTCTGGGCTCCCCCACCCCAGCCTTGCCCACTCAGGGACATCACTGTGTGGGGACTTGTCTGTCTCTCCAGTGGACTGGGAGCCCCAAGAGGGCAGAGCTAGGAGTGTCATGGTCATGGCTGTGTCCTCAGCACCACCTACCACAGGGTCGGGCACAAAAGAGGCATCCGAGTAAGTGTTTGCTGAATGCATGACGTCCAGAGCCAGACTGCCTGTATCTGAGCCCACACTCTACCGCTTCATTGCATCACCATGGGCAAATGCCTTACTCTCTATGACTCAGTTTCCTCCTCTGTGAAATGGGAGTGACTGTACCTTATAATATAGGTACAGTACTTAGTGCAGCATTTGGCACCCTGTAAGCCACACACTGGGTGTATATATAAGCTATGATTATTATCACTATTACTAATATGCCTATTGTTATTACCATAGGCACCATGAGAAGAGGGATTTTTGTCTGTTTTGCTCACCACACCCATATCCCCGGCACCTAGAATGCACCTGGCACAAAGTAGACATTTTCTATTTGCTGAATAAATCCCTGTTTGATGGTTGAGGAAACTGAGGCACAGAGAGGTTAAGTCAATTACCCATGGTCACACAGCTGCTAAAGGACAGAGCTGGGATTTGAACCCTTCCCTCTGGTTCCAGAGCCTGCGCTCAGTCAATATTTATGGATACTTAATAACTGAATGAATAACTAGATGAAGCCTATACCCCAGTTGTGTTTTATACATGTAGAAACCATTTTGGGAAGCAATTCCCCCACATCAATAGCAGAGCCAGGACTTAGAATTCAGGGGGCCTGGTCACCCACACGTGCCTTCTTCCCATACCTTCCAGCATTGTCATTCACTTCTGACCACTTCTCCTCCTGTCTCCTCAGGTTGGAACCAGCACAGCTCGTCTGCTAATGGGGTAGGTGTGGTGTTGGAGCTGAGGAGGGTATGGGGGAATTCTGCATGAACCACAGATTAATCACTGTGGGCTTTCCCAAGGAGGGGCCAGGCCTCTCTGGCACCTGCAGCACTTAACCAAAAGCCAGCACGGCCTCAGGAGTCAGGTCCTGGATCTTTTCTTCAAAGGCCTCAAGCATCAGTTCCCAAACCCTTCCTGCTGGGCAGAATCCCCTGTAAGGTTTGCTGAAACGCAGGTTCCAGGAACTCCTTGGCGGTCACACGGTGTGGCTGGCTGGCTGGCATGCATGCATGCATGCATGCATAAATAAATACATACATACTGCAGGTTCCTGGGCTCCACCCCCTGAGAGTCGTCTGGTGGGTCTGTGCTGGCACCTGGGGACCTGAATTTTCATAGGCACCCCGTCCCTCCCCTCCCTACTCGTGACCACACCTGGAGAAGTGCTGCCCTGGCTTCCAGGGGCCAGGAGAGGAGCAGGCCTGCAGCTCTTTGCATGCTGGGCTTCAGCAGGAAGAACTGTTTTGGAAGGGCCTGAGGCTAAAGTTTGTGTATTCCCCCTTCCAGAATGTCATCTATTCAGCTGTTGGCTGTAATGCCAGCTCTCCCCAGGATCCAGAGACAGAGGGCACGAGGTGACAGCATCGGGACTGAACAGAGAGATTCCTCACTGGAGCTGGTGAGGCAGTGGGCCTCGCAGCTGGACACCCACCCACCTCAATGGATGACGTCTCCCTCCAAAGAGACTGGCCACCCTTCCCCTGCCAGACCTCAAGAATGTCCCCTCTGCCTCACAACACAGTGGGCGGGTGCAAGTTCAGGGGTCCTCAAGACCAACCCTCAGGTTGAATCACTCAGTATAAGGGGTCACAGAACTCAGGAAAGCTGTTTACACACGGTTACGGTTTACTACACTGCACGTGTGAGAGGGAACTGTCTGCTGGAAAAAATACCTTCGGGAGATAGAGACCTTGGGCCAGAATGCAGGGCATGAGCCACTCTGCAAGAGAAAGTGAGAAGGTTTGGGGCTTCTCTCTAGGCAGATGGGAGAAGGCAGAACAGAGAAGGATGGGAAAGAGATGCGACCCAGCGGCATGGGAGTGGTAAGGGGGTGACAAGGCCAGTGGGGCTCCACAGCGTCAGGGACACAAAGGGAGATTGGTTGCCTTGCTGCCACATAAACCCCTTGTCCATCCCCAGCCCCCAAACACCTCATTAAAGTTTATTTATTACACCTCGAGTGGCTGTGTGTGAGGGGCTCTTTCGTGGGGATTGAGGAGGGACAGAGTTTTGCATGGACCGTCACCATGCGAGACAGAACCGAAGGCGTGGAGGGAAGACCCTGAATCAAGAGGGCCACGAGGACACGAAGCCCCAGGGTTCTCAGACACCAGGGGGAGAGCATGTCTTACTTCTCTCTCTTTTCAATTCTTTTAACTACAAAATACAGGCAGACCTCGGAGATATCGCGGGCTCAGTTCCAGACTATCACAGTAAAGCAAGTCACGCGGATTTTTTGGTTTCCCAGTGCATATAAAAGTTATGATGGGAATTCCCTGATGGTCTAGCGGTTAGGATTCAGCGCTTTCACTGCCATGGCCCGGGTTCAATCCCTGGTCAGGGAACTGAGATCCCACAAGCCATGCGGCACAGCTAAACAGAAAAAAAAAAAAAAGTTATGTTTACAGTATACTGTAGTCTATTAAGTGTGCAATAGCATCATGTCTAAAAACAATGTACACACCTTAGTTTTAAAATGCTTTATGGCTAAAAAATGCTAACCATCATCTGAGCCTTCAATAAGTCGTCATCTTTTTGCAACAGTAACACCAAAGATCACTGATCACCATACAGAGGTAATAATGAAAAAGTTTGAAATATTGTGAGAATTACCAAAATATGACACAGACACAAAGTAAGCAAATGCTATTGGAAAAATGGCACAGAGAGACTTGCTCGACACGGGGTTGCCACAAACCTTCAATCTGTAAAAAATACAGTATCTGCAAAGTGCAGTAAGGCAAAGAGCAATAAAATGAAGTGGGCCTGTACATAAAATCCCCAAATCACAAGTTATAAAAAGATATCAGGGGTCCACTTTGAGTTAATTTGCACACAAGGTATAAAGTAAGGGTCCAGCTTCATTCTTTTGCACGTGGATCTTCAGTTTTGCGCATCTGAATGTAATGAATGCCACTCAACTGTACACTTCAAAATGGTTAAAATGGCAAATTTTCGTCATCTCTGTGTTACCCCAACTTTTAAAAATTAATAACGTAATATATCCAAAAACCACTGAACTGTACCCTTTAGGCAGGGGAATTGTATTACCACAAACTTGGTGGCTTGAAAAAACACAAAATTATTTGTTTACAGTTCTGGAGGCCAGAATTCTGAAGTGAGTCTCAGGGGGCTGAGATCAAGGTGTCGGCAGGGCTGGTTCCTTCTGGAGGCTCCAGGGGAGAGGCCCTTTACTTGCCTTTCCGGCTTCTAGAGGCGGCCGGCCTTCCCTGGCTTACGGCCCTGCATCACGTCACTATTTCTCTTGCTGCTACATCATCACATGGCCCTCTTCCTTCTTTGACCTTCCTGCCTCCCTCTTTCCCCTATGAGGACACTTGTGATGACATTTAGGGCCCACCTGGACAATCCAAGATTAACTCCCCACCTCAAGGTCCCTAACTTAATCACATCTGCAAAGTACCTTTTGCCATGTGAGGGGACATAATCACAGGTTCCAGGGATTAGGACGTGGATATCTCTGGGGACTCATTATTCTATCTGCCACTTCTACCCTGGGCCCCTGCTCCACCTCAGATAACCGTGGAACTACTTCCTGGTAAGTTTATTGATGCACAAACATATACATATATATTCTCTTCCCCACGATAGGTAACATCTCATACACACTGCTCTGACCTTGCTTTTATTACTGAGGTTTTCTGGAAATTCAGAGAGGGCATCTTTAGCCTTTCTAAAGCCACACAGCCCTCCTCCACAGGGGAATGTCCAGGACTTTTTCAACCAGGCCCCTAGGGATGGATATTTGTGTTGTTTCCACCCTTTTACTATTAGTACCATGTTGCAGTGCATGACCTTGCATGTGTATTGGGACACACCCTGGAGGTGGAATTGCTGGATCAAAGAGCAGAGCCCCTGTCGTTGTGACAGACACTGACAAATGGTCCCCCATAGAAGTCATGGGTCTCTGTTCCTACCAGTGATGGACAGCCTGTCTGGGGGGGAAGATGTGTGGATTTCACAGAGCCAAGAGTCAAGAGTGGACCCAGAATTTTGATACAGATGTTGTGTAAACTTCACATTAGACTGAGAAAACCACACTTATCCCCATTGGAGAATGGGGAGGAGAGGGTCTGATGAATATCGTGGAGAGGCTTAAAGAGCTCCAAACCCTCCCCATCCCCGGCTGCTTCTGCACAGAGTAAGTGGAGCGGGGGCTCAAACCAAACCAATGCCATCCTGCTCTGAGTTACTGCGAGAACCCCAGAAACCTCTGGACTGCAGATTTCTCAGGGTGAGAATGCCTGCGCTACTGAAATCTAACTTATTAAAAAATGATGAGGACTTCCCTGGTGGCGCAGTGGTTAAGAATCTGCCTGCCAGTGCAGGGGACACGGGTTCGAGCCCTGGTCCGGGAAGATCCCACATGCCGCGGAGCGGCTGGGCCCATGAGCCATGGCCGCTGAGCCTGCGCGTCTGGAGCCTGTGCTCCGCAACGGGAGAGGCCACAGCAGTGAGAGGCCCGCGTACCCGCAAAAATAAAAACCAAAAAAAAAAAAAAAAAAAACGGTAAATTGTATGTGGGTTTTATCACAATAAAAAAAATTTTTTAATTTTGATAGAAACATTTTTTTCATTTCCCAGTGCTTGCTGGCAGAATTTTTAGGAACCAATTAAATTCATGAAGAATAGGTGAATCGTTAAAGAAAAAAATAATATTCTAACTGTTAAAGAAAAAAACTACTTAATGACACCAGTTAAAGCATAAGGCAGACTTTATTCAAGGGGAAGGGGTCATCGCCAGAGGTGTAGGGAACACCTGCCATAGGGAAAAGAGATTGGACCCAACTCCAAATACAGCATGTGCACGTGGGGATTTATAGCCAAGGAGCAGCCTGGGAGTCAGTGCATGGAAAACAACTAAGAGGTAGTGCTACAGAGCAGGGCCCTGCGGGGCTCCTACACACAGGGGCCTTTCTGTGCCCCCCTGTTTCTTGATTACAGGAAATCGGCTTCATTCAGCCTCCATGACCTTCCCTGAGTTCCAACAGCAGGTTCAAACAGTTGCTGATTAGGCAAGGGAGGGGATGCAGAGACGAGGGAGGAACAGTCAAAAGAAACAATAGCGCAGCCTTGGGGCAGGGTCCTGGTTCCCCCTCAAGGGATACACATAACAAGATCTTTGAGCTGTTTTGCAGATACTGAAGCCCCCACCAGGTGGGAGAAGTTAAAGGTATGCTGCCCACAAGCACGGAGACTCCAGACCGGCTGGAACCAGAAGGTTGATGATGCTGACTCCCAATTACCTCACCACCAAACAATCAGAAGAATGGCCATGAACTGACCACGCCCTCTTTGAACCACTACTATAAAACTCCTCACAGCCCCCTCCAGGTTGGGACACACAGTTTTGAGGGCATTAGCTCACCATGGCCCCCTCTGCCTGGCAAAGCAATAAAGCTATTCTTTTCTACTTCACCCAAAACTCTGTCTCCAAGATTTAATTCGGTGTCAGGGTACAGAGGCTGGATTCAGCTTCAGTAGCCTTAAGGGTAAGAAGGATTCTGGCTACAACTGACCTAACGGGATTCTTGCTGGATGAGATGTCACCTGAGGGGTTGGGGAGGGGGGGACCCAAACAGATATCAAAGGTGATCAGATATCAAGGGTGGGCAGTTCCAGTTAAACTAACTTAGAAGGATTCTTGCTAAAACTGCACAAGGCAGAGATGAACATAGTCAAAGGTCAACCCTAGTTGGAAAAAAGTTCAGGAGAGCCTGAGCAGAGTTCAGTCAATGAGAGAATCTTTGTCAGTATTTGAAAATGCAACAGTGTGGATGCTTCAGGTGCCAATAGCAGAGAGCCCCCTTCCTCCCCCCGCCCCAGACTCCCCAGGCTGGGATTAAAAGCAAACAACTGGATTGCCTAGTTGGACTCCAGGTACTACATGTAGGGATCAGCTCTGCTTCTCTGCTGTTTACTCTGTTTTCCTCCACATATTGGCTGTCGTGCTCAAGCTGGTGCCAAGATGGCTGCTGCATTCCGGGCATCGCAGCCAAACACCTAGCTGGAGAAGAAGCCCACCCCATTCTGGGGGAGCTTCCCCAGGAGCCTCCCCTCAGCTCTGATTGGCCAGCACTACCCACCGCTCAACCAATCCCTGGCCAGAAGAATGGGGGAGGCTTGGACCAACCAGGACCTGCTTGCTGGGGCTGGGGAGAAACCAGGATGAAGGCTGCAGGACACAGGATGGAATTAACATCTGGTTTTAACAGTGGCTCTCTCTGAGCAGTTGAAAGATGGCTGAATTTTACTCTCTTCCTTTCGAGTTCATTCTGTCTAAATTTTCTATAATAAACTTTGACTTTTCTTTTAGTTATTTTAAGAGGAATCAAAATCATTATGTGAGAGGGAGGTGGGAAGGAAGGAGGGAGGGAGGGAGGAGAGAGAGAGAGAGATAAGCTTCAGGAACTGGAAAATCTAGAATAACTGGCTTTGCTTTATGCCCTGCCTCTCGATGCTCACAGAACCTTTGCTCCTGAGGTTTAACAGTGAAAATTCATCAGAATGCCTTTGGCCCCTAAACTCCACTTCTGCTGCACACCAAACTCCTACCAGAATAAGGCCGGTTTGGGCAATCTGGTTGCGGCACAAGACTGCAGTGGCTACACTTGGAAATAACAGCAGGGTTTGCAACGACCCGTCTGAGGCAGACAGATGGGAAATCTCCAACCTGCAGCAAAAAGGACTGAGGGTAGATCCTGGAAGGATTCTGACCCCAGGAACACCACCTCAAAACCTTCCAGGGACTTCCCTGGTGGCGCAGTGGTTAAGAATCCACCTGCCAGTGCAGGAGACACGGGTTCGAGCCCTGGTCCGGGAATATCCCACATGCCGTGGAGCAACTAAGCCCGTGCGCCACAACTACTGAGCCTGCGCTCTAGAGCCCACGTTCCACAACTACTGAAGCCCACGACCCTAGCGCCCGTGTTCCTTAACAAGAAAAGCCACCGCAATGAGAAGCCCGCGCACCTCAATGAAGAGTAGCCCCCGTTCGCCACAACTAGAGAAAGCCCGCTCACAGCAACAAAGGCCCAACGCAGCCAAAAAATAAATAAATGTTTAAAATAAGAAAAAAAAAATTTTTAATTGCTTATAAACGGTAGCACGTCTTAAAAAACAATACAAATCAACTTGTTTACAAAACAGAAACAGACTCACAGACACAGAAAACAAACTATGGTTACCAAAGGGGAAAGGCAGGGGGAGGGATAAATTAGGAGTATAGGATACACACCACTATATGTAAAACAGATAAACATCAAGGATTTACTGCATAGCACAAGGAACTATATTCAATATCTTGTACTAACTTATAAAAGAATCTGAAGCCATACACCTGAAACTAACCCAATATTGTAAATCAATTATAGTTAAATTTTTTTTTTAACTATAAAAAATAAATTAGGGCTTCCCTGGTGGCGCAGTGGTTGAGAGTCCGCTTGCCGATGCAGGGGACACGGGTTCGTGCCCCGGTCCGGGAAGATCCCGCATGCTGCAGAGCGGCTAGGCCCGTGAGCCATGGCCGCTGAGCCTGCGCGTCCGGAGCCTGTGCTCCGCAACGGGAGAGGCCACAACAGTGAGAGGCCCACATACCGCAAAAAAATAAATAAATAAAATTAAAAAAAAAAGAAAACGTAAGGCGGCTCACGGGACCTCCACGAGGCTGGGGACCAGGAACAAGGTATAAATGACTTGGTGGAACTGCTCCTGCCAAAGTAACCATTGTCCACAACATCAGCCTTGGCCCCAGAACCCCTGCCTGAGGGGCCCTGGAAGGCTGCATTCATTCATGCATCCATTCAACAAACATCTACTGAGCACCTACTGTGTGCCAGGCACAGAGTTTACAGACGGGAAGTACAAAGATCGCTGCCCTCGTGGAGTTTATATGTTGGTGGACGTGCCGGCTCTGTCCTCACCATCACAGGCTCTATGTGGTGCCTGCATCTCTGGCTTCTGCATCCAAGCCTCACATGGTTGCATCTGATCAGGGAGCCTGGGTCACATGACAGTGCCAACAGAAAAGGAGCCTAAGAAAGCAAGTCTCTGGCAGGACTCCTGAGGTGGATGATTCGCAGAAACATAACAAAAGACACAGGACGTGTAGGTACTACAGCAGCCCCCAGTTTACAGATGACAACACCAAGGCTCAGAGAGGGGATGTCAGTTGCCCAAGCTCACACAGCCCGTAAGCAGCAGAAACTGGGCTCAAAAGCACAGAGGGGAATCACAGTCATTTACATCTGGTGTCTGTTGTTCCATAAATCTAGTCATGAGGATTTGGGGCCTTCGAGCAACTCCTGCACAGACTCCTCAAAGCCTCTGGGCCCTCTGACACCCGTGGCTGTTAACTGCAGAGACTGACTCCCCCAACTGACCATGTGCAGAGCGTTTCTCAGACATTTATCCTCTGTGCCCTCCCAGCCATGGTGTGATGATCACCATTATACAGATGGGAAAAGTGAGACAGTTTAAGTAACTTGTCCAGGTCACCCATGCAGGGAGCAGCAGATGCAGGGCTGGAACCCAGGCTGGTTGGCTCCAGAGTCCACACTCTTACCTAGGACTTGGTTCTGCCTCAGCGTTAACAGCCACCATCAAAAACTAACTATATGGGGCTTCCCTGGTGGCGCAGTGGTTGAGAGTCCGCCTGCCAGTGCAGGGGACACGGGTTCGTGCCCCGGCCCGGGAAGAGCCCACATGCCGTGGAGCGGCTGGGCCCGTGAGCCATGGCCGCTGAGCCTGCGCGTCCGGAGCCTGTGCTCCGCAACGGGAGAGGCCGCAACAGTGAGAGGCCCGCGTACCGCAAAAAAAAAAAAAAAAAAACTAACTATATGATGCCAAGGGTTTAGTAGCAATACTTACCAGCAATGCTGTTACTGAATTAGACGCAAGGCCCGCCCTTGGGGCCCTAGCTGAAGCAACGCCCCCCCGTGGCTTCGTCAGAGAGCTCTTTCCCGCTCAGGCTCAGGTTCTAGCTGCCAATAATAAATTTGGTGCAAGCAAGACAGGCTTGAGAGTGGCTAGAGCATGGAGAAGGGGAGCTTCTGCTCTAAAAGCACCTTCTCCCCGAGGGGAGGAAAGTAAGAGGATTTTAAGGGTTAGGAAGCCGACAGATCATCCGGGCTCTAGGAAAGGGGCGGAGATTTTAGGGCAGCCGTGAGCATGCGCAGTCATCCACGCTCCTTTCCGCACAGTTACGCACGCTCCTTTCCGCGCAGCTCGAATTGTGCCTAGCGAAGTACAAATGCCCTCTTTGCGCAGAGATCTTAGCGTGGTGATGAAGCAGATGTAACTCTGGGACACCTCCAGGTCTCATCTGTGGAGGCACATTCCTGTGCTCAAGTCAGAGCCCGTTCGGGGCGGGTGACCATTGTGCATCTCTTAAAGCACAGCTGCACAGCATCTCCGTCAAATACCAAGTGCTCTTGAAACAAACACAGAGATAAATCAGGGCAAGTGTCCTTCAGCTCTCAGGGGCTAGTATGGAAACACAGAGATAAATCAAGGCAAGGAAAGCCGGCCATCTTGGATCTAGCCGGTTCAGTCTGGTTTTGTCTTGGGCATTTGTGGCATCCTATTGGTAAAACACAACTAGCCTGTATGGTTAAAAAACAAAAACAAAAAACAGTTTCTGCAGCTGGGACCTGGGCTGCATAGCATGGGTGACAATACGACCTTTAGTCAAATGGCCAAACCTCTCAGAGCCTCTATTTTTATATCTGTAAAATAGGGGCAATGACAGCACCACCCACAATAGGATCCTTTGGAGGACTGGTTTGGCAAATCCATGTAAAGCTGCTGCCTTTGAAGCTGTGGTCATAAACAAAGAACAACCAAAGGAGAAAAGCAAAGTCTATTAATTCAGACCTTGCTATAGCAAGGAAGTCTGCCCCTATCACTTGCATTTTGGCAGAGACTCAAAGTCAGGCAGATAGGTGTGAAAGCTTTATAATGGAAAACAGGAAAGGCTACAAGTATGCCCTTGCTGGAGGCCGTTGGCACAGAAAAACAGAAAAGCAGAAGGCGGGCTTATTAGAAGCAGGACGTCCTAGGTGATTGATAAGGGTGCATATTTGGCTTTCTCTGGCTGGTCCTAAGTTAGAAGAAGGGACAAAAATTAGGGAGGCTGTTCCTTGTTAATCAAGTCCTGGCCATTCGGAGCGGATTGTTACAGAAGTTATTGTTTAGCTTCCTGCATTGTCACTAGAGATAGTAATCTGGCTTCCTGTAAATCCGAATTAAAGCAAGCTGGCTTCCTGGGCTGTTTTTAAGAGGGTTGGTTTCCTAGGCAGCTTGCTGCACCTTGTGAGTCAGAATTCTATTTTTATAGATGGTCTGACAATTTTCAGTTTGTATACTGGTCTCTCAAGGCACTTTTTAGATGTGATTGTATCTAATCAAAGATCAACATGGGGGACGTCCCTGGTGGTCCAGTGGTTGAGAATCCATCTTGCAATGCAGGGGACTCTGGTTTGATCCCTGGTTGGGCAACTAAGATCCCACATGCCACAGGGCGACTAAGCCTGCGTGCCACAACTACTGAGCCCGCACACTCTGGAGCCCGCATGCCACAACTAGAGAGAAGCCCACGCACCACAACGAAGATCCCACGTGCAGCAACTGAGACCCAACGCAGCCAATAAATAAATAAATATTTTTTTAAAAAAGAGGGCTTCCCTGGTGGCGCAGTGGTTGAGAGTTCGCCTGCCGATGCAGGGGACATGGGTTTGTGCCCCAGTCCGGGAAGATCCCACATGCCGCGGAGCGGCTGGGCCCGTGAGCCATGGCCTCTGAGCCTGCGCGTCCGGAGCCTGTCCCCACAATGGGAGAGGCCACAACAGTGAGAGGCACGCGTACTGCAAAAAAAAAAAAAAAAAGAGAGAGATCAGCATGGATCAATCTGCTCCACGGAAGACCTGTATGATTCTTTGCTAGTAGAACTGAAAATAGGTGGTCCCAGAGACCAGTAAAGGGAAAAGCCAAAAGAAAATTTTCAGCCCTGGAAGAAGAAACAGAATGCAGGGCTCTGTTCCAGTAACTTCTTGCTGTGGGACAAACTCAGTGGTATAAAACAACAACCATTTTATTATGTTCACGATTTCTGGGATCAGGAATACAGACAGCTTCGTGTTATCAAGCCTCAGATGAAAAGATTCAAAAGGCTGAGCTTGGCTCAAATGCTGGAGGCTAGAATCATCCAGCGGTGTCTTTACTCACTCACTGTAAGCTGGGAGCTCAGCTGGGGCTATCAACCAGATCATCATCACATGTCCTTGCCAATGTGACTGCTTGGGCTTCCTCACAGCATGGTGGCCAGGTTCTGGGTTCATGGAGGGAAAGCATGTGGAGAGCAAGTGCTCCAAAAGACCAAGGCAGAAACTCTATGGCTTATTCTGACCTAGCCTTGGAAGTCACACACTGTCACCTACACTGCATTCTTCTGAACCACTAAGGTTGGTCCAGATTCAAGGGAGGGGGATTAGACCTTCTGCTGGATAGGAAAATGGCAAAATCCTATCACAGAAGAGCATTCAGTTGTAATCAACTTTGGAAAATACAGTGACTCACAGGCTCCCTCTTTACAAGTTCACGGTCTATGATAAAAAGCAGAAAATATAACAAGCTGCAAAAATCACGTGAATCAGGCAAGGTTTCTGCTGCAGCAACTGCTTCTGGCTGATTTAAGCAGAAAAGGAACTAATTAAAGGATCCTGAACTGTTCAAAGAGTCTCCAGGATGGCAGGGAACCAGGCTTGGGAGGTGTTGTAGGTTGAATTATGTCCCCTCAAAAAGAGATGCTGAGTCCTAACCCCCAGTACTTCAGAATGGGACCTTATTTGGAAATAGCATCTTTACCAAGGTAGTTAAGTTAAAATGAGGTCACTAGGGTGGGCCCTGATACAATATGACTGGTGTCCCTATCAAATGGGGAAATTTGGAGACAGAATTTTGTATGTGAAATTGCCCCGGGTTTGAACATCACAGCAATATCGCATCTTGTTTGGTCAATACAGTGCTTTAAGGCATGTTCCAATGAGCTGTGCAAAAGGAGGCTGCAAAGGAAGCTGGAAAATGTCTTTATCTTGGGCAGGCTTCTGCCCAGCTAAAGTTCAGGATTCTTTCCAAGGAAGAAGGAGACATGGATAGTGCCTTCATGGTACCAAATTACTCCAGTCTTCATGTTCACAACTCCTCGAGAGAAAGAGCAAGGCCAGGCTGTGTCTGCTGACTCAGGGAGCCTCCTTGGTTGCTTCCAGAACAAGGGATCTCTTGTTCCATAACTCTGAACCACCGTCCTTCACGTCACTCTGATTGGACCAATCTGAACCAATCCCTAAGGCCAAAGGAATGCGACACTCTGATTGGTTTAGGTCTGGATGGCTGCCCATCCCTGATCCAATCACGGTGACAAGGGGTGGGACTATACAATGGGAATAGCTAATGAGAAGCCCACCCAGAGCTGGGAGTGGGCTCAATCCCGCCTGAACCCCTGGAGGCCTCCCCCTGGCGGAGCAGTGGCCGGAGCTGGGGAGACATCCACGTGTCCACTCTACCAACATTAATCAACTAATCACATAATTAAGTTAGTAAGCTATGAAGAAGAAGTGTATCAGGAGTCTCCTTGGCCTGGGGTTGTCAGAGAAGGCTTCCAGAAGGAGCTGGGAACAGAAAAATGAGCCAGAGCAATAGCATGGGGACAAGAGCATGCCAGGCAGGGAGCCGTGGATGATGAGGCTGGGTGGTTATATGGGGCAGCAGGGGACAGAGCAAGCAGATTCAGGGAGAAGGGGCTCCGGATGTTGCAAGAAGCCTGGGCAATGGGGGGAGGGGGCGGACAGGGATCGGGAGGCTCCCTGAATCCACAGACACAGCCTCCACGTTGCCCTCCTCCTGAGTCACTCACAGAAGCCACTGAATTTCCACTTGCTCTTGTGGGCATTCAATAAAGCAGAAGGTGCAGAAGTTGCTAGCATAGTGTCTGGAAGAGGGACAGCCTTCTATCCTCTGCCCAAATGCAGCCTCTTTTGGCCTTGGTTTGCACCTCCGCAAAATGGGCCTAATTTAGCCACCTCCCTGGGCTGTGGAGACAACTATCAAATATGCCCAAATATCAGACAAGTCTGGATATAGGCTATCCCCTTCCTCCTAATGACAAGATTAAATTTCAAAATGGGCTTTGGACACTTTGAACAGGAAAACTTTTAGGGAGATGGGTGAAATAGGCAAAGGTCGACTTAAAATATTTATTAATGTGATTACACTATTTTATATATATATATATATATATATATATATATATATATATAGAGAGAGAGAGAGAGAGAGAGAGAGAGAGAGAGAGAGAGAGGCTGTAGTCCATTTAGAAATAACAGTCTTCACTACTCACACAGAGCCTGAAATAGCTCATTCCCACCATTCAAGCTCTCAGGACACAGGCACCTCTTTCAAAATCCACGTGCAGCGGTCATTAGGCTCTCCCCCTATGGTGTGACAAGGTAGCTCCCAGTGGCTCCAGGCTTATATTCCACCAGCTCAGCCACCCCAGAGGAAAATAGTACCTTGTTCCTGATAGCGCCAACAAAAGCCCCAGGGCTGCCTCTCATTGTCTTAACTTAAATCACGTGTTCTTACATGAACCAATCACCATGCCCAAGTGTTAGAATGCTCTGATGGGCCAAACTTGGGCTATATGTGTAGGCTTGGAGCCAGAGACAGACCCAGCTCCACATGATCAAATGGATTGAGAGTGAGGAGGGGTTCCCCAAGGGAAAACCAGACGTAATTGCTAAAGAATGGGAGTGGATGGTGGGCAGGCAAAGGCATCAGATGGTACCTACCTTTGGGGGAGGGGGTAGGTGGAAAGGAAAGGGGGAGGGGGCCTGTTTCCCCAGGGGACAGTCTATTCATGAAAAATTCCTTCCTCATGAGATCAGTCTCTTCAGAACTTTGTCTCCTGACCTTGATTCTGAGCTGGTTGCAGGTAAGATGTCTGATTTCACTGCCACTCAGTAATCCCCAGAAAATGAAAGCAGCAATCTTGTCTCCTCCCTCAGCTCTTCCTTATGTGTTAGTTTCTTGACCTTCATGATTCTATTTGTCTTTCTCCGAATACATTCTAATTTGGGGGGTGGGGGGGAGACAGACAGCTTTCACCTCCCAGCCCAATTCCTATCAGTAAATCGACACATATGTGTTGAGGGCCCGCTATGGGCCAGGCACTGCTCTAGGCGCTAGAGAGCTTGGTGGGAGAGGAGGTGGGGGTCACATCTAAGTTCAGTGGGAAAGGATGCTGTGATTGATTAACAATGTCTGCCACAGTCATATCAAAGGTAGTGGAGGCACATAAGCCATCCCTGCTAGACATCCGTCTTAGCTCAGGTGATTCAAAAGGAGGTGATGGGACAGATTTGGCCCACAGGCCACAGTTTGCCATAGTCTCTAGAGCAAACTAAGCCTTAGAGACTGCAAAATGGCATAGAACTGGGCTGTGAATGGCAAAAAGGTCCCACAATAGAAAGCCTACCTTAATATCTTGCAATCTCCAGAACCAAAACTAGACACCACGTATCCTGACCCTCTGACCAGCTTTCTTTCCAACAGAGCCAATGATTCTCTATAAGTCTGAAATATTTCCAAATAAAAAAAATTTTAATTTTGATGGTTTTTTTAAGTTATAATATTTTTAGAGATTTTTTCTTTTTTATTTATTTATTTTTGGCTGTGCTGGGTCTTCGTTGCTGCGTGCGGGCTTTCTTTAGTTGCGTTGAGTGGGGGCTACTCTTCATTGCGGTGCGTGGGCTTCTCATTGTGGTGTCTTCTCTTGCTGTGGAGCACGGGCTCTAGGCACGAGGGCTTCAGTAGTTGTAGCATGTGAGCTCAGTAGTTGTGGCTCACGCAGGCTCTAGAGCACAGGCTCAGTAGTTGTGGTGCATGGGCTTAGGTGCTCCGTGGCATGTGGGATCTTCCTGGACCAGGGCTCGAACCCATGTACCCTGAATTGGCAGGTGGGTTCTTAATCACTGCGCCACCAGGGAAGCCCTAAAGATTTTTTTAATTGATGTGGACCATTTTTAAAGTTTTTTATTCAATTTGTTACAATAGTGCTTCTGTTTTATGTTCTTTGGTCTTTTGGGGCACAAGGCATGTGGGATCTTAGCTCCCTGACCAGGGATCAAACCCTCATTCCCTGCATTGGAAGGTGAAGTCCTAACCACTGGATCACCAGGGATGTCCCTAAAGTTATGATATTTTTAAAAGCTTTGAATCACATGGTGAAAAGAATTCCTTTTTCTACTCTTTTTGCATGATTCTGATAGTGGCAAATGAAAGTCTCGATCAGGTTTTAGTCAGTCTTTAATGCCTTTCTAAAACTTGCTAACTTTTGCAAAGAGAAAATCAGCGACCATATAGAGCTACAAGTCTAAACCACTGTTTCACTTTATTTTCCCACTTTCAACTTACCTTGGGCTGTACAGTTTTCTTTTCATTCACAATGTAACAGCTTCTGCCTGGTCTCTCTGCTTCCACTCCTGCCCCCATGGTCTGTTTCCCATTCAGCAGCCAGAGAGATCCTGTTAAAATCAGTCAACCCTCACTTCCAAGATGGCAATACTTTCAAGAATAAGCTCTCTGAGCCTGACTGCATGCCTTCTAGCTCACTTGGTACCAGCTTTGTTATACAATAAATTGTGTCCCCCCAAATTCATGTTGAAGCCCTAACCCCCAATGTGACTCTATTTGGAGATAGGGCCTTTAAAGAGGTAATTAAATTTAAATGAGGTCATAGGGTGGAAACCTAATCCAGTATGACTAGTGGCCTTACAAGAAGAGGAGGAGGGAATTCCCTGGTGGTCCAGTGGTTAGGACTCAGTGCTATCACTACAGGGGGCCCGGGTTCGATCTCTGGTCGGGGAACTATAATCCCACAAGCCACATGGTGCAGCCAAAAAGATAAATAAATAAATAAATAAATATACCATTAAAAGAAAAAAGAAGAGGACGAGGAGACACTAGGGATGCATATGCGTGGAGAAAAAAACAGGTGAAGTCATAACAAGGAGGCAGTCCTTTGCAAGCCGAGGAGAGAGACCTCAGGAGAAACCAAGCCTGCTAACACCTTGATTTTGGACTTTCAGCCTCCAGAACTGTGAGAAAATAACTGTTGTTTAAGCCATCAAGTCTGTGGTATTTTGTCATGGCCACTCTAGCAGACTAATATAGGATCTTACTACAGCCTAGGAAATGGCTACCATTCCTTCCTCCTTCACCACGACAAAACCAGATTTAAATATAATGATAATAGCTACAGTGAAGAGGGCCTGGCCTTTATACCTCTCCATGTCTGAATTTTTTAAGTTCTCAGAATAGCCTTGGGAGGCGGGACTATTATATTCCCATTTTGCAGATGGAGAAATCGAGATTCAGAGAGGTGAAGTGACTGCCTCAAGATCACACACCAAGTATAGGAAATGCCAGTGTTGCAGTCAGGATGAGCTGGGTTATGCTGCAGTAACAAGCAGCCCCACACTCTCCATGGCTTAGAACATCAAAAGGCTCCTTCCCTGCTCATGCTACGTGTTCATGTCAGGTAGGCAGGCGTGACAAGGGTCAGGAGAGCTCTGTGTCACATCTCCTCATTCAGGAACCAGGCTGACAGAAGGACTGTCCCTACTATGCAGGGAACGGGAAGGAACCTGGCAAAGCATGCACTGGTTTTTAAAGGCTTCCACCCAGAAGTGACACTCCTACTCGCATTCCATTGGCCAAAGAAAGTCACATGACACAATCTAATGTCAAGAGGGCTGGACAGGTGCAATTCAACCACGTTCCCAGAATAGGGAGAACCAAAATTTGTATGAACAGCCCAGTCAATACACCATCAGGATTCACACCAGAGCCCACACTCAACCACTGTGCTTTCCTGAGAGAAATTTCCAGGCAGGCCTGCCCTCCCCCATCTATTCTTTCAATGACTCATTCATTCATTCAGCAAGTGCTGGACCAGAGTGGTGAGGTTGGCTGGGGAAGAAGTGCACAGAGCTGAAAGATATTTAGAATGAAACATTGATAGAATTTTGTCCTGGATTAGATGTGCGGGATGAGGGAGAAGGGTGTTGTCAATAATGTGTTCCTTCATCAATTCAATATTTATTGACCACCTGCTGTGTGCAGCTGTTTTAGGCTCTGAGAAGATAGCCATGAACAACACACACAGAGATCCCTACCCCCAGAGATTTGACAACAAACAGCATCGAATGTAACGTCCAGTGGGGAATGATGCTATGAGGAAGAATGCAACAGGTGCTGAGGAAGCCCGGGTACTAGAGCAGAGGGACCCCCAGGTGCCTGGTTTGCCAATGAGGGGTAGGAGACAGTGGTGGCGTTCAAACTGCAAGAGGACCAGGTTTGCAAGAAATGAAGACGTACGTCCACACAAAAACTTGTCCACAGATGTTCATAGAAGCATTATTCATAATAGCTGAAAATTGAAAACAACCCAACTGTCCATCAGCAGATGAATGGATAAGCAAAAGTGGTCTATCCATACTGTGAAATATTACTCAGCCATAAAAAGGAATGAAACTCTGATCCGTGCCACAACATGGATGAACCTCGAGAATATTATGCTAAGTGAAAGAAGCCAGACACAAAAAATCACGTAGTGTATGATTCCACTCATATGAAATGTCCAAAATAGGCAAATCCATTGAAACAGAAAGCCAATTAATGTTTGCCAGGGCCTGGGAGGGAGGGGGCATGGGGAGTGACTGCTAACGGGGACAAGGTTTCTTTTGGGGGTGATGGAAACGTTCTAAGATTGTGGTGATGGTTGCACAACCCTAGGAACATACTAAAAACATTGAGTTGTGCACCTGAAATGGGTGAATTGTATGGTATGTGAATTACATCTCAATAACACTGTTTAAAAAAAAGAAAAGAAAGAAAGAAAAGAAAGAAAGAAAGAGAAAGAAAGAAAAAGAAAAGGAAGGGTTTGGGAGGACAGTCTTGAATTCAGTTCAGTGTGTCAGCAGGGGAAGGCAGCTGGAGACCTGGGGTGTAGGACTGGGGACAGTGAACGTGAGTGCACCCTGCAGCATGGTCGCCCAGGAAATGTCTTCTTTTGTCACTGGTTGGTTTGGGGCTTTACTGGATCCGTCCTGGTTGCCAGACTTGCAGGCAAGACACGATTCAAGGCGGAGCCAGCAGGGGGTAGCAGAGAGCCACGCAGACCCACGGACCAGGGCCTGGCCGCTTGGTGTCCCGTATCTACCTGCCTCCAGCCTGTGCCCCTTTCTTTACCCTTTGGGGCTCCCAGAGAGTCCACACAGCTGCCCAGGCCCCGAAACATGGGCGCATCCCTCCCTCGGTCTCACTGGGGCAGGCACTGTACCCTGCCCCCTAGTCGCCTGAGCTGGACCTTGCCCCCCTCCTCTCTACAGCCCAGCCCTGGGCCAGGCTGCCGTTTTTTCTCCCTTTGCCTCCCCAGCCTCCTACCTGGTCTCCTGCCCTCTCCAATCCTCCCAACGCAAGACAGCCCAAGGGATCTTTCTAAAGCCCAAACCCGACGCTGCCCCTCTCTGCTCAGAACCATCCATGGCTCCCCAGTGCCCTTAAAGTCCAGGCTCCTCACCACAGCCTTCAACTGACTGCCAGGTCTGGCTCCTGGGGGGCCTCTCAGCCTTACCTCTCAGACCCCTGTCCCTCACCTCCACCCTGTGGACTGTGATCTGAGGGACTGAACTTCTTCGAGAATCTTGCATACTCTCTTCCATGCCCGGAGCCACATCACTTCACTCTACCTGCCCCAGGTCTGTATTCATCCTCCAGTCTCAGCTCAGATGCCTCTTCCTCCAGGAAGTCCTCCCTGACTCCCAAGCTGGGTCAGATCCCCACCTCTGAGTTTATATCCACCCCAGCCCTGCCCACTCTGGGTCGCCACAGTCTGGAGATGGGCTTATCTCCCCGCTGGACTGTGAGCCCCCAGAGGGGGCTGCCTCAGTCACCTAATGGGTCCCAGCACCACCCAGCACAGGGCAGGGGCTCCAGGAATGCGTGTGGAATAAGTGAACATGTGTGGATTCTCATTACCTATATCCTTCCCTTCCTGTGCCCAGCATCTCCATTCATTCATTGGCAAATGTTTACTGAGCAACTACTATACACCAAGCTCTGTCAAATGAACTCAACTGGGCACCAGACCAGCCCCCACTCTCAGGGAGCTCAGAGTCTAGTGGGGGAGGCAATATGGAAGCCAATGTAATAATAATTAATAATAAACGTTTCTTGAGCGTTTACCAAACGCCATGCACTACGTTAAGTGCTTTACTTATTTATTTTATTTGCAAAACAGTTTCATGAGGCAAGTACCATGATTATCCCTATTTTACAGACACAGAAACTGAGGCTAAGAAAGGTCAGGTAAGGGACTTCCCTGGCGGTCCAGTGCTAAGGACTCTGCGCTTCCACCGCAGGGGGCACGGGTTCTATCCCTGGTCCGGGAATTAAGGTCCCACATGCCACACGCAGCTGGGGAGAAAAAAAAAAAAAAGAGGTCAGGTCACACAGGCTGTCAAGGGACAAACTGGGAATGGAACCAAAGTCTTGCTAACATCCAAGCTTTATCCTGTGCACGTTTCCAGTCTGAAAGGAAGAGGGACCAAGATGTAACCCACACCCACTAAAATGTTGGGATCTGTGTGGCCAAGCAAAGGGCACCAAGGAGAGGGCAATGCTTAACCCAAAGGAGGTATCGCTGATGGTGGGGTCAGTGTTTGGCCCAATTAGGAAGAGACCAATGTCCTTGGCTGGGACTGGGAGCTCCCAGGCTCACTGGCTCTCTCCACCCCATCTCTACCCACCAGGGGTCACTGCCCACCACTACCTACTTCCCGTGAGTCCACCGGCATGTCTAGATTCTCAGGGCTGTGGCTCCTTGTTTTACAAACGAGGAAGTGGCTGCATGGGGAAGGAAGTGGACTGGGCCATGACCAAGAGTGATTATGATTCATGGGGAAAACCCTTCTCTCCCAGATTCAACCCCTTTGTGTGCAAAAGGACATTGCACTCTGAAAGAGTCGGCCGGGGTCACATGGTGTGGGTAGCTTGGCTTCAGAGGTGTAAATGCCCCCTCACCACCCTCCACACCTTTGATGAGAGTGCAGGCTTGTCTCTGTATCTGGGGGAGTGGGCTGTGTTGAGACCGAGGTATTTTTACCTGCTGGACACACTGGGGCTCCATGGAGGATTTTGCTTGAGGAAAGCGTTCCATGGATGAAGCAAGCATTTCAAAATATTGAACCATTTTTGGATTTCGGCACCAGGAAACCCTTGGGGGTGATGAAAGGGTTCTAAAACTAGAATTGAGGAATGGTTGCACAAGGTGAATATTATGGGATGAAAAGTATGCCTCAGTGAAGCTGGTAAAGAGATTATGACATTTAGGAGATGATTGGAAATTTGGTCACTGACTGGGAATTGAAGATACTAAGGAATTGTTCATTGTTGATTTTGTTTTCACATTTTAGGCAAAATAATGACATTGTGAGGGTTGGTTTTCGTTTTGTTTTGTTTTTTGTGAGTCCTTATCTTTTAGAGATACAGGCTGAAGTATCTCTGAATAAAAGGATACCATGGGGCTTCCCTGGTGGCGCAGTGGTTGAGAGTCCGCCTGTCGATGCAGGAGACACGGGTTCATGCCCCGGTCCGGGAAGATCCCACATGCCACGGAGCGGCTGGGCCCACGAGCCATGGCCACTGAGCCTGCGCGTCCGGAGACTGTGCTCTGCAACGGGAGAGGCCACAGCAGTGAGAGGCCCGTGTACCGGAAAAAAAAAAAAAAAAAAAAAAGGATACCATGGCTGTAATTTGCTTTCAAATAAATGAGAAAGGAGCATGGGGAGGGGAGGGGAAATAAGATCGGCTCAAGCTGGGTGATGGATGTGGGGGGAAGGACGTTGCTCTGCCCTCTGCTTTTGATGGGTGTGTAAACTTTGGAATTTTTCCAGAATAAAATATGGCTTTTAAATTGCTTTTAACCATAACTCTAAACCCAAGTCCAACACATCCCATATTCTTGATGGGAAAACTGAGGCCCAGAGAGGAAGGATACCTAGCCAAGTCACCCCTCCCAGGTCCTTCTGGCCCTTTTGGGGTCCCCGGAGAACCCTGGCACTCTCTCTGCCCCCCTCCACCTCCCTAATTCTGCCTTCACTTCCTGCTCTCGACCACCTTCCTGAAAAGCCCAGCCCCTCACATGTACCAACCTGTCCCCCTGCAGCCCCTCACCCCACACTTAGACCCTTCCCTTCTGTCCCTCACTGGCTCTCATACCACAGGCTGGACCTTACCATCACCTGACGCATCTATAATGGGACACCTCGTGGCGTCCAAAGTGCCCTGTTCTGGGTTCCCTGCTCCTTCTATAACCAGCTCCTCCCACTGTCGCCCTCCCTCACTCAGCTCCAGCCACACCCACCTCTTGCCATCCTCACACTCATCCAAGACCTTCCTGCCTCAGGGCCTTTGCATTTGCCGAGACTTCTGCCACAAACACTCTTCCCCCAGATCGTCACAGTCCCCCTCGGTCACCTCCTTCAGGTCTCAGCTCAAACATCACCTCCTCAGAAAGGCCCTCCCTGACCCCTCCCTACCAAAAGAGCAATCCCTGCCACTCCCGATCCTCTTCCCCTATTTCATAGTTTTATAGCACTTATCTCCACCTAACATGATACGGTCTATCAGTTTCTTGATTATGGCCCATCTCCCTCCAATAGGATTTAGCCCCACAAGGAAAGGGATGTCTGCCCAACACAGCGTGGCAGATAGTCAGTGTTCAATAAATATTTGTTAAACGATCGAATGACTTGGAAAAACCCAGGTGAATGAGGTGAGATGGGGACAAGGAGTGGGGGGAAGGGACGGGTATCCAGCCAAAAGGAACAGCCCGTGCACAGGTCTGAGGCTTGCCCCTCCAATCCACTGTTCCCTCTGGCACGGTAGCCTGGGTGTTCTTTCGAGGGTGAGGAATTAAGGGGACATAACAGCCTCCCCAGGACCAAGGCCAGACCTTGCCAGGCCGGCACAGGAAGCCACACCCTGAAGTCAGATCCATGAGTAAATATTACATCTCCCTCAGCCCCGCTCTGAAGAGATAAGGGGAGCAGAAAAGGGGGGTCCAGAAACCCGCTTCAGCTTCGCCCAGGAGGACAGGACAAAGGTCCTGCCACGGGAGCCCAGGCCACCTTACAAATATTAAGTCAGTAGTGGGCGGGGTCTCAGCGGGGAGACAGAATGAGGAGGTCCCAGGTCACCTCCCGTTCCCTAGGGCATTATCGATGTGGCTGGTGAGAAAAGAGAGCAGAGGTGGAGGGAGAGAGCGGACAAAACAAGGTCAGAGAAACTTGTCCCCAGCTGCGGAGAAGATAACGACTTACCCACTCTAACCTCCTGAAGCTAAGGCCTGAGCCTCAGTTTTCTTGTCTGCACAATGGGTTCTCAGGGAGGGAGGGTGATGCTGGCTAACAGGGAAAGCCAACAATGTCAACATGGATAATGTATCATTAGTAAGATATATCAACAATCTGGCCACTTCTCTTCTCTCTGGTCCACCACCTCCTGCTTGGTCCCGGGCCATGCAGCAGATACGATGTGAGCCACATATACACTTTAAGATATCCTAGTATCACATGGAGAAAAGCAAAAAGAAACAGGTGAAACGAATTTATTTTACCCAATCTAGGCAAAATGTTATCATTTCAACATGGACTCAATATAAAAAGTGAACAATCTATTTTGCATTCTTTGTGTGTGTGTGTCTGCAATAAATCTTCAATATTTGGTGGGGTTTTTTTTTCACCTTCAGAATCATTTTTTTTCCCAGTTTTATTAAGAAAAAGTTGACATAGGTAGTTCCCTGGCAGTCCAGTGGTTAGGACTCCACGCTCTCACAGCGGAGGGCCTGGTCAGGGAACTAAGATCCCAGAAGCCACACAGCATGGCCAAAAGGAAAAAAGAAAGAAAAAATTGACATATATCACTGTATAAGTGTACAGCATGATGATTTGATTTACATATATTATGAAATGATTATCACAATAGGCTTAGTTAAATCTATCATCTCCTAGAGATACAATAAGAAGTAGAGAAAACATTTTTTAATCTGTAGATGTTATGAGATGAAGTTTTCATACCTCCACCTCTCCTCTCATCCTCTCCCCAAAATTTTATCATACTTTTAATTATATCAATAATTAGCATTTGCACCATTATAACAATGTAAATATTGTTCACTGCAGAACCTATTAGGATACTGTGATTACGTGTCCTTTTTCTTCTTTTAGTTGAAGTGAAATTGACCTACAACACTACGTTAGTTCCAGGTGCATAACACAGTGATTCAATACTCCTATACATTACAAAATATTCACCACTTTGGTATGTACTTTTCACTCACAGCTCATCTAAACTCGGATAAGCTAATGGTAGTGGCTACCATACTGGACAGCACGGCTAAACTATTGCAGTCACCTCACTGCCTCCCAGCATCTGCCTTCACCTCCCACAGTCTGTTCCCCACACGCAGCCAGAAGATCCTATTGACACCTAAGTCAGCTCCTATCCTTCTTCTGCTCACATCCCTCCCAGGGCTCCCATCTCAGAGTAAAAGCCAAAGTCCTCCTGCGGCCCACAGAGCTCTGCAGGATCCGCCCCTGTTCCCTCTCTGCCCTCACTCACTCTGCTCCAGCCACACCAGCCTCACACTCACCAAAACACTCCTGCCTCAGGGCCTTTGCACTTGCTGTTCCCTCCGCCTGGAATTCTTTTCCCCCAGATTCAGCACAGCTCCCTCATTGAGTCTCTACTCCAGTGTCTCCTCCCAAAACATCTTCTCTTGGCCCTACATGAAACAGTGTCCTAGACACCTCCATCCCCTCCCCTGCTTTCTTCTTCTCCATAGCATTATCTCCACCTGATATATTATACCTGTTTGTGTTTATTTGTCAGTTGAGTATCTCCCCAAACAAAAGGTCAGCGCTACGGGGCAGGGATTTTTGTCTGTCCTATTTGTGGCTATAACCCAGCGCCTAGCTCAGTGCCCGGCACCTGGTAGATGCTCAGTCAGTAAACGTTTGTTAAAAAGTGCATGAACAATGGCCCCCACGTACCCAGTGCCCACTTTGGTGCAGGCACAGCGTTGAGCCTTCCACGTGCCTGCTGTCCCTCATGCTCAGAGGAATCCCAGGGAGGTCAGTGTCATGATCACCCACCACCCACCTCCCAGACAGGCAAAGGCCCCTGCCCAGGGCAGCCAGGTTTACTTTCTGCCCTCTGAGCCTGGCACATAGTAGGTGTTCAAGAAACTGCAGGGCTCAATTGGACCAAAAATCTGGACTCGTGTCCGGGAGCACCTGAGGAAGGGCTGGGGAGGTGAAGGCTGGGAGCGGATCGGGAAGGGCAAGGACAGCAGAGCAGGGTCGGTGTGATGCTGTGGGTGGTATGGAGCCATGGCGGAGTCTGGACAAAAGCCGGGATCTGCCCCCGAGTCTCTAATAGCCGCAACTCTTCTCACTCCTCAGCCAGACGGCAAATCACCAGAAATCTGGATCTCCCTGGAGACTCCTCCTCTCTCTGTGTCACCTACCCCTGGTGTCCAGTTCCACAAACACTCTCTCAGCCTCTGCTCTGTATCCGATCCTGTGCTGGGCAGTGCTGGGGACACGGTGGTGACCACAACAGCCCTGGTCTTGCCTTCCCACGACTCACAGTCCATTTGAAGAAACAGACCAACCCCCTGACAGTAAGGACCCAGGGTGGTCAAGGCTGGGACTGGGGATGAGGGGTGCACCTAACCCAGTCTGAGAGTCAAGGAGGGCTTCCTGGAGGAGGAGGAGGAGGAGTTGTTGAATAGGCAATGAAATAGAGCAGAGGGAAGCAGGGATGTGCTGGGTAGTGAGAGCGCAAGTGAGGCAGACTAACTGGAGCAGAGAGTTCCCAGAAGGAAGGGGTGTTCCGTGAGGTTGGTCAAGCAGGTAGGTGCCAGGCCATGCAGGGCCTCGGTGAGGAGCTGGGCTTTCTCCTGAGGGCACTGGGGAGCCATAGCAGGTTCTGGGCACCACAAGGGGGCCAAACCAGGGCCAGAGACCAGGGAGGAGTTGGGGAGGGGAAGCCAGACAAGGTGGGCGGTCGGGGAGACCTGGACCAGGGCAGGGGCCATGGGGAAGGAGACAAAGGCACACAGGGCATTTAAGAGGCAGGCGTGATAGGGCGTGGTATGTGGTGGGGAGGGGGGGATTGGACTTCAGGGACAAGGCCCAGTCTCTCTGTCCCAGTGACAGTGGATGGTGGCGCCAATCCCTGATAAGAGGACGGGAGGAGGAGCCGGTCTGGGGGAAGATGTTGTCGAGGTCAGTTTGGGACAGGGTGAGGGAGAGGTGCCCAGGGACATCGTGTTGGGGGTGGGGGGGGAGGCATCCTGAATGACACTTAGAACGAGGTCCCGGGCTCAGGGGAGAGGGCTGGGCCAGGACAGAGAAGGGTGAGGTGAGGTCACAGGAGGGGTGGAGGCAGCAGGAGATGCCAGGTCACCCACAAGTCACCTGGCCGCACCCGCCCCTCTCACCTCACACTACCCCCCGCGTCAGAGCCCCTCCCTGCCAGGGCAGCTCAGGACGAGGTGCTGGAGGAGCAAACCAGGACAGGTGAGCCACAGGTATGGCCCCCTGCCCAGAAGCAGGATGCTCGGGCCTTGGAGAAACCAGGACCCAGAAGCCATTAAGATACCAATAATAGCACGTTTGTCAAGGATGCTCTTCCCCCAGATCCCTCCATGGCCTCTGTCCAGCATCATCTTCCCAGAGACATCCTCCCTGACCCCCCCACTCTGCCCCCGACTCCAAAATCACCAGCCCACTTTCTGGCTTTTTTTTTTTTCTTTCTTTTTCTTTTTCTTTTTTGGCCATACTGAGAGGCATGCAGGATCTTAGTTCCCCCACCAGGGATTGAACCCGGGCCCTTGCATTGGGAGCACAGAGTCTTAATCACTGGACCACCAGGAAAGTCCCTTCCTGGCTTTATTTCCCGCCCCCGCCCCCAAGCACTTATCTCCATCCAATGTGAAATAGACTTTGTTTATTTGTTTACCCTGCAAATGTCAGCCCCATGAGGGCAGGGATTTTACCTACCAGCCTCTAGGACAGTGCCTGGTAGACAATCTATGCTCACTAAATATTTGTAGGATAAAGGAATGAGTGATTTCTTGAGGCTTGCTCCGTGCCAGGCATCGTGGTAAGTATTTCACACTTCATTTTTTACAACAGTCCATGAGGAGTGTACTATCGTGACTCCCATTTTACAGATGAGGAAACCGAGGCCCAGTGGGCTCCATAACTTGCCCGGGGTCATGGAAGCTGGGAACAGTGAAACTAGGTCCAGTAACGTCAACCACACCTCATGTTTGGGACCCGACTCTGCCAGGTGCTGGCTAACTTCCTGACATGTAGCATCTGCTCTCAACAACCCTGAGTAGGGGCCACACCATCCCTCTTTTTCAGAGCAGTCAATGGAGACTCAGGAAGGGGCTGCTCCCAGCCCCACTTCCAGTAAGTGCAGAGCCAAGGTCAAAACTGGACTCCCTCTAGCCTCAAAGTCTCCACATAACACCCATTTGACATATAGAAAGAACAAGCCCTCAGGGGGAGAAGAGAGAGAATGTGGATTTCTCAGCCCCACGCAGGAGGCCAAGAAGCAGAGCCCCAAAGGAAACGTGCAGCCACCAGCCTTCCCTTCTGTGTGACTTTGGAAATAGAGTCACACAGGCCTCCCCCGCCTGCAAGAGCTTGGGCAAGTCAGAGCCCTTACCTGGTGCCTCAGTTTCCCCATCTGCCAGTGGGGGTTCTGACAGTGCTCACATCACAGGGCAGCCACTGAGATGACACCTAAAGGTCACCCACAGCTTTGGGGCTGGGAAAACGGCAGTCACAACAGGTGGGTTTTATCCCTTGGTGACCGCCAAGTTCACCAGGGAGACCGGGGACTGGGCCGTGGGTAGGAACTGCCCTAGGGTCTCCCCCTGCCCCTCCTTCCTCCTCCCTGATGACCTGGTTCTTCTCCTGGTACCAAACCTGGGCCCTCGGCACAAAGAAGTTTAGGCAGCGCCCCAGGAGGCCTGGCCAGGTCGTGGCCCCTGGCCCGTGCCTGCCACACCTGCCCTGGTACCCAAACGGGGCCCCAGATCCTCGGTGACTCGATCCCTCCAAATTCAGGTGATCTCCCCCGGCTCCAAATCACCGAACCCTCCCACGCCTGGCGCCAGACGGAGCCAAACCCCAACCAGGAAGGGTCTCGGAGCATCGGGCCGCCAACGCCGCTGTCTCCAAGAGCTGGGTTTGGGGTGAAAGATGGTGCTGACCAGATGCAGCTGGCTCCTCCTCAGTGGTGAGCGAGAATGGCGCCCCCAGAACCTCAGCCCCCATGGTCTCGGGGAAGGGAGGGCACCCCCAGCCTGGGGAGGGACGGTGTCAGCCGGAAATCCAGCACGTCGGGAGGACAGCTCTGCTTCACACAGGCACAATTTGCTCCACTAAGAGTCACCAGTGTGAGGCAGGCCGGGGACCGTCACCCAGAGAGGTTTTCAGGGTGGACTTTGGAGATTTCTAAGAGCGGGGTGTAAGCTAGGGCAAGGGAGCCACTGCTATGCCTTCATTCACGTGGCAAACTCTTACTGAGCTCTGGAAGCCTTAACTAGAGCAAGTTGTAACCAGCCACTCTGCCCCTCCCTCAGGCTATGGTTTGGGCAGTTGCCTTCCTCTTCTCAGCCTCAGTTTCCTCATCTATGAAATGGGCCTAACTCCTGGGGTCGTTTGAAGGTCATTCCAAGCAGCATTTACTAGTGCTTGCTGGGTGCTGTTCTAAATGCTTTCCACGTATTCATAACCACCCTATGGAAAAGGCCCACCCATGACCCCCCACTCCATAGACCAGAAGCCTGAGGCTCAGAGAGGTCAAGGCACCAGTCAGGGTCACACAGCCAGAAAGCGGCAGGGCTGAGTGCTAGACCCAGAGGCCTCGCTCATAGTCAGCCTTTATCAGCACGGAAAGTACCAGAAACCAAGCCAAGCATGTAAGCGCTGCTTACGTGAGAACCGCCGCGGCTTCCCAATCCAGGCAACCGCACACAATTCAAACCCAGGCAGCCCCAACCAGCTAGTCAGGTTTGGGGCTTATCTGTTGGGTTGAGAACAGAAGGGGTGGAGTGTATTAATCACGGCCCTACTTTCTGCCTCTGGAGAGGCAGAGGAAGGGCGCTGGACCGGGAGGACCGGGAGTCAGGGCCCAGGGGCTGCACGAGGCAGCCTGATCTCGAAAGTGGAGGCCTAGTGACTCTCACAGCGGTGGAGGGTGGGGGGATCCCTCTGGGTGGTATCCAAGGTCCTGCAGGCTGAGCGGGTGCTATGAGCTTGCTATGCGCAAAGCCTTAGGCTAGATCCTTAGCACAGCCCATCAAATCCAATCCTCAGATCACAGCCCCCTCCCCAGGACTGAGACTCCACACCTGGCTGACAGTTACTGAGCACTTACTTGTGGGAGGAATACATGTGCCAGGAGCCACGTCTCCTCCTCCATCAAACGTGGGGAGCGATCAAGTCCACCTCATCCCACCCCTCTGGCTCCTTTTCCTCAGCCGCTTTCCTGAGCACGGGGGCCGAGATCACTATCGCCCCCGAGCCTGCTCAGCCAGCCGAGGGCGACAACGTCACACTGGCTGTCCAAGGGCTTTCAGGGGAGCTGCTTGCCTACAACTGGTATGCGGGGCCCACGCTCAGTGTGTCTTACCTGGTGGCCAGCTACATCGTAAGCACAGGCGATGAGACCCCTGGCCCGGCCCACACGGGGCGGGAGGCTGTGCGCCCCGACGGCAGCCTGGACATCCAGGGCGCCCTGCCCGGGCACTCGGGCACCTACATCCTGCAGACTCTCAACAGGCAATTTCAGACGGAGGTGGGCTACGGACAATTGCAGGTCTATGGTGAGACACCCCCCAGAGCCCCCTTTTCCCCAGCTGGGCTTTCCCATCTCCTTCCCAATCCTTCTTTTAAAAACAACAACAACAACAAAACCTCTAAAAAATATTAAAACCATCAAAAAAAAACTGACTTAAAATAACATTAAAATGCTCACCTCCTCCCAGATGGCTTCTGGGATTAAACCTGCCTCTCATCCTGTTCTTTGCCCCTCTGGCTGGGGGTTCAGGGGCACCACCGGGATCGAGCCATGCCCCCTGCCTGGGGAAGGGGAGGCCCTGGAAGCAGGCAGTGCCCGGCCCCCTCCCCCTCTGTCTGTTGCCCCACAGAGATCCTGGCCCAGCCTGTGGTCATGACCAACGGCACGGCGTTGGTGGAGCGCCGGGACACCCTGCACCTGACATGCAGCAGCCCCAGCCCCGCCGAGGTCCGCTGGTTTTTCAACGGCGACACCCTGCCCATCGCCCTCCGCCTCAGCCTGTCCGCTGACGGCCGGGTGCTGACCCGGCACGGCATCCGCAGGGAGGAGGCCGGAGCCTACCAGTGTGAGGTCTGGAACCCGGTCAGTGTCAGCCGCAGCGAGCCCATCAACCTGACCGTGTACTGTGAGTCCTCCTGGCCCAGCCCCTGCAGAGATACCCAGTGCCCCAACCCCATAGATGGGGAAACTGAGGCCAGGAGAGAGTGCCCAAGGGCATGCAGCGAGTCAGTAGGCCAGCTGGGGTTAGAAACCAAAGATTCCCCATAAAATGCACTTGACCCATCTCCTAAGGACGAAAGACCACCTTTGAATTTGAATAATCCTTCCCTTTGAATCAATACCTCCAGGACTGGTTGGTTTTGAAAGGGAGGGGGGACGGCGTGAGTGGTGAAATGGGAGGGGAAATAAAATTAAAAACGTAACCAAAGCACGGAGTCATTCCCAGGGGCAGCAGGTATGCAGTGTGGCATCCAGAGAAAGGAAATCACTCAGGTACACGAGGGCCGGCAATGTAGAAAAACTTAGAACCTAGAATCCTACAACCAGGGCATTCTGGATTTAAGAAGCACTGGATTCTAGACTCTCAGAATCCTAGAAATTCTAGAAGCAGAGATTCTTAGAATCTTAGAATCTAATTCTAAAACCTTAGAGCCACCTAACCCTAGAATCTTAGAAACATAGATTTCTAGAATCTTAGAATCCTAGAACATAGAAACATCTGCTCTTGGAACCCTAGAATTCTAGACTCTTAGAATGGCTTATCAGAAACCATTTAGCCTTTTTTTTTTTTTTTTTAATGGAACCATAGATTTCAAAAATATCTTGAAATGTTGTCTGGCCCAACACCCTCTTTTTACAGAAGAGAAAACTGAGATTCCCCTGAGAGGGAAGGTGATTGTCAAGATCTCAGAGCAAGTTAGAGATCCATGTGGGATTCGAGAAGGCCAGAGCTCTTTTTCCCTCCAGATATTCCCAGGGGCCCATCCTGGTGGAAAGAAAGCCAGGGGGGTGCCCACCTCGACCACCCTCTCCCTCCACTGCCCCATTTCTCTCCCTCCCCCCCCTCACAGTTGGCCCAGAACGCGTGGCCATCCTCCAGGATTCCACCACCCGCACGGGCTGCACCATCAAAGTCGACTTCAACACATCTTTCACGCTGTGGTGCGTGTCCCGGTCCTGCCCGGAGCCTGAGTACATGTGGGCCTTCAACGGGCGGGCCTTAAAGAATGGCCAAGACCACCTCAACATCAGTAGCATGACGGCAGCCCAGGAGGGCACGTACACGTGTATTGCTAAGAACCCCAAGACCCTGCTTTCTGGATCTGCCTCAGTGGTGGTCAAACTCTCTGGTGAGTCGTCCCCAGCCTGACCAACCCCACCCCTCTCCATGGAGGCCCAGTTGGACTCAAGCTTTGGCTGCTCCACCCGCCATTAGGCCACCATTTGCCCAAGAGATGATTGGAGAGTGAGAGATTCTCAACCCATTCATTGGCCAAGTGACAAAGTGGCATATCAGGTGGACCCTCTTCATCCAGGTGACGAAAAGAGGCAGTCTGTGCCTTGTCACCCAGAAAACAACGGACAAATCAGGCTCTCTTCCTTGAGGGTTGGCAAAGTGAGAAATGGGCCACATGTCCCAAACCGTGCAGCTGCAGAGTGGGAAAACATTCGGATGTCCCTTCCTATGGGTGCCCATGTTCTAAATTCAGTCTGTCACAGCTGCTCCAGGCTGGACCCACTCCCTGCCAAACAGACAGCTGAACCTCAGCGCATCCAACTAGATAACCCAGTTATCTGGCCCAGATGCCGGTGTGCGCATGCGCACACACACGTACACACATACACTCCTGGAAAATCACAGCCAGTCGTTGGCAAATGGAAAAACACAGCGAGAGAGGCACTGTCTTGCCTCTGTCCTTAAACAACCTGGTGGTGGGGGTAGTGAAGACACAGCTGGTGTTCTCAGAGGCATCAGGATCCTCAGGGGACATTTTCTCATCCCCTGGGGATGGTGGCTTTGAACATTAGGGCCTCATTCATTCCGCCTTGGTTCCTTCCCAAGTGGCCACCATCTCCCAGGGACAGTGGGAACGGTCCTTCCCTCCCTCCTCCCTCCCTCTTACTAACAGGCTGGGCCTCGTCCAAAGGGTGGATACTCTTTCACCCAAAGCAGAAATGGCATTCCCAGAGGTAAGTGTACCTCCTGCCCCACCCTACTGGGGCCTTAGCAGCTGGTCTTGGCAGGAGACAGGGGGGTGGACCGGATGACCTCAGGCGCTGTCCAGAGCCCTGTCTGTGCAGGTCAAGATGGGGGGGGTGTCCAAGGTGTGCAGGTATGTGCAAGGACTGGGTAGAGCAGCCCCAACGGCCTCCTAAACTGTCAGCACCCCTGTGGCAGGTGCCAGGGGAGAGACAGAGGAAAGGGAGATGCCACCCTTCTTCCACCTGAGGGAGACTGATCTGATGGAGGAGACATGGTCTCTGCCCTTGCAGAGATGGCCTTGAAACAGGGAAGCATAGCCTCCCTATTCAAGAGCTGCCAGTCAGAGAGACGAGGCAATGCCTCATACTCCATTCTAGCAGTGATGAAGGAGACATGACAGCCACCCTCAGTGAGCTTCCAATCAAATGGAGGAGACACAGGAGACACTTGAGGAGATTTTGTATTCTGATGGGGGAGACATGGTCTTGAGGAGACATGGCTTTTTTTTTTTTTTTGAGAATTCCTAGTCTGATGGGGGAGACACAGTTCCCACCTTTGGGGTACTCCCAATCTGATGGGGGAGTACAAGCCCCCCACTTTCTAGGAATTTCCAGTCTGATGGGACAGATATGCCCCCATTCAAGTTCTGGGGTCCCCAGCCTGACTGGAAAGACCCAGCCTGATAATAATCTGGAATTTCCAATCTGATGGAGGAGACATGGCCTCCCACTCTCTGGAATCTTTCAATCTGATGGGGAACTATAGCCCCCATATTCTGAGGTCTCCTGAGCTGACAGAAGAGACAACACCTGGAGTACACAGCTCCCAGCTATCCAATGGGGGAGACACGGCCCCCATATTCTGAGAATTTCCAATCTGATGGAGGAGACATGACTCAACCCTCTAGGGTCTTCCAGTTTAATGGGAGAGATATTCCCCCAAAGGCTGGAAATTCCTAGTCTAATGGGGGAAGAAACAGCCCCCATTGGGGTTTCTCAATCTAACGGGTGAAGACAGCTCCCTGGCAGGCAGGCATTGCTGAGACACAAAATCCACCTCCATACCACACAAGTCACCTCCTTCCTCTGTCTCCCTCCCGCCAACCCGCATGGGGAGTGCCAGCTGGGGGAGGCATATGTGAGCTGGCCGGGGGTGGGCGGGGGACACTCTGTGCCGCCAAGGCCCAGCTGACCCAGCCACCCTCGCTCTCTCCCCAGCGGCCGTGGTCGCCATGACAATCGTGCCGGTGCCGACCAGGCCGATGGAGGGCCAGGACGTGACACTGACCGTACAGGGCTACCCCAAGGATCTGCTGGTCTATGCCTGGTACCGCGGGCCTGCCTCCGAGCCCAATCGGCTGCTCAGCCAACTGCCGTCGGGGAACTGGATCGCAGGCCCCGCGCACACAGGCCGGGAGGTGGGCTTCGCCAACTGCTCGCTGCTGGTGCAAAAGCTGAACCTCACCGACGCCGGCCGCTACACACTCAAGACCGTCACGCTGCAGGGCAAGACTGAGACGCTGGAAGTGGAGCTGCAGGTGGCCCGTGAGTGTGTGGGAGGGGACGGGGAGAGGGGACCTCTTTTCAGACAAGGGCTCCCAGAAGAGGGGCTCTGCTTTCTCCATCTGACTTGGGACTCCCCAAATGGAGCTCCAGCCTCTTCTGTCAAACTGATGACCTAGACCAGGGGTAGATAGGCTTCCTCCATCAGACTGGGGACACTAAACGGGGCTTCCACGCCTTCTCTCTTCTGTAAGAGGCACACCAGACCAAAGGTTTTAAAATACAGTGTGTAGTCTGAGGGTAAGGCATCCTTTTTCCTGGACCATAAAACACAGGAGATATTGCCTCTACCACCATACTGGGGGAATAGGCTACTGATGGTCGTTTACCTCTCCCATCAGACTAGAGGTGTAGAGGGCGGATCATGCCTCCCTCTTCAGACTGGCATCCTAGACAATGGGGAGCATGTTTCATGCTTTGCGTTACAATAAGAGTGAGAACAGAATTCCTACCCTCAGAAGGTAAATTAATCTCTCAAACTGAAATAGGGACGATCTCCTCCATCAGGATGGAGATTTCTAGGTGGTGGGAATTGTGTTTCCTCTTCAGACTGGAAATTCCCTGTGTTCAGGAACAAGGTCTCCTCCATCAGACTGGGAGCTCCCAGATGTTGGGGACCATGACTCCCAGTCAGACTGGGAGCTCCCAGAAGTCAGGAACAATGTCTCCTCCATCAGACTGGGAGCTCCCAGATGTTGGGAACCGTGTCTCCCCATCAGACTGGGAGCTCCCAGAAGTCAGGAACAAGGTCTCCTCCATCAGACTGGGAGTTCCCAGATGTTGGGGACCGTGTCTCCCCATCAGACTGGGGGCTCCCAGAAGTCAGGAAGAAGGTCTCCTCCATCAGACTGGGAGCTCCCAGATGTTGGGGATCGTGTCTCCCCATCAGACTGGGAGCTCCCAGAAGTCAGGAACAAGGTCTCCTCCATCAGACTGGGAGCCCCCAGATGTTGGGGACCGTGTCTCCCCATCAGACTGGGAGCTCCCAGAAGTCAGGAACAATGTCTCCTCCATCAGACTGGGAGCCCCCAGATGTTGGGGACCGTGTCTCCCCATCAGAATGGGAGCTCCCAGAAGTCAGGAACAATGTCTCCTCCATCAGACTGGGAGCTCCCAGATGTTGGGGACCGTGTCTCCCCATCAGACTGGGAGCTCCCAGAAGTCAGGAACAATGTCTCCTCCATCAGACTGGGAGCTCCCAGATGTTGGGGACCGTGTCTCCCCATCAGACTGGGAGCCCCCAGAAGTCAGGAACAATGTCTCCTCCACCAGACTGGGAGCTCCCAGATGTTGGGGACCGTGTCTCCCCATCAGACTGGGAGCTCCCAGAAGTCAGGAACAATGTCTTCTCCATCAGACTGGGAGCTCCCAGATGTTGGGGACCGTGTCTCCCCATCAGACTGGGAGCTCCCAGAAGTCAGGAAGAAGGTCTCCTCCATCAGACTGGGAGCTCCCAGATGTTGGGGACCGTGTCTCCCCATCAGACTGGGAGCTCCCAGAAGTCAGGAACAATGTCTCCTCCATCAGACTGGGAGCTCCCAGATGTTGGGGACCGTGTCTCCCCATCAGAATGGGAGCTCCCAGATGTTGGGGACCGTGTCTCCCCATCAGACTGGGAGCTCCCAGAAGTCAGGAACAAGGTCTCCTCCATCAGACTGTGAGCTCCCAGATGTTGGGGACCATGTCTCCCCATCAGACTGGGAGCTCCCAGAAGTCAGGAACAATGTCTCCCCCATCAGACTGGGAGCTCCCAGGTGTTGGGGACCATGTCTCCCCATCAGACTGGGAGCTCCCAGAGGTCTGAGATGTCATGTCCCTGGAGCCTTGCCTCCCCCATCAGACCAGGCAGTCCCAGAAGCCATGTCCCTGAGTTAAGGACAGTGACCCCCCCTTCCTCAGACTTGAAGCTTCCAGGATAAGGGACCCAATCACTGACAGACACCCTAGCACCCTCCTTCACCCATTCACTCGTCAAACCCTAGTTTCCTGGGTCAACGTTGGGGGAAGAAGGCTGGTCAATGACAGCAGGCCACCCCCGATGAAGCCTCGGAATTCCTTTTCACTCTGTCTCTCTTCTCACAGTCAACCTCCCTTCCTCGCACAAGGACCAACGCCACCTTCCTGAACCTGAACCTGGCACAGGCTGAGCATGGGGCGGGTGGGGCCGCTGGGAGGCCAGGGTTGGGCAGGGGAGCAGAAGGAATGGGGGCACTGGGGACCTGGTCCCCTACCTCCCTGACGGCCTCCTCCACCCCTGTGCCCCATCCTCCCCCACAGCCCTGGAGTAGCACCATGGCCCTGGAGACCTCCAGAGAGACCAGCTCTTCGTGCCACCCTCCTTGTTTCCTCCCCCTGAGTGGAGGACCACTTGCTTCCAGCAAGGATGCAGGACCATGGTTCACGGTTCTCCTGCTTCCACCCTAGAGTTAGAGCCAACAGGGCCCTGCTCCTTCACTGAGCTGTCGGAGAGCCACAGAGGCTATAAACATCCTGGTTAACACACGCCTGTGTCAGCCTCTCCTTCCACCACTCCCAACCCTGCCATTCCTGGTCACCACACTTGCTTCTTTTCCCACCCAAGATTATTCTCAGTCTGGCTGCATGCATGCACAGGGGTGCCCAAAGCACAGGGATCCAAGCCCCCTGAGGGTCCTGCTTCCCAGTGGCCCAAAGAGTGCCCCTCCTGTGGCACCAAACAGCTGCCCTGTTTGAACACGGCCCTCCCCTACACTGCACCTCACTCCATAACCCAGGGACTGATTTGTGCACAGGACAAAGAATGACCAAATTTCTCAAGAAGATTTCCAGCATCTTCTGGCCCTCATCCATTTAACCAAAGATGCCCTTTTGAGTCCTCCATTGTCCTGGGATTCCCCCACCCCCACCCCATGTATCTCAAACATCACTTGCACAGTCCTAAAAATATCTCCCTCCTCCTCTAAACACACAAAAAAGCCCCTATGAATAAATGAATGCAAATGGGGAAGGGGTGGGGTTGAGGGGTGGAGAGCAGGGGAGTGGGAACCAGAAGGAGTGTGTCTTCTAACTCCTCTCACTAGTAGGGTATGAGCTGCGAGCCTAACCCAGTCAAGATGACCTACTATGGGGAGACTCTTGGTGTTAGTCAGAAGTGGTAATAGCAGACTCCAGGCTTGGGGTAGAAAGAGAGATTTGGGCAAGGATGGAAAGGCCTAGTAGAGAGATTTCCCAGAAACTTTCAAGACAGATCCTTTCTGGGGATGGCCATGTTGAGCTGAAATAGTCAGTGGTGAAATTCACCCAGAATGAGGGTTATAAAATCTGGGTTAGAATCCTGCATTTGCTATGGGTTCACTAGACTCTCAATTTGTCCATCAGCAAAAATGTGTGGACTTAGGATAGACTAGAGTTTTCCAAACCATTTTATTAGCCTCAGAGCCCTTTCTTCAAATGCGAACTTACATGGTAGTTCAATATATTATTTAAAATAGCAATGCAATAAAAGTAGATATCAATTCAAAAGCTATAGTTCTCCCCCTCACCAAATTTCTACACATTTTTGAAAAATATCCTTAAATTTAAATAATACTTGGATTACAGAGGCAATTAAAATGCAAAATACCAACCAGAATCAATTGCCAGTGAAAACATTACATATATATATATATATATATATATATATATATATATAGAGAGAGAGAGAGAGAGAGAGAGAGAGAGAGAGAGAGAGAGAGAGAGAGACAGAAACTGTGGGATATGGCCAAAGCTGCACTTGGAGGGGGAATGATAGCCTTAAATGCTTAAAGGCATTGAGAGTACTAAAAAGAAAAGATTTTGAAATTGAGCAAAATAAGGTTGCCACTCAAGAAACTAGAGAAAGCCCATGAAATAAACCAAAGTAAAAAGGTAAGGAATTTAAAAAGTAAAAGCAGAAATGGATGAAGTATAAAATAAAACATAGAGTTAGTCAATAAAGCCTAAAGCTGGTTCTTTGAAAATACCAATGAAATAGACAAATTTTTGCAAGTATGACAAGAGACAGAGGAGACTAATATATAAAATAAAAGAGAAACCGTTCTGATCGAAGTAGAGCAGGTTAGATGCTCAATAAATATATGTATTGAGGGAAGAGAATAGTTCCCCAACAGCCACTTCCCCCTCCTCTTTCATGATGGCAGGCACTGCCTCCCATAAAAGAAGCTGAAAATGTCAGGTACTCAGTTTCCCCAACTGCTTTGCAGCTATTGGTCGCCATGTGACCAATTCTGGCCAACGAAGGAAGGAGAGAGCTAAAAGTTCTGTCCACTGACTCTGCCCCACCTGAGTGGGCACTAAGGGAGCTCCATGGAGTTTGAAAGTTATTAGCTAAATCAGTGTTCTCCAATATGAGGTTTCCAGGCAATGGCACAGCTAGGAAGTGAGGATAGATTTAAGCCCATACTCAACCCCAACAACAGGAACAGCCCCAAAATGGGAAATAGCGTCCATATTCTCCCCACCCCTCCATATTCACATAAGAGTCAGTAATATATATATCAGTTAGAATTTTTCTTCAGTGGCTAGTAAGAGAGACTGGAAATAACACAAACAACAAAGAGAGAGGACATTAATATATAAGATAAAAGAGGAACTGGTACATGTAAGAGTAGCTTACATGGATAGAAGATTATTTCTCTCTCACATAGAAGGTAATCATAAGCAGATTGTCCACAGTGTCATTAGGGACACAGCTCGTTCTGTCTTTCTGCTCTATCATTCTTAGCTTGGAGCTTCCATTCTCTTGATCACCTCATGGTCCAAGATGGCTGCTGGAGTCACAGCTGCCTCATCCATGTTCCACGCAGGAAGCAGAAAGAGGGGGACAAAGGGTAAAAGAAGCCCCATGCCCGATTATGGACTGTGCCCCTTTTAAGGAACTTTCCCCACCCTACAACTTCCACTTACATCTGATTGACCAGCTCTTAGTCATGTGGCCACCCTAGCTGCAAGGGAGGCTGGGACATGTAGTCTTTTCCCTGGGTATATTGCTGCTCCAAAGAACTTCAGGGTCCCGCTCTCAACGAAGACAGGAAGGATGGATTCCAGGTGGGCAGCTGGTAGGCTCTGCCATGACACACCTTGCAACTCCTACCTTCCAAGCTGAACAAAATGGCCTTTCTCACCTAAGCCCAAAGCGAAAGAGCCCCAGGCACAGTAGCCAGGATTTGGGAAAGCCTGGGGTTGTGTTCCAGCGGGGCTTGTTTTGTGCAAGGCAGAATGAGGCCAGCGGGAGGGGCCAAAGAAGGCGAGGGGGTAGCAGCTCAGTTTTCTAGGTCAAGCCAGATCCCATATCCTCAGGGTGTGGAGGCTCAGATGTCCCCAGGACCAAGTCTCCTGTCCCGCTAGGCCTCTCTGGGCTTCTGAACTGAATCCTCCAGGCAGTCCAATCCCCCTCCTTAACAGTCCAGGGAAGAATAACAGCAACAAACACACAATAATAATAGCTCCTGTATCTCCAGCATTGATTTGGTTCCTTTGTACCTCTGTCTCAGTGAATTCCTACAAGAACCCTCATGAGTATTACTGGCAGTTCCTCCATTTTGCAGGTGAGGAAACTGAGGCCCAGAGAGCCAAAACCTCACTCCATGTTCCATAATTCCCGCAGCTGCTGGGAGGAGGCTAGCTGAGGAGTCCCCATCACTCCTCAGCAGGGCCGGCCAGGCAGGGGTGCAGGCTCAGAGCCCAGATGGAGCTGAGGTGGCCACCTGAGCTGAGGGACTCCAGGCAATGTGGCTTTTCCTCACTTGTAAAACAGAGATAGTAATAGTACCCACCTCCTAGGACTGTTGAAAAAATTAAATGAGTCAATACGAGGAAAGAATCTAGTTACATAAATGCTTGATAAATGCTTTTTAACTCACTCAGGTGTTAGGTTTGGGCAACAGGCTGATGGAAAAGCCAAATATATCCCTTTTTCTATAATGCCTTCTTCCTGGGGGACTTAATTAACCCTACGGCACAGGTTTCCCTCATTTTATGGAATACAGGATGGAAATACAATTTATGGGAAATTGTAATCACCTGAAAATGGCTTACAAGAAAAATATACCCATGTATAAGCTTTTAGAATCCTGATGCTGAAAAGTTTTTTAATTTAAAAATAAAAAATAATGAGGAATTTCCTGGTGGTCCAGTGGTTAGGACTCGGCGCTTTCACTGCCCGGGGTGGGGTTCCACCCCTGATCAGGGAATTAAGATCCTGAAAGCCACATGGTGCAGCCAAAAACAAAAAAGAAAGAAAGAAAGAAAGAAAAAGAAAAGTAAAGAAAGAAAGAACAAACAAACAAAAATTAAAAAAAGAATCCCGACGCTGATCCTCACAGGTGCCGGAGGAAACGTGCCCTCAACACAGATTCCCTGACTTGCTTCTCACAGCCTCCCTTTGAAATGGGGCCCCATTTCCCCAGTCTCCTAGCTGTTTATTAAAAATACACCTCCCAGGTCTCTGCCTGGGCCCAGGAAATCTGTGTCTCCAGGGAAGGGACATGGAAACTGGATTTTTTTAATAAATAGCCTGGGTGATTTTTGTCAGCTGGCAAGTTGGGGGACCCAGATGTGGGGACTGTTGGACAAAAAAAGGAAAGTAAAGCACAAAGAGAGGGAGGCAACTTACCCAAAGTCACTGATCCAGGAAGGGGCAGGGCCAGGGTTTGGCCCAGGATCACTCAGCAGGTTTTCAGACTGAAGGCTGAGACTGGGACTCCCTTCTGCCCCAGGGGGCTCATAGCGGCTCCCCATCTCCCTCCCCCACAAAGCCCGGAGGGTGCTTGGGGTCCTCTTGGGCCCTCAGATTCCACTGGCCACGGGTGGGAGCCAGGCCAGACCTCCAGAGCAGTCTCTGCCTCTCTCTCCCCCATCCCTCCCCCTCACCCAAGGTGCCTTTTCTCAAGTAACCTTTCTGCAATGGGGAGGGCAGGGGTGGGGTTTAGGGTTGACCTTGAGGCCAAAGCACACAATGGCCCAGTCAGTCTCTGGAGCCCCGCCAGGAAGAGGAAGGAAGCCTGCCCTGTTTTTCTCCCCTGGGCTGGAATGTTGATTCAGGATGGAGAGAGAGAGGGAGGGTGAGAAAGAGGAAGGAGGGATGAGGATAGAAGAGGAAGGAGGAGGTGAGGGAGGAGGACGATGGTGAGAAGAAGGAAGAGGAGGAGGGAAGAGGGGGTGCCTGGCACCAGGGTGCCAAGGCTGGACTTTGGGAACCAAGCAGGGAGTCTGGTCAACTCCAGCCCATCCTGACACACACTGCAGAGTCCAGAGAGGTCATCCCAGCCCCTCGAGGTTGCACAGGATCAGGGCAGCCAAAGAGCCTCACCTGTTCCACTAACCACAGGCAGAAGCTCCCTGAGTTCCCACAGCGGCCTTCAGAAGCAGGTGTCAGGTGCCCCCAGAGGTAAGGTCACCTTTCTGGAATCATCTCCCCTATGGATCACAGTCCTTCTCCTCCTCCTCTCCTTTCCTCTCACTCCACTCTGGCCACACTGGCCTCCTGACTATTGTTTGAAGAAACCACGCAACTCCTGCCTCAGGGCCTTTGCACTGGCCTTTCCCTCTGCCAGGAATGTTCTCACTGTGGATGCCTGAATCACTCCATTAAGGTCTATGCTCAAACCCCCCAACACCCAACGTTGTCTAGCTTTGTTCTTCAGATCATTTATGACACACACATGTTCCACTTCATATTATATATTTCTTTTCTTTTCTTTTTTTTTTTTTGGCCATGTGCATGGCTTGTGGGATCTCAGTTCCCTGACCAGGGATTGAACCCAGGCCTCTACAGTGAAAGTGCCAAATCCTAACCACTAGACCATCAGGGAACTGCATATTGTATATTTCTTTCTTCACTTGTTCATTATCTGTCTTTTCCACCAGACTATGAGCTCCATGAGGCAGGAATTTTCCTTCTTTTGTCTATCACCTTAAATCAGTGCTTGACACACAATATGTGCTCAATAAATAGCAGTAATAATGATAAGGAGACTTGCCCTACCAGATAACAAAACACACTGTAGAGCTATTATTGTATCAGCTATCTACTACTGCATAACAAATTACCCCAACACTCAGCACCTTTATTATCTCAAAGTTTCTGTGAGTCAAGAATCCGAGAGTGGCTTGGCTGGATAGTTTGTTTTTGTTTTTGGCCGTACCTTGTGGCATGTGGGATCTTAGTTCCCCAACGAGGGATCAAACTCATGCCCCCTGCAGTGTAAGCACAGAACCTTAACCACTGGACTGCCAGGGAAGTCCCTTGGCTGGATAGTTCTTACGCAAGGTCTCTGGTGAGGGTACAATTAAGAGGTTGGCAGGGTTACAGTCATCTGAAGGCTTGGCTGGGACTCGAGGATCCGCTTCCTGGCTCGTTCACATGGCTGTTGGCAGGAGGCCTCAGTTCCTTGCCACATGGACCTCTCCATAGAAGTCTCATGACAAGGCAGCTGGATTCTCCCAGAGTGAGTTGCCCCATGGGCAAACAAGGATGAAGCCACAGTGCCTTCATGACTTGGTCTCAGAAGCCACACGCCATCACCTCCGCCATATTCTACCGACTAGAAGCAAGTCACTACATCCAGCCACATTCAAGAGGAGGGGGGGTTTACTCCACCTTTCGATGGAATATTTTTAAACCACAGTAGTCGTAAAAAGTAAAGCAGTGTGGAATAAGGAAAAAAAACAATGGAGAGACAATAAATGCTGAAGGGTATCTGAGCCAGCTCAGGCTGCAGTAACAAACTACCACAGACAGGGTGGCTTAAACAAAAAACATTTATTTCTCACAGTTCAAGAGGCTGGGGAGTCCAAGATCAAGGTGCCAGCAAGGTAGGTTTTCATGTGAGTCCTCTTCTTAGTGTCTTGCAGGTGGGTCCATCTCACCATGTGCTCTCATGTCCTCTTCGTGGGCTCATGGGGACAGAGAGAAGGCAAGTTCTCTGGGGTCTCCTCTTATAAGGACACTAATCCTATCAGCTCAGGACCCCATCCTTAATTACTTCCTTATAGGCTCCACTCCCAAATACAGGCACATTGGGGGTTAGGGCTTCCACATATGAATTTGGGAGGGGACACAAACATTCAGTTCATAATAAGGAGTGACACAAGGGCAGAATCACTGTCTGCACCCCCCACTTCCAAGAACAGTGCCAGGCAAACACTTGGTACTCAGTAAATACTTGATAAGTATAATAGATGGATGAATGGATGAATCTGACCAATATCTGTTGAGTGTGTACCCTCAGCAGGTCCCGTGCAAGGTCACGGGAGCACATACTGACCAAGACAGGTGGGATCCTGGCCTCACACAGAGCTCATAGCCCAGAGTGGGGGACAGGTGTTAAAAGGTCATTACAAAGGGTCAGGACACTCTGATGGAAAAGGGTGGATTCTGAGAGAGAAACACCAGAGCATGTAATTTAGGTGGAGGCTCCAAAGCAGCCTCCCTGGGATGATATTTAAAGTGTGTATCAGTTTCCTGCGGCTGCTGTAACAAATTGTCACAGACTTAGTGGCTTAAAACAGCAGAAATGTATCCTCTCACAATTCTCGAGGTCAGAAGTCCGAAAGGAGTCTTACAAGGCTCACATCAAGGTGTCCACAGGGCTGGATCCTTCTGGAGCCTCCAGGAAAAAATCCGTTCCTTGCCTCTTCCAGCTTCTAGTGGCTGCCAGCATTCCTCAGCTGTGGCTGCATCACTCCCATCTCTGCTCTTCTTGTCATATCACCATCTCTTCTGTAGTCAAGTCTCTCTCTGCCTCCTTCTTAAAAGACACTTGTGATTACATTGAGGGCCCACCCAGATAACACAGGATAATCTCTCCACCTCACAGTCCTGAACTTCATCGCATCTACCCAGTCCCTTTTGTCATCTATTTGCAGGTAACATTTGCAGGTTCCAGGGATTCAAACCTGGATCTCTTTGGGGAGCATTATTTGGCCTATCACAAGGTGAGACCTGAAAGGTCAGAGGAGCCGGGTGGAAAGTTGGCAGGGAAAGCATTTCAAACCAAGGGCACAGGATGGGCAAAGGCCAGGAGGCAGGAAAGCAGAGTCAAGCCAGTGTGTCAGGAGTGGAGTAAATGTGGGGAAAGTGGAGGAGGTGAGGGCAGAGGGGAGCAGGGATTGTGCAGGGCCTTGCAGGCTGCGGTGAGGACCTTGGCCGTCACCTCGGGTGAGGTGGGAGCCCCAGGAGGACTCCGAGCAGAGGCTGGATGGGCTCTGACTCAGGTCCGAATAGGATCCCTCTGGCCGCCTCTTGGAAGAGACTGTTGGAAGCAGACAAAGGCAGGGAACCCAGTGAGGAGGCAACAGCAGTGGTGACAGGAGGTGATGACAGCTGGACCATGATGGTGGCCGTGGGGGTGGGGATAGATTTTGCAGGTGGAGCCAGCTGCATTCGCCGATGGGCTGCACTTGGTGGGAGGGAAAAGAGGAGTCGAAGGGATCTCTAAGCTTTTCCCTGAGCAGACACAGGATGGGGCTGCCTTGCGTGAGGCTGGAAGGCTGCAAGCAGAGTGGGATCTGAGGTTGGAATGAAGACGTGTGACATTTCAGAGGCCAGTGATCAGGCAGACGGCCTGGCCCCCAAGGCATACAGGCTCCGGGAGGGAAGTTGGCACAAGTTGTGGACTGTGGTTTTCACCCACCTCCCGGGGCCCCTTATCCTCTCCCCCAACTTCCCCTCACACCCGGGTGGAGCCAGCCTTGTTTGTTTCCCTCCCATCATCCGTTCTATGATGGGGAAGGCTGGTTTTCCCCTAACCCAGCAGACACCTCTTCCCTCTGCCTGTCCCTCACCCTCCTGCCTTGGGAAGCCCCGCGCCGGCCTCCTAAAATGTCCCGGCAGGATGGGGCCCCTGCCACCCATTCATCCAGCCAGATGGGCCCCAAAAGGGGAAGCGGGTCACCCACGGTCACCCGGCACGCGGTCAGCTCAGGACCCAGGGTCTCGTCTTCTCAATGTCCCAACACAGCCCTGGGAGGCTGGGGGAGGAACCAACCATTCTTTTCACATTTCTCACGAGAAAACTGGGGCTCCAGGAGAGGCCCACGCTCACCCGAGACTCTCCACGAATGGGGAAGTCGGGACTGAAACCCAGGTCCTGACCGAAGGATGCCTCTGTTGTAAGCTCCGAGGAGAAGGCAATGGGTGAACAGAACCCAGTCCTGTCCTCCCAGGACCCAGTAGGGGAGACAGACCTGTCACAGACAGTGACAACCCAGCATTGGTCAGGGCTGAGATGAGGGAGCCCAGGAGTCTGGGTTGGGGGATGCCTGACCCAGCCGGGGGGTCAGGGAGGACCTCCTGGAGGAGGGGATGGCTCACTGAGACCTAGAGGATGAAAGGGCGGTAATAAATGCAAATGTTCCAGGCAGATGGAACAGCATATGCAAAGGCCCAGGATTAAGAGGGAACCTGAGGGGCTTCCCTGGTGCCACAGCAGTTAAGAATCCGCCTGCCAATGCAGGGGACGTGGGTTCAAGCCCTGGTCCAGGAAGATCCCACATGCCATGGAGCAACTAAGCCCGTGCACCACAGCTACTGAGCCTGTGCTCTAGAGCCCGTGAGCCACAACTACTGAGCCCATGTGCCACAACTACTGAAGCCCGCGCACCTAGAGCCCGTGCTCCGTAACAAGAGAAGCCACTGCAATGAGAAGCCCGTGCACCGCAATGAAGAGTAGCCCCCGCTCGCTGCAACTAGAGACAGCCTGCGCACAGCAACGAAGACCCAACACAGCCAAAAATAAATAAATATAAAAATAAAATAAAATTTTAAAAAAGCAGGGGGAACCCAGGGACTTCTAAGCCTGACCTTGTCCCTCCTCTGATTAAATTCTCCTATGGCTGCTCTGGCAAACTCTTTAGCCTGGCATTCATTCATTCATCCACTCACTCACTCATTCAAACAAACATTTCCTGGAGTTTGTAGCTAGTGTCAAGCCCTGTGGGGACATAGCTCTCCCCATGGGACTGTGACCCTGACTCGGGGGATCAGGGAGGGGCTCCTGGAGGAGGAGGCCTCTCCTCCAAGACCTGAAGGAGGAGAATTAGAGATGCTGGGAAAGAGGCAGGGAAGGGTGTTCCAGGCAGAGGGAACAGCCTGTGCGAAGGCCTGAAGGTGAGCTCTGAGTAGGACATGCTCCCAAAACTACTCATGTTCAGCTGAAGCACAGGGTGCTTTGGGAGAGGCTAGAGAGGCCAGCCTCGCAGCCCTTGTGTGGGCTTCCCTCCAAGGCACTGGGGAGCCACGGAAAAGTTGTGAGCAGAGGAGAGACAGGAATAAGCTTATGTCAGAAAGACACTGCCCCCCAGCCACCTGGAGGATGAACACGATGAAGCCTCAGAATCACAGAAGGGTTTCTTTTTTCCGGGGGTGTGGAGGAGGTCTGAAGGAGGGGGTCCTGACCTTCTGGGGGCTCTCCTCCAGCTCTGAATGGGAGGCCTGGTCTGAAGCAACCACTAGGTGGCGCCAGGATCCCACCAGCCAGGTCTGAGCTCACATAGGGGGGTCAGGCCCAGAGCCCAGCAGAACTGCCTCTGGGTCCGAGAAGCAAATCCCACAGCCCTTTGCCTCTGTGTCCCTTGGTCCTGGCCCCCTCCAGAGCTGGGGCTTGCTAATGGTGGCATTTCAAGCATTCAGGTGCTGCTTGGAACCCAGGGACTCAGGAAAGAGCTGGCTGAGCTGCAGCAGACATCCTTTATCTCTCCTCACGTTGGAAGCTCAGACTGGAGCCTGAGCCTCTTGTTTCCCACTTCGGGGTCATGGAGGGGTGGGGGGATTCTTACCCTCCATCAGACCGGGGCTACCTGTCTCCTCCCTCAGATTAGAAACTCATCATCTCACACATCAGAATGGGCTCTCCTTACCTTCCCCCAACAGACTGGAAAACCAGACTAGACACCTGTTCTCCATCCAGGGAAATGGGGCTTATCTTCTCTATCTTATTTGGGAAATCCTGTCTCTCTCATCAGACTTGATGGGAGTGCTTTATCGTCCCCAGCAGGCTGGAGCTCCTTGTCATCCCCATCAGACTTGGGAAACTCTGGCTCCCAGTTAGACCAGAGGGGAAGATTCCTCTGTTGTTGCAGGTCCTTCTTCCGTCCATCGAAGGAGCCATGCCCATTTTACCGAGAGGTAAACTGAGGCACAGAGCAGCAAGGCAGCACAGCCCGGTCGAGCTGCAGACGCTCGCCTTCCCCCTTTACCCCCTTCTCCGCACCTACCCTTTGCCCTCCGCACCCTGGGTAACTCCCCTGGCACTGGGAGTAGGGGAATTTTGCCCGCAGGCCCTTGCACCGTTTGCCCGCCTTTTATTGGTGCAGGCAGGCGGCTGGGGATAAAGTCCAGAGCTGGGCTTGGGGCTCAGGCTGCGGAGGGAGGGAGAGGTGGTGGCTTAACCCCCCAGAGGACGCCCCTGGAGGGCAGCAGGGTGGGTGGGGGATGGGCAGGGCCTCATCTTGGCCTCGCGGAGGGAAAGAGTGTGGGTTCAATTCTCCCCACCCTTTCCCGACTGTGTGGCCTTGGACTGGGAACTTTGCAGCCTCTCTAAGCCTGTTTCCCCAGCTGTGAAAAGGGGATGCTTCTGTGGGTGTTGTGAAGACTCGCTGAGTTCGTACATGAGAAACCCTTGGGACAGTGGCATGGTGACCCCGGAAGTCAGCATGGACCCCACCATCTGCCTTCCCCAGGAGGTTGCCTCCTAAATCTCTGGAATTGATCCTCTTCACTCCTCCTTCACATACCCTCCCAACCCAAGCCACCTTCTGTCTTGAGGCACAGCCAGTCCCCCTGCACAGCCAGAGGGGTCTTTCCAAAACTCAATCCTTGGGAATTCTCTTGTGGTCCAGTGGTTAGTGCTCCACGCTTCCACTGCAGGGGGCACAGATTCAATCCCGGGTCGGGGAACTGAGATCCCACAAGGCACTCGAAGTTTGGCCAAAAGAAACCATACAACAAAACAAAATTCAACCCTGACCCCTGCTTAGAACCTGCTATGGCTCCCCAGTACTCTCGGGAGGAAGCCCAAGGGCTGCACCTCAGCTCCAGACCTCCTGGGCACTGTGTGGCCTGACCACTGCTTGTCTCCACCCTCCTTTCTATTTTTCTAAAAGATCCTGGTGTTCTCCTCTTTCAAGAACTTCCCCAGCTGCTTTAGGTCTCAGCTGAAACATCAAGGCCCCAAGGATGTGTTCCCCGATCTCCACAAACCAGCCCTGGTCCTCTCATTCCTCCCTCTCCTGGTTCCCGGTACCTCTCCACACAGCCCCTATTACATCTTAGAAATAAGATGTATTGGGGTGTCCACCTTCAAAGTAGCCTCTGAATTCATTCACTTCTCCCCATCACCACTGCCTGCCTCCTGGTCCAGCCACCATCACATCGCCTATGGCCTGGACCATTGCAGTCTTCTCCTCACTGGGCTCCCTGCCTCTGTCCTTGCCCCCCGCCCCCATGCAGCCAGAGGGACCCTGTTAAATCCTCAGTCAGATCACGTCCATCCCCTGCTCAGGATCCTCCCATGGCTCCCAGGTCCCTCTGAGTAAAAGCCAAAGTCCCTGTAGTGAACCACAAGACCCAAATGATCTGTTCAACCCTCCCTCCTGCCCTCATCTCCCCAGTCTCACTTCCACTCTCCCCCCTGCTCACTGGACTCCAGCCACACTGGCCTCAAACAGCCAGCACAATCCACCTCAGGGCCTTTGCACTTTCTGTTCCCTCAACCTGGCACATTCTTCCCCCAGATGCCCATATGGCTCCTTCTCTCCCCTCCCAAATGTCACTCCTTATATGGGCCTCTGGATTTAAAAAACACTTCAAACCACTGCCCATCTCTCCCCCACCAACCCAGTCCCTCGACAGCTTTTTTTCTCCACAGTAAATACTTGACATTGTTTATATTTTCCTTGTCTTACTGACAATCTGTCTTGAGAGCTAGACTCTGACTCCCCAATTACCAGACCTTATTTGTTCACCACTAGAGCAAGGCCTGAAATACCTGTTGGTGGAGTAAATGGATTACATGCATCTATTTTGAACCTGTAAGACATTCACAAGTTTCAAAATCCAAAAAGCACAAAATGGTAGTGAGAAGTGGCCTATCCACCATGACCCCTGCCCCACCCCTCCCCAGTGCTGTTCTCACCTCCCAGTTTCTTGTGTTTTATCCCAGAGATAGTCTACGCACGGACAAGAAAATATGTAGACATATGTCCTCCCCCTCCCCTCTTTCCACAAATGGCACACACTCTTATCCTGTTCTGCACTTTCCTCCCAGCAATACATCAAGGGGATCACACCACATCAGTCCAGAATCGCTTCCTCATTCTTTTTTTCTTTTTAAGCAACTGCATGCATGGTGACCAAGGGGGAAAGAGCTTTTGTCGCAATCATTGTTTTCCAGGAGCGGTGTGGCTTGGTGGCCAAGCCCTCAGATCCGTCTCAGAGCCGGACTCACATCGTGGTTCTGCAATCAGATCTCTCACGCCCTGCTATTGGGCATGCAAACCAGAGTAGCCACTTTGGAAGACAGTTTGCCAATCTCCCCAGAGTTTAAGTATACACTTCTCATATGACCCAGCAATTTCATTCCTGGGTACTTACCCAAGAGAAATAAAAACCTCTGGACACAAAAAAAACCTATACACGCATGTTTCTAGCAGCTCTCTTCAGAATCAGCCAACAGCTGGAAACAGCCCAGAGGTTCTTCAGCTGGTAGATGGAGAAGCAAACTGTGATCTATCCACACGTGGCAATAAAAGGCAACACGCTTCTGATACGCTAACCTGAATGAATCGCAGATGCATTAAGCTGAGCCAAAGAAGGGAGACTCAGAAGTCTCTATTATTTCATTTACAAGACATTCTGAAAAAGGCCACTCGATAGTGACAGAAAGCAGATCTATGGTTGTGAGGGTGGGGTGGGGGAAGGGTGTGACCACAGAGGGCCAGCAGGAGGGGATTTGGGGGGTAATGGAAACCATCTGCATTTTGATTCTGGCGGTGACTACGGCATGCGTGTCACAAAGCTTATAGAACAGTAGAGAGAAAAGAGTGAATTTTGCTGTATGCAAATTCTTTCATGAGTTTTTCTAAAAGGGTACATAATGTATGATCCCATTTATATGACATTCTGGAAAAGCAAAACTATAGGAATAAAAAACAGACCAGCGGCTGCCAGGGTTTGGGGATGAAGGGAGGGTTTGACTGCAAAGGAGAATAGGGGTAGTTTTGGGGCGATGGAACTGTCCTATATCTTGCTTGTGATGCGATAATACGACTATAAACTTTCATCAGAACTCGTCCTTGGTACACACTTAAAATGAGTGCATTCTATTGTATCTATTGTATTGTAAATTACACTTCAATAAGGTTTGGGGTTTTTTTGGTTTTTTGTTTATTTATTTATTTATTTGTTTAATTTTTGGCTGCATTGTGTCTTCGTTGCTGTGCGTGGGCTTTCTCTAGTTGCATTGAGCGGGGGTTACTCTTTGTTGCGGTGCGCTGGCTTCTCACTGCAGTGGCTTCTCTTGTTGTGGAGCACAGGCTCTAGGCATGCGGGCTTCAGTAGTTGTGGCACATGGGCTCAGGAGTTGTGGCTCGCAGGCTCTAGAGCGCAGGCTCAGTAGTTGTGGCACATGGGATTAGATGTTCCGTGGCATGTGGGATCTTCCCGGACCAGGGCTCGAACCCGTGTCCCCTGCACTGGCAGGCGGATTCTTAACCACTGCGTCACCAGGGAAGTCCCCTCAATAAGGTTTTAAAAATCCTATCTCCCACTGCCCTTCTCTGGCTGTGGGACCTTAGGCAAAGCCCCTAACCTCTCTGTGCCTCCGGTGAAGGAGGAAGGATTCGGGGAGGAGGTGGGTGCTGAGGTCTCTGGTCTCACCGTGGGTACACAGGTACACAAGTACACACAAGAAATGTTTACAAACAAAACAGAAGGGCTTTACAAGGCTTGAGGGTGAAACTGGGGGCAGACAGCTGAGCCGCTGACAATGGCTCCTTTGTCTCAGGAGGGCAGGTCCTGGGCTGAGCACTGTCAGGCCTTACCTGAGTCCCTTTGAACCACTGGGCACTCCTTGTTGACCTAGAAAAGCGAGGAGAGCCATCCCTAGGTCCCAGAGGGATGGCATCAGGGGTGCACAATTCAGAGCATTGTAAGAAAGTCTTTTCCAATAGTCAGACGGAGCTGACAGATCAGTTCCCTTCAGTCTCAGCTGTTCGGGAAAGAGTTTGGGTATGTACAGCCCCTGGCCTGCCCTCACAGGCTCACACGTAGGGGAGATTGATCTGCGCCGAGACAGTGACATCTCGGAATGGCTGGGACTTGGGCTGTGGAATCCAGAGGGGGGCACGACCCAGCCTATGGAGAGAAATCAGGGAGGGCTTCCTGAAGGACAGGCTGCCAGAGCGGAGCCCTGATATGTTGATTGAACACCTGCTGTGTGCCCTGGTTCGGATCTCAGGGCAAGAGATGGATTTTTGAGGCTGAAGTGAAAGGGGAGTGTGTGGGCAGGAGGGTGAGGGGAAAGGCCGCTGCTGAAAGCTAGGGTGTGCGTGAGGGCAGAGCAGCGGGAGATAAGGCAGGAGGGAGGTGGTGCCTGGTTCAGGGCCTCCGGGGCAGGAGCCTGGACTTTCTCCCACTCACGCCCCAGGCAGGAATAGCTTTCTCAAGATCCATCCGTGTGTGCGGGGAGGACGAGGCGGGAAGAGGCCGGAAGGGTGAGTGGAAGCGATGGGAATCAGGTGGCTGCCAGAGCCGCACGGAGAAGCAGGTACAAGTAGGATGAGAAGGCAAACGCCTTGTCTTTTAGGTCCCACCTGAGACCCTTCCAAGAGCTAGGAGGCCTCTGCCAATTTTCTAAAGCATTAAAGCAGTGAGTCTCAGGTTTGCCAAAGACGCTTTTCGATCTTTCTTTAGTTCCTAAGACTCCCTGACCTGATCTTTCTTCATTACTTAACTTCTGTTCGTCTTCGCTCCTGAAGTTCCACAATGGCAAGTATCTTGGATCCTTGGAGTCTCAGATTCATTCATGCAGTAACTATTTATTGAGCCTCTAGCCTGTGTGAGGTGACAAACACAGAAAAGAACAAAATGGATGAAATTCCTGCCTTAGGGGAAACCACACTTCCTGAGCGTTCACTATGCACTTTAATCCTGTCCCCAACCTTATGAGTTAAAGACATGAGCAGGGCTTCCCTGGTGGCGCAGGGGTTGAGAGTCCGCCTGCCGACGCAGGGGACACGGGTTCGTGCCCCGGTCCAGGAAGATCCCACATGCCGCAGAGCGGCTGGGCCCGTGAGCCATGGCCGCTGAGCCTGCGCATCTGGAGCCTGTGCTCCGCAACGGGAGAGGCCACAACAGTGAGAGGCCCACATACCGCAAAAAAAAAAAAAGACATGAGCAATCCCCATTACTCAAAGGAGGAAACTGAGGCACAGGATTCTGGAATGCCTTGTTCCTAAAAGTCTGGGACTCTAGAATTCTTTGTCCCTAAGATTCTAAGTTCCCAGAGCTGTTGTTTTTTTTAAATTGAAGAATAGTTGATTTCCAATGTTGTGTTAATTTCTGCTGTACAGCAAAGTGATTCAGTTATACATATATATATATATTCTTTTCCAGATTCTTTTCCATTATGGTTTATCTAAGGAGCTAGAGCTTTTTTGTCCTAAAGATTCTGTGTGCTTGGATTCAAGTGGACAGTGCACTCAACCTCATTAAGGAGCGAGGAATTGCAAATTATAACCACTATGAGATTCACACACAGGCACAAATATCGGGATGTCTCGTATTTTCAAAGTCTGGCCAGATCCAGTGCTGACAAGGATGTGGGGCAAGGAGAACTCACAGCAGACATTGGAGATGGGAGCGAAACTTGGTGCAAAACTGTCTGACTGTATCTTCCACAGCTGGACATCTGCACACCCTATGCCCCAACAATTCCACTCTTGGATTCTGGGGGAAAATGCGTGTACTCATGGGTGCCAGGAGGTGCACACAGCATTGTCAAAAGAGGCAGAATCTGGAGACCACTCATATACCCATCAACAGGAGAATGGATTCACAAACTGTGGTTTTCCATGCAAGAGAGTGATACACTGTCATGGAAATGAAGGCAATCCAACAGACGTAAGAATATGAGTGAACATCACAGACATAATAAGATTGAGTACAAGAAGCCAGATCTAAGGTTCAAAACTGTGGGGATGGGGGTAGGGGTGGGATAAATCAGGAGTTTGGGATTAACATAGACACACCCCTATATATAAAATAGATAACCAACAAGGACCTACTGTATAGCACAGGGAACTATACTCAATATTTTGTAATAACCAATAAGGGAAAAGAATTTGAAAAAGAATATATATATATATATATATATATATATATATATATATATATCTGAATCCCTTTGCTGCACACCTGAAACTAACACAACATTGTAAATCAACTATACTCCAATATAAAATAAAAAAATTTTTTAATTAAAAAATTTTAAATAATAAAAAAATAAATTAAAGAAAAAATACAGCTGATGTTTGTAAATTAACCTAATATTCTAAGACTTGCTGAATTATTATGGTGGCTTTTCATAGATATGGGATTTTCTATGTACACAACCATGTCTTATGTGAATAAAGACAATTTCAGTCCTGCAAAATAAATAAATAAATGAATTCAAAACTGTAGTGGTCAGGCTTCCCTGGTGGCGCAGTGGTTGAGAGTCCGCCTGCCGATGCAGGGGACGCAGGTTCGGGCCCCGGTCCGGGAAGATCTCACATGCCGCAGAGCGGCTGGGCCCGTGAGCCATGGCTGCTGAGCCTGTGCGTCCGGAGCCTGTGCTCCACAATGGGAGAGGCCACAACAGTGAGAGGCCCGCGTACCGCAAAAACAAAAACAAAAACAAAAAAAAACTGTAGTGGTCAAGTGTGTATTCGCAGGTAGTAAAAATAAAGCAGTAAAAGCATAAAAGAATGAGCCACCTTGGGCCTCCCCGGTGGCGCAGTGGCTAAGAATCCGCCTGCCAATGCAGGGGACACCGGTTTGAGCCCTGGTCCGGGAAGATATCACATGCCGCAGAGCAACAAAGCACGTGTGCCACAACTACTGAGCTTGCGAGCCACAACTACTGAGCCCGCGAGCCACAACTACTGAAGTCCGTGCACCTAGAACCCCTGCTCCGCAACAAGAGAAGCCACCACAGTGAGAAACCTGCGCACCGCAATGAAGAGTAGCCCCTGCTCACCACAACTAGAGAAAACCTGAGAGCCTCAACAAAGACCCAACGCAGCCAAAAATAAATAAGTAAAATATTAAAAATCTAAAAAAAAAAAGAATGAGCTACCTTGAGAGGAGGGAGAAGCGAGAGAGTTCCGATTTGGAAGAGGCCTGAAGAGGCTTCTAAGGAACTGGCAGAACGATTTCTGAGCCTAACTGTTCACAAAATGGAACATTCTATGTCATGCAATTCTCCACATCATGGTCCATAATTTTAAAATACATACTCTTTTTCATCCCACGATTCCACACCTCTCTGTTCCTCAGATGACTTGGTTCTCCAGGGTGCAAAATTCCTGAGGCTGGGGCAGGAGGGTGCGGTGAGAAGCCACAGAAGAGAATTTGGGATGTGAAACACACGATACAATTTGATTTTCCCAGAAGTGAGCGAATGTCCTGTGACCGTGTGACCACAGGAGACCAAAGTGACAAGTTCAGAGGTGGGTAATGTCCAAAGGAGATGCCACAAGCCAACCCTCACTCCCATCTCCCACGGAGCCTGACAGTAAGAGGTCCCGTGTACCCCAGCTGTCACCAGCCAGCCCAGAGCCAGGGCTCCAGGTGACCAGCCCCAGGCTTTCAGATGTAGAAACCGAGCCTGCCCAGGGTTGAGCAGCTGGGAGGCTTCAGTGCAGTGATTTGCTCGCTCCCAGCCTGCGACCTGATTCCACGGGGCAGGAGGGGTAGTGGAGACACGCCCGCCTGGTCCTCACTCTTGTGGGAAAGTGTTGCAGGGCAGGGGTGGCCCCGACTGGGACAGCGGTTGGGGCCAGGGAAGGTGAGTCCACCGGGGCCCCTGCTCAAATGAGGAAGGGCCTGGCGTGACCTACTTTTCCAGGAGCCTGGGGAACTTTCGTATTTGTGTTTTTAAGCTGTGGTGGCTGCAGGGGAGGTTGTGGCCTCGGGCTGGGGAGGCACCGACTTCCAGGGAAAAGGCCAGCTTTTCAGGGAAGGTGCTGTCCCTTCCTCAGAGATGGGCTCTGTGCTCTGCCCTGGGAAGGTGGGCTTGGGAAGGAGGGGGTTCATCCGGGGAGGGTCATCCATCTCAGGGAGTGGTTAGGCTGATGGGTGACACAGGCACCGGCTTCCTCCTGGGTAATTCATAGCTTGCCCTTTAATACTGGGGACAAGACTTAATCTCACTAAGTGCTCCTAGTAAGGTTCAAGCTACACCACTCAGTGAGCTAGTCTGATGGAAGAGGCAGGACCCAGAGGGCCAGACCAGGCTCAGAGGGCAAAGCACTTGGCAAGGGCCACAGGGCTGGAAACTGGCAGAGTGGAAGGTAGACCCAGATTCGATTCGTCTCACTCCTTACAAATGAGGATGATGGAGACAACAGTGCTGAAGGCGCTATTGCTAACTCACTGGATCCTCTCAGTCATCACGTTATCATCCCCATGACTCAGAGGGGAAAACTGAGGCCCAGAGAGATCAGACGCCACTCCAAAGCCACTCAGGCAGAGCTGATACTCACACTCAGGTTGTCCGACTCCAAAGCCCATTGTCGTGGATGGGGTCCCCCAGAAAGCAGACACTTACAATTAGGAAGGCAAAATGTTTATGAGAAAAGAGGGTGGGGGAAGCAGAACTGGGGAGGGGGACCATCAGGCCATGATGCCAGCCCCAGGGGGAGCCCCTGAAGCAAAGACTGCCCATGAGAGGAATCCCACAGTAGGTGGAAATGGCCAGAGCTTCCAACCCTGTCTGGCTGTGTCAATGGCCAGAGGCTGCCCAGGAGACCATGTCCCCAGTTGGCAAGCTGAGGCAGACCAAGTTGAAGGAGACAACTGTTAGCCATCTGCACACCTGGCAGCTGGGCCACAAGTCCTTTCTTTTTTTTTTTTTTGCGATACGCGGGCCTCTCACTGCTGCGGCCTCTCCCGTTGCGGAGCACAGGCTCCGGACGCGCAGGCTCAGCGACCATGGCTCACGGGCCCAGCCTCACGGGTCCAGCCGCTCCGCGGCATGTGGGATCCTCCCGGACCAGGGCACGAACCCACGTCCCCTGCATCGGCAGGTGGACTCTCAACCACTGCGCCACCAGGGAAGCCCCACAAGTCCTTTCTTAAAAGAGGATCCAAGCAGCATGGCTCTGTGGCAGCCCTCCAATACCCTATATTAATAACAGCAATCATTTGAAAATAACAGCTTCCATTTACTGACAGCTTACTCCACGCCAGCCTGTGCCAACGTGTGCTAATTCATTTGACCCTCACAACAATCCTGTAAGACGTGCATTGGTTTTACCCCATTTTATAAATGAGGAAACTGAGGCTCAGGGAGGGTAAGTCCCTTGCCGAGGGTCACACAGCTGCTAAGTGGCAGAGCTGGGGTTTGAACCCACACAATTAGAGTGAGCCCCATTTACAGATGAGGACACTGAGGCTCAGCATTATACCTCCTGACTGTCCACCATAAGCTCACTGGGACCCCTCTGCCCTACACCTGACCTTCCCAGAACACCACCCCCTCTACCCCCGCCCAAGGCAGATGCTGATATCCACAAACCTCTCCCACCACATCGCCCCTGTCTGATCAAGGCAGTGAATGCCGGGGAGGGTGTCCAGTCTCAAAGCCCGCCTGGAGAGGATGTTGCAATCCTCTGACTCAGCAGAGTGCGTGCAGACCCAGCAAGAGGGAGAAAGGGGAAGATTAAGTCTTGGCCCAAGTCCCAGATGGGCTGATCCTGCCTAGTGCCAGGGATTCCAGTAGCCGCCAAGGCCCCAGGGTGGGGAGGAACCAGGAGGTGCAGGGCATGCTCCAGGAAGCTGGCCTGCACTCACCCCTGGGGGTGGGGTGGAGCCTCGGAGAACAGAGCCGCCTGCCAACCCAGGGTGGACTTGCAGCCCAGAGCCCAGACGGGAGGCTGTGTGACCTTGGGCAAGTCCCTTCCCATCCTGCTCACCGTCTCTGTTTTCCTCTGTCTGCAAAATTCACTTGCTCTCCCCAAGCCTCTCTTAAAGCTAACTTGATTCCCTCCTGCTGCAATGTGACCTTCTCTCCGTTGGCTCAACCCTCCCTGGCCTGCAGAAGAGCACTGTAGGAAGAGTGTAGACCCTAGGGCACGTGACCTTGCCTCTCCTGTGCCTGAGTTTCCCCATCTAAGCCATTTCTTCCCAGGAAGTGTCTAGAATTAGAGCCGAGAGGGAAGGCCTGCGGTCTCTGGGACCAATGACCACCCCTCCCAGGTAAGTGGTGCAGCAACCAGGATGCTGGGGTCACAGAGACCTGGCTTAAAAACATGACTCCCCCTGTCTCTCACATTTCCCTAGGCAGTGACTTCACTCCTTTGTGCCTGTTTCTTTCTCTGTAAAATAGGGATTTTCACTGACTTTTCCTCACAAGGTGTCAAGAGAATGAAGTGGGTCAATTCCTAGTGGGAGCTCAGCTAGACTGAATATGTCCATCTTGTCCCATCTCTGGGTGGAAAACGGTGACAAGAAAGACCTGGCCTGGTGGGTGAAGGCAGGCAACGTGGAGACGAGAACAGATATCATTCATTCATTCAGCCATTCATTCTGCACACCTGGTCTCAATCTGCTCAGCAGTCCTGGGAGGCAGAAGCTGTTATCATCCCCAACCATAACGTCATGACAAAGGCACAGAGAGGGAAAGCTACCTATCCAAGGTCACACAGCCAGCACATGGCAGAGCCAGGGCTCAAACCCATGTCTCTAAGCCCAGCATGTTGAATCCTAATTTCCTCAATGGAATGGGTCCTGCCGTTGACAATTTGGGTTAATTGATAATAATAATAATAATTGTTATTATTCCTTTGCCAAGTTATAACAGGAAGAATGGTTATAACAGGAAGAATAACAATGGCCGCTACGTTGTATTGAGCACTTTATAACTCAGGACCTACAGAATGGAAGTGTATTTTCTTGATTTAGTCTGTTTTCTAAATGAGGAAGCTGAGACTCCGTAAGGTTAAATAACTGCTGCAAGTGACAAAGCTAATGAAAGCCCGAGACAGGACTTATACCCAGGCCTCAGTCAGAAGCAAAGAGGAGAAGGCCCAGGAATGAAGCCAATAGGAACTTAGGGTCTGACCAGCCCAATCTTCTCCTCTTAGGAGAAACTGAGCTCTCCCCCGCACCGACCCCACCAAGAGCAAGAAAGCTGTTCCAGGATCACAGCCTTCTAGCTAGGACTTCATTTCCCTCTTGGGACCTTGAACAGGTACAATCGTGGCCCTTCCTCCCCCGGGGACGTTTGGGGAAGGACAAGGGGAGAAGAAACAGTAGGAGGCAGGAGATCTGAACAAGTACAAAGGGTGGCCTGTGTGAGGGAAAGTGGTGAGACACCAGGCAGGACTTCCGGGCCTTCTCTGGGAAGTTTCTGGGACTCATCCAGGGGCCGCCCCTCCCGGTGGGGGACCTCCAGAGCTCAAGGCCCAGAGAGGGGAGACCCTGGCCCTTCCCACCGAGGGCGCAGGGGGCAAGGGGAGAAAGGAGGGGGGAGCCATCCTGGTTCCTCATCCTCCGTTCCCGACACTGGAGGGAGGCAGCCGTGGGAGCTGGGGCTTTCCTGAGCAGCAGAAGATTCTGGGAAGTCAGAGACAGCTGCGGGGCGGGGCTGACTCCAGGCCTCCCTTCTCCTCCCTCCCCTCAGTCCCTGCCGGTTCCCCGAGCACGCCGCTCTCCCCTCCGCCACCCTCAGACCCTCTGCAAACCTCCTCTTGCCTCGGATCTTTCATCCTCCAACCGCCCCCCACCCCCACTCTCTCCTCTTCCCTCGGAGCCACTGTCCTCACTTGGTCCTTCGCAGACCTTCCCCCTCTCCCTCGGACCCTCACCTCCTCCCTCAGACTCTCTCCCCTCCCTTAGACAACCGACGTCTCTCTCAGACCTGTCGTTCTCCTTCAGATCCTCCTCCCTCAGACTCTTTTATCCCTCCTCCATCCTCAGACTCAGAACCCCCAGCGCCCTCTCTCTCAGCCCCTCCAAGCCCCTGTGGGCCGAGCGCAGACACCCCCTTGACCTTATCTGGGCCCACAGCCATTTCTCCACCGGCCGCAAGGGAGCCGGGGAGTGGGAGGGCCTTGAGCATCCGTCCAACGCTGCTTCCTAGGGTCATCACCTGGACAAGCCCCGCTGCTCCGAGGCCCAGCTGCCCTCTGTACAGCAGGGTTGTGCTCTACGTCGCAGTCCTCCCCTGTGTTTGAGAGTCCCGGGAGGTGAGGGCTGGGTAGGCGGGGACCCCAGACTTTCCACCCTAATTCCCTCGCCTTTTCCCTTGTAGCCACAACTCTGCGGGCAGGGGGTGACATCAGCCCCATTTTCCAGAAGAACAAACTGAGTCTCAAGAGAAATGACCTGTCTAAGGTCCACTGTCAACAAGGGGTGGAAGTGGGACTTGAACCCAGGTCTTGGCCCCAGATGCTCTCCCATTACAGGCGGCCGAGGGGGGAGATCCAGAGAGGCAGAAAGGAGAGAAGGGGGAACAGGGTGAGGCTTGTGTCAGCCCACAGATGGTCCTCACATCCCGGTTAACGATCCACTGGGGTGGGGCCCCAGTCTTGGGCAAAGTCCCTTTCTGAGAACCGGGGGCCCACACCCATTTTCAGGGTCCCAGGAAGGCGAGACGAGGCGCAGCCACAGATCGGGAGACAAAAATACGGGACGGGGCTGGAGACAGACAGAGGGAGGCCAGGGAGGGAGATGCAGAGACATGGGGAGACACACAGAACCAGGAGACCCTGCGAGCCGCCTGGACAGACCCGGGGTGCAGCACCCATTCCCTCGCCCCCTTAGGTCCCCAAAGCCTTCCGCTCCGCCTCCGGTAACTCAGTGACCGGCACTCAACCCCAGCGACGGCCCCGCCTCCAGGGAAATCCGGGAAAGCCCCGCGCGACTGGGGCCCCTCCCCGGGGCGGGGAGAAGGACGGCCGGGGAGGGGACACGGGAGAAGCCCGCCTCTGCTCTTCCCTCCCCCCCTTACCCCACCCCGCCCAGCCGCCCGCAGCTCCTGCCTGCCTCTGAGTCATGCCCCCAACCAGCCTGGCCTGTTCCCCACCCACCAACCCCGCCCGGGATGGGAGCGGGACGTGGGGCAGAAGGAGAGCCAGGCGGCCCCCGCCTCCTGGGCCCGGGCTTTGGTCGCTGTGACCCTGGTCTTGCGGCCCTGCGGCTCTTGCTATGTCCCCGTCTCCCTCCTCCTTAGTCTCTCACGACCTCCATGCCCCTTTCGCCACGTCTCTTTCTTTCTCTGTGCATCGAGGATTCCCGGAGCACCCACCCTGTGCCCAGCGGCTCCGACTGGGTGCAGGGACCCCGCCGGGAAGAGACGCGTTCACTGCTTCCCTGCGCACTCCCCACCGAACACCACCCCCAGCGAAGTTCAGACCCAAAGCTGAGGAGGGACAGGGAGGACGCAGAGATGGGGGCAGGGCAGGCAGAGGGATAGTGCCTGGGCGCCTGCGGAGCGTAGTCCCTGCCCCGGGTGCGTCTTTTCGCTCCCACAAAGGAGGAAACGGCTCACAGAAGGGAAGTGCCTGGTCAAGGTCACCCAGCGAGGAAGTAGGAGTCGGGAATCGAACCCCCGAGTTAGCGACCCCAGGGCCTCAGGGAATTGCCTCCCTGGGGGAGAGGCTGAGAAGCAGACAGCACTCGAGTGACAGAGAGATGGTGAGGGAAGCAAAGAGACGATAGAGACAGAGACACTGAGAACAGAGACACAGAGATAGAGAGACATCTATCCAGACCCGAAAGCCAGAGAGAGAGAGTTACAGACTGAGAGATACAGAGGCCTATAGCCAGAAAGACAAAAACGCGGAGACGGAGCCTGACGCCCGCAGCCGCAGGGGTGGGGACCCCGCAACCCGCGACCCCGCCTTCTTCCCACCCACCCCCCGCCCCCCGCCAAGACCCGGCCGCTCCGGGAGCCGCGGGGCTGGGAGGGGGCGGGCGCGGGGCGCGGCGCGGGCGGGGCGCTCAGCAGGCTGCACCGCGGGACGGCGGTAGCGGCGGCGGGTCCAGGAAACCCCTGGGGCGGACGGGTGGCCCCGGGGGGGCCGGGGGCGGGGAGGCGGGCTGTCGGCACCGCCCGGGCCGACAAAAGTCCCTTCAGTTCAGCCGGCAGCAGGGGAAGTCCCGGCGCTCGGCGCAGCCACCCTCCCGTGCCGCCAACCCAGCCGCACTCCGGCCGCCCGCTCGGCCGCCGTCCCCGGCGGCCCCATGCCCCGATGCCCCGCGGGGACCATGGACGAGGGGCCCGTGGACCTGCGTACCCGGCCCAAGGCCGCCGGACCCCCAGGCGCCGCGCTGCCGCTCCGCAAGCGCCCTCTGCGCGCGCCCTCCCCGGAGCCCGCCGCCCCCCGCGGCGCTGCGGGCCCCGTCGTCCCCCCGGATCCCCTCCGCGGTGGCTCAGACACGCCAGCGGTGCCTGCGCCCCACCACGGCCTGGCCCGGCCAGAAGCAATTTACTACCAGGGTGAGTGGCTTCCGCAGGTCATGGCCGGGTGGGGGCCAGGCAAAAGGGGGCCTCGGGCAGCTGAGGGACAGAAGCCAAGGTCCCAAGGACACAGATATGGGGTTCCTGGGGAGCTGGGCGCACAGCCTGAGGTCCCAGGGGTGCAGATATGGGAGCTTCAGGGAGCAGTGCCTTGGGACACAGATATCGGGGTTGTAGGAAGGCTGGGTGTCAGGGGGCCCTGAGGGATAGAGCCCAGGGTCCGAGTGCCACATATAGGGAGCTAGGAGACAGTGCCCAGCACTACAGAAATGGGTTCTTAGGGAATCAAGCCCCAGGAACACAAAATTATAAACTCTTCAGAACCCAGATATCTAGGGTTATAAGGAATCAGCACTTGGACCCAAGAAACTGGGGTTCTTGGCATCCCGAACTATATGTGGGGTCAAAGGAAGTCAGGGGGACAGAGACTGGGGTTCTAAGGAAACAGATATTAAGGATCCCCAGATGTCAAAATCTCGGGAACCAAGATATCGGGAGACGACGGGAATTAGGAGAACAGCGTTGGAGTTCTGAGCACCCCAATATCTGGGATCACAAGGACCCAAGGAAACCGATCCAGATACCAGGGGTCCTTAAGGAGCCAGCAGGACAGAGATCTGGGGTTCTGAGCACCCAGTTCTGTGTGCTTGCAAGTGAGCAGTGTCTTCGCTGGGGTCACAAGGTCAGGTGGCCTTAGGGGGCTTGGGCTCAGTCTAAGAATTGGGGGCAGGACTGGGGAGTTCTGGGACTCAAGGGTTTAGAGCCAGGAAGAAGGATTCAGGGGTCACCGGGCAGAAGGCCTCAGGGTGTCAAGGCCTGGTATTGGACATGCAAGGACCAGGAAACTTGGGGGTTCAGGAATGGGAGCCCCCAAGGACCAGGAGATGACAGAGAAGGCCAGAATCCATTTTCCCGATCCTGCCTCCGTCCCTGACCTCCAGGAGGGGGTGGCCCCTCCCACAGCTGTGCCCACCTCACGATCTCGGAGTGACCCTCAGAGCTGCAGAGACCCCATGCCTAGTGCCTCCAGACCTTTGCCTAGTTTCTGCACCTTCCACCCCCTCAGAGTACAGCTTCAAGCTGTGCATCAGGAGGCCTGTCACAGCCTTCTCCTTTTTCCCATTCCCCCGATGAGAACCTGGGCCTCAGTTTTCCCCATCTGTGTGATGGGTGGATATGGATTTGCCTGCTACCATGGTCCCTTCCAACAGTTTGATCTGAACATGTTTCTGGCAGCACTCCCTCTCCCCAAACTCTGTACACATTCACCCCACACCCTACATCCAATGCTTCATCCATCCTTACTTCCCTCAGCCACAGATTCACTCAGCAAGCAGACCCTGAGGTCCCCCTGCTGAGTGATGATGGGGGTTCAGTCCTTAAGGGACTCTCTGCCTAGTGGGAGATGGGGCATCAGACACAAGTAAAGATGTGACAGTGAGAGTGTCCAGGGCTGGGGCGGGGGGTGGGGGGTGGGAAGCTGCGGGAGCCCAGAGGAGGGATGCCGTAGAGGAGCTTGTCTTGCGCCTTGAGGACTCAGTAGGAGATGCAAAAGGGACCTGGGAAAAAGGGCAGGTGACACGCAGTAGCGAAGGCCGGGAGGTGGGGGGTGGGTTGAAGACCTGTGGGCTTGGTCTCACGCATGTGCTTTCTCTGCCCAGGACCTTTACTGTCCCTGTACCCCACCTCGACAATGGGCTCCCCCTTTCCTCTGCTGAACCTGCCTACACCCCTGTACCCCATGATGTGCTCCATGGAACACCCCCTGTCGGCTGACATCGCCATGGCCACCCATGCGGACGAGGACGGAGACACGTGAGTGACAGTCCCCCATTCATGGAGGGCAGTAGGGAGTGGGGAGACCACCCTTCCACCCACCTCACCCACCCACCACAGCACAGGGGCACTCAGCGTGGGCTTTCAAGTTACCTGCACCTGAGTTAGAACCCTGTCTCCACCGCTGTCTGTGTGACTCTGAGCAAGCCCCTTTCCCTCTCTGGGCCTCAGTTTCTTCTTCTGAAAAATTGGGCACCCTGAGAGCAGTTACCTCCCAGGATTGTTTTTGGAGCAGTGGGCTTCAAATGTTTTATCAAAATCCCCAAATGAGGAAGACATCTCACTGACCGATTTATTATATGAACTATACATGTTAATCTCCTAGCACTGAGCCTCGCAGATTGCCTGTTCAATATGTATTAATTACTGGTATTATTATCGTTATTGCTTTTTACTAAGCCCAGCACATACACGCACATATAAACTTGAAATAAAAATTGCACAGAACAGGGCTTCCCTGGTGGCACAGTGGTTGAGAGTCCGCCTGCCAGTGCAGGGGACACAGGTTCGTACCCCGGTCCGGGAAGATCCCACATGCTGCGGAGCGGCTGGGCCTGTGAGCCATGGCCGCTGAGCCTGCGCGTCCGGAGCCTGTGCTCCGCAACGGGAGAGGCCACAACAGTGAGAGGCCCGCGTACCGCAAAAAAAAAAAAAAAAAAACTTTCACAGAACAAAGCAACACTCACCCTTACGACTTGGGATCTACTTTGGGATTTTCTGTTCCAGTCTTGTGTCATTGTTTCCTGGTCATAGCCCACTAAATTAATTTGACGAGCCCTTAAGTTGACTTCCCAAATCTCATGGTTTTATCATCTGCCGTTTGAGGGACATGCTTCTGAGCAGCATGAAGCTGCTGAGAAATCCTGCATGGGACGGCCTAGCACATAGTAAGCACTCGATATACTTGACCACCATGGTTATTGTTATTCTATCGACCTCGGTTTGAATCTCAGCTGGCCACTTTCTCACCCCTCTCTACCTCAGTTTCCAAAACAGGAAGCATAAGATGAGGGTCTCTGTGAGGCAGAAATGAAATGATTTCTATAAAGCGATTATCTGGGGATGGGTTTGGGGACTGGACACCACAGGTGGAGATGGGATGGACAAGCCTATTTCTACAAGGAAAGGGAGGGCCTCCACCACTGGCTCCTGGGTGACTTCACATCCTCGAGCTTCAGTTTCCCTCTCTGGAAATCCGGGCTCATAATCACAATTAGGATTCAGTGCAGTGATGTACATATATACAGTGCATAGAACGGGGCGGGGGGGCACACAGTAGGTGCTCAGTACATGGGAGTGGCTTTTGGTTGGTTGAACAGAGCTCTCGGGGTTGTCGTGGACTTATCCTTGTGAACCCAAGCAGGAGAAAGTGCCTGAGATATACATATACAGGGCTCGCTAAAGCTAGTTCCTGCCCAGTCTGGGTACGATGTCTGGGGTAATCAGTGAAATAGATTTAATTTGTATCTGTCCCCAGGGGTGATTCGTTTGCAGCCTGTGAAAGCAGGGTGCACCAGAGGTGACCTGGCACACCAGTCTCCAGCCCCACGCCCCAGCCGCCCTCCCCGCCCTCCCCGCTCTCCCCCAAAGCAAACACTTCTGCCTCAGCTGCCTGTTGGGGGAAATCCCTTCCCGCAGAACCTGACCGCAGCCCAGCTGCTCTGCCTCCCCCACGTCAGCACCCGTCACTCGCAGCCTCCCCCTCCTGGCGCTCCCTCTAACCTTAACCCCTTCCGCTGGGGCCGAGACTTTACCGGAATGGGCAGCAGGCGCAGGCCAGGCAGGGGCGGGGGAGGGGGGACACGCTAGGTCTGGGTCCCCAGAGCAGCGAAGCTATGGTTGGGAGGCTGGACTTCTAGGGATTCAGGGGAGTAAGATCTCAGGGCATTCGGACAACCTCCCCACCCCCACCCCCCGCCACCAAGAAGTCAGGAGGCACTGGGGAGATGGAAGTCTGGGTCTCCATGAGAGGGGGGAACGCGTTCTGAGTCCCAGGGAGCAGAGGTTGGGGGACTGCATTCCGTGACCCCGGAGCGGGGAAGGAGCAGCGGGCAGGGTATCTTGGGGATCTAGAACTCGGAGGGAAGGGGAAAGTCCGTATCCGCAAAGCGTTAGGGCACCGTATTCCCGGGTCCCAAGAGATCGTGGGGATGGATGCCAAGATGTGGGGGTTAGGGAGCCAGCTGGAGTCGGAGCCCTGGAGGGTGGAGTTCCAGAGGGGTCCCCTGGCTGGAGAAGTTGGGGCCCTTACCCCCACGGTAACTAGATCGTTTTGGATTAGGCTCCCCTCTCCGCCCTATTCGAGGATGGAAGTTGGGGTGGCCGGGTGGCCGGGGTAGATCCCCGACGGGACAGGCTTCCCTCCCCCGGGAGCAGGAAGCCGAGCCCCGCCCAGCAGACCTGTTACTGGAAGTCCGAGGGCTGGGCCGCCCCTCCCGTCCCCACTTCCTCCAGCCCCGCCCCACCCCCTGCGGCCCGCGCGTTTATGGGAACTCAGGCCTGGATGGTTTCTCTGAAATAATTTTCTCCCTCTGCCCTCGCTTAACCCCTCCCGCCCCGAAGGGGGCCCAGGCCGGGCGTCCTGGGAGATGCAGGGAGGGGAGGGATCCCTTCCCAAGGGGGCCCTGGCCCAGGTCCGACCCCTCCCCCAAGATTTCTGTTTAAATTTGGCTTTCTCGGCTCAGGATCCAGGTTCAGCGTTACACCTGCATAATCTCCTACTGGGAGATGGGCGTTCTTGTAGGCTATACTTTATGGAGGAGAAACCCGAGGCCGTAAAGGGCCACCTAGCCGCACAGCTAGAGAGACTTGTAACGCAATTTGCAACCCTGGCCCACTCAGCCCCGGCAAAGCCCCCAGGGCTGCAGGATTTCTCTGCCTCCAGTACCTAGGGAGCTAGATTCTGCATGCAGATTCCACAGTGGGGAGAACCGCTGTTCACCCCTCTTAGCCACGCTCTGGTTTGTCAGCAAGCAGTGGCGGGTGAGAAAGAAGTTGCTCTAGAAAATGGCCTTTAAAGAAAGGTTGTAGGGACTGTGTACCTCCAGTCAGCCTTGTGCCCTCAGCGCTAATGTCCCCCACCCCATACAGTCGTCCCAGATTGCTCTCCGCTCTAAATGGCTTTTCCAGGTTGGGGGCCCTGGGAAGCGGCAGGAAGTTTATTGAAAAGTGTTATCCAGATCAATGCCTACGGAGATGGAGGAAGCAGGACTGGGCACAGGGAGAATTTGAGCTGCTACGTAGTTTCATCAGGGCCTCAGTTATCCCACAGGGAATATTGCAGCTGGAGTGGCCTTCAGAGTTGGGGCCAGAAGCCCAGGCCTTCGACGCCCACACGGACCAGTCACTGGATGCCATTGGGTGGCATCTACCCACCTCACCCCCATGACCTGGGCAAGCAGCTCTTTTCAGCGGAGGGTAATTCCCAGAGAGAGCCGAGAGCTGACAACCTTCCCAGAAGCTGAGGGAATGAGTCCTTCAGTCCAGAAGGGGGGGGACCTGGATTGCGCAGTCCAGCTTCCCAAACGGTGACTAGTTTGTCCCACCTCCCTTCTGGGCAAAACTTCCTCCACATACATACTCTTGGGATGGAGGCTGACCGTGATCTCCAGTCACCACTGATGGAGACCTTGATGGTATCGAGTTCATCCCCACCCATTCCACAGATGAGAAAACTGTGGCCTTGAGTGGGGTGGGAATATGCTTACCAGCTTCAAGGACGGCCAGGGATCGTTGAGAGGGACTCCTCTATTCAGAGCGTGTTTGTGGAGCACCTGCTCAGCACCAGCCACTGTCCTAGGCGCTGGGCAGTGATGGAAGCGCACCAAACGCTCTACCCTGGTGGAGTTGACATTCTCTCTGGGGAGATTCAGACAGGAAACAAGTAAAGTGTACCACATCAGGTGATGAACTGGAGGAAAATAAAGCCGAGGGTGGGGGAGGGAGCCGCTGCTGTACCATTTTAGCAGAGGCCCAAATGAGGGGAGCTAGCTCTGCAGGTATGGGGGGAAGACTCTTCCCAGCAGAGAGAACAGCCAGTGCAAAGGCCTAGGAGGCAAGCATGCTTGGTATGTTTGAGGAACACCAAGGAGACTAGTGGCCAGAGTGGGCTGAGAAGAGTGGACAGAGATGATATCAAAAGGAATTGAGGGGCTTCCCTGATGGCGCAGTGGTTGAGAGTCCGCCTGCCGATGCAGGGGACACGGGTTCGTGCCCCGGTCCGGGAAGATCCCACATGCCGCGGAGCGGCTGGGCCCGTGAGCCATGGCCGCTGAGCCTGCGTGTCCGGAGCCTGTGCTCCGCAACGGGAGAGGCCACAACAGTGAGAGGCATGTGTACTGCAAAAAAAAAAAAAAAAAAAAAAGGAATTGAAGAGCAGGAGGCAAGATCACACAGGGCCTGTGGGCCACGGTGAGGACTTTACTCTGAGGATTCTGTGCAGAAAAGGGGCATGACCTGACTTAGGTTCTAAAAGGGTCCCTCTAGCTGCTATGTGAGGGACAGACAGTAGAGCAGGATGGAAGCAGGGAGGCCAGCGAGGAGGGGACAGTCCAGGAGGGGAGATGGTGGTGCCTGACAGGATGGAGTGGGGGTGGGGAGCAGTGGTTGGATTCTAGAGACACTTCTAAAGTATCCTGCACATTTTGGAGTTAGCACTGCTAAGAGTATGGGGGTTACAGGTGACCAGCCTCTAATGCCTGTGATCCTCCACCCCCAGGCCACTCCACATTGCGGTGGTGCAGGGCAATCTGCCAGCTGTGCATCGGCTAGTCAACCTCTTCCAGCATGGCGGCCGGGAGCTGGATATCTACAACAACCTCCGGCAGGTGAGGCTGGGGGCCTGGGGGCCTGGATCTAATGGAACAGGGGTCTGGGAACCCGGACTCCTGTTTCCTACGGGAAGAAGAGCTGGGGGCCCTGACTCTTGAATCTGAGGGAGGAGGTGCTCCAGATTTCTGGTTCCTGCCTAAGACTACAGCTGGGGGTCAGGACTCGGGAATTCTGAGGAAGGCAGGACTGGGACGCAGGGCAGGGAACGGGTCCCTCACAGTCTCTGTTCCCCAGACACCGCTACACCTGGCTGTGATCACCACTTTGCCGTCTGTGGTCCGGCTCCTGGTGATGGCCGGTGCCAGCCCCATGGCACTGGACCGCCACGGCCAGACGGCAGCCCACCTAGCTTGCGAGCACCGCAGCCCGGCCTGCCTGCGGGCCCTGCTGGACAGCGCGGCCGGGGGCACCATGGACCTGGAGGCCCGCAATTACGACGGTGAGCATCTACCCGGGCGCGGGGTGGGGCTGTCCGGCAGGACCTGGAGTCCTTCTGAGGCTGCAAAGCCCCAGGCCCAGGTTTAACTGAGTCTCCCTCTCCTTCAGGGCTCACCGCCCTGCACGTGGCCGTGAACACCGAGTGCCAAGAAGCGGTGCTGCTCTTGCTGGAGCACGGCGCGGACATCGACGCGGTGGTGAGCGCGATTGGGCCGGGGGAGGGGCCAAGAGGAGCAGAGAGGGGCGGGGCCAACGGGGCGAGGCTTGGGTGGGAGAGATCCCGAATGGGTGGGGCGGGGCTTGAAGAATCTAAGGGGATTGAGATGCTGGACCAAGCGGTTAGGATGCGGGCCGCCGGCTGTTTGGGCAGTGCTAGGAGACGCTTAAAACCTTCCCTCCCTGCCGCAGGACATTAAGAGTGGCCGCTCCCCACTCATCCACGCCGTGGAAAACAACAGCCTCAGCATGGTGCAGCTGCTGCTACAGGTGGGTAAGGCCCCTGCTCGTGGCCTCTCGCCCACCCTTTCCTCAGACACCAACCGGCTGTCGCCCCATCCCCGCTACCGACGCCGCCTTCCAGTTCTGGCTCTTGCTCTTGCTGCGCTTCCAGCCCCGACCTTTCCTTCTAGGCCTCGTTCTGTCAACCCTAGGACTTTACCCCTCCAGGCTACGAACTAGTCCCGGGTCTTCTCCCATCCCTCCTCCGGCCCCAAAAGGTCCCAGGCCCCAACCACCTAGAGTCTTGCTGACCCTGCCTTCCGGCTTTGGCCCTGTCCCCGCGCTGTCCTTCCGCCCCGACTCCGTCCAGGATCAGGCCCAGACTCTGGACCCTTCCCTTCTCTGGCTCCGCCCCTGCTTTGGCTGGGGCTGCCGAGTCCAGCTCCGGTTGATTCGGCGCCGCCCCTCCAATCCCGCTCTGTCCCGCCTTTGTTTCCAACTTCTACCCTTCTATCACCCAACCCCGATCTGGCCCCGCCCCAGGTTGCGATTCCCACCCTCACGCCCGGCCCCGCCCCTCGCTATGGCGCCCCCCCGCCTGGGTTCCGCCCCCCTCCACCGGGACCTGGCGGTGGTCCTGACCCGCGCCTCCCCGCCCGCAGCACGGCGCCAACGTGAACGCGCAAATGTACTCGGGCAGCTCGGCGCTGCACTCGGCGTCAGGCCGCGGGCTCCTCCCGCTCGTGCGCACGCTGGTCCGCAGCGGCGCAGACAGCGGCCTCAAGAACTGCCACAACGACACGCCGCTCATGGTGGCCCGCAGCCGCCGGGTGAGTGAGTGTGCGCGCTGGTGGCGGCGGGGGTTACAGGGGTTGCAGGGGTGTCTGCCCGAGCGCCGGTCCTCGCGGATGTGACAGGTGAGTGGGCACGTGCGTGCAGGGGATGCGGCGGTGGGGGTGTGCGCGTCTGTGCCAGGGCGCGGAGGCGAGCCGGTGAGCCTGAGGGCGTGGGTGTGAGTTCTAGACAAAGGAGTGACTGAGGCACAAAGAAAGGAAGTGACTTGTCCCCCTGCACGTACTAAGAAAGAGGCGGTGCTCCCTGAGCTAGGAGACCCCGTGAGCTAGGAGAGATGGAGAGAGGCAGGGCTGTGTGGGCAGGGGTGGCCTGGTGATGACACCCCCCCCAATCCCCCGACAGGTCATCGACATCCTGAGAGGGAAGGCCACACGGGCTGCTCCTGCATGCCAGCCAGAACCCTCCCCTGACCGGAGTGCCACCACCTCCCCTGAGAGCAGCAGCCGCCTCAGCTCCAATGGTGAGAAACCGGCTTCCAACTTCCAGCAGCCCAGCTCCGCCCTCCCTCAGAGCCCAGGAGTGGGGGTCCCCAGCCCCCTTCTCCCTGGATCCAGCCTCTCGCTGCCCTCACCCCTCCTCTCTCTTCTCTTCCCACAGGTCTTCTGTCAGCATCACCACCCTCCTCGCCCTCCCAGTCTCCCCCCAAGGACCCCCCTGGATTCCCCATGGTTCCCCCCAGTTTTTTCCTTCCTGCCTCATCTCCACCGACCTTCCTGCCCTATGCCGGGGTCCTCCGAGCCCCTGGCCGGCCGGTGCCCCCCTCCCCAGCTCCAGGAGGTAGCTGAGAGGGATGGGGGGGCAGATCTTGGACTCATGAGGAGGGACCTCGCTGCCCTATGGGGTCTCAGCCCTCCCGGAAACTGTGAAGATCTCTCTCTGCCCCCCCCAATCTTCTGGACCAGGATTTGCACAGAGGCACATATATTTACCTGTAACCGCCCCCCTCTTCTCAGCATGGATATTCCCCCATCTCGTCCCCACCCCCAGCCCGGGACTCTTACCCTATTATTCTCAGGCACCAGTCTCCCGTCTGGAACTTCACCCAATCGTTCATTTCCTTCTCCTCTCCCAGAGCTGGTGGAACCAAGGAACAGCCCTCCTCTCTGGCCTTGACCCAGTTCAGTAAGGAGGGAGAGATGGGCTGTAGCCAGGCACTGATATCAATGTAAATTATTAGGCTTTTTGGTTGGATTTCTTTTGTAATAAACTATTTTTGTACCATATCCGTGGCTTTGCTAGGCCTCTTTCATGAGGAGGTCTGGAGGAAGTGTGTTTGTGTGTGTGCCCACCTGGGTGCTGTATCCAGCTGACTCCATGTGAGTCTCAGACTGACAGTGACATGTGTGGGTGACTCTAGGACTTAACGGTGTGTTGTAAATGTTCTGTCATTGTGTCACTGTGCCTTTGTTTCTGGGGATGACGTGAAGTGTGACATCTTTCCAGAGGACCCTGTTGGATTCCATAGTGCATGTGTGTGTGTGTATATATGCTTCTGAAGGATTCTGCGGTTTGTGGGTCCCTGTGGAACCACAGCTGACTGTTGTGTACCTGTGGTAAACTGTTGATGCCAGTTGCCTCTGGGTCTCCGTGCGTGTAGCATTTGTGAGTGTTCCTAACATTGCGACCTGCGGTCATCGTGTGATTGTTTCTATGTGACTGCCTTGCTTGGTGTGTCACATTTTATTCAGTGGCTCCAGGGCCCCCCTGACATACATATATATTTTTGACTGTCTGGACGAGTCTCTTACGTATCAGTCAGGGTTTGCATGCATTTCCTGTTACCACGGTAACAAAGCACCACAAATTCAGCAGCTTAAAACAACACAGATTCATCCTCTTATAGTTCTGGAGGTCAGAAGTCCAAAATCAACTTGACTGGACCAAAGTCAAAGTGTCAGCAGAGCTGGTTCCTTCTGGAAGCTCTAGAGGAGAATCTGGTCCCTTGCACTATCCAGTTCCCAGAGGCCGCCTGCATTCCTTGGCTCATGGCCCCTTCCTTGTATCACAGCACCTTCTTGCTTCTATCTGTACATCTACTCTGATCTCCTGTTTCCCTCTTAGGAGGACCCTGTGATTCCCCCAGGTCCCCCCAGATAATCCAGGATAATCTCCCCATCTCAAGACCCTTAACTTCCTCACACCTGCCAAATCCCTTTTGCCATATGAAGTAACATTCACAGAGTTCCAGGGGTTAGGATGTAAATATCATCAGAGTCTTTATTCGATCAGAGAAGCAACATCACTAGGCAGTGGGTATATGGATAAGTGATTTGTTACAGGGATTCGCCCGTTGGGAAGGGAAGATGGATGTACAGTGGGGTGGGGGGGGCAAGGACAAGCTGGAACTCCTAAGAAAGGGCTGGACCCCATGTCAGCCCCCAGTGCCTCCAGCCTTGGAGAAAGGGGTGTCCTTTGGGAGAAGCTGGCAACCTTGGTCCCATTCTATTGGTCTTCTTGAGTGACCACGTGTTTGTGTTTCTGAGTGATGCTGAGTGTGGGTTTTTCAGTCTGGCGGGCCCTCCTTGGGCCTCTGGGTCTTTGTATGTCTTGGTGATTGTGAACATTTCTGCTGCGATGACTCCACAACATGCTGTATCTGTGGGGCCCACTGCCTTAACGTCTTCCTAGGAGACACTGTTGGGTCTAGGCTAGGGGTGTGTGTGTGTGTACACACATGCACACACATCCATGCACACGCACTTCTGGGGCAGCTCTGACTGGGTAGCCCATGTTCACATGGCCCTCCTGACTTAGGTGGCCATTCGTCTTTTTGTGTGTGTTTGTGACCATGTGCCAGTGCTTCTGATGCTGCCTCTGGGCTATGGTGTCCCTAGAGCTGCCTGATTTGGAAGACGTATTGGTTTCCTAGGGCTGCTGTAACAAATGGCCATAAACTGGATGGCTTAGGGGCTTCCCTGGTGGTGCAGTGGCTGAGAGTCCGCCTGCCGATGCAGGGGACACGGGTTCGTGCCCCAGTCCGGGAAGATCCCACATGCCGCGGAGCGGCTGGGCCCATGAGCCATGGCCGCTGAGCCTGCGCGTCCGGAGCCTGTGCTCCGCAACGGGAGAGGCCACAAAAGTGAGGGGCCCGCGTACCACAAAAAAAATGAAAAAAAAACCCTAGATGGCTTTAAATGAACTTATTCTCTCACAGTTCTGGAAGCCAGAAGTTCAAAATCAAGGTGTCAGCAGGGCCACACTCCCTCCAAAGGCTCTAGGGGAGGATCCTTCCCTGCCTCTTCCAGCTTCTGGTGGCTGCTGGCATTCCTTGGCTTGTGGCTGCATCTCTCCAATCTCTGCCTCCATCTTCACATGGCTTCCTCTGCTGTGTGTCTGTGCCTTCTCTTCCGGCTCTTATAAGGACAGTTGTCATTAGGTTTAGCCCTAAACCCACCCAGGTAATCCAGGATGATCTCATCTTGAGATCCTAACCTTAAGTGCATCTGCAAAGACCCTTTTTCCAAATAAGGTCACATTTAAAGGTTCTGGGGGGTTAGGATGGGGATATATCTTTGTGGGAGGCCACCACTCAACCCACTACAGAGGGTGACTGTTGGGCCCTGCAAGCAGCTGTGTGTGAGAACTTCCCACGTGATAATCCCACCACATGAGCAAGGTCATGTGCAATGACTGTCTCTCCAGCAGACCGTGAGCCCTGGGAGGACAGTTTCCTCCTGCTGCCCTACCCACAGCAGCCAGCACACTGCCTGGCACGGAGCAGACCCCTGAGAAGTGATGGTAGAATGAGTGAGCCTCACCCATTACCCATTGCATTATGGTGTCCGCGATTCTTTGTGGCTGTGTCTGGTCCCCTGTCACACTGTGTGACCAATTTGGGAGCAAATATTAGCAGCCATGTATTGACCATGATGGCACCCATATTCCAGATGAGAAAACTGAGACTCAGAGAGAGCAAGTTGCCCGTCCAAGGCCAGGTCTCCTGCCTCCTAAACCCACGCTCATAGTCGCTGGGCCCTCTTGACTCACAGGAAGTTTGTTTGTGGTTGTGCCTATTATTCTGTGTGTGCACATGCATGTGTGTGTGGAAAGGGTGCAAGATAACAGGTGGTGTATCGTTGAGAGCACAGGCCCCGGAGTTAGAACTGAGTTCGAGTCCAGCCCTTCCATTCCCTAGCCATGTGACCTTGATCAGGTGACTTCAGGCCCTGAGCCTCCGTTTCCGCATCTGTAAAATGGGAATAATGCCCACGTCTGAGGGCTGATGGGTTGATGAGGATTTGATGAGCGTGTAGGTGCCAGCCCCATCACCAGCCTGCAGTGTGTGTCAAGATCTCCTTGTATCTGTGGGTCCAGACTGTAAGTGATGTGCCTCTTTGTGTGTGAGAAATTATCCCCGGGTTCAAAAGATGAACCCGGCCCTGACCTTGGTAACTTACTTCTCTAAAACAAAGGATCTGGCTTCTCCACACATGGAAACCCCCTCTCAGCTTCCTGACCTTGGGACTGGGGACGTGTCCTTCCACACCCAGCCCCCTTCCCCTGAAGAAGGACTCCAAGGAGAGGGGAGAAGGGCTATATAGAGGGTCTCCAGTGCCCCCCCCAGCCTTCCCAGAATTAAACACCCCCCTTAACCACCACCACCAAGAACTGTTCTCATCTGTGAAAGTCCTTGCATTCTAGAGCCAGAAGTCATACTTACAATGCATTTCTCCGGGGGCCCAGCCCCTGTTGCAAAGTTTCACTTGTTATCACCACCCTGAGTAAACCCAGATGCTCAGTCAGAGAATATCTTTTCCAAGCGCTTGCATGAAATCTGCCAAATCTTAAATGTGGATGCTGTCCCCCCAAAATGCTTTTAAAAGCATAAGAACTAAACAGAACACATCTGCTGGTTTGGTGTGTGAGCAGACCCTCAAGTCAGCCACACCTCCTTTTTACAGAAAGGGAAACTGAGGCCCAGAAAGGGGAGACACTGACCTGGTGAGTCGGTGAGTCCGGGATTCCACAATTCACCTTCACCAAGCGAAGGAATTCATCACCAAGAATGGGACTACCAACATCGTGTACCTTCTGATACCATGCACTGAGAAGGACACAGCATCTCTTTTATAATATTCCTGCCACCAGAAGGAAATGTCAGACAAACCCAAATCTAGACATCTTACCAAAGAGCTAAGAAGTGGCCTGTGATTTATCGAAAACGTCAACTTCATGAAACACAAAGATAGGCTGAGCGGTTGTACCAGACTGAAGGACAATATAAAGACATCAAAACTAAATGCAGGACTTCCCTGGTGGCGCAATGGCTAAGAATCTGCCTGCCAGTGCAGGGAACACGGGTTCAAGCCCTAGTCCGGGAAGATACCACATGCCACGGAGCAACTAAGCCCGTGTGCCACAACTACTGAGCCCACGTTCTAGAGCCCAAGAGCCACAACTGCTGAAGCCCACGCGCCTAGAGCCCATGCTCTGCAACAAGAGAAGCTACCACAAAGAGAAGCCCGCGGTCAGCAACAAAGACCCAACGTAGCCAAAAATAAATAAACTAAATTAAAAAAAAAAAAAAAACCTAAATGCAACACATGATCTCAGATTGGATCCTGGACTGGAAAAAATGGTTTGCTATGAAGGATAATTTGGGGACAACTGGCGATTTGAATATAGGCTGCAGTGTTACATGCTAGTATTGTATCACTGTTAACTGTCCTGCTTTTGATAACCATACTGTGACTGTGTAAGAGAATGTTCTTAGATGTGGAGATACACATCGGAGTGTTTAGGAGCAAAGAGGTAAAATGTCTGAAACTTACTGTCAAATGGTTCGAGGGAGGGGGAGAGCAAATAATAAAGCAAATTGACAAATTGCTAACAATTGATGAGTCTGGCTAAAGGGTAAGTATACAAGAAAGCTTTGTCCTATTCTTGCAACTTTTCTATAAGTTTAAAATGATTTCAAAAAAGAAAAGAACGCTTGCAAATTAAAAGTCGTGGTTTTAAGGCTCTGTGTTTCTAAGAGGATTTAAGTCTGTGCACGCATCTGTGCTCAGAGCTTGGGGAGTTGCGAGTGTGAATTTGCTGCTTCAGACTCTGGAGTGTGACATGGGCTTTAGGGTGTGTTAAGGTCTCGGGGTGTGGCCAGGGTCTTGGGGGTGTGGGCAAAGTTTCAGAGGCGTGGCCTGGATGAAGGGCAGGCCATATCCTGGGGTGTGGTCAGAACCTTGGGGCGTGGCCAGATTCTCGGAGGTGTGGCCAGGGTCTGCGGGCAGGGCCTGAGAAACTCAGTTCCCAAGGGAGGAGGTAAATCTGTGCTTAGTGCGCCCTCTTGTGGCTATCCTGGGGTCCGGCCTCCACTTTTTAAAAACAGTTTTATTAAATATAATGTATATAGCCTACAATTCAACTATTTAAAGTGTACAATTCAGTGGTTTTAGTGAATTCAGAGAGTTGTGAAATCATCACCACAATCAATTTTAAAACATTTCTTCATCCCCAAAAGAACCCCCCTGCCCATTAGTAGTCACTCCCTATTTCCCCCTGACCCCCTTCCTTCAGCCCTAGGCAACCCCTAATATTCTTTCTGTCTCTATAGATTTCCCTATGCTGGACATTTTATATAAATTGAGTCGTACAATATGTGGTCTTTTGTGACTGGCTTCTTTTACTTTAGCATAATGCTTTTGAGGTTCATCCACGTTGTAGCCTGTATCAATATTTCACTCCTTTTAATGGCCAAATAGTATTCCATTATATGGGAATACTGCATTTAATTTACCCATTTATCCATTGTCATTTAAGTTGTTTCCGCAAATCTTTGTGTGGATATATGTTTTTAGTTCTCTCTGATATATATACATAGGCATGGAATTCCAGGATCATACAATGACTCTATGTTTAACATTTTGAGGAACTGCCAAACCGTTTTCCAAAGCAGCTGCACCATTTTACATCCCCACCAGCACTGTCTGAGGGTTCCAGTTTCTCCACAGCCTCTCCAATACTTATTATTGTCTGTCTTTTTGATTATAGCCTTCCTGGCAGGTGTGAAGTGGGATGTCCTTGTGGTTTGGATTTTCATTTCCCTAAATGATAATGATTTTTCAGTATCTTTTCTTATCATCCACTGATTTTTTAAAATAAATTTATTTATTTTATTTACTTATTTTTGGCTGTGTTGGGTCTTCGTTGCTGCGGGCGGGCTTTCTCTAGTTGCAGTGAGCGCGGGCTACTCTTCTTTGCGGTGTGCAGGCTTCTCATTGCGGTGGCTTCTCTTCTTGCAGAGCATGGGCTCTGGAGCGCAGGCTCAGTAGTTGTGGAGCACGGGCTTAGTTGCTCCGCGGCATGTGGGATCTTCCCGGACCAGGGCTCGAACCCATGTCCCCTGCATTGGCAGGTGGATTCTTAACCACTGCGCCTCCAGGGAAGCCCTCATCCACTGCTTTTGTATCCACTTTGCAACTATATGAACTCTTAACCAATTTGCCATATTTGACCCAGTTTTTTTTTTAATTAAAGCGTTAACGATATCACAGTCCCATTGTATCCTCAGAGTCCATCTTTTTCCTTCGACATGTCCTGCATTTAATGCTCAACATTACCACTCATGGTTTCATACTATTATCACATACAATGCATCCCCCAATAATATAGAGCATTGGTTTTGCAGGTTTTCTTTTCTTTTCTTTATTTTTTGGCCACGCCGTGCAGCTTGTGGGGGCTTAGTTCCCTGACCAGGGATTGAACCCGGGTCCTCGGCAGTGAGAGCACAGAGTCCTAACCACTGGACCGCTAGGGAATTCCCTTTGCAGGTTTTCTTACCTGTTATAAACAACATTGTGTTGTACTAATCCTTCTGCACTTGCTTTTTTTTTTTTTTTAACTCATTGTATTAATTTCCTGTTGCTGCTGTAACAAAGGACCACAAACTCAGTGGCATAAAACAACAAATTTATTCTCTCAAAATTCTGGGGACTAGGAGCCCCAAACCAATGTGCTGGCAGGACTATGCTCTCTCTGAAGGCTCTAGGGGAGGGTCCTTCCTTGCCTCTTCCTAGCTTCTGGTGTTTCCCAGCAATCCTTGGCTTATAAATGCATCACTCCAATCTCTGCCTCCGTCGTCACATGGCTTTCTCCCTGTGGGTATACCTGTGTCTGTGTCCAAATTTCCAGTCATATTGGATTTAGGGACCACCCTAATTCAGTATGACCTCATCTTAACTGGGTTACACCTACAAAAACGCTATTTCTGGGCTTCCCTGGTGGCGCAGTGGTTAAGAATCCTCCTGCCAATGTAGGGGACACGGGTTCGAGCCCTGGTCGGGGAAGATCCCACATGCTGCGGAGCAACAAATCCCGTGCGCCACAACTACTGAGCCTGCGCTCTAGAGCCCCCGAGCCACAGCTGCTGAGCCCGCATGCCACAACTACTGAAGCCCACGCGCCTAGAGCCAGTGCTTCGCAACAAGAGAAGCCACAGCAGTGAAAAGCCTGCACACCTCAAGGAAGAGTAGCTCCGCTTGCCGCACCTAGAGAAAGCCTGCTCACAGCAACGAAGACCCAACACAGCCAAAAATAAATAAATAAAATAAATTAATTTTTTTTAAATTAAAAAAAAAACTTTCTAAATAAGGTCACATTCATAGGTTCCAGTGGACACAAATGGGGGAGGGGTACTATTCAACACAGTACACTCATCATTACGTTTTTACGACTCAGGTCCTTGGAATGTGTGTCCAGTTCATTCACTTGAACTGCTCTGTGGGAGTCCTTTGTGAACGGATACCACAATGTATTCATTGCTTCTGATGATGGACACTTGCCCTGTTTCCAGTTTTCTCCATTTCCGACAAGGCTGCAATTAACATCCCTGAACACGTCTCTTGGAGTTTCTTAGGGTAGTATTTTACAACCTGCCCAACAAGATCCATTAGTGGGTTGTGAAATCAATTTCGTGGGTTGCAAACACAATTTTCCCTTTGATGAAATTAAATTAAATTGAAGAGAAGATACGAAAGCGCATGCACATAGTCGGGGTAAGGATTGCCCTGTGAAACTGTTTGTTTCGGGTGTATAACGTCCCAATGTGAGCAAAAGTGTTTACAAGCCACGGCTCTGAAGGAGGTAGCTGGCAATGGCCTTGCCCTGCCAAGGCTTTGATGGATCCTGTCAAGTTATTCTCCAACCCAATTTATCCGTTTACACTTCCATCAGCTCCTGGTCAACACTTGGTATAATCAAAACTTTGAATTTTTGCCAGGCCAGTGGGTTTTCATCCTGTTTCGCGGAGGTGGAAACTGAGGCTCAGAGGACGCAAGAACGCAGGGAGCTGGGAGGCAGACCCCTCCATCCTGACGGCAAAGCCCCGGTCTTCGCTTAGTCTGAGACGTAAATTCGAAGATTCCACAAGTTAAGGATTCTCGGGTTCTGAGAGATGGGGATGGGGGCTGAGGAGGAGAGTGGGGTGCAATGGGAGCCTCATCTCTCATCCTCATCCCTCTCCTCCTCCTACCTCAAGGAGTTTTTGAGAATTCAGTGAGAAAATGTAAAGCCTGACACACAAGGACCGACAGAGAGTAAATGTTTAATCAATATTAGCTATTACTATTATTCTCTGATTGGAAATTCTCTAGGTATGTGCATATTTGTAATCCGAACTTGGCCAGTCTCCTGGCCGGGGCGTGGCCAGGACGCCCAGGGGCGTGGCCTGGATGCCTTGGGGGCGGAGGGACGGTCCGGCCCACAACGCCCCCGCGCCGTGGCCGCCCAGCGCACATCCCTGGCTGGGGAGATGCTACAGGTGGCGCACGTTGGGGAGAGAACTACGTCTCTCCAGCCCTGCGCTGAGCAGCCGCGCCTGGGCCTCAACACTCATGAACTCCATCTTCCCGCCTCGTCCCCTGAGGACCCAGAAGCCCCCGCCTCCTTTGGAAATCTGGGTGTCTCAACTCCAGCCCGATTTCTCGCAGGCCCCTGCTGTGGGGACCCAGGAATTATGTCACCAAATTCCTGCTCCCTCAGACACCCTTCTCCCAACTCTCAGGGACAGAGGAATCACACTATTTCCCTAACATTTCCTCCTAGAAAGTTCAGCTCTCTGACCTTTAATCCCATGCCACGACCCATGACCCAAACTTTGAGCCACGGACCCAGGAAAGCCACGTTCCAACCCCATCCCCTTCAGGGTCTGGGTAGCTAAACTCCCAGCCCCACTCTCGCCCCCAACAAAAGTCCTAGGTTTCCCCCAACCCCTCCACTGCTATCTTGGGACCCAGTCCTCAGCCCTTCCCAGAAGGGGCCCAGGCATCTTACCCGCGATTCCCACCCATTCAGGAGGTCCTATCGCCACCCACCAAAGCCACCCCATCCGGCTTTTCTTTGGTCATCAGACGTTTGAACCCCATCTCTAAGGAACCCAGTTGCCAGCGTCCCCAGCCCCCGCCCCCTTTGGACACAGGTACCGGCAGTCCCCTCCCGGCTTCTCCAGGGCCCGCCCTCACCTGGCCCGCCCCGTCCCGCCCCCACCTCGGGCTGGGCGGGGCCGCGCCTCTCCCGGCCGCTCGCTCACCTCCTCCGGCGTCGGAGGGACTCATGGCTGCGGCGGCCCTGCGGGGACGGCAGTGGAGAGAATCCAGCGCGTTCGGTCGGGCGCTGAGGCTGCTGCAGAGCCTGGAAGAGCAATGCGGGGACCCCCGGCTCGCCTCGAGTCCCCCCTCGCTACGGGACCTGCTGCCCCGCACTGCGCAGCTGCTGCGCGAGGTGGCGCACGCCCGGCGGGCGGGCGGCGGAGGCGGCCCCGAGGGTCCCGATGGTGCGGAGGACTTTCTCGTGGTCTATCTCGCTAACCTGGAGGCCAAGAGCAGGCAGGTGGCGGCACTGCTGCCACCCCGGGGCCGGAAGACTGCCAACGACGAGCTCTTCCGGGAGGGCTCCAGACTCAGGTGAGCCCTTGCGCCAGGACAAAGGTGAGCTCGCGAGTGGGTCCCAGGTCGTGCTCCCAGCTCCCTCCTCCCTCGGACCCAGGGGTCCCGGTCCCAAGCCCTTCTCCCTGAAGGAACATGGAAAACTGGGCCACCCAGGTTTTTCCTTCCTTGGGCACCTGGGCACTGAGCTCCCCATTTCCCCCTCTTTCTTGGCTAAGAAGCGGGCTGCTCTCCCAGAGGATTTAGACACACATCCTGGAATGTGGAGACCCCAGGGAGCTTCCTGCATGAGGATCGCTAGACAAAGTGCGCTTTAAGCCCCCATCACTGCCCTCGCCTGGGGGACTCCCAAAGCCTGTTTAGTTCCTGAGGAAGACCTAGCTCAGGACCTGGCGCTTGTCTGCAGGTTGCCGGCTCCGGTTCTGAAATCTGGGGAAAGGGCTGCTGAGTGACAGGGTCAGAGGTTTGAGGCCTAGAGCCCAGAACAAGGTTTGGAACAGCGGCTCTCAATCCCAACAGGCCCCCACGCCCCTTCTTTAGAGCAAATATTTTGTAGTGTTTCTTTAAATCCATCCTGAAATGAAATACATAGGGTAAATAACCTACCTATTCAGAATTCTTTAAAAAAAACCCACTATAATGCCCAAAATGTATTATAAGGAAGAGATAAAAGGAATGTTCTTCATAATAAAATTATCTATATTTCAAATGAAAATGCCAAGGCATAGTTACAATTATTCTGGAAGGTAGAATTGACTAGTCAGACACTTGCACTTGGAGGGAAGAATCACTCTGTTGCTGAATCAAACAGACTTCCCTGGATACATAGGATAGTGAATTTCTGTAAAATTCAGAATCAATTTTCAAAGTGCAAAAAATGCTTATGTAGGGAATACCCTGGCGGTCCAGTGGTTAGGACTCCATGCTTTCACTGCCAAGAGGCCAGGTTCAATCCCTGGTCCAAGAACTAAGATCCCACAAGCTGCCGGGCGTGGCCATAAAAAATGCTTATGTGAAACTGAACTGGGTTCTAAGCTCAGATCATTATAAACGGATTTTCCACCTTCACGAATGTCTGATGGGACATTGGAAAATTGATTGGGGTGTGGGTAAATCTAACTGGAGGGGATTGTCCCCACAATCCAGCCTCAAGTAAATTTCTAGAAGCTCCTTAGAATGGTGGTATAACTCCACTGAGAACCACTGTTCTATATATATATATTTTTTTTTTTTTTCTTTTTTTTTTTTTTGCTGTACGCGGGCCTCCCACTGCTGTGGCCTCTCCCGCTGCGGAGCACAGGCTCCGGACGCGCAGGCTCAGCGGCCATGGCTCACGGGCCCAGCCGCTCCGCGGCACGCGGGATCCTCCCGGACCGGGGCACGAACCCGTGTCCCCTGCATTGGCAGGCGGACTCTCAACCACTGCGCCACCAGGGAAGCCCCAAGAACCACTGTTCTAGATGCAGTAGGTTCTAGAAACTAGGAAGCTTAGGGGCTCAGTGAGCATCTCAGTGGATTTTCTAGAGTTGGGGGTCCTAGCAGCTCTTTGACGGAGATTCTAGACCAGGACTTCCCACTAAAATCTAATACAAGCCACATATGTAGTTTTTCATTTTCTAGTAGACATATTACAAAAAGTTTTTTTAGACAGGTGAAATAAATTTTAGTAACATTTTCTTTAACTCACTATATCCAATATATCTCAACTTATGATCAATATAAGGTGTTGATTAATGAGATCGTTCACATTCTTTTTTTTTAATCTTTTGCGCTAAGTTTCTGAAATGTAGTGTGTATTTCACATTTAGAGTACATCTCAACTTGGACCAGTAACATGTGAATAGTGACTATATTACAGACTCTGGGAAGGGAGGGTGCTTAGAAACTGTCAAGGGTGGCCCTATAAAAGGCATCAGGGGGACTTCCCTGGTGGTACAGTGGCTAAGAAAACACCTTTCAATGCAGGGGACACGGGTTCGATCCCTGGTCAGGGAACTAGGATCCCACATGCCGTGTTGCAACTAAGCCCGCGTGCTCTGGAGCTCGCGCGCCACAGCTAGAGAGAAGCCTGCGCGCTGCAATGAAGATCCCGCGTGCCGCAACTAAGACCCGAGGCAGCCAAAAAAAAAAAGGCATCAGGAATCCTACAGACCTGGAGGCTATTAATATAAAATAATAAGAACAGTAATAGCAATTAACATGCCCAGAGTGCCGACTCTATACCAGGTGGCGCTTGGCATTTTAGGTGCTCGTGAGATGGGTAAGAATCCTCATCACTCCCCCTGTGAAGCAGAGACTGTACTTACCCTGTATTTATGCCCATTTCACAGTTGAGGAAACTGAGGCTTAGCAGGGGTAGGGTGGGGAAGGAACTTGCCAAAAATCACACAACTAAGTGTCAGACCTACCCTCTACTGCTCGCTACGTCCTGAACGGCCCCTCAGGGAGGCAGCCAGCAGGAGGAAGCACAGGGGTCCACCACCCAGTGCTGCTAAAAACAACAGGGAGTCTCCGAACTCAGACCGCCCTAAATGGCCCCAGCCCTAGTGGTCCCCACGTGGAGCTAGGCAAGGCTTCAGGCAGAGGCTGGGATTTATTGGCTGGAGGATGCCTTGGATATTAGGCAGTACCTCCCTTTCCTTCACAGACGGGGACACTGAGGTTCTCGGTGGGGAGGCATCAGCACTGCAACAGGCAGTCTTGGAATCTACTTTTATCCTGACACCTTAGACAGATTCTGGGGGCCTCACCCCTGTGGGTGTTCTGGCCAGAGGGTGGAGGTGTCAGTGGGGGCCCCAAGGTCAAGTCCAGGTCCTCAGAGCCCAACCTCACAGGCGACAGCTGGCCAAACTGACCATCATCTTCAGCTACATGTGCGCGGAGCTGGGCGCACTCTTCCCTGGGGGCAAATACTGTGGACACACGTACCAGATAACCAAGGTCCTGGCCCACACTTTCTGGAGAGACCACTGCGGAGCCCGGTGAGTGAGCACCCACCCCTGGGACCCTATCCTGCCCCTGCCCATGGACCCAGGAGTCCAGGCCCCTGGCCCCTCCCCCTCAGACCCAGGATCCAGGCCCCTGGCCCCTCCCCGCTTAGACCCAGGATCCAGGCCCCCGGCTCCTCCCCACTCAGACCCAGGATCCAGGCCCCTTGTTGCCTCCTTCCCAGAAGTGCTCCCATTCTAGCCTCCCAGAGGCTTCACCTACAATCCCCTCCCCGCCACACCCTTGCACCTAGGTGTGTGCTGCCCTGGGCTGAGTTTGAGCTGCTTTTGTGCATCTGCCACCCCGTGGAGCCTGGCTCCACGACCCTGGCCTTGCGCTCCACTATCGACCTCACCTGCAGCGGCCATGTGTCCATGTTCGAGTTTGACATCTTCACCAGGCTCTTCCAGGTCAGGCAAGGCCAATGCCTGAAGCCCAGACTCTTGGGTCCTGGGGGAGAAGGGGCTGGGGGCCTGGGCTTGTGGGTCTGAGGGAGGAGGGGGATGGGGGCCGGATTCCTGGGTTCTGGAGAAGGAAGGGTCTGGAATCTTCTGTGTCAAAGATATTCCTGAGGGAATATCTTTGGGAGTGAGGGAGGTGTCTGGGTTCTTGGACTCTGGGAGGCACTAGGGGTGTGTGCTGATTCCTCAGCAGCCCCTCCCTGACCCAAGCACTGCCCCACCTTAGCCATGGCCAACACTCCTCAAGAACTGGCAGCTCCTGGCCGTCAACCACCCAGGCTACATGGCCTTCCTCACCTACGATGAGGTCCGAGCACGTCTGCAGACCTACAGAGACAAGCCAGGCAGGTAAAAGGGCCAGGACTCAAGAGGAGAAGGCTGCCGAGGGTGCAGGGGTCTGGGTCCTAGGCTGGGGTGTCTGGATGGCCTAGACATCCTGCAGAAAGTAAGAACCAAAGGGGCGCAGTACATGGGACCCGAGAGAGTCGAGAACTCAGAGGTAGGATGCTGAGTGCCCCCTAAAACCTAGGTTCTCCCGGGACCACCTAGACCTGCCCCTGATCCAGCAGCTAAAGGGACAATACCTGGTCTGGCAAGGGGGCCTGAAGACCCTGCCCCAGGATAAGATTTGTTTCTGATAGGTTAGAGCCCATGCAGTACCATCTGTTAAATATTTTAAATATGACCTCCCACCTTCTGGGAAACCAGACACCTGAGTCCTTAAAGTATTTCAGGCCAGGAGTTCTGAGCTGTTGGATCCCTCTAGAGGGCTAAAAATTGAGGGACTGAGCTCCCTGGAAGTTAAGGGAATAGGATGTCAGATTCCTAAGTCTTTGCAGGGCTGAGGTGCAGGACCCTCAAGATGGTATGTATTAGCACTCTTCCAGCTGTACTTCAAACTGGTATAAAGGGAAAGAAAAAGAAATGAATTAAGGCCCATAATTGAAAAGACCAGGTTTGGGTTTCAGGCATAGCTGGATCCAGGTGCTCAAGTGCTATTGTCAGAAATCAGTTCCTGTTCTTCCCCCGCTTTCCTCTTTGTTAGCCTCATTCTCAACCACAGTCTTTCCTCATGGTGGCAAATGGTTTCTAGAAGCCCCAGCTTTACACCCTACCAGCTTATCAACCCCTATAGAAATGGAGTGCCTTACTCCTAATACTTCCAGCAAAAGTCCCAAGGCTGACTCCCATCACTCTGGTCGGGGTCCTGAAATGGACTGGTTGGCCAAGCCATAATCAGCTTTGTCTAAACCCCAGTGAAGGTGGAGGAGGAGCCAAGCAGGTGAACACAGCAGACATTCCCTATAGTGGCAGACAGGGATCTAGTGCCTCATTGCCTAGAAGTTTATAAGGGAGCAAGGACTTAGAGACCTGGATCCCCAACAGGGTGAAGGGGGCTGGCAAGTTCCAGAAAGGACAGCAGTGACCACTCCCTCACCCCATCCCTTCCTACCTCTTTCTCCAGCTACATCTTCCGGCCCAGCTGCACTCGCCCGGGGCAGTGGGCCATCGGATTCGTGAGCTCAGATGGCAACATCCTGCAGACCATCCCTCTCAACAAACCCCTGTTCCAGGCACTCCTGGAAGGACAAAAGGAAGGCTTGTGAGTCACCATGCTAGCAGGCGGAGGGTGTCAACAGAATGCGCTTCGAAAGGTCATGCATAGAGAGCACTGCCCAAGATCACCACGGCTGAGGGCACGGGGTTCACAGAGTAGACAACATAAATTTGCAGTACTACAGTGTGCCAGCAGGTGGCAGACAAGGGTCCAGAGGAAAGGGCACCTTTTCTAGTTCCCACAAAGCTGCCCTGTTGGGCTAGTAGCAGCTCTTGGAGGAGTGTGTGGGACTTGGGCACAGCCCCAGTGGTCCCCTTCCTTGGACTTGCACTCAAGGGCTTTTGCTTCTAGATATCCATATCCTATTCTAGAATTTAGACTGTTAGAGCAGAAGGAGAACTGGGCAAAAAGCTAGACTGGGGTTTTCAATCTGTAATCTTGGCTGCCCCAGGGCCCCTCTTTTGGAATCTGCCTTGGGTAGGACGGGAGGGGAAAAATTGGTAGGTGAGGTTCCCAAGTCTCACCCTGGACATTTAACCAGAGCCTCCTTAGCTAGCGGTCATATCTATATGATACACTATGAGATAGATGATGGATAGATACATGGATGATGATAGATAGATAAATAGGTAGGTAGATAGAGAGAATGGATGGATACATAGATTAGATAGGTAGGTAGTTAGGTAGATGGATGGATGGACGGACGGACAGACAGACAGACAGATAACGCGGTTGATTCTCGTTATTTCTCATTATTTGTGGTAGTCCTGTTCTACAAAATCGCAGCCAACACTGAATTAGTGAATCCTGAGCCGTTGCTCCTAGGGGAAATACAGCTGTAGGTTCCTGCAAGATTCTGGTCACATGTTTGTCAACCAGTCACTACAGAATAACCTTTATGTGTATTTCTGTTTAAAGACACCTAACTTAATACATTGATATATCATCGATACATTCACATTGAACTCACGGCCCGCAGCACAGTAACTCACACCTGAACAAAGCTCATCTCCCACACGTATTTTCTTCATAATACATCACGGCCTTCCTGTGCTTAGGACATGAGACAGCACTTCAGCGCTCTATTTGGGGGGCATTAAGCCAGCCAAGTCACCGAGAAAAAGCATTAAAATGCGGAAAATGGGGCATCAAATAGACCATAAAAAGGACACATTTACAGTATGAGAACTGAAAGGAAAAGGCCAAACGCTGCCTTGTTCATCCTCAGCTGGGAGCGGGCCTGGGCATGAATGATTGTGAAAGTGCCACAGGGAGTATTGATTTTGAGGTTCCAAATACATTTTAGCAAGTAGGCAAGCCTGCAAATTACAGTCTGCGAGTAATGAAAATGTATTATGTGTGTGTGTGTGTGTGTGTGTGTGTGTGTACACGTATACGTATATATATGTATACACATACCCAGACATATACTATCATATCTCTATCTGATAACTGAGGACACTGTGGCACAGAGAGACAGAGACACCTGTCCAGGTCACACATTAGCTCCTGAGCTAATGAACTGGGGTTTGAAGCCAGGCAGCCAGGCTCAGAATTCGGGCCTGACGAATCAAGTACTAGGTTCCAGGTCAGATTTCAGTGGAGGATTCCCAGAGTTAAAATAAGTGTGAATACCATCCATCTGGTTTAACCCCCCTACCCTATGTGTATACACACACACACACACACACACACACACACACACACACAATTTTAAAGACGGGAAAATCAAGAGAGAGGGGGCAGGGGATCCCAAGCTCTTTCTACCACACAGCAAGACAGTTTTCCGGGTCTAACATTGATCCTAGCAGTTCCCCTCTCACTGGGTACTTATGTGTGGGGGCAAGTCCTGCTTGTTTTCTGAGCACTGTCTTACTTAATCCTCACCACCCATCCTTGCCTTAGGCACAATTAAGTCCATTTCACAGAAGAGAAAACTGAGGCCAGAGAGGTAGAGTTGCCCAGCTCAGGTCACACAGTGTGTTTGTGGGAAGCCGCACCAGGGCCCAGGCCGGGGTGCCTGCACTGCTCTACCTGGCTGGCCAGGCAGAGCCACTGGCCTTGGGGAACCTGTGGCCCGGAGTTGATCTGGGGGTGCAGTTATGACCTGGATGGGAGACCCAGGGTGTGCAGAGCCTTCTTGTGGGCTGACCTGGAGCCAGGCTCTCAGACCTGGCCCACAACCCTGGTTCTGCATCCCTCCAGGCCTCACCCTGTGGCCTCGGGCATAGCCTGTCCCACGCTGAGCCCCGGTCACCCTCTGTGAAGTGAGAATAGTGTAGACGGACTAGGGGGGTCCTTCCAGCCCTGTGGGCCGAAGACTCTAGGATCTTGTCACTCCTGCAATCTGTGACTAAGATGCTAGTACACTGGGACCTGAAGACTCTAGGACGGGTAAAGTTCTGGGAGGTCTGGGCCTGAGATTTCATGTTTCCTGGTTCTCATGCATCTGGAGTTTCTGGAGCTGGAGTCACTTAGTCTGTCCTTCTATGGGGGTCTGAGGGGACACAGCCCTTCCTGAGGGGACACAGCCCTTCCTGAGGAGTCTGAGGGGACACAGCCCTACCCTGGGGGCCTGAGAGGACACAGCTTGCCCTAGAAAATCCCAATTTCAGGAGAAGGGAAGGAAAATATCCCCAGGCCAGCTATGTATTTGGGGCAGATGCTCCAGGGCGGGGTGAGGGGTGCTGGAGGGCCCCTCGGTACCCCCTCTTCCCTTCCCCCAGCTACCTCTACCCAGATGGGAAGAACCACAACCCGGACCTGACCGAACTCTGCCAGATGGAACCCCATCAGCGCATCCACGTGTCGGAGGTGAGGCCCAAGCCCGGCCTCCCTCCCCGGCTCACCGCCCACCGCCCCCATCCACTGCACCATGGCTCAGGGATCCCCTCCCGTGAGTCAGGCCCTGGACTCGCAGAGGGCTTGGGGTTTTGTGCTGGCTTGGAGGCCGCGTGAACTGGGGTAAATCACAGCCTCTCTGAGCCTGTCTGTTCCTCCCCTGGAAAACACAGCTCCCCCTGCCTCTTACCCAGGGCTTTTCATGGGAATAAAACCAGGAAATGATACCGCTGAGATCATCAGAGCAGCTAATGCACTTTGCGCACTCACTGGAGGCAGCCCCTGTGTCAGCTTTTAGCCTTCCAGCCATCCCATGGGTGAGAGACCTGACAAGCAAAATTTTGAGTATACGTATATCCCGTGCAATATTCGGGACACACTTAGACCTCAAGATGTATTCATTGTTTATCTGAAAATCAAGTTTAACAGGGCATCCTGTATGTTTATTGGCTGAATCTGGCAACCCTGAGTGTAAACCACCCCCAGAGAACAAGTCCCATAACAAAAGCACACGTAGGAGGCATTGGGACACACGGCCTTGAACTCAGGGGAGGCTTCAGGGCTGGTGCAGAGGTTTGGCACTTATTTCCTGTGGCCCGACTTGCATCTCCATGTCTGATGTCACCACTCCTTCTCGTCATCCCCATCTCGCCTGCCAGGAGCAGCTGCAGCTGTACTGGGCCATGGACTCCACATTTGAGCTCTGCAAGATCTGTGCCGAGAGCAACAAGGATGTGAAGGTGAAGCCGTGCGGGCACCTGCTCTGTAGCCGCTGCCTGGCTACCTGGCAGGTGGGTCCGACCCTGCCCTGCCTTCCCGCCCGGTCCCCCCACCTCCCTATAGTAAAAGCCCCTAGAGGATCGCCCACATGCCTCGTCGATCACATGGGGAAACTGAGGCCCAGGGAGAGGAGAAGCTTGCTCCATTTATGCCTCTATCTCACTCTGCATCTGTCACCTCTGCTTCTCCTTCTCCAGTTACATTATTAGTGGAAGATGCTACATTGGCCCTGGTGTGGGAGGGGCGTGTCTGTGGGACTGGCCACAATAAATACGGCCAGGCATTCCTCGCCCATAGCATTCCCTCTCTGGGTGATCTGGGGCCAGTGGCTTTACCTCTCTGAGCTTAGCTGCCTTCTCAGGGGAATGGGGCTGTTGGTAGTGACCTTCCAAGGGAGGATCCAGGCCTCTGGGTAAGGGGAACCCCTGTGGAGTATGGGTGCCTGATACTAAGTTTTCCATTGTGATGGAAGTGTTAGACCTTAAGCTTTTGATTGCGGAGCTTATCATAACAAAGACGTCCATCTCCCGGACACAGCGACTAACAAAACAACTAGGTAAGGAACTAGCCACCCCGACCCTTGAAATTTCCCTTTAGAAAGCCCTAAGTAACTGAGCGTTGGAGCGGTCCTGCTTCTCTCTTCCCTTCCTGTACCCTGATTCTTGCTCTTCTGCTTTAAATTTGCCAACAAATAATGAACCCCAGAAACCCTAGGCACCCCATTTGGCCCCTAATCAAAGCAGAGCTCCAGGTCCGCCTCCCTCCCTGCCTCTCTCCCTTCCCTCTACCTGCAACCTCCCGTACCCTCCAGGACCTGTGAGTAATAAATCTTGTTCTTCAAAGTCCGCTGATGGTTGATGCTGAGATGCACCCTGCAGTCATAATAAGAACCAAAGGGCGGGCTTCCCTGGTGGCGCAGTGGTTGGGAGTCCGCCTGCCGATGCAGGGGACGCGGCTTCGTGCCCCGGTCCGGGAAGATCCCACGTGCTGCGGAGCGGCTGGGCCCGTGAGCCATGGCCGCCGAGCCGGGAGAGGCCCGCGTACCGCAAAAAAAAAAAAAAAAAAAGAACCAAAGGGCTGGCCCAGCCATAACATTGGCCCCAGTGGTGATGGCAGGGGGGTGTCTGTGGGGCTCCCCACAGTGAATACATATGGCCCAGCTGAGTGTCTCAGGCATTCCTAGCCCGTAGCATCACTACTGTGAGGCTGAGACCTACACAGCACCCTGGCTCTCTCGGCTCTGATCCAGCCCCTCCTTTCTGCCCTGCATGTCTCTCTCCATCTTTCTCCCTTCACAGTTCCTCCTCTCTCTCTCCATTTCCCTCCCTCTGTCTGTCCTCCTCACATCACTCTGTGTAGTCCCGGGGGACCTGGTGGGGAACAGGGAGACCCTGATCCTTTCCCTCCTCACTCCCCCAGCGCTCAGACAGCCAGACCTGCCCCTTCTGCCGCTGCAAGATCCAGGGCCAAGAGGCTGTGAGTATCCATGCGTTCCAAGTCAGCGCCGCTGCTGAGGACTCAGAGGACAGCGGTGACAAGGAAGAGGAGCTGCAGCAGGTAAGTAGGGTCAGGCAGGAGCTGGAGCTGGAATCCCTAGGGTCTGAGGGAGGAGGGGGCTGGTGACAGGATTCGGGGGTCCCAGGGGCACAGACTTTTGCATCCCTTAGGGGCTGGGGCTTTGGCTTTCTCTAGTATAACCAACCCTCTTGAGGGTAGAACTTTGTCTCATTCTCCATTCTACCTCCAAAGCCTAGAAAGTGCCTGAATGCTGGGCCTCCAGGCAGGGGGACATGTAGGTGAGAAGAAAATGGTAGCTCGTAACCCCCTCCCCACCCTCTGTCTCCCTTAGGTGACCCCCTCAACTCCTCCCCTGCCCCCTCGGCTGGATCTGCCCCCCGAGAGTCTGAGAAGCAAATGCCAGCTGAAGGTGGTGAGTCAGGCACTGGTCTGAGGTGGGCAACTTGGGTCCCATTCATCCCTGGGGTCCCCAGTCTGACCAGGTGCTCAGGGGTACAGGCCAGGCACTTGTTCTTTGCACCCATTTACGAGGTGCCATCTGGCATCCACACCTCTACGGCTTCTTCTCTTCTCTCCCTTACTCATCCCCCCTCGTTGGCTTTCTGGCTCTCCTTCCAGCATCCCAGGTGTGCCCTACCCCAGGGTCTTTGCACGAGCTGTTCTCTCTGCCTATATCTCTTTTCCGCAGGCTCACTTTCTCATCTCATCCTCTCAGGGAGGCCTTCACTGACCACCCTATTGAAAACAGCGCCCCTGTCCCTCCAAGCCCCTGCCCAGCTGCATCTCTCAGTCCTTTGCACTGGCTGGCAGAGTGTATAGTCTATTGTTTTCTGTCACCGTTAGCAGGTTGTCACCTTCCTGAAGGTTGGGACTCTGCCTTATTCTCTGTTATATGAATCGTGCCTGACACATAGTAGGTGCTCAATAAATAGGTGTTGAATGAATCCATGAAATGAGTCTTCCCAACAACCCTATGAAGTCAAAAATGTTCCTCTCCTCATTTTCCAGAAGAAAAAAGCTCAGAGAGGTGACTGCACCTGCCCAAACACACAGCCTGAAAGAGGAGAAACCTTAAAAACCCCCCAAAATCATCTGCTTATTTTCTAAGTGAGCCCTGGCCTTGCTTTTTTTCTTCCCCCCACGCCCCTGGCTTCCGAGCCCCTGGCTTCCTGGGGTGCAGGGGGTGGGGAGGTCGGGGGAGGTCTCTGTTAACATCTCAGGCTGAGTACGCACCAGATCCAATCAATACTGGGCAGTCTTCAAACAAACAGCTCAGGAAGTCTGGGAACATTATTCGACCACAGCAAACAAGAGAGCCAGCTGGGAGGGGGGGCCGGGGCGGTGACACCAGCCAGGGAAGCTAAAAACAGATCCCGACCTGCAGCCAAAAACAAATGGAAACATTCAGAGGCACTCAGCTCTGAGGACAATGAAAGGGGACAGAGGATGACAGGCATCTCTGGCCAGATGGTCACACCTATGCCGAGGCTGTGCCCCCCGCCTGGCAGGCCTTTTCCTCTTTTTCCCAAACCCTGCCTGATTCAAATTCCAGTCAACTCCTATTCCTTCCTTGTTCAAAACATGCTGCAGAAGAGAGCCTTGGGTGTGCTACTTCCCAGCAAGGTGACTGTCATAATGAGAAGAGCTAACATGCGTGTGTAACTCGGTGCTGCTTTTTAACGCCGTTATTTAGTTGCCATGACAACCTGATAAGGTAGATGCTATTATGATCCCTATTATACAGAGGGGTACACTGAGGCTCCAAGATCCGAAGGTCACCCAGCTCAAAGGCGAGAGAGTCAGGACTGGAACCCAGGCCCCTGGATCCAGACTCCAGAGTTCATCCTTGATTTCCTTGTCTGTGAAATGGGCATGATGCCAGTCCCTGCCATGAGGGGATTCATCCATTCATCACTGGATGAATCCCCCGGCTAGACATGCTCCCTCATGATGCTTTTCTCCAGCAGAGAAATCCCCCTCTAGGGGTTGACACCATCATTCAGAGGGACCCAGGCACCTCGCTGTGGCCACGGGGGACCTCTCCCATCCTCAGTGTCTCCATGTGGAGAATAGGGACAAGCGTGGCATGGGTCCCAGGAGTTGTGGTGAAGTCAGCAAGGTTGGGCATTTGTAACCTGAATCAGATCCCCTCCCTCACCTCTTAGAAGCCCCCAAGACCCCAGGCCTCCGAGAATTCAAGCCAACATCCTCTCCGTCAGCCCATAAGGCCTGGGGATCTGACCCCCTCCCCGCCTCTGACCTCCTACCACCCCTTCAACTCCTTTCCAGCAACAACGGCCCCCCTGCTGTTCTTCTAACAAGCCAGCAAAGCCCACATCCTTCTTGCACGGAGGCTTCTGTTCAACCTTCCCCTCCCCCAAGAGGCCTTCCCCAGCCACCCTCATGTCTGATCACCCCCACTCTCCCCCTCCACTATTTCAGTTCTCTGAAGGACACCTAACACTGGGATATTTCCTCGTTCAGGCACTGATGACTCATGTTAAGCCTCCTGCTTAGTAGACTGTTGGCTCCATGAGGACAGAGATTTTTGTCTATTTGGTTCCTGGCTGACTCTTCAGAGCCCAGAACGGTGCCGGACACACTGTAGCTGCTCAGGAAATTTGTGGGAGGAATGAATGAATGAATGGGTGGATGGATGGATGGATGGATGGATGGACAGACGGACAGATGGATGGATGGGGGGATAGAAGGGGGAATGAATGGGTGGATGGATGGGTAGATGGATGGATGGATGGACAAACACGTTTTTTCAGAGGCGTTAGGGGGAAAACACAGCATGGACCAGGGGGCAAGACCCTGCCATACTGCCCGCCCCCCCCTCCCACCCCGCCTCCCCGCCATCACTGGGTTAGCCCTGTCGGCCTGGCAGCTGCAGCTCATCTGCAAAATTTCTTAATCTCCTCCCCTCCAGGCGCCTCTGGCGCTCCCCAGACTTCGAGGCCCTCTAACTTTGCCAAGATTTTGGACTGAGGCCTCAGCCTCATTGGAAATCACCTCCAGTCCCCAGGCCAGGGAGGGCGCCAGAGGGTAAGTGGAGAGGGCAGCTGGGGTCCAGGACTCCTGGGTCTGAGGGAGGAGGAGGTGGGGGAGGAAGGGAAACACTGGTCCTAGGAAATGGACATCCCCCCTTAAAGTCTCCCTATTGCAGAAACTCCTAAAGAGAAAGTCTCCCCTCCATCTGCCCCTGAGGGACCCACGAAGGCCTGGATGCCAGGTGAGGGCCCCGCACCGTCCAGGTTCCCTCCCTCAGCCTGGCCCTGCCTGCCCCACCCCACCTGGGTGTGACACTATCTAACCCACCGCTCTTTCCACCTCACAGGGCACCAAGATGCGCTGCGAAAGGGAGCCCCAGGGGCTGGAAGGGGTTTGGGAAGCGGAAATAAACTGCCAAGCCGGGTCTGTCCTCTGGTTTGTGGAGAAGGAGCGTAGTGGCCACCAGGGGGCAGCTTGGTGTCGGGAACGGCAGTCCCCGGGGCCTGAGCCCCACCTGCCTAACCCTAGTGTCTGGGGTTCCCAGAGCTGAGAGTGGGAGACCCGGCTCCTCTGGATCCAGGAGTCTAGACTCCCAGACCCCTCCCCTCTCAGACCCGGGAGTCCCGCCCTCAGGACTTAGGAGTCCAGAGTCCCAAGTTCTCAGAGAATCAGGCATTCAACTCCCATTCCCCAGCACGGAAAAAAAAATTCCTGGACCCAAACCCAGATATCCAAGGCAAAAAGACCCCACATTTCCTTGAGAGTTACCTATACACCCAGTCTTCCCACAATCCATTCTCATCCCTCTCTCTTTCCTCCATGCCTCTTGGGAAACTTCTTCCAGAGGAGCAGTGGAAGTGTCTCCCGAAGGGACCCAAGCCTCCCTCTGCCTAAGTTTAAACCAACTGGCATCCCCTGAGCCCCTGCCCTGTGCCCAATCCCAGGCCAGGCAATGCTGGGCATGTGGCAGTAATCACTGCCCTCCTGGGGCTCCCAGTCCGGTGGGGGAGACAGAACTGTCCCCAGACCGTGGTGATACAGAGTGGGCAAAGCTGGGACGAGGGCAGCCCAGGGGGCTGCAGGAGCCTGGAGCAGACAGCCGACCCAGCCTGGGAGGTCAGGGAGGGCTTCCAGGAGGAGGGAATGTCTTAAGCTGAGTCTGAAAAGATGAGAAAAAGGTATTTCAGTGTAAACAGAGCATGGACGCATGAGTCATGGATTTAGTTCCAAGCAACAGAAACCTCCTCTGAGACAGGAAGGGAATTGATTGAGAGGACTCGGGATCGGTCAGATTCCCAGGAGTGATTAGAGAGCCAGGATTGGAAAGTGATCAAGAACACGACGAACAGCTGGCCTCCAACCAGAGCCCAGCCACGATCACACCACAGAACCCGTCTGATGAGGATACACTGGTGCCCCAGTGACCACTGGACCTTGGTCATCTCTCTGCCTCTGCTGCCCCAGAAACAGGCTGTGTCTGCTAGCTGTTACGTGGAACAAATCACGCTGAAACTTATTGGTGAACAACAGTAATCATGGTTGCAATGGGCCAGGATTGGGGGAAGGGCTCAGGATTTGGGGGCGGTTCTGGCTCAGGGTGCGATCAAGTGGCGCTTGCAGCAGGGCAGCTGGGGGCTGGACAGGCATCCCTCTGCAGTCTCAGACCTCTCTCCACGTGGTCTCCACGCTTGCTAGTTTGTGCTTCCCCACAGCATGGCTGCCTCAGGGTAGTCAGACTGCTTATATGGTGGCTGAAGCCTTCACAGAAAGTATTCCAGTGACGCAGGCAGAAGCTACATGGCTTTTTCTACCTAACCTTGGGAGTCATGGAGCGTCACTTCGTGCTGCATTCTAATGGTTACATGCGAGTCACAAAACTGCACAGATTTAAGAGGAAGGGACATAGACCCCCATCTCTCAGTGGAAAGAGTGTCAAGATCAGGTTGTACACAAGTGTGGGGGGGGCGTCCCTGGTGGCGCAGCGGTTGGGAATCTGCCTGCCAGTGCAGGGGACACGGGTTCAAGCCCTGGTCTGGGAAGATCCCACATGCCGCGGAGCAACTAAGCCCGTGCACCACAACTACTGAGCCTGAGCTCTAGAGCCCGCGAGCCACAGCTACTGAGCCTGCGTGCCACAACTACTGAAGCCCGTGCGCCTAGAGCCCGTGCTCCGTGACAGAGAAGCCACAGCAGTGAGAAGCCCGCTCCCCGCAGCTAGAGAAAAGCCCGCACGCAGCAACAAAGACCCAATGTAGCCAAAACTAAAATTAATTCATTAATTAATTAAAAAAAAAAGTGTGTGGGATGAGAGCTATTGTCACAGCCATCTTTGGAAAGTAGAATCTGTCCCAGCTGCCACAGCAGTAATAGATTAGCCAGGCTCTGTTTATTTGGCATTGCTAGCACATGATTCCAAAGTATAGCGGGATTCGCCAAGCTTAGGTCACCTGAGCTACAACAGAGGCAGGAAAGAAACATTTGTCTTAACTGGTTTCAACAGAGGGTAACAGCTTTCGGAAGGCAGGGATTCTTTTTAATGTGGGAAGGGGATGCACATGCTAGTCAGCCCTCCCTCCAAAAAGCCCATGACCATCCACCCCTTTGAACACTCAACATCAGTACGTATCTTTTGCTCTACACTTACATTCTCTTCCCCCAAAAGTTCTTTTAAAAAATTTTTTTTTTAATTTTTGGCTGCGTTGGCTCTTCGTTGCTGCACGCAGGCTTTCTCTAGTTGTGGCGAGCGGGGGCTACTCTTCGTTGCGGTGTGCGGGCTTCTCACTGTGGTGGCTTCTCTTGTTGTGGAGCACGGGCTCTAGACTCGCGGGCTTCAGTGGTTGTGGCTCCTGGGCTCTAGAGCGCAGGCTCAGTATTTGTGGCTCACGGGCTTAGTTGTTCTGCGGCATGTGGGATCTTCCAGGACCAGGGCTCGAACCCGCGTCCCCTGCATTGGCAGGAGGATTCTCAACCACTGAGCCACGAGGGAAGCCCCTGCCCAACGTTCTTATCTAAGCTCTCCCTGCAGAACTAACTCTTGTACAACCAAAAATGCATCACACTGCCGCCCTAGACAACAAAAACTTTCTTTTTTTTCTTTTCCTTTTCAACCTGATGAGGGGAATTTATTCTTAGTTTTTCTCATCAATATTTTGTTATTTCCAATGTACAGATATTTACCTATATATATTTAATCATCACTATCATTTCTTTCTTTCTTTTTTTTTTTTTTTTGGACAATGCTGCGTGGCTTGTGGGATCTTAGTTCCCCAACCAAGGATTGAACCTGGGCCCTCAGCAGTGAAACCTGGGAGTCCTAACCACTGGACCACCAGAGAATTCCCTCATTTCATATTTTTGATGCTCTAACAAACCCAGAAACTTTCTGGGACCCAGAACCTTCCTGGGAACAAGATATGTATATTTTTATCAACACAAACTTTCAGTAGTTACATTTTCCAATGCAAGTCTGGAATCACTGGGGAATAGACATTGCCCCTCCAAATGTGTCATGATCCCCATATTCCACAAGCTGTGAACCAGTTTTAGAGTTAACCATCCCACGCTTCAGTGTAAGATAATGGGATAAACAGAGAGAAAAGATAGGACTTGTTAATTAAAATGTATAAGTATCTACACATGGGACAGCATGGATGGAATTGGCAAATTCATTGATTCCACAAGTACTCTCTCAGCTTCTCCTCACGCCAAGCACTGTTCTAGGCACTGGAGATATATGGTGAACCAAAAAAAGTTCCTGTTCTCTTGGAGCTTCTGTGCAAGACAACAAAAAATAAATATGTGGTGGTGAAAAGTGCTACAAAGGAAAAATGTAGTGAGATAAAGGGCTGGGATAGCAGGAGTTGCTAAATGAGATAGGATGGTCAAGGGAAGCTTTGTGATAAGGTGATAGAGTAGAGATTTGAAGCAAGTCAGGGAGGGAGCTATGGCAGGAAAGAATGTCCCAGGAGAGGGAATAGCAAGTGCAAAGGCCCTGAGGCTGGAACACGCCTGGCATTGGAGGGACCGCATGGAAGCAAAGAGACCACTGTGGCAGGAACAGAGCTAGCGTGGGAGAAAAGAGGGGCAGATGGGGTCACGGAAGTATAGGACCAGATCTAGGACCTTGTGCGCCATGGAGAGGACGTCAGCTTTTACTCGGAGTGACAGGAGCCGTGCAAGGGTGCTGAGCAGAAGAGTGACAGCAGCTCACACGCATTTTAATGGGATCCCTCCGGCTGTTTTGTGGAAATAAATTGTAGGGGACAAAGGCAGATGATATTTCAGTACTAGTTTCTGCAAGTCTTTGAGGAACCGTGCTGGTATTTATGACTTCCCTCCTTCATCCACACTCCATAGAATCCTCACCTAGAATCTCAGCTGGTTGGACTCTTGAAGGTGGAAGGCAGGGTGCTGATGAGAGGGTGCCTAGCATCCCAAGCAGTAGATACATGAGCCAGGGCCAGAGCAACAGGGGAGTGGGTGCCTGGGGTCACTGTGTGTAAGCTTGTCCCAGGGAGCACTTTTGTCCACGCGCGAGTTTACATGTGCATCCTGCGATGATCTAGTGCGGGTGGGGTTTGCACGTGAGCCTGTGTGCTTCTGCGTTTGAGCCTTGCAAACCTTCCCCAAGTGCCTGCTCCGAGTCTGGCCTTTGCAGGGCAGTGCTGGGGACACAACAGTGACCGAAACAGCCCTGGCCCTCCCCTAACTGGCTCCCGGTCCAGTGGGGGAGACAGACTTGTCCCCAGACAGAGATGACCCAGAATGTGCAGGGCTGGGGTGGGGGAGCCCAGAGGAGGCGCCTGACTCAGCCTAGGGGAGCAGAGAGGGCTTCCTGGAGGAGGGGATGGTGTGGCTAATACTAAAAGGTCACCTCTCCCAATATAACAATTGCTCTCCTGTAGGGACAAGGTAGCCTTGACCAGTCTAACCAATAACTCCGAGGCTGACCTGTAATCTAAGACTTCCCCGGTGTCTGACCAGTGACCACCCCAGCCCCAGCTGATCAGAGGCCCGGGGGAACCTCTCCCAGCATGACCAGCTGCCCCCTATTCTGACCAGTGTTGAGGGCTAGCTTCTCCCAGGTAACCAGTGAAATCTCACCCCCATCCCCCAGCCAGCGTCTAGGGATTTTGTCCCAGTCAGGCCTGGCTTGTGAGGAGCTGTGCACAGTCTGATCTGTGATCCCAAGTCTGACCTGTGACCCTTCCTTCTGACCCAGGGCAGGGGCTCCTCCTCCCTTCCCTCAGGTGCCCTGGCCTCCTCCCCTCCCCCACTCACCTGCTTTGCCAGCCTGATTCTCTTCCCCTCCCCCCAAAGTTGGGAGGGAGGGAAGGGAAGAGAAAGAGAGGAAGGGGGGGTGGCATTCCTGGGATTCCCTGGATGGGGGGAAGAGAGGGAGGGCCCTACGGAGGAGAGAACACCCCACGGCCGCAGTATCTATCACAGAGGCCTGGGCAGACCTGGGATTTGAAGACCATTAGATACAAGAGATTGAACTGCTGGGTTCCAGGCCAGTGGTCAGACAGGAAAGCAGCCTGGCGCACTGGCCACTGGGGAGGCTTCACAGGGCCTACTGGGAGAAGCTGTTCTAGGCCTCTGGTCAGGCTGGGGGATTGCTGGTTGGACTGGGGAGGCCAGTGCCGGCCACTCGTTGGACCGGGGCCAGCTGTTTTAAAACGATGAGGCGAGCCCAGGCCACCGGCCATGATGGGAACGAGTCCCCCGGTCAGATTGAGGGGGAGAGAAAGGGTCCGCCGTTGTCCAGTGAGGTCCCCGCTCGGGACACTGGCTGGACTGGTCGGTCAGGCCACCCGCCGCGGGCGCTGGTCAGCCTGAGCCTGACACCCCGCGGGCTAGGGGCGGAGGGAGCCCCGCTCCTGGCTGAGCGCTGGGAGGTCGGCTCCGGGCAGTGGGAGGTCCTGGCCCGGCGCCCGGGTTTGGGGGGGACGAGGGGGGCCGGGCGGGGCGGGGCGGGGCTACCTGGGGCGGGGCCTCCTCGCTCCAGCCCTGCGGCCACGGAGCCCCAGCCCGGGCTCAGTTGTTTCCTCAGCTGCTGCCGCGCCCGCCGCCGCCGCCCGCCACCTTGAACATGGAGCCCCCGGACGCCCGGGCCGGAGCGCGCAGGGCCCCGCGGCTGCTGGTGCTCGCGCTCCTGCTGGGGGCGCACCCAGGTATGGCTCGGGCTGGGCGCGACTCGGGGGCGGCCCCTGGGGACCCCTGGGAAGGGAAGAGGGGAGGGGCTTTCACCGACCCAGTAAGCCTAACCTGGGGACCCCAGGGAGGAGGGATATGGGAGCATGGGGTGCCCCTCCCAGTGAGAGACCTGGGGACAGCCAGGCAGAGGGGCTGGGGATCCACTGCAGTGGATTAGAGGCGACCTGAGAAGTCGCGGGACCCAGGAGCGCGGGCTCTCCTCTCCCTCCCCTACTCAGACCCTGGGATCTGCCCCCAGAGGTCCAGGCTTTCAGTGGCTGGAGCTTTCCCCGGCACAGAAGAGACCAAAACAGATCTCCCCACTCAAAAGTTGTCAAGTTTTGAGAGGGTCAGGGACGCTGTGGCTAGAAACCAACAAGCTACATGCATTTGAGGGTTCTCCCCCATGTAGATTCAGAGCCCAGACTCAAAAGGACCCGCCTACCCTGCCTCCACCTCCATGGGAAAGGGCTGGGGCACCAGCCCTGACAGCGGAACCAAGTGTTTCCAAGTGACAGTGCCCCCTCCCCGGAGGCCCCAGATAATAAATCCACACACCTGCATGGTGGTGGGAGGAGGGGAGGAGGCCCTGAGGGACTGGAAGCAGAGGGACAGAGAGATGAGAGAACTGGGGGAGAGAGAGGTCTCTTCGTCTGCCCTTGCTGTCTGCCGCTGAGACCCAGCCCAGGGCACCAGCTTGGTCCCACCTCCCTCCCACAGGTGGGTGCCTGGGAATCCAGGCCCCTGGCACAAGCATGGCAAATAGTGGGTCCCCTGGGGCAGAGTTGGGCCAGGCTGGGCGGGGAAGGGAACGGAGGTTCTAAGAATTGAGAGCTCAGGCCAGGATGCCAGCCCAGAGAGTGAAAGAGCTCGCTTTCCCGATGCGAGCAGCTCTATCTGCCAGGATCCTGGGACAGGAGTGCCGGCCCCCAGCTCCCTTCTCCCTCGGGACCCAGGATCCGGGGCCTCAACCCTATACTGTTCTGAGGTGACACACTGCTCTATCAGAGTCAGAGGGGCCAAGGAGCGGGCAGGGGGCTCGGGCAGGTCTGAGCCAGCCTGTCCCTCCCACATTCCTGAAACCTGCCCGGCCCTGTCCCCCTCACCGCGCCCACACTCCCACCCTGCCTCAGCTCCGGCCCAGCCCCAGCCTCCCACTCCTGAGGGAGAGGGCCAGAGGCAGGGCCAGGCGACATGGAGACTGAGAGAGACGCAGAGGCCGGGAAACTAAGAGATGGAGACCCAGGGGGAGGGACACACATGCGGAGGCAGCGGACTAAGATGAGAGAGAGACACGGTTATCCCACAGCACTGTGCCAGGCCCTATGCAAAGTGCTGGAGGCAAAGGAATGAGCCCACCCAGCCCTGCCCTTGAGGGGCGTTTGGTCTAGTGAGAAAAACAAGGACAGACATGATTTGAGCCCAAGAGGATTGAATGGAGGCCACCGGGACCCTGGGTGGCCCAGGGGAGGAGCGCTTAGTTCTACAGGTGAAGGGCGAGATGGAGAGAAATGCTGATGGGATCTGAAGCTCAGAGGCCAGAGATGAGAGATGAAGGGAGAGAAGAGCTGGGTCCTGGGGGAGGAGGGGCCGGGGGCCTGGATTCCTGGGTCTCAGGGGGGAGGGGCTGTGTCTGGAAGACTACCTACTGGTGGTGGTGGGAGAGAGCTCAGTCACCCTCCTGCAGGTGCCAAGGCTGAGGTGCGCCTGTCTGTGCCCCCTCTGGTGGAGGTGATGAGGGGGGAACCTGTCACTCTGGACTGCACCCCTTTGGGGGCCCATGACCATTTCGTGCTGGAATGGTTCCTGGTGAGTGCTGCTGGCTGGGGGCCAGAGGATGCCAGAGGGGGGCCTGAGAGTCAGGGTGCAGTGGGGCTGCAGACGTTCATTCCCTCATCAGAGCCCAAAGGCCCCTAGAAGCTCCACCAAGCTGCCTTTCCATTTTACAGGTGGGGAAATGGAGGCCCAGCAAGGGGGAGGCCCTCTCCAGGGTCCCCTGGTGTCCGGGCACAGCCGAGGCTAGAATGAAGTCCCCCTTCAGAGCGCTGGCTCTTGAGAGAGGACATTTAGAGGCAGACACCCAGAAAGCAAGAGCCTGGGGGGCGGGACTAAAGAGAAAAAGAAAAGAGAGGGGAGAGACAGGGAGGGAGAGGGAGACAGGTGGGAACAGAGTGAGATGGAGAAAGAGGGAACCAGAGAGAGGAAGATGTGACCACAGACAGGGAGCAGGGGTGGGAGGGGTGGAGGGAGGGACAGAGGGGCCAGAGAGAGAGAGAGAACGTGAGGCAAAGAGACCCACGGAGCAGCAGAAAGCAAGGGACATCGAGGAGGGAGGGCTGGGCTGGCCAGGCAGCCCCCAGCTGAGGCGCTCCCCCGCCCACAGGCCGACCGCTCTGGGGTCCGCCACCGCCTGGCCTCGGCCGAGCTGCACGGCACTGAGCTCCGGGACAAGGTGCACGACTCCCGGGGCCGCAGCCCCCCATACCAGCTGGACTCCCGGGGGCGTCTGGTGCTGGCCGAGGCCCAGGTGGGCGACGAGCGGGACTACGTGTGCTTGGTGAGGGCGGGGGCAGCGGGCACTGCCGAGGCCACCGCGAGGCTCAATGTGTTTGGTGAGTGTCTGGGGCCCCCCCACTAGCCGCCCTGGGAAGGGGCAGGCCGGTGAGAACCCCGGGAAGGGGCTCCTGACATAACATCTCTCCCGCAGCGAAACCAGAGCCCACCGAGGTGTCCCCCAACAGAGGGACACTGTCTGTGATGGAGGATTTCGCCCAGGAGGTACCTCGGGCCACACCTCGATTCTAGGGGCGGAGGGGGCTGGGGACCTGGTCTCCTGCATCCTAAGGTCAGGAGGGGCTGGAGGCTTGGGCTTCCTAGTCTGAGGAGTAGGGTGCTGGGAGCTGGACTCCTGCGTCTGGCTGGGGAGAAACCCTAAGGGAGGGGGACCCAGACTTCAGGGTCCTGGCTCCAAGCCCAGTGCGGGCCTGTGTCTGCCCCAGATAGCCACCTGCAACAGTCGCAATGGGAACCCGGCCCCCCAGATCACGTGGTACCGGAACGGGCAGCGCCTGGAGGTGCCCATGGAGGTGAACTCCGGTGAGCGCACGGGAGCCCAGCTAGACTCCCTGGGGGCTGCGGTGGGGCTGGGGCCAGGCTGGCTGACCCCCCCGTCCTTCCCTCTCTCCCAGAGGGCTATATGACCAGCCGCACGGTCCGGGAGGCCTCGGGCCTGCTGTCTCTCACCAGCACCCTCTACCTGCGGCTCTACAAGGCCGACCGGGACGCCAGCTTCCACTGCTCCGTGCACTACCGCCTGCCCACGGGCCGGCACGGCCGCCTGGACAGCCCTTCCTTCCGCCTCACCCTGCACTGTGAGTCCACTGCTGGCCTCTGACTGCCCTGACCTTGGACTCTACACATCACTGTGGCCCTGACCCTCCAGGCAGACCCGTGAACTGCCACTCCCCTCTGACCTTCCACGCCCTTAGCTCATGCTGCAGTTTCTACTGGCTTCTGGCCTTTGACCTCTGAGCTCGAATGGTAGCACGAGCCTCACCGTGACTTCTGACCCCGCCCCATAGCATCCTGAACCCCACGGAGTTTCATGACTAAACGTTGTGCCCCATCCTTTCACACCACACTGGGTCCCCTGAATCTCACATTGACCTGTCACTCACACCGACCTCTGACCCTTGACCTGTTCTCTCAGCCTATCTCAACCTCTGACCTCGGGTCCCTGATCTCAGAATAAGTGCGAACCTGAGCCTTGAAAGATAGAACCTCTAACCTTTCACTGACCTCTCTCCCTTAATCCAGCCCTGCCTTTTACAGTTGACCCTGATCATGAGTCTGCCCTTTCCCTTAGATCCCACGGAGCACGTGCAGTTCTGGTTGGGCAGCCCGTCCACTACCGCAGGCTGGGTTCGCGAGGGTGAATCCGTCCAGCTCTTCTGCCGGGGGGATGGCAGCCCCAACCCGGAGTACACGTTTTTCCGCCTTCAGGTAACTCACCCCATCATCCCCTTGGAACCGCCAACCTCTGACCTCTGCAACATTCTCACCTGCACCAACTTCCGACCTTTCACCTGGGTGGTGCCTGGCTTAGCAGGGCACCTGACCGGTGACCCAGGAGCTATCAGGACCTCTGACCTCTGATCTGAGAGAGTCCTGACTCACCGCGATGCCTGACTTGGATGACCCCTGACCTAGCATGACCCTGCCAGCCTAAGGCGTCTCCTGAACCAGGGTCCTCATTCCTGGTCCCCCAGGACAAGCAGGAGGATGTGCTAAAAACAAATCTCGAGGGGAACTTGACCCTGGAAGGGGTGCAGCGGAGCCAGAGCGGGACCTACGGCTGCAGGGTGGAGGACTACGACGCTGCCGAGGACGCGGAGCTCTCCAAAACCCTGGAGCTGCACGTGGCCTGTGAGAGCCCCGGGGGAGCGGGAGGGGGTGCCTGGCACCAGCTGCCTCCTCACCCTCACCCCGCCGCAGCCTGCCTCCAACCCTTTCTGTGGTCCCTGCCCTGGTCCAGATGCCCCAGGCCCCTCCAGTCTCCCACGCAAGGCAGCCAGAGAGCCCTTTCCAAAGCACAAAAACCTGACCTTCCCCTGCTTGGAACCTGCCATGGCTCCCCAGTGCTCTCGGGAGAAAATCTACGTGCCTCACCATGGCCTTCGAGGCCCACCTGGCTGGCCTCACCTTCGGCGGACCCTTCTCCCGGCCAAGGCATTCTCCCCATCACACCACAAGCCCCTCTCCTCTTTTCTGTGATAACTCCCCATCCTCTCTACCATCCATTCCTGATCAATCTCATGGGTCCCAGTCTTCTAAGAAGCCTTCTCTGTCCACCTGCACCCAAGCCCTGTGTGAAGGCTCTGTCCCTCGTCGACGCTCCTTCCACCTCCCTTCCTGGGGCTAGACCCTGTGCCAGATGTTGGGGACACCTCTGTGAACAGGACAGCCCCGTCCCTGCCACCACAGAAATCCAGGTCCGGTAGGGGAGACAGACGGTAAACACTGAACAAGACACTTTGAGTAGCAACCCTGTGTCTACGGGGACTAACACAGCGGGATGGGATAAGGAATTGCCCGGCGAGCGGGGATTATTTTAGATTGGGGGTGTTGGAGGCTGCATGCCTAGGAAGCAGATTCTGAGTGCAGGCAGGAAACTTATGCAGAGTGTCTTGGGATCCACACCTATTGGGGGGTGGGGAGGGGAAGGAAGCAGGATTGGGCAGGGGGGGAAGTTGGGCTTCAGCCTAAGGAAGACCTCGGTTGGCCCCACAGCGCACTTGGAGGCTGGGATATCCCCAGTTGGGGCGTGGGGGCCGGGCCTTTATACCGCCCCACGTCAACTCATTATTGGATGTGGGCTGCCTGGGGGAGGAGGGGACATGACCTTGAACGAGGGGCTCTCTGAGGCTCAGGCAGTTTCCAGAGACGGCTGACAGCTGAGGGCTGGCTGACAGCTGATGTCCTTCTCAACAGCTGGGGGAACAAATCCTTCAGTGCCGAAGGGGAAGCCTGAGTGTCCACAGTAGAGGGTCAGAGAGGCCTCTCTGAGAAGGGGGAATTTGAGTAGGAAACCAAAGAATGGAATCAGAAATACAAAGAGCCAGAAAAAGAGCATTCCAAGCCAAGGAAACAGCACATGCAAAGGCCCTGAGGCAGGACCCAACTTGGCATAGTGTAGAACAACAGGGAGAGAATAGGGTAGCTGGAGCTCCTGGGATAAGGGGGGAGGGTGGGAGATGAGGTTGAAGCAGTGGGCAGGGTCGACCAGGCAGAGTCTTTTGGCTTCACCAAGGAATGTGGCCTTGATGCCCATGGTACTGGGGAACCACCGCAGGATTTTAAGCAGAGGCAAGGGCTGACCAGTGTGTGTTTTGAAAAGATCTCCCTGGTTGCTCAGCAGAGGATGGACCAGAGAGCATAAGAGTCTTGCCCAGTAGGGAGACCAGTGAGGAGGTGACTGCAGCCATCAAGGCAGTTGGACCCTGGGGTCAGAGACGGAAAGAAGGGAGAAGATCCATCTAGGGGGGCAGAGCAGAGAAATATTTGATAGAAGGATGCGTAGTGCAGAGGAGAAGGCCAGGGTTTGGGTGGGAAGTCAGAGAAGGAGCACCTCACACCTCCAAGGTTATCCATTAACCTTGGGCCCAGACATCAGCTCTGGAGGCACGTGGTCGAGGTGGGCATGTATTTTTGGAGTTAGACTCCTAGATCTGGGCTCGAGGGCCCGGCTGGGAGAGGGGCGAGTTCATGGCGCTGGGGAGAACTTGGCATTCTCTGCTGACGATTGTCCATTCACGTCTGCACCCCCAACAGCCCTGGAGAGTCCCTAACCGAGTGGGTGAGGGTCCGGGGAAGGTGACAGTCTGTACCCCCCTCCAGACCTGGACCCCCTGGAGCTCAGCACTGGGGAGGAGCTTTCCTTACCCCTGGGCAACAGCACAGCCGTGAACTGCTCCGTGCGAGGCCTGCCCACCCCAGCCCTACGCTGGACCAAGGTGAGAGGGAAAGACGTCCCCCCCAGCACAAGACCCCCCGCTTCCATCGACCCCTCCCTTCTCTCACGGCCGGCCTGACCTGCTCTTTCTCTCCCCACCCAGGACTCGGTACCCCTGGGGGACAACCCCACACTCTCCCTCCGCTCCATCACCTTCGATTCCGCCGGCACCTACACGTGTGAGGCCTCCATGCCCACGGTCCCCGTCCTTAGTCGCACCCGGAGCTTCAAGTTGCTGGTCCAAGGTTTGGGGGCGGGAGCAGGCCTGAACAGGGGTAGTGTGGGAGAGTGGGGGCCAGGACCAAGCAAGACAGGGGTCCGCGGCTGGTCCTTCTCTCCCTCCTCGTACTCTCTCCCTCTGTCCCCTTCCCCGGGGGGCCTCCCGCTCACCTCCTTCCCGCCCCACCACCCGCAGGCCCGCCAGAGTTAAGGGCAGAGGAGACTCAGCCCAAGGCCGAGGGCAGCTGGAGGGAAGGAGATGAAGTCAGGCTGATCTGCTACGCACGCGGCTACCCAGAGCCCAAACTCAGCTGGAGCCAGTTGGGCGGCAGCGTAAGGGACCCTCCTCTGCATCCTGAACCCTCTGGGACCCTCCCCAAGTCCCTGCCCCCTCAACGGTCCAGGCACTATGTGTCACCCACCCCACGCCCCTCCGCCGACCACTTCCTCTTCACCTCTACCCTCACCCGAGCCCTTGACCCCGTGAGCCCAGGCCTGACGCGAGCCTCCACAGCTAGCAGAGCCAGCCCCCGGAGGCCAGGGCTGGGTGAGCAGCTCCCTGACCCTGAAGGTGACCAGTGCCTTGAGCCGAGATGGCGTCTCCTGTGAGGCCTCCAACCCCTACGGGAACGACCGGCACGTCTTCCACTTCGGCACTGGTGAGTGACCACAGTGGGGACAGGAGCCGGGTGCGGGGCAGACAGAGCGCTGCTGGCTGACCACCTCCCCCTCCGTCCTGCCCTGCAGTGGCCCCCCAGACCTCCCAGGCTGGAGTTGCGGTCATGGCCGTGGCTGTCAGCGTGGGCCTCCTGCTCTTCATCGTGGCCGCCTTCTACTGCCTGAGACGCAAGGGGCAACCCGGCTGCTGCCGGCGCGGGGAGAAGGGATCTCCGTGAGTGGCGTGCCACCTTGAAATTGACCTCTCGAACCCGGCTCTGACCTCACCCCCAACCTCTACCCCAAACCAACCACATCCCCAACTCCAGCTCCATCGCCAGTAAGGTGCCGTCCCATCTCCGACCTCAGACCTGATCCATGGCCATCACCTCCCCCATCCTCATTCCCAGCTACAGCCCCACCCAACCCATAAGCACCTCCCGAGCCCCCACCAAGCCCACCTTAACCCCAGTCCCATCCCCCGTCTCATCCCCACCTCTGATCCCAACCCCAACCCATAACTATGCCCAAACCCACCCCAACCCCAGTTTAACCCCATCTGTACCCCAGCCTCCTCTGCCCCGACTCCAACCCCAAGCCCAGCCCATAACCATCACCAAACCCGTCCCCGTCTAACCTCCATGTCCCCATCCTCAGCCCTGACACATAAACATCCCCATCTCCAACCCCAATCCCAACCATGCCCCTAACCTCACCCCACACTCCAGCTTCCTCTCCATCCCCAGCCCCTCCCCCAGCCGCATCCTCAACTCCAGCCCGTACCCAGCACCAAACGCAGCTTCAGCCACATCCCCATCCCCAAGGCCCCCCTGCAAACCCCATCCCGTTCCCATTCCTAACTCCAAACCCATCCCTATCTGACCTCATCTCTAAGCGCAGCCACACGGCCACCCTCGGCTCCAGTCCACAGCCATCCCCACACCCATCCTCCAAACCGACCCCAGCAACATCACCAGCTCCAACTCCAACAACATCTTCGACCGTGGCCTCAGCCTATCCGCAACCCCAGTGCCACTACCACCTCCTACCCCGTCCCAACCCGTTCCCACCCATCCCCAAGTCCATCCCCATCCAACACATGCCGTGCCCAGCTCATTCCCTGGCTGTGACCACCTCCAACCTGCTGCTTCCTCCCACTAGGCCACCTGGGGAACCTGAGCTGAGCCACTCAGGGTCAGAGCGGCCGGAGCAGACGGGCCTTCTCGTGGGAGGTGCCTCTGGAGGAGCCAGGCATGGGAGCAGGGGCTTTGGAGATGAGGTGGGTGAGGGCCTGGGCACCCTGGTGAGAGGGGACTGCCGGGGGTGGAACAGCCTCTAAGAGCCCAGGCTGACCCCTCCATCTTCTCCCCAGTGCTGAGCCCGAGGACCTCCCAGAGTCAGTCACTGAACCCGACCTGGAGTTGCGGGCACCAGAAAACCAGCCCTGCTCACGCCTCCGCCTGCCCCCGCCTTCCCGACCCTCCCTCATCCCTCTCGGGCCCTCCCTTCCTTCCTCTGTAGGCTGGGCAGGGACCACAGCAGCCCTACCGCTGCTGGGAGGGAGGAGACCTTCCTCCAGGGAGTATGACTCTCCCAGGCCCCAGAATAGCTCCTGGACCGAAGCCCAAGGCCTGGCCTGGGACGAGACTCGAGGGTCGGCTGGCCGGGGCTATTTTTACCTCCTGCCTCCACTGCTGGTCCCCCCACCTGACGTCCTGCTGCAGAGTCTGACACTGGATCCCCACCTCCCCACCCCGCCCCTGCCCTCGCCCCCTCATCTGTGGACACTGGAGTCTGGAATAAATGCTGTCTGTCACGTGGACACCACCCTGTGGCCAGAGCCTCCTCTGGGGGATGAAAGGGGAAAGAGGCACAGGGGATGCTCCCCTCCCCGCTGGCCCTCCTGCCCCCTTGCTGGACCTCGGGAGAATCTGATGTCATGGAGAAAGAAATGAGAGAGAGAGAGAGAGAAAGAGGTGATTCAGCTGGATGAGGGTGGAGGAGAGAGGTGCTGGGGGTCCAGAGAGAGCTGAGCCTGGCCCCTGAGGGCCAGTGCCTATTTGTGGAGTGGGGTGCTGCCTCCTTAAGTAAAAGTTCCCAGTCTCTCTTGCCAGAGACCCAGGGGAATTGAAGCTTCCAGAGGAAAAGCTCTCTCTGAGCCATAGAGTGGATGGAATTAGGGATTTAGCTGTCTACTCTGAGGGTGGCCAGGTGCCTGCAGCTGAGGACTCCCTGGGGGAGGAGGGGTGACTTGGAGGAACCCCAGTGAAGGGGCCTGGGGCAGAGAGAAGAGAGGGTAGAAACGGCAAGGCCAGCTAGAGAGACTTACTGAGGCAGAGGAAGAGGGATTTGAAAGGAGGATGGAGAGGCTAAAGGGGAGGTAGGGGGATGGACTGGCGCAGCTCAGAGAAGACAGAGAGCCACTGAGTCAGAGCGTTGGGGAGAGAGGCAAAGACAGACAAATACAGGCATACCTTGGACCTATTTCCAGTGCAGCTCCAGACCACGGCAATAAAGCGAATATCACAATAAAGCGAGTCACATGAATTTTTTGGTTTTCCAGTGCATGTAAGTTATGTTTGCATTATACTGTAGTAAGTGTGCAATAGCGTTATGCCAAAAAAAACAATGTGGGACTTCCCTGGTGGCGCAGTTGTTAAGAATCCACCTGCCAATGCAGGGGACACGGGTTCGAGCCCTGGTCAGGGACGATTCCACATGCCGCAGAGCAACTAAACCCATGAGCCACAGCTACTGAGCGTGAGCTCTAGAGCCCGTGAGCCACAACTACTGAAGCCCATGCACCTAGAGCCCGTGCTCCGCGATTAGAGAAGCGACCGCAATGAGAAGCCCACGCACCACAAGGAAGAGTAGCCCCGCTCGCCGCAACTAGAGAAAGCCCGCGTGCAGCAACGAAGACCCAACGCAGCCAAAATAATTAATTTATTAAAAAGACCAAAAAAACAATGTACATACCTTAACTAAAAAACACATTCTTGTTAAAAACGCTAATCCTCATCTGAGCCTTCAGTGAGTCATAGCGGTCACATCAAAGATCACTGATCACAGATCACCATAGCAATTAGAATAACAATGAGAAAGTCTGAAATATTGCAAGAATTATCAACAGAGACACGAAGCGAACAAAGGCTGTTGGAAAAATGGTGCCAATAGACTCCCTCGACACAGGGTCGCCACGAACCTGCAGTTTGTAAAAAATGCAGGATCTGGGAAGCGCAATAAAGCAAAGTGCCATAAAGAGAGGTAGGCCTGTAGAGACAAAGACAGAAACATAGAAAGAACTGGGATTCAGAGAGATCGTTCCAGTTAGGAAGAGAAAAAATGTTTGAAACGAGGAGCTCCGAAGCAGGGGGAGGGGGCTGGGGGGGGCGGACATGTGTGACTTTGGGCAAGTGACTTCACCCCCTTGGGTCCATCACATGGAGGTAAATCACACTTGGGCCGTGGATGGCCACTGTGAGAAGTGAGAGCAGCCATCCCTGTGCAATGCATGCTGGGAAGTCTCTGCAGGTGACCCCACCCCCTGTCATCAGTTTACTCAGCCACAAAATGGACCAAGTGGGATCTGTGGCCGTGCGAAGTTGATGCTATGGGACCCTCCTTGTAGGCAACTGAGCAGATGCCCAGAGGCCCCAGAGCAGAAGAGCTCACAGTGGCCAAATAAAGGTGCTCAAATCCCATGGTTTATTGAATCAGATTAAAACAAACGTGAGAAGCAAGAGAGTTGGGACGCAAGCAATCAGAGGGCCCCCTACCTGACCTCTGGTGTCCATGTGGCTCTCTTGTCCTTTCACTGTGGTGTGGTCTCCATGCCCAGAGTCGAGGGGAAGCCAGGAGGTTCTGCACCCAGAAGATGCCAGGGCCACATGGGGGCAAATGTGCTCAGCCACACTTGCAGCTGGAGGAAAATGTGCTTGGTGGTCATGGCTTTTACCTGCATGACATACGTGGGCACAGGACTCACCAAGCAGAGCGAGTCACCAGCAAGAAGTACCTTAAGGACTCGCAGATACTTGGGGCTTACTTGATCTTTCCATCCTTCCCCTCTACGTTCAGCTCACTTTTTTTTTTTATCGAAGTATAATTGATTTACAATGTTGTGTTAGTTTCTGATGTATAGCAAAGTGATTCAGTTATATATATATATATACATTCTGTTTCATCTTCTTTTCCACTATGGTTTATCACAGGATATTGAATAGAGTTCCCTTGGACCTTGTTGTTTATCCATTTTATATGTAATAGTTTGCGTCTGCTAATCCCAAACTCTCAATCCATCCCTCCCTCCCCAACTGAATATTCTTTAAAAAAAAAAATAATAATAATAATACAGCAGGGCTTCCCTGGTGGCGCAGTGGTTAAGAATCTGCCTGCTAACGCGGGGGACACAGGTTCGAGACCTGGTCCGGGAAGATCCCACATGCCGTGGAGCAACTAAGCCTGTGCGCCACAACTACTGAGCCCGCGTGCTGCAACTACTGAAGCCCGCGTGCCCAGAGCCCGTGCTCCGCAACAAGAGAAGCCACTACAATGAGAAGCCCGTGCACCGCAAGGAAGAGTTGCCCCTGCTCACTGCAACTAGAGAAAGCCCTCGTGTAGCAACGGAGACCCAATGCAGCCCAAAATAAATAAATAAAATAAGTAAAAAAAAAAAAAAAAAATACAGCAGACACACATAAAAATCATAGGGTCGTTGGGAGAATTTGATAACTGTGGAAAGTGTTTGGTACAAAGCCTTGCACAGAGCATGTGTTCAGTATGTGTTTATTATTATTATTGTTATTATTATTATTATATCATCATTCATGGAAAATGGAGGGACAGAAAGAAAAGCAAGGAAGGAACCAGGTGGAGAGAGGTACCACTCTAAGGGCAGATATTGGTGAAGGGGGATTTGGGTCGCTGGAGGGGGAGTGAACAGATGGCTGGGGGAGGGGAGAAAGAGGACCCCAGGGAGGAAGGGGTGCTCCGCCCAGCACCTGGTCCCCGAGTTAATGAAGGGAGGGTCCTGGCCTGCCTCCCAGTAGGGCATATATTTGCATAAGGTCCCTCATCTGCATGGCATCCCAGGCAATTTGCATACAGATGGTAGCCTGAGCCCTCCTCAGTCTGACCCCTCCTCCCACCTTGGCCAAGGGTCTGGGGGAAGGGGAGAGGAGGAGGAATGAACCACCAGGACCTGGGGCTCCATGAAGTGAAGGCAAGTTTGGAGTAGACTCCCCTTGCTCCTCAACTTTCTGTGGCTCCCTATTGTTTTCAGGACCTGCTAAGGTGCTGCCCCTCACACACTCACTGCTCCCTCTCTCACACCTTGTGCCTTTACTATTCCTCCCACCTGGAACGTCCTTCCTCGTTTTCTCCAGCTGTAACGAGGCTTGCCTGTCCTTCAAAGCCAGGGCATCTTGAAGAATTCTGACAAGTTTTCACTCCCCGTTCCTTGTCCTTGGAACTTTACTGGAATTTGTGCCACCTCTGGACTCGTACAGATTTTATTAGTAAAGATATGCTTCGTTGCAAATGACAAAAAACGGAAGCCACAAAGCTGTGTACGTGAAAAGGGAAAAGTATTCACTCATATAACCAGGAAGATCAAAGGCAAACGCTGACTACCTTCAGGCATAGCTGGATCCAGGGGCTCAAATAGTCTCATCAGAAAACTGTCCTTTTCTTTTTTTTTTATAAGGGAGGTTTATCCTTTTTTTTTTTTTTTAATTTATTTTTGGCTGCGTTGGGTCTTCATTGCTGCAAACAGGGGCTACTCTTCGTGGTGGTGCGCAGGCTTCTCATTGCCATGGCTTCTCTTGTTGCAGAGCATGGGATCTAGGCATGTGGGCTTCAGTAGTTGTGGCACAGGGGCTCAGTAGCTGTGGCACACGGGCTTGGTTGCTCCATGGCATGTGGGATCTTCCCGGAACAGGGCTCAAACCCGTGTCCCCTGCATTGGCAGGTGGATTCTTAACCACCACGCCCCCAGGGAAACCCAGAAAGCTGTCCTTTTCCATTTCTCAGCTCTGCTGTCCTCCATGCACGGGCAGGGTCTTTTGCCTCTGGAGGCACCTATAGTACCAGATTTCTACCCTACAAGTTTAGCAACCCCCATCAAAAAAGGGTGTCCCTTTCCTATTAGTTCAAGCAGAAGTCTCAGGGCTAATTCTTATTGGTCAGGAATGGGCCCCACCCCCATCACTGAACCAATCCCTGTGGCCAGGGGATCGAATGCTCTGATTGGCCAGGACTGGCCAGGCTCACTCTGAACCATAAGGGCTTAGTATGGAAGAGGTTACTGGGCAGGTAAAATACTTGGCATCAACTCCCCAGCTCCATCAGGAAGCCTTTGGCCCTGTGCCCCTACCTCCTGGTGGTTATGGCTCTTCAGTGAATTGTCACCTCTGAGACTCCTTGACACTGGAAATTAACTCCCCAGGTATGAGACCCACCCAGTCATTTGTCAACAAACACACACAGCACTGCTCAACCTTATCCATGTCCCCTTATGCATGTGACTGGGGGTATGAAACTCCAGCCTACCACCCTCCAGGGTCTTCCCTCCTGGGCTCACCGCAGCTCACAAAGAATAGCCGGGAGACAGCTGAGCACGCTCCTTGATAGACCAGGAGAAGAATGGGTGCTAAGGGGGGCTTCCTGGAATAAGTCTCCCTGGGGACTGGTTATTTTATTCAAGGGAGAAATGGGGGAGGGGAGAGAATTTTACAAAGCAAGTTAGTAGCAAAGATGGCACTAACCCGAGAGATCCTGGCCTTAGTGTGGCCCCAGATGGGGAGAGGACAGAGAGTTCTAGAGAGAATTTATTATGTACCTACAGTAGTTCTCCTTTATTTGTGGAGGGTATGTTCCAAGACCCCCACTGGAAACATAGATTGTACTGAACCCTACGTAGACAATGTTTTTTCCTATACATACATCCCTATGACAAACTTTAATTTATAAATGAGGCACAGTAAGAGAATATCTGAATTGGCAGCATTTTTTTTTTTTTTTTTTTTTTTTGGCCACGCCGTGTGGCATGAGAAATCTTATTTCCCCCACCAGGAATCGAACCCGTGCCCCCTGCAGTGGAAGCATGGAGTCTTAACCACTGGACCGCCAGGGAAGTCCTCAGCATTGCTATTCTTGTGCTTTGGGGCCATTATTAAGTAAAATAGGGTTACTTGGACATAAGCACTGTGATACCACCGCAGTCGATATGATAGATCTGATAACACAGACGGCTACTAAGTGACTCACAGGCAGGTAGTGTATAAGTGAGGATATGCTGGACAAAGGGATGATTTACATCTAGGGCTCCAGACTTCATCACGCTACTCAGAATGATTTAAAACCGATGAAGTGGGCTTCCCTGGTGGCGCAGCGGTTAAGAATCCGCCTGCCAGTGCAGGGGACACAGGTTTGAGCCCTGGTCCGGGAAGGTCCCACATGCCGCGGAGTAACTAAGCCCGTGCGCCACAACTACTGAGCCTGCGCTCTGGAGCCCGTGCTCCACAAGAGAAGCCACCACAACGAAGAGTAGACCCCGCTTGCCGCAACTATAGAAAGCCCGCCTGCAGCAACAAAGACCCAACGCAGCCAAAAATAAATAAAAATAAAATTTAAAAAAAAACACGATGTTTTATTTCTGGAATTTTCCATTTTATATTTTCAGACTGTTGTTGACTGTGGGGTAACTGAAAACGCAGATAAGAGGGGACTACTGTACTTGTCCAGCTGGCCTCACACCAGGCTAGTGTCGAGTCTGAGAAACACATTATGGGGAGCTCCCAGCCTGCTACTTCCTTGCTGGGTAGCGTGGGACAAATGATCACTCTGTGTTCTGTGTACTTTTCAGTGAAATGGGGATCATAAGTGTCCCCTTCACGGGATTCTTGTGCGGAATTAACTGACAAGTAGCAAACCCTTTGACTTTGGGTCCAGTCACTTCATCTCTCTTTGTGCCTCAGTTTCCTTATTACACAGGGTGCTGTGGGGGTTATTTGAGATAATACTTGTAGCGCACTTGAATCAGTGCCTGGCACATAGTAAGTGCTAAATACATTTATTTTATTTTATTTTATTTTTTTCTTTTTTTGCGGTACGTGGGCCTCTCACTGTTGTGGCCTCTCCCGTTGCGGAGCACAGGCTCCGGACGCGCAGGCTCAGCGGCCATGGCTCACGGGCCCAGCCGCTCCGCGGCATGTGGGATCTTCCCAGACCGGGTCACGAACCCACGTCTCCTGCATCGGCAGGAGGACTCTCAACCACTGCGCCACCAGGGAAGCCCCCTAAATACATTTATTAATAGCATTTTTACCAAGACATGAATGCCAGTCAGTAAGAGTCTCCACCATGTAAGATCTTGCCCTTCTGGAGAGAAAAACTCTCCAGAGAAAAACTCAGGTGCGTGGCAGGTGGGAAGGGAGGACAAGTCTATGGGGGTCCTCTTGGTAGGGCAAGAAGCTCCCAAGCATCTGCCCCCAGCTGATCAGCTCCTTTTCAGAGGAACTGGAACGGAGGGATTTCAGGCGCTCGGTGGCATCCCCTCCCTCGGCCTCCTGTTTCCCGCCCTCGTCCCTACACGCTGGGCGGCCTCACCAGCTCCCCCGGGCAGTCCAAGGAATGTGAAGAGGTAGGTGGGGGTGGGGAGGGGCGGGAGCCGCCGGGGAGAGACAAAGGGGCCGAGTCAGAGCCAGAGACACAAAGAGGCGAGGAGGCTGGGAAGACAGAAGTGGGACAAGGACACGGGGAGGGACCAGCGGAGTCTGGAGGCCCGATCCTAGCCCAGCCCCGCAGGGCCAGCGGAGCGCCGGGGGTGGTCTGTGCTGCCCCCTGGCGGAAGGCTGCGGTAAGGAGACGGTGCGGATCAGATACAGGAGAGGACTGGGGAATGCAGGGAGCGAGAGAGAGAGAGGTCAAGAGAGACGCAGAGAGAAACAAGAGACACCGAAAGAGAGACAGAGGGACAGAGAAAGATAGAGATAGAAACATACAGAGAGACACAGACGCAGAGAGAGACACAGATGCAGGGAGCGAGAGAGACAGAAACACAGACCGAGAACAAAGTCAAAGGGATGGAAAGAGACAAGGAGCCAAGTGACACAGAAACAGTGATAGAAAAAGACACCAGGAAGAAAGAGACCAGAAACACTAAGAGACACGGAAACGTGAAGACTGAAAGACCCAGAGATAAACACAGGGACGGAAAAAGAGAGGCAAAGATAGACACAAAAACAGAGACACTAAAAGAGGCAGACAGAAATCTAAAAAACGACTCCCAGAGTCGCAGGCAGAGATTGAAAAAGATGAAGATAGGCTGAGATGCGCACAGACCTGAGAGACAGTGGCCCCGGGGCGAGAACTGGGGAAGTCTCGAGGCGGGGAAGGGGGTGGGGTCTCAGCGTGGGGGCGGGGCTCCAGAGGGGCGGACCTATGAGAACCCACGTGCCTCACGCGGGTATGACGAGATGGCCAGGAGTAATACTGAAGGGGGCGGGGTTAGGACTTTGGGCGGGACCGAGGCCAGGGTATACTTAGCTCCTGGGAAGGGGCGGGGCAGACTACCTGGAGAACGAATGGGAGAGGCCGTGTTGGGGGGCGGGGCTTCACGGAGGCGGGACGTTCGGAAGCCCCTAAGCGTGCCCCGTTAGACAGGGGGCGGGGCGCGAGGGCAACCTCTGGTGTAAAGGGGCGTGGCTAGGACACTAAGGGGCGGGGTTTGAATGCTAAGAGAAGGCAAAGATAGAATTCTGGGACGGAGGGCGGTGATCAAAGAATCCTGGGAGGGGCGGACAGAGTATCCTGGGAAGCAGCGGGTGTAGGTAGAATCCTACGACAGGGAGGGAGAGGAATGCTGGGGGGCGGGGCAGGCGTGGAATCCCAGGAGGGGGCGGGGTCAGACCAGCTTGAGGGGGTGTGGCCCGAGCCTAAGAGCGGCTCGGTGCCCGGGGGAAGAAGGGGGTGGGTCCTGTGACGTCAGCGAGTCCGAAGCCAGAAAGAAGCTGGGGGCCGGGGGCGCTGAGCCGGGAGAACCGGACCGCGAGAGCAGAGCCGCGAGACCAGAGCCGGGAGAGCAGAGCGCGGCGGGAACCAGCCGGGAGCCGAAGCCACTCAGGCACCTGCGCGTCTGCCCAGCCGATCGGCGCACGCAGAGTGGCCCACAGGCCCCCGCCCGGGCCCAGTCCCTCCCCGGGCCCTCCATGGCCCGGGACGCAGCCCTCCCGCCGTCGAAATTGTCGCCGCCGAAGCTGCCGCTACTGCCATTGCTGCTGCTACTGCTCCGGGAAACCGGTGAGAGACCGCAGGCACCTCCCCGCCGCGCGCGAACCCATCCCCTTCCCTACCCCCAGCAGGAGGGTCGCGATGATGAGGCGAGACCACCACCCTTTCCTTCTCCCAGAGTTGGGAGTCTGAGGCCCGGGGAGAATTGAGGGCAGGGAGCCAGATGCCGAGGTCCTCGAGAGGGGCGGGGAGCTCGGACTTTGGGTCCCTTAGAGAGCCAAGAGTGATAATTCGGGCGACCTGGGGAAGGGCCTGCGAGCTCCAACCCCGAGCCCGAGAGTGCTAAAGGCTCTGACTCCTGGGCCCCAGAAAAATTAGGGACTGAGGGCTCTATCTCTTGGGTCCCAGGAAGAATGAAGGCTAGGGGCTCTGTCTACCGGGGTCCTGGTAGAATTGGGGGCAGGAAGGGCTCAAACTTGTGGGCTCCAGGTTGTGAGCAGGGGGCTCTGTCTCCTGGGTCCCAGACAGAATTGGGGGGAGGGGAGAGCAAAAGGCCCTGTCTCCTGGGCTCCAGATTTAATTGTGGGCATTGGAATGTCTCCTGAGATTCAGACACAAATGTGGGCAGAAACCCTGACTCTTGGGTTATAGATAAAATTAAGGGCCGGAGGCCCTGTCTGGAAGCTGGAGGCTCGGTCGGCTGTGTCCCAGGTAGACTACGGAGGCCGAGTCCCGCCGGCTGGGACACTTCCCTTTCCTTGCGAGCCGTCGGCGGGGCATCCCTGGGGAAGTTTTCCGGGTTTCACTTTCGCCGAGCCAGGACAAGGCGGGGGCGGGCGCTCTCCTGGCTCCCGGTCCCGGACTCCCGGTTTCGGGACCTTATCTTTCCTCTAGTCGCGCCTTTGTCCTAGGAGCCGCAGCGGGAGGTGGACGCGAAGAGACGCCGCCCTAATCCGCTGTCTCTCTCTCTGCTCGGCCCACTCTCCCGCCCTCCCGTTCCCCCCACCTCCCCTAGGGGAGGGGTGCAGCCCCGGGAGAGGGAGGGGATGGGAGGAAACAGGTGAAGGAGGCTCTGGCCCCGCCCCTTTGCAGGTGACCCGGCTGTTTATTCCCAGCTAGAAACTCAGGATACTGGAGTTTCCCAAAGGTTTGCCAGAAACTACGGAGTGAGCTTGCGGGACCCCTGGTCTTTTTTTCCCAGCATGTGTCTGAATTGTCTCCCAGCTTTGACCCAGAACTGTGTACTGACTCTTCCATCGCCTGCCTCTCCCTCTGTGTCAGAGATAGGGAGATAAAGTCAGAACCTGCCACCTCTGTGAGAATGCTCAGAATCCACCCGACCTTGGGTCAGACATTGACTTGGTGCATGATCTCATGGAAGGCTCTTGATCACCCTGGGAGACAGGTCCAGTTCCTGTTCCCATTTTGCAGATGAGGAAACAGAGGCTTAGAAAGGGCAAGCCACTTTCCCAGGGTCCACAGCCAGTCTGCAGACTTCAGAGCCTTTCTTGGCTCTGCCCCGCCTGGTGGACTTCAGAAAGTGCCTCCGAGCCTCCATTCCCTCCTTTGGAAAACTGAGATAATTCCTTCCCTGCGGGGCCATTGGAGGGATTTAGAGGTCCCACTGGTCCCCGGGGGTGGGGGGAAGCTCTTAGCACCTGAGGAGGAGGTCTTCCCCTTTCCTGACCCTCCATCCTTGTGCCTTTGCTCTCTGCTCTCCTCTCTGCATCTCTCCTTCCCACCTCCCTCCCTTTCTCCCTCCCTCTCTTTCTGTCTCTCCCTCCCCTCCTTCCCTCACTTTCTCTCCCCGCTTCCTCTCTCCATTTCTCACCCTCTCCCTCTGCTCCTCTGGCTCTCTAATCTCTCTCCAAGCTCTTTCTCTCCTCCTTTCTTGCCCTCTCTCTCTCCTTTCCATCCATCTCTGTTTCCCTGTCCCTGGCTCCTCTGCCTTCCCCCTCCTTGGCCTCCACGGAATGAGGGTGCACCACCTGGGCTTCGTGCTGTGGCTGCCCTCCCCAGTCCTCCCAGCTTTCACTGCTCATCCATGTCAGCCAGTCAGCCCCACGGTAGCGGAGGGGGATGGGAGGAGAGGGGACTGCCGGCCTGCTGTCTCTTCTTGTTAGGGAAGGGGGACTGGACAGGGGAGAAGTAAGGGTGGGTCTGCTCACATCCTAAGGAGAGGAGAGGGAAGAGAGGGATACAGGGAGAGGCTGGAGATACAGGGATGGGGACAGAAGCCAATAGAGGGAGGGCATCAGAAACAAATTTAGGGATGGGGTCAAAGACACATACAGGAATGGAACCGAGAGACGGGGGAATGAAATACAGCCACAGGGATGGGGCAGTGTGGGAGGGGGAGCGGGGGGAAGGGAGCTGGAAGGACATCTGGGTAAAGGCAGGAACAGCATAGAGAGAGAGACAGAGGTTTGGTGACAGGCAGGGGGCCCAAAAGACCCCAGCCAGTCAGTGACGGCGATGCCATGGCCCAAGGAGGTTGGGGCACAGGCGAGCCTCAAGGCCAGCAGTGTGTGGGGGCCATGGGGAGTGGTGGACACGGGAGGGACAGGGAGTTGGGCACTCTGGCCAGCTCCCCCGCCTCCGCCAGGGATGCTGTTACATTTTTAATGTCCCGGTGATGCTGAGAAATGGAGCAGGAGGGGGAGGGGAAGAGGGGACCCAGTAAGGTGGCCCAGCAAAGAGAAGGTATGTCACAGGTGTGGAGAGCCATGCAGAGACAGGGAGACCCAGGAGGCAGAGAGAGCTGAGGGTCAGAGACACCGAGAAACGGCGGCCCTGGGAGATGGAGACCAGAAACCTGGAGGGATTAGGGACCCCAGGAAACGGTGCAGGGAGCCGGATTCCAGAGACTAGGAGACCCAGACCCAGAAAGACCCAGACCTCAGATGTTGGAGATACAGAAGAAGAAGAATATGAGAACAGCTAGGATTTTTTTGGCCTGGTGAAAGTGATCTGAAATTGATTGTGGTAATGGAGGCACAAATCTATGAATTTACTAAAAGCCATTGAGCTGGACGCTTTATTTTTATTTATTTATTTATTCATTCATTTTTGGCTGCGTTGGGCCTTCGTTGCTGCATGCGGGCTCTCTCTAGTTGTGGTGAGCGGGAGCTACTCTTTGTTGAGGTGCACGGGCTTCTCATTGCGGTGACTTCTCTTGTTGCGGAGCACGGGCTCTAGGCATGTGGGCTTCAGTAGCTGTGGCACTCGGGCTCAGTAGTTGTGGCTTGCGGGCTCTAGAGCGCAGGCTCAGTAGTTGTGGTGCCCGGGCTTAGTTGCTCCACGGCATGTGAGATCTTCCCGGACCAGGGCTCGAACCCATGTCCTCAGCATTGGCAGGCGGATTCTTAACCACTGCGCCACCAGGGACATCCCAAGCTGGTCACTTTAAAAGGGGGAATCGTATGGTATGGGAACTGTATCCCAATAAAGCAGTTAGAGAGAAAGACAGACAGACAGACACAGAGAGCAGAAACCAGGGACTCCTGGAAGACACAGGGCAGGCAGACTCGGAACCCTAAGAATCAGAGACAGAGACACAAGAGATCAAAGAGACAGGACCTGCAGGAGGAGGAGGCCAGAGTCTCAGAGACAGAAATGTTTTGGTGTAAACTCTACGCTGGGCAGATCAGTGGGAGTGGGGTTCTGTCTGAGAGGCTTGACCAGGAAGAGATTCACTACCAGAAGTATCAGACCCCACAGGGGAAACCTTCAGGGGGGTCAAGCCCCTGCAGAAAGGCAGGGAAATCTCAGACCAGGGAGGGAAGGGGTCCCCCGAGCTGAGTGACGACCACAATCAGAGAGGTGGGCTGGGGGAAGGAGGTGCCGAAATGCAGGCCCAGGCAGACAGCCCCATATCCTGGCTACTGCTGCTCACCCCCTCCTCAGATCGGCTCCTGGATGTCCGCTGTGAGGGTGGGCACTGTGATTAATGCAGTCAATTAATTGACAAGGTAGCTGAGGCAGCAGCTGAGGCCAGCGCTCCAAGCACGCTGGCCTTCAAGGGCCTGCTGGAGTCTGCTGCGCCCCGTGGTGAGAGGGCAGGTCATGATGCGTTATTGGTCTGGAGGGCACGAGCCAAGCCTGGAGGAGCCAGCCAGGAAGGGACCCAGGAGTCCGGGCCCCCAGCCCCTTCCTCTCTGCCTTGATTTCCCTTCCCCAGATCTCAGGGTCTCAGGCTATAAGTCTCAGCACCCCCCCAGATGTTTCCCCTGGGCTCACACAATGCCCTGGGCAGCCCCGACTCTGCCACCACAGGAAGCCTGCATCCCAGGGCCCAGGCAGAGGAAGCATGTCTGGGGACCCAGCTGACACCTCATGAAGCTGTCACCAGCCTGGCTGGCCAAGGGAAGCTGAGGGAGGGCGGTGTTCCCATGGCCACACTCTCCCCTGCTGTGGTGCTGGTCACGTCCTGGCCAAGGTCAGGGCACAATCACCTGCCCAGCAGTGTGCTGGACACTAGGGTCCGAACTCCAAGCCAGCCTTCCTCCTGGCACCATTTCTCCTGCTTCTGCCTGAAACGCAAAACATCTGGGCATCAGCCCACACTAACCCTGTCCCCCTCACCGCCACAGCCAGTCAGCCTCCGTGTCCCAACCATTCCAACTTCTGAATGAGCTTCCAATGTGGTTCTTCCTCCATCCCCACAGCCCTGCCCTCTGAAGCCCGACCCACTCCGTTCTGAGGGATTTTTCTAAAGCACAAACCTAACCCTGTCCCTCCCCCTGCCTATAACTCTCTGTGGCTCCCCAGTGCCCCCAAGAAAAAGCCCAAACTCTAACTCAGCCTCAGCCTGTATGATCTAGTGCACTGCTGATTTCCCGTCTTCACCTTTATCGAGCTCTTACAGTGTGCCAGTCACTGTTCTAGGCTCTGGGGATACAACAGTGACCAAGACAGACGAACATCCCTGCTCCCGGCACTGATGTTCTCGTGGGGAAGACACATCAGCTGCTATGAGGAAATCGAAGCAGGGTTAATGGAGTTTCTGTTCTCATTATTAAGGTGGTCAGGGAACGCTCCAGAGCAAAGATCCGAAGGGAGGGAGGGAAGGGGAAGTGTTCCAGGATGAGAGAACAGCAAGTGCAAAGGCCCAGAGGTGGGACTTGCCTGGCATGTCTGAGGAACAGTGAGGAGGATGGTGTGGCTGGAGCAGGGTGAACCAAGGGGAGAGGGTGAGAGATGAGGTCAGAAAGAGGATGAGCACAGGTCACGCAGGGCCTTGTGGGCCGCTGTAAAGACTTGAGCTTTTTTCTGAGGGAGGAGAGAGCCACAGCAGGGACCTGATGTGCTGTAACTTCTCTGGCTGCGTGTGGGAACAGACTTCAGGGGCAACGGCAACCCTCCCTGGGGGGATGACCCAGGGGAGAGATGCCACTGGCTTAGACCAGGATACAGGCAATGCAGGGATCAGACCTGGTCGGCTTTGCAGATATATTTTGAAGATGGAGCTGACAGGATTTCCTGATGGATTGCATGGGTGGCACGGAGCAGGGGGCGATGGTGAGAGAAAGAGAGGAGTCAGGGATGACTCCAAAGCTTCCATCCTGAACCTTTTTCTGAGGTGGAAATACCTAATAAATGGGCCACTAACCCCACAGGGGCTGAACCATCCTATCCATTCATTCAGAATGAGACACTTAGAATAGGGATTGTAGAGCCATGGGAATTTTTTTTTTTTTTTTTTTTTTTGGCTGTGCCGGGTCTTTGTTGCAGCATGCGGGATCTTAGTTTTGGGGCATGCATGCAGGATCTAGTTCCCCAACCAGGGATCAAACCCCAGCCCCCTGCACTGGCGTTGAGTCTCACCCACTGGACCACCAGGGAAGTCCAAGCCATGGGATTTTAGAACCTCATTCATTCTGCAAATATTGAGCATCTACTAGGAGCTGGTCTCTGTTGCAGATACTGAGGGTGAGCAAAACCAGGCAAAGAATTCCTGCTCTCAGAGAGCCAAGAAGGTCATGAAAATCTGCTGTGTGAGATGGAGAGAAAGTGAGGTGCAGGGTGAGGGAACGAGGGCCAGCTAGTTGGAGAGAGGCGGGCTGTGTGGCCATCGGGGACAGAGTATTGGTGATGAAAGAACTTGCTGAGAACCTTGCCCCACAAGAAGCTAAACGTGGGGTTTTTAAATTTAATTTTTATTTATTTATTTATTTTTGGCTGCGCTATGTGGCTTGCCAACCAAGGACTGAACCTGTGCCTCAGGGACCGCCAGGGAATTCCTAAAAGTGGGTTTTTTTTTAAATCCTCTGAAGCAGCCAGAGCCACTCTAGATGCAGGAGGGCAGCCTCCCTCAGAAGAGAGGATTGAACCCAGGTCACAGCAGTAAAAGTGCTGAGTCCTAACCACTGGACCGCCAGAGAACTCCCCAGAAGAAGAGAGGTATCTTGCAGCCACAATGACTTCCTTAGGACAGGAAATCTGAGTCCCAGAAGGGACCCAGCGATCCAAAGAGGGGTGTGGGGCTCTGTGGACTATAGCTTGGCTTCCCTTGGCAAAGGTCACCTCCTCCAGGAAGCTCTCCTGCCCCTCCCCTCGGCTGGGTCAGGCCCCTGCTCTAGGTTCTCCCCGTCACCCCCAGCCCCACCCCTTCAGTCTTTCCAGCAAAGTGCTTGGTGATCACTGTCTGTACAATATCTGTCTCCCCTCCTGAATGTAAGCTCCTAGAGGACAAGCACGTGATTTGTCCTGACACATCTGTGGTACCTGCCCCCAGAACAGAGCTGGATATTTATTCAACAGGTTTTTTTTTCTTAACAGTATTGATTGAGCACCTACTATAACCAGGCCCTGGTGTAGGCTCTGGGGATACAGTAGGAAACAAGACAGGCAAATCCCTGTCCTCAGGGGCTGACCCTCTAGCACCCAGGGCCTGTGGGTTGAGTCACTGTTTTTTGCTCACTGGTTGGCATAGTCTGGGAAAGAATAACTGGCGGGAAGGTTCCTACCATTCATGCCCTTGAAGTTCTAAATCTTCGCTTTAGGGACTTCCCTGGTGGCGCAGTGGTTAAGAATCCACCTGCCAATGCAGGGGACACGGGTTCGAGCCCTGGTCCGGGAAGATCCCACATGCCACGGAGCAACTAAGCCCATGCGCCACAACTACTGAGCCCATGTGCTGCAACTACTGAAGCCCGCGCGCCTAGAGCCAGTGCTCCGCAACAAGAGAAGCCACCACAATGAGAAGCCCACGCACTGCAATGAAGAGTAGCCTCCTCTCGCCACAACTAGAGAAAGCCCGTGCGCAGCAACAAAGACCCAACGCAGCCAAAAATAAATATAAAATAAATAAAATAAATAAATAAATAAATAAATAAATAAAATCTTCACTTTAGCCAAGTCCTTCTCCAAGTGAAGAACCCTCAATGGCTCCCACTTACCTCAAGAAGAAAACTTAAGCCCTTGGCCCTGCCCTACTTTGCTTCTGCAGCTCACACTGGCCTGGGTTTTTCCCTGACGGAGTGCCTTTCCCTCCTCACCCAGCTAGAAAGGGGCATAGCCTTTGGGGACCCTTGTCCCATACTCAGTGCCTTTGGGGGCCATGTGGGTAATGCTTCCTGGCACCTTGAGGGAAGGGGGTGGCCCTTCCACAGCTCCACCTAACTGTTGCCCCCAGAGCCTCATATCCTATTTTTGTCTGGATTCGACCTTTACTCTCCAGACCCTTCTGTGCTGCTAGTTCACTTCTGGAACAATGTTATGTGGGCCAAAAGTAACTACGTGGGAGAGCCGGATTTGGCCTGCAGCGGATGGCTGGCCGCCTCTGCTTGACTCCCCTGCCCTGCCAGCCCTGTGAGGAGCTTACAGGAGAAAATCACTTTAATGGAATTGTCACAAGGGACCCTGCAGGGCTGCTTAAACATCCCCGTTTCACAGATGGAGGAAATTAGGCTCGAAACAAGGTCCCCACCTGGAAAGGGACAGAGCCAGCAGGAAGCCCCCACCAGCTGCTCCGGGGGCCCACACACGACACTCGGCAGTTTGGTCCCGCTGCAGACGAGGAGACCATCTTCCAAGGTGGCACCCTTGGGTTTGATTTGCAAGATGTATGTGGGGCTTCCACGAGATGATGTCTGTGTCACACAATGGCCTTCACTGATGACTTGTTTTGAGAAGTGCCTGGGACGGGTCCTGCCCAAGGGGCTGCCTTCTGCTGGGGACCCTCTCACTAGGGTCCCCTGTTAATTTCCCCTGGATTCCTGTGTGAGGTCAGCGGCGGCACACGCTCCTCCCCTCACATCTGGAGACAGCTGGGCATGGGCCTTGCCTTGAGGCTGGGTGTCGAGGGCTACTTGTAATTACACTTACCTGGCTATGTTTATTTACCAAGCACTGATCTTGTGTTTCTGGGGGCCCTGTGTGCCAAGTACTCTACAAACATCCTTTAATCCTTAAACGGCAATCCCTAGGAGATGGGCACCATTATTACCCTCCTTTTACAGCCGAGGAAACTGAGGCACAGAGAGGTTAAATGACTTGCCCAACGTCACACAGCCAGTAAGTTGCCTAGCTAGGATTCAAGCCCAGGCAGTCTGCCCTCAGTCACCATGCTGTACTGCCTTACACAGCAGAGAAACATTCATCTTTATTCTGGTTTTTATTTTTTTAATTATTTTTTTAAATTTTATTTATTTTATTTATTTTTGGCTGCATTGGGTCTTCGTTGCTGTGTGCGGGCTTTTTCTAGTTGCTGTGCATGGGCTTCTCATTGCGTTGGCTTCTCTTGTTGCGGAGCACGGGCTCCAGGTGCACGGGCTTCAGTAGTTGTGGCTCATGGGCTCCAGAGCGCTGGCTGAGCAGTTGTGGCGCACGGGCTTAGTTGCTCCATGGCATGTGGGATCTCCCTGGACCAGGGCTCGAACCCATGTCCCCTGCATTGGCAGGCAGATTCCCAACCACTGCGCCACCAAGGAAGCCCCCGATCTGATTTTTTTTTTTTTTTTTTTTTTTTGGTCACGCCGCGCGGCATGCGGGATCTTAGTTTCCTGACCAGGAATCGAACCCGTACCCCCTGCAGTGGAGGCGCAAGGTTTTAACCACTGGACCACCAGGGAAGTCCCCTTTATTCCAGTTTTTATTAGCAATCAGAAAACAAAAGATAAGCTGAGAAATAAAAGCCATGCGTTCAGACAAAAACTGGTACGCAAATGCTCACAGCAGCTTTATTCATAATTGCCAAAAGGTGAAAACAACTCAAATGTCCATCAACTGATGAACGGATAAACACAATGTGGTCAATCCAGACAATGGAATATTACTGAGCCATAAAAAGGAACAAGGCACTGACCCATGTTACAGCGTGGGTACACCTTGAAGACATAATGCCAAGTGAAAGAAACCAGACACAAAAGGCCACGTGTTGTATGATTTGATTTATGCTAAATGTCCAGAAGAGGAGAATCTATAGAGACAGAAAATAGACTAGTGATTGCTAGGGGGTGGGAGGAGGGGAAATGGGAGTGACTGTTTAATGGGTACAGGGATTTCTTTGGGGGATTATAAAAATGTCCTAAACTTGATTATGGCGATGGTTGCACAACTCTTGTGAATATATGAAAAGTCATTGAATCGTACTTTATTTATTTATTAGTCTAACTTTTAAAAAAATATACATAAGATATAGACATTTATTTATTTACATACTTACTTATTTTGGTTGTGCCAGGTCTTAGCTGTGGCACGCGGACTTCTTAGTTGCAGCATGCAAACTCTTAGTTGCCACATGCATGCGGGATCTAGTTCCCTGGCCAGGGATCAAACCCAGGCCCCTGCATTAGGAGCACGGAGTCTTACCCACTGGACCACCAGGGAAGTCCCTGAATTGTACATTTTTAATGGGTGAGTGGGAATTATATCTCAGCAAGGCTGTTTTAAATAAAATAGGCACAGCAACTACTGAGCCCGTGTGCTGCAACTACTGAAGCCCGCGTGCCTAGAGCCCATGCTCTGCAACAAGAGAAGCCACAGCAATGAGAAGCCCACGTGCAGCAATGAAGACCCAACGCAGCCAAAAAAATAAAAAATAAATTTTAAAAAAAGGCACAGAGGGCTGTAGGTTTTATAGAAAGGTGAGAGAAAGTATTATTACTGTGTAGGAAACAAAATGAAAACTATCCTCACACTTTGAATTTTTTTTAAATTTCTTTTGGGATAGATTCAGGTTTTTGTTATTTTTGGAGGATTCTTTTTTCCCTCCAAACATTTGATAATGAAAAATTTCAAACACACATGTGTAAGTTGGAAGAATGACCCAGCAGCCTCCCTCATCCTCTGCCCCTAGACTTGACAAAGGGTCACATTTTGCCACGTTTGCTTCGTCACTTTATCGTTTTGGTTGTTGTTGTTTTGGATGAACCATTTGAGAGTACGTTACAGATGTGACATTTCCACCCCTTATCATCCCCTTATTCCTCTTCTTCTCCTTCTCCTTCTCCTTCTTCTTCTCCGTGCAGCTTGTGGGATCTTAGTTCCCCGACCAGGGACTGAACCCAGGCCCTCAGCAGTGAGATCGCAGAGTCCTAACCACTGGACCACCAGGGAAGTCCCATCCACCATTTATCTTCTAAGAAAAAGGACTACATAAAACAGATAACCAGCAAGGACCTATTGTATAGCACAGGGAACTATACTCAATATTTTGTAAAACCTATAAAGGAAAAGAACCTGAAAAAGAATATACAATACACATATATGTATTGAGATATATATATAAACTGAATCACTGTGCTGTATACCTGAAACTAACACATTGTAAATCAACTATACTTCAATAAAATAAAAATAAAATAGGGAATTCCCTGGCAGTCCAGTGGTTAGGACTCCAGGCTTTCACTGCCATGGCCTGGGTTCAATCCCTGGTGGGGGAACTTAGATACCACAAGCTATGCGGCGTGGCATAAAATAAAATAAAATTTAAAAAAATTTTTTTAATTTTAAAGGAATACTACATAACCACAATTTAATCATCACACCTAAGATCATGAATGGTAATTCCATAATCATATGTCATCTAGCCTGGACACAAATGTCCCTAGTTTTCCTCAAACTGTCTTTCTGGCTGGCCTTTTGGGAATTGGGATTCCATAAAGACTCCTGCACTGCATTGCGGGTCTGCATTTCAGGGGGTGGCCCTCAGTGATGGCCCGGCCTGGCCCGGAGGTGTCTGGGTCCTTCACTGACCCGACCTCTCTCTCTCCTCTCTCCGCAGGAGCCCAGGATGTGCGAGTTCGGGCCGCAGCCGAGGTGCGGGGCCACCTGGGGGACACCGTAGAGTTGCCGTGCCACCTGCTGCCCCCAGCGCCTGAAATCCGAGTGTCACAGGTGACGTGGCTGCGCCTGGACGCGCCTGAGGGTAACCAGAACGTGGCCATCTTCCACCCCCTGTATGGTCCCAGCTTCCCCAGCCCGAAGCCTGGCAAGGAGCGGCTGTCCTTCGTCAATGCCGGGCAGAGCACCGGGGCCGGGCAAGGCACAGAGCTGGAGGTGCGGGACGCCACACTGGCCCTCCGGGGGCTGACGGTGGAGGACGAGGGCAACTACACCTGCGAGTTTGCCACCTTCCCCCGGGGCACCAGTCGGGGAGTGACCTGGCTCAGAGTCATAGGTGAGCAGGGTGGGGGGCAGGGCTGCAACGAAGTGGGAGGGTCGGGGGCGCAATGCACGAGAGCCCCTCAGCGGTCTGTTTCTCCTCTTTAGCTGTGATATCGACCTTGTCCGTGATCTTCAGCCAATGGGCAGCTATTCATTAAGCACCTACTGTTTGCCACACGCTGTTCTGCAAGTTGGAGAGACAGCCGGCAGTGAGCATTCAGCAAATTGAGTACCTACTCTGTGCCACGCACTATGCTAGGCTCTAGGGATAAAGCAGTGAGGAAGACAGCACTCCCTGCCCTCCTGGAGCTTATACTCCAGACAAAGGAGTAGATAACATACATAAGAAAAATAAGAGTGAGTCAGGTGGTTATAGGTGCTTCAGAAGTTGGAGGGGAGCAGGTTACAATTGTAAGCGAGGGTGGTCTGGTGCTAACCCAAACTAGGAGGTGAGGGAGCCCTGCAGGTCTAGGGAAGAGAGTTTCAGGCAGTGGGAATAGCAAGTGAAAAGGCCCTGAGGCAGGGCACACCTGGAATGTCTGAGGAAGAGCAAGGAAGTCAGTGTGGCTGGAGATGCATGAATGGAGGAAAGTAGAAGGAGGCAAGGTCAAGGAGGTGATGGGGGAGCACAGATCACAGCCTCACGGACCACGTGAAGGTTTTGGCTTTTGCCTTGAGAGAACAAGAGCTACAGGAAATTCTGAACAGAAGAGGGATGTGATCTGGCTTGGGTTTTAACGGGCTCCTTCTGGCTATGTGGTGGGTGAGGGTGGAGGCTGGGAGACCACAAAGGAGATGACGGCATATGTCCAGGTAGGAGGTGATGACACCTAGACCAAGATGGAGGCAGTGGGGGTGATGAGAAGAGATTGGATTATGGAAATATTTTAGAGGTAAAGCCAGAGAATAATCAATTTGGCAAACAAAGGAAACACCAGGATGTTGCAATACTCAGAGTGAGGGCCCCAGTGGACTCATTTAGATAGAATGGTCAGCAAAAGCCTCTTCGTCGAGTCTCAAAGTGTAAGCAGGAGCCACCGTCAGGGACACGTCCACAGGCAGAGGAATGAATGCACAAGCAGAGGGAACAGCCTATGCATACGCTGGGACATGAGAGCCAGCTTGGCATGTTCTAGAAAGGAGGCTAGTGGGCCTGGTGGCAAGGGCTTGAGTGACCCTCAACAAGGCAAGAAAACCAACAGGGTCATGACGATTGCATGGGCCTCCTAGACAGAGAGAGGCCAGGTGGCTCGACTTCATCTGAATTTTTTTTTTTCCTGCTACGCCGCTCAGCTTCCAGGATCTTAGTTCCCCGACCAGGGATTGAACCCCAACCTTCGGCAGTGAAAGTTTGGAGTCCTAAACACTGGACCACCAGGGAATCCCCTTTATCTGAAATATTATTTGGAGCCATCAGACGGTTTCAAACCATAAGAGCACCCTGAACAAGCTCTTGAAATTGCTTTAAAAAGATGACTGGCTGCTGTGTGTGGGCCCATCAGAAGGGTAGACAAAGGTAGAGGGAAGCAAGGAGACCAGGTGAGAGGTGGCATTGGCTTGGAAGGGGGAAGAAGCAAGAGGGGAGGGGAGTGGAATAAAGAGAGAAGTGGAAATAATCACACTTTTAAGAGATAGAAGGTGCTTGTCTGTGAATTAAGGGAGGAGGAGGATCAAGAGCTCCCAGCTAGGGCTTCCCTGGTGGCGCAGTGGTTGAGAGTCCGCCTGCCGATGCAGGGGACACGGGTTCGTGCCCCGGTCCGGGAGGATCCCACGTGCCGCAGAGCAGCTGGGCCTGTGAGCCATGGCCGCTGAGCCTGCGCGTCCGGAGCCTGTGCTCCGCAGCGGGAGAGGCCACAACAGTGAGAGGCCCGCGTACTGCATTAAAAAAAAAAAAAAAAAAAAAGAACTCCCAGCCTTCTGGTCCAGCAGGAAGGTGACCCGCACAACCACTTAGCGAAATGGGGAAGACTTAGGGAAGGCGTCTTTTTTTTTTCCTGTACGTGGGCCTCTCACTGTTGTGGCCTCCCCCATTGCGGAGCACAGGCTCCGGACGCGCAGGCTCAGCGGCCATGGCTCACGGGCCCAGCCGCTCCACAGCATGTGGGATCTTCCCGGACTGGGGCACGAACCCGTGTCCCCTGCATCGGCAGGCGGACTCTCAACCACTGCACCACCAGGGAAGCCCCGAAGGCGTCTTTTTGAAGATGCTACTTCTTGCTAAATCTAGGCAATCCCCTGGGATCCCATCGTCCCCCGGCAACTCCACAGAAGCCACGTCACTCTGGACACTTTATCTCCCCCACCTCAGCCCCAGAGAGTTAGGGAAGTGTACCCTGTACTGTCCCTCCATACACACTTCCCTTCCCAGGGAGCCCCAAAACCACAGCTGTTTCGCAAAAAGCGCATATCTTCTCCCCGCTCATCCCTCACAAAGGTCTCTCTTCTGCAATCATTTGTTCTATTCAAGAGATGTGTAGAGAGCACCTTCCATGCACCGGGTGCCTACAAAAGTGCAGAACAGAACAGTGAAGCCTCCGCTTTCTTGGGGAGTCAGATGTCAGGGAAGTTTCCTTGAGGAAGTGAGACTGGGATCTGGAGGAGGAGGAAGAACAAGACGAGGAGAAGGGAAGCCAGAGCACTCCAGGCAGTGCAAGTCGCTAAGACCCTGCAGTGGGTGGGAGCAGGGATGGGGTGGGTGTGCCTGGAGCTGTCATAGGACTGATGGGAGGGTGATCAGGGAGGATGTGGGCAGGCCCGTCAGAGACTTTGGCGGTCAGGGGAGAATGCAGGAAGGATAGGAAAGGAGAGGAAGGCAGTACCACGTTGAGAAGCTCAAGACATAGCCAGGTGGAGAGATCCAGGAAGCAGCTAGAGATGCTTCCTGGATCTCTCCACCTGGTGGAGAACTCAGGTGTCAGAACTCAGGTGTCTGGTTATGGGCACACATTAGTAGCTGTGGGTTGTCATTATTATTCCTCGTGGAGGTTTACCCTGCCTAATACTTTTCCATGTTTTCCAGGAGGATGAGTGAAAAGGGCAAAATTTTCCAGCTTTGGGAAGCTCCACTGCCTTTATCCCACTTCTGGCACCACAATCTAATGGTGATTAAAGGAAAAGAAGTTGGAGGGCTTTTCAGCTGGACCTTTGAACCTCATTATTCTGCTTTGGCTTTTCTTTTAAAATCTCAGCCTCTTCCAGACTTGTGGACATTGTCTGTTTTTCTAGCAGAGCAGAACAGAAAATATAATGGCTAATACTTAGATAGCACAGTGAGTGTCAAGTACCATCCGAAGTGCTTTACATCTCAATTTATTTAATCTGTACAACAATCCTATGTGGTGGGTACTGTGATTATCCCCACTTTACAAAAGAGGAAGCTGAGGTACAGAGTTGGGAAATGGCTTGCCCAAAGCCATGCAGCTGCAAAGCAGCAAAGCTGGGAATTGAACCCAGGCAGTTGGGGTTTAACTGCTCAGCTCCACTGCTGAGGTGTTTGTTGAATGACTCTAGGTGTGGAGTGACCCACGCTGCCCTATGTTCCTCTCCCCAGCCCAGCCCCAGAACCATGCCGAAACACAAGAAGTCACACTCAGTCTGGATCCTGTACCTGTGGCCCGCTGTGTCTCCACGGGCGGCCGGCCACCTGCCCGAGTCTCCTGGCTCTCACCCTTGGATGGGGAGGCCAGAGAGAGCCAGGTGTCAGGACCCCTGCCTGGTACAGTCACCGTCACCAGCCGCTTCACCTTGGTACCCTTGGGCCAAGCAGATGGTGTCAAGGTCACCTGCAAAGTGGAGCACGAGAGCTTTGAGGAGCCAGTTCTGCTGCCTGTGACCCTCTCTGTGCGCTGTGAGTGCATCAGGATGTGACCACACCCCCAATACTGTCTACACCGACTTCTCTAGGGCACCGTATACATTATCCCTGAGTGTTGTCTACATTGGCATTCTGGGTCAAATTCTGCACTGCCTTCCTGCCCATTGTCTACACTGGCTCCCCGGGACAACATCTGCACACTGCCCCCTCATTGTCTATACTGGCTTCACTAGGCTCTCACCTTGCTGCCACAATCAATGGTGAATCAGAATGGGTTTGCAAGGGTCGGTATTATACATTTCTTCCCAATTCCACATCCAGTGAAGTCTTACTGGTAGCTTCAATCAGCCGTGTGGAGTATTTATACCAAGGAAACTGGCAAACACCTCAAATCAGGGCTATTCTATTTTTCCCCCCTCCCTTTTCAGAGAACCAGTTTACCAGCACACAACCCAGTTGACACTGCTCCCTCACTGTCTATATCCACTACTCTGTCTACACTACCCAACCCAATATTGTCTACATACACACCCCCATTCATACTGTCTAAATTGGCTCCCTGGACACTGTCTATACTGACTCTCCTGCGGCCTCTACACCTACTTCTGCCTCCCAGTGTAATCACATTGACCCCTCTGGACCCTATCAACAAAATATGTGTTTTGTTGTTGTTGTTTTTTGGCCACTCTGCGGATTAAACCCGGCGCCACGGCAGTGAAAGAGCCGAGTCCTAACCACTCGACCGCCAAGGAATTCCCCGCTGTACGCTGTCAATATCAACCCCTTCTGATATGTTCTGTGCTAGCTCTTCCCCAAACTGCTTACACACCAACACTGCCTAATATTACCCAGGAGGCTCCCCCTGGCACACTTCCAAACACCCTGCCAAACAGTTACTTTAGCAGCTTTTCCAGCCACTGTCCAATCATACCCCATACCCCAGCTCAGCATTTTCTATACTAGTTCCCCAGACAATACCTTCAGTTAAACTAACTCCCTTATCTACTCTGGGCATGTCAGAAATGACACACATTATCTAGAATGGCTCCCTCGGGCGCTGCCTGCAACGAACAGTAACTTCCTCAAAATGACCCTCAGCCGTGTCCCTGGACAGTGTCTGTACAGCCCGGATTGATCTGCCCCAGGCATTTTCCATGGGTCCACCTCCTGCCAGCCCATTTCTTTAGGATTCTTATCTATCTGCTCACCTATCACCCCTTTTGGGATTCTCCCTGTCACTGAGCCAGTCCCCCCATTTCCTCCAGACCCCCCTGAGGTCTCCATATCCGGCTATGATGACAACTGGTATGTCGGCCGTAGTGAGGCCTCCCTGAATTGTGATGTCCGCAGCAAACCAGAGCCCACAGGCTACGACTGGAGCACGTGAGTCCTGTTGGGACCCAGACTCCTGGGTCTGAGGGAGGAGGGGCCGGGGGTCTGGATCCTGGGGCTGAGGGGGGGAGGGGCCGGGGGTCTGGATCCTGGGGCTGACGGACGAGGGGCTGGGTCCCGGACTACTGTGCCGTGAGAGAGGGGCACCAGCGGCCTGAAACCGTGAGTCCTCCCAAAGGAGGGAGCTCGCAGTTTGGGGTGTTAAGGAGTAAGTTCAGGTCCGTAGAGCTTGGCTCCTGAGGGCTGTCAGACCTGTACTCCCCGTGGACCATGCTGTCCTTCTCATGTGACCCCCAAACCCCCCAGGACTTCAGGCGTCTTCCCAGCCTCAGCAGTAGCCCAGGGCCCCAAGCTGATCGTCCACTCGGTGGACCGGCTCCTCAACACCACCTTCATCTGCACCGTCACCAATGCCGTGGGCACGGGCCACGCCGAGCAGGTGGTCCTAGTTCGAGGTAAGCGGGTCTTGGGGATGGTGTGTACGACTGGGTCTGCTCCCCAAGTGTTCCTCCCTTCTGGGTTCTGGGGCTGTACTGGAGAAGGCTGCGCCGCTGATCTGGGGAGAATTCAGACCCGCCTCAGTTATGGGAGGGGGACGGCGTGGCTTGCCCCCACGTGGGATCTGGATTGGGGTGACAGGGTAGGTGCTGACAGAGGAGTCAGGACATTGAGACCTGCGCTGGGGTCTTCCTAGAAAGTAGAGGCCTGGGAAGGGTCTTCAGGGAGAGATCCAGGGACATTGGCCTGGCCTCCAGCCAGTGAGACACGCCCACAGAATTGCACAACTAACAGTCACGTGAGGGCAGCTAGATAAACACTCAGAAACAATGGACTTCTTACAGTGAGGGCTGGTCAGTACGACCCAGAAACCAGTTTGAGTGTGTGTTGGGATGTTTGTGTTTCTAGAGGTGGTATTTTGGGTTTGTTTCGCTTTGCTTTGTTTTTTGGGTTTTTTTGGCCTACCACTTGGCTTTCGGGATCTTAGTTCCCCGACCAGGGATCGAATCCATGGCAATGAAAGTGTGGAGTCCTAACCACTGGACTGCCAGGGAATTCCCTGGAGGTGGTATTTTGGAAATGGTGGCTGATGTGTCTGTGGGTCAAAAGTTCTCTGAGTCTCCACTATGGGAACTCAAAAACACAGATAGGACCCAAGACTTAGCTGGAGAGGAAAAAAATAGAGCCAAAAATAAAGCCCAGGTTCGGGCTGATGGAAGTGGGGTCGCAGTTACAACTGTAGCCCAGGAGGCTTAGAGGGAGGCAGGGGGCCTCAGTGGGTGGGAGGAGGGCCCCCTCAAAAACACAACCAAACTCATAGGCATCGGTGTGAAGACAGACACACCCACACCTGGAGACAGACGGAAGCAGGCCCTCTTACTGAGATGATCATAACACACACACGCACACACACACCTGGAAAGACACCCAGATGAAAACGGATCCCTCTTGAGGAATTCAGACACTCGCCGGGGAGATAGGATGTAGCTACTCAGAAACAGTGTCACAGACCACACACCCAGAGAAACTGTTGGCCCACCTTCAGCGCATCTGACATGCTCAGGTGCACAAACACACACACCTGGAGGCAGACACCATCACGAAGACATGCTAGAAGCAAAAAGAACCGCGGACAGCAACAATTCCACGCGCAGAAACATCGTGGCTCACACACAGATGCTGAGAAGGTAACTTGAAGACGTTCTCAAGTGCACACCCTCGGAAACTCCAAAAACCCCATTGTGGAGATTCTCTTTCAACAAACCGTCATCTGACAAGTATTTGCTGAGTCTTCCTCTTGGCCAGGCATTCTCCTCAATGTGGAGAATACAATGGTGACCCAGTCTCAGTCCCTGCCCTCAAAGGAACAGCCGGAGGAGGGTCAGCTCCACCCACCCAGCGAGGTCCCCAACTGGAAATACACCCCCTGAACCCTCTATCCCAGATACTCACCAGAGAAACTGGTCTCCCCAGCCGCACTGGGTCAGTAGGCACCTCTGTGGGGTGGAGCCTGCAGAATACAAGCAGGATCACACTTGAGGGCCATTGGAGGAAGACAGAGCCGCGAAAGCATGGACACCCCCCCCGAAACACCCAGAAACCCCAGGGATATCCACCACTGGAAACCCCAAAGCCAACACACTGGGTTCAGAGTTCAGCCTTGGGTGATACTCACCAAGTGAAATACACATACTCAGAGCCCCATCAGGAACCTGGGCAGTTGGGGGCTGCGGGTAATGCACACAGAATCACACCCCCAGAGACTCTCCCAGTGGTACCCACAGACCCGCAGACAGTAAAAGCTTCATTGCAAAGACATGCACCTACGGATGGATGCCAACAAACGTGGGGACACCCTCTGAGCACCCTAGAAATCATCACGGGCAGTGAGTGTGCCAACAGGTGGCCTTGCCCAGAGAGGAGATTCACTCAACAGCTCTTGGCAGGGTCACGTCAGAGGGTCTCAGAGACGCCTCACGTCCCCATGCGCACACAGACCCGCACACGCTCTCACGATCGGTTTGGGGTTCACGCCAGTGAAAACATAAGAACAAAGGCAAGGCCGCGGGCTAGACATTGCTTCAGAGAATTTCTGACCCACAGGCAGGTACACGCTCACCCACCATCTCCAAATCATCATCCCCAGTAACACAGACACACGTTCCGACACGTGTGAAAACTGGTCTCCAGACTTCACTGAAAGAAATCTTTCCCATCTCCAGGGTACAGGTATAGGAATATATTCCCCCTAAAAAGTTTCACAAAATACTACTTACCCTTCATACTTGAGGTAAACTTTTTCTGTTCTATTTTGTTTTACTGCTGCTTGTGGGTCACCAGACTGATCTGACAGCCCTTTAGGTCATGACCCCCCGTTTTTGGAAAACATCCAGAAACAGATGCCTGGGTCCCAGCCCCTCTGGTGTGCAGAGGCGCGGGGAGGGGAGGGTCAGGTGTAAGTGGACCCTCCCCACACACACACACCCCGCCACGGTCTCTTCCAGTCACACCCTGCATGCAGGGGTGGGGGAAGCGGGAGGGTCTGATTAGATGCCTGTTGCACCCATGTCTATCCCTCATTCTCACTTCTCCCCACTTAGGGCTCCCTGGCTTCCTTCTCCGCCCAACCCCACCCCCCATCCTCCCCCAGACCCCTCCCCTCCCGCAAGCTCAGCCCCTGCTGGGAGAGGAAACCGGGACTGGGGGCTTCAGGAGCCCCATTCGCCACACTGGGGACACGTGCTCCCAGCCACTCCCGTTCCCAGGGGAGGAATTACCAGGAGGCCCCTCACCCTTCTCAATCCCCTTTCTCTCAAGTGCAAAGAGCTTTGGAATCAGACAGCCCCACACTCAAATCTAGGCTGCCTCTTCCTGGCTGGATCAGCCCCAAGATTCCTTGACGCTGACCTCAGAGCTTCTGGGAGGGGGTCTCAAACTCAGATGCCTACAGGGTCCTGGCGAGTGACCTGGGTGGCCAGGTGTGGAACTCTGTCCCCTTCGGAGTCACCAGCCTGACTCAGTCGCAGCCCATCACCAGGTGGAGGAGATGAAAGTTTAGTGTTGCCAGATCTGATTTTTTTTTTTAATTTTTTGGCCACGCCTTATGGCATGCAGGATCTTAGTTCCCCCACCAGGGATTGAAGCCATGCCCCCTGCAGTGGAAGCGCGGTCTCTTAACCACTGGACCGCCAGGGAAGTCCCTGGGATCTGATTTTTTTCCCCCCTAAAAGAGATCTGGAATTTGCAGTGAAATGGCCTAGTGCTTTAAATGTTAGCTAGCAAGTTTAATTTTGGTTTTTTGTTGGTTGGTTTTCTATTTTGTTAGCAAGTTTAATTTGGGGAAAACGCTGTGCAGGTGTAAGGAGATCCATCTGGGGGCCACCCATTGGCAACCCCTCCACATACAAAGCGCCCAGCGTGTAGCGAAGAGGGAAGCGGGCTCTCCCTTCCCTCCGCCTTCTTCTGCCCAAGTTGAGTCACCTCCCTAGTTCCCGTCACTGCCCTGCTGTGTCCTGGGTCCCCCGCCCCCCAACTCCCAGATGTATCCTCTTGACCTCGTGTCTCCCTTTCTCTCTCACCCCTTCTCTCTCCTCAGACACCCCGCGGGCCTCGCCCCGAGACACGGGTCCAGTGGTATGGGGGGCTGGTGGGGGAATACTGCTGGTGTTGCTGCTTCTGGCTGGGGGGCCCTTGGCCTTCATCCTGCTGAGGGTCAAGAGAAGGAGGAAAAGCCCAGGAGGAGGACATGGCGGCAGAGGAGGATCCTACGATCCGAAAACTCAGGTGTTTGGGAATGGGGGTCCCGTCTTCTGGACGCCAACTGCCCCTGGTCCCCTGAGGCCAGAGGGCAAGGACGAGGAGGACGAGGAGGAAGAGGAGGACAAGGCAGAGAAAGGCCTCATGTTGCCTCCGCCCCCGGCACTCGAGGACGACATGGAGTCCCAGCTGGACGGCTCCCTCATCTCCCGGCGGGCAGTTTATGTGTGACCCCAAGACAGGCAGACAGCCAAGGGTCCCAGACTGGTTGAACTTGTTTGTCCGGAAGACACTGGAGTTCAAAGCTACCTCCCACTTCCTTTCCTGGGATGTGGAGGGAGGTGGAATGTCACACACTGGACTTCTGTCTCCAGGGCTGCATGGGGCAGGGGAGCCCCCCACCCCGGGGGAGCTCGGGAATGGGGACCCACAGAGCACCCTCCCCCCCAGAGACTCGATTTGGGCTCCAGCCTGCTCTGGCCCCATGACACTCAGGAGTTAATAAACACCTTGGAGGAAAACATTGGGGGTGTCTTGTAATACATCGGACGCCCTCCTTGGGGGGGTGGGACAGGGACTGCTAGGTCCCAGGGGGTGGGCCCTGGAGACTGGGAGCCTGGTGGAGGCTAGACTTGGTGAGGCTGGGGTTGGGGGCCGGTGGGGGTGGGCTCTGGTCACTTGGGTCCTTGAAGGACATATTGGATGCCCGAGACACCTAAGGCCGGTGGGACTAGGAACTGGGCTTAGAGGCTGGTGCTTGGACTCGGGATTTCCAGGACAGAGGCTGCCTTCCTGGATGGAGTGGCCAGACTGGCGGGAGAACTGAGCTCCCCGGGAGAGCGGGGCTGGGACCCTGGACTTGTGGGCCCTTGAAGGTGGGGAGGTGCTGTGATCTGATCCTCTGAGGGCAGCTCAAACCCGACCTCCAAGAGCTTTGCTGAGGACCCTGGGAGGGAGGACTGCCCCCTCATTCTCGGGGCCCTGAGGGGGTGGGGCAGCTGGGGTTGCTGAGGAACCAGGAAAGTCCCGCCTCTGGAAGATACAGCAGTGGCCTTTCGTACCTCCTTTGTGTTCCCTCGTCCCCAGGCTGTGCCCAAGGGGCTTTTCAGTGATTCAGGGGGAGGGCCTGCAGCTCTGTATACTACTCACTCCCCGCCACCATTAGAAAATCTCCCAAACCCGGGCAGGGGACTGCGGTGGAGCCGTGGAGCGGGGGCAAGGTTACCTCTGCTTTCCTGAGCCCCATGGCCACCTTGGTAAAACACCAGTGGCCTTCATCTCTGCTCCTGAGGCTGTCCTGGGACTCAGTAAGCCTGCACCCGAATGCCCAGCGTGGGGCTGAGCACCCAGGAGGGGCTTGGTGACCCCGTTTCTTCCACCTGCATTGCCTTCCACTCACGGTGCGGGGACACCGCGGTGACTCGGGCAGAGCTTGCCCTGCCCTCCCGGATATGCAGTCAACAACAGGAATAGCAGCCATTTTAGGGTGAGCGCATGTAGACTGAGCAGCAGTTACTCTGATATTCCCCCACGCTCTGAAGCCCTCCAGAGGATGCCAGGCCATGTAACGGGAAGTTGTGGAAATCGGATAGTCCGGGGATCCAGGCAGCATTCCCACCGGCAGCTTTCTCTCTGCATCTGTGTAGTGGGGTTGATGGAAGGGGGAAGCCTGTGGATGGGGCTTTGGCACACATGTTATTTCCCCTAGTGGTTTATTGTCTGTACCATCCTGTCCAAGGCCACCCCCCCGCCACCTCCTCCCACAATGGGAGGGTAGTGCCAGGAGGGCAGGGGCGGGAATTTGGCTGATCTGGCAGACAGTAGGTCCCTAAGTGTCCCTGCTGGGCCCCTCCTTACATGTCTAGAAAAACACCAACTGTGTGCCACACCCCACCCCTTGGAGCATTCAGTGTGGAAATTGGCAAGTAAACAGGTAATTGCTCCAAAAACGATTCAGGAAGTGGGAAGTGTTACAAAGGAGAGGCCCAGGGGGTCATGGGCTTCTCTCCACCCCTTTTCCTGTTAGGTTAGAGGAGCTATGATCCTCTGCCTAGGATGACTCCATTCTATGTAATGAATGAGGGCGTCTGATCCCAAATCCAGAATCACACTCCGCCCCCCAATTTTTTGCCTTTTCGCTCCATTCCTCATCACCTCTCTTCCCTTAGCTCCACACTCTCGCATCATCATTCTGCTCTGGCCACATGGCCTCCTTGCTGTCTTTTTTTTTTTTTTTTTTTTTTTGTGGTACGTGGGCCTCTCACTGTTGTGGCCTCTCCCACTGCGGAGCACAGGCTCCAGACACGCAGGCCCAGCGGCCATGGCTCACGGGCCCAGCCGCACCGCGGCACGTGGGATCCTCCCGGACCGGGGCACGAACCCACGCCCCCTGCATCGGCAGGCGGACCCCCAACCACTGCGCCACCAGGGAAGCCCCTCCTTGCTGTCTTTAAAAACAACTTGAGGGCTTCACTGGTGGCGCAGTGGTTGAGAGTCCGCCTGCCGATGCAGGGGACACGGGTTCGTGCCCCGGTCCGGGAAGATCCCACATGCCGCGGAGCGGCTGGGCCCGTGAGCCATGGCTGCTGGGCCTGCGCGTCCGGAGCCTGTGCTCCGCAACGGGAGAGGCCACAACAGTGAGAGGCCCGCGTACCGCAAAAAAAAAAACCAAAAACAACTTGAGGCTCCCTCCCCAGGACCTTTGCGCTGGCTGTTCGCTCTGCCTGGAATGCTCTCATATTCTCATGGTTCACCCCCTACAGCTCCTTCAGGTCTTTGCTCAAATGTCACCTCACAGTAAGGCTCTCTCTGACTGCCCTTGAGGGCCCCTGCTCTGTCACTTATCACCTACCCTACTATACACTATTATCCTCTATCACTTACTATCACCTGGCATATTAGCTATTGTGTATATTTCTCTACTGGTGTCCTCCCTGCCCAACGAAACATTGGTCCAATGTGACTAGGACTTTTGTATGTTTTGTTCACCACTCTATCACACAACAAATAATCATTAAGGATTAAGTGAATAAAAAGAATGTCCTCTGCCCTTGGGAAAAGAGGTAGGCAGGTGGGTGGTGACTTGGGAGGTGGGGCTGGGAATAAGGCACTGTGGCTTCCTCCTGGAGATTTCCTCACACTGTCCCTCTTCTTGCAGAGACACCCAACACAGCAGGCGCAGGGGCCACAGGTGGCATCATTGGGGGCATCATCGCTGCCATCATTGCAACTGCTGTGGCCGCCACAGGCATCCTCATCTGCCGACAGCAGCGGAAGGAGCAGAGGCTGCAGGGGGCAGAGGAGGTGGAGGAGTGAGTGATGGGCCCTAAGAAGTGGATGAGGGGGGCGTCCCAGAACTGGGCACACAGAGCTGGGGAGGAGGCCGGGAGAAAGTCATCAGCCATGGCTGAGTGACCCAGAATGACCATGACTTAAATGGGGTGGAGAGGAGAGTTTATTTCTGTCTCCTAGAAATCATGGCTATGACAGTTCTGCTCTGTGACATCATCAGAGCCGAGGCTCCTGCTATCTTTTTGCTCCACTTTCCCTAGCTCGTGACCTTCATTCACATTCCAAGATAGCTCCCCTCTCTTTTATTGTTGTCTATGTACGTGACAACCAGACATGACCATCCTGGCCTCAATGACCCCATTCCTTTCAGTGGGAAAGGGAAATGGAAATAGAGGGCAGTTGGAAGCCCTGTAAGGGAACCCATCACTTCCCCTCATTTCCCATTTCCCAGTGGCCTAGTCACATGGCTGCCTCGGCTGCAAAGGAAGCTGGGAAACGTAGTCTTTATTCTGGTGGCCACGTACCCTGCCAAAATCTCTATTACTATGAGAAAAGAGGAGCCTAGATATTGGGGGAAACTAGCCCCACTTCTCTGTGTAGAACACTTATATACCAGGCTTGATGAGATGTATGTTACATGTGTGATCTCAATGAAGCCTCACATCCATCCATTCATTCATTCGTTCAATAGGTATTCAGAAAGTACCCACTTGGGGCAAGACCCTGAAAGCTAGGAACACAATGATGAGACAAACACTTAAAAGATGTCCAAAAAAATAAAATAAAATTTAAAAATAAATAAAAGACATCCACACACATAAATATATCATATCATGGAAACCTCATTTTCAGATGGAGCTAAGGGTACCCATTTTCTTAAAGAGGAAACAGGTTCAGAGAGCTGAAATCACTTGCTGAAATTCATCCAGCAAGACAGCATTCTGGGGGCAAAATGGTTCTAAAATAATATGACCCAGTGTGTGCGAGGGGGAACACTTGTTAAAAATGCACCTTCCGGGGCTTACACCAAACCAATTGAATCAGAACTTTTACAAGAAGGGCTTGGCATCTGTATTTATAACAAACTCCCTACGATGCACAAGAAAGTTTGTGAACCACTGTCTTAATCATCTAGTCAATGCAAACCAACAACCTGCTGTTGATCTCTTCTTCTAAGCCCATGAGACCCAGTGGTGTCTGAGATGGCCCTGGCCCTGGCCTCCCAGGGTTCACAGTCTCAAGGAGACAGACCTGTTCCCAGACAGTGACAGTCCAGCATGGCCAGGGATGGGCTAGGGAAGCTGAGGGAGCTGGGAGAGGCTAGAAGGGGCACCTGACTCAGCCTGAAAGATGAGGGAGGGCTTCCTGGAGGCAGGGACATCTGAGCTGGGGATTGAAGGCATAGTAAGCCTCCATCATTATTATATATATAGGACGCTCTGGTCTGAGGGTGTGTAGAATGAGGGAATTTAACATAGTTTGGGGGGCAGGAAAGCATTTCATTCATTTTTTTCATTCCCTCCTCTAACAAATATTTCCTGATATTCCTCATAGTGTGTTCTGGGAACACCATGTTGACAACACAGATCTCATTTTTTTCCCCTCACATTGCTCACAGTGGGGTACAGTCGTTGAATGAGATCAGAAATAATATTTCAAATACAAACTCAGTAAGTGCCCTGTGAGGGACGTATAGGTAGATATGATCATATAACAGGAGTTCTGGATCCCCCTGGAGAGTCAGGAGGGCTTCCTGGAAGAAGAGAAATTCATGGAATGAGTAGGAGTAAGCTGGGTAAGGGGAGGTGGGTGATGGAAAGAGAGATCAGACAGAGGAAAGAAGTGTGCAGTGGCCCTGGGGTAGAGGGCTTCTCAGGGCTTAGCCTTCACCTGACCTACCTCCTACCCCACAGCCTAGAGGGGCCTCCCTCATACAAGCCGCCGACTCCAAAGGCAAAGCTGGAGGAGCCGGAGATGGTGAGCACTTCCCCTGGAGCCCAGGCTGCCCCCACATCCCCACACCACTTTTGCCACTGAGGCCGGGCCTGGGAGGGGGGACTGGTGGGGAGAGGCTGTCTGGGAGGGGGGGTGGTCCTGACCTGTCCCTCTCTCTTGCATCGCAGCCCTCCCAGCTCTTCACCCTGGGGGCCTCAGAGCACAACCCACTCAAGATCCCCTACTTTGATGCTAGTGTCTCGTGCGCTGAGCAGGTAGGAGCTCGGGAGAGGACAAGGGTGGGTTTGGGATCTGAGTTTAAGGGCCTCCTTACATAAGAGGTCAAGGACTAAAGGTTACAACTCAAGTTCGGAGCTGTATCTCTGGTCAGACCTTAGAGCTCTGAGATACATTTAGGATTCAGTGGGGGAGGTCATGGTTGTAAAAGTCCAAGGACATGGGGTGAGAGTTTAAAGTCATCCCATCAAAGAAGACTGGTTGAGTATCTCCATTTGCCAGACACTGTACCTGGAGCTGGGACAAGACAGACAGTCACTCCCCTCAGTGGCCTCCTGGAGATCAGAGGTTGGATATTGAGTTTGAGACAAGTCAGTTTTCAAGGGGCTATTTAGAGCTTAAGCTTAGGTCAAGATTAAAGTCAAAGGCTCATGGGGAAAAACTTGGGGTCAGTGATCAAAAGAAAAGGAGAGGCTCAGGATTAACAGGGTAGAGTCCATGGTCTGGGCTTTGAGTTAGGGACCAGCTGTATGATTGTCCCAGTTCAACATCAACCCAGGTGACAAGGGGTGACATAGGGTGAGGTCAGGTCTGGTTGGCATGGGGAGATGGTGGTCAGGATTTGAGGGTCAAGGAGCAGAGTGGGATTCTGTGTCATGTTCAAGAGGTGACCTTGGGTTCATTCCCTCCCCATCCCCAGGAAATGCCTCGATATCATGAGCTTCCCACCTTGGAAGAACGGTCAGGACCCCTGCTCCTGGGGACCACGAACCTGGAGTCCCCCATGCTGGTGCCTCCAGAGCCGCCTGCTCTGGAGAGGCTTTCCCTGGATCTAGAGGACGAGGAGGAGGAGGAAGTCTATGTGGACAAGATCAACCCCACCTACGATTCCCTGTCCTACTCCAGCCCCTCTGAGTCCTACCAGGGCAAAGGTTTTGTCATGTCCCGGGCCATGTATGTGTAAGCCGCCATGGTCCTGGCCTCTCACCTCTCATTTTTTGATCCCTCAACTTTCTGCCAGGGATCTAGGGCCCCCTCATCTCTCGCTTGGCCACTGTCAGTTAACACACATGCATCTCATCTGTGACTTCTATCTTGGTGGCTCCACTGTGACCTCTAATCCATGATCTCTGACTCAGAGAAATGGGCCATGACAATGGATAACTGATAACCTTATCTTAGGAAGGGCTGGAGAAGGTAGGTTTCTGCACAACCTCTTATCCAAGGGGTCCTCAGACTGTGACCTTAGATTATACCTCTCATGTCCCACCATCTCCAGACTCCCCCCAAATCCCAAAGAAGACCCCGGACCTCTGACTGGACCTCAGGCAGTCACTCCTAACAGCTCTGCTTGGGTGGGTGTTGGGGGCATCCTGTTGCCCAGACCTGAGCCCTCCAGGTGGCAAAGCCCCACTCGCCCAGTCCCTACCCTGTCCCCCAGTGGTGGGAGGGAGGGGATTTCCCCAGCCCAAAGCAGAACTTCCCCATCTCCTCCCTCCTGCAGGCAGGAGTCTCAGGGTACAGACCCTTCCCTGAGCTCCCACTACCCCAATTCCTGTGTACAGAGAATTATGCCCCAGCTCAGGGCTACATGGGGTGAGCTTCATGCAGAGTGGGCCTTGCTGACCCCAGCCTTCGGAGAATTTGCTATTACTTTGAAGACTACTGAATCCTCTTACTCCTGCCCAGTGGGGCTGGACCCACCCGCCTGGGTGGGGGGTTGGGAGTGGATCACCTGGGTCAGGGGTAGGGGATGTGATATTGTTTTGTAATACAGCATTTCCTACAAAATGAGTTTGTACTTTGACCAGGTCTCAATTCGTGTTTACTGTGGGCTGTGAAGGGGATGGGGGTGGAACATAATGGGTAATGAATAGGGGGGTCCAGGGCTTGAGGGAATCAGTAGACTAGAAGTCAAGATGGGTTACAGACATTAAGAAAAGGGCCAAAGATGTGAGAAAGATAATTGAGGGGATAATGAGCAAAAATGCATAGCCAAAAACATAGTGATGGGTAATGGAAGGAGTGGGGAGGAGTCCAGGGCATTGTGATTAACGAAAAGGAATCTGCAACAGCAGTCTAATGGGTAATGGACCGAAATAAACGGAACAAAGTAGAAATAGCAGTAATTAAGTACGAGGGGCTTGGGTGTAATGAATAAATGGCAATAAGAATAGGCCAAAGGCAAATTATGAATAATGTTGTAATAGGAGCTCAGGGCGTGATGGTTAATAGGTCTGAAAGAATGAGCCAGGGGCAGAGGGATGAATAATGGAGAAATAGGGACCGCAGGCATGATGGGCAATGGACCCAAAACCTTATGGTCAATTAAGAATTAGCTAAAAGAATTAGGGAAATGAACGGGCATAAATGGGCTAAAGGTAGTACAGGCAACCAAGCTGAAATGAATGGAGCAGAAGGCATGCTGGGTAATGGGACAGGAATGAATGGGCCAAAGATGGAAGACGCAGTGACTGGGGCAAGGGTTGGGGGGAGAGATCCAGAAGGCATGATGGGTAACGAAAGGGGTGGGTCTACGGCAACCGTCCCGTTAAATAGGCAAGGGGCATTGTGGGTAACAAGAAGCAGGACAGCGTTCACATAACGGGTTAGAATTCTCCCGTGGCACTGTGGGAAGGGCTAGCACTTCCGGCTTTCGGTGTGCGACTCCGGACTAGGGGACCGCCCCTTTGCCGCGGTGCCTGGTGGGACGCGAGGCCTGACCTTGCTGCCTAGCAGCCTCTGCCGCGCAACCCACCTTTATCCGTGTCCCTTGACCCTGGCACATTAGCCAATGAACACACAACGTTGATTACGTCACCAGGGTTCGACCCCTGTACATGCTGGAGCCAATCAGGATGCTCCAAGGGCAAAGGCCGACCAATTATCATGGCAACTTCGCTGCGGGGCGGAGTCGAAAGAGGGGCGCCTTCTGGAATGGGGCGGAGGCGATACGCCAATGGGCGTTGCAAAGTGCGCAGCACAGACCAATGGTGGGCGAGCACCGAAACCCGCGGCATCTAGAGCCAATCGGTGTGGGCTCCCCAAGCCAATGGGAAGAGGGGGAGGTGTGCTTTGACCTGTCTGCGAGTGGGAACCAACAGAAAAGGACATTCCAAAGAGGTGGGTGGAACTTTCATCCATGACTCCAATAGTAAGGCCAGACCCTGAAGCTGGTGGGCGGACCCCCGGGCCCGGTAAACCAATGGGCTAGGCGGGGCGGGGCGACGGTGGTGGTGGCGGCGGCGGCGGCAGCGGGTTCGGTTGCGCGTGGCGCACGGGGTGGGAGCGGAGCACACCGGGAGGAGGCGCTGCCGCGCGTGAAAACGGGGCTCCGAGCAGAGGGGTGTTCGCTGGCGACTGGGCCTGGAGCCTGCGGGTCTTGACCTCTGCCCTCTGACCTTTCCCTTTGCAGGCGATCATGGGGAACGTGTTGGCCGCTAGCTCGCCGCCTGCAGGGCCGCCGCCGCCGCCTGCGCCTCCCCTCGTGGGACTGCCACCGCCTCCGCCCTCTCCTCCGGGCTTCACGCTGCCGCCGATCGGGGGCGGCCTGGGTGCTGGAGCTGGCGCAGGTCGAGGTTCCGAACGGACGCCGGGGACTGCGGCCGCCAGCGCTGGAGGGACCGGGGATGATAGGGCCTGCGGCTGCCTGCCCAACCCGGGCACGTTCGAGGAGTGCCACCGGAAGTGCAAGGGTGAGGGGCTAGGGGCCCGGCGGGCTTGTGATGGCCCGGATATCGGGGGAAGGAGGAGCACACTGAGGACCTTGGGAATTGGCACGGACCGTTGGAATCTTTTAACAGAGCGTTAGGAGTTGACGTTGGGATCGAATGGTGGCACATTGAACTTGGGGCTTAGAACGATGGGATCAAATGGTGGAACCTCAGGATAGAATGCCAGAGCAGTAGAGAAAGCCTTAGGGACCTCAGGAGCCCCAGGAATCAGCCAAGCCAGCCTCTTGTGATTGGGAGGGAAACTGAGGCCCAAGGTCACAGTGTCAGCAAAGGGCCAGTGGAGGTGGAACCCAAAGCTTCTGGATCCTGGCTTGGAGTAATTGTGATAGCAAAAGTGGTGGCAGCAGCTTATTGAGCACCGTCCTGGCATTCAGTATGTGTTAACTCATTAAATCCTTGCAATATTTCTACGTGGTGAGCATCTTCAACTTACAGATGATAAGTTTGACATAGATAAGGTGACTTGCCTAAGGTCACACAGGTAGTAGGTGGTGGCCCTAGAATTTGGATGCAGGCAAAGGCCTAGGTCCTGGGCCCCTCCACTAGGCTATTTACTGGTTGGGATCCCTGGAGAAGGGAGAGTGGGGACGGTACGAAAGAAAGGGACGAGAAATGGGTGTGTGTGTGTGTGTGTGTGTGTGTGTGTGTGTTGGAGTGTAACAGCACTTCTCTCTCCTTTAGAGCTGTTTCCTATTCAGATGGAAGGTGTCAAGCTCACAGTCAACAAAGGGTTGAGTAATCATTTCCAGGTGAGCCTTCCTGGTCCCATGATCCTCCAGAGGTCATCCCAGCCATCCCCCTGCATCTGCACGTACAACCCTTTTACTCCTCCCTAAAGGTCTGGGCTCCTTGGTACTTGGAAAGACTCAGAGACACAGTGCCGGGCTGATCACACAATGGCGGCCAGTGGTAGGGTTTAGGGACCCAGAATCCAGAGATACACCACCCCCCCTCAGCCAGCATCCAGGCAGGAATGAAGTACCAGGTGTGTAGCCCCAGCCCCAGCCCCAGCCCCAGCACATCCCTTCTCTGAGTCTCTAATCCAGTCAGGCCACACCTCCCAGTCTTCATCCCCTGCCCAGCCTAGAGATGCCCTGATGGGGAAGCCAGATTGGCAAGTATCTCCCATCCCAGGCAGGAGAGGAGCTGTCCTGGGAGTGGGCTCGGCTGGGTTCCTTAGGGGGTGGCCCACAGACTCGTCACCACAGCCCTCCCTCTTCTCCCAGGTGAACCACACAGTAGCCCTCAGCACAATCGGGGAGTCCAACTACCACTTCGGGGTCACGTACGTGGGGACAAAGCAGCTGAGTCCAACAGAGGTGAGGTTCCTTTTGCCATTCATTTACTTTATCTTCTAACAATGTAGCCAGTCAGGCGAAGAAGGCCTTGTCAGTAGGAGGCCAGGACTGCTGAGAGTGTTGGGAGGTGGAGACTGTCTCTCCAAGGAGCATCGGAACCTGGGTCATCCCTTCATCCTGACGCCCATGTCTCTGCCCAGCCCTGTGCTGGTTGAGTCTGGGGACACCAAGGTCACCAAACAGTGATGACCCAGAGTGGGCAGGGCTGAGCTGTAGATCTTGCAGGGCTTTGAAGGCCAAGCTAGGCATTTGAGCTTTCGCTAGGGGGCGCAGTAGAGCCACAGAAAGATTTAAGTGGGGGAAAGACGTGGTCAGATGAATACTTTGGAGATAGATAGCATTTCTCAGGCTGTCTGCCAAGGCTAGGTTAGGGGAGTGAAGGCAAAACTGGAGACCCGGAAGGAGGCTTGGGCAGGACACAGAGTTGCGGGACTAAATTAGGTCTTTGATTATATTAATGATTTCCATGCAATAAATTCATTTATTCAACAAACCTTCATTGTAACCCCCATTCTGTGCCCAGCCCTGTGCTGGGGACATAGCAGTGACTGAAACAGCCATGGGGCTCACAGCCTACTGGAGAAAGGGAACAGCCTGTCCCCAGAGAGTAACAGTCCAGGGAGAGTAGGACTGAAATGGGGGAACCCAAAGGTTGTGTGAGCCCAGAGGGGAGCCTAACTCAGCCAAGGTGGTCTTGGAGGGCTTCCTGGAGGAAGGAACCTCATTCTGAGGCTTTCTAATCCTAGGCTTCTCACTGAGGCCCATCATGCATATACTTCTATGATGCTAGACCTCTAACCTCTAACCCTGCCCTCTGCCCCACAGGCCTTCCCCGTGCTGGTGGGTGACATGGACAATAGTGGCAGCCTCAATGCTCAGATCATTCACCAGCTGGGCCCCGGCCTCAGGTCCAAGATGGCCATCCAGGTGAGTGGGGGTCAAGTCGGCTGCTTCCCCAGCCACCCTGAGCACCAGGCTGCCCTTGGCATTGAATCCAAGAACCCAACGCACAGTGAGGCCAAACAGACCAAAGCATCAGAGTTTGGAGCAGAGAAAGATTTATTGTAAGGACCAAGCAAGGGATACAGGTGGCTTGTGCTCTGAAGACCCAAACTCCCCCACAGTTTACACGGAAGAGTTTTTAAAGACAAATTTGGGGGGAGGGCTGCAGGACGTGTGACTTTGTTCTGGTTGGTTGATGGTGAGGTAACAGGGTGGAATGCCAGGAGTCTTTTGCTCAGCCTGAAGTTACCATCCTCCACCTGGGTGGGGGGCCTTTTATATCCTTGAGAAAGAGCTAGGATTCCGCCTTATCATGGCACTATTGTTTGACTATTATTTGACTGCTTTTCCTTTGTTTCTGCTTTCTCTCACTTCCCTGATTAGAAAAGGTTTGGATTTGCCCTAGGGGAGGGTCTAGGAGGCTGAAGCCTTTTCCCTACAAACAAGAAAAGGGGGTTGGGTATGGGGACTAAAAGGCTTTTTTTTTTTTTTAAAGGCTTTTTGTACCTGGAAGGGCCCCATGGGGTCCTCCTCGCTTTCACCCTCACACTTGCCCCTCCCCCCCCCCCCACAGACCCAGCAGTCAAAGTTTGTGAACTGGCAGGTGGACGGGGAGTACCGGGGTTCCGACTTCACAGCGGCTGTCACCCTGGGGAACCCAGACGTCCTGGTGGGTTCAGGTAAGAGGCACGGGGCTCGGAGCGGGGGTCAAACCCCAGTCCCAGCTTTGCCAGCAAATCCATTTCTTGTGCTGGCCCTCTTCTACCATCCAACAGTCACGGGCAGGTGTGACTTCAGAACACAGAACATCAAGCCCGTAGCACTGTGGGGGAGAAAGCAGGTTCAAGTCCCAGCTCTGCCACTGGCTTAACTGCGATTGTGGGAGCTTCCATCACCCTCGTGGGCTTCAGTTTCCTCATCTGTAAAATTGGGCTGCCTCACAGGGTTGTTGAGTGGGTCATGTGTGGAGAGCCTCGAATGGGGTCAGGCATATGATGGGTCCCAAGGAAATGAGCTGTTCTTGTTACTCCTCGTGGGGCCCTGGGGTTGCTCGGGGGCACAGAGCAGATCCCAAGGCAGGCAGAGTCCACGTGCAGTTGAGGGGAGGCAAGTAAGTCTGAGATGGAAGTGGAGGAGGAACACTGCTGTTTAGGTTGGCTGGGGGCAGGGACCAGCTGACTAATGTCTGTACTTCTGATCTCTTCAGTTTGCTTCCCCCTTTTTTATTTTTGTCTCTGAGTGTCTGCTTTTGATTTCTCTATACTCGTTTAGTGAGTTTATCGATCACGTACTCTATGTCTTCCGCGTCCAGAGGATACGGTGGTGAACAAAGGAAAATTAGGTCTGTCCTCTGGGAGCTTCCATTCTAGTGACATAAGTAGAGCAGATGGGTGATGGAGCTGTGTGGAAAAATTACGGCCTTGGGAGGGGTGGGCAGCGTCTTGAGAGAAGGCCTCGTTACATAGGTGCTAACTGAAAATGAAGACTGAAGGATGTGAGGGAAGGTGCCAAGCAAATATATGGGAAAAGAGCTTTTCAGCCGGAAGGAACAGCAAGTGCAAAGGCCCTGAGGTAGGACCCTTCACTGGAACATCAAGGAGGATTGGGGCTATAATGAATGAGGAAGGAGGGCAAGTGGTAGAAGAAGTCAGAGGATAACAGGGCCAAATCACTTAAGGCTTTGTAGAACTTTGGCCTTTACTCAGATTGAGTCTGGGGCCACCGGAGGGGGATAGGATCTGACTTAGCTTCTAACAGGACCACTTGTGCTGACATGTGGAGAACAGACTACGAGGGGTTCCAGCCTGGTGGCAGCAGAGGGGGTGAGAAGCAGTCGGGGATCTGGATGTACTTTGAAGGTGGAGCGATGGGATTTGCTGCTGGGTTGGGTGTGGGAGATAAGAGGGAGGTCAGAGATGAGAGGTCAGCCTTTTTTGTCTTGAACAACTAAAAGGGTGGAGGTGGTGATTCCGGATTCTTGTGTCTGCTGTTGGCTCTGTCAGGAAGAGCAGGCTCTTGTGCGGTGAGTGCTGAGCAAAGGTATGTGAAGGTGGGAAGCCAGGATACCTGTATGCCCAGCTCCTGGAACCGTGCTAGGAACAGAGTAGGTGCTCAGAAAATACTGAGCAAAGGAGTGAGCGGTGGTCGCAGCAGGTCCTGTTTTTGACCTCCTGCCGTTCGTCAGGTCCCAAGCATACTGTGTGTACCCGGTCCTTCATTCAGTCCCTCGAGGCACTGGGGATGGAGCAGTGAGCAAACGGTTCGTGGAATCCCCTCAACAGCCTTGTGGGGTAGCGCTGCTGTCATCCCCGTCTGATTGAGGCCCAGAGAGGGCAAGTAACTTCCCAAGGAGACACAGCGAGGCTGCCTCCAGAGTCCATGCTCCTCTCTAGGGCACAGGGCCCCCTGCCCCCTCAAACACTCACCAGCATCGGCCTTTCGTGTTCCTCAGCACTGGCCTCTAGGTCCCTCCTCCCTGGAGCCCAAGGCCACCAGTGACACTCATCTCTTAGTTCCTACAGGTGTCCCTTCCTCCCTTCAGGGACTGATCAAAACTTCTGGCCCCAGGTCAGTGCTGAGCACATGAGTAACTGACCACTGACAGCTGGGCGCTCCACCCCCGCTGAGCCTCAGTTTCCTCATCTGTCTCATGGGCACAATGGCAGGGAGCTCACCTTGCTGAAGGAGTCAGTGGGAGAAGCTGTCAGCCCCAAGTGCGGGGCCAGACACGCCTAGTTAGGGTTCGCTCTGGGTTGGCTCTCCATGCCGCCCCACATGGGCAGGGGGATCAGGGTTCTCACAGATGAGGAAAGCAAGGCCCAGGGTGAAATCAGTCCCCCAGGATCACAGCTAGGAAGCAGCGGGGCTGGAGTTTGAATCACGGCCCAACTGAGGAGCCACTGGTCTCACGTGGTCCCCTTGGCCCCTCGTCTGGAGCCTTGCTGGTAGAGAGAGAGAGAGAGAGAGACACACACACTCTCACACACACACACACACACACACACACACACACACGAGCCTTGCTGGTAGAGAGAGAGAGACAGACACGTGCGCGCGCACGCGCACACACACGTGCGCACGCACACACGCACATGCACACACGCACACACACACCCCCCTTCCCTGCCCTCACAGGGCTCTTAGGCCAGTGGGGGAGATGTTTGCCTCTAAACAAGTAATCACACAGTGCCTGCATTACTGTTGGGAGAAATCCTACACTGGGAAGGTCCAGGTTGCCGTGAAAGCTTATAACAGAGATCCCATCTCTCCCGGAGTGAGATCCCATCTCTCCTGGAGTGAAAGGGGCAGTGTCTAGACCGAGGCAGGTGAAGAGGAGGGCACCGCTCCCAGAAAAGGGCTCTGCGTGGACAAAGCCCCAAGGAGCGCGGTGTGGGGAGGGTGGGAAGCCGCTCTTTTGGGCCGAGGCTGAGAACCACCTGCCCTTCGGTGCCTGCCTGCCCCCCGCAGCATCTGCCCTCCCTGCCCGAGGTGACTTTCCGCAGGGATCCAGAGGTGGCCGCAGCCCCGCTGGTTTCGGGAAACCACGCCGCTTCCCCGGTCTGTGCTCTGCCCGTTGCCCAAGGCCTCTTTGCTCACAGACCTCTGACTCACTTTCTTCCGTTCTCATGGGGTTTTGAGCTCAACAGCTTCTTCATGGCCACTCCAGACATTGCAGAATGGCCCCTGGTTGAGAGCCACTGGCTTTTACAAAGCCCCTGCCTTGAGGAGCACCCGGGAGAGCTGGGTGTGGACACAAGTGGGAGGAGAAAACAGAGCAGCTTAAGGAGAGAGATGCAGGAAGGGCTGGGATGCTCAAGAAAAAGGCCTGTGTGGAGATAAGCACTGGGCAGTGAGTTGTGAAGCTCTCGGACGAAGCCTGTTTCGAAGCTGGGGACGAGCCACATGGGGCCTTGCACCTGTGCCCTGAGGAGCTGGGGTCTCCTTGGCACTGGGGAGCCATAGCGGGTTCTGGAGCAGGGAAGGGGGAGCTGAGCCAGGTATGTGCTTTAACAAGATCCCTCTGTCCGCTGCATGCGAAGTTGCCTGGAGAGTGTGAGACTGGGGCAAGAGACCAGGCAGAGGGCTGGGGCTTGGGGAGCAGAGGGTGAGGCAGGCCCAGGAGCTGGGGCGTGGGAGAGAAGTGCAGGGCCCTCGAGGCCCTCCGCTCCAATCGTGGCCAGAGACTCTTGAGCTGAAGTCCCTGTGTGACCTCTGGATGGTCACTTTTCCCTCTGTGGGCCTGAGCTTCCCCTTCTACTGAAGGAGTGGCTGCTCCTGGCCAGAGGTGTGCTGGTAATGGCTTAACAGCCAGCTCAAGGGGTAGGGGCCAGGAGGTGGATCTGTGTCATCTACTCATGGGGAGAAGCCAGCTCCAGCCCGCCCTGACCACAGCCTCCCCCAAGGTGCCTCCAGAGCCCTGGCCAGCAGCCCTCAGCCTCGCTCAGGGCCCCTGGTGGCAACCCTCACCCAGGTGTGCCTGAAGATATGAGCAGCCCGATCCTGTCGTCCCGTCCTGCCTTGCTCCCTCAAGCCGGTCCCAGTCTGTGCCTCTGATCTCTGTCTGGGAAGCGTCTTCCCGTCTCCGGTTCACACCTCATGCTCCTGTCCCCGAGGCTTCATCCCACTCCCACCCCTGGCTCTGGGCTTTCCCTGTCCCTACCTTCCCTTCTGCTCTGGTCTCCCTCATCATGGCCGGGGGTCCATCGCTAAGCTTATGTCGCCTGTCCTCACCTGCTCTGCCTCGTCAGGTTGGGAATCTTCAGTTCCTCCACCCCTCTCCATTTCTTTTCTTTTCTTTTCTTTCTTTTTTTTAAAAATATTTATTTATTTATTTGGCTGCTTTGGGTCTTCGTTGCGGCACGCAGGCTTCTCTCTAGTTGCGGCTTGTGGCGCGCGGGCTCCAGAGTGCACGGGCTTAGTTGCCCCGCAGCCTGTGGGATGTTAGTTCCCTGACCAAGGATCAAACTGGCATCCTCTGCATTGGAAGGCGGATTCTTAAGCACTGGACCACCAGGGAAGTCCCCATCTGTCTGTTTCTGATTGTTTCCCTGTCTCTACAGAGATGTCTCTTGTGTTCTTTTTCTCTGTCACCACTCCCTCTGCATCCCCCACTCACTCTCTCTTCCTCCCTGGCTTTTCCTCTCCACAGAGATCACATCTGTGGCGTCTCCTCTCCTGGGCTTTCAAAGACAGACACGAATGAGTCCTTGGGCTCAAGGAATTCAGCCCAGTGGTGGAGTCATGGGTTAACAAACACTCAGGCGGCCTCAGTCAGAGCCATCCCTCCTGCAGAGGGACAGAGGTAGCAGGGCCCGTCCTCCTGACTGCCGGGCGCTGGCTGTGTGCCAGGCACGCCCTGCGCACCGCACCTGCACCCAGCCCTCCACTCCTCCTCCCAACCTCATGGGGTGTCCCGTTCACAGCAAAGCGAGGCCAGTGGCCCGCGGTTACTCTACCAGCAAGTGGTAAGGCTGGGATTTGAACCCAGGTTGTCTGGCCCCCCGAGGTGTGCTCTTACCGGCCCTATCCTTCCTATTGCTCATGGCGGCATAGTGTCTCAGAGCCTGTGCTCAGGGCTTGGGGAGGCCTGGATTCTGCCCCTGATGCATCTTGTGACCATGCAGAAGTGACTTACCCCCTCAGCCTCTGTGGCTTCCTCTGTAAATGGAGACAAATCAGTGCAGAGTAGATGAGGCCCCAGGGGGCCTGGGAGGCTGACCTCAGAGCCCTGCGAGCTGCTCGAGCAAGGAGCCCCAGTTGGGGCTTCCCCGCTGGCGCAGTGGTTAAAAATCCGCCTGCCAATGCAGGGGACACAGGTTCGATCCCTGGTTCGGGAAGATCCCACATGCCGCGGAGCAACTAAGCCCGTGTGCCACAACTACTGAGCCTGTGCTCTAGAGCCCGCAGGGCTTCCTGCGCTCTAGAGCCCATGCATGGAAGCCCATGCACTGCAACGAACAGTAGCCCCCGCTTGCTGCAACTAGAGAAAGCCCGCATGCAGCAACAAAGACCCAGTGCAGCCAAAAATAAATAAATTGGTTAATTAATTAATTAATTAATTTTATTTATTTATTTTTGCGGTACGCGGGCCTCTCACTGTTGTGGCCTCTCTTGTTGCGGAACACAGGCTCCGGAAGCACAGGCCCAGCGGCCATGGCTCACGGGCCCAGCCGCTCCGCAGCACGTGGGATCTTCCCAGACCAGGGCACGAACCCGCGTCCCCTGCATTGGCAGGGGGACTCTCAACCACTGCACCACCAGGGAAGCCCTTAATTAATTTTAAAAAAGAGCCCGAGTGGGAGGCCCGAGGGAGCGGGAGTCCAGCTGGGCGGAAACTAACCACTGAGCCCAGAAGTAATACCTTCCCATCTCACCTGCAGGAATCCTCGTGGCCCACTACCTCCAGAGCATCACGCCGTGTCTGGCCCTGGGCGGAGAGCTGGTCTACCACCGGCGGCCTGGGGAGGAGGGCACTGTTATGTCCCTAGCTGGGAAATACACATGTGAGCCTGGGGACCCTGGACTCCTGGGTCTGAGGGAGATGGGGGAAAACCTGGGTTCCCAGATACCGAGCCCACTTGGTAACCTGCCCCGCCCCCCACCCTGCTCTCTTACAGTGAACAACTGGTTGGCGACAGTCACGTTGGGTCAGGCGGGCATGCATGCAACATACTACCACAAAGCCAGTGACCAGGTGAGCTGGTCCAGGGACTGGCCGCGCAGGCACACGTGCTGGGTGTGGGGTGCCCGGGGCTGGCATGCCTGAGAGTTCAGCCTGGGAGGCTGACCCATGTGTGTCGCCCTGGCCCCTCCAGCTGCAGGTGGGTGTGGAGTTCGAGGCCAGCACAAGGATGCAGGACACAAGTGTCTCCTTCGGGTACCAGCTGGATCTGCCCAAGGCCAACCTCCTCTTCAAAGGTACAGGCCTCCATTTCCCTGCGTGGGAAACAGGCAAGAGGTGCCTCTGAGTGGGTATACCGGCCAGAGGAGATGGTAGAGGGCAGCGTGCCGGGCCCCCGGGTTGCCCAGGAACGCTAGTTGAGAGGGTGGATGGGCGCCTGGGCCCTGAGCTTTGCACCTGCCACCCTCCGAGTGACCCTCTCCCAGCCTGCGCACACGGCCCTCGCTTTTCTTTTTCTCATGAGTGGAAGGCAACGTGGAGCACAACCGGCCGACCCCACAGTCTCACATTAGGGAGGCTGCCCAGTCACAGCCAGATCCGGAACCTTCCCCGAGGCCGACCGACTCTAGTCTTTAAGTTTCTTCTTGGGCCTCAGTGGCTCTCAGGTTTGGGGTATGTGGAGAGTGCCCTGGAAAGGCCGCTTCAGTGGGCCTGGGTCAGGGTTTCCGAAGGCAGCCAGGAGGGCCAGGAACTGGGTTTGGGGGTTTTTATTGTTGTCTTTTTTTTTTTTTTTTTTTTTTTTGCTTCTGAAGCCCGCCTTCCCTGCCCACCTCTCGAGCCCTTGCTCTGCAGGCAGCCGGGGTCAGAGGCTGGGTTTGGGCAGCAGCGCTTCAGCTTCTCTGCTTCCTGTTCAGTGAGTTCTCAGGCTCCACCCTGTGGGGACCGCACCAGGTACTTGCACACCTGTCAGGTCCTGGGGCACAGGCCCTGGAGATTTCAGTCTTTCTTACTTTTTTTAAAAAAACTTTTATTGGAGTATAGTTGACTTACAATGTTGTGTTTCTGCTGTACAGCAAAGTCAATCAGCCATATGTATACATATCTCCACTTTTTTTTTTTAAGACTTTTTTCCCATATAGGCCATTGCAGAGTATTGAGTAGAGTTAGAGATTTCAGTCTTTCATTCAGTAGATGCTCAGCACCTGCTCTGTGCCTGGCCTTGTGCCAAGGATGCTGGGGACACAGCAGTGACCAGGCCCCTTCTCCCACCTCCACCCCCCAAGCCCCGGGGCTCACAGTGGGAGGGACAGACCCATCCCCAGAGAGCGGCGACCTGGTGTGGACAGGACTGGGATGGCGGGGCCCATGGGGTGGCGGGGGGCAGGGGTCACTGAGCTCAGAGCTGAAGTACTTGGAGGGCGTGAAGAGGTTCCCGGTGGCGGGAACAGCACAGTCAGTGGTCTGGCCGGTGGTATCTGAGGTGGGCCGGAGGGCAGCTCGCGGGGATGGGGCGAGAAGCCAGCGCAAAGGCTCTTAGCACGGTTGTTCACCGATAGGTTCCGTGGACAGCAACTGGATCGTGGGCGCCACGCTGGAGAAGAAGCTCCCACCCCTGCCCCTGACGCTGGCCCTCGGGGCCTTCCTGAATCACCGAAAGAACAAGTTCCAGTGCGGCTTTGGCCTCACCATTGGCTGAGCCCCTCCTGGCCCCTGCCTTCCACGCCCTTTCTCCTTCAGATCCCACCTCCCCCTCCCCCTGCTACGGAGGGGAGACCTGAGCCCCCCTCCCCCTCCCTTCCCTCCTCCTCGGGGGTCAGGGGGGCAGCGGAAAGGAGGGGACCCATCACCCCCGCAGCTGGCGGGGGGATCCTGGAACCACAGGCGCGTCAGGATTCGGAGTACCAGGGGCGGCGTGCCCGGTGGGCCTGGGGTCCAGGAAGGGATTCTGGAATCTAGGGGCGCACGGGATTCTGAGCACCAGGGGCAGAGGCGGCCAGACAACCTCAGGGAGGTGTTGGGGTGTCCCCGTGCCCCAGAGGGCCCTGGGCCCAGCCCCGAGGGGGCAGCGAGAAGAGGAGCTTCCCCATCCCCAGTCACTCCACCCCGGCCCGCTTTCCCATCCACCCTTCGGTATAAATCATGTTTATAAGTTATGGAAGAACTGGGACATTTTACAAAAAAAAAAAAAAAAACCTACAAAAAATATACATGGAAAAAAAGAAATGGGAGTCGTCTGGTTTCCTCCACGTGTCTGTGGTCCATTTGGTCTGACCTCCCACAGTGACTGGCAGGGGGCAAGGGAATCAAGCCGAGTCCCTGGCCAGAGCCCAGACCAGAGAGGGGAGGGGCCTGGCCAAGGATCACACAGCCACCCTGTGACCTTCCCTACAGGGGCATCACAGGCCTTCCCTCCCCAGGAGGGCATGGTCTTGTGGTCACTCGGCTTGGCCTGGCCAGCATGGCTGCAGAGGACTTTGTCCCTGTGAACTGAAGCAACAGGGGTGAGGCTGTCTCTGGGTGCAGGGGTGGGGGCGGCGAGCTGGGACTCCGGGGTCTTTCCAGGTTCCCAAAGGGGCAGGGCGTGAAGGAGTGTGAGGACTTTCTGATAGGAAGGTCAGAGCTTCCAAGAAGCTTCAGGAAGCATTCAAGCACCCGGATGGAGAGAGTTCAGAATCGGTCACTCCTGCTCCAGGCAGACCTGCTCCAGGCAGACCGACACCCCTGAGCCCTCGCCAGACAGAGGAGCTGAAACCCCGCCTCACACACTGGGGAGGGAGGCCGCTGACCTGACCCGTGATGAGCCGTCAGGGCCCAGAGACCACCCCGCCGGCTCCCTGCCAGCGCCTGCTGAGTCCCAAGCAAATAGGCCCAGGCCTGGCTGGCACTGGGGCTCTCTTCCTGGGACCAGGCATCCAGCCTCCCCTGACCCCATGGCGTCCAATGTTCCCACCCCCTCAGAAGACCAGGAGTGAATCCCAGCTCCTCCAGTTCGTCCAGTGTGGCTTTACCATCCACCTCAATCCTGAATCTCGTCTCAATTCTGTTCCCCATCTGTGTAACAGCTGGGGTTCATGTCACCGAGGTGCTAAGGAGGGAGGGGACAGTAAGTGCCCACGGTGGCCCGTCACAGAAGTTAACTTCAGCTCGGGGCCTGCTGTTTGCCAGGAACTGCTCTCAGTACTGCCTACGTATAGTAGCCTGTTGCTTCGCCGAACAATGGTGGAACGATGGTGTTAGGTGCAACCGTTTTCCCGGTTTTGTGGACCAAGAAACTGGATGTTCAGAGAGGCTAGGTCATGTGCTCAAGGTCACACAGATGGCAACCGGCAGAGCCTGGATTCAGGCCCGGACAGTTTGGTTCCGGAGTCCACAGTCCTAACCAGGCAACACGAATGCTTTAAGCCCTGCGGAAGGTACAACATGCAGGCGATTCCTGCAATCCACGATGCTTGTGTTGGGGAGAAATGCTGGGTTTCCAAGTCACAGATGGGGAAGGGGACTCAGGCATTCACCTGTGCCCAAGGTCACAGCCCAAGAGGGAGCTAGGGTTAACACCCAGGTTTCACTCTCGAAGCCTGGGCTTTTAGCAGATGCCTTACACTGTCCCCGGAACTCCCATCCCGTTTCTGTCTGGGCCTCCAGCTCCCTTCTCCCCCAACCCAGAGATCCCAGACCGCAGCCCCGCTCCTTCCTCGGACCCAGGATTTTGGGCCCCCAGGCCTTTCCTCAAATTCTATTCATCCATCCGCTGGAAAAGAGAGGGACAGGGAATGTGTGTTCAAGAGAGGGACAGGGAATGGGTGTTCAAGAGAGGGACAGGGAATGGGTGTTCTGGGCAGCTGCCTGCTCCTTCCCCTTCCATGCCCAGCACCCTGCCCCCAACTCACCCACCCACCAGAATGGAGGAAGGCGCCTGAGTTACTGGGTGAGATGTCATCTCTTTTCACGGAGGCTGGGAGTGGGAGCTGCTAGCCTCCAAGCCCCACCTCCCTCCGCCTCCCTGCTGTGTGTGAAGGGGGAGGACAGCCCACCTCGTGACCTGACAGGGGCTGGCCCAGCTTGCCCTAGATCTGGAGGAGTGGGCGGGGCAGGGGGAGCCCTATAACTGGACGAACCTGGGATCCCTGACTCCTACTCAGCCCCGGAGGAAGCGAAGGACACCATTCCCCAGGAGCGGGTGAGAAGCAGAGCTGGGGGCACGAAGTCCAGCTCAGGGCTTCTGTGGGGGACGGGCTGGGGGTGCAGGGCGGGGAGGAGGAGGTGGTGGTCCTACGCCTGGGCCAGGACAGAAGCAGGAGCAGGGCATGAGGCCAGAGGCAGGAGACTGGACCTAGAAGAAGCGTGGGCAGCAGGGGCATCCCGTCTGGGCTGGAAGGTGGGGTCAGGGGAGCAGCTGGACCTGTAGGAAAACCAGACGAGCCATAGCAAGAGCCCACCAATTGTCACTGTCGTTTATTGAGCACCTACTGGGTGCCCCCATCATCCTAAGATCTCCGTTAATGGGAGGCGCAGGGGTGGCGGCGACCAGGGGTGGCGGCAGGGTAGCTAGAGCGTCCGTTGAAGGACTTTTAAATGAGGATTAAATTAGCGAATATGTGGAAGATACCGTTTAGATGTGAAGTTGGAGCTTAGAATGTGAAGCTACAATGAGGAATGCGAGGTTGGAACTTAGAAAGTCCAGCTGGGGCTCACAGGGAACTCCGGGGTGGAGGGGAGGGTGGGGCGAGTGGAATTTGAACCCTGGGAGAGAGGGATAGAATTTTTGGCAGAGACCACCTGACGATGGGGAGATAGGAGAAGACAATGAGGGAATTAAATAGACAATGAAGGGGCCGGGCCGCTTGGTAACTTTGTGATTGGATTAGGCTGATGCAGATATGGGGTGCAAGGCTTTGAGGGCCGAGACCTGATGGGGCGGGGCTCTGAGTGGGAGGAGTCCCCACTGCTGTTGAGTGACAATGTCTCCCTCCCCCAGGTTGGCCAATCGCAAGCCAGAAAATGAAAGTTCTGTGGGTCGCCTTGGTGATCACGCTCCTGGCAGGTATGGGGGCGGGGTTTGCTTAGGTTCCTTGCCCCTCCCCCTCCCATCCTCAGCTGTATCCCTTGCCCTCTTCCCGTCCCCGGGTCCCCTCTTTTGCTGGTCTATCTCCCCAGGTCTGAGGTCTCTCTGACATTCACTCGTTCTGAGCAGCTGTTTTATTCGCTCTGAGCCTCAGTTTCCCCATCCTTAAAATGAGAGTTGTAACAGTTTCTAATCCATTGCTGTCCGGCAGGTAGTGAGCCGTAGTTAAGTGTCAGCTGTGATTAGTTTTATTCTCCATCACCCCAGCATGGCGGTGCATGGAACACACAGTCGATACTTGCCAAGTGATTAAAACACGCTGGGTGTCCCTCCACCTCCTCCCTGCCCACCGGTGCTCTGATGAAGCCCACCAGCCTTTGTGGAGCACCTACTCTGTACCAGGTACTGTGTGCCTGGAGGGGACAGAGGAGGACCCTGACTGCTGTGAACTTGCTCCGTGCAGGATGCCAGGCAGAAGTGGAGTCAGAGCCGGAGCCCGAGGTGCAGCTGGGGCAGGAGTGGCCCGGGTGGCAGGGCAGCCAGCCCTGGGAGCAGGCGCTGGGCCGCTTCTGGGATTACCTGCGCTGGGTGCAGACATTGTCTGACCAGGTGCAGGAGGAACTGCTCAGCACCCAGGTCATGCAGGAACTGACGTGAGTGCCCCTGCCCTGGCCCCTGACCCTCCTGGTGGGCAGTGCATTCTGGACCCTCAGCCTCCAGTGGTCTGGGTTTCTTTCTGTTCCCATCACCAACTCTTGGTGGTCTGGATCTCTCTTCACTTCTTGCTTTCTTTCCCTTTTTAGCTCCTGGCTTTACCTCTCTTTGATTCTGTTTTTCGACCCTTCCTGTCTCTGGCATGTTCCTCTCCATCTCTCTCTCCATCAGCTCAGGATCCCTGTTTCTCTCTCTTCACGCCCATGCTCCCTCCTTCTCGCCCCTCAGGGTGCTGATGGATGAGACCATAAAGGAAGTGAAGGCCTATAGGGAGGAGCTGGAGGGGCAGCTGGGCCCCATGGCCCAGGAGACGCAGGCCCGTGTGTCCAAGGAACTGCAGGCAGCGCAGGCCCGGCTGGCCTCTGACATGGAGGACGTGCGCAGCCGCCTGGCGCAGTACCGCAGCGAGGTGCAGGCCATGATGGGCCAGACCACCGACGAGCTGCGTGGCCGCCTGGCCTCCCACCTGCGCAAGCTGCGCAAACGGCTGCTCCGCGACGCCGAGGACCTGCAGAAGCGCCTGGCCGTGTACCGCGCGGGGGCGCTCGAGGGCTCAGAGCGCAGCGTGAGCGCCATCCGCGAGCGCCTCGGGCCCCTGGTGGAGCAGGGCCGAGCGCGGGCCGCCACCGTGGGAACCCTGGCCAGCCAGACGCTGAGGGAGCGCGCCGAGGCCTGGCACCAGAAACTGCGCGGGCGGGTGGAGGAGATGGGCACCCAGGCCCGGGACCACCTGGAGGAGATGCGGGAGCAGCTGGAGGAGGTGCGCGCCAAGGTGGAGGAGCAGGGCAGCCAGATGCGCCTGCAGGTGGAGGCCTTCCAGGCCCGCCTCAGGAGCTGGTTCGAGCCCCTGGTGGAAGACATGCAGCGCCAGTGGGCTGAGCTGGTGGAGAAGGTGCAGTTGGCCATGGCCACCAGCCCCACCACTGCGCCCAGCGAGAATCACTGAGTGCCCGTGCATCCCTCTGGGAGGCCCCACTCCTGCGCCGGCCCCATGTCCCCCCAGCCTACAGGAGGCCCTGTCCCTGCCCCAGCTGTCCTCCCGGTGGGCCCTAGCTTAATAAAGTTTCATCAAGCTTCACGGCAGCTGCTGGGCATCCGTGTGTGATTTCTCACAGCTCAAGCCTCAGTTTCTCGTTCCTTCCCCCACACCGACCACGCAGCGCTCCGTCCTGCCCCCTCTGCCTGTGTGTGTCTGTTTCTTTGTCTCTTCGAAGTCTGTCTCTGCTTCCTTCTGCTCCTTTCTGAGCCTCCTTTTTTCTTCCATCTCTGCTCACAACTGCTCACTCTCTTCCCTGCCTCTCTTACCCTTCTGTCTCTGAGACGTGGTTCTGGAACCAATCCACCGGTGGGTTAAACCCTACGGTTGCCCCTGACTACTGTGGGCAAAAAAGCAACGTCTCTGAGGGATTTCCCTGGCCGTCCGGTGGTTAAGGGGATGCGGGTTCGATCCCTGGTCGGGGAACTAAGATCCCACATGCCCGTGGGGCAACTGAGCCCCGTGCTCCACGGTGGGATCTCCCACGTGTGGCCAAAATAAAATAAAATAAATTAATTAATATTTAAAAAATAAAAAAGCAACCTCTCTGAGCCTCCAGTGGCCCAGCTTCACAATACCTGCTTCATGGCCTTGTGACTCAAAAGACCTAAGATCGCTGTCATTAATTGTGAGCCATTTTCACTTTTTTTTTTTTTTCCACTCTCATTCTCCCTCCTGTCTAATTCGGCTTTCTTCCCTCTCCTGGGCTTTGTCTCCGTCCTGCTGTCCCAGAGAGGCTTTGTTTTTCTGGCTTCCTCTTTTCCTCCGCCTCTATCTTTTATCTCTCCCTCCTCCAGTGTCTCTTGCCCCTGGCCCTGCTTATTTCTTTTTTTTTTTTTTTTTTTTTTTTTTTTTTTTTTTTTGCGGTACGCGGGCCTCTCACTGTTGTGGCCTCTCCCGTTGCGGAGCACAGGCTCCAGACGTGCAGGCTCAGTGGCCATGGCTCATGGGCCTAGCCGCTCCGCAGCATGTGGGATCTTCCTGGACCGGGGCACGAACCCATGTCCCCTGCATCGGCAGGCGGACTCTCAACCACTGCGCCACCAGGGAAGCCCCCTGCTTATTTCTTTTTTCCCTTCTTCATCCGGGTTTGTCCTTGCCACCATTTTGTTGCATGTGGACCCTCTGTCTTTCTCCCCTCATTCTTGTTCCTTCTCTCCTCCGGCTGTCTGGTTAGCCTCTGGCCTACCCTGACGAGCCTACTGAGTGCTGGGTTCAGGCAGCCGGGTTCGGGCTGCCGAGAGAGGCACGCTCTGCGAGGGTCTGCAGCAGCCCCCTTGGCGTTTAGGGCTGGACAGTCCAGTTGGAAATTGACACACAGAGAAGCGTGGCTGGAGCCTGCAGATGCCGGGCGCGCTCCCCTCTCACGTCCTCAGTTCTCCGAGGAGCAGAACAAGGTTCCCATCACAGGGACGGGCCAGGACTTGTGTCTCCCAGGCCGACCTCTGCCTGCTTTGGCTCCAACACACTCTGCACTCCGAGCTCGCCCAAGCTGCCTCGCTTGCACTTGTGGAATCAGGCTCCTCCCCCCCACCAGATGATTCACCCTTGGGGCCGAGTAAGGAGGGGAGGTTATCTGTGAGCTCAGAGGCAGGGGGCCTAGTCCCACGCAAGTTTCTGTTGACTCACTGTGTGCCCAGGACCTGGGGCCAAGTCCCCTGAACCTGTTTCCCAGATGTCAGTGAGGGCGGGGGCGTCAGCCATATCGCCCACTTGAAGACCTGCATCTTGAATTCGGTATGAAGCCAGCTAAACGAAGAGGGTGTCCGGCCTCACTGCAGCAGCCCCCCACCCTGGTTAGTTTTGTGAAAGGAGGCTGGAATGGGGTGCTGTGGGGTGGAGGCTGACCCCAGCAGGGATCCAGAGAGACAGCCTGAAGTCCAGGAAGGGGAGGGAGGAGATGACGGACAAAGAAGGGGAGGACACTTAGAGCCTCTAGCTGAGCCGTTGAATGTTCTTGGCTACCCCTCAGTTGCCCCATCTGTAAACAGAAACTCCTATAGCTGACATGAGGATGAGACTGGCAAACTGTAGTCGGCGTTCTGGTCTCGTGGGGTGGGGTGAGGAGGTGAGGGGACATTTGGGGGATGTGTGGGGAACACTGGGGGCTCACAGAGGAAGCAGATGTCTTGGAAGGCTGCTGAGGGGCCAACAGGGATTGGCAGCATGGAGCTGGCCAGAGGGCTGTTGCAATCCCGCCAGGGTGGTGTCTGTGCTTCCCTTTCACAACCATCCCCCTCACCCCAAGGCTGATACATGCGTGTGGGGACACGAGACCAGCCAACCTGGAGTCTGGGGCCAGGGCCACCCTCCCCCAGCGGCTAGGGTTCATTAGCGGTCAAAGGCAGCTGGATGGGACTTCTCTGGTGGCGCAGTGGTTAAGTAATCCGCCTGCCAATGCAGGGGACACGGGTTCGAGCCCTGGTCCGGGAAGATCCCACATGCCGCAGAGCAACTAAACCCGTGCACCACAACTACTGAGCCTCCGTGTCACAACTACTGAAGCCTGCGCGCCTAGAGCCCGCGCTCCGCAACAAGAGAAACCACCGCAATGAGAAGCCCACGCACCACAACGAAGAGTAGCCCCTGCTCGCCACAGCTAGAGAAAGCCTGTGTGCAGCAACGAAGACCCGATGCAGCCAAAACAAAAAGGCAGCTGGGAGGAAGAGGGACGGCAGCCCCGAGGGACTGATGTGGTGGAAGGAAAGGGCGGTGGTGCTCGGTGTGCGGAGCGGCCAGAGAGGGTGCACAAGAGCAGATGGAGCCTTTACAGGGGCCCTGGAGGCTTGGACAGTGGGGAAGCAGAGAGAAGGGAGTTTCTGGTGGAGTGGTTGGAGGGGCGCACATCAGGAGCCTGGCAGCTGAGGTTTTGCACTTTTGACAGGTTGAAAAGGCTTCCCTCGTGGCTCAGTGATAAAGAATACGCCTGCCAGTGCAGGGGCCATGGGTTCGAGCCCTGGTCCGGGAAGATCCCACATGCTGCAGAGCAACTAAGCCCGTGAGCCACAGCTACTGAGCCCACGAGCCATAACTACTGAGCCCGCACGCCACAACTACTGAAGTCCATGTGCCTAGAGCCCGTGCTCCACAAGAGAAGCCACCGCAGTGAGAAGCCCACGCACTGCAACGAAGAGTAGACCCCACTCGCTGCAAGTAGAGAAAGCCCACGCACAGCAACGAAGACCCAAGGCAGCCAAAAATAAATAAATTAAAAAAAAGACCTCTGTCCAAAAGGGAGATTGGGGGAAGAGAAGATCTAGTAATGAGAGTGACGCTGGAGGTGGCATGGGGTGGGCAGCAGTGTGGAGGCAGACTGTGTGACCCCAGATTCCTCTGAGCTGAAGAGGCCTGCTAAGAAGGGGGAGGGGACGGTAGAGGTGGCCTGGGGACACAGTGTGAATTGAGTTAGTGAGTTATTGAGAGTTAACAAGAGACACCCCCTGAGGCTGGGAGAAAGGCATGAAGCAGGCAAGACCCGTAAGGGAAGAGGGCCACAGGGAGAGGGGGAAGGCTGTCCCCTGAGTGGGGAAGGGACTCTGGCAGCTTGAGGTCCCCAACAGTCAGGGAAAGTTGGAGGTGCAGGTGCCGAAGAGCAAGACGCTTTGGGCCTAAGGCTTCAGCCCTGTGCCCCACCTGGTCCCCACCACCACGAGGGAGGGGTGAAGGAAGAGAGCTGTGGGCACAGGGAGGCAGGTGGCCAGGTGAGGCTTAGGGTGAGGGAGATTAACTTGACCATCCCCCCTATCCCCTCCAACCCTGCCTCAAAAAGGTCCCAGACCAGGTCACCCAAGCCGGCCTCAGTGCCCAGGAAGGACCATTCGGAGTGCCTCTCTGGCCCCACCCCACTGCAAGGTTCATTCTGTCCCTCCTGGTCCTGATGGTGGCTCTCTTTGTGGTTTTGGGAGGTGAAAGTGGGATGGGACACTGAGAGTTTGAGATTTGGAAGAGTGAAGCTATCATGGGCCTGGGGCACAGGCTTAGAGGACCCTTGAGAACTCTGGGGCCCCTTCTGTGCCCTGGTTCCCATATCATCCCCCAATTGCCCCCATCTCTACCCGCTCAGGTGGGTCTCAGCGTTCTCTAAAGGCTAGTCCAGAGGGTGGCAAGCTGCCCAGGGGAGCCCTAGCAACCGATGACGTCTTCAGTCTTGCTCCTCCGGGATTGGCTGTCTTGCTTTTACAGCCTTGGAAGGGCGGGGGACCAGTCCAGTGCTGAGAGCAAGGTGTTCTCAGTCAGCACCTTGAGCCTGAGCTGGTGGTTCTGGTACCCCTCGCCGCATTCTAACACCATGACCCCCAGAAACACATTCAAGGATCTCCTTTCCCATCCCTGGAATCTCATCCTAAAGGGCTTCCATTTTGGAAATTTTTGCACACTTGCCCCTCTTCTGGGCACTCCCAGCCCCAGCCCAGGCGGCCCCAGGCCTCATCAGATTCCTTTCCATCATCAGAGGAGTAACGTGGTTGAGTCAAGTCGTGAAGACAACGCAGCGAGTTGCGTTGAGATATTTAACGCAACGAAATTGAGATATTCAAAAAAGAAAACAACAACAACAAATTGAGATTCATATACCATAATTGTCACCCTTTGAAGGTGTACAATTCAATGATTTTTGGTATATTTGCAAAGTTTGCAGCCATCACCACTATCTAATTCCAGAACATTTCATCACCCCAAGAGGGAACCTTACACCCTTTAACCCTCACTCCCATCCCCTTCTCCCCAAGGCAGGGCAACCACTAATCTGCTTTCTGTCTCTATAGATTACCCAATTCTGAACATTACATATGAATGGAATCATATAACATGTGGTCTTGGGGCTTCCCTGGTGGCGCAGTGGTTAAGAATCCGCCTGCCAGTGCAGGGGACGCAGGTTCGATCCCTGGTCCGGGAAGATCCCACATGCCGCAGAGCAACTAAGCACGTGTGCCACAACTACTGAGCCTGCGCTCTAGAACCCATGCTCTGCAACAAGAGAAGCCACTGCAGTGAGAAGTCCACACACCACAGTGAAGAGTAGCCCCCCTCGCTGCAACTAGAGAAAGCCTGCGCGCAGCAACCGAGACACAACGCAGCCAAAAATTAATTAATTAATTAATTAATATTAAAAAAAAAAGAATCATCTTGGGAGTTTTTAAAATTCAAAAGACTGCTGTGTGTTATATGAAAGTTATTATGAGAGTAAATCCTAAGAGTTCTCATCACAAAAATTTTTTTTGTATTTCTTTAATTTTGTATCTATATGAAATGATGGATGTTTAATAAACTTGTATGTAAGTCAAATCCTTATGCTGTACACCTAAAACTTATACAGTGCTGTATGTCAATTTTAACTCAATAAAATTGGAAGAGAAAAAAAGTTAAACAGAGTTACCACATGACCCAGCAGTTGCATTCCTAGGTCTCTATCCAAAAGAACTGCAAACACGTTCACAACAAAAACTTGTACACAACTCTTCGTAGCACTATTATTCATAATAGCCAAAAAGTGGAAAATAGCCAAAAAATACCCATCAACTGATGAATGAATAAATAAATCTATACAGTGTTTGTATATCCACAGTATATCTATATAGGTACAGATACAGTGTATATAGTGGAATATTATTCACCCATAAAAAGGAATAAAGCACTGGGAATTCCCTGGTGGTCCAGTGGTTAGGACTCTGAGCTCTCACTGCCGAGGGTCCAGGTTTGATCCCTGGTCTGGGAACTAAAATCCCATAAGCCTCGCAGCGAGGACAAAAAAAAAAAAAAAGAGAGAGAGAGAAAAAAGAGAGAGAGAGAAAAAAGAAAGAGAGATCAGAGCACTGACACACACTACCGCACGGGTGAACCATGAAAACTTCATGTTAAGTGAAAGAAGCCAGTCACAAAAGACCACTTTTTTTTTTTTTTTTTTTTTTTTTTTTTTGCTGTACGCGGGCCTCTCACTGCTGTGGCCTCTCCCGTTGCAGAGCACAGGCTCCGGACACACAGGCTCCGCAGCCATGGCTCGCGGGCCCAGCCGCTCCGCGGCATGTGGGATCTTCCGGGATCGGGGCACGAACCCATGTCCCCTGCATCGGCAGGCGGACTCTCAACCACTGCGCCACCAGGGAAGCCCAAGACCACTTTTTTTTTAAATTTTTATTTAAAAAAAATTTTTTTATTTTTGGCTGCATTGGGTCTTCGTTGCTGTGTGCTGGCTTTCTCTGGTTGTGTCGAGCACGGGCTCTAAGAGCGCAAGCTTCAGTAATTGTGGCACATGGGCTCGGTAGTTGTGGCACAGAGGCTTAGTTGCTCCGCAGCATGTGGGATCTTCTCGGGCCAGGGCTCGAACCCATGTCCCCTGCATTGGCAGGCGGATTCTTAACCACTGTACCACCAGGGAAGCCCCAAGACCACATGTTATATGATTCTATTCATATGTAATGTCCAGAATTGGGTAATCTATAGAGACAGAAAGCAGATTAGTGGTTGCCCTGCCTTGGGGAGAAGGGGGTGGGAGTGAGGGTTAAAGAGTGTGGGGTTTCCTTTCGGGGTGATGAAATGTTCTGGAATTAGATAGTGGTGATGGCTGCAAACTGCAAATATACCAAAAATCATTGAATTGTACACCTTCAGAGGGTGACAATTATGGTATGTGAACATCTCAATTTTTTGTTGTTGCTTTTTGTTTTTTTTTTGAATATCTCAATTTTTAAAAAATGAATAGAGATCTTCCAGACAAAGGCAGAAAGAAGAGATAAATGAGGGGACATAGCAACCTCTCTTCCACCCCCTGACTTCCCTGCCACAACCCAGAGCAGCCAGGGAGGTGAGTGGTGAGGGATGCTGGAAGGGAGGTGGCTGCAGGGATTCAGGGGAGAGAGGATGGGGTCCAGACTGAGGCAGGGACCCCGGCGTGGAGACAGTGATTCGGGAGTCTGGTGGTGGGACTGATGATCTTGTGGACACAGAGGTGCAGGCTCAGAGATGCTACCTGTCCCCACACACATATGCCGGGTCTCAAGGCCCACCGCTCCCAACCCCCAGTCCCTCCTTGTGACCTCTCTGCCCCCACCTCCCAACTGCTGTTGTTTTTGGGCTGCCTCTGAGGTCCACCCTGAACGACCTTCAGCCCATTCCTGCCCTGGATAACAGATGGGCAAACACTGCAAGCAGCAAACAGCTCATGCTGACCTTGGAGCCAGGGCAGGGTCAGAGACCTTTTCCCCCCTCCCCCGGGCCGACCCAACCCTGGCCCTGCTTCAACCTCTTTCTTGCTCTCTGGAATTGGGGTGGGGAGGTGAGGGCAGAGGTCATTCCTGGCTTAGCTAGCCAGAAACAGCTAGCTAAGTATGAAAGGGCTGGGTTCAGATTCACCACTTGGTGGTTGGGGAGCCCCACCCCCACAGCCTCAGTTTCCTTATATGTAAAATGGGAATGAAAAAGATGCCCACTTCATAAGGTCTGACGTTAATTCAGTGAGTTAATGCGCTGAAGCCTTGCGGTGGCACCTGATGCGTAGTGAGTGCTCAGGAAGCGCAAGCTTAATAAATAGCAGCTGGCGTTGACAGCACAGCTTTGCTGCCTGTCTCTTGTTGCTCGAGGCACTTTAGGTAAACGACCTGCTTTACTCTCCTGTGTAGGAACGTAGTCCATGACTCCGGTTCCTGGACGGAGAAACAGGCCCAGAGACATTAAGCAACACACACCAGGTCACACAGCAGGAAGGAGGTGGAGCCAGACTGTGAACCCAACACCATGCTGCTTCTCCTAACACCATGCAAAGTGGGTGTTTCCTTTTTCTTTTGTTATTATGGTAAAATACATAACATCAAGTTTACCATTTTAACCATTTTTAGGTGTACGGGTTCAGTGGCATTGAGTACATTCACAGTCTTGTGCAACCATTACCACTATCCATTTCCAGAATGTTTTCAGCATCCCAAACAGAAACTCCAGGAGATTTTATTTTGCTGATTAGTGTCAGTGAGGAACTCCAGGGAACATTCGTTGAGCAACTACTGTGTGCTAGAGCCCACGCTGGGGCCACTGGAATGGACAGCATTCTTCTGGAAGCCTCTGGATTTGTCCTGTACAATCATCCAGGTTGTGGCCAAAGTGGGGTTGTCAGATTCACCACATAAAAATACGGGCCGTGGGACTTCCCTGGTAGTCTAGTGGTTAAAAATCCGCCTTCCAATGCAGAGGATGTGGGTTCGATCCCTGGTCGGGGAACTAAGATCCCACGTGCTGCAGGGCAACTAAGCCCGTGCGCTGCCATGAAAGATCCCGCGTGCCGCAACTAAGACCCAAGGCAGCCAAAAATAAATAAATAAATATTGAAAAAAATATATAGGATGCCTAGTTAGATTTGAATTTCAGATACACAACAAATAAATAATAGTAAAACTCCCAAATATTGCATGGGACATACTTACACTAAAAATAGATTCATGGGACTTCCCTCGCGGTCCAATGGTTAGGACTCTGTGCTTCCACTGCAGGGGGCCCGGGTTCAATCCCTGGTTGGGGAACTAAGATGCTGCATGCTGTGCATGCCCCCCCCCCCCAGTTTTTAAAAATAAATCAATTAATTTAAAAAGATTCATTATTTATCTGACATTCAAATGTTACAGGGCGTCCTGTATTTTATCTGGCAACCTTAGAGCAAGGAATCCAGCCCATGGTTCCCTGGCTAAACTGTGCACCCTGGCTCATGGCTAGGTCCTCCGGGAGAAAAAGGCTCATTTTCTTTCTGTCTGGTGTTTGGCCCAAGCCTGATGTTGACAACCTCTCACTAAGCTCTCCCTCACAGGGCCTCACCCAGCCTTCATGTGGACTCTGGGAGGCAGGCACTTACTACCATCCCCATTTTACAGATGAAAACACTGAGCCCAGAGAAGGGAATATATTTGCCCTGGTCACGCAGTGAAGGTGTGTCTGGCCCTGTAGTCCAGTGGCCAATGGATCTCAGAGACAAAAGAAATAATAATAAACAGGTCTGATCTGTGAGCACCTGTGTTGCCAGACTCCACGTTAAGAATTTCCCTTGGGGACTTCCCTGGTGGCACAGTGGTTAAGAATCTGCCTGCCAATGCAGGGGACATGGGTTCGATCCCTGGTCTGGGAAGATCCCACATGCTGCGGAGCAACTAAGCCCGTGTGCCACAACTACTGAGCCTGTGCTCTAGACCCCACGAGCCACAACTACTGAGCCCGCGTGCTACAACTACTGAAACTTGTGCACCTAGAGCCCGTGCTCCGCAACAAGAGAAGCGACCACAATGAGAAGCCCGCGCACCACAATGAAGAGTAGCCCCCGCTCACCACAACTAGAGAAAGCCTGCGTCAGCAACGAAGACCCAATGCAGCCAAAAAAAAAGAAGAATTTCCCTTATCACGTCATTTAATTAATGTCCTAAAGTATGGATTGTGGACCCATTTTACGAGGAGGAAACTGAGGCCCAAAAGAGGGTCTGTCACACGAGGTGGAGCCAGAATTTGAACCCAGTTCAGCACAGGAGGCTAATCTTCCCCTGTCAGTTTAGGGTGGTGGGAGGGTAGGAAGGAGAAAGGAAGGAGGCCAGGAGGGGCGGGCATGGCCTTGGATCATCACTGTCACCTGGGCCCCTCTCTCTCTGAAGTCCCTGCCAAGGGGCGTGGGGAGGTGGCCAGGGGAGGGCTCTGCTCAGTGCAGCCTCCCCCTCCCCCAGCTCAGAGAGCTGAGCACAGAGGGCCAGAGGCCCCCAGAAATGTTGTTCCCTGGATGCAGATCCCGGGCCCTGTCCTCCCTCTGCTTCTGCGTCCTGGTCCTGGCCTGTGTCGTGGGTGAGGAGGAGTGGGTGGGCGGGTGTGAGGACCCCGATGCAGCATGGGGTGTGAGTGTGACCGGCTGTGAGGCGTGCAGCTGTGCGTGTGTGTCTGGGAGTGTGTGTCAGGGGCGGCCATGTGTGAACAGTGTACACGGGGTTGGTACAGATGACAGTGATCATGAATATGCATTTGTGCGTGTGTCAGCAGACGAGTATGCAGTCATGGTAAACGTGTAAGTCTGTGAACATGCATTTGTATGCTTGTGTGCACATGTGTGTCTTTAGGGGGTATTTATGCAAAAGATTTGACAGTCTGGGCATGTGGAAGGGTGTCTGTCTGTACTGGTGTGTATGTCTGGGTTCTGCATATGTATTTAAATTGTGTATATATATATATATGCAGTGCATCCGATGTGCAGGAAACCGGTCCAAGTACCTTCTACATGTTAACCCCTAACTCTCACAATAACCCTATAAGATAGGACCTGTCATTATCCCATTCTACAGAAGGGGAAACGGAGTCTTGAAGAGGTTAAGTCATTGGCCAAGGGCACACCACACGTCACATGGGTGCCTCTGTACACACGTGTACCCGTGTGATGGCTGGTCTCTGTAGGTGAGGCTTTGCCCAGGTGCATGGGTGCTGGACAGACAGGTGTGTGTGATTCCTGGCAGAACCCCTGGCCCACCAGCCCGACACATGGCCTTGCCAACCTCCATCCCCGGGGGCATCCTTCACTGCCTGCGGAGGTTGTTCAGACCGTGTGGGAGTCACAGGAGAACGGAGGGGGCGGCAAGTTCAGGTAGTGAGGGAGGCATCAGGAGCGGGGCAGGGGGCAGAGAGGCGGCGTTACAGACTGCGGGAGGAAACCCCAGGCAGACGCAGGGGTGACGGGGCTCCCAGGCTCAGAGGGTGAAAGGAGATGACCGCTGGCTGAAGGGGGGTGAGGGTCAGAGGGACATAGAAGGCGATGAGAGGATCGGCAAGGGGCCACCAGGAGCCACGGTGACGGTGAGCTTGGAGGGAAAGGGAGATAGAAGGGTTCTGGGGTCCCAGCCATCCCAAGTTGCCCTCTGATCCCATCTAGCATGTCAGCAAGAAGGGCCTGGGGGAACCTCGAGCCCCCCGCCAGAGCCGGCCAGTAGTTCCTGGAGTCTGGTTCCGGGCAAGGTGAAGGAGTGGATGGAGCCGCTGGTGACCAGGACAAGAGAGAGTTGGCAGTGGTTCTGGTGCGCGTGCGCAGAACGGGGCTGGGGGCCTGAGTCTGAGGGAGGAGGGGCAGGGCCGGAACTCGTGGGTTCCCAGGGAGCAGGACAGGGCGGGGGCAGGGCTGTGACCCCTGGGTCCCAGAGGGGTAGAGGGTAAGAGGTGAGAGCAGGGACTCCTGGGTCAGAGGGAGGAAGGGGTCAACGGGGCAGAAGTCTCGGGGGGGGGTAGCTGGGGTCTCCACTGTGATGTCCACAGGGGCCCCAGGGCCTTCCAGGGCTTTGTGCAGACCTACTATGATGACCACCTGAGGGGCCTGGGTTCCCACACCCAGGCCTGGCTCCAAAGCTCCAAGGACAGCCTCCTGAACAAGGCCTACAACCTGTGTCCCCAGCTGCTGTGCGGGGACAGCTACCGGGATTAAAGTGTTCACAGCCTCCGCAATAAAGAAGTTCTCCTCTGTGTCCCTGTCCCTCCTGTGTCCCAGTCCCTCCTGGATGCTGCCAGAGATAACCCCGCCCCATCCGCCCCCCGGAGGTTGGAGGTTGAGAAGTAGAGGAAGTGACACGTGGCAGGGGAGCGACAGTGGGGGTGGGGGGAGGAGTGGGGGCCGGGGTGGGGGCAATGACCCTGCTCCCCCAGTGCTGAGACCCACCACTGCAGGCTTGTGGGCGGCACGGAAGACTCCAGGCTTCTCAGTTTCTCAGGAGGGTGAAGGCTGGAGACCAGGCAGGGTCAACAAGCCCCCCCAGCGGCCCCTCCTTCAGCGCGCTGCGTTCACCTCCCACGGGATGGACACCCCAGGCCTCATGCCTGGCGGGCACCCAGAGCCCCCATCACCTCCACACTCCCCACCCAGCCTGTCTCTCTCAGCGGTGAATCTTCAGAGTGGAGGCTCCCTGTGGCTTGACCTCAGGGATGTCACTGCCCTCTCTGCCCACAGCCCGCCCCCCCCACCCCCAGCAGCTCTGTTGGCCAGGACTTTGGCCCAGGCGTTGAGGTCGGGGTGGTGGCTGTGAAGGGGTGGACCTCAAGAGCTATAAAGCCTTTCTCTGCCTGTTTGGAGCTGGTGAGGACAGCCTGCCAGAGCCCGGTAAGAGAGGGACATGGCGGGCGGGGGACAGCAGGAGGTGGCCAAGATTGTTAAAGCAGAAACTGCAAGAGTCAAGATATTAGATTCCAGTGATAGACTCATGGAATTTAGAGTATTCCCTGCCAGTCCAGTGGTTAGGACTCGGCGCTTTCACTTCTGCGGCCAGGTTTCAATTCCTGGTCGGGGAACTAAGATCCTGTAAGAGCACAGGGCTGCCAAAAAAAAAAAAAAAAAAATTAAGATGGTACACTCGGCCATCGGGAGTAGCATCATAGAATGTTAGGAAGCGAGGCCCAAGTCAAGCCATTAGGGGTTTGACTCAGGTGGGGGGGAGGGGGAGAGAGGGTCCCAGGCTGGTATCCCCGAGCGCAGGGGACCCCAGGATTAGACACCTCCTGTGGCCCTGTCCCACACCCTCCTCAGCGTTCCAGGTCTCCTGACACCATGGGCACCCGATACTTCCTGGCTCTGTTTCTCATCCTCCTGGTGTTGGGATTCGGTGAGTGTGGTCCGTAGGAGAGGAGGGGCTATGAGGAGGGGGATGAGCCCCAAGCCTCTTCCCAGCCCAGTTCTTGTCTGGGCCTGCCCCTGCCCATTCCTCTCCTTCCCCGCCTCATTCTCTCCCTGCTGCAGGCCCCACAGCTCCCCTAACTCACTCTCCTCCTGCAGAGGTCCAGGGCGACCCTGTGCCCCAGCAAGAAGAGACTGCCAGCCCTGCCCTGTTCACCAAGGTGCAGGAATCACTCTTAGCTTATTGGGATGTAGCCAAGGCAGCTGCCCAGAAGCTGTACATGAAGACATACTTGCCCACCATGGATGAGAAAATCAGGTATCACCCGCCTCCCACCCCCACCCCAGGAACAGGGACTCCCAGCCCCCAGCCCCTTCTCCCTCAGACTCAGGAGTCCAGGTTCAAACCTGGACCTGGTATCTCAAGGCCCAGGGATCTCAGCTCCCAGCCCCCAGTCCCAGTAGAACCCGGGATACTGAGATGCCAGCCCTGTCCTACTTAGGGATCCAGGAGTTTGGGTTCTAGCCACGTTTTCCCACAGGACACATGATTCTGGGCCCCAGCCCCTCCCCCCTCAGACCCAGGAGTCCCAGCCCCCAGCCCCTCTTCCTCAGCCCTTCTGTCCTTTCTCCCCAGGGACATATACAGCAAAAGCACGGCAGCTATGACCACCTATGCAGGGATTTTTACTGACCAGGTCATTTCTCTGCTGAAGGGAGAACATTAACAGCTGGGCCCCCAATCTTGGGGGGTGTCCAGAACCCAGCAACCCCTTGGGTCCCCTGATCTATACCCCACCCCCACTTCCTAGCAACTCTCAGCATCCTGCTCCCAACTCTAGCCTGACTTCTTATCAATAAAAATTTTTTAAAAAAAGCCAAGTTTATTCTTTTGGATATGGTTGCTTTTCTGAGACCTCAAGGGCCAAGATGGAGGATCTGACGCTGTCCAGCCAACATTTATTGAGCGTCTATTCTATGTATATCGCCCTAACCTGGTCAATGGGAATAAAGAGGTGAATAATAATAATGAATAATCATAACAACAATAATTGGAGACTGACTTTCACCAAGGTCTGGCTTTCTCTTCTTTTTTTTTTTTTTTTTTTGGCCACACTATGTGGCATGCGTGCAGGATCTTAGTTCCCTGACCAGGGATCGAACCCGTGCCCCCTGCAGTGGAAGCACAGAGTCTTAACCACTGGACCGCCAGGGAACTCCCGGCTTTCTCATTTGTAAAATGATAAATGGACATAGCTAATCTGCAGTGGACTCTGGCCATGTCCGGGTCCTGGGCTGACACTTTGAATATGCCATCGCAGTGAGGTGTCCAGTGGCCCTGTGGCAGAGGGGAGAGCAGTGCCCATGAGTCATTGCTGAGCGTGGCAAGGCAGCGCCCAGGTGGGCTGGGACCCGAGAGGACAGAACTGTAAACGCTGTGCTCTGTGCCACTTCCTATACATTTGTCCCACATGTATTTATTGAGACACAACCAGGTGCTGGAGACACAGCAGGGAAAAGACCTGCCCTCACGTGGCCCCCGCAAAAATGTACTGATTGGGTCCTGACCCAGTTTCACACGTTTTTTGTTTGTTTGTTTGAATTTATTTTTGCCTGCGTTGGGTCTTCGTTGTGCGCGGGCTTTCTCTAGTTGTAGTGAGCGGGGGCTACTCTTCACTGCGGAGCACAGGCTCTAGGTGTGTGGGCTTCAGTAGTTGTGGCATGCAGGCTCAGTAGTTGTGGCTTGTGGGCTCTAGAGTGCAGGCTCAGCAGGTGTGGCGCATGGGCTTAGCTGCTCCGCAGCATGTGGGATCTTCCTGGACCAGGGCTTGAACGCGTGTCCCCTGCATTGGCAGGCGGATTCCCAACCACTGCGCCACCAGGGAAGTCTGTCACATGGTTTTATTGATTACCGTTTTGTGGTACGCTTTTTAGCTGTTCTCTTCTTACTAGCAATAGTAATAATACTTCCTGAGCTCCTACTCAGGGCCAGGAGCTCTGGTCCATCCTGAGCCACAAATAGAGAGGCTGAGGGGGTGGAAGGCAGAGGATGAACAAGAGGACCCATGGATAAGATAACTTCAGACAGCAACGCGGGCAATGAAGAAAAGGAGAGGAAGCGAGGAGTTCAAGGTCTGGGGGCAGCCACCTTGGGTTGGGGCACGGGGAGAGCCCTCTAGAGGACCCAGCTGGGCTGGTCACAGGGCATGCGTCACAATGCAGTGTGGTAAGGACTACTGTTGATGGAAAATAGGGGGAGGGGAGTACTCACTTGGTTCCCAGGTCTGAGCAGATGGAAGAGGGTATCTGGGCAGTGGGGGATTACAGGCCAAAAGCACAGGGTGTAACATAAGAGCAGAGGCCCTGCAGTCTGAGAGAGAACAGTGCTGGGGCACATGGGTAGAGGGACTAAGAGCCTGGACTCCTGCATCTGGAGGGAGTAGAGAGTGGTCCTGGGCAGCCAAGTTCTATGGGCGGGGCTATTGGCCTCTGAGGATGCAGGGCCTGTATTCTCCTAATAGACTTGGCATTAACTTCCAGCCAGCCTTTTCAGTACTCTTGGGGCAGTTCTCCCAGGTCCTGGGGCTGGGCAGCTGTGAATCTAGCAGAAAACAGGGGCCTTGGGGAAGGGTTGTGAGAAATGCCCCCGAGTCCCCAGGGCCTGGGAAGAGCTGAGGCTGCCAAGCGCAATGGGTGATGGGGAGGGGGGAACCCTGGAGGAACAATCCCTGCTCTGTCCCCTTGTTTCCCACAGACTCAAGCCAAATCAAACCACTGCCCAGGCCAGTTCTGCTTCCAACCAATCCTGGTGTACCTCCCAGACTCCGCCTTCCTTTCTCAGGCTCCCACCCCAGTCTCACTCCCTTCAGGACCCCAGGAGTCCAGGCCCCAAGACTCCTCCTCCCCCAGAACTCAGGACCTCCAATCCATTCTCCTCAGGACCCAGGAGTTCAGGTCCCCAGCCCCCTTAGAACCTGAAATCCCAGCCTCTGGTTGGTGTTGGGCGTCCCCTAGTGGAGCGCAGTGTATGTCTGGCCTGTGATTCACTTAACAGTTAGCAGGAATGGAAGAATTTACTTGGTCACTCAGCAGACATGGGGGAGGGCTTTACAAGGGCCCCGTCTGAGGTCACAGTCTAGCTAAGAGCCTCTAGTGTTCCAACAGATCAGGACTCTGCGGTGTATGAGAGAGGACGTTGGGGGACCTAGAGCTGAGAGCAGAGATGGGGTAACAATGAAACCGGAGAAGATGAAGCTTCAAAGCCCCTCACCTGCCTGGGCTTTCTGTGGTTCTCTATTTATACGTGTACATGTAATTTTGTACTTCTAAAAAAGAAGCCCACAAAAATCTCAGTCTGCCCATCTTCTGGGGGACTTCATCAGTATGTTCATTTCATCCCTAGACTTGAAGACTGGGTCTACAATTTCACAGAATCGTTATTACTATCATTGTTGTCTGTAAGAGAAGGGGACCGGGCAAGAAGTTTTCTTTTTTTATTTTTTATTTATTTATTTATTTTTTATTTTATTTATTTTATTAGTTTCTGCTTTATAACAAAGTGAATCAGTCGTACATATATATCTGTTCCCACATCCCTTCCCTCATGCATCTCCCTCCCTCCCATCCTCCCCATCCCACCCCTCCAGGCGGTCACAAAGCACCGAGCTGATCTCCCTGTGTTCTGCGGCTGCTTCCCACTATCTATCTACCTTACGTTTCGTAGTGTATATATGTCCATACCTCTCTTTCGCTTTGTCACAGCTTACCCTTCCCCCTCCCCATATCCTCAAGTCCATTCTCAAGTAGGTCTGTTACTATCATTGTTGTCTGTAAGAGAAGGGGACCGGGCAAGAAGTTTTCTTTTTTTAAAAAAATTAATTAATTAACTAATCAGGCTGCGTTGGGTCTTCGTTGCTGTGCGAGGGCTTTCCTCGTTGTGGTGCACGGGCTTCTCACTGTGGTGGCTTCTCTTGCTGCAGAGCACCGGCTCTCGGTGTGCAGGTTTCAGGAGTTGTAGTTCGCGGGTTCTAGAGTACAGGCTCAGTAGTTGCGGCACGCGGGCTTAGCTGCTCCGCAGCACTTGGGATCTTCCTGGACCAGGACTCGAACCTGTGTCCCCTCCATGGGCAGGCGGATTCTTAACCACTGCGCCACCAGTGTAGACCCAAGAAGTTTTCCAAGGTTTCTTCTTGTCCTTGTGTTGGTTCACAGAGGTAATTCATTCATCTTCCCCACTCAAAGTTTCATCCTTTCACTCGGCAATCACGCCCTGGGACAGGGCTGGAGACACATCCATCTCTGTCAGTGATGACACAAAGTGGGCAGGGAGGGGGTGGGGAGTCCAGGGATCTAGGAGGATTGGGAGGCGGTGCCCCGCCCAGTCTGGGGGCCAGGGAGGAGGGATAATACTATTGAGCTGAGACCGTGAGGAAAGTGGAGGATTATCAATAGACAGTAAAATGATAAATAAATAATTAAAATATCTCTATGCAAAGCCTGCTCTCCTTTTCAGATAATATGTAAAGTTCATAATAACAGTGCGTGATACTGATCACTTAGCCCCACATTTAGGACCCGGGCCAGGTGTTTTATATTATTGATTTCACTGGGTCTTCCCAATAACCCGGCGGGGCAAAGGCGGAGAGGAAGAGCGGGTACCATTATAATACCTAGCTTATAAAAGAGGACGAAAATGAGGCCCAAAGAGATAGGTCACTTGTCCGGGATCATTTAGTCGGTCAGTAGCACAACCAGGGTCCGAACCCAGGTCAGACTTCCACCCAAATTCATTGGTGAAGGTTTAAAAGCCGCTGAGTCTTCTGTCCTCTCTGGGCCTCTATAATTCCTTTTCCGGGCCAAGGGTCTTTCAACACGTGTCCAAGCCCGGAGCTGTAGGAAGATAGCTAATGAAAAAGTACGGAGTTCTGAGAGCCCTTGAAGCCGAGGCCATAGCTGCGAGGTTTACTAGAAAGCGGACCTCTAAGGGAACGCGCTTGCGCATTAAACTAGGCGGCCCGAAAGCTTAGGGAGGGGCTGACAAGGTCCGATTTGGAAGTGTGGTGGCGTGAGAGCACTGAAATAGTAACTAAATGCACAGAACTATAACCTAGGGAGACTTGTCGGAGGAAAGGGCTGCGTTAGGAAGAGGGGTCTGAAAGCGAGGCCACCGACCAAAGATCCTGCCCTCCGAGTCTTGGGTGGCAGGGGCAAAGTGGACAGGATGACCCAGGAGGCTCGTATAACTGGAAGAAGCGGGTTATTCGTGGGGGCAGAAAGAACGGAGGCTGTGGGAAGCGTACATGTTGGTCAAGAAAGCCCTGGGAGTTCGGGGCATGCAGTGTATCTACTAGGCGAAAACAAACGGGCTGCGACGGGACGGAGAGTACGGTGGCCTGCTTGGTCCTTTCATAGACTTCAGCGGCTCCTGAGAGGCGCGGCTGAGGCGCTCTTGCGGGTTACGGTGGCCGGCAGGTCGGGCAAAGCGTAAAATCTCGCGCGATCGCGCTGGAGCCGTCGGGGACGGGGCGGGGCTGGCGGCGGGGGCGGGGACCCGGAGCGGGAAGATGGCGGCCGCGCAGGAGGCGGACGGGGCCGGCAGCGCCGTAGTGGCGGCCGGGGGAGGCAGCTCCGGTCAGGTACGGAGGCCGAGAGGGGCCTGAGGGGCTCTTCCCCAACCGGGGGGCCTCCCACGGGGCGTGTCTTGCCTCTCTTCACAGAATCCTGTGCACTGGGGGCTCCTTGCCCATAGGGACCTTGAATACCGGGCCCAGGTGGGGCCGGGCAGCCCGGGAGGCTGGACAGTGCAGGGAGCGGGGCCCTGTTGCGCGCCGGGTCCCCTGCATGCTCGCGCCGGGCGGCCACCAGGCTCGTTGCTCGAGCTGAGGACACAGTGGCGCGGAGGGGCGCAGACTTGTACCCAAGCGCCCTGGGTTCTCGGCTCCGTGATTCCAGGCTCCAGGACAGTTCCTAGAATGGGCTGACGTTCACGGGGTGCTCTGGGTGTGGGCAATGATTGATTGATCGGGAGTTGTCTAACTCTGGGGAAGTCAGGTAACCATCGTGGATAAGGGCACGCGCTGTGGGGGCTGACAGACCCATTTTATAGTCAGGAATCTAAGGAACAGACAAAGGCGCCTACAGAAGGTCACCCAGGTTAGATCTGGGATCCACTCCCTGTAGAACTTACCAACCATTGCTGAAGCAAGGTGGTCGGGACGGGGATGGGCTTATTTTCAGCATAAACTAGTCCTATGCGGGAATTCGTCCTGGTACTGATGACTTCTGACCCATTGCCACTTGAACTAAACTGAGGCTGCAGAACAGACGAGTTCAGGCAGCCACCCTTCAGACGTTTATGGAAGCGATGGAGTGACAGCGAGGTGCTGTCGACCCACCCACTGGGATGTCACTGACACGTGGGAGGCAGCACAGGGGAGAAGAGTGCAGGTTGGGAGGGGAAGACGAAGCTGAAGCTGACACTCTGTGACCTTGGAAAGTTCCTTTCCCCCTTCATTTCTCCAGTGGTAAATGGAGGGATTGGACAGGAGGACCAGCCCTGTGATGGGCCCTGAAGATGGCTCCAGCCATGTCCCTTCATCAGTGGAGTGAGAGAGAAGACTGGTGTGTAAACAAAGAATTATAATCCTGGATGACAAGGATGGTGACAAAAAGTCCGTGTCAGAAACTGAGGGAGCCCAGAGGAGGAGCAAATAATATCACCTGGGGAGGACACTAGGGTGAAATTTGTGTGACAGAGCCAGCATCCCTGGTCTGGATCTTTTCAGCATCTTCAACCAGGGCCTGGCCCTGGGGGCAGCCCTAGGAAATGTTTGTCTCTATCTTTAGGGGCTTCCCAGTCTCGCTGAAAGAAGGTCTTTCCCCCTCTGCGTTTCTGTTGATTATTGTGGGGGGGATGATCAGAGAGACAAGGGCTCAGGGTGCCCTGATTACCCTGAGCTTACAGAGGACCCCTCCCCCCCAAGAACTCTTCTTGTCCCACTTCTGCTTAAAATCTTTCAAGACTTATTCCTTTGCTTTCAGGATTAAGTACAGATTCTTTGGTAGATCAAGGCTTTGCATGATCTGCGCTTTTTCCTCAGACTAGGCTAGGATTTCTCAACCTCAGCACTATTGATATTTGGAGTTGGATAATTCTTCGTGGTAGGAGGCCGTCCTGTGCATTGTAGGATGTTTAGCAGCATCCCTGGCCATGCTAGATATCAGTAGCACACACATCCTTCCCCAGTTGTGACAACTAAAAATGTCTCCAGATGTTGCGTTGCTAAATGTCCCCTGGGGGGCAGAATTGTCCGTGCTTGAGTCACTGGACAAGAGGAGCATCAGCCACTGTGAAGCTCTTTTATTTCCAGGAGTGTGCCTCGCGCTCTCCACTTCGTAGCCTTTGCACATGTTTCTCTTTACCTGCCTGATCCTTATTAGTCCTGTGCATCTCAGGTGTTCTCTCCCCTAGGAAGCCTCTCTGACCCTCTCAGACTGGGTCAGGGCTCCAGCAGTCCCTGGGCTCCTCTGTCCCAGCCCTGCCCACTCTGGGTTGTCATTGTCTGTCTCCTCCAGTGGGCTGGGAGCCCCTGGAGGGCAGAGCAGGAACTGTCTTGGTCACTACTGTGTGCCCAGCACTTCCCAGCTCAGGACCAGGCACAGAGCAAGCCCTCAGCGTTAGTGGAATGCGTGGGTCTTGAGGCAGAGGCTGGGCTGAGGTGGAATTCCCATGGTGGATCCAGGCAGTTAGGGAGGATGCCCTGACTTCCTCCCAGCCCCGGCCCGGTCTCATGGCCTCAGCTGCTTCCTGGGCCCCTTAGTGGGTGTTCCGGGGATTGTGTGTGAGAGTGGGCTCATGGGTGCAAGAGCAGGCACGACGTCTTAGTCACTGCTGTGTCCGCAGCCACCGCTGCCCTCTCCTGGCTCATGCGCAGACCCTCAGCAATCTCCTGCCCCAGCCAGCCTGCTCCTCCTTCAGGTGGGGACTCAGACACCAGGCCCACAGCTCTGGTAATCATTGCTTCAGTTACCGTGGGTTGAGTCCCCACTACATGCTAGTCCCCATGCTAATGCTGGGCCACGGCTATGATCCAAACAGAGGCCCTGCCCTCTTGGAGCCCGTGTATTTGTTGAGGGCTGGGAGTGGGGAGTGGGGTGGGGTTGGGGACAGGGACAGTGAACAAGGTAAATAAGAAAAATACACAGCGGTTTGGATGGTGCTAAGTGCCGTGGGCAGGACTAAAGCTGGGGGGGGGGGGCGCGTAGGCAGTGAGGGGTGGGTAGGAGGTCGCCATTTAAATACAGTGGTCTGGGAAGGGCTTTCCGAGGAGGCGACATTTGAACAAAGACCTAAAGGAGATGAGGGAGGGAGTCACACATATGGTGGGGGAAAGCCTTTCAGGTAAAGAGAACAGCTGGTGCAAAGGCCCTGAGGTGGAACAGGTGTGATGAGGGAGTGGCAGGGAGGCTGATGTGGCTGGAACTGGTGACTGAGGGGAGAGGGGTGAGAGCAGATGGGCACAGAGGATTCTGCCAGGCCTCAGAGGCCATGGTGACAACTTTGCCTGTACTCTGAGGGAAGTGGAGCCACAGGAGGGTTACCTTTTTATTGAAGTGTAATTCAGATACCGTAACATTCACCTGTTGTCAGTGTAGAGTTCAGTGGCTTTCAGTACATTTATGCAGTTGTGCAGTACAGTCACCACCACCGTGTGGTCTGAGAACACTCCCATCCCTGCAAAGCACTCCCTTGTTCCCTTTTGCACTTTCTCTGCCCCCAGCAGTGTCCCTTTTTATTGCTCAGTAGTATTCCATTGTGCAGATCCATCACCGGTCAGTCATCGAAAGACTTTTGGGTTGTTTCTGACTTTACAAGTAACACTGCTATGAACATTTGCGTATAAGCTTTTGTGTGGACGCAGAGTTCTTGTTTCTCGGAGGCAGAGACCTCGGGGGGGGATTGCTGGTTCGGATGGCAGGGGCACATTTAGCTTTTTAAGTATCTGCGTATTTTTCAAAGCAGCAGCTCCATTTCTCCTACCAGCAGTGTACAGCTCTTTCAGTTTCTCCACATCCTCGCCAGCACTTGTGATTGTCCATCTTTTTGATTACGGGCATCCTAGTGAAGTGGCACCTTCGCATTTGGTTTCCTTTGCATTTCCCTGGGAGGGTTTCCAGCCAGCTTGTCCACCATTGCAGGTAAGAGAACAGACCTGGGAGCCAGCCAGACATGGGTTCAAATCCTCGCCTGGCCTCAAGCTTCCTTTTCTTGATCCAGAATCAGCTCAGACCTGCTGCAAACCCTTGCTTGGCCCCCCCAGTGCTCCCAGGAGTGAGGCCAGCCCTGAACAAGGGGGGCCTGTGCCTATTCGACCTCGCCCGCCCCTCAGCCAAACCTTTGCCCACACCTTTTCTCTCCCTTAGACACCCTTCACCCAAATGTCAAAGACAGCTCCTCGGGAGGCCTCCCTAACCACCCGGTCACCCCTCTGCTTGTTTCCCCTGGAACACTTTCCTGTTTACCTTTGTTAATTACCCCGTTTACTGTTTTGCCGGTGCCTTTCCTTCTAGACCCTGAGCTCTGGGAGGGCAGACCCCAGAGCTGGGTGGCCGCCACTGATCCTGCTGCCCGGCACTGGGCCTGGTGCACAGTAGGTACTCGGGAATTACTTTTATCGACACACAAAGGAAATCTTTTCTACCCTAAACGTACTAGTATGATCACAGCCTGGCCCTTGGGTCAGAGAGGTGAAGAGCCAGAGAGGGAAATGACACACCCAAGCTCTCACAGCCAGGGACCACGGGGCTGGTCCACAGCCCAGGTCTGTCAGACCCCAGAGCCCCACCTTTTACCACAGTGGTCTTCTGCACTTGGGAGATGAAAGGGAAGATCTCTTGCTGGTGAAGGGGACAGGAAGTGACAAGTGACGCCTTTAACAAATGCTGGCCTCAGCTTCGTGGCAGCGTCATCTGGCTTTGGGAGCCTCTGTCCCTACTCTCGGGGGCATTTGAAGCCGACAGAAGATGTTGCAGAGGAGCGGGCTTGGGGCAGGAGTCGGGGGACTGGGGAGGCCCAGGAATGGGTGCATTGGTGGCCTGAGTGTTCAGGGCAAGCCCTTCAGGGAGGCAAGCCCTTCAGGGAACATTTGTTGATTCCCCGGGTGTTTATTGAGCCCCTGCTCTCTGCCAGCCCTGGGCTGGGCAATGTTCCCACCTAACAGCCATCATGACAGTCCTGGTCCTGTCTCTTTTTTTTTGTTGTTGTTGTGGTATGCGGGCCTCTCACTGCTGTGGCCTCTCCCGTTGCGGAGCACAGGCTCCGGACGCGCAGGCTCAGCGGCCATGGCTCACGGGCCCAGCCGCTCCGCGGCATGTGGGATCTTCCCGGACCGGGGCACGAACCCACGTCCCCTGCATCGGCAGGCGGACTCTCAACCACTGCGCCACCAGGGAAGCCCTGGTTCTGTCTCTTAAAAGCTGGAGGGTGAGGGGACAGCTGGCGGGAGGGAAGCGGGCAAGACGGGAGCCAGCAGGTGCAAAGAGAGGGACAGGAAGCACTTCCCCGTCTCGGGCCCTTCCAAGCTGACATCCTGAAATTCTCCACTTCTGAGCTTGTTTCTGAACGAAGATTGTTCCTTTGGGAAGCCCTGCCTGGCTCCCTGGCCCGCCCACACTCCTGTCATCGTGCTGCCATCATCCTTCCTGAGTGACCCAGACAAGTGGCTGAGGCTCCCTGAGCCCCCGTTTGCTCGGCTGCCAAGTGGCTGTATTCCTAGTTCTGGCCTCACGGCGTGGTCTGTGCCGTGTACATCTCACACACCTCTGTGTGGCTCATGGTAGTGTGGCTCACGCTCTGATTGTGTTTTTCTGTGTCTGTCTCACCTGCTAGATCCAGAGCCCCTGGAGGGATGGGCCGCCCACAGGGCTGGCCACAGAGGAGGCGTCAAGAATTGTTTGCCCACGGAAGGACCTTTCAATAAACCCAAGCCTTGCAGAATCTGACACCTGCCGCCTAACCCCTTCTACCTTGTCCCCAGTAGCCATCTCCTTGCATCCATCCTGGGCTCCAGCCCCAGGGAGCATTGGCCCCTCCTCAGAGTCAGACTGTCTCACCTTCTTGTCTGCACCTGCTGCTTCCCTCATTGCCGCCTCTGCACCAGCCAACTGGTTATGATTTAGGGCTCAGCTGTGATGTCTCCTCCTCCAGGACCCCTCCCTGACCCCCAGGATGGGCCAGGCGCCCTCTCTGTGCTCAGCCCTTACTGGCCCTCAGCCCATGGTGGTGCCTACGACAGCCTTGGCGCCTCCGGATGCATCCTCCCTCCTCACCCTGGCCTCTGTCCCTGCAGGTGACTAGCAATGGCAGCATCGGGAGGGACCCGCCGGCGGAGACCCAGCCCCAGAACCCACCACCCCAGCCAGCACCCAACGCCTGGCAGGTCATCAAAGGCGTGCTGTTCAGGTGAGCAGATATAGCTTTGGTTTTGTTCATTGAAAAAGGTTCAAGTAAGAAAAGCATAAAGGGGAAGGGAGGGATAAAAAGCATAAAGAGGAAGGGACTGGCAGTCCAGTGGTTAGGACTCCATGCTTCAACTGCAGGGGGCACGGGTTCGATCCCTAGTCGGGGAACTAAGATCCCGCAAGCCATGTGGCGCAGCCAAACAAACAAATTTTTTTAAAAAAGAAGAAAGGAAAGAATCACTGAGGATTACCATCATTACCATACTGCTGGAGATCCTTTTTACTTTCTCATAATTCTGGGGGCTGGAAGTCTGAGGTTAAGGTGTCAGGATGTCTGGTTTCTCCTGAGGCCTCTCTCCTTGGCTTGTAGCTGGCCGTCTTCCTGTCTTCACATGGTCTTTCTTCTGTGTTGTCTGTGTCCTGATCGCCCCTTCCTTTATGGGCAGCAGTCAGACTGGATTAGGGCCCACCCTAAGTAATGACGTCACTTAGCCTTAGTCACCTCTTTGAAGGCCCTATCTGTACATGCAGTCACTGAGATACTGAGGGTTAGAACTGCAACACATGAATTTGGAGCGGGGCGGGACACAATTCAGCCACAACATCTGCATTACATAAAATTTAGCATTTTAACTATCTTTAAGTGTACCGCTCAGTGACATTAAGTATATTGACATTGTTGTGCAACCATCAGACCATCCGTCTCCAGAACTTCTTTTTTTTTTTTTTTTTTTGGTGGTACGCGGGCCTCTCACTGTTGTGGCCTCTCCCATTGCGGAGCACAGGCTCCGGATGCACAGGCTCAGCAGCCATGGCTCACGGGCCCAGCCGCTCCGCGGCATATGGGATCCTCCCAGACCGGGGCACGAACCCGTATCCCCTGCATCGGCAGGCGGACTCTCAACCACTGCGCCACCAGGGAGGCCCCTCCAGAACTTCTTTATCTTCCCCAAACTGAAACTCTGTACCCATTAAACACTAACTCCTCGATTCTCCCTCCTCCCCCCAGCCCCTGGCCACCACCATTCTACCTTCCGTTTCTGTGAATTTGACTGCTCTGGGTACCTCCTGTAAGTGAAGTCATACAGGCTGTGCCTTTGAGACTGGCTGGTGGTGATCCTTTTACACATGGATGCATGTGACCGTTCCCAGGTACCGGGAGCACAGGGCCTGCCCTCTGGAAGCCTGGCCTCTGAGTGGGGCCCTGGGGAGCTGCTGGGAGGGCGCAGGGCGATCTGTCTGGGTTTCTTCATCCGTGGAGCCCCTCCTTTCTCTTCCCCATGCCACTCCCTCCCCTCCCCCTGCCTCCGTGTCCAATAAGGACTTAGAATTTTCTTATATATCTGTTTCTTCTTTTCATGCTTCAAGCAGCTAGGAATAAAGATTATTTTTATCTTTCCCTTCATTTTTACATAAGAGGTAGCCTATTTTACACAGTTCTACACCTTGATTTTTTTTTCATTAACACTATATGTTAGAAATCTTTCCACATCAGTACATAAGGGAGCTTCCTTCAGATAGACGTTTTTAATACAGCCACAGTGCAGGCTGATTTCCTTCCTTAGGACCAGGCACCGCCAAGAATCAGTCCTGGTGGGTGCTGGAAGACCGTCTCCATCTGGAGTTCTTAGATGGGATTCAGGGTTTGTTTTCAGGGGCCTGTGAACTCTCTGAAGCATCAAGCAGGTTGCGTGAGAATGGCCTTTTTTGAGAGCAGAGGGTAGAGCCCGTGGTTTTCAGCACATCCTCCAGCTATACCAGTGGTTACCTGGAGTGGGGGGCGGGGTGGGAGGGAAGGTTGTCATATGTCTTTTCATACACTTAAAGTTTCCCCGTGAATGTAGAATGCCTACTTGGGGTGGGAGGGAGGATATGAAGTTGAAAAGCTTTAGGTGAGGGCCAGCCCTGGTGTCCTAGGGCAGGGCTTCCTGGTCTGGGATGCGGGGATTGAGGGCCCACGGTGAGCAGGTGTTCTTCAGGGAACTGGGGATCTGGAATCCTACAGAAAGTCCAGTCCAGTCTGCCTCGTCTCACACGGAGACCCCGGAGCCCGGAGTGCGTGGGCCCCCTGCAGGCCACACGCTAAGCCGGGGCAGAGCTGCCTGTGGGTGTCCTTGCTCACACACTCTCCCTTGGCATATTTACTAAAATGGGAGCCTCCCTTGGAAATGGAGGGGTCCCCGGGAATCGCCAGTTCCAGACCTTCTCCAGCCGTGTGATCAGGGACCTCCTGGGGTGGTGGGAGGCAGCAGATAGCTCAGCTGGGCCATGGCCCCTGAGACCCCGGACCCCAGGGCTCCATGGCTTGTACAGGCAGAGGCAAGTCCCTGTGCCTGATGCTGCCCTTTGGCGTGGTTTGGGGCCCAGCAGGGAGGTACCCACTCACGCTAGAATTCTCTTGTAGTGTTTTTCCATTCTGAAGTTTTTGGTATGCCTTTTTCCTATGATGAAAATAACAATAATAGCTAACACTTCTAAAACACTTACTGTATGTACCAGGCTCCATTCTAGATGATGTATTATATCGTGTGTGTGTGTATATATCAGTGCATTTAATGCTTGTAGACAGCCCTACGAGGTAAGAAGTGTTGTTATTCCTATTTATTTTTTCATTTATTTATTTTTGGCTGCTTCGGTTCTTTGTTGCTGTGCGTGGCTTTCTCTAGTTGCAGCGAGCGGGGACTACTCTTCGTTGAGGTGCATGGGCTTCTCATGGTGGTGGTTTCTCTTGTTGCGTAGTGCAGGCTCCAGGCGCACGGGCTTCAGTAGTTGTGGCACATGGGCTCAGTAGTTGTGGCTCACAGGCTCTAGAGCGCGGGCTCAGTAGTTAGGGCACATGGGCTTAGTTGCTCCGCGGCATGTGGGATCTCTCCGGACCAGGGTTTGAACCCGTGTCCCCTGCATTGGCAAGCGGACTCTCAACCACTGTGCCACCAGGGAAGCCCTGTTATCCCTATTTTAACTGTTGAGGAAATGGAGGCCTAGAGAGGTTAAGAGTCTTGCCTAAGGTCACCCAGTCGGGAAGTAGGAGAGCTGGGCCTCAGATCCAGATATTGCAACTTAGAGGCTGAGCACTTAACCTCTCTGCTATACAGTTGATCCTTTAACAACATGGGGATGGGTGGGGGGCGACCCTGTGTATCTACGTATCACTTACAGTTGGCCCTCTGTACTAGCGATTCCTCCATATCTGTGGTTCCACATCCACGGATTCAACCATCCATGGATCGTGTAGTACCGTAGTATTTACTGTTGAAAAAGATTCGTATAAGTGGACCCACGCACTTCAAACCTTTGTTGTTCAAGGGTCAACTGTATTGCTTTTCACACCTGCAATCAATAAGTACTTGTCTCATTTAATAACTATAGAGCTGCATGTATCTGAGAGACCCGAATTAACACAATAGAAGTTGCCCTCTCTCTCATGTACTATTCTGGACCTCGGCAGACCAGGATTCTGCAGTCTTCTGCATCCCAGATTCCTTCCTGCTCGTTGTCCCACCATTGCTAGGTTTTGCCCTTTATCCTCATGGCCTAATATGGGTGCTGAGGATAAGACCATCACGTCCACCTTCCAGGAGGGAAGAAGAAATAAAGGAGGGATGCTCTTTCTCTTTAAGACACTTCCCCAAAGTCCAGTAAACACACTGTTTTTACATTTTATTGGCCAGAACTTCACCATGTGTCCACACCTGGCTGTAAGGCTGGATTTTGTAGTCTTTATTCCAGGTAGCCAAGGGGTCCAGTTAAAATTTAGGAGTCTTCTTTCTGAGGGAAAAGGGAAAGATGAATATGGGGAAACAACTAGCAGTCTGCTGCAGTTTTATTGTGGGGCTTTTATCTTGTTCATTAAAAAATATTCAGAAAGAAAAGCATAAAGAAGAAAATAAAAAATCACCTGAAGGTAACCATCATCCATCATTACTGTACTGGTGGTGATCCTCTCCCATGTTGATTCATGTGCATGCTGTTTTGATTGTGCAGAATTTGTTTTAAGACAGTATTGGGTTTTGAGGCATTTTGGGGTTTTTTTGCTTACCTCTAGGCCTTCCCTATTCCCCCAAACCAAGGGAATCCATTTGAAAGTCTGATGTGTAGTTTATACCTTTCTCTACTTTTATGTTGACGTAAAGGTGCATTACAAATTGTTGAGGTCGGTTTTTTTGTGTGTGTGTGGCAAAATATGTATAACAAAATCTACCATTTTAACCGTTTTTAAGTGTATAATTCTGTGGCATTAAGTACATCACATTATTGTGCAGCCATCACTGCCATCCATCTCCAGAACTTTTTCATCTTCCTCAACTGAAACTGTCCCCATTAAACACTAACTCCCACTTCTCTTTCCCCCAGCCCAGGTTTTTGTTTTTGTTTTAACATAGTATATTACACACCAGTGGATGGCTACTCTGTACACTTTCCTTCATCTTGCCTTTCTCTTTAAACGGTGTATCCTGTAAACATCTCCACTTCATTTACAACTCAAAGACTGTGTATTATGTCTATTCAATTTTGTAAATTGAGAAAATGCCTCTGAATATATTTGTTTTAACTGTCATTTTGTTTCTATTTTGATTTTTTTCTCTCATGTTATTCAGAGTGGATACTTCTGAAGCTCTCTCTCAATATACATTTTGAGGGTTTTGTAACATTTTGAAACCTCCAGTGCTCCTGAGCATCTCAAATTTTGGGTTCTTTTTTCTTCTTTTTTTAAAAAAAATTTTTATTGGAAAATGGTTGCTTTACAATGTTGTGTTAGCTTCCACTGCACAACAGAATGAATCAGCCATACACATACAGATATCCCCTCCCTTTTGGATTTCCCTCCCATTTAGGTTACCACAGTGCCATTAGGTAGACTGGTTTTTGTTTCTGCTGGTTCTCACTCATAGTGTCTTGTTTCCTTGTGCGCCTGGCTTATCTTTGGCTGTGTGTTGATCATCATACTTGGAGAATTATTTATAGGAATCATGTCAGGCCTAGGATGAACCTGTTTTCCTACAGAGAGGACTTGCTTTGCCTTTGCTGGCTGCCTGGGGCATTGTCATTCGGGGTCTCCTTGTACCAGGTTCAAGGCTCTGGCTGTGCCCACCTGGTGTGCGACTCTGAGGAGGGCTGGGCCACACCTGCTTCCCCGTGTCCTTGGCGGGGAGCCCTGTGCAGTCTTAGCTTCTCATAGAGAAGGTCTCTGGTTACCCTGTGTGGGCCCTGCTGGCGGTTTTGTTCACCCATCAAAACACCTAGCAGATGTCCTCAAACACAAAAAAGAAGCTTCCCGAAAAAAAGGAAGAACAACAAGGACTTACTGTATAGCACAGGAAACTATATTCAATATCTCGTAATAACATGTAATGGAAGAGAATCCGAAAAAGAATATATATACACATTATATCATATATTATCAATAATATATATATATATAAATATGTGTATATGTAACTGAATCACATTGCTGTATACCTGAAACTGAATCTAACACAACACTGTAAATCAACCATACTTCAGTTAAAAAAAGAAGAAGCTTCCAGGGCTCCTTTACTTTTTTTTTTTTCCAACTTAATTAATTAATTTTTTGGGCTGCGTTGGGTCTTTATTGCTGCGCGCGGGCTTTCTCTAGTTGCAGTGAGCGGGGGCTACTCTTCCTTGAGGTGCACCGGCTTCTTATTGCGGTGGCTTCTTGTTGCAGAGCATGGGCTCTAGGCACATGGGCTTCAGTAGTTGTGGCACGAGGGCTCAGTAGTTGTGGCTCGCGGGCTGTAGAGTACAGGCTTAGTAGTTGTGGCGCACGGGCTTAGTTGCTCCGCGGCATGTGGGATCTTCCCGGACCAGGGCTCGAACCCGTGTCCCCTGCATTAGCAGGTGGATTCTTTTTTGTGTGTATGGTACGCGGGCCTCTCACTGCTGTGGCCCCTCCCGCCGCGGAGCACAGGCTCTGGACGTACAGGCTCAGCGGCCATGGCTCACGGGCCCAGCCGCTCCGCGGCATGTGGGATCCCCCCAGACCGGGGCACGAACCCGTGTCCCCCGCATCGGCAGGCGGACTCCCAACCACTGCGCCACCAGGGAAGCCCAGCAGGTGGATTCTTAACCACTGCGCCACCAGGGAAGCCCTGTAAACATATACTCTTAAAAGCACTGAAGAATGGACAAGACTGCAGACTTACCAGGCAAAAACTGAAAGGAAGATGGGAACCAAGGAAGTAAAGAAGGACTTCCCTGGTGGCGCAGTGGTTAAGAATCCACCTGCCAGTGCAGGGGACACGGGTTCGAGCCCTGGTCCGGGAAGATCCCACATGCCGCGGAGCAGCTAAGCCCGTGCGCCACAACTACTAAAGCCCGGGCACCTAGAGCCCGTGCTCGGCAACAAGAGAAGCCACCGCAATGAGAAACCCGCGCACCGCAATGAAGAGTAGCCCCCGCTTGCTGCAACTAGAGAAAGCCCGCGCGCAGCAACGAAGACCCAACGCAGCCAAAAATAAATAAATTTAATTAATTAATTAATTAATTAAAAAAAAGAATATGTTTACATATATTATATATATAAACTTGATTAAAAATATATAAGAAAATAGAAGAACATATAGAATATGTTGCTATATCGAGATATATAATTGTAAATGTAAAACTGGTGTTAGTATATTCTTCCTATATTAATTTTTATCAAGCTTTTTCAAGTTGTTTCCAACAGGAAAGTTGGTCTGAATAACCTAGCCCAGTGTTACTAAAAATAGGGACTCACCCATTACTTACTGTTTGCTTCTGCAGTTTTCAGTTGATTTGAAGTTCTGAAATGTTGCTCTCCCTGATGTCTGTGTCTCTAAAATGCTGGGGTTCCAGGTTCTAGGGTTCTCACACTTTGGGATTCCAGGGGACTGGGATGTTAGGTTTCCTAGTTCTGAGGTTTCGAGGGTTGAAGCCCCTGCAGCCCTGTGGCCGCCAGACTCCAAGGAGTCAGTGCCAGGTGTCTGGGGTCTGTCCCTGGGCATGGCCTTTGGGGGCATCTTGTCTTCTCAGCAGCCCTACAGCTGCCTTCTCAGGGACCCTCCCTACTTGATCAGCCCCCGGGTCAGGCCCCAGCAGGCGCTGAGTCAGAAGGTCAGGCAGATCCACGCTGGAAAGAAAAGGCACGGGGACTCACCGCCTGCCCTGCTTGCCTCCCCAGGATCTTCATCATCTGGGCCATCAGCAGCTGGTTCCGCCGCGGGCCGGCCCCTCAGGACCAGGCAGGCCCTGGAGGAGCCCCACGCGTCGCCAGCCGCAACCTGTTCCCCAAAGACACTTTAATGGTAACCACTGGCTGGGAGGCCAGACCCGGGAGAGGAGGGGGGGAAGGTGTGGGGGAGTGGCATGGGCTGTTGGGACAGACGCGGTCCCTGGTCACTGTCAGGTCTGTGAATGGGTCCAGGGTTGAGAGACTCCAGGTGCATCTTCAGCCCATGAAATCTGAGTCACTCAGGTGACACTTATAAGGAACAAGTAATTCTTTTGGGTTTGTGCTGGTGTTCTTTCTACGTAAAAGGACTTTGTTCAGGAGCGTCTGCAACAGGGGTTCTAACCTCAGTCATCTCGACTTCTCCCACCTTTGCGGTTCTCTGCAGCTCTGGGATGCCTGATTTCATGGAATTCTGGCCATCAGGGTGACCACCACTCAGCTGTTCTTTATCAGTGCGCCTTCTGGGCTCTGGACAGAGATGGCCACGGGGACTTGGGGAAGGAGGGAGTTCTGAGGCCAGCTCCCCAGTTCCCCTCGGTTCTCAGTAGCCGGCTGACACTCCTGCACATCTTGACTGTGCTTTATCCATAAGCCCGAGGACCTCTGACCAAGAAGCCCATGAGAGGCTGAGAGGGAAGATGATTCAGGGAGGTCCGGATCCTTTCTAACCCCAAATTCTAATTGGCAGGCTGGCCATTGTTTCATGGTTTTTTGCTGTTAGACATCACAGACTCAGGCCAGGACAGGCGTGGTGGGGGTCTGAGGAAAGAGAAAGTTTATTCCTCTAGCTGCTGCTCTCCTCTCCACTAACTACGCCCCGCCCCCGCAGGTTGTTCGTATTAGTGGGCTCCTGCTGCCACAGCTCTTCATCCGCTCTTTATCTGTCAGCCTCCAGAGGGTCCTATAAGCAGCCCTAACTAAACTCCCCCACTTCCCCTCCCAACAGAACCTGCACGTGTACATCTCAGAGCACGAGCACTTTACAGACTTTAATGCCACATCAGCGCTCTTCTGGGAGCAGCATGACCTTGTGTATGGCGACTGGACTAGTGGCGAGAACTCAGACGGCTGCTACGAGCACTTTGCTGAGCTCGACATTCCACAGGTGGGGACAGCTTCTGGTTTCTGGCCCCAAGGCTGCTCGGCTAGCACTAAGGGCATTTCCTTGAACCAACTCCCAGTCCTGCAATCGGGAGTCCAGGTTCCAAGCCTGGCTCTACTCTCAGTTCACATGCTTTGTGACCACAGGCAGGTCCCTGAGGTCTCTGGGCCTTGTCTTCCCCACCTCTCCATGTGGATGGAGTTGGAATGGGCGTAGGATCCTCCCAGCTACTTTCAGGGTTGTGTAAATCTGTGGTATAAACCAGTGAAAGATTAGTAATCATCCCTGGGGGTGGCCAGTCAGCCAGCCTGGTTTGAAAATAATAGTTAATGTTGATTAAGTGCTTACTATGTACAGGGCACCAGCCTAGGCTGAGTGGTGGAAACCTCCCAGCAACCCTAGGAAGTGGGAACTATTATTTCCATTTGACTGATGAGGAAACTGAGGTACAGAGAAGCCCCACCCAAGGTCACACAGCCAGTGTTAACTGAACTGAACTCAGGCTGTCTGGCTGTGGACTCTGGCAGCCCCAGTTCAAATCCTGCCTCCTCCAGGGAGCTCTCTCTGACACTCAGACTCAGCCAGCACCCTCTCTGGGCTCCCCAACCCAAGCTGTGCCAGCTCTGGGGGGTTGTCACTACCTGAATATGGATCTGTTTTCCCCATGGGACCATCTTGGTCACAGCTCTGTCCCCAGCTGTGCCCAGCAGAGGACTGGGTGCAGAATCAGTGGCTGTTGAATAATCAATGAATTTGATGAATCTGTGAATGTAGACATCTCTTTGGGGCTGCTCTCTCATTCCTTTCTCCCCATCAAGTCTTCTCCTCAGCCTCCTGGGGAGGAGGGAGCATCTCTGCTCTGTCTGGCTCTGTCTAGGTCTGTTCGGGTAGCTGGAAGCAGTGGGTGGATGCCTTCTTTCTGAGGCAGGTAGGAGAGCCCATGCTGAGAGGTGGCTCCCACTGAGACTTCACGTCCAGCCCCCAGACCCCAACCCCAGAACTGAGGAAGACTGAGGGGCAGTGAGCCAGGCAGTGAGAGAAGCTTCCAAGGACTTGGTGCTAACCCTCCTTCCCAGCTCTGTGATGGGAGAGTGTCTAAGTTGTACTTGATTTTAATTTATGGAGGTGACTGAGCAGCGACACAGGCCAATGCCATTGGAAGAAGAATTTACTACTTACATTTCCCAAGAGGAGGGCCCCACCACACTACGCAGGGCCACATGGGGAAGCACCAGGTTTGCACAGGAGCAGAAGGGGCAAGGGGAGGCCTAGGCCGAAGCCTTTACTGAGGTTTCCGCAGGAAAGGCAGGGCAGGTGGGGAAACACCTTAGGACTGGCCTGCTTGGTTGACGTGCGGGCTCTGGGCTAGAGGGGTGGTCTGTAGTTGTCTGGTACCTGCCCTGAATGATTCAGTGCGGCCTGGTGTGTGAGAGTCAGCTAAAGGGGGTGGCTGGGGTGTGGACTTGGGTTTGTTGGTTTGTATTTTAAAGGTATGTTCAAAGGCAGGCGAGTTGTTTATTATTTCCAGGAATCGGCTAGCCCTGGGAGGGGCGGTCTCTTCCCTGCCAGATGTGAAAACAGCATGAAATATAAAAACACGGTTGACACAGAGGTGGACTTAAAAGGCAGGGAAGTGAGGACACAGCGTGGCCAGGTGAATCGCAGCTTAACACGAAGGTCAGACAGGCTGCAGTGCGGCCTCGGCCACCCACCCTGCGCCTCAGGCAGGCGGCCGCCCCACTTCAGTTTCCTCATCTGGGTGGGTGTGGCAGGGGGGTGAGAATAGTAGGTGAAAGGCCCGGGCAGAGAGGTAGGACACAGACGGTGAGAGGCAGGGCCACGGGAGAGCCCACAGACTGGGTTCGGATCCACTTACTCGCTGCATGTAGCCTCTCTGTGTGAGCCCCAGTCACCGCATCTGGAAAATGGGATAATAACATGACCCAGTGCCCAAGGTTTACGTGAGTTATACGGATGTGAACTCACTGGATTGGGCAGTTGCCATTTGAAGTGCCAGAGTGGTATCTGGTCTTCGTTGTTTTGCCGTTTAATGAATTAAGGCTGCTGACGTTTGTTGAGCTCCTATTCTGTGCTTGAGTGACCGTGCTCAGCGCTCTCAGATGATCCTTACAGCCCTGCTGTGCCCCCAGTACTGATGATCTGCGTCCTGCAGGTGGGCCCTGAGGCTCAGCGAGGCGAAGCCTGAGGCCACGCAGCCATTGTGTGCTAGAGCCTGGTTTTGAATTTGAGCCTAACTCCAGGGTCTGGCCCCTAACCACTTAACTACACTGCCCACCCTGAACACTTAGTAGACGGGGTGCTAGAGCCTGGTTTTGAATTTGAGCCCAACTCCAGGGTCTGGCCCCTAACCACTTAACTACACTGCCCACCCCAAACACTCAGTAGACGGGGGTGAGGAAGCCGTGGGGGGCGGGCGTCATGAGGGGCTTCACTGTTCCTTGTCCCCGTCGGACCGCCTTGCAGAGCGTCCAGCAGAACGGCTCCATCTACATCCACGTCTACTTCACCAAGAGCGGCTTCCACCCAGACCCCAGGCAGAAGGCGCTGTACCGCCGGCTCGCCACGGTCCACATGTCTCGGAGTAAGTCCCTCTCCGTCCTGGGGCCCCTGTGGTGCCACGGGCCTGGACTCCCAGGTCCACGAGGGCAGGCAGGAACCCTGTGCTCAGGGAGGCTGGGGTTGGTGGCCAGGCTCGAACCCTACGTACCCTGCATGCCTCTGGACACCCGTGGGCAGGCAGGAGAGGAATCGGCTTAGAAAGAGCAGGTGGAGAAAGGGACTTCCGAGAAGAGGAAGGGCAAGGCCGGCGTGTGCACAGTACCGGGCCTGGTAGAACAGACACTCGAGAATAGCCTGTGAGAGAAAGATGGCTAGATTAAATGAGCAGAGGGAGACTGGAGGCCCTTTGCCATTAGTTGCATCTGGTGTGCTCTCCGTGACTGCATCTGTGTCGGCCGCTCCTGGAATGGCTGCTGCACAGTGACCGCCCTGGGGGCTCCTGCGGGGCCGTGCGAGGCTCCCAGGCTGCAGGTTTGAATGCATCCTGCATGGCTGCGCTGGGAGCCTCCGCCCCCGCACCTCTGAGTAGGGCCTCCCTTGACGAGGCAAGCTGGTGAGGGCCACGACAGGCCCCGTTCTCACCTCGCTGGCCACCCTCCTGGTGCCCCCCTGAGAATTCTGATTGGGTGAGCAAACCGCAGGACTACCGCTGACCCCAAGAAGCCCTGGGTCAGAACTGTGGCCATTTGGGACTTACGACATGGCCTCATTTTGAAACAGATTCTCTCTGCCCAGGGCATCTTCTTTAAAAAAAAATTTTTTTTAATCTCTTGTTATAAGTACATGGTTTAAAATTCAAGCAATTTAACCAGACAGCGACACTCATCTGTCTCTGCTCTCCCCCTCTCGTGTTCCCCCAGTTTCCACTCCCCGCAGGCAACTGCTTTAGCTGTTTCTGCTACTTAATCTCCAAGGCTCCCAATAATAAGATGATAATGCAATTCCTTGGTTTTTCAGTTTTGACATTATATCTTGACTTCCTACTCTGGAAGAGGAAATCTCAACTCAGGAACATAATTTGATTAGATTCCTATTCAGCATTCAAATGGTTTTGAGTATGTGGCTCTTCTTCCCACCTGAACCATACAGCGTGTGTACTTTATTTTTCCTTTCCTGTCCAACATCTCCCTTTCCATGAGGTTAATCATTGTTGGCATTTTTTTGCCTGCCCTTTGTGTCTTTTGTCCTTGAGTCCACTGTCTCCTGATCGGCAGTTGTGAGACTCTCGCTGCACCTCAGTTTCAGCAGATCTAGAGAACAGACAGCCCCCCCCCCCGAAAGCCCCCCGTTCCCTTCATGTGAATTTTGCGTGTCCCACCTCACTTTGATTCTGCTGCGCCTGAGGACTTGGCTAAGATCCCTCTGGCTGTTTTGTGTGGCGCAGCGACAGATGTACTTTAATTTGCATGGGTTAGGTCTTTTCCTACCTCTTCTGGTATAAAAATAACCCAAAGGATGAGATTTTTTTTTGTGACACTGGATGAAACAAAACTCTAGTGACCGTATGTCAGTACCCAAAGCTGATTTGGAAAAGTCCCCCAGGTGTGCTAGGCGCTGTTCTAAGCAAGTATGTCTGCGGACCGTGCTCTGTAGGGCGTTCCGCCCGGCTGGCTGGCTGGCTGGCTTCCGTGGAGCACATCTGCGAAGATGCGGGCAGAGGCGGGCTGAGGGGGTGTGGCCTGCAGGGGCCATCCCCACGGAGGTGTCCCCGAAAGTCTGGGTTACATGTGCCTGACGCTTCAGAGGTTGCTTTGAATGTGACCCAGGTGGGCGGCTGCTCGCTTGCGTCCCAGTTACACCGATCAGCCATGCTCAATGCCAGCATCTTTTGTGGTTTCGTCTCTGGTGAATGTGATCCGTGTCACTGTGTGGTGAGGTCGTGTTTGTGGTCAGTGTGACAGATGGTGGTGTGGTCTTCAAAATAGAATCTGCAGCCTGTGGACCTGAGAAACCACCAGGATCCCCCAGGCTTGCCTCACACCTGGGCCCCCTTAGGGCAGGGGCTTGAAGGGACACGGAGCTGGCCACCGGCCCACTCCAGGGCACAGGGTGAGAGTGTGGGATCGGAAGAGCCCCCTCCTCCCTTCCCCAAAGGGCCAGTGATCAGCACTGTAGCACAGTACTGTCCCAGAGGGATACAGTGTCTGCCACAGAAGGCATTGGAAGTTTTCTAAGTGGCCACGTTAAAATAAAAAAAAAAAAGGCCGTAAAATGAATGTTAGTAATTTATTGAGGTCAACGTGTTGTCATTTCAGCATGTAATCAGTATAAAAAAATTAACGAGGTATTTTCACTCTTCTTTTTCCTGCACTAAGTTTCAAATTCCAGTGTGTGTTTTGCACTCACAGCACATTTCAGTTTCAACCAGCCACATTGTCAGTGCTCAGGGTATAGTTTAACTCCAAGAAAAGGGGGCTTCTTCCTCCCTACGGAAGCCAGGTCCATCTCATATCATAACCCCATCTGGATGCCACCAAGTTGCAGAATGTTCTCCACCTGAGCCAAAGCCTCTTGCCTCTGGGGCTGGCCGGGCACGGTCCCTCCCTTCCCTGGACAGCCTCTCATGGGTGTGGAAGACAGCAGCTCGGAGCATGTCCCCGGGGAATTTATTCTCCAGGATGCCCACCCTTGGGTGTTTACTGCTTTCCCCTGATGTGGGAGCAAGGTCTCAAATGCGTTAATTGTGATAGAAGTGATGGGATGGGGATGATGTTCTTGGGAACCGACAGAGCGGCTGGCCCCCGGGCTGAAACCCTGAGTCAGTTCCCAGAAGTGGTTTTGAACTTGAGCTCGTCCATAGAATCCAGAAGCCCCTGGTCCTGAGTGGGTGGGAGGGATCTGGGCCCTGTGGCGTGTGTCAGTGTGACATGCAGGGGTGCTCTGCTGGCTGGGCTCTGTAGAGCAGAGAGCCACTTCGCAGTGGTCCTGCCCAGAAGAGGCGAGGCTTTAATCCCCGCTCTCCAGCGGGGGGGACTGAGGCCCAGGGAGGTGATGTAGCTCACCAACGTCCTTCAGTTCATGGGAGACAGAGCCAGGATGTGACCCCAGGGCCCCCGCTCTTGGCCAGCTCCCTCTTCCATTTCCCCATCTCTCCCTAGCACCTGGGGGCAGGATGGAGAAGTCACAGGAGGGACAGGCCATGTGTTGTCCCAGCATAAGAAGGAGCTGAAGAGCTACCCAGACCCGGGTGGAGGCGGGGAGACGGAGCATGACAAGCACCAGCCCTGTCCTCCTGGCGTGTCTTGGCAGGGTTTGGGGCAGGGCAGCAGGGAGCCCGTGGCTGACCTGGCCTCTGCAAGGGGAAGTGAGGTCCACTCCTGCCCGGGGATTCACAGCCCCGAAGTATTTCTCGCGTTGGCGGCTCTGGGCCTTCTCCGGCCCTGTCTCGGCCCACCTGTTTATATTTATCAATGCTGCTGTTCGTCCCTGGGTGGGGGGGATACGGCAGGGCCCAAAACGGGCCCTGCCCCACCTGGGGTTTGCAGACTGGTTGAGGGGACAGACAGCAAACAATTAAACCCGTGGGCAGGTGAACCAGTGGGTCATGATGAACTGTGGTGGAGGAAACAGAAGTGGCAAGGAGCACGCCCGGGCTCCGGAGCCGCCTTCAGTGGAGTGGGCGGAAGGGACATTTAACCAGGGGCTGGAAGCGGGGGAAGGAGCCAGCCGGGAAGACTCCAGCCACGCTGGATCCCTGCTGGGGAGGCGCAGCAGCACGTCTGCAGGCCCAGGGTCGGCGCATTTGAGGAGGATGGGGTGCGCAAGGATGAGAGGTGGCGAGGGCTGAGGTTGGTGGGGCCTGGTGAGCACGTCAGGGGCCCTGCCCGGGGCAGCGGGAGCTGTCTAGGATTCTGAGGCAGTGGGATGACTCGATCAGTTACTTGGATCTTAGGGGCAAGAGTGGCCACTGGGAGGCCAGTGAGGAGGTGACTGCGGTCATCCAGGAGGGGGCGCCGTGGCCGGCCTGGGGTGGGGCTCTGGAGGTGGGAGGCATGTGCCAGAGGGGACATTCACCCGGGGTGGGCTGATGGAACAGACGCATCAAATCCTGGAGGAGGAGACTCCTGGGGCAATTTGGTGGATGCCGGTGTCGCTGTAAAGATGGGGAGCCTGGGGCCGGGGTGAGATTGGAGAAGGCAGTGCGGGCTTTCTGGTTGCCGTTATCGTCGGTTGGCGGGTGGAAGAGTGGGAGCCGGGAACCGGGTGGGCAGAGGCCTGGGTCCTGCGGGTGCCAGCAGGTCTCACACCCACCCCCTTTCCCTGCCTCCTCGCCCTCAGTGATCAACAAATACAAGCGCCGGCGGTTTCAGAAAACCAAGAACCTGTTGACAGGAGAGACGGAAGCTGACCCAGAAATGATCAAGGTAGACACGAGCAGAGCCGTCGAGTTCTGGGGGTGCCGCCCGGCCCGTCCCCAGCCCAGCAGCCAGACCACGGGGGTTGTCTTCTGACACCACCACTGAGCCGCTGGCAGCCAGGGGCTTTCACCTCTCTGAGCCTCAGTTTCCCTCCCTGGAAACTGGGTTAGAACGTAGAGCTAGCTCTCGGAGTGGGGGCGTTGCTGCGAGGTTACAGCTGACCTCCGGCAGTGGCAGGGCGGGTGCTCTGTGCGCTGTACACGCACCCGCTTGGAAGCCTCGCGCCAGCCCTGTTGGGTGGGTCCCGTCACAAGGAGACTTACACGAAGCATCACAGCCAGGAAGTGGCAGGGCTGGGATTCACACCCAAGCAGCCGGACCCCAGAGCCCGGGCTCGGCCCGGCACAGATGAGGTACCCGCTAACGTGGCTCTAGAAGGAATACTCCCGGTTAATCCGGGGACGTTAACCCGTGGTAGCACCAAGAGTCTTCCTCTCTCCACGAGGTGATTCCAGGCGGGAGGGCGGCCCCTGAGTATGGAGGCTGCACGCGGGTCCCACACTTGTGCGGTCATTGAGGCTGCACTTTGCAGCCTGGTGCGCCGTCCCATCCAGATGGGCAGACCTGGGTTTTCTGCTCCGTCAGGTGGCTGGGGGCAGCCAGGGCAGCGGGGTCTAGAGGCTGGCGCGGGGACTGGCCAGGGTGAGCCCTTGGCCAGCGGTCGCTGTGGTGGTTGCTCTTCTGCTGTCGCGACTGTCACGGGAGTCCTCAGGAGGAAGCGAGCAGGTGCCTCTGAGACCCCCCACCCCCCACCCCTGTCTCCCCTCAGAGGGCCGAGGATTACGGGCCCGTGGAGGTGATCTCCCACTGGCACCCCAACATCACCATCAACATTGTGGACGACCACACGCCGTGGGTGAAGGGCAGCGTGCCTCCGCCCCTGGACCAGTGTGAGCCCCCGGCCGCCGTGCGGGCCCCTGACCAGGCCATTGTCTTGTCTCCTGGCCCCACCCCCAGCCGGAGATCTCCGACTAGGTCTCCACCCTCCCAAGCTTCCGGCCCCGCCCCTCTAGACACTCCCCTTTCTCTCCCTCCCACACCCCCTGGTGACCCCAGCCCTGACCACCTTGTGTCCAAACTGGTCACATCCAGCCATGAGCTTTTTTCGGAAAAGGTGCATCCGTTGCCAGCCTTGGAAATTGGGGCAGCATCACTTAGCAACCCAGGTTTCTGACTTCTTTTACTAAAGCCTGAGGAGTGGAGAGCCTCGGGGCAGCCACAGTCTGGAGCTGAGCTGCAGCTGTCCCCTTCAGCCAGGGCCTACCCAGCCCTCCCTAGCCTGCCCTCTCCCTGACTCCTTGGCACAGCCCAGAAATATTCCCTGTGCCCCAGTCTCTGTCCCGGGGGCCCCACTGGGTCCCTGCAAACATCCGAATTTGACACCTTTGTCCTCGGAGGCTGAGGGGTCTCCCCACCCCCGTGGGTGCCTGTGGCCTCTGGTCCGAGCTGAGCGGTAACCCCTGCCCTGTGTGCCTGCAGATGTGAAGTTTGATGCCGTGAGCGGTGACTACTACCCCATCATCTACTTCAACGACTACTGGAACCTGCAAAAGGACTACTACCCCATCAACGAGAGCCTGGCCAGCCTGCCCCTCCGCGTCTCCTTCTGCCCGCTCTCGCTCTGGCGCTGGCAGCTCTACGCCGCCCAGAGCACCAAGTCGCCCTGGAACTTCCTGGGCGACGAGCTGTACGAGCAGTCAGATGAGGAGCAGGACTCGGTGAAGGTGGGGGGGGGGTGGCGGGAGGTTCCCAGCCCCTTCCTGGGCGGCAGGAGGGGAAGGGGAAGTGGGCCAGGCTGCCGGCCTGGGGACTGCGAGCTCGTGCTCCCCTGCCCACAGTTTCACAACCTCCCAGCCACCCTCCCTGCAGTGGGCAGGAAACAGGCACTGGGTCCTCTGGCTCTGGCTGACTCTGGGGGTCCTGCCTCTGAGGCTTCCATGGTCCTTCTTTTTTTTTTTTTTAAATTTATTTACTTATTTTTGGCTGCGTTGGGTCTTCACTGCTTCTCACGGACTTTTTCTAGTTGTAGTGACCGGGGGCTACTCTTCGTTGCGGTGCGCGGCCTCTGTAGTTGTGGCTCACGGGCTCTAGAGCACGGGCTCTAGAGCGCAGGCTCAGTAGTTGTGGCGCACGGGCTTAGTTGCTCCACGGCATGTGGGATCTTCCCGGACCAGGGCTCGAACCCGTGTCCCCTGCATTGGCAGGCAGATTCTTAACCACTGCACCACCAGGGAAGTCCCCATGGTCCTCCTTGTCACGGCTTTTCTGTTTGCAAGGCCCGGCCCTCCAGGTCAGGATCTATCCCTCTCTGCTTCTTGGGCCCCATGTTCTGCCTCCCTGACTTTGGGCTCTGACTCCATGTGTCTGCTCCCTCTCACTGTGTCCTTGAATATCATTCTTCTCTGCCTGTGTCTGTCTTGTTGAGCCTGGTCTGTGCTTGCCTGGGGCTGTCTTTGGTGTTGGGTTTCTGTCCCTGGCGCCGACAGTCCCTTCATCTCTCTCAGTTATTTCTCTGCCTACCCCCATTACTGTCTCCCCATCTCTCCTGTCTCCATCTTTCTCCCTCCCTCTTCTCGCATCCCTTGCCCACCTCTCTGTGCCCATCTGCCCATCTCTGACCTGCTCTCCTCCCGGCCAGCACCACACCCTGCTGGGAAGCCCTGGGGTCAGGTCTGGGGAATATCAGCAGGTTCTTCCGGGGCCCAGAGCAAGGAGAGATGGGTCGGCTGATGAAGGCACTGCAGCGGTCAGCCCCCGGCCCGGGCACGGCAGCGCTCACAGCATCTCCCCCACTCCCACGCCAGGTTGCCCTCCTGGAGACCAACCCCTACCTGCTGGCACTCACCATCATCGTGTCCATTGTCCACAGTGTCTTTGAGTTCCTGGCCTTCAAGAACGGTAAGGGTGGGACCCCGGGCCCTGTGAGAGGCCGTGGGGGACTGGGGACGAGGGGGGGTGTGGTGGGAGGATAGGGCCTGCTCCCTCCCTCTTCCTCTTGGGCCCTCCCCCTACCTGGGGCCTGTCAGCCCCACTCTCCAGAGGCCTGGTGAGCAGCCGCCAGCTCCCAGCCCAGAAACTCCCATCTACCGGGCGTGGCGCTGGGGGAGGGGCTGGGCCTGGTGTTCTGGCAAAGGCCAGGACAGCGCCGCCAGGAAGCAGGGCCGGGGAACTCCAAGGCCGGGAGCAGGGAAGCCCCAGAGCTGCTTCTGCCGCCCTGCCCGGCAGGCTGCCTTTTGGGGAAGACCCGTTGGGTTGAGTGGACGGGGCCCACCTGAGTGGGAAAGTGACAGCCCTGTCCCAGAGGGCCCCGAGGTTCCAAAGGCCAACAGTGGTGATGGCCAGCATTTGAGGGGGACCAGCCACATGCCAGGCCCGGTTGGAGCGCCCTCCAGTGAGCGCATTGAGCCCTGCAGCCACAGCCCCATGAGGAAGCGTCGTTATCCCCAGGATCATAGCAAGGACCCGGAGGCCTGGGGAGGTTGGTTACTTGCCCACAGTCACATGGCTCCCAAGTGGCAAGGCCAGGATTTAGATCCAGGCAGCCTTCCAGCTCCCACCTCATGCTCCAGGCCCTGCTGGCCACTTCTTCCTTCCCTGGAGAACCCCGGTCTGAAGGAGGCCTGCTGCTCTGCAGCTTCTGGAAGTGGCAGTAGTAATGGGTATTATTATTAAGAGGACATTACCATGATTGAGTTACCTTCTGGAAAATTAGGACATCAAAGCCAAACAGTAAGTGGTGCTCCCCCAGTAGGGAGGCGTCTGTTAGCCGTGGTGCGTGGAGCCCTGGCTGTGCCAGGTGGGCGCGTGCTTGCAAACGCTCTTGCTGACTGCAAGCTGGGTCCCCTAGGGTCCCTTTTTTCCTAATGACAGATGAAGGCACAGAGGGGATGGTTACTTGCTCAGGGTCACAGAGCAAGGGCATGGGCCCTGGGCGAGCCCGGCCTTACACCCCGTGCTTGCTGCCTCTCTGGTCTGAGGCAGAGCTCGGATCCACCCACCCCCTCCAGAACCCTGTCTTCAGATGCATTCTTCCCAGTTAGGATTGGGGGGTGGTCCTGTGAGTGTCCCCTTCATATCTCCTCAGGGTCTGATGGTTTGAAGGGAGAGGTGTAAGCCTGCCGGGTGTGCTGGAGCTCTGGAATCAGAGTCAGAGCCGGGGGGGTGGCCAGCACCCGGGTCTCACCCCTGTGTGACCTCGGGCACGGCTTCTCGCCTGGAAGACAGGCATCGTGCTGGGTCGGCCTGCTGTGGCAGCAGGTGTTGGACACACAGTCCAGGCAGAGTCCAGTGGTGCCATTTCCCTCATCTGGCCGATGGGAAGACCAGGGCTGGGAGAGGGGCTGAGCTGGGCCCTGCGGGGGTTGGCGGGGGCCCGGGAGAGTAGTACTGGAAGCAGCTTTGGTTGGATAGCAGAGCCCATGGTCCCTGTGCATGTCCTGAGCGTGTCTGTGGGCCGGTCCCTTTTTCTTTTGGCCACACCTCGTGGCATGCGGGATCTTAGTGCCCTGACCAGGGATTAAACCCACGCCCACTGCAGTGGAAGCGCGGAGTCTTAACCGCTGGACCGCCAGGGAATGTGGGCTGGTTCCTTCACAGGTTCGGGGTGGTGGGCTGGAAGAGGCGGTCTTGAAGTGCATGTCCCAGACCTTCCCACCCAGCGGAGGCGCCACGGCGGACAGCTCAGGTCTGTTGTCACGCAGACCCGGCTTCCATGCAGATTCTGCCAGGTCAGGCTGTGTGGCCTTAGGGATGTGGCACTTAGTGATTGGGGAGCACCGGCACATGGCAGCAGTCACCGCCACCGTCACTGCCAGTCAAGGGACCGACCGCACCCTGGGGGGGCAGGGTGTGTCCAGTGTGAGACTGCAGAGATCCTGCCTGCCTGGGGCTCCGGCTGGCGCCTGTGGAGCAGACTCTCACCGCAAGGGGGAGTAGCGTGCACCCTCCTCCCGTGGCAGACCCAGCGCCGCCCCAGGGGTGTGAGGAGGACGGGGCTTGAGGGAGCTGCGGGTGGGACTTGGGGGCTCCTCACCCTCCTGGCTTCCTCCCCAACTCCTGTGCACAGATATCCAGTTCTGGAACAGCCGGCAGTCCCTGGAGGGCCTGTCCGTGCGCTCCGTCTTCTTTGGCGTCTTCCAGTCTTTCGTGGTCCTCCTCTATATCCTGGACAACGAGACCAACTTCGTGGTCCAGGTCAGCGTCTTCATCGGGGTCCTCATCGACCTCTGGAAGATCACCAAGGTCATGGACGTCCGGGTAAAGCCAGGCTGCCATGCTGTTTCAGAAGCTGCCAGGGGTTGGGAGCGGGGTCGTGCGGCCCAGCCAGACCCTGGAGCTGGCCCCTAGGGGATTCCCAACGCCTGCCACACTCCCAAGACCAAGGGGATTTTCGCACCAGGGGATTTTTCGGGTCACACGTGGGGCAGGGGAACTGGGAACGGTGGGGAAGGGCGGGAGCTGGAACTGGCTTGGGGGACAGGAGCCAGCGTGGCAGCTGACTGCAACCTTCCTCCCTGTCCGCAGCTGGACCGGGAGCACAAGGTGGCAGGACTCTTCCCCCGCCCAACCTTCAAAGACAAGTCAACATACGTTGAGTCTTCGACCAAAGTGTATGACGACGTGAGTGTGTCCCCCACAGTGGGCTCCAGGGAGGGTCTCCAGGTACCCACATGCTCTTGGGGGCCCAGGACACGGGCTAGGATGTCTGCCTGTCGGCTGACAGGCCCATGCTTCATGACTTGCATCATACCCTCTAGTGTCCCCTGCCTGCCACATGTACTTCCTGGCCGAGTCCAGAGTTCCCAGGGTCACCTGGAAATTCCCCCAGGCTGGCCTGCCAGACCAGGTGTGGGTGTGTGAGGGCGGGGAGCAGGGGTGCCAGGTGGGGCCCAAGGAGCTGGGTCCCAGCCCCACCCTGTGCCCCACAGATGGCGTTCCGGTACCTGTCTTGGATCCTCTTCCCACTCCTGGGCTGCTATGCCGTCTACAGCCTCCTGTACCTGGAGCACAAGGGCTGGTACTCCTGGGTGCTCAGCATGCTCTATGGCTTCCTGCTGACCTTCGGTGAGCAGGCCCTCACTGTACGCGGCCCCCGCAGTCAGGGCAGGCGTCCAGCAGCAGTCCTCAGCCCCGTGCTGGGCCGTGCTGGGCCTCAGCAGTGAGCGAGTCAGCCTGGCCCCACCCTCCCGGCACTTGGGGTCCAGTGCGGGAGACAGACCTGTCTCCAGACAGGGACACTTCAGGGTGAGCAGGGGTGGCACGTGGACAGCCTCAGAGAGGTGCCCGGTCCAGTCTGGGGGTCAGGGAGGGCTTCCGGGAAGCCTTGGACAGTGCATTTCAGTCCTCATCCTCAGGGGAACAGACAGAGTAAACAAGCAGACAGATGAGCTACAGCAGGTGATGAGTGCTGTGAGGGGACCAGAGAGAGAGGGCCGTGGAGGCTGGTCAGGTGTCCCTCTCCGAGGAGATGATATGTAAACTGAGGCCTGAAAGGTGCCAAGGAAGGAGCCGTGCAGAGATCTGTCAGAAGGCAGAGCAAGTCCGAAGGCTCTGAGGTAGGATGTGCCTGGGGTGTTGGAAGCAGCACGGGGGCCAGTGTGGCTGGAACAGAGTGAGTGGAGGGACAGAGGCCAGAGATGCAGTCAAAGAGGTGGAGGGTCAGGACGCCCCTTCCTCTGCTCACGGATGTCGCTTCCTCCCCGCCGCAGGCTTCATCACCATGACCCCCCAGCTCTTCATCAACTACAAACTCAAGTCTGTGGCGCACCTGCCCTGGCGCATGCTCACCTACAAGGCCCTCAACACTTTCATTGATGACCTGTTCGCCTTTGTCATCAAGATGCCTGTTATGTACCGGATCGGCTGCCTGCGGGACGGTGAGGCCCGGTGGGCAGGTGGGTGGGCTGGCCGGCAGGCTCCCACCAGAGCTGGGCACGGGCAGGGCCCTGGTCTGAGGGAGGCGCGCCGGCCTCGGCCTGGGGGCTCAGCCCACTCTTTGCAGGACCCCCCGCCCCGAGCCCGACAGTGAGCCGGGTGGGCCCAGCCCCTTCCCCTCACGCTGCCCCCTCACCCCACCCCCAGATGTGGTCTTCTTCATCTACCTCTACCAACGGTGGATCTACCGCGTCGACCCCACGCGGGTGAACGAGTTTGGCATGAGTGGCGAGGCCCCGACAGCAGCAGGGGCCCTCCCGCCGGCCCCCGCCGCCACCGCGACCACCACCACCGCCGCCCGGGAGGAGGCCTCCACACCCCCGCCCACCAGGCCCACCCAGGGGGCCAGCTCTGACAGCGAGCCCCAGGAAGCCCCTCCAAAGCCAGCAGAGGACAAAAAAAGGGATTAGCCGCTCCTGGTGACCCCCACCCCCGCCGCCCCGGCCTCCTCGCCTCCCCTCCTGGTCGCCCCTTCCCTGGACAGATCGGGCCGGGGCCTGGCGTGTGGTGTGGGGGCCAGGGCGCGTCGTTTGTGGAGGCGCCGTCTGTCTGTCTGTCCCTCCGTGTTTCCAGCCATCTCGCCCCGCCAGCCCAACACCATCGGGAATCATGGTGAAGCTGACATGGCACTGCCGAGGGGGTGGGCCAGGCGGGGCAGGGGCCGGGGCCCTCTGTGGGACACCCACGGCCGTCCGTCATCTTGTCCCTCGATCCCCCACCACTCCCTCCTCCCAGACCACCGCCCTTTAACACAGTCTGGATTTAATAAATTCATATGGGTGTTTAACTTAAACTCAACAGAGCCCTCCGTCTTGTGCGTTCCTTCCCCTGCCACCTTGGAGAGCAGGTGGGGGTGTCTCTCCTGAGTCTGGCAGGGAGACCTGTAGGACGCCGGACATGCTAAACTGGGGACAGTGACCCTCTGGGCCAGGCCTCTTTCTCCTCCTTCTCCCCCTCCCAGGAGCCCTCTGAGGGGGCTTCCGTAACCGTCCCCATTTCACAGATTGGGAAGCTGCTCGCCACGACCTCACCACACCAGTGCTCTTAACCACGAGGACCGCCGAGGCGCGGCGCCTCGCCTGAGCCACTGATTATCTCCTGGCTTCACACAGCCCGGCAGGGCAGGAGCGTCTACCCACCACTGATACAGTCCCATTAGCCTGCCTTGTTCAGCAGTCCTGGGACCCTGGCTGCCTGATGTTGCTTCTCTGGGCTTATGAGCTCGTCTCCAGGGGACCCTGGGAGTGAATCCTGGCTCAGAGTGGTGCCCAGCTGTAGCGGCCATAGCTGTTGGGGTGCCATCATCACCCCCAGGGCTGCCTGTGCCAAGGACCCAGCCAGACTCTTAGTATGTGGCGCGTATGCCTTCCCAACAAGCTGGGTATCAGAACTGTTCACCCACTTTATGGATGAGGAGACTGAGGCCCCTGGGTGACCCTGCACTCTGAGGGGTTGGGACCCCACATTCCCAGGTTTTTTTGGGGGGGTTCTCATCAACACTTCCGGGAGAGGAGGCCCGGGGCTGGGAACCAAGCCAGGTTCCCTTGGGCTCCAGTACCACAGTGCCCTGCAGAGCCAGGCAGGGAATCCACGAGGTCCCAGGAGAGTTGTGTGCAGACACCTGTGCACACACTCTGCAGGCTCCATCCCTGAGGCAGCCACAAACCTGCTCCACTCCCTCCCCTGCTGTGCATCAGTACCTGCTGAGCTCATAGAACCAAGCGGGGTGTCGGCTCTCAGGCCACCTAAACTCACTGGCCTACCCCCTGCCCAAATCCTCATCCCACAGTCTTTGGCAGGGCCTGTCAGCTGTACCCCACAATTGCTTGGCATTCTCACCTCTTCACTTGCACTGAGACCACCCGGTCCCGGCTCCTCCTCACACCCTGGGATCCCAACTCGGCCTCCTCCCTGGTCCTCTGCCCCTCCCCTTTACTTTTCATCCAGCACGGGGCCATGTGCGGGATCCTAGTTCCTGGACCAGGAACTAAGTGGAGGTTAGTGCTTCCTGCAGTGGAAGCACAGAATCTGTTTTTTAATTTACCATCTTAACCATCTTTTTTAAATTTATTTTTGGCTGATTTGGGTCTTTGTTGCTGCACGCGGGTCTTCTCTAGTTGCGGCAAGCTTCCTTGCAGTGTGCGGGCTTCTCAGTGTGGTGGCTTCCCTTGTTGCGGAACATGGGCTATAGGCGCACAGGCTTCAGTAGCTGTGGCACACGGGCTTAGTTGCTCCGCGGCATGTGGGATCTTCCTGGACCAGGGATGGAACCCATGTCCCCTGCATTGGCAGGCAGGAGGATTCTTTCTTTTTTTTTTTTTTTTTGTTTTTTTTTTGTGTGTGTGTGTATGTGTGTGGTACGCGGGCCTCTCACTGCTGTGGCCTCTCCCGTTGTGGAGCACAGGCTCCGGACGCGCAGGCTCAGCGGCCATGGCTCACGGGCCCAGCCGCTCTGCGGCATGTGGGATCTTCCCGGACCAGGGCACGAACCCGTGTCCCCTGCATCGGCAGGCGGACTCTCAACCACTGTGCCACCAGGGAAGCCTGGCAGGAGGATTCTTAACCACTGACCAACCAGGGAAGTCCCCAGCAGCCAGAACTTTCTGAAGCACAAACCTGACCCTGCCCCTTCTTTGTTCAGAAACTACCATGGCTCCCCAGTACCCTTGGGAGAAGAGCCCAGGCTGCTAACTGTGGTGAACGATACCTTGGGGGGAGGGGACTTACTAACTCCTACAGCCTCATCTCTCTTGCTCTAACTAGCTGTGACCGCTTACCTCCTGGCACCCTTCCCTAAACAGACACACCTCCAGGCACGCAACTCTTCACCTTGCCCTATGCATCCTCCAGGTTGTAGCTCCATGGTTCCTCCTCCAGGAAACCCTTCCTGACCACCTCCTTTGGGACACTGCCCCCACCCACCAGCTCCCTGGGTTCCCACATCCCAGCCCTGCCCGCTGTGGGTCATCACTACCTGGAAACAGGTCTCTCTCCACTGGACTGAGCCCTGTGAGGACAGAGCCAGAGCTGTCTTGGTCACTGCTGTGTCCACAGCACAAGAGGAGTCGCTCTGGCATCATTTGCTGAGTGCACGTTTGCACAATCCTGACTTTCACAGACACAGGCACACAGCCAGAAGTGTGGACCTTGATGTGGTCTGCATTAAGACATCTGTGGAGAGACTGACATACAGTCAACAAATGTTCCCTGAGCCCCTCCCCTGGACATTGCTTTGAGCTGGGGGTTCTGTGTACACAGCAGGGATCAAGACAGCCCCAGGCCTGCCCTCATGGGGCTCAGAGCCCCACAGAAATCCCGAACGCTGAGGATTTCTTTTTTTTTTTTTTTTTTTTTGCCGTACGCGGGCCTCTCACTGTTGTGGCCTCTCCCATTGCGGAGCACAGGCTCCAGACGTGCAGGCTCAGTGGCCATGGCTCACGGGCCCAGCCACTCCATGGCATGTGGGATCTTCCCGGACTGGGGCACGAACCCGTGTCCCCTGCATCGGCAGGTGGACTCTCAACCACTGCGCCACCAGGGAAGCCCGCTGAGGATTTCTGATGTGTCCTTTCAGCCGTTGACCCAACAAACAGTTGTGAGGCCTGACATTTCAAGGGGCAGAGGGGAATCAGGTAGGCTCCTACTCCTACACCTAGGAGCCACTATTCAACACTTCTTATCATGAGCCAAGCTCTAGTCTAAGTGCTGCATGTGGTTTGTTTCCTTAAATTTAATATTATCCATCTCCACTACTTCCCCAGCTGTCACTCCACTCCAGCCTCCTTGCGGTTTGTTCCTTCAACATGCCATGCATGTTCCCACCTCAGGGCCTTTGCACTTGCTATTCCCTGTGCCTTGAACACTCTTCCCTAGATATCCACATGGATCCTTCACCGTCTCAGCTGTCTGCTCAGATGTCACCTTAGACCCTCCCTAAACTTCCTAACCCAAATATTACCCTTCAAACTCAAGCCGTGTATCCTGCTTTAATCTTCTGTAAGACTGCCATCACCATCAGACATATATTTGCTTATCTCTTTTCCATCTGTCTCCCCCACTTGGATTTCAGTTCCACGACACGGCAGGGGCTTTTGTCTATTGTGTTGTGTGCTGTGTCCCCAGCTTTTGGAGCAGTGCCTGGTACTGTTACCCTGTGTGCAATGACTCTAAGTCAGATGTTCACAAGAGCAGATGAGAAAACTGAAACCCAGAGAAATTAAGTAATGTGTCCGAAGTCTCACAAAGTAATGTGACAAAGTGCTAGAGCAGCGCCTAGCATATGGAAGAGGTCTATACAAGTGTCAACTATTATTAGTATTTAATCCTCACAACCATCCTATCACACCCATTTTACAGATGAGGAAACAGAGGCTTAAAGAGATGAAGTCAGTTTCCTGAGGTCTCCTAGTAAGTGGCAGACCTAGGATTTGAACTTAGGCAGCCTGATTCTGAACCTTCAAATCATAGCGTTTCTGGCAATGCCCTTGTCATATGCAGAATACAGCCTGCAGGCCAAAACCAGCATTTTCCAGTTTTTCTGTAATTTTTACATGTTTTAAGTGGCTGGAAAAAATCTCAAGAAGAATATTTTGTTTCACATGAAAGTTATACAAAATACAACTTTCAGTGCCCATAAAATAATGTTTTATTGGAGCTCAGTCATGCTCATTGTTTCTGTGTGGTCCTTGGCAGATTTTGTGCTATGGCAGAGTTGAGTTTTGAGACTGGCTGGCCCTCAAATCCTAAAGCAGAGCATATTTGCTATCTGGCCCTTTGCAGAAAAAGTCTGCTCCATATTTTGCATTATACCAGTAGTTCTCCAACTTGAGCTTGCATCATATCACCTGAAGGGCTGGGCCACAGCCTTGAGAACTGCTGTAGACTAGTCTGCCTCCTACGAGCAGGTGTCAGGGCTGGCTTGGTGAGCGCTGTGCCTGAGTACCCAGTGCAGGCTCTGGCACACAGCAGGTGCTCAATAAATGTATGTCGACTGAATCAGTGAGTCCATGTAGGCCATGAAGAGTAGAGATGGAACACTCAAACTTTTCACAGGGAGACAAAGGACATCAAACCTTTGTTCTGTGTCTGAGGGTGCCCGGCATCCAAGTTGGGACCTAATGTCATCCCATCTTTCTTAGGAATAGGCCTAGAAATGTGATCTAACCAAATGGCTGCCCCTCTTTGAGCCTCAGTCTCCTCCTCTCTGCAATAATTCCAATTCTATCACCTTCCTCTGATGCTGGTGCAAGGTGTGAGGTATCTGTGAGGCCCCCAGGTAAGCCCAGGGGTCAGGCACTCAGCTCAATATGTATCCTGGGGGCTACGCTGTTACCATTCCTGAACTAAGTTACTGAGCCTTTGAGCTGAAAGTGCTACGGGCTATTAGGAAACTTGGAGGAGCTGTGGGGAGGAATAAAACATCCATCCATTCACTTAGTAAAAACTTATTGGGCACCTACTGTTTTTTTTTTTTTTGTTTTGTTTTTTTTTACGTGGACCTCTCACTGTTGTGGCCTCTCCCATTGCGGAGCACAGGCTCCGGACGCACAGGCCCAGCGGTCATGGCTCACGGGCCCAGCCGCTCCGCGGCATGTGGGATCCTCCCAGACCGGGGCACGAACCCGCATCCCCTGCATCGGCAGGCGGACTCTCAACCACTGCGCCACCAGGGAAGCCCAGCACCTACTGTTTTTCAGGTGCTGTTCTGGGTGCTGGGGATACAGCAAGGAACAAAACAGACAAGTCCTACAGCTGACATCCTCGCTTTAAACTTTTACGTATGATCACTCCCGATTTACTCAGGTTAAGGAACTGAGCTGTAGAGAGACCATGGAGGTTTCGAAAAGATTATCATCATTGGCAGCTATGGAGCTCTGGTAACCTCCTGATCCCAAAGCTTCCCTTCGAGCCAGAGAAACAACAGGTCAAGTCCGGTTGGCAGACCTGGGGTGGGCAGGTTTCGGTCTTCTTACTTGCTCCATGGGTAGGTTGTGAGTGGCCCCAAGCAGGACTCAGTGGTCTCAACCAGAGAAATGGGCATCGTCGCCGGCCGGGCCCCTCCTGTGCCCCCGGCCTCCTCTTCCCGGCCGGCCCCGCCCCCGAGGCCACGTGACGCGTGGGGGTTTTCCCGTTTCCCTGGCGTGACGTAACGACAGGGTGCAGGCCAATGAGCGCGCAGGCCGGCGGCGCCGGGGAATTCCGCCGCCCCGCCCCCGCCCGCCGCCCGCCCGGCCCGGCCCGGCGCCCCCCGCAGCCCCGGGCGCCGCGCGTCCAGCCCGGCCTGCGGCCCCAGCCCCTGCGTCGCTCTCCCGACCCGCGATCGTCCGCCGGACCGTGCCACCTGGCCGCTCGGCCTGCCCGCGTGTGTGTGTTTTGGTCTGGGCTGGCCTCCGGGCCGTCAGTCCCCACTGGTTGGGCCATGCCGAGTCGCCGCGTCGCCAGATCGTCCGCTGCGCCGGAGCTGGGGGCCTTGGGTAAGCGGGGCCGGGGTTCAGGAGAGGAGTCTGGGGCGGGACTGGAGATGCGGGAGGCCTGGGGTCCTGGAGTGGTCTGGGGGTTCCTACAGGAGTCTTAGGGGTTTTGCGGGGAGAGTGTGAGGGTTCCGGGGACACTATATCAAAGGGAAGGAAGGAGGCAGAGGATGGTGACCGGGTCCGGTCCAAGGTAAGAGAGAGACGTCCCACTAGAGAGTGAGAAGGGGGCGGGGCCTGACCCTGAGGCAAAGAAGGGGGCGGGGCCCGACTACGAGAGGGGAGGGGCAGAGCCTGACTCGGAGAAGGAGCAGCGGGAGCTGCTCCTGAGGGACTGGGCGTGGCCAGACACAGAGAGGGAGAAAAAGGAGAGGCCTCGCCCACAAAAGGGGGCGGGGCCTGGCCATGAGTGCGAGAAGAGGGCGGGACCTAACGCAAAGAAGGAAGCAAGGTCTCACCTACTCAGAGTAAGGGGCGGGGCTTAAGGGAGATACGGGGGCGGGGCCGTACTCAGAGAGGGAGAAGAGGCGGGCCCGACTCTGGCAGAGAGAAGGGGGAAGGCCTGCTCTGAAAAAAAGAGGGCGGGGTCTGACTCAGAGAAGAAAGAGGAGGTGGGGCTTGCCTCTGGAGAGAAGTGGCAGGGTCTGAGGGAGAAGGGGACGGGCCTGACACTGGAAAAGTGAAGAGGTAGGGTCTGACCCTGAAATAAGGAAGAGGGTGGGGGCTTTCCTAACTGAGGCTGAGAAGAGCTCCTCCAGGCCCTTCTCAGCCTTCTTAAGAGAGAGAAGCAGCAGGGCCTGAGTGTGATGAAGGATGGGGTGACTGACAGAAACTAGGGAACCTGTCCATGAGTTAAGGAAGGAAGGCCGGACCATGCGGGCTATAAGGGTGAGGGGCATGCTCCAAAGGGGCGGGACCAGGAGAGGAACGGGGGGGGGGGGGGGCTTGGGAGATTCTCTGGTTCTCCCGCCGTATTTCCATCACCTCCTGAGACATGCCTCCCTCCCTGCAGGGGCCGCGGACCTCTCCTCGCTCTCGCTCGCCGTTTCCAGGACCACGGGTGAGCAGCCCTCCACAGTTCCTGCCCATCTGCACGCTCAGGATGGGGCAGGGGGAATCCTGTGGAGGTGGCATTGTGTACGCCTCTGTCTGGGGGTTTTGCGGAGGTCTACCTCAGCTTTCCTCAGCCTGTATCCCTCCCTGCCCGTTGAGATGGGGTCCCCAGATGCCCCTACCTCCCGGGTGATAGGGCAAGTAAAACTAACCACTCTAAGAGAGTCCTCTTTAGAGATTCACTATGGTAGTTCAGAGCGTAATAATTACATACTGGTGCCACCACCCCTTCACTGTAAGTCACTTCCCTTCTCTGGGCCTCAGTTTTTCTCATCTGTAGGATGGGCATAATATCAATGCCTCAGAGGGACCGAGAGGATTCAATGAGCTGATACAGCTAAACAGTATCAGTATTAAAGCAATAACAGTATTAAAGCAGTGTCTGGCACACAGTTAAGGGTCACCCAGAGAACTGTTAAAACAGTTTTGGGCCCCACCTCCAGAGTTGCTGATTCAGTAGCTCCAGGATGGGCTCTAAGAGTTTGCATTTCTAGCAACTTCCCAAGAGATGCTGAGAACCAGTAGTCTATAAGGCCCCTCATCCTGTGCCATCCAAAATTCAGTGCTGCCCAAGGAAATGCAGAAGCATGGCCAAAGGGTGACATCATCTCTCATAAATGTGCTGGAATTTGGAGGGCAGGGATTGAGTCCTGCCACCAGGAAAACTCAGTGGCCCCAGTAGGCTGGGTCTGAACCTCTCTCTGGAGGTAAAATCTTGGGATGGACCCCAGAAGTGCTGGCGTGGCTGTGGAGGAGGCCCTGCGGGTTCTCTAAGAGGTTTGTGAGTTTGGGAGATAGTGAAAGGTGGGAGATGGCATTGGGAACAGGTACTGCCAAGCACTGGTTCTGGACAAGAACAAAGTTGAGACTTTTCTGACCCAAGACCTAGATCTTTGGTTTCTTTCAATTGAGAGTAATTTCTGACGTTATCCATTCAACAGATATTTACTGAGTTCCAATTGCATACCTGGCCCTGTGCTGGGCAGTGCTGAGCACTCAGCAGTGACCAAGACAGCCCTGGCTCCACCCTCACAGGGTCCCCTACCTAGATGTGGAAGCAGATATGTACACAATGAATTAAATGTAGGATTATAAAATGTGATAAAGGCCCTAAACAAATCTTGGGATCAGTGACACCTAAATAGCATGGTGGGGATGGGAGAACGACTGAGATAGAGTGGGAGGGAAATTTTCCCTCATTTTGATGGGCCAAACACATACTGGGCCCTGGGTATACAGTGGGGATGGGGCAGATGTGTTTCCTACTCTCTGGTGTTCACAGTCTACAGGAGACAGATATGAATCACTCTAATATACGGTCATGTCAAATCCTAGCCAGTGCCATGAAAATGATAAAACCAAGGCACCTAACTGTGAGTGACTGGAGTGGGGGTTCTGGGGGCTATCTTGGATAAAGTAGTCAGGGAAGACCCATCTAGGAGGTGACATTTGACCAGGGACCTGAAAATGGAGGAGGAGACATGCAAAGATCTGAAGGAAGAGCATTCTGGTAGAGACCAGCCTGTGCAAAGGCCCTGAGGCATGAAAGACAGCTGCTCAAGTGTGGCCCATCCTGGCTGGCCCTGAATGGTGGCAAGTTTGTGTGGGAGTTTGGGAGGGGGGCAGGTTGTTATTTGAGCTGAGTCCTGAATAAAGAGAAGAAGTCCCTAACATTTCCTGGCTGAAAGAGGATTTTAGATAATAATAATAATGATGGCTAAGTTTTATGGAGGGCCTGAAGTGGTCGGACCCTGTGCGAAGCAATTTCCGAGTGTGCTTCTAAATCCTCATGTGAATGCCTGAGATATATCAAACCTTTTTATAGAGAAGGAGGCTCAGAGAGGTTAGGCAACTTTCCCAAGGCAACACAGCCAGAAGTGACAGCTGGGATTCAAACTAACATCTGTGTGACTCCACACCCCGTGCTCTGAAACCATGTCTTCCAACCTCCCCATTTTATAGACAGACAATCTGAGGCCTATAGAGGGGAAGCCACTTACCCACATCCATAAAATAATGTCTCTCAACACCTTACCCAACAGCAGCCAGCATTTATGTATCGTCTACTATTATGGCAGTACTAAGTGCTTCCCGTATATTAAACAGCCCAACCAGACAAGCATTATTATTGTGTCCATTTTATAGATGAAGAAACCAAGGCACAAAAAGAGTTTAAGTAATGGGCTCAAGGCCACATGGCTAGCAAGGAACAGAGCCAAGATTTGAACTGAGGCAGTACAAAGCTTCAGCCACAGCTGCCCGGGCCTCAGTTTCCCCTCGCAGCCTGGGAGCTCCTTGAGGGCTCAGACAAAGTCTAACTCATCTTTGGATCCCCAGGTCATCCAGCACGGATGCCTGAGAAGGTGTTTCCAAGTTGAAGTGACTTGAAATTGGCCCTGCCAGTGATCTGTAGCGTGTCCCTTCCTCTCTCCCAGCCTCAGTGTCCCCATCTACCAAGTGGGGATGTCTTCCCCACCCTGGTGACTTCACAGATCACATGAGATAAGCGGGGCAGGAAGTCTGCTTTCCAGGGAGCAAAGGTCTGGCCGCTGGGAGCCACTCCCCGAGAGTGGAGGAGGAGGACAGGTCTGGCAGCGGTGCAGGTTGGCAACGATTCAGTGGCCAGCGGCCAGTGCAGGCAACCCTGGATGGGGCATCTGGCCCCGGTCTGCCCTCCCTTGCTGTGTGACCCCACAGCCTTGCTTGCTCCCTCTGGACTCCACTTTTCCTGTCTGTGGAATCATGGGAGGTTGGTTTCCATCCTCCACGGTCCCTTCCAGGGCTGAGCTTTCCTGAAGGGCTTCCCCAGCATTGCTGTCATTCCCCCCTCAGGAAGTAGGGGCAAATCCTGGATACCAGCTGGGTACTGCTGGGGACTGGCATGGAATGCAGAGGGAGGTGTTTGCCTAGAAGTGAAGGATCAGCCTTCCTGGATCTTCAGACACCAGAAAGTGATCTCCCGGCGTCTAGGGTGGGCTTTAGGGAGGGGTCCACCCCCACATTTTGTTTAGAATCTTGGGCATCCATTTTTTCCCCTGGTGATGAGACCCTTGGCTTTTCCTTAGATTCTCAACACTGCTTCATAATCCCTGGTCTAAAGTTTTTTGGGGGGGAGGCATTTGAGGGTAGCCCGACCCTGGGACCCCAACATTGGGAGCTGAAGGGAGGGTAGGCCAGGAGGGAGAGTGGGGGTTAGGGCTTAACATCCCAGGGAGTCAGAGCCCAGGATTTCCCAGGATGGAGGAAGGGGGAAGGGCTCTGGGAGGGGACGGGGTTGGGGAATCTGTCTTAAAAGATGAAAGTCTTGACCACTTCCTGGACCTCACCTTTCTCTTTCTCTTCCTTCCACAGATGAATTGGGTGAGTATCACAGGGCAGTTCTGGGGGGGGGGCTGGGGAGTCCAAGTGCTCACAGAGAGGGATCTTGGCCTTCCTTGTTGGGGAGGAGGTCACAGTGTGACTTCTGGGACTGCTGGGGGATTTTAACAGAGTCATGTGCTCCCAGGGTACTTAGCAATGTTTGACACTTAGTTAAGATTCGGCATATGCCAGCTGTCTTTAATATTAGTTACTGTTACTACAACTATTGTTCATTCATTCAATGAGTTGTATTGAGCACCTGCTGCATGCCAGGCACTGTCCTAGGCACCGGGGATTCAGCCGCGAACCAAAGTCCCTGCTCTCTTGGAACTGATACTCTAGTGGCAGAGACAGGAGGAAAAGGAATAAAGAACAAAATAATGTTAGGGCTTCCCTGGTGGCGCAGTAGTTGAGAGTCTGCCTGCCGATGCAGGGGACACGGGTTCGTGCCCCAGTCCAGGAAGATCCCACATGCCGCGGAGCGGCTGGGCCCGTGAGCCATGGCCGCTGAGCCTGCGCGTCTGGAGCCTGTGCTCCGCAACGGGAGAGGCCACAACAGTGAGAGGCCCGCGTACCGCAAAAAAATAAAATAAAATAAAGTTAGATTGGGCTAAGGAAATAAACAGCAAGAGGCCTGGGGAAAACACATTAGATTGGGCCTTTCTGAAGAGGTGGGCTGAGACCGGAAGAATGAGAAGGAGCCAGCATGGGTTGAATGGGGGGAAGCGTGGAACAGGCAGATGGAGGAGCCAGTCCAGTGCCCTGAAGAGGGAGGGCCGGGCTTGGTGGGTGCAAGTGACAGAAAAGAGACCAGAGCATGATGAGAGGGGGCAGCGGGAGGCAAGAAGCCCAGGACAGAGGGGGCCCGTCCACAGAAGACTCAGTGGCCAAGGTCGGAGGTGTGGGTTTTGTCTTTGTCCTGTTTTCCTGAGATGAGTGGAGTTTGGGGAGAGTTTTATATGGGAAAGGTGTTGACTTTGACTCTTAGGGAGATGGGAGCCACTGGAGGCTTCTGTTCAAAAGGGGACAGGGTCTGACATCAGATCCCTCTGGCTGTGTTTGGCAGATAGACTGGAAGAGGCGAGGTGGGGAACAGGAGCAGTGGTTCAGACGGAAAATGATGGAGGGTGGCCAGGGAGGAAGCAGTGGGGGTGGGGAGAGGTGGTGGGACCGTAAATGTATATTTGAGGTAGAGGCAGGAGAAGTTCATGGATTGGACATAGTAGATGTGTGATCCTAAGCAGCTGATAAAGATGTGCATCCTTACAGCTTGAGCACCGTGGATGGTGGTGCTGCTTTCTGAGATGGGAACGGCTCGGGCAGAGCACCTGTTATTCTCGTTGTTATTAAATGGGGCAAGATGGAGGCAGGGGTACCTGTGACTTGATCTGGGTGAGAGGTGATGGAGGCGTGGGTTCGGGAGCTGTTTCGGAGGCGTGTGGACAGGAGGGTGCAGGAGAAGGAGAAAGCACGCCGACCCCTGGGGTTTGGGGCTTCAAGAACTGGGGGACGCTACGCGTCTGTTTCCAAGAAGGAGGGCAGGGGCTTTTCTGTGTTCGGAGCTGACGCCCCTGCCCTTGGCCCACGAGAAATATGTCTTGAAGAAATGAACGGACGGGAAAAGGCGAGAGCAGCACAAGTCTGGGGGTAAAAAAAGCCTTTTCTTTGACCATCAGCGTCATCCCTAGGTTTTGCTTCTCCCGCAGAGATCATCGACGAGTACATCAAGGAGAATGGCTTCGGCCTGGAGGGGGCGCAGCCGGGCCCGGGCGAGGGGCTGCCGCGCCTGGTGTCCCGCGGGGCGGCCTCCCTAAGCACCGTCACCCTGGGCGCCGCGGCGCCCCCGCCCCCGGCCACGCCGCCGCCCTGGGGCTGCCCCCTGGGCCGGCTGGTGCCCCCGGCTCCGGGCCCTGGGCCGCGGCCGCACCTCGTCATCACCGAGCAGCCCAAGCAGCGCGGCATGCGCTTCCGCTACGAGTGCGAGGGCCGCTCGGCCGGCAGCATCCTCGGGGAGAGCAGCACAGAGGCCAGCAAGACGCTGCCCGCCATCGAGGTGGGCACCAGGGGCGGGGGCGGCACCGGGGGCGGTGGGACTCGCGTGTCCCCCGCCCCGGAGATTCATATGCATGTATTTCATTATTCATGTATTTTATGGTGGTTATTATTATTGCTGTTGCTATTGTTGGAGAGGATGATACCACTGTCACTTGACCTTAAATTTAAAGGGCATTCAAAGAAAGGCCTTCTTCCCGGCAATTTGACAGTATTGGTCAAAATGATCATTGGTAGCCTCCCGGTTCACCAGTGAGGCCTTAAAAATCAGAGTATCTGGATTCGAATCCAGGTACTGCCTTGGGCAGGTTACTCGGTCCCTCTGTGCCTCCTCCTCTACAAAATGGGATAATACGGACTTCCCTGGCTGTCCAGTGGTTGGGACTCCACGCTTACACTGCTGGGGACCCGGGTTCGATCCCTGGTTGGGGAACTAGGATCCTGCAGGCCCTGTGGCGTGGCCAAAAAAAAATTAAAAAACTGAATAATAATAATAACCAAGCACCTGGGGTTGTTGGGAGGAGTAAATGAGTTACTTATACACGCCAAGTACCTCCAACATGGTGAGTGCTCAATTGAGATAGCTTCTAGTATTGCTAGTATAATTATTATTATCATTATTACTCTTAGGCCAGGCCATTCCACTTCTAGGAACTTATCATGTAGATATGCCTGCATCTGGGTGAAAGGGGGACGTACAAGATTCTCCCTTGCAGCCTTGTTTGTATAGAGAAGAATTGGAAGTTTCTGTGTTAATCATCAGGGGACTGGTGAAATAATCGATACATCTACCGATTGCAATCCTATTCAGCAGGGACAAATATATCTGTGTAAGTGTGCAGATAAATATAAATGCATACAGTTAATACAGAAAAAATTTTAAATGCAGCCATCCCTTAAGTACTGATGTGGAAGTATCTATCTCCAAGATATATTAATTTTGTTTAAATTGAGGTGCAGAATTTTGTGGGTATTATACAGTTGACCCTTGGACAACATGGGTTTGAACTGGGTGGGTCCGCTTAAACGGGGATTTTTTTCAACAGTAAATACGATCCCCAGTTGTTGGAATCCCCCCAGGCGGCACCGCAGAAACACGGATACTGAGGACCAGCTATAAGTTATAGGTGGATTTCCCACTGCAGGCAGGGTTGGTGCCCCAGTGCTCCCTCCCCCCTCCCTACATTTTTGAAGGTAAACTGTACTACTGTGTGTGTCAAAAAGAGGGGAAAATAAGATTTTCAATTTGTATTTGGTAGTATTTGCATACAGAAACTCTGGAAAGGAAAACAAATACAGGTGAATTCTTTTTTGGAGGCAGTGCTGAATGGATAAGGTACAGACAAGATTTTCAACTATACCCGTCTTTATTTTATTTTTTATTTTATTTTTGACTGTGTTGGGTCTTCGTTGCTGCGCGGGCTTTCTCTAGTTGCAGCGAGCGGGGGCTGCTCTTCGTTGCAGTGCGTGGGCTTCTCGTTGCGGTGGCTTCTCTTGTTGCAGAGCCCAGGCTCCAGTAGTTGTGGAGCTGGGGCTGAGGTGCTCCACGGCATGTGGGATCTTCCTGGACCAGGGCTCAAACCCGTGTCCCCTGCATTGGCAGGGGGATTCTTAACCGCTGTGCCACCAGGGAAGCCCTTTATTTTGTTTTAAAATTTTGAATCATATGACATGGATCAAAACGTTCAAAAATATGAAGAGTCATGTTAAATTAACATAATTTAAATTAAAATGAACAAAAGTCCCCCACTCCTGCCTCCAGGTTCCCCCCCCACCCACCCAGAGGTAACCATTGTTATCAATATCTCATGGAGCCTTTCAGGAGTATTTTATGATTAATGATTATACAGGCAAATATATATATACGTATATACTCCCCTTTTGTACATAAAGGGGAGCGCGCGTGCGCGTGTGTATATAAAATGTGTGGGGATTTTTGTTTTTTGGGTTTTTTTGGCCGTGCCACGCAGCTTGTGGGATCTTATTTCCCCAACCAGGAATCGAACCCAGGCCAGTGGAAACATGGAATTCTAACCACTGGACCACCAGATTCCCTTCCAGAAGTTATTTGAGTGACACACATGAAGGAAATAATAGATGAACCGAATCGTTCTCTACAGCCCTGCTTGTAATAGCGGGAAATAGGAAACAACTAAAATGTCCACCAATAGGAGACTTGCACAATATATTATCCTATATCCACACGGCGGGATGAGATGGTAAAGAGAATAAGACAGCTTCAGTCATGCTGATGTGAGCTCACCTCCAAGATATATTCTTAAGTTAAAAAAAAAACACATTTTAGGACTTCCCTGATGGTCCAGTGGTTAAGACTCCACGCTTCCACTGCAGGGGACACGGGTTCGATCCCAGGTGGGGGAACTAAGATCCTGCAAGCTGTGTGGCGTGGCCAAAAAAAAAAAACACAACTTCTGGAAGTGGGATTGCCCGTCAAAGATGATTTGACGGCTGTTGCCAAATCGCCCTGCCCTGGGGGCTGCATGCATGACTGTCTCTCCCAGTGATTTCTGAGAGGCCTGGTTCCTGTGCCTTTCCAATACAGAGACTTCATGTGTTTCTGGATCTTTGCCCAAGTGCCCATGGACCCTGAATTATGTGCTCACCATCCCACCAGCCTGACCTCCATCTGCTCCCTGACCTCCAGCTTCCTCCCTGGTGACCAGCTCTCAGTCTCCTCCAGATTTCCCCCTACAAGACCGCCAGAGGGGTGCTGTTAAATTACACATCTGCTCCTCTCCCCTGTTCAGAATCCTCCTTTGGCTCCCTAGCACCCTCAGGAGGAAACCCAAGATCCTCCCTGAGCCTCTAAGACCTTTCATGGTCTGGCTCCCGCTGCCCATTCCCATCCAGCCCTCCTCACTCACCACCATCCAGCCACCAGCCCTTTGCCTGTGCCATTCCTCCTGCCTGGAGTGCTTCCCACCTGTAGCCTGCTCACCTCCTATTCACCCTTGAGGCCTCAGCCCACCTCAGCGACGCCATCCCTGACCCCAGCCCCAGGTCCCAGCTCCCTCGTGTGAGATCTGTTTCCCTCTCCTCTTCCTCAGTGGGATTTGTACGCAGAGCTTTACTTGGGGGATTCACAGAGCAACCCTGTCCTACCCCAACAAATTTGGATTTTAGGGTCAGAAAGACTTGGGCTTTGGTCCTGGCTCTGCCATTTACCAGCTGTGTGGATTAGGGCAAGTCCAGTGCTTCCCTTGGCCTCAGTTTCCTCATCTGTAAAATGGGGATGACGCTCCTGCCCCCACAGGACACTGTGAGGAAACCAGGGAGATGGCCCAGCACTGGTGTGCAGGACCCCTTACTCAGACAGGTGGTTGTAGTTGTTGTTACTGGATTTGGCTCTAGGCGTTGTGGCCAGAAGTAGTGTGTTACCGGGACATTCTGGTGAAAAGAATGGTTTACTTTGAAACGTATATTCCATCACTGGCTTTTCAGGAATGGGCAAGTGTGGTACGTTAAGGGGCAATTTGTAACCCCTCATTTATCTTTAAGCATTTTGTCTGTTTTTCCAATTTGATAAGGGATATTTTTTCAGCTTTATGTCTCAACTTTTTTGGAAAAATTTTAAACCTATGCAAAATAGACAAGGATAGTGCAATGAACGCCCGTATCCTTTTGCCACATTTGCTTTATGCCTCTCTCTTGGTTTATTTTTTTGGCCATGCTGCGAGGCTTGTGGGATCCTAGTTCCTGGACCAGGGAACGCACCCGGGCCCTCGGCAGTGAAAACACAGAGTCCTAACCACCGGACCACCAGGGAATTCCCAATGCCTCTCTGTCTCTCTCTCTTTTTTTAATAAATTTATTTATTTTATTTACTTTATTTTCGGCTGTGTTGGGTCTTCGTTGCTGCACGCCAGCTTTCTCTACCTGCGGTGAGTGGGGGCTACTCTTTTTTTTTTTTTTTTTTGCGGTACGCGGGCCTCTCACTGTTGTGGCCTCTCCCGTTGCGGAGCACAGGCTCCGGACACGCAGGCTCAGCGGCCATGGCTCACGGGCCCAGCCGCTCCACGGCATGTGGGATCCTCCCGGACCGGGGCACGAACCCGTGTCCCCTGCATCGGCAGGCGGACTCTCAACCACTGCACCACCAGGGAAGCCCGGGGGCTACTCTTTGTTGTGGTGTGCGGGCTTCTCATGGCGGTGGCTTCTCTTGTTGTGGAGCACAGGCTCTAGGTGCACAGGCTTCAGTAGTTGTGGCTTGCGGGTTCTAGAGCACAGGCTCAGTAGTTGTGGCGCACAAGCTTAGTTGCTCCGCGGCATGTGGGATATTCCTGGACCAGGGCTCAAACCCGTGTCCCCTGCATTGGCAGGCGGATTCTTAACCACTGCACCACCAGGGAAGCCTGCCTCTCTCTTTATATAGACATTTACGGAGGAAGATTTGAAAGTGAGTCAGAGATATGACACTTCACTCAAAATGTTTCAGCCTGTATCTCTCAAGAGCCATGACTTTTTTCTACGATGTAGGACCTGTCTAATCACAATGCTGTTATCACATTCTAGAAACGTAATATTCATGCAAGAATATTATCTAAGATTAAGTCCATAGTCTAATGATCCCAGCTGACCCCAGATATCCTTTATACCTGTTTTTTTTCTTGTCTGCTTGTTTAACATCCAGTCCAGGATCACATGCTGCCTTTAGTTGTCAGGTGTTGCTATGGTCTGAATGGTTGTGTCCCCCCCCCTCCAATTCATATATTGAAACCCTAACCCGGAAGGTGATGGGGAAGGTCCCTTCCACCATGTGAGGTCACAGTGACACAGTCCTCACCCAAAAGAGGCCCTCACCAGAACCCAATCGTGCTGTCACCCTGATCTTGGGCTTCCAGCCTCCAGAACTGTCAAGAAATAAATTTCTGTTGTGTATACGCCACCCAGTTCATGGTATTTTGTCACAGCAGCCCAAACAGAGGAAGACAGGTGTCTTTGGTATCTTTTGACTTGGGTTCATTCCTCGGTCTGTCTGCATTTCAGGACAAGGACATTTGTGGAGGACAGGAAAGGCGTTTTGTAGAATGTCCCACATTCCGGGTTTATTGGCTGTTTCCAGATTAGATCAGGTTATTCATTTTGGTGGGAATACCCCAGCGGTGATGCTGTGGCCCTCTAGGAGTCTCACATCATGGCCATGGGGTGGCAGTTTAATATCTGATGCTGAGTCAGAGCCCGTGGTGAAGGTGGTGTATTAGTCAGCTCGGGCTGCCATAACAAAATACCACAGACTGCGTGCCTTGAACCAAGTCCAAAACCGAGCTATCGGCAGGGCTGGTTTCCTCTGAGGCCTCTCTCCTGGGCTTGCAGACGGCTGCCTTCTCACTGTGTCCTCACTTGGTCTTTCCTCTGTGTCAGCACTGGTATCTCTTTGTGTGTCCAAATTACCTCTTCTTGTAAGGCCATTAGGAGACTGGATTAGGACCCACCATAAGGCCTCATTAATTGACTCACCTCTTTAAAGGCTCTATCTCCAAATACCGTCACATTCTGAGGTACTGGGAACTAGGGCTACAACATACGAATTTTGGGGGCGTGCAGTTTAGCCCATAACAGGGAGTGACCACCATTGCAAAGGTATAGCTTTCCCTTTGTAATTAGTACATTACCTGTGGGGTGATACTGTGAGGCTGTGTTTTCCCCAACTTTTTATTTCTAAGTCTTTCCAGGCAGTTATTCTAGCTTTGTGTTGGTTTTGATTTCAAAGAGTTAGAACAGTAAATGTCCAACAATAGGGGGTGACCTGACTCCGAGTTTCGATTTAGTATTTTCATCCTCATCTTTTAGAGGAGGAAACTGAGGCTCAGAGAGTGTAAGTTACTTGCACAAGGGTACAGAGCAAATTCATTGTAGTAATTACTGCCATTTACTAAGTGCTCTTGTGTGCCAGGTACTTAGTACCTATTTTACAGATAAGGACGGTAAGACCAGAGAGGTTTATCACGCAGACGGCCAGTGGTAGAGCCTGGTTTGGTACCAGTTCTGACTGACTTCAAGGCCTAATGTCTATCCACAATCTCGCATGACATCTCAAAGATGAAAAGCTTTCGTGACTTCCCTGGCTGTCCAGTGGTTAAGACTCCGAGCTTCCACTGCAGGAGCCGCGGGTTCGATTCTTGGTCAGGGAGCTAAGATCCCACATGCCACATGGTGCAGCCAAAAAAAAAGGGATGAAAAGCTTTCAGCCTTGCAGTCTTCATGACTCCTGAGATTGTTGACTCTGAGCTTTTCAGAATCTCGTAATGTTACATCAGGGAGCTGGTTAAACTAATGGTTTTAACCCATCTGACTCAATGAAATTTGTCTACTCAATATAAATTGTCTACTCATAATCATCCCTGAAATCCATAATGCCCTAACTTTAGTATGAAGGAGAAATGAAAGGAAAATTATACAGCCTATACAAGCACATTTACTTCAGTATGTAAATGCTTGGGCACAGCCTCAGGGAAATGAAAACAAAGTAGCAGTTGCTTTGGATCTCATTAATACAGCAGCATGAATGCAGCCCGACCCAGCGTGGTGGACTAGGCGACTTAAATGCCACAGGTCCAGCGTGGCCACAGGTGACAGGATTTTCCAAAATGGTGAACAACTGGGAATTCCCTGGCAGTCCAGTGGCGCAGCAAAAAAAAAAAAAAAAAAAAAAAGGCCACCAAAGTGGTGAACAATTCTCAGTTCAAACGAAACCAATCTTCTCTCAATTAACATGGTGATTGCAGTCCCTGAAAATTCGGTGTATTTGAAAGTTATGGGAAAAAATACTGTACATGTAAAACATGTAGGTTCTGGGTTCTGACCATTTAAAACAGGTTTGTCACTGGTGTGAATGTTGGCGGGACATTCAGAGGTCTTGCAGTACTTGTGTGGGGCTGTCCTGGTATTGCAGGCTGTGTAGCATCTGTGACCCTGTACTGCCTGCTGTGGGTCCTGATCCCAGTATCAACCAGAATTGTCCTCAGTATCCCAAACGCCCCCTAGAGGGCAGTACTCCTCACTGAGGCGCACCTGTTCATTGTATTTTATAGGCACCGGCTTTACACATTCAGAGCAGGCTTTTGTGGTTCTTTCTTGCCAGTTAGGGCCCTGTGAGTGACCCAGGAAAGCCAAGCGGCCACGTGGGTCTGGGCCCTGTCTCAAGGGGCTAGTTTCTATCTGCTGCCCCACGTGGCTGCTGAGTAGAAGTCCAGCCCCAGTTGCCATAACTTCCCTTTTAAAAAAGAGAATCTGGAAATCTGGAATAACGTCTCATACTTTTAAAATGTAAGCTCCAGATTTTCCCCAACTTTAAAAAAAATTATTTTATTGAAGTATAGTTGATTTACAATGTTGCATTAATCTCTGCTGTACAGCAAAGCGACTCAGTTATACATATATATATATACATTCTTTTTCATGTTCTTTTCCATCATGGTTTATCACAGGGTATTGAATAGAGTTCTCTGATATACAGTGGGACCTTGTTGTTTATCCATCTTATATATGAGGTTGCATCTGCTAACCCCAGACTCCAAGTCCTTCCCTCCCCCACCCCGCCCCAACTTTTTATTCTGAAAAAAAAATCCTTTAAATCTTTTTTTTTCTAGGTTTTTTGTTTGTTTCATTGATGTATAACTGATATACAAACAACGCATGTATTTAATGTACACATTTTGATGCGTTTAGATGAAAAAAATTTTAATCTCCAGAAAAATTAAAAGAAGAGTACAATAAGCACCTGTGTACCCTTCACCTGTATGTACCAGTTGACATTTTGCCCCATTTGCTATATCTGGCACTCTCTCTTCATACACACAAACACACACATACACGCATGCACAGCGCTCACACACACACAAATACACATTGTGTTTTTTGCGGACCCATTTGCAGATAAGTTATAAATATCATGTTATTTCACCTCTACATACTTCAATGGGGATCTCCTAAAAATAAGCTCCTGCATGTCTAGGACACTCATTACCATCCCTAGGAAAATTAATAATATTCTATAATATCATCTAATATACAGTCCATACTTAAATTTTCCAATTGTCCCCCAAATGTGTGTTTTATAATTGTTCCCCCCCAATCCAGGATCCAGTCAAGGATCCTATGTTGCATTTGGTTATCGTGTCTCTGTAGCTTCTCTCCTCTTTTTTTGAAATTGAGTTATATTTGATCAAATCTTAAGTGTATAGCTCTAGGAATTTTGACATATATATATATATATACACTGTGTAACTACCAGCCAGGTCAAAATACATTTTTTGTTCTCTTTTAACCCAAAATATGACACCTGTATTTTTCTTGTCTTTCTTGACACTAATATGTCTGACCAGATGACTGACCACAGTTTGGGCTTTTCTGATGTTTCCTCCTGATTAGATTCCGGTGATGCCCTTCTGAAGGGGCTGTCATAGAAGTGATGTGTTCTTCCCAGTACATCCCATCAGGGGATGCCTGTGTTACTTTGGCCCCGTAGTGGTGACGCTGACCTTGATCATATGGTTAAGGTGGTGTCTACCTGGTCTCTCCACAATTAGTATGTTATCTGTGGGCTGTACTTGGAGACCTTGTGTGCATGCAATTTTTTTAAAGTCGAGTGGCGAAAGAAAGCACATCTGTGGGGCAGCTCTCATGTTATGAGGCCCCCAGGTTGGAAGCCTCCGGTTTAGGATCCCGGAGGGGTCTTCGGCAAACATTCCTCCATCGTCGGGGGAGAGGGGAGGGGCGGGGAACTACCAAAGGAGGCTTGGATGGTGCAGGTGTTTGCAAAGGGACCCCAAGAGCACCTGTCTTCCTGCAGCTCCGGGATTGTGGAGGGCTGCGGGAGGTGGAGGTGACCGCATGCCTGGTGTGGAAGGACTGGCCTCACCGCGTTCACCCTCACAGCCTCGTGGGGAAAGACTGCACGGACGGCGTCTGCAGGGTGCGGCTCCGGCCTCACGTCAGCCCCCGGCACAGGTACCTGAGCCCTGACCCCTCACCCTTGGTCATGGAGATTTTGAGGGGCTGAGGATCACCCTGGAAAACCTTAGGAGCAGGGGCAGCTTAGCCAGACTCTCTCCACTGCATTTCCTAGATGGGGAAACTGAGGCCTGGGGGCCGTGGAGGGTCTTACCTAGGCCTGGAACCCTGCCGCACACGCATTATATTTATCCCCATTTTGTAGAGGAGGAAACTGAGGCTCAGAGAGGCGAAGGAGCCCAGATAGCCAATGGCAGAGCTGGAATTTGACTACAGACCTGACTTAGCTGCAAGTCCCATTCTTTCTTTTGCTTTATAATTTATATGCTTTTAATTTAAAAATTTAAAGGTTCAGAAAGGGTGTGCAGTGAAAAATAAATTTCCTTCCATCTTTGGTCCTCTGGCCACCAGTGCCTCTTTCTGGAGGCAGCTAAAGATATGCTATGCATATATATTTTTTTCCTTCCCTCATGAATGGTAGCAGACATTTGCACCTTGTTTTTATGTTCCAGTACATCTTTTTTTTTTTTTTTTTTTTTGTGGTACGCGGGCCACTCACTGTTGTGGCCTCTCCCATTGCAGAGCACAGGCTCCGGATGCGCAGGCTCAGCGGCCATGGCTCACGGGCCCAGCTGCTCCGCGGCATGTGGGATCTTCCCGGACCGGGGCACGAACCCGTGTCCCCTGCATTGGCAGGCGGACTCTCAACCACTGCGCCACCAGGGAAGCCCTCCAGTACATCTTTTTTTTTTTTTTGCTGTACGCGGGCCTCTCACTGTTGTGGCCCCTCCCGTTGCGGAGCACAGGCTCCGGACGCGCAGACTCGGCAGCCATGGCTCATAGGCCCAGTCGCTCCACGGCATGTGGGATCTTCCCGGACCGGGGCACGAACCCGTGTCCCCTGCATCAGCAGGCGGACTGTCAACCACTGCGCCACCAGGGAAGCCCTCCAGTACATCTTAGAGATAATTCCTGTCAGTACATTTAGAGCTGCCCTATCCTTTTTATTGACTGCATAGTATTCCTATGTATGGATGCACACAATTAATTAAGTCCCTATGAATGGGCACCCACAATGGTTCCAATCTCTTGTTGCTCTATTACTAACTGTGCTTCAGTGAACAGCTTCACATATATACTCTTTCTTCTGCAGGATGAATTCCTAAAAATGAAATTGCTGGCCCCAAGTCTGTGCATTTATACTTTTAGTGATTTATAAACTTAGTGAAAATGTCAGCTCCATGAAAGCAGGGATTTTATCTCTTTTGTTCCCTGCTGTATCCCCCAGTGCCTAGCACGGTCCCTGGCACACAGTAGGTGCTCAGGAAATATTGGTAGAATGAATGAATACTGCCATGTTGTCCTCCAATATGTGATTGCTGGGGCAACTTACAGTCCTGCCAGCAATGGGTGAGAGTGCCTGATTCTCCACAATATCTCTAGCAGAGGGTATTGTCAGACGTTTTGATCTCTGCTGTTTTGATGAGTTTTTTTTAAAAATTGGCATCACATTGCTGTTTAATTTGCAGCTTTCTTATTATAAATGAGGTCAACAGGTGCTTTCCTGTGGTAAAGATAAGTTCTCTCAAGAATTCTCCACACCCCTGAAAGGTTTGAACCCCAGTCCCCTCCCAATGCTGGGACCCCTGGGCCTGGGGGGCTTCAGCCTCTGAGACTGTGAGCCCTGAGACAGCATCTACCAGAGCCGTCCTGTGGGTTAGGGCTACACCTGCCCCCTCAGGATTACCCCCCTTCCCCCCTTCCCCCCGACTCAGCTTTAACAACCTGGGCATCCAGTGTGTGAGGAAGAAGGAGATCGAGGCCGCCATTGAGCGGAAGATTCAGCTGGGCATCGACCCCTACAATGGTGAGTCCCCACGCCTAGCCTCAGCATCCTGTCCTCTCAGACCCCTCGCCCCCTCCGCCACCCCTGTCCCCTCGCCTTCTCCAGTATCCACCATCGCCACAGCCCCATCCCTTCCCTGTCCCCCATCCCCCCACCTGGGTCTCCACCCCCCACACTCAGCCTTCCCGTATCTCTCCCACAGCTGGGTCCCTGAAGAATCATCAGGAGGTGGACATGAATGTTGTGAGGATTTGCTTCCAGGCCTCATACAGGGACCAGCAAGGACAGATGCGCCGGATGGACCCTGTGCTCTCTGAGCCCGTCTACGACAAGAGTGAGTCGAGGGTGCTGTTCCATTAGGATTGTCTTTGGCTGCAGGTACCAGAAAGCCCCACATACAATGGCATGAACAAACAGGGAGTTCTTTTTTTTTTTCTCAGTTATTAAGGCTGTTCCTATTGATTCAGCTGCTCAGCTGTATCAGGGTGCTGGTTCAGCAGCTCTGTGATTCTCTTGGGCTTTCCCTCATGGTCATGAACTGGCTGCCACAGCTCCAGACATCATGTCTGTGTTCAAGGCATGATGGGCAGTGACACCCTGTGTGGTGTGCAGGCTGTACACTGCCCAATTCTAGGGGTCAGCATTTACTAGCCTCTGGGAATGGGGCTTTCTGGTGTTGCAGAATGCACAACCAGTACAACTATACTAGGCAGCCCTTGAGAAGAGGCAGCATGAGTAATAATCGCTCTCTCTTTCATAGAGAAAATAATATATTCCTCAGAATCACCCTGGTAGACATCTCCTTATGTCTCATTGGCCAGAACTTGGTCCCGCGGCCACCCTTAGTTGCAAGAGAATCTGAGAAAGCAAGTATTTAGGTTTTTCATCCTCTATAGAGGGGTACAGGTATGGAAGAGGAGATTGGGAATGGCTGTTAGATTTTAGCCAGCCTACAGTGACTGCCACAAGCATCAAAATGGGCAGGGATATTAATTCAATCAGGACTTTTATGGGTGCAAGAGATAGAATCCCAACTCAAATAAGGAAAAAAAGAATTTGTTCCATTAACTAAAAATATCCAGAGGTAGCACAGTGCTTCAGGTCTGGCTGCATCCAGGTTCTCAGTGATGTCATTAGGGATCTCTTTCCATCTCTCAGCCATGCTTCCTTTATGTTAGAGTCACTCTTGGCAGGGCCCTCCCATGCAGGGGCAAAATAACTGTACACAGCTCTAGTCTTACATCCTACCAGCATGACACTTCTCCCCTGCTCCCAAAGAGAGATTCTCTTACTCAGTATTTTTGCTCAAAGTCCCAGGGCTGTCTCTCATTGGCCTAGTTTTAGTCATGTCCTCCTCTCTGACTAATCAGCTGTAGCCAGAAGGAGGTGATGCTCTGATGGGCCAGGTCTAGGGCAAATGATCACTGCTGAGCTGGAAGTGGGCTCCGCCCTACCCAATCCCCATGACTGAGGTGGGGGGTGGTTCCTTAAAGGAAAACTGGGGTGGGGGGGGCTGTTAACAGAAGAAGGGCCAGGACTGCTAGACTGGCAAAACAACATGTGTCCACTACAAGTTTCAGGCCATTAGCCCTCATCTAAGACTCATCCCTGACTCCTGACCCCACCAACCCCTCCCTGAGGTCTCAGGGTCTCCCTTTTGGGCAGACACTCACCGGACCTCAGCACGGAGGACTCATAATTGTCCATTAACCCCTCCTGCCTGGATCAGGCACCCTGGCTTCTCCATTTCCCACCTCTCCACACCCCGGGGTGGGCACCCATGGGGTACCTGGTAAGGGTTTGATGGCTGAATTCTCATTTTTTCTGTGTGCCCCGTCCTCTCCTCTTTCCCAGAGTCCACAAACACGTCAGAGCTGCGGATTTGCCGAATCAACAAGGAGAGCGGGCCGTGCACGGGTGGCGAGGAGCTCTACCTGCTGTGCGACAAGGTGCAGAAAGGTGAGGGGCCTGGGGCAGCGAGTGGGTGGAGTGGGGTCTGCCGGCTTGCAGGGGCAGCTGGGGAGCCCGGAGGATGAGAGGGTGAAGAAGAGCCAGTTAACCAGGGGAGCCGAATAGAAGGGTCCAGAGCTTTGCTTTTGGAGGCCGACAGAAACAGCCAATTGATTCATTCACTCACTGAGTCACTCACTCAGCTGCTCACTCATTCATGAACAAAGAAGGAGGCACAAACAAACAAACAGTGCTGGTCTGCGCTGCGTACCTGGCAGGCCTTGCCATCATGAGCTCCGGGGGGACTCTGGTATTAAAATCGTGGAGTTGCACAAATAAATGCTTTATGACAGTTGGATCAGGGCTACGAATGGAGAAAATGGACGATGTTTCCACATGATTCACATGTGTTCAAATGTCAAAACCCTTTTTCAAATAGGGTTTTGGGGTTTTTTTGTTGGTTGTTTAAAAAAATTTTTGGCCCGCGCCCCCTGCATTGGAAGCGCAGAGTCTTAACCAGAGTCTTAACCATTGGACCAATTAAAAACAGGGTTTTTTTAAAAAGAAAAAAACAACCCAGGATTGCCTGGGGGGAGAGTTTTCTCTTTTTTCTTTTTTTAATATTTATTTATTTATTTGGCTGCGCTGGGTCTTAGTTGCAGCACGTGGGATCTTCGTTGCTGCATGCGGGATCTTTTTTTTTTTAATTCCACATTTATTTATTTATTTATTTAAATTTTATTTATTTTTGGCTGCCTTGGGTCTTCGTTGCCGGGCGTGGGCTTTCTCTAGTTGTGGCGAGCGGGGGCTACTCTTCATTGCGGTGCCCACGGGCTTCTCATTGCGGTGGCTTCGCTTGTAGAGCACGGGCTCTAGCCACGCAGGCTTCCGTAGTTGCAGCACGTGGGCTCAGTAGTTGTGTCTCGCGGGCTCTAGAGCGCAGGCTCAGTAGTTGTGGTGCCCGGGCTTAGTTGTTCCATGGCATTGGGATCTTCCTAGACCAGGGATCGAACCCCAGGCCCCCTGCATTGGGAGCATGGAGTCTTAGCCACTGGACCACCAGGGAAGTCCCTCTCTTTTATTGTATATATCTTTTCTCTATCCTTTGTATCTTCTATCATGTGACTCTATTATAAATAACATCACCACCAACAGAAGAGCAAACATTTATCTTGCTCTTTTTTTTTTTTTTTTTTTTTTTTTGCGGTACGCGGGCCTCTCACTGCTGTGGCCTCTCCCGTTGCGGAGCACAGGCTCTAGACGCGTAGGCTCAGCGGCCATGGCTCACGGGCCCAGCCGCTCCGCGGCATGTGGGATCTTCCCGAACCGGGGCACGAACCCGCGTCCCCTCCATTGGCAGGCGGACTCTCAACCACTGCACCACCAGGGAAGCCCTACCTTGCTCTTCTTTTTTTAAATTTTTAAAATAAATTTATTTATTTTATTTATTTATTTTTGGCTGTGTTGGGTCTTCGTTGCTGCGCGCGGGCTTTCTCTAGTTGTGGCAAGTGGGGGCTACTCTTGTTGCAGTGTGTGGGCTTCTCACTGCGGTGGCTTCTCTCATTGTGGAGCATGGGCTCTAGGCGCACGGGCTTCAGTAGTTGCGGCACGCAGGCTCAGTAGTTGTGTCTCGCAGGCTCTAGAGCGCAGACTCAGTAGTTATGGCGCACGGGCTTAGTTGCTCCGCGGCATGCGGGATCTTCCCGGACCAGGGCTCGAACCCGTGTCCTCTGCGTTGGCAGGCAGATCCTCAACCACGGTGCCACCAGGGAAGCCTATCTTGCTCTTACTAAGTGCCAAACTCTGTCCTAAGCACTTTGTATGCATCATTTATTCAATCATCTAATTGCCTAACAGTTCTATGAGGTAGATTCTCTTATTCCCCATTTACAGATGAGGAAACCGAGGCACAGAAAGATTAAGTAACTTGCTCAAGGTCACAGAGGTAGTCAGGTAGAGACAGGATTTGAATCCAGGTGGTCTGTGCTTCTGGGAGGAAAAGTAAAAAATAAAGAAAGGGAGTTGAAAAAAAATCAGGAAGATGGTGAAAAAGTAGTATCTGGAGATAGATAATGCTGAGGAAGGGGATAGAGAGAGATGGCTGGAGGTGTTGTGGGGCACAGTTTGACTTAGTGGGGCCAGGGAGGACCGCTCTCAGGAGGTGACACTGGAGCCACGAAGAATCTGTGTGGCCATGTGAGGAAGAGTGTCCCAGCAGAGGGAACAGCAAGTGCAAAGGCCCTGTGGTAGGAGCAGGCCTAGTTGTTGGAGGAACAGTGAGGCCAATGGGGCAGGAGGGCAGTGAGAGGGGAGGAGGGTAGGAGAACATGCGACAGCCTCAGGAATCCCCCCCCCACCATCCTTCCTCAGGTTGTATGGTTATATAGTTAACGTCTATCTCCATCCCCACCCTCCCACCACTGGGTTGTCTGGGCAGGACCTGGGAGTATCCTGGTGAGCAGCTGTGTCCCCAGAACCACCCAGTCCAGGGCCAAGCACACATGAGGTTCTCAGGGAAAAAAACAAACAAACTTTTTTTTTTCCCTGATTCTCTCTCTCTCTCTCTCTCTCTCTTTTATTTTTTCCTGCAAGGTTTACTCTTAAAACAAAACATTTTAACTATTTTAAAGTGTATACTTCATTGACATTTAGTACATTCCCAAGGTTGTGCCACCACCACTCTCTAGTTCCGGAACATTTTCATCACCCCAGAAAGAAACCCAGTACCCATTAGGCAGTGACTCCCTATTCCCCTCTCTTCCAGCCTCTGGCATCCACCAGTCTATTTTCCGTCTCTATGGATTTACCTATTTTGGACATTTTATATAATAGAATCATACAATATGTGGCCTTTTATGTCTGGATTCTTTTACTTAGCGTAATGTTATGAAGGTTCATCCATGCTGTAGCAGGTATCAGTGCTTTGTTCCTTTTTATAGCTAATATTCCATATATGGCTATATCCCATTTTGTTTATCCATTCATCAGTTAATGGGCATTTGGGTTATTTTCACCTCTTGGTTATTATGAATAGTGTTGTTTTAGACATTTGTGTATAAGTTTTTGTTTGAACACCTGTCTTCAATTCTTTTGGATATGTACCCAGGAGTGGGAGGTTCTTATAAGATTTTGAATGAATGAGCAAACGGTTATTGGGTGGCTCCTCTGTGCTGGGTTCTGTGCTAGGCAGTGCTGGGACACAGCAGTGACAGAGACAGGCCCAGCCTCTGCCCTCACAGGGCTCTCAGTTTAGAGGGAGGTAGGGAAAGGTAGACAAATTACAAATGTGAGTAATGCTGAGAGGGAAGAAGACAAAGTGCTGAGATTAAACAACAGGAAGTCCAGACATGGTCCGGGCATCTGGAAAGGCTTCCCAGAGGAGGTGATATTTGAGATGAAATCTGAGGAATGCCAAGGAGGCTGTCAGGAGCCTGGGAATTGGGGTCAGGGCAGGGAAACTGTTCCTGCCCTGGGTGAATTATTCGAGGTACATGTGAGTCCTGTTTCATTATTCACTCACTGACTGATCTCGGGCAGGTGCCTTTACCACCCTGAGCCTGTTTCCTCATCCCTAAAATGAGCTGGTGTTAGGATGAGATGGGATCCCACATACCTAAAAACTACATTACAGAGAGTTAGCATTTACTGAGGATTTCCTGAGTGCCAGACCTGGAGCTAGTATTTTGCATAATACTTATAAAAACTATCATACTTAACATGGACTGAGCACCTATCATGTTAAGCCCTCTTCTAAGCCCTTTTCTTGGAGTGACTCATTTAATCCTCCTGACAACTCTTGTGAGGTGAGTACTATGACTTTCCCTCTTGAAGGTGAAGAAACTAGGCCCAGAGCTATTAGTAACTTCCTCAAGCTGTAGGAGCTGGTGGTGAAGAGCTCTAGCCTGCCTGGATCCCCATCTTGGCTCCACCACTTGCTGACTCTGTGACCTTGGACAAGTGACTTAACCTCCCTGTGCCTTTGCTTTCCCCTCAATATAATGGACTTCCTAAAGGTAGTTTATTCATAGGATTATTATGTGTCTTAGGGGCAAACCATGTCTTTCCAACACATATAAAGCCTCAGTATATGGAGTTAGTGTGATGAGAGGCAATGCAATAAGACAGGAAAAAGAAATAGTAGGCAGAGTAGCATACTGAATCCTGACTATTCTGCTACCAGCTGTATGACCTTGGGTTAGTCTCTTAAACCCTCCAAGCCTCGGTTTCCCCATCTATGAAGTGGGTGTCTAGAAAAGAGTTAACATAGCAGGTCTGAGACTGTTAGCCTTTGGAAGCCCAGCTTACAAGGTTGACCCTTGGCTGGCTTTTGGGAACTTTGAGAGGGCTCCCACCATTCCCTGACTGTTAAGAGTGGCTCACTGTACCTAAACCGTACAAACAATATGGTTTGTGTGGATCATTTGCTTTCCTTCTGGGAGTCTGGAATTTTGATATGTGCCAGTTAGAGGGAGCCTACTTGACCAACTCCCAGTAAAAACCCAGGGCAGTAAGTCTCTAATGTGCTTCCTTGGTAGAAGCATTTCATGTGTGTTGCCACTGGGGGCAGCAGTGTGCAGTGTGCATGTTCTGTGTGACTCCCCTGGGGAGAACTCTTGGAAGCTGGCACCTGGTTTCCTCTGGACTTTGCTCCAGGCACCTTTCCTCTTTACTGCGCATGCATCTATCTTTTTGCTGTAATAAATCATAGCCATGAGTACAACTATATGCTGAGTCCTATGAGTCCCCTTAGTGAATCACTGAATCTGATGGTGGTCTTGGGGGCCCCTGATAAGGTGGAAGTATTAATTCTACCTGCCTCTTGGATTGTTAAAGGATTAGATGAGTGTGTGTGTGTGTGTGTGTGTGTGTGTGTGTAGGTCAGTGACTGGCACACGGTAGGTGCTCAACAGAAAGTTAGCTGCCACTATGATTAGTTTTATTATGATTAGTTTTATTCTTAGAAATATTGGTGTTGATTTTGGGGGAGGCTGAGTGAGTTGGGTGTCCGGTGGACCAGTGTCCTGGCTCAGCTGACGCCCGCACTTTCCTGCCAGAGGATATATCGGTGGTGTTCAGCAGAGCCTCCTGGGAAGGCCGGGCTGACTTCTCCCAGGCCGATGTGCACCGCCAGATTGCCATTGTGTTCAAGACACCACCCTACGAGGACCTGGAGATTGTTGAACCTGTGACGGTGAACGTCTTCCTGCAGCGGCTTACTGATGGGGTCTGCAGTGAGCCTCTGCCCTTCACGTACCTGCCTCGGGACCATGGTAACCACGGCCACCCAGGGTGACCCACCGCCCCAGAGACTAGGTCTTTGGTCTTGCTTGGGGTGACCCGAAGGGGAAAGGCGAAGAGGCAGAAGTGGAATGCAGGCTCAGAGTTGCACAGACTGGGGTTCAAATCCTGGTCTGCTGCTTACTGGCTGTGCGGTCTTGGCTTCTCCTAGCCTCAGACGCCTCCTGTGCAAAATGGAAATAATCATAGTACCCATTTTATGACATTTTGGGACTATTTAATCAATCCTCCCCTCAGCACGCCTGCTCATGCCTGGCCCTCGCTGGGTAGTGCTGGGAACATAGCGGTGACTGAGACAGCCCCAGCCCTACCCTATGAGGCTCATAGTCTTATGGGGAGGGGGGGACAGATCCATTCCCATACAGTGACAACCAGAGTGGGCAGGGCTGGGATTGGAATTGCTTACGGAACTCGGATTGCCCAGAGAGGGGCACCTGACCCAGCCTTTAGGGTTCAGGAAGAGCTTCCTAAAGGAGGGGACGGCTGACCTGAGGATGGGAGGATGACTAAGCAATTCTCCAGGGAAGTGGTAAGAGTTGAGGAAGAGTGTTTTAAGCAGAGGGAACAGCAAGTGCAAAGGCCCTGAGGCAGGATTGTGCCTGGGACGTTCCAGTGTAGCTAGAAGTGGATTTGGGTTTTATTCTGATTAAGATGTGGACATCTATTTGCATTGGTTGGGCAAAAACCAGAACTGCACAACAACTTCCCAAATGGTCTCTATAATTAATTCTTCATTAATTCTTATTTTTAATGGATTATTTTGCATGCCTCCGGTATCTCCTAAACAGACAGCTACGGTGTGGACAAGAAGCGGAAACGGGGGCTGCCCGATGTCCTTGGGGAGCTGAATAGCTCTGGTGTGTTCCCTCTGCCCCTTTTCACATCCCTCTCCAGGTTACTGGGAGGGGATGACTGACCCCACTGCCCTGGCCCACCCCAGGTTGGGGAGGAGGGGCTGTTGGGATCCAGGGGTCCTCATCTCTGCCTTCCCTCAGACCCCCATGGCATCGAAAGCAAACGGCGGAGGAAAAAGCCGGCCTTCCTGGATCACTTCCTGCCTGGCCACGGCTCAGGTGGGTCCTGGCTCAGTGCAAGCCCCTGCCCACAAGGTGGGCTGAGGGTGAGCTGCAGCCCTGCTTTTCTGGCCTTTTCAGGTGCCCCAGGAGCTCCTACTAGGGCAGTGCCTCACCACTTAGCCAGCAACATAAAGTGGAAAGAATAGTGGTTCTGGACACAGTCTGGAGGCTCTGATCTCCACTGGGCCATTTACCTGCTGTGTGACCTTCACCCAGTTGTTCTACCTCTCAGAGCCTCAGGGCTCCTCTGAAAAGTCTCACCACATACCTACCTCACTGACCTTTTAAAATTTAATGCACTTATTTTTACAGACACTATATAATGATCACATAACTGCTTTGTGCGTGCTTACTCACTTAATCTGGGTAATCACCCTGGGGGGGTGGGTGCTGTCATCTCCCCCCACGCCCCACCCCCATTTTACTGGTGAAAACCTTGAGGCCCAAAGAGGCGATGTCTCTTGCCCAAGGTCACACAGTCAGTCTGAGGTGGAGCGGGGAGCTGCACCTGGGCATAGGTTTAGATTAGTGATGACATGTGAAACCAGTAGTAGGGAGTAGACGGTGGATAAATGGGGGTGGTGTCAGAGCCAGCCAGCCTTGAATTCAGCCACCCTCTGGGCTCTTCTACTGTGGCCTTCGTCTCAACTCACATGCCAGCCTCCAGTTCCCATGAAGTCTAACCCTGTCTGGCTGCCATCCAAAGCCTCCCCACTCGCTGACCACTAGCTCTAAGAATGCTGTCCCCAACACCCCAGCTACCCCACGGTGCCCAGCTCCCAGCCAGCTGCCAACCACTCAGAGTCTGCTGAGCCTGGACCACTCCAGCCAGTCCCACCCTGAAGGTTTCAATTATCACCTGTTGTCCCCCCAACCCACTGTAACGAATGCCCAACAGCTCTGCCCCTAGAAGCCCCCAATCGTAGTCCATTTCATCAACCTTCGATTCCCAATCCCCAAAGCCTCTCCTCATCAGCCACCTGTCATTCATCCACTTGTTCTATCACCCCGATTTCCCAGTGTCTAAAGTTCCCCTCTGTCATCCTTGTGGCAAAGCTGCCCTAGCACTAGAGTGTGATGGTTAGGAGCATGGCCTCTGGAATCAGACTGGGTTTGAATTTGAGGACACAATTTATCCACTGTATGACCACTTTGGGCCTCAGTTTACTTAACTTGCAGATGGAGACCCTCCCTCCTAGGGTTCCTTCCAGAATTTAGTGAGGTCACATCACACAGTTATTTAGCACAGTGGCTGACATAGAGTTGGTGCCCAGGAGATGTTAGGAACTTGCCAGAAAGCAGGAATGCCACCTGCATTTGTTTAACTGCATTTGATCATGTTTAACTGCATTCATAGCAAAACCCCAAATAACAGGGGCTTCAGTAGGCTAGAACATTATTTCTCCTCTCACATAAACACAGTCCAGAGGTAGGTAGTCCATGGATGGTTTGGTGGCTGCATGATCATCAGAGACCCAAACTCCTGCCATTTTCAGCTCATAGTTTCCACCTCATGGTCCAAGGTGGCTGTTGCAGCTGCAGCCATCACACCCACATTTCAGCCAGCAGCACTTCGTCACATCAAGCTACAAGGGAGGCTGGGAAATGAGAGTTCAAGCAGCGCAGCGTCTCTTTCTGAGATGAGTGTAGTCAGCCTTTGCTGGTGAGGTTTGTCTTGTCTCGAAAAGAGAGACTCTCCCACAGTGACACTTACCATTTTACTATACAATTTTGGGACTTGTGACTTCTCCCTTGGGTCTCCCATGGTGTGGATGTTTCACTTTTCGGGTGTCTTTATTTTGAGGGGGGCTTTGGAGCCTCCTCTTCTTCCTCATTCTTGGGGAAAACTCCCTAGCACTACAGGAGCATGGTCTCAACCCTGCTTCTGCAACTCACCTGTGGACTGCAAGTTATTTTGCCTGTTTGCTTATTAAATGAGAATGATCCTATTTTTAGTTTTTTGAGGAACCTCCAAACTGCTTTCCACAGTGGCTATACCAATTTACACTCCCTTGCCAACATTTGCTATTCGTGTCTTTTTTTTTTTTTGCTGTACGAGGGCCTCTCACTGTTGTGGCCTCTCCCGTTGCGGAGCACAGGCTCCAGACGCGCAGGCTCAGCGGCCATGGCTCACGGGCCCAGCCGCTCCGCGGCATGTGGGATCCTCCCGGACCGGGGCACGAACCCGCGTCCCCTGCATCGGCAGGCGGACTCTCAACCACTGCACCACCAGGGAAGCCCCTATTTGTGTCTTTTTGATGATAGCCATCCTGACAGGTGTGAGGTGATATCTCACTGTGGTTTTTATTTGCATTTCTCTAATGATTAATGATGTTGAGCATCTTTTCATGTGCCTTTTGGCCAACTGTAATGTCTTCTTTGGAAAAATGTCTGTTCAGGTCTTCTGCCCATTTTTTAATCGGGGTGTTTTTGATGTTGAGTTGTATGAACTGTTTATATTTTGGATATTAACCCCTTATCAGTCATATCATTTGCAAATACCATATGACCCAGTAATTCCACTCCAGGTATGTATTTAAAAAAGAATGAAAACACTAATTTGAAAAGATACACGCACCCCAATGTTCATAGAAGCATTATTTACATTAGCCACGAAATGGAAGCAACCTAAGTGTCCATCAATAAATAAATGGAGGGCTTCCCTGGTGGCGCAGTGGTTGAGAGTCCGCCTGCCGATGCAGGGGACACGGGTTTGTGCCCCGGTCCGGGAAGATCCCACATGCCGCGGAGCGGCTGGGCCCGTGAGCCATGGCCGCTGAGCCTGCGCGTCCGGAGCCTGTGCTCCGCAATGGGAGAGGTCACAGCAGTGAGGGGCCCGCGTACCGCAAAAAATAAATAAATAAATAAATAAATAAATAAAATAAATAAATAAATGGATAAAGAAGATGTGGTACGTATACACAATGAAATACTACTCAGCCATTAAAAAAAAAAGAGAGGGCTTCCCTGGTGGCGCAGCGGTTGAGAGTCCGCCTGCCGATGCAGGGGACACGGGTTCGTGCCCTGGTCCGGGAAGATCCCACATGCCGTGGAGCGGCTGGGCTGGTGAGCCATGGCCGCTGAGCCTGTGCTTCCAGAGCCTGTGCTCCGCAACGGGAGAGGCCACAACAGTGAGAGGCCTGCGTACAGCAAAAAAAAAAAAAAAAAAAAAAAAAAAAAAAAAAAAAAGAGAATTTGCCACTTGCAGCAACATGGACGGACTTGGAGGACATAAGCTTAGTGACAGAGAAAGACAAATACTGTATGATATCACTTACATGTGGAATCTTAAAAAAGAAAAAAGCTAGTGAATACAACAAAAAAGAAACAGACTCACAGATACAGAGAACAAACTAGTGGTTACCGTAGGGAGAGGAAAGGGAGGAGGGACAAGATAGGGGCAGGGGATTAAGAGGTACAAACTACTATGTATAAAATAAATAAGCTATAAGGACATATTGTACACTACAGGGAATATAGCCAATATTTTATAATAACTATAAGTGGAGTATAACCTTAAAGAATCGTGAATTACTATGTTGTACACCTGGAACATATAATATTGTACATCAACAAAATTATTGTAACAAAAAATTACCAAAAAATTGTAATTATTTTGTAGTTACAAATATTTTGTATTTTGTAATTTAAAAAATTATTGTAACAACAACAACAAAAAAAGGGAGGTAGAGAACGGTGATAGTACCTACTCAGTGTTTCTTCTTGGCATTATAGGAGGCCACACCGATAAAGCATTTAGCAACAGAGGGGGCATTTGAGTTAGGGCCTGGCCGGAGGTCGACCCTAAAAGCCCGCCATACTCTCTTCTTTCTTCTCATCCCTGCAGGCCCGTTCCTCCCGCCATCAGCGCTGTTGCCAGACACAGACTTCTTCCCGGGCACCGTATCCCTCCCAGGCCTGGAGCCCCCTTGCGAGCCGGACCTCCTGGACGACGGCTTTGCCTACGACTCCGCTGCCCCCACGCTTTTCACCATGCTGGACATGCTGCCCCCAGCGCCACCACTCACCAGCGCTGTCGCGGGCAATGGGGGTGCAGGGGCCGCGGTCGGGGAGCCCCCCGGCCCCGAGCCGCTGACGCTGGACTCGTACCAGTCCCCAGGCCCCGGGGACGGAGGCACTGCCAGCCTCGTGGGCAGCAACATGTTCCCCAATCAGTACCGCGAGGCGGGCTTTGGGGGCAGCCTCCTGTCCCCGGGGCCTGAGGCCACGTAGCCCCCGCGGCGCTGGAGGAGAGGCGCTGGGTGGGGAGGGAGGTGGAAGGGGCCGTGCGAACCCAACCAGGATATCCAGCACCCCCATACCCTTGGGCGGCCCTTGGTCAGTCTTCCGACGTTCTCATCCTTCTGAATCGGACATCTTCAGCGCTGGCGAGAAACTCCGTAGCATCGGTTTCCCCTGAGCCCATTTTACAAGTGAGAAAACTGAGTCTGGAGAGGAGAAGGGGCTTGCTTGGCTCTCAAGCGCTAGCTTGTTAAAGCTGCTGCCTCAGCCCTCACAAGCGGGGACACCTCCAGGCGGATTCTGTTGTGTACATATAGGAGGGTGCAGATCCCCGCCCTCCGTCCCCAGGCTTGAAGGTGGGGGGTAGGTTGTTTGTTCTGAGTCTTCCCAATAAATATGAGATTTTGAGCCTTGGGGGTCTCTTCTCTTCTCCGCTTGAGAACCACCCGGGGCCCTTACGTACCGTCTCCAGGATCTCCTAACACACCGCTCGTTTCCTCCAAGCCCCGCCCCTCCCTCCTCGCCCGAATATAGGCCCCGCCCCTCGCGTGAGCGGAAGCACCCTCCGCCAGGCTCCGCCCCTCCCCCTTCACTCAGCCTCCCACTTCCGTTTCCGGTGCGGGCCGCGCGCGAGCGCAGCAGTGGGAGGCGGCGGCGAGCTGCAGAGTGCAGGCAGTTGGCCGTGACCTCCTGGCTTCGGGCGGACGTCAGCCCAGCTTCGTCCTTGCCTCGACCTCTCCCCGGTCTGTTGTGAGCCTCCGCTCGGCCCCGGCCTCGAGGGCCGACCGCTCCTCACCCCCTCGGCCTGCCGGGCCTCAAGCCGCGCCCTGCCCCCGCCATCGGGCCGAACTCGCCGCGTCGGACCCCGCCGCTTGCCACAGGTCCCTTCCTCTTGTCAAAAAAACTTACCTCGAACCCTCAGGCCCAGAGCCGGTGCTCGATCCCTGTCCAAACCATCGGGCTCTGCCTCTGTCCTCCAGCCTCGCCCCGAAGCTCAACCCACCCCGTCCTGTCTGCCCGTTCCGCTTCCCTCAGTCTCTACCCTACCCTCCCGCCCCCAATTTAGATTCCGTCTTTAGACCTCAGCCGCGCTCTGGTCTCTCCTTAACAGCACTCTCCCATGCTCCCCCTCCTCCCGCAACGGTCGCCGTCTTCCGTCCACGCCCTTCACCTGCCCTCGACCCCTCCCTCCAAACCACTACTCTGTTCCTGTAAAATCTTTCTCCTCTTCGTCCACTTGCCTTCATCTCCGGACCCCTGCTACGCATACGCACACCCACAGATGCCCCCTGGTGGGAGCCCTTTCAGCTCTTCCCCCTCCCTTGAGCTCCAGCCCCAGCTGCTCCAGGTCTGTCTCCAGACCTTGCTTCCAGCACTCGCTCCTTCCATTCCCGAACCTTTCATCCTTGATTCTGGCTCCTTGAACACAGGCTACCCCTTTCCCAGGGACGCTCACTCCAGAATCACCCGAGGGGGCCGTTTCAGAATGCCCAGGGTACTGGATCAGAGTTGTCTGGGATACACCTGAACATCTGGAGCACAGTTCCACAGCCTCACTTCCCCTCCCTGAAGCTGCTCTTCAGGATCAACTCTGTCACCAACTTGTTAGATGACGTAGATTCTGCCTATATGGTTTTTAAAGCCCGTCTGACACCCCTCTCCTTATCCCTCAGGTTGAGGCCCCAGGCTTGGCCTCACCACGATGTGGCACGAGGCTCGGAAGCATGAGCGGAAGCTTCGAGGTATGATGGTCGACTACAAGAAGAGGGCAGAGCGGCGGCGGGAGTACTATGAAAAGATCGTGAGTAAACTTGAATCCGGGCTGGGAGCTCTTTGGAGGGTGGGGGCCTGGTCCTCCTGGTACGATTTGGGCTTGGAAATGCGCTAACGCCAGAGCCCAGTTTCCTCAAGAGAATGTCCCTTTTTTGAGCGTAATCATTGGTAAAAACTTGAGGCATTCTGTTGATTGTAGTATACTGTGCTGTTTGGTGTGGACTCAGTACAGAGCTGGGGTTAGTAGGAAGGAGGAAAGTCTTTGTAACACTCAGAGCAGTCCAGACATAAGATTGTCCACCTCCGGGATGTTGTCTGTCCTGCTTATTGCTGTATTCGCAGTGCCCAGAAGAGCTCAGCATTCTTTTTTTTTTTTTTTTTTAAATATATTTTATTTATTAATTAATTTATTTTTGGCTGTGCTGGGTCTTCGTTGCTGCGCACGGGCTTTCTCTAGTTGCGGCGAGCGGGGGCTACTCTTCTTTGCGGTGCACGGTCTTCTCACTGCGGTGGCTTCTCTTGTTGCGGAGCAGGGTCTCTAGGCGCGCGGGCTTCAGTAGTTGTAGCTCGCGGCCTCAGTAGTTGTGGCGCACGGGCTTAGTTGCTCCGCGGTATGTGGGATCTTCCCGGACCAGGGCTCGAACCCGTGTCCCCTGCATTGGCGGCAGATTCTTAACCACTGCGCCATCAGGGAAGCCCGAGCTCAGCATTCTTGAGGTTTAATTTGGCACCCCGAAGGAGTGCCATCATTGTTCACTAAGTGAAGTCTGACCATTTCCCTCCCCTGTTTGATGCTTTGATGCTTCAGTTGCTTTTGGAGAGAAGAGTGCACTGCGTCTTGTGATCTAAAAGGCCCTTGTGGTCTGGCCTCTCAGCTTCATCCTTAGGTAGCTCCATTGGCCTTTTTCCCGTCTCTGCCACCACAGGGATTGAACCTGTAATGCCTCCTCTCACCTATTTAACTGTTACTTGCTCTTGAGACCCCAGCTTGAAATGGCATTTGCGTACTAGGTTCAGTTCTCCTGTTAGATGGTATTTATTATAGACGTTTTCATTTACCATTGCATCACTGCCCCAGCCTCCTCCCTTGTCTCCTGGCCTCCAGTTCTGCCGCCTCTAATCCACCCTCCTGGGTGGAGGGGCCAGAGAGGTCTTTCTAAAGCACAAAGCTGACCCTGTCCCTCCCTTGCTCAGAACTTCTCTGTGACTCCCTAGTGCCAGGCTCCTCAACACAGCCTTTAAGACCTCTACATGTTCTGGCTTTTACCACCCCCTCCAGAGTCTTGTCACACTGCTTTCTGCCTTGTTCCTTTGCTCACGCCATCTGGCCTCCTCAATACCTAGGCTACTTTTTCTAACAAAAAAAAAAGATGTATAAAGAGTTACCAGTTTACCTCCCCAAATTATATAGCCCTCTCCAGCCACAGGGCCTTTGCATGAGCTTTTCCTATACTCGATTAACTCCTGCTCATCTGTCAGATCTCAATCCTCAGGGAAGTCTTTCCTCATCCTCCATACTCAGCCATCATAGCTCCGTGTCCTTCCCCTTTGTGGAATTCAGCACACATATCCAGCTTTGTACCATTGGGGACTAGGTGTATTTGGGTCATGTTTGCGTTCCAAGCTTGAGCCCAATGTGGTTTAAAAGAACAGATGAATAAAACATAGCAGTTACCATTTTAATTGGTCCTTCGCAGGCACCAGGCTCTGAAAAGAGCTTTAGATGCATGATTTCTTTGAATCCCCACAGTAACCCATGAGACAGAGACTGCTATTACCCTAGGAGAGGAATCTTTGAGAGCGCATCAGTTGCCTTCTGTCACCCGGGAGGGAACCACTGGGCTGTAGAGAGAGCCCCTCTCCAGTGGTGTCAGAATAACTATAACGTGACCACAAGAGCAGGGGTTGGGTCTGTGTTGCTTATTGTTGAGGCCCCAGCAGTGGACCAAGAACACAATCAGTGCTCAGGAATGAATAGCTGCCATTTATTAAGGGTTCATGGTGTGCCAGACCCTGTGCTTACTACTTTGGCACATTCTTTCTAGTCCTTTCAGCAGGCCTGAGAGATTGGTATTGATCCCTGTGTTAAAGGTGATGCTGATAATAATGGCTAATGCTACTGAGCATTTATGTGTTAACCACTGTGCTGAGCACTTGACATGCGTCTCCACTTCATCAAATTGTCACCCCCAGCCTGGGAGGTGGTTTGCTTTTTATTGTTTCCATTTCACAGGTGAGCAAACTGAGGCTCAGAGAGTCATGGCCTAGATCATATAGCAAGAGGGCAGAGCTGGCATTCTAACCCAGACTCTCTGACCCTGGACCTCTCTTAGCTCTTCACCTGGGCTTTCTACTGCAGAAATAGAAGTTCAGAAAGGTGCAGCAGCTTGTCCAAGGTGACACAGCCGGGAGGCAAAATACCAAACCATACCAGGTCCTTAAGAGTTTGGAGTCACAGGACTCTGGGTTCCAATTCCAGCTATTCCACTTACATACCATGTGGCCCGGGCAAGTGACTGTATCCCTGAGCCTGGTTTCCTCTTCTGCATGTGAAATGATGTATCCTGTAAAATCAGGTTTGGCTGTGAATAACGGAGACCTAAAGCATCAATGGCTTAGACAAGATAGAAGTTTATTTCCTTTTCACATAAAAGCCCAGAGGTGGCCCTTTCTGCTCAGGGACCGTTTTGTTGTTCAGCCATGTGTGGCTTCTCTTCCCAATGTTGTCTTAAGGTCTAAGAGGGCTGCTCAAGCTCTAGCCATCATGTTTTCATTACATCCAGCGGGGAAGTAGAAGGGAGGGAAAAGAGGCCAGGGGGCTCATGCCAGTTAAGAAAGTCTCTAGATGTTTGCACATGATATGTCCACTCATACCTCCCTGGCCGGAAAGTAGCCCCATGGTCACGTACAGCTGCCAGGAAGGCTAAGGGGCGTAGACTGTATTCTGGGTGGCCTAGTGCCAGTTACGTTACGAGTCTCATTACTATCGAGGAAGGGGCAGTGGATGTTGGTTGCCAACTCATGGTGTGCCACAAATGGTGGGGACAAGGACACCTCTCTCCCAGGCTGTTGGAGAATAGTGAGACTGGGCCCAGAGACCACCGAGGGCAGGCCTGCCCCGGGTAACGGGCTCAGTAAATGCCGGCTCTTGTTGGTTCTGAGGTTGTTGTTATTACCAAGTAGAGCTGGAATAGCATCCAGGTTGATGGATGGTGTGGAGGAAAAAAGGCTGGAATTGGGCCACTTAGAAGGCCTGGGACTCCACGCTCTTGTTCTTGTTAGCTGGGGAGCTCCCTGAGCTTTGTTTTCCCCCTTGGGACAGTGGTGATGACAGGGTGACAGGGAAGAGCTTCAAGAATACAACAGTGTCTGTGGGGTGCTTTGTGGTGCAGGCCTGTACAAGCAACCATTGTCCCCGTACGTGAACGTGATCGGCATTCAGATCACAGCCACCAAGCTGTGGATGATCGCTGCTTTGAGGAGGGGATGGGGCTGTCACGCGGGTCTCTCATCTTGCTCTCGGGCCTAGAGAGGCGGCCGAGGCGAGTGTTGAAGAAGCCGAGGTCCGCTGTGATGGGCCGGGCAGGTGTGTCTAGGCAGCCGGTTCCTCTGCTGATCTGTCCTTGGCGCCTGCTCTCTCCCCCTGGCTGACCCTAGTTCTCTCATTTCTCCTGTCCTTGTCAGCTTTCTTCTGATCAGTGGTTTGGATAAAGAAACAATTCCCTGTTGATGTGAAAGTGGGAAATAAAACAGATCTCAGCTCCGGCATCTCCTTCTCCAGGAGGGCCCAGGCTAAGTGACGCATCACCTGGCTCCCCTATCCCAGCACCGCCCACGCTGGGTCGTCACTCTGGGGGATGGGTCTGTCCCCCACACTGGACTGTGAGCCCTGAGGGCCGGGCTGGCTGTCTCAGTCACTGCCATGGCCCTAGCACAACGTCTGCACCTAGAGTCAGTGCCTGCTTAACAGTTGAATGAGTGAGTGAAAGACTCCACGAACTCCTCTGACCGGCTCTGATCCTGGAGATGTAATGATCCATTGGTTAACAATAGATTTTGGGTCTTGAAGAAATATTTGTACATGTTCGTTGGAGTGTGATTCACCATAGCCAAGATGTGGAAACAACCTAAATGTCCATCAGCTGATGAATGGGTAAAGAAAAGTGGTCCATACATACAGTGGAATATTATTCAGCCTTGGAAAGAAAGGAACTCTTGTCACATGCTACTGCGTGGAGGCACCTTGAGGACATTATGTCTAGTGAAATCAGCCAGTCACAAAAAGACCAACACCGCAAAATTCCACGTGTATGAGGTCTTAGAAGCAGTCAAGACCTTAGAAACAGAAAATGGTTGTTGCCAGGAGCTGCGGGAGGGGAAAAGGGGAGTAGTCGTTCATTGGGTATAGAGTTTCGGTTTTGTAAGCTGGAAAAGTTCTAGAGATCCGGTGCAGAGCAAGGTGCATATAATTAACACTATTGTACCTTTCACTTAAAAAAAAAAAAAAGGAGTGGATTTTGGAGTCAGGACCATTTAGGCTCAGATCCTAGTTTTGTTTATGGCTGGTGTGATCAAGAGCAAGTGAGCCTCCCTGCTCTGAGCTCCAGTTTCCTCATGGGACGTGGGGGTAAGAGTAACACCTTTCTCCCATGATTGAGAAGTTTGAGATGTACATAAAGCACTTAGTTCAGCACCTGGCTTTTATTTTTATTATTATTATTTTAATATTTATTTATTTGGCTGCACCGGCTCTTTAGTTGCGGCACACGGGATCTTAGTTGTGGCATGCATACGGGATCTAGTTCCCCGACCAGGGATCGAACCTGGGCCCCCTGCGTTGGGAGCGTGGAGTCCCAACCGCTGGACCACCGGGGAAGTCCCCAACTCCTGGCTGTGAGTACGGTTCCTTGACTTTTCCAGACGCTCCCAACAGAGCCAGTCCATGGACCCAGGTTTTTACTCCCCGCCCAATGCTTTTTTCCCTGTTGTGGTGCTGGCACTGCCAGTGGCTTCACGCTACAGGCCGAAGTCCATCCTGCAAACAGTGTCCCACGTGAGTCTTGGCTGTGGGAGCTGGGCATTTGGCCTGGCGCAGCCTCAGAACGCGAGGGGCTCTTGGCCTTAGACCTGGCTGGGGCAGTCACGGCCGAGGGCACTGTGTGGCCCAAGGTGAGGGACTGAGGGAGGCAGGGGAGGTGCCGGATGAGGAGTTGGATTCCAGCAGCACCACCCCGCTGGACCCCGTGGGCTCGGGTGTATCCCACCCTCAGCGTCTTCAGGTGTGAGAGGAGAGGGAGAACGGCCTGGCGCCTGGCACCTAGTGAGTGCAGGACAGGTAGTAGCCCCATAGTAGCTGTGGTCACTGGGGTGCGTCCTTCTCAGCTCCTGCTCGCCTGCTGCCTGGGGGCTGGGGCCGGAGGTGGAGGCAGAGCGAGCAAGTGCAGGCTCTCCGGAGTTTGATGCTGATGGTTTTCTCCTGCAGGGGCTCGGCCTTGTCTGTCGGTGAGGGTTCCTTCTCTTTCCTTCGGTCAGTGTTCCTGAGCGCCTGCTGTGGGCCGGGCCCTGCTCTAGGCGCTGGGGACACAACAGTGAGCAAGACAGATCCTGAGTCGTGGAAGCTGCGGTCTAGTGTGGGAGACAGGTGACCCGTGATGGGCGGTGCTCTGAGGCAGACGGGTGCGGTTAAGGAGCTAGAGTCAGTCGGGTTGCAGGGGAGCTGCGTAGGCAGAGCTGATAAGGAAGGCGGCTAGAAGGAGACGGGGAGTAAGTGAGGGGCAAAGCGCGCCAGAGCAGGGAGTGTGCTGGAGGCCGGCCGCCTGGAGCAGAGGTGGGGGAGAGAAGTCAGAGAGGGCCAGGCCGGAGGGCGAGGCTCTGAGCAGGCGGATGTGGCCTAATAGGTTTTAGCAGAACCCCTCGGGCTGCCTGGCGGAAAATGGGCTGCAGAGGGCAAGGGTGGTAGCAGGGAGCGGGGAGGAGGCCAGGAGGCCGCTGAGTGGTTGGGGAAGGTGGCAGGGCTGTGGGGGAGGGGGGAGGCGGGATGGGAAGGGGTTGGGCTCTGGGGAGGTGGTGCTGGGAGCTTGGCCAGGGTTTAGTGGGGAGCACCAGCAGCCCGGCTCATAGCTCCTATGGGTTCCTCTGACGTGGCAGGGGCTGCAGCTCAGCCAGGGCCCGGCGCTCGGGAAGCTCAGTGGTGGGAGCTGCTGCTGCTAGATTTTATCCTTTCCTGACTCAGTTCTGGTGGCTTAGAATCGTGACTCCCCACAGGAGGCCTCAGGCCTGACGCGATAAGTGAGTGTAAGGTGTAATATCAGGTGGTGGCAGCGGCTCAGGGGCCATTCTCCCTCTAGGTGCCTTTTTTCTTTAAAACAGCTTTATTGAGATATAATTCACATACTGTACAATTCACAGGGTTGTGCAACCATTTCCACAATGTAATTTTAGAACATTTTCATAACCCCCAAAAGAAGCCCCATACCCATTAGCAGTCAGTTCCCCGCGCCCCTCAGCTTTGGGTGGCCACCAGTCTGCATTCTGTCTCTATGGATTCGCCTGTTTTGCACATTTCACATAAATGGAATCATACAACATGTGGCCTTTTGTGACTGACGTGTTTCGCTTAGTGTAGTGTTTTCAGGGCTCATCCGTGTGGTGGTGTAGATCAGTACTCCATTCCTTCTTACTTCCAAACAATATTCCATTGTCTGGAGATGCCGTGTTTTGTTTATCTGTCTTGCATTGATGGACATTTGGATTGTTTCCACTTTTTGGCTGTTGTGCATAGTGCTGCTGTGAACTTTTGTGTACAAGTATTTGAGTATCTGTTTTTAGTTTTTTCGGGTATATATACCTAGGAGTGGAATTGCTGGGTGTCATATGGCAGTTCTTTGTCTAACTTTTTGAAGAACCTGATTTCTGCATATTCTTGTCAATATTACTTGCTATCATATGTCCTTTCAACTTGAGCCATCTTAGTGTGAGGTGGTGTCTTGTAGTTCTGATTGCTGTGTCTCTGGTGAATAGTGACACTGATTGTCTTTTCATGAGCGTATGCAGTCCTGGTGTCTTAGAGGCTGGTCCTGGCCAAAGTGCTCACACCTGCCTCTGAATGAGTGGCCTTGGGGTGGGGGTGGGGTGAAGAGTTGGGGGAAGTATTTTAGGGAGGTGGGTCTTGGTACTGGCTGTGTAGAAGGTGGGGCCAGAGTTCAGAGCCTCTTGCTTTCATCTCGAGAGGAAACCCTTCCCCTGTCCCCAGGGGTTAGGTGGCCCCCGTTAGTGCTGTCAGCCTTGTGTAGGTTCTTTCACCTCTGAAGTAGGGCCTCTTGGCCTCAGAGCTGAGCCTGCTGCTAACTTGGTTGTGTGTGAGTGGCAAGGTTTGGGGCTCCGTTGGGTGGTGACCTCCATCTTGTCCTTCCCTGCAGAAGAAGGACCCAGCCCAGTTCCTGCAGGTGCACGGTCGAGCTTGCAAGGTGCACCTGGATTCTGCAGTTGCCCTGGCCGCCGAGAGCCCCGTTAACATGTAAGACTGGGTCTGGGGGTAGGGTAGTGTCTGTGACTGAGGGTTGGGGGTCCAAAGGGACCTGGGGTAGGACACAGACCTTCGGAGTCTCAGGGAGGGAAGCTTTGGCCTGCTTGGGAAGGTGAAGGTCACTAGCTAAGGCTGTACGGCAGCGGTTGGGATAAAGGCCCCGTGGTGTAGTGGGTGGAGGAGGACTTAGAGGGGAATGGGTGGGGCCGGGGCCAGAGTCCCAGATGCAGCAGAGAGGAGGTTGCCAGAGGGGGTGTTTTGGGGTGACTGGGCTTATAAAGGTGGCCCCTAGGACCTGGTTCGAGGTCTCCACTCTTGCTTGGTTCTGAAAAACAGGGCCCCAGTTTCCCCAGGGCCCTATTCATGTCAGGAGCCTGAATGTACATTTGGTGGGGGGGTTGGTGGCATGAGGGACTGAGAGGTGGGGGGTGAGGGTGGGGCTGGCATGGGGATCAGAGGGGCTGGGGGCCGGACTCCCAAGCATGAGGCGGCAGGGAGCAGGCGTTTTGTGTCCTGGGCAGTGGGGACCCTGGGCTCCTTGCTGCCCTGCTCTCCACTTCAGGATGCCCTGGCAGGGGGACACCAACAACATGATTGACCGCTTCGATGTCCGCGCCCACCTGGACCACATCCCTGACTACACCCCGCCTCTGCTCACCACCATGTAAGCTGCCTCCCCCCGGGGTTGCCAGGCAGGGAGTCCTGCCCAGCAGCACCTCTTCCTTCCTGAGCCCTGGCCTGCCTGTCACCGTCCTGGGAAGGAAGGAGGTGTGCACGTGGGGAGGCCCCCCCACCCGTCGGACTGAGCCAGGCCCCTCATCCCCCTTCCTGCTGGCTTGGGATGGGGGTCTACCCTCTCCCTGTGGTCTCAAGACCTTGACCTCCCCCAAAGCTCCCCAGAACAGGAGTCGGACGAGCGGAAATGTAACTATGAGCGCTACCGAGGCCTGGTGCAGAACGACTTTGCTGGCAGTAAGTGACCTGGGACGGCGGGGGAGTGGGTTTTTTTGGCGGGAGGGGCGGAGGGTGTCCCTGGAGACTGGAAGACCTCAACAAGGTTGGCAAGAAAAGTTATCCCAGGCCTTTCTACTAAGGGGCCCTGGGTTTTGGTCCCAGGTCTGTCATGGACCTGCTCTGTTCACATCCCTTTCTCTCTTGGGGCCCTCTGTCTCTGGAATTGGTACAGGAGATGTCTGGTGAACTAGATGGTCCTACCACAGTCACTTCCACATCCCATGCCCTCTAACTCTGTGGCCTTTTTTCCTAAAACATTGGTGAAAATAGCAAGAATACATTATTTTCCTCTGTGTATTTCCCTTGCCTGCATGGGTCAGAATGTTAGCTCTGGAAAGGAAATGTCTCCTTGTTTTAAATGAATATTTAGACAGAGTTTGACAGTTTGCCAAGCGTTCATATATGTCCAGTGTTCTTTTCCCAAGCCATCACCGTTAACACTTCACAAATGAGAAAACAGGCTTAGAGACTTTTCCCCTCTCTGGGCTTGTGGCGGTTCAGACCCTGAAAAACTTAAGAGTTTTCCGTCTCTGTTATCTCAGTACATCTGCATAACCTCCCGGCAAGGTAGGGGTGATGCCCCCATTTTACAGATGAGGACATCGAGGCTCAGTGGTTGGCGGGGGACACCGCATCCAAGGAGTTGGGGTTCTCAGCCTGCCCTTAACCACTGCGGCCTCCTGCTGGACAGCTCTGAACTTCAGCTCGCCTCCTGAGAAGCACTTTGAGACCTCCCCAACTCCCAGGATCTCCCTGCGAAACTAAGGGCCACACACTTGTCCCTTAGCCTGGCCGGTGTCAGTCTCCTCCTGGAGAAGGGTGATAAAGGTGGATTCTGTCCCTTGGGGTGGTTGTGAGGGCTCGGTGAGGAGTGCATAAGGCCCTGCACCGCGCCTGGCAGTCAGCCCTCCCTGTGGGTTCACTGTCCCCGTATATCTTTGTTTCTAAAATAGGTGTTTTAGCATCTCTAAAGTCAGAGATGGTCAAATTTTCGCCATCACTGAGGCCTTAGAATCGGGGAATGCGTCATCATTGATGCCGCTGTTGTTTTTGCCTTCCCCCCAGGCTACATAGATTCTTGGTGATGGAGCCAGGGTTTCCCTCAGTTCTGACTCTGTATTCATTCATTCATTCCCGCAGTTTCTGAGCGCCTGTGGTGTGTCAGGCACTCTTCTGGGAGCAGGGGTCTAGTGGGGGAGCCACGTAATCACGAAAGCAGGTGGCAGTCACAAGCTAAGGTGCCGTCGCAACAGATGTGTGCTGTTTTGAGGTGCTTGGCCGAGGCTGGCTCAGGGAAGGGTGGGCAAGATTCCCCCAGTGAGGAGAGGCCGCCGGACTCCGGGCCACGAGGACAGCCCTGTGGGGGAAGGGGGCAGGTGGCCTGGGGAGACAGGGAGGGCTGGCGTGGCTGGAGCTCACGTGAGGCAGGTCAGCGGGGCTTTGTGGACTACCAGCAGAACCGCGGAGGCTGCGGGGAGGGCTGTACCGTGGCACGCCTGGGCTCAACCTGCCCACGCACCTCGCTTTACAGATAGAAGAGCTGAGGCCCACCGAGGCAAGGGGACTTGCCCAGGGTCCCACTGGGACTCGGGCACGTCTCACTGCAGGAAGACCCGGGGAGGCTCCAGTACGTTGCTGAGCTCCTCGAGTTGCATGTTGTGGATGAACGAGAGCCCAGGTTAACTGCGCTTAATTTAAACTGGCCCACAGAGGCACAGAGTGGAGTGGCCCATGGGGTCCAGTGACTGACGTCCAGTGCTCAGGATAGCTTTGTCGTTCTGAAGGGTCCAGCTGAAGACCTTTCTAACAGTGGTAACAGTAGCAGCGCCGGAATACAACGCACTCGTTCTGCCAGTGGTCCCATTTTACAGAAAAGGAAACCGAGGCACAGAGTGGCTCAGTTCCTTGATCAGGGTTGCATGGCGAGTCAGTGGTGTCACCAGGGCCCTCCTGCAGCTGCTGTGTCCTCACCACACGTGGTGTGATTATCTGGGAATCCGTGACTCTGCCCCCGGCTGTGCTTGGGTCACACCTGCCCTCCTACCCCCCCCCCCCACTGCGTTCTTGTGTCCCCCCTGAATTCCCAGTGTCCCCAGCCCCCTCTGACCCACGTGCCTCTTGCCTTGCCCCAGTCTCAGAGGAGCAGTGCCTGTACCAGATCTACATTGACGAGTTGTACGGAGGCCTCCAGAGACCCAGTGAGGATGAGAAGAAGAAGTGAGTCGGGGTCTGGGGCACCGTGGGCTTGAGGGAGGCAGGCGGACTGTGAGCCCCACAGGGCACAGCCTCGTCCATCCTGTCCACCTTGGGCTCCCCAGAGCCAGGGCTGGTGGTTGGCACAGGGTAGGCTCTCGACTGATCAATGTTTAGAGGAGGAAGCAGCAGCTGGACGGGAAGGGTTTGCTGACAAACCTCTACACTGCGTTTGCAACCCATGGGATGGTAGGAGGTGAGTTAGAGCAGGCCCTGGGCTGGACAGGCCTGGGTTTGAATCCTGCCCGTGAGGACTTCCCTCCGAGCCTTGGCGTGCTCCCCTGTGAGGGGCTGGCAGCAGTGCCCCCTGCCTGAACCTTCCGGGACTACAGGAGACGGAGCTTGTGAAGTGCTTGTCCTCTGCTGCCGTGCAGTAAGCTTGTGGTCAGCAGTGGCTGATGTCGCTCTGGAGAGGGACCTCTCCAGGCTGTGTCCCTTGAGGAGTGGCCCCCTTCGCCAGGACAGCCGCTGCTCCACTCGTTCCCAGCGGTCCTGGAGCCCTGCCTCCGTACCACCTGCTGCTGAGCAGTTCCCCCGCTGCGATCCTCAGCGCTTGCTGCTTCCCTCCACCTGAAGGGTTCTCACGGTGTGGCAGGAGCTTCTTGATGACTCTGATCCTTATTCCTGACCCCCGTTCAGGACGAGGCTGGCACTGGGACGGCGTCAGGAAATGTTGACTAAATTCAGCAGCAGACGCGCACTAGGCCCCTGCGCCGTTCTGGACCCAGCTGGGCCGTGCTGTTACCCAGGATAACTCGGGCCTGCCCTTGCAGGACTCACAGTCTGGGGCAGGGGGAGACAGATCCAGTGGGAGTGGGGCTGGGGATCTGAGGACGGTGCTTGACCCTGCCTGAGGGAGGACTTCCTGGAGGATGGTGCATTGGAGCTGGAGGAGGAGGGAAGAGCTGGTGGGAGGTGGCCACAGAGGGTTCTAGGCTGAGGGAGGGTCTGCAGGCAAGGGCGCCGAGCTGCCCTGGAACTTGGGAGGGCGGCGTGCGGGCAGCGCGGTGTGCGGGCCCTCGAGGCTTGGCCTGGGCTGCATCCTGCCCATAGTCTCCGCCCCCGCCCCGCACCTCCCTGGCTCATGGCTCCCCTGTCCCAGGCTGGCGGAGAAGAAGGCTTCCATTGGCTACACCTATGAAGATAGCACGGTGGCCGAGGTGGAGAAGGTGGCAGAGAAGCCGGAGGAGGAGGAGTCACCGGCCGAGGAGGAGAGCAACTCGGACGAAGATGAGGTCATCCCCGACATCGGTGGGGTCCCCTCTCTGCCCTCCCCCGCCCAGTCCCTGGGCATCGTTTTCGTGTCTCGTCCCTCCCCCTCTGTGGGGTGCCTTGTGCTTAGGAGCCCCGCCTCTCCGCCCCTGCTCCAGGGCGCTGCTGTCCTCCGTCTCACTCATGTCCTCCTGGTCCAGCCTCCCTTTCTGTATCTCTCTCCTTCCTCGTTTCTAGGACTCTGCTTCTATGATATTGTCCCCACCTAGGTCCTGAGTCTGTCCTCCTTGCTTGTGTCAGCCTCTCTGTTTCTCCCTCCCCTTCTCTTTCTCTCTCTTCTGGAAAACAAGTGTTCCTCCAGTTATAAAGCCTCATCCCCCATGCTGCCACCCACCTCCACCTAAGTGCCTATCTTCCCTCCACCTCTCATCCCCTTCTCACTCAGCCCACCCGCTGTTTATTCAGACTTATCCAGACATATGTGAAGTGTCTGTCCCACCTTCCACTGAGCCATCAAGCCTCTGGCTTCTGAATGCCTGTGACCCGAACCCCCTGCCTCCCGCCCACCTAGATCTTCAGCCGCCCTCTGTCCGTCCCCCGTTCACTCCCCCATTTACTTCCTCCGCATCACACACCCCTCCCCGGCCCCCACCCCCCGTTTGTTGTGCTTGCCTCTGGCCAAGCCCTGTGCCAGCCTGGGGATGCCGAGATGAGCTGACTCGTTCCCTCCCTGGCAGAGGCCTGCGGTCTGGTGGGCACCCCCGCCCCCAACTCCCAGGGCACTGCCCCTTCTCCCCTTCTTCTCGCTCGGCTTTGGTCCCTGACAGCCTTTCTTTTGGTGTAGATGTGGAGGTGGACGTGGACGAACTGAACCAGGAGCAGGTGGCAGATCTCAACAAACAGGCCACAACCTATGGCATGGCCGATGGCGATTTTGTCAGGTGAGGCCGGCGGGCTGACGCCCCTCCGCATCCTGTGGACCTGGCATGTGTTGTTACCCCTCTTCCTGAGCAGCTGTGTGCCTGGCCCTGCGCCAGGGCATTACACACAGAGCAGAGGCTCCTGAGCTCGTGGGGTGGGTACTTGTGACCGGCTTCAGCCTTGTCGGAAGTGGAGGCTGCCCCCAGCTGTGTGACCTGAGGCCATCAGACTCCTGGAAACTCCCGGGGTTCCTGGGCCTGGTGGACAGCGCCCTCCAGTGGAGAGGCTTCGCTCCCTGGATTATTCACTCGCAGTTGCTGGTTGAGCCTCTGCCCTGTGCCACACCTATGTGGATCACATAGACCGGCCCCATCTGACAGTGTATTGAGCTGGAGTCTGAGTACTCCCGAGTCTGAACACAGCGTTCTCTGCCCAGAGCCCTCCATGACTCCCACCTCCCTCAGGAGCAGCCAGCCTCCTCACCACGGCCGCAGAGTCTCACCTGTCTGGTCTTCTACCCACACACCGCACCCCTGCCCAACCTCCGTGGCCTCTTTACCCCTTCGGTGCCTGAGGCCCCACCTGACCTCGGGGCCGCTCAGTGTGCCGTTGGCTCTGTTGGCACCTGCTCGGCTCACTCCCCCAGGTTTCTCGTCAGCTGTCACTTTTCTCTGGGTGGCTTCCCTAACCTCCCTGTTGCAGGCTGCAGCAGCCTCTACGAGTTCCCTGGACTTCCTTCCCCCTTCCGAGATTTACTTTCCCATCGAGGCTTTCACCATCTAACATTCCGTGTTATGTGACCTTGGTCATTGTGTCTCTTCTCTCCAGAATGGTAGCCCAAGAGGGTGGGGATTTTTGTTTGTTTTCAATAATCCCTAATACCTGAAATAGCACCTGGCACGCAGTGGGTGCTCAGTAATAGTGCAAAATGAATGCGAGACCCCCAGCATGGCTTGGGGTTCCTCACTTCCTGCAGTGACTCTGCCTGTGGCCTGGCCCCTCCTCCGTCATGCCCCTCGTGCCCCTCTGCAGGATGCTCCGGAAAGACAAGGAAGAGGCAGAGGCCATCAAACACGCCAAGGCCCTTGAGGAGGAGAAGGCCATGTACTCGGTGAGGGCTGGGCCGGGGTGGCAGGGCAGGTGTGTGCCACGTGGAAGGCACACGCTCACCAGCCTCATACCCACCCTGCTCCAGGGCCGTCGCTCCCGGCGCCAGCGGAGGGAGTTCCGGGAGAAGCGGCTAAGGGGCCGCAAGATCAGCCCACCCAGGTAGGATGGGTTCTGCCCCATGCCCCCACCCTGCCAGCACCAGTCTTTCAGGGCTCTGGGGGAGGAGCCGGGGCTCAGGAAGACTTTGGGGGCAAGCTTGCCGCTTGCGGGCAGTTACCTCCTAGTAGGGCAGTGAATAGGGAAGGTTTGGAGTAGGAGTGGCTGTGAGGGGCGTGTGGACACCTGCCCTGCCAGCCATTCCCCTCACCCTGCTGGACTCGGGACGCTTGCCATGCTCCCTGGGAGCCAGTGGCAAGGTGGCATGGGGTGGCTGGAAGGGTTGAGATCAGAGTCAAGGGGCACAGGCCTGGCCCTGGACTCTGACCTGGTTCTGCTGCTTGGCAGCTTCCTCACTGTCAGAGTTTGGGCAGGTGACTTTCTGTCTCGAGCTGCAGTTTCCTTTTTGGAAAAGGGGCACCATCACCTCCCAGGAGAGGGGCTATGCCAGTGCCCACAGCGAGGTCTCCGGCAGGTTTGGATGCGGCAGTCTGATGTGGAGAGCCCAGCCTGGGGCTCCAGGCAAACCCATGCCTCTTTGACACATCTCCTCTGTTTAATGGGAGTCATTGAGGGTTGCTGTGAAGCTTAAGGGACCTGTTGTGGGTTCAGGGTTTGATGTGCGGTTTGGAAAATATTCCTTAAAGAGTTGTAGAGGTGCAGGTCAACGTAGTGCATAAAAGCTTGGACTCGGCCACGTCGCCTGGGTTGAAATCCTGGCTCTTTCGTGTATGAGCTGTGTGGCCGTGGGCAAGTAACTTCACCTCTCTGGGCCTGTTTCCTCAGCTGTGAAGTATGAATAATCACAGTACCCATGTCAGAGAGTTGCTAGGAAGAGCGATTGAGTTCACTGAGTAAAGCACTTAGTGCCTGGCGCGTAGTGTGCCTCTAAGACGCGTAGTGTGCCTCTAAGACGCATTAGCTCTTGTAGCTTTAACGTCATCATCGTTAGTAAGCCAGGACCCAGCAGAACCAGAGACTTGAAGTGAGAGGAGGGTCGCTTCTAGTCTAGGGTCCAGAGGCCAGCCAGGTCGGAGGTTGCTGAAGTCCTTGTTGCTCAGGGTCAAGGTGGGTCTGGGACATTGTGGGTCAGGGCTGAGGTTCAGGCTTCGGACAGATGTGAGGTGAGTAGGAGGAGGGATCAGGGCCCGTAACCTGGCCGGCAGCCCCCTCATCACTGCCCAGTGTGTGGCCTTGGGTGCCCAGGTTGGGGGTTGGCCTTACTTCTGTTCACACTAATCCCAAACCCCCCCACCTGTCCCATCCCGTTCTTCTCTTCATAGCTACGCCCGCCGAGACAGCCCCACCTATGACCCCTATAAGCGGTGAGTTCCCAAGGCCCAGCAGTCCTCCTCATGGAGGGCAGGGGTGGTGAGGAGGGCAGGGGGCCCACCCTGTAGGCTGCCCTGAGATCACAGACTGGAGAATGTGTTCCGGGGGTCTGAATCATTTTTTGTTTTCTAGAGTGTTAGCCTGCTTTCCTGATTTCTTTTTCCTTTAAATGTGAACCTTAAAATTTTTTCTGATTTAAACGTAACGTAGTCTTGTGTGGAAAATGATCAGACATGGCAGGAAGGCAGGACTTAGAAGTCAAGTCCCTTTAATCTGAACTCCCAGAAATAAGCAGTGAGAAATAACAGGCCCAGAGGGCCTGGTTGCACACGCGTGTGTCTCCTGGTTGTGGGAGTGGTTGCGACAGAGGCTTTGAGGGTGACAGACCTCGGTCTGACCCCAGTTCGCTTTGCAGAATGGTGTGGGAGGGACCCCTCGGGGCTCCTGGGAGGATAGGTGAGATGAGGCAGGTACACCTTTTGATGAAAAGTCTGGCACAGTAAGTGCTCAATCCGTGGGCGCCATGAGGGATAACGTATACTTTTTTTTTTCCACAAAAATGGAGTTATATCACAGTGAACGCTTTAGAACTTGCTTTCCACCTGACCTGACATCTATGTTGAGGAAATCTTTTCCTGTTACATTACAGATGTGCTCATCCCTTTTTATTTATTTATTTTTTTTGCGGTACGCGGGCCTCTCACCGCTGGGGCCTCTCCCGTCGCGGGGCACAGGCTCCGGACGCGCAGGCCCAGCGGCCATGGCCCACGGGCCCAGCCGCTCCGCGACACACGGGATCCCCCCGGCCGGGGGCACGAACCCGCGCCCCCCACATCGGCGGGCGGACTCTCAACCACTGCGCCACCAGGGAAGCCCTGATCCCTTTTTTTTTTTTTTTTTTTTGCGGTACATGGGCCTCTCACTGTTGTGGCCTCTCCTGTTGTGGAGCACAGGCTCCAGACGCGCAGGCTCAGCGGCCACAGCCCACGGGCCCAGCTGCTCCGCGCCATGTGGGATCTTTCTGGACCGGGGCACGAACCCGTGTCCCCTGCATCGGCAGGCGGACTCTCAACCACTGCGCCACCAGGGAAGCCCCCCTGATCCCTTTTTAATAGTACAGTTTTCTGCTCCTCCTTCTCCTGGGTCCTGAGAAGGTCGCCGTGGTCGGGAACCCGATCCTTGCAGAGCTGGTGTCTTTCTGCCCATTGGCTTTGCTCCTTTCGCCGGTGTCTGCCGTTGCTCGGGGCTCCGCTGTTCTGATTTCTGTGGCCCTGTGGTGGCTTCTGTGAGCCGGTGGGCAGGCTCCCGGAGCCTGGCGTTCAAGCCTCCTACTCCCTGCTCTGTAGGTCGCCCTCGGAATCCAGCTCCGAGTCCCGCTCCCGCTCCCGCTCCCCGACCCCAGGCCGTGAGGAGAAGATCACGTTCATCACCAGTTTTGGGGGCAGCGATGAGGAGGCGGCTGCAGCCGCAGCTGCAGCAGCTGCGTCAGGGGCCGCCACAGGGAAGCCCCCCGCGCCCCCCCAGCCAGGCGGCCCCGCACCGGGACGTAATGCCAGCGCCCGGTCGGTAACGCTCACGCTGCCTGCCCTACACCCCGGCCGCCGTGGGGGGGACTCGGGACGGCGGTGGGCCACGGCCCGGGTCGGCGCTGACCCGCCCTCCGTGCCCCACCTGCAGCCGCCGTTCCTCCACCTCCTCCTCCTCCTCTTCCGCCTCGAGGACCTCCAGCTCCCGCTCCCGCTCCAGCTCCAGCTCCCGCTCCCGCCGCGGCGGGGGCTCCTACCGCTCTGGCCGCCACGCGCGCTCCCGCTCCCGGTCCTGGTCGCGCTCCCGCTCCCGCTCTCGGCGCTACTCGCGATCCCGCAGCCGAGGCCGGCGGCACTCAGGTGGGGGCTCCCGAGACGGACACCGCTACTCCCGTTCGCCTGCCCGGCGCGGCGGTTACGGGCCCCGGCGCAGAAGCAGGTGCGTGGGGCTGGGGGGTGGGGACAGGGCTGGGCGTGGGCCCAGTTTTGGGGAGACCAGGCTCTGGGAGGGGAGACCTGGGATTGGTGGGGGGGGAATGTGCTCACTCCAGGTGTGGTGCCGGGGCTGGAGCACAGCCTCCCTTCTCAGGGACGCAGTGGGGAGGGAGACTGAGCTGCGCTTGTCATGGGACGTCCCCAGGTGTTTGCAGCTGGCGACCCTTAGGACTGGGGCACTCCGTGGGCAGGGGCTGGAAAGTCAAGGCAGCCCTTTGAGAGAAGGCGGGGTGTGAGGCAAGCGCTGCACATGGGGCAGGAGGAAAGTCACCTAGGGACGGGAGCATCCCTCCGGTCCTCTTCCCTGAGGGGATCAGGGCTGCCTGGGGAGGGGCAGCATGGCCTGGTGGATGAGAGCATGGACTGCGGAGCAGCTGGCTGGGTGTGGATTCTGGCCCTGCTAGTGAACTCTCGGGGCCTGTTTCTGCATCTGTAAAAGAGATACAGTCACAGTGTCCCCTTCATTGAGTCATGAAGTTGTGACAAGTGAATTCTACGTAAGTGTTTAGTACAGGGCCTGGCACTTGGTGAGTGCTTTTATTGTCATCAGCATCATTACCCGTGTTATTGTTGTGTGGATCTCAGTGTCAGCTACCTACAAGGTCTAGCAGGTAAAATAGAGGGGCCACGTGGGCCCCGGTGAACCGGGAGCACACATCCCATCTGCTGGGCTCATTGGCCACTCAGTGGCAGGAGTGGTGTTGCTCAGTCTTCTGGTTTTTCAAGAGCAGTTGGGTTGGATTTTTAAAGGACAGCTCTTGTTTTCTCAATATTGCCAACAAATTTGAATTTTGTAAAAACCCAGGACAGTCCCACCAGAATCAGTGTGTGGCATTGGTTTGGCTTCTGGGTCGTTCCCTGGAGCCTGACAAAGGGTGATGTCAGGAGAAAGACTGGGGTCGGAAGGGGGCCCTGGTCACATCTCTGAGGCCAGCCTGAGGGTCCTGAGCAGAGAGAGGATGGGGCTTGCACGTCCCCAGACTGGATCCTGTCGGTCTCTGCTGCAGTCTTGCGGGGGGGCAGGGGGGTCATCCCCACTAGTGGCGAGACCCTGGACCTGGCAAGGTGAGGAGGCGGTGAGCATACAAGGGGGGGCCGCCAGCCAAGTTCTGCCCTCCCAGAGGTCACCTCTCAGAGAAGTGGGTGAATGGGTGTCTAGTGAGAAGTGAAGAGCCATCTTAGGGCCGGTGTATCTAGAGGGCGGTCTCTGTTTAGAGACTCAGGGAGGCCAGGGAGGATTTCTGAGGAAAGTAGCGCGAGAGGAGTGGAGACACAAGGACCCCAGGGCCTCGGAGGAGGCTCGTAGATTCAGTGCCTGGGTGGGGCATTGCGCACCTGGGGTCCCTGGAGCCTCACGGCCTCTCTCGTGCCTCACCGCACCCCCAGGAGCCGCTCCCGCTCAGGGGACCGGTACAGGCGGGGCGGCCGGGGGCCTCGGCATCACAGCAGTAGCCGCAGCCGCAGCAGCTGGTCCCTCAGCCCATCCCGAAGTCGCAGCCTGACTCGCAGCCGCAGCCCCAGCCAGAGCCGCAGCCCCAGCCAGAGCCGCAGCCGCAGCCGTAGCCGCAGCCGCAGTCGCAGTCGCAGTCACTCGCCGTCGCCCCCAAGGGAGAAGCTGGGCAGGCCGGCAGCGTCCCCCGCTGTGGGCGAGAAGCTGAAAAAGTGAGCAGGGCAGGGCTGGGGGAAGGGGACTGTGAGCTCGGGTGAGCAGGGTGACTCCACTGTGCTCTTCTTGAAGGGAACTTGGTCCTGCCCTGGGAGGTCTGAGGGGGCCACAGCTCTGCCCTTGGGGGCTCTGAGGAGTCACGCCCTTGCCTTGGGTCAGGGGTCAGAGGGGGACATGGCCCTGTCCTGCAGGATCCAGGAGAGACCTGGTTTCTCCCTGGGGGGTGTTAGGGGCCCATAGCCTTGGCTGTCTGCTCTGAGGGCAGTGCTGAGGGCACGTGGGGTCGAAGGTGGCAGCTGGTTTTTCTTCCTCCCAGGACCGAACCTGCCGCTGGTAAAGAGACAGGAGCTGCCAAAGTCAGTAAGAATTTGGAACTCGCCCGTGTAATTCCCGCCAGCAGCAGTGCCCGAGAGCTGGGCCCGGTGGGCCTGCAGGGGGGCCCGGGTGGGCCGGGAGATCCAGCCCCGGGGATTGAGATCTGTGCCTCCCTCCCCTCCTCAACTGTCCACTGGGGCTCCCAGACCCTTGTGGCCAGTCTCCACAGCCTGCCTGTCCTCCACACATGCCCCCGCAAGTCCCAGGCTCTTGGATGAGGTGGGTTGTGGAAGCTCCGGGACACCCACCCGGTCTCCTGCCTCTTCTCCCCCTCCCCAGCCCAAGCTGACGCCGCAGGAGAAGCTGAAGCTGAGGATGCAGAAGGCACTGAACAGGCAGTGTATGTCCCGCCACCTGCCCCTCCAGGGCTTCCCTGCCCCTCTTCCTTCTGGCCTGACTGTGGGGAGGCCCTGCCCTTTGCCAGATAGGAGGCCCTTTGGGGAGGAGTGGGTGTGCACCTGCCCTGCGGCCACCATGTTTAGGGCCTTGGCAGTCTGGTTGGCCTCTCTGAGCTCAGCTTCCACATCTTGGGGGTGGGGGCTTGAGGGCACCCCTCAGCCACTGTGTCCCTCCCTCCCCACAGTCAAGGCGGATAAGAAGGCGGCTCAGGAGAAGATGATCCAGCAGGAGCATGAGCGCCAGGTACGGGTTGGGGTGAGGGCACAGGGCTTACACGGGGTGCCGGCCTGGCCCCGCCCTCACTGCCATCGTGTCATCTCTGCCATCCCTGCCATCTCTGCCATCTCTGCCGTAGGAGCGGGAAGACGAGCTTCGAGCCATGGCCCGCAAGATCCGTATGAAGTAAGACCCCTTTCCTCCCACCTGCCTCTGGGTTGCCCTGCGTTCCCCACCACCTGCTCCGATCCAGAGCCCTGGCCGATCCCTCTGGGTGGATGAAAATAATCAAAGCCCTCGCCTGGCCTTCATGTTGTCCCCCAGTCTCCTTCCCATCCCCAGCTTACTTCGGCCACTGTGACCTCCTCCCAGCTCCGCCAGTCTCCAGCTTGGGTTACCTTTCCTGCTATTCCCCAGATACCCACCCACTTCCCTCCCTTGCTGAACTCGAGGGTCCTTCCTGACCATCCTATGTGGAGTAGCACCCCAAAACACGACATCCTCCAGCCCCACTCTGCTTTTCTTCATAGCACTAATCTGCACCTGGCGTCCCAGTGTGCACTGTCTGTGTCCTTCACTCATTCTTGTTCGTGTCCCCATTAAGAAGTCGGGTGTGGCTGCTGGGTTCCTGAGGTGTGCTTTGCCCCCCTAGAACACTGGTGCTCGATAAACGTTTGCCGAACGGAACGGCTGAATGCAAGCCAGCCCCGCGGTGGGAGCCAGGGCCTCTCCCCTCTCCCGTTCTGCTCCAGTTCTCACCTTGACTCCTCCCCTGCAGAGCTGAGTGGCTCAGAGCCTGGGTCAGACAGACTCGGGGTTCATTCCCAGCTCTGCCTCTGACTGTGTGGCCCTGGGGTGGGCACTGGCCCAGAGTCTGAACAGTCCTTGGTGCCAACTGCACAGGGTAACTCAGGGATTAGTGCCCGTAAAGCCTCAGCCCACCCAGTCAGTACCCATGGGCAGAACTGGAGGCGGTAGTGCTTGGTGTTGGCAAAGAAGAGAGTTGGTCAGTCGCAGGGTCGGGTCACCTGTTGCTTGTTTCTGGTTCCACCCTGCACTTGCTGTGGGTCCTTGGACAAGCACCTTAATCTCTCTGAGCCAGGAGTCACTATATGAGATAGATGTAATAAGGCAGCCGCCTCCATGGGATTCTCCTGTTAAGGCACCTGGTGTGTGGTTCCTGGCATGTGGGGAGGTTTGATGGTTGGAGCTGCTGCTGTTAGTTGTTTATTACAGGCACATCATGTGCTGGGCTTCCAGCGCTGCCATGTGCTCCCATCGGGGTGGAGGAGCAGAGTGCGCAGGGACTCAGTGTTGTATCCGTCGGACCTGGGTTCTGATTCTGCCTCTGTCGCCCACCAGCCGTGCGCCTTCCTCCTGTCTGAGCCTTAGGCCTATAGATAAGCCTAAGTTTGCTTACCCACCGAATGGGGATGGAATTGTCGAACGGTGGTTCGATGCTGCTGGTTTTATCTCTAAGAGTTGTCCCAGCTCTTAGGCTGGTGGGGAGGATTCCGTGAGATCAGAGCCAGGCACGAAGGCACCCAGTAAATGTAGTCCTTGGGGTTGCGAATCCTGGTCATTCTGACAAAGACCAGTTAAGCACTTAGCATGTAAGTTCCTATGTTCTGAGGCTGTGCCCTGAGTATGACAGGAAATTATCGAACTCTGCAGCCCTTCAGCTAGCCTTTCATCGTGAGGCAGACAGGGATTCAGATGCTGGCTCTGCCAGCCAGCATCCCCTCTCCGAGTTCAGTGCCCTCATTTCCAGGTGGGGAGAGGAGCAGGACATGCCCCCTTGGCTTATTCTTTCACCTGGACTAGGTTGTCGGCAGCACCTGCCCTGACAGGGACCCAGCCAGCCATCGAGTTCAGTTCAGTGTTATCGCGAGCCGAATGCTCACCCCTTCCCCTGGTTTGCCTCCCCTTCCCCGTGCAGGGAACGGGAACGCCGAGAGAAGGAGAGAGAAGAATGGGAACGCCAGTACAGCCGGCAGAGCCGCTCGCCCTCCCCCCGCTACAGTGAGTGTCCTCGTGGTCGCTTGGTCTGGAGAGCCGGGCTGGAGGCTCTGTGGCATTAAAAAAAGGAGAGAGGGGCTTCCCTGGCGGCGCAGTGGTTGAGAGTCCGCCTGCCGATGCAGGGGACACGGGTTCGTGCCCCAGTCCGGGAGGATCCCACATGCTGCGGAGCGGCTGGGCCCGTGAGCCACGGCCGCTGAGCCTGTGCGTCCGGAGCCTGTGCTCCGCAGCGGGAGAGGCCACAATAGTGAGAGGCCCACGTACCGCAAAAAAAAAAAAAGGCAAACTGGGTTACAAAAAAAAATGGTACATTTTCCACATCAGCCTTCTATAAATTAAAACTTTTAAGTCACACACACAACACACGGTGATTGCTTCAGTCACAAGGGACTTACAGGAATTGGAAGAAAAGCTCATTCCCAGCGCATGGGTGTGGGCCAAGGGGCACAGGTAGCGTCCAGCAGTGGACACGCCGGAAGCGCCGGCGCTGCCTTAGCTGGAGACACTGGAAGTGCAGCCCGGGAACCCACTCCTGGTCCTGGGCACTTACTTTGTTCTCACCCGTCCTTTCTTTCCAGGTCGAGAATACAGCTCTTCCCGAAGGTAATAAGCAGGCTGGCCCAGCTGCCTGGGAAATCACAGCTGCCCTTTGGCAGGAGGTCCCAGCCCTGATCGCTCTGTCCCGACCCAGCCCCCTCCAGTCCCCTCCAGTTGTAGGGCCTGGCCTCACCCCTCGGGAACGTCCCTCTGTGCAGCTGACTTCCCCATCACTGAAGCCCCAGTGGTCCCAAGCGTGTCGGTTTATGTGTGCACGTGCCTACACGGCAGGGCTCCCTGCTTCCTGCCCAGCCCTCATGGGGCCTCTCTCTCCCCTTTCTCTCTCCAGGCGCTCAAGGTCCAGATCCCGAAGCCCCCATTACCGACATTAGGCAGGAGCGTGGGGGGCGCAGAGGGATGAGGGGTGGGGTGAGGGCTCAAGCTGCGATGCTGCTGGTTTTCTCTCCAATGGAATAAAATCACACGTTATTTAATTCTCTTCACCTGGCCTCTGTGTCGTCCGTGTGGTTGGCGCAGGGCTCCCAAACCCCAGCGCCCACCAGCCAAGGCCAGCTGGAGAAGGAGCTTGGTGGGTTCAGCTGTGGCCCAGGTGGAGGTCCCGCCCACGTCTGGGCATTGGACAGGCAGCTCCTTGGTAATCAGAACTCCTGCCACTCTCAGTGAGGGCAGGGGCGTGACGCGGTGGGAAAGGGACTGAGCACCCAGCGTGGGGAGGATGGGCCAGGACTTTGCCCAGAGGCCTGTGGTGACAGGTCCAGGCCTCTCCCAGCTCTTGCCTCGGCCCCTGCCCTGGCCTCGCCCACACGCACGTTGGGAACCGGGAGCACAGCTTTCAGTGCCAGTCCTGCTGTGCCCCAGGCGCTGGGTGCTGGCCTTTCCCCTCACCCCCTCGTTCCAAACCGGTCTGTCCAGCCGTCCACCCCAAGGAGTGAAGCCTGCCGCCCCACCTCAGACACCCCAAGAAAGCCAGAGTCCAAACGCCTGTGTTAACTGTGGGGAGGGAGGATTTACTCGCAGGGGAAGGACAGGGAGGTCACAGAAGTGGTTCACGGCGGTGCGGGGCACCGCAGGGGGCATTCCCACGGCTTAGGCGTCCCCAACAACGTCGGGGTGCTTCTGCCGCAGGTGCTTGTCCAGGGTGGCCCGCAGGCCGAAGGGCACGCAGCAGTGGGGACACTTGAAGCGGGGCCCGCCAGGCCCCAGGCCATGCATGCGGCGGTGCCGGTTGAGTTTGCTGCTCTGGGCGCAGGCGTAGGAGCAAAGCTCGCAGGCGTAGGGCCGCTCACCCGTGTGCGAGCGCCGGTGCACTGTCAGGTTGCTGCTGTTGGTGAAATGCTTCCCGCAGAACTCGCAGCTGCCCCCGGGACCGGGCCCCCGGCTCTTGCCCGCTGGCTTCGGCGTCTTCTTGGGTGACGTCTTCTGGTTCTTCTCGGGGTCAGTTCTCTGCTCCTTGGTGTCAGCTCCCCAGCCGTCCACGCCGGGGCCCGCCTGGGCCCCACCGCCAGGAGCCCCAGGTTCCTGGACCCCCGCCGTGGCAGCTGCTCCGGCCCCCTCTCCGCCGCTGCACGGGAGGATGCTGGCCGGGGCAGCGGCATGGGCGGCCGGCTCCGGAGGGGCGGTGGAGGCCTGCTCCTGACTGGCATCGGCCACGCAGGGGCTCTGGGGCCGTAGCTGCTGCCGATGGGTCTTCTTGTGGCGGTTGAGCTTGCTGCTCTGGGCGCAGGCATAGGGACACTGGTCACAGGCGTAGGGCCGCTCGCCAGTGTGTGAGCGCATGTGCACCTTCAGATTGCTGAAGGAGCTGAGGGTCTTCTTGCACACGGGGCAGGTGGGGCTCCGCCGGGCGGGACCCAGCCGGGGGCCCTTGGCCTCGGCTTCTGGCCCCGCCACCGCCGACACGGCAGCAGCTACCTCGGCCAGGCCCAGCAGCGGGGCCTCTGGGGCCTCGGGTTCCGTCTGGTAGATGGACAGTCCGTGGTCCCACTGGGCGTGGCGCAGCAGTTTCCAGGCTCCCGTGAACTGTCGGCCGCAGCGGAGGCAGCTCAAGGCCTTCAGGTCCTCACGTTCTGCAGAGAAGAGAAGGGCCAGGGGTTAGTGTGTCAGGCAAGTCAGCAGTTGCTGTTCACAGCTGCCGGCTGGACACCAGCTGGGGGAGAGGCTCTATTCCAGGAGCTGAGAGGCAGCAGTAAAAGGCAAGACTCCCTGCCCTCAGGAAGCTGTGTTCAGAGAGGTGGGTGGACAGACAAAAAGCGAGGAGAATCCGTGCAGTGGATGATAAGTACTGGGGGATTTTCTTTGTGTCTGAAAAATATTCAAGAAAAACTTAAAAGTTAGAGCAGAGTGATGGATGGGGGGGGTGTTATTTTATTACTGGGGTTAGGAAGGCCTTGCTGAGCAGGTGACCCAATTCAGTGTGCTAGGCACCTGCCACCTGCCACGCTCAGCTCCCTCTCACAGCTTTCCTTCAAGACAGGAAATAAGACCTCCATTTTCCAGACGGGAAAACTGAGGCAAAGAGACCTTTTCCCAAGGTCACTAGCTAGGAATGGGTGGAGCTGGGGTTTTAATCCAGAAACCCAGGGAGTGGGAGATAGAGGTTTTCAAGAAAAACAATTGGTTTAATAATCAAAACAGCTCTTGATAACTGAGTTGGTTTTCTGTGCCAGGCCCCAGGCTCCTGGGTCCCATGCATGATCCCCTTTTCCTGCCTTACAGAAGAGGGGGCCAAGGTCTAAATGGGGAGAAGGCTTAGCAGCCACCTAGAGAGGTAGGGGTGTGGACGGTGAGCTAGGTTCCCCTCCCTCTGCATGGAACCCAAATTGAGAGTCCTCCAAATCAAGATACTCCAGGTACTGTCAGTAAGGTACTGCCAGATCTGTTTGCCTTTATGTCTTGGATGGGGGTGGCTTTCCTGATGCAACACCAGGGTCAAGAGCATAGGTGGGGTTGGCGACGGCCAGCCTGGCCTGACTTCCAGCTGGCTCTCCTGTTCCCTAGCTGTGGTGACCTTGGGCAAGAAATACCCCTCTCTGAGCCTCAGTTTCCTCATTTGCTAGAATATGGGGATCCTAGGGGTCTTATCCCTTTAGACTTGCTGTGAGCTCAGAACCAGCTGAGAGTTGTGGTCCATCAAGCCCTCAGTAAACATTAGCTGAGGTGTCCACAATTCTGCCAAGTCCAAGCACCTAAGAGTGTATTGTTCTAATGATCCCATCACAAGCCCCTCCTTTGCCCACCAGGCTCTAACTCTACAGCTGAGCCAATCATAATTCCTCCTCCCCCGCCTCCCACCACAGGACCCTCTCCCTGGCCCAGCCCTGAATATAATTCCATTTCTCACAAATCCCAGGAGCACATGGCCCAGAGACTGGAAATTTAGAGCTGTGGATGAGCCCCATAATCAATGCTGACCAAAAGCTCAGCTCGCCAAGAGTCTAGTACCAAGTTAAGAGTTTTAATTCCTACCCAAGGGGAGGAACCCAGGTATCCAGACACCCAGGACCTGGCTCAAAACAGGGCCTTCCCAGCATGCAAGGCTGGGAGATTCCATCAGGGAGGGAAACCAGAAGTCCCTTCCCCGGCTCTGAGCAAATGCCCAGCACCTCAAACAGAAGTGATAAAGAGGTGGAGGGGGTGACAACACCCCCCGGTCCAGCTGGCCTCAGCTCCCCTCCCCCAGGCCGCTGCCCTCCCCAGAGGTGCCCCCTGCTGCCACACTGGTCCAGCCACCTGGCCAGTTATTTCTGGCCAAGGGGAAGGAGAAGTGAAACCAGATTGGGGGGGTGTGTATGGCAAATCTCCAGACCAGTCTTCTGGGGCTGGCCACACCCTGTGGGTGGCCCTGCTTCCCTGCCCAGCCCCCATCCTCACCCACCCCCCTCACCACCACTAGTCTCAGCCCTAGGACAGGGCAGGCTCTGGCCACGCCTAGGCTGCACCCGGTGGGGAGCCAGAAAGGGGAAGTAGTGCTCACTGCCCCGCCTGTCCAGGTCAGCCCCTTCTCCCACAGGAAGCTGGGCCCTTGAACTTGAGACCAGGGAGTGCATTCCGGCTTTACTCACCTGAGCCCTGGTAGGGGCTGGGGCCTCTGAAGAGCTGACAGCCCAGCTTCTTGTGATCCATGAAAGCAGTGATGGCCTCCAACGGGAAGGTCTGCAGGCAGCGGCCGCAGGTCAACAGATCTGGGTGTTTGTCGGTCCACGGCTGGCGGTCTGCAGGGAGGAAGCGGGTGGTGAGCGTGGGGTGGGGCCAGGATGGGGCCTGGGGGTTCCGAGGGAGAGGGGAAACCCGAAGGTCAAAAGGGGGGCTGGAGGCCAGGACCTGGCGAGGAAAATAAGGCAGGGGTGTTAGTGCGGGTGGGGGGGGGGGCGGGGGGCGGCGCCCGGAGAAGGAGGTCCCACGAGAGAGAGAGAGAGAGAGAGAGAGAGAGAGAGAGAGAGAGAGAGAGAGAGGAGGGAGGCGGGCCCGGGGCAGGGGCAGGGGGCGCTCACCGTGAAGGTTCTGGGTCAGCGGCGTCCACGGCGCCCACTGGTTGCGCAGGTCCAGGGCGTGGAAGAGGCCGCCAGCGGGCACGGGACCGGGGGAGTGGCGGGGTTCGCCCTCGAACCGCCCCGGCGCGGGCATTTCCTTCGGGTTGAAGGGCCCTAGCCGCCGGGCCTGTAGGGGCCGCGGGTCCGGCTCGAGCTTCACATCGATGAAGAGGTCCGGCATCTCCATCTCGTCGTCTGAGTTGGCGGCGGGAGCGGGCTCTCTTCGGCGAGGCATGCAGCCGGCCTTGCGGCGGGACATGGGTCACGGGCAGGCGGACTGGCGGGCGGAGGACTCACGAGCCGTGCGCGCTCACACCGAGGCGCCCAGGTGAGTGACTGCGGCGACCCGCGGCGAACTCTTACACGTGCAGGCCCGGCCCGTGGCTCCGCCCACGGAGGCGGGGCCTGACGCGAGAGGACTGCCCCACCCTCAGCCAAACTTAATCTGGACCGTGCCCCCTGCGTTTCTCTAAGTGATCCAATCTTAACCATAACGAGTTCACACAAACACGCACAGAAACAGCTATTCCTGATCCCGTTTTCGGGCTGGTGGAAACTGAGGCACAAGGTGCCCACACACACCCCCAAGAGAGAAAATGGTAGGGGCCACGTTTCTACCTAGGCGCCTGATAGTAATCTGGTCTGTTCCATTAAACGCATTACAATAAAAGTTCCTTGGGCAAACATTGATGGAGCGCCTACTATGCACCAGGTTCTGGACCAAGTACTGGGGATGCAGCAGGGTACAAAACACAATAACCCTGGCCTCATGCAGTTTATTCGTTCAGGGAGACAGGACTCTCAACAAGATAACTATGTAAAATACAGAGTGCCTTCCGTGACACCTGTCATGGAGGCAAAAAAAAAAAAAAATCCAGGAAGGGTTATAAAGGGACAGGATTACTGGGGTGACGGGTGGGCCTCAATTTTCTCCCCATGTCGGGCCTGCATATTCGAGGAGTTCTGTAATGATTAAGTTCTGTATTGATTGAGCTCTGTGAGAAAACGAGGTCAGCTCCAAGGGCGTCTTCTGACCACTTTCAAGTCTTTGGCTTTTCTGAGATGGAAGCCCTTGGGAAGGTTTTGAGCAGAGGAGGGTCGTGATCATGTTCATTGACTCTGCTCTTAGACCTGGGTTCGTCTTTAAAACCAAATAGCCAACCGTCTTGCCTCCCTCGGATGGGGCCTCCTCGAACTTCTCTCCTCAAAGCTGCTCTCTCTGATCACTATTTGAAGTGGCATCAACACCCTGCCCCACCCTTCAACCCTGCAAGTTTTCTTTTCTTCCTGGCACCAACCACATCAGATCTAGAACTGTTTGTTTACTGTCCTCTCACCCCTTCCCCCAACACAAGCCCCCTGAGGTCAGAGCCAGGGTCAGTCCGCCCCTGCTGTGTCCCCAAGCCCAGCACTGAGGGAATTTCACATGCTAATCTCCACTGCAGGCCTGAGGGTTCCTCATATTGTTATTCAGGTCTCAGCTCAATTGTCCTCCAGACAGCAGAGGACCTCCCTGACCACAGGATCTAAGGAGCCCCACCCTGCTGAAGGCCTTACAATTTACACTCCATGACCTCCATCTGTCCCCAGTTCCCTTCTGGGCCTCAGGTTTCCCATCTGTTACCTAAGGTGGCTCCTTCTTCAGTGCCACCTCCCCTGACCACCCAACCTCCCCCAACCCTGCCACCCATTATCCCATTGCCCTTATTTTATTCCTTTTACATCCTTGTCAAGCCCTGAAGGATCCTGTCGATGTATTTGTTCATGTAATAACCTGTGGTGTCCCTCTCAGCCTCCCTAGAATGTAGGTTCTGAGATGGCATGAGCCAAGTCTGTCTTGTTCACAAATAGAGCCCCTAAGCGTTCATAGTTCAGTTAACAAATTGTGTATTGAGCTCCTGCTATGTGCATTCTTTCAATAGATATTTGCAGATGGTCTGCGTACTAGGCACCGGGTCTTGGGGGTCCGCTGGGAAGCCAAGGCCCACAAGTCCCTGCCTTACTGAAACCGTGTGGAAGAAGTGAATTCTGAGCCCACAGCAGCGCGTTTCCACCTCAGGCCATACATTTTGCCTTTCAAGGACCTCAGTTTCCCCCTGTGTAAGATGGGGCTGCGGGGAGGGCCGCAGGAATGACCGCCTCTGGTCTCTCCCAGCTGCTGCTCTCCAAGGCTTTTGCCTGGTGCGTGGCTGCTGAGAGCATGATCAAGTAGGGAAGGCGGGGTTCGGACTGGAGGTGAGGGGTAGGAGTGTGCACATGTACGGGGATGGGGGTGCCAAGTCCCATCTGCGCTTAACTCAGACGGGAGGCGCCTCAATCTCTTCTGTAAAACGGGCATCCTGGACATCCCCACCTCGCAGACTGGTGGATCAGCTCTAAGCTCTGGGCCAAGCCGCTGGCGGGGTGGCGCCCGGGTCTGTGCTGGCTTCCGAGCCCGCGAGCCCGCCCGACACCACGTGGGGCGGTGGCGGCGCGGGCGGAACCCAGGCTCGGCGGCTCGCGGCCCGCCCGGGCCTCTGCAGCTGGGGCGCCGGCGGAAGTGGGGGCTCCAGCCGCTGCGGACCTCGGTGAGTGCGGGATAGTTGCTGGTGGGTCGCGAGCACATTCCGGTTCCCCGGCACCGGCCCGGGACGCCCACCCGCGTGCAAGACCGGGAGTGGCGGCAAGAGTCAAGTCCGCGCCTGCAACGCCGGCTACTGGGACGTTCTGGTCCCCGAACGCCTGCACCCGGGACTGTGGTTCCGAACGCAGCAGCGCACACATTCCCGCTCCCGGGGTGGGGGTGGGGGCGGAATGCACCCCCTCGGGAAAACAATAACGACGACGATACTATAACTAAGAACGGCTGCAGTCTTGAGACTCCCGCCTTTCCTGGAGTGGAATCGCTCGCCTAATCTGAGCCGGGAGGTGGGAAGAACGTCCAGCCCAGGGGGAGTGGGGAGTGGACGCCTGAGGGCCGGGAGGACCTACTTAGTGTAAGAAAAGGAGAGCGATGCGTGGCCAGGGCGGAATTGAAAGGAAACTGACCAGCCCAGTGGGCGGAGGATGGGGAGGTGGGATTCTGCGTTTGGGGTCCCGATCCTCACGGGGTGTGTGTGTGTGTGGCCCATTTAACTAATTTGCATCCAGACAGGGCCCACCCATGAGGTGGGTGTAGGCTGGTCAGTATCTCGGTTAAGCTGGTAACTCAGCTGGTTCTCTACCTGGCAACTGAAGGGTTAGTCTGTTCACTGAACGGATCGTTCCCATTTTCTAGAAAGTGAGCACTGAGGCCCTAGGGATGGAAGTCCGTGAATCTCCTGGCCCTGCCATTGACCAAAGCGATGGGCACTTTAGTTTTTCTAGTGGGAAAGGGGTTTGGACATTTTTTCCTGAAACCTGGGCAGGAAATCCTTGGCTTGGAGACTGACAGGATAAAGGACGCTCAGGCTTGTCCCCAGGGAGAATGGATAATGCCTGCTTTTGCTTCTTTGGCACACCCTATGTGACCTTTCTCAAACCAGTTTCTTATCAGGTCACACCTTGACTCCCAAACCTCCAACGGCTCCCCTATGCTGGCTGAAAAAACTGCCCTTTTGCATAGGGCAGGGGTGATGGCCCTGACTCTGTTATCAGACCAGCCTGGGTTTGCGCCCTTTTCCTGCCAATCGCAAGCTTGCACCCAGTCAATGATTTGGCATCGTCCAGCTTCAGTTTCCTCTTCGGGAAAATGGGGCTTGTGCAGGTATGACCAAATCTTTTTTTTTTCCTCCCTAATGGAGAAAACAAGACTAACATGTTTAATTAGTCATGTAATTAAACGTGTTTAATTTTGTTTTATCCAGGGATTGAACATAATAACTCTTTGGCCACTTGCATAATTCCCATCAGTCCTTCATTAAGTACTAGCCCTAGAGAAGAGAGTGTTTCTCCTAAAATACTTAAGTGTTAACCTAGGTTGGGAGAAAGCCCTGGGAGCTGATGACCCTTGACTAAACTGGGAATGCAGTGGTCAGATACATTAGAAAATGTATATATCCTTTAATCTCATTCACAGCCAGTAGTTGTGAGATAATGAAAATGTAGCAATCCCATTAATTCCATTCACTGTGGTCTTGCCCATCAGGCAAAATCCAGGGAGTCTTCCTCGGCTTTGCTCAGTCCATTAGCAAATAGTGAGGGCTCTCAACCCTCAAAAGATAGCCTAATCCAATCACTTCTCCCCCCCACCCCCCCACCCACCCTGTCCCAGACACCTGTCATCTTCCACACCGCCCACTGCAGTGGCTTCCTCCCCAGGCTGTCTGCTTCTCCCTTTGCCCTCACAGTCCATTCTTTCTTGCAGCAGGCAGAGGGATCCCGTGATTACCGGAAGTCAGACCCTGCCCCTCCTCTGCTCAGAACCAGCCCCGGGAGAGACCCAAGTCCTCAAGCCCCTGCACGTTCTGCCCTTGCCCCAGCCTCCTGCATACTGGCCTCCTTGCTGTGCCTCAGTCTCCCTTCCATGGGCTTTGCGTTTGCTGCTCCCTCGAACTGGAATGCTTTCCCCCCAGATCTCCACATGGCTCAATTCCTCATTCTGGTCTTCGCTCCAAAGTAACCTTATCAGAGAGATCTTTCCTGAGCCTCTTCCTGGAAACCACCTCTTATCCCCCAGGCAGGGCCAGGTGTCTGCTCTGGGCTCCTGAGGCCCCCGGGCTCCTTCATTCCGGCCCTGCCCACTCTGGGTTGTCATTGTCTGGAGACCTAGTATGTGTCATCCACTGGACTGTGAGCCCAGGAGGGCAGGGCTGGGCTCTTTCACTCCCAGCTGTGTCTTTAGCACCACCCAGCATGGGCCAGGCAAAGAGCAGGCACTCAGGTAACAGGGGGAGTGAATCCTTCCACAAATGTTTACTGAGTTCCCCCTGGTTGCCAGGCCCTAACTGGGGCTGGGGATGGAGCTGTGAAGTAATCAGATATGTCCCTTCTCTCGAAGGCTTATGTTCTGTGGCAGAACAGACAGCGCATAGGCAAACAACTAAATGCATATTGTCAGGAGGTGGTAGTGCTGTGGGAAAAAAAGATACTGCAGGGTGAAAGGGCTATTATTTTCCTTCCTGTAAAGATGATGTTTGAGCAGCGAGCTGAATGAAGTAAGGGAGGAAGGTGAGTCATGTATCTGGAAATATATATATGTCTCCCAAATGGAAGAGGGTTCCAGGCAGTAAGAACAGCACGTGCAAAGGCCCTGAGGCAAGAATGTGCTTGGCATTTTCAGGGACTGACACCGGTGACCAAAGGGTAGAAGGATGGGAGATGAGGTCAGAGAGGTGATAGGGCCTTGTAACCATCGTGAGGACTTTTGCTTTTGCACTGGGTGGGATAGGAACCATGGGAGGCCTCTGAGCGGAGGAGGGGTGTGATCAGACTTAGTTCTAACAGGAAGATCCCTCTGACAGCCGTGTGGGGAACAGACTGGGGTGGAGGTGGAGGCCAGGAGCCCAGTGGGGAGGCTACTGAAATAGTCCAGGTGGGAGGTGATGGTGACTAGACCAAGGAAGGGTCAGAGTAGGGGTGGTGAGAAGTTCCCAGATTCTGGATGCATTTTTGAGGGTGGAGCTGACAAACTTGACTGAAGGGTTGGATGTGGGTGGGAGAGAAAGCAAAGAGTCCAGGATACTGTGGATGTCCTTTGCCTGTGTGATCAGCAACCTCCCCCTGAAAGATCTTCCTGACAGCCCTAGGAGGTCTTTTTTTAATGTTTCATTGCACGGATGAGGAACCGGATCAGGGAGGCTGCTCCTAGACTTGCAGTGATCTGCCCAGACCCCTTGTAGTGAATGTGGGAGGGCTGGGACCCACCCGCTCTCCCCCAGACCACACCGTCATCCCCTATGCCAGGTGGTGAGCTGTGGCCTGCCGCAGGTTCTCATATGGCTCAAGAGCTAAGAGTGGGTTTTGCTTTTTTTTTTTTTTGCGGTACGCGGGCCTCTCACTGCTGTGGCCTCTCCCGTTGCGGAGCACAGGCTCTGGACGCGCAGGCTCAGCGGCCATGGCTCACGGGCCCAGCCGCTCCGTGGCATGTGGGATCTTCCCAGACCGGGGCACGAACCTGCGTCCCCTGCATCGGCAGGCGGACTCTCAACCACTGCGCCACCTGGGAAGCCCTGCATTTTTAAGTGGTTGAAAAACTAACAAAATCTTTTGTGGCGCATGAAAGGATATAAAATTCAATATCAGTGTCCCAATAAGTAAGGTTTTATTGGAGCACTGCCATGTTTCCACGTGTTTCTGTATTGTCTGGCCACTTTCTTCCTACTCTGGCAGAGTTAAGTAGTTGTGACAGAGACAGAGACAGGCCCTTGAGGCCTAAAATATTTACCATTGGGCCCTTTACAAAGGAGATTTGCTGACCTTTGCTATATGTTCTGCTAATAAGATTTGGGCCAGCAGCGGGGGTGTCCTATCAGGAGGACTTGGCAGGTAGTTACACAGGGGCTGGGAAAGATCCGGGTCAGGGACAGAAAGAGGTTTGGGGAGTGCGTGACAGTAAGGCTAGGAGAGGGAGTTCAGATTCCTGAGGGAGGATCTAACATTTTTTTTTTTTTTTTTGCGGTTCGCGGGCCTCTCACTGTTGTGGCCTCTTCCGTTGCGGAGCACAGGCTCCGGACACGCAGGCTCAGCGGACCGGGGCCCGAACCCGTGTCCCCTGCATCGACAGGCAGACTCTCAACCACTGCGCCACCAGGGAAGCCCAAACTGCCCCGCTTTGAGTGTCCGTGAGCCTGTGAATATGTTCATGTGTTCAGTAGTCATTGTTACCCACCGTCCATCTGTTTGTCTGCATCAGTGGTTCTGAACCAGAGATTTTTTTTTTTTTTTTTTTTTTTGTCCCCCAGAGGACATTTGGTAATATATGGAGATCTTTTTTTTTTTTTTTTTTAAATGGCTTTATTGGGTTGTAGTTCTCCTACTAAAGTATTCACCAGTGGAGACATTTTTGGTTGTCGCAGCTTGGGGTAAGGGTGGGGGACGCTCCTGCATCTAGGGTGTAGAGGCCAGGGATGCTGCCCAAACCCTACCCCTATGCACAGGACAGCACCTTACAATGCGACAAAGAATGGTCCAGGCCCAACTGTCAATAGTGCCAAAGTTGAGAAGCCCTGGTCCATTGCTCTGCAGGATCCTTTCTTGCAAGGAGCTGACAGTTGAGCTGCAGAGACAGGAAGAGCCTCACAAGAAAAATAACAATCCCAATCACCCCTGTACGGTGAGTGGCCCCGGGATGGGACGCTGGGTGCCTGATGCGTGTCAGTCACTTCAGTTAATCACTTTAGAGAAGAGGAGGCTGAGCCACAGGGAGGGGAGGGGTGCAGCTGCCTGAAACATAGGTCCTTCTCTCTCCCTCCTCCTACTCACAAAGCCGGCATCTCCCTGCATGCAGTCAACAGCAGTGCAGTGGCCGGGGAGGGTGAATTAAGAGTTTGGGATTAACATATCACCACACTACTATATGTAAAACAGATAACCAACAAGGACCTACTGTACAGCACAGGGAACTCTACTCAATATTCTGTAATAACCTATAAGACAAAAGAGTCTGAAAAAGAATATATATATATACACATATATATGTATAACTGAATCGGTTTGCTGTACACCTGAAACTAACACAACATTGTAAACCAACTATAATTCAATAAAATCAACCCCCCAAAAAACAAACAAAAAACCCTCCAAACCAACAACAACAAAAAAACCCAAAGAAACCCCCAGACACCTCAGTGCAGTGGCATGTAATATGTTCCAGGCCAGTGCTTAACTTGCACGTTTGTTAGGTCATTTAGTCCCCGTGACAACCCTGTCAGGTTGGTCCTCTTATCACCCCCATTTTATAGATGGGGAAACTGAGGCACAGACCATTTAAGCAACTTACCCTAGGTCACACAGCAATACTGATACTAATACAGTCGGTATTCAACTGTAACTTTTATGGAGAACCTAGTACATAGTAGGCCCCGTCCCGCATGAGCCTGTTGAATCCTGATAACAAGGCAAGGTGGCCGGCCGTTGGTGCCATGCCTCCACGCAATGGAAGAGGAAACTGTCTCTTGCTTGAGGTCACCCAGCTAAGCAGGCCTGGGAGCTCACTCTCCACTCCATTCATTCCAGCAGAAACAGTATTTAAGGAGCCTGGTCCCTGTGCCACTTAGTGTTCAGGAGCTGGGGGCACAGCAGTGCGAAGAAAGCAAGGTCACTGCCTGTGGGGAGGCAGCCATCTCGCAGGGAGAAAGACCAAAGCAGAAAAATAAATAGACAACGTCATGTGCAGGAGTGGTGTGTGCGACAAAGAATGAGGAAGCCCGTTTGGATGGAGGGGGCTGAGGGGTAGATCTTGAAGGCAGGGTGGTCAGGGAAGGGGAGAGGAGGTACAGGCAGAGGGGACCACAAGTACCAGGGCCCACCAAGGGGCCGTGCCAGGTGTGCCTGAGGCCCAGCGAGGAGGCCAGTGTGGCCGGGTGGAGAGGGTAAGTGCCACGCTCGGCGAGGGTGCTGGCAGGATCTGGAGCACTCAGGGCCTTGAGGACTTTGGCTTGGACTCTGAGCAAGACAGAAGCCAGGGGAGGGCTCCGAGCAGAGGAGGGATGTGATCTGACTCAGGTGTTAACAGGGTCCCTCTGGCCGTGTGTGCGGACAAACTGGCAGGGGTGAAGGTGGAACTGGGAGTCCAGTGAGGAGTTGACTTCAGTAGTCCAGGCAGGAAGTGACGGTGGCTGGACCGAGATGTTGGCAGTGAGAACTATTAGGTTGTGAATACATATACACATAGTTTTTTAATTAAAAAAATATATTTTCCCCGAGTGTTTCTTTTTTTTTTTTTTTTTTTTTTTTTTTTGGCCGCCTCAGTTCCCCGACCAGGAATTGAACCCCGGCCACTGTAGTGAAAGTGCCAGATCCTAACCACTAGACCACCAGGGAACTTACACACACCCCCGCCCCCACCCAAGTATTTCTTTCTTTGTCTTTTATGATCTTGATATTTTCGAAGAACAGGCTAATTTTTTTTTTTTTTTGGTAGAATGTCCCTCAATTTGAGTTGCCTCATGATTAGATTCAGGTCATCCGTTTTTGGCAGGAATAGCACAGAAGTGGTGCCCTGTCAGTGTATCACATCAGGATGCACATGGTGTTTGCTTGTCCTATTACTGCACATGTTGGCTTTCATGCCTAAGTTAGGGTGGTGTCCACCAGGTTTCTCCACCATAAAGTTACTCTTTAGTCTTTACAAGGAATATCTTGTGAGGAGGTACTTTAAGGCTCTGTAGATATCCTGGACCTTCTGAAACGTTCACTGACAAGTTTTAGCATCCTCTGACAATTTTAGCTGCCGCTGTACGATGCGGATTTTTCCCTCTCCCCCTTTATGTGTTTCTTCATTTATCTATTTCCAGTAAGTAAGTATGGACTCATGGATTTGGCCCTTTCAAGCTGACTCCTGTGTGACTGGGAATTTGTTTGGAAGATCGCATTTCATGATGGATTGGACGGGCTGTGTGTGAGAGAAGAGAGGAGGCCAGGACTTGTTCTTTCAACAAATATTTTTATTGCCAGGGACTGGGGATAAAGCTGTGATAAAAGCAGGCAAAGGCCCTGCTGTCATGGACCTCATGAATGGTGGTGCCAGTTCCTGGGAAGAGGGGGACTGGCTGAGGGGTGGCACAGATTTTAGGAGGGAGGCTCAGGAATTGGGTTTGGGTCAGGTTAAGTGGAGGTGGGGTAGAGAGTCGTCTGCTCCCAGGCTTTCCTCTTCCTGTGGCCCCACACTCCCCATAATGGCTCCCTGCTCTTCTTCACCCAACAGCCAGGATAATGCAGACTCCACCGACCACTCCTGTGCCCGTGCTCCGGCTCCCCCGGGGCCCTGATGGCTTGAGCCGAGGCTTTGCCCCCGACGGACGCAGAGCTCCCCTGAAACCGGTGGTTCCTGAAATCCCAGAGTCTCAAGAATCTCGGGAATCCCAGGAACAGCGGGCCCGAGCCGCCCTTCGGGAGCGCTACCTCCGCAGCCTGCTGGCCATGGTGGGGCGCCAGGTGAGCTTCACGTTGCACGAGGGTGTGCATGTGACCGCCCACTTCGGAGCCACTGACCTGGACGTGGCCAACTTCTACGTGTCGCAGCTGCAGACTCCGATAGGCGTGCAGGCTGAGGCGCTGCTCCGGTGTAGTGACATTATCTCATACACCTTCAAACCGTAAAGATGTTATCGCGTTCATCTTTCTGCCTTGGGCGTAGCCACAGTCTCCCAGGTCTCCATATGCTCCTGAGCTTGGCCCTCTGGGCCCCAGAGAGTTCGGAACACCCTTGGAATTTTGAGCCAAGCTTCAAGCAACTCTGGCTTCTCGGGACAGTAAAATTCTGCGGCCCCAAGAGTTCTAGATCCTCTTGAAAGGAAGGCTGTACCTCACAGAACTCTAAACTGTACAGATGCACGGGCCTCATGCCCGTTCCTGAAGATTCCGGGTGGAGAGAGGGAATAAAGGAAGGCAAATTGTCTAGTGGGAAATTGTCTGTTGAAGAGGCTGCAAAGTTCAGCCACCCTGGAAATACTCCCCGCCTGCCAAAGTACCAGTTATCCCAGGAAAATTTGCCTCCTTTTTTTTTTTTTTTTTTTTAATGTACCCTATAGGGATTGAGCCAGATTTAGGGAGTAGAAGGGTGGCTATCCACGGGCTGAATCCCATGGAGCTGGGCCAGGAAGGGGAGGACACGTCAAGGGAGTGGGAGGAGCTCCGATAAAGGTGTGGTGATTGGACCTCCCGCTAGTCTCTGGGAACGCTGGAGCGACCTAGATGCCAGACTTGGGAGATTTGGACTTCGTTTCTTTTTCGGGTGGTCTAGGATGTCCGTAGCGAGTTGCGCGGCTCGCATTGGGTCACGTGGTTACGCGCAAGGGCTCCTCCTATTGCCTGGCCTCTGGGTGGGTAGATTCGCTTCCCCGCCCATCCGGGGACTGGTTGGGACCCGTCTAACCCTGTGTGGCGGCACCACTGGGAAAAGGCAGAGGATTAAGGGTTAGGGGTGAAACTTTGCCCTTTCTCCATTTCACCCCAGCTGTGTAGCGTGGCCGTCCGTATCACTCGCTTTACTTAGCCCCATTACTAGTAGTTTTTCAGCAGATTTGTTTTTATTTATTTATTTATTTATTTGGTCGCCGCGGGCGGCATGCGGGATCTTAGATTCCGGACCAGAGATCAAACCCTTGCCCCCTGCAGTGGAAGCGCCGAGTCCTAACCACTGGATCGCCAGGGAATTCCCGCAGCAGAATTACTTTTTTTCTTTTTTTGCGGTACGTGGGCCTCTCACTGTTGTGGCCTCTCCCGCTGCGGAGCACAGGCTCCGGACGCGCAGGCTCAGCGGCCATGGCTCACGGGCCTAGCCGCTCCAAGGCATGTGGGATCCTCCCGGACCGGGGCACGAACCCGTGTCCCCTGCATCGGCAGGCGGACTCTCAACCACTGCGCCACCAGGGAAGCCCAGACTTACTTTTAAAAAGTAATTTCTGCCCCCTTTGTAGTCCCATCTATTTAAGAAGGTAAGTGAAGATTCCATTAAATATAGATGAGATTTGCTTTGTTCCTCAGTCGTCAAAGTGCGGTGGCCAGTGAAGTTGAATGAAGCATGTGGAGAGCCTCAGCTCCCATATGTCCATTCACAGAGTTACCTTTGGCGACTCCTGGGCCTAGCTTCGAGTTGCCTAAGCAACGATGTCGCCTGCTCCTCCCCATGTATCCTTTTTTGGTTTTAGCTCCTCCTTCCCCGAGTTGCCTGTTGGGCTGGGATAGCGTGGAGAAAGTGCGGATGCGAATACTAAGCGACTGAATCGAACCCTTGTGGGGGCGTGGCTTGAGTTCGTGCTAGTTCGCTACTGGCTCCGTGATCTACCTGGTCCATCGCCCGGTATTTTGGTTGGCAGATTGGTCCCTTGCTTTTGGCATTTCTTCCTTCGTTCAGTTTTTTAAAAAACTTAAATCAGGGCTATAATATTCCTTATGGGCTCCTATTTCAATTTTAAAATTTAAATTGTATTTTATACAACGCTATCCAAATACAGAGGGTTGTTGCAAATGGAAGGCTAGAGACTAACCAGCAAGTGGGGACTGGCTTCGTCTGCAGGCAGATGGTCCCTCTGTCCGTATCCATCACCTGTACTCATATATTCAACATAGCTTCTGTCGCCTTCCCTTTCAAGTTCTCCATCTCTTTACTTCTCTCCTTACCAGTTGGCCTAGCCCCAGCAAGCAGATATTTTTATTTCTATCAACTCCATTCCTTTCTCCGTGCCTGAGCTCGTGACGAATGTGTGAGAGCCTAAACATTAGTTATCTAGATTAAAGCGGGGAGGCGGGGTGGGGGCGGCTCAGGTTCGCGCTTGCGCGCTGCTCTGGGAGACGGCGTCCACCTCGCCCCGCCCCTCATATTCTGCAGTTCCGGCTCTGCAGATTCACTGCTCACGTTTCTTTTTCCTGTGGCTCTTTTTGCCTTTTGTTTGCCCCCTTTAACAACGCACGAGACAACTCTACCTGCAAATAACTTAAATTGCTTTTCTGCTTTTCTGGGTACTCGGCGGGCTCACCGGCCCTTAACGAAAGTGCGGCTGCGAACGAGCAGGCGCGCACGGGGCTCGGGGGAGGCGCGCTCGAGCACCCGGCGGCGACGACTACGACGACCAGGAGAGCGGACGGAGGCGGCGCCTGAAGCAGTGGCTGAGCCCATGCCCCGGGACGGCGGGAGGGCCCGGAGAGACAAGTCCGGGGCCCGGGGCATGTCCCCAGGGCCCCCGTGAGGAGGCGGCGGCGGCGATGGAGGTCCCGCCGCAGGAGGCGCCGCCCGGGCCGGGCGCGGACGGCGAAGCCGAAGAGGCCCCCGCCGAGGCCCCGTCTCCCAGTCCCGCATCGCCCCCGGCCGACGGGCGCCTCAAGGCTGCGGCCAAGCGCGTCACGTTCCCGTCCGACGAAGATATCGTGTCCGGAGCTGTGGAACCCAAAGACCCCTGGAGACACGGTAGCTACGGCTGGAGCGTGGAGGCGGGCTTGTGGGGGACCTGGGAGTCAGTGCAGACCCCAGCACAGAGGTGGAGCTCAATAAGTTGCACCTAATGATGATTTAAGGAGACAGTCGTCAGTTTAGAGCTGGAGAGTGTTAGAGAGGAGGTGGCTGTTGGGTTGGGAAGGTGAAAAGTAGCTGGTTTATGCTACTCCCCCCCCCCCAAGGGACGCTGAAGGTGATCTTTTTAGGAATTGAAACGGTGAACAATCAAAGAAAGTTTGGTGGCTTGGGAGATTAGGAGTGCGGTAGTCTTTGAGTTTATAGTTTCCCAGAGAAGGATAGAGCAGTCAGGGGAGGAAGAGTGGGTCAGCATTGGCGCTGAAAGGGCAGTTGGAGGAGTTTGATGGGCCCTTGGGGACGGAAAGGTTAAGTTGCTGGTCTGCAGGCCTCGGGGCAAGGGGATGGTCATGTGGTTCACTTCCTTGGGTGAAAGAAGGAAGAGGAATAAACCTGGATTATGGCTCTAGACCAGTCAGTAGATCCTGGGGTTGGGAAAAGGGAGTCAAAGTAAACAAACTTGCCAGAAAAGTAGCAGAGTTGGTGGTCGGTAAGACAGAGGAGATATTCAGTCTTGGCATTAAGAAGAAAAGTCGCTGCGTGCCTCCTTTTCCTCTCCCCCCCCCCCCCCCCAAAAAAAAAGGGAAGCAGAGCATTGTCAGTCATTCAGGAGCAGAGAAACTTTGGAGCCTGGCTCTAGGAGGGTGTTTTTTTTTTTTTTTCCCCCTGAGGAAGCATTGGGGAATTGGAGTTGCCAGTCAGTTGAAGGTGAGAGCATTGAAGAAGTTTGGTGGCTTGAGGTGTGGGGAGAGAGGGCAAGTCCATGGGCTGTGTGTCCTCTGGAGAAGGTCGGCTCAGTGTTGAAACTGAAAAGGGCAGTTGGAAGAGTGTGTTTGATCCATAGGGCTGGGAAGGTGGAAAGTTGCTTCAGGGGTGGATTGGCAGTGTTGAATCCTGGCCAGGTCTGGCAGTCTTGCTGGGATGGAGCCCGCGAAGAGAGGGTTCAGCCTGGCCCCGGCTCTACAGAAGTTGGTCTGTTGGCGCTGGGGAGAGAGGAGGAACTGTTGCTAGTCTGTGGGCAGTGGAGGAATTGGTGGCTTTGATGTGAGAGTGGGAGACGTGGGAACTGGAAGCTGAACACACGGGGAACCACCATAAATGCCATCTTGGCCATTTATTGTTAAAGAGACGGTGGTTAATTTAAAATTCTTGGCCTTGGGAGCCAGCCCAGTCCCTGGGCTCTTGGCCCCGGGAATAGGTGGGCACTTTTGGGTTGGAGGGCTTGGGGGACTGGGGCTGAGGAAGGGAAGAGTTGGAATGGGCCTCGGCTACAGCATGATATCCAGTCCAGGGAGCTCAGCAGGAAGCGGGAAAGACCTGGAGAGGCAGAGCAGGATGGTGATGAGCCGGTGCTCCAGGTCAGTCCTGACTCCCGTTTACCCAGAGCATGACCTCAGGCTGGGTACCTGACTCCTCGGAGCCTCCGTTTCCCATCTGTACGTGGGTGCGAATACTATGTCACAGGGTCTCAGAGAGGACTGAATAAGATTGTGTGTGGAAAGTGATTGGCCAGGATGAGCCTTCATAAAGTTGCAGGTATTGTTGGTCATTTTAGGGGAGATGTTAGGTGCTACTGATCATTTTAGGGGCCAACCTAGAGGAGTTGGTTCACGGAGCTGGGGCCTGGATGTTTCTGCTTCACAGGCTTCCAGGAGAGGGCCAGAATGGTGGTCCATTTGTGGGCTCGGGGCAACGGGAAGGGAAGATGTTCCGTTTGTGGGCTTTAGCGTAGTTGGAGATTCTGGCGCGGGGAGGGGTTGGGAGTGGGGGAAAGTTTCTGGTCTGCAGGTTCCCAGAAGAGGAACAGCTGTGTGTTACCAGCTGTTGGGCTTTGGAGAAGCCATTTTTCCTCTCTGAGCCTCCTGTTTCTTTCTCTGCAAATGGAGGTGCTAATTTCTACTGTGGAGTAGTTGTGAGGATTAAATAAGACCGTCCTTGTAAGTTCCTGCCACATAAATAGCAGCTGCTGTTATCCAGGCAGATTCAGTCCGGTTTTGTTTTTATTGTCGTCGTTTTTTTTTTTTTTCTCTTGTGTGCAGTTGTGGAGATGCAGTGAAGGAGTTTGCGGGGGTGGGGGGGGCCCGGGAGGGTGGGAAGAATGTCCAGAAAGAGGGTCAGTTGGCGTCTGGCTGGGAGGGGTTGAGAGGATGAGGATGGTCGCTGACGGGTCTGCGCCCCCCCACCCCCCGTAAGGGGTGGAGGTGGTGATAGCTCACGGGCTGGGGGAGTCTCTCATTCCTGGGAGTTTAGGGAGGGACGGCCAGGACGGCTGTGGACTCACACTCTGGAGGAGTCGGTGGGTCTGAGGTGGAGAGGTGATGACGTGAGAAATGGATCCATATTTTTTTCGGCTGGGAGAGTTGGTCCGTCTGGGCCGCGGAGAGGGGTTGCAGTTGACCTGACAGGGAAGGAGTTGGGTGATCTTGGGCCCCAGGCAGAGGAGGGGTCGTTGGTGAAGTTGGTGAGTTTAGATGATGGGATTTGGCAGGCCTGGCAGTGCCTGAGGAGGACAGTGGAGGGGTGGGCTGGCCTGAGACTGAGGGAGGTGGAGGCTCGCCCCCCAGGCCGTGGCAAGTCGGGCCAAGGGACTGCCTAGTTGAGAGAGCCAAGGATCTTGGCTGGGGGCTTCAGGGAGGAGCCGGCCAGACTTGGAGGGGGGGCTGGAGATTTGCTGGAGTTGGGCTGTAAACGGTGGGAAAGCACAGGGGGGGGGGTCATTGGAGCTGTGGCCCTAGTGGGGAGCGTGAGGAAGGAGTCGTTCTGGGGCCTGCTGTGGTGACACGACCCCAAGGCCAAGGGTGAGGGAGGAGTTGGCGGATCTGAGTTGGAAGAGAGGGCCTTCAGAAGCTGTTCTCCATCGCAGAGTTGGAGAACTGGCCTGAGCCAGGAGGTGCAGGAGCTGGGAGCTGGGAGCTGGGAGCAAGCAGCCACTAGAGGAAGTGGGGCCCCAGCACAGGGCGCCCTTTCAGCAGGGCCTTGCCCTGGGAGGAGAGCTCAGCTAGGCCCTGACACAGCCTCTGACTGGGGTGGAGGAGGGCTGGGACTGAGACTAGGTGGTGGCCCAGCTGGGTGGGAGCCTCTGGGGGTGTCTGCCTACGGCAAGAGCCCCATCAGGCCCTGTCAGAGGTCACGTGTTGGGGGATTCCTGGAGACCAGACATCTGAAGGAGGGAGATAGTGCAGGAGGGTCTCAGGCCTGCAGAGGCTCAACCTGGCCCAGCACTCAGAAGGGCCTTCCCTGGCTCCCATGTCACCTGGTGTCCCCGCCTGCCCCCAGTGCCAGGGGCCTGCTTATTTTCTCGTTGCACTAAAGGCCATCTGCTGTCACCACACATGTATTTCGTTTTGGTGGTCTCTCTCACCTGCTGGAACGGGGGGATAGACACTGTCTTCGTTTCTGCTCAGCCCCTCGAAAGATACAACAGTTATCATGGTTGAATGAGCGCCAGGGGCGTGTGTGCAACCGTTTTGGAAGGGGTGAGGCCAGGCCATACTTGGGGTCCATCTAGCCAGGGTGCGCTTCCAGGCCAGCCCTGGCCGCAGCATGCTGTGGCTCCAGCAAGGCACTTATTCTTGCTGAGCTTGTTTGTTTCCTCATCTGTGAAATTGTGATCCCTGCCCTGCTGACCACCCAGGATATCTGAATGGAGGGCGTGGACCTGGTGGGGCAGGGTCTCTGTGGCAAGCCGGTTGCGAGTGGAAGGGACGTGAAGCTGGGGAGGAGGCTGCCTCAGTACTGCCAGGCTGGGCACGGGTGCGCTCCACTCTCCCTGGGGGGGTGGAAGTGGATGCCAGTGGACGAGGGGCTGGCCTGGTGCCCGCCCCCGCCCCCCAGTCCCCTGGAGGCAGGCCCTGTGTTCCCAGCTCCTCTGAGGACCAGGGCCGGTTGTGTACCAGGAACTCTTCAGACCAAACTGCAAGAATGACCTGAGGCTCAGCTGCCTCCCCAGTCCCAGCTGAACGCCGTGTGGGGAGGAGACGTGGGGTTTGCAACGCAGGCATCGGAGAGCACATGACACCGGCCTCCCGGCCGCGGTCTGGGAGGCTGTCTCCCCTCCCTCCAGTCCTGCCCATGACTCATTCCCCGCTCCCTGACCTCCAGCCTGTGGAGTCTGTCCTGGAGTGGGGGTAGGGGAGTTGTGCCCACCAGGAAGTTCCTCATGTGAAGTGGAGGTGTCTGCAAGGTGCAGGGGGCTGGAACGTGCCCACCTCTAGCCGCCCAAGCTTCGAGGCTGGGGGGGGAGGGGGAGAGGTGGTGGGGACAGTGGCCATGAATTTTTTTTTTTTTAACATCTTTATCGGAGTATAATTGCTTTACAGTGGTGTGTTAGTTTCTGCTTTATAACAAAGTGAACCAGCTCTATGTACACAGGCCATGAAGTTCTTAAATGGCGATCGGAGAGGATGGAAATAAATGCCTTACTGTTTGTTCTCACTGAAACCCGTGCTGCAAATTTAGTCCTTGAAACTGGTTGGACTGGTGAGAAGGTACCTGTCAGTGGTGGGAAGAGGCTCTCTTACTAGTTAATGGCTCGTTTTAGCCTAAGTGGTGGGCGGTCTTGCTGGGGCGGAGGGAGTGGGGTCTTGGGGGGCGGCTTTGATGCTTTCGCCCAGATTTCCATGTGGGCCCAACCTCACCTCCTACTGCCAGTGTTGGCACGTGGACTCTGCCGGGTGACTTTGGGCAGTTGTTCTCTCTGTCTGTGGTTTTTCTGTCTATAAAATACAGCTGACATTACTACCTCCTCATAGGGTGGTGAGGATTAAGTGAGATAACGGCGTCCACAGCAAGCACTCGGTGGTGTCCCCCTCGTTATTCCGGTCGTTGCCAGCCTCCCCCCCACCCCCCGCGCCCTTGGTGCGGTGCTGTCTCCCCCAGCGTTTCCCTCGGCAGAACCCTGCTGTCTGTCCTTCAGAGGCCTACTCCTCCAAGACGAGTGCCCCGACATCCCTGACAGGGATGATCCTGTCCGTTACAAGCTGGGTGACTCTGGGCAAGTTGCCCGGTCTCTCTGAGCTGAAACTCGATCAGCCTGTCTCGGCCCTCCCCCAGCCTGAGAAGCAGCAAGGGCACCAAGAGTCGAGACTCAAAACATTTGCTGCAGCCTCTCAGACGCTGGCCATGACTGTCCACAAGTTACAGCTGCCCCCTGAGCCCCGGTCCCCTCTGTAGAATGGCCCGGCTCCCCGGCCCTCTGCCCCGTGGGGACCCGACTGTGTGGACGGGCCTGTGTGAGGAGCGCCTGCTTCGCCAGGCCGGGCCCTCCACGCCCTGGGGCTCAGGTGGGCCACCCTCCTTCCTTCCACCCACTGCACTTTATTTGTGTTCTCATCGTGTTTCCCACTTCAAGGGCGAAGACCACGGGAGTCACCTCTGTGACCTCTGCCTGGCGCCCAGGAGGGCTCGGGGCGCCAGACGGGCCGATGAGTGGCAGGAGAGTGAGGCTTTCCGACGGATCTCATGTGCCGCCGCGGCATTTGGGAGAAAGCTTCTGGGAGGACTTGATTGGCCCGTGCCCGGACGGGGCTCTCCCTCAGCGCCCCGAGGAGGAGCTCTCGGGCCCCACGGGGTCCCCTCACCGCGGGCGCTCGGCACACGGTCATCCGGGGGGTCGTCGGCGGTGTGAGCGCATGTTTCTGGGAGGCAGGTGTCTCCTGTCTCTCACAGGCGTTTGGCTGCAAACGTATTAAGAAGCATGGAGCCAGACGCTCCGGGCTGGGCTGGCCGTGACTGAGGCAGCTTCTGGGAATGGAGGCCAGGAATCTGTGTTTCTAGAAAGCTCCCCAGACGGCCAGGTTTGGCTGTCCTTCTGCTGAGGGCCCCTGATTCAGCTCATCCACTCAGCACTCAGTTCCAGGGCTGCCTTCCAGACCTCAGTTCGGGGGTTGGCCGGGGTTGGCCTCATAGACTTGTTTTAGCGCGAATTGAAGTGTCGGACTTGCGGGAACTGCAGAAATGTGATTTGGGCGGGCAGCCTGCTGCGGTCGAGCATAGAGGGGCCCAGGCCAAAGTCCCTGCTCTCCGGGTGACCCTAGCAGTCACCGCTCACTGCTCCCACGTGCCCACTGCTGGGTTGAGTCTGTATCTCTGTTACATCTCCCAGCCGCCCGGGAGGTAGGTGCTATTCTTTCCGGTTTGTAGATGAGGAAATAGAAGCGCGAGGTCACTTGCCTGAGGTCGTCACAAAGCCAGGCAGCGGGGAGCTGGGATTCAAACCCAGGCAGTCTGGCTGCAGGGCCTGCGCTCTTCGTCCCTGTGTCCCGGCTGTGTGAGCTTCGGCAAGTTGCTGCATCCAGTTCTGCATGCTGTATAGTTTCTTCATCTTGAACCCCTAACCCTTTGTAAGACGGAGATGACGATTCCAGCCTCGCCGGGTAGTGGAGGGATGAGAAGCAGACTGAGTGAAGGCCCCAGCTGGCTGGCACTCAGGAGGGGCTCGCCGTGGTTCTTGGACAGCTTGGGAGTCCTGGGAGGTTCGCGCAGCTTCCCTGTCCTCAGCATCGGGTCCTTATTCTGACCCTTGGCCCAAGTTCCTCGTGTGCTACCCAGTGTCGGTACATGGTAGGCGCTCAGTGCATCCCGGCCGAATGCGTGAGCAGCCTCTCATTTAGTGAATGCCAGTGTTAGGGGTCCGGGAAGAAGACAGGCCCGGCCCCGCCTCCATGGAGGTCACAGTTGAGTGAGGGAGACACACAGTAAACAGTTCTAATCAAACCGGGGTGCCCAGGACCCTGACTGGGAAGAGCTGAGGGCTGAGGGGCAGGGCAAAGGTGGCTTCTTGGAGGAAGGGCCATCTCAGACCTGAAGAAATCACTGGAGTTAGCCACTTGAGGAGCAGTGGAAGTATGTGCAAAGGGCTGGAGGCAGAGAGAGCCAGTGAGGAGCATCTGGAAGAGAAAAAAGCCTATCTTACTGGAGTCGGAAGTCTGGAGTTGGCGGCAGGAGGGTCGGAGGTGAGATTGGAGAAGGCTGGGGGGCACCACCCAGGTGGGGCCTTGTAGGCTGTGTTAGCCTGAGGATGGCGGAGAGCCAGCAGAAGGGGCATGCCTACTGTTTTTTTTTTTTTTTTGCGGTACGCGGGCCTCTCACTGTTGTGGCCTCTCCCGTTGCGGAGCACAGGCTCCGGATGCGCAGGCTCAGCGGCCATGGCTCACGGGCCCAGCCGCTCCGCGGCATGTGGGATCTTCCTGGACCGGGGCACGAACCTGTATCCCCTGCATTGGCAGGCGGACTCCCAACCACTGCGCCACCAGGGAGGCCCATGCCTACTGTTTTTTTTTGTTTGTTTGTTTGTTTGTTTTGCGGTATGTGGGCCTCTCACTGTTGTGGCCTCTCCGGCTGCGGAGCACAGGCTCCGGACGCGCAGGCCCAGCGGCCATGGCTCATGGGCCCAGCCACTCTGGGGCATGTGGGATCTTCCCGGACCGGGGCACGAACCCGCATCCCCTGCATCGGCAGGCGGACTCTCAATGACCGCGCCACCAGGGAAGCCCTGCCTACTGTTTTTAACAGAACCTTCTGGGAGTGTGGCGTGAAGAGGGTGAGACCGAGGCTGGGGACCAGGGAGGTAGCCATGGGCCACGAGCCTGTAGGCTCTTGGCTCCATGTGGCCCTGCACTGGCCAGTAGCTGACTTTATTTTTTTTAATAGATTAAATTTATTTATTTATTTATTTATTTATTTATTTATTTTTGGCTGCGTTGGGTCTTTGTTGCTGTGCGTGGGCTTTCTCTACTTGCGGTGAACGGGGCTACTCTTAGTTGCGGTGCATGGGCTTCTCATTGCGGTGGTTTCTCGTGTTGCAGAGCACGCGCTCTAGGCACGTGGGCTTCAGTAGTTGTGGGTCGTGGGCTCTAGAGCGCAGGCTCAGTAGTTGTGGTGCGTGGGCTTCATTGCTCCGCGGCATGTGGGGTCTTCCCGGACCGGGGCTCGAACCCGTGTCCCCTGCATTGGCAGGTGGATTCTTAACCACGGCGCCACCAGGGAAGCCCCTAGTAGCTGACATTTGACTTCTTGATTTATTCACCAGATTTATCTGAACCTCCCCCTCCCCCAGAAGGTTTTGCCATTGCAGTGTTCTCCCTAACACTTCCAAGGTGACAGTTTCCCCCATCCGTTCTCTCCTTGGGTCTCTGAGCTCCAGCCCCGCCCGCCCCCCACCCCGGTTAGTTCATCCTGCCCTTGGGTGAGGTGGTGGGCAGTGGGGCCACTGTGCACTTGGGTGCTCACACTACCTCCCCCGTGTGACCTCAGCAACTGGCTTCACCTGTAAAATCCCCTTAGGTCCCCCACTTCCCGGATCCAGAAAGCTCTAAGATCTGACCCAGGCCCTGCTGGGGATCTTACGTAATATTTCAATAGTAGGCATCCTATCACCTTTCTAAAAGCCAGGAAATTCTGAATTCTAGAATATGTGGTCCTAGAGTTTCCAGTAGGAGACCATGGAGCCCCCAGTGGACCTCATTCCCGTATCTGTGAAACGGTAGTTACAGGAGAGGCAGCCTAGGGCTCGGGGTTTGGAGTGTGCTGGTGCCAGTCCAGCTCTGCCCTGAGGTGGTCGCCCAGCTTCTCTGCCTCAGTATCCCCATTTGTATGGGGATTGAGGATTAGATTATTCAGAACTTGGGAAGTGACTGGACCAGTAACCAGCTACTGCAGCCACTCAGTAAGGGCTTGTTAGAGTTGAGTGGGGTCGTGTCCCTCGTGAGCCTGCCCGGGCTCCCTCCTCTCTGAGAGCAGGCTGACCGTCCCGTGACCCTGGGCTGGATGGGATAGGTGAGCACTCTGCCTGGTGTGAATGCAGCTGCAGGAATCCAGGCATGTCCCCAAACCTCCCTGCGTCACAATTTGCTCATTCGTGAAGCTATTTTGGCAGACGAGGAGTCTCTTTCAAAGGTTTCTGGCTCTCTGGGAGGAGCCAGGCCCGGGGCCTTCGCAGCCAGGAGCACACTGCAACTCCAGCAGATCTGGTGAGAATGCCCTGGGTCCTGGACGTCACCGCTTCCCGGCTGCCACCGTCACTGCCCACCCTGGCCCCGGTGCTGCTCGTGTTAGGGCAGCCCCCTCTGCGGGGGGCTTTCCAGGCTAGAGCTGCAACAGGAGGCTGGGGTCTGGCGTTTTCAGTTGGTGTGGGAGAGATGGAGGGGGTCCCGTGTTCCAGGAAGGCGGTTCCGAGGCCAGGTGGCCGCAGGAATGATCGACAGCCATCACGCTTTGGTTGTTACCCCCCTGTTGAGAAGGCAGTTCCACGAAGGCAGAGCCCATCTTGGTTGGTCTCCCCTCTGGGTCCCCAGAACTTCTCATGGTGCCTGGCGCTCCGCAGGCCCTCATGTTGATGGATTGGCGGTGGATGGAGGTACACAGTGGGCACTCTGTAAAGTTATTCTCACCCCCTGCCTTACTTTCTGCAACTGCTGTGGAGCCGTTGCCTCAAGGTGGGGGTGGCAGCTTGGAAGTGTCTGCTGGCAGCCGTTCGGCTCATGTCACTTGCCTGACACCCTCTCCCTTTCCAGCGGAAGCCTGGGGTGGGAGCCCTGTGGTCTGATTCTGCGGAGGCCTTGTTGGATCCCAGCTGGGATGTCCTCCCTGGTCGGGTGGGCGGGCCCCTCTTGGAACCCATTGGGGTCGGACTCGTGTGCCACCTTCACGCCCACCCCTCCGTCTCTCCACAGCCTTAGTCTCCTGCCAGCTGCCATCAGCAGTGTAGTGGGAGAGCCGCTCGTGTTCTGGGCAGCCCTCCCCTTTGTGCAAAGCAAAGCACCTTCCCAGCTGAACTCACTGGGTTCCTCAGAGCAACAGGGCTGGTGGGAGGGAGGAAGGGTGGGACTGCCGGAAGATGAAAGCAAACACCAGGGAAATGACCCTGCGGAGGGTCATGCTTTGGGATGGCGATGATGATGGTGGTGATCTAAGCTCCTCACAGCAGCCAGAAGGGAAAGCTGAGGCTCACGGGTGCTGAGGCCACACAGATAGTAAGAGGAGGAACCGTGTTTGAACCAGAAGGCACAGGGCTCATCTTCTGCTCCCGAAAAGCCTCCTAGGGCTCCTTCGTCACCACAGGGTAGAGACCACGCCCCTGAGCCTGGTGGGAGCCCTTCCCAAGCTGGTGTCTGTCCTCCTCCGTCCTGACCCAAGATCCCGGTTCCCTGCGCTCAGCCTTCCTGCACTGGCGCGCGGGTCGGCCCCACACAGAGCGCTGCTCTGCTCTTCCAGGTCCCCGTGACACCTCCTTACGCTGCTGTTATTTGTTTGGGTCCATCTCCCCCCACTGGACCTAGCAGCACCGCGAGGGACGACATCTTGTCCGTCTGGCTCCCTGGAGGAGGCAAACCACTGAACACACCCAGGCACCACAGGGACTCTGAGCAAAGTGGGTCTGCTAACGAGTGCCCCAGGCCAGGCGCCTCGGGGCCCGAAAGACAGCAGGGGCCGAGGAAGATGTTCGTTGGATCACTTGTTCATGCTTCCATGCATGCATTCATTCATTCATTCATTCATTCCTTGCCTCCACCTCGCTCTGCTGTGAGCAGGTGGAGGAGTCCTGACTGCTCTCCCTGCCCTCTCGTGCCCCTTCTGCATTCCCGAAAAAGCGGACCTTGTTACTCCCCAGCTTCCAGTCACACTAATGGCCCACTTCCCCCCCACCACCTTTCACACCCCATGCAGAATCCCTAAAACAGCTTAGGAGGCCGGTCCCCACCACCGTCGCCGACCACGACTGGGCTCTCCCTTCCCCGTGTCCTCTCTGGGTTCAAGTGCAGTGGCTTCTTTTCAGTTCCTGCATGCGGGGAGCTCCCCACATCCTGTCCTGGAAGGCCTGCCTTGCTGTCACGGCTCTGGCTTGTCCTTCAGGGACCAGCAAACCCTTCTTTCCTGGCGCACTAAATCGGTTCCCGCCATGAGGTGTCAACGATCTGTTTATCTGCAGGCCTGTGGATATTCTCTCTTGCCCGCTTGACTGTAAGCATCGTGAAGGCAGGGGTGGGTTTGGTTTGGTGCCACTGTACCCCTGGTGCCCACAGCATGTGGCCCTGAGCCTGGCTCCGAGCAGGAGCTTGTATGGTATGTGGAGAAGGAAGCGCAGTGGGATACTGGGCCTCAGGTAGTAGATGGGCCCCACCCTCACGTAGCCCAGGGCCGGAAAAGGAAGTATGAAGAGAGGAGGAGGGTACCGAGTGCCCCTGCCAGATCTGCCAGACCCCCAAGCTAGGCAGCCCAGTGGAGTGCAGGAGTGCAGGTCTGGGGTTGCAGACCCAATTTTGCTGTGGACTTGCTGTAGGTTGTAGGCCAAGGCACTGCCCTTTCTGTGCAGCAAGGTGGTGTCTGAGGTCTTTTCCCACTGTGTGTGTTTCCCTGTCTCTGTCCATAGGTCACCCCCACCGTTTAGGGAACTGAGTGCCAGGACCTCCTCCTCCTCACGGGGGCTTGCGGTAGGGCAAGAGAGCCCAGGTTTTGGTAACTGGGTGTGCCTTTCTACCTTTGTGGCAGGCGACCTGATTTCCCGCCCCACCAGCAACGAGGTGTGTCACAGGAGGAGGTGGAGGATGTCAGTGGTGTCCAGCCCCCAGCCCCCCAGCTCAGGCCTCCATCCTCTCTCCTGTTCCTCCATCTCCCTCCTTGTCCTGTAATCCCCTTCGTTCCTTGGGATCTTTGCTTCCTGACCCAGCTCTCCCTACTTTGATCACAGTGACTAGAAAGTGCTGCATTCCTCGGGGGGTGGGGCTCGGGGGGTCTTCTTCCCGCTGGGCCTGGGCTCAGCCCTCGGGATCTGCAGTGCTGAGCTTCCCTAGGCTTCCCTGCCCTATCTCTGTCTTCCCACTGGACTTTGAGCCCCAGGAGGGCAGGGCTGGGCTGTCTTGGTCACTGCTGTGTCCCCAGCGCAGCTCCAGGTGCAGAGCAGGTGCTCAGTGAGCGTTGTTCCACTAGGATAGAGTTGGGGTGTGGGTACTGGCAGAGCCCAGAGACAGAGCCCTCTGTGGAGCCCTGCTTAGAGCTCCCACGCCTGACAGCAGCCTGACCCTGTCTGGTCCTGGGGGAAGACCTCCCAGGCCGGTGAGCGCAGTGGGGGAGGCAGGGCCACCTGGCTTACTGTGCCTCCACCAGCTGTTGGGTCGAAACGCCTGTGCTCACAGACCCCCCAGCTGTGAGAATCCCGGGCGGCACAGGCCCCTTCCCTGTTCCCGGCATCCAGGTTATCAGGTGTGGCAGGATAACCTCCTTGTTTTATAAGTGAGGCAGCAGGCTGGAGAGGGATGGCCTGGCATTCAGGATGGCTTCTGCCGCTCTCGGCCACCTCTGTAGCTTTGAGGGGCGGAGTGACCCGTCCTAGGTGTGGGCAAGTGAAGAGACCTGCCTTGTTGTGAACCTGGGTTCCCTGCCCCGACTTGCTGTGTGACGTTATTATTAATAGAAGGGGTATGGGCCCTGGGGAAATGGAGATTCCATCTCCAGCCCACTGTGCAGCTGAGCAAGCTTGTGCTGCCTGTGGCTCAGTTTCCTCCTCGTCCCCTTCCTGGAGCTGGTGAGGGGAGCTGGGGGAGAAGGGCATGCGGTCACCCTGGAAGCTCATACTACTTTGATTCTTTTCTGACTTTAAAAGGAAGGTATGTTCACTGTAAAAAAAAAAAAAGATGGAAAGTCTAAAGAAGAAAATGAAAATCACTTCTTAATCTTACCATCTGGAATTTTTTTAAAAGCTCTATTGAGATGTAATTCACGTACATTTCACCAGTGTAAAGGGAACAGTTCAGTTTTTCACAGAATTGTACATCTGTCATCACAGTCAATTTTAGAACATTTTCATTGCCCCCCAAAAAACCCTGTACCCCTTAGCCGGCAATGCCAGCGCCCCTCCCCCACCCCCTCAGGCCACCGCTGATCCGCTTTCTGTCTCATTAGCTTCCAGACAGTTACTATAAATGCAGTCATGCAACACGTGGCTTTTTGTGTCTGTCTTCTTTCACTGAGCACCGTGTTTACAGAGTTCGCCCACGTTGTTTTTGTTTTTGTTTTTGCGGTACGCAGGCCTCTCACTGCTGTGGCCTCTCCCGTTGCGGAGCACAGGCTACCGATGCGCAGGCTCAGAGGCCATGGCTCACGGGCCCAGTCGCTCCGCGGCATGTGGGATCTTCCCGGACCGGGGCACGAACCCGCGTCCCCTGCATCGGCAGGCGGACTCTCAACCACTGCGCCACCAGGGAAGCCCTCACCCACGTTGTGCATGTGTCTGTAGTTCATTCCTTGTTACTGCTGAAGAATGTTCTGTTGTATGGATATACCACTCTCTTCATCCATCGATGTCCATCTGGGTTGTTTCCACTTTCTGGCTGTCATGAATAATGCTGTTGTGGATATTCACGTTCAGGTTTTTGCGTGGCCGCACACTTTCATGTTTCTAGGAGTGAAATTGCTCGGGCATCTGGTGACTCTAACCATTTGAGCAACTGCCAGACCGTTTTCCCAAGCAACCGCCCCACTGGTCACTCCCTCCATTGAACGAGGCTTCCGCTGCCTCCACGCCATGTGTTGTTAGCCACCCCAGAGGGTGCGAAGTGGTGTCTCATTGTGGTTTTGATCTGCATTTCCCTGACAGCCGATGATATGGAGCATCTTTTCACGCGCTTCTTGGGCACTTGTATATCTCCTTGAGAGAAATGTCTATTCAGATCCTTTGCCCGTTTTAAAATTGGATCATTTGTCTTCTGGTTGAGCTGTGAGAGTTCTATATATATTCTAGATGCAAGACTCTTATCGGAAACGACATGCACCACATGTGCATAAATGTCGTCAGTGTGAAATGCCAGAGCACTTCCTTCCCATCTCTTTTCTTTGGCTCCATACACTGCCACAGATGCATAAAAATAAAACTGGGTGGAGCCTGTGTATACAGTTGAATGTCCTGCATTTTTGCTTAATTTTTCCATTTTTTTACAAAGCATGATTAAAATCCATTGTCGTCGTCAGGCCGTTGTCATTTGTTCCAGCCATTTCCGCGTTGTTGAGCATTTAGGTCCTTTCCAGTTTTCAGCTGCATGAATAATGCAGTGACGTTCAGCCTTGTCCATAAATCTTTCTGTTCCTCATGGGTAGCTTTCTCGGAAGAAATTCTTAGAAGGTGGTTTTACCAGGTCAGAGGGTAGGAACCTTTGAAGTCTCATATACTGTCTGTGCCCACACAGGACTGGAAGCCTTGAGGGACTTGGTTGTATCTCTTGATTTTTTTTTTTTGAATGAATGAATAAATGAATAATACTTGCATTTGGGTGTCTTGATGCCAACATGGTATTTTGTTTTAATGAGCATTCCTTTTTAAAAATTCGTTAATTAATCAATTAATTAGTTTTTGGCTGCGTTGGGTCTTCGTTGCTGTGTGCAGGCTTTCTCTAGTTGTGGCGAGCAGGGGCTGCTCTTCGTTGCGGTGCGCAGGCTTCTAATCGTGGTGGCTTCTCTTGTTGCAGAGCACGGGCTCTAGGTGCACCAGCTTCAGTAGTTGTGGCGCACGGGCTTAGTTGCTCTGCGGCATATGGGATATTCCTGGACCAGGGCTCGAACCTGTGTCCCTGGCATTGGCAGGTGGATTTTTTTTTTTTGCGGTGTGTGGGCCTCTCACTGTTGTGGCCTCTCCCGTTGCGGACCACAGGCTCCAGACGCGCAGGCTCAGCGGCCATGGCTCACGGGCCCAGCCGCTCCGCGGCATGTGGGATCTTCCCGGACCGGGGCACGAACCTGTGTCCCCTGCATCGGCAGGCAGACTCTCAACCACTGCGCCACCAGGCAAGCGTTTAATGAGCATTCCTTAGCTAGTAGTTAACCTGTTTATTGTTACCATGTTAGTTACATACTTCCCAGAGTTGCTTCCTCATGCCCTGTGCCCATTTTTGTTTTGGGACTTTTTGTAAGCATTCTGTGTCTATTTCAGATATTGAGTGTTTGGAATTTCATTATGCAGATATATTTTTCCTCATTTGTCATTTGCCTTGCTGCAAAGGTGGAGGCGGAGGAGCCTCCTTAAAAAGAATCATTTTCCCCTTTGCTCTTTCTCTGGCTCTCCACAACAGAGAGGGCAGAGGAGGGGGAAGCAGCCCGGGCCCTGGGGGCAGTGCAGTGTCGGGGGAAGGCGTGTTAGTGGCGGCCAGGCCCAGGCGGAGGGACAGCAGGTTCCGGAGGGGTCCTCCTGTAAACACAACTGCAGCCACCGTTTGCTGAGCACTGGGCCGAGCAACCTGGTGCAGCTGGCGGGGCCCCTCATTTTGTGACTTGGTACCATCAGTCACTTGCTGAGGTCACGCTTCTTCACGGAAGGTGGCAGAAGCCAGGGCAGCCCGGGCCCTGGGCACAGCCAGTCTGCCTCCGCTGCAGTCTTAACGAGTCCCCGGGAACCTATACCCCAGCTCCTCCAGCATGCACATGCCGGGCCTCTGCTCTGGCTCTTGCCTCTGCCTGGGAGACTCTCCACGACTTTTGGGTGGTTGCTGTTTGTCTGCTTGCATCTGCTGACTGTCTTATGCCTGCGTCCTCCAGTGTAAGCAACTTGGAGGGGACGTTCAAGCGCTGTGGTCACTGCCACAGCCCTGGCATCTGGAACAGCGCCTGGCACAGAATAGGCACTCGAAAAACATTGGAAGGAATGAATGGGTTTGTGACTCTTACTAGCCTGGACGTTCCTCTCTCTTACAGGTCTTGCCCAGTTACTCCATCCAATCTAAATGATCATCACCTCTGTTCTATAAGAGAGTTTTCTTTCTTATAATTTGTCACTTTTATCTGTGTGATCATTTGCCTTCCTAGTAATTACTCCCCAAGGGCAGGGATCCAGACCTGTTTTGTTCTCTGTTGTCTACCCAGCCCAGATCGTTCGGTAAAGAATGAACGATACGTCCTTTAGTTCCCAGACAGACCTCGTGAGGGTGAGTGGTGTTACCTTTCATAGAGGAGGAAAGGCAGGCTGGGCAGTGAGAAGTTCCAGGCACCCAGTGTCCATCCCTGGAGCCTTTGCTGGACTGGTAAACAGCTCACAGTTACTTGATTTTAAAATTCCAAACTAAAACTCCCCAGTGCCTCCGAGTCCAGCTGGCCATCTGGTTGCTCCTGCCCGGAAGCCTGAGGCGGGCAGCCTGAAATAGCCGGCCTGGTTCTGGCAGGGCTGGTTGTCCACTGACGGGCACTGGCTTTCTCAGAGGTCCCCTTCCCCGAGCTTGGCCTGTCGAGCTTGGTACCTAGGACTTCAGTGGGTGGCAGTGATGGGAAGCAGGGAGCCACTGAGTGTCTTGCAAACCCTTTTCAAGCACCTCGATGCCCCCAGCCCCATGCTGGGTCCCTTGCCCGTTTGCCTTATTTGACCCTGACAGCGACCTTCAGTTCCCCAGAGGCGCCTCAGTTCTCTTTTCTCTGAGCCTTTGCATGTGCTGTCCCCTCCGCTGCAACACTCTTCTCCCTCCTTCTGCTTTTTTTTTTGGCCATGCCAGGTAGCTTGTGGGATCTTAGTCCCCCAACCAGGGATCGAACCCATGCCCCCTGCACTGGAAGCACGGCGTCCTAACCACTGGACCTCCAGGGAAGTCCCTCCCTCTCTCTGCTTTTAAAATTATTGTTATTAAGTTCTTTTCTTGGCATATGAACTACATATGTAACATACGCGTAAGTTCAAGTGTAGTATAATGAACACCTCTGAGCCTCCCAATTTATGGCTGAGAGCATTGCCATTAACTTACCTGTCTCTGGGTGGGTGGGTGGGTGGAGCACAGAGCCCTGTGACTACTACGATGCATATTGTGAATGTCATGCCTTTTCTTTTTTTTTAAGTTTTATCACCTATGCATGTGTGCTGAAAAATATGGTGTTTGGTTTAGCTTGTTTTTGAGTGTGATAAAAATGGCATTGTGTCGTGAGTGGACTCCTGGGGCTTGCCTTTCCTCTCATAGTTAGTGTCCCAGTTCCATCCATGTAGATGCTCTAGAGTTTTCCATTGTGTGACTGTGTCTTAGATTGCCCGTTGTGCCTTTGGTGGACCTTTGGGCTGTTTCTGGCTTTCAGTATTACAAACTGGTATAGCTGTGAACTTTCGTGTACACATCACCTGGGGTGTGAGCAAGAATTTCGCCAGGGTACAGACCTTGGAGTGGAATTGCTGGTTGTAGTTGGAGCTGTGCAGTGTTACGTGATCGTGCCCAACCCTCTCAATTGGATATTCCCTCCTTTACCTGGCTAACTCCTACTCATCCTCCCTGGGTCTCCTCCCCCCTTTCCTTCCTTCAGCAGATGCCCGTGGAGCACCTGCCCTGTACCAGGTGCAGCTATGTTCCAGGGTGCAATGGCGAATGAGACTCATAGACCCTGTGCTCACATGACCAGCGTTGTTAGGTAGCCCCTCCTCCAGGAAGCCCTCCCTGACCAGGTTAGGTGCTCTTCTGGGCTCTCCTACCCTAGCCCTGCCCCCTCGGGGTCATCACTGTCTGGGAACGGGTCTGTCTCCCCCACTGGACTGGGTGCCCCGTGTAGACAGGGATCAGAGCTGTTTTGGATACCGTTTTCACAGTATCACCGCCTGGGGCGGGGCACAGAGCAGCTGTTCAGTGAAGGATCTGTTTAGTTACTGCTGAGACACTGACCCTTGAGGCAGGTGGGATTAAGAGAGAGAAATGGAGTCCAGTATCCAGTACTTGTTGGAGTTAGACTCGGGCCCCAGGCCCATCTGGCCCAAAGTCCGGCACCTCCGCAGATGGCTGAGCACACAAGATGCCTGGACCCGTGCTTGGCCCTGTGGCAGACGTGGCCTTTGCCCTCGGCCGCTGAGAGACCAGCCACTGCCCAGCTACTCCCTCCTCGGACAGCGGGGAGGGCTGGGCAGCAGTGCCTCGCTGAGGAGCGGGAGGCCTGCCCAACCCTCTGGGACTTAGAGCTGTTGTGGGTGTTCTTTTGAAGAGGGCAGGACTGGGAGGTGTGCGAAGCCTTACAAAGGGTGGACGAGGCAGGAGCCGAGGAGTCCCGGAGGAGCAGTCGGGGCTGCGAGGGGCCGTCTCAGGCCTGTAGGTCTGTACCAGCTGGGATGGTGGTGGCTGCTGTTCTCAGAGCACCCGCTGTGTACCGGGCGCAGCGCTGAGCGCTCTCCGTGCGCCAGCTGGTCCTGTGCGCACCCCGTCCCACGGGATAGGTGGAATTGTCACCCCACTTCACAGATGAGGGGGGACTGTGAGTCTCAGAGGGTGGAGTCCAGCTCTCCCGGCTCGTCCCCCAGGAGTCTGCCGCCTTCAACCCTGTGTGGCGCAGTGGCAGCAAGCGGGCCTGCCTGGAGCGCTGGGCAGAGAGCTTTCCCTCCCGCGCGCCTGATTCTTCTCGGCCCCCTGCAAGATGGGGAGCAGCGCCTCCCGCCACAGGCGGGATGACTAAGGAACAGAGCCGCGTGGCCCCCGGCGCCACACCTGAGAGGCCCGGCCTGGGCTGCTCCCTGGAGGCCTTTTCTCCTGCTGCTCTTGTCAGTCCTCATTTGTCCCCAAGGCTTCACTTCTGCGCCCTTGGGTGCCCAGCCCTAGGTAAATATTTGTCTTCGGGCAAGCAGGAGTGGTGCGACCAGTGTTTCCGAGCCAGGAGGCAGGGGACAGGTGGAGGCAGCTGGTTTGCAGCCAGATGCTTGGGGCACCTCCGGGTGGAGGTGAGCATTTTGTTTGCCCTGTTCTCATCCTGCGTCCGCTCTCGGCGGTGCTGCCGAGGCGTCCGGCTGTGGGCCACTGCTGATGGCGACTACAGGTTAACTACGCACCAGCCTTATGCCAGACGCTTCACACGAGTGATCTCAGTGACTGCTTCTAGAAGCCTGTGTGTGTGTGTGTGTGTGTGTCTGTTTCATTGGCTCCATTTTCCAGAAGAGGAGACTCGACCGTAAAGAGATCAGGGCCTTCTCCTGTAGCGGTTAGGATCTGTTTAAGTTGTCACAGCCAGAATCATCCACTTGGGGCCATGTGAGGTAAACGAGAGTGTTCATTGGAAGGGCACAGGGGCCTCTGCCAGTTCCCGGGGCCGGGGGGAGGGGGTGGGTGCCTGAAAGCCGACGGGAACCAGAACTGGTTCCAGCTCTTTGGGCCACAGGCACTGCTGATGTGTTCCTCTTTCTATCTGCTCACGAGCCAAACAAGCCTGGCCGTCCTGGTGGTCAGGACAGGACTGCTCAGTCCAAGTCCCTGGCCCAGGAGGTGCATGCAGGCTTAGCAAAGATCCCATATCCTTCCTGTCAAATGGGGCCTGAGAGGGCCAGGCTCACCCTCGTGGGGGCTTGGGGACAGCTCTCAGAGAAGGGGGCCTGGGCTCCGCAGACGCCCCGAGCAGGCACCGCCGAACGCACAGTCTGCCTCCAGAGGCCACGCCCTCCAGCACCGGCCGCACTGTTCTGTGTTGAGAAGGCAGGTTTATGCCACGAGGCAGAAAGCCACCAGTGTCCTCAGATGTACACGTCTCTTTGGGAAGCTCCTTCAGCTGGGAGCTCGTGGAGGCCGCAGAGGACCTCCCGACACACACACACACACACACACACACACACACACACACACACACGCCCATCCCCCAGAAGAAAGCCCTCAGTCAGAGGCACAGTCTTGGACACTTGTGTTGGGTGCGTGTCGTTAGGCTCCACCCACCCAGGGTTGGACGCGTTTCCTTGGTGGTTCAGGTGTCAGCCAGTATTGAGCTCTGTGCCTGGACCTGTGCCGGGGATGCAGCACGGCCAAGGGAAATGTGGCCCCTCCTCATGGGCTCGCGGTCCAGAGGGGAGTCGAGAGAGACAAATCAGCCAAGCTGCCAACACAGACCCACACAAGGGGTTGGGAGGACACGAGCCCAGGGCCTGGATAGAAAAGAACGTGGTGGGGCCGGTGGGCCAGTACGTGGCTTAGGTAAGAACATCAAACACCTCGGACTGTCCCACCCCCTCCCCGAGCCTGATGAGCTGGACTCCACAGCCAGGCCTGTCTCTGCACTCGCCTCTGTCTGGGCTGCTTGTCCTTGGCAAGTCCTCCACCTCCCTGGGCCTCGGTTGGTTTCCTCTTCTGGAAAGGGTGGGGGAGGGATATCGTACCCCAAACAGTGGCTGTGGACAGAAGGGTGGTCGGGTTTGGTTAAGAGCAAAGACTGTGGAGCCAGACTGCTTAGGCCGGAATGCCAGCTCCTCCCCCACTGGCCCTGTGACCTCGGGCAGGCTCCTTAACTCCTCCTGCGTCACGTGTATTTTTCACATGGGGAGTAAATCCTGCCTCATTGGGTTATTAAAAGCAGTGAGTGGGGACTTCCCTGGTGGTTCAGTGGTTATGAATCCGCCTGCCAATGCAGGGAACACGGGTTCGAGCCCTGCTTCCGGAAGATCCCACATGCCGCGGAGCAACTAAGCCTGTGCGCCACAACTACTGAGCCTGCGCTCTAGAGCCTGTGAGCCACAACTACTGAGCCTGTACTCTAGAGCCTGCAAGCCACAACTACTGAGCCCGTGTGCCACAACTACCGAAGCTCGTGTGCCTAGAGCCCGTGCTCCGCAGCGAGAGAAGCCACCGCACTGAGAAGCCCGCACCACAACAAAGAGTAGCCCTAGCTCGCCGCAACTGGAGAAAGCCCATGCACAGCAACAAAGAACCAACACAGCCCCCCCAAAAAACAAAATTAAATTAAATTAAAATAAAATAAATTAAAAAAAAGCAGTAAGTGAAGTAATACACTAGCAAAGTGCTATGTGTTTGCAATTGTTAGTAGTAATACTTCAGAACTAAAAGTTGCCTGTCACACAGCTGGCACTTGGGTCCTTAGTGCGCCCTGTGCAACGGGACCCAGGGATTGAGGCCTTGACTCCCCCCTCCCCCTCGAGCACTGTTGGCTTTATCAAACTCCTACTGAGTGTGAGGCTCCCTGGTGGGCCCGGCTAAGTCATATGTGACTTGGAAAGCTGCAGGCACCTTCTGACTGCATGTGTTTCTGTAACAGGATCTTCAGCTGGGCCAGGCAGCTTAGAAGGTTCGGATGGAGGTGTGAGGGTGCAGACCGGTGGAGTAGGCAAGTCCTCCCTCTTCCCGGCTGGGGGCCCGGCTCCTGGCTGGTTGTGTAAGCCCAGCCCGACCCCTGCAGCTGACCATCCTACAGCACATGGTGGTGGCACTGGCTCCCCAAGTCATGATGCCTCCCTCCCAGGAGGGGGCAGGGAAGACCACTCTTGTCACCCAGGAAGCTGTGGGCATCACGGCCCCTTAGCAGGCCCAGGGAGGGACACGGGGCCTGAGAGGAAAGGACTGGCCATCCCAGCCTCTCTGGAGGGGCCTCCTGTCCAGGGCACAGTGTGGTTTCCTGCCTCTGTCACGTCGTTCTCTGGGGAGAAGGGAAGGGAGGCTTTGTTCGGTTCACAGAGCAAGTCATCTCATTCATTCACTGAGTGGTCCCTAGACTCAGGGAGCCCTTGGTCTAGGACAGAGAGTGAGCAAGCAAACAGGTACAGGTTGGGGTGTGTCCCATGAGGACTCAGAGGGAGGTCGTGGAGAATAATGGGTGTGGGGGAATGCTGCTTTAGAAAGGGGCCAGAGAAGGCTTCTCAGAGGAGGTGACCTCTGAGCCGAGACCCGAGTAACAGGTTAGGGAGAGCTGGGGGAGGGGGAGCGCTCTGAGCCTCGGGAATGGCAGTCGCGGACCTAGAGGCAGGAGCAAACAAGGTTAGGGCTGGTGGGGGGGCGGTGACCGGGGAGGATGGGGTGAGCCCGTTGCAGGGCTGAGTCAGGGGGCCTCATCCTGGGGCAGGAATTGGCCGTTTCAGTCCCAGTGCAGGGACAGACAGTGGAGACCAAAAGGGCCAGAGCCCAGCCTGTCCCTTGCCGCGGTCACCACGAGCTCCTTACGTGCTCCCCTGTCTGAAGGGCAGGGACTGCGAGGTGGTGGGCTTCCCCTTCCTGGGGGATCTGCCTGCAGTGTCCCTGCGCATCCTCACCACGTTCTATGCACAGCCCGCCCTGGGCGTGTGGTTCTGAAGGTGCACACCCACGCACACCACCCGGGGCTCACCTCAGCCCCCTCGGCTCTGGCAGGGACAGGCAGAGGGGCTGCCCAGGCAAAGGCCCAGCTTCGCAGACCAGGCTGGTTGGAGGGAGGCGGGTGGCAGCCCCCTTCCCTTCCAGAGGAGCTAGTCCCTGGCGTCGGTGTGGCTCCGGGACAGATCGAGCTTGACATCACCATTGGCAACATCGTCTCTGCTGGGTGGGCACGCGCTGCTAGGAAAGTTACTGCTTCCACCCTCGACGTGATCTGCGCTCCCTCGGACCCTCTGAGTTGCTGCAAGGCTGGTGGGGGTGGGGAAGCCTCAGTGATCCGTCATTCGGAAGAATAACTCCTGACCGGTGTCCCTTCACTTTTCCTGAGGAGTCCCAGGCAGAGGTTTTTCCGAACAGGCTGAGCGGCTAGAAATCCCCATGGGTAGAAATCCTGCTGGCTGCTCCCGTCCCCTCCGTCTGGGCCCTGTCACTGCCCTCATTCTGTGTCCAGGCCTCCTGGCACCCAGCCACTGTCCCCCAGAGCACCCTAAGGGAACAGGCGGTGTACTGATCTCGGCCGGGTCCTGGGGGAGCCCCCAGCCTGGAAGGGGACAGATCCTCTAGGGGCAGTGGGCTCAGAAGCCAAGCCTAAGGAGTTGTAACTGCTGTGGATGGGGGCATCCAAGGACGCTTCTTCCTGGCGGGTGGGTAGCCGTGGAGCTGACTTTGGCCAACTCTGAAGGCCGTAGTGGCCCAGCAGTGAAGGAGGAGGGCCCGTGGGGTGCGGGGCCTGCGTGGTCACTCACGTGTCGCCACCTCTCTGAACCTCCTTTTCTTTGTCTTAGGTTGGAGGACTATGAGGCTTCAGCTCGGACACATGAAGGGGCCGCCCGAGGTGACAGCATAGTAAATGTCACTGTCAGTGGGCTCCCTGCAGAGCTCAGGGATGCCGCCATCACCAGGCTTGCGCTGGAGCCCTCGGTCCCCCTCCCTCCCCCTCATTGTGTGCCTCACATTCCCCCTGACAGCCCTCCATCTAGCTGTCCTGTCCCTGGCCCGGGTTTGCGTTCCTTCCTCCAGGCCATATTCCCTGAGTACCTGCTGGGCCAGGCCCTCGGGAGCCACCCAGGGTGACCGCCACCACTGACACCAGGCCCGGCTTTGTAATTAAGGTTGTTGTGAAAGGCTGGCCTTGGCCTAATGCAAGCTTCCAGCCCCAGGCATGAACCAGACTTTCCTCCCATCCCAAATGCTGCCTCTGGGTCCCGTGGGGACCACCAGCTCTGAGCAGCTGCTCCCCCCACCGCCCTTTAACTTTATGACGGAGATTTCCAGACATATGCAACAGTAGGAGTGTAATGACCCAGATGAACCCACTTCGCAGCTTCAGTAATGACCAGTATGTGACCGATCTTTATCCTCCGTGCTGCCCCACCCCCATGATTTTGCAGCACATATCCTAGATACCGATCATCTCACCTGTACATTTTTCTGAGTTGCTTCTGAAGCTGTGGGGACACTCTGCCCCAAGCCAGCTACCTCTGTCCTCTGCTGTCGTCTCCCCCCGGGCCAGGATGAGACCGTCCGGGCCAGGATGAGACCGATGAGACCGTGCTCTCTTGTGGCCCTGCACACGGTGGGCGGCTGTATGTGGCGCTCGGGGACAAGCACAGCCTCCCCCCGCTGAAGGAGGCTCCCACCCCAGGACGTGGCTTTGGGGGCTGCCAGGAAGCCCAGTGAAGCGACTGGGAGCCTCCCTGCTCTGATGCCTGGGTGGCTTCGCTTGCTGCTCCGTCTCTGTGTTAGTCTGCGTGCTAACAGTGAGCACTTGTTTTTCTTTTCTTCCTTTATTTCCTAAAAGGTGGTGTTCACCAGCACAGTGTTCTGAACTGTGCTTTTTATTTTTGTCTGCGTTGGGTCTTAGTTGTGGCGTGTGGGCTCCTTGTTGTGGTGTGTGGGTTTCTCTAGTTGTGGCGTGTGGGCTCAGTAGTTGTGGCACGCAGGCTTAGTTGCCCCATGGCATGTGGGATCTTAGTTCCCCAACCAGGGATTGAACCGGCGTCCCCTGCATTGCAAGACAGGTTCTTAACCACTGGACCACCAGCGAAGTCCCTGCACTGTGCTTTTTCACTTCATGTGTCTTGAATGTTGTTCCCTATTGGCTCAGAGAGAGCGGCCTCATTCTTTGTGGCCGCAGAGAGTTCCTGTGCACGGGTGGACCAGGGTGTATTGACTGCTCCCCTACTGATAGGTACTGGTTTCAGTTCAGGTCTCTGTTTGCAAACAGTGCTGCCATGAGTAACCTTATAGGTATATAAGTTTGCACCTTTGCAAGGGTATCTGTAGGATGAATCTCCAGGAGCGGCATGGCTGGAGCAAAGGGTACATGCATTTGTATTTTGGAGTTTTGACTGGTGTAGCCAAATTGCTTTCAAAAGGGGTTGTACCGGTTGCTGGGGACACCGCTGCTCGAGGGTGCGCCTGCTTCCCATGGTCCCCAGCATGTGCTGTCTAGCTCGTGGGTGTTGGCCTCTCTGGTAGGTGAAAAATCTGTCAGCATACTTCCATTTAATTTGAATTTCTCTTTATTCTGAGAATCACTGAGTGTGTAAGAATTCTGCACCTCAGTTTCCATCTTTGGGGAATGGACTGGAAGAGGCCTTCTTGGAGGGGCAGAATGGGGAATTCAGTGAGCTCCCACAGCGAAGGGCCCTCCCCAGTCGAGGAGCCAGCCCAGCGGTAGGGAATGCAGGAGGACGGCAGATGGGACCAGCTCCTGCCTCCGCTTCCAGCTGGAAAAGTGTCCTTGGGCAGGTCACTTGCCATTGCAGGCCTCATCTGGAAGGCAGGGGGGTATAAGCCCTACTTCTCAGGGCTGTTAGGAGGCGTAAGTGAGATCAGGTTCGTAAATCCCTTAGTCTGTCTGGGGGCAGGTGCAAAACGATGGCTTTACCAAGCACCAGAGAGGCCCCTGCACACGGTGTGTTCCCTCCCCTCCTTCTCTGCTGTGCCCGGGAGAGGATTCTGGGCGTGGAGGGGGGTGGGGTGGCGGCGATTGGAAATGCAGGGCATTGGCTGGAGGGATGGGGTCAGAAGCAGGGACCTGGATTTTAGTGCCCCCCCGCATCCCCAGGCTGAAGAACTTTCCTCCTCGGGGCCTCTGTCTCCCCGTGTGTCAGGCCTGTGTTCTCGATTGCAGGCCCAGAAACGGGTCCCTGAAGGACTCGTAGCAGAGGAGTACATGGGGGGAGGATGTCACCAGGCAGATGGAGAACCAGGCCTAGGAGGGGTGGGAGGGGCAGCTGGACACCTGAGGCAGGCAGTTCCTCAAATACAGGGAGGGGGCTGGGAGTGCCTCCCCCACCCCGGAAAAATGACCAGTGCCGCAGTGAAGAATGACAGCCGCATCCCAGGGTTCTCATGGCAGTGACCTTGGAGGCGGCCGTGGACAGAGGTGAACAGCTGGTGTGATGCCTGGTCTCCTGGGGTCTCTGGATGTTCACAGTTGGATGCTGGGTGCTCCATGGCATCCTGTGGCTGCCCACCAGTCCTTGAGTGCCCGTGGCCTGGCCGAGTGAAGTACTCCCGTGAGAAATGCCTGGTCTTGAGAAGCCTCTGAGGGCCCCGCACACTCTGATTCTGTGCCCAGGGCAACACGGTCAGGGAACGAGGAAGAGCCGCACGTGGGCAGCATAAGACACGTGGCTCTGCAGAGACGGGCCGCAGAGCCTCATGTCTGCAGCGGCGGTGGGACCCCCGCCCAAAGCTTTGTGGGTGCTCCTGCCTCCTCCCTACTTGGGGCCCCAGGAGCCCCTGCGTTGCTCCGCCTCTCTCCTGCCCCCGCCCCACCTTTGGGGTGGCCCAGGCCGTGGGAGGGATGTGTGTGGCATTGCGGGAGTGCAGGAGGCATCCGGGCCCCTGAAGGGGATGTCTGGAAGTGGCTGCTCTGGGCTAAGCACGCCCATCCGTGACCTCATCACACGCCCACCCTCACTGCCCGAGTAGGGGGCGCCGAGAGAGAAGAACTCTTCCCTGAGTTCACGCAGCTGGCCTGGGCAGAGCTGGGCACTCAGCTGCCCGTCCTCCCGACTTCAGGGCCCACTGCCTGCCCCAGCCTCTGCATTCAGTTGCTCTGTCAACAAATGTTAAGCACCTGCTGTGCACCCAGTGTGTACCCTTCTGGGGATGCTTCAGTGAACAAAAGCAGTAAACTCCTTGCCCTCCTTGCAGCATAAGCACACACATAGATCCTAAAGCTCTGTGTTGGGTCGTGAGAAGTGCCACACAGAGAATGAAGCCGGGTACAGAGATGGACAAGGACAAAGGGGGCTGTTTTCTATAGGGTGGTCGGGGAAGGCCTCCGAGGAGGTAATGTTGGAGCAGAGACCTGCAGGCAGGGAGGGAGAGAGGAAACCATGAGGATATAGGTAGAAGAGTGCTCTGAGCAGAGGCGCAGCAGGTGCAAAGGCCCTGAGGCCTTATATCCAGGTGGCTCTGTCACTGATGAAAATCGGGTGGGGAACTTGACTACTGTAGCCCCTGAGCCGGGTCTGCCCTCGCACCTCACCTGCGTGCAAGCTCTGTCACCAGCACCTCTAGGAAGACACCCCCAGTCCATGCTCAGCGGCTGAGGCCTCCATGGGTGGCCTCCTCTCCCATACCCTGGACCCCCCCAGTCCTGCAGCTCACCGCCCAGACGCACAGTGCAGTCTCTACTTCTGTACTTTGTCCACAAAGCTCCCTCTGCCCAGGATGCCTTTCCCCCTTTGCTGTCTCACTCTTCAAGACCTTCTCTGGGAGACTTTTCCAGATGCTCTCTTCCCGGCAGATCCCAGCTGGCCTGTCCTCCACGCCTCTGTGATCCCGCCTCACTCTCTCTCACGGCTGGTGATGCTGCCTTGCGAATGCTTCTGGGTTCGTCTCCTTGTCCACACGGGGGCTCTGGGATAGGGCCAGCATGTGGGGGAATTGGTGGCTGCTTACTAGGGGACTTTGGGGGAGGGGAGAAGGCTGTCCCACACCTGCACTTCTCACCTGAACACACCGGTACCTGTGGATGTCCTCTGGAGACCCCGTCTCAGCAGGCGCTGTGAGGAAACCCCGGAGGGCGTCCCTGCTCAGGGCAGGACTGGCTCCCCAGGCCCCAGAAACCACAAAGAGAAAGACCGATCCCTCTGGCAACCTCCGTGTCCTGCTATTAGAGAAGGCTGCGTTTCTGCTGCCCACCAGACCCCTGCGTCCAGCCTGAAGCTGAGGGGCCTGAGGACCGCAGGGCACCAGCGTCAGACGGGAACAGTCCTGGCTTTGACACCCCACCCCTTCCCAGCTGCATGACCCTAGGAGACCAGTTAGCATCCCCAGAGGTTTCCTCCTCTGTGCATTGATAGGTAGTGGGCTCGGGGTATCTCTGCTCTGTGGGACTCTGATGAGGATTAAAGATTCAGCCACAGGGTGCCTGGCAGGATGCCTGGTAGGGAATCGGGGTGAAATAAAGAGCACCTTGCACCTTTCTGTACAGGGAGCACTCTGAATTTGAGAGCCTGCCTCACAAAACGAGTAGTTTCTGGCCGGGTCTGGGCCTTGGCGTCCCTCTCGCCTTTCTCTCTCCGGGCTTCCTTGGTCTTCTATACGTGCATCAGGCCCCCACGCCCACCCCCCGCCATGAAATGTCAAGAGAGCTCAGTCTGCCTTCAAGGCCTAGGACACTGGCCAGATGTGAGCTCCTCCGTCTGTCTGTCACTCCTTCGCCCTATCTTGGTGCCCTCTCTGTGCCTGGCCCTGTTCTGGGCAATGTTGGGGATATGCATGGACTACAACCCTGGGGCTCCCAGTCCAGTGCGGGGAGACAGACTGGTGCCTTAGACAGTGACAGTTCAGTGTGGGCAGGGCTGAGATGGGGGAGCCCAGAGGAGGGAGCCGGACCCACTGGGGGGTCATGGAGGGCTCCCTAGAGAAGGGGACCCTTGAGCCGAGGGTTGAATTGAGAGTGTAATGCATAAGAGGAGGGAGAGAATGAGGTGTGATGAAGCACTGGGCCTGCACTGGGAGGAAAGGGAAGAGTTTGGGGTGAGGCTAGAGCACAGTGCCCGGTGGTGGGGGGAGGGTCCCGTTCATGGACAAGGCTTAAAAGGGGCCTCTGAGGCCTGGCTCCCTCCTGCCCGCCTTGTCCTAGCTCAGTCCGGAGCACTCACAGCGCCCTTGGAGGGCCTCCCTGGATCGTCTGCATACCCGCCTCCCCAGATGAGAAGCCCTGAAGGGCAGGGCACCCGGTCAGAGCCCTCCCTGTCCTCCTAGTCCCAGCACGGAGCTTGGCATGCAGTCAGCCTCGGGCGGTATTTACTGATGAATAGCAAGATGGTATCTAAGTTGGCATTCTGGAGTAGAAGCCTAACTCCAAGGGGCTGAAGCCGAAAGGGGGAATTTATTGGCTTATGGATCCGAGGAGACTTGAATAGTTTGACTTCAGGCCTCGCTGCATCCAGGGTCTCAGACAGCGTCGTCCATCGGGACTCTGTCTCCCTTCACCTGTGAGGTCACCTTTCCTGTGAGTCGGCTTTGTTCTCGGGAGGTTCTCTCCTCTTGGTGGATGCCAGGGTGGCTGCCAGCAGCTCCAGAATTGGGGGGCAGCCTCAGCGACCCCTGCGGGCAGAGAGCTCTTATTTCCCGATAGTTCCAGCACAGGCCCTGGGAGGGGCTGCGGCTGGTCCTACACGGGTCAGCCTCCTGTCCTCGACCAGTCACTGTGACAGGGGCTTTGGGAGGACAGTGGGGAGTGGAGGTAACATGGACGTCCCCCCTGGGGTCCTGGGATGGCGTCATGAGGGAGGTGGTGGGACCAGTGCCCGTCTACCCAGGGAAGCGGGAGGGGAAGCGGGCCGGTTGGTGCTTTCACAGGCCAAGGCAGCCTCACCACAGAGGCAGGTTGTGCGCCTGACGCGCCGTCTGCCTGGGGGACTGCTGGGGGTGTAGGCTTTAGCTCCCAGCTTCCATGTGCCTTTTCAGCACTGGCCTGGTCCCCTCTGAAGGTGTGAGCCCAGGCGGCCTGGGTAGGGGAGGATGGCGTTCCACAGACGTCGGGTCGTGGGAGCACAAGAGCCTGGGGAGTCCTGCAGGAAAGAGCCCCGAGAGCCGGGGCCCTGGGGCCCGCAGGGGCCTGGTCACCCACTGGCCACGAGACTCTCAGTTTCCGCTCTGTCAGGTGGGGTGACGGAGACGGTGCCCTTCCCTCTTGGGGTAGGAACGGCGTGACAGGCGGCCTCCCAGGGTGGGCTCTGCCGATGCAGTGGCCAGACCCTGGGGAGTGAAGGCCACCTGCGGTTAGCTCACGGAGGGGGTTAGAACCCAGGCCTGGCTCGGGGCCGCCCAGTAGCTTCAGCCTCACTGGCCACCTCTGGTGTGCCCAGTCCTGGCAGGCTGGCCTCCCTGTTAGGGGACCCAGTGGCTCCCCCTCCCCAACCCTGGTCTCCTACAGATCCAGTCCTCCCTAGACCTCACGTAGCTCCTGGCGCTGCTCTGCAGCAGCCCTGGCGGCCCCCGTCTCAGGCTGAGAGCAAAGTGCTTCCTGAGGCCGCCGTGTCCCCGTCGCCTCCCGCCTCCGCCTCCTGCCGCGCTGGCCTCCTGGTGCCCGGGATCCTGCCAAGCCCGTTCCCACCCTGTCACACCTCCCCTCCCAGGGGCCACTGCCCACCGCTGTATTTGTATCTGTCTCATGCGTGTCTCCAGCTAGCTGTTGAAGCCCCAGCAGTGAGAGTTGGCTCCCTACCCCCTTGTCCCCACTCCGTCCCCACCCCCCACCGTTGCTTCCTGGTTTTTTGACTCCCACTTGAATGAGTACCAGCTCCATGCTGGCAGGGGTGGCCTGAGTCATCGCCCCCTGGTGCCCAACCTGTCCTTGCATCTTGTGGGTGCACCTGTGCACCTGTGTGCAGAGGAGAGACAGACGGTTCTGCCTGTCACCTGATGCCTGGCCTCAGGTTTCTGTCTGTCCCTTTGTGAGGGCAGGGGGGAGGGGGAGCAGTCTCTGCTTGCCCCACAGCCTCTTCCTGGGAGACTGGTGCCTGCTGCACACGGCAGCGTCCCTCGCCAGGGCTCAGACCTTCGTCTTGGCCCCGGCCCCTGCCTCCCACTCAGGCCTGTCGAGGTAATGTGAGAATGAGGCTGTGTTCCAGTTACAGAGCAAGACAGGTCTGGGTGTGCGTTCCAGTGCTGCCGCTCCTGGCTCCGTGACCTTGGACAGACGGCTTGCCCTCTCTGAGCTTGCCTCCCCTTATTACGAAATGGAGATATAACTGCCAGTTTCATAGGATCGCGCAGCTGGCTGAATGAAACTGTGCGTAGAAAGTGCTCAGAGTGGTGTCTTAACACGGGTTAAGTGCCCGATACCTGGAAGTGGTGACCATGGCCACCACCATCGTCATCTTTTTCTCCAGCTCTGTCTCCTGTTGAGTCAGGCCCCGCACTGGGCAGCTACTTGGCGGGTGCCCTCACGTCCCTTATCTCCTGAGACCCTACAGATGTCCCTTTCAGAGATTGAAAGAGGTTGTTGAGAATGTTTATCACAGTCTCACCAGGACAAGGATTGGAACGCAGGTCCTCTTATTCAAAGCCGTGACCTCTGCACATCCCATCCCCGGCACACGGGGCTGGGCGCCCCTCACGTCACCGCCCCTCCTCTCTGACAGCCGCTTAAGCCAGCCCCTGCATAGGTCGGACCTTCGGAGCCGTGGCCTTGGGAGCTGAGGGAACACACACTCATGTACGTGTCCCCCTCGCACACCCATGTGTCCTTCTGGTCTCGCCAACCATTCCGTCACTGGACAGGTGCTTTGGCAAGTCTTTTCTGGGTCCCTGCCTTTCAGTGGGGGACACAACATGACAGTGATGGCCAGCCTTTGGTGAGCACTCACGGGCGTGTGCTAAGCCCTGGTCTGAGGGATGGACTTGTGCTAACTCAGTCACCACACTTAAAGTGGGAGGACTCACACTCAGCCCCGTTTTCAGGGTAAGGTGATTGAGGCACACAGGTCAAATCGCTTTGCTTGGAGTCATGGAGTTTAAGTTGGGAGCCAGGATTCGGCCCCAGGTGCTCTGGCTCTGGAGCCCATGCTCTCAACCATGCTGCGAGATGCCCCATCTCCGGTGGGCAGCGTGAGATGCTGCCCGGGGAGGGCCTTCCCCAGGTCGAGCTCGCGGAGTATGGGAGGGAGGAGCCAGGATCCAAGCCCCCTGACTTCGGGCTGGAGCAGGGCCCTCACCACTTTGCAACCCCGCCCTCCGGAACCTGGCCCCAGAGCTCCGACTTGGGCCTCCCGGCCAGGCCCACACCTAGTGTCCAGCCAGCACACCGCATGGGTGGCCCTCCTCCTCCCCAGCTCACCGCCCGCCTGCTGAGTCCTCGGGGTAGACCGGGCACACATGCATGTCTGTGGGTGCCGAGCTGCATCCTGGAGGCCCGGGCCCCATGCTTCGGAGCCGCTGCGGCCTGGGAGAGCGGCCCGTTGACTCGCTGCCACCTGTGTGGTTTGCTTAAGGCTGGACAAGTCGAGGGCGGACAACCCGAGGTAGAGGTCTTGATGATTTCGTTACAACATCACGAACAAGTGTGTGGTGGCCGGGGCTGAGCCAGCCGGCCTGGGCCAGCCCTGCCAGCTTATAAAGTGCTTGGGTGGCGCCTGGCACAGCGGAAGTGCTGTCTCGATGCTCCATGTTATTTCTCCGAACCACCTGTACTGCCGTTTCCTTACCATTTTTTTTTTAACTGGTTCGTTTAAAAAATTTGAATATGTTTCGTCTCATTCATTTCCAAGTGATGGTTTTGATGTGATAGTCCTTTTTTCTTAGTATATGAATGAAATACACATACGTAATGATTACTACAAGGTTCTTCCCGACCCACCTGACACTCGTGTGTGCCCACGACCTACCTGACACTCGCGTGTGCCCACTGGGGACGGGCCAGGCCTGGGGACGTGCTTGTGATGCTGTTGGGGAAATCGAGGCAGGGTTGGGGTGCCTGCAGGCTGCCAAGTGTACACCACAGTGCACTGACTGAACCCCCGCTTCTGTTCCTTTAGTGTCTTTCCCCAGTGCTGTCCCCACCTTGAACATGTGTCTCAGCATCAGAGGAAAGTGACAAGACGCACTTGTCATTCTTGTCTGCAGTTGCTCTGGGCCGTGGACCCCCACGTCTCTGAGTATGTCCATCTTACCTACCCCCTGCTCTCAGCTTCCCCTGCTGTACATGAGTGGGCAGATGCAGCCTCCCCGAACCCTGGCTGTGACCTTGTGTGAGGCTGTGCCTGCATCCAAACCCCATGGGCGCCTGGCTGAAGGGGTGGCTGGATGGTACCTGTGGCTGGTGTGGAGGTGGCAAGGTCAGAGACCCTGGGCCTTGAACTCACCAGGAGGCTCGTTAGAACAAAGACCGACCCACTGGGCAGGATCCCAGGGGACTTCAGGAGCTGAAAGTCCTAGGTGGTCAGGGAGGACTTCCTGGAGGAAGGGATGTCAGAGCTGAATACCTAAAGGACCAACTGCGGTTTGAGAGATTGCTTAGGGCTCTTATTCCCTGTAGACTGTCTAGGACAGCGGTCCCCAACCTTTCTGGCACCAGGGACTGGTTTCGTGGAAGACAGTTTTTCCACGGACCGGAGGTGGAGCGGGTGGGGGTTATGGTTCAGGCGGTAATGCGGGTGATGGGGAGCGGCAGATGAAGCTTCACTCGCTCGTCCGCCACTCACCTCCTGCTATGCTGCCCAGTTCCTAAACAGGCCGCGGAACGGTACCATACCACGGCCCGGGAGTTGGGGACCCCTGGTCTAGGGCACCGAGAAGTGCTAGTGACGACCCCACGTGTACCCAGTACCCTACTTCATCCCCATCTGACGTGAGCAGGCCAACCCCACCTTGGCCTGGGGGCCGTTATTGAAGGGAGCGTGTCTAGGGGAGCAGTTTTTGCCCTTTGGCCATCCGATAAAACCTGTGTACCCTTTCTTGGAGTGATGATTTTTAAAGGCAAAAAGTAGGATTACAAAGGATACCAGTTAAAATACAGTTTATTAAATATTTTAAAAATCGTGATCTAGTAATTTTGCTCTTCCTCGTTGACACATGAAATAACAGGATATAGCAGCAGCTCGATTGGCTTGCAAAGTAGTGATGAGCATTCAGAATCTGCAATAACTGTTATGTGATGTGAAAACATCTGCCATTTCTATTGAGGACAAAGTCTCAGGGTCTGCTAAACAATATTTCTTTTTTCTCTCTTTTTTGTGCTATGTTACTAAGAAGGAAATGCTGAATTTCATTTCAGTTCAGTTAGTGCAAATAAAAAGACAGTTTTTCCCCACTCAAGCTCATGGACCCCCTGGGGGTCAGTGGCCCCTGCTTGGCTGGACTCCCTGAGGCAGCTGCAGGCCAGCTCCTGTTCCCCCTCCGCCCCCAAGAGCTGGGAGCCACCAGGCACACGACTGCACGTCAGAGAGCTCCCTTGCTAGGCCTGCAGGGGGGCAGCTGACACTGGGGAAGGCTGTTGATCACCTATAGCTTCACCCAGGCTCCACCCCGCCTGCTTCCACCCAAGGAGGAAGAGAGGGCCAGAGGACCGGGCCTGACCTCTGGGAAGCCTGGGGCCTCTGTCGGCTTCTTTCTTCCAGCAACCCCACCCAACACAGTGGAGAGAGTTCTGGAGCAAATATTTGACTCTGCCTTTTACCAGCTGCCTGACCCCAGGGAGGCAGCTTTCTTTCCCTGGACCTTGGTTTCCTCCCCTGGAAGACAGGGTGCGGCTTGATGAGGTCGGGGCATACGGCACCCGGCCAGAGCAGTGGCTGGAGGGAGCATCCTCTCAGAGATGCCTGCCCAGAAGCTCAGCAGGGGCTCCCGCTGGCCCATCCGCTGCCCGCCCTGCCACTCCCGTGCCCTCTCCATTCGGCTGGCCCTGAGAGCTTTCTACTCCCAGGCCTGACCCTGTCCCTCCCCTGCTCAGAGCCTTTTCTTCCTGTTCTCCTGGTTGCCCCAGCACAAAATCCAAGCTCTGATAGCCCCAAACTGAAAAGAATACAAATATCTTTTCACCTGGCGAATGGATAAACAAAATGCATACATCGGACAGTTACTATGTAGCACTACAAAGGGACCGAAACTCAAAGTTGTTATGTTCCAGAAAGAAGCTGGCCACCAAAGGTCGCATACTGTTTACCACCATTTTTGTGAAATGTCCAGAAAAGGCAAATCTGTGCAGACAAAGGCCAGCCTTACCTTCCACGTTGTGACAGGCCCTGAGCTTCCCGAGGACAGGGCTGTGCAGTTGTTGGGTTTGGGCTGCATCCCCTTGTTCATTTTGGGAGCCACTGCCTGTAACCATGGGGCACCAGGGCCGTGTCAGGGATTCTGACCGCTGCCGTATCCCTGGGACAGGAAGCCCCGTCCTGAGTACCGTCCCGGAATATTTCGCTGTTGAGGGAGCGGGGAGTCTGAGAAGCCACATGGCATCTCAGTTAAGAGCTGAGTTCCGGGGCCTCCCTGGTGGCGCAGTGGTTGAGAGTCCGCCTGCCGATGCAGGGGATACGGGTTCGTGCCCCGGTCTGGGAGGATCCCATATGCCGCGGAGCGGCTGGGCCCGTGAGCCATGGCTGCTGAGCCTGCGCATCCGGAGCCTGTGCTCCGCAACGGGAGAGGCCACAACAGTGAGAGGCCCGCATACCACAAAAAAAAAAAAAAAAAAAAAAAAAAAAAGAGCTGAGTTCCGGCTCCACCACTTAGCAGCTGTGTGGCCTTGGGCAAGGTGCTTCACTTTTCTGAGCTCCACTTCCTTATAAGGTCGAAATGTGGATTCATTCTCTCATTCAAAAAAAACCCCACAAATCAAAACACCTGCTCTGGGCCTGGCCCTGTGCTGGATGGTGTTGGGGACACAGTGGTGACCAAGACAGCCCCAGCCCTGCCCTTCTGGGACTCGCAGTCTAGAGGGGGAGGCGGCTGACAAGTAGAAAAATGGCGTGATAGTAGTTGTGTAATGTTCACGTGAAGGTGTTTGGGGAGCCTTGGGGAGTTGGGGAGGGTGGCGCTGATTGGTTTGGGGCCGTCTGGGAACACCTCCCCAGAGCAGCAGTCACAGCGAGGCACCTCAAGGCAGGACTGAGCTCAGTGGGTTGCTGGAAGGAAGGTTTATCATGGAGGTTGAGGGGGAGGGGGGATGGCACAGGCCAGCAGGCGGGAGTCGGGGAGAGAGGCCCAGGGTGTGGAAAGTCACAGGCCTGGGTCCTCTCTGCCTGCAGCCCAGAACGTGACCGTGGATGAGGTCCTTGGTGCCTACAAGCAGGCCTGCCAGAAGCTAAACTGCAGGCAGATCCCCAAGCTCCTCAGGCAGCTCCAGGTATGCCGCGTGCTGGGGGTGTGGGGGGCACTGGGGGGCAGTCCGTGGGGTGAAGCTGCCCTCACCCCGCCCCCCCAGCCCCCTCCGGGCCTGTGGTGTCCGCCCCGAGCAAGAGAGGGTGTACAGGGCACTCCCCGCCCCGAGCCTGGCCGGCCAGCCAGGGGATTGTAAACATGTCTCTGGAAATCCTCTTTTCAACTGTAAAAGTAATCAGGCTCTTCCTGAATATTTAAGCAGTACAGAATTATGTGAAGTAGGAAATTACTTGTCAAGAATCTTCCACTCCCCAAAGCAATTCTCTTCCCCAGGGGAAAAGCCACGTACACAAAAATTAAAAGTCTGAATGACAAAAGTAATATATATTCTCTGACTTCAAAAAAAAGTTAAAATACTACAGATATAAAAAGCAAAACCGGTTTCTCACTTCTTGCCCAAGTCCCATTCCCCAGGAGTCCCCGCTGGTGACAGCTTGGGGTTTTCGTCCCCTGGACTTTCTGTGCTTTTATAAATAGAGAACGAGTCACTATCTAGAGGTACACAGACGCGAGGGCAGGTTCCGTTTTTATATGACTAGGGTGTTGCTGTACTCCTGGCCTGCTCGCCCCCGGCCATCTCTCACAGGTGCCTTTCCTGCCACCTGTCCAGCCTGGTTGTGCTGGTAAAGCACTGCCTCAGTGCCTTCCCTCTGGATGGGTCATTCCAGAATGTTCCAAGGTTGCTTGTTTCAGAGCCCCGGCTGCCTCACTCTCAGGGAGGTCCAGCCTGGCGCCTGCAGGTGTCCTCCTGCCTTAACCACCGTCCACTCTGCTTTCCCAGGAGTTCACGGACCTCGGGCACCGTATCGACTGTCTGGACCTGAAAGGTGTGTGTCTGGACGGGGCCGGGGGGCCCTTGGGTAGCGGGCAGGGAGGTGTGGGTGCCCTTCCTGAGGTGAGGCAGGTGCTGCGAGCCGTGGGGAGGGGCAGAGGACCTTTCCTCCCCCGCTTGGCCCGGAGCCCATGTTTCCACCCAGCCCCTCACCCCACACGCAAGTGTACGTGCACAAGGGGACTCGTAGATGTGCACACACACGGCGTTCCATATCGTCCCAGGTGAGAAGCTCGACTACAAGACCTGCGAGGCCCTAGAAGAGGTCTTCAAGAGGCTGCAGTTCAAGGTCGTGGATCTGGAGCAGACGAACCTGGACGAAGATGTGAGCAGCCTGCCACTGCCCATACCCACTCCCTGAGCTCCCTGCCTCTTAGAGGTTTGGGGGGAGGGCATGGCAGGAGGAGGGAACCCCCTTGGACCAAGGCTGGGCAGGCCCTCTTGAGGGACAAGACTGGGGAGATGTCCACTGTGGCCAGAGTGAGCGGGGGATGTTGGACTGTGTGTGAGGCCCGGAGAAGGGTCTCACAGACCCACCCCCAAGGCAGGGGCTTTGTAAGCAAGGGAGAGACTTGGGGAGCCAAGCCGGAGGGGAGGTGTATGACCACCAGGAAGGAGCCTTTCCAGGAACGTGTGCCCCCCCACCCGCTGAGAATCACAGTGCCTGCAGGGGAGAGAGTTTAAGAAACATTCTGAAAGCAGCCCCCTGTTTATGCCCAGGTGTCCTCACCTCCCCAGGTCCGGAGGCCACCAGGAGCCCGGGGGAGGGCTCCTGGAGACCTGAGACCCAGGGACGGCAGAGGCCTGTCCTGGTCACGCAGCACATCACTTAGACCACTCTGGGGGGCGAGTAAGAGGAAGCAGACCGGCTGCAGCAGGACAGGGGAAGGGTTGGTTGCCAGAACCCGGAGGTGCCAGAGCAGCATCCGGGCTCTCCCGTCCCCAGTCGCTCAGCCCCTACCTCCTGGCTTCCCCGGGCAGCTGCACCCTGAGGCTGAGCCCCGCTGTCTCTGCCCAGGGTGCCTCAGCCCTCTTTGACATGATCGAGTACTATGAGTCGGCCACCCACCTCAACATCTCCTTCAACAAGCACATCGGCACCCGGGGCTGGCAGGCCGCCGCCCACATGATGCGCAAGGTGGGTGCCCCCTACCCATTCCCTCTCCAGGGCCCCCAACCTGTAGGGCCTGGGTCCACGAGCCGTCAGAGGGTGCTGGGCCCCAGCTTGTAGGCCAGTGAGAAAGCAGTGCCAAGAGGCACCCTGCTCCAGGCCCACCCCGGCCCCTTCTCTCCCTTCAGGCGTTTCCCCTTCCCCTCCACTTGCCCATAACGTGTCCCTGGGAGGCGGCTGTGGTCACCATTCCCGTTTCACTCACATACGGGGCGTCTCTGCCAGACAGGGGTCAGCGAGCTCAGCTGTCACCAGCACTGCCTCACTCACCCCTGTGGCCCCAGGCTGGGCCTTCCCTCACCAGCCAGTGTCCCCAGCCATAAAACCAGGTGGCCCTGCTGCTCACGGGGATACTGGGACGTGGGGCGGGAGGTCCCCCGGAGCGGGGAGGGCCGGGGCCAGCCTGACCCAGCCCTGCACCTGCCACGCAGACAAGCTGCCTGCAGTACCTGGACGCCCGCAACACGCCCCTGCTGGACCACGCGGCGCCCTTCGTGGCGCGTGCCCTGCGCATCCGCAGCAGCCTGGCGGTGCTACACCTGGAGAATGCCAGCCTGTCAGGGCGGCCCCTCATGCTGCTCGGTGAGCCCCAGGGCGGTGTGCCGGTGGGCTCGGGCTGTTGGCCGGGTCCCCTGGGCCTGGCCAGTCACAGCACCCTCCCCTTTTCCCCCAGCCACGGCCCTGAAGATGAACATGACCCTGCGGGAGCTGTACCTGGCCGACAACAAGCTCAATGGCCTGCAGGACTCGGCCCAGCTGGGCAACCTGCTCAAGTTCAACTGCTCCCTGCAGATCCTGGACCTCCGTAACAACCATGTACTGGACTCAGGTGTGTGCGAGGTCCGCGCGCCCCCGCCCAACTCCAGTTGCCCAGCACCCACTGTGTGCCCAGCTGGGTGCTCGTGGTACTAGAAGCACAGTAGTGGCCGAGACAGTCCCGGCCCTGCCCTCGTGGTGACGCCTCAGACTGGGCTGGGCTGTGGGAGCCCAGGGCTGGTGTCTGACCCAGTCTGGGGATCAGGGAGGAATCCTGGAGGAGGGAACAGCTCAGCTCTCCCTTCAGGATGAGGTGGGGTATTGAGCAGATAATTGAAATAATTCGATCTGGGGAAAGTGCCCTGGAGGAAACAAGGATGCTGGGATAAAGGCTCAACCGAACGCTGTTGAAGGTGCGCAGGAGGGGCCTCTGGACAGTAATGAGGAGGCTGGGGTGGGACCAGCCGTTCTAAAAGCCTAGGCAGAGAATCCAGGCAGAGGGAATAGCAACTGCAAAGGCCCTGAGGTGGGAGAGAGCTTAGGTATTGGATATCTGGGTGGGGGGAAGAGCCCTGGTGAGCCAGGAGGTGAGTGAGAAGCGAAGAGGGAGTAGTCAGCAAGGCCTTGCCAGCGGGAGGAATTTGATTTCGTCCCTGTTCACCGTTGAGCAGAGTCCCCTGGCCTCAGTGTGAAGACAGGGTTGCGGGAAGGGGTGCAGACTGGAACAGTGAAGCCAGTGCCCTCCTCCGGGGCAGCTGGGCCCGGACACCACGTGTACTGAGCACCTGCCACGCTCGGGGCCTGTCGGCTCTGGGTTCACAGCCGTGAGTGCGGCAGGGGTCTCTGCCCTCAGGAGAGACAAAGCCAAGATACGTTAATGGAATGCTGAGTCTGTCGGATGGTGAAATGTGCTCTGGAGAAAAATAAAGCAGTGATGGCGGGCTGAGCTGTCTGCTGAGGTTAGGCTGGCCGGGATTGTCCCATGAGAGGGGGAGATTTGAGCAGAGATCTGAAACAGATGGCAGAGGCCTTCATCAGGGTGTCCAGAGGAGGAACGTTCCCGGCCCAGGGGTCGGGGAGCCGTGTGTGCCAGGCCCAAGGCAGGGCGGGCAGTAGCAGGAGGTGTCAGGGCCAGAGCCTGTGGGGCCGGGCAGGCTGGGGCAGGGGCTTCTGAGCACTGGTGGGGTGGCTCCCGGGCCAGTGTCCCCCAGGGAGATCCCCCGGCCACAGACAAGACTTGCCCACGGGCCTCCCCAGGTCTGGCCTACATCTGCGAGGGCCTCAAGGAGCAGAGGAAGGGGCTGGCGACCCTGGTGCTGTGGAACAACCAGCTCACGCACACGGGCATGGCCTTTCTGGGCATGACGCTGGTGAGTCGGCCGGAGAGGGGAGGGGGTGCAGCAGGGTCCGGTCCCGCACCTCTCCCATCCCCGGCTCTCATCATCTTGCGGCTGTCGCGGCACCCGGTCTTGCTTATCCTGCCAGTTGAGGAACCTGCTCTCTTCCTCCAGCCCTGTTTGGTCTTTGCTTCAGCTTCTGCACCCTCTTTCCCTGGAGGACAGTAACCCTTCTTTTCATTGTCTCTCTGCATCCGGCACCATAGCCCAGTACAATGCTTCGTACGAGTTGAAAATGTTTTGCGTAGAAAGGTAGCATTTCTGGAAGCCATCAGGAGGCCTTAAATCTTTTCGTTATGTGGTATTTAAAGCCAGCCCACAGGGTACAGAGACTCAGACCCAGGTTAAGAATCATCCACGGTCAGGCCTGTGCCCAGAGTCCTTGGGATGCTGGCGAGGGCAGAGGCTGGGCCTGGGCTGTGGGGACGGGCCTGGCTGGACGCTCGGAGGGCTGAGGAGTGGACAGGGCAGCTGGCTCTTGGGAGACTTCTGAGTACACGAGGGATTCGGCCCGAAGCAGGAACGTGCCGGTGTTTGGACCGGGGGGCCCTGCCGAGGAGAGAGCGTGCACGTTTGCCTCGTTCCTGACTGGCCTCCTGGGCCTTTCCTGGCTCTCGTGCGCCGCTCCCTCCAGCCGCACACACACAGCCTGGAGACGCTGAACCTGGGCCACAACCCCATTGGGAACGAGGGCGTGCGGAACCTCAAGAACGGCCTCATCGGCAACCGCAGCGTGCTGCGCCTCGGCCTGGCCTCCACCAAGCTCACGTGCGAGGGTAGGGCGCGGGGCTGGGCGCGGGAGGCGGGGTGGCCAGGCCGGGGGGCGGCCAGCCGGGTGTGGGCCCGTGGCCAGCCCCTGCGGTCCCCCTCCCAGGCGCGGTGGCGGTGGCGGAGTTCATCGCCGAGAGCCCCCGCCTCCTGAGACTGGACCTTCGGGAGAACGAGATCAAGACGGGCGGGCTCATGGCACTGTCGTTGGCCCTCAAGGTGAACCACTCTCTGCTGCGCCTGGACCTTGACCGCGAACCCAAGAAGGAGGCGGTGAGTGCGCTCTTCCCTGCGGGCAGGTGGGGGGCCGGCTGGCCTGGGGCGGCCCCAGGACCTGCTGGGGGCGGGCCACCCAGAGCCCGAGCCAGGCCCGCTCTGCCCGCAGGTGAAGAGCTTCATCGAGACGCAGAAGGCGCTGCTCGCCGAGATCCAGAACGGCTGCAGGCGCAACTTCGCGCTGGCGCGGGAGGAGCAGGGGCAGCGCCTGCAGCCGTCGGCCTCCATGGCCGAGATCGCCGTCTCCGAGCCCCAGCCCGATGCCGGCGCGCCCGCGGAGGAGCCCGCCCCCAAGGCGCAGGAGAACGGGGGCCCCGACCCTGGCGCCAGGCCGGACTCGGATTCAGACTCAGACTCTGAGGGGGAGGATGGGGAGGAGGAGGATGGGGACAGGGCTGAGGCCCCCTGCCCCGCCCTGGTGCCTCCCACGGACTCCCTGGGCTCTGGGGACAGGAGCCCCCCAGGCTGCCCCTCCTCCCCCACCGAGCAGCGCATTTCCGTGTCCAGCCCCGGCCGGGGCCACAAAGTGTTTGTGGTGACCCGGGTGGAGAGTCCACCCGAGAGGGCAGAGCCTCCTGTGCCACCCGCCTCTCCTTCCCCACCTGCCGTATCCTTCCTGCCCACCTCACCTGCCCGGACGCCAGATGAGGCCGTCAGCACTTGGGACCCAGGGTCGTCTGAGCCTCAGCCTCAGCCGGAGCTGCCCCAGTCAGGGCCACCACTGCCCAACGGCCTGAAGCCCGAGTTCGCTCTCGCACTGCCCCCGGAGCCGCCCCCAGGGCCCGAGGCCAAGGTGGGCAGCTGTGGCCTGGAACACGGTGAGAGGACCTCTGGGGCCAGGTGACTGGGGCCCCTGTGTGTTGTGTGTGACCCCGGCCAAGCACCTGCTTGTTGGTGTGCCTCGGTTTCCCCCTCTTTAAAATGGCCCTTGAAGGGGCGGGGACAAGTGGGACTTGATCCTCAGTCCCCGCCTTACTTCCCTTGGATCCCTGGGAGCTCCTTGGGGGCGGGGCACGCAAGATCTGTTGACTCTGAGTCTGATGGTCTCATTGGTACCTGGGCCTGTGCTCCCCTGCGGCTCTAGCTCAGGCAGGGCTGGTACCCCCCAACCCACCCGCCTGACTGGAGGCCGCCCACCCTTTTTCTTGCGCAGAGCTGAGCTGCTCCAAGAACGAGAAGGAGCTCGAGGACCTGCTTCTGGAAGCCAGTCAGGAATCTGGGCAGGAGACACTGTGACACCTGAGGTGCGGTGAGGGCCTGGGGCCCCGGGAGCTGGGGAGCCAGTGATGGAGCTCCTGGCTCTGACAGGTGCCCCCCTGCGATCTCTTCTCCCTAAGTTCCCTTCTTCCGGTCCGTCTTTGAAGAGCTGAGGCCAGAGCCATGAGAATCTGCTCACCCTCACCCCCAGCCTTCCTGAGGCCTGGGACTCCAGGGGGTGGGGGGCCTTCCTGGGGACCCCGGCCCCCCACAGCAACACTACACGGGGTGCAGGAGCTACAGGGAGTGGCCCTCCCCTCCCTGACTTAAGCACTTCTATTTATGTGTCCGACACTCGAAGACTGGGCTGGGGGTGGATGGGAGGAGGACGGGGGGGCGGGGAGGAGTGGATACCGGCCACAGGGCCGGGCACCTTTCCCCAGGGCTCCATTTGGCCAGGCTTGCCCTGTCAGGGCAAGAGTCCTAGGTGGTGGTGGGATGGTCCCCTGGAGGCCCCGGGCACAGGACCAGGCAGGAGGCATGGCTTGGGAGGGGTGGTGAGTGATGGTGGTGGTTGGAATTTGTAGAGCAGCCCCAGGCAGGGTGAGGGCCTGGGCTGGGGTGGGTGGGGGAGATCAGAGGATCAGAGCTTTCTTTTTCTTAAGTGCAATAAATCTATCAGGGAGCTGGGGTGGGGAGCAGCCGGGGCTTGGAGACCCTGCTGTCCGGGCCACTCGAGGCGGCGCCCTGAGAGGCACTACAGCCCAGGGTGGGGGAGGCGCGGGTGTGGGGCGGGGGGCGGGGGGGGAGGGCTGCTCCTGTCGGTGCAGGTCTGCTCACACCTTTTCTAATAAACCAGAGCTGGGTTCCCCACTGGCCTGCTCTCTGCTTCTGCTGATCCTGGGCTCTCCCTGCGGGGGTTCTGGCACAGAGATGGGGAGGGCAGGGGCCAGGCGGGTCGTGGCTGCGGAACATCTGCTGGGGCGTGTGTGGATGGGCCCCAGAGGAGAGGCAGGACAGGCAGGCCCCTTCTTGGCGCGCGCGCCCATGCTCCTGTGTCTGACACAGCTGGCCATCTCGTGTATGATCCCACTTCCACTTGCCTCTCTTCAGAGGAAACAGCCCCCAAATGCCTTCCAGCTTCAGGTCCAGCTTCTCAGGGTGGTGGACCTGGCACGCGGGTCCAGAGGTCATTCCTCTGCCCGGTCGCCTGTGGCCCAAGGAGAACAGACACCAACCAGCCCGTTGCCGGCAGCCCTAGATGTTCGGGCAGGAGGGCACTCTGCCCCGGAGCCTGGCCGGTCGCCTGCACGCGCCGAGGTGCGCCCAGAGGGCTCTTGGGCATTTCTGGGAAATCTGAGTTTCAACCTTCAGAAAAGGCGAGAACCACTTAAGGGGAAGGCCTTTGTGCCCACTCCTCTCCTGTACGGGAGGCCTGCCCGGGGTGGGTAGAGATGTGGTGGAAAGGTTATGAGAATCACTGCGTTGCTGATTGGGAGCCCGTTTGGTTCCAGCACAAACCCGGGAATCTTCTGCCGCGGCTGCCTGGGTGTCTGGGATGAACACCTTTCCTGTTTAGGCCACTTTTTGTTTGCTCTTCAGTCACCGACAGCTCCGGTGTCCTGACCGCTCCTTAAGGCAGCCACATTTGGGGCTCCCTCTCATCTGGGCGAGGGGCTGGGGGAGCCATGCACGTCAGCCAGTGGCACCTGCCCCGCTGGCAGCCGGGGAGACACCTGCAGTGTCATCCTCTGGCTGGCGCAGCTGTGCCCAGGTGTGAGGTGGGTGTGGAATGAGCCCCTCCAGGGTGCCCTGCCTCCTGCCCAAGTCTTCTTGGGGAGACTGGGGAGTGTGAGGTTTGCTTCAAGATGCTGAGAAACCGCAGTCCTTTGCCAGGTTGGGGGCTGTCAGTACAGTCCCCTAAAAATCTCAGTAGGCCTTTGGTCGCATTTAGCCACTGCTCAGGAATCGACCCAGGTGGGGGCTTTTGGCCCTTGCAGCGGTTGGGTGCTCGCTCATCCCCTTTGCTCTCTGCCTCCACCTGCAGGCCAGGTGATCAACAGATGGCTGAAGGGAGGGGCGGGGAGGGTGCCTCCCCATCCTGTGGTGCCTGCGAGGGGCTGGGGTCCTGTTCCCAGCCTTGTCCCCGCCCTTCACTTTAGCTGGTGGTGAGGAATTAGGCCTTTTCAACTGTTCGTTCAGGGTTGAATTGTGCCCACCTCCTCACCCCCCAAAGATATGTGAAGTCCTAATCCCCAGTACCGCAGGATGGGACTTCCTTTGGAAATAGTGTCTTTATCGAGGTAATCAAGTTAAAAATGAGGTCATAGAGTGCCCCAATCCAATATGAGAAGGGGAAATTTGGAGACAGTGACAGAACAGACGTGCTCAAAGGAAAGATCTGAGGACACAGAAGACCTTGTGAGGATGGAGGGCTCATGGTGCAACCCCAAGCCAAGGACGCCAAAGACGCCAGAGACGCCAGCAAAGCACCAGAAGCTGGAAGAGGCAAGAAAGGGTTCCCTTATAGGTTTCTGCGGGCGTGTGGCCCTGACAACTCCTTGATTTTGGACTTCTGACTTCCAGAGCTGTGAGAAAATAAATTTCTGTTGTTCCAAGCTACCCAGTTTGTGGAACTTTGTTACAGCAGCCCCAGGAGACTAATAGACCAATTCTGCAGTGCCCTGATTTTCCGACCTGTTAGGGGTCTTGGATCATGGAGTTAGATCCCTTTGGCCGAGTATTTTCTTTCCTTTGCCTTCAGCCATCCAAGTGTCGCCCAAGCTAGACGCTGTACCACATCTTAGATCTCGATGCCCTAACATGGGAGATGTTTGTTTTCCTGCATGTGGGTGTTCGGGGTGCCAGGCAGCTTCTGTCCATGAAGTGACTCCTGAAGCCAGGCCCCCGCGCCCTCTGGTGGCTCTGCCATCCCCTAGGGCCTCAGGAGACCCTGCATCCAGCAGGCAGGTGGGGAAGGAGAGTGGAGAAGGCAAACCCGCCTCTTAACTCGTTGCTGTGATGGGAAAGGGAGACTCATCACTTCCACTCCCTTCTAGGTGCAAGTCCCCAGCAAAAGCCCCACACTGTAGAGGCCCATGAATGCCGGGGACAGGGAGCCATCTTGGCCACACCCAGCCCCTCTGACATACTGTTTTGGTTTTGTTCTTTTGTTTCTTTGTCTCCCAAAGCTCTAGCTTTGGCAGGCACACGGTCAGAGTCTTAAGATGAATCGGGCACCAGTTTGACCACTGCTCGGCATCATGTAATGGGGGGCAGCTTCCTCCTGGGGCCCGGGGGTGTCCTCAGTCGTGCTCCTGACCTCCAGCCAAATCTAAGGGTTAGTCCTGCCTCCCCAACAGCCCACACTGCTGGGGCCAGTTTGTTTCCAGCCTGGACTCTGGGTGGTAAGAAACAGAAGCCCAAGTCAGGTTGGCTGAGGGTGCTGCGGGAAGCGATGTACGTTGACTCCGGTAGCACGTCTACAGAAACGTCGGTCTAACAGCGTCATGAGGACCCATGCATCTCTCTCTGTGGTGGCTTCATTCTTGGGCAGGCTCTCCCTCTGCTGTTGGAAAACATCTCTCAGCCCGCCCAGGGTGGTGCCACTAGCTCAGCCATGCCAGGACTGCCAGGGCTTCAGTCCCGGAAGCTCCTGTGAGTCACAGGCTGGTTCTCTGCCCCATGTCCACTTTGAAACGGTTATCGGCCAGGGATGTTGGAGTGCTGTGGCCAGCCTTGGAGCTAAGGCGTGTGAGGTCAGTACCCCACTAGGCTGCAGGGCCTGAGGTTGGGCGTCTTCGCAGAGCTCTTGGGACTGTCCCCTTGGCTCTCAGGGCCCTGGCTCAGAAGTCACACCCCCTCCCCTACTGGACTGGGCCAGGCACACCACAGGCCTGAGCGTGTGGCTGTTTGACTAGTGAGAACTGGGAAGCTGCCCTGAGGAGTGGCGCCCCCGTCCTAGGTCTCGGTCCCCTCGGTGGAAAGGAAGGCGGTGAGTCACGGTGGTGGTGGAGTCCAGGCCTAGTTCCACCCTGGCCTACGTGGGCCCCGTCTATGCTCCTCAACTTCCCTGTCCTCACCGAGGGGCTCCTTGGGTGGCCCTGGAGTGACCTGTAAGGCAGGTACCCCCTGGACAATTGTCTGGTGGAGGCGGCACTGCCGGCCCCAGCTGACCGGGGTGCTGTCGAGGCCTAATTAACCCATTATGCCAGGGGAGGAGCCACCCCAAGAGTGGAGCAGCCTGCTGAGGTCACCGGGGACACCACCCTCGGAAATGCCATCTCCTGCCCCGCCCACAGAGGGGCAAGCTTGGATGTGGGGACGAGGCCCTGGACCCCCTGAGGCCTGGGTGCGCTCCACTGAGTCAGCTGGGCGCCTCCCTCTGTCCTTCATCTCCCCTGCCTCCGCAGCCTCGCCCGCTTCCCCCACAGCCACTCCCGCCTCTGGGATGCCAGGGAGCAGGCTGTCAGCTGAGGCTGCCTGACTCCCTGGGGATGAAGTGGGCTTGGCAGAACAGGGCAGGCCTGGTGGCCATTCCTCACTGAGCTGGGGAGACTGGGGCATGGAGACCAATCTGGGGTTTTCACATCTTCATTTATTGCACTTGAACCCCGAGTTCCTCATGGGTCCTTCTGCCCGGGCTCTCAGATGCTGTCACTGATACACTGCCCCACTCCTGGTAGCTACTGCCAACAGCTCTCTCTGGCTCACAGATTCACCTGGGGAATGTGGCCACCTCAGGCCTCATTCCGGACACTGGACCCTGGGACTTGGGCCCAGTTAGGCCCCCTACACTCTCCTCTGGGCAGAAGGAAGTTTTGCCCTCTGCTGCGCCCAGGGTCTTCCATTCAAGGCCCACCGGGGCTAGACGGACCCCAAGTGAAGGGCACTCAGGCCGTGGGTCTGGACTTGCCCCCGTCCTGGGGTTGGTGGGCTTCGCAGGCACTGCAGGCCGCCCCGGGGGCGTGGTTGGCTCCGCTGGCGGCGTGCGGGGCTTTGCGGGCAGGGGACTTGGGCGGGCGGGGCGTCTTGAGCGTGCTGGCGGCCCGGACGAGGCCCATGCGGTGGCGGATGGAGTGGTCCAGGTTAACGGTGCAGCGCAGGAGGCTCTGCGCCTCGGCCACGGTGAAGGGGAAGTCAGCGCCCAGGAAGCGGTGGAAAAGCTCGGGGTCGCCGTCCAGGTCGAGCATCTTCTGCAGCGTCTCTGTCATCGTGTGCAGCTCGAGGCTGTGGTCGCAGAACACGTCCCAGAGGGGCGCGCAGGCTTCGGGCGCGCTCCCGGCCTGCTGCTTGTCCTCCAGGCACTGCAGGACCCAGCTGAGACGGCACGGCCACTGGTTGGCGAGCACGACCCAAGCCACGGCCTGGCGCGGCGAGAGGCCCCCAAAGTCCCCCTGCTGCTGTTGCAGCAGGCGCACGGTGATGGGCACGGTGTTGACGATGCGCCGCATGGACACCACGTTGTCGGGCACGTAATCGATGAGGCAGTCGCACTCGTCGTGCAGGCAGCAGAGCGCCTCCCGGATGCTGCGCGCCGCCTGGACTTCCAGGAGGCTTTCCGCGCTCTCGGCCCGGGACTGCCCCTCCATCTCCAGGAGTGGCGTGACTTCTCCGCCCCCGGCCCCCGCCCCCGCCCCCGCCCCGGCCCCGTGCCCCGCCCCGCCCCCGGCCCCCGCCCCGGCCCCCGCCCCGGCCCCCGCCCCGGCCCCGTGCCCCGCCCCGCCCCCGGCCCCGCCCCGCGACTTCACGTTGAGCGTCATCTCGCGATAGAGCAGCTCGTCGCAGCTTCGTACCGCATTCTTTAGGAACTGCAGTTTGGTGCGGCGACCGATGATGGGCACCGAGAAGGGTAGCGTGACGGTGCGGTTGAGGAAGAGGTAACCGTTGTCGGCCGTGCCCTTCATGGAGACGGCGCTCTCGAGGCACGCGGCCAGGATGCTTGGGTCCACCACCAAGATGAAGATGAAGGGCGCGTGGCTGTCGGACAGCAGCGTGTTGATGGCGTTGAGCACGCCCACCACGCGCTCCGGGTAGCACGTGTCCAGCCCTGTGATCTCGAGCACGACGCGCAGCCGGCGCCGCTGGTAGATCTCCAGGAAGCACAGGAAGTCCGTGAGCAGCCCCACCTCCTTCTTCACCTCGCACATGAAGCCCAGATGGCTGCCGAACTTCTCGCGCGACACCAGCCGCTCAATTCTCTTGCGCTGGCTCACGAGCAGGTGCTTGCCCACCGAGTACACGGCCATGAGCAGCCCGGAGCCCGAAAGCGTGGTGGCCGCGCCGCCGAATGCCCGGAACAGGTTGCCGTGGACCAGCGCGTGGGAGCCCATCGACAGGTAGAGCAGGCTCATGCCCAGGCTGAGCGCCGCCAGCAGCGCCAGCAGTGCCAGGCACACTCGGCGCCGGCAATGCCACTCGCGCTGGCGGTAGCCCGGCCTCATGGCCGCCTTCTTGCCCAGCACCGAGTACAAGCTGAAGGGCAGTGCGCCGTAGTGTTGGCGGATGCCCTCGCACAGCGTGCTCACCAGGCCGGCCCACAGCTTGTCACTGCCCGCGTACTGCCAGGCGCTGAAGCGGATGAAGAGGAACTTGACGTTCTTGCGCCGCATGTGCAACTCGGTGATGATGGGCTGCAGGAACACCAGGTACCACAGCAGCTTCGAGAAGCCCCAGCCCCGTACGGGCCTCGGCTGCCGCCGCATGTGCTGCAGCTCCTCGGCCTCGCTCTGGTTCGCCTCCTGCTGCATCAGCGCTGCCGGGACCGAGGGCGCAGGGGAAGGTGTGAGCGTCTAGACCCAGCTCAGGCCAGGCCAGGGCCTGGATGTTAGATGGGGAGCCAGGGCCCGTCCCCAAGTGCTGGGCAGGTGCAGAAGTGCGGAAGGAGAGGCCTGGAGCCAGGCTTGAACAGGAAAGGGTCTGAGGGGGAATTGGGGGGTCAGGGGAGGGCAGAGATAGAGCCCCCAGAGGAGAGAGGACCGATGGGGGCAGGGAGGGCTCTAAGAAATGAAAGAATGCATGCCAGGTGCTGAGGAGGAGAAATGCTAGGCAGCAAGTGTACACCCTTGGTCCAGTTTTCCTAGCTGACTGCCTCTCCTCCAGCTCTCAGCTCAGCTATCACTTCTTCCAGGAAGCCTTCCCTGATCCCCAAGCTGGGTCAGGTGACTCTGGGCTCCCACACTGCAGTCCTGCCCACTCTGGGTCATCCCTGTCTGGGGACAGGTCTGTCTCTCGCGCTGGTCTGTGAGCCCAGGAAGGGCAGGGCCCTGGTTGTTTTGGCCACCCTGTGTCCCTTGGGTGCTGAGGAAGTGCTGCGGGGCATGTCTGGAGGATGGATCACGAGAGACTGGGGGCACGATCTGCCTGCTGTGAGTGAGCCAGTGCGAATGAGTCGGAGTCACTCAGCGCAGAATAGAAGCTCTGTTTCCTTTTACCTTAGAGCTGAATCTTTTCTCCTTCCAGGACCTTGTTTGTTGCTCTGTGACAACACAGGAGCAGGACGTGGGCTTGTTTGATAGGTGCTCACCAGGGCTGGGCACACGGAGGTGAGTCACCTCTGGCTTCTCTGGCCATGATTGGGGCTGGGGTCTGGGCTCCAGCAGCGTTTGAACCAGGCTAAGTTTCAGCTCATGTCTTCAATTAACATTATCTGTCAGGGGTCTTGTGGGCGCCAGGCCCTCGGCCAGGGCTGAGGAGAAGAGAGAGGTCCGAGGAGCACAGAGGCCTGGAGGGACTTGGCAGGAGCCAAGCGAGGAACCTGGGCTTTCTCCCTAGGGTGCTGGGGAGCCATGGAAGGCTTTTGAGCAGGGGAAGGACAGGGCTAGATGTGTATTTTAGAAAGACTCCTTGCAGTGGATTTGGCGGGGGAGGGGGGCAAAGGCATAGGGAGGGACCTGGTTAATGCTGATTTCTGGGCATCTGGCAGACTGGCCTCCGGGGTGAGCAGGTCTTAGGGAAGCCTGGGGCTGGGCAGGGACCAAAGGTTCCGTTTCCCTTAATCCCTCCTTCCCCAACACACGCAGATCCTCACCCATGATCTTGTCCAGCATCATGTGCAGGCGGCAGCCAAAGGGGGCATAGAAACCCACGGTCACAGGGACAGGCACGTGGCAGAGAGTCTTAGCCAGGCAGCTGCAGTAGACGTCATCCTCTGTCAGGATATCTGGGGCCCGGGGGTGGGGAGGGGGTAGAGGTGGGGAAACTGAGTCAATGACGCTGGCCAGGCACCACCCTGCTCCCTGTCTACCCTCCGTAGTGCTCGCCCTCAGCCCCTCCCGGCACCGGCACCCCCCTCCCTGACTCCCAGCCATGACTCAGGTCAAACCCTCCGACAGAGGGTTTCTGTGGCCACAGGCAGCCCCCTCCTTCAGGACCAGATGTGCCCTTCTGGGCCCCGGATCCACCAGGCAAAGGCCAGGAGGCTAGACCCACCCCGGCCCTGGCCCAGAGGTGTGTGGGAACTTGGCTACCCTGGCCCCAGGTCACCAGGCTCATGGTTCCCCTGGGAAAATCCCACAGGCTTTTCCCGAGACTCCCGGGCCCTCAGATACCTAAGATACGGCTTTACATGCTCAAAAGTTCTGCCGAGTCTGTTCCTCTCTGCTCTGCTAGCCTGACTCGAGCATGGACAGGCTCCTCAGCTGCCTGTCCACCCCTTACTCTGATCCCTCTCCCTCTCCATGACCCTGTGCCCACAAGTCACTAGTTCCGCCCTGAGCCCCAGGCAGACGTGTCTTCTGGTCCTGGCCCCGCCACCTTTCCCCGCATGACCCGGGCAGAGTGATGCCTCTGGGAGGCATCTTGGACCTGGAGTCAGGGCACCAGAAAGGTGGGGCTCAGTTGGCGGCAGGGCAGTGGGGGAGGCCAGGCCAGCCTCACGGTGTGTGGTGGGGATGACACGCCCGCTTTCATAGAGGCCTCGTGGGCTGCAGCATCCGTCCCTCGCTGGGGGCCAGCGCTGGGCCTGGCGGCACAGCTGGGAGGGCAGGAGGCAGACTCGGACCAAGGTCAGCTGAGGTGGCAGCTGGGGAGGACCGGAGCCTGCTCTGCCTGGTCAGTGGCTGACCTCACCTCGCCGAGCCTCTACTAACTTGTGTGTGAAATGGGCATCGAGGCCCCGAGGCTGTAGCGAGGAGGTTGTGCCTGACCTGGAGCTGAGTCCCCGCTCAGCTGTGCTCTCCTTTCAAACCAGACCTGGAAACTGCCACCTCCCTGGTCAGGTTGCCGGCACCTCTCGCCTGAACTCCTGCTTCCCGCCCTCCCTCGTACAGTCAACTCTCAGGTCACATCCCGAGTCAGCTCTGGGCCCTCGTGGCTCCCGCCTCCCCAGGGGGAGAAGGCTGGGCCCTCACCGCGTCCACGAGGCCACCTTCCACCCTCTCGGACCCCGTCTGACCCTCCTCCTCACCTCCCCTGATCTAGCCACATGTACCTCCCTGTTGTCCCTTGAACAGGCCACCTCAGAGTCTGCATTTGCTGATCCTGCTGCTATTTACTCGAGAGAACTGCCCCGTCTTTGCTTAAATGCAGACTTGATGGGGCCTCGCCTGATGACCTTGTTTAATTTGCAAACGCCATTTCCTCTCCCTGCTTTATTCTCCCCGCAGCATGGTTATCACCCGGTGACACACTTTTGAACTTCCCTATTTATCTTGTTTCCTGTACCTGCCTCCCCCCACTGCCTATAGAATGTGAGCTCCATGAGGGCAGAGATCTGTCTGCCCTGCTTCCTGTGACACCCCCAGAACAGAGCCTGGCGCCCCTGTAGGCGACCAGTACCTGGTCACAGAGTGAATGAATGAATGAGTGGGTGGGTCCCTCCCATGGCTGTGTTGCTCTCTCCATCCCTCAGGCCACTCCCTACCTCTTGCTGCAGCTGCACTCCCCAACACCAGAGCAAGCTGGTGCTCATCCCCCGCTGCCCCCAAGTCAGCAGGGCTGGGAAAAGAGGAAGCAGGGCAAGGGTGTCAAAAGCTGGGGCCCGGGCCCCTGGCCAGCCCGGGATGGAGGCAGCATGGACAGGCCTGGCCTGGAAGCCTTGGATCCCAACAGGTGAAGGAGCAGCGGCTGCCCAGAGGCCCAGTGTCAGGGACGAGCGACGAGCGCCCTCCCAGACAGGAACCAGTGAGGGGTGAGGAGGGCGGGCCCCAGGACAGAGCCCCGGGAAGGGAAGGCTGGGTGAGCTCCGGACCTGTAGGAGGTGAAGGAGCTACGGGTTACGGGGGGCAGGCAGGTGCCAGGTGTCCGTGGGCCTCCTGGGCTCCAGGAGGGTGCTGGCTGCAGAGGGCAGGGCTGGGCCGCTGCTGGCTGTGGTGCGTGCCGTGGCGGGTGAGGGGGTGCGTGCGGGGGCCGGCTGCCGGGTGCCGGCCAGCCGCGTGGGGGCGGTAGTGGTTGCAGGCGGCCCCTTCTGGGCGCCGTGAGCGGGGCAGAGCCGCTGCCACAGGGGGCTGGGAAGTGCGGGCTGGGATCGCTGCTGCAGAACGGGGGGCTGGAGGCCCCGGCGACAGCCACCGCCACCCCATGGTGGCCTGGCATGCCTGGGAGGTGGTGACAGGGCCTGTAGCCTTGAGGTGCCGCTGGGTCATGGTACTACTGGTGACAGCATCCTGGCAGGAAGTGGGGGGGTGACTGGGCCTGGGTCCCTGACCCCTGAGGGGCACTGGCAGGAACCAGTTCAGGTCTTCAGGAGGAGGCTGGGGCTCGTCACTCAGCTGAGGCCCAGGAGAAGTCAGAGAGAAGACGAGGAGGGGCTGTGGGCCGAGGCGGGGCCATGCCCTGCGCTCTCCCACGCCCGGGGCAGGGGGTGGGGACTGGGAAGGGGGCTGCCCTGGGAGGCCCCAGGAGGCTGGATCAGCCCTGACGGGAGTAGCTGCCCCCTCCGCGCCCGGAGCAGTAGCGCCCGCGGTCACCACGGGTGGCTGGACCTCCGACCCCTCCCGCCCACCGCTGTGCTCCCCCCCGATTTGTGGGCCAGTCCCCACAGGCCTGGCGATTTGGGGAGGGAATTCTGTCCACGCTGGGGGGAGGGGCAGGCCAGGTGGGCCCCCCCCGCTGGCATCCCCAGTCCAGGCTCCCACCTCCAGCCTCCCAGGGCCTACGGTCCCCACGGGCCCCTGTGCAGATGCCTCCATGGTGAGTGCCGGTGGCTTTTCCCTCCGGGGGCCTGAGGGTCTTCTGCTTGGCCATCTGCTCAGCAGCCCCCCACTCACAGGTCTCTCTTGTGACCAGGACTGCCCAGACTGAACCCCTACCTTTTTGGTGCCCCAATTCCCTGTCCAAGAAGTAGCGCTTGGTGGGGGTCTGGGGGGGCAGGGCACCCTCGTTGAAGTGGATGGTGTAGTGCTGGTTCATGGCGGCGGGGTCGCCTGCTGGGGTCAGGGAGGAGAGGCCGGGCTCAGTACCCAGCCCCCTTGGGTGCCAGCAGCAAGAACCCACCCGCGGGACGGCCCCGAGACCTGCGATAGATGAGACCTCATCCCTGATGTTGGGGTCCTGGGCTACCCAGGTGGCATGGGGGTGCACTTCAGAGTAACAGGGAGAGGTCAGGATGGGGGGACGGGACAGCCAGGCGCGGGAGGATGAGAACGCTTGGGGGGTAATTTGGGGGTGGGTAAGATTTCCAAGGCCTGGGTGTTCGGGAGCTGCTGGGAGCTTCCAAGAGGCTGGGACAGTGCGGGTGCTGAGCCGACGTGGGCTGGGAGCCAGGGGATGGCTGAGTAAGACTGGGGGAGCTAGGTACTGGGCGGCTGCACCGTGGGCGGGGGAGGCTGGCACCCTGTGAAGGGACTGGAAACCAGTGCGGTGAGGCGGGGAGCAGTGAGCCACCGAGCAGGCGGGCGGCTGAAATGTCAGGGCTGAGACATTTGGGACCTAATGAGGGGTTGGAGGGAGGGGGACTCTGGGGGAGCAGATGAAGTCGGCGTGGTCCAGTCTGGGGATGAGGTGGCGGGCACTGGGTTTCAAATGTGAGGAGCCCAAAGCGGAAGCGAGGGAAAGAGGCTGTTTAGAGGCAGGCACTGGAGAACCCGAGGGGCAGAGGAAACGGGGGTGAGAGCTGGAGTTGGTGAGGGTTGGGGGCCCGGCGCGTGGCCCCTGCCCACCTCATCCCCCCGGCCTGGGGTCCCCCGTACCTGATGGCAGCCTCGCAGCCCCAGCTCCCTGCCCCGCTGATGCCGTCAGCCTAGCTGCTGTGCCAGCCCTACCGTCTGGCAGCATCAGCACAGGCCAGACTGGTGAGAGGCCCGGGAGCTGGGAGCTGGGAGCCAGGAGCCCAGTGGCCCGACCGGTTTGCCCACCTTGTCCCCGCCCTTCCCAGCAAGCCTGCCCAGTCCCTGTCCGGTGCGCTCAGCTCTCAAGGACTGGGGGCTGCCGCCGCCCACCCCCCCACACCCATGGTACCCCGGTAAGGGATGGAGATGGCAGGCCACGCTGCTGCCCGGGGCGGGACCCGCCAGAGGGTCTGCTGGTCTGGGCACTTATGCTGTGGGAGGGAAGGAAGCTAGGACACGGATTGGGAGTCCAGGCCCAGAGAAGATGCAGCCCCAGGTTCAGGTGCCAGCTCCTCCAGGGCCCAGCTGTGTGAGCTTGGGCAGGTGACTTCACCTCTCTGAACCTCGGCTTCCTCATTGCTGAGCAGGCCGGCGTCCGTGCCTGCCTCTAGTGGTTGTCAGGAGGAGTCCCCTGAGCCCAGAGCCTGGTGCTCAGCAACAGTGGCGCCAACTGGCCCATCTGCCAGCTGCTCCAGATGCTTCACATAAAATGATGATGACACGCGCATTCCAGGCTCACCAGGAGCCGCACTCAGTGTACATGCTTTTTTTTTTTTGCGTTACGCGGGCATCTCACTGTTGTGGCCTCTCCCGTTGCGGAGCACAGGCTCCGGACGCGCAGGCTCAGTAGTTGCGGCTCGCAGGCTGTAGAGCGCAGGCTCAGTAGTACTGGCGCACGGGCTTAGTTGCTCCGCAGCATGTGGGATCTTCCCAGACCAGGGATCAAACCCGCGTCCCCTGCATTGGCAGGCGGATTCTTTTTTTTTTTTTTTTTTTTTTTTTGCGGTACGCGGGCCTCTCACTGTTGTGGCCTCTCCCGTTGCGGAGCACAGGCTCGGGACGCGCAGGCTCAGCGGCCATGGCTCACAGGCCCAGCCGCTCCACGGCATGTGGGATCTTCCCGGCCCGGGACACAAACCCACGCCCGCTGCATCAGCAGGCGGACTCTCCACCACTGCGCCACCAGGGAAGCCCCATGCTTCTCTTTTTTTGATTCCAACACACGGATTGCGGGATCTTAGTTCCCCAACCGGGGATTAAACCCAGCCCCGGCAGCGAACGGGCGGAGTCCTAACCACTGGACCTCCAGGGAAGTCCCAACATGCTTTTTTATCTACAGTAACCTCTTTCCTCCTTGCCACGCTCCAGTGGGGTGGGGGTGATGCCCCCTTTACAGATGAGGAAACGGAGGCCCGGGCTGCTGGAGTCCCTTGCCCCGGGTCTTAGGGAGGCAGAGGCAGGCTTTGCAGGCAGTGGTTCGTGCTGGGTAGGTGGAGGCGCCTTGTGGACGTTCTTTGAGAGGTGAGAGTGGGGTGGGGGGTGGGGATGGCTGGGCAGGAGGTGCCTTAGACACAGCGTGTGTGGGGGGCCCCTTTGCTCTCCAGGGTCCTGTCTCCCTGTGGCTGCTGCTGGTGTGATGGGTCGAACAGAGGTTCGTTCCCCCGGGAGATGGGGGAGGCAACCACAGAGCTGTGCGCAGCGACCAGACACTGCCCCCTGTAGCCCAGCTATGCCCCTTCCCTCCCCTCGGCTACTTCTCTCTCCCGTCACCAGGCTTTCAAGCAACTTCCTCCTCCCTGTCCTCTGCCAATTTAGGACTCTGCCCCCCTCCCAGCACCCCTGCCCCATCAGAGAGGCCAGGCTGGTGTCTGAGTGGGGGCGTGGTGAGTCTGGGGGGGAACCTCCAGGACAGCCCTGAGCTTCTTGAGGGCAGGGCTGGGCTGATCCCCCGCTCCCCCCGCCTGTCCGCACGCACACAGTTTAGCTGAATGACTGCGATTCATTTGGGAAACATCTGCAGGCTCTGTGCTGGACAGTGCGAGCACCCAGCTGAGGGACCCAGAGGGACCCAAGGGGAAGCGCAGCGGGACATAAACAAGTAAACACGGCGGCAGGGCAGGACAAGGCTGTCTAGGAGCACCCCCGAGGGCTGCAGGCGCCGGGCAAATGAGCAACTGCTCTGAGGGGTGTGGTGGGCAGCCGAGGCTGGTGGCTGCTGGACACCGGAGAGGGAGCAGGAGTCTGAGGAGTGGGCCAGGCAGGGAATGGCATGTGCAAATGCACGGAGGCAGGCCAGGGGCTGCTGTGTGCGCGGGGGAGGGGCTGGACGGGGTGTCTGCAGAGGAGCCCCACCCACTGAGGAGACCCGTCCTCCTCCCATTTGGGTCTGTCGCGGCCTCGGCGTGCAGCTCTGAGGTGGGGGTACTTACCCACATCAGGCAGCAAGTGGCAGAGCTTGGCAGAGTCCAGACGGGTGATGCCCTCGGATGCTATGAATGTAAACACTGGAGGTGGTGGCAGGGGGTGGGGTGCAGGCATGGAGGCCGAGCTGCCCAGGGACTGGTCAGCCTGGCCATTGTTCTGTTCTTGGTATGACTCGCATCCGCCAGGCACGTGAAGTAAGAGTGAGTGAGTGAGTGAGTGAGTGAGTGAGTGAGTGAGTGAGTGTGTGTGTGTGTGTGTGTGTGTGTGTGTTTTGGGGGAGCCGAGGGTGTCTGGCCCACCTCACCTGCATCCATCCTTGGTCCTGGCAGCCCCAGCCCAGCCCACCCCTGCCAGCACCCTGGGGGCCCTTGGCCCTGCTCCTAGGGAGAGGTCCATTCTGTGGGCCCCGCTGGGAAGAGAGCAGCCCCAGACTTGACTTGACGCTGGCAAGGGTGCCAGCGCCAGGGGCCACCCTCCCCTGCCAGGTGTGCAGGGCAGGAGGCGGCATGCTCCAGGGCTGAGGCTGGGGAGGAGGGGGCCCAGGAGAGGAGGAAATGTGGGACGGGGAGCCACACAGGGTGGCCTGCTTCCCCCGCAGGACCTGTGACACAGTCCCTTTGCAGATGACCCTGCCCCCAGCACCCTGCGTGACCCCCACCTTCCACTTGGAATCTGGTCCCACGTACAGAACCTTTATTGAGCCCCTGCCGTGTGGAGGGACGTGTCCAATGTGGGCCGGGGCGGGGCCCACCTTGCCCCCGGGACACCCCCACCTCCCTATGACACCCATTTGTTGAGCGCTTGTGAGGCCCTGAAGCGGTGGGACCCCGTCTCCCTAGCACCAGCCACCACCACGGGCAGCAGCTGGGTCCCCGGGATGGGGTGGCGTGAGGCTTGGCTAGGGGTGGGGCCTGGGGCTCCCTCAGGATCTCTGGATCACCACCTGGAACTTACCTGGAAGAGAAGGGCTGGCTTTAGCCTGAGGCTGGGACCGGAGGGGAGAGGCAGCACCCCAATAGCTCGGAGATGTTCATCCCTGCCCTGCGCCAACAGCCTGGGTGGCCTCAGCTGGGCCTCAAGTTTCCTCACCAGTCTAGGGTGGTGATGCTTCCTGCCCACCTGGCGTGCACCCCAGGGCTGTGTGGGTGACTGGGGGCATGAAGGCCAAGCATGTCAGTTGCTGGGGAAGGGGCTGGCACGGGCTTCTGGGGCATGTATTGCTCAGATCCTGCCTGCTCAGGTCCCAGGTCCCCCGTGATGAGTGGGCCTGGGGACTGGCAGAGGGGAAGACACCTGGAGGGAAGGGGACCAGAGGGCTGGCTGCAGGCTGCCCCCAGGTAAGGGTGGGGCCTCGGCCTGTCTGATGGAGGGCACTGGGCCAGCGGGGACCCGGGGGTCAGGAGGACAGCCCATCACGCCGGCTGCAAGTTCCATGGGGCCTGGCTGCCTGTGGAGCCCCTCAGCACAGCACCAACCCAGGTGACTTCCATTATGTCCACCTGGGTTCCCGCGCCGGGAAGAGAGTTAGAAACCACTAGACCAGGTCATCGTCAAGGGTTGTCTCCTCCAGGCTGGCATGCCCCAGGGGAAGCAGGCTGCGGGGAACATCCAGGGGCAGGGGCATGGATGCGCTGCACCAGCTGTGTGGCCTGGGCATGTGACTTAAACTCTCTGGGCCCAAGACTCCCCATCTGTGAAATGGGGCTGGGGTGGCCCGGCCCCACCTCCTCGGCCCCCCGGGAGCAGGGGGACCCCTGCCTCACTCGGACGGGAGCCCCCACCCCAACTCACAGGCGGGCAGGGCTGCCACGGAGGCGGTGACCAGGCTCTTGATGCCCAGGGTGCTGAGGGTGCCCCGTAGGAGGCCGCAGGTGAAGGCCAGGAACTGGGGGCGGGGGACACAGGTCACTGTGGGCAGAGGGGGGAGGCCGACACCCAGGACCAGGGGCACCACGCTGGGCCCCTCCCTCTCCCGGGGTCCTGGGCTCAGGGAGAGGCCTGCCTGGGGCTGGAGTCCCAGCACTGCCCCCGTACCTTGGGCGCTTCCTCCAGGTACTGCTGACCCGAGGCCATCCGGATGAGAAGGGGGAAGCTGTTGTCCTGCAGGACGTAGGTCCCCTGGGGACAGATGAGGGGCCCATGGGGGCTGGGGTGGCGCCTGTACCTTTGTTAGGGGGAAGGGGAAGCAAGGACCCAGGGCCCAGCCCCACTGGGCTGAGGTCTGGAAGGACCCTTCCCTCAAAACCGTGGTGGTTGGTCACGGGCCCGTCCTTCAGAGCTGCACGGGGACCCACGGGCCTTCGGCCCTGGGCCTGGTGTCCTGCCCTGCTGGGTGCGTGACCTTCCAGGGTGGTGGTGAGAAGCTGCAGCCCAGGCCCGTGGAGCGGCCCGCCGGGCCCCGGCACAGCACGGGCTCCTAATGGGAACTAGGACCGGGTCCGGACAAGAAGCATCAGGCCGAGGCGAGGTGCTGGCCACCCCAAGGGGCCTTCTGCCGGCTCTGGGGCCCATCCTGGGAGGCCTGCGGGGAGGCTGGAAACAGCTGCCACGCCCCACAGCAGCCTCCTGGCTTCCCCTGGAGGATGGCACAGAGGCCCCGAGGGGGCCCGTGCCTGCCTCCCAGCTTGGGCAGGTCCCCAGGGCCGGGCCTGCTGCAACCGCCCCACGCGGGGGAGTCCCCTCCCCGGCTCTTTTGGGTACTGGGCGTGGGCACGCACCTGGTGATTGGTGCGGAGGCTGTCCATCTGCTTTTGGAACACGGCCGCCCACACGTCTTTGCATAGGAACTTGAGGATATCCAGCTCCTCCCTGAAGGCTAGCGTCTCCCGGGGCAGCCTGGGGTGGGGGGCCAGGCCAGGGGAGGGGGGAGCCCCGAGATGAGGAAGAGGGAGAAGACCAGGCTGGGTTCCTGTGTGGAACGAGGTACCCTCCCCGCCCGGCTGGGCCCAGGAAGGGACCCCACCTCAGCTCCTGCCCACCTCTCACCTCTCGCCCAGGGCCTGGCCCACGCGGAAGCCCATGCCCTCCAGGACCGACAGGCTCATCTTCTGTCCCTAGAAGGCCAGGGAAGAGAGGCGCAGGGGCCCTCGGTCACCTGAGGGAGCCGGGCGCCGCGGGGTGTGGCAGCTGTGAGGGGACTTGCCCGTCCCTGCCCGTGCAGGGCGAGGAGGCCCAGAGGGGAGGCCTTGCTGCACAGGCTGGCAGGACAGGCCGGCTTTGTCCCGCCACCTCCTCACGCGCCTCCAGAAACCCCCTGAGCCCTCAGGACCCGCTCCCCTCATTCCGGGAAAAGCAGGGGTTTTCCCCAGGCTCAGCTTCACCCTGCTGGTCAAGTCTTTCCTGAGAACACCCATCACTTCTTATATGCACTTCCAGTGTCTGTCCTTACAACACCCTGTGGAGTAGCACTCCTGTTACCCCAGAAACTCAAGGTGACCTGCCCTGGGGCTCATGTGGCGAGTAAGGGGGCCACAAGGCATGGGCCCTGGCCTCTGGCCAGCAGGGGTGCTGAAAAGTCAACTGTGATCATTAGGCCTTAACATACTAGCCGAGAATCCTGGGAGGGACGCACAGGGGAGGGAAGTGTTCCCTCGGGTGCCCGGCGAAGGCAGTGGTGGCAAAGCGGCCTTCTGGAGGGCAGGCTAGGGTCTCACGGTGGAGGGGCTGAGGCACGGGGACAGGGGTGGCAGGAGGGCTGCACCTGGTGTCTGTCCACGTGCCCAGGAGTGCGGACGGCGAGGCTGGAGGAGAGCTGACCTGTGTGTGTTTTTGATCTGTGTGACCTGGAGAGAGCTGAGCAGGCGAGGGAGGCTGGCCCAGACTGGGGGCGTCAGAAATACCAGGACGGCCTGTGGTGACCAACACGGGGCCGGGCACACCGGAGGAGGCGCGTTAGAAACAGATGCTGAACGAGCAAAGTGAGGAACTGGGACTCGAGCACACACTGTGCCGGGTGCCCCGTACAGACCCCCTTGTTTAATTTTAACAACCCCATAAGGTAGGTTGTATTTCACACCTGGAGACCAGGCACAGAGGGGTTAGGTCACACCTCCCAGAGGCACCCTCAGCCACGGGGCTGTCCTTCGGACCTGAGCAGGTCTGGCTCCTGCAGGTAGGTGGCACATGGGTGGGCGGCCGGGGCAACACCCCCAGCTGTCCCTGCGCCAGGGAAGTGGCAAGGGCTGAGGCCCGCTGGGGGGATGTGCCAGGCGTAGGGAGGTTGGAGCAGAGGCGGCCTGCGTGCTGGCCCTCTGCTGGGCTACATGATATGCAGGCCCTGTCCCGCCATTCCGTGCTCTTCCTGTGGGAACCGGGCCTGGGGAAGGACACAGCTTCCTGCTGGTGGTACTGGCGTGCGCTCTCTGGTTTCTTCCAGCACAGCAGGGCCTGCCTTGAGGGGAGGGCTTGAAGGCTCATGATGTGCAGGATCTGAGCTTGGGGCGTGAGAGGCAGAGAGGGGGACATGTGCCTGGTGGCTGGTTCCAGGGTCCAGGGCCAGATCAGCCCCCGACCCCTACCAGCTGCCCCGTGCCTCAGTTTCCTCACGTGTAAAATGAGGACCTTCCCAGGGTCCTCATGAGGATTAAGGGAGTGAGTGGGTAAGTGCAAGCCAAGTGCTCTGAGTCAGGCTCCGGAAGCGTTACTATCATTGTCATTTGCAGCCTCTGCATCTGTCAACCTGCATGACGAGCTGATGGGGAAAGAGAAGGAAAGCCCCATGAAGGAGGGGCTCTGTTCTGTGGGCTGATGGATCTCAGCACCTGGATCACTGCCACCCCTGCGTCACCTCCCTCCTAGAGGTGAGCTACCCGAGGGGGCCTGGCTGGGCTCCGCCCTAAGTGCATCTGTGTCCCGAGGGACAGGGAAGACCCCAGGACTCCCCTGTTCATCCCACAGACATTTCCTGACTGGCCTCCAGGAGCTCGCCTAGCAAGCCTAGTGGGGATGACGGGCACCCAGGGGATGACAAGCTGGTGAGAGGGCGGAGGGGGGCCCGACCTCACAGGGGTGGTGTGACCAGCAGCTCGCTCTACAGGAGCTGTTGCTGTTGGCTCCATGGTCCCCAGCCCTTGAAAGGGGCCAGTTAAATATCTGCTGCACTGCAGAGACTGGGGGTGGTGGGGAGGGGGGAATAATGCAAGCAGGGAGGAGGAGAGGCAGTGGGGAGGGGAGGGCGGAGGATGAGCGGGTGACTCGGGAGAGAGGGTGGAGGCGGCGGGCGGCAGAACCCCGCCTGCTCTCTGGCAGCCGCCTCCCTGGACTCAGCAGCGTTCAAGTCCCAATCCCTACCAGAGCTCTCCAGACACTAGGGGTTCATCATTCCTGAGGAGGGAGGGCAAGGCGGGACACTCCCATCCCACTGGGAGCCTCTGGAGCCCAGCCCAGAGCCAGTGCAATTCTGGGCTCCCCACGCCTGCCTCAGCCGAGCTGACACAACAGCCCATGGAGAGGAACCGAGATAATGGGAGAAACAGGGGGGACCCCTCAGAGGAAGCTTATCGGTGTGGGCACGAGGGGCATCCATGAAGCAGCACGGGCAGTTGGAGGAAGGGACAATCGGACAAGGGAACGTTCTTAGAAATGCAATGGTAGCCAAGAGAAACGTTTGTTCACGAGGGAGCCGAAAAAGAGACAAATCTGGAAGGTAGGTAAAACCTCACAGATTGTTAAGAAAAAAGGAAACCACGAGGTGGGAAAAAAATGAGGGAAAAGTTGACATGCGGAAAGAGATCTAGAAAGTCTAGGATTCCTCGGACTGCGAGAGATGGAACAGTGCAGGAGAAGAAATAATGAAAGGAGCGTAAGAGGAACATGTGCTCTGCTAAAGGCAGATTCAAGCGTCCAGACCGAAAAGGGCCACAGAGCTCCGAGTAGGATGAATGGAAAACAAGGAAACCAAACTGCCTCCCCCCTGGTCCCGTCCTGGACTGAAACTCGATGGAGCTGGGTGGGGGGCTGTGTGCCTGGCCTGCCTGGCCCCTTAGTTATTAGTTATTTGTGAGGTTCAAGCCCCACCCGCAGAGCCAGTCTGTGCTGGCCCCGGGCAGGGCATCCCAGGAAGGAGCAGCACTGGTTCCTGCCTTAAGAAAAGCACAGGGAGGACTTCCCTGGTGGCGCAGTGGTTAAGAATCTGCCTGCCAATACAGGGGACACGGGTTTGAGCCCTGGTCCGGGAAGATCCCACATGCCACGGAGCAACTAAGCCCGTGCGCCACAGCTACTGAGTCTGCGCTCTACAGCCCACGAGCCACAACTACTGAGCCCACATGCCACAACTACTGAAGCCCGTGTGCCTAGAGCCCACGCTCCACAACAAGAGAAGCCACCGCAATGAGAAGCCCGCGCACTGCAACGAAGAGTAGCCCCCGCTTGCCGCAACTAGAGAAAGCCCGTGTGCAGCAACGAAGACGTAATGCAGCCAAAAATAAATAAATTTATATATATTTTAAAAAAAGCACAGGGAGAAGGGATGACTTCCGGCTTCCCCAAGGTGAATGGCTCCAGAAGACCCAAAAGAACTACGCTGCATGACCAGGTGAGTGACAGGGTGAGAGCACACCTCCCACCCTGTCGCCCTATCCTCATGCACCCAGGTGGTGCCCGGACAACCCCAAATCCCACCTTCTCCCCTGACACTCTCCGAGCTCACCCAGCCCCCCTCCACCTGCCTTCCATCTACCCCTCACCTCTGCTCAGGCTCCTGCAGCAGCGCCTTCCCCGCCCAATCTCCATCCAGTCTCATCCACGGGGCCAGGGAGGACTTCCGGAAAAGTAAATCTGAGCCTGGCATACCTCAGTTTAAGCCTTCTGTGGTCCCCACTGCCCTCCCGCATGGAGACCCCACTGCCGGCTCTGTAGCCTCGGATGCACTGCGCCCCCTCCAGGGCTCTGCCCCCTGCTATCCACTGTGCCAGGAACTGGTTGGTTTTCCAGGCTCTTGCCTGAGGACAAGGACTGTATCTGATGGCTGCTACACCCACCACAGGCCCTCCTGAGAGAAGGGGCTGGCCTGGGCACTCACTGGGCCTCGGTGGACCAGGGCCTGCCCAGCAGGGCCATTCCCGGGCCAGCGGCCAGTGGATGACAGCTCATTACACACACAGAGGGGTTCACTCCTGCCCACAGGCTCCCCTTATCTTCAAAGCTCCTGAGGTGGACAAACCACAGCCTCTTCCTCCAACTCTTGGAACTTTTCTCTCTTTGATAACAAAGGCCCTTCGACCTCCCAGTTCCTCCGGCCAGTCTTCCATTCAACCCGTGACCATCCAGGAGAATCCATTCAACAGCCACAAATAACCAGGCAGGACGTGGAGATCAAAAAGCCCTAAACAGTGACTGTGGCTCCTGGGCACCTGTGCTGTGGGGACAGAGATGAACCAGCCACCATCGCTTTCCTCAAGGGGCTCTGAGGCAGGTGGGCGGGGCAGGCCTAATGCCACAGACAAGCTCTGGCACGGATGCCTGAGTCCTGATTTTGCCTTTGATCCTGGCTGTGCAGCGTTGGAGAACCCCTCCCTCTCTGGTGCCTCAGTCCCTCCCCTGTAAAATGGGATGATGACGTCAACCTCAGAGTGCTGTTCTGAGGACTAAATCAGATAAAATCCTGTGCTGGAGACACGATAAGTACCCAAGAAACAGAAGGCCTGCGTGTCGTTCAGACAGGACACTTGCTGGACCAAAGAGAAGGAGCAGAGAGGGGAGGGGCCGGGAGCAATAGAGAAAAGACTGCGCGAAACCAGGGCAGCTGCCCACGATGTGCTAAGAAACAGGGCTCCCCAGCTTGAAAGAATATGGGGAGACGGCAGTCCTTCCCCTGGCTGCACACAGGAACCACCCAGAAGCTCTGAGGCCTGATGCCCAGGCCACCTCCTGGCCCAACTCTACCGGAATCTCTGGTGTGGGACCCAGCATCAGAACTGCAGAGGCATCTGGGCAGAGAGCCACGCCCAAGGGTCACAGGCACGTTCGTGCTCTAAAAGCCCTGTGCTGAGCAAAGCTGAGTAACCGCGTGTCCCCCCACCCACTTTCTTGGCCACAGGAACCCATTAAAATCCTCCCAGAGTGTCAGAGAAGACATTGAGAAAGACAGGCGAGAGTTTATAGCGCAGGCTTTGGAAGTGGGAGGCCCAGTTACATTCCTGACTCTGCCACTTGACAGTGAAGACTCCATCTATAAAAGCCTCTGTTTCCTCATCTACAAAGTGGGGAGGATCATGCTGACCTTTGTGGGTTGTTAGGTGGATCAAATGAAATCAGGAATGTGAAGCCCACCAGGGCACATGATGGGTGCTACTACTGGCCACGATACTAAGTGAATGCCAGTCCCCGCCCACACCCTCCATGGCACAGGGGCTGCACTCACTTCAACAAATCCATGCTGAGGACCTACTATGGGGTGATCAACACAGACCCGGTCCCCATGCACACCACACAGCAGGCAGCCTGGCAGAGGAGAGGCTGTGAATCAAAGGATCATATGGATATATAATTCAGATACATACTTTTCATGATACAAGGATACCCCAATTCCACTGGGGGCTCAGGGAGGGCTTCCCCGAGGAAGGGACATTTGAGTTAAGATCTGAAGGATTAATAGGTGTCAAGGCAGTGATGATGTGACAGGTGAAATGAGCTGGAAGATGAGGGAGGAGGCTGGTACAGGGCAGAGGAGGGAAGCCAGGCTAAAGCAGGGAGGGGCCAGATGGGAACCATATTTAGACAGCACAACAGGAAGGGTCTGGCTGATGGCTGGAGGTGAGGGAGTAAAGGCAGATGTCAGGGACTCCCGGGTTTCTGGTTTGAAAGCCAGGACGGATGGGGTGCTGAGACACTGCAGCCCCCTCCCCAAAACACAGGCCAGCGCACACTCCCTCTCCCACGCGCTAACGTTCTCATAGCATTTTCCCAAGGTACAATATATACTCATTTATCTGATTTGTCCGCCTACCCCACTATAACGTAAGCTCCAGGAGGGCAAGGGTTTTGGCATGGCTCGCTGAATAATCCCCAGAGCCTACAGCAAGGCTTGGCACCTTGCAGGTTTTAGTGACAAGTCTGTTGAATGAATGAACTTGAAAAAACTATGTTGAGATGATAACAAGCAACACCCTTGTCCTCCTGAATTGGGAAGAAAACACAGACCAATAAAAATGTCTTGCGTACTGATGATGATGATCATAGAAAGAATAATGAAAAAAGTGAGCACAGCCCCACTTATTAAGCACCTACTCTCTCCGTCACCCTTTCTTCTTGGTAACAGACTTTAAAACAAGAGCTCCGTGTTTTGAAGGCTGATTAGGTGCTAAGACATCGTACTAAGTGCTTTGAAGTCTGCGCATTTATTTTTCATAAGGGCCAACTTCCCAGATGCCAAGCACGCTCCTTCCGCAGGGCTTCACAGAAGGCTTCCCCCTCCCTGGAATGCTCTTCCCCCCACTTATCCCCGGGGCTTGCTTCCTCCCTTCTCTTCCTCAGAAAGGCTTTCCTCCACCATCCACCACTCCACCTCTCTTCTTTCCCCGACTCTGCTGAAGTTGTCTTTATAAAACTTCTCACTAGCTGGCGGCACATTCTATTTTTATTGTTTGTTTTGACTTCCCTACTAAAACGTAAGCTTCACGAGGACAGGGAAACAGTGCCCTGAGTACAGTAGGCGCTCAGTAAGTTTGCTGAATGAATAAATGTCTTGCTCGGAGTCTTAGGTGCTGTTATCTCATTTTACAAGGGAGGAAACTGAGGCACACAGGTCGAATCACTGGCTCTCAGACCCTGTATGAGTGGTGCAGGCGGGATTCAACCCAGGCTCAATCAATATATAACTTCTCAATGTATACCCAGTAATCGTAATTACTGTAATTGCTACCCGCTTACTCTGTGCAGGCTTTGAGCTAAGAGCCTGACCTCGAACTGTCTCGCTCAGTTCTAGCTGCGACCCTCGAGGCCGACCCTGCTGCGACCCCGCTTTGCAGAGGCGGAAGCTGGCGCCTGAGGTCGCCCAGCGAGGCAGGGGCGGGGCGGGGGTTCGACCCGGGCCGCTACCGCGCCCTCTGCTCCTCCCGGGGCCTCGACCCAGTCTTCCCGCCGCGGCCCGTGCCTCCTTCCCCCCGGGCCCGGCGCTCACCCCGGGGCCGAGGTCCGGATCTTGCGCCCACAGCTCCGCTACCATTTCCGTGTGCAGAAACTCGAACAGTGCCGCGTCAGCCATGCGCCGACTTCCCCTGCTTAACAACCGTCCAGCGCCTCACGTTCTCATTGGCCCGGCTGGGCAAGCCCCGCCTCCTGCACCTAAGAGCGAGCCCGCCCACTCTCGCTTCCATTGGTGTTTCGGGCTAACCCCGCCTTCCTTTTCAGGGCTCTCGTGGTGCGCGCCTGAACTTGGGAGACTAGGGGGAGGGCCTGCTTTGTCTATATTGGCCGCACGTGACAAGCATCTCCGCCCTTCCCTCTGCTGCTTCCCCGTTTCCGGGTCCTCGAGCATTTCCATTGGCCGAGTCGCTTGTTACACGTGACTTCTCGTCCTTTAGAGTCCCCGTTTGTCTACACGCCTCGCAGCACAACCCGGAAGCGCCAGCCCAACAGCTTTCCTATTGGCCGTGCCCATATTCACGTGGCTCTTCACACATCCCCTCAAAGCTGGTCCTGAGGGCTTGCTTCCTGGTTGGTAGGCGAGCGGCCCAGGTGATTGGCCGCCAACACCCGCCCAACCTGTTTCCCTATTGGTTGGGGCTGCCGCCTTCTCCTTTCTCGGTAAAGACGCCGCACTTCGGCTAGGTAGCGGATCCCGCAGGCTGGGCGCTCCGGTGACTCGGTACGGTCTTCGGTGATAGCGCTCCCTACCCCGCCCTTAGTGCACCCTTCCCAGAGCCCAGCTGGGCTGTTACCCTTTCTGTGACCCAGGCACTGGTACCTGAACGGCTCAGGAGGCCGTGTGCTTCCGAATCTGACACAGGCTTGGAGGAGGGTGTGGCCTCTGCTAGGAGGCAAAATCGGAAAGAGTAAGCTCTTTAGTTTGGGACTCCGGGTACTTGTGCCTCAGCCTTGATCGAGCTGGTGGCCCTCAGTTTTCCCATCAGTACACCGAGGCGGCTGGGGTCCAGTAGCCCCCATCATCATCATCATCAGGGATGATGATGCAGAAAAGGAAACTGAGGCCCATGCAGGGGAAGCAGATGGCCCCAAATTGCTAAGGTAGTCAGTGGAGGGGCTGAGAATCCAGAACTTGCGCCTTTTAACCACGGCAGGGCGCCCGCCTCTCATATCATCCCTTCGCGCGTCTTCCTAGCTCGCGCCATGGCGTCCCAGAGTCGTCGGCGGAGGCCGCTGCGGAGGCCTGAGACGGTGGTGCCGGGGGAGGCGGCCGAGACGGACTCGGAGCTCTCTGTGTCCTCGTCGGAGGAGGAGGAGCTGTACCTGGTCCTCTCGGGCCCGACGCGCGGCCGCCCCACGGGACTGCGGGTGGCCGGGGAGGCCGCGGAGACCGACTCGGACTCGGAGCCGGAGCCGAAGGCCGCGCCGAGGGATCTGCCTCCGCTCGTGGTGCAGCGGGAGGCTGCCGGGGAGGCCTGGGGAAAAGAGGAGGCCCCGGCGCCCGCCCCCGCGCGTTCGCTGCTGCAGCTCCGGCTGGCTGAGAGCCAGGCGCGGCTGGACCACGACGTAGCGGCCGCGGTGAGCGGCGTGTACCGCCGCGCGGGCCGTGATGTGGCCGCCCTGGCCGGTAGGCTGGCGGCTGCCCAGGCGGCGGGATTGGCGGCGGCCCACAGCGTGCGCCTGGCGCGGGGGGACCTCTGCGCGCTGGCCGAGCGTCTGGACATCGTGGCCGGCTGCCGCCTGCTGCCCGACATCCGCGGCGTGCCGGGCACCGAGCCCGAACAAGACCCGGGACCGCGAGCCTAGCTGTGACCCACTCTCCCGCCTGACTGATCCCTGCGGGTAGGCCTTGCGGCCTCTGGGACCTGGCTCTGTGCCCTGTTTAGCCACCCACCCATCTTGCTGTCACCCTCAGAGATAACCCGCCCCCTGGATAATGCTCTGTGTGTGTGTGTGGGGGGGGCAGGATGGGGGGTTAATGCTGTGCAGCCCTGCTAGGCCCTAGCATCTGGTTCCTCCCCCTGGTCCTGGCCCTTGCTCCCTGGTTCAGAGCTTGTGTATGTCTGAAGCTTGGCTCAAACTCCTGGGTAACTAGCCACTCCTTAATTTGTCTCCATCTTAGCGGTTCACAGAGCCTCACCTTTCCTTTCTGTCTGCCTTCCTCAGCTTGGTTTCTGTTCACAGGGGTTGGTCCTGCTTCTGGCGCAGATTCCCTGATGTCTCTGGACCTAGTCCCACTTCTGGAATTTTGTCCTCTAATCTGGACCCTTTTTCTGCTCCCCAGGCTTGGCTCTGATGCCATCTCCTCCTTCTAGTCCTTGCCCTTCCGCCTCCTGGCTCCTTCTCCTTGGGCTTAGCTCCACCCCCTTGGCCTGATCTTGTTTCCTGGGTCCAGCTGTACCCTTAGGTTTGGTTCTGCTGCTTTTTGCTTCTGCCATCCTGTTTAAACTACCTACTTAATTATGGGCTCCAGGGACCCCCTATGGTTTTCTTCATCAGGCCCAAGATGAGACCCCCTCTTGACCCGAGGAGGTCCCCCCTCCCAGCTTTCCAGGCCCAAGTTGGTGTGTCCTTCCCACCCTCCAGGCCAAGATGGCGCCTTCTGCCCAAGTTCCAGGTACAGGATGGGCCTCCTCCTGACTCTCCAGGCTGAGAGTGCCCCCAGCAGGCACTTAGGGCCCAATACAGACTCGCCCTGGAACTTTGGGTACAATACGACACCACTTTGCTGATAAGGACCACATGTATTTTGTTTGGTCACCGTGTTGTTCCCTGGATGCTAAAAGGGCTTGGCTGTCTGGCTTGTCTCAGGGCCTGGGGTTAGCTCCTTCTTTCCGCTCCTCACCTGGTCCCTCTTCTCCCAGCCCCAGTCCCTCAGTTCCATTCACATTTATTCCCCTCCCCTGCTCTTACCCCAGCCTGAGCTGAGATCTGGGCCCCCAGGATGGAGAAGTGGGGAAGAACGCTCTATGGCAGACTGATTAAAACTCAAGACATTTATTGATATGGTCAGTTCCTCTTATCTCTCCATCTACGCTGGGGGCGGGTAGGTTGGTGATTTTGCTGAGAATGTGGGTCCCAAGAAAGGGATCCTTCACGCCTGGCCTGTTGAAGGTGAGCCTGTGGCCGGGAAATCAGGGCTCCTAGTGTTTTGCCCTGGTTCTGCACTTATTTGTATTTTGTTAATTCACCACACATTTATTGAGCTCCTGTTCTTTGCCTGTCCTTAGCTGGGCACTGGTGGTGCCCCACAGGCTGGGCCCTTGCAGAGCTCACAGTCCACTGGGGGAGACAGCCATTAAAATATTCTTGCAAGTAAGTGGATAGTTTTAATAATTGTAATTTATACTTCAACTATAATTTTTCTGGCAATGTGATTAGTGCCGTAAAGAAATATAGGAGCTTTGTGAGGGTGTAACTGAGGTCTGTCTGTCTGACCTTGTTTGGGGGGAGGTCAGATGGCTTCCCTGAGGAAGTGATGACTGAGTTTGAGCCAAGCCCTGAAGGTGTAAAAAAGGTGAAACAGGTCGGGTAGGAAAGAGTTGCAGTCAGCGGGAATAGCATATGCAAGGGCCCCGAGTCAGAAGGGGGCAGAGCCTATTTAATAGCAGAAGAGGGTGATATCTTCTATTCTCCACCTTGAGAGAGCATGGGAGATGGGGGTGGTGAGGGTGGTGAGTGCTGTGCTAGCAGGGGCCAGACGAAGCTGAGCTTTTAAACCAGGTAAAGATTCTTGGTCTTTATTGAACAGCCAGTAAACAGAGAATGATGCCATCTGATGAATGTGTTTTGTGAAGGAGACTCTGAGACTGGTGCTTCTGCAGTGTGGTTGCCTCTGATAAATACCCAGAAATACTGGTTTAAAAAATCAAACTTCCTTTTAAAGGTACTGAGCTCAGAACATGAGAAATCTCCTGGGCCTATGTTAATTTCTGCTGCACAGCAAAGGGATTTAGTTCTACTCACGTGTATATATATACATGTGTGTGTGTGTGTATATATATATATATATATATATATATAGTCTCCTTCATATTCTTCTCCATTATGGTTTGTCACAGGATATTGAATATAGTTCCCTGTGCTATCCAGTAGGACCTTGTTGCTTATACATTCCGTATATAATCGTTTGCATCTGCTAATCCCAAACTCCCAATCCTTCCTTCCCCTCCTCCTTGGCAACCACAAGTCTGTTCTCTATGTCTGTGAGTCTATTTCAGTTTTGTAAATAAGTTCAGTTGTGTCGTATTTTAGATTCCACATATAAGTGATATCATATGATTTTGTCTTTCTCTGAGTTACTTCACTTAGTATGATAGCCTCTTGGTCCATCCATGTTGATGCAAATGGCATTATTTCATTCTTTTTTATGGCTGAGTAATATTCCATTGTGTATGTATACCACATCTTCTTTATCCATTCATCTGTTGATGGATATTTAGGTTGCTTCCATGTCTTGGCTATTGTAAATAGTGCTGCTATGAACATAGGGGTGCATGTATCTTTTCGAATTATAGTTTTGTCGGAATATATGCCCAGGAGTGGGATTGCTGGATCATATAATGCCTTGGATTTTAACAGGTGCTAGACCTCGGGCCAAGCACTTATTAGAGAAGCAGAGGCCCTGGCATAAAACTTAGTCCCTTGAAGGGCTATACCTTGAATGAAAGAATGTGGTAGAAAAAAACCTGATTGATACCATTGAGGCATACCTAGGAAACTTGTCCATTTTGGCTTAGGCTCTGGGTGGAGGGAATTTTTCCTCAGGGAATTCATAACCACAGGCTTTTCTTCAGGCCTGATTGGGGTTTGGGTATACCCTTATGGAGCAGTTCAGGAAACCCCAAGCATAGTAATAAACTGAAAGTAGGCTCTGGCCAAAACCAGGGAAAACACCCTCAACCAGCCTCATGCAGAATTACAGCAGACTAATATAGACCAAACCTAAATTCATAGTTGAAAACTGCAGGCTGGGACTTCCCTGGTGGTGCAGTGGTTAAGAATCTGCCTGCCAATGCAAGGGACACTGGTTTGAGCCCTGGTCCAGAAAGATCCCACATGCTGTGGAGCAACGAAGCCCGTGCGCCACAACCACTGAGCCTGCTCTCCAGAGCCTGCGAGCCACAACTACTGAGCCCATGTGCCTCAACTACTGAAGCTTGTGTGCTCTAGGGCCCGTGTGCCGCAACTACTAAGCCCACATGTTGCAACTACTGAAGCCCACCTGCCTAGAGCCCGGGCCCAGCAACAAGAGAAGCCACTGCAATGAGAAGCCCGTGCACTGCAATGAAGTGTAGCCCCCGCTCGCCACAACTAGAGAAAGCCCACATGCGGCAACAAAGACCCAACACAGCCAAGATAAAATAATTAATTTTAAAAAAACCTGCAAAACATATCAGATGATAAAGTGATGAACCAGTATTGGCTGCTGGTTCCCTTCCCCAAATTTAACCTTGGAGAAACTGGAAAAAAGAAAGAAATCCGGGTCCGAGGAATAACAAAATGTTGAGAAGTCCTCAGGGACAAAGAGGTGACCTGACATAGTATTCTGCTTCTTATTTCTTTGTAACAAATGACGAAAAATTTAGTGGCTTGCAACAGTTGTTTTATTATGCCCACAGATTCTGTGGATCAGGAGTTCCAGCAAGGCTCAGCTGGAAGATTCTTTGGTTCCTTGTAGTTAATGACTGAGGTCACTCAGGTATTCAGCTGGCAAGTGGGTTGGCACAGAGGGTCCCAGTGATTTCACTCAGTTGTCTGGACTACAATGACTCAGAGATTAGGATTGCTGACTGGAGTGTCTGTATGTGGCCTTGAGCTTCCTTCTAACATGGCAGCCCCAAAGTAATCAGATTCCTTACATGGCAGCTCAGCACTCCAAATATATTTCAGTAGACAAAGTAGAAGCCCTTGGGTGTCATGCATGATCACTTCTGCTGTGTTCTATCAGTTATTAGCAAGTCACTAAGTCCAGCCAAGATTCAAAGGAGGGGGTGGAGGGGAAGGAGACATAGACCTTTGATGAATGAGAGTATCAGAATTTGTGGATCTATTTTGAAACTACTACAGTTAGGTGGGGCAGTGGGTTGTGGAAGAGTCGTTGACTTTTTTGGTCCCTCTCTTTCAATGTTGCCTTGGGTAAATGACTGCCTGAGACATAAGCATCAGCCATTCACACCCTCTGGGGAGGGTGAGGTCACATCAGGGTGCTCCAGATTCCTATTTTATTTAATGGGTTATAACATATTACTCTCTATTTTCATGCTCAAATTGTGTCCAGTTTGGCCAGCAGGACCCCTTTCGAGCTGGCTTCTGTGTCCTATTGACATTTCTTCACCATTCTTTGAATACTTTCTTGCCCTCCGGCACAGAATGATCTAGGCACATCTTGTTTTTCTTCTCTGCCTCAGCCTTGAAACCATCCATCTCTGCAAGGGTCCCTGGTTTCTTTTAGTGGGAAATGGTGTTTAGAAGCCAAGATGTGGGTGCTGGGTGTGCTCATTGCTAATGAGGTGTTGCTACTCCCAGGCCCTCAATGCACAGACCTAGAAGAAAAACACAAGGCAAAAAACAAAATAACTATCTAATCCCTATACCATACACACATTTTAAAATAGGCTTTATTTTTAGAGTAGTTCACAGCAAAAGTGAGTAGAAAGTATGGAGAAGTCCCATATGCCCCCAACCCTAACCCTCACAGCCTCCCCCGCTATCAGTATCCCACACATCTATTGTACATTTGTTACAATTGATAAACCTACGTCAACATCATTACTACCCAAAGTCTGTAGATTATATTAGAGTTCACTCTTGTACATTCTTTAGGTTTGGACAAATGTGTAAATGACATGTATCTACCAGTAGAGTGTCTATACAGAATCGTTTCCCCGCCCTAAAAATCCTCTGCGCTCTGCTTATTCATCCCTCCCTTCCCCCAACCCCTGGCAGCCAATGATTTTTTAAATGTCTCTACAATTTTGCCTTTTCCAGAATATCGTATAGTTGGAATCATACAGTATGTAGCCTTTTCAGGTTGGCTGCTTTTGCTTAGCAATATGCATTTACGTTTCCTCCATATCTTTTCACAGCTTAATAGCTTATATTTTTTAGCACTGAATAATAACCCATTGTCTGGATGTACCGCAGTTTATTTATCCATTCACCTGCCGAAGGACATCTTAGCTACCTCCAACTTTTGGCCATTATGAATTTAAAGCTGCCCTAAACATTTGTGTGCAGGTTTTTGTGTCGATACACGTTTTCAGCTCCTTTGGATAAATACCAGGAAGCATGATTGTTGGCACACGCTTTTTATCTTTCTATTCCAATCCAACGTCGCTGGTTTGTTCTAGTTTTCTCTAAGAGGGACTTTTAGAGGGCAGAATCCTACAGATTTTGAAAGAACGGAAGAAGATGGAACAGCAAGAATACTTGGAAAGATGAAAAGCACCCAGATGAGTGAAAAGATCTTAGCAGTCCTGAGAAAAATAACCTAGAAGAGAACAACAGCTGAGAACCAACTTTAAGCAGCAAAATTCCCTCAAATTTTAGGAGTTGTTTGAAACAGCTACAGTGTAAGTGGGAAGGCAAAAATAAGACGAGTTGATTGAAAGTCTGTTTAAGAAGCAGCCAGATCCCTGTTAGCCTCTCCTAACTGCAGATGAGGCAACCACCCCTCCTGTGTCCTGGAAAAAGCCGGGGGATTCATCCTGGGTGGGGGCCGGCTGGAGGGGAAATAAGAGGATATTTGGCCTGGAGTGGGGTATGGGGGAGATCAGTCCATTCTGAAAACAAGCAGACAGAGAATGAATGTACACTCTTTCTCTACCTGACGTACAACAGAAAAACTAAGATATAGACATGTAAGCTTCCTATCAGAGTTGGCCGATGCCCTGCCTTGAGCTGGGCCAATTCACACACCTCCCCCCGCCAAACTCCCTGTGGAAGTGCCCGCTTCCTTCCAATGGCAAATAACGTCAGCAACGGATTTTATCTTTGCCAATCTCATAGGTGAAAAATGGTACTCACGGTAGTTTTAAATGGCAGGAAATGAAATTAAAACCATAGTGAGACAGGCATTTCACGCCTATCAGATTGGCAACATTTTAAAAGTCTAACAATACTGATGGTTGGTGTGGAGGTGAAACAACAGAACATTTACACCCTGTGGGTGAGAACGGACATTGACATGGCCGCCTGGGGAGACAGCTTAACCGGTAGCTGATGATGTTCCCGCTGCACACCCCAGTGCATGGTCTCTGTTAATAGAAACACTGGTAACTAAGTGCCCATTAACAGGAGAATGAAGATATAAATTTTGGTATATTGATAAGAGTGGAAAGCTATACAGCAATGAAACTGAATTAACTAAAGATATAAGTATAAACATGGATGAATCCCCTCAACATAACATCAGCAGACCACAGCAAGCTGCAGAAGAATACATTCAGGATGTTATCCTCCATCTAAAGTTAAAAAATAAGCAAATGGGGCTTCCCTGGTGGCGCAGTGGTTGAGAGTCCGCCTGCCGATGCAGGGGACGCGGGTTCGTGCCCCGGTCCGGGAAGATCCCACATGCCGCGGAGTGGCTGGGCCCGTGAGCCATGGCCGCTGAGCCTGCGCGTCTGGAGCCTGTGCTCCGCAACGGGAGAGGCCACAGCAGTGAGAGGCCCGCGTACCGCAAAAAAAAAAAAAAAGCAAATGACTGGTATGGATTGCTGGGTTTGTAAGCACGTGCTCTATAAGTTTAAAGGAATGTGGGAGCAATAAAAGATGCCCCAATTGCGATATTGGTTGCTTCTGGGGGGCAAGGAGAAGGCTGTTATCCAGGAGGAGTAATTAGCAGGTTTTACCTAAATTGATGACATTTTGCCCTTGAGCTGGATGGTCAAGACAGGGATGTTCATTGTTCCTTGTAACATTAGCACATTGTAAATATTTCATAAGGCAAATGAGAAATGAGGGTAGGTGTCCCAGGCAGAGGGAACAGCAGGGATGAAGGTCCTGAGGCAGGAGGCTGGGATGCTAAGAGCAAACAGCTGGGTGCACAGGGAGTGAAATGTGACGAAACAGTCAGCAGGGGCCAGGCCAGGCTGGGGCCCCCTTAAGAACTGTGTTCCTTTCTCCTGAGAACAACAGGGAATCATGGAAAGAATTTAAGCATGTAAGTTACACGATCAGATTTGCACTTTGAAATGATTGTATCAGCTACTGGATGAAAGGCAGAGGGAAGCAAGAGTGGGAGCCGTAAGCCCAGTCAGGAGTGGTGACAAATTGAAATTATAATAGAGTGACCCCAGTTCAGGTGCTCAAAAACGGAGTCAAGCGGCCGTTGAGCATCTGGTCTCAGACACCTCTCTGCACCACTGAGAACTTGAACTTTCTTTGAACTGTGCCAGATCCGAGGACACCACCAGCTGTAGTCAGAACAATACCTGCCAGCTGCAGCCTTCTCCTCTCAAGTTCTCTCCTTGTAACTGTGCAACCATTTCGGACCCCAACCAATCCTTACTTAACAAGCACCTTTACTGCTTGCCAGCTCCAATTATAATTCTTGAGAAACAACTCATGTAACTAACTGTAACTTTGCAAGTTTGCTTTTATAAGCCTCCCCTATTTTGTAATCCAGTGGAGAACAATACAAGTGCTTCTAGAATCTGTGTCTCCTGGGCTTCAGTCCAAACAAACCCCCAATAAACATCTTTTTATTTCAATCAGGTCTTTGTTTCTGAAATTTTGACTAACAGTAGGTTGGTGTAAGGATCCAGGTGAGGCACAATGGTGGCTTAGATCACCTTCCAAACCTGCAAGTACGCGGATCTGGAGACAAGTGGTTGGAGTCAAGAACTGTCTAGGAGGTGAAATCAATAGCCCTGCTTAAGGGGGAGGGGAGGAGGAGGTCAAGGATGACTCCTAGCTTTCTGGCTTGAGCCCCTGAATGGATGGGGTATAGAAAATATGGTTTTGTCACCAAAATATTGTCACCATATCAAATTACCACAAATTTAGTGGCTTAAAACAACATAGAGGGCTTCCCTGGTGGTGCAGTGGTTGGGAGTCTGCCTGCCAATTCAGGGGACACGGGTTCGAGCCCTGGTCCAGGAAGATCCCACACGCCGCGGAGCAACCAAGCCCGTGCGCCACAACTACTGAGCCTGTGCTCTAGGGCTCGCGAGCCACAACTACTGGAGCCCACGAGCCACAACTTCTGAAGCCCACGTGCCTAGAGCCCATGCTGTGCAACAAGAGAAGCCACCACAACGGGAAGCCTGCGCACGACAACGAAGAGTAGCCCCCGCTCGCCACAGCTAGAGAAAGCCTGCACACAGCAACAAAGACCCAACGCAGCCAAAAATAAAAAAAATAAAAATTTAAAAAAAGCTTTAAAACAAAAAACAACATAGATTTGGGGACTTCCCTGGTGGTCCAGTGGGTAAGACTCTGTGCTCCCAAAGCAGGGGGATAGGATTTGTTCCCTGGTCCGGGAACTAGATCCCACGCGCATGCCGCAACTAAGACCCACCGCAGCCAAAATAAATAAATAATTAAATAAAATTTTAACAACCTGATGTAGATTTATTATCTTACAGTCCAGGAGGTCAGGAGTCCTAAAATCAGTGTATCAAGAGGACTGCATTCCTCCTGGAGCTCTAGGGGAGGATCCATCTCCTTGCCTTTTCCAGCTTCAGGGGGCTGCCTGCTTTCCTTGGCTCATGGCCACTTCCTCCACCTTCAAAGAACCACAGCATCTTCAGATCTCTCTCTCTCTCTCTGCTGAGGTTGTCACATTGCCCTCTCTCTTCTGTCAAATCTCCCTTTGCCTTCCTCTTATAAGGATACTTGTGATTATATTTTGAGCCCATCTGGATAATCAGGATAATCCCCACCTCAATATCCTTAATTTAATCACAGCTTCAAAAGTCCCTTTTGCCATGGAAGGTAGCTCTCACAGGTTCCAGGGCTCAAGACCTGGAGATCACTGGAGGGCATTATTCAGCCCCCCCTGAACCAAGGAGCTCAGTCAAGGGCACAAGCCATGCTGGGGGTGGGGGTGAGTGCCCTGTCCTTGTCAGAAGGCCTCAGGGCATCTGAACTGGCCCCAGATCTCTGCTTGTTCTTGCTCTGGCTAAGTCCTTCCCCTGTTCTAGCCCGAGGGAAGAATGAGGGCTGGCTGAGTCCAATTCACTACCTGCTTCATGAGGTGGAGGAGCTCAGTGGTGAAAAGTGTGGCCTCTAGAGCTAGCCTGCCTGGATTCATGTCTGAGCTTTGCCACCTCTGAGCTGTGTGACTTTGGAAAAATTGCTGAATTTCCCTGTGCATTTCCTTATTAGTATTATGGACTGACTTGTGTCTTCTCAAAATTCGTGTATTGAAACCCTAATCCCCAGTACCTCAGAACGTGACCGTACTTGGAGATAGAGCTTTTAAAGAGGTGATTAGGTTAAATGAGGCCATTAGGGTGGGTCCTAATCCAATCCAGCTGATGTCCACTAAGAAGAGGAAATTTGGACACAGAACAAGGAGAAACACCAGGCACATGCAGAGGAGAGACCATGTGAGGTCCCCTCGAGAAGGTGGCTGTCTGCAAGCCAGGAAGAGAGGCCTCAGAGGAAACCAAACCTGCTGACACCTTGATCTTGGACTTCCAGCCTCTGGAATTGTGAGAAAACAAATTTCTCATGCCTAAGCAACCCAGTTGGTAGATTTTTGTTATGGCAGCCCTAGAAAACTAATACATCTATTAAGTCAGGATAAAACCATTATCCACCTCCTAGGGTTGTTATAAATGTGTCAGGTCCTGAGCTTACAGATAGGGCTGTCATTTATTGTGTTCAATGTGCTAGATGTTGGGAAAACAGCAGTGAATAAGGAAGACTGTTTGGATCGTCTATTGCTACACGACATAGTGCCCTGAAACTTAGTGGCTTAATACAACAGCACTCACTTGTGAGCTGTCCTGGGTTTCCTGGGCTCAGCTGGGTGGTTCTGCGCCATGTGGTGACAGCTGGGGCTGCAGTCATCTGGATGCTTAACTAGACTTTATTTATTTATTTATTTTATTTTTGGCTGTGTTGGGTCTTTGTTGCTGTGCATGGGTTTTCTCTAGTTGCGGCGAGCGGGGGCTACTCTTTGTTGCGGTGCCCAGGCTTCTCACTGCGGTGGCTTCTCTTGTTGCGGAGCACGGGCTCTAGGCGCACAGGCTTCAGTAGTTGTGGCACGTGGGCTCTGTAGTTGTGGCTCACAGGCTCTAGAACGCAGGCTCAGTAATTGTGGTGCACGGGCTTAGTTGCTCCGCGGCATATGGGATCTTCCTGGACCAGGGCTCGAACCCGTGTCCCCTGCATTGGCAGGCAGATTCTTAACCACTGTGCCATCAGGGAAGTCCCTTAACTAGCCTTTAAGTGCCCCAAACGGCTCACTCACATGGCTCTTGGCTGGAAGCTCAGCTGGGGCCCACCTCAGTCTCCTCCTTGGGGTTCCTCCAGGTGGCACCTGGGTTTCAGGTTTCCAAGTGTATGGAAACAGATGGCGTAGATATTTTAAGGCCAGCCTTGGAAATTACAGTCATTTCCATCTCGTACTAGTAGTCAAAGCAAGCCTCACGGCCAAGGCCAGATTCTAATGGGAAGGCCTCCACAGGGGCTGAGTCCCGGGGAAGGGTTCATTGACGGCTTTCTGTGGAAAGTGGTTGCCACACCAGTAAAGATCGTTGCCTCACATCACATTCTAGCTCAGGACTTTTTGATTGAAAGTTGGGCTGGGAGTTCCCTGGTGGTCTAGTGGTTAGGATTTGGTGCTTTCGCTGCTAAAAAAAAAAAAGTAGGGCTGCCAGGGATGCTCCTGCTACCCTGTGGAAGCAGGCAGGGGTCCGGGAGCTTTTCTCAAGTGCCCCACAACTTAATATTTTCCTCTCCCACTCCTCATTCTAGAAGGTGCCTTTTTAGGTGAAGGAAATTAGTGCTTATTTCATGAGGCAGTCTTTTTTTTTAACTTTTTTTGGGGAAATTATTATGGGAAAATTGCAAAAATTGGACTGAGATACCCATATAACCCTTTACCCAGCTTCCTCTAATATTAGCATCTCACATAACTAAAGTCCAATTATCAAAAGCAGGAAATTAACATTGGTACAAAACCAGTAACTCAATGACAGACCTTATTTGAATTTTAGCAGTTTTCCCTTTAATGTCCTTTTTTCTGTTCCAGAAACCAATCCAGGATCCAATGTTGCATTTAGTGATTCTTCCTCCTGAGTGTCCCCCAATCCTTATCTTCCATGGCCTTGGCACTTTTTTTTTTTTTTGATGTGGACCATTTTTAAAGTCTTGATTGAATTTGTTACAGTATTGCTTCTGCTTTGTTTTGGTTTTTTTGGCCGCGAGGCATGTGGGATCTTAGCTCCCCAACCAGGGATTGAACCCACACCCCCTGCATTGGAAGGCAAAGTCTTAACCACTGGACCACCAGGGAATTCCCAACCTTGGCACTTTTAAAGGATATCGATCAGTTATTTTGTAGAACATCCCTCAGTTTGGGTTTGTCTGAGGTTCCTTCATGATTATATTGACAATGTGCATTTTTGTCAAGAATACCACAAAAGTGATGTTTTGCTCCTTGGTGTGTTATATTGAGGGTGCATGATGTAGCTATGTCTTATTATAGGTGATATTAACCTTGATTACTTGGTTAAGGTGGTGTCTGCTGGGTTTCTTCAGTGTGAGATTACTATTTTTCCATTGTAATTGACAAATGTCTTGGGGGAGATACTTTGAGACTATGCAAATGTCCTGTTTCTCAAACTTTTGCCCACTAATTTTAGCATCCATCAGTAGATCTTGCCTGCAACAATTTTGATCAGGCAGCCTTTTAAATCTCTTTTTTTGTGTGTGTGGCTAAATTATGTGTGTGTTAGGGAGGTTGGGGAATCTGACACTACTGCAGGGGAGGAGGGACTTCTTTCTACCCTCTTAGGTTCAGTGGCCGGGTCTGTGAACTAAACTGACAACAGGCAGATTAACAAGAGAAAAGTCATACAGATTTATTAATTTTCAATTTTATGTGCACAGGGGTATCATACAAAAAAAAGTGAGTACCCCCCCAGAAAAACAGTGAAATCTGAGAGTTTACATACCATCTTAATAGGGGAAAGGGAGGGGAAGAGAGGTCACATATGGGAGAGAAAGTGATTTTTACAGAAGATAAATGGGCCCTTAGGAGAACAGATGGGAGAAATGAGAGTTTGTGTCAATGATTGTCTAGATTTGGTGCCAACGTCTAGTCTCCTCTCCTGGGATAAGAGTCAATCTTCCCTGGTTGATGAAATTCCCAGAGAGGCAATTTATGACAACTCCATTTTTTTTGAAGAGGATCTAATTTTAGACAGGTATAGGAAGTTCAGAGAAAGCCTCTTCATTTGTTGATTCTCAAATGTCTTCACCTCAAAACAGTCCTTATGCAAATATGGCATATTTTGATCTCCTAAATTTCCCCCATCTGAAGCTTTGTCCGAAGATTCACATATTAAAAGTTGAGTGGTTGGCTGTGGAGAGAAGATTCAGGTTAGCAGTTGAGTGGCAAGAGATCTGCAAAGTGAGATACAAACATAAATTAGAATGAGGATAAACAAACAGCAGAGAAGAAATCTAAGAATGCTTCCCCACATCCCAGGAAACCAGCCTCCCAATCTGGGGAATAGGTCAGTCCAATAAAATGGCTGAGACTCATTTAATTGATGGAGAGTGTTTATCTTCTTTCCTTCTTTCTTTTTTGGCCACGCAGTGCAGCATGCGGGATCTTAGTTTCCTGACCAGAGATCAAACCCGCTCCCCCTGCAGTGGAAGCACGGAGGCTTAACCACTGGACCGCCAGGGAAGTCCCCTATCTTTTCTCTCTCTTTTTTTAAAATGTTTATTATTATTATTATTTTTTTTGGCTGCGTCAGGTCTTTAGTTGTGGCACGCGGAATCTTCATTGCTGCATGTGGGATCTTTTGCAGCGCGCGGGCTTCTCTCTAGTTGTGGCGTGCAGGTTTTCTCTCTCTAGTTGTGGCGCGCAGGCTCTGTAGTTTGTGGCACGCGGGGCTCTCTAGTTGAGGTGTGCCGGCTCAGTAGTTGTGGCACGCGGGCTTAGATGTCCCGCAGCATGTGGGATCTTAGTTCCCCCACCAGGGATCAAACCCCTGCTCCCTGCAATGGAAGCGCGGAGCCTTAACCATTGGGCTGCCAGGGAAGTCCCCTATCTTCTCTTTTAAAAGGTGTAAACTAGACACTGTTTGTCCTGTCGGATTCACATAAAGGCAGCATTTTCTGCCAATGATTTCACAAGCTCCTCCTTGCTTGCAGTCAGTGTACCCAGGGTGGGACAATTTGGGGATACAAGAGAGGCTAAACTATTACCTTCTGATTGGAGCACTTGCAATGTCTGCATATGCTATCGAACTTAGGATCGCCTTTTCCAACTTTTCCCCAAAGTTGGAAATAAGGCTCTCACCACTGAAACTATCCCGGCCATACACAAGTGGATTTTCTATGTCTTCTCGTCTTTGTGAACGAAGGAGCACACATCTGTAATTTGCTGGCATTTAAGGTGGACAGCCTGGCGACGGAGGGAACCCGGTATCTGAGTCACACTGTCCTGACCATTTAGTTAGGAAGATACCTTATCACCACAGGAGAGAAAAAGGTCGGTGTGGTTCACCAACAGGGTCAGAGTAAAACCTACGGTTCCCTAGGATCGGGGAGGTTCACAACCTTTGTCCTCTGGTCATATCACCACCTGGACACCTCCATTCTCCACGTGCTTCTGTCCACTTGCAGGAGTGTTGCCAGACCAGCTTCATCTGCCCAACACACAGCAAGCCAAACGCGGAGGTGCCGAGGTTTGCAGCACAGAAGGGGTTATTCTCCTCCCAAGGCAGCCAGGTGAGCAGGTGGGTAGAGCAGATCTCAAATCCGCCTCCCCAAAGCCGAGGGGCTCGGGATGCTGATGGGCCAAAGAAGCAGGGTGGTCTTAGGCGGGGGAAAGGTGATGGGAGGGAGGGAGAAGGTGAGGTAATCGGTGTTCTGCGCAGGCGTATCTAAGTTACATTCTTCTTCATGGGATGCAAGGGCAAATTTGGGAGAATTGGGGGCTGTGATGTCAGAAGGTCACCCATCCAACAAGCAAGTCTGTTCTGTGCAGACTCCCATCAGCCATGTTGGCTGCATCTGGTTTCAGCCAGTTTCGTTGTATTACAAGCAGAGGGGTTTATAACAAGCTGTTCCCTTAGCTACTGCTCTGTTAGACAAGCTCTAGACTTTCTGTTAGTCACTCGTATCTGTTATGGGTTTTTAAACCCTAGGCTTCATGGTTTTAAGAGCAGGACAGGTTGAAAAATATCTGATCTGGGAGGCCGGCGGTCCAGCTTTGGCAGCTGTAAGGCTTGGCTTTGTCACCTGACCAAGTGAGTCCAGATTTGGGGTTTCCCCATAGATAACTGGTGGTGTCAGGCAGCCTGATCATGGGAACAGCTGGGCTCCTCCAGGTCGTTCATGGGTGGCCTGTGAAGCAACAGAAACTTTTGGTGATGTCACAGTTTTTGTTACTAGCATTAGTGCTAGAAACACTTATGCCCTCTGTGAGTGGTTTGAGGACGTTGCCTCTAGAATCAAACCACAGGGTTTGGTTGCCATATTACCTTGATAGGTCACCTCTGGTCTAGCATCATGCCTGTTTACACAGCAAAGGGACAAGTTCCTTTCCAATGATTTTTTTTAAATTTTATTTATTTTTGGCTGCATTGAGTTTTCATTGCTGTGCACGGGCTTTTCTCTAGTTGCAGGGAGCGGGGGCTATTCTTTGTTGTGGTGCGTGGGCTTCTCATTGCGGTGGCTTCTCTTGTTACAGAGCATGGGCTCTAGGCACGTGGGCTTCAGTAGTTATGGCACGCAGGCTCAGTAGTTGTGGCTCGTGGGCTCTAGAGCGCAGGCTTAGTAGTTGTGGTGCATGGGCTTAGTTTCTCCGCGGCATGTGGGATCTTCCTGGACCAGGGCTCGAACCCGTGTCCCCTGCATTGGCAGGTGGATTCTTAACCACTGCGCCACCAGGGAAGTTCAGGAGTTGTTTTTAATGGATGAGCAAAGAAAGTGGTTTTTTTTGGTTTGTTTGTTTGTTTTTAAATTTTTGGCTGCATTGGGTCTTCGTTGCTGCACGCGGGCTTTCTCTAGTTGTGGCGAGCGGGGGCCACTCCTCATTGCGGTGTGCGGGCTTCTCATTGCGGTGGCCTCTCCCGTTGCGGAGTACGGGCTCTAGGCACACAGGCCTCAGTAGTTGTGGCTCGCGGGCCCCAGAGCACAGGCTCAGCAGTTGTGGCGCACCAGCCCAGTTGCTCTGCAGCATGTGGGATCTTCCCAGACCAGGGCTCGAACCCTCATCCCCTGCATTGGCAGGAGGATTCTTAACCACTGCGCCACCAGGGAAGCCCCAAAAGTGGTTTTTTGGGTTGGCATCTATTCCTGGTGAAGATTGTTGAAATGACAACAAAGGATTTAGAGTATGACATAAACATAGTTGATAAAGCAGCAACAGGGTTTGAGAGGATTGACTCCAATTTTGAAAGTTCTTCTGTGGGTAAATGCTCTCAAACAACACTGCAGGCTATAGAGAAATTGTGAAAGAAAGAGTCAATCGATGCGGCAAACTTCACTGTTATCTTTTTTTAAGAAATTGCCACAGCTCCCTGAATCTTCAGTGCCCACCACCCTGATCAGTCAGCAGCCACCAACATGGAGGCAGGACCCTCCAGCAGCAACAAGAGTATGACTTGTTGGGCTTCCCTGGTGGTGCAGTGGTAGAGAGTCCACCTGCCGATGCAGGGGACACGGGTTCGTGCCCCGGTCCGGGAAGATTCCACATGCCGCGGAGCGGCTGGACCCGTGAGCCATGGCCACTGAGCCTGCGCGTCCGGAGCCTGTTGCTCCGCGGCGGGAGAGGCCACAACAGTGAGAGGCCCGCGTACCGCAAAAAAAAAAAAAAAAAGAGTATGACTTGTTGAAGGCTCAGGTGATGGTTAGTATGTTTTTAGCAAGAAAGTATTTTTAAATTCAGGTAGGCACATTATTTTTTTTAGACATCATGCTATTGCACACTTAATAGACTATAGTGTGAACATAACTTTAATATGCACTGGGAAACCAAAACATTCTTGTGACTCGCTTTACTGCAATATTCACTTTATCACGGTGATCTGGAACCGAACTCGAAATATCTCCAAGGTCTGCCTGTACCAGTTAGTTCTTGTACATAGCGAGTCATAGCATGAAATTGCTTACTCAAGTCCCCATAATGTTCACTCCGTGGAGGAATGGACATTTTAGAAATGCCAGTAGAAAAACAAGCAAAGAAACAAACAAGAGAAATGCCAGTAGGCATAGAGTGCCCCAAAACGATTTCAGAAGGAGTTAACCATGTCTCTTATTGTATTTGGTGTATTTTGTATTTTTATAAGGGCCAGGGGTAATGCTTCTAGTTAATTTCTTTCTTTCTTTTTTTTTTTTTTTTTTTTTGCGGTACGTGGGCCTCTCACTGTTGTGGCCTCTCCCGTTGCGGAGCACAGGCTCCGGACACGCAGGCTCAGCGGGCATGGCTCACGGGCCCAGCCGCTCCGCGGCATGTGGGATCTTCCCGGACCGGGGCACGAACCCGTGTCCCCTGCATCGGCAGGCAGACTCTCAACCACTGCGCCACCAGGGAAGCCCTAGTTAATTTCTTGCCAGATTTTTTTCCTGAAGTCCTTTTTAGGTCAAGATTTTTATGTTCCACTTGCCCTGATGATTGAGGATGTTACAAGGTATGACATTTTAAGGAGCATCCCAGAGTTTGTGCAAAGCAAGCAGCTTGTTTCTGCTGTAAATTTATTTATGTATTTATTTCCACCGTTCCTTGGTCTGATTCCAGCCACAGAGGAATACCAAACTGAGGGATAATCTCAGTTATTCACTTCTTTTCCACCGTCATAGCATCAGCACATCTAGTTGGATAACCTCCAGCCCCTCCAGTAAACATGCAATCAGCAAACAGCGGAAATAGCCTGAAGCCGGAGGTCAATGTATGGAGCCTGTGTGGGACAGTGCAAGGGTCACTGTGGACCTTGGAGGATTTCCTGAGATAAGCTGTTCTCCAGAGACCTGCTGAGAGTCCCAAACAGCACATCAGGAAATACTTTGGTTAGAAATTTTATGGATGCTGGGGCAGAACTCATTGTCCTTTAGTGGCCTTGTCACCGCCCATCTGCACTCAGGTTCCACCTAACGGGAGATAAGGCAGCTTGAAGGTCAAATTATAGCTCAATAAAAAAAGAAAAAGAAAGGGGGGTGGCCACTGCAAGTCCATTTGGCCCAATGTCTAATCCGCTAGTGAATGGTTCATTTTTTTAAAAATTGAGGTGTAATTGACTTTTTTCTTTTTGGCTGCATCTTGGCCTGTGGGATCTTACTTCCCCAACCAGGGATCGAACCCGGGCCCCCTGCAGGGGAAGTGAGGAGTCTTAACCGCTGGACCGCCAGGGAAGTCCCGACATACAACATTATATTAGTTTCGGGTACACAACATAGTGATTCAATATTTGTATATATTGTGAAATGATCACAATAAGTCTAGTTAACATTCGCCACCATACATAGTTAAAAAAGCAAATTTTTTCCTCGTGATAAAGAGTTGTAAGATCTACTCTCTCAGCCATTTTCAAATATGCGATGCAGTATTATGAACTACAGTCACCATGCCCTACGTTACATCCTCAGGACATACTGTTTGGCACCCTTTTGTAGCCATTTGTCTTTTTCAGTTTGTGGGGCACTTACCTGACTAACTGATAATATCGGTCGGGGATAAAGGCAGTTTTAGACATTGGGTGGAGAAGGGGTGCGGGGGGTAGGGCGTTTAGCACACTTATGGCCTCTGTTCTTCCCTGGAGATGGAGTGTCAGTCTCCACGGTGTGGGCTCCACGGAGAACAGCAGTGATTTTAGCAGGGAGGTCAATTAGACCGTAATAGGGCAGCAATGATATCCCTGTTGGCAGTCGGGGTACAGCAGAGCTTAATAAGAATCCGTGGGATTTCCACATGCGCCAGCAGCGCAGCAGACTCCAAAAGCATATCTGGAGTCGGCCTATGTACTGCCTGTTTGCAAGCTCTAGGAAGAGCTATGAGCTGGGCTGCTTGGGCTGATTTTATAGTGGGCAAAGCATATACCTCCAGCATTTATGTGGGGAAATTCGGGCATGACTGGTGATTAGGTATCCCCGGGAATTTCATCTACAGGAGCCATCGCAAAATAGAATTCCGGGTTGTCTGAGGGGGTGTCTAAGAGGTGCTCACATGGCTTTGAGACCGTTTCTCTAGTTGCAGGGCAATCGGGTGGATGGCGTGGGGCTCTCCATCACCAGGGAGAGACAGTAGCGCAAACGGGTTTAAAGTGTTACAGCGATGGAAGATGGTGGTGGGGTGGGTTCCTAGGGCCACTGTGTAGAGAGGGGCCGTGTCATAGGAACAGCAGGGGGGAGCAGAGGGGACTGGGGAGCCCCGTGTGAGGGTGGTGGCTCAGGGGGCCGTGCCAGATGCCACAGGGTCTAACTGACCTGGGAAATATGCTACAGGACTTATCTGAGAAGCCAAAAGTTGTCCTAAAATACCTACAGCAATTCCACCATCTTCATGGCAATAGAGGTGAAAAGCTTTGTCAAAATGAGGTCGGCCAAGAGCTGGGGGTGTGGACAATGATCATTTTAAAGTTCAGGGGACCAATGTTCATTGCAGCATTATTTACAATAGCCAAGATATGGAAGCAACCTAAATGTCCATCAACAGAGGAATGGGTAAAGAAGATGTGGTATATATATATATATATATGCAATGGAATATTACTCAGCCATAAAAAAGAACGAAATAATGCCATCTGCAGCAACATGGATGGACCTAGAGATTGTCACACTGAGTGAAGTAAGTCAGACAGAGAAAGACAAATATATGATATCACTTATATGTGGAATCTAAAAAAATAATACAAATACAAATAATACAAAAGTCAGACAGAGAAAGACAAATATATGATATCACTTATATGTGGAATCTAAAAAAATAATACAAATGAACTTATATACAAAAGAGAGATAGACCCACAGACATAGAAAACAAACTTATGGTTACCAAAGGGAAAGGCGGGGAGGGATAAATTAGGAGTTTGGAAATTAACATAAACACACTAGTATATATCAAATAGACAGCCAACAAAGACCTATGGTATAGCACAGGGATTTTGTAATAACCTATACAGGAAAAGAATCTGAAAAAGAATAGATACATAAGTATATGTATAACTGAATCACTCTTCTGTACACTTGAAACTAACACAACATTGTAAATCAGCTATGCTTCAGTTACAAGAAAACAGTTTCAGAGGAGGTCCATGCTTCCGAGGGCCAGGACATGGGCTCCAAGTAGCATCTGGAAGGAGGGCAAATAAAGCTTGAACAAGGGCAGCAAAACTAGGAATCCGTTGGCGGCAGTAGCCAGGTGTGTCAGGGATTTACACGGCTGCTTTTCTGATTTGGGGAGAGGGATGGACAGAAGTGATTTAAGGCGTTTTGGGGTGAGTTTTTTGAGTCCCCTGCAATAACTCCTGTCCTGAGTAGGTGGCAGTGGTTAGCACCCACTGAAACGTAGATCTGAAAGCTTTCTGGTCTTGTCTAGTGAGTGCCCTAAGGAGCACGAGAGGGTCTGTCTGATCACCCTGCTCGTCTAGTTACAGAGTAAGAGACCACCCATGTATTGAGCAAGGGTGGGGCCTGGGGTAAAGGCTACAAAGCGAAGTCAACTGTAAGGACTTGGGAAGATAATAGAGGAAGACACGCAACATCCTTGAGCTACATGAGTCCATGTTACTCGTCTCCCTTTACACGTAATTGCAGAGAGAAACTGTGAGTAAGGAATCAACAGCGGGGAAAGGAAAGCTGAGCAGAGGTCAATCACTGTAAACCAGGCTGCGTCAGCGGGGGTTGATGTGAGGATAGCGGCTGGATTAGGGACTCGGGTCGAGAGGGGTGGCAAGGGTTTAGGGATTTACCCCCTTGTACAAATACTAAAATAAATTTAAAAATTTTAAACATCTTTATTGGAGTATAATTGCTTTACAATGCTGTGTTAGTTTCTGTTTTATAACAAAGTGAAAAAATATGGAACACTTCACAAGTTTGTGTGTCATCCTTGTGCAGGGGCCATGCTAATCTCTGTATCGTTCCAATTTTAGTATATGTGCTGCCGCAGTGAGCACATAAATAAATTAAAAAAAAAAGAAATCCAATTCCCGATCCTCTATCTTTTTAAAAAAGATTCATTTATTTATTTAGGTTGTGCTGGGTTTTAGTTGCAGCACACAGGATCTTTAGTTACGGCATGCAGGCTTCTTAGTTGTGGCATGCATGCAGGATCTAGTTCCCCAGCCAGGGATCGAACCCGGGCCCCTTGCATTGGGAGCATGGAGTCTCACCCACTGGACCACCAGAGAAGTCCCCCGATCCTCTATCTTAAGTTAAATGTTGGGTGCTGGGGTGTGACTGAGGATAGACTGACCTTGTCCTTGATGGGGAATTGCCCCCAGAAGGGGGAGAACGGACCCTCTGAGGGCTCGGTGTTCTAGGATGATTGCTTTTTTGTTGTTGTTTTTTTGGCTGTGTTAGGTCTTCGTTGCTGTGTGCGGGCTTTCTCTAGTTGAGGCGAGTGGGAGCTACTCTTCGTTGTGGTGTGCGGGCTTCTCATTGCGGTGGCTTCTCTTGTTGCAGAGCATGGGCTCTAGGCGTGCGGGCTTCAGTAGTTGTGGCACGCGGGCTTGGTAGTTGTGGCTCGCAGGCTGTAGAGCACAGGCTCAGTAGTTGTGGCACATTGGCTTAGTTGCTCCGCAGCGTGTGGGATCTTCCTGGACCAGGGCTCGAACCCGTGTCCCCTGCGTTGGCAGGTAGATTCTTAACCACTGCGCCAGGGTTAGTCCCAGGGAAGTCCCCTGGATGATTGCTTTTTAAGCTTTCCTTTATTTGAAGTTCAGGACAACTGTTTTCCCAATGCCTGGCTTTTTACAGAATGTGCAGTTGTCTTGGGACAAAGGCAAGGACTGTTGATTTTAATTGCTTTTTCCTCCTGCTTTCCTGAAGGCTATTTTGCAGTCTCTGTAATAACATTGAGAGATCATCCATCCCAACTGCATGATTTTGGATTTGCCTCTCTATATCAGGGAGAAGATTTCCAACTAAAGCAGAAATCAAAAGATTTCTGTGTTCTGGGACTTTTGGGTTTGATGCAGTGTGTCTTTGAAAAGTCTGCGTAACACCTTCCACAGAGATCTGGGGATGTTCGTCTTCTTTCTGAGCACATAATTCAACCTGGAACCAGTTCACCTTCGGAGGAAAGGCCTTCAGCATCATTCCTATCAGCCTCTACCTGCATCATTTCCTGATCATTTGCAGGAGGGCCTGGGAAGGATTGGCCACCAGTTTCCCCGGTGTGGGGAGTTTTCTCCAGGAGGTCCTGGCGTATAGCTATAGTATAACCACGGGTGGAAAGAGCACCCCTTACAAGCTGCCCCTATGAGCAGGGTTATAAATGGCCACTAATCTTCCTAGCTCCTCTCAACATTTGGCAGGATCTTCTGAAAGTGAGAGTAAAGGGACTTTGTAGTTTAAAAGATCTGCTGGTGTCCAGGGCACATGAACTCTTTGTGTTGGGGGTGCAGGATACATTCACCAAGCCCTTTGCCTGGGAAAGCCTGAAGCTGATGGGGTTTTTTTTTTTTTTTTTGTACATCTTTATTGGAGTATAATTGCTTTACAATGGTGTGTTAGTTTCTGCTTTATAACAAAGTGAATCAGTTATAGATATACATACGTTCCCATATCTCTTCCCTCTTGCGTCTCCCTCCCTCCCACCCTCCCTATCCCACCCCTCTAGGTGGTCACAAAGCACCGAGCTGATCTCCCTGTGGAAATAAAAACAAAAATAAACAAATGGGACCTAATGAAACTTCAAAGCTTTTGCACAGCAAAGGAAACCATAAACAAGCTGATGGGTTTTGATGATAGAGCCCTGGGAAGTACTCCTAATTGCCAGAGATGGCAAGACAGGTCCTGAAGCCTCTGCCAGGTTTTCTTCCTCAACATCAGTATTTACATAAATAACTTATATCCCCCAGGCCTGGAGGATCCTACCAGAGTGCTTTCTGGAATTCTTGCAGGGAAAGGGAACTTAATGCTCGAAGCTGGGTGTTTGAGAGATTTTCTGGGGAGGTTGGAGGAGTTTTAGGAATTAAAGGAATTTGCTGAGGAGGTGAGATTAGATTTGGGGAGGGGGATTTGGCGCAGGGACCCAGAGATCCAAAGATCTTCTGGAGGGTCAGGGACAGGGAGTTGGTTATCAAGGGGCATATAGGAAGGTGGCAAAGGGGAATTTATGGGGCCTGTGGATTTTCATTTTTGTTCTAAGTCTGATTTCTGTTTTTTACTCTTGTTAAAGGAGTCACTAAGGTTAGCCAGAATGCTCTTTTGCGTCCTTCTATCAATTTGATCTTGGTAACAATAGGACACTTATTTAGGATGAGAGGTCTCTAAAATCTTTTTTTTTTTTTTTTTTTTTGGCTGCTTCAGGTCTTAGTTGCAGCACGTGGGCTCTTTGTTGCGCGCCGGCTTCTCTCTAGTTGTGACCTGTGGGTTTTCTCTTCTCTAGTTGTGGCGCATGGGCTCCACGGCACGCATGGGCTCTGTAGTTTGCAGCACGCTGGCTCTCTCATTGAGGCATGCAGGCTCAGTAGTTGTGGTACTTGGCCTTAGTTGCCCTGGGGCATGCAGGATCTTAGTTCCCCGACCAGGGATCGAACCCACGTCCCCTGCATTGGAAGGCAGATTCTTTACCACTGGACTACCAGGGAAGTCCCCTCTAAAATCTTTTAAAAATGTAAATGTTTTTCCAAATCAAAGGATCCCTTATCTCACCATTGATGGGTAGGATCTTCAAAGGTGTATCCATTCTAATAGTGACTGAATCCAATAAGCCTTTTTCTGGCAAGACCCAGAGGTGATTTTCCTGGCTTAGCATAAATGTTCACCATGGATCCAAGAGGCATCACCCAGACTGGTTGCAGAAGACATACCTCCCATGATCCAAAAGGCCACTCCCAAAGGTAACCCTTAAGGAGGCAAAGAACCTTATTGCCACAGGTGGTAAAAAAATATTTATGAAAACTCATGTCTCCAGTCTCCCACAGAAATGAGACACTTCCAGTCACAGACCTGGTAATCTGCAACTACAAGCAGTCAAGACTGGGAGGGGATTTTCCCAGCACCAACAAGGCAACAAGGTTAGAGCAACACAGTGAACTCCCCTGAGAGCTGGCACCATCAGAGAAAGAAAATGCTGCTTGTCACTTCACACCTGGGGTTCCTACACCCTGCTGACCAGCCACGTGATGCAAGCTGCGCCCCCCAGCTGTGCAAACCAGAGAGAGTGTTCTCACTGGTTACAAAGCCAAGCTCTCAGGACACCAGAGGAGATGAAAGGAGAGTTTCATCTGGTTTGGTTTTTTTATGGGTGACCCACAGCAAAGTTTGTCTAGATGGATGCCAGTCTGGGAGCTGTAAACTCACCAGGCTGTGAGGCCAACTCAAACCCCAGGCTTGTACAGCCTTTGCCTTTCTTCTACCTTATGATTCTCCCAATGACAATCAACACAAGAGACAACCATCATCAAAAAGTCTACAAATAATAAATGATGGAGAGGATGTGGAGAAAAGGGAACCCTCCTATACTGTTGGTGGGAATGTAAATTGGTGTAGCCACTATGGAGAACAGTATGGAGGTTCCTCAAAAAGAACATAGAGCTACTATATGATCCAGCAGTCCCACTCCTGGGCATATATCCAGAGAAAACTCTAATTTGAAAAGACACGTGCACCCCAGTGTTCATAGCAGCACTATTTACAATAGCCAAGACATGGAAGCAACCTAAGTGTCCATCGACAGATGAATGGATAAAGAAGATGTGGTACATACATATAATGGAACATTACTCAGCCATAAAAAAGAAATAATGCCATTTGCAGCAACATGGATGGACCTAGAGATTATCGTACTAAGCGAAGTACATCAGAAAGAGAAAGACAAATACCATGTGATATCACCTATATGTGGAATCTTAAAAAATGATACAAATGAACTTATTTACAAAACAGAAACAGACTTATAGACATGAAAACAGACTTATGGTTACCAAAGGGGAAATGGCGGGGGAGGGATAAATTAGGAGTTTGGGATTAACAGATACAAATTACTATATATAAAATAGATAAACAACAAGGACCTACTTTTAGCCCAAGGAATTACATTCAATATCTTGTAATAACCTCTAAGAAAAAAGAATCTGAAAAAATATATATATATACACATACACATACAGGCAAAGGAACACAGTGACCATCAAAACAGGGAAAGGATGAATTAAAACCCAGAGTACTCAAGAAAAAAAACACAAGAATCACTATACACCCCCAAAACTAGTTCACATTAATGTTTTCTCCAGCTAAGGTAAGTTTAGAAGGGAGAAATACCAAGGGACTTGTACTGCTGGGTTTGATCAGACCCCACACAGAGAAAAGAAGTCTTACCTTTTGCTGCCTCCAGAGTGGGCAGAATGTTCCAGCCAATGAGATCTCATCCCCGTTGCCAGAAATCATAGGGGAGGGAAGACTTTCCTCTGCTCTCCTGGGTCTCCAATGGCTGGGTCTGTGAACTAAACTGATGACAGATTAACAGGAGAAAAGGCAGACAAACTTATTAATTTTTAAGAATTGAAGTATAGTTGGTTTATAGGTTTCAGGTGTACAGCAAAGTGATTCAGTTGATATACATATATGTATTCTTTTTCAGATTCTTTTCCATTACGGTTTATTACAAGATATTGAATATAGTTCCCTGTGTTATATATAATAGTAGGTCCTTGTTGTTTATCTATTTTATGTATAAAAGTGTGTATCCGTTAATCCCAAATTCCCAAATTATCCCTCCCCAAATATATTAATTTCACATGCATGGTTGTATCAGAAAAGAAGAGTACCCCTCAAAAGCAGTGAGAGGGCTTCCCTGGTGGCACAGTGGTTGAGAGTCCGCCTGCCGATGCAGGGGACATGGGTTCGTGCCCCGGTCCGGGAAGATGCCACATGCCGCGGAGCAACTAAGCCCATGTGCCACAACTACTGAGCCTGCACTCTAGAGCCTGCGAGCCACAACTACTGAAGCCTGCATGCCTAGAGCCCTCTGCAACAAGAGAAGCCACCGCAATGAGAACCCCTCACACTGCAACAAAGAGCAGCCCCCACTCGCCACAACTAAAGAAAGCCTGCGCGCAGCAACGAAGACCCAAGACAGCCAAAAATAAATAAATAAAATAAATAAAAAATTTAAAAATAATAATACTAAATAAATAAATATATAAATAACCAAGCGATCACTGAAGAAATTTAAAAAATACATGGAAACAAATGACAAACGAAAACACAATGACCCAAAACCTATGGGACACAGCAAAAGCAGTTCTAAGAGGGAACTTTATAGTAATTCAATCTCACCTCAAGAAACAAGAAAAATCTCAAATAAACAATCTAACCCTACACCTAAAGCAACTAGAGAAAGAAGAACAAAGAAAACCCAAAGTCACTAGAAGGGAAGAAGCCATAAAGATCAGAGCAGAAATAAATGAAATAGAAATGAAGAAAACAATAGCAAGGATCAATAAAACTAAAAGCTGGTTCTTTGAGAAGATAAACAAAATTGATAAACCCTTAACCAGACTCATCGAGAAAAAAAGGGAGAGGATGCAAATCAATAAAATTAGAAATGAAAAAGGAGAATTCACAACTGACACCGCAGAAATACAAAGGATTTTAAGAGACTACTACAAACAACTGTATGCCAATAAAATGGACAACCACGAAGAAATGGACAATTTCTTGGAAAGGTACAATGTTCCAAGACTGAACCAGGAAGAATTAGGAAATATAAACAGACCTATCACAAGTAATGAAATTGAAACTGTAATTAAAAATCTTCCAACAAACAAAAGTCCAGGACCAGATGGCTTCACAGGTGAATTCTATCAAACATTTAGAGAAGAGCTAACACAGATCCTTTTCAAAATCTTCCAAAAAATTGCAAAAGGAGGAACACTCCCAAATTCATTCTATAAAGCCACCATCACCCTGATACCAAAACCAGAAAAATATATCACAAAAAAGAAAATTATAGACCAATATCACTGATGAACATAGATGCAAAAATCCTGAACAAAATACTAGCAAACAGAATCCAACAACATTTTAAAAGGATCATACACCATGATCAAGTGGAATTTATCCCAGGGATGCAAGGATTCTTCAATATATGCAAATCAATCAATGTGATACACTGTATTAACAAATTAAGGAATAAAAACCATATGATCATCTCAATAGACGCAGAAAAAAGCTTTTGACAAAATTCAACACCCGTTTATGATAAAAAAAAAAAACTCTCCAGAAAATGGGCATAGAGGGAACCTACCTCAACATAATAAAGGCCATATATGAGAAACCCACAGCAAACATCATACTCAATGGTGAAAAACTTAAAGCATTTCCACTAAGATCAGGAACAAGACAAGGATGTCCACTCTTGCCACTCTTATTCAACATAGTTTTGGAAGTCCTAGCCATAGCAATCAGAGAAGAAAAAGAAATAAAAGGAACACAAATTGGAAAGAAGAAGCAAAACTGTCACTGTGTGCAGATGACATGATACTATACATAGAAAATCCTAAAGATGCCACCAGAAAACTACTAGACCTAATCAATGAATTTGGTAAGGTTGCAGGATACAAAATTAATGCACAGACATCTCTGGCATTCCTATACACTAACAACAAAAAATCAGAAAGAGAAATTAAGGAAACAATCCATTTACCATCGCAACAAAAAGAATAAAATACCTAGGATTTTCACCTAAGGAGGTGAAAGACTTGTACTCAGAAAACTATAAAACACTGATGAAAGAAATCAAAGATGACATAAACAGATGGAGAAATATACCATGTTCTTGGATTGGAAGAATCAATATTGTGAAAATGAGTATACTACCCAAAGCAATCTACAGATTCGATGCAATTCCTATCAAACTACCAATGGCATTCTTCACAGAATTAGAACAAAAAATTTTACAATTTGTATGGAAACACAAAAGACCCCGAATAGCCAAAGAATTCCTGAGAAAGAAAAACGGAGCAGGAGGAATCAGGCTCCCCAACTTCAAATTATACTACAAAGGTACAGTAATCAAGACAGTATGGTACTGGCACAAAAACAGAAATATAGTTCAATGATACAGGATAGAAAGCCCAGAGATAAACCCACGCACATATGGTCACCTAATTTACAACAAAGGAGGCAGGAACATACAGTGGAGAAAATACAACCTCTTCAATAAGTGGCGCTGGGAAAACTGGACAGCTACATGTAAAAGAATGAAATTAGAACACTACCTAACACCATACACAAAAATAAACTCCAGATGGATTTTAAAGACCTAAGTGTAGGACATTTTGAGCTTTGGGATGTATACCCAAGGCTCAGTAACTTCTAGTTTCACATCAGTGTCAGTGGTCAGGGGCACTTGTTAAGGTCCCTTCCAATGGGGTTTGAGAGATGTTTTCCTCTGATGACGTTTCTAGAATACCCAATCACCAGGCTCCAGTCTGTGACCAAGAAGATTCTTTGAATTGGCATCTGGGAAAACTTCTTGAACCTGTCGGTGATAGGCTTTAGCATAAGACATGAAAGATTTTCAGTAGCTGCTTATACTAACATGGTATAACAAGGGATGAGCAGAAAGTTTGTGTACTGATGGACATTGGTCTACCGTTGACTATCTCATGTGGAGTGAGTTTATGTTTTCCAAAGGGAGAACTGCAGAACTGTGAGCAAGCCTAGAGGCAAGGAAGACCAGAGTTTCAGCAAGTTTAGAGATTTTAAGTTTGAGGATCTCATTAGTTCCTTCAACCTTGCTTGATGGTGGAGAATGATGGGGACAGTGGTAATTCCAAGAGGTTTCCAAGTCTTTCATTAAGGCTTGTATGATTTTCCCAGTGAAGTGGTTGCCTCAATTACTGAGATTGTGGAAGGTGTACCCCAAGTGGGAAACACATTTTCTAACAGTTTCTTTGCCACTATGAGGGCATCAGCCTTGCAGCAGGGAATGGCTTCAACCCATGGGAAAAACATACATACAGTAACAAGAACATATTGATGACCTCTCCTCCTAGGTGATAACTGAATGAAATCCAGTTGCAGATGTTCAAAGGGTCCAGAGAGAGGAGTTTGTGGCCTCGGGAGGGAAAATTAGTTTTTCCAGGATTACAGATCTGTCAGGTCATTGATGGTTAACTATTTTCAGGGTGTTATCAAAGTTTCTCCCAAATGTTTATGTACAATTTGAGTCCTCTTAAATGCACCATGATGGGTGAAGGGATAACAAAACTGAAAAATGGGGTTTGCCAGAGAGACAGGAAGAACCAAGTGGCCATCTTGATTTTCCCATAGTCTCGACTGTTTATTGAGTTTACAGACTACCACAAACTTTACAGATTATGCTGCTGCTGCCTTTGTGTGAAAGTCAGCCAGGGCATTTCCCTGATACTCAGGTTTAGTCTCGTAATGTGAACCTCAGTGTGGAGGACAGCAATTTCGGAGGGTAAAAGAACGGCACTAAGAACTTTGTTTACCTGTTTGTTGCTCATGCTTGATTGGGTCCCAGTGGACGTAAGAAAACCCCCTTCATTTCCATAACATCCCAAATTCATTCATGACCTCAGATGCATACTGGCTATCAGTATAACTATTAACAAATTGTCCTTTCAATAACTGGCATGCTCTGGTGAAGGAACGGAGCTCTGCTTGTTGGACTGATTTAGCCTGTGGGAGATTTCCCCTCTCAGCTAGTTCATATTAGTTAAGAACAGCATGACCAGCTGATAATTCCCTTTCTCATTTTTACAACATGATTCATCATCAAAAAAAAATTACATAAGGATTAGTCCAAAGTGTCTCATAAATCAGGGCACAGTGTGATGCAATGGGACATTATTACCTTGCAGTCATGGGGCTCACCTTCGTCAGGCAGGGGCAGTAAGGTAGCAGGATCAAGAATGTCACAAGGTTTCGGATGTGAATGAGGTAGTGAGAGAAGAAGGATCTCATAGGAGGCTAGTCTGGTTACTGAGAAATGTTGGGTCAGTTCAGGATTAAGGAGACTTTGAACAGTGTATGGAGTTTGTAAATAAATGTCATCTCCAAAAGTTAAATATGCTGAGCCTTCTACAAAGTTTGCAGCTGCAGCTACGTTACTGAACCAAGTTCATTTGCCTGAGGTGCAGCAAGCCAAATGCTGAGACGCCAAGGTTTGCAGCAGAGGAAGTTTATCCATGAGGCAACCAAGCAAGGAGACTGGAGAACAGATCCTAAATCTGCCTCCCCAAAAGTGAAGGGCCTGAGATATTTATGAGATAAAGAAGAAGGGTGGTCTTAGGCATGGGGAAAGGTGATTGGAGGTAGGGAAAATGTGAGTAATCGGTGTTCTGTGCAGATATATCTGGGTTACATGCTTCTTTGTGGGGTGCCTGTTCAAAAAAGGAGGCACTTAGCATGATCTGAGAGTGGAATTTTTGGCCCTCTGATGTCAAAAACTCATTCAGCAGATACCTGCACAGGCCCAGTTTTAGGGTCAGTGGTCCCAACCAGTCTTAGCTGGCTTGAACTGGACAAGACCAGACTCCAAGTTCCTGGAAAACAATTTAAGCCTCCATTGCTATAGCAACCCCTACATCAGTAGTGTTATCTATAGGGGTGGTTAAGGAGTCAAAAAATAATTAAAGAGCACTTGGTCACTGAGGACAGGTTACAAACAGAGGTATTTTTTTCTTATTTGTTTGTTTGTTTTTACAAGCCCTCCCTTAGCTGTTGTTCTGTAAGACAAGCTCAAGAATTTCTGCTAATCACCAGCCTCTGTTAACCCTATGGGACATGGTTTCAGTCTCCCCTATCTTTTGATCATCCCTCAACCTTGAGGAAAGAGGGGCAGTGACTGCTCTGGCTACTTCCTGCTGCTAAGTAGTGTAGGACTAATAAGGGGTTTGAGGAATGAAGCTGTTACGCATTTGATCACAAATACTCACAAATTCCAAGATGAGAACAAGACTTTGGGCTTAAGGATACAAGACAAACATCAAGAACAGAGTTATGACAAGAAGGAATATAAATCCTAGCAAGCACAAAATAATAATGCCCAGGTAAGCAATCCCTCCAATATAGACCTTATTCCCGAGAGAATCCATGAGAAGATATTTCTAAGAGATTAAATCCAGGTTCTTGTGATGACACTTGTGGGAGCCAAGTTGTCTAATTTTGTCTAAGAAGGTTTTTTACTTCAATGTGGTATTGAAATATACGTAACAGGAGCTATTAGCCACTACATATACTCCTCCTTTTTCTGCTACAGTGTAACCCAAAGCAATCTTATTGTCTAGTACTATTCTGGCTAATGAATCTAGGGCCTTTTGCTGGCATGTTTTGGCTTGAGCTGTCTTGTTTGCTACTATTCCTAACGTAAGAGAAAGACTTTATAGTTACAAGAGGAGACCTTGCAGTTGGCAGCTCCAAGCAGATATTGTTTTGGTGGTATCCTTGAAGCTCATGAAGTTCAGAAAACTCAAGTTCTCAGTAATACAGAAATGTGTCTGAAAATGCATCCACAATGACCACCCAGCTCTATTTTGCATGGCTGAACCACAATTACTCTATTTTTACTTTTAAATGCATTCTTTTCCTTCATGGTTAAAGCAGATGTACAAGGTATGTTTGATAGGCCACAAAACAGGGTGGTCATAAGCATGGGGAAAGGAGATTGGAAGTAGGGAAAAAGATGAGGTAATTGGCATTCTGCACAGTTGTATCTGAGTTACATGCTTCTTCATGAGATGCATGTGCAAAAATGGAGGTGCCTAGCACAATCTGAGGGTGGAGGCTTTGGCTCTCTGATGTCAACTTGTCATTCATCAAACACCTGTGCAGGCCCAGTTTTAGGGTCGGTGGTTCCAACCAGTCTTAGCTGGCTCAAACTGGACAAGAGCAGCCTCCAGGTTCCTGGAAAATAACTTAAGCCCCTGTTACTATAGTGACCCATATGTCAGAGGTGTTACCTATAGGGGTGATTAAGGCATCAAAAAAATAAGGCAAACTTGGTCAGTGAAGGCAAGTTAACAAGCAGAGGTTTGTTTGTTTTAAAATATTTATTTATTAGGCTGTCCCAGGTCTTATATGCGGCACACGGGATATTCGTTGCAGCACGGAGGATTTTTAGTTGCGGCACGCAGACTTCTTAGTTGCGGCATGCAGACTTCTTAGTTGTGGCATGTGGACTCTTAGTTGTGGCATGCGTGCGGGATCTAGTTCCCCGACCAGGGATCAAACCCGGACCTCCTGCATTGGGAGCGTGGAGTCTTACCCACTGGACCACAAGGGAAGTCCCTGTTTGTTTTTTTAAACAAGCTGTTTCCTTAGCTGCTGTTGGGTAAGACAAGTTCAAGAATTTCTGTTAGTCGCCAATTTCTGTTAACCCCCTGGGGCACAGTTTTAGTTATAGCCTTATAGCTGGGGTAGGCACAAGCCACTGAATCCACTTGTGTACTGTTAATAGGCAATAGGCCTGCACCTTTTTTTATTATTATTAATAACAGGCCTGTACTTATTACCATGGTCTGTGCGAGCCTTCCCAGGACTGGCTCATCTCTTTCAAGCACAAGTAAGGTGAAAGGGTTTGAAACGTTAGGTAGCCCCAGGGCAGGTGGTGAAAAGACCTGCCCGTGTTTGTCTTCCCACCAAAGGGAATCAGGGACTCTTTACTTTAGTTAAGTTTATAGAGTGGGGAAGCCCACAGAGAAAAATTAGGGTCTGCAGTAGCCAGCCAGGCCTAGAAATTCACGAAGCTGTTGCCTATTTGTGGGTCAAGGAAATTCTTGGGTAGCTTAATCTGTTTGGGGGATAATTGTATTCCTTCAGTACTTCAGTTATGACCTAGGTAGTGAACAGTGTCTAGAGATAGTTGTTATCTTTCATCAGAGACTTTATGTCTCTTTTCAGCTAACTGTTGTAGCAAATAAATAGAATCGTTTATGGAAGCCTCTTGGAGAACTGAGCACAGCAAGAGTTCATCTACATATGGTAAAAGAGTTGATTTCCTGGGGAACTGGAGGGTGCTTAGATCTTGGTGGAGCACTTGAGAGAAATAAGAAGAGGCCTCTGTGGACCCTTGAGACATGAGTGTCCAAGTATATTGTTGATTGTTCAAAGTAAAGGCAAATAGATATTGGCAAATAGATTAGCACAGGGATGCTAAAAAAAATAAGCTAAACAAAGGTCTACAGCAGTGAACCATTTTGAGTCTGTTGGAATTAGTGACAAAAGAGCGTGTGTTTGGAACTGGGAAATGGGGGATAACGATCTTGTAAACAGCTTCCCACCCATTAGGTTTTTTTGTGTTAAAGGTGCTCGTACAGGAAATGACTAACCCCTGGTTGATTAGATCTTGATTGTTGGTGTGAGACCTGTATAGATTCAGGCTTTAATGAATATTGAGGCAATTTAGGAAGAGGTTTAACCACATATTTTATAGAATTTTAACAGTTCTGTGCTTTTTGTTCTCCCAATGTCAGGACTAGAAGTACCCATAGATTTGGGGGCACCTCTGTTACACTAGAGGATTTTTGTTGTAATTCTTCTTCATCTATATCAAGGACAGATTATAACGGACATAAAAGATCAGGTTCAAGCCATAGCCAGCAAAAGGCCCTAGATTCATTAGCCAGAATAGTACTAGACAATAAGATTTTTTAGATTATATTTTAGCAGAAAAAAGAGGAGTATATGTAGTGGCCAATAGCTCCTGTTATGTATATTTAATACCACATTGAAATAAAAAGCCTTCTTAGACAAAATTAGACAACTTGGCTCCCACAGGTGTCGTCACAAGAACATGGATTCAATCTCCTAGGAAGTACCTTCTCATGGATCCCGTAGGGAATAAGGTCTGTATTGGAGGGATTGCTTAAACTCGGTATTATTGTTCTGTGCTTGCTAGGATTTATATTCCTTCTTGTCATAACTCTGTTCTTGCTCCTTGTCTTGTATCCTTAAGCCCAAAGCCTTGTCCTCATCTTGGGATTTGTGCATATTTGCAATCAAATGCATAACAGTTTCATTTCTCAAACCCTTGGTAGGCCTACACCCGTTATCAGCAGGAAGTAGCCAGCATGGTCTCGGCCCCTCTTTCCTCAAGATTGAGGAATGATCAAAAGGTAGGGGAGGGGACTTCCCTGGTGGTGCAGTGGTTAAGACTTCATGCTCCCAATGCAGGGGGCCCGGGTTTGATCCCTGGTCAGGGAACTAGATGCCACATGCATGCCACCACTAAGAGTTTGCATGCCACAACTAAGGAGCCTGCCTGCCACAACTAAGACCCAGCACAACCAAATAAATACATCAATATTTTTTAAAAAGATAGGGGAGACTGAAACCATGCTCCACAGGGTTAATAGAGGCTGGTGACTAACAGAAATTCTTGAGCTTGTTTTACAGAACACGAGATAAATGAACTTGCTTAAAACCCTCTGCTTGTAAAATGCCTTCACTAAGTAAGCTGGCTTTAGTTATTTTTTTCTTCTCTTTTTTCCTCTCCTTAATTGCAAGCTTCATGTACCCTAGGTAATATATCACAAGACTCCTTAACCACCCTTATAGATAATACCTCTGACATAGGGGATGCTATAATAATGGGGGCTTAAGTTGTTTTTTAGGAAACTGGAGTCAGCTCTTGTCCAGTTCGAGCCAGCTAAGACTGGTTGGGACCACCGACCCTAAAACTGGGCCTGCACACATGTCTGATGAATGACAATTTGACCTCAGAGAGCCAAAGCCTCCACCCTCAGATTGTGCTAAGCATCTCTATTTTTGAACATGCATCTCATGAAGAAGCATGTAACCCAGATACACCTATGCAAAGCACTGATTACCTCATCTCTTCCCTACCTATAACCACCTTCCCCCAAACCTAAGATCTTTTTTATTTCATAAGTATCTCAAACCCCTCACCTTTGGGTAGGCAGATTTGAGATTCATTCTCCCTTCTCCCCATTTGGCTGCCTTGTGAATAAACTGTTGCTCTGCTGCAAACCTTGACGTATCAACGTTTGGCTTGCTGCATGTAGGGCAAACGAAACTGGCTTAGTAACAAGACCAGTGGCCTCCCATCCTATTTTCTGTCTTTTTATTAGCCTGCTAATCTCAGGAAATAATTTGTTTACTAATAGGGCAGCAAGAGCAGATTGAGTGACTTCATTTACTGAATGGAATCCAGAATGCCATCAGAAGAGAGCTTCCAAAGGGGCTTTAAAATCTGCCACAGATTCCTCTTTCTTTGTTTGCATATTTGAATAATAGACCAATCAACGTAGGCAGGGAACACCCTAGGCTCAGTTGCCACACTGGGAGATTTTTCTGGTCTATCAGAGGATCCTGTTAGAGACCGAGGATCTTAACATGTGTTTTTGGGTTTTTTTGGCCGCACCCCTGTGGCCTGTGGGATCTTAGTTCCCTGACCAGGGATCTGACCCGCACTCCCTGCATAGGAAGCGTGGAGTCTTGACCACTGGACAGCCAGGGAAGTCCTGAGACTGAGGATCTTGAATATCATCCTCAGGATGATGCCATTCTGCTTCCCACATCTGTTTTTGGGCTTCACCAGGTCCTACCAACACATACACAAGCTGGTAAAGATCTGGCAACCCAGGGTCATAGGGTTCTAAACGTTTCAGCAAAACTTTTGGGGATTAGAAAATTCTTAAACTATGGTTCTTCATTCAGTCTCTTTTTTTTAATTAAAAAAATATTTATTTATTTTTTTGACTGCATCGGGTCTTGGTTGCAGCACACGGGATCTTCGCTGCGGCATGCGGGATCTTTCGTTGTGGTGTGTGGGCTCTTTGTTGCAGCATGTGGGCTCCAGAGCTCGTGGAGGCTGTACTTGCCACACACGGGCTCTCCAGTTGTGGCTCGCGGGCTTAGTTGCCCCACGGCAGATGGGATCTTAGTCCCCCACCAGGGATTGGACCCATGTCCCCTGTATTGGAAGGCAGATTCTTAAGCACTGGACCACCAGGGAAGTCCCTTGGTTTAGTCTTTGACCAGGGAGTGAAAGCTGTCCGAGGAGGACCAGCTGCAGCCTCGGGCCTTTTTATTTTAAAAGGTAACTATTTAATAGTCTCCAGAGTAGAAAGGCGGTCCAGACAGGGAACGAGTAAAATGTGAACGCTCAGGCAAAGAAGGATAGAGGGGAGCGAGTCCTGTCGGTCGTATCCTCTGTTGGTTTAGGTACCTCTGCCGTCTTTCACTTTTCATCAGCCTTCGGTGACGAGTCTTTTAATGAAGCTATTTTGGAATCTTGAAGCCTTTTGGAAGTTCACTCATACCAATTGAAATAGGCATCCCATTCTATTCATTTAATTCATGAACCCTTACTTTCCAGTGAGGTTCTTAAGTGAAGGACCTTGTCTAACTGGAACATTCCCCCTCATTGTAACTCTAGATTGTTTTCAGTTAGATTTGGCTCTTCTTATAGATATTTATAGCTTCCGGAACCATGGTTTTTAGACATAAAATAAGCAGGTGTGCTGGAAGGTGGGGTGTTTAACTCGTTAGAACTTAAGGATCCCATTAGCTTTGGGTTTCTTAAAGCCGAATCAACACCTAAAAGGGATGTGCCACTGGATTGGGGGTTGTATTGCATTTCACAGTGTAGCTTATTGCATGGAAATTTTCTTGAGATTGGTAGGTGACCTACTGTCAATCTAACCCATTCCTTGACCAACTCATCCTAACCCGATGTCTTTGGGTTTGGTGGTGAGCACTCTAACAGGCCTTAAGTGCTCGATCCACACCCACCAATTTTTGTGGCTTTTTGACCTCTGAGGTCCCAGTCAGCAACAACTCTCATTGATACAAAACAAGACACGCAAACACATGCCCTTTAATGTATTGGCAATAGCCCAGAGATGTGACTGCATCCTGGCCAAGAAAAGGTCCTGTGCATATCATGAGCAATTCCCAACATGGAACTGGGGACTGGGGAAAGGACTGAACCAGCAGACCCCAAGGAATGGGAACTGCAGGCATCTTCCAGACAAATGGGAAACTGTAGCTGTCACCAGCAGTTCCCGACATGGAACTAGTGATTCCAGACAAATGGGAAACTAACTGGAAAGCCAAGCAGATCATGAGCTTGACGCAAACAGAACAGAGCTCAGACCTGAGAGAAGCTCACCCAAGGCCCTCAGAAATGGTGAGAAAGACAGTGAGCTCAAAGGATTCACGGGGTACTACACTTGTGTTTCTTGCTGTCCCCAAAGCCGTCAGAAGTCTCCTTTGGTCCCGCTGCTGCCACCAAATCTGTTAAATAACAAGAATTCAACTGAGTAAATTTAAAGATCAAATTGGCTTTATTCAATGATTCATGAATCGGGCTGCGTCCCATCTAGCAATAGAAAGGAACTCCACTGAGCTGTAGAAAAGAAAAGGTTGTTAAAGGCAGAAAAGGGGTGGGGAAAAAGGACCTTTTTAGTGAAGAATTCATTGTTTGAATTCATCCTCCTAAGGGGATGGAAGGGCTTATTGGGTGAATTACCTCACTAGTGCTGACCAGGTTATTCTAGGTTGAATGGTTAAAGGTTACATTCTGGTGGGGTTGAAACTACAATTAGGTTTGTTATTAAATCTCGTTTTGCTGACCTGGGGGTTAGCACAACTGACTCCATTTGGGACCTGTTGTCTTCTTTTTATCAGGGTTGATGAAATACTTCTAGAAATGGATAGTGGTGACAGTTGCACAATACTGTGAATATACCTAATGTCGCTGAATTATATAAACACTTTAAAAGGGTTAACATTGTAAAATTTATATTACGTATATTTTACCACAATAATTTATTATTAAATAATAATAATTTAATCATACAATAACTCTAATTTTAACGATTATTATTAAATAATATCCGTAATTATTAAATAATAATTATAGTTTATTATTAAATGATAAATACTAAGAACAAGTGAAAAAAAATAGAATTTGCAAAAGAGGAACGAGGAGGAAGGTCACGTAAAGCCGCTGTAAGGGCTTTGGCTTTTACACTGCCCAAGCAGATAATCTGTAGGTCAGGTTCTTCAGACAAACTGTGCATTGACAAAACCCTCTAGTGACTGATCGCTATTATCAGTTCTGGCCCCCACCAGCATCTAGGTTGAGTTCAGTGACCCAAACAGTGGTCATCTGTGGGCACCCTTTGCCCAGCTCTGTGGGCTGAGGGGAGGCTGGATGTACACCTGCTCAGCAGGGATTCAGGACAGACATTAAGCCCAAGTGTGGCCCAATTAGATAGGGGCGGTGCTAGGACCGGTGGGCGAGGCTACTGGTTAGAATAAACCCCCCCACTGGGCGTGGCTAGAGTGAGGGGCGGGGCGGAATTCTTGACTAGCAGTGTGGGCGGGGCTAAGGCGGAGTAGGCAGGCCAGGCTTGAAATAGCTGCTCCCAAAGAAAGCCTCGTTGGCCCTAGGTTGGATGACTTGTTGGCTGGGGTTGTGATGGAGTCGGATTGGGATGTGCTGAGAGTCGGGGGAGGGTTGCCGCCACGTGCCTGCTGCTGCGGGCGACTTGGGGGGCGAGCTACACAGTCTATGTTTACCTGCTGCCCAGGCACGCCGGGGCAAGCCCTGGCTCCGGGCGCACAGAGCCTGGGCAGGTGAGGAAGGAGGGCTCCGAGCCAGGCAGGTAGGGGTGGGGACAGCAGGAACGAGGACAGATGACAGGTGAGGGTCCCTAATCAGGGCAGAGGCCAGGGACTCCTGGAAGAAAGACAGGTGAAGGCTGGAGCAACCAGGGCAAGGGAGGCGTGGAATGCATGAAGTTCTCGAACCAGGAGGGGTTGGGCTTCAGTGAAGGAGGGTCCCAGAAAAGGTGCAAAAAGGGCCAAGAGGGACAGTGGAGGGGATGATAGGGGGTTGGATCTGGGGGTGCTTTCCTCCTGCCCTCTTTCTAGTGGTGACAGGAGCCACCAATGGCATCAGCAAGGCTTATGCACATGAGGTGAGCCAGGGCTTGGCGTGTGTGGTGGGAGAGCTTCTCCTGTCTGTTCGTCTGTTGTCAGCTAACCCTATTAGACTGAGAATTGTGTGCTTTATCTGGTTCCCTCAGACGTCCTCTCCTCCAGGAAGCCTTCCCTCTGCTCCCCAGGGTGGGGGTGGGTGTTTACACTGGGTTCTACAGACCCTTGATGTTCTCCCATCATTGCCCTGATTTATTCATTCAAAACATATTTATATACCACCTCCACGTGCCAGGCATCTTCTGGGTGCCAGGAGTACAGCAGTGAACAAAATAGATTAAAAAAATCAAAAGACCTTGCCATCATGAAGCTTATGTTGTAGTGAGGGAAGACAGGTGTAAATAAGATAAACAAATGAAATGTATAGTGTATCAAATGGTTATAAGAGTTAAGGAGAAAAATAAATCAGGAAAGGAGAACAGGGAGCCCTGGGGATGTGCACGTTCCAGTTTTTATATAGGATAATTAGAAGTGTCACTGAGAAGGCAGCACTGAGCAAAGAACAGAAGGAGGTGAGGGAGGGAGCCTTGTGAATAACTGGGAGAAGGAATTTCCAGGGAGAAGAAACTGCCAGTGCAAAGGCCCTGAGGTAGGAAGCATTGCTTGTTGGAGAAGCAGGAAAGGGGCCACTGTGACTGTATCAGAATGAAAGGGAGAGGGGAACAGTAGGAGATGAGGGCAAAGATGCAATTTCAGGGCAGATCATGGGGAATCTGGTAGGTTACGGTGGAGACTTTAACATTTACTGAGTGACATGGGTTCTGAAGAGGGATGCGATACTATAGGGGGGTGAGGATGGAAGCAGGGAGGTCAACTAAAAAGCTCCTGCAAAATCCAAGCAAGAGATCTTGATGACTTACACCAGGGTGACAGCATAGAGGCATAAGAAGTACTTGGATTGATTTTGAAGGTAGTGCTGACAAGATTTATGAAAAAGATTGGATGTGGAGTATGACTCCAAACTTCTGACCCTGTAACCTGAAACCTTGCTAAACTCAGCTCTTCGTTCTTGTAGTTTTTTTGTGGATTTCTTGGGATTTTCTATGTAGACAGTCATGTCATCTGTGTAAGAGACAATTTTATTTCTGACTTTCCAATCTGTATACCTTTTATTTCTTTTTCTTGCTTTATTGTACTGCCCAGGAAATTAAATATGATGTTCAGAGGAGTGGTAAGAGCGAACGTCATCCTCCCTTGTTCCTGATCTTAGAGGAAAAGCATTCAGTTTTCAACCATTAAGTACAATGTTAGGGCTTCCCTGGTGGCGCAGTGGTTGAGAGTCCGCCTGCTGATGCAGGGGACACGGGTTCGTGCCCCGGTCCGGGAGGATCCCACATGCCGCAGAGCGGCTGGGCCCGTGAGCCATGGCCGCTGAGCCTGCGCGTCCGGAGCCTGCGCGTCCGGAGCCTGTGCTCCGCAACGGGAGAGGCCACAACAGTGAGAGGCCCGCGTACTGCACAAAAAAAATAAAAATAAATAAAAAGTATAATGTTAGCTGTAGGTTTTTTAAATGTGTGTATGTATTTATGTAAATTTTATAAGGTTAAGGACGTTCCTTTCTATACCTAGGTTGCTGAGAGTTTTTATCACGGTTGGAGGTTGACTTTTGTTAAGTAACTTTTTGGTGATTGTTGAGGTGATCATATGGTTTTTCTTCTTTACTCTGTTTATAGAGTACATTACATCAATTGATTTTTCAAATGTCGAACCAACCCTGCATTCCTTTAGTAAACCCCACTTGGTGATTATTGATTATCCTTTTTCTATATTGCTGGATTTGATTTACTAATATTTTGTTGAGAATTTTTGTGTCTAAGTTCATGAGAGATATTAGTTTATAGTTTTCTTTTCTTGTAATATCTTTGTTTGGTTTTTGGTATGAGGGTAATGCTGGCCTCATAAAATAAATTACTATAAAAATTTTGGGGCTTCCCTGGTGGCGCAGTGGTTGAGAGTCCGCCTGCCGATGCAGGGGAAACGGGTTCGTGCCCCGGTCTGGGAAGATCCCACATGCCGCGGAGCGGCTGGGCCCGTGAGCCATGGCCGCTGGGCCTGTGCGTCCACAGCCTGTGCGTCCGGAGCCTGTGCTCCACAACGGGAGAGGCCACAACAGTGAGAGGCCCACATACCGCAAAAAAAAAAAAAAAATTTTGACCAGAATACGTCAAAAAATGCAGCTGCCGTTACTGAGATGGAGTTGAACTGAGGGGACGACCAAGTTTGGGGGAAACAGGAAGGAGTCTCATTTTGGACATTCCAAGTTTGAGATACCAATTAGGTATCCAAGTTGAGAAGTTCCAGAAGTTGGAAATGCCATTCTGGAGTTCAGAGGGGAGGTTTGGGTGGAGATATAAGTGGAAGCATCATCAACATAACGATCCCATTTAAAGTCGTGTGACTAGATGAGGTGCCTGTGGTAGTGGGTGTTGATGGAGAAGGGGAGCACAGTCTGAATCACCCCAGAGTGCTCCCTGGAGCACCCAAAGTTAAGAGGTACAGAAGGTGAGAAGGCACAAGAACTGAGAATGGGGGGAAAACCAGGGTTGGAAGAGAGGTCTTGGAAGCCAGGGAAAGAATGTTTCCAGGAGGAGGGGGTGATGAATGTGTCAGTTGCTATTGGGAGGTGCTGAGAATACAGCCCTGGGTTTACCATCATGGAAGTTATTGGTGACCAGAGTGGTTTGGGTGGCATGGCGGGGGTGGGAGACCAATTGGATTGGGTACAAGAGGGTATGGTAAGAGAGCCAGAATAAACAATCCTCTCTTAGAATGTTGAGTAAACTGCGGTGGTGTGATGAGAAATGGGCCAATGCCTGAACAGAGAAAATGAGAGAGATTCTGGTAGGACTTCATGCTGATGGGAATCATCCAGAAGAGGGAGAGGTTTTGATGAAGGGGGAAGATGGGAGAAAGCTGGAGTGATGTCCTTGAGTGGACAAGAAGGGAGGGGAGGCTAGTGCATGAATAGAAAGGCAACCCTGGTGGAAAGGGAGAGAATTTGTGTCTGGATGCAAGTCAGCCAGTAGTGATGGCCACTCTGAGTCATTGCCATCTGGGGACTGGTCTGTCCCAGCACTGCACTGTGAGCCCCAAGAGGGCAGGGCTGTGGCTGTGCTGGTCAGCCCCAACTAGCACAAGGCCAGACACAAGCAGATTCTGGACAAATGTTTGTTGAATGAATAAATGCCCTTCACATCATCAACCTCTCAGACTCTGGAGCTGTTGAGATGTTTGTGCCCAGCCCCCCTCCAAAGCTGATGGACACTCAGTCCCACATAACATGTCACCCTCAGACAGGCAGGTTGAGAGGGTCAGACATGCAGCAAAATGCTGCTGAGCACCCATTCCACAAATACTGGCTGACTTTGTTTCAAGCAGAAGGGCATTCAAGGCAAAAGGAGCAGCATGTGCAAAGGCCCAGAGGCAGGAAAATTCAGGGGGTGCTCTTGGGACTAGATGAACTGTCTGCTGTGCCTGGATTCCCATAGAGGGCCACCGGCAGGAGAGACAGCTGAAGACTCCGGCCGGAGCCAGGCCACTTGAGGCCACGGTGAGGAGTGTAGTTTTATCTCAGAGACACTGGGGAGTCAAGGCAGGTTCTGAGTAGGGGAAGGCAGGAACAGGTTTGTATTTCAGAGAGAACCCTCTGGCTGCTGAGTGAGACTGGGTCTATCTTGGGCATGCTGTGTCCCCAGCACCACCCAGCAAAGAGCAAGGGCTCAATAGACACATTTTGAATAAATGCATGAAGGAAGGAAGGTATAAAAATGATTGGATTCTTATGTCACTGAGAATAAAAGCCAGAGTCTTTACTGGGGCATTCGAGGCTCCATGACCTGGGCTCCTGTACAACCGGCCACTTCATTCAGTGCACACTGGACTGTATGGCGTCCTCGAAGCTGCCAGCCTTTGTGCAAGGGCCTTTGCACTTGCTGTTCTGTCTGTCTGGAATAGTCTTTCCCCGGAATGCATGCTCCAGGAGGGCAGACTTTCGTATTTCTCTTTTGTTCACCTCTGCATCCACAGCGCCTATAACACTGTAGCCCCCTGTCAGCACACAGTAAATATTTGTGGCTTTCGTGAATAAATAAATGAATGCATCCCCTGCAGCTCGCCGGGAGAGGTCTGAGCATCGTCCTCATCAGTCGAGACCTGAGCAAGTTGGAGCACGAGGCAAAGGCCATACATAGGTGAGGAGGGGAAGAGGGGAGCGGGTAAAGTTCTGGGTCAAGGGCTGGGGCTAGACGGGGGCGTGGCTGGGGGCGTGGTCTGGGGCGTGATCCCGGACGAGGTCTGTAGGTGGCCGAGGCGCGTGCGGGGAGCTAGCTATCTATGCATCTGAGGCCGTCACGTAGGGGCTGGGGCTGAACAGGGACGCGGGCAGAGGTCGGACCAGATTCCAGCTAAGGGCCTGGCTCCCACTGCCCTTCCCAGAGAGGCTTCATGGCAAAAGCACACGAGTCATCCAGGTGGATTTCACCGGAGGCTTGGAGATCTACGAGGCCATTGAGGCAGGACTGAAGGACCTGGAGATCGGAGTACTGAGTATGTCGCTGTGCCTGTTGGGAGGAGCGCTGCCCTCAGCTGCCCCCGTGCTCACCCTGACCCGGAACTCTCTGTGGTCGCCCTCCCTTTTGCCCCTACCCCGTCTCCCTGGGACCGTTGGAGTGAAACAAACAATTTGTCCCCTCTCACTCAGTAAACAATGTGGGCAAGCAATATGCACCTGGCTTGAGGAAACTGCTCGACCGTGAGGACTTCGCCAAGTGAGTAAAACCGAGCACTAGTCCGCGGGTGCCTCTGCCTCACACTGCTCCCTCTGTTGGAAAACCCGGCGCGGTACACTAGCTTTGTTCATTGTTTCGAGAGCTGCAAATCTACGATGTCTAGGACGTGAAGGAGTCCTCTCCTTCCATGGGGCGCCCTTCGGCGGTGCCCAACGGGGACAACTGTTCAAGTTGAGTCTGCTAACTTTAAGGGGAAATGAGCCACGTGGGAAAGTCACTGCCTCAGTTTCATATCTATAAAATGGGAATCCATATTTTTGCTGACCTCATAGGGCTGATACGACAATGGAATAAAATAATGCACATAAACCTAAGTTGTGTGCTCCATAAATGTGGGCCATTATTATTAGACATAGACAAAATAGGAGATCAGGATGGCTTTTAGATTTTACATATTATTATTTCAAAAGTAATGCATAGGTTTTCCCTGGTGGCATAGTGGTTGAGAGTCCACCTGCCGATGCAGGGGACGCGGGTTCGTGCCCCCGTCCGGGAAGATCCCACATGCCGCGGAGCGGCTGGGCCCGTGAGCCATGGCCGCTGAGCCTGTGCGTCCGGAGCCTGTGCTCCACAACGGGAGAGGCCACAACAGTGAGAGGCCAGCGTACCGCAAAAAAAAAAAAAAAAAAAAAAAAAGAGTAATGCTTAGGCTCATTTTAGAAAATGTAAAGAGAGGCAGTCTGTGTATTCTGCCTCTGGTGTTAGAGGAAGTTGTGGTTTAAGACTAACCCTGCAAATGAGAACGATTAGGAGAGCTGGATAAAATATTTTTAAAATAACTTTTTGAAGGCATCAAACTACTAAGGCAATGAGGAATTGTCACACCAAGATTTGAGAGAAGAAAGAATCCAAGAGGGGGGAATCTGACATTTGAAGCATTTCCCTTCAAAGTGGATGAGCGTTTAAGAGGCAAAGCAGACCTTTCAACATAGTGTGCGAGCTGCAACAAATAATGTAGTGCAAAGCTTTGGAAAATATCCCAGGCTTTAGGCTGGGATCCTGAAAACTATAATCCAGGAGTTAGGGTAAAGTAGGTTTCATAGGAACTGAAGCCAGCTTTTAAATGATCTCAGTTCCCGTCGGGATTAAGTTGATCTGGTATTTTAGCGCCCCCTAGTTTAGCTGCCGGGGAGAAGCAAAACCAAACCAAACCATTTTTAGAGAAAAACGATGTAGTCCAGGGACTCGAATTAGCAATACGATTTTTTTTTTTTTTTTTTTTTTTTTTTTTTGCGGTACACGGGCCTCTCACTCTTGTGGCCTCTCCCGTTGCGGAGCACAGGCTCCGGACGCGCAGGCCCAGCAGCCACGGCTCACGGGCCCAGCCGCTCCGCGGCACGTGGGATCCTCCCAGACCGGGGCACGAACCCGCGTCCCCTGCATCGGCAGGCGGACGCTCAACCACTGCGCCACCAGGGAAGCCCAATACGATTTTTTAAAATATTAAATATCCAGCACTCAACAAAATATAACCAGGAATATTAGAAGAAAAATCGTGATTGAAATCAAGAGAAATAATAGATAATGTAATGAGGTCCACATGTAACCAAGATAATGGAAATAGCATAGATTTTTAAAAAAGAATTGTAACATATGTAACATAAAACTTGCCATTTTAACCATTTTAAAGTGTGCAACTCAGTGGCATTAAATACATTCACAGTGTTGTACAGCTGTCACCACTGTCTGTTTCCAGAACTTTTTCATCATCCCAAACAGAAACTCTGGTCCTGTTAAGCAGTATCCCGACATTTTTCCCTATTCCCCACCCCGGTAGCATCTATCTCTACTTTCTGTCTCTGTGAACTTGCTAATTCTAGATACCTCATACAAGTGAAATCATAGAATAGTTTTCCTTTTGTGTCTGGCTTATTTCACTTAGCAGAATGTTTTCAGTTTCATCCATGTTGTTAGCAAGTATCAGAACTTCATTCTTTTTATTTTCTTAATTTTTAAGTTATGGCAAATATACATAACTTAAATTTTGTCATTTTTAACTATATTGAAGTGTACAGTTCAGGGGTATTATGTACATTCAGATTGTTGTGAAACAATCACCACCAGCCATCTCCAGGATTTTTTCAACTCTTTATCTATTAAACAGTAACGCCCGCCCCCCATTCCTCCCTACCCACAGGTCCTGGAAACCACCATTCTGCTTTCTGTCTCTATGAATTTGATTATTCTAGGTGCCTCATATAAGTGGAATCATACAATATCTGTCCTTTTGTGCCTGGTTTATTTCATTTAGCAAAATATTTTCAGGGCTCATCCATGTTGTAGCATGTGTCCCAATTTTCTTTCTTTTTAAGGCTGAATAATATTCCATCATATGTATATACCACATTTTGTTTACCTCTTCATCTGTTGATAGACACTTGGTTTGTTTCCACCTTTTGGCTGCTGTGCGTAATGCTGTTATGAACTGTTGGTGTACAAATATCTGTTTGGGTACCTGCTTTTAATTCTTTTGGGCATATACCCAGAAGTGGAAATGATGATGTGAGATTAGTCTGGCTAATCTCAGGGTCCCTTGAGATTCCATATCAATTTTGGGCTGGGTTTTTCTATTTCTGCAAAAATGCTGTTAGGATTTTGATAGTGATTGCATTGAATCTGTACATCACTTTGGGTAGTACTGACATCTTAGCAATATTAAGTCTTCCAACCCATGTATATGGGATGTCTTTCCAATTTGTATCTCTTCTCTAATATCTTTCAGTAATGTTTTATAGTTTTCAGTATATGTCTTTCTTCCTTGGTTAAGTTAATTCCTAAGTGTATTTATTCTTTTATTCTTTTTGATGCTATTGCAAATGGAATTGTTTTCATAACTTCACTTTTGGGCTGTTCATTGTTCATGTATAGAAATGCAACTGAGTTTTTGGTGTTGATTTTGTATCCCACTTCTTTGTGAGTTTGCTTATTAGTTTTCACTTTTTTGTGGAATCTTTAAGATTTTCTACATGGAAGATCATATCATCTGCAAACAGAGATAATTTTACTTCTTCCTTTTCAGTTTGAATACCTTTGACTTCTTTTCTTGCTTAGTTGCTCTGGCTAGAACTTCCAGTACTGTGTTGAATAGAAATGGCAAAAGCAGAAAATGCTTTCAGTATTTCACCATTGAGTGTGATGTTAGCTGTGGGCTTTTCATATTATTATATGTATTATTTTATGTGCATTATTCATATCTTTATTATGTTGAGATAGTTTCCTTCCATTCCTAGTTTATTGAATGTTTTAATTGTGAAAGGTGTTGAATTTTGTCAAATACTTTTCTGCATCAATTGAGGTGATCATGTGATTTTTTCCTTTATTCTGTTAATGTGTTGTGTTACATTAGTCAATTTTTGTATATTGAACCATCCTTGCATTCTAGGAACAAATCCCACTTGGTCATGGTGTATAATCCTTTTGGTATGCTGTTGAATTCAATTTGCTAGCATTTTGTTGAGGATTTTTGTGTCAATGTTCATGAGGGATATTGGTCTGTAGATTTCCCTTCTTATAGTGTCTTTGACTTTGGTATCAGGGCAATGCTGGCTTCATAGAATAAGTTAAGAAGTGTTCTCTCCTCTTCAATGTTTTGGAAGAGTTTGAGAAGAATTGGCATTAGTTCTTCTTTAAATGTTTGGTAGAATTCATCAGCAAAGTCATCTATCCAGGAATTTTCTTTCTTGGGAAATTTTTGATTATTGGTCCAATCTCCTTACTAGTTATGGGTCTATTCAGATTTTCTATTTCTTCCTGATTGAGTCATAGTACGTTTTGTGTTTCTAGGAACTTATCTATTTCATCTAGATTATCCAATTTATAGGTGTACAGTTGTTCATAGTACTCTCTTATAATCCTTTTTATTTCTGTGGAATCAGTAGTAATGTCCCACTTTCATTTCTGATTTTAGTAATTTCAGTATTTTTTTTCTTAGCCAATCTAGATAAGTGTAAATTTGGTATGTTGTGTTTTAATTTCTATTTTCATTTGTCTCAAAGTATTTTTAAGTTTTCTTTGTGATTTCTTCTTTGACCCATTGGTGTTTGAGCTGTAGAAGCTCTTTATATATTATGGTTATTAATCCCTTATCAAATGAATGATTTGTAAATTTTCTGCCAGTTTGCAAGTTGCCTTTTCACTCTGTTGATAGTATCTTTTAATGTACAAAAGGTTTTAATTTTGATGAAGTACAGTTTATCTATTTTTCTTTTGCTGCTTGTGCTTTTGGTATCATCCGAGAAATCTTTGCCGAACCCAATGTCATAAAGCTTTTCCTCTGTTTTCTTTCAAGAGTTTTTGTAATTTTAGCTCTTACATTTAGGACTTTTATCCATTTAGAGTTTTTTGTATATGGTGTTTTGCTTCACATATTTTGGGGCTCTGTTGTTAGGTCTGTATATCTTTATAATTGTTATATCTTCTTGCTGCATTGAACTCTTTTTTTTAGCCTTTTTTGTTTTGTTTTTGTTTTGTTTTTGTGGTACACGGGCCTCTCACTGTTGTGGCCTCTCCCGTTGCGGAGCACAGGCTCCGGATGCACAGGCTCCATGGCCATGGCTCACGGGCCCAGCCGCTCCACAGCATGTGGGATCTTCCCGGACCGGGGCACGAACCCGTGTCCCCTGCATCGGCAGGCAGACTCTAAACCACTGCGCCACCAGCGAAGCCCTAGCCTTTTTTAATAAAATAAATTTGTTTATTTTATTTATTTATTTCTGGCTGCATTGGGTTTTCGTTGCTGCGCGCAGGCTTTCTCTAGTTGCCGTGAGCGGGGGCTACTCTTCGTTGCAGTGTGCGGGCTTCTCTTTGCGGTGGCTTCTCTTGTTGCCGAGCACGGGGTCTAGGCGCACAGGCTTCAGCAGTTGTGGCTCACGGGCTCTAGAGCGCAGGCTCAGTAGTTGTGGCGCACGGGCTTAGTTGCTCCGCGGCATGTGGGATCTTACCAGACCAGGGCTCCAATCCATGTCCCCTGCATTGGCAGGTGGATTCTTCACCACCACACCACCAGGGAAGCCCTACACTGAACTTTTCAAAAATAAACCTCATTCTTATTAGGGTACTGCAGATTAAAACCAGAGTGAGCTACAACTACACAGCCACTAAAATGGTTAATGCTAAAAATATTGTCAGTGCCAAGTGTTGTTGGGGATGTGGAACAACTGGAATTCTTCCTCTTTTTTTTGGGAATTTAAATATTTTTTAATTTAATTTTTATTTTATACTGGGGTGTAGTTGATTTACAATATTGTGTTAGTTTCAGGTGTATAGCAAGGTGGTTCAGCTATACATATACATATATTCATTCTTTTTCAGAGTATTTTCCCATTTAGGTTATTACAGAATATTGAGTAGAGTTCCCTGTGCTCTACAGTAGGACCTTGTTGTTTATCTGTTTTATATGTAGTGATGTGTATATGTTAATCCCAGCCTCCTAATTTATCCTTCCCCCCTTCCTTTCCCTTTTGGTAACCATAAGCTTGTTTTCAAAGTCTGCAAGTCTGTTTCTGGTTCATAAATAAGTTCATTTGTATCATCTTTTTAGATTCCACATATAAGTGATATCATATGATATTTGTTTTTCTCTGTCTGACTTATTTCACTTAGTATGATAATCTCTAGGTCCATCCATGTTGCTGCAAATGGCATTATTTCATTCTTTTTTATGGTTGAGTGGTATTCCACTGTATACATGTACCACATCTTCTTTATCCATTCCTCTGTCAATGGACATTTAGGTTATTTCCATGTCTTGGCTATTGTGAAGAGTGCTGCTATGAACATTGGGGTGCATGTATCTTTTCGAATTATGGTTTTCTCTGGATATATGCCCAGGAGTGGGTTGATTAGAGAAATAAAGCATGCCGCCTTCATATGATGGAACATTATAGCAGTGAACATGAATGAACTTCTGCTACACATAACATGGAAGAATCTTATAAACATAATTTTAGCAGACAAAGCCAGAGATAAAAGCGTACATACTCAATGATTCCACTTAAATGAAGTTCAGAACTGAACAAAACTCTTCTAGAGTGTGTTAGAGGTCAAGACAGTGGTTAACTGGGGAAGAGGCAAGCGTAATGACTGCAGGAGATGAAGAATCTGGAAAACTGTCAATACTTTCTTTATGTGGGTAGAGGCTAAAGATTTGTGTTCATTTTTTACACTAAAGATTTATGCACTTTGGTATGTGTATGGTATACATTTATAAAAAAAACTTTACTGATCAAAAAATCCAAAGAGAGAAGTTTATGAAATGAAAGTGAAAATTTCCCTTCTCCCTCCAATCCTATCCCCCAAAAGTGACCCCCAATTTAAAATGTGGTAGTTTTTTTTCTCTGTGCATAGAGAAGTATGTATATTTTATCCAGATGGCGGCAGCCTATTGTTCTGCACTTTACCTTTCACAGGTAGGCATGTATCTTGGGGATTATTCTAATCAGAATAATTAGCTGACCCATTCTTTTTACCTGGTGCTCAGTGATCCATCCATTGGCTACCCTGTGTTTATTTAGTCATCCCAGATTGATGGGCATTCAGGATCTTTCCTAGTATATGTGACTACAAATTGTGTTGTAATGAATATCTTTGGACATATGCAGTTCCCACATGTGTGAGTATCTTAGAAAGGAATAAATTTCCAGAGTGGAGTTGATGTGTCAAAGTTTATGTGCATTTTAAATTCTAGTAGATGCTACGTTTTTAAAATGTGTTCCAGGGGCTTCCCTGGTGGCGCAGTGGTTGAGAGTCCGCCTGCCAATGCAGGGGACACGGATTCGTGCCCCGGTCTGGGAAGATCCCACATGCCGCGGAGCGGCTGGGCCTGTGAGCCATGGCCGCTGAGCCTGCGCATCCGGAGCCTGTGCTCCACAACGGGAGAGGCCATAACAGTGAGAGGCCCGCGTACCACAAAAAAAAAAAAAAAAAAAAAAAGTGTTCCATATTAAAAGAAAAGTAAACTAGAAAATATCAGAGTTGTGGCAGGGCTGGTGAAGGGAAGAACTGATTGGTTCCATTTTCTTCCCCCAGAAATTCTTGGATGTTATAAACTGCAACATGATGTCTGTGGTCCAGGTGAGTCGGGGCTAGGAGGGACTGGGTCCAAGGTCAGCGAGCTCTGACCACTCTCGGTGGTCCCCAGCATCCCCCAGAACTGGGCCTGGCATAGAGGAAGTGCTAGAGGAATATTCCCTGAGGGAAGGTAGGGGGATAGGAGTGAACTTGAGGAGGGGGCAGGAGTCTGGGCAGGTGAAAGCAGTGGAAAGGGAAAGACAGGGTCCTCTCCATTCGTCCTGCAGATGACTGGAATCGTCCTGCCCCACATGGTCACCAGGTAAGCCGCAGTCTCTTTGTCCTTCACTCTGGATCTTCCCCCATCCAACCTCCGGGCTTTTTCCATTCCCCAGCTGTCCCATCCACATTTCCAATTCTTCCCCGTCTCTCTGATCTTTCTCAAATTAGGACAGCGACTAAGGGGTGGAGGTGGGGAAATCACTGGGACCCTCTGTTCCCTGGCAATGACTACCTTCCAAATGATGCTTCCTCCTCCAGGGGCAAAGGTATCATCATCAACATATCTTCAATAACTGACAGGAGCCCTTATCCATTTGCAGCAGTGTATGCAGCCACCAAGGTACCCAGACCCACAGATCAGGCAAGGGCTGGCTGCCATGCTGGAATTCCTGCAGTAGCCCTTAATTCTGGCACTGAAGGTTATGGTGGAAAAGGCTTGCATGCATGTGTGTAATGTGCCACCTGAGTCTGAGGCCAATAATAGTTCAGACAGACATCTGGGGCACAGCCCAGTGGACAAGCCAGGTTTTTTGTTCGTTTTTTAAGAGAAACAGAGGCTAGGGGTCAAGAGAACCCATGAGGTGGGAGAAAGGGAATTCAGAGACTGGCCCGGCTGGAATGGAGAGTGAGTGTATGGGAACAGAGGGAGGGCTTAGAGCAAGGAAGCTTTCAGGCGTTACGGGGAGGACTTAGGCCTTGAGGGAGGGGCCCCTCCTGGCGGTAGAGTGTTCTAGGATCAGGGACGGCGCTGGGGCAAGGGCGGGCTGGAGGAGTTTGCACGGGGAAAGCTCTTGGTCCTGGGACCCTCTTTCTCCTTCTCCGCAGGCCTTTGTGCGAAGCTTCTCCGTGGCGGTGGGCGCAGAGTACCACTCCGAGGGGGTCACTGTGCAGGTGCCTGACTCCGCGGGGACTGAGCTCAAAAGGGACAACAGTGGCAGCTCAGAAGGGGAGGGCTCTGAGGGGGGAGGAGCTTAGAGACAGCTGAAGGTCTTAGGAGCAGGGGCGGGGCGGGGGTGGGGTCGGGGGGTGCGTCTGAGAGAGGACCGAGACTCAGACTCAGAAGAGCTTCAGTGGATGTAAATCAACTATACTTCAATAAAATAGAACGGAAGGAGGGAAGGGAGGGAGGAAAGAAGGAAGGAAGGAAGGAAGGAAGGACCTAAAAAAAAAAAAAGAATAAGATGAGTTACCTTGGAGCCACGATCGGAAGCGGTGGGTTCTCGAGGGGGCGTGGCCTCGAAGGCGTGGCCTCGAAGGCGTGGCCTCGAAGGCGTGGCCCCGAAGGCGTGGTCGGCAAGAGGAGTGGGACTCGGGGACTCTCGGAGGGGGCCTGGGAGCTTAGGCTTAGGGGGAGGGGAGTTCTTTTTCTTGACCCCCTTCCTGCCTGCAAACAGTGAGCCCCTTTTTGGTTGAAACAAATCCCTTGAAAAGCGGGCTGCTCGTGGTGAGTCCCGAGGACTTCGCTTGGCAGGCGTTGGACACACTTGGCCTCACCTCCCAAACCCCTGAGTGCCTCCGCCACGCTGTGCAGGTGCTTTCCTGAGGCAATCCTAGTCAGAGAGCTGGATGCGACAGTCCCTGGCCCGGGTCCACTAGCCCTCAGAAAGGGGGAGACGTCCAGAGAAGGGGCGGGTCCCCACCCCGGGCTGGGGAGCCAGGAGAGGAGATGGGGGACTCAAGAATGGGGGGTGTCTTGATCCTTGGTACCTCTCCTTCCCAGGGTTTCCTGCTGACCATCTTCCTGCCCAGTTGGCTTTTTCTCAGTCGCTGGGGATTAAAGCTTTTATCTCTGTTGGTCAGCTGGAATAGGGCACGGTTTCTTCGTAACAGAACTTGACTGAAGGCCTTGAAGAGGCGTGGCCACATGTCCGTCGTTCCCCACCCCCACCCCGCCCCCTCCAGAATCCTAGGCCAAGGCTGTAGTTAGCAAAGACTTCCCACACATCGAAACAGATGGACAAGCAGACCAATGGAACGTAATTGGACCCCGAACACCCAGAAATTTAGTAACAACTGCAGCATCTCAAATCTCTGGCAGAAAGATGGAGTTTTTAATACGTGGCGCTGAGACTAGATAGACATTTGGAGAAAAGCAAACAGATATATACATACATAGATATGTACATATATAGATTGTAGCGATGACGGCTGCACAACTTTGTGAAATACTAAAACCCACTAAATGGTACACATTAAAAGAGTTAATTTTGGGCTTCCCTGGTGGCGCAGTGGTTGAGAGTCCGCCTGCCGATGTAGGGGACACGGGTTCGTGCCCCGGTCCGGGAAGATCCCACATGCCGCGGAGCTAGGCCCGTGAGCCATGGCCGCTGAGCCTGCGCGTCCGGAGCCTGTGCTCCGCAACGGGAGAGGCCACAGCAGTGAGAGGCCTGCGTACCGAAAAAAAAAAAAAAAAAAAAAAAAGCGTTAATTTTATGGTATGTGAATTAAATCCCAATTTTTAAATCTCAATATTTTTTTAAATAGAGACTTCATGTGTGTGTGTGTGTGTGTATACATATATGTATAAAATTGGACCCAGTCCTCACACCATGTACCGGCATAAACTGCAGATGACTCAGAAATCCCTAAATCCCTGTGTAAAAATAGAAACACAACAACTAGAAGAATCCATGAATGAATTTCTTTCCATCTTGGGAGTGGGAGAATCTTTCTTATTAATACTGAAAATTAAAAGCAGCAAAAAAAGCCAAAACCAAAACCAAACAAAAAACCACTAACAAATATTGAACTGTAGTTAATGATATGCAGGCTGAATTATTTAGGAAAAGTGTACTGATGTCGGCAACTTACTTTGAAATGCATTGAAAAGTTAGACGGATAGAGTGAGTAGAAATATGGTTAGACAAATACGGTAAAATGTTAGTAGAATCTAAGCGGTAGACACATGTACACCTCTTTCAACTTTCCTGTATATTTGAAGTTTTTCATAATAAAATGCTGGGGGAGGGACTCCCCTGGTGGTCCAGCGGTAAAGAATCCGCCTTCCAATACAGGGGACGCCGGTTCGATCCTTGGTCGGGGAAATAGGATCCCACATACCGTAGGGCAATTGAGCCCGCGTGCTGCAAACTACAGAGCCCAGTAGCCCTGAAGCCTGCCCCCAACAACTAGAGAGAAGCCCGCACGCCACAACGAAGAGCCCCTTGTGCTGCAACGGAAATATCCCGCATACCTCAGCGAAGATCCTGCATGCCACAACTAGGACCCGACACAGGCAAAAAATTAAAAAATAAAAAAATAAAATAAAAATGTCTTTTTAAAATGCTGGGGAGGGTTTCCCTGGTGGTGCAGTGGTTGAGAGTCCGCCTGCCGATGCAGGGGACACGAGTTCGTGCCCCGGTCCGGGAAGATCCCACATGCCGCGGAGCGGCTGGGCCCGTAAGCCATGGCCGCTGAGCCTGCGCGTCGGGAGCCTATGCTCCGCAACGGGAGAGGCCACAACAGTGAGAGGCCCGCGTACCGCAAAAAAAAAAAAAAAAAAAAAAAAATGCTGGGGAAAATCCAGGAGCAATAAAATTAAACTTATAAAGAAAACGTCTTAAGCAGATTTAGAAATTACTTAAGAAAAGATGATACGCTTCTTCTTATCACATTTCCGGAGAAAGACAGCTCGAGCCCTGGGGAAGAAACGGACGTTTTTGCGGAGAAACGCGGATGCAGACCATTGAAGAGACATCATAAAGCGTCCCTGAGTTTGAGCTTTGGCGCGGGTGGTTGTGGGTAGCGCGCCCAAGAGGGAGGATGAACGAGGAGGATTCCCCCACCGCGAAGGGGCGATGCTGGTCGCCGAGACCCTGGCAGGAGCTGCAGGCCCTGTGCTAGGAGCTGAACGTGGACGAGGGGAACGCAGCCTAAGCCCTGGAGGACTTCGCAACTGTCCAGGGCAACTACGGCCTAGAGGGAGAAGTTATACACAGGTTGGTTTGTTCCTTATATCTTGCCTGCCTCAAAAGCATTATTCCCACGGTTGGAAAGGGTATCATGGAAGGGAATTGTGTTTCACTTACCAGAATACTACCTTCAGCTAAATTAAGTTTAATACAGTTTTTTAGTAAAATGAAGTGGATGGACCTGTCAAGAATTTCGTGAACGTATGGAAAGGCTAGAAAGAAATTTTGAGGTGTCTACTGTAATTTTCAAAAACGTTGAGCCAGTTTTTTTTTAAATATTTATTTTATTTATTATTTTTTGGCTGCGTTGGGTCTTCGTTGCTGCGTGCAGGCCTTCTCTAGTTGCAGCGAGCAGGGACTACTCTTTGTTGTGGTGCGCAGGCTTCTCATTGCGGTGGCTTCTCTTGTTGCGGAGCATAGGCTCTAGGCACGCGGGCTTCAGTAGTTGTGGTTCGCGGGCTCTAGAGAGCACGCTCAGTAGTTGTGGTACACAGGTTTAGTTGCTCCACGGCATGTGGGATCTTCCCGGACCAGGGCTTGAACCCGTGTCTCCTGCATTGGCAGGCGGATTCTTAACCACTGCGCCACCAGGGAAGCCCAGTTGAGCCAGTTTTTAAAGATATTTTTCAAAATCCATATGAAGATCCCCCACAGTTACCACGAAGCAGGAAGCAGCGGAGGATTCCTTACGGTGTTAAGGAGCTTTTAAATTTCTCTTTTATTTTTTGGGGGGGACGCCCCTCAGGGCATGTGGAATCTTAGTTTCCAAACCAGGGATAGAACCCCGTGCTCCCTGCAGTGGAAGTGCGGAGTCTTAACCACTGGACTGTCAGGGAAGTCATAGAATTTTTAAAATATTTGTTCCTTGGGTTTTTCAGATGAAGTAAGGAGAAACTTCATCATTTTTTAGCTCACTTTTCAAAATAGTCAAATGTCTTTTCCTTCTGGGCAGTGTAATATGAGGGTGAATAGTCTATTTTTGGTAAGTGTGCTTTGAGATGTTTGTGTTCCCAATTTAATATTGCATAGGGGTTGGGTTCCATGTCATCTAGGCCAGAGGACGATGCACCAGCCTGTCTCTGACCCAGTGTGGTAACTCTACATCCAGGTGCCACTGCCATTCCATTCTGGGTTGTCCAGACCCTTCTCATGTCCTTCCTCTCCTTGAACGGAAGTAGATTTGTACTTGAACCCCTGCACTACCCCCACTCCTTGCTTTCCAACCTTAAGCCCTCTTAGCCTGGCGTCACAACCTAGTAAAAGAGATACTCGCTCCTTTCTAAAACTACTATCGTTTTGTTTTCTAAACCATTAATTATATATGATTATATATATGATTATTTTATGTCATACAATTCTCAAAATAGGAAGCTGCTTCTCAAGCCAGTAGAGTAAAATACAAAAAAGAGTCATTAGAAACTAAATTTCCTGTTAGTGAGGTAGCACCATGATAATAGGTGAAATACTCTTTTTGAGGTCATTATAAGATTGGTCATTCTCAATGTCTAATTGATTCCCTAAGAATAGTTGAAACCTCTCCCAAAGTCCCATTAATATCACCTCATGCCTTATAATTATACTGTATATTAGTGAAACAGCTGCTTATTACTTCCCCCTCTGTTCTCAGCATCATTGGTACATTGTAAGTTTCCCATTAGGGTTTGATCACTGGGCCCCTTAAGGATGTTTTCCAGGGCTAGGGGTGCAGCTTTCCAAAGAATCAGGCTGTTCAATATTCACTTTTTCTGGTATGTTTCCAGAATCTAGAAGGATGTGGATAAGCCATTCTTAATTAATTTGGAGAAAATGTTATCAAATGTATGTTTATTAAGCTGCAAACCTTATTTTTTTAATGCAAAATATTTAACTTAACCTGTGTCTAACCCTGGCTAATTTGAATTAGTCTAAGATTTGGCTATGAATTAGTAATTACGATAGTGAAGTGTGATTTTGGTCACATTTTACTTTTCTGAAAATTGCATCCTCATTTTTTGTGTAGTATCTACACATGTTATAAGCCAAATAACATCAAGACTATCTTGAATCCTTGTGTGTGTATATATATATATATACATATATATATGTATGTGTATATAAATATATATATATATATATATATATATTTTGGGGTTTTTTTTGGCCACACCATGGCTTACAGAATCTTAGTTCTCCGACTAGGGATTGAAGCCGGGTCCGTGGCAGTGAAAGTGCCAAGTCCTAACCACTGGACTGCCAGGGAATGCTCGAATCCTTGTATATATTTTTATGTAGCTGTAACTATTGTCTCATTTTCATCGTCGTTATTAATATGCAGAATGTAAATGAGCATTTGTACATTGCCTTTACAAGGAACTCTGGACGTGTTTTTTTAATCAGTTTTCAAGACTGGATCTCAATGTACATAAAATGGTTAATAAAATATTGGAGTTTTTGAGATTATTGAAAAAAAAGAAGATACCGTAAGCAAAATAAAACTGTGACAATCTCAGAGAAAATATTTACAATTTACATCACACACAAAATGTTTATCTTCTTAATATATAAAAGACTAAAAGCCCAATGTTTTAAAATGTGCAAAAGAAATGGACAGTTGACAGAGAAACAAATATGAGTCGTCCTTAACTATATGAAAAGATGCTCAACTTCACTCATAATAAGAGCAATTCTAATTAAAACTACTCTGAAGTGGCATTTTCACCTATGAAATTGGCAAAAATTCCTAAGCTGGGAAACACACTCTCATGGATTGCTGGTGGGCATGCAAAATGATGCAACCTGCATGGGGAGAAATTTGATGATAGCTAACTAACTAAACAACATATGCATTTACTCTCATACCTAGCAATGCCACTCCCAGGAATATACCCTGCAGACCCATCTCCACAGAAAGAGCAAACCCTCACCTTGGGGTCAAGCTTGATAACCTTTGAAGAACATAAAGGAGGACATATCTCTATAACAGGTGGGGCTATTTTTAAGTTTCTATTTTGAAGATTTTTAAACCTATATAAGTTACAAGACTGGTATCCATATATTCTTCGTCTAGATTCACTGCTTATTAATTTTTGCTTAATTTGCTTTTATCTCTCTCCACGTATATGTGATGATGCTGATGATGGTGGTGGTGGTGGTGTTGATGAATTGACCATTTGAAGGTGAATTGAGGGGACTTCGCTGGCAGTCCAGTGGTTAAGACTCCGCGCTTCCACTGCAGGGGGCATGGGTTTGATCCCTGGTCAGGGAACTAAGATCCCGCATACCTCACGGTGTGGCCAAAGGAAAAAAAATAAAGAATGTGAATAGAGACATCATGACACAGGTAATTCCTAAGAACAAAGACATTATCCTCATAACAACAATGCAGTGATTGAATTTAGGAAATTTATCATTGACACATACTATTTTTTTTTTTTTTTTGCGGTACGCGGGCCTCTCACTGTTGTGGCCTCTCCCATTGCAGAGCACAGGCTCCGGACACGCAGGCTCAGTGGCCATGGCTTACGGGCCCAGCCGCTCCGCGGCATGTGGGATCTTCCTGGACCGGGGCACGAACCCGTGTCCTCTACATCGGGAGGCGGACTCTCAACCACTGCGCCACCAGGGAAGCCCAACACATACTATTTTTAATGCACAGTCCATATTGAAAATTTTCCAGTTACCACAATAATGTCTTTTTAGTAATGTTTTTTCCTGTCTGGGTTCCAATCCAGAGTCACACATGGCATTTAATTGTCATGTTTCTTTAACCCTCTTTATTTTTATTTATTTATTTATTTTAAATTTATTTATTCATTTATTTAACTTTTGGCTGCATTGGGTCTTCGCTGCTGCACACGCATTTTCTCTAGTTGCTGAGAGCGGGGGCTACTCTTTGTTGCGGTGCGCAGGCTTCTCATTGTGGTGGCTTCTCTTGTTGAGGAGCACGGGCTCTAGGCATGCGGGCTTCAGTAGTTGTGGCACACAGGCTTCAGTAGTTGTGGTTCGCGGGCTCTAGAGCACAGGCTCAGTAGTTGTGGCGCACGGGCTTAGTTGCTCCGCGGCATGTGGGATCTTCCCGGACCAGGGCTCGAACCCGTGTCCCCTGAATTGGCAGGCGGATTCTTAACCACTGCGCCACCAGGGAAGCCCTGCCAACACTGTTTATTATCTGTCTTTTTTATTGTTGCCATCCTAATGGGTTGAAGTGGTATCTCATTGTGGTTTTGATTTGCATTTTCTTAATGACTAATGATCTTGAGTATCTTTTCATGGGCTTATTGGACAATTGTAATTGGACACTTGAGAAATGTCTACTCAGATTCTTTGCCCATTTTAAAATTGGGTTGTCTTTTTATTATTGTTTTGAAAGAGTTAATTATGTATTCTAGATACAAGTCCTTTATCAGATCTATGATTTGCAAATATTTTCTTTCATTCTGTGAGTTGTCTTTTCACTTTCAATTTTAAAGAAGTCTAACTTATCTATTTTTCCTTTTGTTCACCTTGCTTTTAAAAGGTTGTTATCACTTGTATAGACTTCTAGGTTAACAATTCATTTTCTTTCAGTGCTTTAAACATGTCATTCTCTTGTTTTTTGGCATCTGTTATGGGTTGAATTGAGTCCCCCCAAAAAAGATACGTGGACATCCTAGTCCCTAGAATGCAACCTTATTTGGAAATAGTGTGTTGCCAATGTAATTAGTTAAGATGAGGTCATAATGCGATAAGGTGGACCTCTAATCCAGTATGACTGGTGTCCTTATAAGAAGATGGCCATGCAAAGACGGAGACACAGGGAGAGTGCCGTGTGAAAAGGACGGCAGAGATGGGAGTTATGCAGCTGCAAGCCAAGGAGTGTCCAGGGCTGTCAGAAGCTAGAAAGGAAGGATTCCCCTAGAGAGCAGAACGCTGCTGACACTTTGATTTTGGACTTTTAGCCTTCAGAATGATGAGACAATACATTCTTGTTTTAAACCACCTAATTTGTGGTACTTATGGCAACCCTAGAAAACTAATACAGCTACATAGTTTCTATTGAATAGTCAGACACACTCAGAAATTGATGTCTTTTTAAAAAATTTATTGAAGTGTAGTTGATTAACAATGTTGTGTTAGGTTCTGCTGTACAGCAAAGTGATTCAGTTTTATATGTACATATTCTTTTTCGTATGATTTTCCATTATGGTTTATCACAGGATATTGAATATAGTTCCCTGTGCTATCCAGTAGGACCTTGTTGCTTATACATTCCGTATATAATAGTTTGCATCTACTAATCCCAAACTCCCAATCCTTCCCTCCCCCCACCCCTTGGCAACCACAGTTCTGTTACGTATGTCTGTGAGTCTGTTTCTGTTCTGTAGATAAGTTCATTTGTGTCATATTTTAGATTCCACATATAAGTGATATATGGCATTTGTCCTTCTCTTTCTGACTTACTTTACTTAGTATGATAATCTCTAGGTCCATCCATGTTGCTGCAAATGGCAAAATTTCATTCTTTTTATGGCTGAGTAGTATTCCATTTTATATGTATATAATACCACATCTTTATCCATTCATCCATTGATGGCCGCTTAGGTTGCTTCCATATCTTGGCAATTGTAAGTAATGCTACTGTGAACATTGGGGTGCATGTATCTTTTCAAATTAGTGCTTTTAGTGTTTTTTCTTTTTTTTGGATATATACCCAGGAGTAGGATTGCTGGGTCATATGGTAGTTCTGTTTTTAGTTTTTTGAGGCAACTGCATACTGTTTTCCACAGTGGTTGCATCAATTTACATTCCCACCAGCAGTGTATGAGGGTTCCCTTCAAAAAAGCTTCTTTAAAAATTGCTTCTGGATTCATGTTCTCTCTTGTCTCCTTATGCTACTCCAGTTATACCCATAACAGATCATTTAACAGTGACCCACATATCTCACGCACCTCCTTTGTTTTTTACTTCTGTTCTTTTGTCTTGGAGCTTCAGTATGAATAATTCCTGTTGACCTGTCTTCAAGTTTACTGTTCTTTCCTTCTGTTAGCAGTAGTCTGCTGTTAAATCCATCAAATGAGTTCTTTTAAAATTAACATTATAGAAGTATAATACAGGTATGATAAAAATGCTCACACTACCCTTGTATGGTTCACTGAGTTCTGGAAAATATCTGCACTTCCATAATCACCACACAAATCAAGGTATAGAGTGTTTTTATTATCCTCTTTCCAGCCAGTCTTCCTTAACTCCTCCAGGCAATCAAAACTCTGATTTAGGTTATGATTGATTAGCTTTGCCTATACTAGAATTTATATAAATGAAATAGCATCACATGTACACTTTTAGGGCTGGCTTCTTTCTTTCAGCATAGTGGTTTTGGATTCACCCATGATGTTGCATGGATGTGTCATATTCCTTTTTATTGAGTGGTATTCCTTTGTATGAATATACTGCAGTTTCTTTCTATTCACCTATTAATGAACATTTGAGTTATTTCCAATTTTTTGATTTTATGAACAAAGCTTCTATGAACATTTGTGTAAAGTCTTTTTAAAGATATATATTTATATTTCTTTTGGATAAATACCCAGGAGAATTCTGAATCATAGGGTAAATGTATATTCAACTTGACAAGAAACTGCCAATCTGTTGTACAAAGTGCGGGTACTATTTTAGACTCCCTTCAACACTATGTGAGAGTTCTGTGAGTTCAATACTATGAGAGTCGTAGCTGCTCCATATTTTTCCAGTGTTTGGTATTGTCAGTCTTTTAAAATTTTAGCCTTTCTAGAAGATGTGTAGTGATATCTCTTTGTGGCATTAATTTGTATTTCCCTGGTAATTGTAGATGTTGAATATCTTTATATGTTTGTTGGCCATTAATATATCTTATTTTGAGAAGTGTTCAAGTCTTTTGCCCATTTTAAAGTTGGATTTTAAAAAATCTTTTCATTATTAAGTTATAAAGATACTTTATATATTCTGAATTCAACTAATTTGGTAGAAAACATAATTACATATATTTTCTCCCAGGTTTTGGCTTACACTTTCATTTTCTTAACTTTGTCTTTTGAAGGACAGAAGTTTTCAATTTTGATGAAGTCTCATTTATCTTTTTTTTTCCTTTTATGGTTAGTGCTTTTAGTGTCTTGTCTAAAAAACCTTTGTCTCTGCCAAGATCGTGAAGATTTTCTCCATTGTTTTCTAGAAGTTTTATAGTTTTAGCATTTATATTTAGCTCTATGATTCATTTGAGGTAATTTTTGTGTGCATTGTGAGTTAGCTTCAGTTTTGTTCATGCAAATGTCCAGTTGTTTCAGCACCGTTTATTGAAGACTATCTTTTCCTCTCCTTGAATTACACTACATATTTATAGAAAATCAACTTTGGGTCTATTTTTGCACCTCTATTCTGTTTGTATGATATATATCCTTACACCAGTACCACACTGTCTTGATTACTGTAGCTTTAAAAAACATTTTATTGAAGTATAGTTGATTTACAATGTTATAAATATATATTCTTGGGCTTACCTGGTGGCGCAGTGGTTAAGAATCCGCCTGCCAATGCAGGGGAACCGGGTTCGAGCCCTGGTCCGGGAAGATCACACATGCCGCTAAGCAACTAAGCCCATGTGCCACAACTACTGAGCCCTCGTGCTGCAACTGCTGAAGCCTGTGCGCCTAGAGCCTGTGCTCCGCAGCAAGAGAAGCCACCGCAATGAGAAGCCTGCACACTGCAACGAAGAGTAGCCCCCGCTCCCCACAACTAGAGAAAGCCCACGCACAGCAACGAAGACCCAACGCAACCAAAAATAAATAAATATTTTTTTTTTTTTTTTTGCCGTACGCGTGCCTCTCACTGTCGTGGCCTCTCCCGTTGCGGAGCACAGGCTCCGGACGCGCAGGCTCAGCGGCCATGGCTCAGCGGCCATGGCTCATGGGCCCAGCGGCTCCGCGGCATGTGGGATCTTCCCGGACTGGGACACGAACCCGGGTCCCCTGCATCGGCAGGCGGACTCTCAACCACTGCGCCACCAGGGAAGCCCTAAATAAATAAAATTTTTTAAAAAAATCATGCCAAAAACTGAAGAAAACGTTTGCAACACATATATTTAATGAAAAACTTGTCTCCAGAATATATGAAGAACTCAATAATTAATTAAAAGACAAAACACCACAACAAAAAATAGGCAAAAGCCTTGGACACTAAACAAAAGAAGATATATGAATAGCCAGTAGGCTCATGAAAAGGTGTTCAATATTTTTAAACATTATGAAAATTCAAATTAAAACCACAATGAAATGCCACTACACACCTACTAGAATAGTTAAAATTTTAAAAGACTCTCAATATCAAGTGTTGGCAAGGACAAAGAATAACACCTGGGCTTCCCTGGTGGCGCAGTGGTTGAGAGTCCACCTGCCGATGCGTGGGACACGGGTTCGTGCCCCGGTCCAGGAGGATCCCACATGCCGCGGAGCAGCTGGGCCCGTGAGCCATGGCCGCTGAGCCTGCGCATCCGGAGCCTGTGCTCCGCAACGGGAGAGGCCACGGTGGTGAGACGCCCACGTACCACAAAAAAAAAAAAAAAAAAAAAAAGAATAACACCTGCCTGGTACTACACAGGAAATAGCCCGAACGTTCATCCATAATAGAATAGATAAATAAATTCTGACAAGTTACTACCATGAAATCCCACAGAGTAATGAGAATGAGCAAAGTACTACTTTGCACAGCAAAGTGGTTGAATCTCTCAAATACAATGCTGAGTGAAAGAAGATAGAAACCAGAGTCGCTGGAATGTATGATTCCAACGATATAAAGTTCATAAACTGGCAAAAGTAATCGATGGTGTTGGAACCAGGATAGTGGTTAACCTTTGGGGGGCAGAAGTGGTTGGAAGAGGGTTTAAGGGGGAAAGGTCTCTGCCTTGACCCGTTTTGGTTACATAGATTCACTCTGGAAATTCATTGAGCTTTGCACTAATGATCAGTGTGCCTTTCCATAAAATCCAAAGAGGATAGTTTTCTAAATCAGAAAGTGGTGGCCTTTCTTCCTCCAATCCTATTCCCCGGAGGTAGCCATGGATACAAATTGGGTAGTGTCTTTATCCAGTTATAAATACATTTACTGAGCTGTCTCCACTGTCCCTCACGGCATTTTTCACGTAACAGTGTATCTTGGAGGATGTGCCATATCAGAACTGTAAAGAGCTGCCTCCAACCTTTTATCAGTTACGTTATATCCCATTGGGGGCGATACCTACCAGAGCCAGTATAAACAGTCACCTGTTGACTGTTTTCCATATTAGCCACTTTGAGCAGTGTAGCAATGTCCATTTTGCACCTGTGTGAGTATTGCAAAGGGATGCATTCCTAGAAGTGGGGTTTCTGAGTTCAAGGATATGAGCATTTTAAATTTCCCTTTGAAAACCGCTCCATGTATAACAAAGTGCTTTAGGCGAGACTCTAAGAAAATGTGGGAGATCTATTGATACCGTTTTCCACCTCAGGGCCTCTGGAATATTGTGAACTGCAAGATGATATCTGTGTTCCAGGTGAAGGTTGAATCTCAGAGCAGATGCTTCTTCCTCCAGGAAGCCCTCCCTGATTCCCAGACAGGGTCAGAGAATTCTTGGGCTTCCCCAGCTGCCTGAGCTCCCCACCTCTAGCCCTGACCACTCTGGATGATAGATGTGTCTCCCCACGCCCCCCCCCCCCGCCGCCGCGACTTGTCAGTTCCATAAGAGCAGGGCCAAAGCTGTTGAAGTCACCACAGTGTTCCCAGCACCACCCTGCACAAGGCTGGGCACAGAGGATGAACTCGGATGGATGGATGGATGGACTTTATAGGACTAGAGAGAGTGGAGACTCAGAGCGGACCGGACTCAGCTCCCAGGGGCTCAGAGAGGGGAGCAGAGACTTGAGGATCGGGAGGGGGCTTCCAGAAGGGGACGGGGTCTCAAGGAGAGAGATGGAGACTCAGAGAAGGGTGGCATCTCAGGGATAGGCATGGGAACTCAGAGAGGTGACTGGGGTTTAGAGAGAGGAGTTAAAGCTGGCGAGGACCACGGATGCTCCGATAGTGGGTGCAAGTTGCAGAAGGCCTGGGAGCTGAGGCTCCAAGGCAGGGTGTGGGCTCGGTAAGCTCCCTCCTTTGTCCTCCTCCTTTTGCAGACAGGGAGACCCAGGCTTGTCTCCTCAAGCTTGACACCTGCTCAGATCTGGAGGGCTGGGGAGGGGCCCAGGGGCTTTGCTGGGTCAGCCCTGGAGGCCGTTGACCTCTCCCCTACACCTCAGGGGCCTCTTCCACACTGTTCATCAGAAAGGCATTGGGCTGAAAAGGAGGGTCCCCACCCTCTCTGGGCAGGGATGGAGGGGAGGGGACAGGAAGCCCCAGGGCAGTGTGAATCCTGACCCCTGGTGCCTCTCCTTGCCCAGAATTTCCTGCCCAGGTGACTTTTTGGTGCTGGCTGCAATTTCACGTTTAGATGGAGTTGAATTATCCTGATCCCAGTTGACTCAAGTCCAGTTCAAGGAGAGGGCATGGCCACCTGGAGGCTCCCTGCCTCCCTTTCTCTCATCTGGACCGTGGCTGTGGATAGCCGCCTCCCCATCTGGCTTCATCTTTCTCCCCAGTGATGGGGCTGCTCAGCCACTTCCTGGTTGTGTGACCAGGGTGACCGTCAGAGCCTTGGGGACCTCATCAGTGCACCAGGAAAAATAACACCATCCACCTCACAAGGGTTGACGGGGATAGGACCAGGCAGTGAGGCACAGGGTACAGTGAGTTAGGTGCATGCTTGTCCTGGCACACAGCGGGGCTGGCAGACAGTGGCCAAGAGCTCTTGGAGTCTATCTGATTGGGGTTCAAATTCCGGCCACTGCCTCTAACATACTGTCCTAACCTTCTGAGCCTACTTTCTGCCTGACAGAAACAGTCCCTTCTCCCAGGGCCAGGGGCATGGTGCCATGAGATGTTCTGCATTTAAGATACACTCAGGGAACCCCTTGCACAGAACAGGTACCCAATAAACAGTTGCCACCCTGCCCCAATCCCACAGCCAGAAATCACCTCCATCTGAATCCAAACAGTTAGTGTTTCACAAGCGCTCTCTCTGGGTCAGGATCTGAGCCAAATGCCTCACACACAGCCTCCTCGCTGAGTGCTCCCAGCCCGCTCGCTTGGCAGCAGGGCTGTTGTCAGAGCCTGGGGTGAGCAGGAGGGGTCCTGCCCCTGGCACTCGTTGGATGGTGACTTTAGCTGCACTCCTGCCCCCATCTGGGCCTCTGTTTCCAAATCTGCAAGTTTGTTGAGTGAATCCTCGGGAGCATGGCACTTGGCACGCGGTAGGTGCTAAATTAATGCAACTGTTAGGAGTCTTTCCCCCATTTTACAAAAATGGAAACTGAGGGAGTTCCCTGGTTGCCTAGTGGTTAGGATTCCAGGCTTTCACTGCTGTGGCCTTGGTTCAGTCCCTGGTTGGGGAACTGAGATCCCGCAAGCCGTGCAGCGAGCCCCCCCGCCAAAAAAAAGAAAAAAAAGTGGAAACTGAGGCTCAGGGTAAGGTCAGAGCTTCTCAGGGGACCAAGAAAATGTTTGTAACCTAGAAAAAAAGTGGAGCACAATGTTCATAACCAAAAAGTAAAAAACGCCTAAATGTCTGTCAGCTGATACATGGATAAATAAAATGTGGTGCATCCATACAGTGGAATGTTATCTGCCAATAAAAAGAAATGATATACTGACACATGCTGCAACATGATGAACTTTGAAAATATTATGCAAAGTGAAAGAAGACAGACCCAAAAGATCACTTATTTATTCACAATAGCCAAGGTACAGAAACAACCCAAATGTCCAGCAGCAGATGAATGGATAAAGAAAATGTTGTGTAGCCCATACAGTAGAATATTATTCAGCCTTTACAAAGAAGGAAATCCTTCCATCTGTGACAATATGATTGAAGCTGGAAGCCATTAGGTGAAGTGAAATAAGCCTGTCACAAAAGGACAAATTCTGCATGATTCCACTCACGTGAGGTATTCACAATACTCAGACTCTGGGGGTGGGGGAGGGATGGATTGGGAGTTTGGGGTTAGCAGATACAAACTACTATATAAAACAGATAAACAGCAAGGTCCTCCTGTACGGCACAGGGAACTCTAGTCAATATCCTGTGATCAACCATAATGGAAAAGAATATGAAAAAGAATGTCTATATATGTTTTGCTGTGCAGCAGAAACGAACACAACATTGTAAATCAGCTATATACTTCAATAAAAAATAATAAAAAATTAAAATACTCCGATTCGTCAAAGTAGAGAACAGATGGGATGGGGAAGGGGGAGTTGTTTAATGAGCATACAGTTTAAGTTCAAAGATCTGCTCTACAACTTTGTGCCAGTAGCTAACGCTCCTGTATCGTGCACTTAGAAATGTGTTGAGGGTAGATCTCACGTTGTGCTCTTAACACACACACACACACACACACGCACACACAAGACCACATATTCTATGATCCCATTTATACGAAATGTCCAGAACAGGCAAATCTACAGAGAGGAAAAGTAGGCCAGTGGTCACCAGGGCCTGAGAGGGATAGAGGGGCTGGGTTGATGGTTGAGGGGTGCAGGGCTTCTTTGCGGGGGGGTGCTGAAAATTTTCTAATATTGACTGCGGGGGTGATTGCGCTGAATTGTGCACTTTAAATGGATGAATTGTCTGCTGTGTAAATTATATTTCAATACAGCCGATTTTAAGCGGGGCACCAAAATTTGTAAAGAACCCGGCCAAACCAAGGTGAATACATCTTTAATTAAATACATACAAAATGTCCATTCCTCAACTCCTCTCTCTTGTATATCAATAACATTGAAAGTGTCATTTTAGGACATCAAGTGAGGTGCATATATCCTCTGGGCATCTCACCTTGTCTTGGGCAAAGAGAGGTTAAGCAGTTCCTCAGAGAGGGACAGGAACCACAGCCCAGAGAGGGTCAGCTTCCTATCGGGCATCACACAGTCCTGGGGCTCCAAGAGTCCCGAGTCCCCACCTTCAAACGTGAGTTCAAATGTGCGTGAGGTTCCAACCGCAGCTTCCACGCTGACCCCTGGCTGCCTCCTCCTTCCGACTTTGCAGGAAAAAAAAAAAAAAAAAAGCCATGCCAGGAAGCATCCATCACAGGCTGTCCAACTGGGCCGGAGGGGCAGGGGTCAGAAAGGAGGTGACCTCAAGGTCTCCGTGGGGACCAGGATCCGGCAGGGCTGGGGGTGAGAGGCTGGAATTTTTCCCACCCTGACATTTTCCTGCGTCAACCCAGGAGGGCGCCCTGGATGCTGCCAGCCCTGCCCCCAACCTCCTTCCTCTCTTGATACAGTTTCCCGGCTAAGGATGAGGGGGTGGGGGCTTGCCAAGGTGGAACCACTAGACCCAGGAAAGAAGGCACTTTGGGGTTGACAAAACGAGGGACGCTGGCTCAGAGAGGCCAAGGGCCTGCTGTGGAGTCACGCAGCCTCGGGGACTTGGTGTAAACAGGGCGGCCCGGCTGCTCCTGCACTGCAGGGCCTGCCTCAGCCTCCACTGCCCTGCCCAAGAGTTGGACCCTAGCCCGGCCTTGGGCGTGTGAGAAGCCCTTGGCCCTGGGCCCTGCCCCGGGTCCTTCCTCCCCCCCACACACTGGGGACTCAGCCCTTCCTTGTGTTAAATAGAAACCTCTTTATTGTAAGTATCGTACGTTCCTTAATACATTGGATTGAGGCCAGACCTTGAGGTGAGGGGAAAGCGGGGGCCTGGGATATTTCTGTAGAGCCTTCCAAAACACCACCCACCACTCACTGGGCTGGGGAGGTGGTGCTGGGAACGGGCTTCATGGCCTTGGGAAAGTCCTTGCTCCTTCCGGCCGCTTTCTCTTCTGTACAGGGAGTTTGGGGGTAGGTGAGGAGACCTCTAATGATCTTGCCAGCCCAGGGGTCTGTGGCCCCAGACGGAGTCGGGAGGATGGTCTGTCAGCAGCAGAGATGGGGGGCACTGAGGTGGAGCCGGGAGAGTCTCAGTGTTGGGCCCGGGGCCGCGATGGAGACGGAGATGGAGGCCGAGGCCAGGGCAGGCAGGCCAGCCGGGAGAGGGAGAGGCGGCCCAGGAAGAGAGGGAGGCTGAGGCAGAAAGGCGGCCGGGGAACAGGGATGTCTGCAAAGAAGGCATGGTCCCGGGGGGGCGACAAGCTCCCCCCCTCAGAGAGTTCCAAGTCCCGGGCCACCGCCAGGATCTCATGGCGGGCGACTGTGTGGTGCAGGCCACGGATGTCCAGGAGGGCTGCCACGTGCTTCCGCCTGGGGGTAGAGGAGGGGACAGGTGCACCGGGTCCTCCAGATACACTCCCAGCCCACCTGTGGGCCCCACCCGGCCGTCTGTTCCAGAACCTGCCTTAGCTCTGGAGCCCCTTCGCTCCCTCTGGATTCCTCCTCCATACCAGTCCCCCCGAGATCACGCCCTCCCACCAGCCCCCCTAGATCCCCCCCTTCATACCAGCCCCCCTCCAGAGCTTCCCTTCCAAACACTTCCAAATCCTCCTACGCACAATGGATTCCAGAACTGTCACCTCCCAACCCAGCACAAGGATATTCCTTTTTGCCCCATCTCAGCTCCTGATTAAAATAACTTTCCATCTTCACCCCCAACTTGGCTCAGACAGCTCCTGAATTTCCATTCTGGTACCCTTGCACCTGTTTAAGCTCTGGACTCTATAGCAACCCTTAACTTCACTTTCATCTCAAACAGCCCCACAGCATCAGTCAGATCCAGCCCGGAAGTGCTCACCCACAGCCCTATCCTAACCCTCACCTCACCCCAACCCCAGGTCTGGAGTCTTCACCACTGCTGTTCCAGAACCCTCATCCAAATTCAGCCTTGGAACACTCACTTCACCTCTAACCCATTCCTGGAATTGTTCTCAACTAAAATTCTCCTCCAGAACTTAAAATTCACCTTGGGGACCCTCACTCCAACCAGAAACTTTGTGCTCAAAACTGACTCTGGGGCTTCCCTGGTGGCGCAGTGGTTGAGAGTCCACCTGCCGATACAGGGGACACGGGTTCGTGCCCCGGTCCGGGAAGATCCCACGTGCCGCGGAGTGGCTGGGCCCGTGAGCCATGGTCGCTGAGCCTGCGCGTCCGGAGCCTGTGCTCCGCAACGGGAGAGGCCACAACAGTGAGAGGCCCGCGTACCGCAAAAAAAAAAAAACTGACTCTGTTCCACAACCCTCGCCCCTAAATCCAACACAGTGGAACCGTCCCTTCACCCCAATCTCAGCTCCAGATCCCGGATCCAAAATTCAACTCCAGAACCACCATCATCTTTCAACTCAAGATCCTGCACCCAACATTCATTTCCAGAACTTTCATTTCAAACAGAGTTCTGGGGTCTTCACCACCCGCTTCAACCCAGCTCAGTCTCTTCACCCTCCTGCATCCCAAGTTTGGAATCCCCACAGCTCCAAAACACTCATCCAAAATGGGGCTCAAGAACCTTCCAGCTCAACAGAGGTGCAAAACACAGCCCCCAAACTCAGCTTTGGAACCCCTCCTCCCAGCCCAGCTTGAGACCTCTCAAACTCAGCTGCATATCCAAGTTCAGATTCAAGTTCAGAAACCCCAACCGAGCAGGAATGCGGGGACCCTGGCCCCCATGCAACTCGAGGGCTCTGTGCTTTCCCAAGGACATAAGCCCCACACCTCAGAAGCAGAACCGCCCATCCTGAATCAGTTCCAGAATCCTCACCTTCAGCCCCACGTCCTCAACCTCAACCCAGCTGATGCCTTACAACTGGGTCCTGGGGGATTGTCTCTCTGCATACAGAATGTCTGCCCGACTAGCACCGCAGGACTGCCACCACCTTATGAAAGTGGCAGTGTTGTGTGGTGGTCAGGTGTACCAGCTTTAGAGCCTGCTGCCTGGGCTCAAGTCCCAACTTCGCTGCTGGCCAGCTGTGACATTGGGGTCAGCTACTTAATTTCCGCCTACATCGGATGGTGCTAAGCACTCAGAACAGTGCTGCCTTTGAAAATCTTTGCAAAGATTTTCTCAAATAGCTTATATTCTAAAATAACTCTTACATGCTGCAGCCTTGCAGCCAAAATTAAAAAATAAAATAAAATACTCAAATACTGCCTACAAAAAATAAATAAATAAATAAAATAACTCACAGAGTGGGTATGTAAGATGCTTTCTTATGTCTGACATAAGAACCCAATAAGGAGGAATTGGTATTGTTACTGCTGTCACCACGGATGATGATTAATCAGCCCCCAATAATCCTATGAAAAGAGTATTATTGTCCCCATGGATCAGAAGAGGAAACTGGGGCTCAGAGAGGATCACAGAGAAAGGAAACGGTCCATCAGGATCTGAACGGCGCCTGCCACTGTCCCAGTGCGTGTGCGCCCGTGTGCCCGTGCGTGTCCCCGTGTCCCCCGCGGCTCCCCAGCTGGGCCGGCCCTTCCTGCCGCCGGGCGGCCCCGCGCCCCCCTGCCCTGGGCTTCCTGTGACTGCTTGTTTGTTTGCGAGCCCTGGTGGCGGCGGCGGCGGCAGCGGCGGCGGCGGCGGCAGCGGCAGGAGAAGGAGGGAAATCGTATTAATAATGCCCTGGTTCCAGCAGGAAACGGCCGTCAGACACGCTCGCCGCCTCCCTCCCTCGCCCAAGGGGCAGGAAACGCAGGGACGGATGCCAAGGCTCGCCGGGAGACCTCGGCCTGGCGGCAGCGCGGGCAAAAAGGAACCAAGCCGGCGTGGGGGCGGGGATCTCACCTGATGTCTGGGTAGTCCCGCACCAGCATCCCCACCTCCATCTGGATGCTGGGCGTGTCTTCCAGATGCAGAACTTCGGCCAGACGGGGCACCACGGCGTCCAGCCACGAGGCCTGGGATTCCTGCAGGGGAAGACCCCGGGCTCACACTCAACACCCACCCCCTCGAAACCACAGCCTCCCAAGGCCTCGCCTCGCCTGGCAGTTTTCTGGTCCGTAAAACCGGGCAGAGGGCAGACTGCAGTCAGAGGTTATCTGGAACCTTTGGAAATTTGAAGAAAAATCCATAATATAACCTACTCCCAGTTTTGCAGATAATTTGGGGCTCGGGGACACCCCTCAAAACCTATTCTAAATTTGCAAAATGTTACCATTGGGGGAAACTGCATAAGGTATGCCAGCGATCTCTCTGCATTCTTTCTTATAACTGCATGTGACTCTACAATTATCTCCCCCAAAATTAAAAAGAAAATTCCAAGGACTCTAGGTTAGAAACTCCTGGAATAGCGGCTGAGTGAGACCCTTCCCGTCCAGCTCATTACAACTGGGTACTAATAAGATTTGCTGATTTTTAAATGCTTGGATTTGGGAACGCTAAGGTTCTGAGTTTCTCTTGCATTTAGCGATTATCTGTGCTCATAATAATAGCTAATGTTTAGGTCCTAAGCCCTTTTAATGGGACTTATCTAATCCCCACAACAAGGCATAGGGACCATTTTTCTCTTCATTTGCGCCCAGAGCGCTCTCTCTTTCATTTAGAAAGGCAATGTTTACCCTCAGAGGGCGAAGATCAGAGTGTTACTATTGGCTGCAAACTGGGTGAGGGTCTTATTCTAAGCCCCCGGCTATCGAGTCTGGGGATTCCCGGAAGCCAAAGTTTTCCGTAGTTTCGGAGCCCCCCACCCCCGGGCCGCACTGACCAGCCGTCGGAACAGCCTCTGCAGCTGCGCCGCGTCCTCCCGGAGCCTGCCGGCCACGCGGCTGCGGGTCCGCGCGGAGCCGCAGCGCAGGCGCCCGCGGAACAGGGGCCGCACGTACTCGACCAGCGCCCGCCGGTGCAGCTCGGCCACCAGCTCCTGGGGGACCCGGGAAGACGCGGGGGGGGGAGGTGAGCCGCCGGTGACCCCACCCTCCCCGCTTCCTACCCGCCCGCTCCCGCTCCGGACACCCAACGGGAACCCCTGCCCACCCCCAGCCGCCGGCGGCCCTCCCGGCTCCCAGTGGGTGACCCCTGTCCTGCCCCCCCTAATCAGCTCACGGACTCTCCCCCACCGGCCCCCAGAGGGTGCCCCATCCCAGCCCTCTCCGCTTTCTCCTGAGCTCCGCCATCCAGAGGCCCCAACCCCGCCAGCATCCCGCGCTACACCCCGGTATCCGCAGGCACCCTCCGCGCAGACCCCAGGTAGAGCGCCACCTATCTCGCCCTGAGAGAGCTTCTCCCCACCTAGAAGGGGTCTCTCCCCTCTGAGCGCTCTAGCTCCGCTCTCCCCCCCTCCCCCCCACCGGCCCCGGGTTCCACCCTGCGTCCCTCCCCCGCACAAGCAGATGCACCTGGTAAGGCTCATCTTGCATCCTGCGCAGTGCCAGGGCCTTAGCGCCCAGCGTGCCCACGATGCCATCCAGGGCCTCCGAGCTGCTCAGCCACTTCCTGCGCATCAGCTTGCCGAAGTGCGGCTGGGTGGGACAGAGTGGGTAGAGGGTCACAGTTCGCCTCCCTTCCGCCCTCTTTCTTCATAGATCAATTCAGCATTTGTTCCCAAACGCTGCTCCGAGCTGAACCAGGGCTGCGCCGTGCTGGGGACACAGCAGTGCGGAGACAGTCCAGCCCTGCCCTCCTGGGGCTCTGCTCCAGAAGAGGAGACAGACCCGTTCCCCAGACAGTGACCACTCAGAGTGGCCACGGCTGGAAAGAGGGAGCCCAGGGGTTTAGGAAGCCCAGCCTGAGTCAGTCAAGGAGGGCTTCCTGGAGGAGAGGGCACCAGAGTTGAGGCCAGGAAGATGGTCACTGTTAGCCAAGTGAATGGTGGGAGAGGGAGTGGCTCAATCCAAGGGGAAAGCCAGTGTGAAGAAGGTTCAGATTTCAGATGGGCTTGCGGGTCAGAGGACCGGAAAGATGGTCAGTGTGGCTGGCAAGACCATCTGTATAATTCACGGGCCCAGTGCAAAAATGAAAATGGGAGACCCTTTGTTCAAAAAGTATTAAGAACTTCAAGGCAGAGAGAGCAGAGCTTTAAACCAAGCTAGGACCCTTCTAATCAGGGGGATGGGGGGGGGCCTGTATGACTGCCCAGTGAAGAGATGGGGCTGGTCAGGTGAACCGAGCAGAGCACACAGGCCTCCTGGGCTTGGGAGGAGCCCCAGATTTCTCTTGAGGGCACTGGGGATCCATGGCAGGTTCTAAGCAGAAGAGGGAGAGGGTCAGCTTTGTGCTTCACCGAGTTGGCTGGGAGGGGGCAAGACTGAGGCAGAAATGGGGGGTCTGGAAGGAGGGGAAGGGGTGAGAAGGGATGAGGAGGGGGAGAGGAGAATGCAGGTGGTAGATTCATAGGATGTAGTAAGTGGCCACCAGTGGGGGGAGGGGAGGGAGGCATCTGGATCCTGGAGGTGGGATGGGCAGTGGGTCTGTCCCTCAGATGGAGGCTGGGAGGAGCGAGGGGGAGGTGCTGCCGTCGGATGGATACTTGGGAGCATGAGGTGCCCGGACACCTCTGGGGTTGGTGTCCATGGGGGTCTGAAGCAGGTTCCTATCCCACTCAGCCCAGCACCCCCTTCCTGCTTTCTCATCCCATGGTAGCCCAATTTTCTGAACCTCCAAAAATGAGGCCTGTGGGCTTTTGTTGGAAAGCAGGTGTGAATCAAATGAGCTGACGCTCTTGGTACAGCACTCAGCTCAGGACGTGTTGCTGTTGCTATAAACTCTGTACATTTATGAAGTTCCCTAATGGCCAATACCCGAGGGCCAGGACCCAAGCTAAGTACTTTATGGCCACAAGCCCATTGCTTCCTCACAGCCATCTGAGAAGCCTGGAATTCCTGGGCCCATTTTCCAGATGAGCAAACATAGACCCCCAAGAGGAAAGCCATTTGCCTAAGTCTCCCTACCTGGAAGCAGTACAGCCAGGCCTGGAACAAAGACTGTACCCCCTTCCCCCCAACACTCGCTTACTTTCATTCCCATGCTTGTCCATTTAGTCATTCAACAAACACTCTCTGAACTCTTCCTGTGGCCCAGCCCTGGGTGGATCACTGGGGATACATTAGAGAACGCTTGGGGACACAGCACAAAGGGAGATAAACAAAACTCCAAGCTCCTGATACTTATAAACACTTGGGGGCCTCTGAATTCTGATCTGATATTTGATGATATTAAGGACTGATTGTTCCATTTGTTAGGTAGGAAAATGGCATTGCAGTTACATTTGTTTAAAAAGGCTGGGTTCCTTATCTTTTGGAGATACAGGCTAAAGTGTTGACGGATGATGATAGGATGCCAAAGATGTGCTTGAAAAGAATCCAGTGGGCAGGAGAGGTGGGGGGAGAGGTGGAGTTGATACTTGCTGGAGTTGGTCCACAAGAGGTCATTCTGTCATTCTGCCTACTTTTGTGTATGTTTGAAATTTTCCATAATAGAAAAGTTATTTTAGAAACATTCCAACAAATCCTTGCCCTTGAGAAGCTGACATTCCAATGGGAGGAGACAGATTGGAAAAAAATAAAAATAAAAAAGCAAAGGATATAGCATGGCAGGTGGTGATAAGTGCTTTGGAGACAAATAGAGCAGTGGCGGGGGGGGGCATGTGGGAATCTCAGGGGCTTCTATTTTAAATAGGGCAGTCAGGGGAGGTCCTTCTAAGAAGGTGGCATTTGAGTCAAAACTTGAAAGAGGTGAGAGAGGGAGCTTTGTGGCTATTGAGGGAAGAGTAGTCCAGGCAGAGGGAACAGGTGCAAAGGTACTGAGGTTGGAATGTGTCTGACACGTTAAGGAGAAGCGAGGGGCAAGGAGGAAAGTGGGAGGGGATGAGGTCAGAGAGGGAAAGGGCAGACCATGTGGGCCTCGGGAGCCACAGGGAGGACTTTGGCTTTTGCCCTAAGTGAGCTGGGAGCCATGGAGGGTTCTAAGCAGAGGTGGGACACAACCCGACGTACAATGTGGATTGAGCACAAATTACAACCAGGGGCACGCACACCTCTCAGTTCCATTCCCGGGTACTCCCACCAGCTTCTCACCCCGCTCTCACCCACCTCTGAACCCAGTCCCCTCTGGGCATGTGCAGGACCCCGGGGATGAGTGAATGAGGCCCTAGGGTCTAGGAGAGGCTGGGCAGGGATTTGGAGGACCTCAGTGAGGAGGGGTTCCACCCAGTCCCCTAGGCCCCTTCGTGCTGATTGCTCTCTATCCTCCCCCTGACCATATCCTCCCACCTCTTCCTTCCTGTGCCCCCCCGTCCCCCTAAACGGGCCAGACATGGCCATCACCCCCCACACACACCCCCTCTGCTTCCCGAACACTGAGTCATGGGCTGAAGGGAACTGCAGGATTGGGCGGGGGCACTCCCCTGTCCTGCCCCGGCCCCACTCAGCCCACTGCCTCTCTCACCTGCAGCTCCTGGAACAGCAGGTCGGTCAGGATGCGGTGGCAGAGTCGGGTCACTCGGTCCAGAGCGCTGGCTGCTGCTTCCCGGGCCGGCTCACTCTCAGGGGGTCCCACCCGGGCCAGGCGCTCCGCCAGAGCCCTGTGGGGATCAGTGGAGCCAAAAGTCAAGGAACCTCAACATCTCAGCCCAACTGCCTGGACCTGCCTCCCATTAGACGGACCCTATTTTGTGGGGCACAGGGGCGACAGGTCAGATGGGGAGCTGGGGGAAGTCAGGGGCTCTGGGGGGGCCTGGGGGCTGAGAAATATCAGGGGATGTCTGGAGGGTTGGGGGTTGGGGGGGCTCTGTGGAATGGCTGGGAGTCTGGGGGATGGAGTGGGGAGGAAGGGGTCTGTGTCTCTCGCTGCTTTCTGGGTGAGAGTGGGGATGCTTCCATCCTAAAAGTCTGTGCTTCTACAGGACTGCAATTCTAAAATCCGACCCTCTCATTTTCTGTTATTGGAACAGTTGAGGACCCTCTCCATCACTGAAAGGAGAATAACTTGGTCTGGAGGGCAACTGGGCACTTTCTGCCCACATCCCAGCAGATCCCCTTCTGAGAATGTATCCCTGGTCCCCACACTTGTGGGAGTGGACAGATGTGCCAGGTTTTTCTCTACAAAAGAGTGGAGGCAACTGTCCATCCACTGGGGACAGATTAAATGAATGACAGCACATCCAAGCGGTGGAAGACAGTTCAGCCATAAAAGGTATAAAAGAAGCTGGTGGGAACTCTTCAGGCGTTAACAGAAAGATCTCCAAGGTGTTAAGTGGAAAAGGACAGAGTGTGTTCGATATTCTACCATTTGTGTTTTTTTTTAAAGGAAAAGGAATAATATGTATGCACATAGTAATAGATTTACTTGTATATTATGAAATATGCATATGCATGGCTATCTATGCATATGCATGAAGTGTGTCTATGCATATATACACTTATTTACACATATTTACTGGTAAATGTATCAAATACCCCTGGAAAGATATGTGAGGCATTAGCAATAACTGGAGAGAAGGAGGGAGGAGGGAGGCTTTTCACTGTGTGCCTTATTGTGTCTTGAATGCATTCCCAATTTTAAAAACTCAATTAAAAATAAGTTAATAAAAAGGTCAAGTAATATAACTGAATCACTTTGCTGTACAGCAGAAATCAACACAACATGCTAAATCAACTATACAAGGAAAGTATTATAAGATAAAAATGTTTTAAAAAAATGTAATCCCTTGAGTCTGGCTTCTAGGTTCCTGTAGTTCTAACACTCCCAGGTTCTGATTACTCTATAATTCTCGTGCTCTGTGATGCTACGGTTCTTTCTAGGACTCCCAGGTTTTATGCTTCTAAGGTCCCCTGGATATGCCTCTCGGGGCTAGCTCTGCGATCCCCACCCAGGATCCAGGCACCCCAGGTCAGCTTGTCACCCAGGACTGGCCTTCTCGCCCACACACTGTGGGGGGTGCTCTCACCTCAGGGGGGGCCCACAATTGACCAGGGAGATGGTCCTGCTGATATAGGTGTCGGGTAGCAGCTCCCGGACTCCTGGGTTCTCATGGAATCGTTCCACGCGCTGCTGGAAGCTGGTGGGAGGAGAAAGGGAGGATGGTAGACAGATGGAGCACCGCTGGATAAGGGTCCCTGGCTGGGCACTCAGCCCAGCAAAGCCTGTGATCCCCACAGAGGCGCCCCTACCCATGCTGACTTGATTCACTTTCAGCTCTCCTCTCTCTGCTGGCTCCCGGCTCCAGATGCCCCGGCGCCACCCCAGCCCTGCGCCCTTCCCCCCAGCCCTCCATACCTCTGCAGGAATTCTGCCAGCCCCCCCAAGCAGCAGTGGGCCATCCGCTCCCCAAACTCCTGGCTGATGCGGGGCGCTCGCTCTGTGTGCTCTTCCAGCAGCTGCGTGGTCCAGGGGGATGAGAAGTGATGAGGAGGCGAGGTCCCACTTTCCCACTGGTCACCATCCAGCTGATTCTCCTTCCTCTTCCCCGCCCCCTACCTCACACACATCCTGTGCCAGGCTGCTGGACCGGTCCTCCGCACCTGCCCAGTGCCCCGCGTCCTCCTGCAGCACTCGAAGCAGGGCTGCCCGTGTCTGAGCCTGGAGTGGGGAAGTGGGGGCAGAGGCAGGAGTCAGAGCCCCTGGGAGCCTCTCCCTCCCTTTCTCACACCAGGATTCCCCGCTCTTCCCCGCCGTCCCGCCCCTTAGCGCCCCCCCCCCCCCCCCCCCCGGCAGCTCTGGATTCTACCTGTGAGCTCATCAAGGTAACGCTGGGGAGAGAGCCTGGACCAGAAAACTTCCCCAGCCCCTTCCATTCCTAAGTCTACAATTTGGCACTTGATATTGAGTCTGTGGTTTTAAGCCTCCTCCATCTAATAGCCAGAGGGTTTAAGGGCTTATTCTCTCATTATCTGATGATTCTATGACTCTGCTCTCAGGTCTGCAAGACGATTCTTTCACGATTTCCAAATTCTGTGATTCAAGAATTCCAAGTGTCTAGGATTCTAAGGTTTACACATCTCTTGATTCTCTGGTCCTATGTTGTCTTCAATTCAGTGAGTCTGAGAATGCACACTTGTTCGGTCCTGAGATTCAAAGCTCTCAAGTTGCAAAGATACTGATTTCTGTGGCTGGGGCGGGACTGGCAGGACTGGCTTTTAGACCGGAAACACTCCTGTGGCTGGGATGGCTGTTTACAGCTTGGGCCGTTCTGCTCAGCGGTGCCTGTGCCCGGCCAGTTATTAACCGTGTTTACTATCAGCCCTGCTTATATGCAGAGATGCTTTGATGCCCTCCTTCTGTGAGTCTTTGAGTCTGCGAGCTGAGGTTCTGTGACTGACTCTCTCTTGCTGTAAGATTTGAAGTGTCTGAATGTACTGAACCTTTACTGAGTGTCTCCACGCCCAGCCAGGTGCATTGGATACACTGAACGTAAGACAGAAGTGATCAGTATGGGCTTACATTTCTATGTCTTTTGGACAGAACTCAGAAGTCCACAAAGGGCAAGGGGAGATGGAGACAGGGAAAGGGGGCAGAGAGAGGCCCCCAAGCTCAGTGTGACCCCGCCCCCTCTGCAGAGCGCCTCAGGCTCCCTAATCAGCAAAGCCAAGTTCCAGGTACCTTAACGTCTGTGACACATTCATCTTCCAAGCCACGAAGGGTGCCAGGGGACAGAAGGGGATCCAGCTCCCCATTTTCCAGGGCGACCACGTCCACCAGACCTAGGACCTCTCTGGGGGTGGGGGTAAGAAACAGGGTGGGGGGCTCTGTGAGAGGTGGGGCTGGGCAGCTGAACCCCTCCCCACCTCCATCCCTTCACAGCCTGTGTGTTTGTGACCTGGGCCTCTCCCTTCCTCTCTCGGGGCCAGCTTTGCTCATCCCTCAAAGGAAGTCTCTGGAATTGTTGCTCCCCTGGCTCCAATTCCCTGAGTCAGCTCCCTGATGGATGGTGTCCGGGCAAGACTCGTAGGGGTCAAGTCCAGGCTCTGTGACCTGGCACGCAAGGTCTCACCCGCCAGAGCTTCACCAGACAGAAGCTCCCTTCCACCTCCGCCCCTAGTCCCTACGTCATCACCTAGCCTTGGAGGCCTCGCCGCTCCAGCCCTGACTCCCAGCCTCTACCCTCTTGCATGCCCTGGCCTGTGCCGTGCCTTCACTCTCCCCACACCTCCCCACCACCCCTGCACACACCAGGCCTTTGCTCATGGCATCCTCTCAGCCAGAAGCCCCATCTCCCTGCAAATCAGACTTAACTCGTGTCTCACCATTCCAGGCTCTCTATTCCGCCTCCATCTCTCATGGATGGCATGTGAGTGTCATGAACATATATTCCCAAATGGGATCTGGACAGGTCAGTGTTGGTAACTGTGGCCTTCCCATTTGTCTGGTGACAGCATCCTGATTTCGATGAGGGACCACCCACTCCCTCACCCTCCAATGTGTGGTTTGGGTGTGGCTAACTCCCTTTTCCCTGGAGCCTGTAGGGACCCAGTCGTAGCTGATCATGGTACTCCATCTCCCAGCCACAAGAATGGAAATGTTTTAAGATCCAAAGGCTCGATGGTTATAGGATTCTAGGACTGGGAGGGTCAATGGTACTCAGGTTCTTGATGCTAAGATTATAGAGTTCAAGGGACCAAAAGTGCTACCATCCTAAAACTGGAAGGACCGACAAGTGTCAGAGTTCTAGGATCCAAAGGGGGGATGAAGCTAAAATTTAGGATTCGAAGGCTTGTTGGCGCTAACGTTCTAGGATTGAAATTGTCATCAGTTCTAAAGTTCTAAGATTGGAAGAGTCAGCGCTTGTGCCCTAGGGTCTAAGGCGAAAGCAGTGTAAGGGTTCTAGAATTCCAAGGGTCAACAGTGCCAAGATTTTAGGATGAGAAGGGTCATTGGTGTTAAGTTCCTAGGACTGGAAGGGTGGGCAGTGCTAAGATTCTAAGAGTGTACATGTTGATGATTCTAAAGATTCTTGGACTGGAAGGGTCAACAATGCTAAGATTCCAGGACCCGAAGGATGGCGGGTGGTAAGGTTCTAGGATCAGAAGGATTCCTGTTGCCGAGGTTCTAGCGCGGGAAGCGTGGAGAGCGCTAAGATTCTCGGGCTGTAAATGTCACCAGTGCTGAGCCTGGAAGGGTCAACGATATTAAGGTTCCAGGAATGTAGGTCCAGGAGAGTCCTTAGGTTCTGAAGGGGCCGGGGCTGGAGGGAGTGGGGGGAAGCGACGGTTCTACGCGACCTTGGGGCAGCCGATCCCTAGGCCCCCGCTCACCTGGGGTACACCTGGTTGTGCCAGTGCAGCAGCGCGTAGCGGTCGGCCAGCGGCAGCCTCCGGCGGGCGGCGGCCCCGATCCACTCGGCCAGCGCGCCGTGGTAGCCGCGCAGGTAGACGCCGAAGGCGCCCAGGCCAGCGGGGTAGGAGGGCGCCAGGCGGCCCCGCACCACGCCCATATCCTCCAGCAGCCGCCCCCGCAGCGCCTCCAGCTGCCCGGCCAGGCCCCCGGGCGCCCCTGGCGCCGCCGCCTCCAGGCGCTCCCGGGCCGCACGCGCCACCGCCTCCGCCCAGCGGGCGCGCAGCTTGCGGGCCGCCTCGGGTCCCCGGCGCCCGTCCGCCGCCTCCTCCTGCACCAGCACCTGACCTAGCTGCGCCACGGCGCTCGCCCCGGCGCCTGCGCCCGGCCCGGGGCCCGCCAGCGTCTCGCGCACCAGCGCCCACAGCTCGCGCTGCAGGGCCTCATACAGCAGAGCCACGTCCCGGGCCCGGCGGCCCCCGCCCGCGCCCTCGGCCTTAGGCGGCCCGGGCGCGCCGCCCCCCGACGACGCCATCTCTTCGGCCTCCAGCTCCAAGATGTGCTCGTCGGCCCGCGCGAGCTCGCGCTGCTGGATCAAGCTCAGGATCTCCAGCACTGTGGGCGCAAAGCGGGAGATCAGGGGCTGGGAAACCGGGCGGAGGGGGGGAAGAAGGGAAACAGGTAGGAGGCGAGGGGAAGAGGGTCGGGGGAGGGGGAGAGGTGGGGGGCAGAGAGGGATGTGGGGGCATTTCGGGAGAAGGGGAAGAGAGAAGGCTGTCAAGTGAGGGGCCTAGGAGAAGGGAGGGGAGGAGAGGGAGGAGGGAGCAAGGGGGAGAGCCAGGACAAGGGGGAGGGGACAGGAGGGGTTAGGGAAGGGAAGAGGGGGTTTGGCGATGGGAGAAGGAGTCTGGATATAAGAAGGAGGTCAAAAGATGAAAGGGGGCTTCCCTGGTGGCGCAGTGGTTGAGAGTCCGCCTGCCGATGCAGGGGACACGGGTTCGTGCCCTGGTCCGGGAGGATCCCACATGCCGCGGAGCGGCTGGGCCCGTGAGCCATGGCCGCTGAGCCTGCACGTCCGGAGCCTGTGCTCCGCAGTGCGAGAGGCCACAACAGTGAGAGGCCCGCGTACCGCAAAAAAAAAAAAAAAAAAAAAAAAAAAGAAAGGTTGTCTGATTAGGAAGAGGGTAGTCAGAGGAAGTGGGTTTAGGGGAATGAGGAAGAAGGAAAGGGTTAGGGCCTGGGGTAAGGGGTCAGGGCTAGGAAGAGAGTATCAGGGGGTAGGTGAGGATGTGGGGAGGAGTTAGGGAAGTTGAGGGCGGATAGGATAGAAAAAGGGCATCAGGGCCAAAAAAAGGCATCAGAGGAAGTGGGGTGGCCAAGGGAGGACAGTGGGAGCCAGGTAAGGGGGAGAGGGATGGAGAGAGCCAGTGGACTGGGGGGCAGGCTGGGGCATGGAGGTGGGAAGAGGGTATGAAGGCCAGAGATGGGTCTTTCGGGGGTGGGGACAGCTATAGGGGTGACCTGGCTCTCTGATGATTTCACACTCCCCCAGGAGAGGGGATGGGCTCGGGAGGCCTCTGAGTGAAGGCGGAGGGTCCCAGTGGCCCAGGGTTACCCCCAACACCTCCAGCCCCCTCCACTTCCTCCCTGGCAGAGAAACTATTTCCTGGCCAGTGCTATTTCTGCCCATCCGTTTCCAGAAGGCGGGGGCTTGAGTCACTCCCTTCTCACCTCCCCTGTGGTGCCCTCCCAGTCCCTAGGGAGCAGGGGCTGAAATAGCTTCTGGCGCAGGATGTGGAGGGCATCAGGTTGAAGGAAGGGCTCTCCAGTGATGGGGCAGCGAGGGCTGTCCTTGGGGGGAGGGTAGGAGTGGGGATGGGGGCGGGGGATAGAGGCAGGGTGGGGGACAGGGTTGAAGGAAGGTGGGGACTGGGCAGGGCTGGGGCTGGAGAAGAGGGTGGGGATGAAGGTGGAGGCTGGGATGAGGGCGTTGAGGGTTAGGGTGAGGTTGGGGCTGAAATCTGAAGAGGGAGATGGGAAAGGAGTTGCGAATGTCATCTGGAGTTTGGGGTAGGGATGGGCTTGGAGATGAGTTTAGGTGAAAGTTGAGGATGGAAAGAAGGTAGAGATGGAGGTGAGTTTGAAGAAGTCTGGACGTGAGCTGGGGTTAGGAATGTGGACAGTTGAAGTTGGAGGTTGGAAATGGGGGGGTTAGGATTGAGACTCGGGCTGGGTGTGGAGATGGGATTAAGAGGTTGAGTTTGGGGTTCAGGTTGAAAATGGGGGCTGGGAGTGCGACTAGGACTGAATGAGGAAGTTGGGGAGGTGCATGGGGTTGAAGGGGGACGCTGAGATGGACCTGGGGTTGGGGGGTGGGAGTGAGACTGAAGAGGGGAAAGGGTTGAAGTTGCACACAGGGCTGGGATTGAGGATGGGATGAGAGTAGAGGAATGAGCTATGGCGTGGGACGGGACCAGTTGGCGCTTGTCATGGTGTCGGGCGTAGCAATGAGGTTAAAGGTGGCATTTGGCGAAAGGGATGGATTGGGAATAAGCATGCGGATGTGCCTCAGGTGGCGATGGCTAAAAAGGCATTGAGGAAGACATTGGGGTTTGGGGTAGTATTGGGGTTGAGGATACAACAGGGGTGGTGTTATGAGTCGAACTGTGTTTGTCCCCCACCCCAAGAAGAAGAGATACGTGAAGTCCTAACCCCCAGTACCTCAGAATGGGATCTTATTTGGAAATAGGTCGTTTACAGAGGGAAGCAAGTTAAAAAGAGGTCATAGGGTGGGCCCTGATCCATTATGACTGGTGTCCTTAGAAGAAGGGAAACTTGGACACCAAGATAGACATGCACAGAGGAGAAGATGATGTGAAGACAGAGGGAAGGCCATGTGTGGATGGAAGGTGGGAGGGATGCAGTTACAAGGCAAGGAACGCCCGAGATTGCCAGCAAAGCACCAGAAGCTGGAAGAGGCAGTTTTGAAAGGAGATGGGATTGAGGTTAAATTTGAGGATAGTAACGGAGAGAGGGTTGAAACTGGGGACAGGGAGGGGATTGGAGGAGATGAGACCGAAGTTGGTCATTTGGTGGTTGTTGGACAAGGGGACGAGGTTGAAGGCAGATGGAGAGAGGGACAGATTGGGCTGGGGGTGGAGACGGTGCTGAAGCTGGAGCTTGGTGATGGAGATTAGGACCGCAGCGGGGACGGGCTGGCCATGTCCGTGGAGGTGGGCAGATGGAAGCTGGAGATGTGAATGGAGATGGGGTCACGGGTGGAGACACTGTGATTCTCCCAGGTCTGGGCCAGGACTCCCGACTCACCTGAGAGCGGCTCCTTTATCTTTGGGGGCTCCGGGACCTTGGGCGGGGGCTCGGGAGCCGCCTCGCCTGCGGGCACCACTCTCTCAGCCAGTGACGCCCGCCGGGGCTTGGGCCCACGCCCCAGTCTCAGGAAGGCCAGTCTCCGGGCAGCCTCCCCAGTCGCCTCCTCATCGGCCTGGGCTCGGGTCCCCTGAAGCCTGGCCAGGAGGCCAAAATCTGCTGAGCTCCTGCGGATCCCCGGCGTCAGCACACGGCCCAGGAAAGAGCGAGGCTGCCCATCCCCAGGGCTGCCCGCCCGCCGGCCAGGGGTTCTGCCCAGCCGGAAGGGGGCCAGGCCTGCCAGCTTCTCCAGGGTGGCACGGCGGCGACATGATGTTCCGTTGGGCAGGGTCTCCAGTTCCCCAGCCTCCTCTTCTTCTAGCCCTGAAGCTTCCTCAAAGGGGTTCCGAGAGGACCTCAGGGGCAGTGTCCCCGCCCGGGACATCTTAGAGTCTGCCACCCCTAGACTCTTCAGGATGGGCATTTTGACAGGCGGGGACCTGGGGAAAAAATAATGGACCATCGGTGGTGTTGATGACAATGCCTTTGTGTACCCAGCACTTTGGGGCATGTGTGCCAAGCAGTGGTCTGAGCACTTACTTACCCCTTGAGTCTGCACAGTCTCATGAAGAGAGTAATGTCACTATGCCCATTTTGCAGATGAGGAAACTGAGGCTCAGAAGAGCACAAGTGTTTGCCTAAGCTTGTCCCACAGTGACTCGGGGACAAAGTCGGGTTTCAAACCCAGGCCTGTCAGATTCCAGAACCAGGGTTCTCTCCCCTGAGCATCAGCATCCAGACCCTTCCCCTACCTTACTCCTGCCCAGGGGTGTTCATCATCTTAGTGCACCCTTCAACTCCATGAGGAAACAGGCTCAGAGAGGGGAAGGCTCTTTCCCATGGTGGCACAGCCAGCGAAGGGCAGAGGCTGCATGGGGACCCAGGCCCCACCCCTCCGTCTACCCAGGTGTCCTATTCACACAGTTGGCCACCTGCTTCGTCTCTCCTGTCCAGTCAGTACCCCTGTCTCCTCTACCCTACCCCATTGATTCCTCCAACAAACATTTTACTGGGAAATATCCAGAATAGACAAATGCATAGAGACAGAAAGAAGGTTAGTTGTTTCCAGTGACTGGGAGAGGGCGACTGGGCTGTGACCACTTAACTGGTTCAGGGTTTCCTTTTAGAGGAATGAAGACGTTCTGGAATTAGTGGCGATGGTTGACAACATTGTGAATGTACTAGATGCCACTGAACTGTATACTTTAAAATGGTTAGTATGGCAAATTTTGTTACGTAGATTTTTCCACACACATCCCCGTACACACATCCCCATACACGCACACACACACACACACACTCGTGCACACACACACAAACTGATTAGGTATTTACATGGGCCCAGCCCTGAGCAGGCCCTGAGGACACAGCAGTGGCCAAGGCAGACCCAGTCCCTGCCCTCATGGAGCTCGAAGCTTCCCGAGTCCTGCCCATTCCTTCTCCTAAATCCATCTCCTACCTCTTCATGGCCCCTGCCCCAGTCCAAGGCCCCTCCTGCTTCCCTGCTGCAGCCTCCTCCCTGACCTCCAGCCTCTAGTTCTCCAGTTTACCTTGGAGGACCTTGTTAAGGCTCAGACCTGCCCCTCCCTCTTCTCTTAACCCTCCATGGCTCCCCCGTGCCCTCGAGATGAAATTCAGGCCCCCCTGCTTGCCAGCTGTACACCTCGTCAGCACCACCCCACCTTCTCCTCCTTACCTCAGGCTCCTCTGGGTTCCAGCACCTGTTTATACATGGAGGCCTGTTCTCCATGTTCCATTCAGGCTTCAGGACCCAGCCCCAGTGTTGCCTCTTCCCAGATGCCCAGGCTGAGTCAGGTGCACCCCCCTTGAAACTCCCACTCTGGGTCATCACTGTCTGGGAATGGGTCTGTGTCCTCCACTGGGCTGTGAGCCCCAAGAGGGCAGGGGCGGGCTGTCTGGGTCACCACTGTGTCCCCAGCTCCCGGGGCAGGCACTCTGGTAATGAGTGGGTGCTAAACAGGAAACAAAGGAAGGAGACAAGGACTTCATTCCTTGTGGGAGAGGAGGAATGATAAGTCAAAACGGAGAGCTCAGCAAGGAGCAGGCCGCGCAGGGCCTTGAAAACCATTAAGGAAGGGCTTGGACTTTCTCCTGAGGGCGCTGGGAACTATAGAAGGGCGCTTTTGAAAATGATGAAAGATTCCAAATGTTCAGAAAACTATAGAAAATAAATTTAATAAACACCCCTGTGCTTATGATCCTAGTAGCTGCATCTAATGCAAGCATTTGCTCTTTTGGGTTCTTTTTTGTTTTGTTTTGTTTTAAGAATCAAGCATTGCAGGAATTCCCTGGCAGTCCAGTAGTTAGGACTCTGCACTTTCACTGCCAAGGGTGCGGGTTCAATCCCTGGTCTGGGAACTAAGAATCAAGCGTTGCAAATGCACTGAAGCCCCCCAAGCCCCTCCCTGATCCCGCCCACTCTAGCCCTCTCCCAAGGAAAGCCGTCCAAGCAGACTTTGACCCTGTGCCTGCCTCCCCAGACTGGCATCCAGAAATAATATATTGTTTTACGTGGTTTCAAGCTCTCCATAAATACTGTCATACTACAGGTATCCCCTGCATCTTGCTTTTTTTCCCTCACATTTTACATGTGAGATTTTCTATGCCTGTCTCTGTGGCACTAATCAAGCGCTGCCCACTATTCCACCGTATGACTATGACCAGTCCGTGTTAAGGATCGGATGTTCACACATCCTCCTATGGCTGGACACGTAGGTTGTTTTGAACCGGGACAGGTTCTGAGCAGGTTAGGGACAGGGTCAAGATGGGGCAGTGGGTGTAGGAGTGCACGGGGTGGGGGTGGGGGGCCTGGGAGGAAGGCTGATGCTGCAGGGGCCCTGGGTTAGCCGAGCCATGGGCAAGAGCATCTCCTTTCCTGGTGGGGGCGCCCCTTCTTCCCTCCCTGACTTCACCCTCTACACCTTAGCCATTGTTTCTCAAGCCTCCTGTTTCTAGAAACACTGTCCCAACCTCTCTCCAGTCTCCATGGTCCCCGATCCCCCAGGGAGGCAGTCACCATGGCAACCCTTGCCTGGAACCCCCATGGCTGTGGGCAATCGATACCAGCCCCCCTCCCCATACACACACTATTCACACACTGATTTCTCTGTCTTTCATCTTCCAAACTGGCCTCCACATGCCTAATCCCCAGAATGGCTCCATCATCCCCCCCCAAAAAAAAGTCCACCTCCCCCCTCAAAACAGGGGCCTCCAATTTCCCTCCAATTGAAGTCAACATGACCCAAACTGGATTTTTTTTCACCCATGCTAGATTTGACATTCCCTCCCTGGCTCCCATATCCACCCCTAAACTGGATCCCCCTCAAACCATTTCCAACATCCTCAGACCTGGCTGCAACATTTTCCCAAAACTGGCCCCGACGTCTTTCCCCTTCCTGGCTCCAACACCCACCTCTGCAAACACATCCTGCCCCCTCCAGCCCCCTCGTCTGCCTCCCAGTGCCCGGCCCCTGACTCACTTCCGAGGCATCCCTCAAGCCCCCAGCCTCCCAGCTCCTGCAGGATGTCTTGGCCACCAGAGCTTCCCTCTTTGGGCTCCTCCTCCTCTTCCTCACTGCCAGCCTTTCCCCAAAGTCCCAAACCCTCTGCCGGCCAGCCGACCTGTTTGCAGAAGTCATCACCTCCAGTCCTGTGTCTGTATCAGGGAACTGCCCTTACAAATTGTGTCCAATACAACCGCAATCCAGACCTTGCCCCCAAACAATTCTGTCACCAGCCCAGCCTGTTTCAGGCTCATCCGCATCTTCATTCCCAACCTCATCCCATCTGCATCCCAACCCTTGTTCCCGCTCCATCGCCAAGACCCCACCTCCTGGGGATGGAGCAGGGTGCTCATCCCTCTCTGGCCTCAGCCTTCCCACCTGAACTCCCAGAGCTTCCCACCCAATGACATCTTGTCTCTCTTCTCCCTTGGCGGTTCCAAGCTCTCCATGACTCCCTGGCAACCTAGATCCTCAGAGTCCCCCAAAGTCTTCCCTGCACTCTCCCCTGCTCCCCCATCTCCTCCCGCCACCCTCTTGCTGGTTGGCACCCTCCCGAGGTCAGGCCCTACAGTTTCTCTTTGCCCCCAGCCTCTCCTGGCTTCAGGGCACACGTTCTCCCAAATTCTGGTCCAGCCCCCAATTCAGAGGGCCCCAGGGGCGTGTGAATCCTGCCCCCTCCTCCCACAGACTCACCTCCTTGTCAGTGTCCCTCTGTCCGTGCTGCTGTCCTGTCCTGAGGCTACTTCAGCCAGGACTGCGGAGAGCTTGGATCTGAGGAGGGGGGGGTTAGAGGAGGTCAATTTCCTGTCAGGAAACCCCTCCCTCTCTGGGGCCAGGGGCGGGAAGGACTTGTTATCTGTCTGCCCTTTTAGGCCAGGCTGTGGTTGGGCTGGGAAGAAGGACAAGGCCGCAGTCAGGTCCCCACCCTCAGCCCCCAACCCCAGGCCGGAATTGGCACCACCCCCCCCCCACCCCCACCCCCCGCGCACTTGCTCTTCACACCTCCCAAGGTGACAACACCATCCTGGGTACCCCCGGAGACACCCCATGCTGGATGTGAGCCCGAAGCTCTCTCTTGCGTTCCCTGCTCTGGGGTAAAGACATGAAGGAAGGTTCTGCTGGGCCCAGGGGCTGGGATTGGAGCCCTAAGGGGGTGACCCTGGGCTTGACTTTGGAATTGTGGTTCTCTCTGCCTAAAAGCCCCCATCGCCAGGTCTCCATACGCCCCCCACTCCTCGTTATCATCCAGGTCTCAGCTCCAGAGTCCTTTCCTCAAAGGAGACATTCCCTGACCAGCAAAAGTACTTCTGCCAGCCCTGTACTCTCTCTCCCCAGGGGACATTGCTCTGATTTGCCAGTTCCTTTATAGCACCTTCTACAATCTGAAATGATCAAATTCCTCTGTCTCCTTGGTAGATTTTCTGACTGTCCCAATCGAATATAAATTCAAAGCAGATTTTGCTTACCTTGTTCATCTGCTATCCCTAGATGCGTGCCTGGCACATAGTAGGTGCTCAGTAAAGATCTGTGAACTGATTGCACCAATGGGGATAGATCAGAGCTAAGGACTGGAAGTTGGGGATAGAGATGGCAGGTCTGTTGGGACTGGGAATGGCTTGGGGGTTGGATGGGGTGAGATGCAGGATTAGGGTGACTTTTAAGGCTGGGTTTTAGGTTTAGGTGGCCCTTTGGGGGCTCAGGCATAACATCCCAGGTGTTTGGCCTGAGAGCATGATCACTTGCCTCAGCAAAACTGGGGTTGGGATGAGGTAGGGTTGACATTGGGGTCAGGGGCTGGGCTCAGGGATCACTGCTTTCCCCCAGCCCCAGCGAGGGCTCTGTAGACATTAGGTTGGGATAAGTGGACCAGGGGTTAAGATTCCAAGGTCTGAAGGCTTCAGTTCAAGGATTGGATTTGCCAGACAATGGGCCCTGGGAAAGGGGCTGGTTTGCTGGCCTAGAGGGGAGGGGGAGAGACAGTTTATGTCCTCCCCAAATCAGTGTGGACCTGTGGTAATCAGAAGGCAGCCCGAGCTGGAACCAAAGTGGCCTGTTATGGGCCGTGGCCACTGTTGGACCTCTCCCTCTTTTTTTTTAACTTAATTTTTTTATTGAGATAGAATTCACATGCCATAGAATTCACCCTGTTAAAGTGCGTAAGTCAGTGGTTTTTAGTACATTCACAAGGTTGTGACAACCATCACCAGTATCTAATTCCAGAACACTGTCACCAGAAGGAAATCCTTGTAACCCGTTAGCAGTCGTTCCCCACTCCTCTCTCTCCCGCAGCCCTTGGCAACCCTGAATCTACTTTCTGTCACTAAGGATTTCCCTATTCTGGATATTTCATATAAACGGAATCATACAATAAGTGGTCTTTTGTATGCTTCTTTTGCTAAGCACAATTTTTTAAGGCTCATCCATGTCATAGCCTCCCCTCTTTAAGCCTCAGTCTCCCTATCTGGGAAATAGGGTGGGGATAATACTGGGAAGTGGGGAGCCAGTGTGCACCCCGCAGTGTGGTGGGCAAACGTATATAGGAAGGTGATCGTCTGCCCCCGTGTGGTATATCGGAGAACTGCAGCTCTCAGCGCTAGAGCTGGGATGGGATTGGGCTGATTCAGCCCCCTATCCCCAAGACCCCACCCCTCATCCCGCAGAACCCTTGAGATCCCAGAGCTTCTAGAACAACATCCTGCACTCCTCCGTCTCTGCCTCCCACCTTCCCTGAGACTCCTCAGGCTCCATTTGCTGAACAATAATATCACCCATTTAAGAAATTCTAATCTGTTCCCACGTGAAGCACTTTACTTACATAGTCTCATTAATTTGTTGCAGACAGACTTTGCTGCTATTACCTACCATCCAGGGATAGGGGACCGTAGTGGTTAAGAGCCCAAGCTGTGGAGTTTGGCGAAACTTGTGTTCAAATCTCAGCCCTGCCGCTCACCAGCTGTGTGACCTTCAGCATGCTGTTTTTCCTCTGTAAGTGGGGGGTGATAAGGATGGTCCAAACTCATAGTGTGGCCGAAAGGATAAAGTGCTCAGAGCCTGGACAGAGGAAGCCTCTGTGAGTCGATGTAGCTGATAGTATCAACCAGTGATATACTGGTAAATGTGTAACAACCAGCTCTCTGGGGAATGAGGGTGGAAGGCCTTGCTTTGTAGCACTTGCCAATTTCCATGGTGTAAATATTCCACCATGGCTAATTTCATGCTACCAGGATGACATCACTGAAAGCGTTTCGGGAGGAAGAGATGTGCAGTCACCCCTTACATAGCAGTTTCACTATGTGAATACAATAGATGTAAATAACCTCAGGATCACGCATGGGAGTAAAATGTAAAATAATGAGGATGTGATGAGTATTTATTATCTTTGTTTTAAATATAATTTATTTAATTGTATGTGTGCATAATTTAATTTTTAATAATGGCTGTTTAAAAACCAGTTCCAAAATCTCTGAGACTTCAAAAACCAGCTTGCTTGAGCTGGCTCCAGCACACTGCTGTTATTGTCACACCCATTTTTTAGAAAGGGAAACTGAGGCTCAGGAAGATGTTCAAACAGACAGGGGCAGGGCATAGGTCCCATGCAACGGCTGTGTGATTCCCAGGCCAGGACAATGCCCCTCTTTTCTTTCATCCCACCCTGATCTAGAGGGAATGCGTAGTTCCCAGGGCACTGTGTGATGTCAGCAACGCCCTTGACCGCTCTGGTCTCAGTTTGCCCATCAGGAGAATACCTGCACTGAGTTCCTCTGCACCTACTTCAGCCCCGCTACGAAAGCAACATGCAGATCCTCCCCCTCACTTTATAGACTGTGAAACTGAGGCCCAGAAAGAGCAAGTGCCTGCCCTGAGTCACAGAGCTGGACAGTGTGAGCCCTGGGACCCCAGCTGGGGTGCAGAAGGGAGGAGACTGCAACCTACAACCTTGGGGTCTGGAGTTTTCTGGGAGGTGGGAGGCAGCATTGCTAGAGAGGTAGGTCACCCTTCCTCAGTGGCTCCGCCCATAACCATCCCCCCAGCATCCTTAGCCCTCGGTCCCCAGAGCTTCCCGGACTGGGGAGAGGGGGCTGGGAGGGAGAATGTGGACAGCGCTGCCTGCGTGGTTCTTGCCTCTGAGGGCTTCTCTGTCAGTCCTGTCTCCATTCTCTTCACGGGTCTCTGCATCTCTGTCTCTCCCTCTGTCTCCGTGCGTGGGTCTGTCAGTCCCTGTCGCTCTCTGTGTCTCTGTATCTCTCACTCTGTCTCTTTGTATGTGTCTCTCTTTCCCTACGTTTCTCCCTCTTTCTGCCTTTCTCTGTCTTTTGGTCTCTCCGTCCTTTGGCTGTCTTTTCATCTTTTTGTGTCTCTGTGTTTCTCCCCACCTCTGTCTATCCCTGTGTCTCTTTGTCTCTCTCTTTTTGAGCTTCTCTATCTCTGCGTCTCTCAGTATCTTTCTCTGCGTCGCTGGCGCTGTGCCTTGGCGTTTCTCTTTCTTCTCTTCCGGTGAGTCTCTACTCTCTGGTGAGAACACGCTTCCCCTCAACGCGCCCAGACCTGCCTCTGCCCCCCAGAGCCCCCGGCCGGCCCCGGCCTGCGCCTTTAAGTGCCGGCGGCAGGGGGCGGGGTCTTGGCGGCCCCGCCCTGCCCGCCCCTCCCCCTGACGTCCCTTCCTCCCAGGCCCCTCCACCGCCTCCCTCCGCCGCCGCCCGGGCCGGCTCCGCGCCCCCTCCCCGGCCCCCGCCCGCCCGCCTGCCCGCCGCCCCCATGGCGCCCCGGGCCCCCGCTGTGCGGGGCCACTAGGACCCTCGGCATCCCCTTCCCTGCCCCACCCTGCCCCCTCTCCCACGGCGCGAACCCGGGTGTCCACGGCGCCCAGCTTTTGAGCTCGCGTCCCCAGGCCGGCGGGGGGGGAGGGGAAGAGAGGGGACCCCGGGACCCCCACCCCCCCCACCGACCCGGCCGCCCAGTCCCCCGAGACCCGGAGAAAATGTCTTCGCGGACGGCTCTGGCCCCGGGCAACGATCGGAACTCGGACACGGTGAGTGGGGCCCGGCCCCTTGGGGAGCCCCGGCTGGGTCCGGCCGCCGGACCCCTCGCCCTGCTGTGTCCCTCGCCGCGCGAGCCCCTACCCTTATTTCCCCGGCCCGGCCTGGCTCGCCACCCACCGACCCCCGCCCGGACTTCCAGGCCTCTCGACCCTCCCCCACTCCTCAGCCCAGCCCGACCCCTGGGGGCGCCCCTCTCGCGGGACCCCTGTCTTGTCCCTCTGCAGACCGCTTCCGCTCGGGTCTCTTCCCTCCAGGAAGCCCCCTCCCCTGCCTTGCAGGAGCCCCTCCCTTCTCCAGCGGGTTCTTAAACCCCTTCCCCTCCAGGCCTCCCGCATCCGACAACTGACCCCCTCCCGGATTTGCCGGGCTCTTGACCCTAAGGCCCAGCCCCGGCCCTCTCCCAGGAAGGCCTGGCCCAGTCCTGCCTCTGCCTCTGGCCTTCCCCGTCTGGATCTGGGTGCCGGGCTCCCCAGGATCCCCCGTCCTCTCATTCCCAGCTTTCTGGCCCTCCGGGATCCTCCCGGCTCCCGTGGGCACCCCCTCACAGGAAGCCGGTTCCACCTTTCCTGGGCCGAGGGTCCTTTCTACCTTGTTCAAGGTCTCTCCACTTCCAGGCCTGGTCCCCATCTTCCAAGCAGCCCTGTCCCTGGATTCCCAGCATCTCCAGTCCCCCCAGATCCCCCCAGACCCTCTCTGGTCTCTTCCTCTCCCAGGAAGCCTTGGCCTCCAACTTCCAGGCCCCCAGCTCAGTCTCGGATTTCTAGGCCCTGAACCAGTCTGCCTCCAGGCCTCATCCTCCCTGTATCAACTTCTCCACTTCAGGCAAGCCCCCTCTCCAAGCCCCCAACCCCTTGACCCTGCTCCTAGGCCAGGCCCCTCCTCACAGGATACTAGCTCATCCCTTAGATCTCCAGGCCCCCGTCCCTTCCGCTGCCCAGGGCCTCCCCCTTCCTTGCCAGGGGTCTGGCCTCCCAGGGGAACCCCCTCCTCAGCCTCACAGTCCTTCCCCAGCTCACAAGGCCTGGCCCCAGATCCTTCTTCCAGAAAACTCCTGGATTTGAAGCCTCTGGTCTTGCCCTGGCTCTAAGCCCTCTTCTCTTGGGGTCTGTCCGCTGGGAGCTTTCTCCCCAAGTTCCTAGGCCTCTCGACCCCCACAAGGCTCAGCCTTTATTCCTTGGATCTGCCCCTTGCCCGGGAAGCCCCTTCCTCAGGATTTCAGGCCCCTGGACTTTTCTCTGGTTCCAAGGAGTGCTCCTAGAAACCCCTTTCTTTGACTTCTAGGAGTTTCCTCAAGACCCAGGCCCCTGGCTCAGGTATCCTTGGCTCCTCACTTCCATTGTTCCATGGCTTGGACCCTTCCCACTATTCCCAGACCGCCCTGTCCCTACACCACAGCCAGGAACAATCCCAGAGAGGACCCCCCCGCCCCACCATTTCCCTGGTTTCTGGTTATTCTCACTGCTTCAAAAGACCCTCCCACCAACCAATGCCAGACTCCTCCCCAGCTGGAGTCTTCGTCCCTTTCCAGGCCTTCTGCCAGGTCCCTGCCAATCCTCAGCCACCCTCACCCCAGATCCCCACCAGAGAGATTTGTCTCTGTCCTTTCATCTTGTAGGACCCTGCCTCATAGAGATCCCCCATCACCACCACCACTGCCATCACGACCCATCATCCTGTGGGCCAGACTCTGATTTGGAGTCTTCGATGAGAAACCCACCTCTCCCCCACCCCACCCCAGTCACTCCAGAAAGTGACAGGGAGCCCACAGGCCTGGGTTCCAGTGCTGCTTCCGCCAGCCACTTTGCACTGTGGCCTCAGGCAACCGGCTCTCGCTTTCTGAGCCTGTTTCCTGCCCTGCAAAATGGGGTGATGGCTTGAGTCCCTCAGAGGGTTAGTCGAGATGATAGGGGCAAAGCCTGACACATAGGATGCACTCCACACATGTTCGCTGCTATTGTGACTGTGGATATGAGTCAGACGGTCATGGATCCTCAACCCAGGGCCGTCATTAGTTGTTATGTGAGCTTGCAGACCCACTCCCTGCTCAGAGCCTCAGTTTCTTCACCTCTAAATGGGGTTGATGGTAGCACCTCCCTGTTAGGGACGTTATAAGGAGCCAAAGAGATTATGGGAGCAAGATGCACGGGGCCAGGCCTATTGGAGCTGCTATTTTTATTATTGTTGTTGTTATGACTTTGATTTTTCAGAGAAGCGTAAGTTCAAATCTAGTTTCTGTCCCTCCCTAGCTGTGTGACCTCAGGCAGGTTACCTCCCCTCTCTGAGCCTCAGTTTCCTCATCCGGAAAACAGGGCTTGTACGAGCACTTCCTCCTCCCCTTATTGTTCAGATTTGTGCATCATGGGGACTTCGGGAAGGCTAATTCTCCCCTCTCCTCCCAGCTCCAGTCTGTAAGACCTGCTTGTCAGTCCTGGCAGAGGGTCACCTGTCTCCGTCTGGAATCTGAGGTCATAGCCCCCTCCTCTGCCACCTGGTTACCATGATGACAGCCATGTGGGGTCATGCTCCCCCACCCCAAATTCCAGGCCCCCCACCACCCAACCTCTCTGGAGGTTCCCTAGCAACAGACCCAGGGTTGGGGCACCAGCCGGCGGGAGGGAGCCAGGCCAGCTGGTGGTGCCGGCCAATTTAGCTCCCGCCCCCGGCCCCTGAGGGCCTTGTCACCCACTGCCCCAGCTGCCCCTTGCAGGGGTCCCTCGGCCACACTGCCAACCCAGCCCCAGTTGGCTCCCCTCGTACCACCTGCTGGGGATTCTTCTCCAAGCCCTTATCTGGGTGAGACTCAGAGGTCTTATCTGCCAGGATCTCCACCTCCCTTCCTGCCCTCCCCGGGAAGGAGGCCTGGGGTTGTGAGCAGCCCGGTGGGGGATGTGGGAAGGAGCTGGGGGCTCAGGAGTCGGCAGACCCGGGTTCGAATCCTAGGCACTCTGCTCCCTCTGCCCTGTGACCTTGGCCAAGGTGCTTAACCCTGCCCTCGGCCTTAGGGTCCCCATGTGGAGAGCGCGGATCACAACTGGACCCACCTTGGAAGTCAGGTGAAGGCACAGTAGGCAGTAGGGCTCCAGCAGTGGCGGCTGTCTTTCTGCCCCTTGTGGGGAGCATTACCTTTCTGCTGCTTATGAATGAACTGTGTGACCTTGACAAGGCACCGTCTCGCTGCAAGCCTCAGTTTCACCTCTGGAATATGGGGATACAGGTGCCACCCTCATTGGGCTACTGTAGGAATTAAATGCAGATGAGGTGCTTTAATGCCCAGGATTTGGCCAATAGTAAAGCTTACTTAATAAAAATGACAGGAGTGTGAGACAGTGTGGCACAGTAGCGGTGAAGACATCAACTCTGGGGTAAACTGTCTGGGTTCAGGTCCCATCTCTGAGCCTCAGTTTCCCTACCTATAAAATGGGAATGATGGTGCCTTAATGGCCAGTGCTCATTAAATGGTGATCCTCATCACTGTTAAGTGGCCCGGCAGATCCCTGCAAGGAGCAGCCCGGGTCCTCCTCTTCGTTGCCTACCTGGCCTTCTGTCTTCCTCAGCTCCCTGTGTCCTCCTGTGTCCCACCCCCAGCCTTGGGAAGGGCGCAGGGACAGCCCAGGGTCTGAGCAGAGCCGTCTTGGCTGGGGCCTCTGTCACCCACACCTTGGGCCCCAGCGCTAAAAGGGAGGCACAGTCCCTGGGGCTCACAATCAGGACAGGATAGCCGGGAGCAGGCAGGTGACCTGCGGGGGAGAGAGGCCCAGGAGGGACAGGATGGCAGGAACACAACGTCGGGGACAGAGCGTGGTGTAGCGTGGGAGTCAGCGGGTGAGGGCGCCGATGGATTCACAGGGCGGTGCCGCCCCATGCCCACCCCAGCGAGGATGCAACAAAGTTTCCCACAGAAGGAAGGTTGACAGTGTGGGGCTACAGTGTCAGGGCGAAATGAAAGACGGTTGGTTAGAGTGTTTGGAGTAGAATTTGGGGCAGTGAGGATCAGAAGAAAGCATTGTAGGCAGTAAACTGGAAGTCAGGTGTTGAAATATGTGCTTGCCATAGAATTGGGGGGCTGGATGGGGACAGTGATGGATCAGGTGGAATGTTGGAAGCAGTGAGGGTTGGGGTAGAGGGTGGAGTCCAGGCTGAGTCGGTGTTGATGGGGGTTGAGGGCCGCAGCATTAGAACACGATATCTTGGAGCTGATGAAGGTTCTAGTAATTAGAAAAGGAAGTTGGGGGGGTGGGTAGACTGATTGCAGGGAGGGGTGAAGAAGAGACCTGCTATCTGGGGTCCCAGGTGCTGCAGAGTTGGGGGAGCCCCAGCATCTTTGTTCTCGGAGGTGTCTTTTCGCAGAGAAAGATGGGGGACCCAAAGCCTTCTCTCTGACGTGGGTTTGAAAAGCGCCACGAGGGGACCAGGGGCCATGGCTGGAGTTAACCGCCCCAGCGCACAGGTGGATTGGATGGGCGCTGCTCACCTCTCATGCTCCGTCTCCCCCGCCCAGCATGGCACCCTGGGCATTGGCCGTTCCTCGGACAAGGGACCGTCCTGGTCCAGCCGCTCCCTGGGTGCCCGCTGCCGGAATTCCATCGCCTCCTGTCCTGAAGAGCAGCCCCATGTAGGCAACTACCGCCTGCTGAGGACCATCGGGAAGGGCAACTTTGCCAAAGTCAAGCTGGCCCGCCACATCCTTACGGGCCGGGAGGTGAGTGAGGGGAGAGGGCGGGGCTCGGGGCAGAATCCTGCAGCCCTGGGCTTCCCTGGTGGCGCAGTGGTTGCGAGTCCGCCTGCCAATGCAGGGGACACGGGTTCGTGCCCCGGTCTGGGAAGATCCCACATGCTGCGGAGCGGCTGGGCCCGTGAGCCGTGGCCGCTGAGCCTGCGCGTCCGGAGCCTGTGCTCCGCAGCGGGAGAGGCCACAACAGTGAGAGGCCCGCGTACGGCAAAAAAAAAAAAAAAAAAAAAAAGAATCCTGCAGCCCTGGCACGTGGTGGGAGGTAGGGAGAGGTCGGGCTTGGCCCTCACTTTGCTTTGTGACCACATGTAAGTCTCACTCTCACAATAGAACATCTCACATTTTGCCAGAACAACTCAAGTAGGAAAAGGGAGCCAACTTCAGGTATCCCTGAAATTGTTGGGCTGTCTCAGATCACAGGCAAGCCATGTGTAGTGTTTCTAAGAATTCATATGGTTTTTGTATCTAAACCTAGGCCACCTCCCTGTGTTTTTTTTTTTTTTTTTTTTTTTGGCGGTACGCGGGCCTCTCACCGCTGCGGCCTCTCCCGTTGCGGAGGCTCCGGACACGCAGGCGCAGCGGACATGGCTCACGGGCCCAGCCGCTCCGCGGCGTGTGGGATCCTCCCGGACCAGGGCACGAACCCGTGTCCCCTGCATCGGCAGGCGGACCCTCAACCACTGCGCCACCAGGGGAGCCCCACCTCCCTGTTTTAATGGTGGACTTCAGTCCCACCAAATCTTCCAGTGATCTTGATTGAGAACACAAGAGATTTATTCATGTCTCCACAGTCTCACTCTCCCCACTTGGCCTTCCAGGATGGGTATAGGTACTGAGTATGGCAACATTATTGCAGAAAGGGAGAGGACGCATCTAACTCACACTTAATGGGGAAAAAAAAGATGGTGGGTGGGTTTATGACCCCTCTGCACCTCTTTCAATTTTAGAGAAAGTAACTGGAGCAATTCATCCTGCCCTCACGCTGTCTGTGCCATACATACAAAAGTCACCAGGCCCCAGTGGTTTTATGGGCAAATTGTACCAAACATTTCATTTTTATGCTAATATCTCCAGAGACTAAAGAAAGAGGTTCCACTGCCAGACACATTTTATGTGCTCTTTGGTGACAACAAAGCCAGATGAGGCATAAAATTGTGGGCCCGTCTTACATGTGAATGTAGGTCCAAAAATCTTAAACAAAATATTAGCAAAAAGAACCTGACAGATCAATTAAAGAAAGCTGTGTGGTGACAAAGCTGGGTTTATCCGAGGAATGCACAGCTCTTTTCAAATTGACAGTTTATTCATGTACTTCGCCACATTCACAGATTCAAGGGCAGAAACCATATGATCATCTCAATACTGGCATAAAAAGTGCTTGACAAGATTAAAAACTCGTTTGTGAAAATATGAAGAAAGCTAAGGGACCCTCTTCCCCCACAAAGAGCACATTGTTCCTCTCCTGTGGTCTTGAACGTGATTCCAGGGTTTTCTAAAAGAACAGAGCCTCCTGAGGGAAGAGTTCTGTAATCCAGTGGATCTGGGGTGATTGGGGGGGTGACCCCAAAACCCTTTGGGAAAACTAAAGACCTAAGCTGGATTATGGCTTTTGTAGTGCTGTACCCCAGTTTGAAATTCAAAATAAAAACTTAACTAAACTTCAGGATAAGTACAAAGAGGATTCAGTAACGTTCTGATTTTTCCCCCATGATGACTACCTCAAAGCTCTTTCAGAGCTATCTACAGATTTTAAGTGTTTAAGAGGTTGACTGGGGGCTTCCCTGGTGGCGCAGTGGTTGAGAGTCTGCCTGCCGATGCAGGGGACACAGGTTCGTGCCCCGGTCCGGGAAGATCCCACATGCCGCAGAGCGGCTGGGCCCATGAGCCATGGCCACTGAGCCTGCGCGTCCGGAGCCTCCGCAACGGGAGAGGCCGCAGCGGTGAGAGGCCCGCGTACCGCAAAAAAAAAAAAAAAAAAAAAAAGAGGTTGACTGTCAGACTGCATAAGTTCAAATCCAAGCCCACAAACTTACCAGCCAAGTAACCTTGGCCAAGTGACTGAACAGCTCTGTGCCTCGGTTTCCCCATTTGTAAAACGAGGATAATCTCATAGGGCTGTTGTGAGGATTAAGAGAGTTCTCATTTGTAAAGCGCATAGACCAGGGCCTGGCCCGTGTGACTGCTCAGTAGATGTGAGGTCTGGTTATTATTTCTTGTTCCACAGTTTGTGCCTTCAAAACAAAGATGTTGATAGGTGAATGGTCTGAGATGCCCTCCCAGAGGGGCCCCCTCAAGGTCTCAGTCACCCTCACACTCACTCACACAGACCCTTGGAGCTGCCCCACCGCCCCACCCAGGCCCCATGGTGGTATAGGGGATATATTTCCCTGCAGAAGTAAGGGTAGCACTGGACATGGTAAGAACAGCATGTGCAAAGGTCATGAGGCTCAGAGCCCACATCCACTAAGAATGGCCCAGGTTGAGAGCTTTCTCTGAAAAGGGACAAAGGAAGGATATCCTAGGGTGATCTGGGTTGGGGGAACCTTTCCCAGCTCGAGGGCCTGTGGTACCTAGACCTTTCCCCCCTTTCTTCCGTCTCTAGGTCGCCATCAAGATCATCGATAAAACCCAGCTGAACCCCAGCAGCCTGCAGAAGGTGAGGCCCAGGGAGAGGCAGCAGGGCAGGGGCAAGGTTGGGAAGAGGGTCCTTGAAACGGCCCACCCTCATCTTTCTCTTTCTTCCTTTCTTCCAGCTGTTCCGAGAAGTCCGTATCATGAAGGGCCTAAACCACCCCAACATCGGTGAGGAGGGGAAGGGAGCGGGCTCGGTGGATACCAACCAGGGAACTTGGGAAAAGAGAGTCGGGGGAGGAGAGAACTGGCCGTTACAGTAATTAGAAAGACCTGTTTTTTCGTAGCAGTATCCCTGCTCCCTGGCTGTGTGACCTTGGGTGAGTCACTCAACCTCTCTGAGCCTCAGTTTCCTCCTCTGGAGCGGGGGGGTGGGGTGGTGATAAGAGGGCTTACTTCAAGGTCATTGCGAGGCTTGGGTAAGGTCATGCATGCAGAACACTTAGTTCGGAGCTAAGCTGTGGGAGCTGATCTGATTATTGTCATCAGCAGCATCCATTGTCATTGTCATTATCATTAGGCAGTGTGGAGAGAGTGGGGTCTTTACAAAAGAAGCAGGATTTAGCCTGGCCTGAATGTGGCCGTAGCCTTTATTCATCCATTTGTTTATATATACTCGGTGAATACTTATTGAGTGGGCTGCTTGTGTGCCAGACTCTGGGGCACAGCGGTAAAGAAAACAGGTACAAACCCCTGGCCTCATAGAGCTGACATTCTTGTGAGAAAGTGGGAAGGTGGTGAAGTGGGGCCAGGGAATTTGGAAAAGCTTGCCGTCAGCAGGGAGCCATCGAGTGTTCTTGAGTCAGGGGTGTTAGGGTCAGCCCATGCGCAGTTACCAAGTGCTGGTGGAGGGTGAGGGGTCTCTTCTCTTGTAACTCCCCGTCCCCATCCCCTGGCCATTGCAGTGAAGCTCTTCGAGGTGATCGAGACAGAGAAGACACTGTACCTGGTGATGGAATATGCAAGTGCTGGTGAGGCTCCTCCCCTCCCCGCCCTTCTCTCTGCGCCCCCCCGTGCCCTGCCCTGACCCCGCTCGGCCTCTGCCCTGCAGGAGAAGTGTTTGACTACCTCGTGTCACACGGCCGCATGAAGGAGAAGGAAGCTCGAGCCAAGTTCCGACAGGTTGGGGTCACAGCTGCGGGTGGGGCTGGGAGGGGAGCCGCAGTCCCTGGGCACGAGGGTCTGATTGCTGGGTGTGGGTCTGGGCTGTCCAAGGACCTGGGGGCGTGGCTTACGGCAGGGTGGGGGTGAAGGTGGAGAGCTGGGTGGCTGTGGGCATGCAGATGCCCAGGTGTGAGGATACCTAGATGGAGGGAATGCAGGTACCCAGGTGGGTGGGCATGAGAGTGCCCAGGTGTGCCAGTGTCAGATGTGTGGGTATGAAGGTGTGCCCCGTATATAAGAGTGTGCCTGAGAGGGCACACAGGTGCCAGGGTGCTGAGGTGTGTGAGTGTAGGTGTGTGGGTACCCAGGTATATAGGTGTGTAGCTGTGTGGGTAAAAGTGCATATGGCAGCTGGGGTGTATGGGTGAGGGAGGCCCAAGTGTGGGTATCTTAAGTTTGTGGGTAAGAGGGCACGCAGATGTGGGTGCCCGGGTGTGTGGGTAAGGTGCTTGTTGTTTCAGATGTGTGGCAGATGTGTTTCAGATGTGTTACAGATGTTCAGATGTGTTACAGATGTTTCAGATGTAACAAGGTGCTTGTTGTTTCAGATGTGTGGCAGGGAGGATGCCCAGGTGTGGGCACATAGGTTGGTGAGCAAGAGAGTATATGGTGCAAGGATGTCCAGGTGGATAAGAAGGTGTGTGAATGTCCAAGTGTGTGGCAGGGAGGGTGCCCAGATGGGTGAGAGGGCCTTCAGGTGTGAGGGTTTGGTGGGTGAAGAGATCTGAGCGAGGGTGTTGGTCCGGGACTGTCCAGCTGCTGGACGCAGCTGGGCTGGGTGCGCGGGGCTTAAGCCCTGGAATGTTGGGCCACGTGTCTGTCTATAGCTGTGCGATGTTCTCATGCGTGTTTCTTGATGTGAAAGTCAGGAGGGGCCAGTCCTGTTGTCTTGGTGCTGATGTCCGTGCTGGGAGGGTGTCCCGATGTCTGGGTACGAGGATGTCCAGGTGTCCGGGTGGAGGTGTGTGTCTGTGCAGGTCCCACATCATTTCCTGCTGTGGCCGAATTGGGAGGTGGGGAATGGCACCAGCATCACAACCTGTGCTTGGGGAGGCCTGGAGTCCAGAGCTCAGTTGAGGGGCGGGTTCATGGGGTCTCTGAGGGAGGCCGAGGGGTTTGGGAACCGTAAGTAACTGACCCCCCCTCCTCTCCTCTCCCCTCGCCTCCAGATTGTATCGGCTGTGCACTACTGTCACCAGAAAAACATTGTACACAGGGACCTGAAGGTGAGCCTCCCAGCTCAGCCCACAGACCCCTGCCTGTCCCCAGCACCGCCCCCCCATCCCCTGGGGTGCCCTGTACCCTCCACCATGTTCTCCTTCCTTTTGTCTTCGTGCTCCTCCCTCAGCATCCAGAGCCCCTTGACTTTTTCCCAAGCTTTTGTGGCAAAAACAAGGCCAGCTGATGGGGGAGCGGGTGGGGGATGGGGACAGGAGGAGGGAACAAAGGGAAAAGAAACAAAGTGTCCCCGGAACAGCCTCAGACTATTACATGCGGTCCCGGACAAGGTCACTGGAATGCAATAAAGACTTAGTCACTCCCAGAGCCTCCGGGAGACTTCAGAATATTCAGGAAACTTCAAGAATTGAGATCTTAGAGCCCCAGAGTCACACAGCCCCCAGGGTCTTAGAATCACAGGCATCATTGAACTTGAGAAGGACCTTTGGGAGGGCTAGTGCCCCTCGGGGAAGGGACTCAGCAGGGCCTCCCCCTCCGCCGCCCTACCCCCATTGCCTGGCCGAGCTGAGCAGGGGCAACTCCTTGTCCCAGGGCCCCTGCTCCACAGCCCCACCCAGAGAGAACCTCCTGTCTCAGGACTTCCCGTCCTAGACCAGCGAGAGAAACGTTTGTCTGGTGCGAATCAAGCTGTCTGTTGTCTTCACCGTGATTTCTTGAGCATCTACTGTGTCCCAGGCCCTGGTCTAAGTACTTAAGGAAGTGCTTCTCAAGGTTTCTGTAGCAAAGGACCAGGTTTGTTTGAGTATTTTCAATGCCCAATCCACTGTGGACAGGTACTTCGGTAAAGTATAATAAAAATGAAAGGAAAAGTAAAAGATGTGCAAAATACAAGCCCGATTTTTAAGATGATTATTAATAGATTTAAAAAACATAAAATTCCACTGTCAAATTGCTGTAGACGTTTTGAAGCACTCCCTCTCTCTGTACTGCCCCGATGTCCCCACACACAACCCCATGAGGAGGCACGTCGGAGGCTTCTGCGGGGTGGGGGTGGGGGGTGGAATCCATGGTGAACAACCTGGAGGAGGCACGCTCCCTGGTGGAAGGTCCTGGAAGTGGCTGAAAGGGGATTTGGGGATACAGTCTCCTGGGGGACCAACCACGGGGACCAACCCAGAAGTGAGGTTGGGGCTGAACTGCGGAGCCCCAAATGCCACGAGGGGGAGTGTCACCACTGAGCAAGACAGAGATGCCAGTAGATGGAGGTTTGGGGAGGATCCCTCTGGAGTGTGTGTCTGTGTGGGTTCTATCCCTTCGTTGGGCCAGAGGTGGGGAAGGCTGGTACTGAAATACACCAGGAAGTAGGGAGACCGGGAGGAAGCCCGAGACGCTGGGCTAGGGAAGCGCGGTGGTAGGGAGGGGCGAGGCACGGGCAGCAAGTCTGAAGGGTGGGTTCATGCATCAATTTGTAGTCAACAAGCTGGAAGAGGCGGGATGCCGGAGGCTCCTTCCACGCGCGGGCTGTGGAGATGGCAGGCCTCTTTTGGATTCCAACTCTGCCACTTCCGTGCTGTGGGCATGAGGTGGCCTCCCTGAGCCTCAGTTCCCTCCCCCATGAAATGGCAAATAACAAACACGTGCCACCAAAAATAGACAAAACCTTATAACAGTACAAAGTATTTCTTGAGTGCTGACTCTGTCCCATGTGCTGTGGTAAGCACTTTCCACTTAACCCTGCATCCGCCCATGAGGCAGGTGCTATAATGACCCTTCGGTTTACACATCGGAAACTGAGGCACAGAGAGAGCTGGTAATCCACCCAAAGTCACACAGTAAGTGAGTGGTGGAGCTGGGATTTGAAGCTAGGAGTCTTCCGGAATCTGTACTTTAACCCCACTGTATGTAGCCACTCTTAAAAATGATAGTCTAAAAGCCCGGCGCATAGTAGGTGCACAATAAATATTATATAAAATGATTGTTTTCATTTTTGTAAGTCTTGAGCGATCCGTCCTCATTTTTTTTCTGCTGGGTGAATTGAGGCTCTGCGAAGGGCTGGAGGTTGCCTGAGGACTTCCGGCTCTGCAGGCCACACGGGATAATAGAGCTAACGTTATATAGCGCTTACTCGGCATGAAATATGGTTCGAGGACTTTTCACGGAATAATTCACTTAATTTTCAAACGTCCCTCTGAGGTGGGGACTATGTTTATCCCCACCTTATGGATGAGGAAACCAGGCCCAGAGGGGTAAAGTCACTGCCCAAGGTCACACAGGGAATAAGGGGCAGGGCCACAGTCAGACCAGGTCCGCTGGCTCTGGCGCCGCACACGTCCACCCTCTGCCCTCTCCTTGCCTCGCAGGCCGAGAACCTCTTGCTGGACGCCGAGGCCAACATCAAGATCGCCGACTTCGGCTTCAGCAACGAGTTCACGCTGGGCTCGAAGCTGGACACGTTCTGCGGGAGCCCCCCGTACGCCGCCCCGGAGCTGTTCCAGGGCAAGAAATACGACGGGCCGGAGGTGGACATCTGGAGCCTCGGCGTCATCCTGTACACCCTCGTCAGTGGCTCCCTGCCCTTCGACGGCCACAACCTCAAGGTGCTGGGCGGGGCTGGCACGGGGGCTGCGACTCCCCCGGGGAGGGTCTCTCTGGCCCTCACGGTCGGGCCCTCAAGCACCTGCTCTGCAGAGGGCTGGAGGGGTGGGGCCGAGGTCACAGGGCATGACGGGGGTCAGGGAGGACCCAGGTCCCCACAGCCGCACGGCCAGCCCAAGTGGACCAGGCTGTGTCGGGGTTCAGGGTGTGGGCGTGGCCGCCCGCAGGCTTGGGTTCAAATCCCGCTCACTCACTCATTCACTCAGTACATAGTTATTGCTTCCCGTCCACGGGTCAGGCTCTGTTTTAAGTTTTGCTGACACAGGGTGAGCAAAAGAGACAGAAACCCCTGCCTTCATCCATGCTGCTCCCCAGGCGATCCTTGAAAACACGCTAAGTGGGAAAAGCTGGTCACAAAAGACCACCCGCTGTGGGGTCCCCCTCTATGAAATGTCCAAAATAGGCAAATCCACAGAGACAGAAGGCAGATCAGTGGTTGCCTAAGACTAGGGAGGAGGGGGAGTTGGGCTACAGAGTTTCTTCTGGGGGTGATGCCCATGTTCTAAAACGGATTCTGGTGATGGTTGCGACAACGCGGTGAATATACTGAAAGCCGTTGAAGGGTGCACTTAAACAAACAAACAGAAAATCCTGCTCTCATGGACTGACATTCTTGCAGCAGAGCCAGGCAGAAAATAAAATAATAAGCAAAATATATAGCACGCTAGATGCTGGCTAGTTCTGTGGAAGGGGGTGGGAAGCGTGGGGTGAGTTGTAGTGTTGGGGCGGATTTTTTTTTTTCCCTTTGAACTTTTTATTCTGAAACATTGCCAGTCAACAGAGAAGTTGTCAGCCTAGAACAGGGGACAGGTGTGTACCTTTCAGGAGATGCTCCGGTTGCCTGCGGCCACATGTGCCATGTGAGTGTCTATATAAGCTCGTGGTACCGCTGTCATCACCATTACTGATGGAACACATGGGAATCAGTTGTAGACACAATGTCCCTTCATCCCTAAAGGCTGCATACAGCAGGGATCTCATGAGACGCGGCCTTTCCCCATCCACGATCACGCTCACGAAATCCAGCGCTGATGTGTTCCTGGCTCTAACCCATGGCCCATGCTCGGGTTGCATCCGTCATCCCGAGAATATCCTTGGCAACCATGTCTTCTGCTCCAACATCCGCTCAGGCGCCCTCATGGCGTTCTGTTGTCCTGTCTCTAGTCTCCTTTCATCTGCAACAGTCCCTCCACCATTCTTTGTCTTCCATGGCATGGCAGTGATGAGTTCAGGCCAGTCATCTTGCAGAAAGCACCTTCCTCAGTCCGGGCTGCACAGTGTGTCCTCACGCTTGGATCCAGGTGGTGCATTTTGGGTGGGAATTCCTCAGCGGGAGTGCTCAGGCTGCTTGATGCGGCCGTGAGGCGCCGTCAGGGGATCAGGGAGGTCATTGCCGAGGACAGGCCAGCAGAGCCCTGAGTGATGAGGAAGGGGACCCCTTCGTCACAGTGGCATTGGCCAAGCAGCCAACTCCGCCGAGCCTCAGTCTCCACCTCTGTTCAGTGAGGACCCTAGGGTACCAACCTCACAGCAGCGATTCAAGGACTTGCTGAGATCACAGAATAATCTTTCTGAGCCCCAAGCATGAAGCCAAGAGAACTTTCCAAAGGGCCAGACCTGCCTCTCACCTGCCCCAGGCCCTTGTCACCTCCTGTTGTCCCAGTTTCCCCGCCAGGCACCCCAAGCCTTGCTGGGTGAAGGAGACAGGCAGCTGGGGGCAGATCCCTGCTCTGTCATTTCCTTGCTGAGTGACATTGAACAAGTCCCTTTCTGAACCTCCGTTTCCCCACCTGAAAGATGGGGACAGTTACAGCCAGACTGGGTGTGTGAAGCCCTTCACAGGGACTTGGCATCTGCCCAGGATGTCACGCTGGGAGCTGCCCTGGTGGTGGTGTCAGTGGCCTGACGGCTACTTCTCAGCAGCACGTGACAGAGGTGGCGTGGAGTGGTGGTTACACAGCACAGGCTCCGGGGCTTGACTGCCTGGCTTTGAACCCTGGCCCTGCCACTTTCTGGCTGCACAGTCCCAGAGCAAGTGACTTAACCTCTCTGGGCCTCAGTTTCCTCGTCTGGAAAACGGGGCGTCCTAACCCTGCTTCACAGCATCCTTGTGAACACAGATGTCATATGTGTAAAGCACTGAGAACGCTGCCCAGCACCGGGTGAGCGGTCTGAAAGCGATCCTCATTACTATGAAATATTCACGACCCTTCAGGCTGCGATGATCTGCAGGCTCCCCAGGCACAGGCCTCCTCCAGCCCTTTTAGGAGAAGGCCCCCGGAGGGAGCTCCCAGCCCAGGCCCTGGCAGAGGGCTCCACCCCAAGAGACCCCTTCCCGCATTCATCCTACCCTCCATTTTCTGGCTACCTCAGTTCTTTATTCAGGATGGAAGGGGCTGTCCCTAGTCTGCCATGCCATGGAGCGTGGAGTTTATTTTTTCTTTCATAACCTTGGCAGGGCCCTTCTAAAAGGCCCTTGAAAAAAAAAAAAGTCAGCATATAAATCAGTGCTCATTCTTTGAAACTGCCAGGGCCTCATAGCTTTTTGGAAAGACAGATGGGGGATGGGGGGCAGGATGCCCCTCTCTCCTCCCCTTTTGTAAACCTAGTATTAAAACACTTGCGGGGACTTCCCTGGTGGCGCAGTGGTTGGGACTCCGCCTGCCAATGCAGGGGACGCGGGTTCTTGCCCTGGTCCGGGAGGATCCCACGTGCCACAGAACAACTAAGCCCATGCGCCACAACTACTGAGCCTGCGCTCTAGAGCCTGTGAGCCACAACTACTGAGCCCATGTGCCACAACTGCTGAGGCCCGCACGCCTAGAGCCCACGCTCTGCAACAGAGGCCACCGCAATGAGAAGCCCATGCACTGCAACGAAGAGTAGCCCCCGCTCTCCACAACCAGAGAAAGCCCGCCCACAGCAACGAAGACCCAGTGCAGCCAAAACTTAATTAATTAATTTTTAAAAAACACTTGCAGAATCCCTGGCGGTTCAGTGGTTAGGACTCCACGCTTTCACTGCCGAGGGCCCAGGTTCGATCCCTGGTTGTGAAACTAAGATCCCACAGTCCATGCGGCACGGTAAAAAAAAAAAGGTACTTGCTCTGGACATGACTCGTGCTAGGCATTTACTTCTACAAACTCACTCCTACCCTGGCCTGGGGAGTGAGTGCTGTGATCCCTGTTCACAGATATGGAAACTAAGGCCCCAGAGGCTGACTCACCGACCCACCTCCCCTCTTGTCTGGCTTATAGAACTCACCCTCTCTAAGATTAACTCAGGGTGAAAAGTTATATCACTTTTTAAGAAAACTTTTTTGAAAACTGCTGCATCTATGACAACGTTCCCATTTTACAGATTGGAACTGAGGTCGGGAAAAGTGGTGGGGTTTTTCCCACTGCATCAGGGCTGGGACTTGGAGCTCCTATCACTTTTGTCGGGGGATTGGGAGAATGATGTGTGTGTGATGAAAACGGGTGGGGAGGCGGGGCGGACCCCTCCCCCAGTAACCCCATCCCCCCAGGAGCTGCGAGAGCGAGTCCTCAGAGGGAAGTACCGGGTCCCTTTCTACATGTCAACAGACTGTGAGAGCATTCTGCGGAGATTTTTGGTGCTGAACCCAGCGAAACGCTGTACTCTCGAGGTAAGCTAAGCCTCCAGCCCCACACCCCTCCCACGGAAGCCTTCTTGGCTGACACAATTCCTCTCCCGTGCCCGACCCGCTGCTGGAAGGTGAGGGGAAAGGAAAAGGCCCAGGAAAAGGCTCCCAGGCCCGTCCTGACACCGCCCCCCAAACAGCCTCGCCCACTCCCCGGCATGCCAGTAATTAGCTAATGAGCTCCTAGAACGATTACAGGGTGCCAGGGACCCAGATGATGCGGAGGAGGCAGGGTGGCTTCAGGAGGCTTCAGCTGGGTGGGTGAGGGATGGGGCGAGGAGGTGCTAGCTCTCAGGAAGCTCTTGGTTCTGGGGTGCTAGGCCTTGGAGGTGGGGGCGGGGCAGGGCAGGAACCCCATTTGGGGGCCTGCGTGGGAGGTGGGAAGCTATATTTTTCCCAGCTCCTTCTGACATCTCTCTTTCCCCTTCCTGTCCCACTCCCCATTCCTGTAGCAAATCATGAAAGACAAATGGATCAACATCGGCTATGAGGGTGAGGAGTTGAAGCCATACACAGAGCCCGAGGAGGACTTCGGGGACACCAAGCGAATCGGTGAGGGTTGGGGGAGCAGGGCCATAGGCCGCAGAGCCGGGGGCAGGAGCTTCCCAGCACCTACGCCTCTGGTTAGTGCATCACAGAAGTTTGCAAGGCAACTGGGGAGAGCAGAGAGGTCTGGGCTCCAGTCCCCGTGCCACTACTTTCTAGCTGTGCGACCCAGGGCCAGTGGCTTCCCCTCTCTGTGCTTTTGTTTCTTCATCTGTAAAACGGGATGATCAGAGGGCCTATCTCATAAGTTTGTTATGAATAGTCAATGAACGAATTTATATAAAGCACTTATATCAGGCATGTAATAAGTGCTTTTGTGTTAGCTTTGACTATTAAGACACAAGAAATCACAGTCACTTCCAGAAGAGTTTGGTCAAAGCCATCAGTAATCAGCATGTTTGAGAAAAACTCCCACCTTGGCACATGCCTCACCCTCCACCCATTTGGTCCCAGTCCCTTCAGCCTGGAACCCTCGAACATTTGACCCCAAAAGCATTAGCCCTGGAAGAGCCCCTTAGGAACCATCCAGTAACCTTCATTCTACAGCTGAGGAAACCAAGGCCACCATCAGATCTGACTGTATTAACAGGACTTCCTGGTTGCAAGTAACAGAAAACCCAAGCCATTCTGGCTTAAACCAGATAATAATAACAGGTTGAACCATGTGAAATTGCCATTGTAATAGCTCAAAAATTGTTAATACCAGCAATTTCATGTGTTCTAACCTAATAGTGATGTTATTCATTCACATAACTGAAAAGGCCAGGGTATATCAGCCTTCAGGCACAGCTAGATCCAGGTGCTCAGAGACAGTTGTTAGGGATCTTCTCAGTGGTGGCTTCTTTCCCAGGCAGCTCTCCCCACCAGGAGCAAGCTGACAGCAGCATATCTTAGTGGCCTGGGCACCCCATCAGGAAGAGAAGCCACTTTCCTAATGTTCCAATAGAAGCCCTAGGGCGGTGCTCATTGACTACCCCTGAACCAGTCAATTAGACTTTGGGGATGGAACACTTTTATTGGCCAGAACTGGGTCATATGTCCACCCTAACCAATCACTGTGGCTTTGGGTATGGATCATTCTGTTGGCCATACCTGGGTCATCTGCCCACCCTGAACCAATCAGTATGGCCTTGGGGATGGGACACTCTGATGGTCCAGACCTGAGTTATATGCCTGCCCTTGGGGCTTGAAGCAGGCAGGAGTCAGCCAGGTGATCTGAGCTGGGAAGAAATGTTCTTCCAAGGAAAATCAGGGTGCTGCTGGCAGAAGGAGGAATGGATACTGGACAAGCCAAAGAGCAGGCGTTATGTGATGCAGAAACGAGTGGAAGGGAAGGATCTGGGGAGACTGAACCTCCTCTCCATCTCCCTCTCCCAGAGGTGATGGTGGGTATGGGCTACACGCGGGAAGAAATCAAAGAGGCCTTGACCAGCCAGAAGTACAACGAAGTGACCGCCACCTACCTCCTGCTGGGCAGGAAGACTGAGGTCAGAAGGCGTCAGGGACATTTGGGATGTGCGATGCCCGGGGTGGTGGGACTTCTGGGACAGAGGGAACAGGGGCTGAGGCTCCTCGTCTGTCATCTTCCTGCAGGAGGGTGGGGACCGGGGCACCCCGGGGCTGGCCCTGGCACGGGTGCGGGCGCCCAGCGACACCACCAATGGAACAAGCTCCAGCAAAGGCACCAGCCACAGCAAAGGGCAGCGGAGTTCCTCCTCCACCTACCACCGCCAGCGCAGGCATAGCGACTTCTGTAAGTATCGGCCCCACACCCTCACATGCCATCCCTGGTCCCAGGGCCTCGGACCTGCATTACATCAGGGTTCTCTGGCTGGCAAGCAGGAGAAACCTGCTCGAGCCAACTGCAACAAAGGGAGGAATGTCTTATAAAGGTGCAGGGACATTGCGTGAAATTTGGAGGCAGTCAGGCTCAGTAAGGGATTAGAAACTGGAAAAGCAGCCAGACCCAGAGCAGACACTCTGTGTCTTGCTTCTTCTCTGCTCGTCTGTTTTTTCCTTTCTTACATATCCTGCCTTATCTTTTTCCCAGTCTCTTAACTCCTTACAACTCAGTTTTAGAGGCCAACTCAAATAATAGCTGGAATCTCTTTGGTCCACTTGATATCAGGGTCCAGTTGGGATTAATCCACTTGACTAGGACACAGGATGACACATTGTACAAAATGGCTGCTGAGAGCCTGCCCTCTGGCCTCTCCTCCTTACTTACTAGTGGGAAGGGAATGGGCAGACACCTGATTATATCCCACATTCTGCAACTAACATATATATCATCCCCTGCAGAAAATAGACCCACCACTACTACCACCACAAATGAGACATGGGAACTTCCAAGAGGTCTCTTACCTATACCCTCATCAAATGCTAATCATCCCCACTATTTTTTAACAGCTTTATTGAGATATAATTCACATACATTTAAAGTGTGCAGTTCAGTGGCATTAGTATAGTCACAGGTTTGTGTATCCTTCACCACAGTCAACTTTAGAACATTGTCAATACCCATAAAGAAACTCCATAACCCTTATTCATCTATTTCAAATCTCCCATCCACCCCAACCTCCAGCCCCTGACAACTACTAATCTATTTACTATCTCTGTAGATTTTCCTAGTCTGGACATTTCATATAAATGGAATCATACAGTATGTGACCTTTTGTGACTGAATTCTTTCACTTAGCATCATGTTTTCAAGGTTCATCTGTATCGTAGCAGTATCAGTGCTTCATTTCTTTTTATGGCCGAATAATATTCCATTGCATGGATATACCATATTTTGTTTGTCCATTCATCAGCTGAGGGTCATTTGCGTTGTTTCTGCCTCTGGTTACTGTGAATAGCATTGCTGTGTACATTCATGTACAAGTTTTTGTGTAGATCTATGTTTTCACGTCTCTTGGGCATGTACCTAGGAGTGGAATTGCTGGGTCATATGGTAACTCTACGTTTAACAGTTAAGGAACTGCCAAGGGGATTTCCAACTTGCCGTTATTTTTGCAGCCCTACTTCTCTCTAGGGGTGAAATTCTTTCCTCTGGGACGGGCACTAGTACAGGGAGAGGGGAGTCAGGGAAGCTTAGCGTCAGTCCTGAGCAGAACCTGCTTTGTTCTGGATGGTCAAGCCCTTCCCCTCCCCTGGACCTCCTTTTCCCCACCTATAAAATAGCAAGATTGGCCCAGACAGTCCCTAAGAAGCTTGTGACTCCAACAGCCTACGGTTAGAACATGGTAACCTTTAAAAATAACCCACATGGAGACCTGGGTTCTGGGGTTCTCGGGATAAAAGATGGTTTATGAGTACCCTGCGTCTGTCATTGTAGAGCTTGTTATGGTTCTGGGACTTTTGCGCATTAAGTTTCCTGAGGATTTAACATGCAGAAGTTCTGACTCTCTGAAGTTCTTGAACATGTTTAACCCCCGGGTTCTAAAACTGTAAATTCCCAAGATGTTCTAAAGGACAAAATTTGTTTTGTTTTGTTTTTGAAACTGTTACACTCACATCCTTCAAAACTTGATAGCGCAGGAAGGGTAGATGGTAAAAAAGTCTTTGTCCTACACATATCTCGCAGCCCCCAGTCTTCCCTGGAGGCAGCCACTATTACCGGTTTTATATCAATTCTTTCGGAGAAGTTTCATTCATATATAAATATATAAAGAGACAGATGTGAAAAGAAGGAGAAAGAAAAAAAATTTTTAATGGATAAATACAATATTAATATATTAATATACTATAAAGATATATTCTCCCCTTTTAATAGAAATGATAGCCTTTAGGCAACATTCATTTATAAGCAAGTATAGATAAATAGATATAGTTAAACACTTTTCGCCCTTTTTATACACATTATAGCCCACTGTAGACCTCATACCTTGCCTTGCCTTTTCTACCTCATAATCTATCTTGAAGATCTTTCTGTATTGGAACATTTTTTATAGTTGCATAGTATTCATTGTGTGACAATATTGTGACTTACTTAGTTATCCCCATATTAAGGGGCATTTAGCCTGTTCCCAATCTTTTGGCCTGAAAAAAAAAAAAGAAGGATGCAGTGAATAACCTGTATGTGTGTCATGTCATTTATGTGGAGCTTCTGGGTCAGTATATATGTTGTCACTTAGATATTATCAGAATGGCCCATGCAGAGGTTGTAGCCTATGTGAGGAATTCTAAGGTTCTAAGGATCATCTGGAGTAGGTTCTGGCTTTTCCAGGTGACACCAACCCTAAACTGTCCCCTCCCTCTACCAGGTGGCCCATCCCCTGCACCCCTGCACCCCAAGCGCAGCCCAACCAGCACAGGGGAGGCGGAGCTGAAGGAGGAGCGCCTGCCAGGCCGGAAGGCGAGCTGCAGTGCCGCGGGGAGCGGGAGCCGAGGGCTGCCCCCCTCCAGCCCCATGGTCAGCAGCGCCCACAACCCCAACAAGGCAGAGATCCCAGAGCGGCGGAAGGACAGTACGAGCACCCCTGTGAGTGGAGGGGCTGGGGGATGGGACTGGGGTGCCACCACCTGTGGCCCAGCCTATCGATGCCACCTGGGTCACATTTTTCAGACTCTGCTGTTTCCCATCCTGTTCCCCAGACCACCACACAGGATTCTTTGTTTTATCCATTCAGTCGTTCACTCAACAGACATTTATTGAGTGCTCTCTCTGCCTAAGCTTGTACTTGATTCTAGTGTATAAATTAGGATTCAGTGTCAGAAGGAAGTACTCTGTGCTTTCGACGGGAAGGATTTAATACGGGGAATTAGGTGTGGTGCTTACACAATTGTAGGAAGGGCTGGAGGGGCAGGCAATAGACAAGACCTACAAGAATGACATATTGCCACAGCAGAATTGACCCACCAAGGGAGCTGCCGCCTCTGAGGCCACCTCTAGCTCTGTTGAATTCAAGAACATACAGTCATGGCTGCAATGCAAGACTCAGAAACTTCAGTCTCCAGAAGAAGATCCTCTGCTGCCCAGAAGTCTGGAGAACCGGCACTGGTGCCCTGCTGAAGCAAAGACCCTCATCTCACGGATTTGCCTGTGTGAGCCCAAGTCAAAGGGGGCAAGAAAGTGGCTGCCACCCCTTTTCCACCTTCCAGATCTTCATGAGTGCAAAGATTGGCAGAACCCATTCATATCCAGAACCTGGGCTGCAGAGGAGTTTCTGGGGAATGTAGCATTTGGCTTTCTTGCTTCTACAGCTCCTTAGAATAATATAATACAAGCTAAGGGAACCAAAATATCCTCATCATCAGAGACAAGGGTGAAGACAAGTTACAGGAAGGTGGTCAGGATGTTGAAGCTACATAGACCAGAGTTTGAATTACATTGATGAGCTGTGTGACCTTGAGCAAGTAACTTCCCCTCTCTGAGCTTCACTATTCCACCCTGTGAAAATGAGCTCATCAAAGAACTTGGGTTGTTGGGAGGATCTTGTACAATCTTCACACAGTGTCTGGCTCAGTAAGCACTCAATGAATGAGAGCTGTTGTAATTGTTGAAATAAACCTACACTTCAAGAAAGTAGAAAAGGAACAGCAAATTACCCCCCGTACCGCACGCCCAGCAAAGCAGTAGAAGGAAGAAAATAATAAAGAGAAGAAAAGAAATCAATAAAGGAGAAAACAGATGTACCCTAGAGAAAATCAAGAAGCCAAAGTCCGATTCTTTGAAAAGATTAATAAAATCAATGGACCCCTAGCGAGACTAATTAATAAAAACGACAGTACATAACATTGTAAATCAACTATACTTCAATTTAAAAAAATAAAGAAAAAATACAGCAAACACAAAATTACCACTATCAGAAGTGAAAAAGAGAACTTTGTTCTAACATAAAAAGGTAGTAAGATGGTATTAGGAACTGCTCTATGCCAATAAATTTGACAACTTAGACAAAATGGACAAATGTCTTTAAAAACACAGTTAACCAAAACTGACACAAGAAGAAATAGAAAACCTGAACAGTCTCAACATCTTCCCGTAAAGAAAACTCCAGACCCAGATGGCTTTAAGCTGGTGGAAGTCTTCTTCCACACCCTGAAAGAAGGAATAATACCCAACTTAGTCAGACTTCCAGAGGGAAGAAAGAGGGATTGCTTTCCAACACATTTTGTGAGGCAACAGAATCCTGATATGCCATTCCTGTCCTCGGAGAGCTCCATGCAGTAGCGGGTGGGGATGTATGTGTGAACAGATATGGTCAATCAAAGTGATCAAGGCTGTAGCAGGGAGTGCAAAGATGGTAGCTGAGTCAGCCTGGGGCCGGGGCGTGGATACATTATGAACTGACACCTGAAAGATACCTAAGAGTCAGTCAGAGGGAAAGGTAGGAGGAATATCCAAGCAGATAAGACAGCATGTGCAAAGGCCTTTATGAGGAGAGACAGCCTGGCATGAATATGTTTTTCAAAGTTTGACGTGGCTAGAGGTGGGGGAGAGCTGGGAGAGGAGACGGGGGCGAGGCTGCCCCCTGGGAACCTTCCCTGACCTCCTCTCTTCCCAGCTCCAAGGCCTTCTATGACTCTCAGCCTACATGGCTGGAATGGCCCACTAACCCTTCATGTCTTTAGCCAAAGTACAATAAACCACCTACTCACTTTCAGTTCACACACAGGCCCCTGCCTCGTTCCTTTTATCTTTCTTTATTTCTTTATTATTATTATTTTTTGGCTGTGCCTTGCAGCATGCGCGATCTTAGTTCCCCCACCAGGGATCGAACCCGGGCCCCCTACATTGGGAGCACGGAGTCTTAACCACGGGACCGCCAGGGAAGTCCTCCCTGCCTCGTTCCTAATGAGGGAGGCCAGAGAGGGTAAAAGGGGGGATTAAGGGGTGTCCCTTTGCTCCCTCACTCTCCTCCTGGCCTTGTCTCCTGCAGAACAACCTCCCCCCAAGCATGATGACCCGCAGAAACACCTACGTTTGCACAGAACGCCCGGGGGCTGAGCGCCCATCCCTGTTGCCAAATGGCAAAGAAAACAGGTATGGAGGGAGGGCAGCAACAGGGAGGGGGCAGTGGGGTGTAGGTGAGCAGGGCCCCCCTTGATCTCAGATGATCGATGCGGGGAGGGGTGCCATGGGGACTGGGGAGTCTGTGTCTGCCCTTCCCGTGGCAGAATCTACCCGTGTCCTGCCTCTCCCAGACTCCCCTGAAGATCCTCCACCCTTAATTAATTAGTCGTCAGCACCAGGAAAGCAGTCTGCCCCATTCTCTGCCTACGAGCCTTGGGAACCTGAGTTGATTCTGTTTCGTTTTTTTTTTTTTTGAATGATCCATTTTTAGAGCTGGAGAGAAGCCCCAGATTGTCACAGCTTCAACATCCTCTGGTTGGCTGGGTTTCAAACTTCTTTGCCTGAGTCTGTTCGGTCTCTTTCAGCTGGCATGTGAGGGAAACCAGTACAGACTGGCTGGAGCATAAAAAGGGAATGAATTGGTTCACATCACAGTTCAAGTCTGGGAGTGGGGCAGGCTTCAGGATAATGACACTGCCGCCCACCAGGACTGGCAGGCATGACGCCGAGGTGCACTCTGGGAAGCACCTGATAAACAGATGCAGGTGTTACTCTTTGGTGGGGGCAAGGTAATGGAGTGGTTGAGGGCAGTGATTGTGTGGCTACTCAGCTCTGAGTTTGAATCTTGCCTCTTAGCTCTTCGGCAGGTATCTGAGCCTCCATTTCCTCCTGTGTAAGATGGGGCTGATGTTCTCTGCCTCCAGACCCTATTAGAGGGATCCAGTGGAGATCAGGTGTGTCCTTGTACCTGGCACAGGGTCTGAGACACAGAAGGCATTTGATGAGTACGAGCTTTTTTGTGGTGGTTAAATAAAAATAATAACAGCCAACATTTTCCAAGCAGTAACCATGTGCCAGTCCTCTGTACATTAGCTGGTTGAATGCCCCTAACAATCCTATGAGGTCGATCCTGGTATCTCCATTTTACAGCTGAGGAAATGAGGCACAGGTAGCTTAAGTAACTTGTCCAAGGCCACACAGCTGGTAAGTCAAGGAGCAAAGATTCCAGACTGACTCCAGAATCTGTACTTGTAATCACTATAATATATGGCCTCCCAGTTCTGGCCGAGAGATAGTGTATAGTTAGATTATAGATTCAGGAATGAAAAGACCCCAGAGTGCAGTGGATGAGATGGAGGTTTAGTCCTCTGTGATGCAACCATCCAGAGGTAGGAGGCAGGGTCCTCCAAGGATTCAGGACCAATCTCAACATGAGGCTCCAGCTCTGGATCTGAGGCCACTGCACCAGTTACCACTACTTCCCAACCAGCAAGTAGGGTGGAAAGAAAGTGGAGTGCAAACTGCTTTCTTTTTAGAGGCATGACCCAGAAATGGTACAAAGCACTTCTGTTTATATTCTATTGGCCAGAGCACGGTCACATGACCACCCCTAGCTGCAAGGGAGGCTGGGAAATGTAGTATCTGGCTGGGCAGCCATGTGCAATGTTCATACTCGAGGGGGTCTGGTCACTGAGAGTAAAACAAGGTGTACGGATTCTGGGAGAGAGGTAGTGGTATCTGCCAATCAGGGCTCCCTCTTTGAGATCCAGGCTCGTCCCAGCTCCCTAGGATAGAAATTGGAGGTCTGGCTCCTGCTGTCAGGACTGGGAGCCTCAGAGGGCCTAGAGGAGGGTCCTGGGATAGTGGAGCCACCTCTGTCCACACAGCATCTTGAAAGAGTTCGGGAGAGGGTGCCTTCCTCTTTCTTTTCACCTGTTGAAACGTTTTCATGATGAATGTAGGTCCCCTTGAGGTTCACATCTATTCCTTTCCCGCGATTGAATAACAGCAAAGTGTTTGCACAGTTGGTTTGGTTCCTGAGGTTTGGATGGCAAATAGCAAGGGATTCATCCAAAAATGAATCTGAATCTATTCAATTGCCGAGTTTGGAGAGAGGAGAATTGGGATAGGGGACAGATTGGAGGGGGCAGAGTTTAAAGAAAGGATAGTCTGAAGGAGGGATGACTTAGGAGTTGAGACGAGGTGGTAAGACAATACTAGGGTTGCACAGCGCACAGCCTGCACAACGTACACAGCAGCCCTGTCTCTGAGCTCCAGGTTGCTAGAGGTTTCTGATCTCAGGAATGACCAGTGGAGAAGCAGGGGGCTGGGGGCTTGGCCTGCGTCAAGGCCCCACCCTGACTTGTACCTCTCTGCCCACAGCTCGGGGACCCCACGGGTGCCCCCCGCCTCCCCCTCCAGTCACAGCCTGGCTCCCCCAACAGGGGAGCGGAGCCGCCTGGCACGCGGCTCCACCATCCGCAGCACGTTCCACGGTGGCCAGGTCCGGGACAGGCGGGCAGGGGGCGGGGCAGGTGGGGGCGTGCAGAATGGGCCCCCCGCCTCTCCCACACTGGCCCATGAGGCCACACCCCTGCCCACTGGGCGGCCCCGCCCCACCACCAACCTCTTCACCAAGCTGACCTCCAAACTGACCCGAAGGTGAGCCCCACGGGTTGTGGGGTCTGGGGAGCGGGATGGGGGGGGCTGATGGGGCCTAACCTGTCTTCTGCTGTACTCTGCCTCTCTATTCCCACGTCTCCTCCTCTTCCTCCGTCACCCTTCACCTCCCTCCTCACGCTGCAGGGTTACCCTCGATCCCTCTAAACGGCAGAACTCTAACCGCTGCGTTTCGGGCGCCTCTCTGCCCCAGGGATCCAAGATCAGTAAGTCCCCTCCACCCTCTGCTTTCACTGGCTCTGCCTCTCTCTCTGCATGTCTGACCTGTGTGCGGGCCTGGCGGGAGGGGGCGCTGTGAGTCGAGTAGGGGCTCTGGTTGGTCATTTCCTCACTCAGTTAATAAACAAGAGTCTGACCTCTGGAGCCAGACTCTCGGGGTTCAGACCCGAGCTCTTCTGAGTGCCCCTAAGCAAATGACCTAACTTCTCTGGGCCTTACTTTCCCCTTCCCTGAAGTGGGGATAGTCATAACGGTACCTTCCTCACAGGGTTGTTGTGCGGTGAGGTATATCACTAAGTTAGGTGATGCACGGGCTGAGCTTAAAATCTTGCCTTGGAAAATGCTTTATAAATATTTACTATTACTATTTTTTGAGTGTCTACTGTGTGCCTGGCACCATCGTGGGCCCAGAGTAAAGTGAACGAAAGGGATAAAATCCCTGCCCAGGACATTCTACTAGGGGCCCCAGGCAGTAAACAATAAATAAGTAAAATATATATACTGTCAGGTAGTGACAAGTACTAAGGAGAAAAAGGAGGCAAGGAAGGGGGGGTCAGGGGTGTGGGGAAGGGGGGGTGCCGTTTTACATGGGTGTGTGTGTGTGTGTGTGTGTGTGTGTGTGTCCTTCTATATGTAGGTATGTGTCTCTGCCCACCCCACCCCCTCTCTTTTGTCTTCCAAATCCTTCAGTATCTTTTCTCCAACCTGCACTAACCATTTCAGATGGGGCTTCCCTTCTGGGCATGGAGAGGGAGATCAAATCCTGACTCCCAGCCCTCCCCAGCCCAGCTCCATACAGCAGGGAGGGACCAGGGCTGAGGCAGGGGCTGCCCAGAGTCCTGGAACCAGTGGGTTGAGGGAGAGGCCCCTATGTCCAGATTAGACACTTTTCCCCCCTCCCCTCCCCTAGGGTCACAGACGAACCTGAGAGAATCGGGGGACCTGAGGTCACAAGGTGAGTGCATGTGCCTCCCCTGAGTGCCACACCAGCCCCTCCCCTTTTGCCTGTCTCAGACCCCACTTGTGTAAGTACCTCTCCTCACCCCCGACCAGACCCTTAGATGGGGCCCAAGCCCCATCCTCATCCTCATCCTCCAAGGCCAACTTCCTGAAATGTCCCTATGACCCTCCCTTCTCTGCTGGCTCCTCTTACCCACCCCCGCCCCCTTGATTTCCTCTCATTTCCACCTCCATCCCTGAGCATTATCCCTTGACCATCTTTAACTTCAGCCTCTCCCATCTCTAAGCCACTCCTCCCCCTGTTGACACCACACTTCCTTTCCCCTCTCATCCAATGAGGCACAAGGGTTGCCAACAGCTCTGGGCCATTGTAGAAACCCTAGTGGAAATAAAGAGCCTCCCCAGCAGTTCCAACAGTCCCAGGACCGAATCTCATTGGCTGGAAATGGGTCACATGTCCATCGCTACGCCAATTCCTGGGACCAGAAGGGTGGAGTATTCTGATTGGTCATACTTAGTGGTGTGCTCATCTTTGAACCAATCACAGTGACCAGGGGGGGTTGCATGCTCTCATTGACCGGAAGTGAGTCATGTGTTCACCCTTGTGTTCGTGCCCCACCTAAACCAGAAAGACTAGATCTGCAGTGCTTCTCAAGGGGAGCACTCTTGGTATTTTAGGCGAGACATTTCTTTGTTAGGCAGGGCCTTCTCACACATTGCAGAATATGTATCATTCCTGAACCTCCTGCCCAACCTAATAAATGCCGGCATTGCTCCCACCCCAAGACATTTTAACAATCAAAAAGCCCCCAGAAGTTTCCTAATATCCCTTGGGGGACAGTACTGCTCCCAGGTGAGAACCCCTAGTCTAGAGTAAGGTAGGTTGGTCCTTCAAGGGAAAATGACTATTACCAGAAGAAGGATATATCAGTTAGGAGACAAGCTGAGCTGCTATAGCAGAGAGACCCCAAAATACAAACAGGAATAAACTTGTCTCACACACAAACCCTGTGTCCAGACCAGGCTGGCAGGGCCACTCTGTTCCATGAGGTCATTCACTGTGTTCCCAGGGCTCTTACATCCCCATCCCTAGAGCCCCGTCATCTTCACGGTCCAGGCTAGCTCATGCTGCAGCCTCACAGGAGGTGGGACAGGAGAGTCCAGGGCATGCAGTTTCCTTTGAAAAGGGTGATGTGGAGTTGCACCCATCACTTCCACGCACATCCGGGAATTTGGAGACAAGACCACACCTGGCTGCAGGGGAGGCTGGGAAATGTAGTCTCCAGCTGATAGCTCTATGTACAGCTGATACTCTGTCACTGGGGTAAAAGAGGTTTTGAGGAGATAGCTAGGAGTCTGTCCCAAAGTGGGAACAGTGGGTTACCTTCCTCTTCTCCCCCATCTTTAACCCCTAATATCTTCCCACCTCAGTTGCCATCTACCTTGGGATCAAACGGAAACCGCCCCCCGGCTGCTCCGATTCCCCTGGAGTGTGAAGCTGACCAGCTCGCGCCCGCCCGAGGCCCTGATGGCAGCTCTGCGCCAGGCCACGGCGGCCGCCCGCTGCCGCTGCCGCCAGCCACAGCCGTTCCTGCTGGCCTGCCTGCACGGGGGTGCGGGCGGGCCCGAGCCCCTGTCCCACTTTGAAGTGGAGGTCTGCCAGCTGCCCCGGCCAGGCCTGCGAGGAGTTCTCTTCCGCCGCGTGGCGGGCACTGCCCTGGCCTTCCGCACCCTCGTCACCCGCATCTCCAATGACCTCGAGCTCTGAGCCATCATGGCCCTGGGTCCCCTCCTCTTTTCCTCTCCCACTTCGCTTCGGCAGGAGAGAAGGGGGATCAAGGAGGGGATTCTCCCTTTGTCATCACTTCAGTTTCCCTGAAATCTATCTGGGGGCAGAGATTGTCCCCTCTGCTGTTCTCTGGGGCCGCTGGGCAGGAGAGAAGAGCAAAGGGGCTTAACAGGGGAAGCTGGCACCTTCCTGGAGCCCCCAGCTCGTCCCGTCCCCCCTCACCCTGCCGCGGGGTACCTGAGGAAACCTTGGGGGCGGGGTGGGGGCAGAAAGGGAAACAGGAAACTTCCATTCCCCCCAACAGCTCAAGAATTAGGCCTTGGGCAGGGGCAAGAAGAGTTGCTGAGCCTAAAGACTGGATGGAGAACTGGGGTGGGTGGGGTTGGGAGTGGCGGTCAGAGAGGCAGATTCCTTCCCCTCCCCATCCCCTCCTGCTCGAACCCCCCTTTCCTGCCCCAGGCTGGCGCGGGGCACTTTGTACAAATCCTTGTAAATACCCCCGCACCCTCCCCTCTGCAGAGGTCTCTCGAGGAGCTGCCGCTCTCACCTCCGGTTTTTAAGTTATTACAGCCCCACCCTCCTCCCGTCAGCCCCTCACCTGCAGCCTGTTGCCCAATAAACTTAGGAAGTCCCCCCTCCCCCACGCTGACCCTGGGGTCTTCCTTCCCTGCCCTCACCTGCAAGTGAGATGAAGAGGAGGTGTGTGACTGGGCCAGTGGTTTCTCCTTTCTGAGCCTCGGTTTTCTCATCTGCAGAATGGGAGTAGTGGGGGTGTGAGGGTCAAGGATGATTGTGGAAGAGGGCAGGACAGGATTCGGCCTCATCCACGAGGCCCCAGTTCCTATATCGGACCCCCGTTCATCCATTCACATACCCATCCACATGTTATACTGGACTCTAAGCCACTTCTTACTCCAGCAGTACATTTATTCAATAAACAGTCATTGACCGGTGCCTACTCCATGCCAGGCCCAGTGTGGACACGAGACACAGGGAGCCCCTGTCTGTCGGGGCGGGGGTGGGGGGGTTCTGATAGACACTAGAGAAACCATTGCTTTGGGGGCCACAGAAGAGAAGGGGGGGGGGTTTGGGGAAGGCACTCCAGAGGAACTGGTACCGGAGTTGGGCTTTGAAGGATGAGTAGGAGTTGGCCAGGTATTGGGAATGCCCTGGGCACAAGCCTAGATGTGGAAGTGCGTGGTATAGCTCAGAGAACTGTGGGTAGTTTCAGGGTGGCTGCTATGTTGGGGGTGGGTGGAGAATTAGCAAGACAAATGCTGTATTAGGACTTGTAATCCATCTACACTTAAGCAAAAAGGTGTTTGCTCATCCCACAGGCCAGGGGTGCCTGACTTCAGGTACATCTGGATCTAGGCAGCAGGCAAGCTCACCTCTGCTTTTTTCAGTGTGAGTTTCATTCTAGTAGTTTCACCCAGTAGGCGCTCCCTGATGGCAGTGATGACCCCAGCAGTTCCAAGCTTTCATCCTTCCAGCTTAGTTGCTGCAGCATAAAGTCTGCCGATCTTAAGTCATGTGGTCGTCCCTGGACCAGTTGCTGTGACTCTGGAGTGGCCTGTGCCTAGAACTGGACTTAGAAGGGGCTCCCCAAAGGAAAGTCGAGAGTAGGAGCAGGAGAAGGGAAGTGGAAGCATGATAGGCTTAAGCAGTAGAGGGCTGTCTAGTGCAGAAGGGCGGGGCTGCCTCACCCAGGGCCTTGTGGGCCAAAGGGAGCAGGCTGGGCTTTCATCCGAGGACACTGGGGAGCCATGGAGGGTTGCACGCAGGGAAGAGGCTTAGTCAGACTGCCTCAATTGCCCATTTAGAGCGTAGTAGGGTCAACTGTTGTATTCTTCATGGAGCTGACAGGAAAGTCAAATGAGAAATGAAGGGTGGTAAAGATTAAAGAGTGGCCAGTGTTGAAAAATTCAGGGTCTGGGGCAGAACCAAAGTCCTGTCGTGAGTGAGGCCAGAATAGGACTCTGCTGAAAGGGAAGTGTTTACAGTTGAGAGGGTAGACAAATGAGGTGTGCGTAGGGGGAACCAACCCTGTCACAAAACCTCAATCCCGGGGGGCTTCCTTTGTGCCCAGCCCTGTGCTGGGGACACAGTGGTGACCAAAACAGCCCCAGCCCTGCCCACACGGAGCTCACAGTCCAGTGGAGGAGACAGCCGAGTCCTCAGTGATCCAGAGTGGGCAGGGCTGGTATGGGGGAGTCCAGAGCCTGCAGGAGAACAAAGGGGGAAACTGCCCTAGCCAGGGAGGGCTTCCTGGGAGGAACAGCTTGGCTGTGACGGAGAGAATGATGAGCAGCTAACCAGACATGGTGGAATGTGGGTCATGTGTTCTAGGCAGAGGGAACAGCATGTACAATGGCTGGGAAGCAAGAGAGCATACAGGTCCTTCAAATGACACATGACTTGAGTGAGTATAGAGTCACTGTGAGAGATGAGGATGGAGATGCTGGCAGGGCCTTGAAGGTTGTGGAGAGGTGCCTGGGCTTTGTACCAAGGGTACTGGGGAGCCATGGCAAGGTAGTGAGTAAGGGAGAGGCAGGGGCAGGTTTGTGCTGTGAAGGGAGGGAAGGAATCAGGTCAGAAGACTAGCGAGGAGGTCAGGACCGGACAGAAGGTGAGGAGAGAAGGAGTGGACCTCAGCCTTATGAGGCAAAATGGGCGGGACAGGCATGGTAGCTGACAAGTGCCTGGACTCTGGATTTGGCTGGCTCAGACCTTACTGGCTGGAGTGTGTGTGGTCTGTGTGGCCTAAGGGGTGGAGCTGGGATTAGTGATGGGATCTTCATTTGGGGATAGTATTGTAAAGGGCATCCCCATGTCTAACAGGCCCTGCATGCCTTGACCTTTGGGGTCTCTTCTAACCTTTCTGTTTTGGTAATCTCTCTAGGAACTCTGATGTGCCCAGGCCTCAGTTTCCCTTCTGGAAAATGGAGAGATTTCTTGATCCCTAAGGGCCCTTTGCCTATGTGACAAGGTTTGAAAAAGTGCCTCCTCCAGGTCCCTGGGGGCTCTGTCTTCTTAACTCTGCCTCACCTTTTCTTCTGAGGCCTTTGTCTCTTCAGGGGCCCATGTGCTATGCCCTAGCAAATGGAGGCCTCAGCCTATTGGGTCAAGTAGAAGTGATTGACGTGGCCAGCACCCAATACATGTTCAGGTGTTTCTTGACTTCTATTACCTGCTCCCACACGCGACCCCAAGGGTCCTTCCTGCTCTTTTCTGGGACCAAGCTCTCCAGAAGTCCTATCCTTAAAGACTTCACAGGTATGCTCTGACCCAAGCCCCAGTCTGGAGGAGGAGACAGCTTGGGCAGACGTTAAGGTGGGAATTGCAGGTGTAAGGAACAAAAGAGTATATAGAGGAATCATGGGAAAAGAACTAGAAGGATGAGCCTTCAGCAAATGGTATGAATTTGTTTGGCCTTGAAGAATCGCACTTAATACGAGGGCGTTCTAGGCGACGTGGGGAGCCATGGCAGGTTCTCGAGCAAAGTAAGGAAAGTTGGAAAGACTGGTAGCAGCTCTAGAGGGCTGAAGTCAGATCGCACAGAAGGAGGCCAGTGAAAAGCATAGTGAAGTAGACAGTGATGAGATGCATGGGAGGTCTCAAACCGGAGGCCGGGGGGCCAAATTCAAGTCTCAGACATTTTCTTTGGCTTCCGTTTCTCCCTCGCGAGGACCCTGTGTTTGAGATCTGAGCGTGAGTGATTGGGAGCCGAGGTTGGGAAGGGCCCAAGCTCGGCGGTGTGACACTGGGCCACACCTCTCCGGGTCTCAGATTCCCCATAGCGCTTTGTAATGTTTGGATTAGACTCTGTACCCTAACTTTGCCTCATTTTACAGATGGGATAAAGCATGTCTAGCCCTAGGACATTCCTAGAGACGGCAAACCGCTTCGAGGTCACACAGCAGCCAATTACAAAAGTCTTTCCTCCTCCTCTTCCTCCTCCCCACCCCCTCATAACTATCGCACACAACGCTAAGGCCGCCATTGCTTTTATTTGTTGCTTTGAGCGGAGAAAAATCATGACCCGCAGGTGAGCTCGGGTTCTCTCCATTAGCCAGAGCGCCTGATGGCGGGCGGAGCTCAGGGGAGGAGAGCATAAGGGAGGCTATTCATTGGCCAGAACCCAGAGGATGGAGCCCATTGGTTGGAACTCTGGTTGGAACTGGAACGCGAAGGAGGGTGGATAGAGCCCCGGGTAGACTAAACCTTTATAGGCGCGACTCCTGGAGAAAGGGGCGGGGCAAAGGATGAAGGGCGGGCCTCCGGTGGGCCGGGTCCTCCCTTTGGCTGGGGCTCCAGCAGTCGGCGGCGGGCGGGCAGTGCGCCTACTTCTGGGCGGGGATCATGTCGTCGATGGACTGGCCCTTTTCCAGCTTCTTCTCCATCTCCACCATGAGCTTCACACCATCCACCACCAGCTGCACCTGTTCTACCTCCGACGAGCCCAGCCTATCGGCGTTGGACACGTCGAACACTGAGCCCACGGCGGCCGTGTCCACGCCACCTGCGGGAATAGGAGGCCGGGGCTAAGGAGCGAGCAGAGATGCAGGAGCGGGGCCCAGGACGCAACCCCCGTGGCAACGGCGACTGCCGCATGTACTGAGTGAGTGCCTACTGTGTAAGGGTTAAGTGTACGCAGTTTCCTAAGCGTCTGTCTATTCACGGGCGCACATCTCCGGCTTTGGGTACCTCACCCCTCGACCATCCAGCACTGTGGGTAACGGAGTTGAGCTCTGGAGCCCGGCTGCCTGGGGTCGAATCCTGACCATCCTCCCCTTTACAGATGGGAAAGTGAGGTCCCTAGGCGGCCAGGGACATACACAGTGTATATTAATTATATAACCATGGTGGTATATTGACTTATCTTGAGATAAGGCGTGCTGATGCCTATTTGCAGAGGAAGGAACTGAAGCTCACAGAAGGGCAGCCCTTGCCGACCCCCAGAACTCGTGGGGATGCCCCACCTCCCCTTCAGCCGCCGCAAAGGGCCAGCCCCGGAAGCCGCAGGAGGGGATGTGGGCCGCACCTGTGCCCCGCTTCTGCAGGCGCAGACGAGTGAGGATTTCCTCGAATTTGGGATGCTTGCTCAGGTGCGCTAGTTTCACATGCACGCCTCCACGCAGCCCGGTGCCCAGGTTAGATGGGCAGGTCAGCACGTAGCCCAGGTGCTCGTTCCACATGAAGGGGTGGCCGGCTTTCTTGAAGATCTCCTCAATCTGAGGTGGGGGAGAGGACCCTGGATCAGCGCCGGCGGGCGCCCCCAAATACACCCACAACCCGGACAGGGTTCGGAAGGACAGGGTGTGAGAATGTCAGTAGGGGTAGGATTCTGAGGGGGCGGGTCTGGAAGACCTGGAGGCACGAGATTCTGAGGGGAGGGGCCCGACAGCACAGGTGGTGGCAGGATTCTGAGGGGCCTAGGCTTGAGGACGCCGGGAAGGCGGGTTCTTAGGGGCGGGGCTTGAACATAGGGGTGGGGCCGGTTTCTCAAAGGGCGGGGCCTTGGAAAGCGAGTGGGGTGGGTGCTGAGGGGCGTGGCTTGGGTATAGGGAGGAGCCGAGTTCCGAGGGGAGGGGCCTCGGAAAGCAGCTGGGGTGGTCACGTGGGGTCACGCGAGAGGCAGGCACCCACCTTCTGCAACCCCAAGCAGAAGCGGCGGAAAACCTGCTTCATGTTGCCCCCCTTCTCCATGGAGATGACTCGGAGGTGGTCCTCCTCGTTCACCCACACCAGGAAGCTCTTGTTGTCATTGTGCCTAGGTCGGGCGCAGCAAAAGGCTGAGGAATCAGCTCCGCGGGAACCCCATTCCCCTGCGTCTTGCAAACACATACCCACCGCTAGGGGGCAGCGGGCCTGAAGGGCAAGAGGTGGAAGCACCTCAAAGTCTCAGAAGCTAACACCTGTAGACTCTAATGTCACTGGACCTGTGGAATCTCGAATCCTGGGATCAGTGACTTTTAGGGTCTTAATTCTTTGGACAACATTATAGACTCTTAGAGTCTCAGAATATTTGAAAAACGGAAGCCAGGAATCAGAATTGATAAATCTTCCCATCACATTATGGCATCTCAGAAAGAGTCTTAGAACTGTAAAACTCTGGGATCTGGAAATGTTTGAAACCACTGAATCACAGAATCGGAAATTAGTGGAATCTAAAAATATTTAAAATCTTGAAATCTTACAACCTACACTCTCCAAATCTTTTGAAACCTAGGTCCTCAAAACCTTTTAAAATCTTTGACTATCAGAATCAGGGATTCAAAGATTCATGGAAAGCCCAGCTAGCAACAACAGCTGGTAATAAAAATCATACTAATGGCCAATATGAGTGCTTACTATATACCAGGCACTTTTTCTAATACTTTACATAAATTAACTCAATTAATCCTCACAAGAACCCCAAAAGCTATGAATTGTCATGATCTCCATTTTATAGATGGGGAAACTGGGGCAGAGACATGTTAAATCATGTGCCAAAGGTCACACGGCTAGTAAGTGGCAGCGCTGGGATTTGAATCCAGGGAGTCTGGTTCAAGTCTAAGTTTCAAGTTTCCCAAAATGTGACATGCAGGCCACAGGGTGGGCAGGGGTGGAGGGCAAGATCATTCTGGATAATTACTGTAATGGTCTTGACTTTGGTGGAAAGTCATGGGAAGGCTGGAGGAGGCAGGGGAGAAGGGGGCCATAGGGCAGGGGGACCTCACCAGATGCCACGGGCATCGGGCCAGTCTCGGGCCATGCCTGAAGCCAGCAGCAGCGGGGACACAGGCTTGTCAAATAGGAAGTGGTCATCGATGAGCTGCTGCTGCTCCTTCTCTGTCATGTTCTTCAGAGGATAGTATTTCCCCTTGAACTCTCCCGTCAGGCTGTTGAGGGCTGAGGGGCCGCAGGAAGGAGTGGTCAGCAGCCCGCCCCACCTCAAGTGGGGCGCAGAGACCCTGGGGACCCCACACTGTCACCCCTAACGGGCCTGGACCTTGGCCCTCTGGAGGTCCTAAAGGCGCCTAAACGCTGTGTCTAAACCCAAATTCATGACCCCTCCCCCAAACGTGCTCATCCCCTTGTCTGCCCTGGGAAAACCCACACCAAGTGCTCAAGACAAAAAACATGGATTCTCCCCTTCCCGCCAGCAAGCCTCACATCCAGTTCACCTGCGAGCAGTAGTGTGCTGGTGCCCGCTCCTGCTGGCTGGCAGGACAGAGAGTCAAAGTCTCAGGAATCTGGGAGCCATCAGTAAACACTATTCTAGTATTTATAGTATTTGTATATATTCATATGTATTCATAATACATAATAAATATGTATTATGTGTATAATACATATATGTATATAATACATATACATAGTTTTATAGGTTTTATACATTATTTGTATAATATACCACATAATATATTCTATATCATATACTATATTCTATATTACGCTGTTAAAACTACATTTGAAACACTTACAATTCAATAACGTACAGTTAAAACATAGGGAATACATGCTCAGAACTATCACCTTCTAATGATTTTACTGCACGTACTGTTTTCTGTGTTCTTGCAGTTCTTCGCATCCATTGTATCTGTACGGTGGAAATGCTACAGAACCATGTGCTACTGCACGTTGCCCCCCATTGCCCGGCTCTGTAGGATGTCACGTGATCAGCTTAAACTCGGCCACAGTAGGAGAGTTTACACCAGAGAAATTGGTAGTTGCTGGCTGCAAATCAGGGCTTGTTTGTTTGTTTGTTTGGGTTTTTTGTTTTTTTGTGTTGAGAGCCAAGTGTTAAACATTTAGCAGAACAGCACTGCCTGCCAGCCCTACTAGTCCTACCTCCCAAACGTACCCACTCTTCCTCTCCATTCCACTGCTACCCCCTCACCCCCAACCCGGACAGCTGCAGTTGCCCCCTTCTCAGCCTCCCTCCTACCTTTGCCCACAGTCTGCTCCCTGCACAGCAGCCAGGGGGATCCATATTCGTCTGAACCTGTCCCTCTGCTCACCACCCTCCCATGCTTTCCTTCTCCCACAGGGTCAAAGCCATAGTCCTCCCAACAGCCCACAAGGCTCTGCACGACCTGGCCACCCACACCCCTCTGACCTCCTCTCCTCCCCTCCCGCCATCAGCCCCTCGGCTCCAGGCACACTGGTCTCCTCGCTATTCCTCCAACACACCTTCCCATCCCAGGGCCTTTGCACTTGCTGTTCCACCTGCCTGGAATCCTTCCCCAGGTTGACTTCTTCTCGGCAGTCAGGTCTCAACTCCTTTCTAACGTAGTTCCCGCCAGTCATTCTGTGCCACAACCTTTGTTTCTTGGCTTCATGGCATTTTGGGATTATCTTGTTCTTTTGTTGGTTTCTGTGTTTCCTCTTAATCTCCCCACCAGGCTGACAGCTCTGTGAGAGCAGTGACCTTGTCCATCGTATTCATCACGGGAGCCCCAGCTCCCCACACAGCACCAGAACAGCCGTAAATATTTGCTTAATGGATGGGTGGACGGATGAATAGATGGACGAAGGTCAGGACCCTGGTGCAATTGGGTGTCAAGTCTTGACAGCACCCCCAGGCTTCCACCAGGGGTAATGCTGCCAGCTGTCACTCACCAAGTACTCATGACTTACCAAGTTCTTTCAGTGTTTTGGAAAAGGGGGGCCCAGGGGAGTCCAGAGACCTGCCCACAGAGGAGCAGAACCACAGCTGGGGTACCCCGGCCGTGTGCTGGGGGGGGCTCTCACCTTCCACGGCGAGTTTCTCCACGGCTCGGCGCTCACCGCGGGAGCAGTGGGGGGGCAGCGAGAAGCCCTTGACGCTGCGGCCCGTGCGGACGCGGCTGCTGAGCACGTAGTTGGGGTCCAGGTCGTCTCCACCCTAGAGAATGGGTGCGGGGGTCAAGGCGGGGCGGGCCATCCTATGAGCCCTGGCCCCCTCCCCAGTGAGGTCAAGTCTCCCGCCAGGCCCTCCCAGATCTCTCAGGCTCCCTGATGCTGCCTTTGGCTTCTCCCTCCCCACTGGCCTCCCTCACCACCACCACCCCTTCTCTCTCTCTCTCTCTCTCTCTCTCTCTCTCTCTCCATTTTTCTCTCTCCATCTCTGTGTCTCTGTTTCTGTCTCTTCTACATGTCTGTTTTGGACCTGCCTTCCTCTCTCTCTCCCTCCCTCTCTCTCTCTCTCTCCCCCCGCTCCCTCCCTCCCTCTCTCTCTCTCTCTCTCCCCCCCGCCACTGCCCCCCAGCCCCATCTCCTTGCCTGACTTCGTGTCTCTCTGTCCCTCTCTCTTCCCATCTCCCTCTGCGTTTCTCTCCATCTCTGCTCGTCTCCCTGTCTCTCTGGGTGTCCCCCCCACCCTCCTCCCTTCTCCTTCTCCTCAGCCCTCTACCCTCTCTCCCCCACCCCTCCCCTCCCTGGGGGCAGCCAACCTTGAGGTTCTCGTGGTTGAGGTCGGTCTTGTGCTTGTCGGTGGGTTTGTAGCCCCCGTGCCGGTCCTGGATGATGGGGTCAAAGAGGTCCTTGAAAACCACGTAGGACTCCTCGTCACCAGCCACACAGCCCACGGTCATGATGAAGGGGTGACCTGGGGGGGTCGGCGGGGAGGTCAGAGGCGCTCGTCCCCAGCAAGGAAGGCCTGGGCTCCTGGGTCCAGTGTAGACTGTATGCGTATGTGCGTGCGCGTGCAAGAAGGGAATTCATTCGACACCTCTGGGTCAGAACTGAGAAGGCTGAGGCTTGGTAGGAATGGGGAGGGAAGGCTGGGAAAGGTCAAGGTGGCATCTGGGGGGGGTGAGAGGAAGGCTGCGGGCAGGACAGAGGAGAAAGAGTCTGGGGGGCCAGTTACTAAAAATATTACCATGTCAGAGTCCCCACATCATGGAATCTTCCCCTAAAAAATTTCAGAACCTTAGACTATCAGCCCCCACAGATAATAAGAGACTTGAAAGACCCTCTTATTTCCCAAGTGGGGAAACAGAGGCCTGGACAGAAAGGGCCTCTCCCGTCAATCACACCATGAGTTGGGGGCTAAGGCTAGAAGCTGGGCTCCTGCCCAGTTCCACTCGCCCTGGAGGGGTGTCCTTGGAGAAAGAAGCGCAGTGCTCATGATACCCCCGGTCAGAGTCTGAGTGCTCACTTTGTGCCAGGCACCGCTCCCTGTGTACTGATGCCTATGTTTTCCCAACATGGGTACCCATTTTGCAGGTGAGGAAACTGAGGCCTGGGAGATGCATTAGCTTCCTCAGGGGAGTCTCACATTATACTCCTGCAGATTTAGCGAGTGGTTTACCACGTGTCCCAAGCATTTCACCCTGTCCCAAGCACTTCACCCATCTCAACTCATCTGTTTCTCACAACAGCCCCATGGGTATGGTCCCCATTTTACAGATGGGAAAACTGAGACCCAGGGAGGTGGGATCGAGGCCTGGCAGGCAACCTCCAGAGCCCCACCCCAGCCTTCTGGTCCCTGTGATGCTCCACCAAGGAGGCTTACCTGGGTTGTCCACACCTGTCTGGATGACATCGTCCAGAGTGAAACCAGATGGCGTCTCCTTGTCCCGCAGCTTCTTGTAGAGCTCAAGGGTCAGTACCTTGGCCATGTGGTTGTTGTGCTTGCTGAGGTCTGGGTATTCCTCCTCAGACTTGAAGTTCAGCTTGTACTTGTTGTGGGTGTTACTGAACGGCATGGTTGCGGCGTGGGGGACCTGGTGGGCAGGGGCGGAGGGGAAGATTAGCCCACATCCAGTAGAGACCAGCCAAAGAACAGAGCCAGGCTCTGGGGTCAGGCAGGCCTGAGGGTCATTCCTGACTCCTGTGCTGTGTGACTTGGAGCCAAAGGGATCCCCTCTCTGAGCCCCGGCATCTCGACAGGATGTATCAAGAGTTTTGTGTTAGGATCTTAGCTCCACCGCATCGTGGCAGGTGACCCTAGACTAGTCACCTTGCTAGAGACTCAGTTTCTCCAGCTGGAAAATGGAGGGGGGAACCCCTCAAGCCAGAGTAGTAATCATGGCATGGGTAAGAGTGTAGGTTCTAGAATCAGACAGCCTGGCTTTGAATGCCAGCTCTGCCACTTGCAACAAGCTGTGTGACCTTGGGTGAGTTGCTTAACCTCTCTGTGCCTGAAAGTACTCACCTGTAAAATGCGGGTATAATAGCCTTCACCTCATGGAGGTGTTGGAAGGATGAAGTGAGTTAATTATGTAAAGCACTTGGAATAGTGCCTGGAACACAATAATCATTTTTTTGCTCAGCTATTGTTATTGTTGTTTTTGTTATTTTAAACTGTGAGGAGCTGGTGAGAAGACGGAGGGTGTTGCTGGCAATGAGTGTGTGAGCAGAAAAGGGACATTCTCTCCATAAAAGTTCTTGGGTGCTCCGTCGAGGGGTGAGGGGCAGGGTGGGAGTGATGGCCGGGTGCCTGCCCCCACCTCTCTTTGCTGACACCTCTCCTGCAGGGCACAGTAGAAGAACAGCTCTGCCTCTGAGTTTGACAGAACTGGGTTCAAATCCCATCCATGCCATTTCCGGGCTGTGTGACCCCAGGCCAGTGACTCAGCCTCTCTGAGCCTCTGTCCTCTGTGAACTGAACGTTCCCCATGGGGTTGCCGGGAGGATTCTTTGAGCTCAGGCATGTGGCCGGTCGAGCGCAGGCCCGAGCGTGGAGTTGGGGCCTGATACCTAGAGGAGTGGCTGCTATTATTGTTATTATTACTTTTATCCACAAGTCCCAGAAGGAGGAGGGACCCCTTGGTGGTGGTGGTAGGGATGGGATACTCATTCCCAGCTCCAGGAATGGGAAGCGGGTAGGATGGTGGGAAGGAGATGGGGACCAGGGTGAGAGGAAGGCCGAGGCATCAGGCCAAGGGGGATGGAAACCCACGAAAGCCTTTGGAGTTGACGTCCAGGGTTGGGGATTTATTTTTAGAGTCTGGCAAACTCCTCCTTCCCCGCTGCCAGTCCCCACATTCCAGGGGCTCGGCTTGCACCAAGTCAGCAAGCCAGAGACAGGTGGACCAGGGTGGCCGGGAGCATATGCATTCAGGCCATGGGGCTCAAGGGCTTTCCACCCAGAAAGCCCCCTTCAGAGCATGTCCCCACCCCTATCCCTGCTAGGGACAGGCCAGGAGAAGGCACGGAAGCAAGGTTGGTGAGCCCAAGAGACACCAGCAGTCATAGCCCCAGAGCCACACACACACACGTCACCATGGACCCCCAGATCACACCGTAAACGGACGCACACTCGCACACCTCCAAGCTCAGGGACACACCCAGGATACAGGTACTCATGCAGGAGCCACGGAAAGTTAGACACAAGGTCACACTGTGTGGAACGCCATAGGGACCCACAAGGTCACCAACGCAAAGACCCCGCAGTCCCTGCCCTCTCAGAGACCCTGACAGGTGACACAGTTTATGGCACCCAGTTCTGGTGACAAACCATCATGAACAAGGCCTGGCCCGAAGCCCCTTGCAGGGGGTGACAGCTGGCAGCTGTCAAGACTCCTTCCCATTCTGGGAACCCTCCCCAGGACCCTGTGCCGCAGAGATCACAAGTCACAGCCAGGAGTCAGGGGCTCACAGGTGGAGGGGACTCTCTGACACAAGGTCCACCTTGCCACACACTGACCCACCTGTGTGCAGGAGGACGTCGGGGAGGACACGTAAGACCCCTTCCAGAGCCAGCTTGGCCTCTGATTCCAGAGGAGGACCCCACTCTGGACCCCACCCCAAACCCCACCCCAGGCAGTACCTGGCTGTGCTGTGCTGGAAGGGGCTGTCTGTATCCCGGAGGCAACACTGACCCGAAGGAGAGGCCCACAGCCCTGGCCTTATATAGGGGGGAGCCCGGGCTGTGCTATTGGCTGGGAGGGGCTGCACCCCGGGAGGAGGCTGGAAGGCAGCTGAGCCTCTCACCTCACCGCCCAGGCATCGTACCCACCCGGAACCCAGGGATGCCTTGCGCCCATCCCCATGGCCTTGTATGGGCCGCCCCAGGGTCTGGGCCCAGACCCCCCCACACCCCTGTCACCACCAAGCTGGTCCCCCGAGCAAGTGCTGAGTCGGGCTGGCGGGGACAGCTGGCCCCCCGCCGGGGCCACGGGATAGTGTCAGGGAATGTCTCAGGCACGTAGAAGCCACCCTCCCCTGGCCCTCCGCTAGGCCACCAGCCTCTCCTCAGCCCCCAGCGGCCTTGACCCCAGCAAACAGCAGGTCCTGAGCCCTAGCCCTGGGGAAACCTTGCAATGACCCCTGAAGGTCAGGTATCTGGTTTTCCAGCAGAGGAAACAGAGATCCAGAGAAGCTGTGTGATTTGCCTGCTGTCACCCAGCTACAGGGAGCATCTGACCAAAGCCGGGGTGGGAACAGGGGTGACCTGACCCCAGAAGCCTGTGCTTGGATGTACTTTCCTCCGTGGGAGCGGGTGGGAGGGAAACTGAGGCTGGGCTGAGTTGGGGCGGTTCTAACTCAAAGACAGGTTGGAGGCAGTGGTCACCTTTCCCACTCCAGGCCGCCCTCCTGGTGACACTGGGAGATTTCCGCTGTGGAGGGGACAGGGAGGGACGTGGCCTGCCGGGAAGGGAGGTTATTTTTAGAGCTAGTCCTCTGTGTCCTCTGGGGGACCCGCGGTGCTGGGGATGGGGGAGCGCGGGGGCAGGTGTGAGGAGGTGGGGTCGCCACGTGTCCGGGCTAATTATAACCAGGCATCTCGGGTGTCCCCAGGCCTCGCCTCCTTACAAGGGCAGCCGCGCGAGCCCGGGAGGCCAGCCCCACCCGCAGGGGGAAGGGGGCTGGGTGGCGGCTCAGGTCAGAGCGCAGGACTCGCTCGGATCCGGGCTCTCAGCACCTCGACCGTGATGGGGGACCTCAAGGGCCGAGGATGAGATTCTGCGGAAATGGGACGGCACAGAGGAAACTGCTTCCTCCGCCTGGAAGGCGCCAAGACTTGGGCAAGCGGGGTCAAGTCCAGGGAGGAGGAGGTTCAGGGAGCGCCCGGATTGAAACAAAGAAGAGAACGTTCCTTTCCCTCTGAGGTTCCTCCCTCCTCCCCGGTCTTCCCCACTTCCTCCCAGGTGTGGGGGCACGGATCTAGGGAAAGGGGACCCTCTCTGCCTCTCCCTAGGTTACCTCTCCACCAACTCCCCCTTCCCAGTAAGGTCAGAGTGGCAAAGTTCTCCTTCACAGTTAGGGAAACTGAGGCCCAGAGAACTAAAAGGAACTGGTCTAGAATTATTACGCATTTATCATTTCAACAATCATTTATTAAGCACTTAATGGGAACACAGCAGGAAATAAGCAAAACCCCTGCCCTCGCGGAGGTGACATTTCAGTGAGAGTAAACAAGTCAGTATGTGCTCTAATGTTAGGGACAATGGGGCTTTGAAGGAAAGTGACAGAGGGTAAGGGATGAGAGTGATGGCACAGCAGAGGAGATCAGGTCAGACCTCTCTGGGGAGGTGACATCTGAGCAGAGACTGGAGGGAGCCAGCTATGTGGAGATCTGGAAGAGGGACAGCAGGTGCAAAGGCCCTGAGGTGGGAGTGGCTTGGCCTATCTGAGAGACAGGGAGACGGCTGGAGGGCTGGAGCAGATGGGGCAGAGAGGAGAGTGGGAGGGAGAAGATGAGGTTGGAGAGAAGCCAGGAGCAGACCTGTAGGGCCCTAGGGGCCGTGGAGGAGTTTCCATCCCACTGTGAGTGGGATAGGAGCCCCTGAGGGCTATGAGCAAGGGAGAGACAGGATCCAGCCACATCACACACAGCTCAGCCCCCTGGACCCCTAATAACCCCTTGTGTGGACATTTGACATTCCTTTTGGCCACACAGCATCCGGAGCCCTTTCTGTGTCTGGGGAGCCCCCCACCCTCTGACCACCTCCTTTGGAGACGCCAAAAATGTCAGAAACTCAGTTTCCCATAATCCTTTGCAGCAATGGTCCAGTCATGTGACCAGGGCTGAACCAACCAAACACTCCAGCAGACCTTGTATCATAAGCTCTACCTCCTTTATCTTCTTTGAGTCTCACAGAAACAGTTGGCCTTGGGGAGCACTATAATCCCCATCATATATCTTCCTCCCACTCCCAGCCCCTGAGCCCATCAGTCTCCAAGGCCTGTCCATCCCTCCTACCCTAGCTCAAGACCTCCACGTTCACTCCTGCCCTAGCCTCCTCGCGGGGCTCCTGCCCCAGTGTTGCCCTGTCCCACCTACTCCCTCCTTGCTGACCTCTCCTGCTCAGAACCTGCCATGGCTCCCCAGTGCCCTCAGGATAAATGAGTATTTGTTGACTAAGTAAATAATAGTCGCTTTATCAGTCATTTGGAAACCCCTTCACCCAGCTTAAGCAGAAAGGGCTTTCCTACCAGATATTAGATGCTCACAAAATTGTTGGAAGGGCTGAAGGAGCAGGCTCTAGGCTGGGCCTCCAGGGACACCTCTTGCCCCCAGAATCATGCTTCCTCTGAAAAACTGGACGTGCTAGAAGGAAGTTAGCATGGATATAGAGTGGCCACTCCACAGTCTCCACCCTAACAGTTAACTCTCATGGAGCACTCCTATATGTCAAGTACTAGGCTAACTGCTTTACATATATTAGCTCGTTTAACATTCCCAACAATAAGGCTCAGAGAGGTTAAGTGACTTGCTCAAGGTCACACAGCTGGGAAGGGGCAGAGCTGGGAATCAGACTGGCACAGGGCTGCTGAGAGTGGGTTCAGGCTTTGGTAAGGATCATTTTCAGGCCTCTCAGCAAGGTCGGACAATATTGTCAGCCCAGAGTCTCTTTCTGGGTCTTCGGACCCTGACAATTTGCACCCACATCCCCTTGCCTCCTTCATCACCCTAGCAGTCTGGTTTCAGGATTCAATCACTGTATGTGTATTAACTCATTTAATTCTCCAACAGTCCTGTGAGGTAGATATGCAAATTTTACAAGTCAAGAAAGTGAAGCCCAGAGAAGTTGAGTCACTTTCCCAAAATCACACAGCTGGGAAGTAGCAGAACCAGACTGGACCGGGTAGTCATTCCCTTCCTGATTCCACCTGTTCATGCTAAAGCCTCATTTTACAGCAGATGGATGCTGAGGCTGGAAAAGGGCAAGGGATCGCAGACTTCTGGTATCCTCAGGTGGCAGAAGTTCAAGAGAGCTTTGTGGGATCTCTCTTATAAGAGCACCAATCCCATTCATGAGGGCTTCTCCTCCTACTAATACCAAAGGCCCCAGCTATTAATGCTATCACCTTGGAAGGTTAGGATTTCAACATGAATTTTGGGAAAACATAAACATTTAGATCATAGCACCAAGATATATTGCTAAGTGGGGGGGGGGAGAGAAAAATATATATATACCTGTTGCCACAAAAATGCTGTGAAACACACCACCCCAAAATGCAGGAGCTTTGAAATGGATGTGGGGTTGACTGAGAGTTGGCTGATTTGGGCTGGGCACAACTGGGAAGCTTTGCTCCACACTCTTATGTTAAAAACAAGACAACGGGCTCAAAATGCTAAGCCCCATGTCACCAAATCAAGACTTAATGACAGTTTCGGCTCTCCTGGAGATGGAATCTCAAACCACCCACTCAGATCAGCACTAGTTAGGGGTAATCTGCCTGATAGACCCCTGCCGTCCCTAAAGGAAAGTGACCTTGCAATAACCAGCCTGCTTTTTTTTCCGGGTGCAACTTTCTTGTTTCTGCTCCCTTCCACCTACAAAAGTCTTTCATTTTGTTTAGTTCCTCGAAGCTCCTTTCTATCTGCTAGATTGGATGCTGCCTGATTCGAATCGATTTTTGCTCAAACTCAATACCATTTTAATATACCTCAGTTTATCTTTTAACACTCCAGAGACGTTGTGGTGTGTGGGCCAAAGGGGGAGCAGCCATGCAGGGGAAGCTTTTCTCATGCCTGTGCCTGGGTGCAAAAGGCAACGTTCAAGGCTCCTTAGGTCGAAGCTCAGAACTGGCATGACTGGCACTTGTGCCACTCTGCTATTGACTAAAGTAAGTCACGTGACCACACTCAAAGTCAAGGCCATTGTTCAGTCTACCTCCATGGGTAAGGTTTTTCTCATTTGTGTTTTTCTTAAATGGTCACTCATCCTCAGACATCCACATACAATTCATATCCCTGGAATATCTCAGGAAGGGTATTAGAAACTGGTAATCATGTTTGCTTCTGGGAAGAGTGGGGATCATGGAGTGACAAAGACCTACTTTTCACTCTGTAGTCCTTTGTTCTCTGTGAACATCCTTTCTGACAGCACTTTACTTCTTAAATTAAAAAAGGGAGTAAATATAATTCACACTGCTGTATGTTATATGAAACTTAAGAGAGTAGGGCTTCCCTGGTGGCGCAGCGGTTGAGAGTCCGCCTGCCGATGCAGGGGACACGGGTTCGTGCCCCGGTCCGGGAAGATCCCACATGCTGCGGAGCGGCTGGGCCCGTGAGCCATGGCCTCTGAGCCTGCGCATCCAGAGCCTGTGCTCTGCAACGGGAGAGGCCACAACAGTGAGAGGCCCGCGTACCGCAAAAAAAAAAAAAAGAAAGTTAAGAGAGTATAAATAAATAAATAAATAAAAATTAAAAAGGGGGGAGGCTTTTAAAAAACTATGGCCAAGAGATGAAAATAGAAAAGCCCCCATCACATCTACCCATTTTCCTAACATGGCAAACTGAGGCCTTAAGTGATTGGATGGGGATTTTGTTGAGTGCCGCCTTCTTCTTCTTTTTTTTTTGTCACTAGTTAATATGAGTTTATTTGGGATGATTTTGATTTTAGAAGGAAGACAAGTTCAAAGGATCATTTGATAGAAAATGAAACCAGGAGTTAGTTGTATATGGATGGATGTTGAAAATACATTTATAAGCTAAAAGGTATGACAAATTTCTCTTCTACCCAATGTCTCTTTTGTTTTGTTTTCTAATTTATTTTATTGAAGTATAGTTGATTTACAATGTCGTGTTCATTTCCGCTATACAGCACAGTGATTCAGTTATATCTCTATGTATACATTCTTTTTCATATTCTTTTCCATTATGGTTTATCGTAGGATATTGAATATATCCCTGTGCTATACAGTAAGACCTTGTTGTTTATCCAATCCATCCTGTATATAATAGCTTGCATCTGCTAATCCCAAACTCCCAATCCATCCCACCCAGTGTTTCTTTTTTTTTTGACATAGGCTCTTTTTTTTTAATTAGCTATGCTTTATCTTTTTTTTTAAATAAATTTATTTTATTTATTTATTTTTGCCTGTGTTGGGTCTTCGTTGCTACCTGCGGGCCTTCTCAGTGCGGTGGATTCTCTTCTTGTGGAGCACAGGCTCTAGGCACGCAGGCTTAGTTGCTGCGGAGCATGTGGGATCTTCCCTGACCAGGGCTCGAACCCGTGCCCCCTGCACTGGCAGGCAGATTCTTAACCACTGCGCCACCAGGGAAGTCCCCACCCAGTGTTTCTTAATGGATACTTCAAAATGAAACAGTTTGAGATCTTCACATTTGGTTGCTGCATTTTTATTTAATTAATAACTGTCTTGGCCATTTTTCATCTGGTAAAGCAACCTAACCGGAAATATTCAGGAAAGCATTACTCACCCTATTGCCAATAACTAGAACATGGCAACTGAAGACATCTGAGTTTGGCTGGTCCTTGATCTTTTCATGGACCATTAGGAATAATTTCCACAGTGTTCTTGCAAGTGGAGGAAAAAGGTGGAAATGCTAAAAAAAATTGAGTCCAACAGAGAAGGCAACCAGGGAATTGGTTATGCTTTGACTGAACTAGAGCTGCCTTCCTCCAGCTAGAATCAAGTTCACATGCTGACTGCCTTGTGGACTGGGTGAGGGATTTCTCCTCTCTGAGCTTCAGTTTCCTCCTTTTTCTTTATTTTTTTTTTCAGCCAAAGATGCGTCTACTTTATTTTCAATTCTCACCATTACAAGTGTCAGATTCTGCAAGATCATAGTTAGAACACTTTGGTGTAGGATATCAATTTTACACACAATGGCTGGATCCAAAAAGCCAATTTTGGGCTCTGATATTAAATTAACTTTTATATGAATACATGAATTTGAAACTCAAAAACAACCTAAATGATAAAAAGAACCCATCGATACATTTATATTCTCTATCATAAATGATACATAAGTAAGAATTCAACTATTTTTACATCTGCAAGTCAGATGCTATCAAGCCAACTGCCATGTACAATCCATAATCCTCTTACATTTTTAACTTAAAGACAAATAAGATTCAGTACATTTTAATTTCCCAAATGTTCTCAGAAAGAATGAACAGAAGCATCCTCCAGTTGTTTTTTTTTGAATTTTATTTATTTTTTTATACAGCAGGTTCTTATTAGTTATCCATGTTGTACATATTAGTGTATAGATGTCAATCCCAATCTCCCAATTCATCCCACCCACCCCCACCCCCTGCCACTTTACCCCCTTGGTGTCCATACGTTTGTTCTCTACATCTGAAGCATCCTCCAGTTGAGTAAATCCATTTACCCCACAGGAACTACCTGTGTGTGTTGTAAGGTAGCAGTGAAAGACTACAATCCTCTTGCAGTAGTGATGCCCTCAATGCGGAAGCCTTCCCTCTTCACATGAAGCGTGTGAATAACAGGAAGGGACAGTCACCTTCATTATTTCCTCAACTATTGGTGTTTTCATAGGATTTTAAATGCCTGATTTCAATGTTACAACAACAATACCAATATTCATTCTGAAAGGTAATCTTATGTTCCAAGTAGCAGATATTAACAACTTCCAACATGATCTCTAGGAACAATTTGCAGTTCTTTTTTTTTTTTTTTTTTTGGCCACACAGGTTGCAAGATATTATTTCCCCAACCAGGGATTGAACCCGTGCCCCCTGCAGTGGAAGCGCAGAGTCATAACCACTGGCCTACCAGGGAAGTCCCTAATTTGCAGTTCTGAACCATGCTTTAGAAAAACATTTCCAGCAGTCTGTGCAGGATTTATGCCTATTCCATTATGGGTAATAATTGCAGTTATTGGATGTTGCAGGAACTTTAAATTCTTCTGTTGCAAACTTTAAGACTGCTGTGAAAGGTGTACTTTTGGTAACACAGAGTACTTTGCGGGGCAGCTGAGAGTCTGACGTCAGAGTGATCTTAAAGAAAACCTTTGACATGGCAGAGCCAGTCCAGAGACCCCACCGATTCCACCGGCTAGCCCCACGTCCTCTGAAGTGCAGCCTGGCCCAGTTTCCTCCTTTTTAGATATGGCAAGTAACAGTGCCTACCTCAGAGGGTGGCTGTATGGATTCAGGGGCTCTGCTACTCCTTGGCTGTGTGACCTTGGACAAGTTGCTTAACCTCTCTGTGCCTCATCTTCACCTGTGGAATGAGGACAATTATAGCAGGTTGGTGTGAAGGTGAACAGAATTAATCTACAAGACAAGACCTGACATAGGGCCTGTCTTGGGTAAGAACTCAGGAATGCCAGCCCCAGCTGACGCTGTGCAAAAGTGCTTGGCACAGGGCCAGGCCAAATGATCACCTTGGTTAACACCTTCTTTCAGCCTTTATCTCATTTATTCCTCACCACTATGCTATGTGATGAGTGCAATCATCCCTGTTTTATTTTTATTTATTTATTTATTTATTGGCTGCCTTGGGTCTTCGTTGATGCACGTGGGTTTTCTCTAGTTGCAGCGAGCGGGGGCTAACTTCATTGCGGTGCCCAGGCTTATTGCGTTGGCTTCTTTTGTTGCGGAGCACAGGTTCTAGGCATGCGGGCTTCAGTAGTTGTGGCATGTGGGCTCAGTAGTTGTGGCTCGCGGACTCTAGAGCACAGGCTCAGTAGTTGTGGCGCACAGGCTTAGTTGCTCCGTGGCATGTGGGATCTTCCCGGACCAGGGCTCGAACCCATGTCCCCTGCATTGGCAGGCGGATTCTTAACCACTGTGCCACGAGGGAAGTCCCCATCCCTGTTTTATAGATGAGGAAATAGGTGCTCAGAAAATCATGGCTTGCCCCAGGTGACATGGAAAGGAAATGTCAAGACCAGGATTTGAATGCAGATCTACCTGGCTCCAATTCCCTGCCACCCCCCAACCCCCCATACACACATAGTGTTTACCATGTGCCACTCTGTTCTAAGCCTTTTACAGGGATTACTCATTAATCCCCACATCAGCCTCACAAAGTAGGTTACACATGTGAGTCCATTTCTACAGATCAGGAACGTGAGGACCAGAGAGGTTAGTTCCTGGCTCAGGGGTCACACAGCCAACAAATGACAGAGCAGGGATTTGCACCTAGGTCATCTGGCTCCAGTCCCTGCACTGCTTCGTAGTAAGCGTGTGGCAGTTCCAGAACCAATGTCCCGTGTCCTGAGGCCAGAACAATGGGGGACAAGGACTCAGCTGCCGCCTTCTACCCTGTTCCCTAGAAATACCTGGAGAAGTTAGAGCGTGAGCTTGAGTTTTATTTTCCATCAGTCAGTCAACAACCATTGTCCCGAGTGACTTCTCTGTGTTCGGGCTGTGCTGGGTAGCACTGGGCACACAGCCGGGACTGACACTGCCTTGGCTCTGTCTTCCCTCCTGGGTCTTACAGTCCTACATGGGAGACAGGCAAGAGATGACCCAGGATGGGCATGGCTGGAACATGGGAGCCCAGGAGGTTGCAGGAGCCCAGGAAGGGCGTTTCCTCCAGCCTTGGGGTCGTCAGAGAGGGCCTCCGGCAGGAGGGAGCATCTGCACGGAGGATCGGAGAACAGGGGAGTAGAGAGCCGCGCGGGAATCTGGTTCCTGGTCTACGGACCAACAGCGCCCTCTGCTGGAAGTATCTTTTAGTGCAGCGACCGGTGTACTGCCTGGGTTTGGCAAAGCTCGCCTTGAACCAAATTCGATGATGCTAGAATCCTGTTCGCCCAGCTTTGGCCACTTTATGTTTCTAGGACTTGATTCATTGAGTCAGTCACTCAACAAATATTTATTGAGCACCTAATTTGCGCCAGGTTGTTCTAATGCTAAAGGTACCTATTTATTGAGCACCTAATTTGCACCAGGTTGTTCTAATGCTAAAGATACCGTGCTGACAATACAGAGCCCTGCCCTCAGGGAGCTGGCATTCTAGTGGGGGAGAACCAATAATATAACACCATAAAATCAGTAGGTAATATTTGCTAAATGCTTCCGATCCATATATTAACGCATTCAATTCTTACAGCCTCGGCTTCCCTGGTGGCGCAGTGGTTAAGCATCCGCCTGCCAATGAAGGGTACACCGGTTCGAGCCCTGTGCCGCGGAGCAACTAAGCCCATGCGCCACACTACTGAAGCCCGCGCGCCTAGAGCCCGTGCTCCGCAACAAGAGAAGCCACTGCAATGAGAAGCCCGCGCACTGTTAGTCCCCGCTCGCCGCAACTAGAGAAAGCCCGCGTGCAGCAACGAAGACGCAACACAGCCAGAAAAAAAATTCTCACAGCCTTTGACTACCCCCATTTTACAGATTAGGGAAACGGAGACAGAGAGGTTTAGTTACTTGTCCAAGGCCTGCGCAGCTAGTAAGTGCTGAAATCGGATGTGAACTCAGAGCTCAATTTTTAGCCTCACCAATAATGTGATGTAACACAACATAGTAATTATAATGTTACATGAAATAATTTTAGGTCCTGAAAAGTTTTGTGAACAAAATCAAGCAGAGAAATGGGGTTGTGTTTTGGTGGGAAGGTGTAATTTAGAAGAGACAGGCAAGGGAGGCCTCTCGGAGGAAGCGGCCTTTGAAAAGGGACCAGACAAACGTCGAGATCTGTGTGGAGAGATGTCCAAGCAGGGCGCACAGCCAAGGCAAAGAGCCGGCGGCTGGCACTGCAAGAAAGCCATCCGTCTGGGATCCAAAGTTTCCAAGATTCTAGTTTCGCTGCGACTCTGGTTTCCAGGCCTCCTGCGCACTGGAATCATCTCAGATTCGACGTGCCCTAGAGGCTACCGGCTACGCGCGCGCGAAGTTCTGCGGTTGCCGCAGGGCCGGGGCCGCAGCGCTTAACTTTCCCCGGGCGGTGGGCGGGGCCGGTCTCACCTGCGGGGGCGGGGCTCCAGGCCGCCCCGCCCCCCGGAGGACCCGCCCGCGGCCCGAGACTCGCTGCGCAGCTGGAAGCGGCGGGGCGTGCGCGGCGGGCGGGCGCAGGGCGGTGAAGCAGGACCGGGAGTTGTCTGCGGTCAGGTAGGCTCCGGGAATGCGGGGTGGGAGTCCCAGGAGCTGCGAGGATGGAGGCGAGGGTGGAGGGTGTGGGCTGGGCCTGGCGCACCCCTGGGCCCTCTAGCCTGGAGACGGGGACGGGCCTTGGGGCCCCTGGACGCCCCCTGTCCCCCCCTGGGGCTCCCCGGGGTCTGGAGGCCCAGCTGGGGCCGCACCCCCTCCGCCGGGCTCAGGTAAACAGGAGCGAGGACGGGGCGGGGCCTGGGGACGGGAGGGGGCCCTTGTGACGGCCTGGCGGCGGGCGGGCGCGCGGGCGGTGAAACCGGGGTGCGCGGGGCTGGACCGGCCGGCCAGGGGTAAGTTGTGTGGTTTGGGGGGCTGGCCAGGATGGGGGCCTCCCGCCTGCGAGTGTATGTGTGTGTGGAGATGGTGCGTGCGTGTGCATGAGAGATAGTGTACGAAGCTCAGGTGTGTGTGATGGTGTCAGGCTGTGGGTACAGGTGGGTACAGGAGATGGCCTGTCCGTGTAAGCCTGCGAGGGCACAGAGGGACTGCTTGAATGATGTGAAACTGTTTCAGTGATGTGAAAATGTGGGCGACCTCTGTGTGTCTGTAATGCTGTGTGTGTGTGTGTGTTTGGCAGGGAGTTGAACTGTTTATAGGGTTAGGTGTGTCACCAAGAAATTGTGTGGCCGTGGTTGTCTCTGCCTGTAAGACTGGGGGGCTGACAAGGAGGTGGGCACTGTGGGTTCAGGATGGATGCGTGGAGTGCGGCTGTGATCATCGCTGTCAGCTGCGCGGTTGTGCGCACGGGGCTCAGCTGGTGAAGGGGAGCTTGCTGTTTGGGGGCCGGCATGAGTGTGGGAGCCAGCGTGTGTCAGGGAAACAGCCCGAGTGATGTGTGGCTGTGCGTGTCGCTCTGTTACTGTGCAGAGGTTACGTCTGGAACATTCGGCTCAGCTGTCTGAGATCGTGCGTGATGTTGTGGGAGGTTGTATACGTCCGCAGACTTTCGTGAATGATGGTCATGGTTGTCGGGATGACTCAATGAACGGGTGTGGTTGTTTGACTTGTGTGTGGGGTGTGAGACTACGTATGGTGTGATATACATACACACACTTATATACTACGTACACAGAGAGATTGATGTATGCACGAACACGTATATACATATTGATGGCGATGGAGAGGCTGCAGTATATAAAACCCGCAGGATTACACACCTGCCCTTACTCTGTGTCTGAGTGGATGTGATTGGGAGCATTGTGCACAGGTGCTAAAAGCTCTGGGCTGTTCTGGGGAACACAGTGGCTTGAGTGAAGTAAGCCTGAGAGACTCTGTGGGGAAAGCATGGAACTACCCGTGTCTCTACAGCTGTCTGTGCCATGGGCACCCGCTTGTGACGGTGTAAGAGCCTGGCCTCAGGGGTCATTCGCACGTCCACGTGTGAAGCTCTATAGTGTGTCTGTGTGCGAATCCCTGGCTGGCGAGGTGGGGAGGAAGGAAGGAAATGGGGAGGATGGTGACGGGTCCACCGTGAATCCTGGGAGCATGGAGGAGGCGCTGGGCATAGGATGGAGCGCTAGGTGCTGGCAGGACTGTGGGGGTGTAGGAGAGGGCATGTGTCATGGGCATAAAAGTTCAAGGAGACAGTCCCAATGGAAGTGATTTGGTTATCTTTTTGCAGGTGATGGGGGCTGAGGGAGGAGACAGTTTGTGTGTTGGCTTTTGTTTTTAAATTTTTATTGAAGTATAGTCGGTTTACACTGTTGTGTTAGTTTCAGGTATACAGCAAAGTGATTCCGTTGTGTTATATATAATATATTTCACAATCTTTTCCATTATAAGTTATTACAGTATATTGAGTATAGTTCCCTGTACTACAAAGTAGGTCCTTGTTGGTTATCGATTTTATATATGTATATGTTAATCCCAAACCCCTAATTTATCCCTCCCCACCCCTTTTCCCCTTTGGTAACCATAAATTTGTTTTCTATGTCTGGCTTTTATTTCTGAAAGGAAAATACACCTGTGTGTTGAGTTGTATTTCTCAGAGAGGAGTGTGTATGTGTTGTTTCTGAAAGAAGAATGTATTTGTGTGCGTGCCTTAGTGTGTTGCATTAGGTTGTATCAATATTTTGAAAGGAAAATGTGGATGTGTGTGAGGGTGTGCTGAGTTGTATTTTTAAGAGAAAGTGTGTGTCAGTTCTGAGAGGACAATGTGTATTACGCTGTATTTCTGAGAAGCGTGTGTGTATGTATGTGAGGGCCCCAGAGGCATCGTCACCAGATGTGTCATTGACCTTGTCACCCATATACAACCCCATGAAGTCCCACATGTGAACCCCCCCATCCATTACCATCTGGGCGTCAGACCCTCAGCTGTCACATGGCCAATGTGACATCCATGGGCCACGCCTGCCACACGTGTGACCCAGCACGCCTTGGGCTGGCTGAGCATGTCTGCAGTGGAGGGTGGAGCCTGTCTCCTCTGGGTCTGTCAGGTCCTCGGGGTCTGGGAGCCACCACACGGGGCCCCCCTTCCTGACCTCCCCAGTCTAGAGGCCTCTGCTTCCAGCACCCCAGCCCCTTGACCCTCTCCTCCCGCCCCACCCCACCCCCAGTGGTCTGACTGGTTCCCAGAAAAAACACCCTAAGAATGAGCTCACAGAGAGGCTGCCGCCTCCACGCGTCCTGCCCCACACGCCCAGCGGGAGAGGGCACCTCTGGTCCCGAGGTCACACGGCCGAGGGTGCTGGGCCAGGGTACCCAGGGGCCTTGGGGTGGGCTGGGCTGGCCGGGTGAGCTGAGGTGGGTGGGAGGCCTCCAGATGGCTGTTTGCCCTCCTTTGGTTAATCATACATAATGAGGTTTTGGAGTTGCCCTCAGGGCGGGGCCCTGGGCTGAGGACAGGGAAGGAGTCTAGAAGGTTTCCAGTTGCCCGCTGGCCAGGATGGGTGTGGGACAGGATGCTGGCCGGGGTGAGGAGAGCACGGAGGCAGAGGGCTGGCCGGGATGGGCGGACAGGGAGAGGGCTGAGGGGGCCTGTGGCGCAAAGGGCGCGGAGGCAGAGGGGCTGACCTGCCCGGCCCTGGCAGTGACCCCCTGATCCCGGTCACCCCCAGAAGCAGCAATGTCCGTGAAGGTGGTGGCCCCGGGAAGCATGGGGCTGGGCCCGGAGCACCTGAGCCCTGAGGAGCTGGTGCGACAGACGCGACAAGTGGTACAGGGGCTGGAGGCCCTGCGGGCAGAGCACCGGGGCCTGGCCGGGCACCTGGCAGAGGCCCTGGCAGGACAGGGCCCGGTGGCTGGCCTGGAACTGCTGGAAGAAAAGCAGGAGGTGGTGAGCCACTCACTGGAGGCCATCGAGCTGGGGCTGGGTGAGGCCCAGGTATGTGGGGGCCAACCCAACTATGGAGGATGTGGCTCAGGCCTGGGGGTTGCCCAGGGATGAGGGGGCCAGGTGCGCTGGAGGGGGCAGCCTGGGGAGAGGGAGGACTAGGGGAGCCAGGCCTGGGCGGGGGAGGCTCCAGTCCTGGGATGGGATCCCTGGGCTGCACTGGGGATGAGGTCCTTATGTGCGACAGGGACCCCTGAACCACGTGGGGCCCTTCCGTGGAACTGTGGGTCCTGGGGAGACTTTGGGGTTGCACGGGTGGAATGTGAAGTATCCTGAGTGTAATTTGTGTGCCTGGGTGAAATCAGAGGGGTCCCGGGGCAGGATTGGGGTATGTCCCTGAGAGCCTCTGAGCATCCCTGGAGCCACAGCGGAGGGGTCTCTGTATAATCCGGGGCACCCTGGAGAGAATGGGGTGCTCTGGCTTGATCTGAGGCCCTGGGCTGGGTCGGGGGCGGGAGGGACCAGGCCTCTGACTCGCCACTCCCGCCTCCCCGGCAGGTGCTGCTGGCCCTGTCGGCACATGTGGGCGCACTGGAGGCTGAGAAGCAGCGGCTGCGAGCGCAGGCCCGGCGGCTGGCCCAGGAGAACGCGTGGCTGCGGGAAGAGCTGGAGGAGACGCAGCAGCGGCTGCGGGCCAGCGAGGAGGCCGTGGCCCAGCTGGAGGAGGAGAAGAGCCACCTGCAGTTCCTGGGGCAGCTGCGGCAGTACGACCCGCCGGCGGAGAGCCAGGTGCTGCGGGACCCAGCGAGGCGGGGGCCGTGATGTGCTAGGGACCCCGCACTCCTTAGATACCCCACAGCCCCCATCCCTCCGTGGTGCCCCCCAATGCCCCAGACCCTCCAAAGAACCCCCCGACCCTCTGCAGAGCCCCACAGATCCCAGACCCACTAGAACTTCCACAGAAGGCCCCCATCTGCTGCACAAAGCCTGAGGATCCTCCCCAAGCCCTCAGGAGACCCCTGACCACCACCTCCCTCAAGCCCTGGGATCCAGGACCCCAGCCTCTGACTCAGACTCCCAAAAGCCTCATGACACACACCTTCCTGTCCTCTGTGCAGCAGCCCGAGTCCCCCCATCGGCAGGACAGCCTGGACTCCCTGTTCCCCAGTGAGGAGGAGGAGAGGAAAGGTGGGTGCGAGGAGCTCAGCCAGGAGGATGAATGGCTGATTCGCTGGACCCCCAAGGCCTCTGAGGGAGGATGGGGAAGGTGAGGGCGGGGTGTCAGGAGGATGAAGCAGGGGGCTGTGGGGGTGACAGCGGGCAGGTGACGCTGGAAGCTGCAAAAGCAGGCCTGTCACGGCCCCAGGAGCCAGGTGGCTCCCACGTTTCTGTCCCGCAGGCTAGGACACATCCCACGGGCCAGGAAGATGCCTGTGATTCCAATCTCAGACGTCAGAACAGGGGCCCGTGGTCCCAGGGGCCAGCGAGGCAGCTGTAGCTTTGGGGTGCACGTGTCCCCTTGTGCGGGGCTGCAGGAGTAGGAGGCCTGCAGTGACTCGGTGCCCGGCACCCCCAGGTCCCGAGGCAGCGGGGGCCATCTCTGCTCAGCAGGGTGGCTACGAGATCCCGGCCCGCCTTCGGACCCTTCACAACCTCGTGCTCCAGTACACGGGGCAGGGCCGCTACGAGGTGGCTGCACCGCTGTGCCGCCAGGCCTTAGAGGATCTGGAGCGGAGCTCGGGCCACTGCCACCCTGACGTGGCCACCATGCTCAACATCCTGGCGCTGGTGTACCGGTGAGGGCTGCAGCCACCACGGCTGGAGGGGGCAGGAAGGGCGGGGACCTGTCGTTGGGCAGAAGAGGGGGGGACCGTGGTGTCCTGCTCTGCCAGCATAGGGCACCAGGGGTGGTGGTGGAGAGAAGGGACAGAGATCTGGGGAGGCCACTCACTGAGACCCAGGCAAAGAGGAGTCAGCACGGGCAAGAGAGACCACAGTGGAGTGGGGAAGAGACCTGGGGTGGCAGAGGCTTGGCAGCCATCTGGGAGTGTGGGGACCCTGTGCTAGACTTGGGAGGTATGGGGACCCCCAGAAGGGACCCCCACAGGGTGCCACCCATGCTTGGTCGTCAGGTCCCTGGGCCTGCGGGATTCAGCCCAGCCCATGGCCCCTGCCACCCCAGCCTGGCCGAACCCCCTCCACCCTTGGGCCGCCCCACAGGGACCAGAACAAGTACAAAGAGGCCACAGACCTCCTCCACGACGCCCTGCGGATCCGGGAGCAGACGCTGGGCCGGGAGCACCCCGCGGTGAGTGGGGCCCAGGAGGGAGGGCTGTGCGCTGTGCCTCCCTACCCCTGACCGCCTCTCCCGCCCTGCAGGTGGCTGCCACCCTCAACAACCTGGCCGTCCTCTACGGGAAGCGTGGGCGTTACCGGGAGGCGGAGCCCCTGTGCCAGCGTGCCCTGGAGATCCGTGAGAAGGTCCCACCCCCACCCGGCTCCCACGGAGTCCCTGTCCCGAGTGGCTCTCACCCTCTGATCCTGATTTCAGCGCTCAATTCTGTGGCCCTTGCATGACCCTGATTTGCTCCTGTGACCTCTGACCTTATGTGCCCCTCCAATTTGAGCCTAGAGCACCCAATCCCGTGACCCACCACCCCTGACATACCAGTGACTTCCGTTTGGTCTTGACTTCTGACTCTCATAGGTCACCTCATGCCCCCACCCGGTCCTGACCTTCCAACCCCACGTGACCAGTACAACCCCATCCTTGATCTACCTGTTTGACCCATAATCACGAGGTTTTGCACCACCATGACCTCTGACCCAGCTACTCCCCAGTTTGACTGTGCAGTTCCTGCCCTCCGCCCCAACCTCCTGTAATTCTCCATCCACTTCAATCCTATAACCACCAACCCATGACTCTCATTACGGCTGTTGGCATCATGTGGCCCGCCAACCCCGGCTGACCCCAATGACTTGTGATCCCACGACTCCTAGGTCCTGGGCGCCAACCACCCGGACGTGGCCAAGCAGCTCAACAACCTGGCCCTGCTGTGCCAGAACCAGGGCAAGTTCGAGGAGGTGGAGCGGCACTACGCCCGGGCCCTGAGCATTTACAAGGCCCTAGGTGGGCCTCACGACCCCAATGTGGCCAAGACCAAGAACAACCTGGTGAGGGCAGCCTTGGGGCGCGGGTGTCTTGGTCCTGGGGCCGCGGCACTGGGGAGCGCCTATCGGCTTGAGGGTGGGATACCATGGAGGCCAGGGGCCCCACCTCTGCCCAGCCCTCGAGCTGTCCCATGAGACTCGGCTTCCAAGCTGGGCCCTGACTGGTGAGGTTGCTCAGCACAGAGGACACGGAAGCGTCAGGAAACAGGCAAGTTGGTGGCAGCCAGAGAACTGCTCCAGTCAAAGAGGAAGCCAGAGAGACGGGCCGGGAGCAGAAGAGAGCATTTATTGAGCTAAACCCCCTTCTTAGGACTTTGCCTGTACTGTCCGTTTCTTCAAGGGCCCTATGAGGTAGGTGCTCCCGTTGCCCCATTTTGCAGATGAGGAAACTGAGGCACAGAGAGGTGTGTCACTGGCTCAAGGTAGAGTGGGGAACAGGTTCCTGCTCTGAGTCAGGAAGTCATCTACCCTATGGGAAGTGGTGGGGTTGGGCTCCAAGCCCACCCTGCTGTCGGCCAAGGCCTGGAGTGTGGGGTAAACCTGGGCTTCTTCCTGCGGGGGCTGGAAGGATGTGCTTGGGTGCAGTGCTGGGGCCTGGGAAGCTCCCAGATTTGAGCCAAGATCACTCAAGCTATGCCCTCCCCACAGGCCTCAGCCTACCTGAAACAGAACAAGTACCAGCAGGCGGAGGAACTGTACAAAGAAATCCTCAGCAGGGAGGCCCTGCCTGCCCCTCTCGGTGAGCCCCCAGCCCCTCCCCTCCCCTCCCCCAGGGGGCTCCTCAGCATCCCCACCACAATGGCCCCATCTGTTCCCCAGGAGCCCCCAACACAGGCACAGCTGGTGAGGCAGAACAGCAGGTGAGGACAGGCTTTGCCTCGGCTCCCAGGGTGGAGGTGGGGACTGGATGGAATGGGGGGGGGCTGACCCGTGTCCCTGGCGCCCTCCCCAGACCCTTCGTCGGAGCAGCTCGTTCTCCAAGCTCCGAGAATCCATCCGGCGGGGAAGCGAGAAGCTGGTCTCCCGGCTCCGAGGCGAGGGGGTGGCGGGCGCAGCCGGGTGAGTGTTGGGTCAGGTTGGTGTGGCCGACTCTGTAGCCCACCCCTCCCTGTCCTGCTCAAGAACCGTCCATGGCTCCCATCTCCCCTGCCACACACACCATCAAACCTGGCGCTGGAGAGGTCCCTCCCCGGGTGGGAGCAGACACTCCTGGGCTCACCCGTGCCCCCCCCACCAACTTCCCTTTGTAGGATGAAGAGAGCCATGTCACTTAACATGCTGAACATGGATGGCTCCAGGGCTGCTGGGAACCAGGTGAGGGGGACACTGGGCCAAGGGTGGAGTGAGGGGCCACACTGACAGGCCCAGAGGCAAGGGAAGGGTGGGAGTGGTCTGGCTGGCGGGGGGGTGGACGCCAGGACAGGGAGCATGGATGGCTTTTACTTGGGTAGAGGTGGGGGAACGGATGGACTGGGTCAGGGCGGACGTGGGGACAGGAGGACGAGCAACACGGCCCTCAGGACAGACAAGCTGGCAGCCAGGCTGCTGGGGAGTAACCCTAGGGGCAGCTGCAGCAGAGCTGTGTCCTGCCCCTCACTCGCCCCCTGTGCCTGTCCCCAGTTCCCCAGCCGGCACCTGGGTGAGGCCTCTCGGACCCTCAGCGCCAGCACCCAGGACCTGGGCCCCCGCTGAAGGCGACAGAACCACGTGGCTGCGGCTTCTCAGGAGGAGCGAGAGAGGGATGGGAGGAGAGGAGGGAGGTCCTTTCATCTCCCTGACTCGCTCCCACCCCTCGGGGGCACCCAGTGTCTTGGGCTTCCCAGCTGTCCTCTCCTCCTGTGATTAAAGGCTGTAGACTTGGCAGCCAGAACGTCTGCCTGAGGTGTCCTGCAGGGCCCTTTAAGCGACTCCCCCGGAGGCGCCCTCCAAGCTGCTGGGCCCCAGGGCCAGGTAAGGCTCAGGAGTCTCAGCCAACTCCTTTTATGGCCCTGCCCCCACCCCACTACAGCTGCTGCGCGATCTGCTCTATCCTCCGCAGTGTCTCCTCCGACTCCAGCTGCTCCAGGCTGAGCAGGGACAGGCCCAGCTGATCCTCCTGGTGGGGGACAGGGGTGGTGGTGTCAGCTGCCGCACTTCCTAACACAGAGGTCCACAACTCAGTAGGGACAGGCGGCCCGCCCAGGGGGCTATAGGACAGGATGCTTGAATTTCAAAACACCCGTATAACCCAGGGCATCCCGTTCCTGTAACCAGAAGATGGGCCAAGGGAGGGAGGCGGCAGCCAGAGAGCTGTGTCCACGCTAGAGAAGGACTGGCTTTCCAGAGGCCCACGGCCGGCTCGGGGCTCCCACTGGAGACACACACTCTGTCTGTAGCCCTCGACCCTCCCCGCAGTTCCAGTTCCCAGATCTGGTGCGCGGGTGCACACAAACCCCTCTCTGTCGGGGGCAGGGAGCAGGTTGGGCTTAGGGAGAAAGCCAAGGGCCCTTTCCTGGAAGAGGAGCTTAGGCGCCGCGGGCTCACCCGGTGGAATGGCTGTGCCATCTGCCTCAGGAAGTACTTGGCGACCTGGACCCCCTCGTCAACGGTCAGGTTGAGGTTGGCGTCGGTGAGGTGCTCCTGGATCCAGCGGGGCAGTTTCCCCCGCTTGTCGGCCCGGGCAAACCGCTGTGAGTGGGAGAGAGGGAGGAGGTCAGGACCCTGGCAGGGGGAGCCCGGGCACCCTCGGCCTGGCCCACCCCATCTGGGAAACGACTGGGGGAACAGCCTGGTTGGCGGGGGCCCAGAACCCGCACCTTGTCGGCGAAGACCATGAGGCCATAGTCAGTCTTGCCCCTGATGGCCCGACCCACACACTGGGCCGCGTGGCGCATGGCATCGAAGGTCAGAAAGTCGTTCTCTCGAATCTGGAACTGGTCCCGAAGGTATTCCAGCCGCGCCTGTAGGTGGGGAGATGGTGGAGGGGCAACATCCCTGCTTCACACAAGTCCTAAGGAGAGGGCCCGACAGAGGCCTTCACGTCCTACCGCCCCCAGGCGCTGCTCACCTTGAGAATGCGGCTCTGGGTGTAGACGTAGGGCACCCCGAACATGATGACGGCCCGGCCGTAGTGGTGCACTGCGGGACAGAGGAGGGGGAGGGAGAGGGCTGCCCTCGCGTGGCCCGGGAGCTCGTGCTGTTTGAGTGACTGCACCCCACGGGCCCTGCAGAGCACCGAAGGACGGAAGGAAGCGGAGGCCCCCGTGCGTGCCCAGGCTATAGGCCGCCGGTCCCCTGGGGGAGCAGAAACGGCCAGACATCCACGCAGGCGCTTGGGGAGGGGAGAGCCTAGTCCACTCACCAAAGTCAATTCCCTCGGACACTTTGCCTCGGGCCACCGAGAGCAGGATGGCCCCACGGCCGTTCTCGCAGGCCTGGGGAGGGGAGGCCAGGACACAAGATGCGTCACCTCGGAGCTGCCGCCTCTGGCCCCTCTCCACCCTGGACTTTCCTCTTCCCCCAGTAATACCCACCTCCTGGTACTTCTCCAGGGCCACACTGGTCTCAGCCCCATCTTGGGTCTCAATAAAGAGCAGCTTGTTCCTCTGGATGTTCTCGAGGATGCCCTTAGGGAAAGACACCAGGGAGGTCAGGGTGTGGGTTGGCAGAAGGATTAAAGGACAGGGGAGTCCTGGTTAAACTCAACTCTGCCAGATTCCCATGCAACGGACCACTTCTCTCCCCAGGCCTCAGCTTGCCCACTGGAGACTTGGGGAGGGTGGTGGTACTGTCACTTCTTTGGAAAACCCCGTGACCCGGGGAGGGAACCAATCCTCATCCTTTGGACGAATGGAACAGGCTTGTGGCTCAAGATGGCCCATCGGGATGCAGGTGATTGCTAGGTGGAGAGGCCAGGCAGAGCCAATCAGAGGCTGACTTTGAGATTTCATATTTGACACTGAAATAGATGTGTGGTACTAATAAAGGACAGATGGACCAGTGAGACACAACAGAGGGTCCAGAAACACACACCCCCACACAGATGGTCACTTGTGCCACTCAGTGCGAGGAGCTCTTTTCAGTAAGTGGGGCTGGAGCAACTTGATTTCCATATGGGAAAAAAATGAATCTTGACCCCTGCCTTACATCATACACAAAGGTAAATCTGAGGTACCTCACAGCCCTTAGATGTGAAAGCTAAAACTACAAAGCTTCTAGAAGGAAACACAGGAGACCATCGTCGTGACCCTGGGGTAGGCAAAGGTTTCTTAAATAAGACACGAAAGGCACACAGGATGTGGTGCTCAGATGGCTGACAGCCACCTTTCGCACTGTGTGGAAACCACCAAGGTCTTGGTTGTGCGTGAATGAGGTTCCCACACATTGCCTGGTGCTCACATTAGACAACTTCACTCGTCTCAGCCCGAAGAAGCACTTGCCCTAACTTACCCGAGAGCTGGGCCTGGGGTGCATTCAGAATCAGAAAGGACAGGGTGCCCCTTCCCCATCCACATCCTGTTGAGTTGCCAGTGCCCAGCCATTGTGAGCTCCATTTCCCCATGACCTCACCCACACGCTCCCCAGAAGGGGCTCCTGCAGGTTCTTTGCCCCGAGCCTGTATCCAGCCTTAATTCTCCAGAACCTTCCTCTAGCGGCACAGCACCCAGCTAGAGTCACTCCTGCTACCCAGTGTCTCGACACCAAGCCATATGTGCTGGAGAGACAGTCATGAAGTAACCCCCAAAACCCATAAGGTGGGGTGTGGTCACCTCTCCTGAGGGCCACGCCTCTGAGGAAGGGGCCCAGCGAGGCTGCTCATGTCTTAGTTCTTAACCTGGATGTTGGGAGAAGAGTGAACGCTATTTATTCTTTAAACTGTCCATCTGTGTTTTATACGCTGTCCTATCACCTATGATACATGTCACCATTTAAAACACAAGAGGAATGAAGCCAACACAGGGGAACAGAGCCCAGAGCTGAGACGGGCCTTCTGTGGGGTGAGGAGCTGGGCATACCTGCTCGTACCAGGAGGCCACGGTGCTCTCCATGTACTGGTAGCTGGTAAAGAAGGCCACGATGCCATCGGGCACCACAGCGGACATCTCCAGCAGGAGGTTTCCGTAGTTCCGGATCACCGCTGTGAGGGGTCAGAGGTTGGACTCTCTCCTGGCCTGGTCCCTCCTCCCCACTCCCTATCAGAGCGATCCTGTCTAATGGCTCCTCTTGAATTTGGGCTCCTAAAAACCCCACTGAGGCCTCTGTAGGACTGTTCAAACACATTCTGCTTTTCCTTGGGAGGACAGCACACCCAAACCCCTGAAGTTAGGCGTGGCCATGTGACTTGCCATGGCCGAATACAGAAAGGGCCACATGGCACTTCCAGGTGAGAACCTTTACGAGCCAGTTCACAATTCCCCATGATCCCTCCTGTCACAGCTCACCACCACAGTGATGTGTCCAATGGTGGAAGTTCCCAGCATGAGGAGACGGGGAGCAGGCCCCCACCAACCCACAATGGCATGTACTGTGGGCAAGAAGTACCTCTGCCTAAAGCCACTTCGATTTGGGGGTATTTGTTACTGCATCATGACCCAGCTCACACTGACTGCTCCACCTCCCCTCCTGGGACCCATACAAACCATCCCCTGTGGGTATCATACCGATATCTTCCCGGGTCTCAAATTTGGAGCTGATGGCCACCTGGTCATTGCCACGGCCAATGATCTGGAGAGAGCAAGAGAGGTCATAAGGGAAACAGCAGCAACCGCTCCAACGCGTGAGTGCAGGTGGCCTGCTAGCGCTGTTCTAAGCTTTTTATAGACACAGGGTCATTGAATGAACCCTCAGCTACGCTGTTACCTGCATGGCGCAGATGAGTAACCTAAGGCTCACAGAAGGCGCGTCGTGTCGCCCACCCAAGGTCACAGCAGAGACGGAACTGAACCGAAGTCTGCCCACGTGTCTCAGCAGCAAATACCCTCTTAGCCCGCGCCGGCCTCCAGCCAGTCGGTTCAGGAAGTTGCCTCTCACCCCCAGCTCGACAGCCACTGTGCAACGCCGCCAGCAACCTCACAGAAGCACGACGCGGTACATGGCCCATGGTCAGCACCAGTCCACAACCCCTGAAGGGCAATTCAGAAGCGAAAACGCTCTGGAAACGCCAGAGGTTTAAGTTTGGCGCGAACTCCTACAGCAGCAAAACCTGCCCTGAGCCTATTCAGAGTCCTGACGTATCTCCCTTAGTTTGACTCTTCAAAATGTTTGCTGAAATATGACTCTCACGGGAGGGACTTGCCCAGGCCCCACTGGCAGTTTCCAGTCTGGAAAATTCTCAATTCTAAAACACATCCGGGGAATTCCCTGGTGGTCCAGTGGTTAGGACTCCACGCTTTCACTACTGAGAGCCCGGGTTCAGTCCCTGATCAGGGAACTAAGGGCCCACAAGCCGCGTGACGCCGCAAAACAAAAAACAACAAACAAAACCACAGCCGGCCCAGGGACTTCAGATATGAAACTGAGGGCCCGTGTTACGATGTTCATTTTACAAAGAAGGGGACCGAGGCAGAGTGGAAGGGTCACTCAGCAAGGTCACAGCCAGACGATGAACCGGGCAAAGCCACGCTAACCAAGTACCGGGCCCTGGGCCACAAAGGCCTTTCACACCCACTGTCTCACTCAAGCCCCTCAACCACCCTGGGAGATCACGGACGGGGTGTTCCCATTTCACACACGAGAAAACGAAGGCTTGGGCCGTCGAACTCAAGCCCAGGTCTGTCTCAATCCAGAATCCCGCAGCTGCCTGAGAAGTGGCGGGGAGTGGAGGGAGGAAAGGCAGCCCTCCTTCCCATCTCCCCTCCCCCATCACCTCACCCTCTCCCACGCACCATGGGGCAGAGGCAGACCCGAGCCAATGTCATGGTGAAGGTTGCCATGGTGACGGGGTGGAAGTCCAGGATCTTGGGGTAGATGTCCAGCGGGGACAGCGTCTGTACCAGGGACAGCAGGAGGGGTCTTAGCAGGACTGGGCAGGAGTCAGGAGTCCCCCCGTGGAGGTCTGGGGGCCAGAAGGGCCCTCACCCCAGACGTGATGATGACGGACTGGAAGCGCTCGAACACGGGTTTGATGGCCAGCGAGGCGTCCATGCAGCTGTGAGGAGCAGACAAGGGTGCTGAGTGCCAGGCTGGGGGGCCCAGGCCCCTGCGGTCCATTCACACCCCCTCTGGGGTCAGGCCTCACCTGAAGTGCAGGATGGGGTTGGCGATGCTTGGGGTCCTGTCGTCAAAGGGCTCAATGATGATGGTGAAACCTACAGGGGGCCGGTGAGATGCCCTGGGCGCCAGTCATGACCATGCCCACTAGGCCACCCCCCACCCCTGCCCCCCACTTTCTCCCTCCACCCCAGTCCTCCTCCCCCCCACCTTCCTCAGTGAATGGGACCAGCCACCAGTAGCCCAAACCTAAAACCCAGGCATCTGAGTCCACAATATACCCCAATCCGCCCGCTTCTCCCCAGGGCTGACACCTGTGCAAACGTTCAGAGGACCCTGAGCCAAGAGTACCAAAGGCTCACCCCTCGCTCTCCCGGGCTGCAGGGGCCCACCCCCCAACTCAAGCCAGTCTCGAACCTTCTCCTACCACCTGTCTAAGCCATCAGGAGGCTGGTCAGCTCTGCCTCCAAAGTCTAGCTGCCCACTTCCCCCACCCCCGGCCCAGTGCAGCCGCCATCACCTCCTGCCCGGACCACTGCAGTCGCCTCCTCACTGGGCGCCCCGCTCCCACCCCTGCTCCCTTCACAGCAGCCAGAGAGACTCTGTGAACTCCTGAGTCAGTTCACAACTCTCCCCTGCTCAGAAGCCCCCCCCACTCCTCCCAGGGTCCAGAATTGTCTGTGGGATCCTGCCACGATGACCCCATTTCCTCCCTGCTCACTGGCCTCCTGCCTCACTTTCAAAACCACCAGGCTCATTCCACCCCGGGGCCTTTGCACTTGCCCCACTGCCTGGAAAGCTTCCCAAGGCAGCTGGCTCCATTTAGTCACTCGGAACTCAGCTGAAATGTCAGCTCCTCAGGAAAGCCACGCCGGCCATGTAGGTGTTCTCCAACGTGGCGACATGTTTGTTTCTCATGAAAACTATCACTTTCTGGAATCATCTTCCTTACCTGTGTCTGCATCTCGGCTCCCTGTCTTCCCAGCTAGCACGTAAGTTCTGGGAGGTCAGGAATGAGGTCTTTCTTGGTTCCTGCCCAGTGCTGGGCCTGGCCCATTTGTTGAACCAATAAATGAATGAATGAATCCACATATTCAATTTCATTTGGTAAAAATTTTTGAAAAAATCAAGTCCTCTGTGCCTAGCCCTGTGCTGAGGATGCAGCAGTGACTGAGACAGCCCTGGTCCTGCCCTCTCAGGACTCACAGTCCAGTGATGGGGACACAGACCTGTCCCCACAGAGTGACCACTCTTGAGTGGGCAAGGCTGGGACAGGGGAGCCTAGAGGAGGGGCCTGGCCCAGCCTGGGAGTCAGAAGGGGCTTCCTGCAGGAGGCGGCGGCATTTCTCCCGAGCCGAGAACTGAAGGACGAGGGGGAGACAGCTGGGGGCTGAGGAAGGTGGGGAAGGACGTTCCAAATAAAGAACGTCAGGTGCTGGGAGACGGCGAAGTGGGGAACAGAGGAGAAAGACCGAGAGGCAAGACGGGGTGGACAGAGGGATGGACGCAGAGGAAGCTTCCAGTGAGACTTGCTGCCGATCGGCCCTGGGGTGGGGGAGACGGACTCGCTATCCTCCTGCCAAGGCCACACCGGGCCGCAGGACATCAGGCAGGCCTGACCTAGTTTCCTGGATAGAGGAGTAATCCCCGGGGATTGGCCGGCTTAAAGCTGAGGAAGCGGAGGGAAGGCTCCCCTCTCCCCGGCCGGCTGGAAATGTGAGCATCCTCCTCGACTCCCTCCCCCAGGCCCCGCACGACCAGGCACCAAGTCCCGGCCTCTTTAGCTCCCACACCTCTCTCCAGCCCCTCCTTTTCTCTCCTCCCGCACTGGCCCAGCCTCCGCCAGAAGCAGCATTCTAAAGCACGGATCTGACCCTGCCTCTCCCTTGCCCAGAACCTGCCGTGGCTCCCCAGTGCCACTGGGAGCAGCACGACCAACCCCTGACCCCACCGCCCGGTGTGAGCAGACCCCCAACAGAACTTCTCCGGTCTCATCTCAGGCCTCTGCCCACCCCCATACTTCTCCACTCTGCAGCCAGAGAGAACCTTTGAACACGCAAATCTGAGCACGAGGCTCGCTCACTCAGAGCTCTTCGTGGCTCCCCGCTGCCCTCAAAATAAAGCCCAAACTCCCGAGCCCAACCCTACGAGGTCCCGCCAGTCCAAGTCCCAGAGGCAACCCTCTAGGCTCTGCCAGATCCCGATTCCGGCTGCCGGGGGCCGGCGGAGGCAGGAAGAGGTGAGCTCACCCTTGGCGTAGGTGCTGACGAGCGTGGCGAAGTTAGCCAGGAGGGTGAGAGGGGAGAAGTCAGCGAGGTCCGCGATCTCCAAGGTGTGCAGGAGGGAGCGGAGGCGCTCGGCGCAGAACCTGGCGGGGCGGCGGGACGGGCTGAGGGAAGGCAGCGGGCCCCAGAGTCCCCTCCTCGACCTCAGAGGACGTGGTCACGCACCGCCTCCCCAGCCGCCTGGCAGCTCCGTGAGGGCAGGGCCTGGGTCTGTGTCCGTCACCTCTGTGTCCCCACCTTGTACAACTGCATGTCCCACGGGGCCACAGCCACACGAGGGCACACACGGAGCAATAATCACACGGCCCACAGAGTCGCACGGTCATGTCACGTGAGGTCACACTCTCACACGCAGGTTCTCGGTCAAAAGGGGCGACCCAGCCTCCCACAGTCACAGCGTGAATCCCGCACGGCCACATCGTCATACACGCACGCCCAGAACCTCTCGCAATGTCTCAGTCACACTCACCACCCTCGGTGACACTCACAGCGGCAGAGTCCCACATGCTCACAGAGGACAATCTCACACACCCTCACAGAGCCGTACACGCACGGCCACCCAGCTGGAGGCTCTCGCCCCTCGGGGACGGGCGGTGGAGCAGCAGAACCTGGCTTTGGAGCCAGGCAGACGGTCAAGTTTAAAACTGGCCTCCTGAACCTCCTTTCTTCAAGTCTGTCTTCTCTACCCCCAGGCTCGATCAGGTGCCCCCTGTGTTCCCTCAGCCCCCAGGACTCCCCCATCCCAGCCCTGGGTTGGCCCTATCTGGGACGGGTCTGTCTCCCCAACTGAACTGTGAGCCTCAGGAGGGCAGGGCCAGGGCTGTCTCAGTCATCACTGCGTCCCCAACACAGAGCAGACACTCAGAACATGTATCATGTGGCTAACTAAGATCCCCTCTGTCCTCACAAGTCTCTCAGCTGTGGGAGAAAGTTGAAGCCACACCGAGGGCTCCCCACCCCCTCAGAGGCAGAGCAGCCAGGAGCTTCGGAGCCCTACAGGCCGGGCTTCGAGTCACAACTGCCATATGCAGCGCTGTGTGGCCCTGGGCGATGGCTTCTCCTCTGCGGGACACAGCGTCCTCATCTACAGCACAAGGCAAGGACACTGTATTGACAGTATTTTTTTTTTTTTTTTTTTTTTGGCTGCGTGGCATGTGGGATCTTAGTTCCCCAACCAGGGATCAAACCTGTGCCCTGTGCAGTGGAAGGGCAGAGTCTTAACCACTGCACTGGACCGCGAGGTAAGGAGGACACTGTACTGAGATTCCATGGGATGTGGACCGTAAAGCACTTAGCTCATCATCAGTGCTCTAGACTGGGTAGGTTCCTGGCGTCACTGCTCTGTCATTTAACCACCACAGGAGGGACTTCCCTGGTGGCACAGTGGTTAAGAATCCACCTGCCAACGTAGCGGACACGAGTTCGAGCCCTGGGCCAAGAAGATCCCACATGCCACGGAGCAACTAACCCCGTGCGCCACAACTACTGAGCCTGTGCTCTAGAGCCCGCGAGCCACAACTACCGAGCCCGCATGCCGCAACCACTGAAGTCCGAGCACCGCAACAAGAGAAGCCAGGATAGGGCTTCCCTGGTGGCACAGTGGTTAAGAATCTACCTGCCAACGCAGGGGACACGGGTTCGACCCCTGGTCCAGGAAGATCCCACATGCTGCGGAGCAACTAAGCCCCTGCGCCACAACTACTGAGCCTGTGCTCTAGAGCCCGTAAGCCACAACTACTGAGCCCGCGTGCCACAACTACTGAAGCCCGCGTGCCTAGAGCCTGTGCTCCGCAACAAGAGAAGCCACCGCAATGAGAAGCCTGTGCACCACAACGAAGAGTAGCCCCCGCTCGCCGCAACTAGAGAAAGTCCAGGTGCAGCAACGAAGACCCAATGCAGCCAAAAATAAATAAAATAAATAAATGAATTAAAAAAGAAAAAAAGAGAAGCCAGTGTAACGAGAAGCCCATACACCGCAACGAAGAGTAGCCCCCACTCCTCCGCAAAGGAGGAAACTAAGGTTCAGAGAAGACCAATGACTTATGCAAAACAGCAAAGGAAAAGCACAGGAAACTCCATCCCCACTCCCAGGTCTATTCATCGCCTGCCCTGTGACGGGGAGACTGACCCTGTCCCCCAGATCGCAGTGAGGGGCTGCTCCGGCTCACAGGCTGGGGGCCGGGGTTGCGGGGGCACAGTGAGAGGCGCTGATGGAGGAGACAGGGGTCGGGGGGGAGGGCCCCGTTTTCTCCCAGCTCCCACTCTGCTGAGCCTCATCAGCAGCCCCTCCCCGGGGCCGCTCCCTCCCCCGCTGTGGCCTGGGGCAAGAACACCTCTGACCTCTAGCAAGGGCCCAGGGGCCTCGCCACCCGCCACCCGCCAGCTCCTCCACCCTGCCCGCCCCCCTGTACACAGGTAAATTCTCTGATCGAGCCACGTGCCGCCTGCCCCACCAGGGCCCCAGGACCAGCTCGCGGACCTGCCCGCTCTGACCCACGCGTGTCACCCATGCACCCCCACCACCACCCTTCCCCTACTCCCGATACTGGTGACACGGTGACCCCAGGCCACAGACTGGCTGGGAGGACAAGGCTCAGCGAGTGCCAGGGCGGGCCTCCACGCCCCCCCCTCAGCAGGGACCCACCCACCCAGCCTCGGGGCCGCACCTGAGGGGCTTGCGCTGGATGCACACGCGCTGGGCCAGGCCGCTCAGGAAGGCGGGTGGGCTCTCCTGCACCACGTGCTGCACGCGCAGCCGCCACTTGACGTACTCCAGCAGCCGCCGCAGGAAGCCCAGGAAGTGCTCGGCCGTGCGGATGGAGCCTGGCACCGCCTCTGCGGGAAGAGGGGCTCAGCCAGGCGCCGCTGGGGGTCCAAGCAGCAGGGATGCAGGGGGCGCAGGGGCGGGCGGCGGCTCACCCTGCAGCACCTCGTCGGGCAGCACAGGGTTGGCCAGGTGGGCATCGGTCTCCCGGGCGGCGCTGGCCTCCCGCAGCCCCTCCACCAGGCGCCGGTACTCGTCCCGCAGACGCTGCTCGTCCGTCTCCTTGATCCTGTGGGGAGACCGGGTGTGGGCAGACCAAGTGGGGACACTTGGGGGGCAGGTCAGGCGCCAGGGCCTACCGGCCGCAGCATCCCCACCTCTGCACCGTCTTCTGCAGGGTCTCCAGGTTGCCCTGGCACCGATCCAGGGTCCGGCGGGTGAGGTTGACACTCATGGAGTCGATGCAGACATTGTCTGGAGGACAGTGGGCAGAGGGCCGGGCTCAGGCAGGTGGGTGCAGCGGCAGCCCGAGGGGCTGGCATCGCCTCCCTGCCCTGGCCCCCTCCCTCACCAATGTTGTGGGCCTCGTCGAAGACGACGACGGCCTTGCGGGCCAGCTCCTTGGACACCAGGTCGGCAATCTTGGGGTCCAGGAGGTAGTGGTAGCTGTAGACCACCACGTTGGCGTGCAGGATCTGGGGATCAAGGCGGGCAGGGTCACCCCGGGCCGTCTGCCAGCACCCAGCCCTAGGGCGCTGCCACCGCCATCCACACCACGATGCCACATCACTGCCCCGCAGGCCCACAGAGGGGAGGCGAGGCAAGAGACACGGGCAGATGGACAGACACACAGACGGGTAGGCAGAGGTGAGGCAAGACAGACACAGGCAAGGCACAAATACATATACGCAAACGAACAGAGACTGACAAACAGATACAGGCACAGACCAATAGGGAGATCTAGGCAGACAGACAGATGGGCAGGCGGCCTGTAACCCTCACACACGCCCCTCTGCCCGACCCCTGCTGGCCTCCTCACTGAGTATCGGGCAAGGAAGTATGGGCACCAGCCCTGGCGCCGCCCCATGGCCTTCAGGTCGTCCAGGTTGTAGATGCCAGCGGGGAGGGGCACCTGGCGCCCATGGACATCAAATTCCTATGGGTGAGAGGGTACCTGGGGGTCAGGGAGGTTGGCCGTTGCTAGTGGTCCCGCCCTCCGTCTCTCACCGCTGCCCCGCAGGCACCTCGTAGAAGCGGCAGTGGGGCAGGCTGTGGTCCCGCTGGTACTGTGCCCTTATGTAGGAGGCCGTGAGGCTGTGGCATTTTCCATCGACGTCCTTCCCAAAGCGCAGGGGCGTCACCTGAGGGGCCAGGGAGCATCTTAGCACCGAGACAGGCTGAGAGGCCCAACCACTCCTCGAATCCGGGGCTCAACACCTAACGGCTATGCGGGATAGGAGGCCATCCTGTTCCAACTGGGGTGAGACTCGGGCATTTGTGGAAAACTCGAACCTCAATCTGCTTCGTTATTAAACAGTTAAGACACCTGAGAACTTACTGCAGGGATGCAAGAGTGGTACAGTTGTTAGGCTCTTATTCTTTTTAACCTCTATATAATGCCAATTACATCTTAATTTTTCAAAATATTAAGGCTTGAAGATTCTTTAGCATGTAGATAAAGGATAACTGCTTTATCATTTTTTTGTGGCCGTGCCGCACGGCATGTGGGATCTTAATTCTCCAGCTAGGGATCGACCTGCGCCCCCTGTATTGGAAGCACGGGGTCTTAACCACTGGACCGCCAGGGAAGTCCTGCTTTATCTTTTAAAATGCTAAAACAGCCAGAACTCTGGCAAGGCCCAAGAATCAGAGGAGGCTCTGATCGCAGGTTGAGAACCTGCCTTACCTTTGCCTTGCTCCAAACACTCTGAGGCTCCACTGGTGGCACCGTCACAGCCCAGGGCTCCCTCTCCCCTCAGAACAAAACCTTTCCCTCACCAAAGGGAAGGCTCTGAGGCTGCTGACCCCTCCCCCTCCCTTTCCATCAGCTGCCAAGGCTTTTTTTTTTTTTTAAGTCTTTACTGAATTTGTTACAATATTGCTTCTCTTTTATGTTTTTTGGTTTTTTGTCTGCCAGACATGTGGGATCTTAGCTCCCCGACCAGGGATCGAACCAGTACCCCTGCATTGAAGGCGAAGTCTCAACCACTGGACCACCAAGGAAGTCCCTAGTTGCCAAGGCTTATACTACTTCTTTCTCTTTCTTAGATGCCTTTACATTTTATCTTTTTTTAATTAGGTAATACAAATACGTCGTATGGGACTTCCCTGGTGGTCCAGTGGGTAAGACTCCCTGCTCCCAATGCAGGGAGCCTGGGGTTCTAATCTGGGTCGGGGAACTAGATCCTGCATGCCACACTAAGAGTTTGCATGCCACAACTAAGGAGCCGGCAAGCCCCAACTAAGAGTACACATACCTCAACTAAGAAGCCCACATGCCACAACTAAGATTCCACACGCTGCAACTAGTAAGTCCTCATGCTACAACTAAGAGTTCGCATGCCTCAACTAGGAAGTTGGCATGCCGCAACTAAAGATCCCACATGCTGCAACGAAGATCCCACGTGCTGCAACTAAGACCTGGCACAGCCAAAAATAAACAAACAAATAATAAATACCCAAAAAGATCACATAAAAAAACAAATACATTGGGCTTCTCTGGTGGCACAGTGGTTAAGAATCTGCCTGTCAATGCAGGGGACACAGGTTCGAGCCCTGGTCCAGGAAGATCCCACATGCCGCGGAGCAACTAAGCCTGTGCGCCACAACTACTGAGCCTGCGCTCTAGAGCCCACGAGCCACAACTACTGAAGCCCACACATCTAGAGCCCGTGCTCTGCAACAAGAGAAGCCACCGCAATGAGAAGCCTGCGCACCGCAACAAAGACTAGCCCCCGCTTGCTGTAACTAGAGAAAGCCTGCACCCAGCAACAAAGACCCAACTCAGCCAAAAATAAATAATAAATTTATTAAGAAAAAATACATTGCACAAGGTACACAATGTTAAGTGTCATGTATGCTCCCACAGAAAAGTATTTTAAAACTATGAAAACTTTATCTAGGATTGAAGCAGAGACCCAATGGCAAATCTATTTTGAAGAACTAAATTCAATCCAAATGAAAACTACAGCTATGCTTTTACATCGTTCCAAGGCAGCAGGCATGTGGAGGGACAAAACCAAGATGGACTTATCTGTCGCAATCTTTAGCATTATCCAGGTCACTATATATCTCTGGAGACAACTAAGATACCATCCTGACATACAGCAGAATACTACTTATACACTTATCACATTTCCAGGAAATCTAATCCAGTTAATTAATTCTCAACTTCTCACTTTCCTAAGGGGGACAGAACCACCACCTGAGCGTGTTCTGGGCACACGCACACATCCATTTACTACCTGGTTCCTCTTCATTTATGCCTCTAAACTTAACGTCATAATTTAAACTTTTGTTTACAAGAAAGCATCTTGAAATTTTGCTCCAGAGTCTGTGGAAGCTTCCATGTATCCCAATCCTCCTTTGCTATCAGATAACAAAGGCTGAAGAGACTTATGTTCCTTAATTCCACATAGCAACAGCAGGATGGCACAAAGTCGGCTGTCCAAAAAGAAAGAGGCAGGGATATTTGTGCACTACAGCATCACCAAGAATGGGGAAGATTCCCATCCGCGGGTTTAAACACAGTGCTGGGGAGCCACTGCTCTTTAGCCATCATACACCATCTGTATTATTTCTCATACATTCTTACAAATTACATTACATAATATATATTCTGGGACCTCCCTGGTGGCGCAGTGGTTAAGACTCCACACTCCCAATGCAGGGGGCCCGGGTTCAATCCCGGGTCAGGGAACTGGATCCCACATACATACCGCAGCTGAGAGTTCACATGCCACAACTAAGGAGCCCGCGAGCCACAACTGGGGAGCCCTCGTGCCACAACTAAAGAGCTGGTGAGCCACAAGTAAGGAACCCACATGCCACAACCAAGACCTGGCACAATCAAATAAATAAATAACGTAACCAAATATATATATATATATATATATATATATATATATATATATATATATAAATAAAAAATACATTCTTGGAATATATTATACCACACTAAAGAATTACCACACTAAAACACTTAAAACCATGCCTGGAGCTAGTGACCCCAGTGGTTTTGTAATTTAATGATAACAACTATTTTTCTATGTATCATATATTAATATTTATTAATATCACTATAATTTCTAATATTCTTTCTTTCTTTTTTTTTTTTTTGGCTGTGCCGTGTGGCTTGTGGGATCTTAGTTCCCTGACCAGGGATCGAACCCGTGTCCCCTTCAGTGGACGCGCAGAATCCTAACCACTGGACCGCCAGAGAATTCCCCATAATTCCTAATATTCTTTTAGCTCTTCATACGTGTGAAGGGCTATACATGCATTATCTTGCCCAATCTTTTTTTTATTATTGAAATATAATTGATATATAACATTATAGATCAGTTTCAGGTATACAACATGATTCGATACTTGTATATGTAGGGAAACGACCACCACCATAAGTCTAGTTAACATCCATCACCATACCTAGTTACAACTTTTTTCTTATGATGAGAACTTTTAAGATCTACTCTTTTAGAAACTTTCAAATATACAATACAGTATACGACTTACAGTCACCATGCTGTACAGCTGTCCCTCAATATCCAAGGGGGAATTGGTTCCAGGTCCGCCCCATGGATAACAAAATTAACAGATGCTCAAGTCCCTTATATAAAGTGGCGTAGCACAGTTGGCCCTCCCTATCTGCAGGTTCTGCATCCACAGATACAAAGAGTCAACTGTACATTATGTGACTTATTTATCTTATAACTAGAAGTCTGTTTTTTGTTTGTTTGTTTGTTTGCGGTACGCAGGCCTCTCACTGTTGTGGCTTCTTCCGTTGCGGAGCACAGGCTCCGGACGCGCAGGCTCAGCGGCCATGGCTCACGGGCCCAGCCACTCCGCGGCATGTGGGATCTTCCTGGACCAGGGCACGAACCCGTGTCCCCTGCATCGGCAGGCGGACTCTCAACCACTGCGCCACCAGGGAAGCCCAAGTCTGTACTTTCTGACCCCTTCACCGATTTTGCCTAACCCCACCCCCTTGCACAATCTCATCAACAACTGTATGAAGCAGGTGATTAATTATCCCCATTTTACAGAAAAGAGGACTGAGGCCCAGAGAGCAGAAATGCAAGAGTATATGGCTAGTACATTTCAGAATCAGGAAACTAGGCCTGCCGGCCTCCAGGAGCTGCCTTTTTAACTTCTCTCAGGCTGGGGAAAATGGGAAGGTTCCCCAGAGGAGGTGTGCCTGGGCCATGAACGATGAGTCAGCATTTGATGAGTGAGAAGAGAATTCTGTGCATGGCACCTGCACATCTCCCTGAGATGTCTGGTCTGGGTGGGGATGTAGGACTCCTGGTTGGATGGAAGAGTTTCTTCCACCCTGAGGCTTAGGGCGAGGGGAGGAATGGGCACTCACCTCGGGATGAATACACAGGTTCTTTCGGGAGCTCAGAGCCAGCCCCAAGAACGACAGCTTCTCGCCCTCCTGTTTCTCATAGAAGTTGAGTAACTTTCGAAGCTCTTCAATCACCTGTTCCAGTTGATAAGGGAGGGGGGAACTTGGCCTCATTGAAAGCCCCAGCCCCTTCCCCAGCTTCCCACAGGCCCCCAAAGCTATGATGGCAACCGCCAGGGGGACCGCTGGGTTAGGGGACAGTGAGGGGCACTGGGATTGGTTCCAGACTCACCTTCTCAATCTCAGGCACAGTCCTCGAGCAGTAGATGAGCTTAGTCACCTCCAGTGGATACGCCTGCGGACAATGGGTTCAGCCTCGGCCCCTGTCCAGCCTCCTCCCTCTTCCCCGTCCATGGGCCCCGTGGGTCACTTACCCGCTGGTACGCCATGATCAGGGCCAACAGGGACACTGTCTTCCCAGTGCCCGAGGGCATCTCCAGGACTCCATGACCCTGCATGATTCGGGCAGGAGGGACAAGACACAGGCTCTCAGAACTTCAGGGACACAAACTCTGGGAAACCACCCCCACCCCGAAATGCCACCATTGGAATAGCAGGACAAGAGAGCAGTTAAAAGTCTGGGCCTTAGGGGCAGCGGATTTGAACCCCACTTCTGCCACTTTTGTTGAGTGCTCTTAGGCAAGACCTCTCAACCTCTCTGGGGCCTCAGGATCCTCATCTCTAAAAATGGGCCTAATAAGCTCTTCTTCATAGCATGGCTATGAGGATTAGTGAGAAACTGGGAGTGAAATCTTGAGTACAGTGTCTGATATATAGTGAACCTTTTTTGTTTTAATTTGGCAAGCACCTCCACAGCACTTACTCTGTGCCTGGAACTAGTACTAAGTGTCTTACATCAGGGCTTCTCAACCTCGACTCTCTTGACATTTTGCGGCCAGATAATATTTGATTGTGAGGGGGCTGCCCTGTGCACTGTACAATGTGTAGCAGCATCTGTGGCCTCTACCTACTAGATGCCAGTAGCACCACCACTCCACTAGTACTGACAATGAGGAATGTCGCCAGACATTGCCAATGTCCTCTGGGGGTCAAAATGGTCCCCAGTTGAGAACCTCCGCCTTACTTAGTGAATTAACCCCTAAAGCCCTCATATTAAGCTGACGTAGGTACTATTACTATGCCCATTTTACAAAGGTGAAAACTGTGGAACTGGGAGATTAAGTGATTTACCCAAGGACACACAGCTGTGGGTAGCCGATTCCAAAGTCTCTATATTCCTAAGCCAACCACTGAGCAGCTTAACCTTTGACAAGTGTCAGCTGCTGCTATTATTAACTATTATTGTTTGAGATAAAAAGAAGTTTGGCAGCGCTGGCTTCCCAAGGACCTCAGATTTCTAAACTCCAGATGTCCTGCAATCTCAGTCTTGGACGCACGTGCGGCAGCCCCCGCTGTCAGATAGGCAGCAGGGGGGCCGGCCCACCCACCTTGGCATCCAGCGTGCGTTTGAGCTCCAGCATGTAGGAGAACTGCTCCGGGTAGATGTAGTCGTATGGGAAGTAGACCAGCAGCCCGTCCACGTTGAGCCTGGCGGCGGGGGCTGCCGGGTCAGTCCCCCGTCCCCTCAGCCCCTCTCCAGCCTCCACACTCCCCTGCCTTCGAACCGAGAGGGGTTACCGGCCCGCTGCCCCCACCCCCCCGGATATCTCCCAGTTCTCCAGAAGTCTCCGGGTCCCTTCTGCATCTCGTCTCTGACCATCCCCGTTACCGCCCCGTGGGTCCCCGCGGCTATCCCTACCCCTCCCCTTCAGCCTCCCCTCGCCCCGCCGGGACCCGAGGCCTGCCCACTGGCCCCTGCATCTTCCAGACCCCCACGCCGGCTCGCCAGCCGCGAACCCAGGACCCTCTCTCACTTCATGGCGCCGGCCGCGGCTTGAAGCGGCGTCGGCCCGCCTCCCTCATGAATATTCAGTAGAGGCAGGATCCGCGGGGCGTCCTCGAGGTGCTGCTCCACCTTCGTCAGGACTCCATTGGCTGATCCCGCCCATCACTCCACTGGGGCGAAGTCAATCGGGATAATGCGCGTGCGCACGGCAATGCGGGGGCGGGCTCCGGGAGAGGCGGTGCCGGAGGCATCGCTGAAGATCGCCGAGTACCAAGAACAAAACATGGAAGGAAGAGGACCGAGAGAATAGATCGCATTCACTGGGTTTCGGTCTACCGGCATCTGTCCAGATCATCTGAGTAGCGAATACATACTCAGTTTCATTCTATTATATTCTTGGTTTTAAGATGTCCTCCCTCCTTTCCCCCACACTTTAACAAAGTAACCAGGGCTGAAATGGGGGAACCCAGACAAGGTTCCTGACCCAGCTGGGGGATCAGAGAGGGCTTCCCGGAGGAGTCATCTCTGAGAACTAAGGTGAGCAGTAGGGATGAGGCAGGGTAAGGTGGGGCAGACGACACTGCAGGCAAAAAGGAAGGTGGAAAGCAGGGAACTAAGCAGCAAGATGGGGCTGGAATGTGGCTTAAGGAGCACAGACTTCTCTGAAGTGGAAGACATCACCATGATTTATTCCCAACTATCTCATGTCAGGTGTGTTTGCTCTTCCCAGTTTGTTCTCCTCGTACATGGTACTGCATGGAGCATCTCTGTGGTATCTCTTAAGGCTCAAGGTCATGTCAGCAACCTCACTAACTGGCTCAACACCCGCCCCTACCACCACCATCATCATGAGTTCTACTAGCTCCCTAGGACTTATTCTCAGAGCCTTTGCCTAACTTTGGAAGGATATTCTCATTTGTGTGACTGTGATAAATGTCATTTGTTGATGTAAGGGTCATCATCGCCACTTTAGAGGCGAGGAAACTGAGTCTCAGAGAAAAACTGGCCCAAGGCTTTACAGCTAGGCCAGGTGCTGCTCCCCATCCCACCTTCATCCAAGCCCTGCCCACTCTGGGTCGTCACTCTCTGAGGATGTTTCTGTCTCCCCCACTGGACTGTGAGCCTCAGGAGGGTAGGGCTGAGACTGTCTTGGTCACCACTGTGTGTGCCTTTTGCCACCCAGTACAGGACATGCCCAGAGCAGGGGCTCAGTGAATATATGCTCAAGTTCCTTAGTCTGCCCTCCGTATCCACGAATTCAGAACCTGCAGATACAGAAGACGAACCGTGCTAGGCCATTTTATATGACAGGCTTCAGTATTCACAGATTTTGGTATCCGTGGGGGTCTGGAACCAATCCCCCCACCCCGCTTATACCAAGGGACGGCTTTATTTTCAATCCGCTGTTGGTTGGTTGAGCGGAACCCATGGATAGTGAGGACTTAGTGTGTTGCATTCCTTAGGATACATCACAACAAGCCCACAGCCAGGGGGAGGGGCTACTGAAGGGCATGAATATCTGGAAGCAGGGGTGATTGACAGCAGCCAATTAGAATGACTGCCTCCTGCCTCCTCCTGGCCTTTGTAGTCACTATTCTCTGTGTCTGAAAAGGCTCTTCTCTCAGATCTCTGCATGGCTTCTTTCCTCACCTCCCTCAAGCCTTCCTAGAGTCTTCCTCAAGAGTCCTTTCCTCAGCGAGGCTTTCCCTGACCACCCTGTTTAAATTGCAATACACCCTGGATAGGCTGAATAATGGTCCCCAAAGATCTCCAGGCCCTGGAACCTATGAATGTTCATAGGTTACATGTGTCAACCAAAAGCAAAACAAAACAAAACACAGAAGGTTGCAAACAAGAGTTTATATGGGGTCTTAAGAATTGCAATTCAGGCTGTACACCTGAAACTAACACAACATTGTAAATCAACTATACTCTGATAAAAATTTAAAGAAAAAAAAAGAAGAATTGCAATTCAGGAGACAGATTCGGGTAAAACTGAAGGAGTGTTCTGGGGAAGAGAAAGCATCAGGGGCTTATAAAACAAAAGCTACAAGGTTGTTAAAGTTGTCTGGTGAGAATCGTGATTGGCTCTGACACAAGCCAGGGAATACTTGTCCTTAAGGAATCAAGAGTTATTTTAGGGTAAGGGTCCCACAAGTAGATAGGCTGTCATGAGTTATTTTAGGGTAAGGGTCCAATAAGTATCTTGCATTTTTGGCAGATGTTCTTTTTTTCTTAATTTTATAAATTTATTTATTTATTTATTTTTGGCTGCGTGGGTCTCCGTTGTTGAGCGCAGGTTTTCTCTAGTTGCAGCGAGCAGGTGCACGGGCTTCTCATTGCGGTGGCTTCTCCTGTTGCGGAGCACGGGCTCTAGGTGTGCAGGCTTCAGTAGTTGTGGCTTGCGGGCTCTAGAGCTCAGGCTCAGTAGTTGTGGCACACGGACTTAGTTGCTCTGCGGTATGTGGGATCTTCCCGGACCAGGGCTCGAACCCGTGTCCCCTGCATTGGCAGGCGGATTCTTAACCACTGTGCCACCAGGGAGGTCCCTTGGCAGATGTTCTTGATGCCTATGTTAAGACAATAAGTGATCAGAAGGTCAGATTCCATCCAGGCTGGGATGTGCTTAAGTCACACTTCGTCGATGGCCTCCCAGCTCCATTTTAGAGAGTTCTCTTAGCGATACTGACTCCACTTTTATTTTCCTTCCGCATATGGCAAAAGGGAATTTGCAGGTGTGATGGTTAAGGATCTTGAGAGATATCAGGGTGCGTCCTAAATGTAATCACGTGTCCTCATAAGAGGGAGATTTGACAGCAGGACAGAAACAGAGGCAGTGCTACACTGAAGCAGGATGCCACGCTGTGGGCTTTGAAGTTGGAGGAAGAGGGCAGACCAAGGAATGTCAAGAATGCAGCTCTAGAAGCTGGAAAAGACAAGGAAATTGATTCTTCTCTACAGCCTCTGGAGGGAGTGCAGCCCTGCCAGCACCTTGGTTTCAGCCCAATGAAACTAACCTCAGACTTCTGATTTTACGAATTGTAAGAAAATAAATGTGTGTTGTCTTAAGCCACTGAGTTTGGGGTCATTTGTGACAGTAGCAAGAGGAAATGAATGAATACACCTCCAATCAGGCACAATATATCCACTTCTGCTTTAGTTTTTTCCATAGCAGCGATCAGCATCTGATAGAATATATTTTTTGCTTATCATTTTGTTTATTGTCTGTCTCTTCCACTAGAATGTCAGCTCTACAAAACCCGGGGCATTTTATCACCGGTTATTAAGGATAATTTCAAATGGATACAAAAGTTGAGAGAATAGCCTAACGAAGCCCCACATACATGAAGCTTTATCAGTCTTCAACTCAGGGCTGATCTTGTTTCATCCACACCCCAACCACTTCCCCTCCCACCAGTTGATTATTTTGAAGCAAATCCCAGACATCATATCATTTCATCCATCAGTATTTCAGAATGTAGCTCTAAAAGTAAAGACTCTTTGTAAAAACATAACCATAATATCATAGCACATCTCAAAAAAAAGGAGTAATAATTGCTTAATATAATCAAAGTTCCAGATACTGTTTGAATTTGAGAGCAGGGACTTCTGTCTGCTTGTTTTTTTTTTTTTTGGTTTGGTTTGGTTTTTGTTTTGTTTTGTTTTTGCGGTACGCGGGCCTCTCACTGCTGTGGCCTCTCCCGTTGAGGAGCACAGGCTCCGGACACACAGGCTCAGCAGCCATGGCTCACGGGCCCAGCCGCTCTGCGGCATGTGGGATCTTCCCGGACCGGGGCACGAACCCACGTCCCCTGCATCGGCAGGCAGACTCTCAACCACTGCACCACCAGGGAAGCCCTGCTTGGGTTTTTTTTGTTGTTGTTTGTTTGTTTTTGTTTTTAAATTTTACTTATTTATTTGGCTGCATTGGGTCTTTGCTGTGCGCGGGCTTTCTCTAGTTGCGGCAAGCAGGAGCTATTCTTCGTTGCGGTACACAGGCTTCTCATTGCAGTGGCTTCTCTTGCTGTGGAGCATGGGCTCTAGGCGTGCGGGCTTCAGTAGTTGTGGCTCACGGGCTCTAGAGTGCAGGCTCAGTAGTTGTGGCGCACGGGTTTAGTTGCTCCGCAGCATGTGGGATCTTCCCAGAGTAGGGATCGAACCTGTGTCCCCTGCATTGGCAGGTGGATTCTTAACCACTGCGCCACCAGGGAAGTCCTGTCTCCTTGTTTACTTGTTCTCCTTTGCTACCTTATGTGGCAAAAAGGACTTTTCAAATGTGACTAAGTTGAAGATTCTGAGATGGGGAGATTATCCTGGATTATCTGGATGGGTCCAGTGTAGCCATAGTGAAAGAGGGAGCCAGGAGGGTCAGAGTCAAGAGATAAAGATGTGACAATGGAAGTATGAGATGGAAGTGATGCAAGAGCTGGCTTTGAAGACAGAAGGGGGCCATGAACCAAGGAATACAGCCAACTTCTAGAAACTAGAAAAGGCAAGGCAAGGGCTTCTTTCCCATAGTCTCCAGAAAGGAACTCAGCCCTGCTGACACCTGGATTTTAGTTCAGTGAGACCCATTTCAGATGTCTGACCTCCAGATGGTAAGATAATAAATTTGTATTGTTTAAGCCTCCAAGTTTGTGACAATTTGTTACAAGCAGCGAAGGGAAGCTAGTGCAGATTTTGGTACTGGAAGTGGGGTGCTGCTGTAACAAATACCTAAAAATGTGGAGGTGGATTTGGAATTGGACAATGGGCAGAGGCTGGAAGAATGTTGAGAAGATGATGGGAAAAGCCTAGATAGCCTTGCAGACCATTTGCAGAAATATGGGTGTTAGTGATTCTGCTAGTGAGGGCTCAGAAGGAAGTGAGTAGTAAGGTAGAGTAAATCTCTATAATCTTAGAGAACACTAAATCATCATAAACAGACTGTTGGTAGAAATATAGGCAACCTCTAGAAACTGGAAAAGGCAAGGAAACAGATTCCCCCCAGAAGAACACGGCCCTGACAACACCTTGATTTTAGCCCACTGAGACCTGTTTCAGACTTCTGACCCCCAGAATTAAAAGACAATAAATTTGTGTTATTTAACCTACTAAGTTTGCGATAATTTGTTATAGCAGTAATGGGAAACTAACATCTCTGTTATGCAAAAGGGAGATCAGACTAGTGTAAACACATACAAAATAAAGAAGCCCAGAAGAAACAAAGGTTACACAGGAAAAAAAAGAAAGCTACAAAACAAACACAAAAACACCTGTAACTAAAATACTATAAAAAACACCTAGCAAGATAATAGATTATATCACATTTATAAAATAGGAACTGGAGGCTATGAAAAATGAATAATTAAATAACAAGAAAGAGTTCTTGGGAATTCAAAATAATAGATGAAACGTAAATTTTAATAAAAGGATTAGGAGATAAAGTCAAGGAAATTTCCTAGAAAGTAAGGGGAAAATTAACAAAGAGATGGAAAATAGTGATGAAAAGATAGGAAAACTGAAAGCTCAAACCAGAAGATTCAACATCCAAATAATAAAAATTCCAGAAAAAGAGAGCAAGAAAATGAAGAAACCAACACACACACACACACACACACACACACGACACACACACACAAAGGAACCAACACATAAATATACAAGAAAATTTCCCGGAACCAAAGGCTATGAGTCTCCCGATTGAAAGGACAGACTTAGGGTCAGAATGATTAATGAATAAAAGCTACAGTGAGGCATATACTCATGAAATTTCAGAAACAGAGAAAGAGAGAAGATCCCCAAAGCTTCCAGAATAAAGCAAGTCAAATACAAGTTCAAAGCAGAGGGAGAATGAAAACAAATCTGAGGGGAAAAAAAAAAACAAACCAACAGGCTTCCTTTGTTATCTGAACTTGCATTCTAACTTAGGAAGAAAATAGATTTGAGTGACAAGGGATACATATATTTCCAACCTAGAATTTTATACCCAGCCAAACCATAATAAAGTTGGAGGATAAAATGAAGATATATTAAGCCATGCAAGAACTCAAAAATCTTTCTCTCTTCCTCTCCCTTTTAAGGGAACGACTGGAGCATGTGCTCCAGCAAAATGAAGAGTCAACAAAGAAAGATAGACATGGAATCCAGGAAACAATATCCAACACAGGGAAGTCCAGGATAGCTTAGTGCAGGCCTTGAAAGCATCAAGTCCACATTCAAGTAGGAGAGAGGACTTTAGGAGGGAGGAAAAAAAGCTTGAGTGAGCTGTTAGTAATTTGGAAGATTCCATGGAACATTTGAAAAATATTAAGTATAGGTGCAAATAAAATTAAGCAAGTGACAAAGGTAAATTTAATTCTCAAAAATTTAGAAGTTTGTGAAGAGAAAATTCTAATATACTGCATGGCTCTACAGTGAAAACATATTTACATATCACAACATTTAAAAAACTATTGATTGATATAAAAATTATGATTTCATTGAGGAGAGGGAAAGTAGAGTCAGATTAATAGACCTCAAACCTCATCTACTATACCAGGAAATCAGTAGAGAATGTCTAAAATTGAGAAATCAAGAAATAGCAATGCCAGCATATTTAGAAACATACAAGAAAATACCAGAGGAAACAGCTATAGCAGTTGAAAGTGGTGGCCTTTGGAAAGCAGATGGGAGTAGGGAGAGGTAGCAGGAGGACTGTTTTTCTTCACTACAAATATCTTAGTACCAGTATCATTTGATTTTTAAAGTATATTCATGAAAATTAATCGGCAGTGATAGAAGCCGCTACCCCTTATGGGGAGGAGACATGCATATATTGACGGCGAAGAGGCACGATGGAACTTCTGGATGATGGAAATGTATATCAGCTTTACTCAATAGAACTTTCTGGGATGATGGAAATGTTCTCTATCTGCACTGTCCAAAATGGTAGCCACTAGCCACATGTGGCTACTGAGCACTTGAAAAGTGGCTAGTGTGACTGAGGAATTGAATCCTTAATTTTTATTTAATTTAAATTAATTAAAAATAATTAAAATTCCCACGTGAGTTGTTTTGGACATTGCAGACAATGACAATGTTGAAGTTTTATGATTTGTAAAGAAATACAAATCAGAAGAGAGAAAGGCTTCTGATTTGTCAAAAATCTTCAAGGGGCAGTTTATGAAATAAAAAAGTGGGGAAGAAGTGAAGGAAAATCACTCTTCAGGGTCAGACCCTCAAAAAGTCCACATGGATTTCCAGTAGATAAAACCCTGTTGAAGATGACCTCACAATCCATAATTTCAATACACATGAGGAAACAAGCCACCATGAGTGAGAACCAGCAGACACACCAAATTACAGGAGGAGATGGCACCAAACTTCAGATGATAGAATTATCAGACATTTTATGTCTTTAAGCTTAAGGACGCTTAAAAAGAAGAATCCAAAACGTGAAAAAAATGTCAAGACATTACAAAAAAAAAAAAAAAAGCAGGCATATTTGAAAGAGGAAGGATTGGATTCACATGAGGGAAATCCCTTCCAAAGGGGCTACTTTAAGACTGGTTTACCAAAAATAGTAACAATGAGGAGAATTATTAAGTCAGAACGGAGTTCAAAGAGAAGGAAGTCAATTTCTGTGCAAACTACCTTTATTTATAAAGAAAAACGTCCCCATTTTGTTATAAAACTGGCACTGTGTAAAGGCACTTGACTGGGGAGAGAGGGGCAGGGATGCTGATAGAGATATGCCTCACCTGGCCGCTGAAGGCTGTTGGTAGACATAGTGGCGGAGGTGACTCCTGGGGAAATCCAGTGGCGGTGACCCACTCCAGGCTCCGCTGGGATGGTGGGTTGCCTTGCTTTTGGGGGGTGGGGGGGGCAGTAGGAGCAGGAGGCACTTTGGACAGGATGTGACTTGGCAAATGGGGGGGGTCTCTCTTGCCCCCAAGGATTCCCAGCCCCACCACGGCCTCCCACAGCTAAGGCAGTTTTTCTAAATTTAAGGCTGGGGTTCTCCTTCTCCCCAGGGCTTCCAGGGATGCAGAGAGGTGTTGGCAAGGACCTCGTCCCTGCAAGGATTTGGGGCGCAGAGAGATGCAGCAGTACGGGAGGAGGAGTTCTGGAATGAAGGCAGTTGCTGCTTTCTCCTGTCTCCCTTCGAAAAGTCCTTCTCTCCAGCTAGACCTTATTCCTCTGAGGCTTCACCCTGGGGTAGAGCTGAGGGAAAACAGGCTCTTCAGACACCAGGAGCTCCCACCCCTTCATTCCACCCCAAACTTAATACAGTCACCTGACCCACCCCCAAACACGGGGACTGTCTCCATCCTCCCATCCCTTCCTAATGGACTCTCCCAGTATCTCCCAAACCACACCAGAATCGCCTGTCAGCTGCAAGCACCAGCTGGAGCCTTCCAATCAGCAGCAGGCTTGATGAAATGGAGTATTTCCGAGTCTCCCATACGGCCATAAAAAAGACGCCCGCCTCTCCCTACTACCATGGCTGTCTGGTTGGGACCCACCTCCACCTATTCCCCAATTAAAGGAATCGTCTTCTCTCCCAGGAATATAATGGGATCTTCCTGGTCTCCTCCCCTAACCTAGTAGTATCTCCCTCAGTTCTACCACGATTTTATTAATGGATTCTTCCTCACCCTGCCCAATGCAGTGTAACAAAAGCTTCCATGCCTGTAATACACAATTCTTTAACTGCCCCCATCACCAAGATGGGATTCTTCATGACTCCCCTTGGCTAGAATACATTCCTCTTTACCTCCCCATGAATATAATTAGGAATAATAAAAATATTTGATTGAGCACGAACCAATCAAATAACTAGGAAGGCAGTACTGGTGAGTACCCCACGAAGTACCACCAGTAAGTGGCTCTTCCTCCCCTAACTAAAAGGGGATCTCCCTTACCTCCCCCGTTATTATAATGGGCTCATCCTCACCTCCCCACAACCGATAATGGACTCTTCTGACCTCCCCTCCTCCCCAATGTAATGCACTCTCTTGCCCTTTTTCCCGTGGGATCCCCCCTTTCCTCACAATATCGCTTCTGGGCTCACCCCGAAGTAGTTACGGGGCACGTAGCCCTCCTGGCCGTGCAGCGCGGCCCACCACCAGTCCGTCTCCTCTGGCCCATCCCTCCGCAGCACGGTGACCGACTCGCCCTCGCGGAAGGACAGCTCGTCTCCAAACTCAGCGCTGTAATCCCAGAGAGCGGACACCACCCCGTTGTACATCAGCCCCATGCTCTGCTCCACGTCTGAAACATGAAACCGCAGGGATCGTCAGCGCCCGGTTCAGGGGGGCCGGGAACACTCAGGGATACGACACGCTGGGGCCAGGGACAGACCCTGAGATTTGGCGCCAGCCTCACCTTGGGGAATGGGCCACTTGAAAAGTTGTGTACCCCTGTCTGGAGAGGGGGACCTGAGCTGGAGCCAGCCGCCAGGACTGACAGTCTCTAAAACACTGGGGTGCATCAAGCCGGGCCACCAACCCCCGAGGCAGGGCTGGTGGTCCCCATTTCCACTTATATCTGGTTAAGTCCCTGTACCACTCCTAGAAGTACAGTCGTCTGCACCCCACCCCACCCCCGTAAGTGGTACAGTCTCCATAGACGACTCAACCCCTCCTTCAGATGGTTTAGCCCTACTCCTCCCCACAAAGTGGTCCCAACTCCCCCTTTCCAGATGGTGCAGTGCACGCTGCGCCCCCTCCCCAAAAGATAAAGTCTCAAAGAGGATGTAATAATTTTCCAGATAGTATAGGCCACCCGAACCCCCCTTTAATCCCATCAAGGATTTAGCCCCCTTTCCAGATGGTACAGTCCACCATGCTCCCCCCCCTTTAATGGTTCAGTCCACCGTGTTCCAGTTTCTCCTCCTCTCCACCACCCCTCCGCCCCCCAAGTGTGCTGTTCAATCTCTACTTCATCCTCACAGAACTCTCCAAGTCCAGGCAGGTAGGAGGTACAATCTTCTTATCTCATAGGCTTCATCTACCTGTGACCAAGGTGGTCCCAATCCCCCTTCCCAAAGCTTCAGTGGACGGTCTACGTCCCGCCCCAGCGGTCCAGTCCTGGCCTGCCGCTGCTCACCACTAAGGCAGGTGTTACGGCCCCCATGGCTCCCACCCACTTTCTGCCACAGCACAGCAGGCTGTCGTGTAGTCCCTCCAGGCTCACCTCTCAAATACATTGTCCCACGCCCAGGTCCTACAGCCTGCCTTACCCCAACTCTCTGAGGTCCCCAACCCCGCCTTATGATAGAGTTGGCCCCTCCAGGTGAGCGCTACAGACCCTACGCACTTCCCCAGGATACGGCCTACCTAGTTCCTCCCATCACCTGTTTAAGTGATGTGCACCCCCCACCGGAGATATATGGTACAGCCTCGTGTCTCACTAGGAGTGGAAGAGTCCCCAAGCTCCTCCCCAGAAGCCATGGCCTGCTCACCTCTCACCTGTGTGGTGCTGTATTTCCCACAGGTACCACAGCCCATGTGCCCAGCCCTAGGCCAGGTAGATGGTATAGTTGGAACGTCCAACTCCCCACCCCCGTGGATGAGAAAGCAGATAAAGCGGCGCAGTCTCCACACCAGCTCTTCTCCCGACAGGTGTCCAGCTTGCGTGGCACAGTTCCCCTGTCCCCCTCTCCCTCGAAGGTGGCACAGTCTGCTGTGCCCACACACCGTTCTTGCACCTGCCAGGTGGGAGGCCCAGTGCCCCACCCCTGCAGGTGGTCCATCCCGCCGGCCCCCCTCGGTGATGCTGCCACAAGGTTGGTACAGCCCCTCGCGTCCTCTCTCAGGAGCCACAGTCTGCCGCCTCCCCCCGCCCAACATCTACCAGCTGGGCTTCCCAGTCCCCGCGACGCCCTCCCCCAGAGGTGGCCCAGCCCGCCCGCCGAGGCGCCCCGGCCCTGCCTCGCACCTGCCAGGTAAGTGGCGCAGTCGACGTAACCCTCGCGGTAGGGGTCGCACTTCTCAATGGCGGTGGCGCCGTCACTGAGCGTGGTGGCGAAGATCGCCGCGCCGTGCTGCACCAGCGCCATGCAGATGGCCGTGTCGTTGCAGGACGCCGCGCAGTGCAACGGTGTCCTAGGCGAGGGAGGCAGGCGTGAGGGGCCGCACTGGGGCCCACAGCGCTTTCCCCGCCCCACGCCGGCCACGCGAGGTCAGGACTCACCAGCCGTGGCTGTCGGGGGAGTTGACGTTGGCACCCGCCGCGATTAGGAAGTCCACGATGGGGTAGTTGGCGCCGCAGATGGCGTTATGCAGGGCGGTGATGCCCTCCTCGTTGGGCTGGCTCGGGTCGTTCATCTGGACGAGCCGGGGGACGGAGAGGCTCAGTCCCGCGGCTGTTATCCAGCGTCTGCCGCCCCCACCCCGCCCGCCCTTCTGTCCGGCAGCACTCACCTCCTTCACCGCCTGCTGCACCACGTCCAGCTCCCCGGTCAGCGCGGCGTCCAGCAGCAGCACGAGCGGGCTAAGGCGCGCGCGACGGACCTTGCGCGGGGAGCCGGCCTTCCGCAGCACGGAGCGCATCTCCTGGGGGACAGGACCGGGGCTTCAGCGGCTTGGCGGGAATTGCTAATATACCCATTCCTCAGAGCAGGGAAACAGAGGCTCAAGGACCAGGCAGCCACTCCAGGTCATCCAACTAGACAGGGCTGAGATTGGAACCCAGGAACGTACATAGCCTGAGTCCAGAGGGCCATGGGAAGGAGGGTCCCTCAGTTCCACAGCCTCTGGTTCCCTGCAACACTCAGGGAATCGGGTGATTTTGGAATCTTGGGCCCTGAGACCCGAGAGGAAGCTTGGAGACCATGAGGTTGATGATTGTGGAAGCCAGATATTCAATCCATAGTTTCATTTCTTTTATGTATATTAAAAAAAAAAAAAAGCTAGGAAGCACACGTGACAAGATGTTACCAAGTGTTAATTTCAGATGTTTGGAATTAGAATATTTATCATATTATTCCTTGTGCCTTCTTATTTTTGATTTTCAAGTGTCCTACAAAATTCATTTATTCTGAGCATATAGCATTTGTGATTCTGGTCTTCTATGTCAATGATTTCAAGATTCTGGAATTTGAAGATCCCACGAGCCACTCATTTAAAAATTCTCTGATGCTAAGTTTCCAATATGTGTGAGTCCAGAAATGCTAAGTTGTGCCATCTCAAATTGCTGAGGACCCAGGACATTGCATTCCCAAGATTCTATGATTGAGAACTTGAATATTTCATGGTGAGAATTTCATTCCAAAAGATTGGAAGGAAATACTCAAAATGTTAATCGTGGTTCTCTCTGAATGCTGTTATTTGGGCCTCTTTAGTCTACTTTTATCTATTTCTTCCTATTACTATGTTTGTGTGTTCCTTTCTAGTGGAAAATGCTCACTTAAAATAAAATTCTGTATTATAACATATTCGTGCACTAATCTATGATTTAAGATTCAAATGATGAGTCTTTAATTTTCAGTTCTGGGGACTTCAAGAATCAGTAATAACCAGGGTTTGTGTTACTAACTTTTTAATTCTAAGATCCTGTGCAAACCTTCAGTGTTTTGGAATTCTGAAATTTCACTCTTCTGAGTTTGTGATGTCAGGATTTAATTTTTGAATTCTGTGAGTGTTCAGGTTTCTCTGTGGCCAGAACTTTGTGATTCTACAATGAGGCAACTTGACCATTTCAAGACACTGTCATTCTTCCATTCTTGATTTCAAGATCCTGAGCCTCAACATTTCATGGCTCCACCCTCAGAAGGGCCTGGGAATACGCATTTGGGGGTCAACCTGGCCCCCACGTCTTCTCTGGGAATTGTTCTCCTCCATCTGTCTACCCACATTGAGCAATCAGGATTGTTCCATGTGACTACACCCCGCCCCCTCCAAGCCACGATGCAGAAACCAGACCAAGATCAGCAGGAGACCAGCCCCTGGTCAAATGATAACAATAATAATAGTTAAGTGCCAGGCACTATTCTAAGCACTATATTAATGTATTAAATCCTCACAGCAACCCTATGCTTATTTTCATCCCCATTCTACAGATGAGGAAACTGAGGCACAGAGAGACTATGTGTCTGGCCCAAGGTTGCACAGCCAATAAGTGCTGTGGAGCTGGGATTTGAACCCAGGCAGCCTAGCTCTGCTGCTGCTGCACTTAACCACGACACCCACAACCTCAGAGACCAGAGACTTGTTCTTGAACATCTGAATGGAAGAAGCTCTGACTAAAGTCAGAGGACACCATGGACTTGAACTGAGAGGTCATTTTGAGTCAGGGCTGGGTGGGCGATTTCTAGCCATGGCACAGGCTTGCTGAGGTGTAAGAGGAGAGAGCAGCTCCCCAGAGAAGGCGGACATGAGAGGCTGTGGCGACTAGGGAGAGAAATGGTGACTGCCTTGATTCAGGCAAGCTTTTCAGACCCCAGAATAAACCCTCTGTCATGCCAAGACGAAGTCATTTCCAGGTTGGAAGACTCTAAGATTCCTGAAGGGAAGCCCTGGGGGGACAGGTTACTGGAGAGGAGCAGAGAAAATCTCTAGGTGGCCAAGACTTCTGAACGCCCCTCCATATATGTTCTCCCTTTCTTCTGAGCACAGGTACACTTAGATTTAAAACTACATTTCCCAGCTTCCCTTGCAGCTGGGTTCCTGGCCAGTGGAATGCGCCAGATGTGATGCGTGCAATTTCCAGGTTCTGTCCTAAAAGGGAAGGGATGCTTCCATATGCTGAGTAATATACCCCCGTTTCCTCCTATGTTACTTACCATGCTCTGTGGCTGCTCTGGTGGGCTGCTCTGGAGAGGGGCTGGGGGTGGTATGGGAGCTGGTGGGGCTGGAGCAGGGGGCCCTGCCCTGGCCTCAGGCCCCTCAGTGATGGGACACAGCTCAGGCTCGGGCCCCCCAGGCCCACTGTGACGATGGAAGAGGCGGCTGATGATCTGCTGGTACTGCTTCTTGTGGCTGGGGGGCAGGGCTACAATAGGGTTCTGCTCCATGGAGCCCCTGCGTTTGAGGGGCCGTGGAATTTCTGCCAGCACCCGTGCCACCTCCTCCAGCTCGGGCACTGACTGTGCCTCGGGTGGCAGTGCTGGGTGCAGCCGTGTGGGACTAAGAGGCCGAGCTACAGCGCCTTCATCTGCGTCACCAGCCTCCAGCCCTGGTGTCAGCAGCCCCTCCAGCTCCGGCTCAGGCTCCAGCTCAGTGGGAGGTTTGGGGAGGCCTAGAAGGAGCAAGAGCCCCATCAAAGGAGGGGTCCCAAGAGACCCGAGAGACTCCCTCCCCACAACTTCCAGGACTTGCAACAAATGCCTGATTTGCTGTGTGACCTCAGGGCAGTGCCTTGCTTTCTCTGGGCTACACTTTCCCTGGGTTGTGAATAATAGACAATTATGACATCCCCCATTTAACAAGCACTTAGCATGTGCCTTGTGCTTTACATGCCTATCACTGAATTCTCACCACTACCTTGTGACGTTCATATGGCTAACATCTCATTATTACAGAAAGGGAAACTGAGTCTCACAGAAGGCAAGTCAGTTGCCTAAAGGCACTCAGCTGGGATTTGAACTCAGTCCTATCTGACTCCAGAATCTCTGCTCCTACCATTATGATAAACTTGACTTTCTAAGATTGTAAGAATTTCCTCTCCTAACATCTCAGGCAGAAAATTGCTGAGGACTTCCCTGGTGACGCAGGGGTTAAGAATCTGCCTGCCAATGCAGGGGACACGGGTTCAATCCCTGGTCCGGGAAGATCCCACATGCCGCGGAGCAACTAAGCCCGTGCGCCGCAACTACTGAGCCCACGCACCACACCCACTGGAGCCCGGGCTCAGAATAAGAGAAGCCACCGCAGTGAGAAGCCCGCACACCGCCCCTGCTCGCTGTCATTAGAGAAAGCCCGCACGCAGCAAGGAAGACCCGAGGCAGCCAAAAATAAATACAGAAAGAAAGAAAATTGCTGGGACTAGAATCTTGGTACTTGTTGGTCTCTTCTCTCTGTTTCTTGCCTCTCTATCAGAGCTTCTAAAGCAGGTAGAAATATACAATGATCATTTTATACATGATTTCATTGACTGTCCATCGTAATCTATGAAGTAAATGTTATTAATCTCTCTTCACAGATGAGAAAATGTAAGCTCAGATGGGTTAATTAATTTATCCTCAGTCACACAGCATGTCAATGGTAGAGAGGGGATCAAAACCCACTCTGCTTAAATCCAGGCCCTGCACTGGTCTCACACCAAAAACTATTAATAATTATAATGATTAATATGATAGCTATTGAGGGCTTTCTATACATCAGGCCCTATTTTAAGGACTTTATATGGATTAAAAAATCTAGTACCGGGCCTCCCTGGTGGCGCAGTGGTTGAGAGTCCGCCTGCCGATGCAGGGGATACGGGTTCGTGCCCCGGTCTGGGAGGATCCCATATGCCGCGGAGCGGCTGGGCCCGTGAGCCATGGCTGCTGAGCCTGCGCATCCGGAGCCTGTGCTCCGCAACGGGAGAGGCCACAACAGTGAGAGGCCCGCATACCACAAAAAAAAAAAAAAAAAAAAAAAAAAAAAAAATCTAGTACCATACCCCAATAAGGTAGGTTCTATCACTATTCACCTTTTACACTCAAGGAAATTGAGGTCCAGAGAGGTTAACTGACTTGCCAAAGGTCACACAGCGTGGAGCCAGCCAGTCTGACTCCAGGGTCCATGCTTAAGCACTGTACTATCCCTAGTTCCTGAGCAAATCCCCGAGCTCATCTGGCCTTGCTCTCTGCAGGGACAATGTCTGGAAACAGGTGTTTGGTTGTGATGGGACCCCAAGCTGGTTTGTGCCCCAGCCATCTGCCCTCCCTTCACCCATCCCTCCAGAACCCCCATTGCTGACTCACCTTCACTCACGGGGGACCAAGTCTCTTGGGGCGGTTGGGGGACTGGGGCAAGGGCTTGAAGCTGAGGCTGAGGCTGTAATTGTGGCTGGGACTGTGGAGGCAGCTGGGGCTGGGGAAGCAGCTTAAGCGGGGGAGCTCGAGAGAAGATGGGGGAGCCAGGGAGCATGGCCCTGCTGGCTCCGTGCTCCCAAAAGGCATTCTGCAGCTTGAATATCATGCTGAGGGGGATGGGGCGGTGGCGGGGGGCACTTCGGGGCTGGGGGCTGGAAGGAGGCATGGGGATGCGGCTGACAGGCTGCCAGCTTCGGGGCAAAGTGCCTGATGACCCCGCGGAGCCCAGCGATCGGCGGTAGCTGTCCACATCAGAACGCCTGTCGTTGGCCAGAGGGCAGACCTTGTAATTGCGGGGCAGAGTGGCACTGGTGAAGTTGTCCTGGGGGAGAAAGCGGGAAGGAAGGAAGATAGAAGGGGCTCAGGTGGGAGGAAGATAGGCATAAGGGAATGAATGACAAGGGAGTGGAGGAAAGGAGGAGGGAGGTAAAGGCAAAAGGTGAGAAGAGAGAGAAGGAGGGGAGGGAAGACAGAGGGAGGGAAAGGAAAGAGGGTCAGGGAGGGGATGGAAATCCAGGATAAAGGAAGAGCCTGGGGAAGGGTACGGAAACTGCGGGCGCGGCCAGGAGGGGAAGACTAGCCCTGACTCCAGCCTTGCCCACCAGCCCCCTCCCCAAGTTTCTCCGGCCCCTCACCTTCCTGGTGGCCCCCAGCCCATCCAGGCTGCTCTCTCTCCAGGGTAACAGCTGCAGGCCTGGTGAAGCAGGCCGCGCGAAGACATCGAGTCCTGTGAGGCGGGAATCATTAGGGTCTGGCGGAGGCCTCTCCGGGTCCCCCACTCCTTTGGCCTCGCACCACTCACGTTCATAGCTCGCTGTCTGCGAGGACTTCTTCTCGTAAGCCACGTCCAGGTCAGACTCGTTCCAGGCTTTGGGGGGCCGCCGCCGAAGCGTTAGGTCGTCTGGAGAGAGGTTGCCCATGAGGATGGGGGGGCGGGGGGGCCGAAGCTGGTCCCGGACCTTGCGCCACTCCCACCCGCCAAGTTCGGCCCCCTGGTTCACCTTGCGCGCGTAGAGGTGGGGCGAAGGCGCTGACGCCAGGGCCCAGCAGGGGGTTCCCAAAGGCAGTCGGCGCATCGTAGGCTGCGGTCGGCATGCGGGGCGGGGGCCCGCGCTCAGGAAAGAAGGCCTGGGGCCCTTCGGCCAGGGGGCTGACACGGGGGGAGCGGGCCCGGCCCAAGAAGTCAAAGGGCGTGGGGGGACCCTGCTGTCTGAGCGGGCCGGGGCGAGGGGAGGGCGCACGGCCGTGGGGGCTGCCTCCATCGAAGGTGCGGGACCGGGGTGAGGGCGCGCGGTCCAGGCTGCCGTAGGCATCCGGCTGCAGGTAGAACTGGGTGCGCGGTGACGACGGCCGGCCCTTAGGGGACAGCGAGCTGTGGGGGAGCAGAGCCGGGGCGCTCTCGGAGCGTCCGAACGAGATGTCTGCGCCGTCGGTGGTCGCCTTCCGGGGAGACCCGCGGCTGCCCAAGGGCTCGGGGACAGGGCTGAGGCTGTACCGGGACAGCTGTAGGGAGGTCGGGACATTGAGGGGTCAAAGGAGACAATAGTAGAGGGTTGGTAGGCCAGTAGAGGTGATCGAAAATCAACCCTGGAGAGTTGGACGGGGCTAGAGATTCAGGCATAGGGCGCCCTGCGATCAGGGCTGGGGCTTGCATGTACAGTGCCTTTGTGCCGCTTAGGAAAAAACCCTTTTCTTCCGAGGGTCCTGACAGACGTCCACTTCCACTGATCCCCACTGCCACTAATCCCACAAGTGCTTTTAAATAGCCCACAGCCTGCACAGCCCCATGGGACAGGCTTGCCTGAACTCCTGGAGGAAAGAACCTGACTTTGGGGGGCCCGGGTGGGGACCAGGGCAAGCAGGCTCACCCTAGCCGGCGCTCTGGCCTGCGAGCCAAGAGACGCCGCCGGCAAGTCTGACCACAGCGACTCCAACTGCTTGGTCAGTTCGTCCACCTTGGCCGCCGCCGTGTCCAGCTCCATATTCTTCAGGTCCATGTGCTTCGCGGCTAGAGCTGGGCGGCCGGGAGTAGCAGTGAGGACCCGGATTTCTGGGCAGGGCCCAGGCTCCCCCCCGCCCCGCCCCGAGAGCCGGGCCCTGCCCCGCCCCGCCCCACCCCGCCCCCTACCCCAGCTCACACTGGAAGTTCAGGTCCAGAAGGTTCTGCGAGCTCTGCAACGCCTCGCTGTCCATGGTGCCGGCTGGCCGCAGCGGGGCGCCTGCGTTTGGGGAGGGGGGGCGGGGGAGAGCCTGCTCAGAGCCCGCCCACAGGGAACCTGGGGCCTTGAGGAGCCGGAAGGTGCTTTTACTCTCCTACTTCCTTCCACTGGAAGCGCTATGACCCACCACTTCCCCTGCTGGGAAATGCCAACTCCTGCGAAGCCCTCCAGGAAGGCTAAGGACAATTCACTCTCTTTACGTGGCTCCTAGTCCATCTCTCTATCTCAGCCCTAATAAGACGTGATCATTCCTTCAACAATTATCCATTGACCACCTACTATGTGACAGATATTATAGTGAACAGAGGTTGCAATAACAATAACTATCAATTACTGAATGCCTACTAGGGACAAAGAGACACTGCTAGATGCTGGGGATCTTTTCAAGAATAATGATGGTGCTGCCTACTATGTGCCAGGACCTTTGCTAGTTACTCGAGGGTATAATGAAATAAAACAACCATTTATTGAGAGAACACTGCCCCCTAGAATTGTGCAAAGTGCTTTACAGCTAATACCTTATCCCATGATCAAAACCTCCATAGCAAAAAAAGAAAGTAGGGCTCAGAAACATTTGTTCCAGGTCACCCTGCAAGAAGTCGGCATACTAGATTTCACACCTGTACCTAACTTGTTATTCTGGGGCATCTCCATCAGTCTGGAGGGGCTGCAGAGGACGGGGACCACTCAGCTCTCTCTCCCCAGAGTCCCCACCCAGAGGAGACTCGGCGTGTTCACACAGACCCAGCGTCAACAGGAAGAACAGGGAGTTGGCCAGGGGTGGCTGGGCCACTGTGGCCGCCAACGCAGTGGGAAGGAGCCAGGCCACCAGGAACTAGTCAGACCAGCACCACCCCCATCTCCATGGTAACCACCACGCCCACCAGCTCTGCCACCTCCCCACTACATCAACCGACCACTTAGCTTTGACTTGGGGTGCAGGCATGGGCAGCAGGGCAGGCTGGGGCATGCTGATTCTGGCCTCAGTCTGGGAAGCCTCAGAACAGAACCTGTTGGGGCTGGTGGCTCATCTGGGTGTGTTAGGATTGTGTGACCTTGGGCTAAGAGTCCCCTCCACTCCTTGGGCCTCAGTTTCCCCGACTGTGAAAGGAGGAGGCAAATCAGCTATTCTGAGAGGCCTCTTCAATCTCTCAGAGGCCTAGATTCTGAAATTATAAGGGCCTTGAGGTTGTAATTAAATTTCGATAGAGGCTAAAACCCTCGGCTTGAGAGTCTATTGTTTGAAAGTTCTCAGTCCAAGATTCTATCTTTGGAACATTCTAGAATTCTCCCCTTTGGCTAGCCTAGATTTCTCTGTCTTCCTGCACTGAGTTCTATCTATCCCAGGATTCCGAAGTCCTAAAAGTCTAGGTGAATGTCTGGTATAGTGGAGTTGCTAAAAGCACAATTAAGGAGGGTTCAAATCTGGTGGCACCATTGTCCCACCTGACAAGACTGCCTCAGTTTCCTGATCTGTAAAATGAGGATAAATAGCAGTCTACCTCAGAGGACAGTTGTGAGGATCCAACTGGCCAGGAGGTGCAAGAGGAATCAAGGTTCTGAGAATTGAGGCCTCAACAAGTAGAGACTATAGGGGACTTCCCTGGCGGTGCAGTGGCTAACACTCTGAGCTCTCACTGAAGGGGGCACAGGGTTCGATCCCTGGTCCAGGTAAGACCCCGCCTTAGAATCTGAGAGATACACAGGAAACCCTCTGTGTTCGTTAAAATATAAAAATGAACAATCTATGCTACCTCCAGGGCCAGCATTCTGGTAGCGAATGGTTCTTTTGGGGATTTCATGATCCCCAAATTCTAAGACGCTGACATCCTCTGGGTCTAAGGAAATGCCAAGGCTAGGCGTGGGCCCGTCCCGGGTCTGAGGCGGGCGAAAGGGGCGTCAGGGCCACCAGGGGACGCTCCAGGTCACGGCCCGACCGCAGCGGGGCGGACGGACAGCTCCTGAGCTCAGAGCAGGGGAATGCGCGGCGGGCCCGGGCAGGTGCCTCATCTCCAGCGGCAGGGGAGCGGGGGCCCGGCGGGGGGTCAAGGGTGGCGCGGACCGCGCCTCTGCTCCAGGCCCCTGTCCTCTACCCCCACGTCCTCTCCGCCGGGCTCCCCTCTCCTCCGCCCTTAGGTCTCCCTCCCTGGCATCTTCTGCACCCCAGCCAGATTCTTTGGGGTTAAAAATCAGGGGTGGGGGGCTTCCCTGGTGGCGCAGTGGTTGAGAGTCCGCCTGCCGATTCAGGGGACACAGGTTCGTGCCCCGGTCCGGGAAGATCCCACATGCCGCGGAGCGGCTGGGCCCGTGAGCCATGGCCGCTGAGCCTGCGCGTCCAGAGCCTGTGCTCCTCAACAGGAGAGGCCACAACAGTGAGAGGCTCGCGTACCGCAAAAAAAAAAAAAAAAAAATCAGGGGTGGGGGGTTCCTGGAGCAATCATCCTGAGTAGGAACCGGGTCAGAGCGCCAGGCTGGTTTGGGAATACCCAGATTGGAATCCCCCAGCTCTGTCCGCATAGACAGACGTTGGCAGAGGCTCCACCCTGTCTGGGACTTGGTTTCCCCCCTCTGTGGACGTCTGTGGAATGAGCTAGGGCCTTCCCCCTCTTTAAATCTCTACCTTCGGCTAGTTATTTAGCTTCTCTGTGCCTCAGTTTCCTTGTGTGTATAATGGGGGAATTAATACCTTCACCTCAAAGAAGTGTGAGGTTTGAATGACATAATTTATGTATAGAGTTTAGAACAGGGAAGGGTACAAAATAAAGTTCACACGTATAAGATTCCTAATTCCCAGGCCTGGAACAGGCTGAGGGCTCAAAACCAAAGTAATTTTTTTCCTCCGAAACAGCCCTTTCAAATCTTTCTGAGATTCTAGAAGCCCCGAGCTTTTTTTTTTTTTTTTTTTTTTTTGCGGTACGCGGGCTTCTCTTTTTTTTTTTGCGGTACGCGGGCTTCTCACTGCTGTGGCCTCTCCCGTTGCGGAGCACAGGCTCCGGATGCGCAGGCTCAGCGGCCATGGCTCACGGGCCCAGCCGCTCTGCGGCATGTGGGATCTTCCCAGACCGGGGCACGAACCCATGTCCCCTGCATCGGCAGGCGGACTCGCAACTACTGCGCCACCAGGGAAGCCCTAGAAGCCCCGAGCTTTAACCCCTGGAATCTTGACTTCGGCCCTTGGATCTCAAAATGCTAAATTCTCCCCTGCTTTCCTGAGTTCTAGCCATACCCAGTTCTGGCCCATTCCAGGGCATAGGAATCCCTGGAAAATTCCAGACAGAAGGTGGCAAAAGCTTAGGGTGTGCGTTGTGCCCGCACTCCAGCCTCAGTTTCCCCATTGGACTAGAAAGAAGTCATTCCCTGGGCTGGACTCAGCAAACCTCAATGGAAGTGAGACCTTTGGGCAGTTGCCAGAGACTTCTGTAGACAATGGGAACCATCCATTACCTGCCAGCCCTGAGTCTGGCATGCTGTGAGCTCTTGGCAGCCACAGTTATTATTTTTTATTTCATCTCAGGCTACCACCAAATGCCCTTCAAGCCCAGACATTAGGAAGTTCTTCCCTCTCTCATCAGAACCCCCTGCCCCACCCCTTGTTTAATCCCTTCACATGACTCATGGAGATGGAGAGAAGGGGGAGTCGGGCGGAGGGAGGTGCCAAGCCCTGCCCTCCCCCAGTTTCAAGGACAGACACATGCCTCCAGAATTAGCCTCTATTCTCCCTTATCTCCCACACTACCTCAGGTCAGACAGATGGGAGTGGAGGTGACATTTTTCACCTCAGGGTCAGGGCCAGGAGCCCTAGGAGAGAAGTGAGTCAGAAAATCCGGTGGGTGTGGATGGTATCCCGACGCCCAGAGAGCTGCTGAGGAAGGGGGAGGGCAAATCCTGACCCCCAACTCTGCTGCCAGTGTGACCTCTAAGCCTCAGTTTACCTCTGTCCTCTCTGTGTAATGGCTGTATTGTGTCCTCCATGCAAGCCCCCCAGAATCCAACCCCACCTTCTGGAATTCTGCCCTGGATTCTAGAACGCCCTTTGCAAATCCCAGATATCTCCCACCTTTATGGGACAATAGGAGGTTCCCCGCCCCCGCCAGGGGGCGCCCTGGGGCGGAGGTCCCTCTGCTTAGGCAGGTCTGACGCCCCGGTTAATGACATGTTGGGGATCGCGCAGCAGCACAGGGGAGGTTGGAGACCTGTCCTACGCCCCTCCTGCCACCTTGGCCCCGGCCCCAGAGCCAGAAAGTGGGGGGAACGGCGGGACACAGCCTCCAGAGGGACCCTGGGTGTTTGTTCTGCTTCATTTCAGGAACCCGGGTTCCACTATCCCCACCCCACCCCTAATTCTGCTCAGAGACCTAAAGGCTAGGTCGAGAAGGCAGCTCAAGGGTGGTAGGGATGGCCGCCCATTCCAGAGCCCCAGCAGTCCGAGTCTCCCATTTCTCCCCAAGAGATCCAATAACGCAGTTCTACTCAAGGACTCAGGCTTCCGAGAGCTCCCATCTCGAGGGACTGAAACGTCCCGACGTTTCCAAACGTCTCCGAACGTCTCCCCGGGACCAAGGTGTCTGAGCCCTCCGTTCCAAGAACTCAGGCATCCGAGCCCCTTTTCCTTCTGCCCGGTAAATCAGGCATCCAAGTTCTAGCTTTCTAACGTTCCTGGAGTCCCCCAATTCCGCCCTGGGACCTGGCGTCCGAGTCTCCTCCCGACCCTCCCAGGGAGGCGAGTGTCGGGCTCCACCGGGGCCGCTGAACCCCGGGGTGGGGGGAGATGTAACTCACGGATCCGGGGCAGATCTTGGCACCGGGGGTCCTCCTCCGGCTCCGGCTCCGGCTGCGGGGAGCGGAGGACGGGGCGGGGCAGTCGCCGGGAACAGGTTAGACGACGTGACTCGGACCGGAGGGAGGCGGGTCCCGGAGGGGAGGGGGAGCCGGGGTCGCCTCGAGCACCTTGGGACTTGTAGTCCCGGAGGGGCAGGACGTAGATGGGTACGTTCCCATTTGGATTGACCCAAAGTCCATTTCACAGATAGGAAGGGAGAGGTCGAAAGGTCAAGGGTGACCTGGCTACGTAAATCGTAAATAGAATCCAGACTCTTACCTCGCTGTGGCTGCAGGAGACGAACTCCTGAGTCCCTGCCCCACTCCTCCAGGCTCAGTTTCCCCCTTCTTGAAAGAAGATTTGGACGCCACCAAAGAGGTAGAAGGTTATAGAGGCTGGGGGAGACTCACAAATCCCGCCCCCAAGACGAGAAGAGGTCATCGCTAAAATCAGTATCCCCTCGGGTCTCTGAGCCTCAATCTCTCCGTTGGTAAAAAGGGTGGTTGGGATCTTTACAGAATTTCCCACCAACGGCTCCCAAAGTTGGAGACTGGGACTACGATTCCCAGCAGCTTCCACGACCGACGTCGGGCGCCTCCCAGCCTCGCGTCCTCTGGGAATTGTAGTCCCGGAGCACGCAGGGGCAGGGCCCGGGTGTCTCGCCCACGCGCGGAAACTGGCGATCCCGGGAGGAGGCAACACGTCCTCTTCCCCTGACCCTCCTCCTCTCTGAGCAGCCGCTGGCTCGCTGAGAAGGTGGGCGCCCCAGTTCTAAAGTAGGATCCGAAATCTCGGCAGAGGGGGCGGGAATCAGCGCTGACACACCGGTCAGGAATGCAGTCGGATCACCCTGTCTAGCCACCGTCCCGCGGCTCCGCCCGTCGCCCTACGCTGTGCGGTCCCCGTGCGAAGGGGCGTGGGCGTGTCCCCCAAATCTTCGTTCACATGCCGCTGCTTACACGCACCCCAGGGCAGGGAAGGGGCGCTAGTCAGGACGTCTACTCTCTTTCCTTTCCTCAAAGCCTTTGGAAATGTCCCCCCACGCACGAGACTAAATCCTCGAGGGCATCTACCCGTCTTTTGGGCCACAGCCCCGCCCCTTAGCCCGCACCGCCCCACGCGTGTCCAGCTCGGGAGTCCAGAGGCTCCTCCCCGGGATCCACAGGCTCCTCCCCCTATATTTCCCGCTTCCCTGGAGCCCAGAGCCCCGCCCCTGACTAATAGTTAACGCCCTCGGGAGGAATTACCCCCATTCCTCCATTTTCCCACCTCTCTCACTCAAGTTCTGAATTTCTGAGGCATCTGGGCCTCCCTGGAAGGGATTGTAACACCGAAAGCACAGTCCTGCCGACCTAGACTCTTACCTGCCTCTCTAAGAATTTCAGTCCAATCGATCTTCCTGTCTCTTTAAGAGTAGGTCCTGTGAATGTGGCTGCCCCTTTAAGGCAACGTTGGAGCAAATCATGTCTGAGACTGTGGGGATACCCGCCGGGATCTGGTGCGGCTCTAACTCCCGCCAAACAGGCGATTCAGCTGCTTTTGGGAGCAGACTTTGGGTAAAAGATGGCTTTCTCGGTAGTCTGCTGTGCACAAGTGGAAATTTTCCCCACTTGTGCTCACAGAGCGAGAGGTCTCCGAGCGACACCTCCCGCGCCCTGGTGCCACATGGACGCTCCCAGATGAGGCCCCACCCCTTTGGTTCCACGTGGTCGGCGACGGGGCCTGAGTGGCTCTGGCAGCTAGGTCTGAGACATGGGTCCCGGGATGGCGGGGACCCCGTCCGGCGGTGAGTTGCTTCACGGCGGGCCGACAGGGTGCAGAGGGTTGTCTGGCGGGAGGAGAAAAAGGGGTACCCTGGAGCGTTCGGACGGAAAAAGGGACATCCTCGGAGGCAGGATCAGCGGAGAGTGTATCCCCTGGCGGATGGCGGGTAGGGAGGGCGAGGAATTAGGATAGAGAGAAGATATTTTGGTGTGGGGGGCGGAAACAGCAGTGGAGAGAACAAGCGTTGGGTCGGCGGATATAGGTGCGCCTATGGTGGACAGACGGGAGAGAGGAAAGTCGCGGTAAGAGGATTGGGACCCTCAGGAAGTTGGGACCAATGGACCAATAGGCGCCCTGGAGGATTGGACCAGCAGTTAAGTGTCAGCAGACTCCCGTTTCCCCTTCTGCAGGTGCTGCTCGGTTTTCTTGTCCCCCCAACTTTACTGCGACACCCCCAGCCTCAGAGCACACTCGTTTCTCTTTGGAGGCGTTGACCGGCCCAGATACAGAACTGTGGCTTATCCAGGCCCCTGTAGACTTCGCCCCAGACTGGTGAGTGGTCCCATCCCACTTAGCAGGAATACTCCTCACCCCAGTGGCTGAACCTGGGGGAAATTTAGAGGGGCTTTCCTGGTGAACCCAGAAATGCTGCTTCTCAGCTGCTGTCCCGTCTCACCAAAAGAATCTGACCAAGTTTCTGCCCTGCCCCTTTCTCCCTTCAGCCTCAATGGGCGACTCGTGCCTCTCTCTGGCTCCCGGATCTTGAAGGGCAAGTTGGCAGGCAAGCGGCACCGCTACCGGGTCCTCAGCAGCAGTGGCCCTCAGGCTGGAGGAGGAGCAACCCTGCTGGCCCCATCAGCAGAGGCGGGAGGGGGGCTTACCTCTGCCCCGGCACTACAGGGCAGCCTGAGGATCTTTGAGGGTCCCCAGGAATCCCTAACAGGGACCCTGCTGCAGCCCATTCCAGCAAATCCCCCACCACAGATCCCCCCTGGCCTGAAGCCTCGGTTCTGTGCCTTTGGAGGCAGCCCACCAGTCACAGGGCCTGGGTCAGTCTTGGCGTTGAAGTCACTGGCCTCCAGGAAGAGGAAAAAGAAGAGGCATGTGCCAGAGGCCTCAGTTCCTCAGGAGGCAGTGAATGAGCCTGGGGCCCTGGAGGTGGACACAGCTTTGGGGTCCTCAGAGGTGGATGTGGGGAAGAAGAAAAAAAAGCAGCAGCTGAAAGACCTGGAGGTGACAGAGCCACTGGCAACAGAGCCTGCTGCCGAGATGTTGGAGCCTCTGGGAGCACTGTCCCCAGCCACCACCAAGAAGAGGAAAAAGAAGCCCAAAGAAGTAGAAATGGTCAAGCCAGAAATGGGGGTGCTGGAGTCAGAAGAAAAGACAGTGGAGCTGGAACTCATGGTTAAAAGTGAGCCTCTGGAAGAGACAGTCCTATCCCCCAGCAAGAAGAGGAAGCAGCAGAAGGGGACAGAAGGGATGGAACCGGTGGAGGGGACGATAGCTGAGCCTCAGCTGCAGGTGAAGATGGAGCCACAGGAGGAAGCCATCCCACTGCCGTCCTCGAAGAAGAAGAAAAAAGAAAAGGGGTACAAAGTGACGAGGGAGCCAGGGACTGAGGTTATAGAGCCAGAGATGAAACCTCTGGAGCTCCCAGGGGAGATGATGGAACCTGAGCTGCCACGTGAAGTGGAGCCGCAGGCTGGGGCAGTTCTGGCATCCCCCAAAAAGAGAAGGAAGAAAGAAAAACGACAAAATGCAATGGTGGAGCCAGGGACAGAGGTGGTGGAGTCACAGGAAGAGGTGATGGAGCCCGAGCCTCAGGCAGCTGTAGCATCCACCAAGAAGAAGAAGAAGAAAGAAAGAGGGCACAAAGCGACAGAGCCAGGGACTGAGATGATTAGCCCACAAGGTGAGATGGAGCCTGAGCTGCCACACGAGGGGCAGTCTGAGGCCGGGGCCGATCCGGCATCCACCAAGAAGAAGAAAAGGCAGGGCCGGGAAAGCTGGGTGCCAGAGACAGCATCCCAGGAGGAGATGCCAGAGCCACTGCTGAGTCCCGAGTCTGGGGAGGTGGCTCCCACGGGACAGGAGAGGAAGAGGAAGAAGAAGCCGCAGCAGGATCCCGTGTAAGTCTCCGCCAGGGAAACTGACGACTGTAACTCAGACAAGCTGAAAGTGGCCACCTGGGCCATCAGAAGGCGGAGCAGAGAAGACCCCCACTCCCACTGACCACACCAGCACACCAGCCTGAGCCTGGACCAGGAAAGTGCTTTATTGTTACACCAAGGGCCTCCTTGGCAGCAGAGGTCATCGGGGCACTTTCAAGAAGGGCTCGTGTAAGACATCAAACAACCTTCGAGCCTGGAGGGGAGGGAGAAAGAAAAGGAAGAGGTCATTAAATGAGCCGTTTGTTTGATACATCAGAGTGGGCTTTTGATTCTTTTCCTCCTAGCTTGGAGGGGACTCGGGGGGGGCTAGGGGAGAAGTAGCCTGATTTGGATTCTATCCCAGACTGGCTGTGTGAGGTTGGGCTGGTCCACACCCTCTCTGGGCCTCGGTTTTCCCCATCTGTAGGAGAGGCGCTGTGGGCCTTCTGAAACCTCAGAACTTTGGGGTCTGAGGTCCCATTTATTTGGGGCTCCCTCCTGCCCCCAACCCCTCAAGCCCATGCCCAGGGCTCTTACCTTCTGGGGCCCCAGGCCTGGGCACAAGGCCAGATCTTCCCGCGATGCAGCTATGAGCTGTTCCAGAGACTGAGGAAGGTAGGAGCGAACGGTCAGGCGAGTTGAACACAAAACTCTCCCCTGCCCCAGCTGATCGGGGGTGTAAGATATTCCTGGAAGGAACTGATATCCTGCAGGAGGGCAGGGGAGGCAGGAAGGATGGGGGAGGGGACAGGGAGGTAGAAGGGAGTACGCAGGGGGCTTCCTCAAAAAGCAAAGGGGGTAGAAATGCCAGTCGGCACAAGGGAATTGTTCCTTACCCCAAAAGTAGTCAGGAGGGTCTGACTGTCCGTTTTGTTGACTGACTTCACGGTGGTCAGACAGTCAGTCACCTGGAAGGGAAGGAGGGGGCAGAGGTGGATTGGAAGAAAGGAGAACAAGACTGAGTCTGTGAGGGCAGCACTGGGTCACTGCTGTGTCCCCAGACTGCCCTGCGTGCGGGAGGAGCTCAGTAAATGCTTTGGGGGCATGTTTTTTGATTATGTGTTCTGATGATTAAAAGGTCATCTCAGGGACTTCCCTGGTGGCACAGAGGTTAAGAATCCGCCTGCCAAGGCAGGGGACATGGGTTTGAGCCCTGGTCCAGGAAGATCCCACGTGCCGCGGAGCAACTAAGCCCGTGCGCTACAACTACTGAGCCTGTGCTCTAGAGCCTGCGAGCCACGACTACTGAGCCCATGTGCCACAACTACTGAAGTCCACGCACCTAGAGCCCGTGCTCTGCATTAAGAGAAGCCACTGCAATGAGAAGCCCGCGCACCACAACGAAGAGCAGCCCCCGCTCGCTGCAACTAGAGAAAGCCCGTGCGCAGCAACAAAGACCCAACACAGCCAAAACTAAATAATAATTTAAAAAAAAAAAAAAAGGTCATCTCAGAGTGATCCCCAACTAGCTGAGAGGGTGTTGGTCATGTGATTCGAAGATAAACGCCATTTATCTTGAGTTGGTTCTGCCCTGGGCACAGACCGTAGGCTCTGAAGTTGGACCCGAGTTCAGGCCCCGCTGCTTACTCCCTGTGACACCCTGGGCAAGGGAACTGACCTCTCTGGGCCTCCGTTTGCAGGCAAATGGGGTCCTCATAGTACCCACCTCAGGGGTGGCTGTGGACATCCTCCGTTACTCTATCATTGGAGCCCAGATTCAACAATTCGTTCAGCAAATATTCCCTGAGCACTCACTGAGTGTTCAGTGGTGTTGGGGACACAGCAGGGATCGAGACAGCCCCAGCCCTGCCCTTCTGGGGCTCCCAGTCCAGTTTGGGAGACAAATCAGTTCCAGACATGGTGACCCAGTTAGGGCTGGGACTGAGGGAGCCCAGCGGGGGGCCCTTGACCTGGCCTGGGGATCCGGGAGGACTTCCTGGAGAAGGAAGCATTGGGGCTGAGATGGGGGAAAGATGGGATTAGGCAGCTAATCAAGGCAGAGAGAACAGGCACAGAGAAGCGACAGAATGCGGGGGCAGGGGGCAGACGGGGCTGCCGGGTCAAATAGGCAAGGCCTTGGAGAGCATGGTGAGGGCACTGGGGAGCCATGGGAGGGTTTTGAGCAGGAAAGGGCAGGATCAGGTTTGTGCTTAGGAAGACCCCTCTCGCTGTTGTTTGGGCTGGAGAAGGGACTGGAAGCTGAGGGTGGGGTCGGGGGAGGGAGAGGTATGACTCGAGATCAGAACTGTAGCTCAAACCCCCAAGGAAGAGCTGGGGGGAGGCCCAGGCAGGGAGGTGAGGTGGCCTCACCCGGGAGACGAAGTCCTGCTCCAGCTTTTCCATCAGGAGGTCCGCCGGCTTCTGCTCGTAAGCCTTATATGTCTCCAGGTACCGCCCGGCCTCCTCAGGGCTGGGGTGAGAGACATTCGGGTCAGGGGAAGGAGGGGTCATGTTTTAGATTAATTTCATTTGCTGACTCCAAGAATTCCAAACTCTAATGTATAGAGGAATGAATGTTCTCAACCTCACCCAAAATGTCCCCTGGCGGTAACCGTTGCTTGGTGGGTGCATCTTAACACATCTTTTCTGACTAAGGGCCAGAGGTTGGGAGCCTGACCAGTTAGGTTCAGGCCCCACTTCCCACCTGAGTTACCCTGGGCCAATGGTTTTCATCTCTCTGGGCCTCGGTCTCCTCATCTGTAAAGTGGGGGACAATTGACAATTAAGCTGACAATTAAACGAGTCCACGCTAAGTGCCACGCCTGGCGCTTAGAAGTCTATTTAAGAAATGTTAGCTCTTCTGGGAGGGAGGTCGGTGCACAGAGTTTGGCCAGGTTCGAGAGAGAGAAAAACCAAAAATACCATTTTCCCAACCACAGGAAGACAACCTCATGAAGCAGTCAGCTCCCACTACCAAGAAAAATGGAGCTTTGAAGGTTTTTCATGTAGCGCACCTTCAAAAGGAAAAAAAAGCTCCGGACCCTGACTGCTGAATCTCTTACCACAACTAACCCAACTTCACAGTGGCCATTCATTTTCCCATTAGGCACTGGGGTTTTTTTGACACATAATTAACTGTTTCAAAGGTAGTTGAAACAACTAAATCATTAAAAGGGACTGTCTGTGTGTGGAATAAAGGAACAGGAAAAAGCTGATTTTTTTTCTCTTTGGAACTTGATATTGAGTTGAGTGGAAATAAAGTATTTGTCTTGAGGCATTTTCTTAGCCTTCAAAGTCTAGCTAGTGAGCAATGTTTGTTGATTAAACGTTGATTTATATTTTTGAAAGAAACACTCATTTTTCTAATTCTGTGTTTTTTGCATGGGCTTTGTTGCTTTCCTCTCACTGCAGCAGGGATTATTATTGTTATCGTTTTTTTGGTTTTTTTGTTTGTTTGTTTTTTTGCGGTACGTGGGCCTCTCACTGTTGTGGCCTCTCCCGTTGCGGAGCATAGGCTCCGGACGCACAGGCTCCGCGGCATGTGGGATCCTTCCTGGACCGGGGCACGAACCCGCGTCCCCTGCATCTGCAGGCGGACTCTCAACTACTGCGCCACCAGGGAAGCCCTGTTATTGTTATTAATCATTTGTTCAGAACACACAAGGTAGCATGCTGTAGCCGCTTCCTTGCCTTCACTTTTGCTCCACAGTACAACCAGGACGTCCTTCCACATCCGCAGACGGAGGTCGATCTCATTTACTTAATGGGTCCAAAACATTCCCTAGTTTGGATGTAAAGACATGGGAAATATTCCCTGTGTGGGGTCCCAGCTGCATTCCAGGCACTGTCCAAAGCCCTTTATGTTCAGAAGCTCTCCTGAGAGATCCTGTAAGGCAGTTGTTTTCAATCCATTACGTGGAGTGGGAAACAGACCAGCGTTGCCCAAGATCACACGGCTGGCGAGGAGGAGAGACAGCTCCTTCAGTGGGTCTGTCTCACCTGGCTGGGCTCTCTGTACTCCACTGTGCTACTTCCCACAGCAAAAAGAGCAATTTTTATACTTGCTTTTGTTTTAATATTCAATTAATACATAAATACATTTTTCCAAATAGTCAAACAGTATAGAGGTAACACACCCCCAGGGAGGGCACAGAATTACAAATACATTTACCCTTTGGCCTAAATACCCATTCCTGGGGTACAGGGCAATAGTAGGAGTGTTGCTGGTACCAGCAAAAGCTTGGAAATCCACCCAAGTGTGCACCATTAGGGAGATACAGAGCTGGTCCATCTACATGGTAGAATATTATACAGCTGAAAATGAAAATACTATATAGCTGAAACAGCAAATGAATTACCAAGATATGAAAAGACATAGAGGAACCTTAAAAGCCTATTGCTAGGACTTCCCTGGTGGCACAGTGGTTAAGAATCCGCCTGCCAGGGCTTCCCTGGTGGCGCAGTGGTTGAGAGTCCGCCTGCCAATGCAGGGGACGTGGGTTCGTGCCCCAGTCCAGGAATGATCCCACATGCCGCGGAGCGGCTGGGCCCGTGAGCCATGGCCGCTGAGCCTGTGCGTCCGGAGCCTATGCTCCGCAATGGGAGAGGCCACAACAGTGAGAGGCCCTCGTACTGCAAAAAAAAGAATCTGCCTGCCAATGCAGGGGACGCGGGTTTGATCCCTGGTCCGGGAAGATCCCACATGCCACGGGGCAACTAAGCCCATGCACCACAACTACTGAGCCTGCACTCTAGAGCCCGTGAGCCACAACTACTGAAGCCCGTGCTCCGCAACAAGAGAAGCCACCACAATGAGAAGCCCACGCACCGCAACAAAGAGTAGCCCCCACTTGCCGCAAGTAGAGAAAGTCCGTGTGCAGCAACGAAGATCCAACGAAGCCAAAAAGGCACAGAGCTCCGAACTCTTGTAAATTCCTAAGCGATAAGAACAGCAGGAGCATCTTTTGTTCCTCTGAGGTGACTCTGGATGGCTCCTGGATGGGGGCTGGTAGCCAGGAAGTCCAAGCCAGGATTAGAAGCTTGGAATTTTCAGCCCCACCCCCGATCCTCCAGAGGGGAGAGGGGCTGGAAATGGAGTTAATAAGTGATCATGCCTACGTGAGAAGCCTCCATAAAATCCCAACACGAGTACCAGGGTTTGGGGAGCTTCCAGGCTGGCGAACCCATCCACACCGGGAGGGTGACATACCCCAGCTCCACAGGAACAGAAGCTCCTGCGCTCAGGCCCCTCCCAGACCTTGCCCTATGTACCTCTTCATCCATGTCCTTTATCATATCCTTTAATGAACTGGTAAGCAGAAGTAAGTGTTTCCCTGAGTTCTGTGAGCTGTGCTAGCAAAATAATCAAACCTGAGGAAGGGGTCATTGGAGGTCCTGACCTATAGCCGGCTGGTCAGAGCACAGGGGATTACCTGGGCTTGCGACTGGCGCCTGCAGTGTGTGTGCGATGGGGCAGCGCTGCGAGCCCTTAACCTGTGGGATCTGACGGTATCTCCAGGTAGACAGTGTCAGAACTGAGCTAAACTGTAGGACACCCAGCTGGCAGAGAACTGCTCGGTGTGGAGAAAATCTTCCACATATTTGGTGGCCAGCAGTGAAGGGCTTTGTGTGAGGAGTAAAGGAGACGCACAGGATGAAGAACTGGGTTTTCCAAACACACGAGGAGAACTGTGGATTTTTCTATTTCAGCTACATACTGTATGATTCCAACTATATGACATTCTAGAAAAGGCAAAGCTACGGAGACGGTAAAAAGGTCAGAGGTTGCCAGGGGTTGGGGGAAGAAAGGGATGAAAAGGGGGAGCACAGAGGGCCTTTCAGGGCAGTGAAATTATTCTGTAGAATAGTAATTATGGACACATCACACCCATAGCCTGTAAACACAAAGAGAGAAGCCTAATGTAAACTGTGACTTTAGTTAATAATGGTATCTCAGTATTAGTTCATCAGTTGTAACAAATGTACCGCACTCATTAATACAAGATATAAGTAATTGCAGAAACTGTGCGGGGGGAGAGGGTGTATGTGGGAACTCTCTGTACTTTCCCATCCATTTTTCTATAAACTTAAAATTTCTCTAAAAAATAGTCTATTAATTTTTTTATGTGGACACTATATTAGAATACTACACGGCTATAAAAACGCATGAGGCTGCTCTCTACACTGATATAGAAAAGACCTCCAGATAATGACATGACCACACAAGGCACAGAACAGTATATATACTAGGCTTACTTCTGTCTAAGAAAGAAAATTAAGATGTTTTCACACGTGTTTGCGTTTTATAGAAACGTTGGAAGGACATAAAGAAACCAACAATAATGGTGACCTGTAAGGGTGAGGAGAGTAGAGAGGGAGGGAAGGCACAGAAGAGAGAGACTTTTAAGGGCATATACTACCATGTAAACATATACTGTGTACACATATACAGTATCTGAAAGCAATATAAAAACGGTATATATATATATTATATATGTAGTTCAAAAATCAGAAGTGATTATATATCTTAATATATAGACTTATATGATATAGGTATATATTATATATACTTATAAAATATATTATACTTATATATTACTTATGTATATGCTCATATATACTTACATACACTTATAATATTTATATACTTACATTTTATAATACTTATACATACTTATGTAATATATATATATAGTATATATATAATCACCTCTGTTTTTTTAACTACATGAATATGCTACCTATCCTTTAACAAAAGAAACGGGGCCTCCCTGGTGGCGCAGTGGTTGAGAGTCCGCCTGCCGATGCAGGGGATACGGGTTCGTGCCCCGGTCTGGGAGGATCCCATATGCCGCGGAGCGGCTGGGCCCGTGAGCCATGGCTGCTGAGCCTGCGCATCCGGAGCCTGTGCTCCGCAACGGGAGAGGCCACAACAGTGAGAGGCCCGCGTACCACAAAAAAAAAAAAAAAAAAAAAAAAAAAAAAAAAAAAAACAAAAGAAACGAACCATTACATGTTCAGAAGAAAAGAGAAGGGCAGAGGATAGACGTCTCCCTCCCCTCAGGACCTCGCCTTGTGCCATTCCCAAGGTTCAACACTGTTCACAGCTTGGACGCCTTGGAGCCCCCTCAGTTTATTCACATCTGTATCTGTTCATAAACATGGCTCATTTTCCTTCCTTTTATACATAAATTAAAATACCATGCTGCTTGGTCCTGCAGCTTACTGCACGGATGGTGCCACGAAGGCCCATGCCACTGTGGATTTGCACACCCAAGGAGGGATGATCGAAGGGGAGATATTCCTAGTGGGGGAATTTCTGCGTTGAAGAGTATGTCTATTTTCTGTTTTAATAGCCAATCATGTCTCCTGCCAACCAAACATGCAGGTGCCCCTTTCATATTATCCATCTGACGTTTTCACCAAATTAATGGGTGAAAAATTACACCTCATTCTTTGAAAATTTACTTTTCCTGATAAGCTGTGTGGTTAATAGTTTTTTCATGTGTTCTTGGCAACCTGCGTTAGACTTTTCAAAACTGGGCTATCTTTTTCTTACTGAATTGTAAGAGGCTCTTTATAAATATATATATTTGTATATATATATGTATATGTATATATACACATACACGTAAATATGTAATAAATGTTTAAATACATTCCTATGAATATAAACATTTATATATATTTGAACTATATAAAATTTATATATACATATATAAATTAGGGATCATAAGTCTTTGTTTTATATATATATAAAACAAGTATTTTCTCTTAGTTTGTCACTTGTCTTTTTTTTTTTTTTTTTGCGGTACGTGGGCCTCTCACTGTTGTGGCCTCTCCTGTTGCGGAGCACAGGCTCCAGACGCGCAGGCTCAGTGGCCATGGCTCACGGGCCCAGCCGCTCCGCGGCATGTGGGATCTTCCCGGACTGGGGCACGAACCCACGTCCCCTGCATCAGCAGGCGGACTCTCAACCACTGCGCCACCAGGGAAGCCCCTGTCACTTGTCTTTTAACTTTGTTCACAGTATCTCTTACCATCTGGAAGTTTTAAAATTTTAATTTACTCAAATTGGGTAACCTTTTCCTTTATGGTGTCTAGGTTTTGGGTCTTGTTTTGGAAGACTTTCCCTACCACAGGATCGCAATAAATATATATATATTTTATAAGATTTCTTTGAATACTTTTACTGTAGTTTTGCATTTTGTGTCTATAATTATCAAGATTTCTTTCTGATTATGGTGTGAGGAAGGGATGTCTTCTTTTCCCTATTGGAGAGCCAATCAAAATGGTCTTTAGAAACCTAGACTTGAAATTAATTATTCAGCCAGATTTTATGTCTAACTCATAAGTGCCTAGTATGGTCCTGGGATTTGATGTACGTCACCTGCTTTTGTGCCTACAACCCTATAAGAAAGATATTAAGACCCTACTTTACAGATAAAGAAATTGAAGCCCAGAGAGGCAGTGCCTGGACCAGACTCATACAGGGAGTTCATGGGAGGAAGAAGGGCTGGGAAGATTTGGGGGCAGAAGGGGCAATAACTCTCAGGATAGAGCCTGACCTGGGAGGGGAGCCTCCATCTCACCTCCAGGCAAGGATCAGGGTGCAGTCGGCCAGGATGCACATCTTAGCCAGTTCCTTGAGGGCCTGCTGAGGATCTTTCTGAGTAGACAAGAAAATTAGAATGAGGGATCTGGGAGAAAGCAAAGAATTATAGTCTTGGAAGCAGAGCAGCTTAGGATGCCAAGAGCCTTTCACTCAACTGACACTCCCTAATCTCCAACTGGGTGCCCAGCCTGTGCAGGACCCAGCAGTGAGCGGGACAGCCCTGGCTGTGCCTTCCCGGGACTCACAGTCTGATGAGGGGGACAGACAGTCCCCAGTGAGTGATGACTCAAGAGTGGCCAGCGCTGGGGTGGCAGAGCCAGAGGAGCATCTGTCCTACCTGGGGGATTAGGGACAGCTTCCTAGAGGAGGGGATATCTGAGCTGGGACCTGAAGGAGGATGAGGAGTGAGAGCAACAAAGAGCAGAAAAGGGAATTCCAGGCACAGGGAACAGCGTGTGCAAAGGAAGGGAGGGGAAAAAATACAATTCACCACTATGGGATGGAGGCTGTGAAATGAAAGGGTGATCACGTGGAAGCTTAGAGATGAACCGGGAGAGTTGGGCAGGGATCAGGTGACACTGGGCCTCGCGGGCCATGGAGGGCACTGGGGGACCACGGAGGGGTTGGGACATCAGATCTGTGTGCCAGAAGACCCCTCTGACTACTGCAGGGTCGAAGCTGGAGGCCACAAGACAAGAGAAGAGGCTGGGGCAGGGACCCAGGCAAGAGGGGAAAGGGCCTGGATCAGGGCCCGGGTGTGAGGATAGAATGAAACAGGTTCAAGAAGTATTGAAGTGGCAGAGGGCGGGGCTTGGTTGAAGGGGGCGTGGGGAAGGAGGAGACGGGTAATCTGACCCTCCACCTCCTCGCCAACACAGCTGTCCATCTCAGATGTGAGAAATTCCCCATTGGGGTTCCAACTTGCATTTCTCCTTGGAAGAGATTCAACAGTCCACCAGGCAACCGGGAGGCCCAAGGCTCCCCATTTCACAGATGGGGACAGTGAGGCCCATGGAGGAGTGACCCCTGCTTACCACATCCACCTGGACGAGCAGGACCCGCAGGGCGAAGCTCTTCCCCAGGCTCTGCAGCCGCCCATGGATGTAGTCTGGGTGGAGGCCGTGGTAACGGAGGCTGGGGGGGGCGGGAGAGGGAGGGTTGGAAGGTCTCCAGCTAAGAGACCCCAGAAGCCCTTCTCCCCTCTTGCTGGAAGGCAGAGGGCTTGGGGAGCACAGGCAGATCTGAGGCTCAGAGAGTTTAAGTGACTTGCCCAAGGTCACCCTTCAAGAAAGGGGCACGGGGGGACTGGCAGTGAGGGATGCCTGGCTCTGACTCCCTGGAAGGGTGGACCCCCGGATTCTTCACCGAGGAAGAGAAGGACTTTAGGTTTCAGGTGGAGACCAGGAAACCCTAGAGAGTGTATACCGGGGTCAGGGGGTGTGCTGTACAGCTGGTCTTGGGAAGCAGGGCCCATCCCTGGGACTGCCTGCTTTGACCTCAGAGGGCACTGGCATGGACAGGGTGGGGTGACTTTGCCACCCAGGAACAAAGGGACATCTCTGCTCAGCAGCCACCAGCTCTCATACCCTGCAGGGAGGACAGGAACTTAGAAGTTTCACTTCCCCTGTCTGGAGAGGGGCCCCCAGGAGTGGAGGGAAACTTATTTAACTGTGGCGACGGTTACAGAAATCCTGGCTCCAGTCCTGGTGTCCAGGACATGAGTCCCCCTCCTCCCTCAGCCCCAGAGTCCAGGCCCCCGGCCCCTCCCCCCCCAGACCCAGGATCCAGACCCCCGGCCCCTCCCCCCTCAGACCCAGGATCCAGACCCCCGGCCCCTCCCCCCTCAGACCCAGGATCCAGGCCCCCGGCCCCTCCCCCCTCAGACCCAGGATCCAGACCCCCAGCCCCTCCCCCCTCAGACCCAGGATCCAGGCCCCCGGCCCCTCCTCCCTCAGACCCAGGATCCAGACCCCCGGCCCCTCCCCCCTCAGACCCAGGATCCAGGCCCCCGGCCCCTCCCTCCTCAGACCCAGGATCCAGGCCCCCGGCCCCTCCCCCCTCAGACCCAGGATCCAGGCCCCCGGCCCCTCCCCCCTCAGACCCAGGATCCAGGCCCCCGGCCCCTCCTCCCTCAGACCCAGGATCCAGACCCCCAGCCCCTCCCCCCTCAGACCCAGGATCCAGGCCCCCGGCCCCTCCCCCCTCAGACCCAGGATCCAGACCCCCAGCCCCTCCCCCCTCAGACCCAGGATCCAGGCCCCCGGCCCCTCCCCCCTCAGACCCAGGATCCAGACCCCCGGCCCCTCCCCCCTCAGACCCAGGATCCAGACCCCAGGCCCCTCCCCCGTCAGACCCAGGATCCAGACCCCCGGCCCCTCCTCCCTCAGACCCAGGATCCAGACCCCCGGCCCCTCCTCCCTTAGCCCCAGGATCCAGGCCCCCGGCCCCTCCCCCCTCAGACCCAGGATCCAGACCCCTGGCCCCTCCTCCCTCAGACCCAGAGTCCAGGGCCCAGCTCTTGCTTCAGACACCTCTAAGCCAACATCTCTGCCTCCCACACAGGGTCACACCTAGGCCCGGGCCGTGCCCAGAGGTCTCCCATACAATGGCCGAGAACACCCAGAGCACACCCCTCCCAGGCCATCTTGAGGGTGGGTGGCCCCCAGAGCTCACCTGAGGAAGAGGGCACAGGTGCTCTGGCCCAGCACGTAATCGGGAAGCACATCGCCAAACTCCCAGGGCACGTTGCGCACAAACCTCAGCACAGGGTTGCCCCTCTGGGGGGAGGGAGAACGGAAGCCATTGGCAGGGTGACCCTGGGACCACCGCCACCCCAGGGCCCCTCCCCCCACCTCCTGCTTTGCACCTGGGGCTTCTCCAGCTCTGTTCTCCTCCTCTCCCAGACTCCTCCTCCTCCTCAGCCTGGAATGTTCTTGGTACTGGGGCTCTGACCCACGCCCCTCCTCCCTGGCCCTAGGCCTTAACTAAAGGGTCCCTGGGTCTCTCTCCAGCTCAGCCCTCTTCCCAGCCCCAGCTCGTGTGTCCTGTGGTCCACTGGACACCTGTCCCCAGGTATCTACCTCACTGCACTCGGCACTGGCCTCCACACCTGCTCCCCCTCCCAGCCCCAACTCAGGGACGGCCCCACCATCCAGAGACCCAGGCCTTGTCCTACACGCTTCCCTCCCCACCTCATCCACCAGGTGGGACATCTACCTTCTAAGCATCCCCCGTGAATTCCTTCCCCTCCACTGCCATGGCCTCCACCCCACCTCCTCCTGGTCTCCTGCCCCAGTGGTGTCCCCTTCTGGCCACCCTCCAAACAGGAGCCAGACGGCTCTTCCTAAAGCACAAAGCTGCCCCTCTCCAGCTCTAAGCCCTGCCATGGCTTCCCAGTGCCCTCAGGAGGAAGCTCCTCACCGTGGCCTGTGACCCTCCACAGGGTCAGAGCCCCGAAAGCCTGGTATCTGCCCAGCAGACTCCTCTCTCTAAACACCCCTCACAGACTTTCCTGGTAGCACGGTGGTTAAGAATCCGCCTACCAATACAGGGGACACGGGCTGGATCCCTGGTCCGGGAAGATCCCACAAGCCGCGGTGCAACTAAACCAGCGAGCCACAACTACTGAAGCCCATGTGCCACAACTACTGAAGCCCACGCGCCTAGAGCCCGTACTCTGGAACAAGAGATGTCACTGCAATGAGAAGCCCGCGCACTGTGACAAAGAGTAGCCCCCGCTCACCGCAGCTAGAGAAAGCCCACGCACAGCAATGAAGACCCAATGCAGCCAAAAGAAATAAATAAACTCCCGCCTCATGCTCTACCCTGTAGCCCAAGATCAAAATACTTTGAGCAAGTCAAGCTGTAATCTATTCAGGTATCTGAGTGCCTACTGTGTGCCTAAGTGCTGGGGATACAGCCGTGACCAAGAGGACATAGATCCCTGCCCTCGTGGGGGACACAGACATTAAACGAAAGCATCTCAGGGACAAACATGTAATTACCAAGTGAGGTGGAATTCAGCTCTAATAAGGGTGTGGTATCTGCTCTCGGGGTGGACTGTGGAGTGGTCAGAGCAGCTGGGGTGGGAAGGGTCTGCAGGGGTCCCAAGTCCCACAGGCTCTGGGCCATCTGGACCTGAGCCACTGGGAGCCATGGAAGGGCTTTGGGCAAGGGAGGGGCGGGATCCAGTTTTATTTAATTTATTTTTTTTAATTGAAGCACAGTTGATTTACAATGTCATGTTAATTTCTACTGTACAGCAAAGTGATTCACTTATACATATATATATATATACATTTTAAAATATTCTTTTCCATCATGGTTTATCACAGGATATTGTATATAATTTCCTGTGCTATACAGTAGGACCTTGTTGTTTATCCCAATTTTAATTTTTAAAGAAGTATTTTGTCCACTTCACACACATTAGAATGACTGAAATCCAAAAGACAGACAATGACAAGTGGTGACGATATGGTGAGAATGGAACCTTCATCCACTGCTGGTGGGAATGTAAAATGATGCAGCCTTTTAGAAGACAGTTTGGGGGTGCCTGAGAAAGTTAAACATACAGTTACCATACGACCCAGCAAATCCACTCCTAGATAAATACCCAAGAGAACTGGAAACATATGTTAACAGCAGTACACAAATGTTCACAGCAGCATTTTCATAATAATTGAAAAATATGAACAACCCAAACGTCCATTAGTGGATGAATGGATAAACAAAAAGTGGCGTATCCATGCAATGGAATACTATTTAGCAACAAAAAGGAATGAAGTACTAATTCATGCTACAACATGGATGAACCCTGAGAGCATTATGCTAAGTGAAAAAAACTAGTCATCATTTGCTAGACATTTGGGTTGTTTCCACTTTTTGGCTATTGTGAATAATGCTGTTGTGAACATTTGTGTACTAGATTTTGTGTGGATGTAAGACAGTCGTCCCTCAGGATCCACAGAGGATTGGTCCCAGGACCCCCTGGATATCAAAATCCACAGATGATGTAGTACAGTTGGCCCTCCGTGTCTGTGGGTTTTGTATCCATGGTTGCAGAAGGTTGACCGTATTTTCATTTCTCGTGCATATATACCTAGAGGTGGAACTGCAAGGTCATATGTTTAAATGTCTATGTTTAAAACTCTATGTTTAAATGTCTGAGGAACTGCCAGGCAGTTTTCCAAAGTGGCTGCACCATTTTACATTCCCACCAGCAGTGTATGAGGGTTCCAACTCCTCCACGCTCTCCTCACCCTTGTTATTGTCTATCCTTTTGATTCTATGAAGTGGTATCTCATTGTGGTTTTGGTTTGCATTTCCCTGATGGCTAACAATTTTGAACATATTTCATGTTCTTGAGTCCCATTATTATCTCTGTATACTGCTGCTCTCTCCTTCCAGAATGCCAGCCCTGTCAACGGCAGAGACTTTATCTGCAATCTCCAGAGCTTAGAACTGCACCAGGTAACCTCTGAAGATATTTATGGATTGTAAGTGGGTGAACCCCCATTTTCAAGGCTCAGAGGGGTTAAGTCACCCAAGATGATGCCCAAGATGACACAGCTACTGTGTGGCAGAGTGGGATTCAAACTTGGGCCTGTGTTCAACTGTTTTTGAATAAATGGACAAACCTGGGGACAGGAAATGTAGCTTCATGAACACAATCATGCCCCCAACCGTAAGAGTTGGGGTGCTATGGACTGAATGTCTGTGTCTCCCTAAAATTCATAGGTTGAAATGCTGCCCCCCAATGTGATGATATTAGGAGGTGAAGGGAGGTGATTAGGTCATGAGGGTGGAGCCCTCATGCATGGGATTAGTGCCCTTATAAAAGAGACCCCAGAGAGCTCCCTCACCCTTTCCTACGCTGTGAGGACACAGTGAGAAGATGGCTGTCTATGAACCAGGAAGCGGGTCCTCACTAGACACCGAATCTGCCAGCGCCTCGATCTTGGACTTCTCAGCCTCCAGAACTATGAGAAACAAATGTCCATTGTTCAGACCACCAGTCTATGGTATTTTTGTTACAGAAGCCTGAACAGACTAAGACATGGGGCATACTCAACCCACACAAGCTAGTTGAATGGATGAATGGTGCTATTGAGAGCATAATGGCTAGAACTCAGAACTCCTTCCTTGTCCACTAGAAAGCTCTCCCTATAACCACGTTTCCCACCAGAAACCCCAAAGCCCCACTTCTCCAGCCCCCTCCTCACCTGCCGGGGGCTCACAATGATGCTGTTGGATTTTGCTCCTGGTTTGGGGGCCTGGTTGGGGGTCTCTCCTGCCAGGGGTTCTGGCCCTATGGGGCGTGTGGCTCCAGACCCTCCTGGAGGTCCTGAGATGGCGTACTCGGCGTAGGTCTGAGGAGCCGGCTGGGGTGAGGTCTCCACAGTGGGCAGGCTCCGTGTGGATTTGAATAAGGGCTTGGCCTGTGGGGAGAGGTGTGAGAGGGCATACAAAATCTGAATCTAGCCACTTCTCCCCACCTCCTCAGCCTCTACCCTGGTCCCAACCACCATCTTCTCTCCCTTGGGCCACTGCAGTCACCTCCTCACCAGTTCCCTGCCTCTGCCCTTACCTCCCACAGTCTGCTCCCCACACTGAGTCATATCATGTTCCTCTTCTGCTCAGAGCCCTTAGGTGGTTCCCACTCAGAGTAAAAGCCAAAGCTGTCACCTCAGTCCTTGAGCCTCGTAAAGATCTGCCCCGCCCCCTTGCCTCAAGGACCTCACCTTCTACATCTTCCACCTGGCTGTCTCTACTCCAGCCCCACTGGCCTTCCTGCTGCCCTAAAACTTATCAGATTCTCTCTGACCTCAGGGCCTTTGCACTGGCTGTTCCCTTACCCCCTGATGTTGCATAGCTCGCTCACTCCTTTCACATTTTGGCAAAGGCATCATCTCCTCCAAGAGGCCCTCCTTTGACTGTTCTATCTAAGGTAGCTCTTCTCCCCCATCACACCCTCTATCCTTAGCCTACTTTCTTTTTCTTCATAGCACATAGGTGGCAGCCACTACTTAGCACCAGGCAATTGTGTTCCTGTAGGATTGAGATCTCTGTGTTGCCAGATCCTTTATTTACCAAAAGATGTCAAAAGTGCAGATTTTTAAAAATTGCCAAACCTTCCAATTCTCAACTATTAGCAATAAATTCATTCCTTGCAGAACCAGGGTTCTGGCCACATAAAACGTATCTCAGGACTACTTCCTGGCTGCCAGTTTGCAGCCTCTGCCTTAGCCCTCCTGACCATGACATTTTACTTTTTACAGGAAACTGATACTTGCAGAAGGCAAAAGACTGTCTTCTCAAAGTGACCCAGGCCCCAACATTTCCTAACCCACACTGTGGTCCCACAGGCCCTTCCTGTCCCCCTTCCTCCCAACCACCCCCCAAGCCTCCCATCAGTCCCCCCATCTCCTAGTCCTACCCCGGGAGGAGGGACCTCATCCTCGTCCACTGGAACGAGGAATTTCTTCCTTGTCGGTGGGCCAGCGGGCTTCTGCACTCTCTCTTCGTCCATCGCAAGGTCCTTCTGGGGCCTGAAAATGAAGCCGTGGCGTCGGGAGCGAGCGAAGCATCGACATTCCCCAGAAGGAACCCCCAGACACAGCCGTACCCCCACAAAAATTCCAGGGCTCCATCGCGTCCAGGTCCAGACACCCAGGGCCCCAGGTTCTATAAGGCCCCGCCCCATCGAGCCTCCACCTGCGGCTCGCCCCGCCCCTTACCGGGACACACTTTCCTTTCACCACACCCTTCAGGGTCCCAGCTTTCTATTCTCCCCGCCCTCACTGTTCCCCGCCTTCCGTTTGCCAGGCCAGACCACTGTCCCCAACCCTCCGTCCACCCCACCCCCAAGGCTCGCACCAGGATGCCTTCCCCTCGCTCCACCTTCTCAAACTCTCAGACATTGTAACGATTGATTGGCTTCTGCATCTACCAATCGCCACCGGCGGTCTCAACCCCACACCCTTCTCAACCCAGCCCCGCGGTCTCAGCGCCCCGAGAACTCACCTCCTCGCCCCCGGGCCGCGAAGGAAAGACGGGAGAGAGATCGAGGCGTCCCCACCGCCGGCGCGGCCAGCGTAGCCCCAGGCTGGTCGCACTTCCTGCCTCTCTAGCCCTCCAGCCCGCTCCCGACGTTCCCCAAAGGCGTAGAGCATCGAGAGAGGCGGTTCCTCGCGCAGCTCTCTATGGTTCTGGAGGACTGCAGAGGTTTGGGTTTAGAGAGAGCTGTTCGCCTCTGGCCCTGAGCGTCTCCGGTTGCCAAGCAGTTTGATTTCAGTGCCCTTATTGAGCTCCTCTTGTGTGCCTGGGCTCTGGGCAGGGCTTAGTGGAGAAGAGATGGCGGGTAATCAAACTAGGTTCCTTCTCTCAGTACAGACTTGGGTTTGAATTCCAGCTGTCATTGACTTAGCCTCAGTTTCCCCATTCACTCATTCTCTTATTCCACATACATTGCCCCAGATAACGATAGCCCCGCTCCGCCCTTCTGGAGCTCACAACGCATTGGGAGAGACAAACCCTTTCCCAAACAGTGACGATCCAGAGTGGACAGGGCTGGCTAGGAGACCCCAGAGGGCCCGGGAGGGGGGTGGGGCAGGGAACACCTAATCCAGCCCGAGGTCCAGGAAAGAGCTCCCTAGAGAAAGGGACCTCTGAGCAGAGACCTGGTTGATGAGTAAGTATTAGTCATTTCCTGAAAGGATAGTATCACACTGTTCTAACTTGCAACTCTCTGATTACTAAGGAGAGAACATCTTTCTGTGAGTTTATTGGTCTTTAATAGTTTGTTTTCTGTGGGTTGCTTGCCCATATCCTTTGCCCATTTTTTCAATGGGGTTGTATGCCTTTTTTATTACTGTTAATGTGTCAGAGTACTTTATGGATTCCAATTCTAATTGTTAGTCAGTTACACATATTCCAAATATTTCCTGCTAGTTTGCACTTTATATTTTAACTTTATTTGTTTATTTTTCTCACACAGAAGTTCTTAGTGTTTATTCGCACCTATTTATCAATCTATCCTGACTTTTGGTGTGTTTAAGAGGCTTGCCAGACCCCAAGGTCATAAATATAGTTTATCATTTCTTTTACTACTTTTCCTAGTTTTGATTTTGTTTCTTTCATCCATATGAGACTTATTTTTGAAAATATACTAAGGTAGGAATTTATGGTGGATATAGCTAATTGTCCAGATACCATTTATTTATTTACTTATTTTTTTATTTTTTTTTTGCGGTACGCGGGCCTCTCACTGTTGTGGCCTCTCCCGTCGCGGAGCGCAGGCTCCGGACGCGCAGGCTCAGCGGCCATGGCGCACGGGCCCAGCCGCTCCGGGGCATGTGGGATCTTCCCGGACCGGGGCACGAACCCGTGTCCCCTGCATCGGCAGGCGGACTCTCAACCACTGCGCCACCAGGGAAGCCCCAGATACCATTTATTTTAAAAGCCAGTCCTGGGAATTCCCTGGAGGTCCAGTGGTTAGAACTCAGTGTTTTCACTGCCGGGGCCAGGGTTCCATCCCTGATCGGGGAACTAAGACCCCTCAAGTCATGCAGCTGGGCAAAAAAAAAAAAAAAGAAGAAGCCAGTCCTTTCCCTGGTTTTGATATTCCACCTTTATCATGTGCCAAATTCCCATGTATACACAGGTCTATCTCTGACATTTCTGTTATGTTTCATTGATCTCTGTATCTGTCCCTTGCCTCCATGCCAGTTTAATTATTTCATTTAGATATGTCTTGATATCACATGAGGCAAGTCCCCCACCTCTGTTCAGTTTCAAATCTGTCTTTACCATTCTTGTCCATTTTCTCTTCTAGATAGATTTTAGCAGCTGCTTTTCTACTTCCCTGAAAAATCCTATTGAGATTGAGATTGGAATTGCACTGAATTGATGGATTAATTACAAGAAGGTTGACATCTTTTTCATACCCACGAACATATTGTCTCTATCTCTCCATTGATTTTGGGTTTTGTTAGGGACCTACTGTAAAAGATTTTTTCTAATTAATTTTTATTTATATAATTGGTTCATGGTATTAGTTTCCTAGGGCTGCTGTAAAGAAGTACCAAAAATTGAGTGGCTTAAACCACAGAAAGTTATTCTCACAGTTCTGGAGGCTAGAAGTCCAAAATCAAGGTATTGACAGATCAATGTGCCCTCTGAATGCACTAGGGAAGGATCTGTTCCAGCCCCCTCTCTTAGCTTCTGGTAGCCTCAGGCATTCCTTGGCTTGTGGATGGCCATCTTCTCCCTGTGTGTCTTCACACTGTCTTTTTCCTCTGTGCATGTCCGTCTCTGTGTCCAAATTTCCCCATTTTACAAAGACGCCAGTCATATTGGATTAGGGACCACCATAATGACCTCATTTTAACTTGTCTCTGTAAAGACCTTATTTCAAAATAAAATCACATTCTGAAGTAATGGGGGTTAGGACTCAACATATCTTTTTGGGGGACACGAGTCAACCCTTAACGAGTTTGTTACTTTTTATAAACTTCTTCCTTCTGAATTCATTTTTACTTCTTGCTAGAGTACATTCTCTTCTAACTTTTTCAGAGAACATTCTGGGTAGAAAATTTCTGAGTCTTGCTCATCTGAAAATGTCTTTATTTGACCCTCACAAATGGAATCTCAAATTCTGGGTTCCTAGTTATTTTTCTTACAAAGTTAGAAGACACAGGTGCTCCATCTGGGTCACTAATGGGAAGTCTACCATCTCCCTGATTCTTCTTCCTTCATAAGCAGTCTCATCGCTGGGTGTAATTTTTCCCCAGGATCACTTACTAGCAGCGTGACCTGGTGCCAGCAACTCAGTTTCTCTGTGTGCATCAGTTTGCTCATCTCTAAAATGGGGATAACAATAGCATAACTATTAGGAAGATGAAATGAGTTACATGTAAAGTCCCTACATCTTTACTTGGCATGCAGTAGGTGAAATATTCAGGTTTGTCATAAAAATAAAATAGTCCTTGACCAAGTCCTGGGCAAGCAGAGGCTGAAGCTGTTGTGGCCACCGCTGTAGCACAGTGCCCAGAAACAAGAAGAGGCTACGGAACCATATGTTATATGAATGAACAAAGAACAGAAGCAGAATCCTCCAGCAAGCGACTTCACCACTGGGAGCCTCAGTTTTCCCATCTGTAACTGCTGAACTTGTGAGAATTCCATAAGACCATGGAGCCCCGTCTTGAAATCCATGGTTCACTCATTCCTTGAATAACTACATATTGAGCACCTACGGTGTGGCAGGCACTGGGGACACAGCTGGCAGCAAATCAGACCAGGTCCCTGCCCTGTGGTGCTGATGGTCTCATGGGAGGTAGACCATAAGAAAGAAACCCACAAATAAGTGTTCCAGACAGTCATACATGCTCTGGAGATGATTAAAAAACAGTGACGTGAAGTAGATTATGAGGGAGGGAGCCACATGGTCACAGGAAGAGGGGCTCTATAAATAAAAAATACATAAATTACCATCAACTATATACCCATCAAAGCAGATAGATAGCTTGCGATGAGCTAAATCCTCACAGTAACCCTCCCCTTAGGTATCAATAGTTCATTTGACAGATGAAGGAACTGAGGCCCCAGTGACATAGAGAAGGACTATGAAAATGTGTCTCTGAATCCAAGGGCAGAGAGAGCTTCTAGAAGGAAGCCAGCCTGGGTGGGACTCAGTTTCTCCCGTTGGGGAATGGGAATTACCAAATAAACCTGAAAAGCGTGCCTTTTCCGCCAGGGGGCGATGGCGCCCCACAAGAGGATTTGGGGTGTAGAGGCGCCGGGGACCGCTGCGCCAGACCTACCCCGGGGCAAGACCCGTGAGAAGGCGGCGGGCTGCCCTTTCGTTTCTCCCGACCCGTTTCACTATCGCAGAAGTGCGGCAAAGGGCCCGCTGCGCGCGGTTCAGGTAACTCTGAGCCTATTTACGTTAGTTAAGGGGGAGAAAAGTTGTCCTCGGCTCTGTAATATATTATATTTCCAAGTTTGATTCCTACACTCTTCCCAAATTTAACTTTCGGATTCCGGATTCGCATCTTTCCGGCTCTCAGAGGTGCGAGTTCGAGTCTAACAGCTGTCCGTACTCTTATTTCCCCGTCCTTCTTCCAAACGCTCCAAGTTCAAATTCCAGTCCCAACCGAAGTTCCCGGGCGACTCCTCGAGTCCAGACCTTGCTCCACTCCCAAACCTTCCCCTAATCCCAACTTCGAGTTTCCTCTGCGCCTCCGAAGGATTGGGGTGGGGATGGAGAATATGGGGACACTTCACTCCTAATTCCACCCGAGGGACTCTGGGCGGGGGGCAGATTGCCGCCGGACGGAAGGCTCTGTAAGCGGAGGCGCGGCCGAGGGGCGCAGTGACCCGGCCGACGTCCCCACCCGCCTCTAAACTTAGCCGCGGTGACGCGCGGCCCGGCGATCGCGGCGGGTCCAGGGACGCAGGGGCGCCCGAGCGGAGGGGGAACGGCTCTGCTCCGCGAGCCTCTATTTATAGCGCCCGGAGCCCGAAATAGCGCGGAGCCTAGCGGCCGGGATGACGCGGGAGCCGCCGGGGGCTGACTCACCGGGCCCCAAGCGACGGCCCCCGGATGGGGGACAGTGGAGGCGCTGGACCCGACCCCGCCCCATCTTCTGCTGGGACGTCCCAAGTTTCCATGGGGCACTGTGGATGCATATGCAGCAAAAGGAGGATCTGCAGCATGAGAGACTGAGGTTAGATCAGAGGTGGGACTTCCCTAAAAAGAGCCCAGAATTGAGGAACTAACTTTACACAAGAAGAGGGGTTGGAGGACTTCCCTGGTGGTCCAGTGGCTAAGACTCTGCGCTCCCAATGCAGGGGGCCCGGGTTTGATCCCTGGTCAGGAAACTAGATCCCACATGCCGCAACTAAGAGTTCTCATGCTGCAAAGAAGATTCCAGCGTGTCGCAACTAAGACCCAGTGCAGCCAAATAAATAAATATTAAAAAGATGAACCAGATATACACACGTATTTCTCACCAGCAACAGGACTGAGGCATCTTGGGGGCAGAGGAATGGACACAGCCAGCCAACCATCAGGCCACAGCTGTCCCCCTCTCCACTTGCCATGGCTCCTTGCATGCTGCTCCCACTCCCTAGAATGCCTTTCCCTGTCTCCCCAGTCTTAAGAACTCATGCTCCTCAGGGACCTGGTGCTAAAGGCAATCCCTCACAAATGAAAACTCTGTGACCCATTGGACTGGGAACCCCATGAGGGCAGGGCCAGGCCCTTCTCATTCATCACCATGTCCCCAGCACTGCCCAGCACAAGATAGGCCTCTGGAGAAGTTAATTGCATGAATAAGAAGTGTTGGTAATAAAATAAAATGACGTTTCCCAAACTATAATAACAAATGTTTATTGTATGCTCCATGCCAGGTGTGAGTCAGAGAGTTATCTCCTATGGGTCTCACTACAACCTTAGGAAGGAGGTACTTTTATTATTTTCATCATCACAAACCCCATGTTAGAGATGACGAAACTAAGGCTCAGAGAATACCTTGCTTGTAGTCAGAGCTGTCTCCTGAACCAGGTCGCGTGGCCCCAGAGGTGTTCAGGTCCCGGGATACTGTCTCTAGGCCCTATAGAACCCAAAGGTAAGGAGTGATTCTCAAAGTGCAGTCCACAGAACCTTGGGGGGTTCCCCAGCACTCTTTCAAGAGATCCCCGAGGGCTTCCCTGGTGGCGCAGTGGTTGAGAGTCCGCCTGCCGATGCAAGGGACGCGGGTTCGTGCCCTGGTTCGGGAAGGTCCCACATGCCACGGAGCGGCTGGGCCTGCGAGCCATGGCCGCTGGGCCTGCGCATCCGGAGCCCGTGCTCCGCAACGGGAGAGGCCACAACAGTGAGAGGCCCTCGTACTGCAAAAAAAAAAAAAAAAAAAAAAGAGGTCCCCAAGTTCAAAATGATTATCATAATAATACTAAGACACTTACTTCCCTTTTTCACTCTCACTCTCTCCTGAGTGTTCAATGCAACCTGCAAAATACCACAACAGACTGAGCACCCAAGCAGAGGTGAAGACCCAGTAATCTTCTGTTGAGCCAAACATTAAAGTGGGGGACTTCCCTGGTGGCACAGTGGTTAAGAATCCGCCTGTCAATGCAGGGGACATGGGTTCGAGCCCTGGTCCGGGAAGATCCCACATGCCACGGAGCAACTAAGCCCGTGCACCACAACTACTGAGCCCACGTGCCACAACTACTGAAGCCCGCACACCTAGAGCCCGTGCTCCGCAACAAGAGAAGCCACTGCAATGAGAAGCCCGCGCACCGCAACAAAGAGTAGCCGCCACTCACTGCAACTAGAGAAAGCTCGCGCACAGCAATGAAGACCCAACGTAGCCAAAAAATAAATTAATTTAAAAAAAAACCTATAATGAGATATTACTTCACATCCATTAGGATGGCTAAAGTTTAAAAAAATTAATTAAATAAAATCTTTTAAAAAAGTAAATAATAAAAATAAAATATTCTGTTGAGGGACTTCCCTGGCAGTCCAGTGGTTAGGACTCTGCACTTCCACTGCAGGGGGCATGGGTTTGATCCCTGGTCAGGGAACTAAGATCCCACATGCCGGGCAGCATGGCCAAAAACATACAAAAAGTTTGTTGATTCTCTTAGTGTTCCTTTGAAATGATCCAAATGTTAGTTTTATGTCTTGCTTTCCCATCTTTACATCTCATTTTTCTTGTCTTATAGCATTTGCAAAGACTTTCAGGACAACGTCAAATGGCAAAGTTGATCAATTCTCATATACTCCATATCACAGTCTTCTGAGATGACTTATCTTGTTATCCCTATTTTATAGAAGGAGAAACCGAGGCACAGAGAGGTTAGTCTCTTGACCAAGGCCACAAAGCAAGTAAGCAAACAAACCAGGACTCCAACAAAAGCTTGTGTTTTCAACCAATGCCTTAAAAGAAAATTCAATAGTCACTGTGTATTTCTTTAACAGGCAAAATACCCTGCGAGTTTCCACAGTGAACCCCTGGATCTGGAATGAGTTTCTGGAGACCTGAGTTCTGGTTCTGGCTCTGCCTTCTTTCTGAGCCTGTTTGCTGCTGTGAGACAGCAGCTGAAAGCCACAGAAACTCTGTCTTCAGGGTGGAAGGAGACAGGCCCCTAAACAGACTGTATTTGTTTCCTGTGGCTGCCTAACAAATTACCACAAACTTCGTGGCTTAAAACAACAGAAATTTATTCCCTCACAGTTCTGGAGGCCAGAAATCCTAAAGCAAGGTATCAGCAGGGCCACACTCCCTCTGAATTTTCTCAGGGAAGATTCTTCCTTGCCTTTTCCAGCTTCTGGTGGCCCCAGGTGTTCCTGGGTGGCCCCATCACTCTCAACTCTCCCTCCATCTTCACATGGCCATCTCTTCTCCTATCTGTGTCCAATCTCCCTCTGCCTTTCTCTTGTAAGGGCACTTACCATTGGGTTTAGGGCCCACTTGGATAATCCAGGGTGATATCATCTCGAGATCCTAACCTTAATTATATCCACAGAGACTCTTTTTCCAAATAAGTTCCCACTGACAGGTCTCAGGTGGACTTATCTTGGGTGGGGGGAAGGGCACACCATTCAACCCACTACACAGATCAAAACAGAAAAATGAGAACAGGACAATACGTGGCAGAGTTTAGACTGGGAGGTGTCCAAAGCTTTGTGATTGCACACACCCGTTCCAGCGGAGAATGTTGAAGCATTTGCCCTTGAGAGCCCAGAGTGGTCCGTGCGTCCTACCTGTGGCGGTTAGAAGTCCCGTGTGTCCCCCATGTTCTGGACATCTTCCACAAGGATGGGAAGTCTTTAAGGGAGATTTTCATTCTTCAACTGTTAATGTGGAGTTGAGAGATTTTCTCTTTCACAAAATGCCAAATAATAATCAAAATCAACACCCATACAGCACTTAATATGTGCCCTGTTCTAAGTGTTTAAATATCTATTAACTCCTTTAATCCTCACAAAAACCCCTCTGATGTCTTGCTGGTGATTCTCCTTTCACAGCGGAATAAACTGAGGTGCAGAGAGGCTGGAGTGGCAGTTTGGAAGTTCCAGAGCTTGAACCCCACAGTCTGGCTTCAGAGTCTAGGATCTTGACCTTAAGCCATGCTGTCACCTGGAGGCACACTGTCCCATATTAAAGCTGGACTTTGAGGAAGCCATACTCCCAGATCTGTGGTCAGGCACCGTCTACTGCTGTGATGTCCAATATGGCAGCCACTTGGCTACACATGGCTTTTAAGCACTTGAAACATGGCTGGTCCAAAATGAGATGTGTCATGAGTGTAAAATCCACACCAGATTTCAGACTTAGTGTGATTAAAAAGAATGTAACTATCTCACTTAAAAAGCTGCTGAGGGACTTCCCTGGTGGCGCAGTGGTTAAGAATCTGCCTGCCAATGCAGGGGACATGGGTTCGAGCCCTGGTCCAGGAAGATCTCACATGCCGTGGAGCATAAGCCCATGTGCCACAACTACTGAGCCTGCGCTCTAGAGCCCACGAGCCACAACTACTGAAGCCCGTGTGCCAAGAGCGCATGCTCCGCAACAAGAGAAGCCACCGCAATAAGAAGCCCATGCACCACAACGAAGACCCAACGCAGCCATAAATAAATAAATAAATAAATTTATAAAGGAAAAAAAGCTGCTGACATTGAGTACGTATGAAATAATATTTTGCATCTATCTGGTTAAATAAAATACAGGAACAAATTATTTTCACCTGTTTCTTTTGGCTTTTTTTTTTTTTTTAGTGTGGCTACTAGGGCATTTAAGCTTGAATATGTGGCTAGTGTCCTATTTCTTGTGGAAAGTGCTGGTCCATGGAATTTGCTGTCTCTCCATCTGGGAGGACATCAGATGCTGGAGCGCCATTTGTTCCGGGGCCGCTGAGCCTCGGGATTTCTTGGGATGTTCTGGAACAATCCATGTCAGAAGCATATTCAAACAGAGCAACTGATGCTCATGTCAAAAATATGGCCTTGGGCTTCCCTGGTGGCACAGTGGTTGAGAGTCCGCCTGCCGATGCAGGGGACACGGGTTCGTGCCCCGGTCTGGGAAGATCTCACATGCCGCGGAGCGGCTGGGCCCGTAAGCCATGGCTGCTGAGCCTGCGTGTCCGGAGCCTGTGCTCCACAACGGGAGGGGCCACAACAGTGAGAGGCCCGCGTACCACAAAATAAATAAATAAATAAAATGTGGCCTTAAAGAACACTCTGAAATCCTTGCCTCCACCAGACCCAGGTGAAGAAGCTACTTAACCAAGAGAGACCACAGTGCCAGGCAGTAGTTTGTGGCCACTTGGTATATGGAGTATATTTTTTATTCATAAATTATATACATGCGTGCCTCTACGGAGAGTGTTATAAAATCAAAACTTACAAAACATAGATAAAGTACTCATGAATGAGCCAGGCTGCATGAGATCACAAGTTCAAATCCTGACTCTATTCCCTCCCTAGCTGTGATTCCTTCCATGAGTCCCAGTTTCTTCATCCAGAAACTGGAAGTGTTTGTCCCTGTGCCCTGAGGGCTGTTGGGGGAACTCAGTGAGACCCTGCGTGCAAAGGGCCCGACATGTAGTCAGGCAGAGAATGAGCTACAGCAGCGACCAGGTTTCTTGAGAGGCGGGGGCCCTGTTTAGGTCGGAGGGGGTCACGCTAGGTTTCTCAGTGGAGGGGATGGCTGTGTTGTGCCTCAAAGCATGGAAAAACAGTCACTAGGTGGAGAAGGATGGGAAAGGTATTTGGGCAGAGGGAGCCGGGAGGCATGAACAGCGCGTCTGGGGAAAGGCAAGCTGTTTGAGTATCGTTAGAGGGCAGAGAGAGTGTGTGCTGGGGAAAGGGGCGGGGGGGCAAGAGGTGGGGTAGAAGAAGGCAGCAGGCCACGGAAGGCCTCGTAGGTCACAGGACGAGAGCACTGGGGAGTCAGAGCAGGCTCTGAGCAGGGGAGAGACCTGACAGGAGCAGGTTTGTGGTTTAGCAAAATCCTTCTAGATGGGAAGGGGCAGAACTGGGGAAGGAAACCAGGGGTGAGTACAGAGATGAAGGATGAAGTGGGGAAAAGGGACCAAATAGGCAACTGGACCAGAGTAAGGAGAGGGAGGAAGGAGAATATATGAAATCTTTAGAAGATAGAATGGAGATGAGTGATGGGTTATGGGAGGTAAGGGGAGGAAGGTACCAGGACGAGGCCCAGAACTCTGGTCCAGGAGACAGGGTCCATGTGGGACTACGCCTGAGCTGGGGACCTGGGAGAAGGAGGCACAGGTGTAGGAGGAAGCTGTTGAGGTCAGGGTGAAGGTCTGTGGGACAACCGGAGGAAGGCATCCAAGAGGCTTCTAGACACACGGGTCTGGAGCACGGGAGAGACGGTGAAGCAGAGGCTGGGAGGCCGACAAGAGCTCAGACAGGGCTGAAATCCTGACAGTGGGAGAAAGTGGAAGGTGCAGTAGGGTAACTTCACCATCAGCCAGTGATGACAGCAGGAAGTGGTCCTGCCCGGGACAGTAGCCTTGGTATCAGGTTCTCATCCTGGTCTGTACCTGGGGACAGGAAGATGAGCAGACCCAAAATCCGCACAGGAGTGCCTGCCCAGTGTGGGGGTAGAGGGCACAGATGTATACAAGCAGTACATGCCTCCATGGGGGCAGTGTGTAATGAATGGGTACTTCAGAGGGTACAGTGATCCATTCCCAAGGACTAGGGGCAGTGGAAAGTGTCAGGACCAGTTCCTGGTGGTGGTGGTGGGGCATAGAGAGGGAAATTGGGAGTCTCTCAGTTTCAAATGCAAACTGATTTAAGGAAATGTATTGGCTCACATGTTCAGAAGTTTGAGTAAAACCAGCTTCAGTTACAGCTTGATCCAGGAGCTCAAATGATGATATGAAGTCACTGTCCCATCTCTGGGTTTCATATTTCTCTGATTTTTTTCCTCAGAAAGACTTTCCTTGAGGTAGCAAAGATAGCCCTAGCAGCTTTAGGCTCACATCTCATCCTCTTAGCCACCGCAAAGGGAAGAAAGCGCTCCTAGCCAATGCTCCCATCATTCGTTGTCCTAAATGGATCACATGCTCACCTCTGAACCAATCACTGTCATCAACAGACAGCCCAACTGGAATACTCTGATTGGCTGGGCCTAGGACACGTGCCATTCCCTGGAAACGGAGGATGGGGTGAGCCCCAAGACGGCCAGGTGAACTGAAATTGAGAAACGGGTGGTTTCCCAAAGAACAAGCAGAATTGCCGGCAAAGCTGTAGATGCCCATGTGGCTGGGAGGAAAGGAAGGTTGGAAAACAGATTTTCTCATACGTTAATGGGGCGTGGGAATATTACCTCACCTCTAAGGGTTAGGGTGAGGAGTCCATGAATTAACGCAGGTGAGACATTTAGTAGACTGCTAGGCAAAGAGCAGGTGCTGGATAAAAGGTAGCTATTATTTAAAAACTAGTGATCAGTATTACTACTACTGATGATGAGTGGCTATGCTGAGAGAAATAAGCTCCCAGGCTCAGGAGACCAAACTGGAACTGAACAATTACGCAGTGAAAGCTCATGCAATCTACACTGTACAAGCTCAGTCCCCAGCTGGGTCTTCTCTAGGCTTCTGTCTCCAGGTCTATGAAATGGGATGAGTGAGGGGACTGCATGAAACCAGAAGGTCATTTTAGAATGTCACCTCCTCAGAAGAAGGCCTTCCCTGACTACTCTTACCAAAGTATCCCCTTTATTATAATATATCCTCCCATTTTATTTCCCTTACAGTGCTTACCCACAATCTGAAATCACCTTATTTTTTTACGGTTTATCTCCCCCATTAGAAAGTCAGCCCCACGAGGGCAAGGATCTCTCTTCTGCCTTGTTCACTGCTGTGTTCCCAGCACCCAGCAAGCCGTTGATAAATACTTGTTGAATGACTAGATAAATACTGCTTATAAAAACAGAGTGCCTAGTTTTCTGATAGGTACTGTGTTCTCCATTAAGGGAAGCGTCCAAGCTGAAACTGAAAGAGCGTACCTTGCAATTCATGATGCAATCCAGTTCCTCTCCAGGCCTCAGTTTCCTCATTTATAAAATGGGTGTGTGGCGGAGGTTGGGGGTCTGGTGGTGTGTGAACTCTTGGCCCAGCCCCTGCCTGCTATCCCCGCAGGAGCCACCAGGGGGCGCGGCGCCTCTGCCCAAAAGTCGGCCCTCAGCCGCTTGAGCCCGAGTGGATGCGTCCCGATAGTCCTGGAATATTCTGAGCCGCGCTGGCTTCCAGGCGTCCAGGAACCCAAGAGTTCGTGCGGATGGGGGCAGGGGGGTGTCCGCGCTCCTCGAAGGGGGGCGGTTGGGCGGGAGGTGACTCAGGCGCGCGGCCCCGGCCCCCAGTTCTCGCGAGGGAGCGCGCACGGCCTCTGGAACTCGCGCGGCGCCGCGTCCATTTTTACCCGAGCGCCGCTAAAAATAGTCCTCGCGCTAGGAGCTGAGCCCGAAATAGCGGCCTCCAGATAAGGCAGTACGACTCAGCGCTTCCGGGGAGCGGAAGGGGGAGGGAGCGCGGGGCGGGGGGGCTGGGGTGGGCCTGGGCTCAACTGGGCCTCGCCGCGCAGCCCCGGCCGGACGATCGGCCCCCGCCGTCGCCGCATTGACCCCAACCTGTCACCATCCTCGAATCAGCACCCCCAATCCTCCATCCCCCCGATTCCCTGTCTCCTGGTCCCCCGCATCCTTTGCTTTCCCTCCATTCTTCATCCCTGACCATTATCTACCTCCCCCTTCCCTATCCTAATCTTCACTCCTAGCCCTGCCGCCCCCTCCCCAAGTCCTCAACCTACTCCTCCCGAAGCCCTGTCCCTATTCTCCCTCCCCAGCCACAGCACGAATCTTGCGCCTCTCTGAATCCGCCCCCCCTTCCAGTTCTCAGCTCCACTTCTATGGGGGGGGGGGGAGGATGGGGAGGTCACAGGAAGTCACACCAGACCAGCAAGCAGAGGGCTGGGGATGAGGCTCTGACTTCTTGCTTAGTTTCTACAGTGGATTGAGTGGGCTTAGTTCTGGGTCTTAGCCAGTTTCCGGGCTCATACTGTGCCCAGGGTCAGGGATTCAGGCCTGGGCCAGGGTTGGGGCTCAGACTGGGGTCAGACGCAGGTCTGCTGTCACCAAGGTTGGGGTCATCAGAGTCAGGGCTCAGCCTGGCACCCACTGTTTAGTTCAACAAACCCAATTCTACTATGATTCTTCCCTCCCTTGCAAGTCAGTGATGGGACACGACAGCTCCAGGCAGTGGGAACAGCCAGGAACCCTGCTCGCTCTGGGCCTAAGTCTCCCCCTTGCACTTGGATCTTCTAGGGCACCTTCCCACTCTGATATCCTGTGACTCTTTCAGTGCCCACTCCAAGAATCAGCCTCAAGGATCTTATACCGCATTTACCTGAGGTTCAAAATCTGCATCCTTCTAAGTCTCTGAAATTTCACAGGACAGAAACTGCCCTGTCCTGTGTGAACCCAGGGAGCACAGTGTAGTAGACAGATGTTGCTTCAGTGAAAATTCTGGGAGAACTCTTTGGCTGTGGATGGAAGGCAGCCTCAAGTGGTGTCCTTGTCCCTAGTGGACACCAAGCTTTAGCCAGGTGTCCAACTGTTATGTTGTCTGGATGGGACTCAACTGCCAGGCAAAGGGACTGAGCTGGAGGATCCTTTAAGGCAAGAAGAATCATGTAGTTGGATCAAAGAATTAGGAGGCTGTTAAAGTCAGCAAGGACCAGACAGAAATGGGCCCCGTGGGCCATGGTGAGGAGCCTGGACACACGGTGAGGAGCTCCCCCAAGGGCACCGGGGAGCCATGGCAGGTTCCGAACGGCGGGGTGGGGGGGGCGGACAGAGGAAGGTTTTAAGACCTTTCTGACTGCTTCCTTGAGGTAGACTGAGGAAGGGAGGGGGAAAGGAGGGGCCTGGATGTAGGTAGGAGTGGGAGGAGGGGAAAGAGGAGGAGAGAACAGATTTGAAAGTCAGTGAAGGGCTCCCCTGGTGGTGCAGTGGTTAAGAATCTGCTTGCCAATGCAGGGGACAGGGGTTTGAGCCCTGGTCTGGGAAGATTCCACACTTACAGAGCAAGTAATCTCGTGTGCCACAACTACTGAAGCCTGTGCACCTAGAGCCTGTGCTCTGCAACAAGAGAAGCCAGTGCAATGAGAAGCCTGTGCACTGGAACGGGGAGTAGCCCCTGCTCATCTCAACTAGGGAGAGCTGGTATGCAGCAATGAAGACCCAAGGCAGCCAAAAATTAATTAATTAACTTTTTTAAAAATTGGGGGAACATGTATTGGCAAATACAAGAGTATACCTTGACAAAGTAAATTCTCCTCCTCCATCTGATCCCCACTTCTCACTGTTAACTACTTCTTGTGTACCTTGGCCAGTGGGATTCATTGAGCTCTCACGATGTCCCCAGCCTGTGCTAAGCCCGTCACAGAAGTGACCTTGCTCAAATCACTCACCACCCAGTGTGTTCGCCAGGCACCATTGCTATACCCATTTTAGAGCAGTGAAGCCTGAGGCTTGGAGAAATGCAGGGATGTATCCTATCAAGGGCCTGGCTTTGAAGGTGTTTCAAAATTGAAGGTATGGGAGCAGGTGAGATCAGAGAGGAAAAAGTCCAAAGGGCCAGAGCCCAGGGAACTGGAGGGGAGCAGCAGGGAGTTCAAGGGGTCTGCCTGGAGGAGGAGTGAGGACAGCTAGGAAGGTACCTTCCAGAGCCTTCTGATGAAGGGCTTAGCTGGAAGTAAGTCACTCCGTTTGGGAGGCTGAGGTACCCCTGGCAGCAGGGCAGCACCCTCTCCTCAGGCCCCAGAGGTGTTCATAGGAAGAGACTGAGGCTGCTTGATGACATCTCAGGGACACGGTGATAGCACAGCCGGCTGTTATGACGTCTGAGTGATTCGCCAACTGCCTGTTATGACCAGCATCTCTAGTCATGCCCCGTGGGGGGGATGAGGATGGGAGGAAGTGACAGGCCACAGGGGGTGGGGGTGACAGGGATGCAGTCACTTAGAGACCAGGGACTCAGCAGCTGAGAGATGTGTTCTGCCCCCTGCACTAGGGAAAGTTGGGTGAGAGGATCCACGTTTTGGTGTTCTGTTTAGTGAAGGTGGTCTAGTTTCAACAACGTTTGGCAGGGATGGAGTAGGTCTGGGCTCAGAATCAGGGGTCAGCCCAGAGGCTGCTGAGATCAGGGACATCTGTTTTGTTTGCTGCTGGGTCCCCATCACCTAGGACATAACTGGCACACAGTAGGGGCTCAATACATCTTTGTTGAATGACTGAATCAAATGAAAGGGGTCAGCAGTCTCTGGGACTCAGTTTACGTTTTTGCCTAACAGCCCTGGCCATCAGGCCACCTCAGCCAATGGCGTTGCTAGGGATACCCCTCCCCACCTAGGGTCTCAGATCTCAGTACTCGCTCCCGAGTGGGGTGGGGGTGAGCAAGAAAAGGAGTTCGTGCCTCTGATGGACTCCGCCCAAGTGTGATGTCACGAGCCGCTCGGGGATCCCGACCCGTGTCCCTCCCTTAGGATGGGGCGTGGAGAGGAACCCGGGAGTCCTAACTTCCGCCGCTCCCCGGGGCCTGGCAGTGTTACATAACCCCCCCGACGTCGCGTCCCGAGGGATGTCGCCGGACGTCCTGGCCAGGCCGGGGACAATGAGCGGGGAGAGGCCCTCCCGCCAGGAGCCTGGAAGTGGCAAGGGCACCCTCTCCTCTGATTCACCCTTGTTTCCGGCCCCTTTAAGCCTCCTCCTTCTCCTCAAGAATCCCTGTCTCCCCTAAACTCTCTACCCTCACTTCTTGTCCTCCCTAAATTTCACCTCTTTCCCCGAGCCTGCAAATATGTCCTCTACCCAAACCCCCTGCCGTCACACCAGTCCCCTGTGATTTCTGAATCCCCTGAACGTCCAGTTTCCCACGCCCTCCTTCACTCACCCATCCGCGGGCCCCTCTCCCGGGTCCCTCAAACGAGCCCTCACTTTCTACCCCGCCCCGCCTTCCCAATCTCCTCCCTTGGCTCCCCCAAACTTCCCCCATCATCTGTCTTCCCCAAACCCTCCCCACCTCCCTCAAACTGACCCCGAATACTCTTTCTCGTCCCTAATCCCAGCCCTCTCTTGTTTCCCCGAAACTGCCCCAGTATCCCTACTTCGGGTTCCCAGGCCGCCCTCCCGCGGTGGCCTAGAGACCCAGTTTGCGGCGGCAAAACATTGGTCTCCGGGCAACAGGCCCCGCCCGCCCCAGGGCGGCCCGCTGCGAGCCCAGCCGCGCCGAGGCCGAGACAACGCGCGGAGGCGGGGCGGGCTCACGGGGCCGGGGCCTTCGCCTCCGGAGGCCCGCAGGGCGCAGAAACCCAGGGAGACGGCAACGCGGAAGTAGAGATTCAGGGCCCCGGAGCCAGAAAACCTCGAGAAATTCGTGGAGGCTGAAGCCACAGGGAGCTGTCTGGGGCACAGTGATAAAGAGACCGCGCGAGAAAGCAAACAAGGACCGGGCCCCGAAATAAACTCGGGGATAGCGAGGCTAAACACAGACACCCCACGGGTCCTCAGGGACGCCCCTGAAGGCAGGATAATCTACCTCAGATCGTCTGGGCCATTGCGCTTCTGTCTCAGGGGCCTCCCTCTCTGACCCTCAGTTTCCGTATTTGTAAAATGGGTAGCGCCCAGCACAGGGGGCTGTCGTGACAATAGGGCTGTCGTAAGGATTCAGTGAATTCACCGACCTGGAGCTCGTGGCACACGCCTGGCACATCCCATCCGTCACTCATTCGTTCAACAGATATTTATCGAGCACCCATTATGTGCCAGGCACTGTGGTAAGTGCTGGGAATTCAACAGTGATCAAAACAAAGATCCCTGTCCTCGTGGGAGCTTACACTTTGGGAGTGGGGAAGGAGGTGATGGACGATATAGAAGCACAAATTAGCACATTATATAACACACTGGAAAGTGGTCATTGCTGGGGAGATGGAGAGGGAGGGAGAGTTGGGGCAGCCGTTTTAAATAGGGTGGTCAGAGAAGGCCGACATGAGAAGGTGATGCTTGAGCAAAGACTGGAAGTTGGTGAGAGAGGAGCCTGCAGATATCTGGGCCAAGAGCTTGCCAGTCAGAGGGAGAAGCAGGTGCAAAGGCCTTAAGGTGGGAACATGCCTGGTGTGTTGGATAAACAGCTGGAGGCCCGTGTGGGTGAAGCAGAGAAAGCAAGGAGAGAAGGAGTGGCAGAGACACGGGGCCTGTGGGCCATGGTGAGGGCTTTGATTTTTATTCTGAGTGAGTTAGGAGCCATGGGAAGGTTTTGAGCAAACGAGGGACATGGACTGATTTTGATTTAAATAGCATCCCTCTGGCTGTATGTGGGGAATAGACTTTGGGAGGCCAGAGTGGAGGCAGGGAGACCAGTGAGGAGCCCCAGGCAATCGTCCAGGCAAGAGGTGATGGTGACTTGGAAGGTGCAGCAGGGATCAGACTCTGGAGGTGTTTGAACATAGAGCTGTAGACTTTGCTGACAGGCACATTCATGGCAAGCCCTCAGTAGATGGCATTAGTTAGAATTATGCTCACAAAATCTTCATAGAAGTCCTTATCATCCCCATTTTACAGATGCAGAAACTGAGGCCCCAGGAGGTCACCCAACTTGCCCAAAGACTCAGCTCAGTCTGGCTCCAAAGATGGTACCCCTCTATTAGGTTGGCTATTCCCAAATCCGAAACACCCTCAGAGTCTGGAACTATACCTAAACTTATCCATGTGGGCCCCAGGACCCCTGGAGCTATATCCTCATCAACCACACCCAGTGGGCGTAGAAAGTGGTGGCCTGATGGAGAATGCTGCCTGACTGGTGTTCCGGTTGTCAGGTAGTCACCCATGCTGGCCCGGAACACTTGCTTAAAGGCAGGCATGTACATGTAGAGAGGGTACACCCAGAACCTCCCAGCCCAGCATCCGCTTCCCGCACTCAGTCCCAGCACTGGACCCAGGCACACCCCAGTGCTGCCTGCAGTGACCTGTTTAATACAGTCACACACTCACAGGCAGATAGGTACGTGGCCCTCCACCGTGGAGGTACCTTTTCAGGTGACATGCAGCAAACGCAATTTCTGTCTTTATCTCTTTGTGTTTCCATATCTCTCTCTCTCTCTCTCTCTCTCTCTCTCTCTCTCTCTGTCTTGCTATCTTTGTCTCTCTCTGTCCGCACACTGACCCCCAGATCTGTCTCTCTGACTCCTCACACTCAGGACCCTCTACCTGCAGGGGAAATCACTCTTGTCCCTGGCCACGTGTCTCCGCAGAACCTCACCTATTACGTGACATCAGAACCTGGCATCAGCCAACAAGGACCTACTGTATAGCAGAGAAAACTATACTCAATATTTTGTGATAATCTATAAGAGAAAATAATCTGAAAATATATATATATATAACTGAATCACTTTACTGTACACCTGAAACTAACACAACCTTGTAAATCAACTATACTTCAATTTTAAAAAACATTAAAAAAAACTGGCATCGGGACACGTGTGGACGCCTCAGGTCAGCTGCTCAGAATTACTCAGGCAGGATCTCGCATGTCATAATCTCTACCACTTCCTTCTCTGAGATTCCGACCCACAGCTTTCGGGTGTGGGACTGGGGCAATCCACTTTTATCAAGCTCCCCAGGTGATGGGGACTTGCACTAGCTACTCCATCTAATTTTGCACAAAGGGAAGAGCAGAGGTCCAGAGAGCAGAGGAACCATCCCCGCACCCCACAGCACTCAGCTGCGAGGGGCTTGGAGCTGTCCAGAATCGATGGAATCCCTTTGGGAGCAAGGTTGGGAGTTAAATTAAATAATAAAAGAGAATCGCAAAGACACAGAGGCAGACCCAGCAATGGATAAAGACTCAGAGAAAGGGGAGTGGGAGGGGGGCAGAAATCCAGAAAGGGACTCAGGGGAACAGAGACACAGAGTGACAGAAATGCACAGAGATGGTGCAATAGAGGCAGAGAGACAGGGGTCAGAAAGATGCAGAGAGAAATTGGAGGCATATTAAGAGACAGAGACTGAGAGACAGACAGTCATTTCGGGGGATAGACCCCAAGAGGGGCACATTTTCAGCAGTATACATGTGGCCCACATTTTATAGGCTCTACTTCCTAGAAGCAACCAGTGCCATAGTTTGGCAATTGCAGGCTTACCAAGCCAGGTTCCCTCCCTAGGCCCTACATGTAGGATGCACATTAAACACGTTTATATAACCTGCCCTCTGTGCAGAATCTAGGATCTTTACATAACATAGCCCCATGAGTCATGCTGCAGACGTGGGGCAGTGACCTGACACGCCCAATGAGAGGGGACCCCTCACCCAGGACTGTTACCTGGAAGTGACTCTGTGAGAAGTGAGAGATCAAAGGTTTCACTGAGGAGGAAGTAGAGGGTCAGAGAGGGCAAGGCACTTGCTCTGGGGTCACACAGCCAGGGTCCAGTAGGACAAGAATTCCAACCTCATCTGCCTGATTCCATTGCCTTTGCACCCCAAGACACCAAGAAAGGCAATGACTGCCAATGCCCTGTGACGTGTTCCTTTACAGACTGGAGGAAATAATAAAAACATCAGTAATAATATGACAGCCCCCGTGTATTAAGCACGCTGTGCTGCAATAAGTACTTTACAAAACACCATCTCATTTATTCCAAATCCCAGTGAAGAAGGGACAGAACCCAGCCGTTAAATAACATAATTATACTTGTTATGTACGGAGCGCTCACTATGTACTAAGTGCTTAACAGGATTTCATACAGTCACAATTCTGGAGGCGGGTGATGTTTTCACTCCCAATTCGGGAAGGAAAGAGGCTCAGAAAAAGAAGTTACAGGTCAAGGTCACAGAGTGGGTATTTGAACCCAGGTCTCTCTATCGGTTTATCTCTGCCACCCACTCCCCCGTGGACGTGCGTGCCCACAAGTGCGCCTATGCACATGTGCAATCAACCTAACATCTTACACTAACATCTCAAAAACTTTAGTTCAAATATCAACAGTTCCTGCCTCGTATTCTTCCTCCACTCCAAGAGGGCATAACCCGGTCTCCAATCCCCTAAACCTCCCTGACGCCTGGGGAGCAACCCTCTCCTCTCCCAGCAGCGCCTCAGTCCCGCGGCGCGGTCCGAGCCGGATCCAGTAAAGTGTTCCTGGCCCTTTAAGAGAAGGAACAGTCGGCCGGCGTTGCCCGGCAGCGCCACGGCGGTTGCCAGGCAACGTCAACAAACGACACGGCCGCCGTCTCCGCACACCCCCCTCCCCCCGCCCGCGCAGACGCGGTGACGCGACGGGCTGTGGAACGCCGTCGCTTAGCAACGTGAAGGCTGTTTGTCCCGGGCCTGGCCGCGCGGCCGCACAGGGCGCAACCAGGACCAGCCAGGGCGGACAGACTGGCCGGCCGGGAGCCTGGTTTGGCGGGGGGGGGGGGGGGGGGGGGGGCGCTGCGGTGATGGGAGCGGGGGAGAACCAGGTCCCCAAATTGCCGGTTTCCCTTTAGACAGCCGCCGTCTGCTTGTCACCCGCTCCTCCTGTCTGACCTGGGACCGCTCCTCCTGTCTGACCTAGGACCGCCTCCGCTGGGTATCTGTCCGTCTGCGCCCCCTCGTCCCAGGCATGTCTGTCTGTCCAGCATCTCCTGCGCCGTGGCTGTCTCATATTCCCCCAAACAATAACAACTGAAATAGATCCAAGCACTCTTCTCTGGCCTGCTGCTTTTGCCTCCGACTCCCGGGTTTCTGGGTGCACTGTTCCGTTTGGGGTCCCAACCAGTGGAGACAGGCACAATGAACAACCTGTGCGCGCCCATACACACTCGGAGCCACAGCGCGAGAGCTCCCTCCCGTTCCTTTCCCCGCTCCCCTCGGGGTTTCTTTTCTTGCCTGTCTTTCTGGAGGCTCTTTCATCAGACAAGCAGCCCGAGGTCCTTCCATCCTGTGTCCGGGAAGCTGTCCACAGCTGCAAGGTTTTAATAGCTCATCCCCAACACACACCCCCGACGCCCCCCATCCAGTAGCCTCATGTGACCAGGGCTGGGGCGAATGTCCAAGGAGAGAGAAGAAATTGTGTGTGTGACTGTGAATGGCTGTGACTGTTGGTGAGTGATTCTGTCGGTGACAGTGTGTCTACCTGGGATTTCCTGTGTGACAGCGTGCTCAGGAAGGCTTCCTTCGTGTGTGAGAGCAACTGCTGGACTGAGTGAGTGGTTTCCCCAGTTTGCATTTGTGTATCTGGATGTATGGGTATTTGAACCCTGCTGACTTGTGTTCATGTATGTGTTCGCGTGTGTGTTCTTGTGAGTCTTTTTGTGTGGTCGTACGTGAAACAATGTGTGTGTAGGTACCTATGGATGTGTACGGTTTTGCCTCTAGCTTGCATTTCTGGCTGTGTGTGTATGTGTGTAGTTCTGGATCTCAATGTATGGTCATCTGTGTGTAACTATGCAGGTAACTGTTTGTCAGCCAGTTGTCTCTCACAGTTCTTTCCACAGTGTTTATCACAATTTTTCATTATATATTTGTTTGTTTACTGTCTCCCCAACTGGGCTGCGTGCCCCATGAGGGCAGGGCCCAGGGCTGTTGTGGTCACCGCTGGGTCCCCAGCACTGCCCTGCACACAGTAGGTGCTCAGTAATTATTTGTTGAGTAAATGAATCAGTGACTCATGTGTGTCCATGTCAAGTGCACACGTTTGTGTAACTGTGTGAATGGTTCTGTGCTTCTGGGTGGCAGTCTCCTGTGTGTGCCTTCCAGCTTTGTGGGTCTTGGTAGCTGCATCTAGCTGTGTAGCTCTAATTTTCAGCACCCATCACACTGTGTGAAATACAGCGGAGCTTCAGTCAATATTTGTGGACTTGAACTGTATTAGCATTAGGACCTCTAGGTACCTCAGGTTTCTCATCTGTAAAATGGGAATAATAATTGTACTCACTCATGGGACTGTTGTGGGGAGTAAATGAGTTCATGTAGAGAACATTTGGAAAGTGCTCGGCACAGAATAAATGTTTACAAAATACCACACTTGATTGTCAGCAGTATTACTCCTTCCTCTCTGTGTGCCCCTGTATGCATGCATGTGTCCAGAATCTGAGCTACAGACTCAGGCGTGGTTCTGAGCTAGTGGGTACCAAAATACCTCTGTGTGTCAGTTTTCTTCCTACAAAATGGGCATGATAACAGGCCTCCTCCAGGGGTGGCTGTGACCAAATGAAGCTGTGTCTCTAAGTCTTGACCCTGGTGTAAGGACCTAGGGAGCGCTCAGTGTCTGCAAGGCCAATCATGATCATCACTGTGAAGCTCAGGTTCTGGGGAAGACAGTGGAGGGGCAGAGTTTGGGGGTGGGGAAAGTAGAGGTTCAAATCGTTCAGTGGGACTGGGAATGAGTAAAGTCCAAGAGGGAAGAAAAGGCTGCAGCAGGCTGGTTGAAGGTCAGAGTCCTGAAAGGACTTCCCTCAAGGGACGGTTTGGGGGCTAAGGATTAAAAGTAACTGGAACTGTTTGGAGAGCTACCTGGAGGAACAGAAACCAGCCTGAGTCTTGCAGGCTGGTGGGATTTCGGGAGGGGGTAACTATAGCAATAATAATGTTGTACAGTGTTCAGGCTCTGATGGGGCTTTGTGAGGAATTTCTGTCTTGTTGTCAGCTCTGTCTCCAGTGCCTAGAGAGCCTGACACAGGGGAGGTGCTGAGAACATGTGTTTGAATGGCTGATTGAATGAATAAATGAATGAATGAATTTCATCCTACAATAACCTGTGAGTTCCAGTCTCCAGGGGAGGTGAGGAGGTCCTGGTGGGCTGCCAGGACTGGCCTGGGGCCCTAGCCTCTGAGATCTGCCTCGTGCCTGTCCTCAAGCCCGCTGTTCCCACAGCTCAGGGGTGTGGAGGGTGTGGAGGGCGTGGAGGAGGCCGGGAAGGGAGGGTCAGGCTGCTGGCTGCCGGCCCTGGAGAGCTGCCCAGAGTGTCTGCAGGAGGGAGAGGGTAGCTCAGGCGCCTGAGTCACCTCGGAGAAACCCCGGCCGCATACCTGGCCGCTGACATCACCGGCCAGGGCACCCCCCAGTGGCCCAGACAAGCCGACTGAATCACAGGTGGAATTCAGCCACCCCGGGCGCGGGCACGTGGCCTGCTGTGACCACCCCCCGACACCCCCCACCCCGTGTCCGTCTGGCTGCGGGGGCCGGGCAGGCCGCATTCGGGTCAGTGAGGGGGCGTGGGGCCTGAGTCAGGGACGGGGCAGCTCCAGCCTGAGACCACCTAGTCCAGCCGCAGGCGTCCTCAAGGTGCAGGAAGGGGAGGCGGGGGAGAGCCGGTGGGGAGGCCCCTGGGCCGTGAAGAGGAAGCCCACTCGGGTATGACTGGGAGGCTGTGGGTTGTGGCCAGCAGCTGGTTGACCTGCTGGGGGTGGGATGGGGTCTGGGTGTTTGCGCAGAGAACAATGGAATCACCATACGTGCACTCATGCATGCAAACACCCCAGAGCGGGGAGGCCCTGCCTTCGTCCACCCACAACTGTGGAGCCTCACCACCTGGGTTGTAACCGGCCCTCACTCCGCAGAAACCCGCAGGTCAGGCAAGTTCCCTAAGGGCTCCTGGCCTCAGTTTACTCATCTGTTGAATGGGGATAATAATAATTGCCACTGTAGCTTATACTTACAGGGAATATCCTTTCTGCCAGGCACTGTTATAGGCATTTTTACATACGAACTCATTTACTCCTCAAAATGCTGGGAGGGAGGTGCTGTTATTAACCCCGCTTTACAGATGAGGAAATTGAGGTCCAGAGAACTTAAGTTACTTGCCTGGTGTCACACAGCTAGTACCCTCCTTATAATGGTATTGGAAGAGTTAAACAAGAAAATACAGTGGATCTGTATGTAGCACCTGGCACCTGGTTAGTTTTCTTAAGTGACTGCCAGCTATATTATTGATTCTACTCATATTATTTTCATTCAAAGTGCAGCTGGAAAGGCCTCCAAAACCATTATCCGTACCACCTTGGTCCAGTCCTTCCTTTTAGCTTCCCAGTCTCCTGCTTCCTCTTCTTTGGTCTTACATGTCTACAGTAGGGAGAGAGGGACTTTCCGGGACTCCCTCCTTATCTGAATCTTTTCAGGACTTGAGAGTAGTTGTCCAAACACCTCCACCAGGAAGTCCTCCTGATTTGCTCAGGCCTCCCTGAGCACTCCTGCCACCCAGTGCCTGGAGCGGTTATAGTCAGTGATACACCACCACACTGTGAGGGTCTGGGTTGGAGTGGGTGAGAGGTTGGCCCCTACAGTGAGGGGGTCCACAGCACACCTGGACCAGGGCCTGAGACAAGCCAGCATCTTAGGGTGGCCTCTACTTAGCTGTGTCTGCATGCCCGCACATGTGAAACTGTGCGTGTGTATAATTGTGAGCATACATGGGAAAGAGTGTACACAATAATGGGATCTGAGTGTGTGATGCTGTGTATCTGTGTGCCTTGTTCTGTAGGCATTTATGCAGCTCTGGGCAAGACAGATATGTTTCTGTCCAAGGCAGTCTTTCAGAGTTTATGAATGAATAAATTAGTGGATGGTGAAGATTCATTTAATCAACAAATATTTATTGAGCACCTGCTGAGTGCCTGGCACTGTGCTGGGGACTTGGCCGTGACCTGGACAGCCTTAGCCCGGGCCTGAATAATAATACAGACCAGTGAAGAAGACCAGACTGTCCCCAGACAGGCAGAGAGGGGAGGGGGGCTCTCAGGGGGGAAGGGTACTGACCCAGGGAGGGCTTCCTGGAGGAGGGGACACACGAGCTGAGACCTGGAGGAAGAGAGTATGAGCTAGAGGGAGGAAAAAGGGGCATGCTCCAGGCAGAGGGAAGAGCACATACAAAGTCCCTGAAGACTGGGGAGAGAGACCACGGCGTCTAGAATACGGCAAAGAGGAGGGGGAGGTGAGACTGCAGTGGTCAGCCTAGGCCAGGTCATGCCGGACCTTGTGGGCTGTGGTGAGTGAGGAGTTTGAATGCAGCATGCAGAGGTATTGGGAAGGTCAAGCTAAGAGTTTCCAATCTGGACCACTCTGCTTCCCTGAAACACCACAGACACCCCCTCCAGGGGGCAACCAGGATTGCTCAGTGGGGAGTGGGCCCAGCCAGCCAGTAACACTCACTACTCAATGCTGGACATGGAGAAGCCAGCAGTTCCTAACTACCTGGGCTCTACCCTCACGGAGGTCACAGCAGGACACACACCCAAACATGCACACCCCACTCCTCTCGTGCTTCAGAAACACTCACAGACATTTCTTTTCGAGCCAGAGCCTTGGTATCACCCAGGGGCTGCATGGAAACACAAAAGACTATACCAGATGTGAGTCGTAACCAGATTCCCCAGCTTACTTGATTTCACATAACAGCTGAGAAGCACTGTTCTCAGGTTTAATTTCCCTGTGCCTCGGTTTCCTTCTCTGTACAATGGGGACAATAACTTACTTATGGGGCTCATGTGGTATGAGGATTAACTGAGATAATGCATGTGAGCAGAGCTAAGTGTTTACTTTCCGTATCTTCCTCCTCATTTTTATTATGAAATTTCAGAACTGGAAAGGAGTTTCAGAGCCCATGGTCATCCAACCTTCTTGCTCTATGGAGGGGGCAACTGAGGAACAGAGTAGCAAGGGTTTTGCCAAAAAAAGAATGGAAGAATGTGCTGAGGGCTGCCTTTGGCAGAGTTGGGTCCCCGGGGCTATTTACAGGATGCTCTGAGCAAGCAGAGCTGGCACTGCCACCCCACCCCCAACAGGGGCAGAAGGCTGAGGGCTCTGCCTGCTCCCCCCAACACACATCCAAGCTCTCAGGAGCCAGAGCAGGGGTCCTGCCCTCTCCCCTACACTCAAGTCCTCCTCCTCCTGGAAGTTCCCTGGGATTCAGCCTCATGGCAAAAGACTTGCCTTGCCCATGCCATGCTCTGGGGGCAAGGTGTTCACGTCCATGTGTATGTTTGAGTAAGACTCTGTGTGTGTGTGTGTGAGAGAGAGAGTGTGTGTGTGTGTGTGTGTGTGTGTGTCTCCAGGGCCAATTTTTACCTGAGGCCCTAGGGCCCATGATAATTTTAGAGGCCCATGAAAGTGTTTAATTTCTTTTAAAATCAAGGAAGAACTAAACTTCTAGGTCAAATGAAATGTTTTAATATTTAATATGTGTCTTTATACCAACGTAGTCATGATAAATAATTTTAAAGATGTCTTTATGGAGAAAGAGGCCCACAAAGGCAAAAGTGCCTGGACCCATGAAAGCTATAATGGGATCTTGTGTGTTTCTGCTTCTGGTCACGTCTCTATGAGGGTCTGCAAAGGTCTGCATAGCTTTGTTTCAAAAACAAAATAAGGCCTTCCCTGGTGGTGCGGTGGTTAAGAATCCGCCTGCCAATGCAGGGGACAGAGGTTTGAGCCCTCTTCCCGGAAGATCCCACATGCGGCAGAGCAACAAAGCCCTTAAGCCACAACTACTGAAGCCGGCGCGGAGCCCGTGCTCTGCAACAAGAGAAGCCTGTGCACCGCAAGGAAGAGTAGCCCCCGGCTTGCCGCAACTAGAGAAAGCCCTCGTGCAGCAACGAAGACCCAATGCAGTCAAAAACAAAATAAATAACATTTAAAAAAAAAAAAAAAAAAACAAGCACCTACAATGTGCCAGGCATGTTCCAGAAGCTTTACTGATATTCACTTCACATAATCCCCTCACCAGCCCCATGAGCTGGGCACTATTCCTGCCCTCCTTTCCCCAGCGAGGAAACTGAGGCTCCAGACATCACTAGCTCAAGTTCACCCAACTACTAAGTAGTGGGGCCAGAATGTAGATTCTGGGTCTGCCTGTCGGGGGTTGAATGTCCAATGTCTGCATGAGTGTGACCATCTGCGTGTGAATATATCGACATATATAACTCATTTAATAATAATTAAGAGCAAAGGCTCTGAAGCCCCGCAGGCTACATTCTTATCCCAGCTCTGCCACTAATTTGCTGTGTGACTCTAGGCAAGTGACTTTACCTCTCTGGGCCTCCATTTCCTTGCCTGTAAAATGATAGTTCCTACCTCATAGGAGTATTGTGAGAATTAAATAAGTTAATATGAGTGCTCAGAAGAATTACTCTTGTTATTGTGTGTGAAAAGCACCACGTGCATCTATAGTGAGGACGTGTGTGTCATGTGTGTTGGTAACCATGTGAAGGTGTGTGTTTCTATCTGCAGGTGTGTGTGTGCGCGTGAAGCTGTTTCTCTGTGTGGCGGTGTGTGTTGCTGCTTGTGGGTGGATGTCTGAATGCCTGTGTGCCCCTGTGAGTATATGTGTGGATGTATGGGCCACCTGGGGCGGGGTGTGAAGGTCTTTGGGCAGCTAGGGTAGGTATTTGTGTGTCTCCTTTATTCCGTGGGAGAGGAGATGAGGGGCTTGGACAGGACAGGAATGAGGGGTCACTCCCTGTCTGATGCTGGGGCCGAGTCACTGCCTGCTGGTGGTTGCCGTGTCATCTCCTAGTCCCTGTCCCTCCTCCCAGACTGGTTGCAGACAGAGGGGGCGTGGGGGAAGAGGTGTTTGAGGCTGGGCTTTTGTCTGGAAACCTCAGTCTCCCTGTATTGTCCCCCTGTCCCCTCAGCCTTCCGCGTCTCCCTACCCCTTCCCCACTATTGGGACAGAGAATCAAGACTCTCCTGGGAATTAGGAACCACCCAACCCCTCCAGCTTGGCTTCATACCTGCTGTGTGACCATGAGCCAGGCCCTCCCCCTCTCTGGGCCTGTGGGATTCAACAATTTTAAAGTGCTTCGCCCTCTGTGCCCTGGCTGGGCCAGGCTCTGCACTGGGAGGGAAGTGCCAGGAAGTCAGGTTTCTGAAGCAGCTAGTGAGATCCTTACCAGTGGAAGCCTAAGAGTTGGAGGCTGTGGTGTCTGAAATACCCTAATTAGACTCTTGAACTACATTTCCTAACTGGGTGGCTAGGTAAGCAGCTTGCCCCTCTGAGCCGGGGTTACAATAGTGTACGCTGTGAGCAGACAGGATAGGTCTGCAAGGCTTACAACTCCCCACCAATGGAACTGTCATTTAAACAATCCCAACACCCAGGTTTTTCAGGGAGTTTCACTGAACCAGGCAGCTCTCAGAAGTCAGGAAGAGAATAGGAATCCTGGGTTTGAATTTCTTGATGGGATGGGATGAGATGGGGTCTTGGGCAAGTCACAAACTCTCTATCATTTTCCTCTTTTATAAAATGAAGATTTTTCCTCGCTTAACCTTCCAAAGCTTTTAAGGATTGTAACTCTTGTATTGAAAGGCTTAGTACAAGAGCCAGTATTTGGTAAGTGCTAAATACATGGCATCTATTATTATTATTATTATTATTATTTAATCATTATCATTATTATTACTATTATTATTTATTATGCCCCCACACACATACATTATTTCTGACTACGGATAGAATTATAAAGCAGAAAGGAGTGGTTAACTACACCGTCAGCAGGAGAGACACTTCACCCTGTTTTATTCCTCATCCCCTCCAAACCCGCGTACCTCCCAAACACCGCCGGATCTCTGGGGGCAGCAGGGTCCAAGACACACATCCTTTGTCCATCCGGGAAAAGTGAAGCTGAAGCTCAGAGAGAAAAGACATTTTTCAAGGTCGCACAGCCAGTCAGGGCAGAAGCTGGTATGAGCCTCGGGACTCCACCCCCACTTCCACTTTCACCTGGAGCATCACAGCCCCTCCCACCCGGCTCGGGACTCAGTTTCCCCGCCTATGTGACTACACCACAGAGCCAGAGTCTGCTTTTGGAGATTGACCTTATTCGTGAGAGAGGGCGCTGCACCACCAGGGGAAATGGGAGGGGCGGCCAGAGGTGAGGGGGACCCCCATCTGGGGTCTTCCCTGCGGGGATCCTCCGTTGGGTCAGTCTAATAGCCTATTAATATCAGCCCCCGGGGCGGCGCTGCACTGCGCAAGCGCGGGCGGGTTCCGCAGGCGCGCGGGGCGAGCGCACGAGCGAGCGAGGGATTCCCTCTGACGTAATTGCTAGGATACCAAACAAACACTCAGCGGCGCCGGCCAAGCTCCTTATATGGCTAATTGCGTCACAGGAACTCTGGGGAGACCAGGCCGGGATCCCCTCCCGCCGAGTACTTCAGAACGCAGCCCCCAAGACCCTCAGGGCCGCGAGGGTGATGCAGGTGATCAGATCGAGGCTAGGGCAGGCCTCTTGCCGGACGGTGCGGGGCTGGGTTCACCAGGGCCGCAGATATTGAGAAGTTCGCGGAGCGCGGGAAGGGTGACGTAAGCAGGGGGGCCGGGCCCCGGGCATATAAATACAGCGGCTCTGGGCTTCATTCATAAGACTGAGAGCTACGGCCAAGGCTGGGACACGCGGAGCTGGGACTTGATTGTTGTGGTTCTTCGTCTTGGGGGCTGTGAAATTCAGTTTATTCTTTTTCCGGAAAGTTTTTGGAAGGATTCTTCTAGATAATTCTACATTTTATTTTGGAGGATCGACTTACTTTTCTTCGTCTTCCTTATTACTCCCCTCCCCCCGTGGGACCCGCCGGACGCGTGGAGGGGACCGCACCCGAAGCAGATTCTGTACAGCAGGACAGAGCTTTCCGCCTCTGGGGGAGCGATCCCCCCTCGCCCCCGGGTCCTACGGATCCTGGACTTTCAGGAGGCACAGCGGCATCTTGTGGGGGCCTGGGCACCGCAAAAGAATTACACAGAAACTTTGCCTTTGTTGGAGCGGGACGCTGCCCCCATCCCGAGTTTCCCCGGACTCTCACCTTTCTTTCCCCCACCCGGCCATAGCCTTGGCTTCCCGGCGACCTCAGCGTGGTCACAGGGGCCCCCCTGTGCCCAGGGAAATGTTTCAAGCTTTCCCCGGAGACTACGACTCCGGCTCCCGGTGCAGCTCCTCACCCTCCGCCGAGTCTCAATATCTGTCTTCGGTGGACTCCTTCGGCAGTCCACCCACCGCCGCCGCCTCCCAGGTAAATTCTAGAGGGTTGGGGTGATGCTTTGTGGTTTATAATTTTTTTTTAAAGTCAAGGGTGGAGCGAGCAATCCCCCCACCCCAAATAAAGACGCGTCAAAATCCAGGATCTGAGAGGGAATAGGCTCACGGCGCACTCTGCAAACTGCAGAGTCCGGACGTGCTTGCAATTGGTTGTGTGCGTGGAACGCAGGGAGGGAGCACAGAGGGGTGAGCTTTGGGGGTGGGGTGAGTGTGCCGTTCAGTGCAACGTGTATGAGGTAGCAGGGCTGAGAACTTTTAGCCGGCTCGGGGACTGCCCCCCACCCAGGTCACCAACCTGAAGCTAGCGCGGTTAGGCAGGTGGGTGAAATCCCGGGGAAGCTTCCAGTAGCCTCCTCCCTTTTTCCTCCTCCATCCGAGCGCTTACTCCGGCGCCGGGTCACCCTCGACCCAGTGGGAAGGCGGGCCTCGAACCCTCAGTGGCGCTGCCTCCGCCTCCTGCGCGGAGACGTAACGGGGAACCCGTGCGTAACGGCTGACGCGCTGGAATCCTCCGTCTGACGCGGGGCACGCACGGCGCGTGGCGCCCCCTTCGTCCGCCCCGCCCCTGACGTCCCGGGAGCGTTCTATTTTGGAACGCCGGGGCCACGTTGCTAAGGGAGGGGGCAGCCCGGCGTTCCGATTGGCCGCCGCGGCGCAAGCTTTGGCCAATCAACTTTCCCTTCCTATTTGTAGGGTGCAGTTTCCTTCCCCCAGTTCGTCCCCGGAACCCGTGGTTTTTCGGCACTAGGGTCTCTTTTACGGGCCTCTAGAGGCAGAGCGAGGGGATTCCTGTTGCCACAGGAGCGATCTTCTGCGACCCAATGAGTCCGCAAGGACCTTGCCGGGATCCTGCCCCTCCGCTCTCAGGGTCAGAGGGTGTCTGTGTGCCGGAATTTCTTTGGGAGACATAGTGACCGTCACCCACTTCTCCAGGCACACACAGACACATTCCCACTCCTTCTGCTCCCGACGCCGGGTGTCTCCGGTTTGCCCGAAGACAGGACTAGAACCGCTAGCCCTAGGGGAACCAGCCAGGTGGTCTCCAGGAGCCCCGCCCCCTCTGGGTTTCCAGGACGCTGATTGGCCAGCGAGCCAGCCTGTCCCTCACCACGCCCCCTGGGAGAGTAGTTAAGCCTTCCGAGCAGTTCTAGGATTACATTTTGGGGGCGGGGGGTGGGGGAGATGAACGGTGCTTGGGCTTGGGGTCTCGGGACCTACACCACTCCACCTCCGCGACAGTCTGAGGGAGCCTGGCTGCTCACTTTCTCTCCTTGTCTGCCCACCGTAACCTGTCGCTTGTCAGTCTCACTCTGGGGAGAGACAATTACTTGAAACGTTGTTCTAAACTCCTAGGCCCGTCCCCCAACACCCTTTTAACTGGGACCCCCGCCCCTGCACGGGGGTCTCATGGACCCTCCAGTCTCTCATCCCCTCGTTCAGAGGGGTGTGTGTATATGTGTGTGAGTGTAGAGGGAGGCTTAGCCTAAGGCCTCTCCCTCTCCCTCCCCTTGCCTCTGGGGTGGGGGTGGGGTGTTGTGGCTGTGTGTGTGGCTGTGACTCCATCCCGGGGGTTCTGTCACCCGGCTGTGTCCAGCCTCCTCCCCACCCCCCACACCTAAGAGTCACCAACCCGGGGTGTGATTCACCACCCGCTGGAACCGTGCAACCTTTCCCCGAGGAAGAAGGAGGAGGTAGAAGCCAGTTGCACAGAAATCCTCTCATTAACCACTGCGTCACGGTGTAGTGGAAGGGTGGGTGTTGTGGCTTTTTGCCTGTGACACACACATCCACACCCGCTGGCCCTGTGCTCACTCACAGGGTCGGTGTGTGTATGTGTGTTGGGTGTGTGTGTGTCGGTGTCTCTGTTTGTGTGTCTACGCCTGTGTGTGTATGTGTCACCCCGTAGGAGTGCGCCGGTCTTGGGGAAATGCCCGGTTCCTTCGTGCCCACGGTCACCGCGATCACAACCAGCCAGGACCTCCAGTGGCTCGTGCAACCTACCCTCATCTCTTCCATGGCCCAGTCCCAGGGGCAGCCACTGGCCTCCCAGCCCACAGCCGTTGACCCCTATGACATGCCAGGAACCAGTTACTCCACGCCGGGCATAAGTGGCTACAGCAGTGGCGGAGCTAGTGGCAGTGGTGGGCCTTCTACCAGCGGAACCACCAGTGGACCTGGGACTGGACCTGGGCCCCGCCCAGCCCGAGCCCGGCCTAGGAGACCCCGAGAGGAGATGGTGAGTAGAGGGCATCAGAGCTTGCTCTGGGCGCGGGGGCGGGGGCGGGGGAGGAAGGAAGAGAGGCATTAACTTTCCCACTGTTGGGGTGAGGGACCATCTGCAGCCTCAAGGCTGCAGAAACCCTATCATCCTCCCCACAGTCCGTGAGGTCTAGAAGGTTCTTTTCTGACTCCTGGGGGTTCTTGAAGAAGAGGAGGTTTGGGGTGGATGGGGAGGAACACGTGTCCCCCAAATCTCACTATCTCTATCTCCCCTACTCAGCTCACTCCAGAGGAGGAGGAGAAGAGAAGGGTTCGCCGAGAACGGAACAAACTGGCAGCGGCAAAGTGTAGGAACCGGCGAAGGGAGCTGACGGACCGACTCCAGGCGGTGAGGATGGTCCCTGGGGTGGGGTGAGGGTATGCTGAAGGGGGGCTCTCTCCCCATCTTCTGTTACCCACCACCACCTGTGCCCTTATCCTGGACTGAGAACCAGAGGTTCCACATGTGGAACTAGATACAGACGGGGTCACCCAGCTCATACACGCAGGCTCTCACATACTCCTGGCTGCTCCCTGTCCTGGTTTATGACCCCGGCTCCCCCCACACACACACACCACTTACCTGGCCTTCACTTCCTCCTGAGGGGACATATGAGCGAACTTTAAGAGAGGGGCGCTCCAGTCATTTCCCCTTTTTGGTCTTGGGCAAGTGATAACCCATTTTTGCCTCAGTTTCTCCATCTCTTCAACTCCTCAGTGAATCTCCCAGGTTCCTGCTAGATTTAACATTCTGGAGAGTCTGTGAAACGAAATTCTTTGATTCTATGTCAATTCCCCCACCACCTGCCCCAGCCACCCATAGTTCTCAGAGCTTGGACTGGTGGCCTCTGCCATGATGCCCCTCTATTTTCATGCCCTACCTCAGTCTGAGAGTTTTCTACTTTATGCTTGCAGGGGTTTCCCTGCTAAATCAGGGAAATTCTTTACTTCCCTGAGCTACCTGGTCTCTCCCCTGGGAGGCAGAGGGGGAAGCATAACAGAGGGGGAAAAGTAACAGAGGGGACTAGATGGCCTTAGAAACATATAACGATCGTTCATTCACTCAACAAACCTCTGAGTGCCTCTTGCAACCAGAGACTTCCTATGTGTACCTGGCCCTTTCCCAACCATCCACTGGACAGATGGGGAAACTGAGGCTCCTAGAAAGCAAGACCCTTGCCCCAAGTCCCATAGCACACCAGGCCTCCATCTCAGGGGGTCTTTCAGTCCAGAGCTGCCTTCCACCCCTGGGCCTCAGCCGTCAGTCTAGGAGAGATGGCTTCAGCCATGACTCACCTTCTCTAGTCGCTCACGGCCTTCTTCTCCTTCCTCGCTCTTCTCTGCGACCTGGCCGCCCGGGCCTCAGGAGACAGACCAGCTGGAGGAAGAAAAGGCAGAGCTGGAGTCGGAGATCGCCGAGCTCCAAAAGGAGAAGGAACGTCTGGAGTTTGTGCTGGTGGCCCACAAACCGGGCTGCAAGATCCCCTACGAAGAGGGGCCCGGGCCGGGCCCGCTGGCGGAGGTGAGAGATTTGCCGGGGTCAGCATCCACTAAGGAAGACGGTTTCAGCTGGCTGCTTCCGCCCCCGCCACCGCCGCCCCTGCCCTTCCAGACCAGCCAGGACGCGCCCCCCAACCTGACAGCTTCTCTCTTTACACACAGTGAAGTTCAAGTCCTCGGCGACCCCTTCCCCGTTGTTAACCCTTCGTACACTTCCTCGTTTGTCCTCACCTGCCCGGAGGTCTCCGCGTTCGCCGGCGCCCAACGCACCAGCGGCAGTGACCAGCCTTCCGACCCCCTGAACTCGCCCTCCCTTCTTGCTCTGTGAACTCTTTAGACACAAAACAAACAAACACACAAGGGAGAGAGAGATTTGGAGGAGGAGGAGGAGGAGGAGAGAGGGGAAGAGACAAAGCGGGCGTGTGGCCTCCCTGCCTTTCCTGTCTGACCCTCCGCTGCCACTGCCATCGGACAGGAGGACTTCCTTGTGTTTTGTGCCGCCTCTTGTTTCTGTGGCCCGGCGAGACCAGAGAGCTGGTGACTTTGGGGACAGGGGGTGGGGAGGGGATGGACACCGGCCCCCCGGCTGCCTGTCGGCCGTCTCGCTTCAACCCAACCTCTGGGGATGGGGGAGTGGGGGCGGGGGTGATGCCCACCTTTGGGCTGGAGGGAAAGGGGTGCTGGCGGTGGGCTTTGGGGTGAGCTGTAGTCCTCTGCAGAGAGGCCCAACAAGGAGATGCCACAGGACCCCCAAAGAGTCTCCCACGCCCACCCTTCAAGGGGTGACCAGGCTGGTTCTCCCTGCTCGCCCCCCACCACGACCTTAGCTTATTTATCCAACATTTCCATGTGGATAGATCCTCCTCTGAATTGAGCCCCCCTTTAAAGGGAAGTTGATGCCCCCCTATGATGATCCCCTTCCCACCCCCCCCACCCCCCGCGACCCAGACTTAGTCTGAAATGTGAACCTCCGTCCCTGACCGTCCAGCTGCTCCCTCCCAGCGAGGCTGGCTCCGATTTAAATGTCCTGAACCCTAAGGATCCCCTGCACATTCAGCCCCCAGCCCTCTTTTCGGATTACAGTGTTCGTCGACCCTCCCACACCGCCCGTCAGCCTCCCCTCCGGGCCTTCCTTGTTGGGCCTCTCTGATTCAGGCAGCAGTGGGTGCTGTGATGCCTGTCCCGCGGGAGTGTTTTATACTGTGAAATGAGTTGGCCGGATTGGGCGGGGGGAGGAGCCCGGTGGGACAGAACCCTCCGGAGGGACTGTGCCGCCCACTCCCCAAAGCCCTTCCGTGGTCTCCCCTCCCCCACCTGCCTCCTTCCTCCCCTCAAAATGAGTTTGACTCAAGGGGGTGACAGAATCGAGAGGGGCTGACACTTATCCATTCGCGTGGCCTCTCTCCTCAGGAGCCCCCCCCCAACCCGCCAGACCAAGCCCTGGCCTTTTCCTTTAAGGCCTGTCACCCTATCCCAGCCTAGGACGCCAATTTCTCCCTCCCCTCGGCACCCCACATCCTTTCTAGAAAGGGAGCATGGGGAGATTGCCAGGGGGCCCGACGTTTTTCCGGAGATTTAAAGGCTGAGGCTTTGAACCCGAAGGGGCTGGGCTCCCGCCGTCCCAGCTTCCCCTCCCCCAGCCCCAGGCCCAGTTCTTGGTTTCAGCTCCCTCCTCCTCCCCCCGCCTTTCCCTGTGTTTCACCTCATGAGAATTTTATCATGAGGCCAATTGATATTTTATAATATCGGGTGGGTCACGCCGCCCTCCGTGCTGCATGGAGAACATTCCACTGCCCCGTCCCGCAGCCCCCGCCCTGAACCCAGACCCACCCCCACCCACCGTGGCTATTTATCCCTTTCCTGATTTCCGAAAGGCACTTATATCTATTATGTATAAATAAATATATTATATGTGGGTGTGTGTGTGCGCGTGAGTGTGTGAGCGCTTCCGCAACCTTGTTCTAGGTCATGTTGGCCCTCAAAGCCATGCCGTTGAATTGGAAACACTGCTTCTGGAAACTTCGAGGCAGCCTGTCTTGGGCTGCCTCTGTCTCTAGCTGTCTCTTTTCTGATTGTCTCGGCCCCTCTGGTTGTTTTCTGGCCGTCTCTGGCTGTCTCTTTCCCGAGTGTCCCTTCCCCTCTGTCTTTTCTCTGCCTGTTTTTACTAGACCGTTTCCATCTGACTGTCCCTGATCCTCCAGCGGTCTTCCGACTCCGGGTTCGTTGGGGACCTGAGATTTTATTTTTATGAGTAAGCCTGTGGGATTACAGATTTTTGTAATCTGTATCTTTGAGGATTCTGGGTGTGAGTGTGAAGCTGTGAGCAGGGCCTGCCGCTGCAGACCACAATTTATTGAATATCCAACTACCCTCACCCCATGCTGTATTTGTGATTCTCTTTTTGTATTTTGCACCCGACCCCTGGAGGGCTGGGGCTGGCTGGCACTGGGCCGCTACCCTCCCCTTCGTGGTTCTGCACTGTCGCCAATAAAAAGCTCTTAAAAGTGCATCCACCAAGCTTCAGGGTCTGTTTGCTTCTGACACCCATCACCTGCCTGCCTTTCGGCATGAAGGAGTGAGGTTAGATTGCTATGGGACTACACGCGCGCGCACACACACACACACACACACACACGCTGGAACTCTTACTAGTGAATCAGCCAACAGCAGGATGGAGGGAGGCTAGACAGTCAGGAGGACTTCCCACACACACAGGCTGTACCTCCTCCTTGAAGAAGTAATGAGGCAGAATATAAGCCATGAGGTGTCTGATACCAGAATGCTAAAGGTCAGGGAGGTTTCCTGGTGAGGGAAGAATTTATACAGTGAGCCCCCTACATACAAACAAGTTCTGTTCCGAGGGGGCGTTCGTTAAGTCCAATTTGTTCATAAGCCCAACAAAGTTAGCCTAGGTGCCCAGCTAACACACTCGGCTACATAGTACTGCACTGTAATAGGTTTATAATACTTTTCACACAAATAATACATAAAAAACAAACACAAAAAATAAAGAAAACATTTAAAATTTTACAGTACAGTACCTTGAAAAGTACAGTAGTACAGTACAACAGCTGGCATACAGGGGCTGGCACCGAATGAACAGGCAAGAAGAGTTACTGACTGGAGGAGGGAGAGGAGGTGGGAGATGGTAGAGCTGAAGGATCGTCAACAATAAGAGACGGAGGGCAAGCTGCAATTTCACTCACGCCTGACGTTGATGGCACAGGTTCTGGTTTCTTGCTGGCTTCAATTCTGTCTACCCTCTAGAAAAAACGATCCAGTGACGTCTGGGTAGTAGCTCTTTTTTGCTAGTCATCCAGTGATGTCTAGGTAGTAGCTCTTTTTTTCTCATCATAGATGACATGGTAGCACTGGATTGCATTCTGAACGGCTGCTGCAACCTTTGTGTATCATTGCACATGAACCAACTTACATGATTAGACAGGCAAATGAATGTTCACATCTTTGAAAACTCACAACTTGAAGGTTCATATGTAGGGAACTTATTGTACTTGACGCTGTAATGTTCTGGGAATTGTCTGAGCAAAAGTTAGAGGTAGAAAAAGTTTATGCTGCTGAAGACCACTCAGGAATATAGCAAGTCCTCATGGTTATATGAGTCACAAAACTTGGATCACTTTTACAGTGAAGATCAGTTGCCTTTTGCTTTTTCACATGATCACTTCTTCTGGGTTTGGAACATATTGGGGACAAACCAATATTGACTAAACCAAAACCATTGCCACTTTGTCCAAAGATACAGCTGAGCCATCCCCATTGCAAGATCCAAGCCCGCTCTCATTTGCATAGCAGCAAGCACTCTGGGAATGGAAGTACTGGTCCAGAGGTCAGATGTCTTAGTAAATGACTAAGCAGTGGAATTTGTCAGGATGGAATTACTTAGTTTCTTAGTTAATTCACAAAATTTGCTAAGCATTTATCGTGTGCCCAGCCCTGTGCTGGGCAGGGTTGGGGATACTGCAGAGACAGAGACAGCCCCAGGCTCCCCCCTCCTAAGGTTCACAGTCCAGTGGGGGACACAGACCTGTTCATAGTCAGGGATGATCTAAATTGGACAGGGTTGGGGGAGTACATGGGACTTGAGGGGCCCAGTGGAGGCACCTAACCTGACCTGGGAGTCAGGAAAGACTTCCTGGAGGAGAGGATAGCTAAGCTGAGCCTTAGAGGATAAATAGACAGCATAGAAGGGAATAGAAAAAGGTTGAGTCTAATGAAATAGTGAGTGCAAACAGCTGTGAGTGGGGAGAGGGCTTGATACATTGAGGGAACTAGAGGTTCACAGGCGCTAGAACAAAAGGTGTGAAGAGAGAGGTTACCAGGGAGAAGATTATGCAGGCTGAAATTCCAGACTAAGAGTTTAGACCTTCTCTTGAGGGTACTGGGGAGCTCTGGCTGGTTTTGAGCATAAGAAAGTCAGGGGCAGGTTTGTGCTTTAGGAAGACTCCTCTAGCTGCCAGGTTGAGGGTAGCTGGGAGAGGAAGGGGGCAAGGATAAGGCAGAAGATCAGAGACGAGGCTAGGGTGAGGACACTGAGGTGGGAGGGAGAGCCTGGAATAGGACCAGGGCTGTGGGAGAGAGAGGAGGGGAAGAATTCAAAAGACTTTTAGGAGGCAGAACAGACAGGACGTGGTGAGTAGCTGATTTGGGAAAGACAGCACAGGGCAGTGGTAAATAGCATGGGCCAGAGGTCTGAGAGCCCTGGGGCTGGAGGCTTCCCAAAGCTGGGTGACCTTGGACAAGAGACTTCATCTTTCTGAGCCTCAGCTGCAGAATGGGGCTGAGGGGAATCAGTGAGCTAGTACACGCCAGCGCTGAGCGCAGAGTAAAATGCAGTTATCACCATCTTCATCGCTGTTATTGGGGCCACCCTGTTTCCCCGCCTGGAATATTCCCCCTCTCTGCTGGCTAATCCACTCTCATCCTTCAGGTGTATATTCAGATATTACCCTGACACCCTACCTGAACTCAGGTCTCCTTGTAAGATGTCCTCACAGGTTCTGTGCCTGCCTTCCCAGTAGTTATCACTTTTGTAGTTGTTAATTAAATGGGTAATTGATTAGTGTTTAAAGTTTGTCTCCTCCACTGGACTGGGAGCACCATGAAGTCAGGGTCAGGGTTTTGTCATCACCAGTGTGTCCCCAGGACCGCTCAGTGCAGGGCCGGGCATAGAGCAACCACCCAGCAGATACTTGTTGAATGAGTAAATGAATGAATGAATGATCAAATGAATAAATATTTGCTTAGTTAAGTGGATGCGTGATTAAATACATGAGTGAGTAAATGAATAAGTGAGTAAGCAAGTGAAGGGGAGGAATCCAGGATCACTCTCAAACTGTAAATATCCTAGAACAGAGAGTGTAGACGAATTTTTCTTAATCTTTTGGAGTTCTTTGTTAGTCTGTTAGTCGCGGAAAAAGAGGAACGCATCCACAGAGAGAGTCCCAGGTGGGGAATGAGAAATTGCTGAACACAGAAGTGAACCGACGTTGTCGGAGCCAATCCGCACTCTGTAACATGTAGTTGGGGTAAAGGAGATACACACCACGCCCGAAAGGTGGAATTGAACCACTCTGTCGCTAGACAGCTACAGGTTTGAAGCCTGCACCCCAGACCACTGAGGATCATCCGGGCAAGTAACTGGGTTCCCCACACAGCTATATAAAATCCATAAATTTCCACTTTTTTAACCTATGGTGATGTAGTTTGGGAGCGTGTGAGACTGTTGACTTCAACATCTATAAATTCTCCCAATCTATTTATTACGGTGCATATCCTTCCAAAATGTTGAGTTTGCCTCATATGAGTTGAATCATTGTCGCTTTAGAAACTGTCTCATTTGCATAGCGCCGCGGATTCTGGGAAACGGCGCCAAGGGACCTGGCGCCCTCCCTTCTGGCTGTTAAAGGGCCAGAAGCCCCTTTTTCCCAAGTAAGAAGTCCATTTTTTAAGAGAAAAGATTCATAATTCGGCATTCAGAGGCCCCTTTCCTAAGAAATCCGAATTCGAGTGGGTGGGTTCCTGCTAGAGTCTGATTTAGCCCAGCCCCGGAGGCTCCGAGCTGGCGGCTATAGGGCTGGGGCGACACCTGCTGTTCTTTTGTGGAACTTCAGCGATCTACAGAGCCCTACGTTCTTTCACATGTTCAGTGAGCACCTACAGAGTCCCAGACGCAGTCCTAGGTTCTGGAGATGACAGAATTTCTGTCCCCATTGAGCTTAGGCATTAGAGATCATCAGTTTTTGCATCTGCATTTTATGGCCGAGGAAAGTGAGGCGTAGAAACGGATAGTACCCTACTCTATCCACCCAGCCCATCCACTTGGGAGAACAGAACTTGTGCCATTGTAATTATATTATTACAAAAAAAGTGATACTTTTAAAATCCAAGTCAGTGATCCTTTGCCAATATCATTCCCCGACATGAAACCTTCCCAATGGCTCCCGTCTCAGAATAAAAGTCAAAGCTCTCATCACAGCCTTACAATCCCGATGATTAGACCTTTGCACTCCTCGGACCCGATCTCCTACTCCTCTCTCCTCATATACTTGGTTTCCGGCTCACAGGTCTCTTGCTGCACACATCAGGCATGCTCCCTTCTCAGGGCCATTGCGTTTGTTGATCCCCCTGCCTGAATCTCCTTTCCTCCGCATGTTCCCATGACTCACTGCCTCTCTTCACTCTGGCCTCTGCTTAAATATCAGCACTTAATGAAGCCTTCCCTGAGCACCCAATCTAAAATAGCAAGCCCTGTCACTCTATCCCCTTCCCCTTCTGGACTTTTCTCCATCGCCCTGATCACCACCTGCCATATTCTACTTCTATTTGTTTATTGTCTGGCTGCTCCCGCTAGAATATCAGCTCCATGTAACCGTGGACTTTGTTTTGGTGGGTTTTGTTTGTTTGTTTATTTGGCCGCGCCGCGAAGCTGATGTGATCCTAGTTCCCTGGCCAGGGACTGAACCCAGGCCCTAGGCAGTGGGAGCACGGAGTCCTAACCACTTTGGTTCATTTCTATGTCCCTGGTACCCAAAGAGTGCTTGAGCACTTGCCAGATGCTTACTAAATGTTTGTAGGATGAATGCAAGAATATTATCGCTATCTTTCTCTGAGCCTCAGTTTCCCCATCTGGAAAACAAGACTAGTGCAACTAGGGGGAATCATAACGAGCAGCTGGCTATAGAAGACTGACATGGCACCAGGCAACTGGGAGTCACTCAATAAAGGCTGTTTCCATCTCCAACTTGTTTCCTGCTTCCAGTGGGGGTACCAAGGATGGGCTTGGGGGCTTTAGCCATTCCTGAACCCATAATCGCAACCAGTCCATCTTCCTCCTTTTTTTGAGATGGACAAATGGACACTCTGTCTTATGGAAAGTATGAATAAAAGTATCTTTAGGAAATGTTGCTCTTTTATTTGGAAGTTTAAAACACTGCCCCTGCTTGGCAAATTCAGATTCAAGAGAAGCCCCCCTAAGTCCTGTTTCTTTCAGTTAGCTAGCTGCTGCTAGGCAACCCCTGTATACAAAACCTGAGGCTGTAACTACTACTCCTGTAACATCATTATCTAGCTCCTAAAATGTGACAAGCATCACAAGAGGCAAAATTTTAGGTGATGCACAAACATTTTAAATGGCAATAGTTTTATGTTTAACTGCTATCTTCTATTTCTGGCAAGCGATACTGACTTCCTTGGTGGTGGAGTAACATTTCCTTTTAAAAGACATTTTATTTTTTTAATAAACCAATTTAAAGAAAAAATTAGGCAAATAGCAGAACAGATGATATAAAGATCATCAAGGTCCTGAGGGCTGACTGAGGTTTGGGAAACAATGTCATAACTAACAATGCAGCTTCTGTTTACTGGACATTTATTCTATGCCAGGCCCTGTAACAAGGGCTTTACATGTACGTAGTTTATGGCGACAATTTTCTATTTGAGGAAATGAGCCTTCAAGAAGTGAGGTCGGGCTTCCCTGGTGGCGCAGTGGTTGAGAGTCCGCCTGCCGATGCAGGGGACACGGGTTCGTGCCCCGGTCTGGGAAGATCCCACATGCCGCGGAGCGGCTAGGCCTGTGAGCCATGGCTGCTGGGCCTGCGCGTCCAGAGCCTGTGCTCCGCAACGGGAGAGGCCACAGCAGTGAGAAGCCCACGTAATGCAAAAAAAAAAAAAAAAAAAAAAAAAAGAAGTGAGATCACTTGCTCAGGGTTACACAGCCAAAAAGTGAAGATGATTCAAATCCAGTTCTGTGGGTCTTTAGACTCCAGTCTCCTGTCTCCTCCTCCCCCAGTTTAGTTTTGGAAACTGAGGCCCAAAGAGGCCATGAGGCTCTGTGCTTATTCCCAAGGCAGTTGGAATGGAGAGAAGCGGGTGGAGAGGTTGCAGAGAGAGAAAAGACATGGCTTGCTGACTGACTAGATGTGGGGGGGTGAGGGAATAGGAGTCCAGGGCCATACATGGGTCTCTGGCTGGGCGACAATGTGGGCAGGAGGGGATGTCCCTGACTGGGAAATCAGATAGGACAAGGAAGAGGTTTAGATATGCTTGAGGGGGGAGGCTTCCATTAGGCAGTTGGATACATGGGTCTGGGACTCAGGTAAAATGGTTGCACAGCAGGGAGAGTGTGGGGATTGACTCGTGATGTCTGCCTTGAGCACAGGCATGGAAAGTGGCTGTCAAGGCTTGGCTAGCCCTGGGATTAGCCAACTCTCAGATGGCAGAGGGGAAGGTTCTTCCTCCGCAGAGATGGGGAAGGTTCCTCCTTGAGTATCACTTACCTGCTTTTCAGTACAGGAAGGTGAAAACTGGAGGGGGCTGGAAGCACAGGAGGCCTTGGGTTTTCCACAGAAGTCTTTATTACAGTGTAAATCCAAGCTCAGGCCTCCCCTGGGCCCCATGCAAAGCCCCAGCGTTGGGGCCAGTGGCATCCAGGAGACACCACCCCCTCACGGCGCCTCCAGCGCTGGGGTCCCGGAAGTGCAGGGCGTGTGCCCTATCTAGGCAACTACAAGTCCCAGCAGGCCCCGCGGCCAAGGTGCCTCGCCTTTCCAAGACTCCTGGAGCAGAGCCTCTTGGGAAATGTAGTCCTGGCCACTCTGGCAATTTGCGCAAACTCCCTGGTGTGAGCGATCCTGACACCCACTGGGAAATGGCTTGGGATGAGGCAGGGAGAGGGTGGGGATGGAAGGGAAATGGAGGAGGGCAGAGGGCTACAGGGGGTGGGGGCAGGCGTCCCGCAGGCAGAGACACCCCTTTCATTCGGCTTTGGCTTTGGATCCGGAGACTGCGGCTGCTGCCGAGGCAAGGGCTCCGGTCCCTGGGAACTTAGCTCGGATCCTGAGGGAGAAACAGGTGGAGTCAAGGGGTGGGGCAAGCGACAGGATAAGTAGTATCTGAGAACTAAAAACTGGATAGAGGAACTGAGTGCCCAAGCCAGCCCCTGCCCTCCACCTACTGGCCTGCGATGGAACTGTCTCTCACCTTTTAAGAAAAGCAGGCACTCAGCTCCAGGAGATTTAGGGACAGGGAATATTGGGGGTGGGGGCGAGGAGGAGCATTCCCAAGTTTTCTCATTCCCCATCCCATCCGTCTCTACCACATGCCCTTACTTAGCTTTGATGTGGCTCAACTGATTGGTCACCAATCCCACATACTGGTCAATCTGGGCCTGGGGAGACAAGAAGGGGTGAAAGGAGAGATTGGAGGGGGTTCTTCTCCCTAATTCATTAAGAAAGCTGCTTCCTCCCCCACCCCCAGATCAGGAGCTGGGAGGAGTGGCCCACCACTCCACCATCAACTCTAAACCTGATAAAATACCCTTGGAAGTCAGAAGTCCAAGGTGAAGTGTCAAGTCAATTGGACCACACTCTGTGTGGGAAGTGATGTCAGGTAGACACACAAGAATTTGCCGGTGGCTTTGCGTCCTGGGAACTACTGTTAATCTTTGAGTGAGTTTTGTGTGTGTGTGTGTGTGTGTGCTTAGGGGCAGTGTAAGAATAGAGGGTGTTAGCGTTGGTTGTTGAGTCCCTGAGTGGATTGATTTAAATATTAGTTTAATTCAGTGTTAACTGACTTTGTGAGCCTCGGTGATGCCGGCGTGTGAGGGAGTGAGGACTATCTCCCTGGCAGGAACATGCATCGTTTGGCTCTCAGCTGTGCTGGAGAATGTCAGAAATGGAATGTTGGTCCATCTGCCTGTCTCTGGATAGGATATATGTCAGCTGGCCCTGGTTCTGTCAGTGTTCTGGGCTGGGATGGGTGTCAGTCAGACCCAGACTATGTGTAGGGATAGATGGCGTCAGTCTGTCTGTCTGTCTGTCTGCAAATGGAATATGCGTTTGTCAGCCTCTGGTGGTATCAGGGGAGACGGGGTATCGGGGTATCAGGAGAAGGCATTCATCTGTCTGCCTGTTTCTGGCTAGAAAGAGTGTTGTTCAGCCTCGTGCTATGTCAGGGAGAGAAGACACCAGTCAGGCTGCCTCTCTGGAGGTAGGACGCGTCAAGGCAGACCTTGGCTCATTGGTGGGGAGGAGCATCAGTTAGTCTATGTGCCTTGGGTTGGAATGTGTCAGTCAGATCCTGGCTCTGTCACGGGCCACCTATCGAAGTGCCTGTCTCTGGCTGTTGAAACATATTCGGTAGACTCCAGCTGCATGCAGGAGGGGCAGCGGGCAGACCACCTGTGTCTAGCATGTGTCAGAGCCTGATTCTGTCAGGGGTGGGAACACCAGCTTGTCCTCCTGTCTCTGGCTGGGACATCTGTCATGGACCCTGGCTGTGTGTGGGGGGGGTTGTTTGGCTGGGGTACTGCCAACTGAGGGCCTGTCGCACTTACCTGGTGTTGCCGGTACAGCAGAGGGACTGTGAATAAACCGATCACTCCTGCGGGCACAGAGATGGGGGTCAGGGCTCTCCAGGGAGATTAACAGCTCCATTCAGAGCCCTGTCCTCCAGCAGACCCCAGCAACCCACCTTCCCGCCCTGCCCCTCACAGCCTTCCCAGCTCACCCAGAATGAGAAGAGTCAAACCATTGAAGACGGCACCCACGAAGGTCAAGATGTAGAAGAGAAGGGCCAGCTGAAGGTGAGGGTCGGGGTCAGCAGAGGCTATGGGGTACACCCTGGGCTGGGAACTTCCCCAGCAACGGCCCGCCTCCCCTCCTCCCCCCAGGGGCAGGGAGTTGAATGTTGGGACCCAGGAGGGAGTGGGGGGCTTCGGGGCACCTTGAGGGAATCCACGAAGTCTTCTACCAGAAAGAAATGCCGCAGCTGCATGACCGCAGAGACCACGCAGGAGGCAATCTGTTGGGACATACGTTCTGTCTGCTCCCGAGTCAGGGTCAGGTCCACATCCAGGTAGGCCCTGAGAGAACAGAGGTGTGTGAGGCCACTCAGTGGGTGGATGGGACCCAGGCTGAGGGGCGTGGCTGAGTCAAGGGCAAGAAGTGAGGGTTGGGGAGTAAGGCCAGGTGTAGCATGCTAGGGTGGAGGTCAGGGTCAGGAGACGGGATCAAGGATTAAGGGTAAGAGGTTAGGGTCTGAGGTTACGGCTGGAAGTCAAGGGTCAGAGTCTGGTTTAATGCCAGGGTCAGGCTGGAGTCAGGAACAGGAACAGGATGGGTCAGGGCCAGGGTGAGAAGTCAGTGCCTGATCTGAGGTCAAGGGTCATGACTTAGGGTCACCACTGAGGTCTAGACAGAGGTCAGGGTTGGGGGCCAGGCTGTAGGCTCTCACTGGAAGGGGTTGGCGCCGTCCCCCCGGTGCACGGCCTGCAGCACTTTTCGGTAAACCCTGAGAGAGATGGTGCCGCAGAGCAGCAACAGGGCCACATGGGCCGCCACGGACACGATGCTAAAACGCAGGAGGCTGAGCAGGGAGACCATGAGGCCTGTGAAGACCACTCCTGACGTCCTCGTGTCCTTCCAGTACAGCAGGTCTGCCACTGTGGAGGGAGGGGGCGGCAATCAGGCTGGGGTTTGGAGCTGGCCTGGCTGACCTCTTGACCTCCTATTTCCTGTCTCCGGGCTGAAACATCACCTCTTGACACACCTGTCAGAACCTTAACCCAATTTCCAGATTTTTATTTATCTTCTTTTATTCCATGCTTGCCTCCTGGAAAACCCAAGTTAACTGTCTAGCAAGTCCCCTCAAGCTTACTTCTGCCCATAGATAATGTGTGAACACAATTTTGGGTGAAAAATCAGTCTTCTGCATCATGCATATCTCACTCTACTTTTCCTCCTAGAATTCCCTCCTAGTCAACGGGAATAGCTATTAATTCATTCTTTTTAAGGGCTACACGATATTCCATGGTGTGGCTACACCATCATTCATTTTATTCAAACATGCAGCTATTGCTGGGTCGTTTATTTTGTTTCCTCCCCCCATCCTCTTCCCTGACAGTACTACAAGCACCAGCCTCCTGCAGATATTCTTACCTCCGGCAGGTTCTATTTCTGAAATAGAATGCCAGGGGTCGAATCGCTGGGTGGACTAAGTATGTATTTTCGAATGTCATAAATATTATCAGATTGCTTACAAGTAAGACTGTAACAATCCTTATTTCTATGAGCAACATGCAAGTGATCTTTTCCCAGCATCCTGCCCAGCAATGGGTGTTATTGTTCTTTTTATTTTTTGCACCCTGACAGGTGTAAAGTCATATCTCCTTGATACCACTACCAACACATACATCTAAGTCCTAAATGTATTAATAACATCATCCTCCTCCTTCCTAGGCCCTAACTCAAACTTCTGACCCCTTTCAGAGATCCTAAACTCACCTCCCAAGCCCAGCCTCTGTCCTGATCAGTGACCTTTGGACCCCAACGTTTCATCTCACTCATCTTTTTTTTTTTTTTTTTTTTTTTGCAGTATGCGGGGCTCTCACTGTTGTGGCCTCTCCCGTTGCGGAGCACAGGCTCCGGATGCGCAGGCTCAGCGGCCATGGCTCACGGGCCCAGCCGCTCCGCGGCATGTGGGGTCTTCCCGGACCGGGGCACGAACCCGTATCCCCTGCATCTGCATCGGCAGGCGGACTCTCAACCACTGCGCCACCAGGGAAGCCCTCATCTTAACTTTTAACAGCCGTCCCTATAATCGGCTCTGCTTTGAGCCCTGAACTGAGAGCCCAGTACCCTGCCATCTATTTCCAGACAGTCTCCATCCTCCCACCCTTAACTCCAATCAAACTGACCCATCCCAACCAGTCCCCCTCACAGTCTGACTCTCCTCACTTCTGTATCTTCCCTATGCACATCCTCCCATGTACCTCTAACTAGGGTAGACCTCCCCTCAACCCCTCCCCTGCAGGCTCCCCAAAGCCTGAGCCAGTGGTGGGGGAGGGGCCGGGTCGCCTGAGGCGGGGGCTAAGTTTAGGCACGCTGGGGGGAGGGTGCCTCTCAGGCAGCTGTGCTGGCCTGTCCAGCTACTGAGTGACAGCACCGCCTGGGCCTGAGGCTGGGGGAGGGGACCTCACTGCTCTTGGGCCCCAAAGCTCCGGCTCGAGAGAGAGGGGACCCCATACTCCCTCCACGCCCTCCCTAGACACCCCCGCAGCCCCCCAGCCCCAGCCTGCCGCTCTGGGGAATCTGGGACCAAGAGGAAACATCCCCCAGATTTGAGGGCGATAAAAGTGAATCTGGGTCCCTTTCCACGGTCCCCCAGCGCCCGCGTCCCAACCCGCCCCGAAAGCCCACCTTTACTCCCCATCTCGGCTCCGAGTGAGAGGCTACAGACACTGCTGCTTCTCAGGGATTTTGCCCACTTCAGTGGAACCCGGAGGGAGGGAGGAAGGGGGCGGGGCCCCTTTGTACCCAGCCAATGACTCTCCATTGCGGTGGGAACAATTCCAAAACGGGGTGGCTCTCTTTGTAAACAGCCAAAAGCAGTGATGTCTAAAACCTACCTATAGGAACCGTTCGTGGAGGCTGAGCATACTTTAAAGTAAGGCGGGGTCTATTTACAATTGGCCAATTCATGTGGTCAGGGAATAGGAGAGTTTTTAAAACGCACAGAGTTTACCTTTACTTGCCCAGTGGCCACATTCAGAAAAGAGCATTATTTTTTCAGGGATTTGGCCTGTCCAAAATCAGCCTCTAGGGGGAGCACTCCAAAAGAGGGATTATTTTTTAGCAATTAGCCAATCCTAATGCTTCTTCCAACTTCTCAGGTGGGAGGGCTAACTTCTCAAGTGGGAGGGGGAACCATGTAAAAAGAGCCAATAGCAATCTCAGGTAACGGGAAAATTTTTTTTAAAGGGTGGAGTTTACAATGTCTTGCCAGTAGCAATACCTCCTCGCTTCTCCATTCTCCTCCGTTCCTTCCCGAGGATGGTCCCTTTAAAAATCAATCCTCCACCCTCGCTGTAGTCCAAAGGAGCACGTTCCCTCATGCACTTTACCTAGAAAGTGTGGTTCCAATGTGAATTCTGATTGGTCCGTGCTATCGAGGCACTGCCCCGTGATTGGCTCCCGCTCCAGCCGCCCCCACGGCTCTTCCTCCTCCTTCTTGTCCAGCGAGGGCTCATCTGGCCACGAGTTCGAATCCCGAGATCGAAGTGGAGATGGGGTACGGGCCTGAGGGATCCCAGAGCCAGGGCTGGGCTGTGGAGTCAAGACTTCGGGCGGCGAGGATTGAGCGAGTCCGAGTTGTAGGTCCAGTTCTGGTGCGTTAGAGAGAGAAGGCTGTGAGCTTTCACCATGGAGGTGCCCTAAGGAGAGACCACCCACCCCTGGTGGCTTTGGTCCCAGCACCTGGGACATCTCACCTTTCCCAGCCTCTCCAACCTCTGATCCATCGGGATCTTGGTCATCCAGCGGGGTGGAGCTACTGGTGGCAGAGTCCTCCCCGGACCCTGCTCCCTGGGCCGCCCAGCCCAGTTGGTCCAGTTGGAGCCCTAGGTCCTCCAGGGGGCGCTCAGCTGGAGGGGCAGAATCGGGGTGACCACGGCGCCCGGGCTCCGGGGATTGGCTTAGGCTGGGGATGCTCTCCAAGCTGTCGCCCAGGCCAGGTTGTGGGGGCGGCTCTCGCGGCTCCGAGACTGAGCGGCCCTGGGGCCGTGGGCGGCGAGCAGCTGAATCCCTGCGGGCCCCAGAGCCCAGCACGCCATCGAAGGCGATGTAGGAGAAGGTCAGCTCCCGGGGAGTGCCCCAGTCCTGCGATGTGGTCTCCTCCTCGTCTTCCTCTGAGAATTCCCGGGCTGTATGCAGCTCCCGAAAATCCGAGTCGTCGTTCCCTCCTGCCATGAGCAAAGGAGGGCATGAACTCCTCTGACCAAGACCCTACCTAGCCCGCTCCCCTTAACCCCTTTACCCAGCTGTGAGCCCCCTTCAAGTCCCACTCTCACACCCTCCCTCTCTGCTTACCTTCTGTGGAGTCAGGGGTAGAGGAAGCTGTAGACGGAGCTTCTTCTGCAAGAGGGAAAGAACCAAAGACTCTTAGAAGCTTAGATTGCCCGAGTTACAGAAGTAGTGTGCTAGTCCTGGAAACCTGTCTGAATTAAGGAATCTTAGAGTTTTAATTACAGGACCTCTAGAAGATTCTGTATACAGAAAAACTGTATACAGTACAGTTTACTGTATACAGTAAAACCTTAGTATCCCTGCTGTCTGAAGCTCAGTCTTAGAAGTTCAAATCCATGAATCTCGATCTTAGTGTCTTTAAATTAGGGATTTTAGGAGGCTTCAATTAATTAATTCTTTCAACAACCATTAATTGTTTAATACATGCCAGGCACTGTTTTAGATCCTGAGGATACAAATGTGAACAAAACAGACAAAATCCCTAGTCTCATAGAGCTTACACTCTATAGGGGAGATAGACAGTAACAATTAAACTTATGATGTTGGGTGCTAAGTGTGTGGAGAAAAATTAAGGTAAGGGAAAAGAAAGTAAGGGGATGCTATTTCAGACAGGTTGGTGAGGAAGACTTCCCGGATGACATTTGAACAGAAACCTGAATGATGTGAGGAAACCATGCGGATATCTAGGGAAGAGTCTTCCAGGCAGAGGGAAAAGCCAGTGCAAAGGCCCTGAGGCAAGCACTAAGCTTTGCATATCTGAGGAACTGAGAAGTGTGCAGATGTGACTGGAACAGGGTGACTGATGGGGAGATGGAAGGGCGATGAGGGCAGACAGGAAAGGCGGGGTGGGGTGGGGGTGGGGAGATCACGTAGGGCCTTCCTTTGTAAGCCCAGGTAAGGACAAGATCTTAGAATGTTGGGATGATACTCTTAAATGTTGAAATAACAAATTCTCAGAATTTTGGCATGTCGACTCCCAAGACATGCAAGTGGCTAGGTCGGCGTTGCAATCCCTAGCTGTCAGAACCATAGGGGTGTGAGACAGAGCTTGTTAGACAAGAACTGTTAGAGCCCTGGGCTCAGAAATCATAAGGCTCAGGCAGGGCGTTTTCAATTATGGAATTCAGCCTCTCAGAGTTTGCTTGGGGCTTTGCCTACAGGAGATGCTCAATACGGTTTGGAGATTGAAATCAGATGCCCCCCCCGCCCCCACCTTGTTTCTTCAGCTAGGGAATAGGAGGCCAGGAATCAGAGACCCGGAGTGGTAAAACCTAAGGACCCAGGAGTCCTAGTCCCAACCCAGGGATGGCTGTATCCCGGGGACAGGGGATTGTACAATTCGGGCGAGGTCGGGGCTGCCTCTGAGTCTGGGGAGAAAACGGAGGTGGGATGCGAAGATGGGTGATGCGGGGGAAGGGGGGAGTCAGACCCCTCTTCTCCATCGTGGTTCTACCCCTCTATTCAAATCCCCTCACCGCTGGCTGTGGCCAGCACCAGGGCGAGGGGACAGCTCCCGGAGAGCTTCCTCATCCCCGGGCGGAGCCCCGCGGCACATTCAAGGGCCCAGAGCGCCCCCCGTCGGCTATCTCAGTGCCCCCAGCCTCTGCCCAGTCTCACTCAGGTTGTCCGGGTCAAGTCGCCCCCATCGCCGCTAGAACACGGGGGGAAGGGAGAGCTTCCTTTGTCTCCTTCGCCTCCTCCCCATCTCGGCTCTCCCGCGGCCCAGGTCGGAGGGGAAACCGGGGAGGAGCCCACCCGGGCCTCTGGGCCCCACACCAGGCCTGAGCCTCCCCCTACTCACTGCAGTGGGCGAAGACCGGCAGGACCTGCCCCATGGCCCCCCTCGGGCCTGCATCGGGACCCCCGCCCACTCCGGCCACGCCGCCCTGGGCCTGGGGCCGCGAGCGCTCATCTCCGCCGCGCCCAGGACGCCGCCGCCGCCATCCTCGCTGCCCCCTCCTCCCGGGCCGCTCCAGCAGCAGCCGCCGCCGCCGCCGCCGCCCTCGGTTCGGCTCAGCGGGGGCGGGCGGGGCCGCTGTGGGGCGACTGCAGCGCGGGGACCGGGGGCGGGGCCAGAGAACGGGGGGCGGAACCTGAGGGAGGGCGAGGGGGAACACCCGGGAGGATGGAGGTAGGGCGTGGCCTTCCTAATAGAGGGGCGGAGCTAGGACCGTAGGCTACCAGTCGAGAAGGCCGGGAAGGCGGTCTGAAGGGCGGGGTCTAGACAGAAGGGCCTTTAGGGGGAGAGAAGCGGGACCGAGGGTAGCGTGAGGGGCTCCGGGAAATGATGATGGAGCCTAGGCGGAGAGGATGGGGGCGTGGATCTCAGAGTGGGTTGGGGTGGAGCTAGAGGTGGCATTGAGGGGAGGGTATAAAGATTTTACCACTGAGAGGTAGAGGTATAAGTCTAGATTCTCAATGGGAGTGGGAAAGGGGGCGGGAAGAAACTACTCGGAAAGTTTTGAGACAAGGGGAGGAGCTCAGACTTGGGGAGGTTTAAGCTAATTTAGAATTGTTCAGAGTTGGGCGGGGCCAGTCCGAGACTGAGGAGCTAGAGGCGTGGCCTAGAGGGAATAGGGCAGAACAATCAAGGGTAGTGGTGCTGCCCAGAAGGTGAGCTGAACCTGGAGTGAGGCGAGACGGAGAGGGGAGGGGTCGAAGTAAAAAAAATTAAGCATTTAAAGCTTTTGAAACCCGGATGGGACCACTGATGCGGGAAGAGGTTGAACAGAGTCGGGCTGGGGAGCCGAAGCCGAGTGTTGTGTTGAGAGTACGGATTCTAGAGATTGATGCCTGTAACACTGTTTACTTCCGTGACTCAGTTTCCTCTTCGGTAAATTGGAGATGATGATGTATAACAGTGTGTAGCTCATAGTAAATGCTAGTTTGGTGCTATTATCTTTTTTCCCTGACCCAGACCCCAAACCTCACTTTGAAGGTGCAGAAGAGAGGAGAAGGAAGGGTTCAATCCCTTCCAGTGACTCGACTTGAGTGCAAGTCAAGGGCATAGGAAGGAGATTTAGGTGGTTTAAAATTTCACAGTGCAGAGGATTAGTGGAGGTGACGGGGGTGGGGTGGCGGGGCTGTTAGCAGGTGCAGAGGGTGGAGCTTTCCTGATCCCCAGGCTGAAGGATGGCGGCTCTTGCCCGCCTGCTGGAACGTCTCCTCTGGCCAGCTCGCAAGCAAGAGGGGGTGGAGGAGGCAGAGGAGAGGCGCAGCTCTCCCGACGGGCCTCAGTCCCTCCTGAACGCGCCGCGATGCGCCCAGCGGCCGCACGGGGGTGCGGCGGCGTCTTGGGGCTTGAGCTTCGGGGCGAGCGCAGTGCAAGGGTGGCGCGCACACATGGAGGACGCGCATTGCGCTTGGCTTGAGCTACCCGGGCTGGGCCCGGGCTGGGCTTTCTTCGCGGTCCTCGACGGCCACGGTGGGACGAGAGCCGCCCTCTTCGGTGCGCGCCACCTGCCGGGCTACGTGCTCGAGGCGCTGGGCCCAGCGCCCCGCGAGCCCGAGGGCGTGTGCGAAGCATTGCGCCGCGCCTTTCTGAGCGCAGACGCACGCCTGCGCGCGCTCTGGCCCCGCGGCGAGCCGGGAGGCTCCACCGCCTTGGCGTTGCTGGTTTCCCCGCACTTTCTGTACCTGGCGCACTGCGGTGACTCCCGCGCGGTGCTGAGTCGCGCCGGCGCCGTGGCCTTCACCACCGAAGACCATCGGCCCCTCCGTCCCCGGGAACGCGAGCGCATCCATGACGCGGGCGGCACCATCAGCCGCCGGCGCCTCGAGGGCTCTCTGGCAGTGTCCCGAGCACTGGGAGACTTTGCCTACAAAGAGGCTCCGGGAAGGCCCCCTGAACTGCAGCTTGTTTCCGCGGAGCCTGAAGTGACCGCCCTGGCACGCCGAGCAGAGGACGAATTCATGCTCCTGGCCTCTGATGGCGTGTGGGACGCGATGTCTGGCTCTGCCCTGGCGGGACTGGTGGCTTCTCGCCTCTGCTTGGGCTTGGCCCCAGAGCTTCTCTGCGCGCAGCTGTTGGACACGTGTCTTTGCAAGGTCCTGGGGGCGGGGCTTGAGATCTTAGAGGGAAGAACCTAAGGGATTTAGGGGGGAGGAGCTTTGATGCAGGGGCGAGAGTAATACTAGAAAAGGAGAGGTGGGACTCCAAATAGGGGACGGGGCCTGCTGGAACGGGGCAGGGCCAAAATGTGCAGGGAGCGGAGACTGAGGGAAGCCTTGAGACAAGGCGGAAGAGTTGTAGTTCTCGATAGATAAGTGGGAGGGATTTACGAGAAAGGGCGTGGTCTTTTGGAAAGGGACAGCCCTTAGACCTAAAGATGGGTCCTGAGGTGTGACTAGTGGCAGAAGGAAGAACAGCTCAACAGCAGAGTGGGAGGAGCTTTGGAAAAGGGGGGTGGCTCTGTTTAATTGGGTGGTGCTAGGACAGTGAGAGGGCATGGTCTAAGGAATTGGTCCTTGTGAGAGGCCTGGTTTAGACTGGCAGAAGGGTGGGACTCTAGAGATATGGGCATAACCAGATTGAGAAGGGGGCACTAGAGCAAGAGGAGTGTTGGGAAACTCCGTTTCCTAGGGCATGGAGCCCTGTGCTGGGGCATTCAACCGTGGTCCACCACGCTCTCTTTTCTCTGCCTTCTCCAGGGCAGCCTGGACAACATGACCTGCATCCTGGTCTGCTTCCCGGGGGCCCCCAGGCCTTGTGAGGAGGCCATCAGGAAGGAGCTAGTGCTGGACGCAGCCCTGGGACGCAGGGTCGCAGGTGAGCAGGCGCCAGGAGCCCGGCGGAAGGGGTGGTCAGCAAGCAGGGTAACTCCCACAATCCTTGCCTCCTTCTCAGAGCTGTGTGCCTTTGGCCAGGAGCCCCCCAGCTTGAACACAGTTTTCAGGACTCTGGCCTCTGAGGACATCCCGGATTTACCTCCTGGGGGAGGGCTCCACTGCAAGTGAGTTGGGGTGGGGTGGGGTGGAATGGGAGGGCCGGTGGGAGGAGGAGGATCCCCTCCTGAGGGCCTTCCTTTGTTCTCCAGGGCCACAGTCATCGCTGACGCTTACTCTCAGGTCTGCCAGGCCTCAGGAGGGCGCTGGGTGGTAAGGACCCTGTGTTCTTGAATGTTTCTCTTAGAAGCATGTAATTCAGCCCTCCCGCCCCCCATGCCACCTCTTTAAGTGATGGGGAAATTGAGGCCAGAGGGGACAGGGACTTACCTGATATAGTAATAAACTCACACCTGGTCCTGAAGAATTGTGCTAGGCATGATGGTTGGTGGGGGAGGGGAGCGGGTGGTGGTGATGCAGAAGCAGAGGAAAAGAGACTGTGCTTCTCCTCCGAGAAATGTGCCCCCTACATTGCTCTGTGAAGCCCCACCATCCCAAGCACCACCCCCTCCATCCAGAAATAAGGCAGAAAAATTCAAGGAATGTTGATGACCAATACCAAGGGCTGACTGCACTGCAGAGACCACCAGGACATCTCTGGAGGGTGGTCCAGGTCTTAGAGGAGAGAGGTTGTGAATTGGGCCCAGATAGCCTATTTAGAGATGTCCAAGGAGGTGGTGAGTGGAGCCACATAAACTAAGGTATGGGGTGGGGGACTGGAAGGAAATGTGAGGGAGGAAACCAGTAAGGCCTTTGCAGGGCAGAGAACGGAGTTGGGTTATTACCAGTCGGGGCCCGGTGGGGGGGAGTTGATGGTTTCTCAGCAGCAGAAAGGAGGTCTTTGTCAGGATTCTTTTGAGTTGTAAGTGACAGAAACCCCATTCAACCTGGGAAGACAAACCAGGGAGTTTACTGGGCCATGTAATTGAAGAGTACAGGGACTTAAGGCATGACTGCATCCAGTTGTCAGATGATGTCATCAGGAACTGTCTTAGTTTTCCTTTCTCTGAGTTGGCTTCATTCCCAGGCAGGGTCCCCACATGAGGTAGCAGAGAGTTGCTACTCCATGCTCACATCCCAGAAGCCTAACATCCCCAGTGGGGAGAGCATGCCAGTTTCCCAGTAGTTGCAGCCGTGCTTCCAGAGCTGGTTCTCATTGGCCACACTGGGTCATGTGCCTGACCAGTCTCTGTGTCTCTGATTGGCCAGGCTGGGGTCACAGGCCCATCCTCTAGCGCTTGGCCTTGGGGTCCACTCCACCCAAAACTGAGGAAATGAGAGATAGGGAATGCTGGTTCCTCAAAGGAAAAACAGGAGCGGTGCTTCCAGAATACAGGGGAGTAAATGCTGAGGGGCAAGAAGGGGTTCCGCTTCACCATCTTCCACATTTTGTGTTACAGATGGGACAGAATGGGGCTGAGAAGCCCACTGGCACCCATTCAAGCTCTGCCTTGGACTTGGAGGCCTGACAGCTGTCATCCTTTAGGGACCCTCTGCCCAGCTGGGGCCTCAATGAAATTAAGGAAGAAAACTCCCCTTCCCCAGCTATGCAGACCAGCGGAAGGAAGAGAAACCAATGGAGGAACACCAGAATGTTTATTTCCCTTTCTCCTACTTCCCTCTCATAAGACTTTCTGTCTTATGAGAGGGGAAATTCCGCCCACCAGCTAGACCCCCCCAAAAAAACCCAAACCTCAAAACCCCAAGATCAAATGTCTTTGAAATATTTAGAGCTGAATGGACCCTGAAAATCACCCAGTTCAATAACCTTCTCTTCCCTTCCTATTTTCCATCTGTTTGGCGGGGAGGTAGGGGAAAGTTTTTATCATTAAATTTTAATTACATAATTCAAAATACATTTTTCTTGTGGAAAAAACCCCGCACGCATCATTTGCCCAGTCATCTGGCAAATACGTAATGGGGCACCTGCTATGTGCAAGGCCCTGCTCAGGCCATCAACCTGGCAGACCCACTGAGGTTCCTGCCCCCGGAACCTCCTAGTGTGTGGGGTGGAGTGGGTGGGGGACAGCAAACAAGGGAACCCATAAATAAGGTCATCTCAGGCACTGAGAAGTGCCTCAAGGAAAATGAAACTGGGGGACGTGATAAGAAAATGTCTTAGGGGAGCTATGCTGGTTTTTTTACATTGTTATTTTTTGAATGGGTGGTAATTTCACTTGGTTTGAAATTCAAAGGGCACAAAACGGTATACAATGAAGTCTCTCTCCATCCCTCACCCACTGCCACTCCATTTTCCACCTGGGGATGGTTGCTTTAGACGGGGGTCAGTGAAGACCTCTGGGGAGGGGACAACTGAGCAGGAACCTAACAGAGAACTTGCCAGCCATGCAAAAACCCCAGGGAAGAGGGTCCCAAGGCAGAGGGAACAGCCAGTGTGAAAGCCTAGGGGCAGGATTGAACTCGGCATTTTCAAGATGAGGCTTGAGATTATGACCATCATACTCTCCACGATCCCATTCTGTGTCCTACTGGTAACGCCTGCAGTGAGTTTGGAGTGGATTTTTCAAGACCTTTTATTGGGCATGTACACACATGTATATGGTACCTTAGGTGTCTCCTTGATTTTTTTCATACCCTGTGTATCATCTGGCAATTTGTTTCCTTTGACTCAATAATGTGTTGGAAACTTCTTTCATGCCACTTACACACCTCACTCTTTTTAGCTGCTACTCAGCACTTCAGACAAGAGATGTGCAATGGTTTCACCATCCGTCATCCTCTTGATGGGTATTTAGGTTGTTTCCAATTTCTTGCCGTTACGTCACTGCTGCCGTAAAGATCCTTGATCAGGCTCCTGTGTACATATGCGAGAGTTTCTCTAGTGCAGGGGTCTTGCTACCTGTTTTGTACAGCACTTGAGCTAAGAATGGTTTTTACATTTTTAAAGGGTTGTAAAAAAATATGCAAAAGAGGCCCTATGTTTAATATGCCTAAAATATTTACTATTTGGACATTTATAGAAAAAGTTTGCTGACTATAGTGCAGGTGGCACACAGAAGCACCACCCCTCCCATTTCACAGATGGGAAAGCTGAGACCCAGAGAGGAGAAAGGACTTGCCCATGGTCACAAAGAACTGGGGTTTTCATGCAGTTGGATAAATGTAAATGTGTGTTGAGCTGCTGTTCTGGGCCTGGCTGGGTTAGTAAGGCCCAGAAATTGATTAAGTCTACTTCTGTCCCCAAAGAACTCAGTCTGAGGAGACACACAGAGAAACAATTATAACCTACCATAGATCAGGGTTCAAGGTCTCCCAGAGTTGGGTGGAGAAGGGGAGAGGATTACTCCATTCTTCAGAGAAGAATTAATGTCAGAGCATGGCCTAGAAGAAGGAGGTGAAGGAGATCAGGATGGCACCCAGTAGCGGATTCCTCTTGGAAAAAAAAAGGCTGGGAATCTTGATTCCCTCACCTAGTCAGCTGGGCCCCAAGAGTTGTTTTACACTCATAACTTGCACCACTGGAGTCCTGGTGGCTCAGGCAAGAGGGCTATAGCCCAGATTTACTTCCTGCCTCCAGGCCTCAATTCATCCATTTCTAAATGTCGAGCTGACTGCCCAGGTTCCTGCCCCAGCCTAAGGCACCTGACCCAGGCCAGGTGGCGCTCTACGAGAGGGGCGTGATCATATTGGTGACGTCGCGTAGGGCGGAGTCTGCAGGACCAGTGGCGGAAGCCTGGGAGGGTGTTGGGACTCAGCCCGAATCTGGCGCGTGGGGGGAGGGGGCTCCCGGGAGCCGGCATAGGGAGGGTCCCCCACCTCCGTTCCCTCGGATTGCTGGATGATCCCACCATCCTCCGCAGACGAAACTGAGTCACGGCGGGGCGTGCGTGGAGAGGGGACAAGGGGCCTTATTCACACAGGGACTGGGAGTCCCATTCCCACCGAGGTCCAGCGCCGCACCCCCCCCATAGCCCTCGCCCCACACACACCCTGCGGCTGTGAGTCAGCGGCCAGCCGCGCCCCCTCGGCCCACTTCCTCCTCACCTTCCCAGGGCGGGCGGAGGTGGGGGGCAGTGAGAGGGATGGGCCCCCTCCCCACCCATTCCGCTCTTCGGCGGGGTGGGGGGGGTTCGCCCCTTAGGAATCCCTCATACATTGGTGGAAAGAGACGTTGAGGGCTCCGAAGGCAGGATTTAAGGGACAAAATTTGAGAGAATCTATGCTTGACCAGAAGGTCCTCTTCGCCCCCCAAACTGAGTAGAATGTAAAGAAATGGAGAAGTCGATGGGGAGGGTGAGAAGAAATTGTGCCCCCATTGATATTCCCCTAAGAATTTCCATTGTGGGAGAGAACGAAGGATCAAGGAAGGATCCCTTCCCCTCCAACAAACTTCCCCTCTGATTTGGGGAGGTGACCCGCAGAGTGCATCGCTATGCAGTAACGTTGGGGAAGAGGGAAATAGCGGAAGTCTAAGGTTCCGCGTTGCCCTTTTAAGCGCCCTCCACCCCCCTCAACCTCACCGCCTTGAGGTGTCCGCGGCCCCTTTAAGGCGCAGGGCATTATGGGTGCGGGGAGTGGAATTTTGGAACGAAATGTAGCGAAGAGAAGTACAGTAGTAAGAGTAACATTGTAGCCGCCGCCGGCCGAGGGGGCGCGCCGGGAAGGGGACGCCGCACCCCCTTTCTGCTGCCGGGACCCCCGATCAGAGCCCCCGAGAGAGGAGGCGCCCGAGGACCCGCCCCGGCCCTGTCCACGTTCCCCCCAGGAAGCCGGACTCTATGGGGCGGGACCCTGGGGGAGACTGAGCAGAACCTGGAGCCAGCCCTGAACCCCTGAACCTCAAGCCAGGGGCGCCCCGGGAGCACCTACCCCGTGGGCGCTCCGCCCGCCCGCCAAGCAGCCATGAGGTGAGCCTCGAACTGCCTTCAGACCCTTCCCCGCCCGGCGCGAGCTCCCGCCCCGCCTTTGTCCCCCTCCCCCCAGCTTGCTCCGGGCTGGTATTTGGGGACCGGGCACTGGGAGCCTCGGATTTGAGGCCGAGCCCCCTTGGACCAGCTGCAAATATTGACCACTTCCCCTTGACTCTCAAGGCTCCGCGTGGTGCCGGTGAGGTTCTCCCGGGAGCCCTTAGATTTGGGGGCGCTCCAAGGACTCCCGAATTTTTAAAAGACTTTTTCAGAGGACCTTCAAGTTGGCATATACTCCCCGCAGCGAGGCCAGGATTTAGGCAGGGCTCAGACTCCCCCCAGATCTCAACCCGGCCCCTAGAGGGATTGTGGGGGGCCGGTTTGGGGGGTCCCTGGGACCTGGAAGAGAGATTGAGACGTAGACTTTGGTTTTCGGGGGTCCCCTTTTACGTGGCGCTGGAAAAAGTCTTCCCAAGAGCGACCTTGCTCCTTAACTTCAGGGGTACTTAACCCCTTAAATTTGGGGGGCTCATCCTCCTGTGGAGGAGGTTGGTGTGGACGGATCCACGGACCCAGACGCAGCCTCCAGGGTCTGGCTGGGACTCCCCTCCCCCGCCACTCCCCACCCACAATTTGCTTAAAACAGGCTGTGCCTAGGACCGAGCGAGCGCTCTGGGCCGAGGGCGGCTCCCCGGCCCCGGGCCAGAAGGGCGGCCCCTCTCCCCAACCTGCGCGGCCCTGGGGAGGGAGGGGGCACGGCAGCTGGGGGAAGGGGGGCCTTTGTCTTCCTGACTCACCTGTCGAGACAGCTGGTGTGGGGAGGGGCCGGCAAAGAGCGCCGTGGGCCGGCTGCTTTCCCCACCGCGGCGCCTCCCCCTTCTCTCAACACCGCCCCCCCTTCCCCAGCAGTCCCGAGTTGTGCGGTTGGAGGAGGGGGCGTTGCAAAGCTTCAAGGTCATAGCCCTCTCCCCAAGGGACCCAGGCTTCCCAGAGAGTTCCAGCTATCTTCCCAGGAATTTAATCCTGGGGGGTGGGGGCCGAAGGGACCCAGGGATTTTGTCTCCCGGGCCTCCCTCAAAACTCCTGGGCTCACCTGAGGGCGGGGCCCGTGCGGCTGGGGGACCCGACTAGCCCCCCCCTTATTCTCCCTTTCCCCTGGCCCCCCATAATCTCTCCCTTGAGGCCTGAGCCTGACAATACTATCTCCCTTCCTCTACGCTCTCAGAGACTTCCTGCCCCAAAGCCCCCAGCTCAAGGGGGAGGCCCCTGGGGGCGGCTGGGGATTAACCCCCTGGCGCCCACATCCTCCCACATTCCCCATACCCCTGCCCTCTGACATAGGGTGGCATTCCTTTTTACGGTCAGTAGAGAATCCCCCTCGCACATTTGTTCCTTCTGCTGTAAAGGGATTGCTGGAAAATTTGGAGCAAGGGGGCACCCACAGACACCCACAAGACTTCCTGCCTACCCTTTCCCCCGTTATAGCAACATCCCTTCAAGGTCTGCCCAGGAGAGGGGGCGGTTTTCGGGAGTCAGGCTCTCTTCCTTCACCTTCTTCCTGGGGGGCTCTCCTCTCCCACTGCCCCCCAGCCCCGCCCCCCCCCGCCGCGTTTCCGGTCCCAGGCACGGTGGAAGGCGGATGGCGGATGTCCGAGTTAGTGCTGCCTCACTCACTGAGACCGTAAAAGGGCAGGAGCAATGTCTGGGCCAGCCTCCCCGCCCCCAGTCCCCGAGGCCCTGGCCCTCCCACAAGGCCCCCCTACTGCTGGCCACGACCAAACCTCCCACCTCCTGAGAGGTGGGCAGAAGTCGAGCTGATGCCTGTCTCACCAGAGGGTTACTCCCACCTCCCGAGGGGTCTTCCCTTCTGATGGCCACACCCGACTTACTGGGCTGTGCCCCTTCTCCCAGGACAGCTAGGAAGGATTCAGAAAGACCCATGGCCTTGTCTGGGGGCAGCTGGGGAAACTGAGGCTCAAAGAGAGAAAGGCCTGGCCCAAGATCCCTCAGAAATTCCTAAGCAGTATTGAGGGAGGGGAGGGGGATGGGATCCTCTGATTTCTGGCTGATTTGGCTGGGGACAGTCTTGGGGGCAGTTGGAAGAGAGGATGTTAAGATGGAAAATTACAAGATACAGCTCCTTTCTCCCAGTTTGACAAATATTTGTTGAGTGTCTGCTGTGTCCGGGACTCTGAGCTGGAATTCTGAGAAGTGGGGCAGAGGTCTGAGAATCTCAGGGCAGAAGGGACTCAAGAAGTGTTTGGTTCATTTCTTTCCTCTTCCAATAATAGTAATTATTATTGTTGTTTTTATTTTTTTTTAAATAATGAGAGACCATTTGATCAAGCATCTACTTTGTGCCAGGCACTGTACTAGGTGCCTGATTCAATTTAATCCTCACAGCAATTCTAAGAGATTGATACTATTAGGACCGTCCCCCTTCCCCAGATGGGAAAACTGAGGCACAGAGAAATTAAGCAAATTGCCTATTAAAGTCAGATTAGAAGTGGGCAAGCCTGAATTTGAACCCAGGCCTCTTTCCTGAGTATTATACTATTAGAGAAAAAGGAAAATCAAACCTTTAGTGGCCTTAAAAAAAAAAATACAAGTAATGTGCTTTCACTGTACAAACACTTAAGATAATGCTGATAAACAAAAAGGAACCCAGTTACCTTCCTAATCACTTATGGGGAACTGAGGCCTGTCAGGGAGGAAGGACTAGAGTGAACCCATACAAGCCCTGCAGACCCTACATCTGAGTTTCTATCCAGGGTTTCTTCAAAGATTTGTAGTTTGGAAAGGTTGTGTGTGCCTGGGGCTTTGGGGGGTGGATCACAAGTTTTGCGGTTTAAGGGGCTATAGGATGAAGGGGTGAAAGGAGGGGCAAGCCTCTAATATAGGTTTGAGTAAACCAGAGTGACTATGTTTGATTGCCTCCCGTGATGAGAAGCTCTCTCCCTCCTATATTGCCTCTCAGCTCCCTCATATGGATCCTCTGCCAAATTCCAAGTCCTGTGCTTAGGGCATTTCTTATCTCTTTCAGTCCTTACCACACAGCGAGGGGGTGACTTGAACCTTCTTTTATCTACCACATGCTAGAGTTTTCCAGAATGGGAGTACTTGTGGGAGAGTTCTGGGCTGGTTGGGGATTAAGGCTCTCATGTCAAATTGAAGGTATGAGACCCCCAGAGACCACTGGAATTAGGCAGACCCCATTTCCATCTCACTCCCTGCTTCCTGGCTGTGGGATTTTTCCGTTCTAGCTTTTTGCCTGGTTTATAGTTTTATTTTTTGAACTTAAGTAATGAATTAGTTTTTTATAGGTAATACCAGCCCATGTTAAAACAAAATGAAAAGAAAAGTCATAATTAAGCAATTCAAGAAGGTAAACGGTACAAAATGTCCACTTCCTGCCTGCCTCCTCAGGCCCCCAGGTCCCCAGTGCCTCAGAGGCAGCCACGGTTAGTCTCCTGAGAAGCAGCCTCTGCATATATCACCACTCTGTGTGCAGAGGTATTTATATCCTCCCCACCTTTAAAAAAAAAAAAAAAAAAAAAAACTTCGGATACACACCACTTTATACCTTTCCTTAAAAAAAAAAAAAAAATCAGCTTAGCTGTTTTCTCATCTTTAAATGAGGTTAAGAACATTGGTGGTGGTCGTGGGGGAACTTGGGTTCAAATATGAGCCCCTCTGCTTGTTTGCTGCGTGACCTGGGATAACTGTCTTCACCTCTCTGTGGCCACAGTTCCTCATCTGTAAAAAGGGTGAGCACCAGAGTCCATCTCATGAGGTCATTGCAAGGTTCACTGTGGAAATTGCAGCTCAGTACCTAGAACAATGTCTGGTACACGGGCTAACCAATAAATGTCAGCCGCCATTGTTAAAAACTTTTCCTTTTTTACAGATGGCTAATTTAACAACTCTTGGATACCTACTGTGTCCTAGGCATGATTCTAGGTTCTGAGGACACAGCAGAAAGGACAAAACATAAAGGACAAAAATCCCTGCCCTCATGGTCCTGACCTTTTGGTAGGGGAGACAGGGATCTGTCAGGCAGGGATCAGGTGCTATGAAACGTGGGACATGCAATGAGAGGGAGAGGAGCTTTTCCAGATAGGGTAGTCAGGGAGGGCTTCTTGGAAGAGGTGTCGGCTAAGCGGCGACCTGAAGGAGGTGGAAATCCAGGATGAGGGAGAACAAGAGCACCAGCCTGCTGTGGGAATGTGTCTGGCACGTTGAAGGAGCAGCACGGAGGCCAGTGGGGCTGGAACAGCAAGCTGGGGGGAAGGAAGGGATGAGATCAGAGATCACACAGATCACGAAGGCCCTGGAGAGAACTTGGCCAGAATAAAAATTCTGTGGGAGCTGCCACGGAAGCTTCCAAGAAGAGGAGGGGCACGATCTGACTTGTGTTTTAACAGGATCCTTTTGCTGTAATGGGGACACCACAGCCTGGAGGGGGGCAAGACCAGTCTGGGGTCATTCTGCAGACATCCAGCTCTCTGGCCAGTCCAGAGACTCAGCAGGGCAGGGTCGCTTGGGAGAGCAAAGTGCAGCCAGGGTTGGTTAGCAACGAAGGCCCCGGGCACCTGGGCAGAGTCTGCCCTGGGTGTGGGTGGCAGGTGTGGGCGAGGCCTTAACTCTGCCCTGCCAGGGGCAGTGGAAGCCAGAAAGAGCCCCTGAGGCTGCACTTGTCTGGAAACAGCACCTGGTGTTTGGGTAGGGCCCACACAGTCCCCGGTGGTTAAGATTGTGGACTTGGGTTCAAACCCTCGCTGTGCTACTTACTAGCTGCGTGACCACAGGCGAGTCATGCAACGTTTCTGGGCCTCTGTTTGCAGTCCTTGCGGAATGAGGATGAAATAGCCCATCTAGAAGGGCTGCAGTGAGAATAAAATGAGAGACTCTGAGGAAAGGGCTTAGGGCATCTGAGCAGCTGAAGTGCCTGATAAGAGGGAGGTGCCCCAATTATGTAAACCTTGGGGGAGGGTCTGGGGGCTCAGCTTCCTGGCCTAGGAACCCGGATCTGGGTCTGCTGAGGGGCTTTCCCTGCCTTGTCTTTTGTCAGTGTTATGCGCCAGCCCCCAGCCCTGGTAGAGACAGAGCCATTGTGGGGTAGAATTTCTCTCCCCGGAAACCTCTGACCACCACTTCCTCTTTTCAGGAAAAAGTCCGGTGGGGGTGGGGACCAGTGCTTCCCCCTGGCTTGTGTGTGACCTTGGGCAAGTCACTTCCTGTCTGGGTGCCTGAGTTTCCCCACTGGGGGGAGGAGGGCATTGAACCTCCCCAGAAGGACTGGTAGGGGGTGGGAGGGATGTGGCTGTCCAGGGACCCAGTGGTACCTGTTCAGGGTGCCCGTGGAAAGGATGCTGACAGTTACTCAGCACTCAGTACATGCCAGGCACCATGCCAAGCACTTTACATGTCCAGACTCATCTACTTCTGCCCTGGGGGAGGTGGGGTCTGTCATTTCCCCAGTCTGCAAGCAAGGAAGATGCCTTCTCTCATGTGGGAAGGCTGCTTGCCTGAGTCATATGGAGTAGGTGGCCCAACGGGGATTTGAACCTACATCTGTGGATATCAGATCCTGAACCCTGAACCAGTTTACTGACCCCCTCCCCCCAAAGCTAAGTCAGATGTCACCTCCTCCAGGAAGTCTCTGATCCCCAGGCTGGGGCAGGCACTCCTTCTGGGCACCCAGGCCTGGTCTTGAATTATCACTATCTGGGGACAGGACAGACCACTGTGATGCTCTCCTGCTGGAGGGTGGGGCCGGGGCTGTCTGGGTCCCTGCCTGACATGGAGCAGGGAGTGTCCACTGATGGCCGTTGGCGCCAGGGGGGCCGGAGGGATGGGGTGAGCAGCAGGAAGTGGAAGAGCCTGAGATCTAGCCTTGGTCCCCAACTTGCTGCAAGCCTCACCCTTCCCCTCCCTGAGCCTCAGCTTCCTCCTCCTGAGTGGGGAGAGGTGGTTGGGGGAAGGGGGGGCTCCGAGCACCCCAGCGGAGATGGGGAAACAGGCTCCAAGGGCACCAGGCAGGGGCTGGTTCCCAGTACTGCCCAGAGCTCCTGCCCCGCCCCTTCCATCCGCTTCTCCCCCTCCTCCAGCTGTCACTCTGCACCTCTCTGCCTCAGTCTCTCTGTCCGTCTCTTTGTCTTTTTCCATCTGCCTGTATCTCCATTTCTGTATCTCTCTGCTCCCTGCCTTTCCATCTGTTTCCCCCCACTACTCCTCTGTCTGTCTGTCTTTCAGTCTGTCTCTGCTTTGTCAGTGTGATTCCTTTCTCAGCTCTCTCTGCATCAGTCTGTATGTTTGTCTCTTCCAGTCTGTCTGACTCTTCCTCTTCCTGTCTTCTTTCCCCCCATCTGACTGTCTGTCTCTTTCCTTGTCTGTCTCACATCCCCTGTTTGTCTCTTTGTCTGACTCTCCCAGTCTCCCTGTCTGGGTCTCTTCGAGGGTCTGTCCCCAGCCCTCTCTCCCCGTCTGCCTGTCTTCCTCTGCCTCTCCATGGGTCCCTCGTCCTCTCACACTGTCTTTGTGTCTTCAGATCTCCCAGGGGGGCCCAGATGGAGAAAGTGACCGGCCCCCTGGAGGAAGGGTGCCAGGCTCCCTTCCTCAGCTAACTGGCCTCTCTCCCCTTTCCTCCCTCCGGGCAGTGAGACGGTTGTCTGCTCCAGCCGGGCCACTGTGATGCTCTATGATGACAGCAACAAGCGATGGCTGCCTGCTGGCACGGGCCCCCAGGCCTTCAGCCGCGTCCAGATCTATCACAACCCCACTGCCAACTCCTTCCGGGTGGTCGGCCGGAAGATGCAGCCAGACCAGCAGGTGAGGCTTCCCTCCCCGCCCCTTCTGCCCGCTGCACCCCACCACTCCTCACCCACATTTCCCCCCCCGCCAGGTGGTCATCAACTGTGCCATCGTCCGGGGTGTCAAGTATAACCAGGCCACCCCCAACTTCCACCAGTGGCGTGACGCCCGCCAGGTCTGGGGCCTCAACTTCGGCAGCAAGGAGGATGCAACCCAGTTTGCCGCCGGCATGGCCAGCGCCCTAGAGGCATTGGAAGGTTAGAGAGAGTGGGCAGGGGACCACTGAGCCCTGCCGTGTGGCCTGGGGCCGCCACTTTACCACCTGGCCTCAGTTTACTCATCTGAAAATGGGGCCAATTCACAACTTCTGTGGAGAATTATTATGAGGATTTTGTGGGTTCCTGTGTGCCCCAAGTGCACCCACATATAAAACGCATGGTTCCTAAGAGTACATTTTGCTCCAGGAATTTTTACACATGCACACTCCTGTGTGACCTCCCAGATCAAGATATAGATATTTCCAGCCTCCAGAAAGTTCCTTGTGCCCTTTCCCCAGGTAACCATTACACTGACTTATGTCATCATCGGTTAGTTTTCAGGCAACAATATTAAGAAAAAACCTCCAGTTGCTATTTCTTAAACTGGAATGTGCCCACGAATCATCTAGGAAAAACGCAGATTCCAGTTCAGCTGGGTTGGCCGGGGCCCGAGCCTCTGTACTTCTAACAAGCTCCCTGGTGACGCCAAGGCTACCGGTCCATAAACAGTACACTTTGAGGAGCGAGGCTTTAGGTGACGGCTGTGCATCTGGGGTCACAAATCACCAAATGGCGGAGGTGTTTGCTTCCTGGAGCGGCTTCAGTGCTAGTGGGGAGGGGCTGGCTTGTCCGAGGCACAGAAAAATACATGGGAGCCAGAGGCCTGGGGGGGGGGTGAGGAAGAGGCTCTCAGCCTTTCCTGGGTCTTCAGGTGGGGCAGTCTGAGCGGCTGTGACAGGTGCGTTAAGAGCCTGGATGCTGGAGTGGGCCTGAATTCAAGTCTTGTTTCTGCAAATTCGGGTCTGCAGGACTTGGGGCAAGTGGCTCCCCTCTCTGGGCCTTTGCTGTCCCGCCTGTGACCTGGGCATCCTCCCAGCACCCACCTCACATCAGCTCAGTCAGGGGAAGCTCGTGCGGACCCCTCATGGCAGAGTCCCTGGGAGGCCCGGGAGAGCCGAGGGAACGTGCCGAGGGGTGGCGCCGGCTTCCCGGGTGACTCAGCAGCCTTTACTCTCACCTTCCAGGAGGTGGGCCTCCGCCCCCGCCGGCACCGCCTACAGCACCTCCCACCTGGTCTGTCCAGAACGGCCCCTCCCCAGAGGAGATGGAGCAACAGAAAAGGTGGGGCCAGTCCCTGGGTGGGGAACCTTACTGCTGCCGGAGTTCTAGGTTGTTCCAGAACCCCTGACTCCTAGAGTTCAAACCTCTCCAACTTGCAGTTTTCAGAATGTTCTAACTCCCAGGGGACTAGAAATGGACAGCTTTCAGAAACCCCCCACCTCCTGGAGTTTGAAAAACTCCTGACACCCAGAGTTGCAGAACCTCCCGACCCTTCAAATCCTGGTCCCCCGGATTCCCAGAGTCCGGAATTTGGTGGTCTAAGGGGTCTTGGGTGTTCTGTAACCCTGGTGTTCTTGACAGTCTGATGACTCGATGGCTCGCCTCTTGCTCTGTCCTCCCCCTGCAACCCTTTCCTGGCCCCTGGGGAATGGAGGACATGAGTGGGGCTTAGGAGCCAGCCTGGCCGGAGACCTCTGAGGGGCGATCCGGGAAGTTGCTGCCCAGCCTGGGGCTCTCAGTGATGGTAGCTCGCCTTCCCTCCCCAGGCAGCAGCAGTCGGAGCTCATGGAGCGGGAACGCAGGGTCTCCAACGCAGGTGATTGCTCGAATGGCCTCCGGGCTTGGGTGACCACCCCAGAGGAGGGCGTGGGCCAGCCGGACAACAGAGAATAAGGCTTCTCTCTCAGGACCCCTCCTTTCTCGTGTTTCTTACAGGAGGTCCACCTGCTCCCCTAGCTGGGGGACCACCGCCGCCACCAGGACCTCCCCCTCCTCCGGGTCCCCCCCCACCCGCTGGTCTCTCCTCCTCGGGGATCTCTGCTGGGGGGCATGGAGCAGGGGGAGGCCCACCCCCTGCGCCCCCTCTCCCTACAGCACAAGGCCCCAGTGGTGGAGGGACTGGGGCCCCCGGCCTGGCCGCAGCCATTGCCGGAGCCAAACTCAGGAAAGTCAGCAAGGTGAGGGGGCAGGCATGGCGGGTGTGGGGTGACGGGGCCTGATATTATAATGGGATGAGGCCAGAGTTGCCTGGGAGCCTCACAGGAGGGCTGGAAGGCCAGGAGGCCCGCCCATAAAGCCCCCACCTCTTTGTAATTTCTCCAGCAGGAGGAGGCCTCAGGGGGGCCCTTGGCCCCCAAAGTTGAGAGCAGTCGAAGCACGGGCGGGGGGCTCATGGAAGAGATGAATGCCATGCTGGCCCGGAGGTGAGCCTGAGCCTGGAGCCCTCAATAGCCGCAGAAAGCCCTTGGAACACACCCCTCAGACCAGCAATTATCACCTGGAGATTCCTGTTCAGTAGGGCCGGGTGGGGGGAGGGCTCAGATTCCCAGTTAGTTGGTTTCTTTGGGTGAAAGTTCGCCCTTTGATAGCCAGGTTTGGGATATAATGATGGGGATTGCATTCTCCTGAGATGGCTGAGGTTTGCAACCACCCAGGTAGCCTCTAGAATGTTCTAAACCCCAGAATTCTAGGACCTTAGGAGATCCTGCCTCAGAACCTGGGAACTCCGCCCTTAGAATTGTGTGACTCCCAAACATGGGAATCGGAAAGCCCCACCCCAGTTCGAGAGCAGCACTCTCTTTAACTTCTAAAACTACAATTTTCTTAGCCTTGACAAACTCCAGAAGTCTGCACGCTAGAACCCACCTTTCCAGAGCTCTGAGGAAGAGAATTGTTGAGTGGCTGAGGGAGGGCTGAAGCCATCTGTTTTTGCCTTTCTCCCTTACAGAAGGAAAGCCACACAGGTTGGGGAGAAAACCGCCAAGGATGAATCTGCCAATGTGAGTCAGGGGCTCTTCCGTCCATATACCCCTTAGGATGTACCGTTTGCGTAGGAATATTGGGGAGGGGGCTGTGATAGGGATGGGCTAGGTTTGAAGGTGGAGGAGGAAAATGAGCAGAGGTGCGGCGTCGGGGGGATGGGGGGCTGGCTCATGACAGTTTCTTTTTTTTTTTAATTTATTTATTTATTTTTGGCTGTGTTGGGTCTTTGTTGCTGCCCCTGGGCTTTCTCTAGTTGTGCCGAGCGGGGGCTAACTCTTGGTTGCGGTGCGCAGGCTTCTCATTGCCGTGGCTTCTCTTGTCGCGGAACACGGGCTCTAGGCGCGCGGGCTTCAGTAGTTGTGGCTCATGGGCTCAGTAGCTGTGGCTTTCGGGCTCTAGAGTGCAGGCTCAGTAGTTGTGGCACACGGGCTTAGTTGCTCCGTGGCACGTGGGTTCTTTCCGGACCAGGGCTCAAACTCGTGTTCCCTGCATTGGCAGGTGGATTCTTAACCACTGCGCCACCAGGGAAGCCCTTGGCTCATGACAGTTTTATTTCCCACCAGCAGGAGGAGCCAGAGGCCAGAGTCCCAGCCCACAGTGGTGAGTGAGAGCCCAGTCTATCACAGGAACTACAAGTCCCAGGATGCCCGCTTCTCACATATAACACACCTTGATGGGAGAGTCTGTACAACAATGCTGGGGATTGTAGTCTCCTGAGATGGTTCTTTGAACAGGGGCTGATGAGGCTCGGGGAGAAAGATTGAGGCAGGGCATTCCTTGTCCCTGATCTTTTTGATTTATTGCCTGTCCCCCAGAATCTGTGCGGAGACCCTGGGAGAAGAACAGCACAACCTTGCCAAGGTGGGCCATCAATACTGGGGCCCCACCCCCCAAAATAGTTGAATTTGCCAAATTTGTAGGGAGGAACACAGTGTGACCCCTGGAATGGGAGGCAGGGGAGGCAGACCCTCTCTCTAACCTCATTTCCGCCCCAAACCACACCAACTCTCCCAGGATGAAGTCATCTTCTTCAGTGACCACTTCCGAGGCCCAACCCTCTACGCCCAGCTCCAGTGATGAGTCAGACCTGGAGAGGGTGAAACAGGTAGCTTGGGGAAAGGACTGGGAGTGAGGTCCGCGGGATAGAAAGGAGATCTGGGTCCAGACTCTGCCACTGACCTGCCATGTGACTCCAGAAAAGGCCTTGGGAACCTCAGTTTTCCAGTCTGAGAAATGGAGAGATTGGATCATGTCAGGGATGACACAGACACCACAACCACCTTATCCAGTGCCCATGACAGATCTTACTAATCTTATCACTGGACTCACTCCTGTTGAGTACCCAGAATCCTCTTCAGTACACTGGCCCCAGACATTTATCACCAACTGGAGGTGGCAGGAGACTGCAATGTATTTGCCAGCCTTGGTACTGGATGTTCTCCAGTACTTTCCTTCTGGCTCCAAGGATCCAGAATTCTCCCCTAGAATTCTCACTTTGTGGCCTTGCCAGTGATGTCATGGTGTGTGTGTAATAGGGGTCTTGAACCTCCTTCCTCTGGCCCCTCAGTCATTAAGAAAGGGGGGATTCGCTTTTGCAAGTCCAAGTACCCTTTCTGATTGGTACCCCATCATTTTCAGGAGCTTCTGGAAGAGGTGAGGAAGGAACTGCAGAAAGTGAAAGAGGAAATAATTGAAGGTGAGGTGGTTTTTTATTTTAAACATTTATTTATTTTGGAGGCATCATGTCCCTTGGAAAGCCCTGGTTTGGAAGGGAAGGGGGAAGAAGCTCTGCCCCTGACCTCTGCCCAGTTTCCTTCCAGCCTTTGTCCAGGAGCTGAGGAAGCGGGGCTCCCCCTGACCACAGGGCCCCAGAAGATCCAGTTTCTCCTTTCCGCACACGCCCTCCGCCTGTCACCCTGCTTTCCCTGCCTCGACTTGACTTGGAATTGGCTGAAGACTACACAGGAATGCGTCTTCCCCACTCCCTATCTTACTTGGAAAATTCCAAGGGGGTGTGGCTTCCCTGGCACCATGCCCACACCCATACTGGCTGCTGATTGGCTGGGGAGGCCCCCACCCTTTGCTCCCTTTGGTCCTTCCCCTCTGCCATCCCCTTGGGGCTGGTTCCTCTGCTGGGGATGTACCAATTAACCCCACAGTAAGGGGGAAGGAAGGAGGGAATTTCACATTCCCTTGTTCTAGATTCACTTTAACGCTTAATGCCTTTGAAGTTTTGTTTTTTAAGGAAAAAAAGTATATATATATATTTAGGTTTGGGGGGGGAGGAAATGTTTTTTCTCTTTGGTTTTGATAAAATGGGATGTGGGGAGTTTTTAAATGCTGTGCCCCTGGCTTGTCCCACTTGGGACAGCTATTTAAGGGGGGTTGTCCCATCAGGCTGGGGGCACCTCCCCCCACCCCAGGGACCTCCCTTCCCTCTGGCTCCTTCCCCTTTTCTATGAGGAATTAAGATGCTGTAACTTTTTGGAACCTCAGTTTTTTTGGTTTTTTATTTCGGTAGGTTTTGGGGTCCAGGCCATTTTTACCCCCTGGGGAAAAAAAAGATGAGGGGGAAAGGAAAAGGGGGGGAAACCTCCCCTCCCACCTTCACCTTTAGCTTCTTGAAAATGGGCCCCTGTGGAATAAATCTGCCAGTTTTTATAAATGCTAAGATTTCTGGAGTGATTGGAAGGGCTGCTCTCACGAGGATGGGGGCGTGTCCCTCCCTCCCCCAGTAATCTGCCTTCCCCTCACCTTCCTTCTTCCCACCCGAACCTGCCCTCACACTCCTGCAGCTGGGGCGGCCTCTGGCCCCTCTCGGCCTTCCTGCCTCCGTTCCTCTCTGTGCCCCTCACCAGGCAGCTTCCCACCCTGCCCCAACCACTTCACCACCCTAGAGAAAGCCAGGGGCAGTCCCTCACTGACCGTGTGCCCTTGGACAAGACCCTTTGCTTCCCCTGGGCCTCAGTTTCCCCGTCTGGGAAAGGGCTCAAAGGATGACACTGGCCCCTTCCCACCAGAACCCTCCCAGCTTCTAATTTTAGTGAGCCTGCCACCCATTTTGCAGATGTACATCATGGTTCTCAGACACATTCTCAAGATGACTTTCCCCCAGAGCTCCTTAAGTTATACAACATTTACAGTCTAAAAAAAATAGAATTCAGAAATAACAGAGCTCATAACACATCCCCTTTAATGGTTCAATGGGTTGGCAGGGGGTAGGTGAGGTAGGTAACACTTAACACTACCGGGTGGCATTATTCCATTTGGTTGGAGGTGGGCTGAGGGGGCAGGTGGTCCCACTGGAGGAAGCCTTTGCATGAAGGACTGGGGTGGACACTGGGTGTCCAGTTCAAAGGCAAGAAGTAAGGGGGAATCCCTGAGCACTCTGAAGAGGAGATTTGGATGGAGGAAAGGGTGGAGGGAGGATCTGTTGGAATGATCCACTTAAAGAGGGGAGGACCCCAGTCAAGGCACCAGTGGTGGACTAGAGGAGCCACAGGGAGACTCACTGGAGCTAATGCACACCAAGATCCATCCTATTCCCTGCCCCCCCAGAAGAGTGAGGTAGATGGAAGGTCAGGGCGTGGGGAAGTCCATCAGAGGTTTCTGTATTTTCACTACAATGGTCGGTACCAGTGAAGAAGTGGGAAGAGGTGTCCTGGTGTAATGGATGAGGGTCCCAGGGAAAGGACCACTCCTCAGGTAAGTTGGAGCTGTGAGTGACAAAATTAGATGGTCCATGTGCCCTGCTGGCCCGCCTATTGGTGGGTGGGTGGGGTCCAGTGGAAGACACTGCTTTTCCATTCCAAAGTGCTAAACCAGTGGATGCGGTCAGGGGATGGGGGTCGGGCTGGAACGTTCCACCGGTGGATGGGGGTGTCCCAGTGGAAGGTACCCCTCACTGGGCAGGTTAGTAGGGAGGTGACCAGAAGCCTGGTTGAATCAGCCCCAGTCCAAGATCCCTTCTGCCTCTAAAGGGACCTGGTGGTATTAGCTGGGCCGGTTCAAGAAGGGACAGTGGGGACAGACATGGCAGCCCAGGCATCAGTCACGTCTGAGACCAGGGCCCTGCGGCCCCCTACTCCTCGGGCGTGGGCTCTGCCTGGGGCGCGGGCGGCGGGTCCGGGGCGCAGAGCTGGGCGCGCACCTCTTGCATCTGCGCCTGCAGCTCCTCCAGGGCGCCCCGCGGCGGCGCCGCCTGCACCTGCGCCTGCAGGGCCGCCAGCGCCAGCGCCAGGCGGCCCACCTCGTCCCGCATCGCGTCCCAGGCGGCGCACTGCTCCCCCTCCTTGCGACGCTGATACGCCTGGTGGCGCCAGTACTCCAGCACCAGGCAGCCGCCGCCCACGAGGAAGACGGTGGCCTCGCCCAGCAGCTCGGCGCCCAGCTCGGCGGCCGCCTCCTCGCTCAGCGGCTTGACGGCTTCAGCACTGAAGCCCATGAGGCGCATCTTGGCTCGCATCTCGGCCCAGTGGTACACTGCGGGGGGAAGACAGGGGTCGGGGATCTTTGCTGGGGAATGCAAGCCCCGCCCCTCGACGCCTCGGTGTCCGGGTCGGAGCAATGCCGACACGGCAGCCAGAATCGCGGGCGCCAGCGGGGAATGGGCCCCTTAACCAAGACCCGCGCGGGGCCTCGCACGCGGAATGCCCAGTTAGTTATCTGGCCAGGGGTGGCCCTGAGGGCATCTTTTGAAAACGTCCAGAAGATTCTGGTGATCGGCTGGGGATGAGAATTGCTGCCCTGGAGGGGAGGTCCGGAGTGGGGCCGCAATCTCCGGGAGGGGGTGGGAGCGGTCGGAAGTCCAGGGCGGGTGTAAAGCTTGCTCCTTCTGCTCCTCCCACAACCCACCTGCCAGGCTCCTTCCCTTCGCCCGAAGGTGGAGCCGACGGTGCTGCGCTCTGTCCTGAAGTATGTCCACTGTGGGGTTTGGGGCTTCGGGAGCTCAGGGCTGGAGCGCCTGCTCTAACGCCAACTCCTTCCTTGTCTAATCACTTACTCATGTGAACAAGAGTTAGCATTGTGATCACATGTAAATGCAACATAAGCCTAGAGTTGATGTTGAAACCTGATTCACTGCAGTAATAATTAATATTCATCCACTGATACATGAATTGATGGGAAAAATAAGGTTCCTTGGGCTCATTAAGGGATGAATTTCTGAAAACATTTATACTTGACCCCTTCCAACCATCCTCCACAGCAACCAGGCTGACCTAATTAGGTTTTCTTCCTTTAAGTTAGAAGAATAACGTGCACATGGGGGGAATCATTTAGACTACATAGAAGGGGGTAAATTGCAAGACAGAAGTCCATCTTTCCACCTCCAGCTTTAGTTCTCCTATTCCTCAAAGGAATAGGAGGACTATTTTGGGGGGGGCTGCACAGCGCGGCTTGTGGGATCTCAATTCCCACACCAGGGATTGAACCCCGGCCGCAGCATTGAAAGCCTGGAATCCTAACCACTAAGAGGTTAACCACTTCTATTGGCAGACCAGCCAATAGAGAAGGACTTGAATCACCTAAGAGGATAAAATCTAAATGGCCACTAGACATGTGAAAAGATGCGGTCTTTTCATTACATGTCAGGAAAATATTAATTAAAATCACAAAGAGAAAGCACTACACACACACCGGAATGGCTGAAATGAAAAACCCACACATCCTAAGTGCTGCCAAAGATGTATCACACTCAGACTCGGAGGAGGTAATTGAGGACACCCACTCTGGCAGCTGGTTGGCAGCGACTCCTAAATTTAGCATTCAGTGCTCTATGAGCCAGCAATTCCGCTCCTGGGTGGACACCCACAGAAACCTGTCACATGTTCTCCGAAAGACATGTCCCTGCATGTTCACCTCAGTGCTATGAAAAAAAGACTCTAGACCACCCAAATGCCCACCCATAGAAGGATTGGTAAAAAAGGATGCACACAGTGAAACACTCAACAGCAATGAGAACAAATGAACCACAGCGACGTACAAAAAGCTCAATAAATCTCACAGACAATGTTGAGTGAAAGAGGCCACACAAGCATACACGCTGTGTGATTCCATTTATATAAAGTCCCCAAAGAGGCAAACTCAATCCACAGGGTTACAAGTCAGGATGGTGGTTACCCTTGGGAGGCATAGTGACTAGAAGGGGGGCATGGTAGGGTTTCTGGGGGGCTGGTTATATTCTGCTTCCTGTTCTTTCTGTGAGTTTATCAAACTATACACTTAGGATTTGTACACTTTGCTTTAGGTATATTGTAATCCAGTTAAAAGTTTTCATAACCCAGGGCTTCCCTGGTGGCGCAGTGGTTAAGCATCCGCCTGCCAACGCAGGGGACACGGGTTTGAGCCCTGGTCCGGGAAGATCCCACATGCTGCGTAGCAACTAAGCCCGAGCGCCACAACTACTGAGCCTGTGCCCTAGAGCCCGTGCTCTGCAACAAAAGAAGCCACCACAATGAGCAGCCCACGCACCGCAACGCAGAATACCCCCTGCTCGCTGCAACTAGAGAAAGCCCGCACGCAGCAACAAAGACCCAATGCAGCCAAAAAAAGTTTTCATGACCCAAATGAACGAGAGTTGTCCACCCACCTTCCTGATCTCTTCCAAGTGAGTTTCACTTGCAGTATCTGGTGAGGCCCAGAGAAATGCCACTGTCTGGTGCCATGCCCTTGGTCAGTCTGTTTCCTCCCTGTTGCCCACGGGCAGCCAGACTTGGCCTTGGCCACCTGTCAGATGAGCCTGAGACATCTAACTTCAAGGTGTCTTGACTGTCTATTTAACCCTCTTCCTGTTGGTAAATTACACTGGCCCCTCCCAAAAGGAGCCCTAGTCTTATGATGTCCCCCAGGCTCCTGCCTGGGTGCAGGAAGCAGGGTCGTGATGGAACCTTGAACTCTCTATTTTCCCTGAGGGTCTGTTAAAAGGCAAAATGGATTCAGAATCCAGGACTGAGAAAGTCCAGGCCCCCACTCAAAATGGGAGGGGGACGGGCACGACTATGGCCTGTGTTAAAGGGACTCAAAGACACAATGAAAGCACATTCCTTTCTTTTTTTTAATTTTTAAATGTTTAAAAATTTATATATATTTTTTGGCTGCGCTGCGGGGCCTGCGGGATCTTAGTTCCCCAACCAGGGATCGAACCCATGCCCCCTGCAGTGGAAGCGCGGAGTCTAAACCAATGGACGGCCAGGGAATTCCCCACATTCCTTTTTGTTTAAAAACCAAAATTTGATGAGCAGTTAAGAGAGTCTTTTATAATATAATTTTATTATATGATTTTAACCACAATTTTAAAAAATATTCAAATTCCATATGTCAATTACCTCTATAAATCTAGACAGTTTCTTAAAGGTAAAAGCTCAAAAGGGAATCTCAGCCTGAAATTGAGGAGGATTTTATGTCACAATCTATAAATGAAGCTATGCTTGCCAAGCACAGTAGTTAAAACAAAACAAAGCAAAAACGGTGAAATTACTCATGTTTGCTTCCCTAGCAGTGTCTTATATCCCCAGGCATGCTTTTGCCAACTTACCAACACTTCTGAAATATTTCACTACTAATAAATCTCATGATTTGCAAAGGAAAAAATTAAAAGAACGAATGAGCTTTATATATTTCAACACAGAAAAATCTCCCAAACATAACGAGAAGAAATACAAGGTCCAAAAGATACAAACAGCATGATAAAAACAAGAACGTGCACTATGGACACACATATATATTCAGGAAAAGTATAAAGTCTCACATGGAATAATACTCAGCAACTTCAGGACAGATGAAGGAGGAAGGAGTGAGAATGGGGTGAGGCTTTTTAGCTTTAGTCCCTAAAAAAGGGAAGAAAACTCAAAACAAATAGGGCAAAATGTTAATATCTATTAATTCTAAGTGGTAGGTACATGGGTGTTTGTTATAGTATTTTCTCTATGTCTGCAATATTTCACAATTAAAAGTAAAAAATTAGTTCAAAAAGAATAACAATTCTATTTTTTGGCCATTTGGAAAAAAAAGGATTTTGATGAATGCACAGTGATAGAAATCAGGTCAGTGCTTCCCTGAGGTCAGGTATGGCAGGAGAGATGGACTGCAAAGGAACACAAGGAAATTTGGGGGGTGAAGGAAATATTTTTAACTATGGTGGTGGTTTCATGGCAAATACCTGTGATAAAACCCATCAAAGTGAACCCTTAAAATAAGTACAGTTTATTGCACGTAAGTCATACCTCAGAAAAAGTTGTTAAATAAAAAGGAATTTTATAAGATTAAGAAAGTGAGAAGGCAAGCCACAGACTAGGAGAAAATATTTGCAAATCATATATCTGATAAAGGACTTGTTGCAGAACATATAAAGAGCTCTTAAAACTCAACAATAGCTGGGAATTCCCTGGCAGTCCAGTAGTTAGAACTAGGTTCTTCCACTGCAGGGGGACCTGGTTCAATCCTTGGTCTGGGAACTAAGATTCACACAAGCCACATGGCGCAGCCAAAAAAAAAAAAAAAAAAAAGTCAGCAGAGAAATACCAATCAAAACCACAATGAGATTCCATTTCACACCCACTAGAATAACTGTATCCAAAACAACGGCCAGTTGCACACATGTCCACATCGGCGTTATTCACAATAGCCAAAAAGTGGAAACAACCCCAAAGTCCATCAATTTGTGAATGGATAACAAAATCTGGTATATTTATACAGTGGAGTATTATTAATACATAAAAAGGAAGGGCTCAGTCCCACGAGACTGCCTACACTCCAGACATCAGCCACAAGTGGGCTTCCCAGGCCATGTTCACTTCTGACTCACTGGCTGCAAATTCAGGGCTCCCACAATTCTCTCAGATTCAATAACTGGCTAGAATGGCTCACAGAACCCTCTGAAAATGTTATACTTACAATTACAGTTTTATTATAAAAGATGTACAGAGGGTGAGGTCTAGGAGGGAACACAGAGCTTCCTTGGCTCTCTCCCTGTATCAGAAGAGCAATCAGAACAGGACTCACGTTGCCACCCAGGAAGCACTCGGTTTCATCAAAAGCGATGAAATCTTCGGCCAAGTGACTGAACTCAATCTCCAGAGCTCCCAATATAGTTAGTTTCAAATCACAACCTGGGACTTCCCTGGTGGTCCAGTGGCTAGGGCTCTGCACTCCCAATACAGGGGGGCCCGGGTTTGATCCCTGGTCGGGGAACTAGATCCTGCATGTATGCTGCAACTAAGAAGTCTACGTGCTGCAGCTAAAAACCCCACACACCGCAACTAATAAATTTATTTATTTAAATCAAATCAAATCAAATCACAACCCTCTTGGGGCAGGGGGCAGAGATAAATTAGGAGTTTGGGGTTCACATATACACACTAATATATATATAATAGGTAAACAACAAGGACCTACTGTATAGCACAGGGAACTCTACTCAATATCTTGTAATAACCTATAATGGAAAAGAATCTGAAAAAAAATATATATATATATAACGGAATCACTTTGCTGTACACCTGAAACTAACAGAACATTGTAAATTAACAATACTTCAATAAAATAAAAACAAAATCACAACCCTCTATATCTTATATCTGTACCTTATGTCTAGGTCTTTCTGGTGACTGGCTCGGTCTCAGTCATCCCATTAGCATAACAAAGATACACCCATCCTTTAGGAATTTATGAATGACTCTGAAGGGTTGTGTTAGGAATTGTGGTAACGCTTACATATATGCTTTATTACCAAGGGAGTTACTTGCATCTGGAGCTCATTGGTGATTGACTTTGCAGGGCAGAGGGCAGAAGACAGAAGCTGTCTTCCCCAGGTTCTGTTGGCCTCCGTAACATGTGCCAACCAGGGGCCTCCAGACGCAGGCCAGCCCAGTACCAGTGTCAGCGGGGGATCCAGACTCCTTATCTTCTCAGGTACAGGCCTGTCCCCACCATCCTCTTCCTCCGGCCCAGCTCCCCGACCCTCACGTCTCTCTCCCCTGTAGCTCTCTTCCTCATGCTGTTCCCACTGCTGCACGGATGGCTCCATCCCTTTAAAGGTGAGCACGGGTGCGGGGGACAGGGGAGTGTGACCCCTCTGGGGTGGCTGGGCAGCAGTGAGGGGCTCACCTTCCACCTCCATGCTCCACATCAGCTGAAATGCCAACCTAAGTGTGGAATTCTGACCCACTTCCCACCCCCGGGTTCTGGGGTCGTCTGTGTGGATCTCCCATGCCAGCCCCTTGCGCTGAATATGGGTGCAGGGGGTAGGGAGGGCTTCCCGGGAGGGAGGAGAAATGGGGCATCTGCTGGGCTGGGAGGGAGAAGGGGAGTGATCGGCCGAGACAAGATCCAAAGTCAGGAGTCCGGTCCCAGCAACTCCCTGGAGGTCCCTGGAGGTTAGGACTCGGTGCTTTCACTGCTGAGGGTCAGGGTTCGATCCCTGGTTGGGGAATTAAGATCCCCCAAGCCACGCAGCACGGCCAAAAATAAATAAATAAAAGAGTCCCATCCTACCACAGGCCCAGCTGGCGAAGCATTTCTATTATCCCTTATTTCAACCCCACTACCTGACAGCCACTTTCACTCTGGGTGACACCCCCATGAAGCAGACAATCCTATTTTAGAGATGGGAAAAGTGTGGCTCAGAGGGGTGAAGTTAACTGCCTGAGGGGGAGAACGGGGCTTAAACCCTGACCGGGCGCGTCTTCTCTTCTCTACTTGCCTAAGCAACTTCAGTGACGTTAGTTGCAGCCCTAGAACCAGGTAAGTGTACTTCTTTGGTTGTGACCTGGGTGCCCAAGGTGAGCAGTTGGTAACCCTGCGCACAAGGGCAGGAGCCCACTGAGGGCTGGAGAGCTCAGCACAGAACCCACGCCCCTGGGCCAGGAAGAAGGCGGATGAGAAGGAGGCAGCCAGAGGAGAGGGGTCACGACTGCTCTAGGGACAGAGGCGGATGGGACGTTGGACATCAGTGCCGGGTAAAGGATGAATGGATGCAGGGAAATGCAAATCAGAGCCACAAGGAGATACGACTTCCCACTCACTAGGGAATGGGATAATCAGAGAGTCAGATAACACGGGTTGGCAAGGATGTGGGGAAATAAGAACTCTTATACGCTGCTGGTGGAAACGGAAAATGGGGAGGTCAATGTCCGGAATAGGCAAATCTATAGAGGCAGTAAGTAGACTGGTGGCTGCCCAGGGCTGAGGGGTGTGGGGAGGTCGGAGGAAATGGGGAGCAAGTGCTAATGGACACGGGGTTTCCTTTTAGGGTGATGGACATGTTCTAAAATTGATTGTGGTGCTGATTGCACAACCCTGCAAATATACTAAAAACCACTGAATTGTATGCTTTAAATGGGTGAATTGTATGATATGTGAATTCTATCTTAATAAAGGTATTTAAGAAAAAAAAAAACACAAAAAAAAAAAACAAGGGAAAAGGGAATTCCTTGGCGGTCCGGTGGTTAGGACTCCACGCTTTCACTGCCAAGGTCCCGGGTTCAACCCCTGCTCGGGGAACTAACATCCTGCAAGTTGAGAAAAAACAAAATGAACGGATGCGAGGGGGATAAGGGACGGGAGCAGGGTGCAGGCAGAGGCCCTCCGCCCAGGCCCTCCCGCTGAGCCGTGTCTGGCCCCAGGTGAGGTGCTGGTGGTGAGAAAGGAGCCGTGGTGGCTCTGTGGCAGTGTGACGCTGGACCCCCAGCACCGGAAGTGGAGCTGCTGCAGAAACTTCTACCCTTTCTACCGCCTCACGCAGAGGTGCTGCCCACCTGGGGAAGTTCATGGTCATCCCCATGAACCCGGAAAAGTCAGAGGTTGAAGACTGCAGGACATACACCCAGAAAACTCTAGGTAGGTCCTGGCCCCGCCAGTGGCTTCCCTTTCTGCTCTGGGGGTCACAGAGACCCTTTTCTCTCTCCTTCCTTCCCGGGAGCTCTGCCCTCCACGGAGGGGCTTGTCTGCTACCGGACAGGGCGTCTGTGCCATTGACTTAGCTGCGTTCCAGCTTCCCACTGTGTGACCTCAAACAAGGGTCCTGCTCTCTCTGGGCCCAGTCTCCCTGTCACCAGGTGAAGGGTATGCACAAGAACGTCTCATCCACACAGAGGGGGGCTGGGGCTTTCAAAGTCGCTTCCCACCGTTCCAGAAGTGACGTCAGGGGCAGCCCCTCCTGTGTTCTGCTCTCCTCTGAGCCCCTTCCCCGCTCCAGGTCCCAGACGCCCACATGTGTGTGATGGGAAGTCTCCTGGGTGTCTCACAAGAGTGGCCAACTCCAAATGTAGGCAGGCATGGGGGTGGAAAAGAGGCTCAGATCCTGGTTGCTGGAAGTCACAACCAGGTGGAAATCACCGGAGGGCCACTGCACCACACTGAGGCCTGCTGCCCCCCTCAAGGGTCCCACAGACACTTCCAAGATCAGGGGAAGCCTTGTCTCTGAACTTGGGCTGGTGGTGACCTGGGTGTTTAGTTTTCTCTTCTCTGCAGTTTACAGAATAAAATGAAGACTGGTGATGAGATTTGTGTGTGTTCTCATGCAAAGACGTCCTTGACGGAACAAGCCTGATATTGATGGGCGCACACTCTGATCTGGTTTTGATGAAAAGCAAATCGTACTATTAACTGGTTAGAAATGTGGGACTTTCTTCTTTTCCTACTGGCTGATTACATTTTATGAACAGATGTTACAGAACGGGAAAGAACAAGAGCAATCTCCTTTCTAGGAATTGGAACCTCTATGGAGCCAAAAGTGAACTTCTCCCAGGAGCATGCGTCCCACCCGTCCTGTGGGAATCGTGCACTAACTCGCAGTCACATGCAGTATTCCACGTTTCAGGGAAGCCCATCCACCTGCCGTCCCGGGGGTTGTTGCCATCTGAGTCACACTTGGGAAGGGAGATAGAAGCCTTGGAACCAACCCGATGCTTTGAGTGTGACTCACCAAGCCCAGGACCTTAGCTCCCAAACTGCAAGATCACACGAAGTAACTGCACGTGATTGGTTGGTGCTGGGTGTCCTGGTCTCATGCTCCCCTGGAAAGCTGGGGAACGCTGGGGCTGTGATACTTCCCTCTGCTCCCAGACCCCCTCTCTACTCTTGCCTGCCCTTCTCTGCTCCCAGGAAGCTGAGTGCCTATCCTCTGTTTCTGGTGGGCACGACCTTGGGCAGTGCCCTCAAGAGAGGAGGGGACAGGTGGACTTCCCTGGTGGCACAGTGGTTAAGAATCCGCCTGCCAATGCAGGGGACATGGGTTCGAGCCCTGGTCCAGGAAGATCCCACATGCCGCGGAGCAACTAAGCCTGTGAGCCACAACTACTGAGCCTGCGCTCTAGAGCACGTGAGCCACAACTACTGAAGCCCATGCACCTAGAGCCCGTGCTCCACAAAAAGAGAAGCCACTGCAATGAGAAACCTGCGCACCGCAACGAAGAGTAGCCCCCGCTTGCCGCAACTAGAGAAAGCCCGCTCTCAGCAACAAAGATCCAACATAGCCAAAAATAAATAAATAAAATAAATTAAAAAAAAAAAGGCGGCGGGGGCGGACAGGAGAAGGTGGAGGTGGGCATGTCTCCCCTGTCCCCTCCGTGGCTGGGCTGCAGCTCTTCCATCTGCCCATCTTGGTGCTGGTCCTGGTGCCTTTCTGACCATCTCTGGGTGGTGTCCAGTCCCTGGGAGCCTTAGCTCCTCCCTGGATCCTTCACCACTCCTGCCCACACTGCTGTCCTGCATGCACTTCAGTAAATAAAACTAACAAAGCAAACACACAGGAAAAACTCACACAGCTGCTCAGGGCTCTCAGGGGTCCTGAGGTCTTGCACAAATCTGCCGTCGCCAGCTCATCTTGCCCCACCCCTGCCCTGCTCCAGCCACTCCGACCATTCCCTGTGGCCACCAGGTCTTTGCACATGCCGTGCCCTTTACGAGAGCACCCTTCCCTCGGAAACGGCTGCTCATAAATGAGAAGGGCTCATAAATCCACGCTCACCTGGCCAAGGGGGTCTGACACCTTCTCCTCCAAGACTTCTTATTGGTCACTTAAAATACAGATCTAGAGCATTTTATAAAATGATTCCCATTTTGTACGTACATGTGTATCTACCAATATATATACGATGCCTCACTTTTTTCTCTATACACACGCATGTGCTTTTAGGATCATGAAACAGAGCTAAAAGTTAACAATGATCATCTCTGGGTAGTGGAATTACAGATGATTTTTTTCATTTCATTTTTTGTTTCCCAGTGTTTGCTGCGGTTTCTATAGTGAGCCTGCTGTCTCTTGAACTCTGTAGAAAATATGATTGGGAAAAAAAAAAAGAAAATATGATTGGTAAACAAAGTGATCGGAATGGGATTCCTTTTGATACTGACTCCTTGAACTCCAGGCCATCCAGTGCCCTCAGTTCCCAAGTCACGAAAGACCTGGAGCCATACCTTCCTTTCCATGGCCCCAGGCCCCATATGATCTGGTCACCGGCCCCTCGTCCTGCCCACTAAACTCCAGGACTAAGCCACGAAATCTTTTTTTTTTTTTTTGCACATCCCTCCTCACTCTCATCTCCGGGCCTTTGCACAAGCTGTTCCCTCTGCACCTGGACTTCACCCCATGTATCTGTTCCTTTGTTGAATGTAATCTGTATCCTTCCACTGCAATAAATTATAACCATGTGTATATCAGCTTTTCTGAGTCCTATGAGTCCTTCTTAGCAAATCATTGGGTCTGAGGGTGGTTTGGAGGAACCCCGACACAAGGAGATTCAAGGATTCAAAGGTATGACTCTCGGGCTTCCCTGGTGGCGCAGTGGTTAAGAGTCCGCCTGCCAATGCAGGGGACACGGGTTCGTGCCCCGGTCTGGGAAGATCCCACATGCCGCGGAGCGGCTGGGCCCGTGAGCCATGGCCGCTGAGCCTGCGCGTCCGTAGCCTGTGCTCCGCAACGGGAGAGGCCAGGGCAGCAAAACCATTCTGTATGACATTATAATGGTGGATACATGTCATTATACATTTGTCCAAACCCACGGAATATACGACACCAAGAGTGAACCTTAATGTAAACTACTGACTTTAGTAATATATCAATATTTGCTTCTCAATTGTAACAAATGTACACACTAACGCAAGCTGTTAGTAATAGGGGCAACTATGTGTGCCTATGGGGGGAGGGGATATGTGGGAATTCTCTGTACTTTCTGCTCCATTTTTCTATAAGCCTAAAACTGCTCAAAAAGTAAAGTCTATTAATCTTCAAAAATGCATATCAAGGAGCAAAGGCACAGGAATAACTCAGATAAGTTTGAAAATAAGAACGAGACTGGCAGTTGCCTTGAAGAGACCAAAAAATATTTTCAAGCTCTTGGCATTCAGAAGACCTGGTGTTGGTGCAGGACAGACAAACGGTTGACAGAACAGGATTGAGAAAAAGGTACTTATGTCCGGGGAACACAGCGAACGCTGCTGTCCAGTCTCAGGTGAGGAGGGAAAGGATGGGCCATTCCGTGCACTTCGAGATGTCAGCCAGCCATACGTTTAGAAACTGAAGAACAGACATCCCAACGTTATACTCATTAGGAACCAAAACACAATGCAACACAAGCTCAGTGAATGACAAGCACAAAGAAAACGTCGATACAAATATTAGAGGAAGGGAGTTGGAGATATAAATTCTTGGGGTTGAGAAGCCCTTCTCAAATAAAGACAGAAAAAACAAGTGCCTGAAAGAAAAAAGACTCATAGATTCAGTTACTTAAAAATGAAAAAAACTTCAGTAGGACAAAACACACCAGAAACGACATTAATTTCAGACAATGAAAACAGGCATTTTTCAAAAGCAGAACAAATGTCCAATAAATGGCCGAAAAGACGCTCAGCCTACAGGTAAAACAAGAAAATGCAAATTAAAAGAATAATGAAATTCTACTGTGCACTTGTTTCGGCTGAAAAATTTTTAAGTTTGATAATTGCAAGTGTTGACAGTTCCTCTGACACTTCACAGAGCTTTTAGGGGGCATTTTTATATTAACTATAAATGTTTGTAACCTATGCGGTTCTTTAGCACTTGGCATCTCCCTGAGGAAACGCTCATGCTGGCCAGAGAGGTGTGTGCAGATCGCTCACAAGAGGGAAGAGGGGGACAGCGTCCATGCCCACAAAGGTGGCATGGCCAGATCACTCCCCAAAGGGTTCTGCCAACATTGCCCCCAAACCAGAGACAGGATTCCTTTCAGGGAGGGGACTTTGGTTTCTCTGGAATGGCTGAACTCTAGGAAGAGACTATCAAAATATAGTAAGTATCAAGGCACAAGGATGTGGCCTCCGAGTGAGGCAGGCATCTTGGATGTCACGGACCTCACGGCACCCCCGCCCCCAGGTCCATATCAGCCCTTACTTAGTGGAGGCGCCTCTGGGAAGCCTGGCCTGGGCGCTGCCATTCCAGGGGTGAGGGGAGACCTAAGACCAGAGTCCCAAGTCCGAGCCCACCACCTCCAGTTGCCTCCTTCCTCCAGGACGTCCCAAATGGACTGCAGTAGCATGCCCTGATGGAGGCGCCTGCGAGATAAAGAATGTCAGTTTCACAGCGCAAGGAGAGAGACCAGGACTGTCTTTCCAGCCCCCGCCGGCTGCAATTCAGGACAAATAACCAAAGCCTGCCAGAGGGCTCCCAGATCTGAGGCGACCAGGGGCTAGGGAAGGGCAAGGCTATCCATATCTCCTCACACAGCTTCTGCTGCAGCCTCACCATCTCAGCACCAGTATATCCCTTGTCCACACACAGAGCAAAAACCTTGAAGCCATCAATAACTCCCCACGTCCCATCACTCAGTAAATCCTGTCTGCTCCATCTCTGATACATTAATATGCCCAGAATCCCACTTCTGTCTACCTCCACTGTCTCCGCCTGGTCCAGCCACCATCGCCTCCCGCTTGGACAATCACAGCTGCCTCTTTGCTGGGCTGGCAGCTTCCACCTTTGCCCCCCATAGTGTGTCTGGGGATCCTGTTAAAACTAAGCCAGCTCACATCCCTCTTCTGCTCAGAGCACCTCCCGTGGCTCCTGCTCACCCCACAGTAAAAGCCAAAGTCTTCGCCGTGGCCCAAGGCAGCCCGCTTTACGTAGGTTTGTATAATCCATACATATGTGTATGCTTTTCTTTATGAAATAGAATAAAAGTGAATAGAAAGTAACAGAGTGTGTTGCACACGGTAAGGGCAATTATTGTTTAGTGAAACTTTTGTTCTAACAAGATATGTAATATATGATATATAATATATGATGCTAATATATATTATCATGTGTTATATAATACACACAATAGATTTTATATGGTTATCATACATATTAGGTATATATGATACATATATATACAGCTGTAGTTTTTCTTCATGAAATGCAATACAACAGGAAATATCAAACTGCACGGCACATATTAGTTATTTGCGAAATTTTCATTCCAATGGTAAATATATACACACACAACATGGAATATATAATGTCATGTGACATATTACACAAAAAATATTTTTATATTCCATTATATGTGGCATTATATTCCATTATGTCACATAATGCATGAATTACACAGCGTTTATCCTACGTATATAGGGTGAATTGTGAATTATTATATAAATATGAATATGGTGGACTATATAAACTATGCGTCTCATTGCGCCTTGCTGCCGTAGACTGAGGGGGAGACTCTGAGATCTTCGAACGGCAGGGTTATCACAGCGTCTCCAGGGAGTAGCTCCTGTGGGTGGGGAATGACGGAAGCGGGAGCGGACAGGGAGGCCCAAGAGGCCACCCGATGGGGCATCAGAGCTGGTAAGACCCTCCAGAGCTGTGCCAATGGAGGCAAAAGGGGGCCAGCCTTTGTGCCCCTGAGCCCGTCACCCATCCTTCTCCCCTTGCTTACTCTGTTCTAGGGTCCGTAAACTCTTTTTTTTTTTTTTTTTTTTTTTGAGGTATGTGGGCCTCTCACTGTTGTGGCCTCTCCCATTGCGGAGCACAGGCTCCGGACGCGCAGGCTCAACGGCCATGGCTCACGGGCCCAGCCGCTCCGCGGCATGTGGGATCTTCCCGGACCGGAGCACGAACCCGTGTCCCCTGCATCGGCAGGCGGACTCTCAACCACTGCGCCACCAGGGAAGCCCCTAGGGTCCGTAAACTCTTTACGGAAAGGCCTTGACAGTAAATATTTGCATCTTTGAAGGCCACGTGGTATTTATCGCAAATGACTCAAATCTGTCTTTGCCGTGCAAAAGCAACCATAAGAAATATACATCGGGCCTCCCTGGTGGCGCAGTGGTTGAGAGTCCGCCTGCCGATGCAGGGGATACGGGTTCGTGCCCCGGTCTGGGAGGATCCCATATGCCGCGGAGCGGCTGGGCCCGTGAGCCATGGCTGCTGAGCCTGCGCATCCGGAGCCTGTGCTCCGCAACGGGAGAGGCCACAACAGTGAGAGGCCCGCATACCACAAAAAAAAAAAAAAAAAAAAAAAAGAAATATACATCAACACATGGGTGTGGCTATGTCCCAATAAATCTTTGTTCCCAAAGACAGGCAGCGCCAGGCCCTTGGTCCCCTAACCCTGGCTGAATTCTGAGAGCAGATCCTCAAGCCGTTCCAGGGAAAGGCTGATCCCCACGCCTGCCTCAGGGCCTCTGTAGATACTAACAACGCTCTCTGGCAGCTCCTCTGAGGGTCACCTCCTCCCTGAGCACCTGATGGAAATCAGCCATCCCTATTACTCCCGAACTCCTTCTTCTCAGCCCTCATCACCCCAACACTGGATCATCTTTCTTTATTGTCTGCTTCCCTGCACTAGATGTTGGCTCCGTGGTGGCGGTGACCTTGTCTTGTTCCTGGCTGACTCCCAGCTACTAGAATGGGGCCAGGCACGCAGCAGGTGCTCAGTCAACATTTGTCTAGCGAGCGGGTGGATGATGCCCTTTTGGGGCTTTTTTTAAATATGGGGGAAAAAATGCATCAACTTGAAGACAACCAATTTGGATTACAAATTTATTCTAACCCCTCTCCCCAAGTCACAAATGTATACAAAATGTTAGCTAGCAGGAAACCCGAGCAATGAAGCAGCCTCTGGCCTTGTGCATTTTGAGAGGGGACTCTTCCACTTCCACACATGCTGATCCCACCCCCACCCAGTGGGTGAAGCGGATGCATCCCACGAAGTCTCGCCACACGTAAGTACACGTCAGGGCTGAGTTTTGAGTCTCGGAGATGTGAGAGCAGCACTACATCAGGGTCAGGATGGCGCAGGGGTTACGGGTTCTGACCCAGACTGCCCGTCTTCACACCCGCCCCTGCTTCTTCCCTGCCTGTGTGACCTTGGGTAGGTGATTTTCCCTCTCTGTGCCTCGGTTTCCTCATCAAGGCAACAAAGAAAATGTTATGGGGACTAGGTAAAGCACTTAGAACAGTGCCCCGCACCTAACCAGAGCTCAATAAACTCCACCTATTTTGATAATGACCACACCTTATTGACAAGATGGGCCACTGACACTGACATGATGTGGGGAGGGCAGTAGAACAGTCCCTGGCCTCCAGCAACCCGTGCTCCAGACATGTGTCAGTGCCAGAGTGGACGTCCCTGGGGTAACCATGGCAACAGGCACTAAGCCTGCTCACCTGGCTCCATCAATCACCCCATCACCCAGTGGTAGCTCCGTCTCTTGCCTTCTTCCCCTCGTCATTTAACCCACTCAAGTCACTTCCAATTTTAAAGACACCCCTACCTGGGGCCCACCTCCCTCAGCTCCCTCTACATCAGAGGGGGCTCTTCTAGAAGGAATTAAGATGTTGTTTCAGAACCCTGGTTTCTTGGTTTTCTCTCTGGGTAGGTCTTGTGTCCAGAGTATTTTCACTCCGCTGGGGAAGTGAGGTGAGGGAGGAAGGGAGGAAGCTGGCCCCTCCCACTTCACCTAGAGCTGCTGGGAAATGGGCCCAGGTGGAATGGATCTAACCTCATTCATTAAATGCTAAGATCTTGGGTGTAATCTGGGGCTGTTCTGACAGAGAATGGTGCCCCCCCACTCTCAATGCTGCCCCCGGGGTGCCTCTGGCCTCTGTGTAGAGATCTCTGCCACTCTCCCAGTAATCCGCCCCCCTCTCATCTTCCTCCCTGCCCTGTACCAGTACCCTCGAGCACCCTGCAGCCCTTCTCCATCTCCCTCCCTGCCTCTGCTCTTACCGCTTCACCACCTCACTGGCTTGTTGGCCTTGGGCAAGTCCCTTTGCTTCTGCTGGGCCTCAGTTTCCCCATCTTGGATGATCCTCTACCACTCACCCCCATCAGAACTCTCTCAGCTTCTCTCCTAATTTTAACGAGGCTTATACTCATTTTGGAGATCAGATCATGATTCTCTGACACATCCTTCCGATGACTTCCTCTCTCCAGGGCTCTTTTAATTGGGAAACATCTACAGTCTGAAAGACAGAATGCAGACTGGTGGGACCCAGACCCCTCCCGCTTCAGAGGTGAGTCCTAGAAGAGACTCCAGGTAATGAATGGTGGTTCCTGGACCGTTCCTCTCACCCTTGTGGTTCCCTGAATGCCCCACAGGGTTGGCAGGAGTCCCAGCGTACTCCTAGGGTGGGGAGGTGCAGTGGGTTGAATGGTGGCCCACCAAAAGATGTGTCCACATCCTAACCCAGGGAAAGTTATGGGAGCTTATGTGGAAAAAGGGTCTTTGTAGATGTAATTCAGTTAAGGATTTCAAAGTGAAATCATCCTAGATTTAGGGTAAGCCCTAAATCCAATGACAGGAGTCTTTCCAAGAGACAGGGAGCAAAAGAAGGTCACGTGAAGATGGAAGCAGAGACTGGAGATAGGGGGCCCCAAGCCAAGGAATGCCTGAGGCCAACAGAAGCTGAAGAGGCAAGGAAGGATCCTCCCCTAGAGCCTGTGGAGGGAGCGTGACCCTGCGAACACCTTGATTTCAGATCTCTGGCCTCCAGAACTGTGAAAGAATAAATTCCTGTTGTTTTAAGCCACCGAGTTTGTGGTCATTTGTTATGGCAGCCCTGGCAACTAAATAACAAAAGTAAGACCAACTGGTGGCCTAGCCCAGTGGGATAGAGGGGGTTATGGAGGCAGGAGGGGGACAGCTGGACCAGTCCAGAGCTGCAGGGAAGGAAGGCAATAATAGCACAGAGATCTATAGATTTGATGGAACATGGGGGCTCTGGTCATGGCCGGCAGTCCCCTGAGAGAGGCCACTGAAGAAGACAGTGGGGAAGGTAGGAAAGGACATGTCAGGAAAGGCCCAGGGACTCTGAGGACAGGTTAACAGGGGGCTGAGGCTGAAAGACAGGTTGGACTAGCCACAGACAGGATCAAATTTTCCACCAGAGGCAGGGTTGGTAGGGCATTACCAGAAGACCCTGCAGAGCCATTCCAGTGGGTTGTGCCTTAGACTGAAGAATGAGGGGGGTTCTGTTGGAATATTCCATTTGAGTGTCTCAGGGGAAGGTACCACGGATCAGGTTAAGGTGAAAGGTGTAATATTTGATGGGTCAACTGCAAGCCAAGATCCCTTTTTTTTCCCTCATAAGAGGAGTGATGCCCAGAGAAAGCCCACCTTAGAAGGTGGGAGAGGCAGAAGCTCACTGAAAGACACTGCGTTTCCTTAAGACAGCCTGTACCAACTGACAAAGGGAAGGAGGTATTCCGATGTAAGAGTCCCAGGGAAAAGTAACACTGCTCAAGTAAATGGAGGGCTGATAGGTTGATTTGGCTCAAGTCCGGTTCCATTTTTTCTTCTGCCAGAGGAGTGAGCATGTTGTCCTGCTGGCTGGGACCCCATAGGTCTGTGTGGTTTGGAGTGGACTGGAGAGACAGCACTGCGGACTGTACCAAATGAGCTAGAGGTTGGAGGGGGCTGTGTTGGAACGCTTCACCTGCTGGGGGGCTGGTCGGGTCGCAGGGGAAGGTACCACGGCTCAGTATGGGGTGACCTAATTCAAGTTCCATCCACATCCCGGTGGTTTCCACTGGGCCAGCACAGGTAGGGGCAACGCAGGGAGAAGGCCACATCAGGGCACACAGGGCCACGTCTAAGTTCAGGCTTCGGCAGGCTCCTTTCCCTCGGAGGAGGACACTTCCTGGGATGTGGATGCTGCCTGGGGCGCGGGCGGCGGGTCCGGGGCGCAGAGCTGGGCGCGCACCTCTTGCATCTGCGCCTGCAGCTCCTCCAGGGCGCCCCGCGGCGGCGCCGCCTGCACCTGCGCCTGCAGGGCCTCCAGCGCCAGCGCCAGGCGGCCCACCTCGTCCCGCATCGCGTCCCAGGCGGCGCACTGCTCCTCTTCCTTGTGACGCTGGTGCGTCTGGTGGCGCCAGTACTCCAGCACCAGGCAGCCGCCGCCCACGAGGAAGACAGTGGCCTCGCCCAGCAGCTCGGCGCCCAGCTCGGCGGCCGCCTCCTCGTTCAGCGGCTTGATGACCGTGCCCCGGAAGCCCATGATGCGCATCTTGGTCCGCATCTCCACCCAGTGGTACACTGCGGGGGAAGAGAGGGGTCAGGTCATGCACTGGGAGCCCCCTGCCAACCCCGCCCCTCCATGCCTTGGTGTCCAGGTGGGAGAAATGGGGACACAGCAGCCAAAATCACCAGGGGGCACTTTATTTATTTATTTATTTTATTATTATTTTTTTTTGCGGTACGCGGGCCTCTCACTGTTGTGGCCTCTCCCATTGCGGAGCACAGGCTCCGGATGTGCAGCCTCAGCGGCCATGGCTCACGGGCTTAGCCGCTCCGCGGAATGTGGGATCTTGCCGGACCGGGGCACGAACCCGTGTCCCCTGCATCGGCAGGCGGACTCTCAACCACTGCGCCATCAGGGAAGCCCCACCAGGGGGCACTTTAAATAAGACCCCTGCACCTGGCCTGGTCCCAGGAATGCCAGTCACCCCACCTGGGGTGAACTTCAGAGCACCTTTTTAAGTCTCCCAGAAAATTCTGGCAAGGAGCCAGGAATGAGAAACTCTGCCCCACAGGGAAGGTCCTGAGACTGGGGACCCTGGAAGGTCACTAGGAGCTCCCAGGCTGCAAACTCCCAGGAAGGTGTAAAGAAAGGGTCAACTGCTGGAAGCTTAGATCCTTCTGCTTACCCCTTGAGCCACCTCCCCTGGCACCATCGCCCCACCCACTGCCAAGAAGGCAGACCCCCTTTCTTTCCAGATCTTCCCCAGATGCAAAATCAGGGCTGCAACGGAGAGGGACCTCCTGGATCCAAAGAAAGGGCAACAGAAATGTAGGAATCGGGGGCTTCCCTGGTGGCGCAGTCGTTGAGAGTCCGCCTGCCGATGCAGGGGACACGGGTTCGTGCCCCGGTCTGGGAAGATCCCACATGCCACGGAGCGGCTGGGCCCGTGCGCGTCCGGAGCCTGTGCTCCGCAACGGGAGAGGCCACAACAGTGAGAGGCCCGCATACCGCAAAAAAAAGAAATGTAGGAATCGACGCTAAGAGACTGTGAGCACAGGGTAACCAACCCTCTTCGCAAGTCTGGTGCCTCCCATCCGAAATCTTCACCGGCCCTGAAGATGGAGCTGATAAGAGCTGTGAGCTCTTCACGGTGAGGTTTTGGGCACATACCTCGGAAGAAGCTCAGAGCTGACTGATGCTGCTGGAACAAAAACTTGCTTGCCCAGCTGTTCCTTTGTGAAGGAAGATTCTCAGCATTTGAGTCTTAGAAACCAAGGCCGAATTGATGCTGAACCCTGACTCACTCCTGTAATAGTTAACATTCATCCAAGGATACATGGGATTATTGGGGATGCCCTGTTTTCTAGCTCATTTGGAGATTCACTTCCTACATATCATTTTACTTTTAACGTTTAATAATTATCCATGAAAATGCATAAAATATAAAATGTTTTAAATTAATTGTAGACTAATAATCTTAAAGGTAATTCAATCCAGGAGAAAATATTTTAACATTTAGAATCTTATGGTCTCAGGAAATTAAACAAATTAAAAATTGAACTTCTGTACATATTTTGATTGCTGACACATCATTTATTAGATAGAATTCTGTGGGAAAGGGAACTGTAAATATAAGTTCAAGGACAAAAAGGAACAATGTAAAATTTCCGACTGTAAAAGAAGAGCTTGCTCATTTTTTTTTCTTATAAACTGGACATTGGCAGGCACCACATCACAAGAGTATGTGGATTGCATTAGATACTTCAAAGAAAGGATGCTCCAGGTGCTTAAAAGTTTCAGTATTCTTAACACACCAGAAATTACTGGGCTGGCCAAAAAGTTCGCTTGGGTTTTTCCATAAGATGTTTTTTGTTTTTAAGTAATTAATTAATTAATTTTTGGCTGTGCTGGGTCTTCATTGCTGTGCGCGGGCTTTCTCTAGTTGTAGCGAGCGGGAGCTACTCTAAGTTGTGGTGCGCAGGCTTCTCATTGCGGTGGCTTCTCTTGTTGCGGAGCACAGGCTCTAGGTGCGCAGGCTTCAGTAGTTGTGGCACGCGGGCTCAGTAGTTGTAACTCGCGGGCTCTAGAGCACAGGCTCAGTAGTTGTGGCACACGGACTTAGTTGCTCCGCGGCATGTGGGATCTTCCTGGACCAGGGCTCGAACCCATGTCCTCTGCACTGGTAGGCAGATTCTTAGCCACTGAGCCACCAGGGAAGCCCGTCCATAAGATGTTACAGAACTTTTTGGCCAACCCAATATATCCTTTGCAGGTACCTGAACTTATGAACAGAAGTTTTAGCTGTCAACCTGAAAATGCACTAGACGGTATATAACTTTTCAATTTTTTAAAGGAGTAAAATTAAAAAAAATTTTTTTGTTTGTTTCATGAAAAGAAATTTTTTTTTAAGTAGAAAAATGTTTGAGAAGCTCTGCCTGGAGCCGGTGGTAGGATCCGAGGAGTGTACCCAGGGCCCTCTCAGTATGCCAGCTGCTGCGGTCACCATTACTACCAATTGTTACATAGGCCCTGGTGCTGTGGGGTTCCTGGGGTCCAGGCTGCGAAGAACCCTCCCACACTGAGGTCCCAGCATCAGGTCATCCTGAGGTCCACGTGGGGCTCTGCCACCTACTGTGTGGGTGATGACAGTCCATTTTGAGGCTCCTCCGTAAGAGGGAGATGATGACCATACACCAGCCCTGCTGCCTCTTAACACCACACTCCCTTCCACTGTTCTGGTCCAGGCTCTGTCCCAGCTCTGACCAATGTCCCCTTCTTGACCTCCCTATTCAGGGACCCTCCGTCCCTCCCATCAGTCTGTGTATTCTTTTCAAAGCGCCTATCACAACTGGGAATGATTCTGTCATCCAGCCAGTTGTTTGCACTCCGTCTCCGCACTGGACTGTGAGCCCCACGAGGGTGGACCCAGGGCTGTCACAGCCATGGCTGTGTCCCTAGCACCATCCAGAACCAGGCCAGGCACACAGATGATGCTCAGTACATCTCGTTGACTGCATCAATGGGTCCCTGCCCCAGCTTCCTCCCCATCTACCAGCCCCGGTCTCACCCCCTGCAACTGTTCTCCATGTAGCAATCAGGAGCTGGTTAAAAGACAACAAAAACCCAAAAAACTACCACTCTTTTCACTAATAAAAGTAACGCACTGCATGAAAATCAAGTACTCAAACTATAAAATTAAAAGCCAGAAATTCCCTGGCGGTCCAGTGGTTAGGACTCCGCACTTTCACTGCTGAGGGCGTGGATTCAATCCCTGGTCGGGGAGCTAAGATCCCACATGCTGAGCAACACAGTCAAAAAGAAAAAAAGAAAAAAAAGAAGTTGGAACAAAAAAGAAAATAGCCAAAGTAGTCCCCCCACCTAGTCCTGATCCCTCAAACATACCTCTAAATCTTGCCCTAATAGGCCTTTTTGTCTCCTAGCATCCTCCCCCTGACATCTGATAATAAGCATACGTTGCTCATCTCTATTTCTGAGTTTTCCAACTGGAAATTTGCTTGTATTTATAAAACTATTTCCTGTTGGTCCCTCGGCCCCACCATAAAAGATGAGCAGTTCCTCCCCATGCAGCCTGTCTTTCCCTGGACCCTCCACTCCCCATTCCTACAGTGATTTGTATATTTGTATATTTCTTATTCTTGTATTTACACTCTTTTCACCATCTCCCTCAGCTCCCAACATGGCCAGGGAGGAAACGAGCAGCCCCTCTTCCCCTCTCCACCCTCCACATCTCCCTAGGCCAGACCATCCTTTCACATGATCAGGATTTAACATACAGGCTGTCCGGTGACTATAATACCGCCCCTTGTACTCTGTGCATCAGCCAAGTCAGAAAAATGAAAATAAATGGCACATACAAGGTGACAGTCGTGGAAACACTGTTCCGTGTGATGTGACTAAGCTAGAAAGGAGCCCCTGTGATGGGCTGTGTTAGGGAGGGGCCGCCTGGAGGAAGCACCTGGATGCCTTGATGCGTCCTCAGGATCCAGGTCAGACAGCTTCTCTAGGCTTACTCCACAGAGCACATGTCAGTTTGCTCTCAGCTGGACAATGATTTTCTAGGATGACTTGATCTTCCCTCGCATGACAGTTCGCAAACTGCAGATCTTGTGCCATGAGTGGGTCATGAGATCAATGTGGTTGCACAAACCAGCATTAAAAATATAATCAAGGGGGGCTTCCCTGGTGGCGCAGTGGTTGAGAATCTGCCTGCTAATGCAGGGGACACGGGTTCGAGCCCTGGTCTGGGAAGATCCCACATGCCGCGGAGCAACTGGGCCCGTGAGCCACAGCTACTGAGCCTGCGCGTCTGGAGCCTGTGCTCCACAACAAGAGAGGCCGCGATAGTGAGAGGCCCGCGCACCGCGATGAAGAGTGGCCCCCCGCTTGCCACAACTAGAGAAAGCCCTCGCACAGAGGTGAAGAACCAACACAGCAAAAATAAATAAATAAACAAATGTGGGTTTAAAAAAAAAAAATTAAAAAAATATATATATATATAATCAAGAATATAATTGTTAGGGAACCGTTGACTGAAACCGCCAGCCCCGGCCAGGCACGATGATAACCACTTGCATGAGTTGTCTCGCAACAGGAGGTTCTGATAAAGAATGAGGTGCTGGGCTTCCCTGGTGGCGCAGTGGTTGAGAGTCCGCCTGCCGATGCAGGGGACATGGGTTCGTGCCCTGTCCGGGAGGATCCCACGTGCCACGGAGCGGCTGGGCCCGTGAGCCATGGCCGCTGAGCCTGCGCGTCCGGAGCCTGTGCTCCGCAGCGGGAGAGGCCACAGTGGTGAGAGGCCTGCGTACCGCAAAAAAAAAAAAAAAAAAAAAGAATGAGGTGCTGAAAACTAACTGGGAGAATTCAGGAGGGGCTGAAAGGAGGGAGGACACGCCAGCCCACCGTACTTCTTGTACAACTAACCCATGAGGGGTCAAAAGGAAGAGGGAGGACACAATATGTCCCGCCAACCTCCCAGAATCTTCCTCACTGAAATCCATCTTGGCTGAGAGATACGTGCCACCAGGAAGGACCCTGAGTCAGAGTGATTAGCCAGAGACAACCCGGAAACTAACCCCATCACCATATAACCTGAGACTGTGAGCCATGTGGCGGAGCAGTTCTCCTGGGTTCCCTTACCCTGCCGCTCTCCGCCCAGGCACCCCTTCCCAATAAAGTCTTTTGTTTTGTCAGCACGTGTGTCTCCTCAGACAATTCATTTCCAGATGTTAGACAAGAGCCCTCTCTCAGGCCCTGGAAGGGGTCCCCCTTCTTGCAACATAACAGAAAATATTCGATGGACTTTGAGGGCATTACGCTAAGTGAAGTAAGTCGGAGAAAGACAAATACCATATGATCTCACTTATATGTGGAATTTAAAAAACAACTACCGGGACTTCCCTGGTGGCTCAGTGTTTAAGAATCCGCCTGCCAATGCAGGGGACACGGGTTTGAGCCCTGGTCCAGGAAGATCCCACATGCCGCGGAGCAACTAAGCCTGTGCGCCACAACTACTGAACCCGTGAGCCACAACTACTGAAGCTCCCGTGTCTAGAGCCCGTGCTCCGCAACAAGAGAAGCCACCGCAATGAGAAGCCCGCGCACTGCAACAAAGAGTAGCCCCTGCTCGCCACAACTAGAGAAAGCCCGCACGCAGCAATGAAGACCCAACGCAGCCAAAACTAAATAAGTAAATTTATAAAAACAACAACAAGCCAAGCTCACAGATACAACAACAACAACAAAAAGAAAATAAAACATCAAAGCCAATCTTAAGCACTCAAGGAAAGTACTGTTTCACAAAACTTTTGGTCTTGTTTTGTATGTGACTGTACGAATATGTGTGTGACTGGAACATGGTCAAAAGGTTGAAAGCCACTGTCCTAAGTTTTGGTTGGAATTCCACTGAGTCTACAGATCACTTTCAGGACAGTGACATCTTCCTAACATCGAGGCTTTCAATCCACAAATGTGGTATCTCTCCCCACTTAGCCTCTCATTTTCTCTGCAAGTCTTACACCTCTTTGGTTTTACTTATTACTAGGTAATGGTATTTTTTGTCATTATTCTTCATGGTATTTTTTTTTGGGGGGCTGTGCCGCCGGCTTGCAGGATCTTAGTTCCCCCACCAGGGATCAAACCCGCGCCCCCTGCAAAGTGCAGAGTCCTAACCACTGGACTGCCAGGGAATTCCCTGTCATGGTATTTTAAATTTCATTTTCAATTTGGTTGGGGCTGGTATATAGAAATACAATTGAGTTATGTAAATGACTTTCTTTCCAGTGACCTCCCTAAATCCATTCTTTTTTTTCCTTTTTAGTGAAATACAACGTATACAAAGTACACAAATGTTAATTGTAGAGCTGGATAATTTTTTAATATGTAGGCATCACCTAGATCAAGATCTAGAACATTCCCACACTCCAAATGGCTCCCACTTTCAAGCCCTCTTCCAGTCAGTACCCCTAATGTCACTATTCTGACCTCTTATGATAGATGATATGTTCTCTTTAAACCCTATTCTCTTCTTCGTGATAGATATTCGTACTCTTTCTGGTCTGACTTCTTTTGTTCAGCAATATGTCTGTGAGATCCACTGTGTTGCCATGTGGTTCAGTTCATCCACTGTATAGATGGACCAGTTCATTCATCCATACCCCACTGAGGGACATTTAGGGAGCCTAGAGTAGAAAGGTTTCCCAGGAATGAAACTGCTGAATCACAGGGCGTTGCATCACCCAGACAATCGCAATAAACATCTTAACGAGTTTTTCTGTTCTTGGGAACAAGTTGATCCTAAAATTTACAGGAAATGCAGAAGTCCTAAGAATAGAAAAATTTTAAGAAGAACAAAGTTTGAAGATTTACACTATCAGATTTCAAGACTCACTACAAAGCTAAAGTAATTAAGATAGTATTGGTATGAGGATGGACAAATAGAAGACTGGGAAAGAACAGACTGTCCAAAACTAGACCCACACATATCTGATTGCTTTTCAAATGCTAGACCAACCTTGTAGTCTTGGAATAAATCCCACTAGGTCATAATTTATTATCTTTCTTATGTAATGCTGGATTCTATTTGTTAATATTTTTGTTTAGGATATCTGAATCCATGTTCAGAAGAGATCTTGGCCTAAAATTTTCCTTTCTTGTAATGGCTTTGTTAGGTTGTTGTATCAGTATTCTACTGGACTCATAAAATGAATAAGGAAGTGTTCCACTTCCTCTATTATTTAGAAGAATTTGGGTAATGACATTATTTCTTTCTTAAATGTTTGGAAGAATTTACCAGTGAAGCCGTCTGAGCCTGTGGTTTTCTTTATGGGAAGGTTTTAAATTATAGATTCAATGTCTCTAACAGATATAGGGCTATTTCAGATTCTCTATTTTTTCTTGTGTCAGTATTGTTAATTGTGTTTTTCAAGGAAATTGTCCATTTCCTCTACATTGCCAAATGTTTTGGCTGAAATTGATCATAATATCCTCTTGTCATCCTAGAATTAGGATGAATTAACGAATTAATGTATCATTTTTCATCCCTTTTAATGGAAATTTGTGTTTTTCCCCTTGAGTAAGTATTAATCTTTTCAAAGAACCATCTTTTGACTTTGTTGATTTCCTCTACTAAATGCCTGCTAACTCCTAGCTGTTCTTCAAGGTGCGTCTCAGGTATTTCCTTCTTCAGGTATTTCCTTCTTCAGGACTAGGTCAGATGACCACTCTGGGCATCCTCAGCTCCCTGGGCTCCGACATCCCAAACCTGATCAATCTTGGGTGTCACTGGTGACAGATCTGTCTCCCCCGCTGGATCATGCGCTCTGCAAGGGCTGGGCCCAGGCCCGTTCTGCTTTCCCTTCCGTCTCACACCTAAATTCACCTCTGCCTGGGATACCATTCCCCCACTCCTCTTTTCCCACTGTGCCCCAATTCATCTTTCAGGTCTCACCTGGAGTGTCCCTTCCTCTAGGAAGCCCTCTCTGATACCTAGGCTGCGTCAGACACGTCCTCTAGGTTCCCAGAGCTCCCTGGGCTTCCCTCATCATGATGTTGTTTATTCTAGGTTGAATTAAAAAAAAAAAGAATATGGATGCAGAACTCCTTGCTTCTAAAATGGATATAGAAATATGCTTCACCCAGCCTTGTCTGACCTTTCACCAAAAAGGTTGGTTTCACTGTTTTTAAGATCCTTGAGGCCTCTGGCCCCTCCCTGCTTCAAGGGAACTCTTTTATCACTGCCTGGAGGCAAGACTGTAGCTCCTTAAGGGCAGGCTCCCAGAAATGCCCAGCCCAGCACCTGGCATCCAGAAGGCACTCGGGGAATGTTTAATGAGTGGATGAATGGCTCATCTTCCCTTCAGGTTTCCTCAAATTTACCGTATTTAGTCACGATAAGCACCCAAATTTTGTCAAAACGTTGTCTGTTTCGAAGTTTATATCTTAACTAAAGTTTGATGTTTACTGTCTCTGAGAATGCTGCTCCTCCCAAGGGGGAGAGAATTTAACAGGGTGCTTTAGCCAAGGAAAGGGCAGGACTCACCTAACCTGTTTATCTGCCCTTAGCCACCCTGCTGAAACTTATAACATCATACCATGTGGCATACTGCTACCTTCACTTCTACTTTTTTCTGAAGTATGTTGATTTACAATTTTGTGTTAGTTTCAGGTGAACAGCATAGTGATAGATAACACTCCATTACAGTTTATTACACGATAATGTGTATAATTCCCTGTGCTCTACAGTACATCCTTGTTGCTTACCTATTTTATATATAGTTTGTATCTGTTAATTCCATACCCCTAATTTGTCCCTTCCCACTTCCCTCTCCCCTTTGGTAACCACAGTTGGTTTTCTGTATCTGTGTGTCTGTTTCTGTTTTGCATATACATTCATTTGTATTATTTTTTAGATTCTGCATATAGGTGATATCATATTGTATTTATCTTTCTGACTTATTTCAGTAAGCATAATATTCTCTAGGTTCATCCATGAAGCTGCAAATGGCACTACTTCATTATTTTTTATGGCCAGGTAATATTCCATTATACATATACACACACATACATATATATCTCATATCTTTTTAATCCAGCTGAGGTAGGAGATAGATGAGGCCCCAGGCTGAACAGCTCCAAGCGGTCTCCTGCTGATACTTTGAGATAAGATACCATCAGGAGTATTGGGCCTTGCCTGGGTAAAAGCCAAAGCCACTACATTCTTCTCATGCTTGTGGTGAAGGGGATTTCCCGGCCTGACACATGCACAGAGAAGGTCCTCAGTCTAGGGGAGGGAAAAAGGGAGGGAGGAGGCACCAGCTCAGGATCTGTCCTGCCAACCTCCCAGAAACCTTCACGCTGGAATCCACCTTCACTGAGAGATGCGCATGCACACCACCGGGAAGGACCCTGAGTCAGACCAAATATGGACACAGGCGAGATGATTGGCCAGAGGCAACCCGGAAGACTGCCCCGATATAAGCAACTTAAATCCTTCCTATTGGCACACAACTCACTCCAAGTTCGCCCGTGTGTTCTTCCACACGTACTTTGCCTGTATTAAATGCTTTATCTGTTTCACAATCTTGGACTCTGTGCTGAATTCCTTCTTCAAAGAAGACAAGGACTGAGGTCCCTCTTCTTCCCAGAAGAATCACAACTGTCTGTTGATGGGCACTTGGGTTGCTTCCATGTCTTGGCTATTGTAAATAGTGCTGCTATGAACACTGGAGTGCATGTATCTTTCCAAATTAGTGTTTTTGTTTTTTCCAGATATGTGCCTAAGAGTAGAATTGCTGGATAATTTATAGCTGTATTTTTAATTTTTTGAGGAACTTTCATACTATTTTATTCCCACAACAGTGTAAAAGGGTTCCCTTTTCTCCACATCATCTCCAATACTTGTTATTTACAGATTTCTTAATGATAGCCATTCTGGGGACTTCCCTGGTGGTGCAGTGGTTAAGAATCCACCTGCCAATGCAGGGGATATGGGTTCGATCCCTGGTCTGTGAAGATCCCATATGCTGTGGAGCAACTAAGCCTGTGCGCCACAACTACTGAGCCCGCGCTCTAAAGCCCACGAGCCACAACTACTGAGCCCGTGTGCTACAACTATGGAAGCCTGTGCACCTAGAGCTCGTGCTTTGCAACAAGCCACCACAATGAGAAGCATGTGCACTGCAACGAAGAGCAGCCCTTGCTCGCTGCAACTAGAGAAAGCCCGCGTGCAGCAACGAAAGACCAATGCAGCCAAAAATAAATAAATAAAATAAATTTATATATAAAAAATGATAGCCATTCTGACAGGTGTGAGGTGATACTTCATTGTGGTTTTGATTTGCATTTCTCTAATAATTACTGATGTTGAGCATCTTTTCATATGCCTGTTAACCATTTGTATGCCTTCTTTGGAAAAATGTCTATTCAAGCCTTCTGCCCATTTTTGGATTGGATTGGGCTTTTTAAAAAAAATATTGAGTTGTATGAGCCATTTATATATTTTGGATATTAACCCCTTGTCGGTTGCATTGTTTGCAAATACCTTCTCCCATTCCATAGGTTGTCTTTTGGTTTTGTCAATGGTTTCCTTTGCTGAGCAAAAGATTTTAAGTTTAATTAGACCCCATTTATTTACTTTTGCATTTATTTTATTTTTTAAAAATTTGTTTTATTTATTTATTTATTTTTGGCTGCGTTGGGTCTTCATTGCTGTGTGCAGGCTTTCTCTAGTTGTGGCAAGCGGGGGCTACTCTTCGTTGCAGTGCGTGGGCTTCTCATTGCGGTGGCCTCTCTTGTTGCAGAGCACGGGCTCTAGGAGTGCAGGCTTCAGTAGTTGTGGCATGCAGCCTCAGTAGTTGTGGCTTATGGGCTCTAGAGCACAGGCTCAGTAGTTGAGGCACATGGGCTTAGTTGCTCCACAGCTTGTGGGATCTTCCTGGGCCAGGGATTGAACCCGTGTCCCCTGCATTGGCATGTGGATTCTTAACCACTGCGCCACCAGGGAAGTCCTACTTTTGCTTTTATTTCTTTTGCCTTAGGAGACTGGTCCAAGAAAATGTTGTTACGATTTATGTCAAAGAGTGTTTCTTCTAGGAGTTTTATGGTTTCAGGTGTTACATTTAGGTCTTTAAACCATTTTGAATTTAGTTTTGTATATGGTGTGAGGAAATGTTCTAATCTGACTGTGCTACATGTGGCTGTCCAGTTTTCCCAGCACCACTTGTTGAAGAGACTGTTTTGTTCTCCATTGTATATTCTTGCCTCCTTTGTCTTGGATTAATTGACTGTAGGTGCGTGGGTCTGCTACTTTCACTTCTGCCTGTGCACCTGAGGAGGAGACACTGAGTCCAAGTTGGGCCATCTGGCTGCGGGCAAGGGAGTATTCTTCTCTAAGCCTTCATTCATCTTCAAAATAAGGACCCTCCCTCCTACAGGATAGTACTGCTGAAAAGACTACATGAATTCACGCAAAAACTCTTCACTCAGGGCCAGGCTTAATAAACGGCAGCAAGGCCTGTGGAGTCACACAGACCTGGACTCAAATCTTGGCTCTGTCATTTCCTGGATATGCAAGCTGTACCTCAGTTTCCCCATCAGTAAACTGGGGATACCCAACTGGCAGGATTGGGAGAATGGCAATGAAAGACTAAAAGAGAAATTGCTCAATTTAATAAATGTTAATTTAGCATCCTCTTCCTGACTCCTGTGCAGAATTTTATTCCTGGAAATATGTCCTACCTAGTGGTCTGAGCTCTATGCCCTAGGGCTACATAGAATAGTTTTCAGCCTCCTCACTGGTCTCTGGATCTCCAGTCTCATTCCCTTTGATCCATCCTCCATACCACAGAGTATCCCAACTCAGATATCCTCTCCTCCCTGAGCCCCAGACTCCTGGGCAACCCCGCCCTAGCTGTGACCACTCTGGGCCATCACTGTGTGGTGACAAGTCTATCTCCCCAACTGGACTATGAGCCCCATGAAGTTAGGATTTGGAGCTGAATTGGTCGCTGCAGTGTCCCCAGCCCTGGATGGGGCAGAGAACAGGTACTCAGTGAGGGGGCTGATCTGTGGAAGTCCCTGGGAGGGAGCCGTGGACCCCTGGCATGGCTCCCTCTCACCTGGCTCTACTCATCACCACACTCAAAAATTCGTCACCTGCCTTATTGTGATGTTCACTTTACTGTGGGGTTTGCTTTACGTGGGGGCCTTGGAATAGAACTGGCAATATTTCTGAGGTCTGTGTATATTGTGAAAGTGTTTTCCTGCACGTGAGACTGCATTTGGCTGGAATGTATCTGTTTCCTCAGGAAACTGTGCTCCTAAGACAAGGACAGGGCCGGCGGGGGTTGCGGGGGGAGAGAGGCCAGGCGCCTCGGGAGTTTAAGGACATGAGACAGGACCAAGGGCCTCTCCCCCAATATTGGAAACACACCTTCATGCACACAATGGCTGCTTCCTTGTAAAATAAAGGGAACGTGTTCCTACTATGGGCCATCATTCAAATGTGAGCAGTGAGTCATCATAACTACACTACCTATTATATACCTACTACTTATGCAGCCTGGGATGAGGAAAGGGCTGTGACAGAGATGCTAAATACTGAACTGCTAAATACGTTAGCTATGGAGAGGTGAGTGCTTTTTAAAACATGGGAGGGGGAGAATAAAAGCACTAAATCCTTACCTTCCATAATAAGTCAACAGGTAATAAAAAATGGGGAAACAGGGACTTCCCTGGTGGTCCAGTGGTTAAGACTCCATGCTTCCACTGCAGGGGGCGTGGGTTTGAGCCCTGGTCAGGGAACTAAGATCCTGCATGCCATGCAGCATGGCCAAAAAAAATAAAATTTAATTTAAAAATGGGGAAACAATCTTTAGAAATATGGTGGTAAATACCAAAAAACAGCTAAAACATTTAAACTGCTTACCTGTGGGGAACACGAATTGAGGTGGAAAAGGTTCAGTTTTCTTCTTTTTATCATAAATCATAGATATATTTGACTTTAAACTAAGTACTCATACTCCTTTGACAATGTTAGTAATTAATGTAATTTTTTAAACACAAATACATTTAGAAGACGTGTCCAAGCCAAATATTCCACCCAAAAGCCACAGAATACACATTCTTCTCAAGTGCACATGGAATGTTCTCCAGTATAGATTATAAGTTAGGCCACAAAACAAGCCTTAACAAATTTAAGAAGACTGAAATCATATCAAGCATCTTTTCTGACCCCACTGATATGAAGCTAGAAATCAATTATAAGAAAACTGGAAAATTCACAAATATGTGGAGATTAAACACCATGTATTGCACAACCAGTGGGTCAATGAAGAGATCAAAAGAGAAATTTAAAAAAATAGTATGAGATGAATGAAAATGAAATAACAACATACCAAACCTCATGGGATGCAGCAAAAGCAGTTCTAAGAGGGAAGTTCATCATGATAAATGCCTACCTCAAGAAACAAAAAAAATGTCAAATAAACAACCTAGCTTCCAGAAAAAGGACAAATGAAGCCCAAAGTTAGTAGAAGGAAGGAAATAACAAAGATCAGAGTAGAAATAAATGAAATAGAACCTAAAAAGACAATATAGGGCTTCCCTGGTGGCGCAGTGGTTGAGAGTCCGCCTGCTGATGCAGGGGACACGGGTTCGTGCCCTGGTCTAGGAGGATCCCACATGCCGTGGGGCGGCTGGGCCCATGAGCCATGGCCGCTGAGCCTGCACGTCCGGAGGCTGTGCTCCGCAACAGGAGAGGCCACAACAGTGAGAGGCCCGCGTACCGCAAAAAAAAAAAAAAAGACAATATAAAAGGTCAATGAAACCAAGAGCTGGTTCTTTGAAAATGTAAACAAAATTGATAAACCTTTAGCTAGACTCACCAACAAAAAAAAAAAAGAGAGAGAGGAATCAAATAAAATCAGAAATGAAGGAGGAGGGGCTTCCCTGGTGGCACAGTAGTTAAGAATCCACCTGCCAATGCAGGGGTCAGGGGTTTGAGCCCTGGTCCAGGAAGATCCCACATGCCGCGGAGCAACTAGGCCCGTGCGCCACAACTACTGAGCCTGCGCTCTAGGGCCCGCGAGCCACAGCTACTGGAGACCGTGCGCCTAGAGCCCATGCTCTGCAATAAGAGGAGCCACTGCAATGAGAAGCCGCAACAAACAGTAGCCCCTGCTCACCACAACTAGAGAAAGCCCGCGCAAAGCAACAAAGACCCAGTGCAGCCAAAAATAAATAAATAAATTTATTTATTTAAAAAAAGAGTTAGTGCTGGGATTCAGGGGTTCCAAGGCTGGAGGCCCAGCGATGCTCCCTGTACAAGCCTCAGTTTCCTCCTTTATAAAAAGGTTTAATAATAATCCTTACCCATAGGGTGTGTGATATCCATCAAGAAGGTTTCCATACAGGGCATCCATTGTCGTTGTTATAATTAGCCCTGGGCTGGGGCTGCTGAATCTCAAAATTGAAAAGCTTTCACCCGGACAGAAAATACAGGGGGGTGTGCTCCTCCAGGCCTGGGAGATGAGGTCACCGTTAGCAATACCCAGCGGGTCCTCTTTCCTCCTGCGAATGCCAAGACCACAGGCCTGGAGACAGGCCAGGCCTGGATCCAATCTCCACATCCTCCGTGAACCCCCCTTTCCTTCACTGCAGAATGACTGGTAAAAATAGCCCCCAAGAAGAAGGGACAGTTCTTCCTACAGTAGATTTCCAATTAATAACTGGAGAAGGAAAGAGGGAAAGAGAAAATCAACACGGGACAAATACCACCATAATAACTGTTGCAGATGAGATCCACAGATGATGCTAAAATTAGTGGGCATATAAAGCAGAAACTAACACACCATCGTAAAGCAATTATACTCCAATAAAGATGTTTAAAATAAAATAAAATAAAATAAAATAAAATTCGTGGGCAGAAATCTGAGGAGAAACAGCCTATCTGTATAGTCTCAAAATGTCTTCCCCAAGAGATTTATTTCATTTTACGTTTTATTGAGGTATAATTAACATACAGTATTACATTAGTTTCAGGTGTACAACCTAATGATTAGGTATTTGTATACATTTCAAAATTAGATTAACTGCAAAGGGAAAGATACTGAGTTTATACTGGACAAACTTAGCAGACACCACCTCGACCACGTGACCAAGGTCAATATGACCAGAAATCAGACAGGCTGATATCACGAACCCCCTGATGTGGTGCACAGAGAAGCACACAACACTGGTTCTGCAGTATGTTTGCCAAAAATGTGGAACTTCTTTCCAATCATGAGAAAGCATCAGACAAACTCAGATCAAAGGACAGCCTACAAAATTAACTAACCAGTATTCTTCAAAAGGGTCAAGGTCGGGCTTCCCTGGTGGCGCAGTGGTTAGGAATCCGCCTTCCCATACAGGGGACACGGGTTTGAGCCCTGGTCTGGGAAGATCCCACATGCCTCGGAGCAATGAAGCCCATGTGCCACACCTACTGAGCCTGTGCTCTAGAGCCCGAGAGCCACAACTACTGAAGCCCACGTGCCTAGAGCCCGTGCTCTGCAGCAAGAGAAGCCCGCGCACCGCAACAAAGAGTAGTCCCCACTCACGGCAGCTAAAGAAAGCCCGTGCGCAGCAATGAAGACCCAACGCAGCCAAAAATAAATAAAAAAATAAAGAAATTTATTTTTTTTTAAAAAAGGGTCAAGGTCATGAAAGACAAAGACCGAGAAACCATCACAGGTTAAAGGGGACTACAGAGACATGACAACTAATTCAGCACACAGGATGAGATCTTGGGACAGGATAAGGACTTGGTGGAAGAACTGGTGAAATGCGAATGACGTGCGAGGTTACGTTACCCGCGCTGCACTCGTGTTCATTCCCTGGGTTTGCTCCCTGTATTGTGTTTATATAAGATGCTATCATGGAAGGAAGCTGAGGGAAAGGTCTGCAGAAGCTCTGTACCATTTTTACAACTTTTCTGTAAATCTACACTGAGCTCAAAGAAAAAAAGTAAAAAAAAAATAGCCTCCAGGTGGCAAGACTGGGAGGAAATGGACCCTCGCAAACATTCGTGGCTGCCAGTGGAAATCTTTTGCACACCCTTGAGTCAGCAATTCTGCTTCTGGGGATGGATAACAGATTTCAGTCACGCAGGTGTGAAAGGCTTGCCTGGCACGTTAGTCCTGCAGTATCGTTTATGACAACAATAAAAAAGCCAGGAAAGACCCTACAGGACTATCTGTGGTCTCATAAATTACAATAATTCTGTCAGCAGCTGAAATAGAGACTAGGGAAGTTTTTTATGTGCTGATAGATAATTCTCTCCAGGATAACATATAACATGGTCAGTGAAAAGCAGTGAGGACCGGCACAGTGTATACTGTTTGCTATATTCATGGGGAAAAACAGGCGGGGGGGTGGCGTTGCATATCAGCATCTGCTTGGAAATGCATAGTTGTTTTTTGTTTTTTCTGGAAAATACTCAAGATAACAGTGGTTGCCTCTGTGGAGGAGAACAGGGTGCCTGGGGAACAGAAGTAGAGGGAGAATTTCTCCTACATACTCTTGTGAACCTGAAACCATGTGAACTTAAAAACAAAACCAAAAATGAAACAGATAATTAAAATTTTTTTCAAAAATTCAACAAATAATCCTGGACCCAGGATTTGTGGTCAAACCTGTTTAGATGAAATACTCTGCTCTTCCCTCAAGCCCCACTAAGATGGCAATCAGGTAGAAAGAAGCCAGAAGCCACAAGAACAGAGGGAAGAGGGAGGGGTGGCCTGGGGGGGAGCAAGTCAGGGCAGGCCCAGAGGCCGGAAGCAGATGGTTGAGAGGCAACTGACAGAGCCAGCAGGAAGGAGACCTAGGCACCCATGGGTGGGTGTGTCTTGGGGGGGGGACAGGGTGCAGGCAGCTGAACTAGGAGAGACTAGGATGGCATGCACCAGTCCCTCTGGGAGCGGGGATAAGCTGAGGATATCCAGAACTTCTCCCCAACCTGACAGGAAGCTGCAGAGTGGGAACCAGGGGGACTCCAGGAATAGCCAAGGGGGCGGGCGCCATGCGGAAAACACGCCTGACCCTCTTGCCTGGGGCTGGTGGCCAATGCACAAAGGTCAAGAGTAAACCCCAGTGGCCCTAGCTGGAGTTGATGAGAGTGAGGTCACACCTTCCACTGAGGTACAGAAAGGGGCTCTGCTCAGCTGTGACCTTGGTAATCCAGGGGGATGGGAAAGATCTAGGCCAAGGACATCCCGGTGGCTCGCAGGCCCCCTCTCCTCTCTTCAGGAACACAGAGACCCCTCCTCTCTCTCCCTCTAAAGCCCTGGTGAAGTGGGTATCTGCAGCCACTTCTCTTTTTCTGGAAACTTCCCCTGACTCTCCTTTGAGGAAGGCCCTCTCCTCAATGTTCCCTCATGCTGTTCAGGTAAAACCGATCCTACCCTCATGTTTGGACGCTGACATTTAGCCCTGGGATTTTTCCTGGAATTTCTGGAATGAGGCCCTCTCCTTCTTCTGGTGTTGCTTAGTGAGTGGGCTGTGAACCCGGAGCTACTGAGGCCATCTGATCCCCAAAGGGAGAGACTGCCTGAGAAAGAAGACAGCACAGAGAAACACAGGGCCCAGGGATCGGACTGTGCCTTCCAGGAATTGTCTGAGTTCCTGAATCCAGCCGAGTCTGAAGCTATATACTTCCGGAGCTTTTATGCATCTGACCATTAGCTTAGAATTCTGTCACTTGTAAAGAGCTGAGGGAGGAGTTCAGAGTGGGGTCATCGCCCCTTCTTGACAAATATTGAGAGACAGGAGTTTCAAGGAGCACTGAGGGGGAAATTCCTAGAAGAACTGTGTACCCGTGAATGTGTATATATGACAGGACGCCAACGTCACAGAAAAGAGGCTAGATAGATCTTCTGCACTGAACAGGTGTTACTTTTATAAACAGAAATCAACTTTCTTTGAAAAATAATACAGCAAATGAATTCCTCGCTGTCCTTGATTTCCTTTGTCGCCATGACATATTGTCCCTGCTGCCTTCAGGATCAAGTCCAAATGTATTAACATGGCCCTGTGCGATCTGTCCTTGGATGGCCATCCAGTCTCTCCTCTTGCCACTTTCAGCCCCACCGTCTACATTGCAGCCCCACCAGCCTCTTCTGATTCCCCTCGTTCACACCTTGACCCTTGCACATGCTGTTACCTGCGCCTCTGTATTTCCATGTTGGCTCACTTCTCCTTGAGCTCTGCTATATCCCCTTCTCCCAAAAGCCCTCCCCAAACCCACAGATTGGCTACGGTCCCCTCCAGGCTTCCCCAGCCCAGCACTGACCCAGTGACCACTCTGGATCGTCTGGAGAAGGGCCTGTCTCCCCTCTGAACTGTGAGACCCATGAGGGTAGGGTTGTGTCCCCACCGCTGCTCAGCACAGGACCCAGCACAGAGAAGATTCTGGGGAGTGCTGGATGCATGGATGAGATAAGGGTGAATAAAACAAGGCAGGGACAGGGTTTGTTTCACCCCTGTGTCCCCAGCACTCAGCACAGGTATAGAGAAGATGCTCATAGGAGATACGTTGAAAGAATGAGACCAAAAGTGAAAAGTCTGAGGTATAAAAACGTATCAGCTTGGTGATAAAAAGACGCTTTATTCAATCAATGCTGTTGGGACAACTGGACAACTAGGAAAGAAAATAAGATGGATCCAGAGTGGGCGGCCTGAGGTATCGGCGGGAGAGTCGGGTGGTGGAAGAAGCCGTTACGGGGACTGGAGCTGTGGATTAAGCCTGAACAAGATGACAACTTCCCAGGACTTCCCTGGTGGTCCAGTGGTTAAGACTCCACGCTTCCCAAGGCAGGGCACACGAGTTCGATCCTTGGTCAGGGAACTAAGATCCCGCATGCTTTGTGGTATGGCCAAATAAAATAAAATTAAAAAAAAAAAGAATATTTAAAAGATGACAACCTCCCAAAAGCACTGATTTCGTGGCAGAGCCCATGGGGAAAAAGCCAGTGGGAAGCCTAGCCAGCACTGGCAAAGTCCTGGGCAAGAAGCTGGAGGAAAGGGGCTTTGACAAGGCCTATGTGGTTCTTGGCTAGTTTCTGGAGCTAAAGAAAGATGAAGACCTCTTCCGGGAATGGCTGAAGGACACACGCGGCGCCAACGCCAAGCAGTCCCAGGCCTGCTTCGGGTGCCTGTGAGAGTGGTGCGACGCCTTCCTGTGATGCTCTCTGGGGAGCCCTGATCCCGAGCCTCAGCACTGAGTCTCCAGAGTTTGCAGCCAAGTGAGGACTCCTCCCCCATCCTCTCCAAGGGAAAAGACTGCTGTGGTTGTGCAGACCTCCCGTGTACTCCAGGGTCTTTTGGGAGATCTCTCCCCTCATCATTTCAACTTTTTTGGAATTCTCAGCCTTGCATGCATCTCCCTTCTTCTTTCCCTGCCAAGTTTTGAGTCAGCTCTTTTTGGCAGAACGGTTACTGTCCTTGTAAAGTTTTTTAAGTCAATAAGGTCAGTGGCCTTTGGGCAGCTGGGGGAAGATGGATCCCTACCTCACACCTAACACCCAAAATAAATTCCTGATCCATCAAAGACTGAAACACACACACAAATAAGACTATAAAATTACTAGATTATCTCATTCTTTCTTTGAGTTTCTGGTGACAGAAGATCTGACACTCAGTGGCCTGTAAGAACCTAGGCTGTCAAGGAGCCCCAAGATTTCTGCTGAGACCTTCAGTGGACAAATGCTGTTATAGTAACATCTCTGTGTTTCCTCGACAATGATGGAAGCCCTTTTGTCCTCAGAGTCCTTAGATAATTTTCCTTTCACTATTCAATAAAGGTGATGAAAAACAAAAAATAAAAAAATAAAATTACTAGAAGAAAACGTGAGAGAAATCATTTGTAATCTAGAAAGGGATAGTCTTTCTAAGGATACCACAAAACCTAAAGGTCATAAAAAAAAAGATGAATAGATTTGACTAAACGCAAAAAAAAAAAGGTAAAGTTTTTACATGGCAAAAAAACCCCAAACAAATCTCACAATAAACAAAGTCAAATGACGATACTGGAAAAAAGGTTTGCTAATTTTCTTATCAAAAGAGCCTCTATAAATTAATTAGACAGGGCTTCCCTGGTGGCGCAGTGGTTGAGAGTCCGCCTGCCGATGCAGGGGACATGGGTTCGTGCCCCGGTCCGGGAAGATCCCACATGCCGCGGGGCGGCTGGGCCCGTGAGCCATGGCCGCTGAGCCTGCGCGTCCGGAGCCTGTGCTCCGCAACAGGAGAGGCCACGGAGGTGAGGGGCCTGTGTAAGACCCTAGTTAGAGACAGAAGCACATCCTGGGAGGCCGAGAACATTGGGGTAGACCAAGGAGTCTCAAGGACAGGTGAACAAAGAAGGGTGAACAAAGTGTTTCTCTGGAGCATAGGAAGAAAATATCAACTTCTGGTTATGTTTGGTTTGAAGAAAGAGTAGAGAAGGGAAAGAAGAGGAAAAGGAGAAAGGAAGGAGAGGATGAAAATAAGAAGAAATTAAGCTTTACTAGGCATACAGAGACCCACCCAGATGGACTACAGAGAAGCCCTCTAGTGCCCCTCAGCCGCAGGTGCCAGCATCCTCAGGCGCTGGACCTAAAGGCTAAAGGACTGACACGGGCGCCCTCTCCTGTCCACTCAGCGCATTGCAGCCTGGGCAAATTGATTCCCGGGGACATTCTCAGGTTGCAAATCAAGTCCTCACAGCAGGGCTTCTTGAAGAGTCCTGCTCAGAAACCAAGGACTGAAGATTTAATAAGGCCAGCACAAGAAAATTCCAACAAACGCCTCTACATATGAAGGGTGGGAATGAAAGCTGAGCAGAGGGATTAAATTCAGCTGACGCACACTTCTCTCATTTGGTCTGTACCTCAGTTAGGACTTTGCCAGCTGTGACAGCCAGCCGTGCACAAAGAATGTCAAAACGACTCTCAGAGATGGTTACAATGGGGCTTCCCTGGTAGCGCAGTGGTTGAGAGTCCGCCTGCCGATGCAGGGGACACAGGTTCGTGCCCCGGTCCGGGAAGATCCCACATGCCGCGGAGCGGCTGGGCCCGTGAGCCATGGCCGCTGAGCCTGCGCGTCCGGAGCTTATGCTCCGCAACGGAAAAGGCCACAACAGTGAGAGGCCCGCGTACCGCAAAAAAAGAAAAAAAAAAAAAAAAAAAGATGGTTACACTGAGAGTTTCCAAATGCATTAACAATGCCTGTATAAGAAAATATTTTTAGTGAGAGCAAAAATATTTGGAGGGCTATGAATATATAAAATAAAAATTTTATTATTAAATATTAATTTCAAAAAATAAAATATTAATTTCATCCCTTCCAATTTTTGAATGTTTTTAAACGCACATAATATATTCACAGTAATATATGTCAGTACTATTCATGACTCCTAAATAACTATGTATACACATTCATATCACTCACACACACACACACACACACACACACACACACACACACACATTCATACTAGGGGAGAATTGTCAGAATGTTTCCTTAATAGGAGAGCATAATAAAACTGTTTGGAGGTTACCAACAGCAGCCCGCTGTCATGTAACGTAACTGATGTGGTGCTCTGGAGATTATAAATAGACTCCAGGGAAGTGGTTTTCAAGCGCTCATGCACACGCGGATCCTGTCTGGAAAATATTGAAAATAAAAATGGGGACTTCCCTGGTGGTCCAGTGGTTAAGAATCCGCCTTCCAAAGCAGGGGACACGGGCTCTCTTCCTGGTCAGGGAACTAAGATCCCACATGCCGCGGGACAACTAAGCCCATGCACTCTGGAGCCCGCACACCACAACTAGAGAGAAGCCCGTGCACCCCAATGAAGAGCCCGCGTGCCACAACTAAGACCCAATACAGCCGAATAAATTAAAAAAAAAAAAAAAAAGTCCCTGACTTCCCTGTCGGTCCCACTGTTAAGACTCCATGCTCCCAACGCAGGGGGCACGGGTTTGATCCCTGGTTGGGGAAGATCCTTCATGTTGAGTGGCACAGCCAAAAAAATTAAAAATAGATAAAAAAATAAAGTGTCCAGCCCTTCCTTCCCCAGGTGGATCCAATCAGGATCCTGGGCAGCTGAGGGGAGCACGCCACAAAGCTCACATTTTTCCCTTCAGGGCATCTACCTTTCAGCTCACCAATCCTCTTAGCAGCTATATTCAGCTGGTGTTTCTTTAGTTCTGTGGAGCTCTGAACTTCAATTGTTGTATCTGTCACTTCTCGAAGTTCTATTTAGCTCTTTTTCCAACTTCCTGGTGACTTTTGATTGTACTCATTCGTGTTTTTATATCTGTCCTATTTTATCCTTTTCATATATAAACAGAGCTATTTTATATCCATATCTGATCATTCCCACATCCACAATGTTTGCGGGTCTTGACCTGCCATATTTTGTGTCTGCCGACTCTCGATCATGGTGCCTGCTTCTCTGTACGGCACATAATTTTCTTATCATGAGCTCATATGTGCCGGAACTCTGCCTGAAGGAATTCTCCAAGGCCCAGGCAGAGGGTGGGGCTCCTCCAGGGAGGGTTTATGTTTGTCCTGGCCAGGTACTTAGGGGCACACAGATCCGGGTTCATTCTCAGCCTACTGTTTCCAGGACCTTTCAAAGAGTATAATTTAAGCCTCAACCCCACATGAGGGACAGTCAATGCTCAGAGGAAAACTTTTTCAATCTCTTCCCAGATATAAGGCTGTGTGCCTTTGCAGGACGGGATTTTTTTCAGTTCACACTTCCCCTGAAGGGTACCTTCCCCAGGACCTGGCTGTTCACAAGGTGGTCCTCTGTCCAACTTTCCCAAAGCATAGCCTCTGTCCCCAAGGCCATGTGAATCTGTCAATGTCCCCAGACACTCAGGAGGCTTCAGTGCTCCCTCCCCTCCTTGGATCTTTGCTCTTGCTTTCTCCTTGCTCTGGGAGGAGTCCCTTTTCTTCATTGCAGGGACAACCATTCATTTCAAAGGATGCTTTAAATATTTTAGGAAGCATTAGGTCATAGGAGGCTCTCTACTCAGCCACACTGCCCTCTCTCTGTTTGACTTTCTCACTTTTCTTTACTCCAATCCCAGCTTCTGACCAGACAAACATGATAATTGCCCCGTGCTAGTTAGAAATGTTCATGGGAGAGCCCAGACCCTTCTGCTTGTGGCAAGCCTGTGAGGTCTGAGTGAGGAAGAGGGACCAACGCCACCTAGAGGCCTGAAGTACTGTCTGCTTGGCTGCAACAGGCCACCAGAGAAGGAATGCACTAGAAAGTTTAGTATTAAGATGATGATGATGATCAAAATAATAATGGTGCCTGACATCTCTATACATTCAAAAAACAATTATGCAGCACTTAAGAGCCAGGCACTGTTTAATGCTTTATGGATATATTAACTCATGGAATATGAGTTATAATGATATAATTTACAGATACAATTTAACCAGAGAAGTTAAATAACTTGCCCCGTAAGGGACTTCCCTGGTGGCGCAGTGGTTAAGAATCCTCCTGCCAATGCAGGCGACACGGGTTCGAGCCCTGGTCCAGGAAGATCCCACATGCCGCGAAGCAACTAAGCCTGTGCACCACAACCACTGCAACTACTGAGCCTGCGCTCTAGAGCCCGCAAGCCACAACTACTGGAGCCCACGTGCCACAGCTACTGAGACCCGCGCGCCTAGAGCCCGTGCTCCGCAATAACAGAAGTCACTGCAATGAGAAGCCCGCGCACCACAACGAAGAGTAGCCCCCGCTCGCCACAACTAGAGAAAGCCCACACACAGCAACAAAGACCCAATGCAGCCAAAAATAAATAAATTAATAAAAAAAACCAAAACTGGGCTTCCCTGGTGGCGCAGTGGTTGAGAGTCCGCCTGCCGATGCAGGGGACACGGGTTCGTGCCCCAGTCCGGGAGGATCCCACATGCCGCAGAGCGGCTGGGCCCGTGAGCCATGGCCGCTGAGCCTGTGCATCCGGAGCCTGTGCTCCGCAATGGGAGAGGCCACAACAGTGAGAGGCCCGCGTACTGCAAAAGAAAAAAAAAAAAAAAAAAAAACTGCCCCGGGGCCACATAGAAAATGGCAGAACTGGGATTAACACGTAGGCAGCTCAGCTCCAGAGGCCGGGTTCTTGACCACTCCGCCCCACTAAGTTACTGAGTTCACTTTAAGTCACTGAACTTAGAACGTGCCAGGCCTGTGCTGAGGGTATTCACGCACGCAACAGATCCTCCCATCAAACCTATGAGGTGAGTGCTATACTGTGCAGAGGAGGAAACCGAGGTACAGAAAGGTGGGGTGACTTGCGCGGGACGCACGGCAAATGGCAAAGCAGAAAGCTGAGTGCAGGAGGCCTTTATCTGGAAGCAGGGTTTTCAGCCTCTGGACAGTAATGCCCACATATGCTAAGAACAGATTATCACAGCCAGCACTAAAGACCAGATACACATGCTCTGGGCCAGGCCTTGATACCCACTGGCTCTTGGATCCCCACAAGAATCCTGGGAGGTGAGTTCTATCATCACCCTCATTTGATTTGAAGTCTCAGAGAGGTCAAGCTGCTTGCCCAAAGTCACACAGCTCATTAGTGGCTCCAAGATGCCAAGCCAAGAGTGTCTACTCTGTGACAAACTGCCTCTGGAGACTGTCTGCATCACGCCCTGTGTGGTCCCCTCTCACACTCACTCTGGTATGTGCCAGAGCTGCTTGGACCGATAGCGTGTGCTGGAAGTGATGCTGTGCGGATCCAGGCCCTGCCCTTAAATGGCCTGCAGCTTCTGCTTCTCCCCTCATGGAAATCTAGCTCCTGGGGGCCCTGAGTGACCATGAGAGGTGAGACCACGTGGAGAACAGAGGTCCTGAGACAACACTGAGACGGAGAGAAGGAACTGGCCATTCCAAGATCCCAGTAGAGCCTCCTGATGACTCCAGGCCCAGCCACCCTCTGACTGAAACCCCCTGAGAGACTACCAAGCAAGACTGGCAGAGGAACTGCCCAGCTAGCCCAGTCAAGCCACGAAACTGTGAGAGAAAAATAAAACGGTCACTGTGTAAAGTCCTTAAACTGTAGGTCAGACTGCTTTGTAGCAAAAGAAAACTGAAACCAACTCCAAAGCCAAAACTTGTAAGAATGACCACAGAGCTAAACTCTTCTGAAAAAATTATCCCAGCAGCCTGAATGAATTGTGTGGCATATTAGTTTCCTATTGCTTCTGTAATAAATGACCACAAATGCAGTGGCTTAAAACAACACACTATTATTCTCTATAGTTCCAGAGGTCAGGAGTCCAAAACGGTTCTCACTAGCCTAAACTCTAGGTGTCAGCAGGCGAGAGTTCCTTTCTGGAGGATCTAGGGGAGAATTTGTTTCCTTACCTTTTCCAGCTTCTAGAGGCCGCCTGTATTCCTGAGCTCACGGTCTCTCCTCTATCTTCAAGGCCAGCAGGGTAGCATCTTCAAATCGGTCCCTTTCCCGTCTCCCTCTTTCACCTATAAGGACCCTTGTGATTACACTGGGCCCACCTGCATAATCTCCCAATCACCAAATACCTGAGTCAATCACATCTGTAACGTCCCCTTTGTTGGGTAAGGCAACACATTCAACAGGTTCCTGGGATTAAGATGTGGGCATCTTTGGGGGGCCATTATTCTGCCTACCAGAGTAGCAAACTGGAAAATGACCAGTGTTCTTCAAAGGAATAACCGAAACCAACTGGAATATTCCCACTGCCCAGAGACCTCCCACAGTTCCCCTGGCAGCATCAGCAGTGCACTTTGCATGAGTGGCCCCAACCTTCCTGGCATCACCAGCCTCTTTTATTTTCTCTCCCCCAGAAATCTTTGTTGAAAAAGATCTTTGTCTCCCCAACACAGTGCATCATCGATGATTTATGCTTCTTGCATTTACTGTTCTTTCTCAGGCAGAAACACCTACCCCTCCGGCCCCTATTGTGAGGAGACCGACAGCTAGGCCTACCCTACTGTGTCAAAAGAACCTTAGCCAGGGACTTCCCTGGTGGCACAGTAGTTAAGAATCCGCCTGCCAATGCAGGAGACGTGGGTTCGAGCCCTGGTCCGGGAAGATCCCACATGCTGCAGAGGAACACAACTACTGAGCCTGCGCTCTAGAGCCCACGAGCCACAACTACGGATCCCACATGCCACAACTACTGAAGCCTGCGTGCCTAGAGCCCGTGCTCCTCATCAGGAGAAGCCACCGCAATGAGAAGCCTGCCCACTGCAACGAAGAGTAGCCCCCGCTCGCCGCAACTAGAGAAACCCCGCGCACAGCAACAAGGACCCAACGCAGCCAAAGATAAAATAAAAATTTTCAAATAAATAAATTAATTAAAAATAAAAAGTGTGAATATGAGAAGTCAGGGCATGCCAACGTCAAAAAGCATCTCCAACCACACCTGTCCCCCGCGGAGCTCCTGGTACTTTCCGTCCAGCCGGCCCCTCTTCCAGTCTGCCCGTCACACCCAGTCCACAGGAAATCCTGCCGCCACTACCTTTCAAACAAATCTACTGCTTATTCATTACTAAGGGGAAAAGGAAAGGTTCTTTTAGCAGTCACCACCTTCACCAAGGGATCCAAGTTACCGCCACAAATGACGGAACAAACAGACATCAGGAGCCCCCTGAGGTGATGTCCTTAGGTGCTCTGTGGTGTTCCTGCCAGATATGCTCAACGTGAATCAAATCAGAGGAAGCAATCAGAAAACCCCAGAATGCGGGACACTATGGGACAACTGGCTTGGACCCTTTCCAATGTCCATGTCACAAAAAACAAGAAAGGACAAGGATACTGTTACAGAGGAGGGCCAGCAAACTTTTTCTGTTACGGCTACAGAGCAAATAGTTTAGACTTGTGGGCCACAGAAACCCAACTCTGCATCCACAGACAATGTACAACGAATGGGCAGGGCTGTGTTCCAATAAAACTTTATTTACAAAGACAGGCAGTGAGCCAGATTGCCCAGCCTGCTGTAGATTAAAGGACACTAAAGAGGCATGATTATCAAATGCAGTGCAGGATCCTTGAGCTGACCCTAGGTTAAAAATAATAATAATAGGGCTTCCCTGGTGGCGCAGTGGTTGAGAGTCCGCCTGACGATGCAGGGGACACGGGTTCGTGCCCCGGACCGGGAGGATCCCACATTCCACGGAGTGGCTGGGCCCGTGAGCCATGGCCGCTGAGCCTGTGCGTCCGGAGCCTGTGCTCCGCAGCGGGAGAGGCCACAACAGTGAGAGGCCCGTGTACCGCAAAAAAAAAAAAAAAATAATAATAATAATAAACAGCTAAAAGAACATTTTGGGGACCAGAATATGAGCTATATATTAAATATGAGCTGTATATTAAACAGCATTGTCATCAATATTATTATCAATGTTAAATTTCTCAGGTGTGACATTGGTTCTGTGTCATATAGAATGCCTTTGTTCTTAGAAGATACAGGCTGAAGTATTTAGGAGTTTAGAAGCATGTCCAAAACTTATTTTCAAATCGTTCAGAAAAAAAAAAAGATTGTGTGTATACATTCATACACGCATACATATATGGTGGTGAAGACAAAGCAAACCTGCTGAAGACTAATAAGAGATGAACTAGGTGTTGAAGGGCATATACCTGATGACCATACCATTCTTTCTTTCAACTTTTCTCAGGGTTTGAATTTTTTTTTTCTTTTTTTTTTTTGCGGTACGCAGGCCTCTCACTGTTGTGACCTCTCCCGTTGCGGAGCACAGGCTCTGGATGCACAGGCCCAGCGGCCATGGCTCACGGGCCCAGCCACTCCGCGGCATGTGGGATCTTCCCGGGCCAGGGCACGAACCCGTGTCCCCTGCATCGGCAGGCGGACTCTCAACCACTGCGCCACCAGGGAAGCCCCAGGGTTTGAAATTTTAAAAAGAAGTCGTTGGGGAAAAAATTGTCTCTGGGATCTGACCCCTCCTCCCCACTCACCTCCCACCTCGACTACTGTAGTCATGTCTTCCCTGCATCCATGCTCACCCTATGATTGCTAAAAGGATTCTATTAAAATCGAACTCAGATCCCATCCCTCCTCTGCTCAGACTCTCCAGTGAGTCCCATCCACTCAGAGTAAAGCCAAAGCGTTTGTGGTGGCCCACAGGCCCTGCACGATCTGCCCCCTTCCCACCACCTTCTCGGCCCTCAGTCTCCACTCAGTCTCACTGTTCAGCCACACTGGCTTCCTCGATGTTCATCAAACAGGCCAGGCACACACTCACCTCAGGGTCTTCGCACCTGTGGAAACTCTGGGCTAGAAAGCTCCTCCCCCAGATGCCCGCACTGCGTGCTCCCTCCTCTCCTCATATTTTCAGTGAGGTCTCCCTGGTAACCCTATCTAAACTTCACAACCGTCCCCCAAGTACTCCTCCTCCTGCATCCCTGATGTTTTCTCCAGAGCAATTAGTGCTATGTAATATCTAACTTTACATTTTAACTGTTTTCTTTATTGTCTGGCTTCTCCCCACGCCGAGAACGCAAGGTCCCCTGAAGACAAAATTTTTTACTTTTTCTTCTCAGCTGTATCCATAACATCTACACAACAGCCACAACTTAGTGCCGGGCACTGACCTAACACTTTACATCCATTACTCCTCACAACAACAGGATGAGGTAAGTATTATTTATAGCATAAATGCATATGTAGCATATACACAAAATAGGAATAATAACAATGTCTACCTCATAATAATTGGTGAGGATTTAATGCTATGAAGTTCTCAGCAGACTGCCTGGCACAAAGTGAGCGCCCATTAAATGCCACGATTATATAATACTCACTGTACAGAGGAGGAAACTGAAGCTCAGAGGGGTTAGTGACCTGCCCAAAATCACCTGGCTGAGAAGGGGGCGTGTGTGTGTGTGTGTGTGTGTGCGCCAGATTGGAACCCATGTCAGTCTGACTCAAGCAGCCACTTTCTAAACCACAATGCTGAGACACATCACAGTGCTTGGGAGAAAGACAGTGGCAGGAAACAGGAACCAGCTCTGGGAATCCAGAATGCAGGATTTAAGTCCTGCCTCTGGCACTAACTCCACGTGTGACCTCAGCAATTCCCCTCTGCTCTCAAGGCTTCAGTTTTCTCTTCTATAAACTGGGGGAAGTCATTTCCCCTCCCTGACATGGGGACAAAAAAGAGTGTGAGGGTCAAATGAGAGAGCTTATATGAAAACACTTCAGTAACTGTAATCCAACACTTCTTCGTTCTAAGATCTGCAACTCTGGCAGAGGACCAACCAAACACCAAAAGACCAAGAATTCCAAGCCCTTCCGGAAAGCAAATTTTAAGCATTCAAACTTATAAGGAAAAAAAGTGTGTTCCCTGTAACCATTTGGCCTTTGCGCATGCTCCTCCCTCGCCCTCAACATCATCCCTGTCCCCGTGTGGTCTGGTGAGACTCTCCTCACCCTTCAGTTCCCAGCCCAGACGTCTCCTCTGCCAGGAAGCCCTCCCTGAACCCCATGTCAGGTCAGGCATCCAGTGGGCTCCCCCATGCAAGCTCTGCCCACTCTGGGTCGTCACCTTAAAGGATGGGTCTGTCCCCACCCGACTGTGAGTTCCTTGGGGGCAGAGACTGGGGCTAGCTTGATTCCTGCTGTTTCACCATCACTGCCCAGCACAAGGCCAGGTACAAAGCAGACGCTCAGTAAACACTAACTAAATGAAGTAACAGATGGATTACTGGTGGTTCCCTGACCCAGCAAATTACGTTAAATTTCCATACTTTGTGCTCCCACAGGCCCATAGCACATAGATCGCCTTTTGACAGCAGTTCATATTTTGAATGTTTACTATGCCCTTCAGATCTCAGCTCAGGCAGCCCTCGTCCAGACAGCCTTCCTGACCCCACGCCCCCGGGTCAGGAGGTCTTTCTGAGCTCTGGAGTTCACACCGTCCTGACCACTCTGGGGTGACAGTGATGGGTCATAAATGTGTCTCCCAGCCCAGAAAAAGCCAGCATGGTCTGTCTACTGAATGAATGGACGAACAAATACGGAGTATGAGTGGATTAATGAACAGATGGACAAATGTTCACCCTAGTTAAAATTACTCCTTTAGCCAGATTCCCAGGTCACGCACCCAGACCCCAGACTTCGCCCCGAGCCACGCCTCTACCCAGGCCTATTTCCCGGAGTACAACTGGGGCAAACCAATGTCCTAAACGGATGATATATAAGCACCTCTCAACTCCCAGGACGGGAGGGAAACCGAGGCACGAGGTGGAGTCTTCAGAGCGAACCCTCCCACGGGTGGTCTGGCAAACGACCCCATTTGGTCAAATGACCGGAGCTCCGGTCTCCCCCGGCTCCTCTCAGCCCTGGAATGCCCCGCCCAAATCACTCCCATTCCCCACACTATTGGTCCGTCTAGACGTCAGTCTCCACGCGCTCTTTTCCTCTATTGGCTAGTATTACCAACTCAAGCGCGGTCGCCCTGCCCCGCCCTTAACCCCATGCCCTTTCTTACTATTGGGCTACCCGCATGCCCCTCTCCCAGGGACCCTCCCTACTGGCTGAAAGACTTTGCCGGTTCGGGCTGTGATTGGTCGTGAACAGAAATCCATCTCCTGAACAACCACCTGAAAGGGGTTAGAGAATGGGAAGGTTGGAGGGTTGTGGGGTCAGACTCACGCTGAGCTGGTGGGAGGCAGATATAGGTCTTGAAGAACTCGCTTCGGCGGGCGGCCTCCTTAATGCGGTTGGCAAGCGGCTTGCTGACCTGCCGGATGCCGAGGTATAGCAGCTTCGCCATAGGGAACGCGCCCACCACCATCTTGGCGGTTGCAAAGGGGCACGCGCAACCTGGCTGACTGGGAGGGGCGCCTCCGATCTCTCCCTCCTCCCCCGCCCTCTCGTCGCTGTGCGTGCCTACGTACGTGCGTACGCCCCATTGGGAACTGCAGGGGCGCTCCGTGACGACATCACGTCAACGCTGACGCTCCGACGTCCGTTCCGATGAATATGCAAATATACGGCGAAAGTAAGTCTGTCAGAGGGTGGTGCGGTTAAACGGCAGCTCGCGGAGCGTGCGTGGCTTCCCACGCCCGCTTCGGCTGACGTCACCGCCCTCCTCCGTGACGTCACATACCTGGGTGGTATCTCCAAAGGAGGAGTCTTAATTAGTCCTAATTAGGGCTAACGAGTCCCAAATGCACCTTCCCCCCGCAATTTAGAGCTCTCACTGGGCGTAAGAAACTGTCCAGGTAGTCATACAGCCCTGGATTGGGATCCCAGCTCCACTGTTCACTTGCTGTGTGTGGCGAGTGACTTAACCTCTCTGGGCATCAGTTTTCCCATCTACAAAATGGGAATCATAAGAACACTTACACCTTGGGACTTTCCTGGTGGTGCAGTGGTTAAGAATCTGCTTGCCAATGTAGGAGATACGGGTTCAAGCCCTGGTCTGGGAAGAGCCCACATGCCGCGGAGCAGCTAAGCCCGTGCGCCGCAACTACTGAGCCTGCGCTCTAGACCCTGCGAGCCACAACTACTGAGCCTATGTGCCACAACTACTGAAGCTCGCGCACTCTAGGGCCCATGCTCCACAATAGAAGGCACCGCAATGAGAAATCCTGTCGCTGCACGGAAGAGCAGCCCTGCTCACCGCAAGCAGAGAAAGCCCCTGCACAGCAACGAAGACCCAACACAGCCAAAACTAACTAACTAACTAACTAAATTTACTAAAAAAAAAAAAAAAAAAAAAAAAGAACACTTACCTTATTGGGTTGTTGTAAGCCTTGCATGCAAATTTTGAATATAAAAACATAGTGAACTATGTTAAGAGCTTAGAATGGTGCCAGTCACCCAATAAACAGCCCTTATTACTGTACAGGTATTAGCATTATTATTGCTGACTCCAGCATGAGGGCGCATTTCATCTCCAGAAGCAGCTAATCCAACCATTTACCAAGTAACTGACAAACTGAGACCCAAAGAGGGGCCAGGAGAGTGGCACAAGTTCCCTCAGCCAGCAGAGGTTGATAGCCCAGCATCTTGGCTAATAAACTATACCGTTCCCAAGCAGCCCCACTTCCTCCATTGGGGGGCGAGGGTCCCTAGGGAGCTGGCTCAGGAAGGAGTTTAAGGAAGTGTCCCAGACTGTCATCCCTTACCCAGCAGGGAGCAAAATCATATAAACAAGGTCAAGAAGAGGTTGAGAGAAATTTCTGGATGGTGGAGTGCTGATGGGTAATTGAGAGATTCTCAGAGAGGCAGAGGGAGAGGGCAAGTGCAAGGAACAGAGAAGCTGTGTACAGGAGGAAACAGACATTCAGGACACGGAGTTGGGGGACCCAGGGCTTTACTTGGCATCCTCTCGGACTCCCTGAGTGTCCTTTGTCACTTCCCTGGCCCTGATGGACTTCCATTTCTCCATCTGTAATAATGTTGATACTGACATGTGTGAACCTCCATATTCTAAATTACTAAGAATGCCAAGACTCCATAAAAACAACTTCTCCCCAGGACCCTTTCTGGGCTAAAGATGTTAAGGAGCTTGGGGCCATTCAAGGTCCATCATCCACTAGGGACCCCCCCCCCCCCCATTTTACTGACTGACCAACTGGAGCCAGAGGATGACAAGGATTTATCCAGAGTTCCAGAGGTAATCAAGATGGAACTGAGGCTGGGGTTTCTTGAGTCCCAGCCCAGAGTCTTCTTCTGATCCCTGGGGGTGTTAGCCTGGGGCCCAAGGACCTACTTGGGGTGTGGGGGGGCCGCTGAGGTTCCACATGATGGGCTTAGGAAGCTTCCAAACTTGTACATGACTTTTTTTGTATAATTCACTATTGTTTCCTCAGCCCCTAGAACAATGTTTGGCACATAGTAGGTGCTCAATAAATATTTATTGAATGAATGGGAATGAGCATTTGGTGGAGGGGTAGCGTGCAGGCTTTCATCTGATTCCCTGAGGGGACTGTGTTCAGAAAGCTTCTGTTCCCCTACATCTCCATCCCAGTAGCTTTATAGCAGTGAGAGAGGGTGGGAAAACTACCAGCCCCCCATCCCCGCCCAGATCCCAGGCCTCCCTCTTTTCTCTTCCCCACAACTCCAAAGACCCAACTTCCTGCATCTCAGTGACCCACCCCTCCTCCTGCAAAACCATTTTCCTCATTAAGTTCATTTTTTTTCTCACTCCCCTCCTCCCTCCTCTTTCTTTCTCTGAGAAGGGTTTCCAGGAACGAACCTCTTCTGGGAACTTCTGGGGCAATGGTGTGTTTGTGCCCGTGTGTGTGTGTGTCTGTGTGTGTGTGTGTGTGTGTGTGTGTAGGGAGATCTTCACGTCTCATCAGGAGCCTGGAGCCTGTTACACACCCGTGGGGAGGAAGGGAGGGAGATGGCCTATCAGAAGGGGCGAGGCCTGTCCAGAGCTGTGTGTTTCCTCCTGCTCTCCAGCCTAGTTCGAGAAGGACAGCCATTCCTGGTTGACCCCTGAGGGCCAGGGGAGGGAGGGGAACACCATCAGCCAGGACAGCAGCCTTGGCCACTCTGGGGCATGGGAACGGAGGCAGAGACAGGGAGGGGAGAGGGAGCCCAGGATGGCCCCGGCGTTGACTCACTGGCTGTGTGACCCCGGGCTAATCGCTTGGTCTCTTCGGTGACGGCCTTTGAGTAGGGCCTGGGATCATTCCCAGAGGTCCTTCCTGTTCATGTCCCCTGGTCACCCTTTTCCCAGGATGGGCAAGGGGCTTGAGTTACACAATCCCACAGGCCCTTGTGCTTCTTCCATCATCGAATTCCTTCCAGATAAATCCCCAAGCTGACACCGATCCTTCCGCACTCCACCACCCCCCACCCCCGACCCCGGTCCAGCCATCAGCATCTCCTGCCTGGGCTCCTGGCTTCTGCCCTTACTTCCCATATTCTGTTCCCCACTCAGCAGCCAGGGAATCCTGTTAACATTTAAACCAAATCCCAATCCTTCTCTACTAAGAGCCCCTCTGTAGCTCCCATTTCTCTTGGAATAAAAGGCAAAGTCCTCACGTGGATTCTCAAAGCTCTATAATATGGGCCCCTGTCCCTGGCCTGTCTCAATTGCATTCCTCACATCCTCCCGCCCTCGGTTCCCGCCACACCGCTGTGTGTACTTGCTGGCCCTCAGATGCGGGCAGTCTCTTACTCCACGTTTTGCACTTGCTGTTCCCTCAGCCTGCAGTGCTCTTCCATCTGACCGCTTTCCTCCTTCAGGTCTTTTCTCAAATGCCCCCTTCTCCGTGAGCCCTCCCCGACCTCCTTATCTAGATCAGACTCCACATCACTCTCTGTCCCCTCCGTCAGCTTTATTTTTCCCCATTACCGTTATCTATTCCAAATGTCATGTTTATCTTTATTCATTTACTGTGAGCTCTGTGAGGGCGGGGACCGGGCTGTCTTGGTCACCGTTTTGTCCCCAGCCGCTGGCCAGCACAGGGCTCGGCAGAGAGTAGGTATAAACAACTCTCCCTTGAATGAATGACTAAATACCCTTCTCTTGTCCCCAGCCCCCTTCCCAAGCCTGCCTTGCTCCCTGCTCCCCCAGCCCGTTTGCTGATTGCCCTTCATCTGATTCTGCTCCCTCCTCCTCCTCCTCAGTCCTGACCTGGAGAATGCTGTTTATCTTGAAACTCTGAAACGCTCTGTCAGGCTCTCTCTCTCCCCTATATGACCGGGGGCTTCCCAAAGGCAAAAGTGACCACTCAGCACTCGGTGAATTTCTTCTTCCACCTTCCCCGTGAGTCACAGACTTTTACCCCCTTGTTGAAAGTAATCCTAACTTTTTTGTCTTTACCGTCTGGAAAGTTAATCTACTGGTCCCCTCCTCTAGGAAGCCCCTTCTGACCCCCAGACTGGGTCTGATGCCTTCTTGGGTTCCCCCAGCCCCTGGGCTCCCCGTCTGAGCCCTGCCCACTCTGGGTCATCACTATCCAGGGACAGATCTGTCTTCCCCAGTGGAGTGGGAGCCATGAGGGAAGGGCCAGCACTGTCATTTGTCACCGCTGGGTCACTAGCACCACCCAGCGCAGGTCTAGGCACAGTTCTACTGAATTGTTAGGGGGTCATGGTGGAGGACGATGGTTGACCAGTGACACATCAACCTCACTATTTTCCTATTTTCTTACATGCTTATGGAAATTAACATAGCCTTATTTACATACAATTTGCATACAGCGGACCAGGAGGGAAGGGAGGGTGGGATTAGTATGGAGGAGTGGGGGCTCTGCACGACACGAGGTTCACTGTGCCGGCAGCAGCATCTTCAGCTGCACCTGGTCCCTCTGGGAGGGCTGAGCAGCCACCCAGCTGGCTGCCATGGCCTTGGCCACGCTGTTCCTCTTGGAAGTGAGCGGGGTCTCCAGGGTGAGCGAGACGTTGGCCATCTCCTGGGGTTTGTCACTGGCCAGAAAGCGGAGCAGGTTGTGCAGGGCCTTGGCCACGTGACTGCGGGCGCCCTCGTTGACGAGGCAGTAGAGGATAGGGTCAGCCACACAGTTGAGGCTGGTGAAGGCCAGTGAGCTGTGGTACGCCGAGAACACACGTTCCTCGAAGCCACAGTCCCAGGGGTGGCGCAGGTAGACGGCGCTGCGGGAGAGCAGGAGCACATGGTAGGGCGCAAAGCAGACCAGCACGATGGCAATGAGGCTGAGGGCCAGCCTCTTGATCTTGGCCTTCTCCTGGCGCTCGGTGGACACGCTGCCCCGCACAGCCCGCAGGATGCCACGGTAGGAGAGCAGCATGAGGGCCCACGGGAAGAGGAAGCCCACGAAGACCCGGTAGAGGTTCATCCAGGCCACCCAGCCCTCCATGGGGAACTTCTCGAAGCAGAAGGTGTGGTTGTAACGGTCACGGAAGAGCTCATCGTGGAACAGGGGCGCCGAGTTGGCTCCCAGCTCCGTGGCCCAGACCACAGAGCTCACGGCCACGGCCGTCTTGACGCGGCGCAGGCGGGTGAACCGCAGTGGGTGGGCCACGGCCAGGTAGCGGTCCACGGAGATGCAGCAGAGGAAGGCGATGCTGATGTAGATGTTGGTATAAAAGATGAACCCGAAGAGCTTGCAGGAGCTGGGGCCGTGGATCCAGTTGTCGTGGTGCAGGAAGTAGTCCACCCACAGCGGCAGCGTGCAGATGTACAGCAGGTCGGCGATGCTGAGGTTCATCAGATACACACCCAGCTCGTTGTGTCGCCGCACCTGGCGGTAGGCGGCCCACAGGGCCAGACAGTTGGTGGGCAGTCCCACGCCGATGACAAAAATGTAGAGGGAGGGCGGGAAGAGGTGGTCCACGAGGGAGTCCACGTGGCAGCCCTCCCACGTGCGGTTGCCCATCCTCGGCACTGAGGCTTTCGAGATGTTTCCCCTGGCCCACGGGGGCTGTGGGGCCATGGGTGGCGGGAGGCCATCAGGCCCCCTGAGCCCCCTCCTCGGAGGCTCAGGGGAACATGGTGGGAGGCAGTCCACAGCGAAGAGATGAGGCTGACCACGAATCGTGGGCCAGGCTGGGCAGGGAAAGGATAGAGCTTGAGAGGGAAAAGTTGGAGGAGGGATAGAGTTATGACAAGAGGGAGGTCTGGGGGATAGCAGGATTCACGAAGATCTTTGTCAAGGAGGTTTTCTGAACCCAATCACAGCACAAATGGAGGAGTATTGGAGTCACACAAAATTGACTGAGGGGTTGTTTATAGAGCAGATGAAGGCATCAGTGGGCAGTGGTGAGAGAGAGAGATTTGCGGAGGATGTAGAAAGTAAGCGTGGCCATGCTGAAGTAACGGTGGGGTGGAAATGTATGGGATAGCGTTGAGATAGGATAGTCTACAGTTAGGGAGTGTTGAAAAGGCCAGGCAAGATGGATGCGGGTGCTAGCATTTCCTAGGACCCCAGTAAGAAATAAGGAAATAAGGTAAACAGTGAGGAGAAGATTACGGAAAAGGAGGTGTCCTGTGAGAGATGAAAGAGAGGAAGGGCTCCGTCTGGGGAATGTGGGAAGGGTTTTTAAGAAACAGGAAGGAGGTCAGTAAGGGCTCGATCAGAGCACGGTTACTAATACAGGGAATTTAAAGGGGACAAGGACGGGGCTCCAGCTTGGTCCTGGTGGGAGCTGAGCAGTTGACATGAGGTGGCCCCGCCTCTCAGTTCAAAGCTGATTTTGCAGCACCTGTGGGGAGAGAAGACTGCAGTGAGGGGAGTCATGGACCACCCCCTTCCCCCTACACCCCTTTGCCCTGACTCCAGTGGGCTGCAGAGGGTGGGGACCCTAACGATGCCTAATTGAGCCCCGGATCTCTGAAAACACAGATTTGAGATGCCAGATAAATTTTTGTCCCTAAAAGATGTTAAAATAAAGATCCAGGGGCTTCCCTGGTGGCGCAGTGGTTGAGAGTCCGCCTGCCGATGCAGGGGACACGGGTTCGCGCCCCAGTCCGGGAAGATCCCACATGCCGCGGAGCGGCTGGGCCCGTGAGCCATGGCCGCTGAGCCTGCGCGTCCGGAGCCTGTGCTCCGCAACGGGAGAGGTCACAGCAGTGAGAGGCCCGCGTACCACAAAAAAATAAAAATAAAGATCCAACTCAGATTTTAAAACTTTCTTCCAGAAACCATGTAAAACTTGCACAAGTATCATATCATGCTGTGGGAAATGGAGAACTAGTCTTAACTATCATGTTATAGACAGGGAGACTGGGCCCAGAGAGGCTGCGTCACTCCCCTCAAGGATGCACAGCAAGTCAGTGACGGAACCGGACTAGAACCAGCACTCCTGCTCCTAACCCCGGGCACCCCATTTTTGACTATAATGATGATGGTGGTGATAATAACAGCTAAAGTTTATTAAGTCCTACTACATAGCAGACCCTGTCTTAAGCACTTTTATGGGTATGAATTTTAAAATTTCAAGAATCCTATGAGGAATAGGGTTATTCCCCCTGTTGGACAAACTGAGGCACAGAGAGGTTCAGAGACCTGTCCAAGGTCCTGATAGCGGGAGAGGGGAAATCTCGGCTCTCTCCAGCCTGCACTTCCGTTTTCCCCCAAGAATAACTGGACAGAAGAGGGCCCTGGGCTGACAGCCCAGGGAAGCATAGCTGCAGGGGGCTGGGGGGGGCGGGGCGGGGAAGGGCTGAGAGGAGGAGCTGCTGGACTCCGCTGAGGTCGGAAGCAAGAGGGAGCCCTGGGGGCAGTGCCAGCAGTCCCCTCCCTCAGAGACTGCCCCCTTCATTGTCTCTCCCCACTCCCCTCCGACTTTCCCGAGTGAGTGTCTTGGGCCTCACCCTCCCGGTCCTGCGGAGACCTTTAAGGACAGGGCAAAGGACAATCTTGGACCAAGCCCCGGACCACTGTCAGCCCCCAGAGAGGTGGGGAGCGAAGTCCTGAATTAGAGGCACCTTCAGAAGCCACTCCATCCGAGGGTTTGCATCAGTTTAGTTTTTCGGCTGTGAAACTACTTAAAAAAAAAAAAAGAGAGACATCTCAGCTGGAAACCCCATCTAAGACAGTGACAGAGGAAGCTGCTCTGTGCTCTAGAAAAAATGAGGTGGAGGGAGGAAGGCCACCTCTGAAGAATCCCCAGGACACACTTTGAAAACCACTGGTTGAGTCGATTGGACAGATGAGGAAACCAAGGCCCAGAGAGGGGAAGGGATGAGCCCAAAGGTACACAGCAGGTACATGGAAACCTCCCAGATGCCTGAGCATCTTCTCATGGGAAAGGCCACTTGGCTCTCCCTACCTCCACACTAAATCCTGAATCCATGCATGTCTCTAAAACCCCTGCTGCTGCCCGCTCTGCTCAGCCATCACCACTGGCTTGGACTTTGCAGTAGCCTGCTCACGGCTTTCCTGGCTGCCACTCTGACTTCCCTCAGCTCACTTCCCACGTGGCAGCCAGAGAGTTCTCTCTAACATGTAAATCGGCTCTTGTTACTTCTCTGCTTGAAACTCTCCAATAGCTTCCCAGTGGACTTGGGGTGAAATCCCAAATCCTCACCCCAGGTGACAAGGCACTGCCTGACCAGCCTGGGCAGCCTAGCTGACTTTCTTGCCCACCTCCCCTCCCCCACCTCAGCAGCCTCGAGGCTGGACCTTCTTTCCAGCGTCAAAACCTTTGTTCTGGACTTCCCTGCCTCAGTGGTTAGGAATCCGCCTGCCAATGCAGGGGACACGGGTTCGAGCCCTGGGTCGGGAGGATCCCACATGCCGCAGAGCAACTAAGCCCGTGCGCCACAACTACTGAGCCTGAGCTCTAGAGCCCGCGAGCCACAACTACTGAGCCCGCACGCCTAGAGCCCGTGCTCCCCAACAAAGAGCAGCCCCCGCTCAACGCAACTAGAGAAAGCCCGCACGCAGCAACGAAGACCCAACGCAGCCAAAAATAAATAAGTAAATAAATTTATATTAAAAAACAAAACAAAACAAAACAAAAACCCAAACACCTCTCTCCCCTCTGTCTGCCCTGGGTCTCTCCTTCCTCCTGTAACACTGAAGGAATTACTTCTTCAGGAGCCTCAGTTTCCCCTTCTATAGAAAGGGGGGGTGGGCACAACTTTTATACTAGTCACATCCCAGATATGAAAATCCTTGGGACTTCCCTGGCAGTCCAGTGCTTAAGACTCTGCGCTTCCACTGCAGGGGGCCCAGGTTTGACCCTGTGCCTAGGATCCTGCATGCTGCGCGGCTGGGCCAAAAAAAAAAAAAAGAAGAAAAAAAGAAAATATCAATTCTATACAAACTCTTCCAGAAAACTGAAGAGGATGAAACATCTCCGAATTTATTATTCACAGGGAACTATGGATACATTCAATATCCTGGGATAAACCATAATGGAAAACAATATTTAAAAAAAAGAATGTCTATATGTGTATAACTGAGTCCCTTTGCTGTAGAGCAGAGATTGGCACAATATTGTTAATCAACTCTACTTCAATAAAAAACAAAATTAATTGAAGAAAAGAAAATCCTCGGTAGAGGTGATATCATCTATAAATTGTGCAGTATTTGAACAATTATTACTATTCCACAGGCACTGGGGAGCTGACACAAGAATGAACCAGTTCATAATGGGAGGAGGCACTGAGAGCTGGGAGTTCCCTTTGCCCCTCCCCCTCAAGAACCCCTGGGTTCAGCTGAGGCTGGGGTGGGTACACAGGCATGAGGCTGATTTCCTGCAGCCAAAGGAAATACACTTCCCATTGCTAATTTCCTCGAGGGGGAACCAGGTGGCTGCCTCCCCCTCCCCCCTCCCATCCCTCCTCCTCAACCCATCTGCTTCTTGGGGGATGCTGGGCATGGGGGAGGGGCATTCAACCCTCTCTTCTCCCCCACCTGAGATCTGCCCACCACCAAACCCCCGAAAGACAGCGCTGAATGGCAGACTCTTAGAACTCCACAGTGCAACAGGCCTATATGCCACAACATACAGGGGCGCGAGGCTATTTCTGACCCCTGCCTGATACAGATGGGGAAACTGAGGCCTAGAGCCACAAAGCAGTTGTCTAAGTCACATGGTGTGTCAAGACTGCACAGATCTGTCATTCTTAACTAAAAAGCTTCCCCTTACCTGAATGCTTTCTCTCTTCACCCCCTGCATTCCCGTAATTTTTCTCAAGTTTTTCCGGGGTTCTCAGCCCCCGTTAAGAATCTGCTGAGGGACTTCCCTGGTGGCGCAGCGGATAAGACTCTGCATTCCCAACACAGGGGGCCCAGGTTCGATCCCTGGTCGGGGAACTCGATCCCACATGCATGCCACAACTAAGAGTTTGCATGCCACAACTAAGGAGCCAGCAAGCTGTAACTAAGGAGCCCGCCTGCTGCAACTAACACCCCATGCAACCAAATAAATAAATAAATAAATATTAAAAAAAAAAAAAGAATCTGCTGAAAGATCCACGGACTCTCACCACACGAAAGCAAGTGACCTCAGCGTCTTGGGTGCCCCTCCATCACCTGACTCCCTTGCCCAGCCCCCTGGAGCCAAGACCCTGTTGGGCTGGGATCTAAATTGCCTCCCTTACTCAGGCTTTGTGTGTGGGAGGTCAACCTCCAAATCTCACAGTGCCCACAAGAAGCTCCCCAGTCCCACAGGCCTCCCTCGTGGTCCCTGCTGGCCCCTCCCAGAGGGGCAGGGAAGAGAGATAAGCTGAGAATGTGGAACGATAGTGGGGAGACAGGAAGGACTGTCAGACCACTGCCCCCACTTTGCACCTCAGCTGCTCAAGCCAGATAAGTCCCTGGGCCCTGGCAGCCACCTCTAAGTCCAGCAAGGCTGAAGGACTGCGGGCGGGGGGTGGTGAAAGGACAAGATGGAGAGGTAATAGAGCCCCACAGCCCCTCACTCACCAGTCTTGTCCTAGAAGCCTCCAGGTCGCCTCTCTCAACCCCCACTTCCCTCCTCTGAGGGTTCCTGCTCCCCTGACAGCCCCGGGGGACCAGCCAGCTCCGGTCTGCTCATTAGGGGACGAAATGTGATCACCAAGCCTCGCTCCCCACCTGGTGTCCTGGCGGCTGGCCGGCGGAAACCGGGGGACAGTCCGGCCACCGTGACCGCTCCGCTGGGCCTCAGTTTCCCCATTTCTACCGAAGGGGTCCCCATCCCCCCACACACCCCCACACCGTCCAAAAGGGATACCAGAGTCCTCGACTCTACCCCTCTGATGTTCTAGATCGCAAGGTTCTCGAATCCTCAGGTTCTATTGTTAGTCCAGTTCCTGGTTTACTGTTCTATTATTATAACATTCTAGAGCTTTACCTTTCTTCCATTCTATTATTATTATCATGGTGGCTTTCCATGCCCTTCTCCTTCTAAGTTTCCAATATCCCAGCGTCTCACATTCCAAGATTCTCAAGTTCTATTGTTAGAACGCTCTACGATTTTTTTTAACATTCTATAACTTTCAGAATCTATTATTAGCTCTCACCGATTACTATCTTTGCCCAGCAAACACGAAAATGTATTTCCCTTTTCTTTTTTACAGAAATGGGAACATACTCTACATACCGTAAACCTCACTTCCTTTTTCCTCCCTATCTAATCCGTTTTTTTTTTAAACATTCTAGCAGCCTAAGGTTCTAAGATTATGCAGAATTCTAAGATACTAAGGATTCAATGGGGGAGGGGTAGTCACCACATTCACTTGGTCCCTAAATTCTCACCCCCCTGGGGGGGACATTAGGAGCCCAGGCTGCCTCCCAGGGAGCCTTGCCACGTCCCTCCCTGCTCGCTCACACCGGCTGAGTTATTATTTGTCTAGACACAAACCAAATTATAGGCCCTGTCCTGCGGGAGCAGTGGGCTTCGTGGGGAGGGTCAGGAGACAGAATCAGGCGGGAGTTAATCTCTGCACTACCCCGCCTTCCCCTCTCTTCCCTCCTTCTCTGAAACTCCACCCCTTTCACCCAAACCAACTCTTGTCCCCTCTCCTTCTCCAACACCATGGTTTTAGAAATATCTTCTCTCCTCTGCCTCTAAAAGGCTCCCTCCTGGGTTCCAGCCATTCACACTCACCTTGGCATTCTTCCCTCCTCCCTATGAAGACCTCCTGCCCCACAGGAATCCGACTTAGTGGCAGCAAAAGAAGCCAGATCTTTGGATTGGGGCTTCAGTGGAACTGGAGTCCCAACCTTAGCCTGAAACTGGCTCATTGTGGGGACTTCTGCTCTTGCGTCTCAGTTTCCCCATCTGTAAAATGGGGGGCTTGGTCTAGCTGGCTCTGCAAGCACTTTCAAGCTCTCGGCTGTGTGCGAACACTGAAAACTGCCAAGATTCCAACACCAAGCTTTTTGGATTGAAGGATTCAAATATCCTAAGGACCTTTAATTTGAAGGTTTGAGCATTCCTGGTCCTCCTCTCTGATCATTCTCACTTACTTGGGTCCTTTCATTCGAAGACGTCACATGCAAGACTTCTTGATTCTATGATTCCCAGAGTTCTGGAGCCCCTCCCCCATCAGTCTCTCTCATTTTCTACTACTGGATGCCCCACCACCAGAAAGGAAAACCTCCCCATCCTCACCCCAAACCTGAAGTCAAGCTCAACCACAGAGACAGGGTTGTGAGGGGCCCTTGGTGAGTTCAGAAAGAGTGGGGCTGGTGATGGGCCCTGGTGGGGGGCGGTGGGGATGTGGCCCCCATCAACTCCATCTGTGCCCGCAAGAAACTCCCCCAGCGCACGTCCCGCCTGAGTACACAACACACGTCCCACAACCGAAATTCCAGAGCTCTCCTTCAGCGTGCTTGGAGGTGGGGGGTGTCCAGCTCAAGGAGGGGGCGATGAAGCCAAGGCAGGAAGGAGTTAACGGGTGACCCAGCCAAATCCTGGAAGGGAGGAAGTGGGGGAGGAAGTTTACCCCCCAGCCAGGAATTCCTGAAATTGGAGGGTGGGGTGGGTGCGACCTCCAGAGCAGTGGGGTGACTGTTAAGGGGGAGGCGGGGTCACAGGGGCACTCAGAGTCCACCTGCCCCGGGTGGCTACCCTACTGCCCCTTACCCCACTCCCAAGCAGCACCTCAGCCCAGGTGAAAGGTGGAGTTTGCGAGGATTTGGAATGAGCTGATGACGGGGTGAAGTTGCCAGAACCAGGTCTAAGATACAGAAAGACAGAGACAAAGGAATACCGAGAGACAGAGACAGGAAGGGAAAAGGCAAAGAGATGCCCAGAGACGGGGAGACGGGGAGATGGAAGCAGAGAGATCCACAGAAACTGAGTTCATCAAGACACAGGGATGGAGGCAAACAGAGTGAGAGAGCGACGGAGAGGCAGAGATAAAGAAATCGACAGAGACATCCGGAGATGGAGAAGGAGAGACACACCCAGAGGGAGAGGGACCGCAGATCCGGAGAAACATCAGAGACGGACGGAGAGATGGAGACACACCCAGAGACAAAGTCAGACGCAGAGACGCCGGGAAGAGCCAGCCCCAGAGAGGGGCGGGGACGGAGACGGCGCGGGAGACTGAGGCAGCGGACGGACGCGGGGACGAGCAGTCCCCGGCGGCCGCAGGACCGGCGCGGGCAGGGGAGGGACCGGCGGCTACCTGCGCGTGACGGCTGAACGGGGCAGGTGGCGCCTCTCTCCGCGGCAGGGGGAGCCGGGCTCCACGGCGGCGCAGGAACCCGGCGGCGACTTCTACTGGCCCCCGGGCCAGAGCCGCCAGCCGAGGCCCCGCCCCGGCCCGGCCGGGCCCGCCCCCATTAACCCCTCCTTTGTCGCTCCCCCTTAACCCCTTTAAGCCTTCACCCCGCTAAAGGCTTCCAGCCCTGGGGAAATCTCACCTGCCTCTGGAATACCCGCCAGTCCTTCAACATCCCCATCCTGGAGACCCCCACCTCATTAACCCCTTTGGTTACCGTGCCTCCAGTCTCGCGCTCCAACTAGATCAAGCCCTCAGCTGGGGGTGCGGAGGGGGAAGGGGAGGTCCCTCACTGAGCGGAACCATTTCCTCCTTTCGGAGACCCCAGTCCCAAGTCATTAACTTTCTGATCATTGCATGCCCCCTTCCCCAAGGTTGAGAACGAGGGGTCTGTTAGTTCCCCATGCCCATGGTCAGCGCCAGCCCTGGAAGGAATCCTGGGGTTTCCAGCTCCAGCCCTGCCTCTTGGCGAGCCTTAGGCTGGTGACCTCTCTGTGCCTCAGTTTCCTCTTCTGATAACGTGGTCTCTCACAGTCCCTTTGTCATGGGGATGTCATACCATCAAGTCTATAAAACATGACCCCCCCCCCCGCCATGATCCCCTTCCTGCTTTATTTGCTTTTCCCCATAGAACTTGTCACCGTCCAACATTCTACGTATTTCACTTTTTTTTTTTTTTTTCCTAATTATCTGCCTCCCCACTAGGAGGGGTGTCATTTTTGTGTTTGGTTAGTTTACTACAAGACAGGCGTTCCATAGGCTTTTTTTTTTTTTTTTTTTTTTTTCTGGTACGCGGGCCTCTCACTTCTGTGGTCTCTCCCGTTGCGGAGCACAGGCTCCGGACGCGCAGGCTCAGCGGCCATGGCTCACGCGCCCAGCCGCTCCGCGGCATGTGGGATCTTCCCGGACCGGGGCACGAACCCGTGTCCCCTGCATCGGCAGGCGGACTCTCAACCACTGCGCCACCAGGGAAGCCCCATACACGTTATTTTCAGAGAGTAAATACACGAATGGTAAGTGCTTCAAAAATATTTGCTGATTATTATCATCACGTCCTTCATAAATTGGTCGTGAGAATTCATTCTTGGGCAAAGCACTTTGGACCGACCTGGGATGTAGCAATCAAAAATGGGCTTGCAAATTCTTTTTTATTTATTTTGAAAATAAAAATTAAAATGCTTGGACCTTAAGAGAGCAGTACAACGAGTGGTGATAAACAGATACGCCCATGTGACTAAGCACCCAAATTAAGACATAAACATTTCCATCACCTGAGAACATTGTTTTTTTGCCCCTTTCCAGGGCATACTCACACCCTACTTCACCCCCAGAGGCAACTCCATGCCTTTCTGTTTTTCTTTTTCTTTTTTTTTTTTTTAACTGGAAATTAGTGTTGTCTGTTCCAGAACTTCACAGAAATGTAATGAAACACTTCTGTTTTGTTTAAGGTAGCTATTATAATCATTCACCATGTGGCCTTGGACAAATGACTTCACCTCTCTGAACCATATTACCACCTTCCTCTCAGGGCTCTGGAGGGGAACAGAAAGTGAGAGAGCTAACCAAGGACCCAAGTGACCTGCAACACACACAGGAATAAAAGTTTTTTCCTTCCACCCTCCTTCAAGGGGACAGAGACACTCCAATGGAAGTGTCACAAAGGCTGTAGCCCCCTCCCCACAAATAACCCAATATAAATCTTATCAGCTTCAAGACAAGCCCTCCTGTCAGCCCCTTGGCCATCCCAAGCTCATCCTAAAGAGAAATTCTGGAGTGCACTGGTGGACGAGGGTCCCCTTCTCTCCTGGGCTCACCCTAAGTTTATAATGTGATTCAGTTAGTGTCTTGGCAGGAAACAGGTAGCCATTCAAAGAGTTTAAGTGGGGGGAAATTCCCTGGCGGTCCAGTGGTTAGGACTCAGCGCTTTCACTGCCGAGGGCCCAGGTTCAGTCCCTGGTCGGGGAACTAAGATCCCCACAAGCCACGTGCGTAGTGCGGTCAAAACAAAAGAGTTTAAGTGAGAACATTTATGAAGGGAAGGTTTAGAGGGGTTGGTAGGGTGAAAGAACCCATAAAATATGGGGCGATGCCAGGGAACCAGCTGGAGCCAGAACCAAGCCATTACCACCCTTCAGGCAGAAAGCTAAAGTTTGGAGTGGAGCCCATAGGAGCTGTAGCTCTAGGTAGAGGAACACAGCCACTGCCAGAACTGCAGGGATGCAGGGAGGGTCCCGGAAAATAAATACTCCAACCCCTCCCCCACTACTTACCTTCAGATTTCCTGTCAGTGCCTGTAACGGGGAGAAACCAACCAGAAGGCAGAGGGCAAGGGACTCCCATGGATGGAGCCCACACAGGGCAGTCTCCCAGGGCCCAGAGCAGGAGGAGAAAGGCTGAGAGTGACCCTGGGGTACACGGTGGAGAATCACCAGCACTATTCTCCCAGAACTTTCTAGGCACATTTTTCCATGCAGGTCTGAGGCTGGACACAAGGGGGTGACAGAGCACCAAGAGACCCAATGAAAGGGATGCTTAGCGCTGGACCACTTACTTCCCCAGAACTTGGACATTAGGGAAGGGTCAAAGCTGGAGGACGACAGGAAAGGAGACTTTTTTCTTTTTTTTTTTTTTTTTTTTTTTTTTTCTGGTACGCGGGCCTCTCACTGCTGTGGTCTCTCCCGTTGCAGAGCACAGGCTCCGGACGTGCAGGCTCAGCGGCCATGGCTCACGGGCCCAGCCGCTCCACGGCATGTGGGATCTTCCCGGACCGGGGCACGAACCCGTGTCCCCTGCATCGTCAGGCGGACTCTCAACCACTGCGCCACCAGGGAAGCCCAGGAAAGGAGATTTTGATCCCATAGATCTGAAACCTGGAGGTCTGGAGGGGTGATATGATTGCTGGACTGTGCTGGCTGAATAGGAGTTCCCTGGGTGGACAAGTTCTGAAAGGGTGTACCAGTGGGAGGGAACAGCATGTGCAGAGGCATGAAATGTCACAAGGAAGATCCCACAAGCCGTGGAGCAACTAAGCCCGTGCACCACAACTACTGACCCGGCGCTCTAGAGCCCATGAGCTACAACTACTGAGCCGCGTGCCACAACTACTGAAGCCCACGTGCCTAGAGCCTGTGCTCTGCAACAAGAGAAGCCACTGCAGTGAGAAGCCCGTGCACTGCAATGAAGAGTAGCCCCTGCTCGCTGCAACTAGAGAAAGCCCACGCGCAGCAATGAAGACCCAACACAGCCAAAAATAAATTTTTTAAAAAAGGAAGGATCAGAAATGATTGAAAAATAAGGACAGCTAACATTTAATGATCACTTACTACATTCCAAGTACCATTCTAAGCACTTTATGTGAATAACTCATTTAATCCTCAAAACAACCATATGCAGAGGCACCATTTTACAGATGGGGCCTAGATGAGTAAGTGGAAATGCTGGACTCCCAGCAGTGGAGCTCTAGTCAGTCTTTAACTGCTGTTATGCCACTTCCTGGGGATGGGAAATTAGGGTTGAGGAGTTTGAACTTTGATCCTCTTCATATAACACACTTTCAACTGTTTCACACACACATACCCACACACACCACTCTCATATTCATTCAGTAAACACTCCCTGAGCCCTTGCTTCTGTACCTGGCCCTGGGCTAGGCAGTGTTGGGGACACAGCAGTGACCACAACAGCCCTGGCCCTTCTCTCCCAGGGCTGGCAGTCAGTGAGGGGGAGACAGATCTGTCCCTGACAGTCATACCTCAGAGTGGTCAAGGCTGGAACAGGGTCCAGGGGGCTGCTGGAGCCTAGAAGGGGCCTTGTCACAGTTTGTTGGGGGAATAGGAGGAAGGAGGGAGCTGTCAGAACTGCCACTTGGAACACTCCCCTCACTTTACCTGGTTCATTCCTTACTCATCCTTCAATAGGCAGGTCTGTTGTCCCCTCCAGGAAGCCCTCCCTGATACCCACTTGGCCTTCCTTTGCCCACTCATGGTCATCATTGTCTAAGATGGGTCTGCCTTCCCCACTGGACTGAGCCCCTTGAGGGCAGGGCTGGGGCTGTCTCAGTCACCACTCAGCCCAGCACTGCCCAGCTCAGGCTCTGGCCTAGAGTAAAATGTTTCTTACATATATTGAATGAATCCATTCATTGATTGATCAACATTTGTGTTTGTTGAGCATTTACTGCATGCCAGACACTGAGCTAGGCCCTGAGAATACAGTCTTAAAAGCCAAAATCCTCATCCTCGTGGGCAATTGATTAATGAATGATTGACTTCTGGTCATATTAATAGAGATCTTTGGCCAGAAATGTGGAGGGGATGAAACGCTTTGATATGATTGAACATCCTCCCCTTCCTAGAATTTCATGTTTGGCTCTGGGGGCTGTCACTTCTGAAGGATATTGACATTTGGAGAGTTATAGCTTAGGCAGCTGTTCCTGGAAACACATGGACAATCCTTCTTGCTGGTCAAAGAGGGATTTGCAGGTTTCTCCTGCAGTAATTTTTTCTTCCCTTAGGAATTGATGGCCTTGATAAACTGTCACTCTGAAACTGCAAGGCTCTTGGGATGGATCTCTTCCATCCCAAGAGAACATCTGTACAGTTCAGACAAGGAAAAGAAACACAAGTGTGTAATGTTCCGCAAAATTCTTATGTATTGCTCTGTCTAGAGAAATCCTATAGATTTGCTACCTTATTATAGTTCTATTAGTGCAGTGGTTCTCAAAGTGTGGTCCTTGGAGCATCTGGGAACTCTTTGGAAATGCAAATTCTTGGGCCCCACCCAGACTGATTGAATTAGAAACCCTGGATGGGGAATTGGGAGGAGGTGCATTTTCATTATAACAAACCCTACAGATGATTCTACTACTGCTCCTTCAAGTGTAAGAACTACTGAAACTCGAGAATAGTGGGGGGAAATGTCAGTGCTTCAAACATAAAAGAAAGAGAGAGAGAGAAGAGAGGAGAGAGAGAGAGAGAGAGAGAGAGAGGTAATTAGATAGCATCACCATAAATTATCTTGCCTACCAAAGATGAAGGAATCAGAACAATTCAATCCCTACTCCTGGACAGTCACAGTTATTATTCAGCTGGTTCACACTGATAGGGCTGTATCAGTTGTTAAAATACTGAAATGTGGGGCTTCCCTGGTGGCGCAGTGGTTGAGAGTCCGCCTGCCTTTGCAGGGGACACGGGTTCGTGCCTCCGTCCAGGAAGATCCCACATGCCGCGGGCCCCATGGCCGCTGAGTCTGCGCGTCCGGAGCCTGTGCTCCACAGCGGGAGAGGCCACAACAGTGAGAGGCCCGAGTACTACAAAAAAAAAAAAAAAAAAAAAAAATACTGAAATGTTATCATACCAGGCAGTAAAGAGTCATTAACAAGAGCAGACTTCTCCTCCTTGTCCTAAGGCAATAGTTGGGGCTGCAAAACTTGATGCTTCTGCTGGGCTAGTTCTAGGCACCCCACTTGACTTTATGATTCCTCATCCAGCACATCACTACTGACTAAGAGCACACAATGATTTCAGCCAGCCGGTCAACCTCTTCTGAAGTTGTTACCCTCTCTCTCTCCTACTTCTATTCACTGCTGCAGCACTCTGAATCCTGCCACTTCTCTGGCCCCAACAGAAGAAAGGACACCTCAATTGTCTTACCTCGATTGGGGAACTTTCTGTACCTCTTGCAGGTTTATTAGAGACTCCCATTGAGAACCCTGACCTATTATGGTTTTGGGTTTTTTTTTTTTTGCGGTACGCAGGCTTCTCACTGTTGTGGCCTCTCCCGTTGCGGAGCACAGGCTCCGGACGCGCAGGCTCAGCGGCCATGGCTCACGGGCCCAGCCGCTCCGCGGCATGTGGGATCTTCCCGGACCTGGGCACGAACCCGTGTCCCCTGCATCAGCAGGCGGACTCTCAACCACTGCGTCACCAGGGAAGCCCTATTATGTTTTAATTGATGATCATTCCTATAATGATTAATTTTATGCACCAACTTGACTGGGCCATGAAGTGCCCAGATATTTGATCAAACATTCTGGGTGCTCTGGATGAGCTGAACATTTAAATCGGGAAACTGAGTAAAGCAGATTGCCCTCCCCAATGTGGGTGGGCCTCACCCAATCAGTTGAAGGCCTGCATGGAACAAAAAAGGCTGACCTTTCCCCGAGTAAGAGAAATTATCTTCCGCTCCACTGCCTTTGAGCGGGAACACTGGCTTTTTCCTACCTTCTAGATTCAAACTGAAACATTGGTTCTTTCTGTGTCTCGAGTCTGCCGGCCTTCAGACTAGAACTGCACCTTTGCCTCTCCTGGATCTCCAGCTTCCGACTCACCCAGCAGATCTTAGGACTTGTCAGTTTCCATAATTGAATGAGCCAATTCCTTATAATATATACATCCCACTGGTTCTGTTTCTCTGGCGTTTTCTCTAATACTTCAAAACTGAAAATGGAGGTATCCTATCATTAATTTAAGGTCTCCTTTAGAATACAGTCCCATACCTGAGGTACGATCAGCCCAGATGGCAGAACTCATTGAGCTTATTAGGGTTTGTTAACTAGCTAAAGACCAGAGAGCAAACATACATATATACAGACAGCAGGTATACTTTGGGAATACTTTGGAAACAAAAGGGAGTTTCTAACCTTTGCTGGAACCCCCTTGGAAAAAATCTATACACGTCATAAAACTGCATAGACACACACACACATACATGCATGCACACAAGCAGGAGGGCATGTAATAATGTGAAATCTGAATAAGGTCTGTAGATTCACCAGTGTCAGTTTCCAAGTTTGGTATTGTGCTATAGTTATACAGGATGTTACCATTGGGGGAAACTGGATGAAGGGTATAGAGGACCTCTCTGTACTATGTTGGCAACTTCCCCTGAGTCTATAATTATTTCAAAACTGTTTAATTAAAACCACACACACACATGTTCCTCAAAAAGTTAAATACAAAATTACCATATGGCTCAGCAATTCTACTCCTAGGTATATACCCAAGAGAAATGAAAACATATGTCCAAATAGAAACTTGTATATAAATGTTTATCACAGCCTTATGTGCAATAGCAAACGATGGACACAACCCAAACTTCCATCATGGGTGAATGGCTAACACCAAAATATGAGTGATAACAAAATGGTTGTTGTTTTAAGCCATTAAATTTTGGAATGCTTTGTTCTGAAGCAATAGATACTGGGAATAGGGGTCTTCAAACTCCCAGAAACATTAGTGACCTTGCCCTCCAGGGTGTCACCCACCTTGACATAAATATGCTGAGGTTGCTGGTAGCTTCCGTCTCCTGCTTGAGTGTTTTCCCATCCCCCTTCCTTTGGGAGAACTCCCCCACCCATTCTGCGAGGTTTAGGTGGTGCTGTCAGTCCCAGGTACACTAACCCCTTCCTAAGCAAAAAGATGAGCACGTGACCCAGGCCTGGCCGATCAGATGACTCCATTCCCTAGGCCATGGAGATTGGTCACATGATCCAAGGTGAGCCAATCAGATTACTCCTGGAGAGGCTTGAGTGGTATGAGAGAAAGACTTTCTCTGGCTTTGTTACCATGTGGCCTGGCAGAATGCCTGCAGCCACAGCGTCTGTGTTCTCAACAGTGTAAAAATAATCAGCTAACATTGTAGAGAGCTTGCTATGTGCCAAGCACTGTCCTAAGCTTTTGCGTCTATTTAACTCATTTTCACAGCACCCCTATGGGGCAGGTGCTGTTATTAACTTCTATTTTATACATTGGGAAACTGAGGCCTTGAGAGGCTTAAGAAACCCGCTCAAGGGGAGAAGCCAGATCCGAGAGTTCATACTCTATGATTCCATCTATTTTAAGCAAAGGTGAGCAAACTACCACTGTGGACCAAACCCTATCTACCGCCTGTCTTTGTATGGCTCATGAGCTAAGATGGTTTTCACATTTTTAAGTGGTTCCAAAAAAATCAAAATAGTATTTCATGACACGCAAAAATGTTGAGAAACTCAAGTTTCAGTATCCATAGTTTTATTTGAACACAGCCAAGCTCATTCATGCCTGCATTGGCTGTGACTGCTTTCACACAACAATGTCAGAGTTAGCTGGGACAGAGGCTGAGTGGTTCATAAAATCTAAAATATTTACTATATGGCCCTTTCCGGAAACAGTCTGCTGACCTCTGATTTAAAGTACAAAAATGGGTAAAACTGTTTTATGGTGTGAGTAGGATAGCAATTACTGGTGGGGGCCGGGCGGGGGCGCTCAATGACTAGGAAGGGGCACAAAGACGCTTTCTGGGGCCTGGGGATGTTCTACTTCTTCATCTGGGAGCTGGCTGCATGGATGGGATCAGTTTGTGATTATACATTTATGATGAGCGTACTTCTCTGCATGTAACATACATCAATACAAAGTTAAAGTTAAAAATTTGCTCAAAGTTACAGATACTACACTGAGAAATCCCCAAAAGGAAAACCCAATCACATCTGAGCCCCCTGAATCTAGCTAGGTCCCTCCTGGACTACCCAGTTCCATGACCTGGCAATTGCTTCTTATTGTTTCTGCTGGATGAAGTTAGGTTTCTGTCTCTTGCTACCCAGAATCCTCATACCCCATCTCCTAGACATCAATAGTGTCATCAGCCCACTTCTCTGAAAACTTTCCTTGCCCTATTTCAACCTCGTGGTTCAAGTGGAGGCTTCCGTGTTTTTACATGATTCCATCTTCCTGGCCACAGTCATTGGTCCAGGGTTGGCCTTCACCCAAGTGGAACCAATCACAGCAGGCCAAACAACAGGCCACGTTGATAGATCTGTAGATGGGCCAATCATAGCCCTTCCCTGGGATTTTTGGACTTGGGGCTCAAGCTGCTGGGTGCCATCCTTCCATGGTGTGGAGAATGCTGGTCCCAGAGAAACATGCTGACTTGCAGAAGGTCAGAGAAGGTATGGAGTACCTTGGTTGCCCTCAAATCCTTGGTTTGATGGCCCTGAAGGCCAGAGGGGACAACTGCCCTTCCTTGTTTGGCCATGTCGATCAATTGAGTCCTCCTCTGGCCTAAGTTAGAGAAAGCTTGGTTTCTGTCAAGCTTAAAGATGAATAAAGACCTGATAATGGTGTCTCATCACAAACACTGTAATATATGCACACCACACACACACCTCATACACATACACTTATAGACACAATCTATGGACACACCATATACACAGACCCCGAGACTCCACCTCAGTGCACGTGTTTTTATTTCTGGATGATATAAAATAATAAACTTAAAAAACACCCCAAACCAAACACCCTAATGGCTCCCCCAAAGCAATGTGACCCCTTTTCCCACCCCAATAAATAGAGACTTCTGTCAGTTCACCCTCCCACCCCCATAACCCCCTTTGCTATAGACATACTCTGGGTATATATTACTCTACTCGGCAATAGACATCTCCCGAAAATAGAATTCCCACCCTGCCACCTGACTCTACCTGGGCCCCATGTTCCTGGGATCCCTCCCTACCCGCCAGTTCAGACCACCCGCCACTGCAGCACGCTGGTGTCCTTGCCCCCTGTGGTCAGGGCCACACTGTCATCCCACAAGAAGGCCACATTTGTCACATGGCTGCTGTGTCCGCCGTATTTGTGGCTGAGAGCCTGTGATACAGAAAGAAGGAAGTGAAAGGAGGTCATCTGTCTCGTCCACTGCTGTATTCCCTGGGCCCAGGCATTTGGTAAGTGCTCAATAAATATTTCTTGAGTTAATAGGGAAAAGAACCAAAGATCTCACAATGCAGATGCTCAGAGCTTTAGCACTACAGACTTGGTAATTTATCAACTTTCAAGTTAAGAAAGGCCCCTGGGATCAAGCCACTGCCCTCCTTGTACAGCTGGTGAAACTGGGATCTGGAAAGGGCTGCCTTAATACTGCCTGCAGTGCTGCTTGGTACCTCCACCCTGCCAGCCCCCCAGAGGGACTCACTCGAGGCTGACAGCAGGGGTAGCTAAACAGGTGGACTTTGCCAAAGTCATCAGCTGAAGCCAGCAACTGCCCATCATGGGAACGGGCCACGGCATTGATGTCAGTACCATCTGCTCCCTCAGACCAGATCCCTGCGGACAAGATTGGGGGTGGCTGGTGGTAAGATGGCAGCTGGGGCCAGGAACCCCCAAGGCGCGTAGGCCCCAGCCCCAGCCTCCCTGCCTTTCTCTCACCTAGCCTGTCTCTAGCCGGGGATGAGAATTGGAATAATCTTTTGGAAATGCTTATCTGAACCTATCCCTCTATAGCTCAAAGCCCTCCCATGGGGAATTCCCTGGCGGTTCAATGGTTAGGACTCCACGCTCTCACTGCCAAGGGCCTGGGCTCAATCCCTGGTCAGGGAACTAAGATCCACCCCCCCCCCCAAAAAAAAATCTCCCATGGCCCAGGCTTCTCACCATGACCCCCAAGCTCTGCCTTGTCCCCCACACTGCTCCAGCCTTGTCCTTATCAGTGCTTCCCTTGAACTCTGCAATGATTTAGCCATCCTGCCTTCTTGCATTTCTCCAAATACCAAGCTCTGTCACCTCTAGGCTTTTATACATGGCTATTATTCCCTTTGCCTAGCCACTGCTTTCCTTCTTCACCACCCTCGAACCTAACTCCTCATCCTGCAGATCCAGTTTGGATGTCCCTTCCTCCAGGAAGCCCTCCCTGACTCCCTCCTAGGCTGGGGCCAGGTGTCCTCTCTGGACTTCCTTGTCCCAGCCCAGTCTACTCTGGGTGGTCTGGGGACAGGTCTCTCCCTTCCACTGGACTGTGAGACCCATGATGGCAGGGTCAGGGCTGTCGTGGTCACCACTGGGTCTCAGCACTGCCCAGCTGGGCACAGAGGTGCTCAGGGGGTATATGTTGAGTGCATTAATGCCTGAATGAATGGGTGACTGGGACACAGGCTGTGTGAATCTCCCTGGGCCAGGTGACACCCCCAATTGGTCTCATTTCATTACAGTTCCAAGGGACCTGAGTAGTCACCTCACCCTAACCTTTCCTCTATACAAATACTGCTGCTCACATGTCTAAAGGAATGAGTTTCCCACCTTAGAGGTAATAAGAGACTGTGAAAACCACCAGTCAGGGATGTTTCTTGGAACTCCTGTCCTCAGCAAGACTTTCCCCATTCCAGAACTTACCAAACACGCCAAAACCCAGGACACAGGTAGCCGTGGCCCATTCCACGTTCCTCACAGCATCTGCAGTAATGATCTGCTTACAGGTAGCTGGGTCCCCTGGGGCAGAAAATGGGAGGAGGTGTTCAGAGCAGAAAGAGCTACTGGGAATTCCCTGGAGGTCCAGTGATTAGGACTCTGCGGTTCCATTGCAGGGGGCACGGGTTCGATCCCTGGTCGGGGAACTAAGATCCGGCAAGCTGTGCGGCGTGGCCAAGAAAACCAAAACCCAAAAACCAAATGGAAAGAACTATTGACTTAATTCATCCATTTCACAGACAATGGGCACTGAGGTCCCATTGGCTTATTCTACCTCTCCAGACTGGCGCTAGATCCTGGGTGGTGACATCTCAAGACGAGAGCAGGGGTATCTGCTTAGAAACCTGTACCCCAGCCATCCAACCCGGAGGGGGAGGAACTGGTTAAAAGCTGGGTCCACCAGGGAGGAAACCAGAAGCCAGGAGACCAGCCAATCAGATCAACCCCTGAATAAAACAGCCAGAGGACAAGGGACTTGAAGCCCCTGCTTCCCCTTCCAGAACCCAGGGAAGGCTATGAAAATCGCACACGCAATAGAGAGGTGAAGGAGGAATGCCTTTGGGTTTCAGAGAACTCACAGTACAGAATCTCGTAGTCCCCTGAGTTGGTAACGAAGCAGCTGCTGTCCTGGGCCCAATCCAGGTGGGTGATAAAACTGGAATGGCCCTGCAGGGGAGGGAAGGGGTGGAGTTAGAGCTGGAGCGGGTAGGATCAGACCAGGATGGGTGGAAGGCAAAATACAAAGGTAGGGTGAAAACACAGGGGGTCTCGAGGAAAGATACACAAGCCTTTGGGGTGTGGGGACGGGGCCACACTATCATGGGCGGGGCCAGACTGTGATGAGTGGGGCTAGACAAATAGGGCTTAGAACACAAGGGGGAGTTTAGAACGAGTGGGCAGAGCTAGACACAGAGGGGCGGGCTTCGAATGCAAGGGGCTGGGCTACACAGAGGGTGTGCTTAGAACGTGAGGGGCGGGGCTACACAAAGGGATGGGCTTGAAACACAGGAGAGGGTAAATGTGTGGGCGGGGCTAAAACTCCTTGATGTGACCAAGGCAGTCAGTTGAGTGTTGAAGCTGTGCTCCCTTGAGGTAGAAAACTGGTTAATTCTGTACCCCCTGGACGGGGTGGCGGCGCGGGCTGGGGGCCACTGCCCACTCACCGAGCACTTGCCCAGGCGGCTGACCTTGCGGCCGCCCTGGTCCACCGTGTACAGGTACACCAAGTTGTCGTGGGAGCCCACGGCCAGGTACGCCCCGTCTGGGGGAGGGGGAGGGGGCTATGAGGAGGCACCCAGGCTCCACCCCTCCTCTCTCAGATTCAGCCCCCCACTATCCCAGACTCCTCAGTAGTCCCAAGTTCCATCCCTGCCACAGGCCTGGCCCCGCCCTTAGGCTGTGCCACACAGACTCCACCCCTTCCCCCTGCCAGTAACTCTGAGCTTCAGTTCCCAGGCCTGGCCTCTCCAAGGTCCCCTCCCCGGCCCCAGGCCCTTACCTGGAGAGAAGCTGACCACTGAGATCTGTTCATTCCCATCTGTATGGATGGCCACCAGGTCATGGGTCTCGGTGTCCAGCAGCAGCCATCTTTAAGGAGAAGGCATGGTGGGAGAGGAGGGGTGAGCTGATCTGGTAGAGAAGGGTGGCAATCTGTGGGGCCTGAGGGAAGGACCCCAGAAAAGATTAGGGAGAGAGGCTGACTCCAGAGGAATGTTGGGAGATCAAGGCCTGGTAAACAGCTGGTACCTAATTATCATTCTCTGTAAGCTTTGGGGCAGTAGGGAAGGCAGGGGGAGGTGATCAAGGGATAGTTCCTGGGGGGAGCAGAGAAGCCCTCCCCGAATGCCCATCAGCTTTACCTGCCAGTCACCGTGCCAATGGCCAGGACAGAGCCACTGGGGTGGAAGCCAGCAGAGTGGGCAGGGTCCTGAGGAGGGAGAGAAGAGGAAGGGCTGGGAGCTGGGGTCCCCCTTCCATCTGGCCCACACGTCCCCAGCCTCAGAGGCAACTCTCAGCCTGGCATGAGGGCTCTCACCTCCCTCTGCTGCCCTCCAGTAACCTGCTGCTGCAGATGCTCTGGAAACCACTCTCCTTTCCTTTAACATGTCAGCTCGAACAGAAGATATTCCTCCTTTCACTGTTGACTCTGGATCCTTTTTCACTCCTGTTTTAACCTCCCACAGCTTTATAAACCCAAGATGATTTCCTTAGGGACTTTTCTACTAGTGAGATTGTTGGGACAAAGGCTATCCATATTTTTAAGACTTTTGATATATCATGCCAATTTGCCTTCCATTATAAAATTATATTGACTTATCATTAGGCTTGTCTGAGTGCCTGTTTCCCCATATCTTTATCTAACTCCTAGCACAAAATTTTTAAATTTCGGGGGCATTTGGTTGATTTGCAAGCAACAGAGCACCATGGAGTCAAACGTGGTTTGAAACTGTGGCCCTGACACTTCCTTGTTATGTGACATCAAATAACTTTCCCCATCATGGCCTTGGTTGCCCCAAAAGGAGAACATCAATACACACTCCCCAGGACTGTTATAAGCAAGGTGTAAAGTCCTTAGAATGGTAAGCTGTTGAGTAAGATGGCCTACAGGAAGCACTGAATAAAGGTCAGCTATGATTGTAATTATGAAGGGCAAGTGATTTTACCTTTTTGGGACTGTTTCCTGATTTTACCTTCCTGTTTCTGGGTGATCCATCTCTACTGCCTTGTGGAGGTTGGGGTGGGGGGTAGTTAAAAAGACGATGTGGGTAAAGTGCTAAGCCAATGTCAGGCATGCTGGGCAGACTGCCCGAATCAGAATAACCCGAGGGATCTTGTTCCTGTTATAAATTGCAGATTTCTGGGACTAAACTCAGAACTCCTGAACCAGACTTCCCATGCTTGGGGCTCAGGATTCTGTGTTTCTAACAACTCAGGTGGTTCTTATGCCCTGGCTAGAGAACTGCTGTGCTGAGCACAGGGCCTGGCATATAGTAGGTGCTCAATTAGGCAGCCAGAGTGAGGATTATTATACATGGCCCTAATAATTTCCGGGGCACACCATCCCTGACTCCTAGAAGTTCAAAGGCCATCAAGTGTTCCAGGATCATAGGTAACCCTGGATTCCTGGGGCAAAACCTCAAAGGGTGGTGTGGGGAATATGATGACTGACCTTCTACTGTCCCATACCACACAGGCAGGAGAGCTTAAAAACTACATTGCCCAGAATCCCTTGTAGCTAGGGTCGGCTGTGATTTGGGTCTGACAATCAGTTGCACTATTGTGGGCTCTGGAAGGTACAAGGTGGAGGCCCCGCTCTGCCACTTCCACTGATCAGTTGGGTTGTGAAAGCAGTAGCACTTGCTATGCTGGTGAGCAGTCACTAGCCTTGAAAGGCAAGGGCACAGAGTGTCTGTTTTTGGCCAGTGTAAGTGTAGCCAGCATTGGGTCACTCTAGAGCAAAACAGTCCAACTGAACCTTCTGCGATAATGGAGATGTTCTCTATCTGCACTTTCCAATATGGTGGCCACTAGCCACATGTTTGGAATGTAGCTAGTGCAATGGAGAGACTGAATTTTTAATTCTACTTACATTTAAAGTTAATTTAAGTTTGAATAGCCACATGTATTGGACAGCGTAGCTCTAGAGCCAACACTTGAGTGAGCACAGCATCCTGGTTCCTGGATTGCAGTTACGATGACAGCATTTTCTTGAACTCAGTGGTTCCTGACTCCCCACCTTCCTGACTGTGGCAGAGGCAGCAGCTCCTCTGGCAGGTCAGTTCTGTGGTGTTGTTCTGGGCTTCTTTCCAGTCGAGAACCCACTCCTCTGGCCCTTCCAAGTGAGTTCGTAAGCACCCAGTTCCCTGCATTAAATCTCCTTCTGCTTAAAGACACCAAGTGTGGCTTCCATTTGATGCACTGAACCCTGACACACTGAGACAAGTCGTCCTGTTAGAATGGTGTGTCAAGTCCCCCATCCCCTTACCTCGATGATCCTACTCCACAGGGGCTGGTGGGACTCCACGCTCCACAGATGCACCAACTTATCCTGACCACATGTCACAAATTGTCCCTGGCTGGGGTGTGTGGCCAGGCCCCACAGCTCTTCCACGTGGCCCTGGTGGAAAGGAGAGATGACAGCATGGAGACTGCCAATCCAGGCCTTTCCTCTGCATCCCCCACCTCCCCAAAGTCTGATGCCAGAAAGAAGTGCTGGACTAGCCCCAGAAACACACTCTCCCCACAGGTGACCCAGGGAAGACCCTTTCCCCAGTGTATCTGAAGGAGGCTGTGATTGGGCAGACCCCTGCCCCAGTGTGGGGCTCGAGGCAACTGTTGCCCCTCCCCCCAGGTCTCTGCTTTCCAGTGTGCACAATGGGATGCAAGAGACATGATAAGTAGGAGCTTGACCTTGGGAGTCAGATGGCGCCCAGCAGGCTGTAGGAACCCATGGCGGGTACTCAGCCTGGTGAGTCTGACTGCAGCTCTCTCTTATTGACTGTGGCAGTCACCTGGGCAGATGACTTCTCCTTGGAGCCTGTTTCATCTTCTGTAAAATGGGGCCAATCACTGTATGTGTCTCATGGCATTTTTCTGCTCACTCAAATTATGGATGGAAAGTGTGAATTGATGGAAAGTGTATGAGGCTGGTACAAAGTGCTCACCAAGTGGAAGTGGCTGACTATTATCAGTAGTGATAACATACACTATTAATATATAATTAAAGTAATTAACAATGATAATCAACAGAATTATTGGTATTAGTATAATGATTAATGTTAATAAATAATATAAAGCTAGTAATATATTAATAATATAATTAATACTAAATAATATTGATACTATTATTAGAGGTCTTTAAGGTCCATTCTGATCTTGGGACCCCTAGGAAATCCCTCTAGCCCTTGTTTTTGCTCATCTTCTTCTATGGAAACAAGAGCCAGAGTGGGGGAATCTAAATGCAGCTGCTGTATGGATCTCAGCTACCATGTAAGAGGTAAAATGCATGTCAGGAGTGAAAGAAGGGGCGGGGGGGGGCACTGAACAAGGAGAAATTTTGGCCGAGACTCTTTGAGCACTTGCTCTGTGCCAGGCACCATTCTAAATGCTGTGCATGAACTGACTCATTGAATCCTTACAACACCCCGTGAGTCAGTTCTATTATTCTCCTGGTTCACAGAGGCACAGAGAGGTTATTCACTTGCCTCATATCACACAGCGAGTGAGCGACAGGGCTGTGCTTCGATCCCAGGGTTTTTTTTTTTTTTTTGGCCGCACCATGTGGCTTGCAAGATCTTCCCTGACTACCAGGGATCGAACCCAGGCCCCCAGCAGTGGAAGTGCAAAGTTCTAACCACTGGACGGCCAGGGAATTCCCCCAGTAGCCGGGGTTTTTTACTTGGATGTGTGGTAGGGTTCTGGCCCACGAGGATGAAGGAACGCGCATCTGAGAAGACTTCAGAGGGTCTTCCTAGATCCTTGTAGCCGGAGACCTGGGAGGTGTGTGGCTCAAGGCCTGTGTGACAACCTGCCAGGGCACTTACGGAAATGGACACCACCCTGACCAGCAGGGGGCAGCACAGCTGGAGCAGGGCCCTGGGACCCCTCTGCTGTGCTACCAGTTAACCCATTGCTGGACCGTGGGGTGTTCTGGGGTGGGGTTATGTGTCAGGAGCAGTTAAAGGGAAGGTAAGTGGTGTTCACCAGGCCAGAGGATAAGGGATGGGGCAGGGAGGTGAGGTGAAATGGGAGTGGGAAGAGAGGAGGAATGAATGGTGCAGAGGAGACTAGAGAGGCGGGTGGGGAGGGAGCAGGGCAGGTGCAGAAGAGCAGCTCACCTGGATGAGCAGCGAGAAGCCAGTGTGGACAGAGCCCTGCAGGATGGAGTTGCGGGTGGTCCCCACGTACAGCGTGTCACCCCGGCCCTCTGCCACGGTGCGCACGGGGCCGAAGTCCTCGGGGACCTGGGTAGGCAAAGGGGGGTGGGGGGCAGGCAGATGAGTGTAGGACACACGCAGAGGGGGGATTGGGGGGTGGGGGAGACAGGCTTGGAGAGCAGGGTCTAGTATTAGTGGGGCGGGAGGAGGTCTCCTCACCTTCATGAGCCTCTCCCCCTCACCTCCGCCTCCTGCAGCTTGCTGTAGTCGGAACCCCAGAGGATCACCCGCCGATCGCGGCCCCCTCCTGACACCAGCGTCCCGTCCCGCAGGGCGCAGAGCCCAAACACGCCGCCGTCGTGGACACCCAGCACAGCCTGTGTAATACGGTTCCCACCTGCAGGGTGGCCAGGGGCAGAGGTCAGCATGGGGAAGCTCCCCCATACTGACCCCAGAAAACACCTCAAACTCTCAATCCTACATCCAGCCATTCACTCACCTTTTCTTCTACCCAGCCTTCCACCCACCCATCTACTCAAATACCCTATCATCCATCTAATAAACCATCTGAAGTAACATCTACCCATCCACCCTTTGATCCTAACCCTAACCCACTTACCCACCCATTCATCTACTCACCTATCTACTGGTCTGTCCATCCACCTATCTACTCACCCATCCAATCACCCATCTACCGATCCATCCAGCCATCAACCCTTCCTTCCTTCTATCCATCCACCAATCCGCCTCTCATCCATTCATTCACCCTCTCTTTCAGCTGACTACCCACTCACCAGTCAACCCATCCTTCTATCCAAACATCCACCCATTTTCCATTTTTTTCCTATCCATCTACCCATTCACCCATCTATCCACTCATCTGTCAACCTAACCATCTGTTCATTCATCCATTCAGTCAACAATTATTAAACTAGCATTTACTCTGGACCCAGCTTCATGCTGGGTGATGCTGGGTATTGATGAAGGCAACCTCGGATCTTACCCTCACAGGGATCACAGTCCAGTTTCAGAGACAGACCTACTACCAGTCAGTGACGACCCAACATGGTTGGGGCTGGGATGGGGAAACCCAGGAGACTGTGGGATCCCAGAGTGGGCACCTAGCCTGGTGGGCCAGGGAGGGCTTCCTGGAGGAGGGGACAGCTGAGCAAGGATCTGAAGGTTGAGTAGGAGTTGGCTAGGACAACAGAGGGTAGAAAAGTGTCCCAGGCAGGAGGAACAACATGTGCAAAAGGCAGAGAGAACATGGACTATTTAGGAAACTAAAGAAATCTGGTGTGACCAAGTATAACATGCAAGGGACAAGAGAAAGCAGGGCCAGACCATGCATGGCCTCATTGAGGAATCCGGACCTTGAAGACCTCAGTGAGGAATCCAGACCTTGTTCTGAGGGATATGAACTGGGTAGTAATGGAAGGGTTCAGCAGGGGAAGGATAGGGTCAGATTTACATTTGGTTCTGAGAACAAACTGAATTGGAGGGGACAAGACTGAAGGCCCGGGAACCAGGGAAGAGGCTGGGGCAGGGACTAAGTGGAGAGGAAGAAAAAGCAACTCTCTTCAGTTCCATCCTTCGAGGCTCAGAAGTGGTGCCACGTGTACATACGTCCTTTGGTCCACCTATCTTTCTAACCACCCACCCACTCAACATCCTGTAGCCCTGCAGGCTGGACCCAGTGGTGGGACTGGAGATATGGGAACCAATCAGACCAAGTCTCTGCCCTCAGAGAGCTTAGAGTCTGCTGGGAAAGACACACTGCTAATTATTCAGAGCTTATTCTCAGCTGTCTAATCTCAAGAAAAGCTCAAAACAACCATATGAGGGAGAGAGTATTATACCCATTTTACAGATGGGGCAACTGAGTCTCAGAAGGGAGATGACTCGCCCAAGGCCACATAGAGAGCACACAGCACTGCTGAGACCTGAACCCAAAGCCTGCCCAACTCCCAACTCCTCTTCCACTACCCCAAGATGAATGGTTACCTCAGCCAATGGATTAACATGTTATGAAGAATTGATTGTTCCAGGAAGTGGTTTGATGACTGAATAAACTCATTCATTCATTCGTTCATAACTTTACAGTAATCCACTGCCTGAGAAAAGACCTAGTCATTTATTAACACAGTCATCCGTTCTGGGGACAACCATTCATATATTTAATTGTTCACTCACCTAATCACCCACCCATTAAGAAGGACAGCATAGTCATCTACTCATTCTTCTATTCACTGGGTAGGACAAACGCTTCATTCATTCATTGACTTATTCATTCATTCATTGCTCTGGAACAAACCACCTCTCCATCCATCCCTCCATCCACACCGGGTTGACCCATTCATTTATAGTTCAAACTTGATCGCTGCCGTGGGATTTGCAGAGGACAAGGGGAGGGAATAAGTGAAGATTTCACGCAGGTGGGGATCCTGGGGCTGAGCTTTGATGGAGGTGTTAGAATTGGACAAGTAATGACTCGTATTGTTGTATCGTACATTCCACATCAGCATGCTCCGAGAGAGGGACGCACAGCCAAAGGGGGTCAGGGAGGACTCGGTTGGGGAACCAAACAGGTGGGGCTGACACTGACCTTTGCCCCAGACATAGAGGTTCCCCCCAGAGTCCCCGGTGACCACATCGCCACCCTCCAAAAAGGTCACACACAGCACGTACTTCGGTTTCTCGTGTTTCTAAGGTGGGAGAGAAGGGGAAGGTGTCAGAGGGTCGCTGAAGCCGGGAGGCCTCCCAGAGCTCACCCATTACCCAGGACAATGGTCCAGGGGATGCCCTCCGTACTCTGGGCAGCGGCCCTGTGTGGAGCGTCCTCATGTCCAATCCACCTCCGTGGATTGGAGACCACACTGTCTCCCTTTCTCACCCTGGACCCCCTTCCTCCCTCCTCTCTCCTCCCTGACTTCTGTCCCAGTCTCTGTCCTTCGATCCCCTGCTGTCTTCCGCTTGGATTCCTCTCTTTGTCCCTTGGTCTCCCCCTCGCTGCCCCTGCCCCTCTCCTCTCCTTCCCTCCCGCCCCCTCTTCTGTCTGTCTCTAGGTCCCCCACCCTGCCCCGCCCCACCCTCTTCTCATCTCAATATCTCCATCTTCATCTCCATCTGAGCCTGGTGTTCTCAGGGCCTCCCCTTTTGGGGTAGAAGCCCCAACTCTCACCAAAGGCAAAGGAGCCCTGTCAGAGGTGTGCCTGCATCTTCTCTCCCAGGCCCTGTGCTTCCTGCTGTTTCTCTGTGTCTCTCGGCCAGTCAGCCTCTGACCTCTGTTTATCCAGAATATTGACAACCGCAGCAACCCATTTATTGAGCATCCACTATCTGCTAGGAGTCGCTATACTCTTCATCCCACTGAATCCTCACAACTTCAAAGAGTTAAGGAGGATCACCCCACTGGTATGGATAAGGGAACTGAGGCCCCAGCAGGCAATATCTCAGCATCCCTACAACCTCCAGCCCCTGGGGTATCTTCTTGTCTGCCTGGGTGTCCCTGCCAGCCTCCTTCAGGGCCAGCCTGTCCCAGTACCCCTGGCACTCACCTCAAAGAGGCCCTGCCGTTTGCTCAGGCCGCCCCCTTCTAGGTTCCAGAAGTAGATGTGGGATTTCCCGCAGGTGATGAGCACGGTGGGGTCTGTGGGGTGGAAGGTGGCCACCAGCACGGCCTCATTGGAGCACTTTAGGGGGTGGGGGAGATTCTGAATGAGGACCTCAAAGCCATCAGGACCACGATACCCAACCCAGGAAGGACTGCCCTATACAGCTGTGTGGGTTGTGCGCTTGCACACCCAACTTGCTTGTACCTCTCCTTTACGGGCAAACTAAAGTACAGGAAGCAGGGAGAGCCAGTGAAACATTATTGTTTTCTTCATCAACATAATGGCAGGCATAAGGAGAGCCCTTACTTTGTACCAAGCTCTGTGCCAAGCACTTAACATCCATCAACTCATTTAACCCCACAGCACCCTGTAAGGTAAGGCTCATTAGCACCTCCCATTATAGATGACGAAGTGAGGCTCAGAGAGGGGAATTCACTTGCCTAAGGACACACAGCCAGGTTGTGTCCAGAATCAAGTCACTGAGAGCCCAGCCTCTCAACTACTTCTCTTTCACCAAACCATGGGCCCCAATCCTAGGTCTCTTGCCCTCAGCCCAGAATGAGCACGTGACCTTGGGCAAGTAGCTCTCCCCTCTACCATGCCTCAGGTTCCTCATCTGTAAAGCAGGTTATCCCCCGGAGATGCAAAGTCAAGGTCTGTCTTGGACATCGTAGGACAGCAGAACCAGCAGCCACCTTGTACCGATCCTCCTGTTGGGCCTGGTTTGCCCACCCCATATGCCAACATCAAAGCCAAATTTTCCCTACAAGGAAGATGCTACCATTATCCCCATTTTATAGATGAGGCAACTGAAGCTCCAAGAGGGCAAGCCACTTGCCCGAAGTCACACAGCCAGCAAACGGCAAAGCCAGGACTTCAACATGAGTCTGATTCCAGACTTGTGAACACTGAGATCTGGCCAATGCCACAGGGAGACCCCAAGGAGAGGGGATAAGAAGGGTTACCTCACCTTGCCATCTACCACCTTGGTCTCCTTGGCCCAGTCCCAAACAGAAAGCATGTGATCGTTGGAGTCATCTACCGCACAGAGGAGGTTGCCCCCATTCTAGGAAGAGGAGAGAGGATGGGGGAGGGGCAGGCGGGTCAGGATCCACCCCCTCCGTCCAACACCTTGCCCACTGGGGCATTAGCTACTCAGGCCTGTTTCAAAGGCCCTGACCCAAGTCATGTGAAACACATGAAAATATACTCCCTGTCCAGGGCCACACACATTTTAAAGGCTGTTTATAATTTTCCTTTTGAAATGACTCGTCCCTAAGAACTTTCTCTAATTTCCCCTGAGCTACAATTTCTCTGCAAGTAGCCCGAGGTCAGGAATTCTTACTGAGAGCCTCTAATCTGCATTTTCCTATGGAATGACTTTTAGGGCTGTGAAGTTAAACAGTTAATAAAGTCAGGACATGTTGCTTTTTTATACCTGTCATTAAGCGCAGGTTAGTTTTGATTTTGCAAAGTTTTCCTTTCCCCCATATTTTGGCAACAAAATAGCTTTATTTCCCCAAAGTTCTCAAGTGTCTCCTCAGGTCTCAGAAAATCCGTGAAGTTCTTAAACTGTCTATGGGATGACAGGTTGTTTTTTAGTCCCCGATCCATTGCAGCCAATACTCAGGTAAAATACAGTAAAAAATGTAAAATATGATTAAAAAAAAAAAGCCCCCCCCCACACTTGGATGTTGTGTGAATGTCAAATTGCTGTACAAATTCCTAAAGGCTAACTCTCGATTTCTGTGCTTATCTCCTCCATACCTGCCAACACCCATTTAGGATGGTACCAGGAGCCAGGGCTGCCCTAGACACAGGGCTTAAAATGCCTAAGGGATAAGGACCCTTCCAGAACGAAAGGTGGTGAGAAAAAATAATGCAGAAAGCGTTAACTGATCTACAAAGGATCACTGAGGAGTTTCTCTGCGGAGCAATCAAGACCTATGGTCCCCTCCTAAGGGCTAATAGAGCAGGCCAGTGAGGCCACACATGTGGGCACACAGCCCGGAGGGCCAGGGGGTGTGGCCAGCACCTGTGAGGCCATGATGACGCCATGGCCTCCAGCCCCAAGGGGCACCTGGGGCAGGCGAGGGATGGCACAGGACTTACAGATTTGGAAAAGCCCACACAGCACACAGCTCTGTCAAACACCCCCAGGCCCAGTACGTGTAAGGTGGAGAGGGAAACGGAGTCCCAGACGCGCACGTGGGGTGGCAGTGGCTGCAGGAAAGACAGAGGCCAGTTACCTGGGGGGCCCAGCTTCCTGACCCACCCACGACTCCATCCCAGTCTCCAGGTCCTGCCCCCTCCACTCTGTTACCTTCCCCTCCTTAGTGGTGCCTGCCACCTGTCCAGTGGCGATGGTGACCATATCAGGGTGGACAGCCAGGCTGAGGAGAGAGAAGGCAGATGGACAGGGCTCAGCAGGCGGGTGCTCGCAACAGGCCAGGACCCCTCCCACAGCAAGCCACAGTCGCAATGCCTGATTATTCATTCCACAGTTTGGTTGAATGAGTTACTTGGTCAATAAACCCTGATTCAGTTCTTCAGTAGCAGTAAGGGGATACTCTCTGGGCACCCTGGCTCAGAAGCAGGACTCAGGCCTGCGGTCTCTAACTCAGGTGCCCAGAGGGCCCAAGCCTGTACCACAAATGGCCAGGAGAACACACCCATTTAAAAGGGCTGTCCAAAAAAAATAAAATAAAATAAAAGGGACTTCCTTGGCGGTCCAGTGGTTAAGACTCCACGCTTCCACTGCAGGGGGCACGGGTTCGATCCCTGGTTGGGGAACTAAGATCCCACATGCTGTGCGGTGAGGCCAAATATAAAAAAATAAAGGGGCTGTCACCACGGGGCTCCAACACACTGTGGGACTGTCTGGGGTGCCCACTGGAAGTTTTCAAAAGAAGTGAAAAATTCAGGCATCTGAGCGAATTCACCGACATTTGAAGTATTGATAATCAATCCACATTTTTTTCCCCCTGAATTCAGCCTGTTGGCCCCGGAAGGCCTGGCCCCACCCACCTCCCCTAAGAGTGGCCCAAGCAGGAAATACTTGGCATCCTCCTCCCAGGCCTCACCACTTGATGTCATCATTGTGTCCCAGGTAGTGCCGCTGCCTCTGCTCTTCCACACTGTACAGCACAGCCACAGAGGCCACGAAGTACACTATCTCCCCTGTGGGCAGCAGGTAAAGGTTGGCCCGGCAGTCTCGGCCGCGGTAGCCATAGCTGGAGGTGCCCAGGGGCCGGTTAAAGAGCCTGTTTTGCATTGCATCTGCTGACTGACTCCCAGATGAAGGTCATCAGAGCTAGGCTTTCCTGTTTCCACTCTTACCCCTGTGGGAGGTGGAATGATGGTATCCCCCAAAAATATGTCCACCAAAATATTAACCCCTGGGAAGTGTGAAGGTGACCTTCCTTGGAAAAGGAGTCTTTGCAGATGTAATTAAGGATCTCAAGACGAGATCATCCTGGATTATCTGGATGGGCCCTAACTCCAGCGACAAGTGGCCTCATAAGGGACAGAGAAGAAAAGACACAGACACAGGGTGGGAGAAGGCGGTGTGAAGACAGAGACTGGAGTAAAGCAACTATAAGCCAAAGAACCCCAAGGGTTGCCAGTAGCCACCAAAAGCTAGGAGACAGACAGGGGACAAATTCTACCCCCAGAGCCTCTGGAGGGACCACGGCCCTGCTGACACCTTGACTGGGGATTTCTGGCCTCCAGAAACTGTGAGATTTTCTGTTGTTTTAAGCCACCAAGTTTGTGGTAATTTGTTTTAACAGCACAGGAAACTAATATAACCTTCTCTTTACCCTCCTCCCCACAGAGGGATCCTGTCAAAATTTGTTAACACTATAAGTCAATTCACATCCATCCTCTGCTCAGAACCTTCTCATCTCAGAGCAAAAGTCAAAATCTTGGGGGCTTCCCTGGTGTTCCAGTGGTTAAGAATCCGCCATCTAATGCAGGGGACGTGAGTTCGATTCCTGGTCGGGGAACTAAGATCCCACATGCCACAGGGCAACTAAGCCCGCACACTGCAACTGAGCCCGCATGCCACAACTAGAGAGAAGCCTGCGTGTTGCAACTAAGATCCGTTGCACCCAAATAAATAAATAAATAAATATCCAAAAAAAAAAAAAAAAAATCCTTATGAAAGCCCAGGCAAGAGGCTTGGCCTGATCTGGGCCCTGATTCCTCACTCCCCTCACACCTGTTCAGCTCTAGTCACCTCAGGGCCTTTGCTTTTCCCGCCACCTGAATACTCCTCCTCATCTCTCCATGGCTTCTGCACCTCCTTCAGGTCTCTACTCAACTGTCAGCTCCTTGGAGAGGCCTTTCCAAGTCTCTCCCAAATAGTTCCCAGCTATTTAAAACTGCAAACTGGAATTCCCTGGCAGTCCAGTGGTTAGGACTCAGCGCTTTCACTTCCGGGGCCTGGGCTCGATACTTGGTTGGGGAACTAAGATCCCACAAGTCGAGCCACGGCCAAACACAAAGAAACAAAAAAACTGCAAACTCACACACCCTCAACTGCCCCCATCCCCCTCCCTCTTCATATTCCTGCAGTACATTCGTCAGCATCCCACACGTTATCTGTTTAATTTATTTTGTGTCTCCCAAACTACAGTGTCTGCTCCAAGAGGGCAGGGTCCTCTGTCCATTTTGTTTACTGATGTACCCCTTGTGCCCAGCTCAGGGCCTGGTACACAGCAGACATATGAGTTCAATATTTGTTGAAGGAGTGTGACCCTCCTCTGTTCAGAACTTTCTGTGGCTCCCCAGTTCCCCTAAGAGAAAGCCCAAGCTCCTCCACTGGCCTGGTTTGCCCCTCCCTGGCCTTAGCAGGGCTTCTGCCCTCCTTTGCTCTCTGACCTTGGAGTTTCTCAAAACACTAAGATCACTACTGTCACCCAGGTCTTGGCACTAACCTTTCCCTCTACCTAGTACATGTTACCTGCCACCCTTCTCAGCTTCCCTGTCCCCAGATCAAGCCTCAGGCTCACTTCCTCCGCTAGACTCATCCCACTTATCTGATCAATTTGCTAACGTCACCTGTTCCTTAATGAGACTATCAGTTCCACAGTGGACAAGACTGGGCTGTTTTGTTCTCTTCTACAACTCCTCCTCTGAGAAGCCTTCCCTTATGCCCAGGCTGGGTCAGCTGCCTTCTCTGGGTTCTCCCATCCCAGCCTGAGTTGTCATTGTCACGGATTCTGTCCCCACACTGGACTGTGATTTGGGGACTGTTGGAACGCAGCCCTTAGCCCCAGAATGTTCAGGAAACATTTGAATGAATGTCAATATGTGTATCCCGATCCCACAGAAACTGCTTCACCCTGCAGCCATTTGGGGCTGGGGAATGAGGCCTGTACTACTGACTGTTGCTGTCTCAACTGCTTTTTGCTTTTCTTTTTTTTTTTTTTTTTTTTTAGTAAAAGGCGAAAGATTTATTCTATCTGAGGAGAAACCAGAGTATCAACTGCTTTTCTTTTGATGCTCACTTATCAAGCCCAGCTTGACATGACAGCATGGTGTTCTTTGATTCCCGCGAATATTTCCAGCTGCCTTAAAGAGGCTCTGGGCTCCCGCATTCCTCCCTCCTCCAGAGCAGAAACCAAGGCCAAGAGAGAAGGACCCGGACTGGGTCCCTAGGATGCTGCTCCCAAGCCCCAGTCTGCATTTTGGGAAAAGCCTGGGGCTCAGAATCAGAGTTCTTGCCTCAGATCTGCTGACTCCCTAGAACAGGGCTTGATATACCCTCTCTTTTTTTTTGTTTTGAATTTTATTTATGTTTTTATACAGCAGGTTCTTATTAGTTATCTATTTTATACATATTAGTCTATATATGTCAATCCCAATCTCCCAATTCATCCCACCAGCCCCCTCCCCCCTTGGTGTCCATATGTTTGTTCTCTATGTCTATGTCTCTATTTCTGCCCTGCAAACCTGTTCATCTGTACCATTTTTCTAGGTTCCACATATATACGTTAATATATTTGTTTTTCTTCCTGCTTGGTCCCCTCTCTTGACCTCAGTTTCCTCATCTGGAAAGAAAGGGTAATAATTCCCAACCTGCAGGCCTCAGAGAGCTCTCGGAGGCCACTTGTTGTAAAAATATATTCTCAATCCTACAAAAGAGAAGGATCATGTTATTCAACGTATTTATACTTGAAAGAGCTTTGAACAGTGCCTGGTATATAATAAGTGCTCAATAATGATTAGTTATTATTTTAATCAATCTCTGTTTATGAGGCCCATATGATGAGCACATTGTTTCACAGCCTTATGAATCTGAGATCATGACACCCATTTTTCAGGGGAGGCAACTGAGGCACAGAATGGCAAGGTGACTTGTCCAGGGTCACGTAGCCAGCCAGAGGCTGGGCTGGGGTTTCAACCCATTTCTGCCAGGCTCCAAAGACAGGGTTCTTAACCATTATCAACTTCTTCCATTTCTCAAATACACCAAGCTCACTCTGATCGCAGAGCCCTTCGACCTGCCGTGCCCTCTGTTCTTCCTAGGCTCACCCCTGAATGTTCGATTCTCAGCTCAAATGCCCTCTCCTCAGAGAAACCCAGTTACTCCTCTCACTTGAGCTTAGTTTACTGTATTCCCAGCATTTATTACTTAACTGAAATTATCTTATTTATTGAATCACTGTCTTCGGTCTCCCCCACTTTAGAAGGTGAGCTCAGGAAACACAGCCCACAGGTAGAAGAGGATCTGACAGATGGAGGGCGCTCAGCAAACATTTGCTCCTTGAATGAATCATAAAAGGTCATGTCAGCTAACCTGCCTTCCTCTGCTCCCTCCAGACTCCAGCTCTTCCTGACCCCTAAAGCCACAGAGGCCTGGAAAGTCCCACCTTCAGTACAAACTCTCCCTCCAGCTGAAGTCCCGCACCAGAAAGGCTCTGGTCCCTTCCAGGCTGGGGGCTGGGGGCGGGCGGGTTGGGAGAAGTGGGAGGAAGAGATTAAAGCAAAAGGATACACCCAGTCCAGCTTGAGACGGCGGGAAGGCAGCTCGGAGCGTGTATCCAGGCTGTAGCTTGGTGCCAGCTCATCAGGGATCAGCATGGGCACAGGGCGGCCCCTCAGGAACATTTTCACGGAGCCCTCCTCTGCCAGAACACCCCCAGAGGTCAGGTGCTGACACCAGCCCCCAACCCTATTTCCTTTCCCCTTCCGACTTCATTTTTTTACTTTTTTAATTAAAAGAGTTTGGGAAAATGTGGCCAAAGAGGCAAAGGCCCAGCCAGTAGCCAGGCTTCCTGACCTCCAGCTCTGGCTTCTCACCCCAGGAAGCCCCTCCCATTCTCCCTACTTACCCATGCTGAAGATAACTTCTTTGGTTTTGCTGTCAGGAAAGGGAAAAGAAAAGAAAAGGAAAGAAAGAAAGCCCTAATTAGCAGGCAAGTCAGAAATTGGAGAAACCACTTCCCCACCCCAGCGCTCCCCGGAGGTCTTTGATGAAAAATGGGGGCCGAGTAAGGAGCGGAGCGCTGCCTCTCTGCAGGCCGTGTGCTTTGCTCGGTTGATCTTGCAGAGCCTAAGACACAGGCCCAGAGAGGCAGTGATCGCCAAAGATCAAACAGCACGAAGTGGCAGGGACGCGATCCTGGAAGAGGAGCGTCACAAGGTACCCCTCCCACCTAATCAGCACGGTTCCCAACGCTCCCCACCCCCAGTCCCACAGAGCCCCAAACTTCAAGCAGAAGGGGAAGAGGTGAGGGTTTAAGGGAAGGGGCGTGTCTCCAACTCCCTTTGCTGACGGAAGGAGGTGATGCCCGCGGGTCTGGGTCCCCGGAGAAGGGGGAAACCTGGGATCCAGGTGCCGGTAGCGCGAGCAGGAGGGGGGTGTGCGAGAGAGTCTCACCCAGCTCCAAAGCTACTCATGGCGGCGGCTGGCGAAGCTTCGGGGCCGGGGGTGGAGCCGGGACCGGCTCCGCCGCTTCCGGCCCTGGGAGGCGCCCACGCCGCCGCGCCCTGCCCCGCCCTCCACTGCCAACCCCGTAGCTGGAGGGTCACACTGGGTCTCAGGTCCCTGGCTGTGGGGTCCTGATACCAGGCTCTTTTTTGGGGGGAGGGAGAGTGTTTTTTGAAAACATGGACTCGGGGACGTGTCTGCCTGAGTTCAAACCCCAGCTCTGCCAGTTCCTACCAGTGTGGACAAGTTGCCAAACCTCTTGCCTCGATTTCTTCACTTTTAAATTGGGGATAAAAATACATACCTCCCGGGTGATTGCGAAGCTTAAATTAGTTAATTCATGTAACATGCCTTGCGTGGTGCCTGGCACATAGCTTCTGACGTGTTTGCCATTATTTCAGTGAGGTTGAAATGTGTGATTTTTGACTCTGGTCCTGCCTTAGTCTGGTCCTGCCTTAGTCCGGCCCCGCCAGGCCCTGACCACGCCCACTGCATCAGGACTCCACCCTCAGGTTTCTACACCGCCCAGACCTTCAGTGTAGCCCGGGCTCTGGGAACTTGACCACGCCCAACATTCTGATCATACACACCTCTCCTTCCGATCCTGCTCCCGAACTGACAGCTCCCCATGGAATTGCCTACCCTCCTCAGGTCCGGTCAAACTTCAGACCATGACCACTTTCACCTAGAGTCCCTTCAAGCCTACTGATATCTGCCCACGCCCACATATGACCACGCCCAACCTTCAAACCACGCCCATTTCCACCTGGCAGCGCCTCAGGCTCCCCTCTGCCCAGCTTCTTGCATCGGACACTACGGCACCTGGTCTTAGCCCATTACCCCCACCCCAGGTTCTGATTCTGCCCTGGCTAACCCTCTGGCCACACCCTCAAGTTCCAATCACTTCCCTCCCTCTGATTACCCCATTTCCTGCAGAAACTCCTCTGAGGGTCCTGCCCTGGCTACATCTCTGAGACTCACTGGGGATTCTCCCCTTTACCTTAATAGCCGCGCCCACAAACCTGGCTCCTCCCTAACTTCTACTCCGGCTCATCCAAGAGACGCTAATCATCCACGTCTCCTATGTTCTAGTCCAGCCCCTTAATGCTTTGACCACGCCCCTTCATGTTGGCTCCGCGTTTCCATGCCTCCCAGTTCAACCACGCTGTCTCAAGATTGGTCTCTCCGAGCCTCCGGCACTGTTTCCGCATTCTGAACTAGATGACCGCGCTTTAGGTTATCAACTCGTGGCCTGGGGCATCACCCTAAATTCCCCATCCTTTTCCAAGCCTAACTGGTGTCCTGGCCCCACCCGTTGTGTCACGACCCCGCTTCAGACACCTACCCTTCCTTTTTGGCGCTACAATTGCTGCTAGAGGATGTGGTGCGGCTGCGGGGGTCCTCGCGGCGCACTGAGGCGAGGCGCTCTGGTGACAAGTAGCGGCGGGCACTGCGAATAGAGAGCACGTAGGTAGGGGCAGAGCCCGCGAGGCCAGCAGGCGAGAGCCGGAGGCGGGCAGGAACTTCCCCGGACCTTCCACGGCTGGTGTTCGGACATATGAGTCCATCCGTTTCCATATAAACAGCCTCTGAGGTCTTGGAGGAAACTGGGGATCCTGGCTTCCGTGACTTACCTGCGCCCGGAGGTCGCCTCCTTTTTGGGGGAGGATGGGGACGTGGCATAGCCGCCCACGCGCCGCGGGGGTCCCGAGCCATTGAGGGGCGTCCTGGTGGGAAGGCCTTTCAAGAGCTGACACACTAGAGGAATGGGGTTAGAGGACAGAAGGGGGTGAGTGTGAGGTCCTGGCCCCAGTCCCTCCCATCTCACCCCTCCAGTTTAGTGAAGATACCCGAGGCTGTGGTGCCTAGGCGCGGAGGCGCCCGGCCCTTGGGGGTGCCCCGCGCGCGCAGAGCAGCGCCTTGCTCCTCGCATGCCCGCAGGCGACGCAGCGCGTCAGCCAGCGCGGCCTTTAGGACCGCCAGCTCATCTTCCTGCAGCTGCAGCCGCTGCTCCAGCGCCGACACGCGGTCGTCCACCTCCATCCCGCTCGTGCCCGACAAATTGTCATCTGGAAGGCAAGGGAGCGCTGGCTGCGGGGGGCCACCCAGGAGCTACAACGCCCGAGGTGAGATGTCCCTCCAGCCTTCCCTGGTCTAAGCCTGGGGCTAGCCACGCCCCCTTCCTCTCCAGTAACCTGGGGCTGGGACGCTTGGATGTGGGCCAAGAAAAGGGGAAGGAAATCCCCACAGCTCTCAGCCCTTGTCCGCACACTCCTCTCTGATGCAGCGCCCTGGAGGCGTGACCTTAGGGAAGTCCCTTCCTCTCTAACCTTCTAAGAGTCTACGAATTAAGAGCCTCTCGACTCTGGTTTTAAGATTCTATGACTAAGATGCTAAATACATTTGAGTCATATCAACATTTTAAGGACGACACCAACTTTTCCCTAGTTACACCAACATTCTAGAATTGATTCCCAATATTCTCTGACAAATATCAAGATTTTATCGCGGGTACTAACATTCCCTCTCTGTTTCTAAGACTTTCCAAGCCAAAAAGGTCGTGCCTGGTCCCTCGCCTCCTCATTCCCTCCTCACCAAGGGGTTTGACACACGAGCCTGCTGCAAGGACAGAGTTTCTGCGGCCCCTGACGGCAGATTTGGGAGTTGCAGGCAGCGCATCCAAGACCCGAGACCCACGGAAGGGAGATACCCGCGGGGATCTGACACCCAAGCTCTCTTCCCTGACCCGAGCTTCTCCCCTCTATTCCCCTCCTTTATTTGGCTTATGTACCCCATGCCCCCGATTCGGCTCTCCCTCTCCCCTCTAGGCCATGGGTGCAACCGAATAACTCCTCCATCTCCCGCGGGGCCCCCCCCACCCCGCCCATTTTTCCCGAAGTGGGAGGGGCAGAGGACCAAGGTGGTACCCCCCTCCCCCCTCCCTCCCAGACCACTCATACCCAGGCTCATTGCTGGCAACAACCAAGAAAGCCCTGGCTCCCAGTCGGGTAGAAGTAAGGGTGGTACCATTAACAGGAACCGGGCGTGGAAGTAGCACCTGCCATCCCCTGTCCGTAGGCCGCCCCGCCCGTCCGCTGAGCTCCGCAGTGCAGCCGTCTATCCCTTCCCTCCCTCCCCCCCCCCACCTCCGCAGCCCAATCGCCTGCCTGGCCTTGCCCGCCCTGCCCCCCACCCAGCTCCTCTCTGGTCGGGTGCCTGGACCTGCATTGGAAGGTGGGGGCCTCCCGAGGTCTGAGGGAGAGAGCTGTCAGGACTTGGAACTCATAAGAGGAGGAATCTCAGGGTCCCGTTGGCAAGACGTTTTGCAAAAGAGGAAACTAAGGACGGAGGTTGGGGAGTGTGCAGAGATCACCAAAGGTCAAACAGCCAATAGGTGAGGTGCAGGAGGGCCTGGTCACCTCCTTAGGCCAAGACCCCTCTTACCTACCATTAATAATACTACCCCCCCCAAATGAGATCTGTTATAGGGAGCTTACACGTGGCAGGCACTCTTCATGCAAAACACTTAGCACCTCACCTGGCTCTGGTTATGTGCTCAGTAAATCCAGAATATAATTAACTGCTCTTATGGTACCCAGTGCTCCCAGCAACTCTAGCAGCTGTAGTATTATACCCATTTTAGGAGGCAAGAAGATGGAAGGGGACTGAGACCTAGAGAGATGAAGTTGCTCGTGCATGGACACACAGCCTTTCAGCAGCAGAACAGGTACATGACCCCAGGCTTAGGCACCCTGTCAGCCTGCCTCTTAGAGGGGCAGAGGAGACGAAATAAGCATTCTGGAGCTCTGCCAACTCCAGTGGTCCCTGACACTGGGGCGTGTGCCCAGGGGAGTGAGCCTCCAAATGGAAGATAATTCCTTCTCAGGGCCCCTGAGTGGAATGGGGGAGCTTTCACCTTGGCCCTTCAACCCCCATCCAGAGAGCCAGCTGCATTCTGAGGCCTTGGCCTGCCCACCCCCCACCCACCATGACTCAAGGCCTCTCTGCTCTCTCCTGACCATTCCCCCACCTTCAGCACTTTTGCCCGGAAACCAGCCCCCACTTCCCACTTCTCCCATCCCTCCCTCCTCCCCTCTGCCTCCAGCTTCCCTCATCTGGGCCCGACACTATCGTACCCATTTGTCTAGGGAGAAGGGATGAGTTCTAATGGGTGGGAGGGGCGGGGCCTGAGGATTTGGGGGGTATAGTCGAAGCAAAGTCCTCTGGTCATCCTACCCAGTCCCACACCCAGCCCACAAGCCAACACCAAATCTCACTCTCCCCCTAATCTGTCCCTCTGCTAGGGAGAAGGGGGAGGGTCCCAGAGGATTGAGAGGGGATAGGGAAGGCAGAGTTCCAGACCTCCAGGCCTCCCCCGCTCCTGCCCCAAGCTCCTGAGGTTCTGCTCCTTTCTCTCAGTTCAGCCACCTCCGAAAAAGGGGAGGGTTGAAGAGGGTGGGGGACTGGGATCAGGGCTTTGGGGATCAGGGAGCTTGCTCTGGGGTCAGGGTCCTGCTAGGGGAGAAAGGGGAATCTTCAGCAAGGGGCCAGGATGGGGACTTGGAAGGAGGAGGTTGGGGCAGGAGGAGATAGGTCCAGCCCTGGGCGGGGCCAGGGTGGGAACTGAGGAGGGGTCTCACCGTTGCAGTATTGAAGCAGGGAGGACGTGTCGTAGAGGCCGCAGAAGGCCGGGCCGCGCTCCGCCATCGCCCCGCCACAGCCACCGCCAGCACCCCCGGCCCCAGCTCGGGCCTGGGCTCCCCCCACAGGTCCTGCCTCCCGTTGCCATAGCAACGCCCTTCGTTCCAGCATCCCCGGCTCGGCCCGCCCGGCATCAGGCGGCCGACGCCGGGCCTGGCACCGGGGTCATCCCCCAGGATGACCAGAAAGGGGGGGGTCGGAACACCCCCTGCCAGGCCCCCCAACACAATCTTCGGGCCGGGATTGGCTGACCCGAGATCCCCCTCGGTACTGTCTGGTCCCGCCCACAACAGGCGCGTATTCTCTCTAGACACCCCCGCCTGTTCAGGACCAATGGGAGCCTGTCGCGCAGGCCCCCTCCGCCAATAGGGGTACAGAAGGTTTGGAAGGGGCAGGGCCTTCTCTGCTTTTCAGCCCGAAGCATAGCCCCCGGCTCTTAGAGGAAGATAGGGTGGAAGAAGACACCCCACACCCCGCAAACCTCCCTAATCTTTTACTGGATTTTCGAGAAGCCACCTTGCAAGACAAGAGCCTGAGCCTAGAGTCTCAAATCCGCCCAGATATCCACTAGCTCCGCCCTGGAACTCTTATTCTAGCTCATTTCTTAGAACTCTTGTTTATTCTATCTACGCCCGCCCCCAGGGCTCTTAGCTCCACCCCCAGAATCCTGAGGGGGGGACTTAAAGTTCTATTCCTGCCCCCAGAGCTTTTGGCACCGCCCCCTAAGCATCTCAGGGCGATGGTGCTTGGCCCAGAGCCCTTGACTCGGCCTCCTGATAGGATTGGCTCCGCCCCTTAAGTTTATACCCCTACACCCAAGTCTGTTAGTCCCTCCCTAACCTTTCCTTCCACTTTCCTATTGGCCGCCCCAGGCCCTTAGCTCTTCCCCTACAGCGTTCATCTCCCGCAACCTTATTATCCAGTCCGGGTTTTGACAAAGGCCCAGCTGTGATGCCTGGATGGCTGGCGGTGTCAGTCGGAGGCGGCTCCGAAGTGGGGGGGAGAGGGGAGGGTAGAAAAGCTGACAATGGACTTAAAGAATACTGGACCACCTTCTCCAAGTCTCCATTGAGGGTCAGCACCTAGAAATGACCCAGAACATGCTTTATAGCGGTGGGAAGTGAGCCTAAAGCAGAAGAGATTTGCCTCTGGACACAAGCAGGCCTTGGAAGCCCAGGGCTTTGGAACCAAATTGGCCTGGGTTTGAATCCTGACTCCACCAGTTTCTGATTGTGACCTTGAGCCTCAGTTTCCACAGCTGGAAAGTGGGGGGTCATATCGTGCCTACTTCTATCATTCATTTGAAAATTTTGGGACTTTCCTGGTGGCGCAGTGATTGAGAATCCGCCTGCCAATGCAGGGGACACGGGTTCGATCCCTGGTCCGGGAAGATCGCATGCCATGGAGCAGCTAAGCCAGCGCGCCACAACTACTGAACCTGTGCTCTAAAGACTGTGAGCCACAACTACGGAGCCTGCATGCCACAACTACTGAAGCCCACGCACCTAGAGCCTCGCAACAAAAGAAGCCACCGCCACGAGAAGCCCTCGCACCGCAACGAAGAGTAGCCCCCGCTCTCCGCAGCTAGAGAAAGCCCGCGTGCAGCAACGAAGACCCAACGCAGACAAAAATAAATAAAAATTAAATAAGTAAATAAATAAAAATGTTTACTGAGTGCCTATTATGTGCCAAGCTCTGTTCTAAGTGCTGGAGTTTCAGTGATAAGCAAGTCAGCCCCAGAGTTTGACCTCGTGGACTGTGCAGCTTGTGGAGGAAGTAAACCACAATAGAGAAAACAAGTAAATAGTAATAACTAACATTTATTGAGCACTTACTATGTGCCAAGCACTCAGTTATCTTCATCGCAATTCCTATTTTCATCACCATTTTACAGATAAAGAAACAGGCACAGAGCTCGTAAGATAATTTCAGCTCCTGGCATTACAGAGATAAGACAGAGTGATATGGGAGGGTGAGGCTAATTCAGAGAGAGTGGGGCCAGCGAAAGTCTTTCTGAGGAAGTGACATTTGAGCTGAGATGTAAATGACAAGAAGGAAGCAGTCACACAAGGTGGGGGGGTGGGGGTGGCAGGAAGTAGCTTTCCACGCAGAGGGAAGAGTAAGTGCAAAGGTCCAGAGGTAAGTATGAGTTTGGCATATTCCTGGGGCAACAAGAAGACCGGTGAGGATGGAGCTGTGGAGGAAGAGGAGAGCAGGAGGTAGATGAGGTCAGGGAGGTAATGGGCCTGCAGATCTTGCAGGACCTCGAAGATTGTGGGCAGATGTTGGCAGTTTGTCACTGTATCCTCCACAAGCCCTAGTGAGGCCACCTATGTAAATCACACATGAGAACAGTGCCTGGCACACAGTAGGCACACATAAAGGACAGCAACCCCTATTCATTTCTCCGTGAAACCTACTATATAAGATCAATAACGGGTTCCAAGTGATGACCAAAATAGACGTGGGCCATTATCCTTCTACGATCACAGCTAACTGTGTTACTGATAGAAACAATGCAGGAACTCAGATTTCCTGCTTCCCAAACTCCCATTTCTCCCACCCTCCACCTCCCTGAACTCCAATTCTAGGAGAGGGGAAATCAGACTCCTACATACAGAACAGTGTGCAACAGGCTGCAATGTGCTAAGGGCTGTTACCAGTGTCCCCAGAGGCCTGTGGGAGCCCAAAGGAGTTCAGATCCTGAAGTTTCTGTGTGTTGGGGGTGGGAAGTGCAACCAGGTTGTGAATGAAGGAACCACAGGGGGAGGAGTTTAGGCTGGTGGGTTGTTGGGGCAGGTGACACACAAAGATGAGTCAGTCCTTGCTCTGTGTGAGCACAGTGACCTTGGACCAATAGCTTGGCTTTTCCTTCTCTGCCAAATGGGAGTCAACCCACCACCCACTTCCCAGGGCAGAAGAGCAGGTTCAGTGAGCTCATGCCTGTCAACTGCTGCTCGGCAGTGGGTTTTGGGTAAGGCTAATGGAGCTAGTTTTATTACAAGTGCTTTCTCAGGGAGATGTTAAAGTGACAGGAGTGGGGAGGGGGCAGCTTTGCCAGGGAGTGGGAGCAGGGCTCACCATCATGCTTTGTCTTTTCTCTCTGCCTCTATGTTTCCTTCTCTCTCTTCTAGGTTTCCAGCTGCTTTTCTCTCTCATCTCTGTCTCTGTCTCTCTTTATGTCTCTGTCTGGAAATTGGGTCCTTGATGCATCACTTATGAGCTACGTCACCTTGAGCAAGTTACTGCCCCTCTCTGAGCCTCAGTTTCTTCTTCTGGAAAATGGAAATGAAAATGCCTCTGCTACAGGTCTCTTATGAGGCTCAAGTGAGATACATATATGTAAAATGCCCAATATATGGTACAATCATTATTATTAATTAGCCTGATTTGGGACTCTGTTTTTTTCTCAGCCTCTTTCTTTTTTTTTTTTTTTTTTTTTTTTTGCGGTACGCGGGCCTCTCACTGTTGTGGCCTCTCCCATTGTGGAGCACAGGCTCGGGACGCGCAGGCTCAGCGGCCGTGGCTCACGGGCCCAGCCGCTCCATTGCATGTGGGATCTTCCCGGACCGGGGCACGAACCTGTGTCCCCTGCATCGGCAGGTGGACTCTCAACCACTGCGCCACCAGGGAAGCCCAGCCTCGTTTTTTTTTTTAACCATGCCGCGTGGCATGCAGGATCTTAGTTCCCCGAACAGAGATTGAACCCATAGTCCCTGCAGTGGAAGTATGGAGTCTTAACCACTGGACTGCCAGGGAAGTCCCTTTCCTCTGTCTTTCTGACTCTTTCTTTCTTTGTGTTTCTCTTTCTACCTCTCCTTCTGTTAGTCTGTCTCCCTAAGTCTATACCTGGGCTGGGAGCTCCATGAGGGCAGGGCAAGGGCTATCTTGGCCATCCAGGCCCCCAGCACCACCAAGCCCAGGGCCTGATACATAACAAGTACCCAATAAAGTAAATTGAATCCAGCTCTGTGCCGAACCTGTGTTGGGTGATGCTGGGGACCCAGTAGTGACTGAGACAGCCCCAGCCCTGCCCTCTCAGAGCTCATGGTCCAGGAGAAGAAATCATTATTTGTTGAGTGACTGAGCTAATTTTGAGGTGGGCTTGGAAGACTTGACCAAAATTGTGTGGAGGTAATTGAGGCAGAAAAAACTGCTGGAACCGAGGTTGGGGGGCTGGAAAGGGTTTGAAGAGTTGGGAAGTGATGGAGAGAAGGCTGGAGAGCTCAGCAAAGGCCTGGACGGCTGTGAGAGGAGCCTGAGCTTTCTCTTGAAGGTACTGGGGAGCCATGGCAGGTTCTGAGCAGGAGAGGGACAGGGACAGGTTTGTGCTTTAGCAGGACCACTCTCACTGCCTGGCTGCTCTGGGGAGGTTGGGGGATGGATGGAAAGGAGAGGGACACGACTGGGGCAGCAGAACAGGGAGAGAAGGGTCCTGGATCAGAGTAGGGGCTGGGAGGAGAGGGAGGATTCTAAAAACCAGGAAAGGGGACTTCTCTGGCAGTCCAGTGGTTAGGACTCCACGCTTTCACTGCTGAGGGCACGGGTTCAATCCCTGGTCGGAGAGCTAAGATCCCACAAGTCGCGCGGTGCAGCCAAAAAATAAAATTAAATAATAAAATTAAATAATATAATATAAAACAAAATAAAATAAGTACAAACGAGGAGGAAAATGCCAGCCTGCTCTCCGTGATGCTAGAAAATGGGCTTGAGGGATGGCCCACCACCACCAGGGGGCAGCCAGGGCTCCAGGTTTGAATGTCTCAGAGGCTCCTCCCAGGGCAGGGAGCACTGCACCTTGATCTGGAGGTGGTGGCAGGTGGGAGCTGTCTTTGGGGCCCCAGCGGAGAGCCCCTCTGCTCTCCTGCCCTCCCATCCTGGCCTCTTGGTTCCCTGGAGCCCTCAGCCCACCAGCAAGAGATTATGTCAACACAGCCCCGCTGCTTCTGCCCAGGACAATATTTGCCCTCAGGATCTGGGAAGGTTGCTATGGAGACTGGGGACGTGCTGCAGGAGGGCGGGGGGCAGTGAGGGGGGAGAGGCAGGGTCAGGGGAATCAGCCCCGCTCCTGGAAGAGGGTGAGGGGAACCAGGCCTCATCTCTGTCTCATCTCTATCTGATTGTGTCTTTGAGAGTTTCTCCCCGTCCTCATTTATCTGTGTTCCAAGTCTCTCTGTCTCTCTGGACCGTTTCTTCATCTCTGTCTCTGATTATCACTCTGATACCTGTCTCTGGGTCTCTGTCTCTCAGGTCTCCTCTCTCTGAGTCTCTTTCTCTGTCCTTTTACTCTCTCTCTCTCTCTCTCTTTGGGTTCCCATCCCTAGGTTTCTCCACGTCTCTGTATCTCTCTTGGTATTATGTCTCTATGTCTCGGTCTCTCTTTGGGTCTTGTCTCTGTCTTTCTGGGTCTCATGTCCTTCTTTGTCTCTGTCTCTCTCTTGAGTCCCATGTTTTTTGTGTTGGTCTCTCTAGGCCCCCATCTCTGGATCTCTTTCTCTGGATCCTGTGTGTGTGTGTGTGTGTCTCTCTCTCTGGGTTTCTGTCCTTCAGACCTTGTCTCTCCGCAGTCCCCAGGGGGCCATCTTGGCCTCCCATTTCTGGCCTCAGTCCCTATGGGGCCCTCCTCTCCCCATCTCTCTCTGCCTCATTTCTCCTGCACCATCTGCCAGCACTCCAGGCCCCTGCCTGCTCCCCACAGGCTCTTCTTGGCCAGGCAGCCCCACGGGGGGAGGCACAGGTCCCCCAGCTCCCTCCCCACCACTGCATCCTGAGGTGGGGGGAGCACTGCCTGGTCAGGCCTGGGGTGGAGGGAACAACAGTCTGGAGACCCAGGACCAGGGGACATGGAGAGAGAAAAACAGACAGACACCCTGAGAGGAGATAGGAAAAGAGGAACGAGAAAGGAGAAAGCTTCAAGACAGGCAAGAAGAGACTGATCTGGAGAACGGAGAGAGCAAGAGAAATGAGGAGTGGGCGAAAGGAAACCTGGAGGGAAGAGAAAAGACAGTCTAGCCAACAAGAGTGGAAGACAGACAAACTGAGTGCGGGCTTGGAGGAAAGGAGAAAGGAGAGATTCAGACCGAGGAGAGAGAAGATGGCGTGGAGAGAGATGGATGATAGAGAGAGGAGAAGAACAGGGGGAGAGGGCAGGGCTGCTTCTCTGCCTGCAGTTTCCAGAAGTGCTGAGCATGGGGATGGGGGAGGGCCCCTGTGGCCACCCCTGTGGCCACCCCTGTGGCCCTGGTGCCTCCTCCCCAGACCCTGGGAGACTGTAAAAGCCCTCAGGAGGGCTGAGATGGGCAGGGGTCCAGTCGGGGACCCAGGCATCATCCCTCCTGTCCTTCACGCCCGCCCCCCACCCAGTGCCCTGTTCTGCCCTGTGCTTTCCCAGAGGGACTTGACGAGGGAGGGGCGAGGGGCTCTGAGCGCCAGTAGGCTGCTCACCTCCCGGCTCCTGCCTTGGTTATCTCTCCTCAGGGCCCCCGTCTTTCAGGCTCTCTCTCCCTCCACCCCTCCCCATCTCCATCTGCCAATCTGTATCTATTCTCTCTCTGTCTTTCTCCCTCCGTTGGTCCCTGCTTTCTCTCCCCTGTTTGGTTCTGTTTCCTCTCACTCTCTCTCTCGGTATTTCTCTCTACTTTTCTGTCCTTTTCTATTTCTTTCTCACTATCTGTCTCTCTTGGTCTCTGTCATCTCTGCCTCTTCCTGTCTCTGCCTTTCTCTGCCTGTCTCTGGTTTTGCTTGGTCCTTGGTTTCTTTTCCTGTCTCTCTCACCACCTCAGTTCCTCTCCCCTGCTTCCCCCTCCCGCCCCCAGCCTCTCTCCTCCCACTTTCCAGCCTCCCCCCACCTTCCCGTCCCTAGCAAGTGACCCCCAGGCCCTCTTGAGGCCAAGAAGAGACTCCCTCCCAACCCCAGCCTCTTCCCGAGGTGCCGGGCAATCTCAGACCCCTCCCCTCTCCACTTCAAGAACCGAGCCTTTCCCAGGACCCAGAGGGCGCCAGGAATGTGGGGCAGAGAGCAGGGAGGCCAGCTGGAGGTCAGAAAGCCAGGACCCACCCCATGTCAACCCCCCTCCCCCAGACTGGTCTCCTTTTAGCCTCTGGTGCTGGATCTCACGCCACCCTTACTCCCTGCCCCTCCCGGGGCCTCTGGGCCTCAGTTTCTCCTCTGCAAAATGGGCACACTCACCTCTGTCCCATTTATCTCACAGCTCGCCAGGGAGTGTGCCCTCAGGTATGTTACTAGTATGATTAACGTGCAGGAATTGGTGATTTGTATTAAACGGGGAAGAGAGTGCTGAGAGCCGGGACGCAGTTTCTAAGCCAAATATTCTCCGCATTTCAGAGCAAAGGAAGAGACTGAAAGTGGAGATTGTGAGGGGGCGTGTGATTCAGTGGTGACTGTGACCAGGAGATCACGTGAGGCTATGGGTTCGTGTGTGATCATGGGATGATGATGTGTGATCCTGTGGAAAACTGTGTGACTGTGTGTGACTGTATGTGATTTGTGAGTGCGGGTGAGGCTGTGATGGAGAGTTGTATGTTTGTATGACCTTAGCACTGGGTGTGACTGAGGATGACAGTGTGACAATGTGACACCAGGAACTCATGAGTGTGCCTTAGTGACACTTGGGGAATGTGTATTGTTGGAATATGACTGTGGACTCTGTAGGTGATTATGTGAAGTGTGTGAGCGTGTTGATGGGTGGAGTTGTGTAACATTGTGTGTTACCTCCAGGTCGCGTCCTTAAAGGACTGTATGACTGCGTGAGGAGCCACATAACTGTCTGCCTTTAGTTTGTCGACGATCATTCTTTGAGCCTCTGCTCTATGCCCCAACCTGTGCTGAGGGATGCTGGGGACCCAGTGGTGACTGAGATGCCCTGGCCCTGTCCTCATGGGGCACATAGTCCAGTGGGGGGAGACAGTGTCTGTGATGGGACCTAGTGATGGTGTGAATGTGTGTGTGATGGACACTGTATCATTGGGACTGGGGGAAGCTGTGATTGTGTTTCCGTGTGAGCGGAGGAGTCCACGCCCCAGGCGTGTGGCTGTGTCACTGCGAATGACCGTCAGCCTGTCGGGGAGAGACTTTGGGTCTCCGGGTGTGACGCTGGATTGTAGGACTGTGAATGAACACAGAGAACATGTTCTCTGAGGAACAGTATGTGAGATTCTGTGTCACGCCTCCCTGCGGCTGGGTGTATGGGATTGTGTGTGACAGTGTGTGTGACTGCGACTCCGTGTGCAGTGGCTGAGTGGGATGGGTGGGACAATGTGAGAGGCTGCACCCTGGGAGGGGGGTCCTCAGGATGATGACAGTGACTGTTCTCCCACGTGACCCTGAGTGGCTGTGACACTCACACGCAACTGGCCCCCTGTGCTGGGTCTCTGCCTGGGAGCTCCCCCTTCCTGTTCCTTGGCCCGCCCTGGCCCCGCCCCCTCCCACCACCCCAGGCTGTCACCTCTTCCAGAGCCCAGGCGAAGCAGTGGAGGCAGCAGCGTCAGAAGCAAGTGATCGAGAGAAGGGCTGGGGACAGGTGAGGGCTCCCCCCATCCCAGTCTGTTCCCCCTGCCACACGTCCCCCTCAAGTCTCTGGGCCCCTCTTTCTGCATTTCTTAGCCTGTGCCTTTGTCCCTCCGCCTCTCTGTGCCCACAGTCTATATCCTCCTTCTGTCTGTCTCTCAGCATCTCTGTCTCCACGTCTCACAATCTCTGTTTAGCCTCTAGATAGCTCTGTATCTCTGCCTCTTTCTCCCATTCTCTGTATCTCTCTCCGCGTCTCTATCTCCTCTTTGTCTCCTAGCCCACATTTTTGTCTCTGTCTTCTCCTTTTGGTTTCTGGTCTCTTGCTGTGTGTCTCATCCTGTCTGTCTCTGTGTCTCTCAGTCTCTATATTTGTCTCATGCCTCTGTGTCTTTCTGGGGCTCCAACCGAGATCCTCCTTGCTTTCCCCTTTCCCTACATGGTGCCGGGTGTGGGGTGTTGGGGGTTAGACCGATTTCCAGGCATCTGGACCCCTGCAGACCCAAGAGGGTCCGATGCCTCCCTGGTCCCTAGGAGAGGATTGTCCCGCTGACTCTGGGTTTTATCCACAGTAGGGAAAGTTTGATACGGTCGGGATCCTATCCGCGATTTGAAAACGCTTTGGGAGAGTGGGAACTTCAAGAGTCATTTCAAGCTCCGTGCCCTCCTCTCCAAGGCGGTCCCCAGGTTCCCCGGAGTCTCTAGGTCTATACTCCGGGTGACACTGGCGCTTTTGCCCAGCGCGGCTCTAAGGCAACCGCACTCTCAGCAAACACCCCCCTTTTACCGCCGCTGCCCCAGAAACAGCCGGGGGCGGGCCCGGGAATCAGGTGTTGGATCTCGGTCTCCGCCCACTCCTCACCACTCCCCCCACCGCCCCAAATCACCACTCTTGGGGGAGGGGGGCGCTGCCTCCGGGTACCTGAATCCCTCTGCGGGGTGGCGCTGGGGCTGGGGGAGGAGGGCGGCGGCTCCTGATTCTGCCCTGGGACCCCCAGAGCCGGCTGCCCTTGCGTGACCGGACCCTTCGCCCCCCATGCCCTGCCTCCCACACGATGTCGAACTGTCCACCCTGGTGGCTGCTACTGCTGCTCTCGCCGTGGGAGCCGCTGCTCCGGAGGGCGGAGGTGAGAACCCGAGGAGCCAAGGAGCTCAAGGCTTGGAGGGATGTCTGGGGCCGGCTTTTAAGGCTTATCCCACTGGGAAGATTGTTTTAAGACCTCCCCGCCTCCTTCCCGTAAATTTCCTGAAGGTTTTCAGTTCCCCACAGCAACTCCCCTGGTGGTTTCTAGGCACCCCTCAAGACTTAGAAGAGGTTTTCTAAGCCACCCAAGACTCCTGAGCAAAACAGGACAGCCCCTCCATGTCCCTCTAGGGTGTTTCTGGCCCTCAGGAACCACGCTGCCTGGGAGCAGGGGTCAGCGCGGGGCGGGATTGGGGGGTCCTCCCTTCTCTCTTTTTGTAGGCAGGCTCTGAGGGGCAGACGGCGGGAGAGCTGTACCAGCGTTGGGAACGGTACCGCAGGGAGTGCCAGGCGACACTGGAGGCTGCAGCGCCCCCAGCAGGTGTGACAGGGGTGGAGATCTGTGGGCAAGAGAAGGGCTGGGGCTGAGAGGGGTGGGCTTGAGGCCGGCCTAGGACTGACCCGCGGGGCCTGAGAGAGAAGTCTGTGTTAAATGTGAGTGGCGTGGGAGAGGCCTGAGATGAACCTTGAAAGGGGAGGGGTCTTGGGCGGGGCCTACACTAGGTGGGTGGGACCTAAAGTGGACCTCGAAGAGGGAGTTTGGGGTGGAGCCTAGGAAGGGCCTTGCAGAGTGGGAAGCATCTGCGGCGGGAACTTGCTTGGTGGGAGGAGCCCAGAGCAGGGCTCGGAAGGTGGGCGGGGCCTTGGGGTCTGGTGGGAGGAGCTGTGACGGAGCAGGGACCCGACCACTCTAGGTGGGCGGGGCTGGGGCAGGGCTTGTGTGTGGAAGGCGGAGAAGCATTGGGAGAGAGGTACAGACGGTCCACCCGACATCTGGCCCCCACGCCCACCCCAGGCCTCGCCTGTAACGGGTCCTTTGATATGTACGTCTGCTGGGACCACACTGCACCCAATGCCACTGCCCGTGCGTCCTGCCCCTGGTACCTGCCCTGGAACCGCCACGGTGAGCTGCCTCGTGGACACCGGGCCCTCCCCTGACACAAACAGCTCTCTTCTAACCCTGGCCCGAGACACCACTGCCCCGCAGCAATCCTGCTCCTCTTTGTCTGGCTGGGTGTCTCCTTCTGTCTGTCCACCCCTGGCTGGGTCACCACATAATGCCCCTTCTCTGTCTCTGTATGTCTCTGAGGACCACCAAGTCCTTATTTTCTCTCCTTTTCATGAGTTTGTTTCTGCATATCTTGGTCTTCCTTGCCTAACTAGCTGTGTGACCTAGGGTAGTTTATTTAATTTCTTTACGCCTCACTTTCCTCGTTTGTAAAATGATGTTTATGATAGTACCAAGTTCACAGGCTTGTGATGAATATTAAATTAATTGATACGTGTAAAATGCTACATAAGGGTTTAACATCATCATATCACTGGATCTCTCTCTGCCTTCGTCTCACAATTTGTCTTTCTGCCTCCATCTCTGTGCCTCTGATCCCCTCCCTTGTTTCCCCACAGTGGCTGCAGGCTTTGTCCTCCGCCATTGTGGCAGTGATGGCCAATGGGGACCTTGGAGAGACCATTCTCAGTGTGAGAACCCAGAGAAGAATGGGGTTTTTCAGGTAAGAAGAGGTGAGGGATTCAGGGTAGGATGTCCAGACATAGGCAGAAAGCAGCCTCAGACAGAGCCTCAAACCCCTTGTACTGTTCAGGACTCTGGGTTCCAAGTGATAGAAATTTAGCTCCTTGTTTGAAGGAGAAAGAAAAAGAAATATATTGGCTTTTGTGATTGAAAAGTATAAGGCTACAGCTTCAGGCACAGCTGGATCTGGGTGCTAAAATGATGTGGTTGGGAATCTCACCATATTGTTCCTCTGTTTTTCTGTATGATGGTGTCCTCTTTTCTGTGAGGTGGGAAAGGTGGCTCCCACTGGCACCAGGCTCACATTCCACCTACCAAGCAACAATGTAGGAAGACTGAGCTTTTTTCTCAATAGCTCTAACTTTATGTCCCGGGATTGACTGTCATTGGCCTGATTTGGGTCATATAACTGCCCTCGACTAATCATTGTGTGTGTGTGTGTGTGTGTGTGTGTGTGTGTGTGTGTGTGTGTGTGTGGTGTAGTGTTAGATAGAATGCTTTGATTGGCTGGTCACGTGCCCAGACTTGGAGTTGAGGGGCGGAGTGCCCCACTCAGACAATGGTAGGTGGATCCCCAAAAGAACACTGGGGTGTGGGGTAGGAACAAAGAGAAGATATCTCTCCAGCACCTTTATGGCCCCAGGGGAAGAAGTGAGCTCTATTTCTGTGTCCTCTTGCCCCACCCCCAGGATCAAAGGCTGAGCTTGGAGCGGCTGCAGGTTGTGTACACCGTGGGCTACTCCCTGTCCCTTGCCACACTGCTGCTCGCCTTGCTCATCTTGAGTTTCTTCAGGTGGGACCCCCGGCCCTGAGACTGGGCTTCAGTTTTTCCAGTAAGATGGGGTAGTCAGGCTCCACCGGCAACAAGCATTCAATGGTGGTTCTGTGGGAAGGGCTGGGGGGTAGTTTAAGGGACTCTGTGTGGCCAAGGACACGTCCCCAGACTGCCTTCCAAATCCCCCAGGCGGCTGCGCTGCACTCGCAACTACATCCACATCAACCTGTTCACGTCTTTCATGCTGCGGGCAGCAGCCATCCTCACCCGAGACCGTCTGCTTCCTCCACCTGGCCTCTACCCTGGGGATCAGGCTCCTATCCTGTGGAACCGGGTGAGCACCATCTCTCTCTTTCTCAAATTGGGATTCTCTCTCCTCTGGTGAGGCCAGAGGGTTCCCATTCCATTTACTACCTCCTACCCTATCGACAGTTAATCTCTCTTGACCTTTCCAACACAATTGGAGAGGGACCCTCCCAACTCTGCCTCCCCCATCATTGAACTCTCTCACCCCATCACCTCCTCTATTGGAATTTTCCATTCCCGTTCTCTCAGTATCTCACCCATCCTTGGACTTTCGCACCAATGAGAGAATCCCTTGCTAGAGGTGAGCCGGTGGCAGGATGGGAGAAACTAACTAGTGGGGGGATTTGGTAAATACCAATTTGTTCCTGGGAGACAAGGTGGGAGAGACTAAAGTCTAGGGACAGCGGGGAGAAAACCTATTAAGTTGGGCCATACCAATTGTTAAAACGCCAAGGGGTGGGAGAGTCCATATGCTGGTGGGACATGAGAGAAACCTTTTGAGAGGTGGAGTAGTTGAGTGGAATTCTTAGAAGGAGATGGGGTGGGAGAGGCCATATTTGGGGGGGGGATCTGGGGGGGAACTCTGATAGCAAGATGTAAGATACCAATTGTTAAAGAGGTTAGAGTGGGAGAGTTCATACAGGGAAAGAGAATAGGGCTAGAGAAACCAATTCTATATCATCCTTTGGTGATATAGAATGAGAGAAGAATATTTGATGTCAAGAGACGACAAGAGATGGGGGTGGAGGGGGCCCTGACTGCCCCCTCCTCTTGTCTGGCCACCCCCTAGGCCCTAGCTGCCTGTCGCACGGCCCAGATCTTGACCCAATACTGCGTGGGTGCCAACTACACGTGGCTGCTGGTGGAGGGCATCTACCTGCACAGCCTCCTGGTGCTTGTGGGAGGCTCCGAGGAGGGCCACTTCCGCTGCTACATGCTCCTCGGCTGGGGTGAGCCCCGACCCTGTCCCCTGCCCAGCCCAGCGCGCCTCCCCTCCCCCCAGCTACCCTGCTGGTCTACCTCAGGGGGTCTCCTCTCCTCTCTAGGCTTCTGCCTCCCCTTCCCGGCGGGGGAATTCCTTGGGTCTTGGGCCTGGCGGGGCCCGTGCGCGCTCTGACAGCTGCGGCGGGGTGGGGGGCGGGGGTTGGGTCTGCACAGGGGCCCCCGCACTTTTCGTCATTCCTTGGGTGATCGTCAGGTACCTGTACGAGAACACGCAGTGAGTCGCGGGTCTGGGGCGGGGCTTGGGAGGTGGGCGGAGCTTTGAGGGACGCGGGAGGGGTGCGATGGAAACGTGGGGAGTTTCTAATTGCACCTAGGGACCTGGGTGGGTTCTAGAGGAACAGGTCGCTTATAAAGTTGGGTTCCAGGACTACGAGAAGGGGAGGGATGAGGGCTGGGCCTAAATAGTAGCGGGCGGGGCTTTAAGGAAATGTGGGTGTGGCGTTAAGGAAGGTGGGCGGGGCCTGGGGAGTTTAAGTGCTTAATTCGGCGAGCCTAAGGTTTTCTGTCCCTTAGCTCTACTCCCCCTCCTCTAGGTGCTGGGAGCGGAACGATATCAAGGGCATTTGGTGGATTATAAGGACCCCTATCCTGCTAACCATCTTGGTACGGCCGGCCCCACCTCTTTCAGGCTGGTCTCAGGGATTTCCTATCCTGGGAAGCCGGGGAGGTGGGGGGTAGGGCTGAGAGGGGGGAACTGGCTCAGTCTCTCTCTCTCTCCCCCCGCAGATTAATTTTCTCATCTTTATCCGCATCCTTGGCATCCTCGCGTCAAAGCTGAGGACGCAACAGATGCGCTGCCCAGACTACCGACTGAGGTGAAGGAGGGCGGTGGGGACGGAGGGGAAGGTGGCTGGGTGCAAGATGGTGGACCCGGGGCCGCGGGACCACTGCCACCCTCTACCCCCAGGCTGGCTCGCTCCACGCTGACGCTGGTGCCCCTGCTGGGCGTCCACGAGGTGGTGTTTGCTCCCGTGACTGAGGAACAGGCCCGGGGTGCCCTGCGCTTGGCCAAGCTCAGCTTTGAGATCTTCCTCAGTTCTTTCCAGGTGCTTAAGCAGGGTGCAGGAGCTACACCCTTTGACTTGGTGTCCTCCTACTCAGAGGGGCATGAGGGTTACAATCATCCTCCGGCGCAGCCACAGAATGGGGTGTGCAGATGGGATTTTGTTCATTCATTCTACACAAAATACTGAGCTAGTGCCGTCCCCGGGCTGGGGAAGAAGCAGAGAGGAGACAGGAGACCAGGCAGCCCCAGCAGTACTGCCTCCTGGTTAAGATAGAGGGCTTTGAGGCCAGCCAGGGCTGGGGCCAAATTTGGGTTGTCACTCCCAGCTCTGTGGCCTTCACCTCAGGGCCAGGGCAAGAGTGAGGCATCTGAAGTACCTAAAGCGCAAATTTTAAGGAAGTGCTCCCTGAAGTTGAAGGCCCACCCTGCCCATGCTTGCCCTACCCTAGCCTCCACCCTGCTTTTTACCTTGTTGGGCCTCAGTTTTCTCATCTCTAAAGTGGGGACAATACTTGTCTCACTTCATAAGGCTGTTCATTCATTACATTCAGCAAAACTTTATTGAACACTTACTATGTACCAAGCACTCTTCCAGGCTTACTATGGGGATACAGCCAAGAACCAAATGGTGCCTGCCCTCTAGTGGGAGAGACAGATGCTAAAGATGCTATATAAGTAAAATATACAGAATGTCAGATGGTGAGACGTGCCTAAAGGAGGGGGGAAAGAAAGCAGGAAAACAGAGATGAGGAGCCAACAAAGAAGGATGGGATTATAGACAGGGGATCAGGGAAGGCCTCGCTGAAAAGTCGCTGGAGCAGAGACCCAAAGATGAGGGAACAAGCCAGGAAGATATTTGGGAAAAATGTTCCAGAAAGAGAAATGCGAAGTGCAAGATCTCTGAGGTGGGAGAGAGTACCCGTCATGATGGAAGAAGGTCAGCATGCCTCAGCAGGGGGAGCCAGCGAGAGCAAGCGGGGGATAGGACAGAGGTGAGATACCTGGGCAGATCCTTGAGCCAAGCGAGGACTTTGGCTTTTCCTCTGAGTGAGGTGGGAGCCAGAAGAGCAGAGGGACGTGATCAGAGTTAGATATTAAAAGGATAGTGGAAAGTGATAAGAAATATCTTAATAATTACACATAAAATAATTGTCTTTCATTAATATATCAATTACTTTCTTAATTATAAACATACTTTATACTTATTTAAATTTATATGTAAAATATGTATAAATTTATATAAATATAAAACTAATTCTTTATTAAAGTTTATAAATAGGGAATTCCCCGGCGGTCCAGTGGTTAGGACTCCGTGCCTTCACTGATGAGGACCTGGGTTCGATCCCTGGTTGGGGAACTAAGATCCTGCAAGCCGCATAGTGTGGCTAAATAAATAAATAAATAAATAAAATCATGTCGTAAGTTATGATAAAATTCAGAAAAAGGTTTAACTATGTGTCACACACTAGAGCTTCTTGCATATTAATAATACCCCAATTCTCACTACCACCACTGTATTATTACTCCATTTTCCAGATGAAGAAACTGAGTCACAGAGGGGTTAAGCAGCTTACCCAAGTGGGGAAGAAAGTGGGGAAGCGGTGATCACATCCAAGCAGGCTACCTCCGGGGTCACTTGTTCTTAACCTCCAGCCCTGGTTGCTCAGCAAAGTGGCGAGGGCAAGGGGGGATTCGGGAGCCAGGGAGAAGGTGACTGCAATAGTGTAGGATCAGGGTGGCGGCAGGCGAGGCGGTTTGGGGCCTGGAGGGGGTCAGAGCTCATTCAGGGGTGTTTATAACCCTGCCCCTGCCCCCAATTTAACCCCGCACCTCCTCTGGCAGGGCTTTCTGGTCAGCGTCCTCTACTGCTTCATCAACAAGGAGGTAGGGAGCGCCCCGGCCCGCCGCCCACGCCCTCTGCCGGCCGCGCAGGGAATGGCGCGCCCCGCGCCGCCTCTGATCGTTGTCCTGTTGCAGGTGCAGTCGGAGATCCAGCGGGGCTGGCACCGCTGCCGCCTGCGCCACAGCCTCGGCGAAGAACCGTGCCAACCCCCCGAGCGCGCCTTCCAGACCCTGCCCTCGGGTTCCGGCCCCGGCCAGGTCGCCGCCGGCCGCGCTCTGTGCTCGAGGACACTCCCAGGTCCTGGGGGTGAGGCCAGCCATGTCTTAGAAAGTTACTGCTAGGCAGCGGGATTCTTGGGTCCATTCAGTTAGCACGTATATTTATTGAGCGCTTGCTGTGTACCAGGCCTGGTGTGGAGAGCGCTGGGGAAATGGGGCGGCGCGGGGGCGGGGGGGCGGAGGGGAAGGAAACAGAAGACAAGGTCCCTGTTCTCCTAGAGATCACAACTGTGTGGGGGAAACAGACCGTGAGGATAAACCAAGTTACATATACGCTGTGGGACGACTTATAAAGAAAAGTTAGAAGGGGGCCTAGTGTGATCTGGGGCATCTCTGAGGAAGTGACATTTAAGCCATGCCTGAAAGAGGTGAAGGAGACACCTTTGGAAAGAATTGGCGGCGAGATTCTAGGCAGAAGGAAACGCATCTGCGAAGGCCCTGGGGCGGGAAGGAGCTTGGCGGTGTCTGAGGAACAGAGGCGGCCTGCCTGTCTGGAGTGGGGTGAGTCAGAGCCAACAGATGGAGAGAGAAGTGGGCGGGGGCAGGAGAGTGGGAATTTTATTTCAGGTGCACTGAAGATTCTTTGGAGCGGCTTCTAATGGAGTGGGCTAAGTTTTTTAACCAGATCTGTCTGCCTTCTGGGGCAACAGATTATTAGGGGCAAGGGTGGCAGCTGGGAGCCCAGGGAGGAGGCTGATGCAGGTGGGAGGTGATGTTGGCTGGACCAGGGTGGTGGCCACAAAGGGTGTGAAACAGTTAAGATTCTAGAGCTGTTTTAAAGGTAGAACTGAGAGGATTTGCCGAGGAAGGAGAGAAGCCAGGGAAGACTTCTCGTTTGGGGCTGGAGAGAGGAAAGAGGGAGATGGGGTTCAGGGTGGGGAGAACCAAGAGTGCTCTTTGGACATGTTAAGCTGGGTCTGGAGCTCACAGGAGAGGTCAGAGAGACAGAAATGTGAGTGGCACTGGGGTCCAGAGAGGAGGATTCTGTGTGTAGATATCAACACGGGCAATTCAGGGCAGGTGTCAGAGCTGAAACCTACATCCAGGGAGGCCAAGATCACTGCTAGCTGGAGAGTGTGGACACACATGCATACCCTTCTTGGTGGCTCCTGGGAACTAGAATTAGGAGGAAAGCCAGCAGTCTCACTGTGGCTGGACCACCTGTACACATGCAAGACCCTCACTCCTAAATCCCTCCCCCACATAGACACACACTTAGATTCAGTTAGTACCTGGGTGTTGTCCATTCTTTTCCTTGGGGTCCCCAGCTCCCTGGACAGATATGGCCCATAGTCGCTGAACTCAGAGTCCTTTCAAGCATGTGGTCCTGCTGGGCCCCTCTTGTGGGTTCTGAGAAGGTGGGGGCCCTTGTAAATAAAGCATGAGAAACAGTTGTTTTTTGTGGGGATGGGGAGTGGGAAAATCTTCTTGGCCAGGCCATAAGGGAAATGACAGAGGCGGGCTGTGTGGCCGGATGCCGGTGGTGGCCTTGCACCCTCTGGAGAGCAGTACTGCTCAACTTCAGCCACGTGTTGCCAAGAGACCATGGACACCATGCTGCCACCGTCCTCCATGCCTAAGAGAACGTTCCCAGCTGGGAACGTTCATGTCATCTCCTGTTACTTAAACTATTTACAATGTGTACGATTAAAAATTGTGTGTGTGGGCTTCCCTGGTGGCGCAGTGGTTGAGAGTCCGCCTGCCGATGCAGGGGACGTGCGTTCGTGCCCCGGTCTGGGAAGATCCCACATGCTGCGGAGCGGCTGGGCCCGTAAGCCATGGCCGCTGAGCCTGCGCGTCCGGAGCCTGTGCTCCGCAACAGGAGACGCCACAACAGTGAGAGGCCCACGTACAGCAACAAAAAAAAAAAAAAAAAAAAAAAAAAAAAAAAAATTGTGTGTGTGCCAAACATTTTCTGAGAGCTGCTTCTCCAGAAAGGTAGTGTAGGAATAATAAAGCTGCAGGAACCAGCCTAGTTCAAATCTTAGTTTTTGGCTACTGATTAGCTGTGTGACTTGGGGAAAATTCCTAACCTCTCTGTGCCTAAGTTTCACTTCTGGAAAATGGGAATGGGAATAATGATGGTACCAACATCCTAGGGTTGCCTGAGATTCCAATGAGTAACTCTTAGGATACTGCCTGGTGCATGGAGCACACTTGGCCCGTTTGCCTAGCGCTTTTCCTGCAACCTCTGTTTTCACTTTCACTCACCATTAACGGAAGAGGGGATTAGAGACCATTTGGGCAGTGGGTTGGGTAAAGAGATGAGGAAATTCAGATTGATGCCAGGCAGGGGTGTCCTAGGCTAGAATCTTTGCTGCCAGCCTGCAAGGCAGGGAAAGGAATTCCTATTTCCTGAGGAGAACAGGAGGGATGTGGGGCAGGGATTCGAACTGTGACCCCGGGGCTTGTGCTGTCCCAGCTCCTGCACAAGAACCAAATCCTGGGGGTAAGTTTCCTGCGGCAGCATCATTCCCCACACTGTTATGGCTCCATCCTGCTCCCCGACAATCATGAGGGCCTGGCTCCCTGGGTTTTAACTTGGCTCCATTGTTTCCTGAGCGATCCTGGGCAAGTCGCTTACCTTCTCTGGGCCTCAGCTGTCTCACCTGTAAAATGGGGTGCCTCTAGCATCTACCCCCCAGATGGTTGTTCAAATTAGATGTGAACCACTCAGTAAACATGAGCCTTTATAACCTCACAGCCATTACCTTGCATGTGTCAGGCCTTCTCCTGCTGCAGGGACCTCAGCTCTGTCGCTAATGGGATCATGGCTGCGCCTTCCACAGCTCAGTGTGTCAGACAACTCATTCGACCCTGACCTCAGATTTGCGAACTGCACCAGGCTGGCACTTGGCCCTATCTGGAGAACACAGATAGAGATGCAGAGACAGAACAGAGAGAGAGCTGGGGGGCGGGGGGGGAGCATGATGTGTGTGCGTCAGAGCAAGACAGGGATTTCTCTTAATCCACCCACAATAAGTAAGGTCCTCCTTTCCCACCTCTATCTCCCTACATTTGTCAGAGGATTTCTCTCAAGGGTAGTTAAGCTGTGATTTGAGGGCAGCAGAGTTCAGGAGTTAGGCCACAGGCTCAGAAGCAGGGTGGGTTTGAATGGCGGCATCACCACTTCCTGGCTGGATACCCCTGGGGAGGCGCCATCACCTCTTTGTGCCCCAGTCCCCGCCTCTGGAATTGGAAGTAATGAATCACAGTGCCTGCTCAGAGTCGTTAGGAAGTCTGAACAGCACAGAGCGTAGGGCCTGGCAACCGCACAGGTCAGGTGTCAGCTACAAATGCTGTTGGTATTGAGTACTAACTGCTTTAACTGCAGCTCCTTCTCCTGTCGGTGAGGGCAGCTTGGGGGCTCTTCTGGGCATGGCTGTGTCCCCAGCATTGCAACATAGGACTGGGCACAGAGGAGGCACTTGGGGGACTGTCTGACTGAACAAATGGAAAAATAAAAAAGACTGAAAGAAATTTTGAGTGAGACCGACTTACTGAGAGGTGGGGAGAAGGAAAAGAAAGAGAAAATGAAGAGAAGCTAGAACAAATTAAAGCACAAAAAGGCAGCAAAAGCTCCCTCTGCCCAACCAATTCACTTCACAGAAGGGGAAAGTCAGGCCTGGAAGGGGCACAGACCAGGCCTCTTCACCTGCTCAGAGAGGTCCCAGTCCCCGTGCTTGGCCCCATGCCTGGCTGCCCCCCTCCTGGGTCTGCCCCACTCTCTAGGCCCTGTGAACAGACAGAGGCCACTAGAAAAAACACACGACTTTATTCCCAGCACAAAGGGCAGGTCTTCGCAAAACGAGGGGGCAAGTTCTGACGGCAGGGAGGAGGCCCCTACTTGCCGGCGATAAGCGGGTTCCGCAGGACCACAATGACCGAGTCCCCGCGCAGGAACATTTTTGAGATGTAGCGGTCCTTGTTGACTGGCTTGGACTTCTTCTTGCCCTTGCCACTCTTGGGGACTTCGGTCCACATCTCCTTCACGTTCTCCAGCACCATGTTGCAGTGCCTGGTGGGCAGAGGGAGGCATCAGGAATGAGAGGGAGCCTCCTGACCCCCTCCTCTGTGCAGCACTGCCTCTTCCTCCATCAGCGTGGCCTGGGGGAAGGTGCAGGCCCAGGACCAGCATGGCCGGGGCTCCAAGGCCACCTCTGCAAGTCCTCAGCCTGAAGCTTGGGCAAAGGACTTCACTCCTCTGTGCCTCAGTTTCCTCCTCTCTATAATGGAGACATTCATGGTGCCTACCTCCTAGGGCTGTTGTGAAGATTAAATGAATCAATACAGCATTATTGTTAAGTACTTAGAACAGGGCCTGGCACAGGATAAAGGCAAATGAAATGGTGCTGCTTGTGCTTTTTAACTCCGAGTACTTCTGGTGGCATAAGCAAAGGTACAACTTCTCTTTGGAGAACCAGAGGTCCCTGGGGCCTGAGGCCGGTACGTGACGCCTCCACTCCAGTCCTGCTTTTTGTCCCTGTCCTCAGGGTGCTGGGTAGGCACGTGTGACGACAGTATGGATTAGCTCAGTCAACAAACGCTTGCAATGAATACAGCAATGAATAAAAGAGATAATATCCCTGCCCTCATGGGGTCTGCAGTCTAGTGAGGGGAGAACACTAAACAAGGACACCTGTAATCTACTGTCAGGTGGTAGCAAGTGCTACGAAGAAAAATTAAAGCAAGGTAAAGGGATAGGAGGATACAGGGAAATACTACCAAGCATAAGAAAGACGAGGGGGCTTCCCTGGTGGCGCAGTGGTTAAGAATCCGCCTGCCGATGCAGGGGACACGGGTTCGAGCCATGGTCCGGGAAGATCCCACACGTCGTGAAGCAACTAAGGCTGGGCGCCACAACTACTGAAGCCTCCGCGCCTAGAGCCCATGCTCCGCAACAAGAGAAGGCACTGCAGTGAGAAGCCCATGCAGCGCAACGTAGAGTAGCAACGAAGACCCAACGCAGCCAAAAATAATAAATAAATAAAATAAGTAAATTTGTAAAAAAAAAAAAAGAAAGTCGAGGAAGCTCGTGAGGAGCACATGAGGAAGCTCTGTGCCTTGCTGTGCAGTAACCTCCAGGAGATACTGCTGAATGAAAAAGGCAAGGGAGGGAACAGGATGCATGGAAAGCAATCTTCTGTAGGAAAAAAGTGGGTAGGAAAAACATACATTCCACCACCTGGTTGTGCAATACTAAATCCTTGAAATACACCTAAAGACTGGTGGCAGTGGGGTGACCTACGTAGACTGGAGACAAACCAGATGGAAACTTTTCATTGGACTGTTATTACTGTTTTGGAAATCATGTGAATATATTACCAATTCAGAGAAAGTAAGTTAAAAAAAGGAAGTAGCATACCAATATGGGAACATTTCCAAGGTATATTGTTAAGTGAAAAAACCAAGGTCTAAAACGGTGTGGCATGCCATTAGTGGTGACTTAGAAATAAATAAAAAGCACCCTCCTGTATCTACATGTATGATGTTCTGTGCAAGTAATCCTCCTGGAGGAGACCTGAGAAATTAGCCATGATGGGGTCCCTGGGGAGGGCAACCGGGGCATGGAGAGGGAAGACCTGCTCTTCACTGGGTGCCTTTTGTATTTTTCAAATTTTGCATCCATCGCTCACTCAAGAAAGTAACATAATTAAGTAAATAAAGTGGTTAAGAATCCTTAGCTAACTTGCAGTGATGTCCTCAGACCACTGATCTGTGTGAAAAAACAAGATGCAACAGAGCACACGGATGATTCTATCTTAAAAACAATATTATGACAGATCAATTATGCCTCAATAAAGCTGTTAACTACCACCACAAGGGAGTCTCTGGGTGAATCAAACATGGCAGGACACATACTAGGGTGGTAGGCTGGGTGGGGAGAGGGATGAGAGGATATGGGGGCAGAGGAGGAAGCTAGGGGAAAAGGAAAGAGTCAACTTAAAAAAAATCATATATATATATATATATCCACCAGCTATTGAGCACTTACCATACAGGCACTCACCAGGCCCCTTTAAGCACTTTCTAAGCATTAACCCGTCAATCCTCCCTGCATCTCACCCCCAGGAGGCAATCACTGACTGGCTTACTAGTTCTCTCCAGCTTCTAGAGCAGGAAACTGAGCATAGTGGGATGAAGTGACTCACCCAAGGTCACAGAGTCTGGAAGTGGCAGAGCCTGTGTTCGAATCCAGACCTATCTGCCTCCTGTACCCGGCACTTCCTGTTGTTCTCATTCTCATTTTACTCAAGGGGAAACTAAGGCTGAGTGAAAGACTTGTTCATGGTCACATAAAAGCTAGTGGCAAAAGCAGTCCAGGAGTAAGTTTCATCACACCACTGTGAGGAAAGCACTTCCCAAATGCTAACTAAAGGCTGCAGGTCGTATGTTTACTGAGCATTTATGATGTGTTAGGTACTGAGCCACGTGCTCTTCATACATAGCATCATTTAAGCCTCACAACTGTTCTGAGGGGTATTATTATGATGCATATTTCACAGATAAGGAAACTGAGGCCCAGAGAAGAAAAATCATGTGCTGCTCCCTATGGCTGAAACACTCAGACCCTAGCTTGCACCTTCATTTTATTCGTATCTGTCCACCGCTGCCTCTTCCTTTGAGGCCTCCCATATTATCTACCTGAGACAGCACCCCCTTCCCGGTACTTCAAACTCTTACCTGGCTTTACTTTTCTGCATAGAATTTATCATCACTTGTCTTTATGACATTATTTATGTGTTTGCTGTCAGCTTCCCTGCCTACAGCATAAGCTCCCTGAGTATAGGAACCATGTTTGTTTCCATCATTGCTGTATCTCTGGAGCCTAAAACAGTACCTGACCCAGGTGGACGCTCTCATTATGCAATAACTGCAAAAAAACTGATTAAGAGCTGTGTGCCAAACGCTCGACTTCTAATGACTTACTACGCTTCACATATATTAAGTGACTGAACCTTTGCAACCACCATGATTACTGCCACTGTGCGGACGAGATAAAGTCACTTGCCAAAGGTCACATGGCTGTTAAGAGGCAGAGCTGGGACACGAATCCAGGAAGACTGGCTCCCAAGTACATGACCATAACCACTGTGCTTCACAGCCGGAGGGACAACGACAGACCACCACATCTTGAGGTCCTGAGATGCTTCTGCCCTGGGCTTCGGACTGGAGCTGGGACTGCTTCTCCAGGCCTGGAAAGAACACCTCCCAGACCCAGGCGCTTACCTGTCGAAGGCCTTCACACGGCCCAGGAGCTTCTTGTTGTTGCGGCAGTTGATAAGCACTTGGGTGTTGTTCTTGACCGACTGGGTGAGCACGGAGAGTGGCCCTGTGTTAAACTCCTCCTCCTCCCGCTTCTGCAGCTCCTCCGGGGTCATCTCACTCTTGGGCTTGTTGAGGAGGCTCCTAAGTGGGCAAGTATGGAACCCATAGGTGAGAGGGCCCAGAGCCGGAGCCTGGGTGGTCATGGCCTCTGGCTTGGTGTCTCCCTCACATACCCACCCTCCTGCTCGGTCCTCTCTCAGCATCACCACTTGGATGCTTAATAGACATTTCCACCCTTCACGTCCTAGGCTGAACTCCAGATCCCCCAATACCCCCAACTTCTACTATACTATCCACAGCCTTCCTCATCTCCATCAATGGCAACTCCATTCTTCTAGTTCTTTAAGCAAAAACTCTTAATGTCAACTTGACTCTTCTTTCCTTCTCCCACGTCCTATATTCAATCTGTCAGCAAATCCTGTCATCTGCCGCTAAAATATATCGGAATCTGTCCATTTCTTACCATGGCTTAAACCTCCATCATCTCTCTCCTACTGGTCTCGCTACCTCCATCCACGCTCCCCAACAGTTTGCTCTCCACAAAGCAGTCTCGGGGATGGCGCCAAGACTCAAGTCATATATCACCTCACTCTTCAAAACCCTCTCATGGGCTTTCCCTGGTGGCGCAGTGGTTAAGAATTGCCTGCCAGTGCAGGGGACACGGGTTCGAGGCCTGGTCTGGGAAGATCCCACATGCAGTGGAACTAAGCCCGTGCGCCACAACTACTGAGCCTGCACTCTAGAGCCCACGAGCCACAACTACTGAAGCCCGCGCGCCTAGAGCCCGTGCTCCGCAACAAGAGAAGCCACCGCAATGAGAAGCCCGAGCACCGCAACGAAGAGTAGCCCTCGCTCGCCACAACTAGAGAAAAGCCCGCACGCAGCAACGAAGACCCAACGCAGCCAAAAATAAATAAATAAAAATAAATAAATTTATATTAAAAAATAGATATTAGGCAAACCTTCTTCTTGGGTCCCTGCATTTGCTTTTCCCTCTGCCTGGATACCTCCCCAGATATCTCTGTGGTTCACTCTCTCACTTTCTTCAGGTTTTTGCTCAAGTGTTGCCTCCTTTATGTGTCCTGTCTCTCAAAAGTGGCGTTCCACATTGTTTCACCCTGCTCTACCGTTTCTTTATTCATAGTCCCGGTCACCAAACACACCACATACTTTACCTATTTATTACCATTACGTTTACTGCCTGCCTCTTCCCATCCCATAAGATGCAGAAAGGGATTTTCTTCCTTGGGGGAGTGGGGTAATTTACTGATAGAGCCTATGTGTCTAAAGCAGCCTGATATAGGAGCACTCAATAAATAACTGTTGAATGAATACGTAAGGAAAATCATTCCCGTAACTCGTTATCCGTAAAAATCGAGAATGTAGTTGGAAAGCCAACCGTCTCCGGCTCAAATTATCCGTATAAGCCCCTTATCTAACATCGTTTTTCCTACAAGTCCGTACTCCCCTCTTCCAGGTTCTTTATTCGTAAAAGCGCTTCCCCTTAAAATTCATTTCAGTAAGATTCATTATTTGGGAAAGCCCAGCCCGTTATCAGATAAAGCTGTCCCTCCTCCCGAAGTGAGAATCCGTCAAAGGCCCCACGTCCGTTCTCAAACGCATCAGTAGAAAAGTACGCCACTTTACCCCTAAAATGTTTGCCTCCGCCCCCGGCTCTGCCCATCCCCTTCCACCGGTAAGTGGCCAAATTTACACCCTCAAGCCCACTCCCGCCACCTAAGCCTAGCCCAGCCTCACATGTTCGCGATGGTCGTGGCCGCACTCTCGAGCCGCTATCGTCTCCTCCGCGTTGCTTCAGCCTTCCTCAGAGAGCGCGACACAGAGGAGGGACTTCCGCTTCCTGCGGCCCACTTCCGTGGGCGCCTGCGCAAACCCAACCAGCGCATGGGGGCGTGGCCAGTTGCCATAGCGATTTCCACCAGCCCTTCGCGGCTGTGGGATAAAAGCTTCACATGGTGATTCCAGGCCATTCAGGACAGTACGGGGCGGATGTTCACGACAGTGGAGAGGAAAAGAAAGCGGGACCGATTCAAACCATTTTGAATCAACCGCACAGGTTGAAGGAAGGAAAGGACAAGCTATTTCCACATGCCCGCCCGCCCTGCCTTTGGGGGAGCGGCCTCCGCGAAGCCAATCCGCTCCTCGTTTCCGGGATGGACACCTCCCCTTTTCCTTCGGGGACCGTTCAAGTGTCTATTGATCTTTTGACTAGGGGTAACCAATCCTTTGCCTACATCCGGGAGGGGCGTGGACCTGCGCCCGGCAGGTCGAATGTTTTCCATGATCAAACGCTTCTTATTGGCTTCCCCTCCTCCGCTGAGGCGGTGCCTACCTCTTTCGCGCTCCCTTTTGGGTTGTGCAACCCTCAGGGGAACCAACCCCCAAAGCTCCGGGGAGACAGAGAGGCGTGTCCTCAGAACGAAAGTCCCATTGGCTTTACTGCCCGCGGAAGTGTGGGATGGTGCAGCCGCTCTTGTTGCTCATTGGTCCGGTGATTCCACGGGGTGGGACTTGGCTGGGCCTAAACTCTATCCGCTGTCCCAGACCGGTTTCAGGGCAAAGCTGCCATGCGTTCCGGGGGCCGCGGGCGGCCCCGGCTACGGCTCGGGGAACGCGGCCTTTTGGAGCCACCCTCACCGCCCAAGCGCCGCCTGCTACCTCGGGCGCAGCTGTTGCCTCTGCTGCTGCTGGCGCTGGCGGTGGCCTCGGTGTTATACACCAGTTGGAGCGGCTGGCACCGCCAGACTGAGGAACTGCCGCTAGGCCGGGAGCTGCGGGTGAGGCCGGGAGGGGACGCGGGCACTGCGGGAGCCCTTATTCCCCGCATCCCCTTCTCCGAGGTTTAAGGTTGACGTGACTTTATCTTTATCGTATTGCCCTAGCCGCAGGTGCCGCCGTCTCCGTCTTTAGAGCGCATGCCTCTTTCCAACGGAATAAGGCTTCGGGCTTGTTCTGTAATAGCGGTTACCCCGTAAGAGGAAGGGTCTGGAGGAGTAACACTGGGAGTTCTGGGTTCTAATCCTAAAGTCATTTATTTGGAAGAGTCCCTTACTCTCGCTGGGCCTCGATTTCCCCCATCAAGATGGGGGTGGGCTGGGCCGGATGGGCTTGGGGGTCTTTCCCGAGTCTAGGATTTATCCTAGAAACCTCCGATGCTGGAGGCTGCGATTAGGAAGAGGAACTGGGGCTTCTTAGGGACGACAGCCCCCAGGGTAGGGTTGGAATGAGTGTTGCTTTCACGCTCTGTTCTTCTCTTCCCCACCCCTTCCCAAGGGCCCGTCGATCGGAAGTCTCCCCGAAGCCGGGGTGCGGAGGGTGGTGGGGCAACTGGACCCTCACCGTCTCTGGAACAATTATCTGCGCCCCCTGCTGGTTGTACGGACCCCCGGCAGCCCCGGCAATCTCCAAGTCAGAAAGGTAAGGGGCCCCACCTCCAACCCCTGACCCCGCAGCCCACCAAGGAAATAGGTATTCTGCCCAAGTGGCAGAGCTAGGGCTCTGGCTGGGCGTAATCTGACTCTAGAGTCCTATCCTGCTAACCACCAGACCACTGCCCTCTTTACTGCCCCCACCAAAATCTTACTATACGCTAAGCATCAACAACAGCCGATTAAGATGGGCACCAATCTGACCTTCATTGTGTAGATGGGGAAACTAAGGCGCAGAATAGTTAGGCATTTTGCCCAAATCCCACAGCTAATGAATGATATACCTAGGCTTTCAACCCAAATTGGTTGGCTCCAGAGCCGGTGTGGTAACATCTCTACGTTGCCTCTCAGAAAGTGTTGAGAGTCATTTGAACACTGCCTGAGTTCAAATCCACATCAGCCACTTGGAGTGTGACCTTGAACTAGTTTCTTAACTTCTCTGTGCCTCAGTTTCCTCATCTTCAAAATGGAACCATTGACAGTCCCCACTCCACAGGGTTCCTAGAACAAGGGCTTGGCACAGAGTGAGTGCTATGGAAGGGTGAGCTGTGATTAGTCTTGGCATCAAGAGACAGGGTCACTTCATGCCTGGCACTTAGTAGGTACTCAGCAGAAGTGTATCAAGGGAACGATTAAACCAAAGTGAGATTTGTGAGTCAACCTGACTGCTCGGCATGGTTCAGGTCACATGGCCCTTCTTCCGACCTTCTCCCCAGTCCCCACCCGCTCTCCCACCTCTCTCTTGCCACTAGTTCCTGGAGGCCACACTGCGGACCCTGACGGCAGGCTGGCATGTAGAACTGGACCCCTTCACAGCCTCGACACCCCTGGGGCCACTGCACTTCAGCAACGTGGTGGCCACGCTGGACCCAAGGGCTGCCCGTCACCTCACCCTTGCCTGCCATTACGACTCGAAGCTCTTCTCATCTGGGTCAGCCCCCTTTGTGGGGGCCACGGATTCGGCTGTGCCTTGTGCCCTCCTACTGGAGCTGGCCCAGGCCCTGGACCTGGAGCTGGCTAGAGCCAAGGAGCAGGTGAGGAGCCAGGGTAGGGTGGGGATGGGTGGGTGGGGACTGCCTCTACCTTGGCCCATACCAACACCATCCCGTGCTTGGTCTTGTCTTCCCCCACTCCACAACACAGCCACAGGGTCTTTCCATTTCCTGAATGTCAGATCCTGTCCCTTCTCTCCCACAGCTCTCACCTTGTTCCACAAGTAAGGCAGAGCCCTTCTCTTAGCCCATGAGGTGTGCCCTCTCACCTCTCTGGTCTCCCCTCCCACCTCTCACCCCTCGCTCACTCCACTCTAGCCTCCCACCTCCTCCGTGTACCTCAAGCCACACAATTCACTCGCACCCCAGGCACTTGCACTTGCTCTTTGCTCTGCCTAGAATGTGATTTTCTCAGATATATTCCTGGCTGGCTGCCACCCTTCATTCAGATGTCCACTTTGATGTCACCTCCTCAAAGAGACCTTCCCAGCCACCCTAAAATAGCTCCCTGTCACTCTCCCATGCCTCATGGGGCTTTATGTTGATTTGTTTATGTCTCCCCAACTAGAATAAGCTCCAGATAGCCAGGCCCCTGGCTGTGTTTATTTCCTGCTGTATCCTCTGGGCTGAGAATATTGCCTGGCATAAAGTAGGATGTCAATAAAAATGTATGGAGGGACTTCCCTGGTGGTCCAGTGGTTAGGACTCTGCGCTTCCAATGCAGGGGCATGGGTTCGATCCCTGGTCGGGGAGCTAAGAGCCCACATGCTAAAACAACAACAACAAAAAGATAAAAACATCAACCCTGTGGGAAAAAAATTTTTTTTAAATGTATGGAATGAATGAACAGAAACACAGGTCTCCTCACACTCCTCCCCTGCTCAGATCCCTTCCATGGCTCAAACCCCAGTGCCCCTGTAACAAAGCCCAAGCTCCCTGGCCCTTGCTGACCCCTTGGGCCTCTACTCAAACCTCTTTGGCCCCTTCTTTGGCCCCAGTCCTGATTCATGTTGCTTCCTCACCGGGGAACACTCTTCCCTCTGCTCCATTTTGCCAGGCCAGCTCCTACTCAGCCTCAGTGCAAACATCCCTTTCCAACAGACCTGGCATGTTCCCTAGGCCAGATCAGGACGCTGCTGTTCTTGGAAGCATTTGCCCGACTGCATTTCATCGTTTGTATAATTATTTATTTGTGGGTCCGTCTCTTTTGCTACATGAACTTGAGGAATAACAATTACAATCAGAGCTAACCCTTGTTTAGTTACTGTGTGCCAGGCGCTGTCCTAGGACCTGGGTTCGAATCCTACCCTATGATGAGGACTGGTATTAACCCCATTTCTACATAAGGAAGCCGGTGCTTTGAGAACTTAGTAACTTACCCACGACTGCTTGGCTACTGAGCAGCCCAGCCAGGGTTTGAACGCAGGCAGTCTGGCTCCGAGTCTGTACTCTTGGCCACCGTGCTCTTCGAGTGAGGAGACTTAGTTTGCCCTCATCAGCTGTGCAAGCAGGAAATGTGTGTGCACTGAGGCTGAGGGCTGGCACTGCGCTGGCCCTGACCACTGGCCCTCACAGGCAGCCCCAGTGACCTTGCAGCTGCTCTTCTTGGACGGTGAAGAGGCCCTGAAGGAGTGGGGACCCAAGGACTCGCTTTACGGCTCCCGGCACCTGGCCCAGCTCATGGAGTCTGCACCCCATGGCCCCGGCTTCACCAGGATCCAGGCTATTGTAAGACCAGGCCCCACTGGGTTCCGGTGAGGTGGGAAGCGGGTGACACGAGGCTGGCAGCATCCCGCCTGGCCTCTCCAGTCCTGGCCTCTCTCCCTAGGATCTCTTTATGCTTCTTGATCTCCTGGGAGCCCCCAACCCGACCTTCTACAGTCACTTTCCTCGCACGGCCCGCTGGTTCCATCGGCTGAGGAGCATCGGTAAGGAGGCAGGCACCCACCTGGGAGGCTGGAGGGAGGCCAGGCACCTGTCCTCTAAGGGGTCATCCAGCCTTCCCTCTACCTCCCTAGTCTCTCTCTAAAGCACTAGGGCAGAAACACAAAAAGACCCCCCAGCAGTCAAATGAAGTGATTACAAACGGGGGCTCTGGGGTCAGATAGCCCCGGGTTCAAATTCTGGCTCTCTTTCCTACCAGCTGTGTGAGCTTGGGCAAGTGGCTTCCTCTCTCTGAGCCTCAACTTCCTATCTGTAAAATGGGCATGATGGTTATAATAGGGGTATCTACCTCCTTAGACTCAGAGGGATTGAGACTGGGAACACAGTCGGCCTGCATAAGGGGTAACTAACATTCATCCTTGTTGGGATGACCAGTGCTTCACCCCCAGACCCCCTGCCCTCCTCTGATTTGTGAGCAGGGGAACCTTTGACCGTTGAGGGGCTGACCCTTGCTCTCTAATCCCCACCGCCTCCAGAGAAGCGCCTGCACCGTCTGAACCTACTGCAGTCTCATCCTTGGGAAGTGATGTACTTCCAGCCCGGGGAGCCCCCTGGCTCTGTGGAAGACGACCACATCCCCTTCCTCCGCCGAGGTACTTGCTGTGGGGAGGAGTGGTGGGCAGGGGTCCCAGGGAGCCACAGATACAACCTGGCCGTGGCCCCTGGTGGCAAACTGCTTAACCTCTTTGTGCCTTGATTTCCTCATCTGTAAGGATGGGGTTGATAACAGCCCCCATCTCAGAGTTGTTGAGGGGATTGAATGTAAAGACCTTGGACCAGTGCCTGGCACTAGCGAGTGTTCAAGAAATGTTAGCTATTACTGGTTGTGCCTCAGTGATTGCAGTTTCTTCTAGTTCTTGCCTCTCAAGCCCTTGGCCACCCAGCATAATCACCTGAGCTTCGAAAAATGCCCAGTCACAATTCAGGCCTACTGAACCACAATCTGGGGCCTCTACATTATTTTTACAAAACTCCCAGGTGATTCTGATGCACAGCCAGGGTTGACGACATCTGGTAGAGGGGTTCAAAACATAGGTTTTAGAATTGGATAGGTCTGGGTTCTAGGATCTGCAACTTACCATTGGTGACCTACGGCAAATTACTGAGCCTCTCTGTGGCCCCGTTTCTTCTGGAAAAGGAAGAGATAGATACATACAAACACATACGTATGTATGTATTCTTTTTTTTTCATATGGCAGTTTTATTTTTAATTTTTTGAGGAAACTTCATATTGTTTTCCATAGTGGCTACACCAAATTTATGTTATATATTCTTAATCACAGGGTTGGGAGGATGAGATGAGATTAGATATATAAAATGCCTTCTTACACGGTGCTTGGCATATACAGTAAGTGCTAAAAACTGCTTTTTAAATTTTTATTCTATAATTTACTCATTCAACAAATATGCATTTGTTACAATGCCTTTATTGATTCATTCACTGAATACTTCCCAAGGCAGGTACTGAGCTAGCTGTCAGGGATATGGTGACGGGCCATAATCCACCTGGCTCCTGTCTAGCAGGGGGAAAGATATTTACCAAATCTGGACAAACAAAGAGTGAAACACTCTGAGGACAGGAACCCAATGCAGTGCAAGGGTTAGGAGCACACACTCTGGAGACATGTGGCCTGGGTTCAGATTCTGACTGTGCTCTTTACCAGAGGCGAGACCTTAGGCAAATCACTCTGCCTGCCTCTGTGCCTCAGTGTCCACATCTGTAAAACAGGAGTATTATAGTACACCTTACATGATTATTGTAAGGATAAAATTGTGTGTGTTTATGGCCTTAGACTCGGGCCTGGAATAGAACATAAACGTTAACTATCAGTAAAGAAGAGAAAAAGAGCCTAATCATGCATACCCGGCGAGGAAGGTCAAAGACCTCATTCCCTTCTTCTGTCTTTCCATAATCCGTTAAGTTTTGAGTTTCTCTAATTTGCGTTATGAAAATAATATACTGGATGTATTTTTAAAACGAACATATACCCTCACACGCTGAAAATCATTGTTCAAAATTCTTCAAGTGTCACAACAGAGTATCTTCTGCTGGGGGTGACAAGGCAAGGTTCCCCAGACGTGGACCTGGGCTCCTGGGTCAGTTGGGGGCCACGCACAAGCCTGAGCCTCTTCTCTGTCCTGCAGGGGTCCCTGTGCTCCACCTCATCTCCACACCCTTCCCCTCTGTCTGGCACACGTCCGATGACTCTGAGGCCAACCTGCACCCACCCACGGTACACAACCTGAGCCGCATCCTGGCCGTGTTCCTGGCTGAATACCTGGGGCTCTAGCCTGCCTGGCAGACTCTGAGGGAGAAGCACCCAGCAGCAGCTGTGACGAGGGCACCTGGAGCCGAGGAGCTCAGGCCAGGCCTGCCTGCGGTGTGCTGGCTTGTCCTTTTTTTAACACCTTTGGCTCTGCTTGTGCTCTGACTGGAAGACCCTCTTTCTTTATCTCAAGCTGCCACTCTTCAAAGACATGGAAGAGACAGACCACTGTGGTGTGAGAGCCAAAGGAATAAGAGCTTGGCCGCTGCCCTGAGGGAAACACTTGGGCTGCAGGTCTGCAGGGGCCAAATGCCGTTCTCCATTTTAGTCAGCAAATGGCATGTGGACCAGCAATACCCCTGACCAAATGAATTCTCTGTGGTTTATGTTTTTGTGGCAGTTCCTTCTCCAGAATGGCAGCCTTGCTACCGCATCAGTCCAAACCCAACTCCCACATGGATGTGCCGTGGGGACAGAAGATGTGCTCATAAGCAGGGAACAGAGGAGACGGAAGCCAATACTTGGGAACTCCAGATTCTGCCAGATCCAATGGCCAATAAACCAGTGTTTCTGCAAAATATATCCTGTAGAACTAGCATACATAGGTGTTGCATGAAACGGGGGACCAAAGTGGGGTGAGACAACATTAAATGAGTTTCTTCGTTTGCGCAATGTGAATTTTCAAGAAAGAGAATGCAATGTTCCCCAAAGTATTTCACCACGGAACCCCTTTATTGGGAAGCACCTCACAGAACCATGGTACCTCAGAAGATACTTCGGGAAACACTGGGTTTTGATAGTTTGAGTGTACTTATGGTAGAAATGGGTCAGACAGATCTAGACTCACTGTAAACTAGTTACACCAAACCATCCTTTCCCTTTTGGCTGTGGGTACAGGAGTGGGAGATGGTGTGTGTAACTGCAAACTCTAGTGATGACCCAAGAAATTATTTCCCAGCCCTAATTTTCAGACTTAACTGGGGTGCTTATTTAAAAATGCGGGGAATTCCCTGGCGGTCCAGTGGTTAGGCCTCGGCACTCTCACTGCCGGAGCCCGGGTTCAACCCCTGGTCAGGGAACTAAGACCCCACAAGCTGCGCAGTGAGGCAAATAAATAAATAAATAAATAAATAAAATGCAGACTCCCAGGTCCCACCTACTGAATCAACTTCAGGGAGGGGCTGGGACTCTAACAAGCACCTGAGGAAGTCTCATGATCAGCAAACTTTGGGACATGCTGTCCTTAAGGATACAAGTTTGGTTCATTCACAGCTCCTTAGCAAACCTAAAGGGCACCTAGACAGGAAGTCCCGTGTTGGGCTCTGTACCTGCTGATTTCTTGACTTCGATGGAGACCTGGTAGGACACAGGGATGCCAGGCCAGGATGCAGGGTTAAAGAGTGAAGGTGAACGTCAGCCTCGCAAGCCTACTCAAGGCTGGCGAGGACTCGAGAGAACTCACGGGCTGAGGGACAATTTCGGTTCTCATTTTGCAAATGAGGTGGCCAGGGCTGAGAATTACGAACCAGTTATGGACAGAGCCCAGATTCTCACCCACAGCTGTGCTCCTATCCCCATGTCCTACCTCCCTTCCAAAAATCACCTGTGCTGGACCAACAGATTGTTGGTCAAAAGTAGCTCCTCCTGAGGCTTTTAACTCACTGCAAGTCTGAGTGAGGTTTGGGGGGTGGGGACTAACAGCCTCTTAGAGGTGGAATTGGCAGAAGTTGCGTTCAGAAAGGAAATTGACGGATATCAACAGCTAGGGGGGCAGGAGGGTCTCAAATCACAAAGTTAGTTCCTGTTTGTTCATTTCTTGTGTGGCAGGCATGGTACCAAACACTTAAAAATGCAGCAGGTCCCCTTAGCCTCACAGCCATCCCAGAAGTAGGTGAAACCATCACCTCCATGTTAGGGGAAGCAGTGTGTTCAGTGACGTCCTTGGCCCCTTGCCTCCCTGCAGGTCATCTTGCTGAGTGTACTACACGCCAGGTTCTGGGCAAGGGGCCTGGGCACATTTTCCACTTGAATCCAGGGTAAGGATCATGAGCCCCATTTTACAGATGAGGCTGCTGATGCTTGGCAAGGTGATGTTTCCCCCAGCTCCCATCTGTCCCCCAAACTTAGGCTCCCCCAGCTTCACACTATGAAGAGGCCATGAGGTGTCTTTGGTGAGCACAACTGTTGAACATTCCAGATGCAACAGCTCACATGTCAGTCTTTTGAGGAACTGTCAGTATTCTCATTCTTCAGATTAAGAAACTGAGCTTCAGAGAAATCAATTGCTGAAGATCACAGCTGGACACTTTCACTGCATGTGTCTAGGTATTCATTTCTTTTTATTTATCCTGCCTATGACTCACTGGGCATACCGGTCTTTTTACCAGTCTGGAATTTGCAATTATCGTGTCCTTAAATATTATCATTGCACCACTCTCTCTTCTGATTCTAGAACGCCAGTTAAATGTGTTAGACTTCCTCACTCTATCCTCCATAACCTTCCTTCCTGTTTTCTTTCTTTTTTTGGTCTCTGTGCTACTTCAGACCTAGCTTTAGTTCAATAAATCTTTTTTTTAATTTATTTATTTGATTTATTTTATTTTTGGCTGCGTTGGGTCTTCGTTACTGCGTGCGGGCTTTCTCTAGTTGCAGCAAGCGAGGGCTACTCTTCATTGCGGTGCGCGGGCTTCTCATTGCGGTGGCTTCTCTCATCGCAGAGCATGGGCTCTAGGCACGCAGGCTTCAGTAGTTGTGGCACGCGGGCTCTAGAGCGCAGGCTCAGTAGCTGGCACAGGCTTAGTTGCTCCGCGGCATGTGGGATCTTCCCAGATCAGGGCTTGAACCCATGTCCCCTGCATTGGCAGGCAAAGGATTCTTAACCACTGCACCACCAGGAAAGTCCCTCCCTCAGCATTTAAAACATCTTCTCTGCAGTGTTCTGGGTCAGCCTTACCTGAGCTTGTAGTTCGGTGGGATCCCACCTCCTATTAGATTCACCTTGGACAGGCTTTGACCTTGATTTCTGCCTGCTTGTCCCAATAAGGCTACAAATAGGAAATCCAAGTTTGTTCACATCAGCAAATACCCTCAGAGCAAAAGTGGCTTCAGGGCCCCATGGGCCTTTCCCTTAAATTTTTGGCTTAGTATATCCTTAACTGTATTTTATTGGATATTTGATGCTTTTCAGATTTTTTTTACTTCTGGTTTTCAGCAGGAGAGTCCAAATAATCTGGCCTTCCCGCTATAGGAAACCAAAAATCCCACAAAACCAAGCCAAGATTCAAACCCAGGTTTCTTTGATTCTAAAATCTAAGTATTAAATAAATGCTATGATATAGCCTAGTCTCTGGAAATTTTGATTCCTTGATAAGAATGTCAGAGACTGTTAGCCACCGCTCAATATCCATTTTTCCTTCTTCTTTTAGTAAATAATTATCTGAATATTTTAAAGCTTTAATTACAGGGATCTTTAGCAAGAGTTTTTTGTTGGGCATAATGCATCCAACTAAAGGATTGCATTTCGCAGTCTCCTCTGCAGCCCTTCCACGTGGCTAAAGTTCTGACCAGTAAGATGTGCACAGTAGTACACTGTGGTACTTCTGGGAGGCAAGGGACTTCCTTTCCTGCAAAATGGTGATGGGTGGAGTTCCAGCAGCCATCTTGGACCATGAGGATGAGGGCCACAGCCAAAGAATAATGGAATAGTGGGCTAGAAGGAGCCTGGGTTCCCGATGACTTCAGGTCCACCATACCTGCCAAACGCTGAGTTTCTAAAGAAATAAAAACTATCTTGTTTGAGCGTCTACTATTTTGAGGTTTTCTAATCCAAAATGACACAGATGAAGAGTCAAAAATAATCTCAGGCTAAGGGACTCGGCTAAGGATTCTTCTCTCAACTTTTTCCATTTCACCAGGCACTGGCCCATGACTCCCTTCTCTCCCAAACCCCTTCCCTGAACAACACACAAACCAGTCTGGGCCCAGCCTTATAAATACTGATTTTATAGAAAGGACCAATTCAAAATTGGTCAGATGCCACACATTAGAAGCTTTCCAGAACCACAAGGATGAAAAACCAAAACCAAAACAAAACAGAACAACAAAAACACATCTCAAACAGAACAAACAAAAATACCCCAGATCAAACTGCCTGAAGGTCAAGGTCTTGGTTGACCAAAGGCTTCTAAAGAAACACATGTGGATGGGGGGTGAAGAGACCCCAACACCTGAACAAGTACCCAGAGTGGAAGGAAAAACCACCCAGAAATTCAAACCCATAGTCCCTGCCCACCGGCCCCCCACGCTGTCCAGAGCGAGGCAAAGGGCTTCACAGCTTTTTTGCAGGGGGGAGGGGGGGAGAGTCATGGCAATAGCTTAAATATTGGGAGGAGGAGAATTTTTACACTTCAACTTTTTTCTCCTCTTCCCCTTTAGGGGAAGTAGAGAAACTGGTAGCTTGAGGTTAAGGAGAAAACTGATTTTTATTGTTTTAATGGGGAAAACGTCTAGAAATGGCAGGCGGCCATGAAAACTGCCAAATGTGATCTTTGATCTGATGGTCCCAATTCCTAAAGAGGAGGTGAGCCCTGGTGTAGTAGGTTAGGAAGGGTACCAACCCTGGGTGCTGCAGCCTCTTGGGAAAAAAAAAAAAAAAACAGCTCCAGAGAGAAAGAACTGAGGGGAAGGAACGGAAGGGGGCCAGAATGGGGGAACCCTTAAGTAGTACCAAAATTAGCTGCCGTCTGCTCCCTGCTTGTAGGTCCCTGGGGTATGAAGAGTGGCAGGGAGGGCGCTGGGGCTGAATGGAGAAGAAATTGAGATGCTGATAAAAAAAACACCCTACTTGAGGGTCTGAAGAGTAGAAAACCAGTAGGGGTCAATCAGAGTGCTTTCTTGGGTCATCCCCCTGAACACCATCGCAGTTCTGGAGGGGGATCAACGCTGCCTGGGCTGAGGGTATGGGCTGGTGACCCAGTCCTGACCCTCGGCTCCCAGGGGGAGGGGGTGGGGGTGGGCATGGTGGGCTCTTCCCCCCCCCTCCCCCGGCTTCACCTCCCCTCCTCCCGGCCAGCCCGGCCGCCCCCACCGCCTGGCCCATTGCAGGGCAACACCCAGTTGTTATCGTGCAGACCCAGGCGGCAGCCGGGCGTCTCGCGATCGGCTCGGCGGCAGCACATCCAGTAGGAACGTCCATAAGGCAGGTCGTGGTGGTAGGGCTTGGGGTGCCAGCGGCAGAGCGACACATCGCCCTTCTCGTATCGCTTGCGGCACTGCTTGCAAGGGTCATCGCGGTAGAGCGGGTCGCGGCTCCAGCGCGAGTCTGTGGCCCGCACGCCGAACGCCTCAATGATGCCCTTGAAGTGGTGGCAGGTGCACTTGAGGGCCGCCAGGGCGCGCGTGGGCAGGAAGCTGAAGATCTTGACCAGCACGTGCTCAGGCAGCAGCAGCATGTACTGTCGCGGCTCCAGCAACCGCTGGATCTTGAAGCGGATTTCCAGGAAGTCGTGCGACACGTGCCGGTACAGGCGGCACAGGGAGGTGTCCACCGTCCCCTCAGCATCGTCCGGGCCGGGTGCAGTGGCGGGCGAGTCAGTTGGTGGTGGCTCGGGGGGCCCATCCGGTCCCCGGGGCTGGAGGAAGAAGAGCTGGCCAGGCGGGGGTGGCTCCTCGGGGCTGACGGTCAGGCACACCGTCTCCTCCTTCACGTTTTTGGTGCCATCCTTGCCGAAGAAGATGCACTCATCCACCACCCCCGTCACCACCACATCCACATGGAAGCCTGACGCGCCACAGTCCCGGGCAGGGGGTGGAGGGGGGGCCGGGGGAGTGTCCTCGGTCCTGGCAGGGGCTGGGGTCTCACCCTCGCTGGCTTCATCCGCCCTAGCCAGCAGAAACTCCACATTGCTGGGGAGGGCATCCCGAGAGGGGCTGATGAGCTGGTACAGGTCGCAGGTGATCTTGTCCTTGGCGCGGGCCCCAGGACCCGGGCTGCCAGGGTAGGCACAACCCGGCCGGCCCCCGCTCCCGTTGGGCAAGCTGCCATCCGGTGCACGGGGCTCTCGGCCATTGGAGATCCGGAAGGCGATGCGCACCTCCCCGGGGCCTGGCCCGGGCCGCTCCTCCTTGCGGAGGCCTTTGGCTGGAGGGTTGTCCCGCTGAGCCTCGAAGTGGGCCACGGCCTCCGCCACACGGCTGCAGTCCCCGCCACCGGACCGCCGTTCGGACCCCAGCCCCTTGGCAGGCCCACCCTGCTCGGCCGACACGTAGACCACAGGCGCTGGGGTGCTCGGGCGCGGGTAGCTCTGCAGGGCCAGGGCGGCCCGCTGTTCCACCAGGGCCACCATCTCGGCCACAGAGAGCAGGTCCACATCCTCACCGGCTGAGGCTGGAACCCCCTCAGCAGCAGGGGGCCCGTCTTGTCCCCCTGGGTCCGGAGGAGCCTTCGTAGGCTCAAGACAGCGCCTCCTCCGCTTGGCCTTGGAGCTGTCACTGCCCCAGTGCCCCTTGACCTTCATGGAGCTGGCCCGGTTGCCTCCACCGCACTGGTGGGCCACAAAGAAGGCCACCTTCTCCTTTGTATTCCCGGGCTTGATAACATACCACGTGTCCAGCAGGACTCGACCCTCGTCTCCGGCAGCGGCTGCTGAAAGGAGCGGGGCAGGCTGGGAGGCAGGAGCCTCCGTGGCCAAGGCTGGGGGTGTGTTTTCTGAGTGGGCAGGGCCATGGTCTGGCTCCGCCCCCCCACCTGGCTCAGGGCAGGCTGACGGCTTGAGGGCTGCGGAAGGCGGGCGCGGCTGGTTCTGGGAGTAGGTGCCAAAGGGCCGGGGGCACCACAGCTGGAAGGGAAGGAGGCCCCCTCGGTCCATTCTGGGGAATGGTGGCAGACAGGCGGGGGTTCACCACATCTCAGGACCTGAATGGCGGTGGGGGGCTCCACAGGCCACCTGGAGACAGGGAAGAGGAGGCTGGGGAGCTGGGGAACGGCCTGCCCTCCCAGTACCCCACTGACCTCAACATCTCCTGACCTGAGGGGACAGACCAAACTAGACCACTGAGATCCTGTTCCCGCCCCCCTGGCACAGGTGAGCAAATGGAAGGCTGCAGAGGGGTTAGGACCTGCTCCTGTAAAACTCAGAGTGTGACCGGAGCTGGCAGTTTGCTCCAACCCTCCGCTGTCTCACAGCCTGACTGGTTTCACTCACGATCCAGAGGCCTCCTGCTGCCATAACTTCTTTTTTTTTTTTTTTTTTTTTTTTTTTTTTTGCGGTACACGGGCCTCTCACCGTTGTGGCCTCTCCCGTTGTGGAGCACAGGCTCCGGACGCACAGGCTCAGCGGCCATGGCTCACGGGCCCAGCCCCTCCGCGGCATGTGGGATCTTCCCGGACCGGGGCACGAACCCGTGTCCCCTGCATCGGCAGGCGGACTCCCAACCACTGCGCCACCAGGGAAGCCCTGCCATAACTTCTTAAACAGAAATGAAAGTACCAACTGACAGACAGCTCCTCCTTTTTCTATTTGCTCACCTAGTAACAGGTTCCTGAAAAGACAAGAATTCCCAGCCCTGCCCACAGCTACTGCAGCTTGAGCCCAGAGGAAGCAACAAGGTAGGCTGGGCAGGGGGAGAAAATCAGAGGTCGGAGACAAGAGAGGTCCTTAAGAATTCAGCTCCTCGCTTTGCTCGGGTCGTGAGGCTCTTGAAGGATCCCTTAAAGCTGTGTATCCTCACCCAGAAAAATGCACACACTTGCACCAAGACTGTGCAGGTAACTCCCTTAAGCACAAACGCAGACCCCTGGGATGAGAAGGCCTTTCTAGTCAAGTTTCCTCAAGTTGCTCACAACTTGCTGAGTTTGAGGCTCAGAGTGGGGAAGGCTTACATAGTGTTAACACCAGGCCCTCAAACTTGTTTTCCAGACTTAGGGCTTGTAATAGTGACCGTTTTATTTTGCAATGACTTTGTGTGCGTGACCTAATCTGGAAGCAATTTTGCTAATGACTCTGACACGACCACGTTCCACTGCAGGACCAACAGTCTCAATCCCTCAGTCTCAATCCTTCCCTGGCCCATTTCCCTCCAGACATCTTGAAACCAAAATACCCTTCAGGGCCTCCCTGGTGGCCCAGTGGTTAAGAATCCGCCTGCCAATGCAGGGGACACGGGTTCGATCCCTGGTCTGGGAAGATCCCACATGCCGTGGAGCAACTAAGCCCGTGCACCACAACTACTGAGCCTGCATGCCACAACTACTGACCCCGCGCGCCTAGAGCCTGTGCTCCGCAACAAGAGAAGCCACCACAATGAGAAGCCTGCGCACTGCAACGAAGAGTAGCCCCCGCTCGCCGCAACTAGAGAAAGCCCGCGTGCAGCAACGAAGACCCAACACAGCCAAAAATAAAAATAAATTAAAAAAACAAAACAAAAAAACAACAAAATACCCTTCAAACATCAAAACTTCCACATGCTTACAGACTGGTAAAAGTAGTTTGCTGACTCCTGGTCAGACTATTTTGAGCCACAGGCCAAATCTGGCCCACTGCCTGCCTCTGCAAATAAAGTTTTATCGAAGCATGTTCATTTGTTTATGACTGCTTTCATGCTATCATGGCAGAGTTGAGTAGTAGCAACAGAGAACATATGGCCTGCAAAGCCTAAAATACTCATTATCTGGCCCTTTATGGAAAAAGTTTGCTGACCTCTGCAGTATATATGGTCCCTCTAAATTCAGGCAATACCACAGACACCACTAAATCACCATTTACTTCATAGCCCTGTAGACACCATTCAAGATCTAGACAGCCTCCAAACATCCACAGACCCCAGAAAGTCCTAATCCTAAAAATCCTTGCCCCCCATAATCCCCAATCCAACCTACCCCAATACTTACAGCCCCTGCTGAAATGCCAGTTTCTTGCTTAAAAAAACAACTTAAAAAAATGCCACACAGCCCCTAAAACCTACAGAAGGCTAAGTTTACCAACCACCAACACATCTAAAATGTCCAGGAATAGAAGCTACCACATCAAAGGCCATTCATTCTCTATAGATGCAAATGTATCCTGACATAAAATATCCAGACCCTCTCAAATCCTGCTTTAAACTTCCAAACCTAAAAATATCCCCTCCAGCACAGAAAGCCTCAATCTCAACGAACCCCTCACAGATCCCATGCCTAACCAAGAACTCAAACACACACAGCAATTTCCCAACCTCACAGATGACCCAAAAGACCAGTTTCTTGAAATCCTATACTCACCTCAAACTCTTTCTAAACCTCCACATGTATTCCCTAATTCCACAGAAGCCCCCCAACCGCAAAACAACTCACTAAAGCATAAAAGCTCCGTAACACATAAAACCAATCCCAAACCAGATATTTCTCAAAAGCCAAAAGAACCTCCAAAATACTCCCAAAGAAACCTTACAAAATGTTAATAAGCAGACATGAGCTCATGGCATGCTCGCTGGCAGCTTACTGGGTACTGTTCTAACAACTCCTGCTAATCCTCCCCCGTCCCTAGGAAGCAGGTAGCGTTATCGGTCCCTGTTTCCAGATGAGGCACAGAAAGGTTAAATCCCGTGTCCGCAGACAATCAGCTAGGAAGTCGGGAGAGCCGAAAGCCCACGCATTCTGGGTCCAGAATTGGTACTCTTGGACTCTTTTCTTTGCTTCTCAGTCTCTCCGTGGCTCCCCAAATCCTATACCCACCAAACACCCCAATCCACACGGGAGATCCCCTACAACACAACCGAACCTTCCACACTACAACAGAACGGAAACCAAAATCCCAAGGTGCCCCCTAAACTCAAGGGAACCCCAAAGTATCCCCACACGCACGCAAGAATGTCCCCAAGCCCCCAAATATAGCCTCCCCGGAACCCGCCAACCCCTGGGGCTACCCTCGAAACCGAGCCCCGCCCCCAAAGCGCCCCCACCGGCGAGCCCCGCCCCCTACGGCGGGAGAAAGTGGCTGCACACACGCGTGCGCACGAGTGGGAAGAGGGCCCGCCCCCTCGCTCCTTCCCTCCGGCTGTCGCGCGGGCGGGTACCCGACTAGTTTCCCTCCGCCCCCTTGTTGACAGACGCGCGCGTGAGGCCCCCAGCCAATGAGCGGCGGCCGTTCGGGGCCATGCCCATATAAGGAAGGCCTTGGCGAAGGGGCCCAACTTCGAAGAGGGAGGAGTAGGCGAGAGGTGACGAAGGGGGGTGCGGAAACAGCCGAGTGCAAGAGAGCGTGGAACAACTCCCAACTTCCTGCTAAACGAAGGGACAAGGCCAGGAACGAGGCCACGGCATTCAAGGAGAGGTTTATTACGACGTTTCCTCTCAACAAGAGCCTTGATTGACAGTTGAGATTTAAAGGGCCAAGCAGTTTAGGGATTGAGACTCCAGGGCGGAAGGAAGGGGGCAGAAAGATCTAAAAGTGCCTAGCTTTGGTAGGGAGCTCTGGGGGGCGAGATTTCCTGAGGGGGAAACTGGGCAGCGGGATCACCTAACCCTGAAAAACAAATGGGCAGAACCCTGCGATGGCTCCCGCGGCACTGAGTCTAAGCCTCTGGGCCTGGCATTCAAGGCTCAGGCCGTGTGGCCAAAAGGACCTCTCCGGCCAGCCCTTCCAACCAGGCGCCGCAAATCTGACTCTGAGTTAGTACAATAAAAGACTATGAAACACCTCAATAATGGTTTTTTAATATTGATTACCTGTTAAAATGATACTATTTTAGGATATAATTGAGTTAAAATAGTTAAAATTAACTTCACCTCCTTCTTTTGACTTTTTAAATGTGGCTACTAGAAGATTTTAAATTGCACGTAAGGCTCACTTTATATTTCTCTTGAACAGCACTGGCCTAGAACCTTTCAGTGCCAGGCGGACTCAAGAGACACTCAAAGGTGGCCCCACTGCAGGCATCTGTCCATCCCCACCACCCTGCCTGCTACTAACCATCCCACACATCAGAGCCAGAAGGGTCTTCTAAAAGTATAAACCTGACCTTGTACCTACCCTTCTCAGAACCTACCATAACTCCCCAGTGCCCTTGGGAAAAAGCCCAGATACCCCACTGGTCCAGCCTCGTCCTTCCCCACTCTTTCACACCCCCAGTGGACCCAGGTAAGCACCTGATCTGGCACACAGAGTAGTTAGGATACTGGGGGCCCTGTCTGATCCTCGATAGGAGTTGTTATCTCCATTGTATAGATGAAGAAATTGAGGCAGGACAGGTTGCCTAACTAGCCCAAGGTCACACATAACTGGTGTGACTGCGAGTAGAGATATGAACCCAGGGAATCTGATTCTAGATTGCTGCGCTCTATTGTTTAATTATATATTCTCTGGGGTCTCAGCTCAGCCATCCCCTGCTGCAGGAAGCTAACCTCCCAGGCTGGGTCAGGCTCCACCTCTGGGCTCCCACACTGGCCTCCTTGCTGTCTATTTCTCAGAGTCGCCAAGCTCTTTCCTTCCATGGTCTTTGCATCTGCTGTTTCCTCTGACTGGAACGCTTTGCTCCCAGATCTCCACATGGTTCAGTCCCTTCTATCATTCGGGTCTTTGCTCAAATGTAACTTTAATGGGCCTGTATCTTTAACAGAGAGGCCTTCCCTGAGCTCCCTTCCTGGAAACCTCCCAACTGCCCAGAGGGAGTCCTCCGGGTTCCCAAGTCCCAGCCCTGCCCACTCTTGAGTCATCACTGTCTAGAGATGGATCTGTCTCCTCCACTGGAAAGTGAACCCCCGGGAGGAGAGGAGGGAGGAAGAGTCAGAGGTATCGTGCTCATCATGGTGACCCCAGCAACACTGCCCAGCATGGGACTGAATGGATCAAAGCTCCTTTTCCAGAGGCTCCATGTCGTAAACTCCATGAAGACTGACAGTGTAAATTCTGTTTCACACCCAAGTATTCTATCTGTGTCCGAGGTCACTGGGGCAGAATTTTCTAACTTCCACCCACTGAGCCCAGCACAAAGCCCTAAGCTAAGACAGCTTTTAGAGAATGCTCTGTGAAGATCCATTTATTGTAAAACATCAGAAGCCAGAAAGACTGAAAATAAAAAGATGGGAAAAGACTGACCAGGCAAATATGAACCAAGAGTCAAGGAGAGGAGTGACATTGCTGTTTAAAAAAAATAGTAACAACTGACAAAAGCAAAAGGTATTATTAGGGACAAAGATGGTGACAAAACAAACTGACCCATTATACACAAAAGTTCTCAACATACGTGCTCCTAATACTATGGCTTCAAAATATACAAAGCAAAAAACAGCAGAATGACAAACAGTTTGGCAAATCCACAAATGTAATGGGACACCTTAATATATCTCTCCATAAGACATTGGTTGAAAAGATAAAGTCAGTAAGGACCTGAACCACACAACCAACACCCTTGCTGGAATGCCCCCGACAATTAGAGAATCCAGTTTTATATCCCTCATCTGACATTCAGAGGTCCTCCTGTGTGCTGGCCCTGGGCTGGTTGCTGGGGATACAGAGATGACACTGAGTTCACCAGAAAGAGCTCATGGGAAAGGGGGCAGACATCCAAATAAACAATCATGGCCAACATGAATATATTACAGAGCAAATGATGATCACAACAGCAGTTAACACTGGAGCACTCACCGTGAGCCAGGCTTTGCTGTGAGTACTTTACAAATATTAACTCGTTTAATTCTCACATCATCTTACTATTTTTCATCTCGTTTCAGGGATTAGCAAGTGGAGGCATAGAAGGGCTAAGTAATTGCTGTCGGACGCAGCTCTGTGGCTGAGCTTTGACTCCAAGAGTCTGGCTGACTCCACAGTGCAAGCAGCTCATTCATTGAGTATACGGAGCACTTTTCCTGGATCATCTTGTTCCTGGATCATCTTGTTCAGTCCACAAGGCCTTTGCACTCTCTGTTCCCTATGCCTAGAATACTCTTCCCCAGGTATTCACAGGGCTCACCCCCTCCTCAGATCACCTTCATGGGACCTTCCTTTGTTTTTTTTTTTTAACTTATTTTATTGAAGTATAGTTGATTTACAATGTTGTGTTAATTTCTACTGTACAGCAAAGTGATCCAGTTATACATATATACATATTCTTTTTTCATAGTCTTTTCCATTATGGTTGATCACAGGATATTGAATAGAGTTCCCTGTGCTATACAGTAGGACCTTATTGTTCACGAGACCCTCCTTGATTGAAAACTGCAGCCCCTGCCAGAGACAGACATACACACTCTCCTTCCCTGATTTACTTTTCTCCTTAGCATGTGTTACTATCTAATACACCATAAACTTTATAAAGTTTATTGTCCGCTCCCAGAGACAGACATACACACTCTCCTTCCCTGATTTACTTTTCTCCTTAGCATGTGTTACTATCTAATACACTATAAACTTTATAAAGTTTATTGTCCGCTCCCCTCACTAAAATGAAAGCTCCCCCAAGGCTGATATTTTTGCCTAGTTTTTTTTCCACTGCTGTGTCGCCAGCTTTTAGAACAGCGCCAAGCGGTTGGCTACTATTAGTGTGGTCCCCAGAGCGGCAGCCGCTGGGAGTGTGTTAGAAATGCAATCTTGGGCTCTGCCCTACACCCACTGAATCAGAATGTGCACTTCAACAAGCTCTCTGGGGGACTGCAAGCACAATTAAGTGTGAGAAGCAACGCCCAAGCACATCACAGGTGTGCAGTGCACATTTGTTTGAACAAACCCCTAACACTGCCATACTGTCTGCCTTCTGCACAGTTGCTACTGGGGACCTCTTGTGAAAAACTAGCTGGTCCAGCCGAGTCCACCGGTGGAAATCCTGCTCCCAGGACCAAGGTAGGATCCCACCTCCTCCAGGAGCTGTGCTGGTGCCATCCTAAGCTACACAGGATCTCTTCCTCCTCAGGCCTCCTCTGGCAGCACCTGTCACCTGCCCTGGCTGAATGACAATGACCTGGGTGAGGGCCTCTCTCCCCTTCATCCTCTGGATTTCTGGAAGGCTGGGACCTCTCCTCAAAGGTACAGCTGCTCCAGCCTCCGCACGTGGCTCCCTGGCCTGGTTTAGCATTTCTGGCTCCATCCTTTCCATGGTAGCCAGAGAGAGCTTTCCACACACAAATCAGACCACAGCACTCCCCTGTTTAACATTCTTCCATGAGAGGTGCAAGTTGGCAAAACAAAATGAACAAACAAACAAACAAAACATGCCCAGGAACCGTTTCTCAGAAAGCTACTGGAGGATTTGCTTCACCACAGGAAGGAATAAACCAAGAAAAAGGAAGCTATCAGATCAAAGAAATAAGATCTAGTCCAGAAAAAGGCAAAAGGAAGGAACCCCCAGATGAAGGTAAAGGGAGCTCCAAGGAGGACAGCTGTGCAGCAGGTGGAGGGAGAACCTGCTTCTGTCAACGCACAGAGAAAGGAGAAAGGCTGACAATTAACAAGCTGAGCCTGCGACTTGAGAAGCTGGAAACGGTAGCAACCACAGAATAAGCCAAAGAAGGAAGGAAAGGATAAAAGTAGACGCCTGACTCCCCCACGCTGAGTCAGGGGATACCCCCCTCCCCCCACCTTGGGGTACCTCCATCCCATGGTCCGGGAGGTCAGGGTCGTGCCAGCACAGGACTGGGCACAGAGTGGTGCCCAGGGAATGCACTTGCCCACTGCCAAACAGGCATCAGTGGCAGGACCCCGGGGCTCTGCTCCTGGTCCTGCTCTTTCTATCCTCCACTGTCTCTACCCCGTCACCCCCACCACTACTTTGTCCACAATCCTGATCCATCCATGTCCCTTTATTGGCTTTTTGGACTCAGGGTCTGCTGGTCTCTCTCCCCCTCTCAAGTTTCCCTTTCTGACTAACAGCTGATGGTAGGAATCATTCAAATCCTCAGGATCTAGAGATCCAGGGTGCAGACAGAATCCAGACAGGGCCTCCGAGCACCCCAGCTTTCCCACTTCTAGGGGTGTGACCGTAGGGTTTTTATCCCTCTGTGCCTTGGTTTCCCCCACTGAAAAATACAGATAATCACAGTACCCACCCATGGGTTGGCTGCTGATTCACTGAGATCAACCCAGTAGAGCGCTCACTGCCAGCGAGGCACCAAGGAGAGGTTCAATACGAAGGCACCAGGATTATTAAGAAAAGGTGAGACAGAGAATTCCCTGGCAGTCCAGTGGTTAGGACTCCCCACTTCCACTGCACGGGGCACAGGTTCAATCCCTGGTCAGGGAACTAAGATCCCACAAGCTGTGCAGTGCAGCCAAAAAAAAAAAAAAAGTGAGACTGCTGAAGAGTTATCACCGATGGAGCCAAAGACATCTCTCTTTATTTCACATCCTGAAATGAAACTGATCCTAGTCCCCCACAATAATCAAAATATGGCCATGCCTTTCTTACTGTTGGGTATTGGGTCTCACCTAGTAATTAAACAGAATTTACAGAGCAGCTACTGGGTGCCAGACACTGTTCCAGGCATCGGGGACATGCAGGGCACAGGAGACAGAAATCCTTGTCCTCATGGATTGGAGAGAGGGGACAAGGAATAAACAGTAATTTTCAAGGTGCTACAGGGAAACAAATATACCAAGTAAGAGGGATGAGGAGTGTAAAGCGGGGGTTATGATCTTAATTGAGGGGTCAGGAGCAGGTGACAAGCCAAGTCTTTGAGAAAACCTGTGCTTTTAGGAGTAACGCAGCTTTACCAGAGCCGCTAGATATATACCATTCGCAATGATAAAAAAAATATCATTTTGTATGAGTAAGCTTCAGATAAGCACAGGCTGAAAACACACTTAAGATATGAAGAAAAGGCAAAATAACTTGGAAAGGAGACACATTTTCTAAGAGAAACAAATAAACGGGGAAAAAGGTGTCACATCACCCCGGGGCACCCAGATGTGACAAACTGGTACAGGGAAGAGTAAGAGGTTGGCAACTTTTCCCCAAACTAACAGGAGACCTGGAGACAAAAATGTACCTGGTACAGGCCCTGGCACATAGTATGTGCTCTATCAACATGGTGGACTACTCAAAGGATGAACCCCCATTTTCCAGAAGAGGAAACTGAGGTCCAGAGGGGTTAAGTGACTTGTCCAAAGTCACATAGCTGGTGGGTGATGGAGCCAGGATTCAAATCTGGGTGTTCTGGTTCTGGAGCACATGTTCAATAAATTTTTCTTGAAAGAATAAAATTAATCAAAATACTTCACACTTATTAAGAGCTTAATATGCACTAGGCATTTTATACATGTGACCTCATCAACTGCTTACAAGAGCCTCACGGCTGGAATGTGGCCCCATTTTACATATGAGAAAACTGAGGCCCAGAGGGGGAAAGCAACTTGGCCAAGGACACACAGCAGCAGAGGTGGGGGACAGGAACGTGGTCCTATCTGATGCTGATGCTATTAACCATAAGCTTTCCTATCAGGGTCAGACAATTTATGGGATAAACTCTGGAAGCCTCAAGACAAATGAACCAAACTGTTTCAAAATGACTGACAAAGTTGCCAAACTGCCCAGTGAGGTCCTAATGATGAAAAAGTTGGGAGAAAAAAGCACACAGTTGTTAGAAATATTTCATATTCACAGAAATACCTGGAGTTGGGCCAGGCTGGGCATTGGCAAGTGAAATATTTATATTTGGCTGGGGCTAGGAATGGGAATGGGGACAGATTGAGTTTCTGAGCACCCCCTCGGGGAGTCACCCTTGGGCTTGGGTGCCCAGGGGTAGAGGGTGGGTAACTACAAGAGTCAGGATATGGGAGGAACCTGGGAGAGAAAGGAAAGGCAGCCTGGCTGATGATGTCTCCCTCACTGGTCCTTCTCTACTGCCCTCTCTCAGGTCTGCGTTTCCCATTCCCATTCAAAAGAAACGACAACTCAGCTGTATAAAGCAGTTACTCCAAGCACTTCACGTGCTTACCTGCCCGAACCCTCTAACCTTCCTAGGGGTTCTGATCCCATTTTATAATTGAGGAGAGGCCAAAAGACTCGCCCAAGGTCACACAGCAAGTAAATGGCAGAACTAAAATTCAAACTGAGGACTGCTTCAGTTCTCAAGTCTCTGCCCTGCTCATGACATTGTACTTCAGTACAAGGAGAGGGGACTAAATTACAGTGGGGAGAGCACAGATTCCGAGCCAGGATGTCTAGGTTGGAATCCTGAGTCTGTCGTTTAATGCTGGATGACCTTGGGAAAGTTGCTGAACCTCTCTGTGCCTCTGCTTCCTTTCTGTAGAATGGAGAAAATAACAGAACCTACAACTTAGGGGTGTTGTCAGAATTAAAGGACTTAATACATACAAGTAGCTAAGAACAGGGCCAGGCACTTCCTAAACAATAACTATTAGCTGGAATCGACTGTGGAGAACGCCCCCCCCACTCCCGCCCCCGCATGTTTCTGAGCTGGGGTGTGCCCAGCTCAGTGCCAGGTTTTGAGAAAACGCCCCTGGGGCTGGACTAAAAAGGAGGGAATCCATTAGCACCTGTGACCCAGTCACATTCCTGGGGTGGGGAACTTCCCACCAACAGCTCTTAGACTAAGGACTTACCCCGAGCCGGGATGACGATCTTAGGAAGCCTCCTCTCTTCTCAGGGGCATGTTGTTCCCACAATAGATAAGGGCACTGAGTTTCAGAGAGGGGACACTTGCCCAGGTCACAAAGGAGTAGCAGAAGAAAAGATCTGAATGCTGGAATGTCCAGACACATAATCCGCTACACTTTTCTAATCCCATTGGAGAAACGAGAGTGCAAAAGGTCGTCTTTATGGCCCCTGCTGGCCATATTATCCTACAGTTCTGTGACTGTCCAGTTTATCGGGAGTCTCTGGCTGGACTAAGCAAACTATCGCTACAGGCAGGCCCCTCATCTCATGCTCCGCACTCCACCCACAGTTCTGTATCCTAACCTACACACCACTCTATCACTGATTTCTCTCTTCCACCATCTCAGCTTGCCCTCCTGCCCCCAATCCGATCCAGAGGCTCCAACCCACCGCATCCACAGCTGGCCTTTCCCTCGGAGCCTCCAGACCCCTTCATTCATCTAGCACTGACTCCCATGCCTTTCCACATCCCCTACGCTAAACCCCTCGAAATTGCCCCCTTCAGGGCCTCTGCCAGGACGCCCAGCCCCTTCTCCAACTCGGGACTCATTTCCCCAGCTCTGAGCTCCCTCACAAGCAATCCCAAAGCTCGACTCTCTCCCCACCTTCAAGACCCATCCCCAGCCCCCATTCTTCTACTATTCCCTCCGGCTCCCATTTCTCCCAATCCCCTCCCCCAAGCGATCTCCCCTCACCCAGCCCCTTCTTTAGCCCCTGCCTCTTCCCTCTCGCCACAGGGTCCCGAACCCCCGCCCGGGTTCTCAAGCGCCCCCGGCCCCCTCTCGGGGTTCTCACCATCTCCCCGCGCTGCAGCTCCCTCAGCTACGCGGGTTTCCCCCACTCGCTCCTCTCCAGCCTCCCCTTCCGGGTTCCCGCCCCGAAGCCCGCTGGGAATTGGAGTCCGGGCGGCCACGGACTACAACTCCCAGAAGGCAGCACGGTCAAGCTTGGAGGTGGGGAAGGAAGCAAACTGGGCGGGCTGAGGAAAAGAGCGACTCTAACTCCCAGGAGGTAGAGAGGGGGCCTGACAGCGCAGGCGCACAGAGCGCCCCCGTCAGGCGCACTGGGAGTTGGAGTGCAACCTCCTCCATTTTGGCCCGGGGTCCTTGGAAAAGGGATTGAGAAAACTGCAAAGGGGTAGTTTTTGTGAGGGGTGGAGAGGTGGGAAGAGCAAGTTTACCGATTTACTTAAACTGATTAACATAATAATTAACAGTGCCTTGTACTTTCTCAAACACTTTCCCATCCATTCTTCCCCCTGGTTTTCTTACCACCACCTCCTAATTTACAAATAAGGAAATTAGCCTTAAGCTTTAGGAGGGAGGATAGCTCCATGCACTAGAAATGTGTACATATCATAGAAGATTCACGAAGACAGGCACCTTTTTGTATCTTGTTCAAGCACACAGAAGAGTGTAAATAAATGTTGAGTAAATATCTATTGTATGTTAATTATATGCCAGACACTCTGCACAGAACCCAAGAATTATCCCAAATTTATAAAAACTAAGGCAGAAAGAGATTGAGATTCTTCTCCAGGGCAACACAGCAAGAAAGTGATTTGAACTGAAATGTGTTGGACCCCAGGGCCTCTGCTCTCCACTAGGTTGCTAGATCGTCTCCCCTTAAGCTATATTTTCCTGTCCATCCTCCACGGTCCATGAGAGTGAACTTTCTAAAATGGAAAGTTTGCTATATTAAGGAACATAACAACTTCATGAGGGGAACTGCTATTAAGGCTCAATTCCAATGGCCCTCCTCTGAATCTTTTCTCAATTTATCTCTCTTTAATGCAGCCTCTGCCTCACTAGATTCTCACGGTCTGTGAGCCTTCCCAACTGCACTGGGAAGACTTTGGCTAAATTCCCAACTTCTAGCATAGCGCTTGGCATAGGCCCTTATTAGACATGCGCTAAAGGGAAAAGTTGGCAACGGGACACCAGAGGTTGGGAAGGGAGACTGGTCACATCTCCCTCGCTTCCGGAGAGCTGGCAGTTAGGGAGACCCCGCCTCCTCATTAGGCTCCACTGGCTCAGGGCCTCAGAAGTGGTCTGGGGGCGGGGCCTGAGGGGCGGTGGCCTGAGGGACGGCACCCGCCGAAAAGGCGGGCAGCTGAGCGAGCGCTGATTGGTCGTCACTTTTGGCGCGCACCGGCAAAGACTCTGTCAGGAGGCGCGAGGCCAGGCTAGCTCTGTGCTGGAAGACAGGGCCTTCCCCAGGCGCGCGTGCGCACGGCCACTCGAACCCTGCCGTTTCCCCTCTCTAGTCTCGCACCCAGCACATCTTGGCGGGAACTGGTGAGGGCGTGGCCTGGCCTCGAGAGTTCGCTCTTGCTCTCTTCCTCAGGCCTCGCGCCGGAGCCTCGCGCCAAAGGGGATTCGCATCCACCTCACGCCTGGGCTGGGAACGTGGTGGCTGAGGCCGGCCTGAGGTTGGCGCACGCGGCCAGCCTACCGGGACCGGCACGAGACGCTGTCTGATCGGGCTCCCAAGTGTGGGGCTGGCGCAAAACCAGAAGGGGGCGGCTCACGCCATTGTGCACGTCCTGAGGCGGGTGCTGGAGGCCAAGGGGAACCGGTCGGGTGACTAGCCGGCGAGAGGGGAGCCTGGGGTCCACTTCGTGGTCGTGGCCTCCCTCTGGGAGTTTCAGGCAGATGGGAGGGCGGTTGTGCCTTGGGTGCCCGGGCCCTGGGGGAGGCAGGACCCGAGCAGCAGAGCCGGATTTTGGGTTTGAGGCTGGGCCTAGGTTTGGGGATCCACGCTCAAGTTTGAGATACGAAGTCTCTGAATAGTGTTGGGGATTTGGGGGTCACAAGTTAGGATCTGGGGTCTCGGGATTTGTGTCTGGAGAGAACTCGTTTTGGAAATCTGAAGGTCTTGGGTTTTGTGGCTGGAAGCTTTCCTGTTGGAATCAGAGATCCTAGTCTGGGGGTCTGGAAATCTAGAATAGCATTTTGGGGGTCCAGGGTCTAATTTGGGAGGATTGAAGCTTCAGTGTAGATTTAGGGTCTAGAATCTCAATGTAGAGCATGAGGTATGAGATTTAGGGTCTGGAGTCACAGTTTGGAACTTTGAGAATTGTTAGGGCCTGCAGTCCCCCACACTGAGTATGAGGCTTCAATTTTAGAGTTTGGGTTTCAGAGTGGAACTCACAGGTGAGATCTCAGTTTAGGGTTGGGGGTCACAATTTGAGGGTCTGAAGTGACAGTTTGGGGATCTAGACATCTTTATTTTAGGATCTGAGGTCAATTTGGGGGGCTGAGGTTTGCTTTGGGGAGATTGGATTTCTTACTTTAGGGTTTGGGTTCTCAATATTAAAGTTTGTGGTCTGTGTTTTTTTCTTTTTTTAATTAATTAATTAATTTTTATTTTTGGCTGCGTTGGGTCTTTGTTGTTGCGCGCGGGCTTTTCTCTAGTTGCAGCGAGCGGGGGCTACTCTTCGTCGCGGTGTGCGGGCTTCTCATTGCAGTGGCTTCTCTTGTTGCGGAGCACGGGCTCTAGGCGTGCGGGCTTCAGTAGCTGTGGCACTCGGGCTCAGTAGTTGTGGCTCACGGGCTCCAGAGCGCAGGCTCAGTAGTTGTGGTGCACGGGGCTTAGTTGCTCCATGGCATGTGGGATCTTCCCGGACCAGGGCTCGAACCCGTGTGCCCTGCATTGGCAGGCGGATTCTTAACCACTGAGCCACCAGGGAAGCCCTGGTCTGTGTTCTTAATACTAGGATTGGGTTCATATTTGGAGATCAGAAATTAACAGTCTGGGGGTCTAGAGCATCTCAGTATTAGAGTTTAGGACGTTTAGGTTTGGAAAGGTCTAGGTCCTCACTTTGGGAGCTTAAAGACATAGTTTTAGTATCTTAATATCACAGTTTAGAGATCTCAAGCCACAGTTTTCAGATGTGGTTCCCATTGTAGGGTCTGACATTTCACTGTTAAGACTGAAGTGCTGAAGTCAAAGTTTGGGAATCTGCATCTTTTAGTTTTAGGTCTGGATCATGATTTACGGGCCCCAATTTGCAATTTGAGATTCATGGACTTCAGTTTAGAGTTTAGGCATTTTAATTTGGTCTCTTGACCTGTGTTTATGGGGACTGGGGACTTATTTTGGGATCTCTGAGTGCTCAAAGGAGTATCATGGGGGAAATGAGGCTGCCTGTCAAGCTGTGCATTCCTCCTGGAATCCCAGAGGTCACTAATAATTCTTTCTTTTCCCCTCTTTGCAGATGTGGGATTCCAGCAAGCACTTGTGTTCCCCTGAACAGCCCAGGACCAACTCCCTGGGTCTCAGGGACAGGGACAGGTAAGTGTTTCCCCGGCCCACCTCCCTTACAGCTCCAGCCACTCTGGTTGAATAATAGTAACAGTAGTGTTTACTGAGCATTTACTAGTTTGCCAGACTTTTTGCTAAGCCTTCTGTTTGTATAAAATCCTTTAATCCTTACAACAACTCCACGAGGAAGTAGGTGCGAATATTACCGCCATTTCAAGATGAGAGAACTCTGAGGTAGTTGGCAAAGATCATCTCTAAGCCCTTGCAGGTTTTGACATTCTGATTTTCTTAAATGCCGTTCCTTCCTTTCTTTTATTCACATATTCATTTTGCCATCAAGCACCTACCAAGTGTCAGGAATCTTAAAGAGGGGACTTTCCTAGCAGATTGAGGGTTGGATCAGATTTCTCCCTTCCTCCAAAGTCTGGATAAAGAAGAGAGCCAGAGTTCATCTTATTCCCCACTGTCTTCCCCAGTGACTTTCCACCCACCTATGTCTTCATTTATTAACTCCAAAAATAAGTGTCTGCTTTGTTCAGGTTCTCTACTTAGGTACTGTGCTCAGAAGGGGCAAATGAAGAAAATGAAGAATGCCTCTCTCGCTTGCCTTTTCCTCCTGGAATTCCAGAGGTCACCAACAATGCATTCTCTTTCCCCCCTTTCTAGATGTAGGGTCTTTGTATTAATAAAGACTCTTAGTTGCAGTTAACAGAAACCTAGCTAAAACTGGCTTATGCATAAAAGGGGATTTATTGGATCCTTTAAACAAAAAATTCCAGGGCATCAGGCTTGGCTGGTTCTAGTTGAGGAGTTAAATGATATGGCCTCTCTTCGCTCTGCTCTTGTCTGTGTTGGCTCTCCATGTGTGAGGGCAAGATGGCTCCCAGCTACTCCAGGTCCATATCCCGCCAACTAGACAAGCCTAGCAGAGAGTCTCTTTCCAGGATCTGTTGACTCTGATTGGCCAAGCCTGGGTTACAACCGCAATCCTGAACCAATCACTTGACTTCTTGGCTAGACCTTGCTTCAGTGCTCCCTAGTGGAAGGGGAGGTTGGGGTCAGCTTCTCTGAACCATATGGACTGAGAGTGGGGGAGGGATCATTCCCCAAAAGAAACTATTACCAGAAAAGGGAGGAATTGGATGTCGGTCAACCAAAAACAACAGTTTTATCAACAGTAGTCATCCAGTACAATACCCCCACCCCATTCTCCAACATCCCTTATCCCTAAATCGTTCCAACAAATGACTGTCTACCTTCGGTCTTGAACTAACATTTCGTGAGCACTCCCTATGTGCTAAACACCTTCTGGACAAGATCACACTTTCCAGCCACCTCCATTTTGTAAATGAATTATAAACAGGCTCAGAGAGATGAAAGCACTTGCCCAAAGTCACACAGCAAGTGGCAGAGCTGGGATTTCAACCAAATCTGTTTGCTTCAAAAGCTGAACCTTGTAACCAACTATTATGCTGCTTCTTGGGACTGCCCCCTGCTTTGTCCCACTTTGGGACAGCTCTTACTCTTAAGTTCCTGCACATGTTAAAGCAAATTATGGTCTGGGCCTTGGTTTTCCCATAGTTAATGTGAGAAATTTGGACTGGCTCTTGATTAAGGCTCCTTCCAGCTCCTGCATTAATAACACATTAAGGGACTTCCCTGGTGGCGCAGTGGTTAAGACTCCGTGCTCCCAATGCAGTGGGCCTGGGTTCAATCCCTGGTCAGGGAACTAGATCCCACAGGCCGCAACTAAGAGTTCGCATGCCACAACTAAGGAGCTGGCAAGCTGCAACTAAGGAGCCCACGTGCCGCAAAAGACCCAGAGCAACCAAATAAATAAATAAAATATTTTTAAAAACACATTAAAAATTATAGTTTATGACAGCACTGGTATAAATATGAATATAATCCAAGTTGAATTATATTCATTTATTTCTCTCCTGGTTTTAAAAGAAATTAAAATATTCTCATAAACCCCTAAAAGTAGCACCAGCCCTAGGCACTGTGCTTACGCTACCTGATGGATAAGTCAGTCCGGGATATAGCAATAAATAAAAGAGACAAAAATCCCTCTCTTTATGTTTATATTTATAAGAAAGAAAGAGAGAGAGAAGGAGAGGAAGGAAGGAAAGAAGGAAGGGAAGGAAGAAAGAAAGAGAAAGATTTCAGATGCTGATAAAGGATATGGGGATGTGACAAAGAATGTGCTTATTTAGATCAGGTAGTCAGGAAAGGCCTCTAGGGAGATTACATTTAAGCTAAGCACCGAATGGCAAGAAATCAGCCATGTAAAAATCGGGGCAAAAGAACATTCCAGGTGGAGGCAATGGTAAAGGCCCTAAGGCAGAAATAAACTTGGCAGTTGAGAGAAGCAGAAAAAGAAAGACCCATGTGGCTGGAGCTGACCTGTTCCCCACAGAATCAGAGGGCAGAGCTGGGATTAGTGGGTGAAAATTAAACAGACTCTGAGGAAAGAACTTGGCTGAAACCAAAACCAACCAGCCAGGAAAGGAGCAGCCTTGAGAGCGAGTGCCCAGTTCCCGGAGGCCCCTGTGAGCAGAGCCCCAGGTCACACCTCTTCAGGACTGCTGCCCAAGAGCGGCCAAGATTTTGCATTTCCTAGTCACCCTTTTTCTCCCTCCAATTTTTTTTTTTTCCTGGAACTCCTGTGTTTGTGCAGAAGGCTCTCTCAGTGCTTTGCAAAACCCAGAGGAAACACCCAGGGACTAGTTGATATGAAACCCTTTTTCTCAGACATGGTCAAATAGCACCTTGAACTTAAATAGACCTGGATACTTTTTCTTCCTGGCTTTCTGTGCTGCTTCTCTTTGGAGCTTCTAGGGAGTCCTCTAGAACAGCAGGCAAGTCGCATGCAGAAAATAAATATAAGCGCCAGGCAAGACGTTAGAGGTCAGCCTACCCACTGTTTCTCCACGGATAGAAACCCAGCACCCACCCTTGCCCCCTCGAAATTATGGTTTCTATCAAGAAAGAACTAGAGACCAATTGGTGGTTTTGTTTTTCTTTCATTCCTTCGTTCAGCTGACTAATACGTTTAGTCTCCTGTACTCGTGGTGGTTCTGGGAGGGTGCACTAGAAATGCCATCCCCTGCAGAAAACACGTTAATGCTTCTCGTTGGGCTTCAGATAAAGGCAAAACTTCATACTGTGAGCCTGCGAGACCCATAAGACCCTGCGTCATCTGGCCCCTACCTCGTCCTCCAGCCTCATCTCACCCCACAGGACTCCTTGCTTTCTGTGCTCCAGACACTTCAGCTTTATTTCCTCTGACTTCTCCATGCTCCCTCTATCTGAAACGTTCCCTCTCCCCCTCCCCTGATGCAGCTCCACTCAGCCTTCAGAGCAGCTTCTGGCCAGGTTTACTTCCTCTGGAAAAACCTCATAGCTTAGATCAAAACCACCTTTCACAAGTTTCCATAACACCGAGCAGCACCTCTCCTTTGTCCCCAGGAGGGACATGTGATTCATGCAGTCACAGAGCCCTGAGCTTAGAAGAGCCCAATGCTTGGTTTAATGCTCTGCTCTCACCATCTTGAAATTCTTACCTTTTTTTTTTTGGCCAGGCCGTGCGGCTTGCGGGATTTTAGTTCCCGGACCAGGGATTGAAGCTGGGTCCTCAGCAGTGAAAGTGCAGCGTCCTAACCACTGGAACACCAGGGAATTCCCAGAATTCTTTTTTTTTTTTTTTTCAGAATTCTTAATTTCTGAACAAGGGGACCCACAGTTTCATTTGCAATGCCTCCACCTCCAGCAAATTATACAGCTGGTTCTGGTCCTAGTTGCCATTTTATGTTTATTTGTATGACAATTTGATGAATGACTTTATCCCCGACTGCATTGTAGGCTCTAGAAGGGGCTGTAGTTGTTTTATAGTCTTTTGTCCCTGTCACCGATCACACTTCCTGGCACACAGTAGGGGCTTAGTAAGTAACTGCTGAATGAATGAGTGAGAACGATTCTTTCAGGACTTCAGAGTTTGGTTAGGGAGATAAGTGTCTCCCACACTGCTCCCCCATGTCCTCGGGGGCAGGACAGTGATTCCTCTCCCTTTCCACAGTGTCCAGCACAGGACCTGGCAAAGAGGGGGTGTCAGTTCGTGGGTCTGAATAGGAACCAAAGATACATCTGTAATCAAGGAAGTGTTTTGGGCTGGGTGGCACTGCAGGTGACACAAAGTGTTGTGGACATTCAGAGTCCTCGGGTGGCAATTGAATCAGGCCCTGAAGGAAGGTGAGATAAGGATTGGTGGAGACGAGGTGTTTGGGCCTTCCCAGAGAAGTAGCAGGAGGAGTGGCAGCGGTGTGTAATCTGGGAGAGAGACTCCAACGTCTTTGTGTCTCCATCCGTCAGGAGAGAGGGGTACAGGTGTGTGTACATGGATATATTATGACTTATGAATTCAGGGATTAGATCCTAGAAGTTCTGCATCTGCTCAGGAGTCAACTTCTTTCATGCCCTTATTTATTCAATCATTTAGCAAATAGGCAATGACTTCACGCAGTGTGCCAAACCCTGTTCTAGGTGCTGGAGATACAGCGGTGCCCCCCACTCAGCTCTCACCCAACTGCAGGGACCAGAGAAATGCACGAGCACAGGGGCAGGGGGACCTGAGCAGAGGTACCTCACCTGTCCTGTGGAGTTGGGGTCCATTGATGAGAGAGAACGAAAGGAAGTAAGAGATGAGACCAGAAGGGTCAGGCGGGCCAGGCCATGGGGGGCATTATAAGCCATGTTAAGTAAGGGTTTAAACTTGATCCTTAAGAATGGGATGGCATTGAGAGTTTTGAAGTGCTTATTAAGTAACTAATGTGTTCAGTCCTATTGGTAGCCCTCTGCCTCTGAAAGAATATCCTCATTCCTTCTGCACAGATGAGAAAACCATAGGCAGGTTTGTGTTTCAGAAACCATACTCTCGTAGAGAGTATGGCTTGGAGGAAGCCAGATGGAAGGCTGGGAGAACTATGTCAGCACATGGACCAGGGAAGGAGCGAGGGGACGGAGAGAAGGCATTGGAGGAGGAATGGGCAAGATTTGGTGACTGATTGGACCAGGGGATGGGGGAGAGTGAGCGGTCCAGACAATGCCCAGGATTCTGTCTTGGGTGCCTGGGGCAGGGAGCTTTTCTGAGATGGGGAACACTGAGACAAGCGGTCTGGGGGGTCAGATGCCAAATTCCATTTCGGATGTCCTAACCCAAACCATCTCTTGCCCCAAAACAGGAGGCAGAAGAAAAACCACACCAACAAACTGCAAGAGCTGGCATTGATGCTGCCTGTGGCCCTGAGGACCGGTACCAAGAAGCTCACCAAGGTAAGGGGGCTGAAGGAGATGAGGTGGATCTGGGAGGCAGGTCTGAACATATCAGCAATCGGGTTGACCTCCCTTGTCCTAGGAAACCTAGACAGACCCACCCAGTGACAGCACTGACATGGCAATGGTCCTGACTGGGAATTTCTGGGAGTCTGTGATCCCATGACTAGAAGCCTGGGGGATTCTTTCCTGCAAAGGAGGCAGGGGGAATTGGGACGGGGAAAATAGGCAAGGTGCTGGGTCAGGGTCATCCCTCTGGGGGTCACACAGCCTGCATTTGAGCCCTCCAGCCCCACACCTGCAGAACTCTGGGCAGCTCGCTCTGGTTATCAGCCTCTCAAGCCTCAGGTTTCCCAGCTATAAAACAAGAAAAAAATAACTCCTCCTACTCAGTGATATTGTGAGACCAAAGTGACATGATAGCCGTGACAGGGCCTGAATAAATGCCGGTTCCCTTTCCGGGTGCCTTCTTCTGTGACTTTGTGGGGATCATCTCCATGAGGTAGGGATAAAGCTTCTCGGTGCCTCCCCAGTGGCTACTCAATAAATGTTTACAGTGCTGAGCTAACACTTGCTCCCAGGACGAACAACTTAATATGAGACTCAGAGATCTGAAAGGTTTGGTGTGATGTTTCCTTGCTATAGTTTCTCTCATTCAGTCCCTCATTCATTCATTCATCAACCATTTATGGAAAGATTGTCAGATGTCAGAAGCTGTTCTGCCGGCAACAAGGGGAAACAAAGAAATTTGAAACCCAGCCCTCCTCCTCTGAGAACTTAGAATCTGGTCAATAAGACAAAGATTTAGGGACTTCCCTGGTAGTCCAGTGGTTAGGACTCAGTGCTTCCACTGCTGGGGCCCGGGTTCGATCCCTGGTTCAGGGAACTGGGACCCTGCAAGCTGTGTGGCACGGCCAGGAAGAAAAAAAAGAGGAAGGTTTGAACACACAATAACTGATCCAATCTAGAATGTTATACTTGCCTTCAGAGAGGTTCAGGGCAGCGGGTGTTTGGGGAGAGATTTGCCTGACCCTGACCCTGTCCTCCTCCCTGCCAGCCACAGCCCATCCATCACCAGGTCACGCTGCTTGTCTCTCCTAAATCCCTCTCAATTGTAGGTGCTTGTATCAGTTTCCTGTGGCTGCTCTAATAGATTACCACAAACTTAGTGGCTTAAAACAACACAACTTTGTTCTCTCAGAGTGCTGGAGGTCAGAAATCCAAAATCAGTCCCACTGGACTAAAGTCATGGTGTCAGCAGGAGGCTCCAGGGAAGCCTCCATTTCCTCTCCCTTTGCCAACTTCTAGAGGCCGCCTGTGGTCCTTGGCTCACAGCCCCTTCCAAGCCAGCAGCGTAGCATCTTCTAGTCTCTCCTCTACCTCTGCTTTCGTCGTCATTTCGCCTTCTCTGCCTTGGACCCTCCCACCTCCTGCTCATAAGGATGCTTGTGATTACACGGGGCCCACTCAGATAATCCAGAATAATCTCCCCATCTCAAGGTCCTTAACTTCATCACATCTGCCAAGACCCCTTTGTCATACATGGCAACATATTCACAGGTCCCGGGGACTAGGACATGGATGCCTTTGGGGGAGGCATTACGCGGAGCACCACAGTGCTCAAACAATATCTGAGGGATTTTGCCCTCTATCCTCCAACATTTGAGTATCTGGTGTGCGTAGGCACTATAAGTTCTTGTCGGGCAAGGCAGAGATGACTGGGGCACAGCCCCTGCCCTGGAGGAATGACAGTTGAGGCAGGGCACAGGCAGCATTTCATCTTTGACTAGATGACCACATCTCTTCGTGGAATCCTCCCCAGGCCTCAGCCCACTTTCTTTACCATTGATTCTCTGCTGTCTAAATAATCCCACGTCTTCCCCATCTTCATCCTCCCTTAAATTCAGTCCTGGGCCCCCTGCTCCATGTACAACCAGTGTCCGAGTCAGTCCCCAGCCTCCCACCAGACCAGTCTGCCTGACATGCATCATCACAGCTCGTCCAAGGGCTGTGTGACGTGCTCAGTCCACTGCTGAATAAACTGTGGGAGCTATTATGCGTTGTTTCGCCCGTGTTTGAGATTTAGGCTGCAGCTTAGGTCCGTGGTATCCTTCCTCACCATCCTGGCTGATTAAGTGCCCCTGCCCCATGTGGTCCATGGCTTCCTATCCCTCTGACCATCACAGCCCTCTGCACATTACTGTGATTGTTTCCATTTCTCTGATTCCCTTTATCTTATTTCATTTTTAAAAATTTTATTTTTGGCTGCATTGGGCCTTTGTTGCTGCACGTGGGCTTTCTCTAGTTGCGGCGAGAGGGGGCTACTCTCGTTGCGGTGCGCGGGCTCTAGAGCGCAGGCTCAGTAGCTGTGGCTCACGGGCTTAGTTGCTCCGCGGCATGTGGGATCTTCCCGGACCAGGGATTGAACCCGTGTCCCCTGCATTGGCAGGCAGATTCTCAACCATTGTGCTACCAGGGAAGCCCCCAAAGGTTTCTATTTAATCCCTTGAGAGGCCGATGAAGGTGTTTCGTTCTCATCCAGATATCAACTAAGCATTTATTGGACAACTGATTTATCAGGCTCTGTGCTGGGCGATTTCACACACACTAATTTATTTTGTCCTAATGATAATCCTCTGAGGCTGAATGAATATCCTCATTACCATTGCACAGATGAGAAAACCGAGGCCCAGAGAAGTAAAATGACCCGCTCCCAGTGCACAGCCAGTATGTGGCAGGTTGGAGCCAGGCCCCAAACCAATAATCTCTTGGCTGTGTCACATTATTCCTTAGTTACATTATAGCTTCCTTCCCTGGATCAGGTTAAATAAGTTCAGTGACTGTATTATATTTTATGGAACAATTTCACATAAGTCACCTCATGATACCAGCCTTTTTTAAAATTAATTTTTATTGGCGTATAGTTGATTTACAGTGTTGCGTTAGTTTCTGCTGTACAGCAAAGTGAATCAGTTATACCTATACATATATCCACTCTTTTTTAGATTCTTTTCCCATAAAGGCCATTACAGAGTATTGAGTAGAGTCCCCCGTGCTATACAGTTGGTCCTTATTAGTTATCTACTTTATATATAGTAGTGTGGATATGTCAGTCAGTCTCCCAATGTATCCCCCACGCCCCAGACCATGTTTGCTGATTTGGGGTTGGAAGATTCCTGCTAACGGTTTTGTTGTTATTCTGGGGATCCAGTTCAATCCAAAAAATATTTATGGGTGTTCTTCCTTCACCAGGCTAACTCCTTTCAGTCTTCAGTTTAAATGCTGCCACTTCAGAGAGGCCTTTCTGGACACCCAAGTCTAATTTCAGAGTCACCTGTTATGCTCTTTTACTCATAATGCTTATCACACACTTGATAATTTTGTATGAATTATGAGTTTATTAAGGTCTGCTGCCCTCTCTGGATTGTAAGTTCCATGAAGGTAAACAAAAGTATGTCTAGTTCACCCCTCCACATGGCTCTTAGGGGGTAGTATCTTTTTTGGCCTAGTGTCTCTAATACCGGCTCAGCCGGTATTTGGTGGCTGGTTGGGGGATGCCCACTGATGCTGTGGGGAAGAGTCATTCCTTCAGTGATAACTGACTAAGTCACCTCTCGATTCTGTGTTCTTGGGATCCAGAAATCAATTAGCTACAGTCTCTACCCTCAGCTAGTTCAAGGTCAATGGGAGAGAATGATACATAAACAGATAATTATAAAACACTGTGGCAAGTGCCTTGGTGGAAACAGGCCCAGGGTTTTACAAGAATGCGGAGGAGGGACATCTGACCCAGCCTGGGTGAGGGATCAGGAGGGCAGGAAAGCTTCCAGAAGGGGAGAACACTGTGCTGAGGCTCAAAGGAGGAGAAGCCAGGGAGGGAGTCTGTGGGGAGAAGAGGAGGGCTTTGCATGTGCCAAGGGCCGGGGTGGGAAGCTGAGCAGTGTGTGCCCCCAAAACTGGACCAGGGGGCAGGCAGGCCTGGGTTCAGATCCCAGCTCTGCCACTTCCTCTCTGTAACCCAGCAAGTCCCTTTAGCACTCTGGGCCTCTGTTTCCTTAGCTGTAACCGCTGCTCACTGGGCCACAGTGAGGACTAAAGAGCAGAAGAGGAGCCTCTCTGACAGTGGGGGGATGGTTGGGGCAGGGTCCCCGGTCCCCAGCATCTTCACATCATCTCAGGCCCCCACTCAACCCTGTCTTTCTTTCGGGGGCAGAAGGAGATTCTGCTGCACGTCCTGCACTACATTCACTACCTCCAGAGAAGCATCGATGCGGCCAAGGCCTTGCTCGAATTCCACACCACCGATGGGAACGCTGGACTGGGGGGTAAGTAAGTTCAGCCGACGTTTCCCAGTGCCTGCTACGTGCCAAACATTGTCCTGGACGTCAGGGACGCTGAGTGACTTAGATGGGTCCAGTCCTTCCTGGATCTCACAGCCTATCTCACGGGACAAGTCAGAGGGATGTCCAAAGTGCTGCGACCCCAGAGGAGGGTGTCGGGGAAGACTGTGGTGGGAGGGGCCTCAGAGCTGGGCCTTCGAGGACAGGGAAGGGGGAACCAGGCCAGGCAGAAGAAACAAGGTGAACAAGAGTCTGAAGGCACGAGAAGACACATGTGGGATGTCTGGGGACAGGCAAGCAGTTGGGTATGACTGGAGGGGCCGTGTAGCACCCAGATGATGTGCGCAGACTCCTGAGCCAGGTCCCAACTCAGGCACAGTCCTGTGACCTACACCGCTCTGTGCCTCAGTTTCCTCATCTGCAAAATGGACCCATACCCCCTTTCTGTGTTTGTTGTGAGGATTGAATGAGTTAATACATGTAAAGCGTGCTGTAACACGGCGCCTGGAACAAGCCAGTCATCCCATGCTGTGTGTGCCGGCTGCTATGGTTACTGGTGTGAGGAATACACGGGCAAGAAGGGTAGAAGATGAGGCAGGGATGAGATTCTGAAGGGCCTCGAGCACCTGGAGGAGGAGGGAGATGAAGAAGATGAGAATGACTGAAGGCCTTTAAGCCAGAGGAAACCCATGGTCAGAGTTTCTTTGAAGAAGAGGTGCCTGACATCTAGTGTGGGACTTGCTATTAAGTAAGAAGCCAGAGTGGGGGAGATGAGTGAAGATACTTTTAGGGGTGATCTGGATGGGAGACGATGAGGCCAATGTAGCACCGTAGCTGAGGGTGTAGACAGAAGCAGGTAAATTTGGGAGTTTTCTTTTTTGGCCGCCGTGCCACACGGCATGCGGGATCTTAGTTCCCCGACCAGGGGTCGAACCCATACCTCCTGCCTTGGGAGCGCAGAGTCTTAAACTTAACCACTGGACCGCCAGGGAAGTCCTTGGGAGACGTTAATGAGGACGAGTTGAGAGGCCTGGGGGAGAGGCCCCGGGCCACCCAGGGTGGGTGCTGGAGCCCCTGCCATCTTGAGGAGGCTGGAGGAAGAACTGATTTAGGAGGCGGAAGACCGGGAAGCATCTGGGAAGCGTTGGGTCTGTCTTCCCTCTCAGCTGAGGCCCGGAATGGCCCTGAGGACACCTGAGTTCTCGCCTGTACTTCTGCCGCCTGGCTGTGCAACCTCAGCCAGGTCCCATCTCCTCCCAGGACCTCAGTTTCCCCATTTGTAAAGTCAGCCTGGGGACCGTGGCAGCCTCCCAGCTCCCTGTCCATCATGAAGTGCTGTCCAGAGGCAGCATTCAGGATGGATGAGGGTGAGGGCATCTGACCTGCCTCATTCTCCATCCTGTGCAGGGCTGGGTTGGAAGCTGGCTGCAGGCCCAGCAAATTGGAGACACTCCACCCCGTCCAGCAACCCACACTCTCATGAGTCCCATCTTTGGGAAGGCTGCCGGAAACCTCGGAAGAAGAAGCCGGCCCGAGCATCAGGTACAAGCCGTCAGTGGAGACAGAAGAGGGTGCAGGGGTCAGATGGCAGCGGGACTCCTTCTCCAGGACCGTCCCCACTCCTGGGAGGCCCAGTCGGCAATCCTGAGCCCTTGGCAAGGCTCTGGATTCAGATGTGCCTGGGTTCAGCTGTGGTGCCTCCTCTTCCTAGTTCTGAGGCCTGGGGGTGGGTCACTCTTCTCCTGAGCCTCAGCTTCCTGGTCTGGAAATTGGAGGGCCTCCCACAGGGTGGTCCTCAGATTAGGAGCCAGGCGCACCCCGCTCAAGCAGTGCTTAAGTGACGGGGCACATGGCCAGCGCCCAGGAATGGAAGCTGCTGTCAGCGTTTATCATCCCTCTGCCCAGTCATCCATCCCTGGGCCAGGGCAGCAGGGAGTGTGGGGTGACAGAAGGACCCCAGTGCGGGAGGCAAGTGTCCCAGGTCCCACCTCAGCCTTGCTACTAACACTACCTGTCCCTTCCCCTTTTCGAACCTCCATTTCCATGTCCTTAAAAAGGGAGTTGGACCTAATCAATGATTTCCAGCTCTGGCTGCACATCTGAATCACTGGGGTGCTTTTAAAAATGCCTATTGCCTGTGCCTCACACCCAGAAAGTCGGGCTTCAGTGATCTGGGTGGAACCTGGGCTTCAGTATTTTCAGAACTCACAAGGTGATTCTAACGTGTGGGCTGGGGAAGGGGGTATCTGACTAGGTGATCTTTAACTGAGGATCTGGGCCTCTCCGGGAAGGACTGAGTGACCAGGCCAGGCAAAGCCTTGAAGCAGGTTATTGGGCCCAGAGCAAAGACCCCCACCTCAGCCACCATCTGGTGACAGTCAGGCCCCCAGCCCTGTCTGACGCCATCTCTCTGCTCTCCCAGAATGCCAGACCCAGGCCCAGAACCCTCGTCGCTGTCTGACCCTGGACAAGCCTGAGAAGCAGGTGACCCCATCCCCAGACCAGAGAGGAGGAAACATGGTGGGAACCATCACCCCTCCAAGATGCCTCGACTCCTGCAGTCACCCCAAGGCTGCGTCATCCCCATCTCAAGGTGACAGAAAAGGAGGAAGATCCTGGCTGACGCTGCTGCATATGGCTGAGAACAGCATCCACTGTGACATCTCAAGTTGGTGTCTTTCCTCTCCACTAACTTAGCCACTCGTTTATATACCACTTGTCAGGCACCCTCGACATCCCAGGCACTGTCTTAGTCGCCAGGGATTCTACAATGGACAAGAGAGACGCTGCTGTCTTGCAGCCTCTTTCCAAGTTTCCTTTTCCTCTCAGGCTCTGTTGGGGGGTGTAAGCAGGGGACAGGGTCACAGAACTGGGGGCAAGAGCAGGGCCACCTCGTGAGCCTTCCTTCACTTGAAGCAGCCAGACAAACGCTCTTGTGAGTCCCCATCCCTTTGCCAGCTTGCAAAGGTGTGACACCCCCAGGAGATACGGGCGCGACTGGAAGGCGAGGCCTCAGGTCATCCTATTCCTCTGTCTGTTCCTTCAGCCTCTCCTCCCAGAGCATCTCCTCTGGGCCAGGCCACGTGCGCGGTGCCGGTGACAGTCCAGTGAAGAAATCCCACCCTCTCACTTCCTGGGGTCGCCCAGGAGGCTGTGGGAGCCCCAAGGAGGCGCCTGACCTACCTGGGGAGGGAGGGTGTCCCAGATCTTGAGCTAATCTTGTGACCTTGGGCCAGTTACTTGATATCTCAATGCCTCAGTTTACTTAACTAAATGGGCATTATAAAAACCATACCCTTTGGTAAAGGGCTACCGAGTAGTATGTAAAACTTAAGATTAAAACCGTGCTGCCTTGGTAAGCACTATATACTTGTTTGCTCTCGTCATCTTCATCATCATTATTCTGCTTAAGGATTCTATCTTCCTTAGAGCTTCTGATAGGGACATGGGATTCCAGAAACCTGCGGGTGATTCAGGGAGCCCCCAAACCTCACACAGAGGCCCCAGAGCCTGAGGTTTTGGCTGGGATGGGGGGAGGGAGAGGCTGTGGCATACCCCAGCACCTCTCCGTCCCTGCCTCTGTGAGTCCCAGGATTTGGGCCAGTCACAGGAGTGACCATCCTGACTTGCCCCACCCCCCGTAGGCTGCTGTTGCAAAAACAGTGTCCAGGATGCGGGGCCTTACCCTGCCTTCGAGGCCCAGCAAGGGGTTGAGAGGATCCATTTTCTCAACAGGACCCGGCCCTGTCCCAGGTAAGGGAAGCCCAGGGATGTGAGTGGAGGAGGCTGAGGCGTTTGGTGGGGTTGGCTAAGGCTTGGTGAGAAATGGGGTCAATCACCACCCTCGACTGGTGTCTGTGGAGTGAGCACCTCTGAGGGCCTAGCTTTGCGTCAGGCATCGTGAGCTCGAGGGAGAGCCTTGCTTCCTAGGCGTTGACCAGGGCCGCAGCCCCTCCCTGCCTCCCGTCCCGCCCTCTAACCTGTCCCCACTAGTCACCTGCATGGCTTTTCTAACACACAAGACCTTGATCGTGTCAGTTTTCGGCTTTAAGCTATTCCCTCCTGTTGGGTAGAGCCCAGATATCTTAATTAGCATTTGAGACCCTCTCTGGTCCCAGCTCACCTTGCCAGCCCCCTTTCCTGCTCCTCAACTGCGAACCTTACGCTTAACACCACCAAATATCCGCCACTCCCTGCGGGAGCCGTGCCCGTGTCCCCTCCGGGCTTCTCACCCTCGGTTCCCTCTTCCTGGAAGTTGATCCTTTCGTCCACCTGGAAAACTACCCGTCTTTCAAGCTTAGCTCAGCTCGGTCCTCCCTCCTGCCCTGCCCGCCGTCTGTGTCCTCCTCAAAGCCCCATCACAGCTCTGCCCCCGTTTAGTCAGCTCTGATTACAGCTGGCCTCTCCTTATAAGCCCTGAAGCTCCTTGAGGGCGGGCACCCCCCAGCGGCCGGCACGGAGAGATCCCTGTCTTAGTCCACAGTGGGCGACACTGAGACACCGAAAGGGGAAAGGGCTCGCCCCTGGGCCCACGGTGTTTCCAGCCCGGGGCTCCAGGTCTGCCTCTTCAATTCCTCCTCTTGCAGGCAGAAGCTGGTGTTGTACGATTACAGCGAGGAGGTGGACAAGGAGTCACCAGATGCTGACCCTTGGCTTCCTGCCTGGACCCCAAAGGGCAGCGTCCATGGTGACTGAAGCTCTGTCTTTCCTCCTTGTAGCCTGGTGTGGGGTCTTCTTGGTACCTTCCTTCTGAGGATGTCTGTGGAAGGGGGGAGAGCGGGAAAGGGATGGATGTCCGCTAAGCACAGGGATGGCAACACACAGCCTGCCCACTGTCCCTGAGCCATCGGTTGCCATGGCAGATGTTGCTGATCAATCACTACTCTTTCTGTTGATCCCAGACACTGCCTCAGAATCTTTCTTAACACAGAGCTCCAGATAGCTAAAGTCAGTCTATTGGATCTGGCACATCATGATACTGATATTTTTTCCTGGCCATCCCTAACAAGATGCCAGGCATCGTGCCTCTTGATTTCCTCTTCCAAGCACTCACAACAAGGAATTGACACAGTCACCTTTCCCCAGTGTCTGGCACCAGCTGCTCAAAGCCAGCTGCTGTGCTGGGGGAGAGGGCAACCTCTGACACACCCTCGAGCCTGATATTTCCTTTTCAGGGAGCCCACTCGCCTTGGGGCCTCCCCAGATTGAAAACTGGAATGAGACAGGCCACCCGAGCAAGATCCTAGGGCTCAGCCCCTCCCTCTTCAGCTCCCCAGGGAAACTGCTGCCAGAACAGATCCCGGAGGATGGCACCGAGTGCCTGACCCCAGGTGAGCACCCAGGGCTGGACCTGATGCTTGGCTCATTCAGAAAAAACACCTACAGTGACACCCACCAAGTGTGCAGCCCTGTGCTGGCAGTGCTGGATAACCAGGGATGAATCCCACCGAGGATGAATCCCATCCCAGCCCTCGAGGAGCCCACAGCCTGGTGGGGAGCAGCCCCAGGCCAGCGTGGCGCGTGGAGGGCTCCAGGAGCCTGGAATAGGGACCCACTCGCTCTGCCCAGGTTGGTGGTTCCCCACGGGAGCTGGCCTGTGAGCTGGATTTGGACTTGGGGCAGAAGATCCCAAAGCCAAAGCCAGAGAAGGGCACTCCGGCTAGCAGGGATGGCGGGACGGAGGCACAGTGCCCTGAGAGAGGTGTTTCTGTGCCAGCCACCCCTCCGGTCTCCCTCCCCGCCCCCGACAGCTCTCTTTGAAGAAGTATTCTTAGATCCTGCGTCTTCACCTTCTGCCTGCACGCTTGAGGGACCACAGAAGAAGGTAGGCGTCTGCCCACGCATATGTCCACACACACGTCCATCCTTCTCTCCACCTGCTTGATCCACTCATCCGTCCCCTCGACCTTTCAGCTCCTCCCCCACTCACCTGTCCATCCATCATGCTTCTCCTCATCCTTCCAGAGACTCATCCACCATCTGTGCCCTCACCTGCCTGCCCATCCTTTGAACACTTCCTGTGGGCCACCAGGCGCCCTGCTCTGTACTGGGCCCTTAGAATGAACCAGACACAAAGGATAAAAGCTAAAAGCTGCCAGGTGCCCAGAAAAGACCGCACATAATTTTACGACTGCTCTATGAGTCAGGCCCTCTTGTGACCCCATTTGACAGATGAGAACATTGAAAACAGCAGGTGACCCCCAGGATCCTCAGTTGGAAAGAGCCTCTTTCCCAGGCCCCTGGGCTGATTTCCGTAGCACCGTCTGCTCCAGCAGTTCAACGTCTGACTGCCAGAGGGGCAGCCCCAGCTCCGGTCCCCAGTGTGTGGCCCCCTCCAGTGTGTGGGAAGGTGGCCCCCTGCCACAATGAATAGCTAAATCTGCGGTAGAAACAAAAATAGACGCCTTTAGCGGAGCTCTTGGAAGTGCAGCCACTGCACCAAGCGCCTCTCGGCCTCGCAGAGGATGTGTAGTGACACCAACTGCATGAAACTGAGGCTCAGAGGAGTTAAGACTTACCCGGGGCGTCATGGCTACTTCGCAAGGTGGTAAACTGATGGGACTGAGAGAGAGTGCCCCAGAATAGGAGGCAGAAGACCCCCATCCACCTCCTCTCTGACCTGCTGTGGGAACTGGGGAAACTTTGCTTGAATTTCTGAGGAGGTGTCTGGACGAGGCTCTTTTGAGCCTGAGCTGTTTGTGATGATGCTCGTGTGACCTCCTAGGAAAGCAGTGAGTGGGGGCCATGAAGGGACAGCACTGTCCCCGTCCGTCTCCTCCCATCTTTCTCCTTCATCCCCCAGGACACACCCCCTGAGGCCCCCGAAGACCTTCCTGACTCCCACAGCCGGTGCCAGTCCTTGGTCTCGCTGGACCACTGCTACCTGTCGCTGAGTGAGAACAGCAAGGTGCTGTGCAGCTCCAGCTCGGAGGACACGGACACAGACTCGGCGTGGAGGCAGCAGGAGGTGAGGGAGACAGAAAGCCATCCGCCTGGTCAGTCCGCGTCTCCTGCCCGCCCTCACCTCTCTGTCTCCCACCCAGGATGCTCAGGCCAACCTCGAGGGCCTGCAGTCCTCCAGCGATGAGGATGAGAACTATACGTGGACCCCCACCCAGCGGGCCGCAGCCCTGCCCGCAGCCCTGCCTGCAGCCGGGAGGAAGACCAGGGCGGGCAGGGGCCTTGTGAAGCCCAAGGAGAGCAAGCAAGCCCCCTGCCCCACCCAGGTGAAGAAGAAGTGTGTCAACGGCTTCATCATGTTCTGCAGGATGAACCGGAAGCAGTACATCAGGTGGGAGGGCGTCCTCTTCGGCCCTGATTGGGGCCCTACCTCACTGTCCATCCATCCGCAGAGCATGCCACCCACTGCTGCCGACCCATTCCTCAGCCACACTCTCCTGGCCTCCCCCTGGCCCCGTGGCACTGGTCAGGGCCTGTGCACTGTAAGCAGTGAAACTCAGCTCAGACTTAGGAAAAAAAGGAAACTAACTGGCTTGAATTAATTAATATAATGAACTAATTAATATAATTAATTAAATTTATATAACCTGAAAAAAGAGGAGCCACCTTCGAACGCGGTTGGTCCTTGGGCTCAAAGGACGCTGCCCGGGATCCTTGTCCCCCTCCACTCGGCGCTCTGGGCTGGCTTTGTGCTCCATCACGCTGGGCTGGGCTGGGGCAGGCTCTCCCGCAGGAGCTTCAGGCTCGTGTCCTGTCTCCCGCCCCAGCAGCCCTGTGGGAAGAGAGCTCCTCGTTTCTAAGATTTCAAGCAAAAGTTCTTGGGGCCGACTTGATATGATCTATCAGGCGCCTAGCCCTGAACCGATCTTGCCAGCCTGCAGCCTCCGTGGAGAAGAGGTGGTGCTGGTATTGGAGCGGCGGATGCAGGTCCCAGGACACAGGGTGGCCCCTTTCCAACCACCATTTAGTCCAGCTCCCTTCCTTGCCACCTCTGCTCCAGGGGGCGCGAAAGGGGGCATCTTTCAGGGCAACACGGAAAGATCCGAGTTCTCAGATTTGGAAAGCTGCGGCTCTGAGAGGGCCAGGGACCCTTGTATGGTCACACCGTTAGCCTGCGCCCAAGCCAGGCGAGGTTGCAGGCCTCTCCTCACCTCCTCCTCCCTCCTGCCCCAGAGCCTACCCTGGGACCGCATCGACGTCTGCCACCAAGCAGCTGGCCCAACTCTGGCGGATGATGACCCTGAAGGAGCGGAGACCATATTGGTGAGAAGCCCCTGCCCAGAAGGTGTGGGTGGCGGAGGCGAGGCCCCTGCTCCTCATCCTGCTCTGATTTTCAGAGCCTTGAGCTCTGTGATGTTGGAAACAGGTTGGGAGTTTCCTCGGGCAGGAGATCTGGGTGTCACGAGCTCTTAGAGTTGGGGTGACAGAAGCAGAGCGGCTCTCTACCCCTGCCTGTAGCTTCGAAGGGCAAACAGCTGAATTCTGGATTTGGACCCCACTGCCCTAAATTTCCTTTGCCCTCTCTGCCACAGGGAGCTTCTCAGAGCAGAAAACTGGGGCTTAACTTCCCTGTCGCTTGGTCTTCTCCTTCTCTTCCCCTCTCGATGTCCCCTCCCTCCTGAAACCCTCTCCTCTCCACCTGCCCAGCTTGCAACTAGCCCCGGAAACACACGTGCACGTGTGCAGATGGTGACAGGTCCTCACGGGAGCCAGTGGCTCCCCCGCTGGGGCCAAATAAAGCCCTGGCCGCCCCCTCAGCCCAGGCCCTGGTCACTGCTGGGGCCAGAGCACTAGGGGTGGGACAGAGATGGCCGGGAGGTGACCGAGGAACCCCGCCCATCCTGCCATCTCTCCCCCAGCACCAAAGCGCGCAGGTTCAGCCGCCGGCACAACCGGAAGGTGAAGAAGAACAGCTCCAGCAGCGAGGACGAGGACTGGGAGACCCCCAAGCCCTTCTACCAGCTGCTGGCCGAGAAGGCCCGCCGCGCCGCAAACCGTGCCTTCCCGCCGCCCCCTCACCGCGCGTGAGGGCAGCCTCGCCCCCTCCGCCACCTGCCTCGCAGCTCCTGCAACCGTGGTCTGAAACCAGGCGCCGGTGGTGAAGAGGTTGTCTCGTCCTGGGCATCACCGCCGCTAGTGCAGATCCCCTCGGTCGGGTACCCCCAGGTTGGGAGGCGGCTATTTATTGACCCCGGTGCTTTGTGCGTTTGCCTTGTACGGGGCAGCCTGAACTTCTCCTGCCCGGGGTCTGCAGGCGTCTCACAGCCCCTTTCAAGCCTGGCCTGGCCTATCAGAGGAGCCGCAGGTGGGGAGGAAGCCCCCCCCGCCCCGCCCCCCCCCCACAATGAAATGCGAGGAGGTGAAGTTGCCCTCTGCCTGTCCTTTGCCCAGCCCAGAATCAAATGCTTTCACCCAGTTGTACCTCACTCTATGCCTCCGGCCCTGTTCTATTTATAGATTATTTATTGTTTTCAACTAAATAAAGTGGAAACTGTTACCAGCACGAGACAGGGCCGGGCCCCTGGTCTCCTGCTTCCTCAGCTCTGCTCCCGGCAGGCGTCTTCCCAACAACACCACGAATCTCATCTCCAGCCCCGTTTCCCCTCAGAGAACATCTGGTCAGAAAGCCAGACTCTCAAGGTGAGCTTGTTGTGGTTCAGCTTTTCCTTGGGCAAGTCGTTGGAAGATAACCCACACCCCCCGAGGTTCTAGTTGTCTGTTAACTTTATTTTAATTGAAATGAAGGCATAACATGTCCTAGAAAAATAAAGATTTAGGATACAAACTAGACACAGGGGTCAGGGTTGGCCCGAGGGTCAAGGGATCTTTGGTCTGGGGCTGGACGTGCTACTGAGGGCTCTAGTCCAGGAGGAGCTAACGGAGGACCCTGGCCCACAGACCGCACACCCGCATCCCTCGTGGGCAGGAAGGGCCCGGCGGGGAGGGCCCGTCAGTCTCTGGGCACAGGACTGCCCGTCCTCCACCCTCGGATTCCAAGCAGTTCTGGGAACACTGGATGTCAGTGGAGCTATTAATAGTGTTTCAGGGAGTGAGAGGGAGAGGGCTCAAGGGGGTTGGAAATCCAGCCATTCGGCAGGGCTTTCGGCTCACAGCTAGTACCAGGTCGAGGCGGGCAGAGCCCCTGAGTCAGGAGCCCCAAACCTCCCCATGTAGGTCAGGAGGCAGAGCAAGGAGAGGGCTGTAACAGAGGAGGCGTCCAGTCAGAGGACGGCGCCCCGGACACGAGTGGGCCTCCAGGGCGTGGAGAGGCTGAGCAGCCGCGGGGAGGGTGTAGTGTGTGTGGATGGCAGCCGTCTTCGTGTTTGAGAGGCTCCCTCCTCCCCGCCGTCCTCGAGCACCATTGTCAGGGGAGGCCACGGGGGCCCGGCGGGTCACAGTTCCAAGGGTTCTTCCACAGGCACCGACTGTAACTGGGTCAGGACCTTGGTCTCCACTTCCAGCCCCTCGTCAACCTCGCCCCCCGCCGTGGCCCCCAGGAGCAGCCCCTCTGGGTCGGGGTCCGGCAGCCTCAGCACCGTGTGGGGGGCCTGCGTCCCCAGCCCCTTCTCTGCCTCTAGCAGCCCCTCGGTGCCGGCGCTCAGTTCCAGCCCGGCTGGCCAGATGGGCACCGCCGCGGGCGACAGCAGGAGCCCCTCGGGCGGGGGCGCCTGGAAGCCGGGCAGGAGGCCGGAGGAGTCTGGGGAGAAGGGCAGGCTGGCGGCGGCCGGGGCGGGGGGCGGCTGCGCAGACAGTGCGCCTAAGGCGTGGGCTTCCGGCAGAGCGGGGCTGGGGGCCACCGGGAGGGCTCCTTCGGGGACTGAGATGGCCGCGTCTGGCTTCAGGGGCAGGGCCAGGCTGGGGGCCGGCGACAGGACCTGGGAGACCAGCATGCTGGTGGGGAAGGTGGCGGTGAGGATGATCTTGCCCTGCTGCACGGCCACACCTGTCACGATGGGGCTGCCAGACACGGGGTTGGCCAGCAGGAAGTTTCCTGTGGGGAGAGGAGAGGGGCCAGGCGCAGAGGTGAAGAGGACGCCGCTGGAGGGCAGGCAGGGAGATCAGCCGGAGGCAAAAGGAGCCCCTTCAGGGTCAGGGTAAGGCCAAGTCTGCGTGGCTCGAGCCTCAGGGTACTGCCTGGCACTGGAGGGTCTGGGACCCGCCGGGGATGAGCTCCCCACTCCCCACCGCTGCCCCAGGAAGCCCACTGACAGCGCCAGCCCTCCCTGAGGTAACTGTACCCCCCGCCCAGCCACCAGAAAGGGGTACCTGGGGCAGTGGCCGAAGGCAGCTGCAGGGCAGTCACGCCCACCCCAGAGTTTATCAGGTGCACGTTGGCAGGGCCCGGGGCAGCTGCCACCTTCACGGGGCTGCCTGGCCCAGCTGCCAACAGCTGCAGTGGCCCCACAGCCTGAGGCAAGGTCACCACCTGGGAGGTGGGCACCACCTGGGGCAGGTTCAACAGTGGGGAGGTGGGGCCCAGGCCGGCAGGGTAGCCAGGGGGTGGGGAAAGTGGCACCACTTGTGGAGCAGCCACGGAAGTCACTGGTCCTGGGGGCAGAGGAAAGGTGGCAGCCGGTGGGGGGCCAGGCACCACTTGGGGCAGAGGCCCCGGGACCTCCTCTCCAGGCGGCCCTGAAGCAGCCACCTGGGCCCCCTTGGTCTCAGGGGCTTCAGGCTGAGCCTCCTCCAGGCGAACCTCCCCAGTCTGAGGGTCCAGGACCAGGGAGGTCTTGCCCTCGCTGGCCCCCTGGGGGCTGGGCTGCGGTGCAGGGGCGCCCCCGCCCCCGCCGAGCAGCAGGGGGCCCAGGCTGGAGGCCTCGCCCAGAGCCAGGCTGTTGATGATGACGGGGCTCCCATTGAGGAGAACAGCTGGAGAGCTGCCGGCGGCCAGGAAGCTCCCGTTCACCAGGATGGAGGAGGAGGCGGGGCACGGCGCGGGAGGGGCGGCCCCGGCCAGGAATATGGAGCCCTGGGCTGGGGCCTCGGCCGCCACTGGAGCCGCCCCCCTCTCCAGGTCCTCAGGGCTGCGGCTGGACTCGTCCTCCGTAGTGGGGTTCCCATCAGATTCGCTGGCCGGAGAAAGGATTGTGAGTTGTGGTCCCGAATGCTGTGTTTCCCCGCTGGCCAGCCCGATTCCTGCACGGAGCCGGCTGCAAAGTGCTCGGAGGAAGCACAAGCCGCCCACTGCCTCCCCACCTTTCCCCAGCCCAAGTTCCTGTGCACCATTTCAAGGGGTTAGGAAACCTCCTCTCTGAGACCACCCAAGGGCCCCAGGGAGGAGCCTCTGCAATACCACTGACTAAAGGCTCAAGCTGGCCGCTTTGGAGGGGAGGAGGCCCTCCTCTCCCAACTCCTCGGCCTCAGGGCCCCGGAGGCTGAGCAACCAGGCTGCCTGAAGTCTCCGGAGTCGGCCTGAAAGCAGCCGAGTGGCTTTGGAGAGAGTAAGGAGGTAGTCGCCCGCTCAGTTCCCGGTGCCCTCCCCCGATCCCCCTCCTCCCCGGGCGTCGGAGGAGTTGGAGGCCGACGCGCAGGGTGGGAGGAGAAGGGCTTGGGTTACAGGGAAACCGGAGCTGGGGAAGGTTCACGTTTCACAACAAAGACAGAAGACGGACCACGCTGTTTGGGCCCTGAGGGGGGGCGGGAAGGGGGGAGGTGAGACCGAGCAACGGTCAGGGAGGGCCTGGCCGCGAAGGGGGACTGAACAAGCCCCTACGCCCGGTGGGGAGGACAAAGGCCCCTCCTCCTTTCCCGCAAACCCTCATTTTCTCACTGCCGCCCCGAGTCTAGCCGCGGACACGGATGGGATCTGGGACGGAGCCTTGAGTGGAGCAGAGAGAGGCGGTCTCCCGGCCTCCGCGAGAGGAGCATTGGTGTCCGGGTGTCTGGGAGAGGGCCGGGGCGCGTGCCCGTTCCATGCACACGGATTCCCCGCGCTCGGCTGGCGCCTGAGGGTGTGAGCGAGGGGTGTCCGAGGACAACAGGCATTGTGGGGGGGGGGGGGGTGGCTGGTGGATGGCACGTCTCCGGGAAAGCGGGACTGGCGCCGCCCGGGTCCCCTCACCTCTTGCAGGGCGCGCCGCCGCCGCCCCCGGTCCGGTCGCGCTGTCGTCGGTTCTTGAACCAGTTGCTAACCTGCGTGAGCGAGAGGCCGGTGAGCGTGGCCAGGCGGCGCTTCTCGTCCGGCGTGGGGTAGCGGTTGCCGCGATAGCAGGCCTTGAGCGCGGCACGGGACCGCTCCTTGAAGCAGTAGACGGTCTCTTCGCCGTCCCAGATGGTCTTGGGCAGCGGGAACTTCTTGCGCAGACGGTACTTGTCCACCGCGCCCAGCGCGCGGCCGCGGGCCCGTTCGGCCTCGTGGTAGCGCGCGCGCAGGTAGAGGTCCTGCAGAAACGCGTGGTGGGCGGCGGGGAAGGGGCGGCTCTCGAGCAGCCGGTAGAGCTCGGCGTACTCGCCCCGCTGGAAGGCCACCAGGGCCCGAGCGCGCAGCACCGGATCGCTGCCACGTAGGCGCTCGGCCGGGGGCAGTGCGCCCAGGAAACGGCTCAAGCGGCCGGCGTGGCCCGCCTGTAGCAGCGCCTCGCACACGCACGCCACCTGTTCCGGCGAGAAGCGGAGGCCCGTGGGCGGTTCGGCAGCGGCCTCGGGGGGCGACCCGGGGACGCCCGGGGATCCCGGGCCCTCCACTTTCACCGCCGCTTCGCCCGCCCCGGCCCCGGCCGCCGCCGCTGCCTCACCCTCGGCCGCCTGCAAAGTCTGCAGAAGCTGGCGCGCTTCCTCCTCCTCCTCTTCGGTCGCCGCCGCCGCCACCGCCTCCCCCCCAGCCGCCGGCCCCGCGCTCGGCTCCGCAGGCAAGGTAGCCATGTTTTGCAACTTTGGGAAGTTCCTCCCTCCTTCTCCTCCTCCCTCGGGCTTTCCCCAGCCCCCTCCCCCGCCCGGCTCCCCTCCCCGCACCCCCCCCCCCGCAACTTCGCGCTTCCCGATCTTCTCCCGCCGACCCCGCGTCTCCCCCCTCACCGCCGATGCCAGGCCCAGTTCTCTATTAGGGTCTCTGTCCCAGTGTCTGTGTGTGTGCCTGTCCCCCTCCCCGTCTGTCCGTGATTCTCCCTTTGTTTTCCCTTCGCCTCAGGCCGCGCTTTTTGCCTCCCCCCCGCGTGTGCCTCTGGTTCAGGGCCTCAGTTTCCCCATCGGGACAACGGAGAAGGCAACAGGCCGTCCGGGAGGGCTAAGGGCGCGAAGCCGCCTCCGCCCCGAGACTGAGCTTCTGCACGCCTCCGTCTCCAGGGTCCTCCGAAGGCCCCCCTTACTCCCCATCTCGGCCCGCGCTCCGCCCCTCGGAATTCCCGGCTCCGCAGGGGGGCGGGTCTGGCTGGGAGAAGGGGCGGGGGAAACGGGCTAGAAAGTTTGCAGCAACTTTTCTTGAGCGTAAGTCAGTCCCTGGAACGGATGCGCGTGGCCCGCGCAGGCGCAGTGGTAGGAGGATGGCTGCGCTAGCTGCCAGCCCAGCACCCCCCTTCACCGCGGTCTGATGGCACAGCTGGGCCACAGCTGGACAAGAGGCGGTGCCTCCTGGTGGCCCGCTCTTCTTCTCCTATTGGCCGGATGTCGAGGCCACGCCCCCGCAGCCCACCCCCACCCCTGATACGTCCGCTTCGCCTCCCGCGAGCTTGCTGCCAGGCTATTGGCCACCTCCACTCGCCTTCCTATTGGCCCACTGAAAAGCCTCCTGCCCTCAAAGCAAACAGCGGACACGAAGGAATTTCAGAATTTTGGGCAGACGAGAGGGCCTTTTATTCGCGAGGATCGGGGGTGGGGTCCTAGGTGGGGAAAGACAATAAATACCGAGGAATGTCGGGGTCTCAGTGCATCCAAAACGTGGATTAGGGTGCTGGGGTCCTGGAGCCTGTCAGCGGGTCGGAGGAAAGGTCAATAAATACCCATACTGCCGAGGCGGGCGGAGCCGGCTGTGGCTCCGAGAGCAGCGCACGTGAGGAGGGCGCGAGAGTCCCCGAAAACAGTGGGGCTGTCAAAAGGCAAAGGCGGAGCTCGCGCTAGACGTTCACCGCGGAAAGAGAGTCTTCCCGGGAGGGCAGGGCCTCATGCACAAGGAGGATTTGTGGTTTGCAAGCCGATGTGGGTGGGGGTGCCTGGAGGGTGGAAAACAGATGCCGAGCCCTGGCCCTGCTGCCTTCTCTAGGTCGCAGCTTGCCCATCCACGTCGGGAGCCTCAGCTAGGCCGGAGAAAGGAAGAGGTCCGCGATCCCCCCAGCAGCAGCAGCAGCAGCAGCAGCAGCATTCCCGGCTACAAGCCTCCCTGGAGCCGCGGCCCCGGCTCCTCCCTCCCCGGCCGCCAGGGGGCGGGCCCGGATCACAGGGCTGGAGCTGGGGCGGAAACCCACGCTCGGAGTGCTGTGAACTGGGGGGCGGTGGGAGTGGCTTCTGGGCCGTGCCTGGGTCACCAAACCCTCCAGCGGAGCCCGAGTGGAGGACAGGCTCGGGTTCTAGGGTTCAGGCGGCGAAGGCGGCTCCCGGGCGGTGTCAGACTGCGGCAAGATAGCCGGCGCAGGCCACCAACCCAATGCAGCCCAGGGCGGCGGCACCAGCCAGAGCAGAGGCGAACAGGAGCAAGGAACGCGCCTCCGATAGGCCAGGCCTAGGGACCTGCGGGGAGAGGGCGGGGGTCAGCACTGGCGACGCGGGCCTCTGATTGGCTCCTGGGACCAGCCCCGCCTACGCCCATAAGAGGGTCCACACACTCCCTGCACCCGCCCCGCCCCCTCACAGCGCGGGTAGCTGTGATTGGTCGGCTCGCAAGCCTAAGTCTTGTCCCAACTCCTCACTGGCTGCCTCTTAGAGGCCTGTGTTGATTGGCTGCCCGAATATCCTCCCTCCCCGCCGCGGGCCCCACCCCGCAGAGGCGCAGCTAAGCAGAGGCGGCTTGGGGTACGTGGAGCTGGGCGGGGGCGCGCGGCGGGCGGGCGTGAGCAGCCGGACGTACCCTGGCAGGGAGCAGCAGGTGGCGGCGGTGCATGGGGCCTGGCCCCACCAGCGGGCACTGGCCCAGAGCCACGGCCGGGGGGCCATCTAGCTGGAGAGAGAAGGGACAGGTGACCCGATCCGAGCCCAGCTCGGCACGGCCGCCCTCGGCGGGGTGCAAGAGACAGCGAGGGGAGTCGAGGTCGGGGAGGTCATCTAGGGAGATCCTGGATGGGATTTGGTGAGAGGCCTGAACCGAGGGAGATCTGGTAGATTTGGGCATGAATGGAGGGTGTCTGCTGACTGGAACCTCAAAGAGGTAGGGGTGAGCCTCTAAGTCTGGACAGGGGTACGGGGAGATGGGGACAGAGTCTGCAAAGGGGGCAGCAGGCTTGACGCAGGGGAAAAAGAGGGGTCTTACATGGGAAGGTGGATCCGTGGCCCGGGGACTGGGGACCCCCGTGACAGCTGGAAGGAGAAGAGAGAGGCGTAGGGCGCGTGGAGGGACGGAGAAGGGCGGTGGCGCGGCGTGCCCCAGCCTGGGCCCCTCACCCTCCCCCAGGTGTATACACACGCCGCGGGCCCACCTCCCCGCCCCCCCGCCGGCGCCTCAGGAAAGGTGGTAGAGGAGTGACTCGCCTGCGGCTCCCCCGGCCTGAAGCAACTCCATCCGCTCCTGCAGCTGCCGGACGTGCGCCTCCAGGTCTCGGTTACGGGCCTGGGCCTCGCGGAGCTGGCTGCAGGGGAAGTAAGGACCATGAGCCCTTGGGGATTTCGGCTGGAGACTAAAGGTAGTGACTGTCCCCGACTCCCGACCCCGACCTGGCGAAGTTCTGGTTGGCCGTTCGGATGGCCTCCAGCTCCTGGCTCAGGCTCTGTCGGGTGAGCACCTCCTCCTCCAGGGCCTCCTGGAGTTCCCGCAGCGTCACCTCGGCCTCTGCCACCGCCTCCGGAATGGCCTCCGGAACTGCTGCTTCAGCCTGGGTATGGGAACCGGGCTTAGGGCTGCCTGTGGCTCCTGGAGCATTCGAGACTTAGGCATAGGTTCCAGGCCTGGGATCCTCCTTTGACCTCTATTCCTGCACCCCCGAGATCTTTCTGGAATCCCCACAGCTCCTGCAGTGATCCAAGCCCCCTCCTTCCCTAACCCAGCCCAGCCCTCGTCTCCAGCCTTTAATCTGGTCTCCTCCCATCCACCTTCCACACCAAAGGGCTGTTCCTGTAACACTACGCAGCTTGACTATGTCCCTCCCCTGGAGAATCTCTCCGGCCCCTCAGTGCCCTCAGGAGGAGGCCCACCACACGAAAACTAAAGGCCCTGTCTGGTGTGCGTCTGCTGGCCTCTTCAGCCTCCCCTCTCCTCACTCCTCACCCTCCTTCCTCCTGGAACAACGCAGCCTTACTACCCTCCTTTCATGTTTCAGAGCAAACCAGCTGGTTCTCACCTCAGAGCCCTTACCCTTCTCTTTGCTGACCAATGGGTGGTCCTCCTCCTTCTCCAGGGCTTCCCCTCCCCAGAGAGTTCCCCTCCATGCACACTCACTGACCTGTTTTAATTTCTCTGTGGGGATCATTTCTGACTGAAGTAACCTTGTCTCTACTTTGTTTTCCATCTCTTTCTGTCGAGGAAGCTCCCAGAGGGCCTAGCACTCCAGGGCGCACACTATCCCTGAAGGCCTCCCCTTTTCTCTCGATTCGTCCCTCACTGACCCTCTCCTCTAAAGACTCCTAAAGACTCACCGTTTCCTCTGGTGGGGGCACCGTGGGTTCCAGGCTGGGCTCTTGCAATGGCTCAGGCAACGCCTCGGCCTCCAGTTCCATGGGCGTGGAGCCCGGGATCTCATCATCCCTGGGGAGAGGAAGAGGGCGAGGGGAGGAAGAGCCGGCCTCCCCCCAGAGGCTGCCGATCCCCTGATCCCCTGCGTTTACAGCCAGGACTCCCTAGCCTGTGCCCTGGGGCAGCCAGACCTGAAGGCTCCAGGCTTGAGGAGGGGGAGGGGCAGAGTGAAGGGAACAAATTGCCAGGCTGGTGGCACAGGTCCTCCTCTTGTTAGGAAAAGACCTGCCCCTGGCATGGCCTCAGGCCCCTGGAAGCTGGCCTCTCTGCACCTTCCTCGGGAACCTGGGGTCAGGAAACCCATGTTCTAGGATCTGCCCATCTCCGTCTCCATGTGCGCTTTACAGGCCCCTCTCCTAAGGGCCTCAGGAAGTGAGGGAGACACTCCCAGCTCTGGCCACCTCCAAAGAGGTGGTCTTCAGACTGGGTGTTGGACCCCAAGACTGACTCTAGACAGCAGCCACCCCCCACCCACCCTCAGACCCAGGTGCTGGGAGGAAGACAGACCCTCCCAAGGCATATGAAATGGCAGTAAAAGTGATGTCCCCTCCAACCCAGCAGTCCCTCTTGTAGAAATATGTCTCAAGGACCCAAAGATGCTCGACAAGCGCCAAGACCAACCTGCGCTGTTCCTCCAGCCTGGGTCATGACAGGGAGGCGGGTTAGCTGAGTCCTGACCCGCCCAGTAAGGAGAACACTCCCCAGTGGGTCAGGATTGTGTTATAGTTTGTTCAAGAAATGGCACGTGCGGTACATTGTCCAATAACAAAACAGATTAGAATACAGCATGTTCCTACAGCTGTTAAGTACGTGTGCTGTGAGCCAGGGACCGTTGCTGCTGGCGCCCTTCCTTTTTCTCATCCCTATTTTCTAATATACTTGTGATAAGCAATATATTGTTTTCAGAATCAATGTTTTAAGAAGGCTTTGTGGTTATGTAGTTCAGTGAGTCCGTGTTCTTTTAAGATTGACTTAACAATTCTAAACTTCTTATTCTCTAAGATTTTGAGGTCCCATGACTGTATACTAGAAATCTAAAAGTGGAAGGTCAGAAGATTCCAGAAGGCCGAGCCTGTGACTCTGAGGTTTTACATTTGAATCTAAATTTCAAAGTACTTCTGGTCTGAGAATTTAATGTCCTACAATTCTGGGCTCCTAAAAGCCCTTAGTCCCAAGACAATAAGGTTCCAAGACTGACCCTGCAATTCTCCTGGGCACCAACGGGCCAGGATGTGATAACCCCAAGCAGCCTCCTGGGGCCTCTGGAGGCAGGACCCCCCCACCCCCACCCCACCCCCGTCCACTCCTCTCAAGCTGCACAGGGGCAGCACTTACCCAAGGGCCATGCAGGAATAGGAGGAGTAGCCCACGAAAGGCAGGTGGACCCCCAGTGGCGTGCCTTCCTGCATATCCGACAGCGTCTCCTATAGGAGAGAAACACAGATGTGAGGTGACCAGCGGCTGTCAGGGATGGCCCCTCACTCACCCCTTCCCAGTCTTGGCTTAAGTGCCCTCCCACCCCCCCACCCCAGCCTGGGGTCTATCTAAAGTGGACCCTGCCTCATTTTCTTTTATTACATCCTGCTGCTTCCCTCAGGCACTTGCCACAGTATAATTATACACTTCTCCAGACTGTAAGTAGATGAGGGCAAGGACCAGGGCTGACTTGGTCCGTGTGTGTCCCCCGCTGTGCCCAGCACAAAGGCAGTCAGGCTGAACAAGCACGGGTTAGCTCATACAACAGCTGAGAGAGAGATGGTCTAAGCAAGGGAGATTCCTCTATGGTGTTTTCTCACCTCTCATCCTTCCAGGTCTCAGCTCAGATAGCCCCCTCCTCCAGGAAGCCCTCCAGGACCTTTCATGCTGGGTCAGGAGGCCCACCCCCCTGCACCCCCCCGCCCCCATCTCAGCCCTGATCTCTCTGGGGCATCACTGTCTGGGGACAAGTCCGTGTCCTCCACTGGACTGTGAGTCTAGGTCACTGCTGGGTTCCCAGCCCTGGGGCCACACAGAGCAGGTGTTTCTGGGGAAGGAATGATTTCAGGACCCCAGGAGGAGGGTACTCTCCTAACCTCAGTGTTACGGCAGTCGGATGCGGGGGTACCCTCTGCGGACCAGGGATCGATCGCAGGTACCTACCCCGCCCCCGCTCACCATGGCAGTGAGCCCGTCCTCCACCACATCGAAGTTGCACGTGTCCGTGGCACCCTCAAAATCCGGCGTAAAGGGGGGCACGCTGTCTCGGAGGCTGTCCCAGTCAAGGCCAAAGAAGAAAGGATGCTTCCGGAAATCGCCTGCTCCATTCCGGCCCAGGCGCGTCTCAGGGGGACACAGCAGCTGCTGGATGAGATCGCGAGCCTCATCAGGGACTCCTGCGTCTGCCAGCGGTAGAGACAGGTGCTCCTGCTCGGAAGGAGGGGAAAAGAGGGGATGTTACCTGGGAGCGTGTGCGGAGAGGTCAGGGGCTCCCCGGGCTGTGCTCACCTTGTAGTGCACGATCTTGCCGTAGGTCTCAGCTGTGGAGTCGGCGTAGAAGGGCGTCTGCCCGTAGAACATTTCATAGGCGAGCACGCCCAGCGCCCACCAGTCACACTCGGGCCCATAGCTGCCAGTCCCAGGCCCACTGCCCACGGCCTGCAGGATCTCAGGAGACAAGTAGTCCGGGGTGCCCACAGCCACCAGTGACCGCACCTGAGCCAACAGGATCCGAGCTAGGCTTGACCCCGCCCCTTCTAGCTCTGGCTCCGCCCCCTCTTAACCACTACCCTAGAGCTTAGTTCCTCCTTTTGCCTGTTCTAAGCCTGAGCCACAGGCAGGCTAGGGCCTGGGTCGCCTCCTTCTTTCCCCTCCAAATCTAGTCCTGCCCTCACCCTGGCTCTGCCCGCACGCCTCAGCCCCGCCCCCACGCTGCACCTCCGGTTCCTGCTCCCGACCCGTCATTGGTAGTCCGAGTTGCCCAAGGGCGGCGCACCGCTCACCGTTCCATCCGCCCGCAACTTGAGGCAGGAGCCGAAGTCTGCCAAGCGGATGTGGCCGCAGCGGTCCAGCAGGATGTTGTCCGGTTTGATGTCCCTGCGCGGAGGGAAGAAGGGAAGGGAGAGGGATAAGTGAGCCTCTCTCCTGCCATCTCACCAGGCTCCACCCCACTAGGCAGCACCGCCTGGGCCCCACCCTCTTAAGGACCACGCTCTCCAATTCCCGCGGCTCTCAGCCCCTGCAGCGCCCACCTGTGCACGTAGCCCAGCCGGTGCACCGAGTCTATGGCCATGACAATCTCGGCCAGGTAGAAGCGCGCCATCTCGGCCGGGATCCGCTCCCCAAACTTGCTCAGCAGCGTTAGCAGGTCCCCGCCCACGTAGTACTCCATGACCAGGTACTGGGAGGGGGCGTGTCACGGGGGTCGGTACCCTGCCTGGGCGCCCACGGCCGATAGCCCGGGACAAAGACTCCCAGAGACGCCCCATCCCTGGGCAGAGACTCCGCAGCCCCAGCCCCAAGAGATCTCCCAGGCCAAATGAGAGACACGCCCACCCCCAATCCTCGTTCCCCCACGATGTCACTGGACAGAGATTCACTTCCCCCACCCCCGACCAAGAGAGTCAGGAAAAAGAGAACCCAGAGACCTCCCGATTGTCCAGGGTATGGAGCCCAGATACCCCCTGCCCAGTGGCTCCTACATAGACTCTAGAGACTATCTCATTCCAGGTAGTGCCCCCTGGAATCAACCTGGGGAAAAAGGCGGTAAGGGACATCTCCCACCCCGGGAAAGGAAGGCCAGCTCCTACCACACCCAGGGACTGCCGCATACATTTCGAGGCAGCTCCCCGACCCTAGAACTTCCTCTGCCTGCCCACACCTCGATAATTGACAGCCTCAGGGGTGGGGGTCCGCCCCTCTAGTCGCCTGGCCTGGGGCTCACCAGGTAGTTCTCGTCCTGGAAGGCGAAGTGCAGCCGTGTGATCCAGCGCTGGTCCCCGTTCACCAACACATCCCTCTCTTCGCGGAAGCACGACACCTGCGGGGCACCCGGAGGAGCTGAAGCGGACGGGGGTGGGAGGACGGAAGGGGGGATCCTCAGCACCCTGCACACCCAGCCCGGCCGTCACCTCGCCTCTCTTCAGCATGTCCCACTTATTCATGATCTTCATGGCGTACACCTGGCCCGTCTGCTTCATCTTCACCACCGCCACCTGAAAGCCCAAACAGGGTAATGGAGCGGAGGTGGCGAGGAAACACCAGGGCTCCCCCAGATTGGATTCCACTCTTAACCCGGGCCAGACTTGGCCCCGCCCCCACTCGGCAAAGCCACGCCCATTGGCCTCAAGCCCCGCCTTAGGTTCTAAACTCAGTCATTCATCAATTTCTAAGGCCCCGCTTCCGGAACTCCAACATTGCGCCCACTGCAGGAGAAGTCAGGTCTCTAACCCCGCTGAGCTGCCTCCGCTGCTCCAGGCTCACCTCGCTGAACGCCCCGCGTCCGATCACCTTCAGAATCTCGAAGTCATCCCTCTGCAGTTGGGCCTCCTTAAGCCTCTCCGCGATGGGCTCCACTGGGGGGGAGGGGGCGAAGCGGGGGGGAATGAGAACCCAGAATCACAGGGACTGACACTGGAGACGAGGAGAGACAGTCCCACCCTCTGTCGCTGAGTCTCCCCTGCCCCTGCCCCTCCCCTTAGCACTTCGTCTGCCTCCTTAAAGACTTCACATAAACATTATGTGAGGCTTTGGGGACCCAAAACTGCTCTTGTACAGAGAAAAGTGGGATGCCTGGGAACCCCTTTCTGGGACAGGACACTGGGCCAGAGGGCTCTAGGGGGCGCAGGATGGACAGGGTGAGGTAACAAGTTCTGCCGAAGGGAGGCCCTGAAGAACAGAGGAAGAAGAAATAGGCCCAGTTCTTAGAGCTCCCTGGGCTTCCGGGCCCCTACTCCCGGTGACCCCGCCCACCCCCAGGGCTCTCATTCAGTCTGTTTCGGGTCATGCCCCAGAGCCTGCAGTTTAATCCTAGGCTCAGATACTGGTGGCTCTTGTGCCACACTCGGGGAAACCCTGAGTTTAGGGCTGGGGCCAGGAGAAGGAACGGGAGAGGGAGACAAAGCCAGCGTGGATCAGCATTCCGGCTCCAGGGCTGCAGGCACAGTCAAGTGTGTTATCTCTAGCTCTCAACTCCAGGAGGAGGTTTTACTATTAGCCCTTATCTACAGATGAAGAACCAAGGCTCAGACAGGTGAAGTCCTCTGCCCAAGGTCCTACAGCTGGCCATGTTACAGAGAGCAGTTTGGGAGGGGGAAGGCAGAGAGTGGAGGCAGGGGGAGAGGGAAGCCTGGACTCCCGGAGGTGGAAGAAGCTGGGAGCTTCTGAGGCAGGAGGGAGAGAGCAATGGATGCAACTAGGAATGAGGGAAGATCCAGTGGGTTATGGAGAGGGTTCGGGGTTCAGGAAGAGTGGGCCAGCAGGGAAGCAGCAGCCAGGGCCCAGGATGGGGGAGGGAGGAGAGAGCCAAGACACTGAGCCCTTTTAAGGCAGCGGGAACCCAGGCCCCCTCCCCCGCCCCAGCGGCCTGGCAGGGGAGGGGCCGCAGGATGCTGCTCGGGCCACAAAAGGAGTGCTCCTTACAGGAGAGCTGCCCCCACCTCAGGTCTCAGTTCATCCTCTGCAAAAGAGGAGCTGAGAGAGTTACTAAGGGCTGGGGGGATGTGGGGATAAGGTTCTCCCAGAGGCCAAGTGGTCTAGCCCTTGGCCTCCACCTTCGCATCTGCAAAATGGGGAGAGAGAAGCAGGGCCTGGGTCAGAAAGAGATGGACACAAGAAAAGAGGGAGCGGGAGAAGGCAGAGAGACAGGAAACAGGGAGGGGGACAGGGACACACAGAGCCTAAGGACCAAGAGCAAGCCACGGAGGGACAGACCAGTGGAGGGACAGATGGCAGATGTTAGAGAGACAGAAACCCAAGTGAGCCTGAGCCTGGACCAGGAGGGAGTGGTGCAGGCAAGGCAGGAGGCTGAGGCTGAAGATGAAGCATCTTCCCTCTGGACCTGTCTCCAGGGGAAGACTTGGCCAAAAGGGACTTTAGGTGGAGAAGGAACCTACAGAGAAAGTGGGCCCACTCAGAAGAATCCTAATTCTTCCTCCTCCAAACAGGCGGTGGACGGGGTGCTCGGTGGGGCCTGTGTGCAGAGCTGGTTCTCCCTGGGCCTGCCTGAGTCACCGCGCCCTCCCAGCGCCTGGGCACCTGTTGGAGCAGCTGGAGAGGCTGGCGCCGAACACCTGCCTGTCGGCCGCGCCCCTGGCAGCTGCCCTGTGCTGTCCCTTCCGCTTGCCCCTGCGCTCTGGGGAACCAGGGTGGAGGGCCACAGGGCCCATTTTGGTGGGGAGGGGTCCTAGGAGACAGGGCTCCCCAGCATGTCCCTAGGCCTAGACTCGGGAAATGGGTACAGGGGGACCCTGAGAGGCTGTGCCCAACCCGGCTTACCATGGCTCCCAAGTCATGATTCTGAGTCATGGCTGCCCTGGCCTCTGCTCATCTCACTCTGCCCTGCCAGGGTGGCACAGGGGTAGGAATATGTCGCCCCAAGACCCAGCCCCAAGTTCTGGGCCCCTGAATGGGAGGTTTTCCCCGTGTCCGTCCTGCCCCCAACACCCAGCCCAGACCCACCTCCTCCCTCTGCCCTGACCCCACCCCCAAATCTGTGGGGTGCCATGCAGGTAGGTAGGCACTCACCCCACTCCAAGAAGTCGGCCACATACTTGTCCTGGGCCAGGTCGGAGGCGCCCAGCTCCTGGTGGACGCCCAGGAGAAGGTCGAGCAGGGGCTCCAGCCCCAGGAAGCTGGGGTCCAGCACCAGCTGCTGAAGCCGCCTCAGCCGCACCTCGGCTGACATGTCGGGCAGGCAGCACCATGGCCCCCTCCCCGGGCCAGGGGCTCGGGGTCCTCCCGTCACGGGGCCTGGAGGGCCCTGTCCAGGCCTTGGGGCCCTGGCTGCATGTCTGCCTGTCCCTGGCTGTCCCCTGGGCCTCTCTGGCCACTTCTCTCTGCTGGCTGCTAAGGCCTCCTCCCCTTCTCCCCACCCCTCAGTCCGGCCCCCTCCAGCCTCCCAGCCTTAACCCCTCACAAGCCAGGCCCCCCCAACTTGCTCCTTCCAGGGCCCCTCGGAACGCTTCAGTGTGAGATGAGGGGTGGTGGAGAATCTCTACCCTCAAACTACCCCCCCCCCGCACTGAAAGGCAAGGCACAGAGGAACGCTACAGGTATGACAGATGCCAAAGATGAGCCCTCCCATTCCCCAGAGGGGACCAATTGAGGTTCAGAGTGATTTGGTAACACCCCTCCCAAGCTCTCGAGTTGGGAGCAGGGTTGGGGGGGAAGGGGTGAGGCCTGGGAAGGGGGGTGGGAGGCCAGGGCAGCTTTGCGGGTGACTCAGCCAAGGATTCAGACTTTGGGATGGTTTAAATTTAGCCCTCAGGCCCTCTGCTTTACCCTGACTTTTTTTTGGCAGGAGATGGGGAAGGGGTGGTGAGAGAATTGGGAAGGGAGGCCCTCAGGAGCCAGGATCAGGGGTGACCCACTGGCCAAAGCCTGGGGGAGGCAAAGGAGCCCCAAAAATAGCTCCTTGGACCCTGGCAGTGCAGCCACATTCCTGCCCAGGCTAGGATTAGAAACAGAAACATTTCGGGGGGTGGAGGGTGGAGTGGGAAGACATCACTCCCTGTGGCTCCAGACAGCCAGCCAGGAGGGATTTTCAGTGTTCTTTCCAGGGTGGACAGTTCTCCCAGAGGAAACCATGGTCTCTAATTGGCCCTGGATGCCTGGGCCCGGCCAAGCCAGGCCTGAGGCAGCAGAAGGCCAGGGCCTATGCTGTGGCAGCTCACTCTGGGCATCTCGGGAGCTGCCTTGGGGGGGCCCCTGTAATATCTGGACACTTTGAAACAACTTTTAAAACTCCCACTGAAGACTCTGAAGAGGGGGTCCTGGTGGCTCTCTTCCCTCCGAGAGTTTGGAGTGGGGCGAGGGATACTCTCCTCTGTCTGAAGGGCCCTGCCCGGGGCTGGCCAGTGGCAGATCCACCAGCTGTGCGCCTCGGGCACATCCCTCCTCTGGTTTTCAGTTCTTCCTGCCCTCAGAAGGGGGTCAGGGGGAGGCAGGGCCTAGCTCTTCCTCTGGATAAAGTGGACTCATTCTAGGGCTGCATCGAAAGCACCCACACACTTCCTCCATACCTCCGCGGAAGGGAACAGAGACGCTGTGAAAACAGGAAACTTTAGTATAAATAAGAGGTCCTGGGGGACAGCGAGGACCCCAGGGGCTTCCATAATTTAACATTCTTCAAAAGCACAAGTAACAGCAAGGGCAGGGCGGGGGCCAGGGGAGGGGTGGGCCACCCCCTGCCCTGCACACAGGACCAAGAGGCGCACTGCAGAGCTGGGGCTCTTGTGGGTGGGGAGTTTCTCCCCCAGGAGTGACCAGTCACATGCTGGGGACAGGGATGAGGCTAACACTGATGTTTCAGAGGAAGGGGTCATTGTACTTGGCAGTGGGTGGGGACAAGGCTGAGGCCACACGGGCCACTACATCCCCCCAGTGTCTGGGCCAGTCTGAGGGACCCTCTGCCCCAAATTTGTGCAGGGAGAGGGACCGGAGCAGTCCTTCCGTCATGGTTAGTCTTGTTAATACGTTGATCCATGAGGTCAGCGGGGACGGTTATGCTAGGAGCTGGGGGCATGGGGTGGGGGACCCCGACATCCATGGCTTCACACCACTGTGCCGCTCGGGGAGTTGCCTGGTTGGGAGGAGATGCCCTGGGGAAGATGAGAGCGGAGACAGGAGGGGGTTAGAGACCGCCTGGGGCTCTCACCAGTCCCACGGGGTGGGGGGTGGGGGGGAAGCCAGCCTGGAGTCCCCCAGGCTGCTGCCACCCTGGCCTTGCCCTTCAATCCACCCCAGACCACCCAGACAGAGGCCGCTGCTCTAGGCTCAGGAACTTACATCTCGGCTAGCTTCCCTGTCCCAGCAGGTGGCACTTTTATACAATAATTAAAGTCCTCAGGTGATCCTGAGCAAAGAGGATGGGGTAGGGGTGGAGGTAGGGAGGAGAGGGGGAAACTGGGGTCCCCTTCTGACTGCGGAGGGGGTTCTAAGATTCTGGGAGGGAAGAACGAACTTAGGGACAGTCCTACCTCTACCACTGACTTGCTGGGTGACCTGGGCCAACTTCCTTCCCCTGTCTGGGTCTCGGTCTCCTCGTCTGTGAACTACGGAGATAGAGGGATCTCTTTCAGGACTTACCAGATTCCCCAAATCCCAATGCCCCTGCCTCTGAGACTGTACTTTAAGTTCTAGGGATTCAGGACCCTACAATTCCAAAACTGCTCTTCCAGGGAACCAGGCACAGCCCTCAGATCTGGCATCCTGGGACCCAGAGCCCAAACCCTTAGGAGACATCTGAGAACACAGGTCCCAAGTTATAAGGCACCAGGCCCGCACTTCACATTACTAGCACCTTTCTGAACCCCATGGCCTACCCATCTTCAAGCTTCCCTGTCCTAAGAGGTGAGAAAGGTCATAAAGAGGCAGTGACTTGCTCGAGGTCACACAGGGAGCAGAAGTGCTGGACTGGACCCTGAGCCTGGGATTCCACAGCCCACGCCTCCAGCAGTGGGCTCGGATCCCAAGAGTCTGACACTCAGGCTGGAAGCTGGGTGCACAGGCTCAACCTTGCCCATAGAGCTCGAGCTGCAGTATTAATAAAATTTCACCATTCTGTAAGACCTAGCCATGCCGGGCCCACCGGCTGCCCCTCTGACAACTGGCCATGTTCTCCACCACACCCAGGTGTCTCTTATGCCTGACCCTCTCTCTGCTCACCGTTGCTTGTCAAGCGTTCTAGAAGTCACTCTAAGATCTGAGAAGGCTTGTTCTGGGACACAGATTTCCATGGCTTCCCCTCATCCCACACAGCTCGAGGCTGTGATGCTACCAAACCTCTCTGCCAATGCCCGCCTCTGCCTGGGTCCCAGGTGGGCTGGTGTGGGGTGACTCACCACCTTGCCCGGCCGGGCCCAGGTGCAGATGAGGCCCTCCTGGCAGGCGGTGATGATGCAGTCCTCCAGGAAGAGGAGGACCGTGAGCCGCTCCTGGGCGATCTTCTTGCACACAAGCGGCTCGAGCAGCGGCACCTCGTGGATGCGCGGGCACAGCGCGGTGCCCAGCACCTTGGCGGGGTCCAGCCGGCTTCGGGGGGCGGGGCCACTGGGCTTGTCCCCGCCGCCCCCGCCCCCACTGCCACCCCGGCTGATGTTGCCCAGGCTGTGGTAGCGCTTGTGCTCTTTCTCGGCCCCCCGGTCCCGCCGCTCCTGCAGCGTGAGCGTGGCAAAGCGGCCGATGCTGAAGGGCGTCCCCGGATCCGCTGCCGCACCCGGGCCGCCCGCTTTGCCGCTGCCCGCTGGGTGTGGGAGGCTGTTGGACCGGGACAGCGAGCGGGGCAGGGGCCCGGGGCCTGGCTCACCACCTCGCGAGCTGCCGGTGGCAGGCGGCGTGGTGCCAGGCGTGCCGGGGAGGGTGCGGGTGCGGGCCAGGGGAGGGTGAGGGTAGAGCACGTCTTCGGTGAGGTCCCACAGGCAGAACTGCGTGTCCTGGCCGGCCGAGCCGAAGCGGTAGGTGATGGAGCCGGCCTTGGGCAGCGGGGAGAGGGGAGCGCCCCCGCCCGAGCCCGTGCCCGCGGCCTCCGGCTCCTCCTCCTCCTCGCCACCCCGCTCCCCGTCGCCACCGGCAGCCGCCGCCTCCTCGGCCCTCGTGGTGTAGGGGTCGAAGGCCACGGCGTTGACCCAGGACTTGTGGCCGTGGCCTCGGGCCACCACGCGGCCCTCGGTGAAGGACCACACAGTGACCAGGTCATCTTCACCACCCGTCACGACGTAGCGCCCGTCGGGGCTCCAGCACACACAGAGCAGGCCCCCAAAGTAGCTCTTCATGAGCCCCCGCAGCAGCATGGAGTCGAAGTGGAAGACGCGCAGGCAGCCGTCCTGGCTAACGCAGGCCAGGTGCCGGCCGTCGGGCGAGAAGGCGAACTCGTTGAGGGGCCCTTCGCCCACCGCCCACTTGGCCAGCGGGTTGCGGGGCGCCTTGCTCTTGGCGGCGTAGACGGCGAAGCCCTCGCCCTGCTTCAGCAGGCTGTACTGCGGCGGGGCCGAGGCGCACGGGTGGCTGACGTTGTACAGGTACAGGTGGCCACTGGCGTGTGATGCCAGGAACAGGCTCTCTGACTCAGGCAGCCACTTCAGATATGTCACCTTGGTCTTGTCGATAAGCCGCTGCCAGGGGAGAGAGCGGGGGTTGGGAGAAGCCCATCCTCCAGTGGCCCACCTCCTCCCCAGCCTGGTTCCCCGGAGAAGGTCATCATAAGTGGCCCGGGCCTCCTCGGAGAGGAGGGACTGAGGGAAACGGACAGACACCAGGTTAGGGGAAAGCAGGGGGAGAAGGGCTGCGTGAGGGGAGCTCCGTGGAGCCTCGATGTCCCTTGTTCGGCAGGAGGGCAGTGCTGCCTTCCGGAGAACTCTCCTGTCTAACCCCCTCCGCCATCTTTACCATGTCATGCTTAAGGCAAGATACTGAGTCACGGAGTATCAGCTCCCCCAAGGAAGGTATCTTTGTTTATTTAGTTCATTGTTCTAGCCCCAGAGCACGGAGCTGTGCCCGCAGGAGGCACCTGGAAAGTAGTTCCTGGACACCTGAATGACAACCCCATCCTGTCAGCCGTGCATCTTTGCTCCTTTTTGTCCTCACAACTCACCTCCAAACCTGCAAGAAATCCTGTGGGCTTGATCTGCAAAATGTGCCCAGAACCTGATCCCTTCTCACCACCCCCAACTCCAAACACCCTGGTCTCAGCTGCCATCAGGCCTGCAACGGCCTAACTGACTGGCCTCCACCACCTGGGCCTCTTCTCTGCACAGTTGCCAAAGAGATGCTATTAAAACCTAAGTCAGCACCCGGCACTGTCTCTCCCATTCTGAACACCACGGCAGCCTTTCTCAAGCAGGACTCCGGGGAGAGCCAAGCTCTAAAGCCCTTTGGCATCCACTGTGTAACAAATTAACTTCTTTCCCAGGTACGCAAGTTGCTTCCCATCCTCCATTCTCTGGAGAATTTAGAAATTAAATTAAATTGTTTCTGTGTTCTGTGGCTCGGATGAACCCCAGTGGCGAGAGGTTCTAAAAGCCAAGGTCTTTTCCATGACCTGCCAGACCCTACATCTCCTGGCCCCTCCGAGTTGTTTCTCGGAGCTCATCTACTACCCTCCCCCTCAACACTGCTCTGGCCACACAGCCTTTTTGCTGTCCTGCTTCCGGCATTTGTCCTAGCTGTTCCCTCTACTCAGAATGTCCTTTTCTCCAATAATTTGTCTTGCCTCCTTTAGGACTTTATTTCCGTGTCACCTTCCAGTGAGACCTCTCCTAACCTCACCGAGTACTCCCCATTCGCCTTCCCTGCTGGATTTTTCTCCACGACACTCTGACACACAGCCTACTTAGTTATTTGATAACTATCTGTCTCCTCCAGCTAGATAAAAGCTCCACAAAGGCAGGGCCCTCTGTTTTGTTCACCGAGATGTAGTATTCCCAGTGCTTAGAACAATGCCTGGCAAAGAACGAATGCTCAACGAATATTTTGTGAATGGATGACCTAGTCCACTTTAATCCATTCCGTGTTCCACTCACTCCCCTCTGCCATTCATGCACTCTGTACATTTGAAATACCTTCTCAGAACAGAGAGAAAGAGATAGAGGACAAGAGTAGTTCTGGACACAGATAAGGTCTTTCACTGGCATTTCCCCTTCTGCCAGGTCCACCCAGGACTGAGCAACCTCCATGTATGATTTTACAACAGTCCCGTGAGGTAGGGATGGGAATCCCATTTTACAGAGGAGAAAAACTGAGGCTAAGGGAGGAATAGTCACCTTCCCAAAGCCACACAGTGAGTAGATGGTGCAGCAAAGATTTGAATCCAAAGCCCACAGGGCCCAGAATTTGAAAAGCAAGGGCTGTGGCTTCCAACAAATCCCGACCAGTAAGTAGCTTCAGTTCTCTAATCTGCGAAATGGGTATCACAATCCTAACCCATTGGTTGATGAAAACTCCAGGAGTAATGTGTTCAGCATAGGGCTAACACAGCATAGGGCCTGGGCACAGGAGGTGCAACCATCATTATTAGCTATCATCACAGCAGCTGCTGTCACCCCATCCTCCATGTCTGTCAGTCCATCCCCCATCTCTCCCTCATCCTGCCCCCTCAGGCCTACACTGCTTCCCAGGCAGCTGCAGTCTCATGGCAAACAGTGTATGGGTGGGTGGGAATAGGAGCAGTTCTGAGCCCTAGGGGCCCACAATCACCTCTTCATTGAATAGCTTGCTGGTGTCCTTCTTGATGAGATCTAGGTACTGCACTTGACCGGCTGAGAATCCCACCAGCAGGGAGATGGTCTCTGTGGCAGCAGTGAACTGGTTGAAGTCGTGGCAAGTGGGCTGGGTGCCCTTATAGATCCGCTTGTCAATTGGCTTGTTGAGGTCAATGGACTTGGGTGGTGGGAGAAAACGAGTTAATGGCTTCTACCACTGAGAGGAAGGAAGAGGGTGTTGAGGTTGGGGGAAAACCACAAAGAGGAAGCAGGGTTAAATCCCTGAGGGGAGTGGGTAGGTGGATGGGTGAGAGGGGAGGGAAGGGGCAACCACAGACAGGAAGGAGGACCCAAATCACAAACAGAGGAAAAAACCAGGCAGGAAGCTTCGCCCCCTGCCACCACATGAGACCACAGTGCGTCCTCCCCAAAGTTGGACACCCCCAACTTCTGGGACGCCCTTGGCCACAGTGTCAGTTTCAGGGCCCCTGTAGTCCCTGAGCTCCAATTCCTTTCTGTAATTTCAGCAACTCCCCTGGGTCTTAGCACCACTATATTCCAAGACCCTCAAAACTCAGGATCACCCAATCCCCAGAATTCTAAAGTCCAATGTCCCAGGATTCTCCTCACTTTGGAGTCCTTAAATCTCAGCATCCCCATCACAGTTCAGGGACCCATTAAACCTCATGGGCCCCCAAATTTTAGGTGCCTTCATCATCGCTGGGCTCTCAGGATCCCCATCACTTCTGGGGACCACCATAAACTCCAAGAGTCTCATGTCCTCTGGGACTGACATCACTTTAGAGACACCCATCACACCTGAGGATGTTCCCTCTGGGATCTCATTATCTCCAGATCTCCCATCAGCTCCGAGATTCTTATTTCCTCCAGCACCCTCATTACCTCCAGAACCCCAAGTTTCTCTAGGATCCCATTCACCTTCAGGATCCCTATTACCTCTAAGCCCCCATCACTTCCAGAATCCTCCTCATCTCTGGGCTCCCCAAGTCCCCCCCAACACCCCCAGACAGCAATACCCCTGGGCTCTCCATCACTTCGGAGCCTGCATTTCCCATCACCTGCAAAATGCCTGCCAGCCAGCACCTTGGAGCACCCCATACCATCTCGGATTCCCCATCACCTCCAGAATAGTCACCATCCCAGGACCCCCTCGCATAACCTTGGGATCTCACATGATCTCGAGGTTTCCCATCACCTCCAGGATGGCCAGCACCCAGGGAGCCTCCCATCACCTTTTAGAATCCCGTATTACCTCCAAGAATCCTTTCCCCTTAAGATGTCCGTCACATGTAGGATACCTATCTCAGGGCCCCCTAGCATTCAGGGACTCTCCTGTCACTTGTGAATCACCTCAGGGATCCCCATCCTCTCAGCCAGCACCCAGGGCCCCACGATGCGGGCCGCTCACCCGTTGGCTCCCGCGGCGACAGCAGCCCGGGTAGAAATAGAGCTCGCGGCCCAAGTTGAAGCAGACGCGGTCTCCCCCAGCGCCCAGCCCTGCGGGCGTGGCGGGAGGCTCCCCGGCCCCGGCGCCGTCGGGCTCCCCGAGGCGCACGAGGCTGAGGCGCACCGCAGGCAGCGCGGGCCCGGGCCCGGGCCCTGGGCCTGCGGGCGGAGGGGACGGCGCGGCGCCCGCAGCACCGGGGCCGGAGGTGGAGGCAGGGCCGGGCAGGGGCTGCTGCGGCGGCTGGGGCGGCGCCGGGGTCTGGGAGGAAGCCGGACCCGACCTGCGAGCGGCGCCGTCGCCGGGGAGCAGCTTGTAGAAGCCCTCGCGGGTGCGGAACTGCGACTTGATCTCCGCACAATCTCCCATGGCAGCGCCGGGGCCCGAGGCGCCCTCCGCGCCGCCCGCCGCCATCTTGGGCGACCCCCACCCCAGCCCAGGGCCCCGCTAGTGCCGCCGGACAGCCGCCTGCCGCCAGGCCCCCTGCCGGAAGCCGAGGATCCGCACCGGAAGAGGTGGTGTCGTCGCCCGGGCAACGCCTCTTCGATTGGCAACAGGGTAGGGAGGCGGGACGAGCTCCAGCCGTCGCTCCGGTAACGGTTCTGGACTGAAGGCGGGGCTACAAGGTGGGCGCGGCCTTCGTGCCTGCGGCCGACGTGGTTGGCTGTGGGGGCGGGGCCCGTAGGGAAAGGGGCGCGGCCACCAAAAGAGCACAGGTCCCTAGCAACGGCGCTCTGGGAACCGTTTGCCTAGCAACGGGAGTACCCTCAAGAGAAGGCCTCATCCAAACCTTGTCCTTCCCATGATGTCACAGATGACTCCAGGTGACCCTGGAGTCTCCCGAAGACTCCCAACATACACCCTCCGGTGTTTCCCACTTACATCTTAAAGTCCCTGACTGGCCACAGCATCTCCAACCATTCCTCCCCACCCTTGATGATCCCGCAAATCCCACTGATCTCCATTGCCTCCATAAAACTCCAAGGACTTCATCTAACCCACTACTGATTAATACTAACACCAAACATCTTCTCCATAACTCCACAATCTTCAACAATCTCACTTGGTCCTCCGACACCCACCAAAATTTTATTGATCCCTGCAATGTCCCCAGTGTCCCAATAATCCACTAGTAACCCAAAATCTCTTCCTGATCCCATCAGCCCTCTGATAGCCAGTGCCCCTCACTTCTTCTGACACCACCCTGCCCCCATCACAGATCTTCCTAGACCCACTTATTCAATCACCTCCCAGATTTCTCACCGGAATGTCCCAGAAGCATCTCACACTCAACAAGTCCTGCAATGAAACTGACATCTTACTCCAAATCCTGCTCCTCTCCTGTGTCCCCATTTTAGGGCTGGCACTGACATCCCCTCCAGTCACCAGGCTGCAGAACTCAGTGTCTCCCTAGACTTCTGCCATTTCCCTTCACTCCCTGATTCCAGTCCCCAAGTCTTTTGCATTCTGTCACCTGAATTCCTCCGTTCCAATCCATTCCTCTGCGCAGCCCTGCTCTAAACTCCTCCTCTCCTGCTTGGGCCCTCCCTGTATCAGCCTTGTCTCTGCTCTCCCAGACTCCTGTCTCACCGCTCTATCTGCCCTCCACTTGGCATCTAGAGAGGTCTTTCTAAAGCATGATAATGATCAGGACCCTGCCCTGTTCAAGGCCCATCTGTGGCCTCCCTAGGGCTCTCAGGACAAAGTTCAGCCCTAGGTAATCTGTTCCTGCCAACCTCTCTTTCCAGCCTCATTTCTCACCACTGACTCCTCACACCATGTCCCAAAAATGAGGTTTGAGAATCCACCCCAACACAACACACTCTCTCTTGCCCTTGGGTCTTTGAATGCCCTGTTTCCTCTGCTTGGAATGCCCTACCACTCTGTTTTTGACCATTTGTGAGCCAGCTCAGGAGCTCTGTCAGTCCTCTGGGCTCCCCTATCTGGGTTGTCATTGCCTAGGGAATGTGTCTGTCTCTCCTGTAGAGTGTGAGCCCCTGGAAAGCAGATCTGGGGCCACTGGGTCGACGTTGTGTTCCCAGCACAGGGCTGGGTTGACCCGGGGCACTTCAATAGTTGTTTGATGGCCAGATGAATGAATAAATGAACAGATGGGAGAGACTATGCCAGGCAATGTCTGTGTTCCTAGCAAAGTGCCACAGTCCTGACTTGGAGGCCATGTCAACACATGCGGTGAACAAATGAATGAGTGACTCGGCTGGAATGCCCTGAGGAAATTTTATTTAGAGCAGCTGCCTACCTCTTCTACCCCTGCCCTCTAGGGGCAGAAAGCAAACCAACAGTGAAAAAAAACCAAGCTAAAACCATGTATGAGGGAAAACTTGCTATCTACCTGCTTGGGGAAGGGGGCTATGGGGCCTCAGTCATCCTGGTCCTCATCCTCATCTTCCTCCTCCTCCTCCTCTTCCTCTTCCTCTTCCTCCGCGGCCGCCAGAGCCTGTTCCTGGGCAGCCTTGAGGGCCTGCTCCTCCTCCACCGTGGGGTCACTCATCTCCATGATCTCCGGGCCGCTGGGGTACTCTTGCTGAACTGGGGCTGGCAGGGACGGGCTGAAATTCTCAGGACTGTACTTGTGGCCCCAGCCGATGTAGATGTTCTCAAACTTCCTGGAGGGGCAGAGAGATGCTGGGAAATCCTCCCTCAAAGACCCCAGCCTGGACTTTTGTTAAAGGTGGGACCCAGCCTAGGCATGGCATGCCTGCAAAGTTATGTGTGGTAGAGTGGAATGTGCCCACCAGGTTTCTCTGTTCATTTGTTCTTTCAGTATTCACTTAGCACCTACTAAGTGTCAGGTCTTGTCTAGAGCCGCACTGTCTAACAGCACATGTAGCTGTTGAGCACCTGAAATGTGGTGAGACTGAAGAACTGAATTTCTAATTTTATCTAATTTTCAAATTTCACTTGTGGATTCTTCTTTGACCCATTGATTATTTAGGACTCTGTGGTTTAATTTCTACATACCTGTGAATTTCCCACATTTCCTTCTTTTACTGATTTCTAATTTCATTCCAGTGTGGTAACAGAAGAAATTTTATATGATCAATCCTTTTAAATTTATTGAGACTTGTTTTATGGCTTAGCATTTGGTCTATCCTGGAGAATGTTCCGTACACACTTGAAAAGAATGTGTGTCCTACTGTTGTTGGAGTGGATTTTATTTAATTTTAATTAATTTTAATTAACTTAAATTTAAACAATAAAACGGATACTTCATTTATTGGAAGACATCTAAGTATGTCTGGGACAACCTGGGTACACGAATCTACTTTTTCAACTGTAAGTGCTGTGAAATCTGAATACAGGTCAAGTATTTCTGGTGAAAATTTAGTACCCGAATTGAGATGTACTGTGAGTGTAAACTTCACCACAGATTCTGAAGACTTAGTATGAAAAAAAGAGTGTAAACTAGCTCATTAATAATTTTTACATTATTGATTTCATGTTGTAATGAGAATGTTTAGGATATTTGGGGTTAAATACATTATTAAAATGAATTTTGCCTGTTTATTTATTATTATTATTATTTTTTTTGTGGTACACGGGCCTCTCACTGTTGTGACCTCACCCATTGCGGAGCACAGGCTCCGGACGCGCAGGCCCAGTGGCCATGGCTCACGGGCCCAGCTGCTCCGCGGCATGTGGGATCTTCCTGGACCGGGGCACGAACCTGCGTCCCCTGCATTGGCAGGCAGACTCTCAACCACTGCACTACCAGGGAAGCCCGCCTGTTTATTTTTATTTCTTGAATGTGCCTACAAGAAAATTTAAAATGACATATGTGGCTCATATTTTGTTTATATTGACCAGCACTGGTCTAGATATGGGAACCTAGCAGTGAACAAATTAGACAAGAATCCCTGCTGTGGTGCCTACATTCTAGAGACAGGAGACTGACAATAAACCAGAGCATAATTGGTTGCATCCCAGGCCCACCAATTCACCTCTCCCCAGAATTTTAATGGGAGAAGGAAAGAGGAGTGGATGGGGGGAAAGGGAGCAGACTAAGAGACAGGGAGAGAGGCGGAGAGTTTGCCACGGGGAGCAGTTTGGATTTGACCTTATTTTCATAGCCTTGCTGTTCCCTCGAGAATCATTTTCCTCTGGGTCTTCCTCGGAGCCTTCAAATACACTGCCTTCCTTGGAAGACCCTGACCTCTGCCAGCCCTGGTTCCTGGGGTCCAGGAACCAGCAGCCTCACCCAGGAGGCTGTGCTTTCTAGGAAGACAGAGTCTTGTGCTCCAACCCAGACCCAGGCGACCAGAACCTGAGCTTTAACCAGAGCCCCTGGTGAGTCCTACCCACTCACAGTTTGGGAAGCTCTGGTCTAGAATGTCCTTCTGCCTGCTTTGCCCCTAGTTACTTCTTTTTTTCCCCCAAAGATTTCCGATCAAGGCTGCTTTTCTCAGCCTTGAATCCTTCCTTGATCCCCTCAAGACGTGACAGGTATGAGCTGTCATTGGTCCCTCCACTCTCCCTAGTGGTACTTCTCTTAGTTTGTAACAGGATATTTCATGGGGGTAAGGGGGTGAGGGAGGGTGAGGCTCGATGTACATCTAACACCTATGCTTCCTCTGCCTGCTCCCAGAGTAGGATCCATATCTGCTTTTTCAACAAAGTACTTGGGGCCCAGCGTACAGCTGGTAAACGGTGACATTCAAGAATCTTTTATAAAGAAAAAAAGTGGCGAGATGGATGCATGGTTGGGTGGTGGATGGGAGGGTGGATGGGTGGTTGGGTAAGTGGGGGTTGGAGGATGGGTGGGTGAGTGCAGCTCCAAGTTTGGATCCTTTGCTTTCAGAGGGATGCTGGCAAGTTAGGGTGTGGCCAGAAGAAGGGCGCTGGCAAAAGCAAGCATACCTCTTCCATGCTTCTGGAGGCGAAAAAGAAATGGTCAAGAATGTGGTTAAATTATCAAGATGATGTAAAATCCCACCTTGACTGTGAAGCATAGCATCGAATACAGTGCAGGCTGTTCACTGGTATGGAAAAGGAAAAGCTATGAAAAACCGTCATGCCATCTGCTGGACAGAGCCGGTAAGTGCACGCCCCGTGGCTGCAGGCTGCGCTCTCTAGTGGCTGAGCGGAAAAGCTGGGATGGTGCCTGGTGAAAAGCTGAGGGACTTGTCTCGAGTGTGTAGCCGAGGTGGGAGGATGTGGGAGTGACTTCCACCTGCCAATCTTTTGGGAACAGCTGGTGGGGGATCCTGGTGGGGAAGATTTGTGCCCTTAGAGAGAAGATCCTTCAGATTGGAAGAACTGTGGAGGAGGCCCAGGGAAGGAGTTAGCTTCCCCAGAGATGAGACTCTGCCCATCGAGGCCACCCCAAAGGGGACATCTGAGTCCTGTCTGGCTCCATGCCTCAGACAGCAGGGAAGCCTGGGCCAAGGGGCCAAGGTATCCACGTTTGAATACTGCACAGGCAGTGTGATCCCTGAGTTAATTCCTTCCCCTTCCGGACCTTCCATTGTTTCATCCCAGGGGCTCACACACTCGGTATGGGATTTCTCATTTTAGCCCTAGTGGGACCCCTGGGAGCTGAGTGAGGAGGTTAGCCCCTGGGGGCTTCCTGAAGGGAGCTGTCCCAATCTCTGCCCACCCTGGTGAGTTGCCCCACCCGGCCTGGCTCTGATGAAGTTGTAGCGGCGCCCTCTGCTGGGAGGCACTAGGAGAAGACCTACTTGCCACTGGCGTAGGCATAGGCCCCTGGCCAGAGATTGGAGCGCATGACAGCCACGGAGTACTGAGGGCTGAGGCTGCAGGACAGGCGGGCGGTCCACGGTGACATGTGCATGATTTCTGTGGGGGAGCAGAAAGCACCAGGGAGGTCAGAGGCTAGGCTGCAGCTCCCCCTGCCCTGCACAGCCCCCTGGAGGGAAGGTAGAGAGGAGGAAGACAGGGAGCAAAGAGGGAGGACAAGGAAGGGCCTGTGGGGCTAACAGCATTGGCTTCAGTGTTTGAACCCTGGCTCTGACCACTCTCTCACTGTGTGGCCCTAGGAAGCCACTACACCTGTCTGAGCCTCAGTGACCGCACCCGGGAAAGGAGGCACTTATCTCACCTCCTTTGTAGGGTGGCAGTGAGCCCTGAGGCCCCGACAGGGGAGCTACTGTGATTCTCCTTCGAGGCTGGCCATCAGTTTGGACCAGGGGTCAGAGGACAGGGCACAGGCTCCAGGCTCATGGAAATCGGGGTCCACATACAGACTCTGTTCGCACGCCCACTCTCAGCCTCTCCTTTCTTCCTTCAGATGCCTGAGATCCCCACCTCAGGAAATTCTTGTCTAGTCTTCCAAAATCCAGCTCAAGTCCTGCCTCTTCTGGGAAGGACTCCCTAGCTATCTCTCCCCCTCCCCAAACCCATATGGGACTCGAAAGACCGTATCTCACCATCTGGACCATTGCCATGTGCCAGACAAGGTTCACAAGATGGACACATTCCTACAACTCCATGGGATGCCCATTTTATAGATGAGAACACAACCAGAGCTCACAGAGGTGCCCCCCACCACCAGTCTCGCTGCCCCTCCCTTTCTCCCAGTCTCCACCAGAGCTGTGTGTGAAGTGAGGGCTTTTACCTGCATCTTCTGAGAGTGGCATCAGCAGCGGGGGCCCGACCTCCTGCTCCGCCTCCTCTATCCACTCATCTGCCTTCTCTTCCTCCTCCCCCAGCTCCTCCTCCTCCTCCTCTGTCTTCTGCAAAGGGTTCACCCAAGTGCAGCGGCCCTGGAGGTGGGGAGGAGGTCAGGTGGTACCCCCAGGGCACAGAGCCCGGCCTGTACTCTGGGAGGAGGTGAAGGACCAGGCAAGGACACTGGGGACGGGTCCTGTTCTCAGGGACCCAGAAGTGGGTAGAAGGACAAGGTTAGTTGCACAGGTAGGAGGTGAGGGGAGAATGGGCTGAGAGCTGCAGCAGTGAGATGGGGACTCCTGCCTCTCTCAGGTTCTGTGGCCTCCATTTGTGCATCCATTCATCCATTCATTTACTGTATATTTAAGGAGCACCTACCAGATACAGGCACTGCTCTCAGCGCTGGATATGTGTCCTTGAGAAAAGAAACCCCCCCATGTCTGCCCTTGTGGAGTTGACATTTGGCAGCCCATATGATCCTCTGTTTGCTCATCTGCGAAATGGGGGTGTCATGGGTGCCTCTCTCATTGGATTGTTGCTGGGTTGCAGGAGGTACTGAAGAGCAATAAATGTTTGTTGAATGAGTGAGTGAACCTAAGTGCAGAGCATGTAGCAGACTTCAGTTTCAGCAACTATGAAATGCGAATGACCATTGTACCGATCTCAGAAGCAGTTATTTGGGTTCAATAAAACATTGTGGAGTCAATGTTTATTGAATAAATGAATGAAAAAAAAGTTCCTAGCACACAGCAGGTGCTGCCTTGAGAGAATAAATAAATGTATGTAAAGTTCAGACACACTAGGCATTCAATAAATGCAGGTCCACCATCTCTTATCCACAATTCCAAAATCTGAAAAGCTTTTTCGAAAACCAAAAGTTTTTTCATAAGTCATTTGGCAGAAACCCTGACCTGAGTGATCAGAAGCTCTTCAGTTCTGCTGCAGAAGTAATGATGCCTTTGAATACAGGCTGCAGCCCCAGCCCCTGCTTGAGATGTTGCATAATATGTAGTATGTGCATTGTGTCACTTTTTTAGTGTGTGTGTCACCTTTATTTTTATTTATGTTTTTAAAGTACTCTTATTTTTGTAACTACTGTTTTTTTGGCCGCACCAGGAGTCTTGTGGGATCTCAGTTCCCCGACCAGGGATCAAACCCAGGCAGCCCCCTCCAGAAGTGAAAGCACCGAGTCCTAACCACTGGACCACCAGGGAATTCCTGTCACCTTTTTAAAATCTGAAAAATTCAGAATTCCAAGGTGCATCTGGCCCCAAAGGTTTCTGACAGGGGACTGTCAACCAATATCTGTTGAATGAATGAAGGAATGGATGAATGAATACTACTGAGCATGATGCCTAGCTGCCGAGCAGGTGCTTGCTGTCTTATTTTGGAGTCACACCTGGTGCTACGACCCGCGGGGAGGCTGGAGTCCGGCCCTCACCTGTGGCAGGATGTGCTGCGTATGATGCACCCAGTTGGCCATAGAGTCCACCAACTCGAGGACCGGGATGCCCTCAAAGTCGGGGTTCTCCTCGTAAGAGTCACGCCGGGCACCGCCCTCCTCCTCCTCGTCGCCCTCCTCCTCGCCGAACTGGTAGAAGCCGAGGGGGCTGATGTGTGTGGCAGCTGAGATGCGGGCGATCTGGGCCCGCAGGTAGTTGGCCTCGTTGCCCGGGAAGGGTGGGTAGCTGATGACCGGCGCATCCAGGAAGCCAGTGAAGAACTTCTTGATCTTGCGGGCCTGCACGATCTGGATCGGCGTGACGTGGGGCAGCCTCACCCACGGCCGGCCCGGCTCGTTGCACACAAAATACACGTACTTGTTGGCGCCGTTTCGGCTCGCTTCCTTGGGGACGACGGGCGGCGGCTTCCACGTGGGCTTGGGGATGACGTCGGTGACCTTCTCCTCGCCCTCGTTGCCCTCCTCCTCGCCGTGCGCCTCCATGACCTCGCCGCCCTCCATCATCTCCTCCACCTCCTCCTCCACCTCCTCCTCGCCCTCCAGGAATTCCACCTCAGCCACCAGGTAGCTGCGACTGAGCCCCAGGATCTTGCCCCAGAAGCGGCAGGTGTGGATGGGCTGCTGCTCCACTAGCTGCTTCAGGGCCATGAAGATGCGGAAGCTCTCGTCTGAGCTCAGGCCCACGCCGGCCTGCTCGAAGTAGAAGGCCTTCTCCATGATGTTGGGCACGGCCATCCTGGCCTGCAGAGGGCGGGGCGGAAGGCAGAGGGAACCAGGCTGAAGTCCTGCTCCCCAGCCTGACTTTTCTAGAGTCTACAGAGTGAAACGACTCTGTAACCCAGTTGCTCATGCCACCGTTTCTGGCCACTGAGATGTAGGGGTAAGTGTGCCAAGGAACGATGAGGCCTAAATTGTACAGCTGATGTAAAAGATTTGGGGACAAGCATCCTGAGGTTTTTCCTAAAGGTATATACTGCATTCCCATTTTCTTACAAGCTCCATTTGTGAACAACACAGTGTTAAAAGGAACAATTATTGTATCCTCTTCCTTTGGCTGCCAGACTGCTTCGTTGTTCACAAATGCCTGAAGTTCTTGTCCACAGGAGGATGATACGTTCCCACCCCCACCCCACTGCATTCAGGAGTGGCCATGTCACTTGTTCTGACCACTTGAAATGGCAGTGAAAGGGACACGGGTCATACCCAGGCAGGAGCTGTAAGAAACAATGTGGGTTTTGCTCTGCCTTCTTTTTCCTGCTCTGCAACTGTGGAAGCCTGTGTTACAGTGGCACTTCCATCACCCTCCAGCTCAAGTGTCTGATAAGCCAAGCCCCCTTGCCAAGCCTGGATGGGCAGGTAGTGTGAGTGAGAAATAAACTGTGTGGTGTTAAGTCACTGAGATTGTTTGGCTGTTTGTTTGGTTTTTTTTAAATGTTTATTTTATTTTATTTTTTGGCTGCATTGGGTCTTCGTTGCTGCATGCGGGCTTTTCTCTGGTTGCAGCGAGCGGGGGCTACTTTTCCTTGTAGTGCGTGGTCTTCTCATTGCGGTGGCTTCTCTTGTTGCGGATCATGGGCTTCAGTAGTTGTGGCTCGCGGGCTCTAGAGCACAGGCTCAGTAGCTGTGGCACACGGGCTTAGTTGCTTCGCGGGATGTGGGATCTTCCCAGACCAGGGTCCAAACCTTTGTCCCCTGCATTGGCAGGCAGATTCTTAACAACTGCACCACCAGGGAAGCCCACGCTGTTTATTATCTCAGCTTGAAACGGCACACCCTGACTGATACTCTATGGGAGGAGAATTGTTATATTGAAAGGGACTCTGGCAGTTGCCCTCAATCTTTTTTTTTTTTTCTTTTTGCCAGGCAGTCCAGCTTGTGGGATCTTAGGTTCCTGACCAGGGATTGAACCCACGCCATGTGCAGTGGAAGTGTGAAGTCCTAACCACTGGACCACCAGGGAATTCCCTGCCCTCAATCTTAAACGCAGTGCAAAACTTGTCTGCCTAGGGGACTTCCCTGGTGGCACAGTGGTTAAGACTCTGCGCTCCCAATGCAGGGGGCCTGAGTTTGATCCCTGGTCAGGGAACTAGATCCCACATGCACGCCACGACCAAGGGTTCACATGCCACAACTAAGGAGCCCACATGCCACAATTAAAGGAGCCGGCGAAGCAACATTTTACTTTTGTTGTGATAAAAAAAAAAAGTCACATTTTACAGATAAAATGTAGAACCCTGAAATACTGACACATTCTCTTATCGTGCACAATGCTGAGGTTCTCTTACGATTCACTTTAAAACTGCAATTAAAAATGTACAAAAAAGAAAAGAAAAAAAATAAAAATAAAAATAAATAAATAAAGGAGCCGGCGAGCCGCAACTAAGGATTCCTGGAGCTGCAATTAAGGAGCCTGCCTGCCACAACTAAGACCCCATGCAACCAAATAAATAAATACACCTTGTCTGCCTAATTGATATTGACACCAGCAACTCGGGGACAGGGTCAAAACTTAATCCCAAGACTCACTGTGCTGCCAGCAGGGAAGATAAGGGAATGAGCATAGAAAACTCTCTTTGGGGTGTGTGCCTGGCCCATGAGCCAATGGCCATCACCCTCTTTCTGGTAATGTCTTCCACCCACTTGGCAATGGAGTGGCCACACCAACCGTGATTAAATGGTATCACCCTGCCTTCTGGCCACTGGTGATTGGAGCAAGTGAGGACAACTGCTCCAAAATGGCAGATCAGGCTCTTCTTCTCTACCTCTGCAATTTGTAACTGGGTGGAGAGAAAGTACATCTGGCGTCTCCCTGCCTAGAAATTACTTCTTTGGGATGGCTGGGTTTAAACCCGGGTTGGTCTGGCTCCAGAGGTCATATTCTTAGTCCCTACTCCTTAATTCCTCTATTAACTGTGGTCAGAATCTTCCTTCCTCTTTCTTTCTCCCAGTTTCCAGGAAGATCTTATCTATGATCTGGGAGAAAAGATTTCCTAGTGGCAACCAGATGAATTAAAAAAAAAAAATTCAGGAAGTGTGGGGCAGCTGTATGCTGCCGTGTGAGGAGGGAGGGGAGAGAGAGTAGAGGGGAGATATGGGTACTGAGATCCCCGAATACCAGCTTGGCCTGGGGCCCAGCTACATTCCTGCCCTTGGGTTCAACGGCAGATGGCACCATCCTCAACCCCCTTCTCCACTGCTTGCCTTCTCCACAGTAACTTTCCCAGCGCCCCTTGCAGTCAAGGGATAATGTGACCCAATCTGGCCAATAAGACACAAGCAGAGGTTTTCTGAGGGGCTCCTGGGAAACTTTTGCTCCCCTGATTGATTGATTGATGTATTTATTTATTTACTTATTTGGGGGGGCCACACTGTATGGCTTGCAGGATCTTAGTTCCCCAAGCAGGGATTGAACCTGTACCTTCAGCAGTGAAAGGGCAGAGTCCTAACCACTGACAATCAGGGAATTCCCTTGCTCCCCTTGTTTAAAAAAATAAAGGGGGAGGGAATTCCCGGGTAGTCCAGTGGTTAGGACTCAGCACTTCCACTGCTGTGGCCTGGGTTCAATCCTTGATTGGGGAACTAATATCCCACAATCCCACAAGCCACATGGCTCAGCCAAAAAAAAGAAGGAAAGAAAAGAAAGAAAGGAAGGAAGGGAGGGGGAGAGAGAGAGAGAGAGAGAGAGAGAGAGAGAGAGAGAGAGAAAGAAAGAAAGAAAGAAGGAAGGAAGGAAGGAAAGGGAAAAAAGGGGGAGACATACAGTGAAGAGCTTCCCCTCTCTTTTGGGGGCGCTGGTGTGGATATGATGTCCGAGGCTGTAGCAGTCATTTTTCAAACATGAAATGACAAACTCAAGGACAAAACATCAACAACGTGATGAAGGCAGAACAGAGGGGAGGAAAGAGCTGGGAGTCTTCAGGATCTCACAGAGACGCTGCCCCAACTCTACTCACTCTTGGCAAAGTGAAGTAATGCAATGTTTTGCTGAACTGCTTGTGCCATTTTAATCAAGCACTTGTAGCCCAAAGTAAGCCTTACTGACTGCCTTGGCCAGAGATAGGATTTAATTTATTTATTTTTCTTATGTTTTGGTCATGCCGCGCGGCATGTGGGATCTTAGTTCCCTGACCAGGGATCTAACCTGAGCCCCCTGCAGTGGAAACGGAGTCTTAACCACTGAACTGCCAGGAAATTCCTCAGAAATAGGATTTATAACCAGGCTTCTATGATGCTGAAAACGGCTTTCTTGGTTTGGGTGGAGTGGAGGGGAGGAATGAGGGAAGAAAGCCCTCAGTGCCCCTTCACTGGGGAGCCAAATTACCAGCCCTAGACTGCTTGCACCTATTAGGTGTGAGAAAAACTATCTCGTCTAAGCCACTTGTCTTCATTTCTGCGACAACTATTTCCTGTCTTAAAGTGATCTGTGTTGCCAAACAAGTACAAGAATAATACTAAAGTTAGTTTAAAACTATGAATGTGAGTATAGTCAGGAACTTTTCAAAACAGAGGTGCAGTGATGGGGAGTCTTATGCTACCAAACAGCCAAACGTGCTATGCAGCGGTTGTACACAACAAGCAGGAGAGTCCCAGAGCAGAAAGCCATCTACAGAGCAAGGCAGAAAACAGAGACTCCAGAAACAGACTGGAGTCCGTATCGGTGTAAATAAATGGTAGAAGTGGCATTTTCAAAGCAGGAGAAAGGATGGATTTTTCCATAAATGCTGTTGGGGATCATGGAAGAAACAGAAATTCTTTGCATTTGGAAGAAATAGAAAATGAGAGAAATGAGAGCCCTTCCTCCCGTCAGACAGAAAAACAAATACAAAATGCTGAATCATGGATTTGAGTCTCTTCCTAGAAGCATGCACAGGCCACAAACGCCCACAATTTTGCCCTTCTACAGACCTCCTCCTATTAAAAACTCCAGCTCAAAAAAAAAAAACCAAAAAACCAAAAACAAAAACAAAAAAACCTCCAGCTCCAAGTTCTAAGGGGGTGGGACTCTAGGGACCAAGCGTTCGAAGAGGGCGGAGCCTCCCTCAGGATTGAATTTTAAGGGGGCGGAGCCTCACGGGCTGTGGAATTCTAAGCGGGTGGAGCCTCTAGAGGCACAGCGTTCTAAGGAGGCGGGGCCGGCAGGGACTTGCGTTAGATAGGGGTGCGACCTGGAGGTGTGGGGGAGGAAGGGTGCAGTTCTAAGGGGGTGCGGCCTCCCAAGGAGAGACTGCTGATCTGAAATTTAAAACCATATTCTCAGGTAAGACTGTTCCTCATGTCTAAGACTTGGATTCCGACCTGCGCTCTGCTCACCCAAGGAAGGGCTCATTCCTTGGCCAGATTGTCGTTTCCAGTTCTCTCACTATCCCACCCCACTGTCGCCAGAATCCTAGAATTTCAGAAGCATAAAACGTGAGCACAGACCAACAGCATCAGCAGAGATGGCAGAGGTGATAGCCCGGGCTTTGGAGAACATGGTCCTGCCTTACCTAGTCCTGTCTTTTCTAGTTTCGAGCCCTCTAAGTCCTTCGTCCACAAATAGGAATAATAAATGGCACTTGCCTTACAAGGTTGTTTCAGGGAGGAAACGAGCCCATGCTCCTAAAACTCTTAGCCGGGGGTGGGGGGGTGCCTAGGAGGTGTCAGAATTATGATAAACAGAGTTCTCAACAAATGTTTCTTAAACGAGTGAAAGAACATTTCAGCCAAATTTTAAGCCGTCGTCCAATGCTGGAAACAGGATCGTGGAATTAAATATTCTGAGGATAGTAGAATGTTCATCAGTCATGGGTGGAAGAGTTCTCAGCGGGTCTCAACTTGCAAAAGGGGAAACTGAGTCCCGGGGATAGGAGGCAAATTCAGTGTTGAGAGACTCCAGGGGTCAGTGGGTTTCACAGAAAACGTCCACAGAGCAGTTATTTGCAGAAAGGAGTAAGGGATGGTAGGAGAAATCAGCCTCCACCTCCATGTGGCGCTGGAGTCAGCTTTCTACAAAGCAGAGCTGTCCAATCTTTCCTCTGCTTCAAACTCTCCCATGGCGCCCCAGTGGTCTCAGGAGAAAGCCCAAGCCCCTTAGCCTGGTGTTCAAGGACCTCTGTGACCTGGTCCCCGCCCCACACTCTGGACTGAAATCGTGTGTGTTTCTGGGTGGTGCTGTGCGCTCCCTCCCCTCCAGGCATTAGCAGGAGCTGTGCCTAAACCCCGGGCCACCACCGCTCTTCCGCCGCACGCCCCTCCCCACCCACCGCCCCTCCCCACCCACCGGTTCACTCACCGCCTCCTCCTCCATCTCCTGTTCGCCCTCACCGCCGCCGCTCCGGCCGAACAGCGCCTTCTGCCTCTCGGCCATCTCGTAGGTGGTCTGCATCTCTGGGTCATCCCGAAGCGTGTCCAACTTGGGGTGGAACCACTCCCACTGAGTGGTGCGGTTCAGCGACTCCAGGAGGAACAAGGGGTCCTCGGGCCGCTGGTTCAGGATCTTGGTCAGCAGGTTCACCAGGTGCTCATACCTGCCTCCGGGAGAGGGGAATGGGCGGTGGGGGGACATCGCTCACTCAGCGTACTGAGCTTGCTGCTGTGTTTCTGGCCCTGTGCCTGGCTCTGGGGACACAGGGAAGAGAAAAGGTCCCTGCCCTGGTGGAGCTGATGGTCTGGTGATGGAGACATATTAACCAAATGTGCAAAATATATAGTGTGTTGGGGGTGGTAATTTATACGGAGACAAATAAAGCAGGGAATGGGGACTGGGAATGCCAGGGATAGGAGATGGTTTACAATTTTAAATAGGGAGGCCAGGGAGGGGGCATACCATGCGAATATTGGAAGGAAGAGTATTTCAGTCAGAGGGAACAGCATATGCATAGGCCCTGAGACATTTTATGAGTCTAACATAACCTTGATACCAAAACTCAAGGAAACTAGGAGAAAGGGAAATTCCATGTCATTCTCATTTAGAAATATAGATGCTGAAATCCTAAGCAAAATATTAGCAAGTGGCATCCAACATCCTCAAAAGGATGACACACCATGATTAAATTTGGCTAATAACAGGAATGCAAGACTGAACTGGTATTAGAAAAACAGGAAAAAAATATAATTCAGCACATTAACATGCTAAAGGAGATATGTAAGATCACCTCAATAGGTGCAGAGAAACTGATAACATTCAACACCCATTCATGATTTTTAAAAACCTAGCAAACTAGGAATAGAATGTAATATTTTATAATCTTATAAAGGGGAGCCACAAGTAACCTGCAGCACACACCAAACGTAATGGTAGAAGACTGAATATTTCTCCTATGAGATTGGAAATGAAGATGCCTTCTTTCACCACTTCTATATAATACTGCACTGGAGGTCCCAGCCAATGCAATCCGACACGAAAAAGGTAAAAGAATCAGAAAGGAAGAAGCAAAACTGTCATGGTTTGCAGATGATATGGTTGAGCATGGAGTGCAAAGGCCTTGAGCTGAGGGTGTGCCTGGCATGTGGGAGGAACACTGAGGAGGTCTGGAGTAGGGCGAGGAAGAGGGGTTGTGGCGGGAAAGGAGGCCGGAGTGATAACAGTATCATCATGGCTTCCAATCACCCGAGTCAGGCACTGTGCTGGGCACCTGAGAGCAACGTTGAATTCTCGCCACAATCACACATCTGAGGAACAATTACGATCCCCACTCTCCAGATGAGGAAACTGAGGCTTAAGAAAAGTTGAGGTCATGAGGTCACACAGCGGTAACACAGCCAGGATTAAAAACCAGGTTGGCCTGATTTCAAAACATGTATGTCTAGCCCTCTTCAGTGTGCAAACCCTTTGGCAGCAGTCCTGGGTGTGGTGGAGGGCCATCACTGAATTGGGAAGGGTAAAGAGGAGTGAGACTTTGGCCAGGGCTTTACAATAAGGGACCTTGAAGCTCCTGAGGGCTGGGTACTATCAGGGAAGAGATGGAGGTTAATTTTGACTAGATTTTAGGATCTGAGGTAGGAGCTGACTAAAGATGAAGTTTGGAGAGGGAGAAGGGGCTGAATCATATAGGGCCTTGAAGGCTGTTACGAGGAGCCTGAACCTTCTCCTGAGGGCACTGGTGAGCCACAGCAGGCTCGGAGAGGAGGAGGAATGGGAGTCAGCTTTGTGCTTTAGCAAGACCTGTTACTTCAAACTCTTCTTCTCTCACTTCCTCTCTTCCTCCCTTGGTTCCAGTCACGCCAGCCTCCTTGCTGTTCCTCAAACACGGCAACCTTCAAAGCCTTGAAGCTCACTGTGTTCTATATCTGGACAACTCTTCCTCCAATTACCTGCAAGATGCTCTCCCTTACCTCCTTCAGGTCCCTGATCAAGTGCCACTTCCTCAGAGAGGCCTTCCCTGACCTCACACTATTTAATATCCCCTCCTTATCCCCCTTACTCTGCCTTATTGCTCACCTTAGCTCTTATCATCACCTTATACATTATATTTATTGTCTACTCTCCCACTAGAGTGTCAGCTTCATGAGGATGTGATGGGGGCTGAGAGGTGTGTTACGACTGCAGCTAAGTGGCCTTGGCAAGTGCCTTCCTCAGGCAGGAAACTTTAGTGGATAAAAGGGCCTCAGGAGCCAAATCACTTGTGTTGAAATCCTGGCTCTGCCACATCTAGCTGTGTTATTTTGGATATGGGACCTAATTCCTCTGTGTCTGTTTCCTCTCTTGTAAAATAGGAACAAAAGATGTACTAATCTCAGCCATGAGAACCAGATGTTTCTGTGTGAAGCGCTGGCACAGTGTCTGGTAAGTAAATGCTAGCTATCATTAGTATTTATTCCCCGACTCCTAAGCTGAGTTAGAGGCCCCCAGAGTGGTCGCTGGTTCTCAGTGAGGAGCAATCTCGTCTGAGACCCCAGGCCTGAGGCAGGGCCTTGCCTGGGGCTTCTCCCTGCCTGGGCCCCTCCCTCTCCCCACTCCGGGGCCCCCTTCTCACAGGCTGAGGTCGCAATTGACGCTGGTCTGCAGCAGGTAGGCCTTGGCGTTCTGCACGGCCAGCTCTCGAGGTTCTGGCTCAGGCACCTCCATATTGAAGGGCATGAAGCCCAGCTCAGAGGGCGAGAACTGGAGCGCAGGGTCATCCCGTAGGTAGGGCCCATGCTGGGTGTCCTGGCTGAACTGCAGGTCTTCTCTCTGGTACCTGGTGTACTGGCCCAAGAGGTCAGCCCGGGGCTCCTGGTAGGCAGACTCCACTTGCTGGAACAGGTTGCCTTCACCCTGCTGTAGCTGCTGCAGCATTAGGCTGGCGTTGTGGCTGGCCTGGAGCCTGCCTTCACTCGGGTAAGTTTGGGGCTGTACCTCTGAGGGAAAGCCCGTATTCAGGGAAGGGTATTCAATGCTCCCCCGCTGGGCTTCCTCGGCCTGAAAAATAAAGTTCTCACTTGGGGTCAGACTGGCCCCTTGTGACCAGCCCCGGTTGATCTGGCTCGACACCATCTCCCGACTGCCGCGCAGGATCTGAGCGTCGAGCGGTATCTGCTGCACCTCTTCAGGGACAGTGGGCTGGGGCCTAGTGTGTTCCCGACTGCGCCGCCGCTCGGAGACCTGGGAATTCCTACGGCTGGAGGTCGGCTGAGGAGGGGGCTCAGGGTCGGGGGGTAGGTCTCCCATAGTTCAAAGGGATCGCAGATTTCTAGGAGGAAGGCTTGCAGATAGGCAGGCCAGACCAGTCGCCCGGCTTGTGTGTGTTCGGCAGCCGCTACGCCAGCGGTGCCGGTTTCTAACGAGGGAGGGGGCGGTCCGTTACCAAGGGAGGGCGCACGCGGAGACGCTGGGGCCAAGCAGCTGGTTCCCGCGCAGGCGCAACGGCACGCCAGAAGGGCTCCCAGTTTTCCAGGGAGCTCCTGGGCACGCCCACTAGCTTCTGCACAGTTCCACAGCTGACACGGAGGCAGAGAAGAGACTGCACCCTTGCCCCACACCAGCGATCTTTTTAATTTTTAAAGGCAAAGCACCGCCGGCAAGCCCCTCCCAGGCCTCCCTGAGCTCCCAGTCCCACTCCCCTTCCCCACCAAGCCCCGTCAGCTGTTCCCCTTGGTCTCGGGTTCCCCGGCTTCCTCAGCAGTGGGGCTGGGAGTCTTCACGGTGTCTTCTCCGGCAGGGGTGAGGGTCTGGGGGCTCCGCTCTTCCTTTGAAATCAATCCGCCCGCTGCAGCTTCCTGGTGACAGGAAAATGGGGAGTGGTCAAAGACAGCGTGGTCCCACCTCCAGTATTTCTTCAGGCCGTACCCTTTCTGCACCCTCCCCGCCTTGGGCACTCGGCACACACACTTAACCCCAGGCCCCTGATCTTTCTCGTCCTCTGTTGCTCTGAGGTTGTCAGCCCTACCTTAGGTAGGGGTCCCTCAAGACTAGAGTCCAGCAGTGCAGCTTCAGTCAGCCCCGAGTCATCATCCATGCTGATGAAGATGGCCGGGGTCTCACACTCAGGCCCCTCCTCCCGGAAGTCAATGGCTTCCTCCGGCTGGGGAGGGCCTGGCCGGGCCGAGGAAGAGGACAACGACGAGGAAGATGAGGAGGGGGCTCCCACTCCCCCAGGCTTCAGCTTCTGTTCCTCCTCCAGCTGCCGCTTTAAGGCCTTCTCCTGGGCCAGCCGCAGGCCGATGAGGTCTTGAGGGGGGCGGGGGGCCGGGGGCGGTGCCAGGGCCAGGGGCTCTAAGTCATCCTGGGGGTGCGGAGGGATACACAAAAGCTCAGGGACAGGTGGGACCTAGGCTGCTCTCATGAGGTTGGTGGGAAAGAAGGCAGAAACCATCCTAAGGAAGACAGCAGACTGGGCATAGGGAGTAAGGGGCAGCCGTCTCTCCACCCCCAGTTCCTTTCAGTAGAAGCCTCGGCAGAGAGATGGCTGGAGTGGGTAGGAGGAGGGGACGGGGCCTTTCTGGCTTGGGGAGGGGGCTGCAGGCCCTCACCTCTTCCAGCGGCCCGGCAGGTGCTTCCTTAGTCTCTGGCTCTTGCTTGCCGCTGGCCTCCAGGATGGTCATGATGGAGTTGGGGATGTGTGCTTGCTAGGGGAAGAGCAGGATGGGGGCGCTGCGGACAGCTCTGACCCAGAGACACCCCACCTCACCCAGATCCTTGGTGTCCTTGACCCACAGAGGCCCAGACCTTCAGGGCAGTACAGGGCTCCCCTCTGCCCATCCCACCCAGTCCCCCAGGGCTGGACCCATGGGGCACCCACCCCACACCCTGGGGTACCTGGTGGGGGGTGAAGGAACGGACGTGGGCCAGCAGGGGCTCCCGGAGCTCCGGGCACTTGTCAAAGACGGCACCCAGCTGCTGGGGTGGGAGCTGCAGGATGACCTGGAAGCTCTGGGGCTTGGTGCGTTGACAGCACTTGATGAAGCCCTCCCACACCTTGGGATACTTCCACACCTGGACCAGGCAGGGAGGGAGCAGTCATCAGGGGGCCTGCAGGCAGCCAGCCACCCCAGAAGCTGGGAGAAAGACCTTGCCAAGATGGCACCGCCTCATTTCATTCACAGCAGCCTCTAGAGGGCGAAATTAGCCCTGCAAAACCTACAAGGCCCAGGTGCGGGGACTTGTCCAGGGTCACACAGGTACGGCGCCAAGGGACAGAACCAACATCTGAACCCAGGTCTGTCTGAATCTGCACTTAACCCCTAAGCCAGATGTTGCAAAGTAGCAACCTGTGGCCTAAATCCAGTCTGAAGGCTTGTGTATGGGGTTTGTTTTTTTGTTTCATCATGGTATTTCTAAAAACAATTTCTAGCTCCTCCTGAAAAACGGGACCATCTTTCAGCCCTAGTACGCATCCTGGCTGGGTGCACAATGGTGGGGGACAAGGGGCGGCCATACCTGTCCTGGGACGTGCACCCCCTGAAGCCTTCTGCTTGCTCCTACCACCCAACAGCCCTCACTCATCACGTTGCCACCCTATACCTGTCTGACTCAGTGACCCCTAAAAGGTTGTATTGTCTCAGCAGAGGGCAGGGCAAAGAAGCTGGCTGTCTTGGTAGAGCTTACTCTCTGCATCATGGCTCCCTTGGGGTAGGGGCCAAGCAGGCTGGAAAAGCCTGGGGTTTTGCCTCAAGTCTGTCTGTAGTGTGTCCTGCTGCAGTCCCCTGCTTGGCAGACTGGGGTAGTCAGGGGTGGGTTACCTGCTTCATGATGAGGCGGGAAAGGATGTTCATGACGAAGCCCCCCAGGCGGGGGTACATGGTCAGGGACTGGATGACGGTCCTCATGAGCAGCATGGGCAGGGGGCTCTGCTCCATCAGCTGCTGCATCACCACGGCCAGCACCTCCGACGTGTACACGTTCCGCTCCGCAAAGCACAGGTTGGTGGCTGTGAGGAGGCGGAGAGTGGGCCTGTCCCCTTTGCCCAGCTGCCCCCTGGGAAGTGGGAGCCCCACCCCTTAGAGAACCTCAGCCCCATTATCTGCCCGTGTGAGGGGAGACCCAGCCCTGACTTCCTGAAGCTCCAGGCAAGACAGACTTCCCCCACCCAGCAGAAGGTCTCCTTCTAAGGGGACACTGTGGCCTGGTCCTTGGAAAGCCTGGGAGCTGGGTCTAAGGGAAAAGACACTTCCATCTCCTAGAAGCCCCACTGGGCAGAGTGGGAAGACTTTGGCCCTCTCTCTTTGGGGACAACCCCCAGAAAGGGTGAGGTGAGAAAGATATATTGCCAACCCCTGGGGACCTATTCTGGCTTGGTGTGGCATGGCACTTCCACCCCTACTGGAGAGGGAAACAGCTTTAACTTCCATAAGTAATCCCATAGGAGACAGAAGAGATGGTCTCCACCAGCAGGCTGGTCAAGAGATTGCCCACTCTCAACCCAGTGCATGAGGGCTTGTGCTGGTGCTCAGGTGTTACCAGGTGTAGGATTACGTGGAGGGCACGGTCCACAGAGTAATGAGAGAGGGGTGAGAGGAGGATGTCTGGGCATACGATGAGCTCCCCAGCTCAGCACCCAGTGCCAGGAAGGGCCCAAGGAGGGCTGGTACAACACAAGCACCCACGAAGGCAGGCAGACCAGGGCAGGCCCTGGGGTCTGTTCCCCCAGGAGTGGGTTGTGGTACCCCAAAGTCAGTGGTGCTCAGATCCATTGTGTTAATGGGGGAGACTCCAGGAACTGCCTCTGAAACCCTTCTTCCCCAAACACCACTTGCCATGTGAGTCTGTCAACCAGGAAGTTTTTATTGAGCTAGAAGAGACCCCCAATACTTGAGAGGCTAATGGAGAACAGGGGTGGGTGCCTATAAAGAATGGGGGGTGGGGGGCTCCTATAAGGAAAAGGGGGAGGATGGAGGCATTACAGGTAGGGAGGAGGTTGGAGGCAGGGTAGTGAGGATATCTAGGCTGAAAGAGCAGAAGGGACAGTAGACGGTGAACAAAATGCAAGAGGACCTGTCAGAACCCGAGGCTGTTCCTCCTCCTCCCTTCTAGGTAGCTGCTGGCTTCTGCCTGCTCTGCCTAAAAGCCTCCAAAATCAACCCTCTTCCCTCTCCTCCCCCTCAGCTACACCCCAGCCTCCTCCTGGGCCTCTCACCCACCCTCTAATCCACCCTCCATACAGCAGCCTGAGGGGTCTTTCAAAAGCTCAACCTGACCCTGTACCTCCCACAGGCCCTTAAGTGAGCAAGTCCAAACGTGAATTGTGGCCTATGAGAGACCCTGTGTGGGCAGGGCCTACACGGTTATAGCCTGACCTCATCTCTTGACCAAGCCCCCTCCCCCAAACCGCCAGATCCAGCCAGGGTGCGCTCTGCAGTTCCAGAACCAGGCCACGCTAGCATCTCTCTTGGCCTCTGCAAACGTTCTTCCTTTCTCTGGGATCATCTTCTCTCCTGTTACCTCACCCCTATTCATCCTTCTGTGGCCTCAGCTCAGGTGTCCCCTCCTCCAGGAAGCCCCCCGTAACATCCCATACAAGGGAGAGTCAGTGGCCGCTCTGGGCCCCGTCCCAGTCCTGTTCATTTTAGACTGTTACTCTGGGGATGGCCTGTGAGCCCCAGCAGGGCAAGGCCAGGACTGTCCCCATCCCTGTTGTATCCTCAGCACTGCCCAGCAAAGGACTGAGCAGAGGTGCTCAGTGAGTTTTCTTAATCACTGAACCAGTCCACTGGACAGGTCCAGTTGTAGAAAAACTCACCAGAGAAAAAGGGTGGTTTAAGGGGAGAGTGAATGCCAGGAATGACTGCTTATACTGCTAGGCACTGGGGATTCCACTGGGGCCCAGAACAGGACTAGACTTTGTACTGGACTTTGGATCTGGAGCTTACAGTCAAGTAGGGTTACTAGTGCAACTGAGAAAAGCACTGGTGCCTGGGCAGAGAAGCGTGCTCTGGGAACTGACTGGACTGCATGCTGGGGATGAACAGCCGGTAGGGTGACCAGGTGAAGGGTTGCCAAGAGCTCACCAATATAGAGGCTCCGTGTGGGCCTGGGTTTGTAGGAAGAAACACGTGGGGTTCTAAAGGCCAGGACTTGCTGACATCTCCAGGGCCTGGTCGCTGGCTTCGTGTGTGACCTGTGCTAAAACCCTTTTTCTCTCTGGGCCTTGGTTCCCATGTATAAGATCAGAGACTAAATCTGGGTCCATGAATGGGCTTTAGTGAGGTGGCGGGGTGGGCGGGGCCTACACGGTTACCACCTGACCGCACCTCTTGACCAGGCCCCCTCCCCCAAACCACCAGACCCAGCCAGGGTCAGCTCTGCAGTTCCAGAATCAGGCCATACTAGCATAATCCGAACCCCTCAAATTGTACACAAAATCATGTGAGGGCACCGTCCTTGGGAATGGGCTCGTAACTTTCCAGAGACCATCTAAGGGGCCAGGGCATGTAAAAAGACTACTCCTGGAGTCTCAGCTTTGAGACACTTTTCACTTTACTGCTTCCACTAGAGGCCTTAGTTCCTTCTCCGTTGTAACGTGTTTAAAATTTTCATAAGCTCCTCTCTTGACCTAAAAGTTTGAGAGAATTCACTGAGGAAGACTAGGAAATAAGTCACTGAAGAAGCTACTTAAGGCTAGACATGAAACTAAGTGGCAAGGAGGGAAAAACCCCTCCCCGCTTTTAAAGGAGAGAGGAGGAAGCAAAGGACAGTTGTCTTCCGAGAAGAGCAGGGGACAGTAAGCGCTTCCACCTCTGGGCGAAAGCATGGCTTCTGGACCAGGAACCTCTTTCAGGGAGGAAGTGGAAGGGAGCACTGGGGAGAGCTGAGGGAGAGAGATTGTCCCACAGGAGGCAGCCCTGGGACCCAGGATGCCATGTGCAGGAGGAACCAGCAGGACCGGGTTTCCAACTCAGATCCACCCAACTTCAGATTCTGTTTTTTTTGCACTATACCACTTAGCTTCTATGTGGCCCTGAGCAAGTTACTTAACCTCTCTGGAACTTCCGTTTCGTCTACAAAACGGAAGTCAGCATACTTACCAGGTAAAGAGTGGTGTGGATTGGCAGGCAGGCCTGTAAGGTGCTGAGGAAAGCCTGGCTCAGAGTAAGTGCTAGGTAAACAGTGACAGCAGCTATTATGAAACTGCTAACTGTGGTGAGCCCACCAGGTTGCCACCAACTCCCCTGCCCTGGAGGCACACTCTCCGGTCTCAACTGGAGACCAGACTAGACTCCTGGTCCAACAACTGCCCTGGTGCACTCTGTCTGCTCTGCCGGCTGTGCATCTGCCCAGCTTGGCCAAGGGCTCTGCTTAGTTTCTCAGGCTGGTGCTGGGAGGGAGGGGCTCCCCACCCATCCTGAGGACTACTGTGTGTCAGTGCACAGTGGGTGCATCAGTTCCTTAGGTGGGGAGAGGGAGAAAGGAAGGACAGAAGGGGGGAGGGAGGGAAAGGAACGAGGGTGGGTGTCCGGAGCTCTGAGATGGGGCTGCAGGTGGCATAATCTCCGACTTGGCAGATTCCAGCAGGGGCACGTGGGCGACTGGGTTCTTCCCCAGGTCCGAAGTGGCCAGACCACTCAAGGGGGTTTGGGGGGAACGCCTCACCTTTGATGATGGACTTCATGTCACACTTCGAGGAGTCGATGTTGTGTAATGCGATGAGAAGCTCTCCAGGGTTCAGGGGGGACAAGGCTGAGTTCCCTTCACCTGCAGCAGGTGGGAGTGGCGGGGAGGTGGAGGAGACAGTATGGAGGCCTAAGAAACAGGTCCAAGTCCCCCAAATTGGGGGGAGCGGCGAATGAAGACAGGCACCCTCTGGGATTAGGGGTACAAAGGGCTAAAGTAGTGGAAGAAGGAGACTGAGAACGCAAAAGGAGGGGCCTGAGACAGCAGCTGGAAAGCCATCCTTCACAACCGGAGGCATCATCAGAGGCCTTCATTGTGCTCTCCTCCTCCCCAGCACTGGGCTCCTACCCTCGTTAGGGCAACATCTAGTGTGATTCGGCTGCTCTCCCCCACACTTGCCCCAGGCTGGGCACCCATGAGGGCAGAGCTAGGACGAGCTCATCCCAGGTGCCCAGCACAGCACAGATACTGAGGGGAGTTCGCTGGACAGGAAAGGCTGGGGCAGGCAACAGACTTGCAAACAGTTCTTGAACTGAATGCCACAGCGGAGGAGGCTGGGGGAGATGGCAGTCTTCTGGTGGGGTTTTGAGGGTCCCAGTCACTCTTGTGTGTATGTTTTAAATCACCAGATTACATGTGGAACAGCCTCCCTCCACCCTCATTAGCTCCAGCCACTGGGGTGAGGGGTGAGGAATCTACCCTATGCCACTTGGTGGTCTTTCTAGGTTGGAAGTTTTCTTTCTTTTTGACCAGGTCAAACAAAGACCCCTCACCCACAGCTGGAGGGGTTCAGGCAAGAGCTAAGGAAGGGCAGGAGTGGAGCCCATGTTTGGGGAAGAGTAGTTGGGTCCTAGAAGGGAAGACGCTTATAGAGAGTCAGACCTCAATTCCACAATTTTGTCCCCACTGTGGATTGAAACCATCATCCATGTATCACAGGAGGGTGACCTGGGAGCTTTGGGATAGATGTTGAGATGTCCCAAGTCTGGACGGTAGCCCCCGAGAGCAAGATGAGCCCCTACCCCTTCCTCTCTAAAGATGGCATCCCTCCCCCAGCATTCCACATCTCACCTCCGGGACCCCTTCCTCCTGCCGCCTGAGGTGGGGTCTCCTGGGGGTGCTGGGGCACAGGGTGCCACGGGGGGTGGGATATGAGGGCCAGGGCTGAGCTGGCCGCTGGTGGGGAGGAGAGCACATCACCTACCGTGCTGGGTGCCCAGCAGGCGGTTGAAGACCTCCTTCACCACTATGGGGTTGAGTTTGATGAGCTTTGGCAGGGCCTGGATCACTTCCTTCTACAAGGGCAAGGCAGGGGAGGCAGGTCAGATACACCCACCCACCCCCTCCAAACAAGCCTCCCCACTGCTCACCCTGGGGAGGTGGGGGGCAAGCTCTGGCCTCACCAAGCCCCTTCAGTGCTTTCCTCCTCTCACCTCCTCTGGTCCCTTAAGGCTGAGCTTTCCCAACTCACTGGGCCCGACTCAGCCCCAGCCTCATCAACCCCCATCTGAGCCCCCTGGGCCAGCTCAGTGATTCCTCCTGCAAGTGGAGGAGATGGAGGCTCACCCAACGTCCCACAGCCTGTTAGGAACAAGACTGAGCATGGGCAGGGGATGCACATCCTCAAGGGCAGGTGCTTCCTATGCTAGGAAGAGTGCTGCTTCTGTGGCTACATTTAGGCCTCAGGACAATCTTATGTATGGGGGTGGGGGGCGAGGAGGGTAGGGGGGGTGGATCACTGTGACACTCACTTGACAGAGGAAGAAACTGAGGCTCAGAGAAGGGAGTGGCTTGCGAAGTTGAGATTGACCCAGACAAGCCCCAGAATGTGTTTACAAGCATGTGACATGGGCACCTGGGTGCCTACCTCCTCCCCGCCCCTGCCCTGCCACGTCCTCGTCAGTGGGGGCATCGAGGCATCCAGCTCCATACCTTTTCCAGCCCATTGAGCACAGGGATGAGGAAGCGGACGTCGGGCAGTCGCTTGTGGTAAAGATCCCGGACCCGCTTCACCAGCTCTGGGGAGGGTGGGACTGCAGGTAGAAGCAGCAGGAGGCACAGGTGTTGGGGGCGGTGGGGTGAAGGTGAGCTCCGAGGAGGAGGAGAAATGGTGGTGGGTGTGTGGGAGGGGCAGGGAGGGGCAACTCCATTTCAGAGCAGAAGTCCTTGGCCCCTTGCTTCCTCAAGTGCATTTAGCAATACACTCTTCCACATGGAGAAACTGAGGCCCAAGGATGGGGAGACTCACAAGAGGGCCAAGCATCTGGGGACCCAGCAGCTCTGATCCCCAGGTCCGGGGAAGGGGAAGTGGGGAAGACCTGGGCAATGGGAGAAAAGGATGAAAGGTAGGGTCCCAGGGGGCACCTTTGTCCGTGAGGCTGTGCAGACAACGTGTGACCAGTGTCTCTGCCCCCTTGGGACAGTTTTCCACCAGCAGGAGCAGCTCGGGCGAGTTCATGCCCATTCCTCGGATCTAGATGTAGAGAGAGGGATGACAGGGAAGGCCCAGGGAAGGGGCTAGGCGATGTGAGGACGATGAGGGGCCCAGGGTGAGAGCTCGGGGAGGCCCAGGTGTCGGGGGCAGGGTGGAGGCTGGGACTCGGGAGTAAGACGTGGTGAGAGAGAGAGTATATCTTAAAAGTTCTCATTAGAAAAAAATCGTTAATTCTGTGAGGTGATGGATGTAAATCAAACTTATTGTAATAATCATTTCACCATATATACATATATCAAATCACTGTTATATACCTTAAACTAAGATGTTATATGTCAATTATATCTCAATAAAACGGGAAAAAAGTATTGGTGACAGGGTTCACAGAAGTGGGGGGAAGCGGGGGCAGGGCTGGGCAGAAGCATCTCCGTCTCTTCCACCCAATCTCGCACAGGCACAGGCTTCCTGCAGCTCCCGAGCCTTCACCCATGCTGCCCTTCTAGGCAGACCGTGCCTTCTCTCTGCCATCTCTGACTCAACCTGAGCTTTAGTGCCCAACCTGTCCTTCAATTCCTCGGTGAAGACTTCTCTGGCTTCTGTAGGCACCCCTGCCCACCCACCTCTGTGACTGCCAGGGCCCTGGCTTGGCTGCGTGCTCAGATCAGGGCTCGACCTGCTGCTGCTTCTGCAGGCTTCCCCCCAACCCACCACAGATGCCAAACACAGGGAGCGGAGGGCCAGGCTTCAAGGGTTCATGCCTTCCTCTGCCCCATAAATCTTTACAATTCCAAGTGGAACTGCCAGTCTTTGCCCTCGAAGAGCTCAGAGTCTGGTGGGCTCACATTGAGAATGGGGAGAAGAGTCTGCTTCTTCCTCACACCGAGCCTATTACCCCCACATTACAGGTAAAGACACTGTTGAATCTGGGGGGTGGGTATGTGGGAATTAATGTACCACACTTTCTCGTTTTGTTTATGTTGGAAATTCTCAGTAATAAAATGTCAGGGACAGAGATATGAAAAAGTAGTTTCAAGCCCAGCTACAAATCGGAACGGTAGACATTCTGAATCTTAGGGGCCAGTCTGTAACTGAGATGCTTCTCTTGTGGGTGACCCTGGGGTTCCAGAGAGGAGCAGGGGGGACTTAGGAGGTGACAACTAAAGATTCCCGTCAGCAAGGCAGGGGAAGGACAGCTCATAAATGGTAACAGCGACACAGATGTTTACACGCATGAGGTCACGGAATCCCTCCAACAAGCTTCGGGGACTGAATTATCTTCCCCATTTTAACTGAAGGGTGCAAGTTTATGCAGTGAGAAAGTGAGAGGCGGAATGTGAACCTAGGTCGATCCAACTCTAGGCTCTTAACTGCGGGGCTACCCTGCTGTCTTCTCAGGAGCAGATGGAAGTGTGGACCACCCGCAAGTGACACAGCTGCTCAGCCTGGGGTGACAACCCTTAGTGCTTAGCACACACAAGGAGAATATACCAGGGGAAGGGCTGGAGCTGGGGATTGAGCCCCACCCATGGGTGGGCAGAGCCTGGTGGGCTCAGGGGCCTCACCGGCTGTTCGATGACCCTCAGCACTGTCCTCTTGATGTCAGCGATGGCCTCAGTATACACGGCTGCCAGCTCGTGGATCAGCTTGTGGTTCTGAGGCAGGAGGGCCAGGTAGAGGTACAAACACTGCTTTACTGTCTCCTCAGTCCAGGGCGCTGCCACCTCTAATAGGGCAGGGGGTGAAGATCAGGGCGGCCCCACTCCCCTCCCACCCCCAGCATCTGGCTCTTCTTGGGGGACAGGCACATAAGGGAGCTGGGCCTGGGAAGCAAACTGTTTGGGCAGGAAGCCAATCATCTGGGAAATGGGGTGGAACCAGGACTGCTCCCCTTTCAGAAGTCTCTGCACTCAATTCCCATCTGGCCTCCTCTGACCACCACTCCACAAGGCGGTGAGAGAGATCTTTCCAAGTTCTGACCCTGTCCCTCCCCTGCTCAGTGCTCCCACGACTGTCCTATGCCCTCAGGATAAACCCCCAGCTCCTCACCTTGCTCTACCTGCCAGATCCTGTTCAGGGTGGCCTTGCCTCTGGGGTTGTGTGCTCTGGTTACACCCTACTTTTGACAGTCCCCCAGGGCCCCCACTGTGGAGCCTCTGCACGTGCTGCTCTGATGCCTAGAACACTGCTGGCCAACTCCTCTTTCTGTACCTCCTCCTCCGGGTCTCACATAGCCAGTACGTCTCCTGGGAAGCCTTCCTGGCACCCAGGCTGCACAAGGGCTCCTGTGCTCCTCGAAGGCCCTGTGCTTCCTGCCACAGCCTGAACCTTCCAATTTAATGGTCCCTTCCCCTGGGGCCCGGGTCTCCCTGTCTGCAATTCTGGAGGACCCAGAGCTTTGCTGAGGAAACTGGCCTGCGATGATCCTGCCTGGCCTTTCCTGGAGCCCCATCAGTGTCTAGCTCTCCCTGTCCTCGGCTTTCAGCCCAGCTGTCTCCTCCTTCAGGATGCTCTCCCCGACCCCTCACGCTGGGTCAGGCGCTCCCTCTGGGCTTCCACAGACTCCTAGTTTCGCCACCTGAGGCCTGCTCGTTCTGGTTATTACTGTCTGGCTGTCCTCTCTAGCAGGCTGGGCAGGGCTCAGCTTAGATCCAGCTCTGTCCCCAAGACCCAGCCCAAAGCCTGAGACACAGCGGGTGCTCAATACACCCCTGAAGAGCCTGCACCAAACCTGTGTCCTTGTCGGCTCCAAAGAGCACAGATGGCGGGTTGGGGTGGACCAAGAGCTGTAGGTAGTTGAGGGCAAACTTCTCCACATACTCTCGTAGCTGTTCCTTCTCGTACATGCGCTTGATGAATAGCAAGGCCTGGGAACGCACCTGAGGAGAGAGTGGGGGAAGATGGTGGAGGGGAAGACAGTTGTTCTGCGCTTGGCAGCACCAGTGTGAAAACAAGCCGAAGTCTGAGAGAGGCCCAGCTGGGCTGAGTTACCTGTGCCCAAGACTCGTCACCGGCTTGGGAGAGAGGTTTCCTGGCCCACCTCAGGGCCCCGCACCACCTCACCATCTACCTGCCCAGCCCCATCTCTTATCATTCTCGCCTTGCTTGCTATACTCCAACCAGAAGGAGTTTTCCTCAGTTCCTCAAAAGTAACAGTGTTCTCCCTGGCTTTGAGACCTGGCACAAAAGGTTCCCACTGCCTGGCATGCCTGTCACTGGCTGTATCCTGTTTCACTCAGACATTCCCTGCTGGGAGACATGAGGACAGGGCCTGGTCTGGGGCAGTGATTTGTCCCCAGAAGCACCACAGCGCTGAGCCAGGGTGTGCAGTGAGGGTCTGCTGAATGAATGGACACAAGACATCAGAAAGGAGCTGGCAGGAGGCTGGAGCAGGGTGGACCGAGGGCACTCTCAATCACACACATGCACACACGCTGTTCCCTCCGTCCAGGGCACACCCGTCTACTCATATTTCAGGTCTTGGCTCACACGACCCCTCCTCCAGAAGCCTTCCTTAGACCACCTCCCTTCCTCAGCCTCCAGGGTTCCACCACCACACACCTTACTCCACTCCTGGCACTGAACACACTGTGGGCTACAATGGCTCCCCTCCTGGTCAGCGCTCCCCCAGGTCCCAGCACACCACCAGGCCTTAAGAGGGGCGCACCAACACGGGTGGAATAAGAGCGAAAATGGGACTGCCTTTCCTGGGAGGTGGTGAGTGTATATGTGTGTATGTTCTAAGCAGCCTCGTGCCATCGTAAACGGAAAAACAACCACCACCACAAAAAATTGTTGCAAGAAGGACATTAGGCCCAGAAACTTTCAAGGGAATGTGGAGACTGGGCCGGTTACTTGGCACAGAGGAAGGACTGAGTGTAACCCAGCAAAGGGCAACGGGGGATCACCTTGTCCTTCTCATGGGAGCTGAGGTCTAGCAGGACATGCAGGTACTGGAACTGGCGGGACGGGCGCTTGAAGATCAGGTCTCGAAGAGTGGACATGCCCAGGTAGGTGCGACTCTGCAGCAGGAAGGAAGGGAACCAGAGCTGAAGGCACCCGCAGTGTGCCTTTGGGGTGTCTCCCTTGCTTCAGTCGGATCTGGTCCTAGACAAAAGCTACTGGTCCCTCACAGAACCCCCCGCCACAGGCTGCAACAAGCAGAGCTCCTGCCCGCACCACAGTGTTGGGGACGCAGGGAGACGTGCCGCCCGTCCTCACCTCATCCTCACAGTACTTGCGAATCACCTCCAGGGCACTCTCAGTGATCAGCGGCGCCTCCAGGACAACCTTGGTGAAGATCCTTCCAGAGAGGGAGGGACAGTGAACGGCTGCAGAGAAGGGGCCCCCTGGTTTCCCCATCCTGCTGATCGCAGCTCACAGCTGGCAGGGCCCCCTCCTCACAGAGAGCTCGCTCAACCCCCTGGGTACAAGCTTTGGAGGCAAGAGAGCAGGGTTCAAACGCTGCCAGGTGGGTGTCTTGGGCAGAGACTGCCTCTCTGAAACTCAGTTTCTCCCCTTTGTCAAATGGGGATTTCTAGCTTGTTTAATACAGCAATGGGACAGAATGATGGGGGCTGAAAAAGGGTATTGCTATTTTAGACGTGGTGACCACGAAAGGCTGCTTTGAGATGATACTTTAGTCAATGCTGGCAGATGAGAAAGAGCCAGCCATGCAAGGAGTAGGGGGACAGCATTCCAGGTAGAGAGAACAGTAAGTGCCAGGCCCTGAACTCATCATGTTTGAGGAACAGAAGACTGAAGGCCAGTGCGGTTAAAGTTTGGGGGCAGGGAAAAGCAGAGAGGTAAGAAAGGAGGCTAAAGAAGTTGGTAGGGATCGGATTACACAAGGTCTCATAAAACATAGTAAGAAAGTTGCATTTTATCTCGAGGACAACTGAAGGTTTTTAGTGGGGAATAACAAGACGGTTATTTACATTATAAAATGTCACCTGCGCTGCTGTGTGGAGAATGGATAACCTGGAGGTCAAGGACAAGGAGGAAGCCACAGAACTGATTCAGGCAAGAGATGGGGATGGCGAGAAGTCAACCTCCAGAACAAGACTCTGAAGCAGGCACTGTTATTTATTCTATATTATATGAGAAAACGGAGGCCCAGAAGTGAGTGACACAGGTCAGAGAGCAAGCAGCAGAGCTGGGAAACAAGCCCAGGGCACGTGACCCAGAGCCTACAGTGAGGTGACATTGTCTGCGCGTGGGGAGAGTGGGAAGAGAAGGGGGACTTGGGATGGGCGCGTGGAGGACTGACTCGGGTGCCGATGAAGACAGGGGTGGTCAGAAACTAGAAAGAAAAGGCAGGACACAGGTGGGGGGACTCTTGGGGACAGGAAGGTGCAGGGCCATCCCCCTCACCCATCCTTCTGGTCTGGCTTCTCCTGAAGGCCGGAGAGCAGGCGGATGAGGCAGTCCTCGTACTTGTCCAGGGTGCCCGTGGCACCAGCTGCTAGGTAGGCGTTGTACTCCTGGTAGAGCCAGGCAAAGGCCAGGTCCAGGCGGGCCCGCACGTCTTCCAGGATGAAGGACAGGACCTCGGCCTTCAGGCCCGAGTCGAACTGAGTCACCAGGCTGGCCAGGATCTTTATGCGCACCTGACGCGAGCAAGGGTCTGTGTTGGCGCGGGGGTGGGCAATCCCAGGCACCCCACGATGGTGCCCTGCAACTACTCCCACCCAGCCTCAGGGACCCCCAGCGCAGACCCAATGTTAAGTGAGGAAGGAAAGCTGAAGAACCTTATTCTCAGTAGGTCTCATTTGTATGGAAGAAAAAAAATGAAAAGGGAGAAAAAAATTAATCATCACGGAATAAAACTAGAAGTAATCGCTAAAATTTCTAGGAGTAATGTCTAAATTGTAAATATATGAAATTACACATATCTAAAATATATCTAAATATCTAAAATGTATCTAAAATATAAATATCTAAATCTCTAGGAGTAATATCTACATACTTAGGTACACAGAAAAAGATCTTGAAGGACTCCCTTCATTTGTACACTGGTCGCCTCTGTGGAGGGGATGGCATGCAGTGCGGGTCAAAGGAGACTTACAGGCCCTCTGTGGCCTGGAAATATTTTTTTAACAGAGAGAATATGTTCATATACTATTTGGTTAATTAAAAATAAACGTCAAAAAAATAGGGAAAAAGTCGCTTGACTGAGGTTACAATCCCAGGAAGTGGCAGAATCAGGATTTAAAGCAGGTGTGTAAGTGTTTCTGAAGCTAACGAAGAAGAATACTGTCAACCACACGGAAGAAAGAGCATCATGGCAGCCCGCACTCGCAGGGCTCTTCCTTGCAGCCGCCCTGTGCTGAGTGAGAGTGCATGCATGTCCACACATTTCTTCCTCCTTGTCACTTGTGTGGAGCTGCTATCTCTTCGTTTTATGGGATAACAGAGTAAGGCTTGGAGAAGTGGCCAGTGAACGGCAGAGCTGGCATCTGGAGCCATGGAGGTTGACCCCAGGGCCTGTCTCTCTGCTGGGATGTGAGGTAGGCTCCTGGCGAGAGGGACTGGAAGGATGGGCTGGGGGGTACAGAGGCACACCTGGGCTGCCCCGCTGCAGGCCACGGCCTTCTCAGCCCGCAGGATTCGCTTCACAGCGCCCAGCTTCATGGCCTCAACCTGGGCGTCGGTCAGGGGCTTCAGCACATCACTCAGACGGAAGATTTTCTTGCGCCCGCCGGCGCCTGCCAGCCTACATGGGAGAGTAGGGACAGGGACATAGTGACTCGGAACATCCTTTCTGGAGCCCAGGCCCACCCCAGGCCATACACACAGAGACACCCCCCTCACTGTCTCTCCAACTCCCCTGTGACTCTGAGGCACGGCAGCGTGCAGGGTAATGGGAAGGAAGAGGATGCTATTTTGGTTTTGTAAACAGCATCTCAGGGAAGGTCTCTATAAGGAGCAAGCAACCTGTGATTGGAGATCTGAATGAAACGAGGGAATAAGATCCACAAATATGTGGAGGATGAGCTTTCCAGGCAGAGGGAACAGGAGGTGCAAAGGCCTTCAAGTGGGAACGTGCTTGGCTGTTCAAGAAATACCAAGAGGCTGGTGTGACTGGAGGAGGGAGGAAGGGGAATGGAGAGCTTGGAGGGGCAGCAGATCAGGCAGGGCCTTGTTAGCAAGCCTCGGCTGGGGACAGGGCAGGGACTGGCTGGATTCTGTGGTCTTTAAGGCAGGTAATGATGAGGACGATGATGGCAAGAACCAGTAGCACTTCCTACGTGCTAGGAATCATGCTAAGTGCTTTTTACATCATGATCACTGTCCACCCCAAGACTTATCTGATTTAATCATCCAACCATCATTGTGAACTCGTTTAATTCTCCCTCATCCTTAGAGAGAGATACTATCATCCCATCCCAATTTTAGATATAAGTAAGGGGTGTTTTTTCTAAAAGAAAACAACAGCTAAGCCTTAGTGGTTAGGGCATTGACTCTGGAATCAGACAGACCCTCATCCAGATCGATCTCTGTTTATCTGTCTTTGTCTGTCACACACACACCAAGAACCAGGCCTCTAGTCCTGCACCAGCACCTGCAAGGGGACTCACCGGGGTTGCGTGACGGGGATGATGGGCTCTGGCCTCCTCTTGGCCTGGGGCACTTCCTCCTCCAGGGTGGACATGGAGCTCAGGGAGCCCACTACCGAGATGGCCTGACCCTGAGCTGACAGGCGCCGCTTGATCAGGACACTCTCTGGCTTCGCCACCTTCTCCTCCTTGGGCTCCTCCTTGCACTGTTTGGTCTGCTCCACGCCTGAGGGGGAGGCAGCAAACGGGCTCTTGGCATGTCAGACCCACCCGCTCCCACCCAAGGACCTCCTGTGAGACAGGCTCTACTCTAAGCCTTGTACACACAAAACTCATTTAAATCTGCAAAATGCCTTTCTGGAGCAGGTAACTTTTTCATCCCCATTTTGCCATACAACAACGGAGACTCAAACTAGAAATGTCCCCTCACTGCCGGTGGGAGTAGTGAATGGTATTGCCACTTTGGAAAGCTGGTGAGCAGTTTCGAATAGCACTGAACGTACCCAAACTCACGACTCGACAATTCCACTCCTTGGTATAAACTCAAGATAAATGCGGGCACATGGACATCAAAACACCTGTACACAAATGTTCGCAGCAGCTTTATTCACAGTGGCCAAAAACTATAAACAATCCACAGGTCCATCAACAGAGGAGTGTGGATAAACAAACGGTGGCCTATTCACATAATGAAGACTACTGAGCAATAAAAAATAAACTCTTGGTTCACACAGCAACATGGATGAACCTCAAAAACTTATGCTGATGGGACTTCCCTGGTGGCACAGTGGTTAAGAATCCGCCTGCCAATGCAGGGGACACGGGTTCGATCCCTCATCCGGGAAGATCCTACATGCCGCGGCGCAACTAAGCCCGTGCGCCACAACTATTGAGCCTGCGCTCTAGAGCCCGCAAGCCACAACTACTGAAGCCTGCATGCCACAACTACTGAAGCCCGTGCGCCTAGAGCCCGTGCTCTGTAACAAAGAGAAGCCACCGCACAGCAACGAAGACGCAACACAGCCATAAATAAATAAATAAATTTATAAACAAAACAAAACCTTATGCTGAGCAAAATAAGCCAGACTCTATGATTCCATTTATAAGAAGTTCAAAACTAGAAAAAACTAATCTGTGGAGACAGAAGTCAGAACAGTGGTTGCCTCTGGACAGGGGATGCTTTGAGTGTTGACTGGAAAGGAGCAAGAAAGAATTTTCCCGAGTGCTGGTAACAGTCCTTCTCCATCTGGGTGGTGGCTACACTGGTGTGTTCACTTTGTGAAAATTCACTAAAGTGTATACTTAAGAGCTGTGTGTTTCACTGTACATAATTTATACCTCAATAGTACTGTTAGAATGGGAAATCACCTGGGGCTCAGCGAGGGTAAGTAACGTGACCAAAGACACACAGCTATTAAGTGGCTGAGGTAGTCTAGTTCAACTCAGACCTGAAACCCAGGTCTGCTGGATTTCAAAGCCCAGGGCCTAAAACTATTGAGTGGTCACTGTATCTATGGGACCTGTAACTATTTACACCTAAGATCGCATGATTTTCCATTTGCAGCACTACAAAGAGGTGCTCTTCCACTTAGGAGAACCCAGTGGCCACAGTGCCAACTCCTGGCCCTGGCAGCTCCGTATGACACTCACCTGGCCCCAGTCCTGCGGCCGTCATCTGTGTGGCCATGAGCCGAGCCAGGTGCTTGATCTGGGCTTCAGTGCCTGCTGACTCCACTGGGGTGTAGATGGCTTGGAAGGAGGCGGGCATGGCCTCGGGCAGGTACACCATGCTGATGAGGACCTGCGAGATGCCCAGGAAAAGGAACCTTCCCTTACTTATTGACTCAACAAACATTCGTTCCACACCCAGGCCAATGCTGGCGAAATGGCAGTGACTAGGACAGACCTGGGCCTGCTCTCATGGAGCGCAGATTCTTGTACAAGTCAGAGAGAAAACGAGTACTGGTGCAGTGTGGTGCAAGAGAGAAGAAGTAAAGGGTGCCACGGGACACAGTAAAGGGTGCCAGGGATGGCTTTGGCTCCCCGGGGCAGTGGCACATAGGCTGAGAACTGAGAGAAGGGCCAGAATCAGACTGACACAGAGTGAAGTCTTGCAAGCGAGGGGTTGTGGGGTAATATATTCCAAGTATAGGAAGGCTAAGAGGCAGCAGAGCTGGTACCCTGCCCAGTGAGTGCAAGGAGGTTCAGTGACACAGTATAATATGAACCAGAAATTGACTTAAAAAAAATAAAAATCAGTATCCTAATAGAGCACATCCATGTCTGTCAGGAATTAGTAACAAAAGATAATCTCAAACTCCCTACAGGCTTGGAAGTTTAAATGCATGCTCTTAAATAATAATAGAACAGAAAGATAATGAAATAACTACAAATCAAAATGTGTAAGATGCAGCTACAATGGTACTTAGATGGAAAATCAGATCCTTAAATGCTTACACTGGAAAAGAAAACTGAAAATTAATAAGCCAAGCATTTAACCTTGGGGAAAAACATTCACAGAAAGTAACATGAAAGAAATAAAGACAGCAGAAATAAAACAGAAAAGGTTACAAAAGATTATCAACAAAACTTAACAGCCAGTCCTTTGAAATGACTGAAACCAACCAAATCTACAGCAAGAATTAACAAAAAAAGAGGAAGGACACAGTATTAGGAACAAAAAGGTGGCACATTACTACAGAGACAGCAGGTATTATAAAAATAAAAGAATCTTATGAACTTCATGCTGATAATTTGAAAAAGACAATTTCCCGGAGTGTGACAGGGATAGATAAGGTACAACAAGTTAATGGAAGCCAAATCAGACAGGGTCTAAGGCAAGTGGAATTTAAGTTTTATCTGGAAGGAAACAAAGAGCCCTGGCAGGGATCTGAGCAGGGGAGCATCATGACTTGTACTTTACAAAGATGCCTCTGCCTGCCACAGGGAGAGTGGAAGGCAGAGCCAGGGAACAAGCAGGTAGTTCTCTGTGTGAAAAGGGCGGGGCCTGGACAGGGCATGGGCCATGGGGAATGGAGAAGAGGGGAAAGACTCGGGCTGAGGGGGAGGCAAAGAGTTTAACTCCCAAGTTTCTGGCGTGGGGACGAGAGGCATGTGTGCCAAGAACACAGGAGGGGCCACGGGCCTGTAGAAGAGTCAGGGGAGAAATTTCACAAGTTTAGTTTTGAAATGTTAAGTCTGAGGTGCCTGGGAAACACCCAAGGAGAGAAAGATGCAGGAGGTGGCCGCATATCCAGGCCCGGAGCTCACCAAAGAGATCTGAGCTGGAAAGAAAACTTCTCGCCACTCCAATCACCCAACAACTAAGCCCCTTGGAGGCTCTAGGCAGAGAGAAGGGAAAGCTGATGGTGACTGCTGTTGAGCATGGGAAGAGGTATTTATTCTCCATGAGCACTCAACAGAAAGGTCTCGGTGCTGCTACAGCCGGAGGACTGATGTGAGACACCCCACCGCTCCAGCTCCCCTCATCAACTCAAACCACTGGTTCTTTCACTGTGAAGCAGGTCATCTTTGAAAATCCAAAGAAAACACTGGTCATCCCACCTCACCGATGCCAATCCTACACCACTTAGCAAACAAGTCATGGGGTTCACTCTCCAGTTAACAGACCCTCCCTGCAAAGGAGAGGAGAGAGAGTGCGAGTGCGTGGGTCTAGATGGAGACTCAGAAAACCCAAAGGGGGATTGGGGGGGGCAGTGACAAGTAACCTCCTGAAGGAGTAAAGATCATGCAAGAAGAGGTCCATCCAAAGTGAGGAAGGCCCACTGGACCGCACCCTCCCAATACTGAAAACAGAAAAGTGTTTCAGGTCTGATGTCATCTGGAAAAGGAGGGCAGTGTGGAGCGGAGGGGCAGAGAAAAGACTAGACACCCTTCCTCCCTGCCTGGTGGGAAATGGCCCCCACCCATCCTCACCAGATTGGCCACATTGTCAGGTGTCAGCAGAGGCTGTAGGAACTCGGCTGTGATATCTGTGTCTGACTGGCCTGAGATCTGGGCAGAGGCCTTCGAGGTCGCTGAGGGGCCTGGCTCCAAGTCCTTGTCCTCGTCGTCTTCCCCCAGGTTGGGCTCTGGGATAGAGAAGGAGACAAGGTGATGGCTCTAGAGAGGGCAGCAGCCCTCCCCTCCTCCCAGGCACCCCCAGTGGTCCCTGCCCCCAGGCAGCCTCAGCAAATAGGAGCAGTGCAGCAGATGAAGACCTTTGTGCCATATGACCCTGGGGAACTACCTGCCTCTCCCTAGGCCTCAGTTCTCTTCATCTGGGAAATGGGAATAAGCCATACCAGCCTGGCTGATCACAGTAAGCTCCAAAAGACAAAAAGGTTAAGTAATAAGTTCACAGAGCTTTATTGTTTAAAAACACCTACGTTTGAAACAGTGCTCAACCTCACCAGGAATCAGAAAAATGTAAAAACATCCTAATAAGACAGCGAATTTGCCTATATGATTGACAAAAAACAAAAAGGTTAGTAGTGACAGTTGTTAATAGGGGTGTGAACTGTGGAAATGTAAACTGGTATCGCCTTTTGGAAGGGCAGTTTGATAGTAGGTCAATATTTTAAATGTGCACACCTCTTCAACACAGCAATTCCACTTTTAAATATCTACCCTAAAAACTTACAGATATAGATAAGGTAAGATGTACAGAGAATTCACTGCAACACTGACTGTACAGAGATGGCACACAACTTCTATCAATAACAGGCTGGGTGACTACAAGCACAGCGGTTCTAGCTCAAGGGAAAAAACTAACGTGAACCTTAGAGAAAAGGCTTTGTGTGCAAACACGTTCCTTGAAGCTGTATTTATAAGAGTGGAAAAGCTGGAATGTTCAATAGAGTAATGATTTAAGTAGATTAAGGCAAAATATGATGAAATGTTATGCAGTCTCTTCAAGTTTGTAACTCATGTAACAAAGAGTTGATACCCTGCATTAACCAAGGGCACATACAATTCAGTTAAAAAAGGCTGACCAACACAATAGAACAGGCACTTCACAGAAATCCAAGTAGCTAATAAATGTAAAACAACATGCAGCCTGACTCCAACACATGCAAAAAAGCAAGCTGAGACCTAGGATACCATTTATACCTAGAGAGTTAACAAATGTCCAGGGCTGGTAAGAATGGGGCAACTGGCACTCGCACACTGCTGGGGTTGTATACGCTGGTGCGATTTTTTTGAAAACTGCTCTCAAGAATTTAGGGACTTCCCTGGCAGGCCAGTGGTTAGGAATCTGAGCTTCCACTGCAGGGGACATGGGTTCGATCCCTGGTCGGGCAACTGGGATCCCGCATGCCTCACAGTACGGCCAAAAAAAAAAAAGAATTTAAATGCACCCAGCAGTAATGGACACATCCATGGCTCAGATCTTGGTTTCTGAAACTATTCCCTACTTAAAAGAAATCAGAAAAAAAAAAAAAAAAGAAAGAAAGAAAAGGAAAGAAACCAGGGCTCCTTAGAGAAATGGCTGATTGAAGGCTGGGGTAAGGAAAGTACACGATGAGTCTAGAACACCTTGTTATGCCAGAAAATAAGAAATGCTCAAAAAAACTTACAGGACACATTAAAGGGACACAGGAGCCAGCTCAAAGGCTCCTGCTACTAAATATAAGGCAATCTGAGTAACAAAATGAATAACAACAATAATGGATTATAACCCAGAGAATAAATAAGAATCCAGAAGTCCACACTAATAATAAACTAGGGAGAAGAAAAGAAAGCTCTTCCTTACAGCAAAATGCCAAGTAATAAATGTAGAAAGAAACCTTTTTATAACCATTACAGTAATAATAGATGCAGGCAACAATCATTAATGGATGCCAAAACCACACAAAGTTTGAAGCAGAACTAGTATTTTACATAGTTTTAAGTATCTCTTCTCAGCTTATTAGTTACAAAGGGAAAAAGGGTACTTTACACTAGAGAAACCCGGCAGTCATCACTTTGACCAAGAGATCAAATTCCCATCACCAATGATGAGACAAACTGACATCATGTGCCTCCTCACAACACACAGAGGAGGTCGGGGCATCCCTTCTGCAGTGTTCTTGCCAAAAGTGCAGAACCTGAATCCTATCAGGAGGCAAGAGCAGACAAACCCAAGAGGAGGGACATTCTACCAAACAGCTGCCCTGGACTCTTCACAACGTCAAGGTCATGAAACAGAAGGCGGCCCAGGAAATGATTTGAGAGACTCAAGGGATGTGACAACTAAATGGAATGTGTGATCCCCATCTTGTGAAGGGTACACAGGAGTGTTTGGTATTATTCCTGTAACTTATCTGCAAGTTCGAAATTATTTAAAAATGAAAAGTTTAAAGTAATAGAAAAATAAAATTGGTTGGCCAAAAATAAATGTATAAGCTCTCTGTCCCATCAATCCCACTACTGGGAACTTGTCTCATGACTTGACACGCATGCAAGACTGTGCACTACAGCCATCTTCATACTTTATAAAAATAGACACAAATGAAATGTCCACCAACAGGGGGACTGGTTAAAGTGGTCCATGTACCCTATAGACTATTATGCCACCATTACAAGGATGCAGCAAATCTCCATGTGCACATAGAGAAAAAACTCCAAGATAATTCCTAAACAAGTAAGGTACAGAACGCTCTGCTTTGTGTGCTTAATTAGGGGGAGAAAAATAGATCCTTACCTCACTCCTTATATCAAAATAAGTTATTTTTCAAAGTGAAAAAAAAAACCACGAAAACAAAACTTGATTCTTTTGTTTTTTGGTTGCACCATGGGATCCCAATTCCCTGAACAGGGATCGCACCTACACCCCCTGCAGTGGAAGCGCGGAGTCTCAACCACTGGACTGCCAGGGAAATCCAAAACTCGATTCTTTCATAAATGTTCTAGAAACAAACGAGCACTTAAAAAAAATTTTTTTTTTTTACAGTAAGGAAGGTTGCCATGGTCAACACTATTGATAAATAATACAACCATTAAAAAATTACTTCAGGGACTCCCCTGGTGGTCCAGTGGTTAAGACTCCGCAATTCCACTGCAGGGCGTGTGGGTTCGATCCCTGGTTTCGGAACGAAGATCCTACGTGCCATGTGGCACAGCCAAAAAAAAAATTTACTTCCAAAAGAGACTCGATTTATAAATGAAACACAGGGGCTTCCCTGGTGGCGCAGTGGTTGAGAGTCCGCCTGGCGATGCAGGGGACACGGGTTCGTGCCCCGATCCGGGAAGATCCCACATGCCGCGGAGAAGCTAGGCCCGTGAGCCATGGCCACTGAGCCTGCGAGTCCGGAGCCTGTGCTCCGCAACGGGAGAGGCCACAACAGTGAGAGGCCCGCATACCCCCCAAAAAATAAATAAATAAATAAAATAAATGAAACACAGGAAAGGAGAACTCTACACATATAAGGCATTTCTGAAAGAAAATCTAAGTGTTAATACTCGTGGAGTGGTTACTTTTGGGGTGAGGGATGAAAGAGAGACTATTTTCATTTTATTCCTTCCTGTATAACTTAAGTAACTCATAATTACTTGTAAGTGTATTATATTCTTCAGTAATTTTACTTTGATATCACTTACTATATGTCATCATATTTATACAACATAATTTATAATGTAAATTTAGCTTACAGTTTCCTGTAAATAATTAGACATTTCAAATGTGGTCAGTCCCCGCCAACACCTCCTGCCAGGCCTGACTCAGCTCCTCAGCTCACCAAGCTTCATCTTCTTGAGCGTGGAATCTGAGTCATCTCGGGGCCGCTTGCGGGCATCCTTGCTGCTGGGCATGTTGCGGGCGATCTCAGCCTGAGGTGTGCCCAGGTCTACCAGCAGGGTGGTGATCTGAGCCTGGAACTCCAAGGAGGCTGGGTGCTTCAGCACACTCAACAGGTGCAACTTGAGGTTCTTACGCACGCTGCTCACCTGAGATTTGGCCAGCGTTGGGGGCAGGTTGGCTGTGAGGAAAGTAGCAAGAACTTTGCGCTGTGGACAGAGCTCATGGGGCCCTGCCACCCTCACTTCCCAAGCCCCAGCTTGGGCAGTGGTGGCAGACATCTCCTAGAAAAGTTCCTTCGCTCTCAGATCTAATGTATGGCCTTCCCCCTGTACAAGCTGATACTCAAAACCCTTGAGAGGTCTCCTTCAGTATTAGTCAACCTTAAAACAACGAGAAAACTCACCCTCCCTTTCATTAAACATAGTCTCATCTCCCTCCATCTATGGTCTGGAAATTCCAACATGCTTGCTCTGGGGAAGGCTATAATCACCTCCAGAATGTCCCAACCGAACTGCCACAACAGTTCATCGTTGGTCCCTGACACCAGAATGACTTTCTAATGCCTAACAATCACCTTGACAAGTAAGCCTCCCCTGTTCCAGAGAGAAAGAGGATGCCTGCAATCTTTCCTGCCCGGCAACCCTTCCCACTTCCTCAGCCAACAACACTCCCATTTTCCTTTGAGGGAAACACCTGGGCTCCATTCTCAGTCCAAGTGGGCAAGATACTCAGGGCCAGTAAGAACACTGCAATCTCTTGGCCATTGTGACTGGTTCAGAGATAGGCTCACAATATCTTCTTGGCCAATCAGAAACAATGAGCCCTTGGACCTTTGCTGGAATGATTGGGAAGAGACAGTCTCTTTCCCATGGGGTTGCCAAGAAGATGGAATGGAAGCCTGTAACAACTGGGGGCCATCTTTGCTACCCCAAGGAAAGAGACACACAAGAGCCAGGAGACGGAGAGGGATTCATGATCTGCACACACTCATGCCTCAACCCCAGACTTTTCAGTTTTCACACATGCACAAAAGTAGAGAAAACAGTATAATGAATCACCATGTACCCATCAATATTTTGCCGATCTTGGCACATCGATCCTCCCTGCTTTTTGGGGGAGAGAAGGGAAGAGCTGGAGTATTTTAAAGTACTTCACAGACACCAACCAGGTCATTTCACCCACACATACCTCAATATGAAAATCAGCTTTGAACCAAGTTTCTGTCACATACAACCACCAAAATATACATGTCTAACCTAGAGAATCCTTCCCTGTGTCCACAACCTACTAGACTGATGATGAATCCCTTATGGGCCCACTACCTAGCTCACATTTCCTCAGAAAAGAGGAGACTGGTCTGTGGACAGGGCAAGGGGAGAAGGAGGGGACCAACTTACCGTGCAGGGTTTCATAGGCCTGAATCACCTCAGACATGAACATGGGCCTCTGGCGGGCAATATTGGCGAGGGAGCCCAGGGCTGTGGTCAGGTTGATGGAGGAGATAGCGGGGTGCACCATGAACTTGAGCAACTGCTCTAAGGCTGCCTTGCCTTCTTCCCACAGCACATCTAATGAGGGAGAGAAGACAACCAGTTAGTAGGGCCCTTTCTCCCTGGCCTCCAGAGAGCAGCCTTTGAGACCAAAAGGAGAAAGATCCTCATACATGGATGGCTGTGAATGGCTGAAAAAACAGAGAAAATTTAGTGGCTGATGAGTCTGACTATAAGACTATTAATGAGTATAAGAATTTAGAGCTGATGCTCAAAGCATGGGCTTGCAACAGTGAAAAAGTAGAAATAATTTAAAATATCCAACTATAAGGAAACTCACTGTCTGAACTACACCGATGTAAAACTTTGAATATGTATATTTCTATACACACACAGACAAAGAACTCAAAGTTCTTTTTATCACCACGCTCCTTGATCTAGTCACCAAAAGTTAACTCTTAACAACTGTGAAAGATATCTTGACATTTCTTACACAAACATACTGGATGCCACATTATCTGAAATAGTGAATAAAAAATAGAATGTGGGGCTTCCCTGGTGGCACAGTGGTTGGGGGTCCGCCTGCCGATGCAGGGGACGCGGGTTCGTGCCCCGGTCCGGGAGGATCCCGCGTGCCACGGAGTGGCTGGGCCCGTGGGCCATGGCCGCTGGGCCTGCGCGTCCGGAGCCTGTGCTCCACAATGGGGGAGGCCACGACGGTGAGGGGCCCGCGTACCGCAAAAAAAAAAAAAAAAAAAATAGAATGTGATGTAACCATACTGTGGAATATTTTGTAGCATCTGAACATAATATTGTTAGGAAAAGATGTAACAAGATAATTTTGTTGAGTTCAAAAGGTTGTCAAGGGACTTCCCTGGTGGCACAGTGGTTAAGAATCCGCCTGCCAATGCAGGGGACACGGGTTCGAGCCCTGGTCTGGGAAGACCCCACATGTCGTGGAGCAAGTAAGCCCGTGCACCACAACTACTGAGCCTGTGCTCTGCAGTCCGCGAGCCACAACTACTGAGCCCGCGTGCCACAACTACTGAAGCCTGTGCACCTAGAGCCCGTGCTCTGCAACAAGGGAAGCTGCCACAATGAGAAGCCCGCACACCACAACGAAGAGTAGCCCCAACTCGACGCAACTAGAGAAAGCCCGCACGCAGCAATGAAGACCCAACGCAGCCAAAAATAACAAATTAATTAATTTAAAAAAAAAAGGTTGTCAAACAACATATAAGAAGAGCTAATATTTGTGGAATGCTTACTATGCCAGCCATGTTAACTCACCAAATGCTCATACCTACACCCTAAAGTAGATGCCATAATAACGACCCCCAATTTACCAATGAAGATACAGGATCAGAGAGAATAGGTCAGTTGCTCAATGGTAGAGCAGAGATTCAAACACAAGCCACTACTCTAATGCCTCTCAGTTGAAAGTATAAAGCATGGCCCTGTTTCCTGTAAAAACAGGGCCAACAGACACAGAAACTATGAATATATACATATAAATATCTTTGCATAGAAAAGGTCTGAAAGAAAACAATACTCTTAGCAGTATTCATCTCTGGTAAGCAGGACTGGGGGAGGGGGTATTTTCCCTTTATACCCCTCTATATTTATTGCTTGACATTTCAGTAATGTGCATCTACTACTTCTATAATTTGCAATTAGAAAAACTGTAAAACTAGCTAGTATTTACTACTAAGTGCTCACGTCTTCATGGAACCTCCCAACAAACCTGTGAAAGGGGTACTACTGTCACCTCCATTTTACAAAAAGAAAATAAAGTTCAGAGAGGAGTAACTTGCCCAAGCTCACATGAGTAAGTGGTAACACTGAGATTTGAACCTAGCATCAGGGCTCTTAAGCACTGTTTTAAACTGACTCCACAAATGAAAAACCAAGAAAAAAGGGGGGAGGGGGAGGAGGAGGAGGAAGGGAGCCAGTGCAGTGACTGACAAATGGCACCAGCTGATAGGTGGCACTCACTGTATTGGATATAGGGATGGTCACGAGGGATGCGGTCCAGGCTGATGTCGTGCTCCTGGCGTCGGGGCACCTCTGAGTCAGCCATGCGGGGCGACAGGGTGACAATGAGGCCCTCCACAAACTTGATGGCGTGGGTACGGATGCCGTCATTGTCAGAGTCCAACAGCAGGATGATGTCCCCAGCCATGGCAGACACCATATCCCAGCAGGCTTCCTGGAGCTCGCTGATCACCCGTGTCTTCACCATCCACTGCAAGTGGGCCAGGGAGGGATGGACGGACAGACAGATGGGGAAAAGACATCAATCACCAACTCCACCAACTCCCAGAGATCCATAAATGATGATGAATACATTCATTGGGGAAATGTTCACTGAGTTACAACTCTGTCTCTGGCCCCATGCTAGGTGATGCTGGGGACAGGACCCAGTGGTGACCAAGCCAGGTCTAGTCCTGCCCTCACGAGGTTCACAGATAGTGACAACCCAGAGTGATGAAGACTCAGATCTTAAGGAAGCCAGAGGAACAACAGTGCCAACCTCACAAGGTGATGGCAGAGATTAAATGGATTCATTCCTTTCATTAATGTTAATGTACATCACACCACAGTGTGGACCTGGCTGGCCCATCCTGGTCACAAAGGAGGTACTCAGGGAATGTTTGTTGAATGCACAAATGAATGGACAGATGGATGGAAGGATGGGTTAATGGCAACTCCCTGACCATTAGACATTAGAACCCCTTTGTTGTCTTTTCCTAAAGATCAACAGCATGTCTTGCTCATAACGAATCTGATCTGATGCTGGTTTTGAACTCTAACAGATGAGTCTGTAAATGAGACCTGTCAGGCTGGGACAGCCCCAGGTCGGGGGGGAGCTCGGGGGGGAGCTCTTACCTGCAGGGCCACCTTGTAGAGCTGGGTCATGGTGAGGATGGCCTTCTTCACCACATTCACATTCTCATCTCTCAAGAGCATGTTGAGATTCGCGATCAGTTTCAGCAGTAACTCAATGTCTCGCTTGCTAGGGGATGGAGGATAAAGGGCAAGGTCAAGGTGGTCTTTGGGCAGGTGATGGGAGCCTGGGGTCCACAAGGAAAGGGAAATCAGGGTCCGTGTGTCAGGAGATTGGAATGGAGGTGGGCACCTGTCTTGTTTGCCAGCACAGCTGGAAGCTGAGAACAATGCCTGGCACCCTCAGACACAGCTGACCCCAAACGCTATCTAGGTTGGTCCTGTAACCCCCACTGTTCTGTATTATTAGGGCCCTGCTGTTCACATAAGGGGCAGCAGAGCCAGACAACTGTAAATCTGGATAAGTAACTGTGTCTTTTAGAACAGTTCCTACCTCAAGGCTTGCTGTGAAAACTGCAACAACACATGTAAAGTTCTTAGAAAAGCATAGAAAGCATTCAATAGATATTAGTCATTATTACTTTAAAGCACTCTTGCTTTATGTAATCACTGGTTTTGTTTACTAATTTGTTTACCTAAGTCTGAGGGCTCTGAAAGTGGGGGACCCTTTCTAGTCTGAGTACTAGCAGAGTCTCATTTTTTGTTGAAGGAAAAAATGAAAGGCCTTCAATAAATATTTATTCAGTGAATGAATAAATTCAAGGCTACACCTAGAGCTCAGAATGTGTATTTTCATAACACGTTACAATCTGAATTTAATTATTAAGCTAATCAGTCAAAAATATGAAACTCAGCTGTCAGCTACATGAAGGCAGGAACGATACCTGTTTTTATTCACTGTTATAGTCCTACAGTCTGACACAAATGCCTGGCACATAGCAGTTATGTGATACATATCTGTCCAACAAAAAGTTTTTTGGCAAAATCAGAAAACTTACCACAAATTGTCCCAGTAATAATCTATAAAAATTTTGAATCACTATGTTGTATACCTGAAATCAATATAATATTGTAAATCAACTATATCTTAAAAAAAAAAAAAAAGACAAAACTAGTGGTTACCAATGGGGAGAGGGAAGGGAGGAGGGGCATGATAGGGGTAGGGGGATTAAGAGGTACAAACTACTATGCATAAAATAAATAAACTACAAGGATATATTGTACACCACAGCAAATATAGCCAATATTTTAAAATAACTTTAAGTAGAATATAATATATAAAAAATTTGAATCACTATGTTGTATACCTGAAACTAATATTATAAATCAACTATACCTCAACTGAAAAAAAAAATTCTCCCAGTAAAAGGTGGAGACTGAGAATTTGGGCAATGGTGTTATGGACACGGGTTAAAATCCCAGCATGGCCACATACTGGCTGTGTGACCTTAGGAAACGCACTTCACCTCTCTGAGTCACAGTTCTGTCTTCAGTTAAATGTGCCAAACAAATAATCCAGTGTTATTTTAAGGATCGAATAACAAAGTAGATGAAGTATTTAGTACACCAAGGGAAGTAGCTGAAAATCTGTCAGATGCTGTTTACAATTTGAAGGTAGAGCCGGTAGTCCTTACTGATGATGCAGATGTGAAGTGTGGGAGAAGTAGAGGAATTGTGGATGAGTCCAAGATTTCGACCTTATTAAATATTTGCTGGGGAATCACTGTGCATGGGAGGGAGAATGGGTCTGAGAAGCAGAGGGCAAGACTCTCAGGGCAGGGCCAGGCGCCAAAGAGGCTGACTCCAGCAGGGGTGCTCCCAGGGCTCCCTGCACCGCCCCATACCATGCCTCCTCGATGAAGCCGATGACAAACTTGCGCACTTCAATGGACTTGTCTGCTTGGAAAGCGATGATCTCCTGCCAAGGTCAGGAAGAAGGTAGGTCAGAGTTGCACCAGGATCCATTCCCTTATCCCTACACCCACACCCTTTCTCTCCTGTCGGTCACTCACATCCAGGAAGTTGTCCAGTAGTGTGGGATCTTTGTTGATGATCAGTTCCTGGACCTGGAAGGAGATTGGGGATGGGAAGGAGGAACACACATATAAAACCAGGGTCCAATCAGTGCAGATAGGAACATGTAGGAGAAAACAGCATGGGGGTAGGCAGCAGATAAGCTCAGTTCAGATCCTGGCTCTGCCACTCCTACCATGGGCTGGGCAAGTGGCCTCCCCTGAGTCTCAGTTTGCTCTTCTGTAAAATGGGAATCGTAAACAACAACTTATAGGGCTGTTGTGAGGCTTCAGTAAGAAGATGCTACAGGGCGCAGGTCCTGGTGGATAGTGAGTACGTGTTACAGATGGAGGCTAAAGAAAAGAGGGAAGTGCTGCAGGACTCCTACCTTGCTGAGGCTCACCCAGCAATTCTCTCCACTCTCCTTCTGTTTCTACTCCCCACTCAACTGTCACAATTCATCAGGCATTTTATGACAATGAGAACACATTTTCTGAGGCCCTTGTACCTGCCAGGCTCTTTGGAATAAGCCCTTCCCAAAAACATTCTCACAGAAGCTCACTGCCTATGACCCAAGGCACTGTTGAACAGCCCTGCCAACCACTCCACGAGGGAGGCCCCGTCAGGACCCCACTCTACTGCTGAGGTGGAATCGACTACCCAAGGCCACATGCCGAACAAGTAGAACTGGGGTCCTCACCCAGGCAACCTGACCTCCCAACCTCTGAACTCCACCTGCCTCCCCAATTCCCCATGCCCTCTTTTGCTTCTGTACAAGCTATTATGCCCTCTGGTCAAGACACTCTCCCTCTCTCACTTGGCCTGGTTCTCTCCTTATCATCCAGGTCTCAGCCCAGACATCCCTCTTCTAAAAAGCTCTCCCTGACTCCCCATCACTAGGCTGGGTCAGAAGCTCCCTCTGGGTTCCACACCCCTCTGGGCTCCTCCATCCCATCCCTGCCCACTCTGGGTCCTCACTGTCTGGTGACCTGCATGTCTTCCCCACTGGACATGACCCTGGCAGAGAGCAAATACGAGGATCAAGAGCATAGAATTTGGAGTCTGAATCCAGCATTCAAGTCCTAGTTCAGCCAGCTGCTAGCAGAGTGACCTTGGGCTAATTTAAGCTCTGAGACTCTGCTTCTTTCTCTATAAAACAGGGAAGAACCCTGCCTCATAGAGTTTTTGTGAGAATTAAATGACAGCGTGGCCGAATAGCACTGAGCACCATGGCAGGCATATCCCAAGTGCTTAACTGTGGACACTAGTGTTATTACCAGTGTCTTCTTTTCCAGAGGTTCCCATCCTGGCTGCCCTCGTCCTGCTTAGCCCAGCATCACCCCCTTCCCCTCACCTGTTTGAGCACTGTGATCTTTGAATCATTGGTGATCAGTGCTGCCTGGTTGAGGAGATCCACCACCTGGAAGGAAGGTGAAAGGCATGTGACAGTACTCACCTTGCCAGCCCAGCCCTGACGGCGCTCCCTGGGTTCTGCCACCTAGAGGTGGATGGTCCAAAGACAGGGCCTGTGCCTTCCCACTCCAAACCCCTCTCTCCATACTCACTCTCTCTGATGTGGTCATGCCATCAATGCCTGGCCCCTCCTCTTGTGTGAAAAACTGCGATGCCACGCTCCGGCGAGTGACGCTGTCCCCACTGCTGCCTGCCATGGCTGCTGCCTCGTACTCCCTGGAGAAGAGAGATCAAGCTCTGCACCTTACCTCACTAGCTGCAAAGGGTTCAACCCTCCTTTCTAGCCTGTTGGGTCTTTGTTGGGTCTTTTGAAGCCCCTCCCCCTTCCAGAGTCTGGATCAGACTGTACGTGTCCATGAGGCTGCAACCTGGGGGAGACTGATGTCTCCCAGCTCAGAGGCAGTACCTCATGGAGTACCGAGCCTCACCTTCAGTACTTTACACATGACAGGCTGACCACAAACACCTGCTGAATGACTGAACAAATGAACACAGAGCAGCCACGCACTGGTCTCAGTGCCTCCTGTCTCTCCATCAGGGCTGTACTCTGGACTGGACACCAGAGCAAGCTTTCTAAAACATAGCTCTGAGGAGCGCCAGTCAGAGTCCTGTACGTAGTAAGTACTCAGTACATCAGAGAAGGCCTAATTAAATTATATTTCTGCCATTTTCTGGATTACTATGGAGTTGTGCTTTAAAAGGCCGGGGGTGGGGGACTATTGGGCATCTGTCCCAAAGTCACACTGGCAAAATTAACAAATAAGAAGGGTATCAATTACAGCACTATTCCTAATAGCAAAAGACTATTATCAGGCTTCCCTGATGGTGTAGTGGTTAAGAATCTGCCTGTCAATGCAGGGGACATGGGTTCGAGCCCTGGTCTGGGAAGATCCCACATGTCATGGAGCAACTAAGCCCGAGCGCCACAACTACTACTAAGCCTGCGCTCTAGAGCCCGTGAGCCACAACTACTGAAGCCCGTGCACCTAGAGCCTTGCTCCACAACAAAAGCCACCGCAATAAGAAGCCCAGGCACCGCAACAAAGAGTACCCCTGGCTCGCCACAACTAGAGAAAGCCCGTGTGCAGCAACGAGACCCAATGCAGCCAAAAATAAATAAATAAATTAATTATTTAAAAAAAAAGACTATTATCAACACAAATATTCTCAAATAGGGAGACTGGCCGAAAAACTGATACATCCACATAATAAAACACTATGTAACTATAAAAAGGAATGAGGGAAGGAAAAAAAAAAGGAATGAGGAAAATCTCTATATACACTGATAAACAGTGGGCTCTAGCACATTTTAAGTAAAAGCAAGTAAAGTGAAGACAATGTTTACTGTATGCTCCCTTTTTACAAAAGAAAGGAAAATATGTGTATATGTTAAAAAAAGAAAAAAAAAACTGAAAGGAAAAACCAAAAAGTAGAAAAGGGAGAATACAGTTAAAAAAAAAAAAAAGATGGCTCTCAATGTATTATCATAATGAAAAGATGACAGTGACAGCCTGTTGCATCACAGAAGAATTAAACTGACTTTTGTCAAGTTTGTGTATGTATACACAGAATGAGCCGAGGTAAGAAACCACTGAGTCTCCGCTGCCTCTTCTGTAAAACTGGGATGGTAACAGTGTTTCTCTCTCAGAACTATTTTGAGGAGTAGATTAGTTTCAGAAGGCTACTGCATAAACTGTTAACAATAATTTGAGGAGGGTGAAAAAGGTGCATCTTTTAAAAGAGATATACTGCACACAGTAGTTTATTCAACAGGTATCTGCTGAATGAATGACTATCCAACAACCTCCTTCCTAGTCTCCCTGCTGCCTGTCATCCCCACATCTTGCTTACAGTCTGAGCCAACTCCTCACCAAGGCCTAGAAGACCTTATGTGATCTGGTCCCTTCTACTTCTGCCCTCACTTCCCTCAGCTCTCCCTGCTCCAGCGACACTGGCCTCCTTGTCATCATGCCAATCATACCCCTTCCTCCAAGCCTTCTCCTCCAAGGGCTTCTCTTCTTTCTGCCTGGGATACCCCTCCCCTCACAGACTGGCACAACTCCCTCCCTCCTTATTTCCTTCAGGTCTCACCTCAAATATCCCAGCAGTGAGGTCTTCTCTGACCATCCCATTTCAAATTTCCATTTCCTCTCCGTCCCCATCTGTGTTGCTTTATTTTTCTCCATGGCATTTATTATCACCAACACACTATATATTTATAAGCTCCATGAGGGCAGAGATGTGTGTGTGTGTGTTCACTTTCTCTATGCCCAGCACGGAACAGAGCTTGGCACCTAGTAAGTATTCAATAAAAACCTGCTGAGTGAATGCCAAAGGGCTTCAACAATCACTGGGCTTAGTATCCCTACCCTTTGGCTCTAGAATGCTTGAAAAATAACAGCTAATGTTTACTGAACATTTAATATGTGCTGGGCACAATTCTAACACACATAGTAACTCAGTAACTTATTTAAACCTCACAACACCAAGTCTTTGAGGTAAGTACTGTTTTTTTTTTTAATGGGGGTATAGTTGCTTTACATTGTTGCATCAGTTTCTACTGTACAGCAAAGTGGAGTTCCCTGTGCTATACAGCAGGTTCTCACTAGTTATCTATTTTATACATATTAGTGTGTACATGTCAATCCCAATCTCCCAATTCATCCCACCACCCCTTTCCCCCCTTTGGTGCCCATAAGTTTGTTCTCTACATCTGTGTCTCTATTTCTGCCTTGCAAACAGGTTCATCTGTACCATTTTTCTAGATTCCAAGGTAAGTACTATTTTTTTTTTTTTTTTTTTTTTTTTTTGCTTTATGCGGGCCTCTCACTGTTGTGACCTCTCCCTTTGCGGAGCACAGGCTCCGGACGCGCAGGCTCAGCGGCCATGGCTCACGGGCCCAGCCGCTCCGCGGCATGTGGGATCTTCCCGGACCGGGGCACGAACCCGTGTCCCCTGAATCGGCAGGCAGACTCTCAACCGCTGCGCCACCAGGGAAGCCCCAAGGTAAGTACTATTTTTAATTTCCATTTTACAGATGAGGAAATTTGAAGTCCAAGGAGGTAAAGTCACTTGATCAAAGGCTCACAACCTGTAAGATGTAGACCTAGCAGTATGGCTGCAGAATCCAGCCTTCTCACTGCTGTGCTGGTCTGCCTCACTAAAGGAACTGCTTCCCCCTGCTAGGTCTCTTCCCAACAATCCAGTATACTTCTGTTTCCCATCAGAACACAGGGAACTTTTTCATGATGAACCTTTCACATTGATCCACCCAAACTTTTTACCATGTTCTTCCTCTTCCACCTTTTGGTTTCTTTCTTTCTTTTTTAAACGTATATACATATTTCCTTTTCTTCTGTAAAAAGGGAGCGTATGGTAAACACTGTCTTTCATTTCGCTTTTCACTTAATATATGCTGGAACCCACTCTCTCTATATTTCATTCCTTTTTGGCCCCCCTTCCCTCATTCCTTTTTACAGCTGCATGATGTTTTATTATGTGGCTGTTATCTGTTTTTCTCCTCTGCCAGTGTCCCTACTAAAGAACATTTGGGGTGTTTGTAGTCTTGCTATTACCAACAATCATTGGTTCCCCTTCCCTCCCGGTCCCACCGCCCCACTCCCACCTGGGAATATGACGACTCCCCGCATATACACAGAGTGGCCCCGCGAAAATCCTTCATCATTCAACGAACATTAACTGGGAGTTTTCGGCGTGACAGCGCTGTGCTGGGAAACACGACGGTGACCAACACACACCTCCCTGCCTCCATGGAGCTCATGGTCACAGACAGAACTAAAGAGCCACACAAATAAAGGTCCAATAACAAATGAGACCCCCCGCCAAGTGACATGAAGGAAAGGCACAGGAACCTATAAGAGCGTTTAACAGGCGGATTTCGGGACGGAGAGCGGGAAAGGAGGGCTTCGCAGAGGAAGTGACGTTGGTGCCGAGACCCGAAAAATGAATGGGAGTCAGCCAGGCGGAATGAGTAAAAGGATGCTGCAGACAGAGGGGACGGCATGTGCAAAAAGCCTGAGGCGGGAAGGCGTATGGCGAGTCTGAGGAACCGAAAGGCCAGTGCAGCTGTGCGACGTGAGGAACGACCAAAGAGGCAGAGCCGAGGCCGGCTGGGCGGACGCGCCTTGGGGGCCACGATGGAACTTTGCCCTGAGGGCACTGGGGAGCCACGGGAGGGTCCAGAAATGGGGAAGAAACTGGGGTCCCGAGCGTCACTGCTCCCTTCCCCTCTCAGCGTCCCCACTCCCCCCGGCAGCGCCCCTGCCCTTTCAGGGTCCTTCCTCCCTTCGTCCCCGGGCCCCCACGCCGCCCCCCCTCTCACCGCGGCTCAGGCCTCCGTCCCCCTCGCGCCCCCTCAGCAGCGCCTCTTCACAGACGCCACCGCCATCTTCCGCTCGCCGCCGTGACACTGCGCATGCGCCGTGCACTGAGCGTCGCTGGGAAACGGAGTCCACTCTGTGGCGTACCCCGCCCCAACCTTCTGCCGCGCGACCGGCCTTCCGCTCTCCGCCCCCTACGACACCGGGGCTGCCCTTCATTTCCGGCTTTCGGGAGCCAGGCCTCCTGGGAAATGTAGTCCTTTGACGGGGTCCGGAAGGAAAGGGGGATAGAGGCTTCTGGGAAATGGAGTTCACAGTAGTTCTGGGTCCCTGGACGGCAGGTGTTAGAGAGAGTGGAGAGTCCGGGAGGCGAAGCTCTTAGGTCTGGAAGGTGGTCTGTTTCCTCAGCGGGGTCTGAGCAGAGGCCTCGATCCCCTCAACCCTTGGTCCTGACCATTTACACAGTATGGAGCATTTCCAGCTATCAGAAGCTTCAGTCTTCCAGTCCGTCCAATGGGAAATGTGGTTTCGAGGAGCTCCTACAGGTTCTTATAGTAACACATCGGGACCCATGGAGACCACTCGGCTCTGAGCCTCCTTTACTCCGCGGCAGTCTTGCTGGGCTCTGGCTGTTCGCCTGCTCCTGTCGAGATGATGAAACCCCTGGATGGAAGGGCCCTAGAGTTCTAACCTCGAGGCTTTTAGTATCAGCAATGCCTCCCACCTGTAGCTCCTCACTCGTCAGCCATCTCCAGCTCTCGCGTCCCCGGGCTGCGGCTCCCGGCGCCTGAGGTCTGTCTCCTCGCAATCCCGCAGGGGGCGCCCCAGTCCGGGCGCACCGCCCTCGGGGAGGGAGGCGGGAGGGGAGCCCAGGGCGGGCGAGGGCGAGGGCGGGGGGGGCGGGGGGGGGTGTCCCGGCTATAAAGCGTGGCCGCCTCCCGCGGCGCCCGGGAAGGCTGGGACCCTGGGCGGTCGGACGGACGGGCGCCTGTCGGAACCGAGGCCGTGCCGGCTGAGAGATCCGAAGCGCTTGGTTCCCCCCCGGGCCGGAGCGGGGGCGGGTGGGGGCGCAGGCCCGGGGGATGCTGGGCTCGGTGAAGATGGAGGCCCATGACCTGGCCGAGTGGAGCTACTACCCGGAGGCGGGCGAGGTGTGTCCTCGGGGATGGCGGAGCGGGGGGGGTGGGGGGGCAGGAATGAGGGTGCGGGCCTAAATGGGGGCAAGGACCGGGGTGTGGACTCAAGTGGGGGCCCCAAATAGAATTGGGGAGCGGAGGAACTAGAGCCACGGAGACCAGGTGTTGGAGTCAGGGGCGGGGGACAATGCATGGGAGCGCGGTTTAGGCAGGCTAGTCAGAGTGAGGGCTTAAACGGGAGTCAGGAAGATTTAGGCAAGGGTCAAGTCATAGCTTAAATGTGAGGGCTGGGTGTCAGGGACCCAAAGTACAAGGAATTAAAATTAACAGACCAAAGGTAAGACTCAGAACTCCGGGATACGGACAGAGCTGGGGGATTAGGAAATGGGGTTTAAAACTGGGGAAAATATAAGGGACTAAGAGATGGGAGAGGGAGGTCACCATTAAGGGAAATCTGAGCTGGGAACTCAGGGTTAGAAATTAGTGTTAAAGATGGGGGTCTGGGGTAGAAATAAGAATTGGGGTTCCGGGATAAGGATTGGGGCTGCGACTACGTCTAAGTCAGAAATGGGGGTTGGTGCTCGGTTGTAAGAGATGAAGGTGCTCAGAGATGAAGCTTGGTCTGGGGAGTGTGAAATAACAGGTGATTTAAGAGTTAGGGCTCGGATAGATAGGGGTCAGAGTCGGGATCCTGATTGGCAGTGGAGGGGTCGGTCTCCACCCCTGCCCCCCATCCCTACTAATGACCCTCACCCCTCCCAGCTGAACTTCAGTGGTTTAATTGTTATCAGAGACCCTCAGCAGGGATTCTCCTTGTTGGAGTCTGGAGGGTTTCAGATTTCGCACCCCCCATCCCCGCCCCCACTCCACCTTCCAGCAATCTCCACTAATTGCTAATGTCCTCACCAGTCCCATCTCAGACAAGATTTCCCTGGAGTAGGGGGCAGGGATGTATCTTAATTCGCTCACCCTAGACGCCGGGAAGTCCCTCCCCAGGTCTAACTCCCATTCCTCTTGCTGCAAGGACTCCTTCTCCTGAGCGTGCTCTCTGCCTAGTCAGCATTGTGAATTGGAAGGGTCCTAGTCAGAGGGTTATGGGGGTCTGGATACCTGGGTTTCTGATGGAAGGGGACTGTGGGCTTGAGGTGGGGTATGGGACTGGAATGGTTGAGTTCTCCAAAGAGACCAAGATCTGGGGTTTACAGGGGCCCCAGAGTGCCTGAGTCCTGGTCTGGGGTTTGAAGCTGTAGGGTGAGACTCCTGAATACCCAGGCCTGCGGGGCTTGGCAAGGTGCCCAGGAGGGGCCAGTCCTGGGGCTGTGGAGGTGTGAGGTGCACGTGGGGTGGTGCAGGGAAGGGATTGGGAGTGTTGAGAGGTGGAGCCTGGGCAGCTGGAGATGTCAGTTATATGGTGGGCAAGGCAGAGACCAGGTTGGAGGTGGAGACTCCCAGGTATTGGGGGATCCCGGCTGAAGCCCCGACATAGTTCAGAGTCTGGGGACCTGATTTAAGGGTACCAACTACAAATCAGTGTTTTGGAGGCATATCTTAAGAAGTAAATTGAGGGGGTCTAGGCTGAAGGAGTCATTATTTGGGGCAAAACCTGACGTTTAGTAGGGGACAATTTGTGTGGAAATTGTCTCTGAAATTGAGGAACAGTCTAGAGATAGTCAGCACTTGGGGGCATATTTTGGAAGAGTTGACATATAGGGGGCTGGAAATGGACATGCTGTGTGAGGGTCTCCTCAGCTTTCCCATCAACCAAACCACCTCCTCCCCCTGGGTCAGAACAATGTGGGGAGAAACATCTGCACTCACTCAGCAACTGAGAACTGAAGGGGCCCCCAAACTGCTTCTTGCCCACCACACCCTCCTGCTGGGGTGATGTTGACCTCCCCAGGCTGGCTCCCTGTCTGGAAGGAAACTGGAAAGTTATTGCCCTAAGGCATCCCCACTGGCCTCTGGTTCTCACAGATCAGCTGGTCCAACTGCTCCCCAATCTTAGAGGTGGAAAACCTAAAGCCTCTTGGCGTGCGGGGGGAGCCGCTTGAGGTCCTAGGCTGGGACCAGGGTTAGAAAGGAGCTTGTAGCTTCACACGGCCCCCTGCTCCCTGTCACATCCTCCTCCAGAGACAATAAGGAAATGAAAGGGGAGAAATTCCAGCCTCCTGGGGTGGGCGTGCAGGTCCCCTGATGGCATCCCCCCAATCTCAGCCCCGCCCTCGCTGGGGAGATCCGGTTCAGACCCGGACACTGGGGGTTCATCCCAGCCCCAGGCATATGAAAGCCTAGGGTGGATTAGGGTAGCTGGAGTGCTTGAGGTCAGACCTCGAGGAGGACTTCCGGGTGGATAGGGAGCCAGAAGAGGAGGGCTCTGGGGTCCCACTCTGTCTTCCTCTGTGATACAGGAGAGTCTGACTGAGTTGGAGAAATGTAGGGGGTTGTAGAGGGATCTAGGACCTCTCTGTGGATCCCCCTGAGTCCATCACCTTCTCCCCTCTCTCTGAAGGACCCTCTTCCCTTACTCTTAGGGAGGGGCGAGAACCAGCCAACCCGGGGGCGGGGTGGGGGGGGTGGGGGAGACCAGTGCGTGGGGGAGGGGAGTAGCTGTGGCTCCAATTTCAATGTGAGACTTCTGGGGAGATGGTGGTGCTGAAGCAAGGGGCAGAGAGATGCAAAGACGTGCTGAAGGGAAAAGAAAGAGGAGGGTGGGAGAGGAGTGGGGTAGAGAGAGACAGAGAGAGAGAGTGCCAAGGCAGGGAGAAAAAGATGTGAGAGATGAGGTGGGGACAGAGGGAGAGAGAGATGGGGTATGGGAGAGTCACAAGGAAAGAAAGGCAGAGGGTGGGGGGGGGGGGAGATGAGGGAGAGAAAGACGAGGAGAGAGAGACAGGGAGAGATAAAGGGAGAGAGCGTGGGGAGGGGAGAGAGACCGACGTGGGGAGGGGGTGAGGGAAGGAGTATAGAGGTACTGAGACAGGGAAGGAGATGCACAGATACACACAGAGCCACAGGGAGATTCAGAGACATAGGAGAAAAGAACTACCTGGACAGTCATGTGAAAGAGAGGGGAGAGTTTCTCTACTAGAAGGCAGACCTGGGTTGGTTGCCACCTGCCCCTGACTCCCTTTTCTCTCTGGACCTTTGGATGTGCAGACATTTAAGTGACAAGGGAATGAGATGGGACACACTGATTCATAGCAGAGGTGGCTCCCACCAGAGCTACAGCACCCCCCCCCCCGCAGTGCCATGAGACCACCCTCCCTCAGGGGGAGGGAGCGGGGCAGACAGGCAGATGGAAGATTAACAGAGAAAGGATGGAAGACAGGGGATGAAAGGGGTAAATGCACACAGAAAGAGAAATCACCATCCACCATGCTTCCTATTTTCCTTGCTTATCTTATTCACTTCCTGCTAGACTGACAGCTCCCTGAGGGCAGGCATTTCAGTCTGTCCTGGTCACTGCTTTTATAGCTTGATCCAGAACCGATCTGGAGCCAGACTGCCTGGATTCAGAATCCCCGTTCTTTTCCTTCCTTGTTGTGTGACCCCTGGACAACCTCTCTGATCCTCAGCTTGCTCAGCTGTAAAATGGGTGTCATGATAGTGCCTCCCCCATAGTGTGGTTGTAAAGATGAAAGCAGACCTTTGCTGTGAAGTGCCTGGAGCAGTGCCGGCACAGAGTAGGCCAAGAAATATTGAATAATTGAGGGACTATATAGTTACTTACAAAGACATAGCAATGTCTACTGCATTTCACTGAGCTAAGAGGCACATTTCCCCCCCATTTGAACATAATCTGAAAATGGAATGGGTTTTACAGTCAATGGTGTCTAGGGATTATAATTGACAGTGTTTTCTCCATTCTTTTTTTTTTTTAATTAATTTATTTATTTATTTATTTTTGGCTGCGTTGGGTCTTCGTTTCTGTGCGAGGGCTTTCTCTAGTTGCGGCGAGCGGGGGCCACTCTTCATCGCGGTGTGTGGGCCTCTCACTATCGCGGCCTCTCTTGTTGAGGAGCACAGGCTCCAGATGCGCAGGCTCAGTAGTTGTGGCTCACGGGCCCAGTTGCTCCGCGGAATTTGAGATCTTCCCAGACCAGGGCTCGAACCCGTGTCTCCTGCATTGGCATGCAGATTCTCAACCACTGCGCCACCAGGGAAGCCCTCCATTCTTATTGATACTTAAAATAATACTGCAGCTTATGAAGTGATGTCTTAGATTTGATGATATATAATAAACAGACGACATATATTAGGTAGAAATATGTGAGTTCTGATTTTCGAATGCTTTTGACCTATAAAATCTGTAAGTGTATAACCTAAAAGATGGTGGCTAGATGGACAGAGAGTACACATATAAGGACTTCCCTGGCAGTCCAGTGGTTAAGACTTCGCCTTCCAATGCAGGGGTTGAGGGTTCGATCCCTGGCGGGGAAGCTGAGATCCCACATGCCTTGCAACCAAAAAACCAAAACATAAAACAGAAGCAATATTGTAAGAAATTCAATAAAGACTTTAAAAATGGTCCACATCAAAAAAAAAAAGTACACATATATTCCATTATTAGATAAATCAGCAGTTCTTGATTTTTTTTTTTTTTTTTTTTTTTTTTGTCTCAGGACCTCTTTACACTCTTAAAGTTATTATTTTGCCTGTGTTGGGTCTTCGTTGCTGCGCGCGGGTTTTCTCTAGTTGCGGCGAGCAGGGGCTACTCTTCGTTGCGGCGCGTGGGCTTCTCATTGCGGTGGCTTCTTTTGTTGTGGAGCACGGGCTTCAGTAGTTGCGCACGGGCTTCAGTAGTTGCAGCGCATGGGCTCAGTAGTTGTGGCTCGCGGCCTCTAGAGCGCAGGCTCAGTAGCTGTGACTCATGAGCTTAGCTGCTCTGTGGCACGTGGGATCTTCCCAGACCAGGGCTCGAACCCATGTGCCCTGCATTGGCAGGCAGATTCTTAACCACTGCACCACCAGGGAAGTCCACACTCTTAAAGTTATTGAGGACCCCAGACAGTTTTTATTGATCGGGGTTATATTGATTGTTCAAGGTATTCAAAATTAAAACTGCGGCGTTTTAAAAATAGGCATTAATTCATTTTAAAATAGCAACAATGTGTTAGTATAAGCAATGTATTTTTATTAAAATAACTATTTCAAGACATTTAGCGAGAGGAATGGCAGTTACATTTTTGCAGATCTCTTTAGTGTCTGGTTCAGTAGAAGACAGCTGCATTTTCCTAGCTGCTTCCACATTTGGTCTATTGCAATATCACCTGTCATGTGGCCTCTGGAAAACTCTACTGTATGCTCATGAGGGAAAGAGGGTGACAAAGGCTAGTCGTATCTTATATCTTTCATTATATGAAAATGGTTTTGACCTCATGGATACCCTAAAAAAGTCTTGGAGACTTCCCAGGGTGTCCTGGACCACACTTGGAGAACCACTTAAAGCGTGAGCTTCAGTAAATGGGAGCGTGGGGGGATGGGGTCAGGGAGGGAGGTGCACGAGGAGGGGGGAAAGAGAGAGACTTCAGCAGACAGCTGTTTTCAGAGGAGGCAAGACAGACAGACAGATGGACACACAATGGGTCCAGTGACCCTTTGCTTACCAACAGAGTAGAGACTCACCACTCGCCGTTTCTCTTTCTTTCCCGATAGGTCTACTCTCCGGTGACCCCAGTACCCACCATGGCCCCCCTCAACTCCTACATGACCCTGAACCCTCTGAGCTCTCCCTACCCCCCGGGGGGGCTCCCTGCCTCCCCACTGCCCACTGGACCCCTGGCGCCCCCAGCGCCCACAGCACCCCTGGGGCCCACCTTCCCAGGCCTGGGTGCCAGCGGTGGTGGTGGCAGCAGCTCAGGGTATGGGGGCCCGGGACCGGGGCTGGTGCATGGGAAGGAGATGCCGAAAGGGTACCGGCGGCCCTTGGCACATGCCAAGCCGCCGTATTCCTACATCTCGCTCATCACCATGGCCATCCAGCAGGCGCCGGGCAAGATGCTGACCCTGAGCGAGATCTACCAGTGGATCATGGACCTCTTCCCCTACTACCGGGAGAACCAGCAGCGCTGGCAGAACTCCATCCGCCACTCGCTCTCTTTCAACGACTGCTTCGTCAAGGTGGCGCGCTCTCCAGACAAGCCGGGCAAGGGTTCCTACTGGGCCCTGCACCCCAGCTCAGGTAACATGTTTGAGAATGGCTGCTACCTGCGCCGCCAGAAGCGCTTCAAGCTGGAGGAGAAGGTGAAGAAAGGGGGCGGCGGGACCTCTGCCTCCAGGAACAGTGCGGGGTCAGCCTCCTCGACCACCACCCCCGCTGCCACAGTCACCTCTCCGCCGCAGGCCCAGCCTCCAGCCCCTGAACCCGAGGCCCAGGGTGGGGAAGATGTGGGGACTCTGGACTGTGGCTCACCCCCTTCCTCCACACCCTATTTCACTGGCCTGGAGCTCCCAGGGGAGCTGAAGCTGGATGCACCCTACAACTTCAACCACCCTTTCTCCATCAACAACCTGATGTCGGAACAGACACCAGCACCTCCCAAACTGGACGTGGGATTTGGGGGCTACGGGGCGGAGGGTGGGGAGCCTGGGATCTACTACCAGGGTCTCTATTCCCGCTCTCTGCTTAACGCGTCCTAGCAGGGTGGTGGGAGTGGTGGGTGGGGTATGGCTGTAGCTCACACCATCAGGCTCTTGGGGCCTGATCCTCCTGGGGACACTTTGCTTGTCCTGTCAGTTAACATCTTGGCTGGTCTGTTACTCACTGTGGTGACTGCCATCTCTGTGGGCATCGTGTTGATCCACTGGCTACTGTGATAACTGCCATTGACATCTTGGCGGGCCCGTTGAGTACTGTGAAGACTGCCATGTTGATTGATGTTATTGGTTGATCTATTGGGTATTCTGATGGCCACCATCTGGGATGACATCTTGGTTGGCCCTTTGGGCGCCGTGATGCACACCCCCTTGGCTGATCCTTTGGATGTGCTGGTGACGCTGGCCCACTGGGTGCTGTGATGGCCACCATCTTGACTGGCTGACATAACCAGTGTACCACTGTGCATCATGATGGCCACCAACAGCCCCTGTGTTGGCCATGTCATCACTGTCTCTGGTGTGAGTTGAGTGAGGGATGGAGATGAGGATACTCCTTGGTTTTTTTCTGGAGCCCATCCCCCGCTCCAGTCCAGAAGAAACCAGAAAGGACTGGTTAGGGTGTGGGGAATTTCTACTGAAGTCTGGTTCTTGCCTGGGAAGCGGGATACTGGCTGTGTATGACCATTAAAGGCACCATTTCTGCCTCTTACTGAATGTCTCTTTTCCTTGGCAAGTGGGCCCTGTGAGGCTTGAACACCTGAATTGCTGTCCCCTGTCCCCTCTCCGTCCTGCCCCCAAGAGCTGGCTGCCTCTGGGGGAAGGGCTGGGGGAGGCATCGACCTGACCTTTGACTCTTTGTTGTCCCTGACCCCAAGGACAGTTTGCTCACAGATAGCAGCCCCTGCAGCAGTGGGGCCAGGGCAGCAGGAGGAGGTGGCTGTGCAGTGACCAAGGCCATCTCCCTACCCCCACTCTCCAGACACATGCTTCTAGCCCCGAGGTTCAGGGAGCCCAGGGGCTGCTTGATTTTTGGTTAAGCTAGGGAGGAGGAGAAGGGACAAACAGGGTGCTAATTGAAGGAGACAGGGTGTGTGTTAGTTTGTATGTGGGCACTTGCATGCGCCTGTGCCTCTGTGGGTCATAGGACATCACTGCGGCCACTGAGGTCCCTGTGGTCCACTGCAGGGTGTTCTCTATTGTTTGTACCCCTCAACTGTCTGAGTTTGTATGTCTGTTCCTCCCCTGGGTATGTGCTTACTGTCGGTGTCTCGGGATATCAGACTCGTGTGCGTGTTTCCTTTATTGTTTTGTGTGTGTGGTTCTCTTATACACCTATCCCTGGGACCCTCTGGGCCTCACTCTGTTGGATGTGTGTTTCTGTATGTCCATTTGTCTACCTACCTGCTGCCTTAAAAAGTCTACGTGTGACTACATTGGCGTTGTGGGTCATTTTGTGTTTCATGTGTATGTCTGGGAATCAGCATGTGTCTGTATTTTTTTTTTTTAAAGTATGTCCGTGTTTGTGTATTATGCCTGTCTTTGCTGTGTGCCTGTGACTGCTGTGGCTGTGTGTGAGCGTGTGTTGAATGGCCCTGGTGTGTCTGTCTCTTTCATGGTGTGTGGGAAAGGAGCTGGGTCCTCCTTCGGGTGCTGGGGGCTTCTGGGAGCCTCTGGGTTTGGGGTTTGGGTGTTTCTATTCCTCCACGTCTCTGCCTGGGCTCTGAGTCTGATATCTGTGGCTCAGATGTTCCAAGGGATGGCTCTGTGAAACACAACTGTGTTCCTCATGGCCTTCGTTTCACAGAGTGGAAACAGAGACCCAGAATGGGAAGGGACTGGGCCAAGGTCATTCCGCCACGCTGGAGCGGGTGTGTTTTCCTTAGTTTGCATGTGTCTTACTTGGTTGTTGGCTCTCTAGCCACTCATTCATTTAGTCAGTCAGTCATTCAAAGACCAAAGGCTGTCTCTTTATGTGCGCACACGCGCGTGTGTGTGTGTGTGTTTGTGTGAGAGACAGAGAGAGGGAGCGGGGGAGGGGGAGAGATGTTTCTCCCAGTTCCTGTGTGTCCATCTTTCTCTGTTTCTTAGTGTCATCTATGTCCCTACCTCTCTCTGTGCCTTTATCTCCGTCCCTTGGTTTATGGGACAACGCTCGCTCAGCCTCTGCGCCTCTGTCTCTTGTATTCTCTGCCTTGCTCTCTCTCTTCATCCTCTCCGTTGCTTCGACTCCGTCCTCCCTCTCTCTGGGCCTCTGGATCGCTCCCTCCTTCCCTTGGGGGCTCTGGGTCTTCCTCTCTTGGGGTCCGCCTCCCCCCACTCCTTTGGCTCTCTGGCCTCTCTCCTCCTCCGGTCTCTCTCCCAGCTCCCTGAGTTTCCGCCTCTACCTGCCACCTCGCAGGCCAGGCCCTCTATTTCTGTCACCGTGCCCGCCCTGCCGGCTGCGTGTCACCTCCCCCCCCGCCCCCTGCCGTGCTGGCTCCCAGTCAGCCGTCCCACCAGCCTCGCTGTCCTGGGCAGGCTGGGGAATTCCTCCTGGTTCCTGGAAAAAACAACTGGTGTCGAGAGAAAGGCCCTCAGTCTCCCTGGGTGCCCACCCCCCTCCCTCGGGCCTGGGGGTCTCTCCCAGAGTCATGCCGGCCCGAGGCAGGAAGCCCTGCGGTTTCTGGCTTCTCCCAGGCGGCCTCCGGATCTGGCCCCCGCCCCCCGGCCAACAGCCCAAATATTATTCCGCAGGAGGAGTCGGTGGCAGCGGGGAGGAGGCCCAGGCTGAAAGAGGCTTTCAGGGCAGCCAGGCCTGGGGCTTCCTGTCCCCAGGCTCAGGCCTCAGGCCGCCCCAGTGGGGACCTCAGGTGGCCGGAGGGGCGGGTGTTGTTGTAGGGTCCTGGGGGGAGGGTGGGGCCATCCGTCAGGGTGTCTGGTGGCCACCGGCTCGGCTGGCGTGGGCAGGTGTGACCCCTACCCCAGGGACAGCCGGCTGGTGGCCAGCAATGGAAAAGTACCGCAGTCAGACATGGGACGCATGGACAGACATGAGGACGCTAGGGATCAGGGATGGAGGGTTAGCCATGGGGACACAGAGAAGCCTGGGCTGGGACAGATGGACCTGGGCACGGCTTGTGGGCTTTAGGTGACATAGTCCAAGGGAGGGGCCGTGAGTGGGGAAACAGAGGCCAAGGCAGGGTCTCCCCTGTGGGCAGAAGACATGAGATGATGATGATGAAAATAATAATAATAAATAATAATAATAACAGCTACTAGGGCTTACCATGTGTCTGGCACTATGTAAGCACCTTACAGAATCGCTAGACCCAATCCTTCCCACCACCCATTTTATTATTGGGGAAACTGAGGCATGAAGAAATGAAGTGACTTGCCCAAGGTCACACAGGTAGTGAGTGGGGAGCTAGGACTTGAACCCAGGCTCAGAGCCAGTGCCCTTAACCAGGACACTATTCTAGAGCACAGGAGGGGCAACAGCTACACAGCAGGGCCCTGGGGTCCCAAGCCCCCCCTCACGGTCCCCGCCACTCACACCCTGCTCCTGGAGGCCGAGGGGGCACCCCAGAAGCCAGCAGCCAGGGAGGTTTATGAGTCTGTGTCAATGTCAAGGTGTTTGCAGGCTTCTGTGTTACTCCATGATTTGTCTGATCAGTGTGTGAGTGTGTGTTGTGTGTGCCTGTACGTCTCTGTGTCAGTGTCTTCTCACTGGGTTTCTGTAGGTGTTGCAGTGCTGTGTCACTGGGTATACATGTGTGTCACTGTTCTATCATTGTCTTCTCTGTGTCTGTCACTGTGTCCTCTGTCCTTGTGTTCTGTTGCTGTGTCTCTAAGCCTAACACTATGTTTGCCCATCATTGTGTCCTGGTCTCTGTCACTGTGTCTATTACAGTGTGTCTCTGTCGCTGGCTTCTGTGGGTCTGTTTGTGTCTCAGACACTCTGGGTCTGCCTATATCTGTCCCTGTGTGTCACCGTGTCTGTCCCCCTATGTGTCACCATCTACCCAGGTGTCACCGTGTGTGTTACTCACCACCCAGGCCACAGGTGGGCGTGTCGGGCCCACTGGTGCCCAGGGCTGGGGCCCATCCCATCCCACCCTCGCTCTGCCATGGGCAAGGCTGGGCGCCTGTTTGCAATGACTGCCCCAGGTAAACACCAAGATCCGGAACCCAAGGGCCACCTCCCTCACCTCCACTCCCTGCCCCTTAGCCTGCCCTGGACTGGGCTGGACCAGAGCTGCGCAGGCGGTGCCCCTAAACTGGAGACGTGCCCTGACCCTCCCCCGCCACGGTCACCAGCCTTCCCAAGCCCCCAGCCTTGGCCCTGCCTGCCTGCCGGCTTCTCTCTCTCTCTCTCCCTCCCTCCCTCCCTCCCTCTCTGGATGTCTGCTGGCCTCTCTGCTTCTTTCTGTCCCTACTTCCTCTCAACTGGGTTTCTCTGTGGCTCTGCCTTTCTCGGGAATGACCCGTGTCTTCCTTCTGTCACTGCCCCTCTACCTCTGACTTTTTCTGTCTTTTCTCAGCAAAGTTTGATTTCTCTGCTTTCCTGATCTGTCTCCATTTGAGCCAGTCTTGGTTTCTAACTCGGCGTCGCAGTCGGCCAGTCTCTTTCTGTTTGTCTCTCACACTTTGTAAGTTTCTCTCTCGCCCTTCTGTCCCTGTGTCCCTCTCAGCTCGAGCCTCTCAGTCTTGGTCACTATCTCTGTGGGTCTCTGAGCCCCCAAGCCCCACAGGAGCAGACCTCTGCCATATCAGGGTCCTTAGGGAAGTGTGTGGCCCCCAGCCTCCTACCCCAGCCCACCGGTGTGTGTGTGTGTGTGTGTGTGTGTGTGTATATATATTTAAAGGTATATGTACATATTATTTATATCTGTACCCGGGGGCAGGAGGGGCAGACACTGGGGCCTTTGTGTAGCTGCTGCCCGCTGCCTGCCCGCCCGCCACTCCTCTCCCTTCGCCCCTGCCGCCCGCCTGCCCGCCTCTACTCCCCCCTCACAGAAAGGTTCCTGTGAGGCCTGCCAGCTTCCTCTGCCTGAGGTGTGAGTGGGCACGCCACAGGGCAAGGCGGGCAGGGGGGCCTGGGGAATTTTTCCAGCTCCAGGGAAGGTTTCCGGGTGGGGAGGGTTCTGGAAGGAATAGGACTTCTCAGCTGGGCTGCTGTCTGTCTGTGTCTGCTGTCCCTGGGCGTCCCCGGGTCCTTACCTGGCTTCTCCCTGGGAGTCTGTCCATCCATCTAATGTCATTCTGACTCTTTCTCTGTCGATTGGGGTCTTATTCACTCATGCACACACTGTCACTGGGCATCTGTACTAGGCCCTCTGTTGAGCCCTGGACACAGAGATGAACGGGATGCTGTCCAACCCAGCTGATTCCTTGCTTTTTCTGTCTCATTTGCTTCATCCCTTCCCTCAGTGCTTGAAACCCTCTACTTGTTCCCATTAAAACTAAATCCACAGTCCTTACCACGGCAGACAGGGCCCCCAACGCTCCCTACCCTACTATCCTTCTGACCTCAGTCTTATATGACTCTCTCTCATGCCACAGCTGCACTGGTCACCTTGCTTCTGGAATGAACCAAGCTGGCTCCCACCTCAGGGCCTTTGCGTGTGCTGCTATCTCCCTAGATTGCCCGTGGCCCGCTCACTCACCTCCCTTAGTTTTTAGTTTCATCTCAGTTTTACCTCCCTCTTTTTTCTTTGGTCCGGGCCACGTGGCTCATGGGATCTTAGTTCCCCGACCAGGGATCGAACCCACGCCCCCGGCAGTGAGAGCATGGAGTGCTGACCTCTGGACCGCCAGGGAATTCCCCCTACCTCCCTCTTTAAAATACCAGTCTCCATCATTCTCTATCTCCTTTCCCTGGTTTATTTTTTCTTAGGATTTACCGCCATGGCTGTCACATTTTATGGGTCTGTATCTCCCACCTGAATGTCAGCTCCATGAGAACAGGGGCTGCATTCCGTTCCCTGCTGTATCCACAGCACCTACTGCAGGGCTTGTCACACAGTGGATGCTGAATAAACATTTGTTGAAAGAAAGGAGTCCATTAACTTATCCATCCTTTAAACTTGCCAGTGCGGGGCAAGGCTGGGGACACAGTGGTGACTGAGACAGCCTTGGCCCTGCCCTTATAAGGCTCACAGTCCAGTCCCCAGACAATAATGATTTAGAATGCTCAGGGCTGGCATAGGCGAGTGGGAGCCCAGAAATGGCACCTGACACAGACTGAGGGTCAAGGAGGGCTTCCTGGAGGAGAGGTCAGCTGAGCTGAGAACTGGAGGGTGAGCAGTGAGCCAGGTCTGGTCATGGGGACCAAGTGACAAAGACAGACCCAGCCCTGCCCTTCTTCACAGAGCTCTGTTCTCCCCCTCGGTCTCATAGAACTTTTGAGTCTGAAGATGTCTTAACTCTCTAGTTCAAACCTGTACCTTTTCCTGATTTCACAGCCTCTCTCCTTCCCTCCCTCTCTCCGCATCTCAGTCTCTCTTCTCTCCCTCTGTCTCTGTTGTTGGCATTTCCTCAGTGTACCTTGGCCTCTCTTAACCCATCTGGATATTTCTCTAATTTTCCTTGCTGAACGTTTGTCTCTCTCTGTTTCTACCTCATCTCCCTCATCTCCGAGCGAGCTCCTTTTCTCTCTCTGGGTCTCTGTCTTCTCTCGCTCAGTGAGCTGGTCTCTTTGCATCTCCCTCCCCACCTCTGTCGTCTCCATCTTTCCCTGGGTCTCTCTCTGTGTCTCTGTCTCTCCTTTTGTGAAGCCTCTTCACCTACTCACTGATCTCCCAGATCAATCCAGAACCCCTCCACTCTGGCCCCAGCCTGGCACTGAATGAAGAGGGGGGCTGATCTAGGCCCCTACACCCACACAGTTCAGGCTGCCTGCTCTGTTAATAGTTAACCCAACCTCTATCTAGAATACACACCAGCCAGGCTGGGGGTGACTCCCCTGGCCCCTACCCACCCACCAGCTGTTCTTAAAGGACCAGGTGTCCTCCACAGCTCTTTAGCCCCCCCTGGGGCACAGCGCCCCCGTGTCTGGAGGCCTCTAGCTCTGAGGATGGGGGAGGGGGAGCTACCCAGTACTTGGGTCCGCAGAGCTGGGTCAGGAGAGGCCACAAGATTGCCCAGGAGGGGTGCCCAGGCATGGAGCTCCATCCAGCGTCTCCCTTGCTCCTGGCTTATCGCCTGGTATATTTAATCAGGGGTGGTTTTCCCAGCCCTGCCCAGAGCCCAGGCTGGCAGTGCCAGGGGTGACAGAACACCTGAGACCCGGTGGCTGGGGGAGGGGACTCCTCAGTCTGAGAACTGAGGGTCCTCCAGATGTGGAGGACCAAGCCCCAGAGTCCCTAATATTTGGGAGTTGGGACATGGGGGTCTGCGAGATGTGTGGGAGGGACACCTGCATAACCAAGGTGGGTCAGGACGTTAAGGTCTTGCAGATTTAGGTGATGTAACATCTGGGTTCCTGAGACCTGGGGCAACCTAGGGTCTCACAGCCGTGTGACAGGGCTGTGCTGTGGCAGGACACACTGTCATTCCCCATCTCTCTGTCCATCCGCTGGCCTTTGCGCCCAGCTTTGCCCCCTTCACGAAATCTCCACCTCAGGGTCGCGGGGGAGGCCGCTGGGGTGGGGGTTGGATCTTGGGGCCTCCCCCTCCCCTTAACCCCTGCTTTGCCGCAGCCCGCTCAGGCCCCGCCCCCTGACGCCAGCGAGCAGGAAGTCCTGGTTAATAATCAGCCCGCCGGGACAGGTGCGGGACAAGGCCGCGCACATCAGAGGCGACCGCGGGGGGAGCGCCTTTTACCCGGCCAGTCACGGTGTCTTAGGGCGGCCGCCGTTGAGGCTGGTCTCCAGAGATGGGCGCGCAGTTCAGGGCACCACCAGAGGCGAGCAGCAGTCACCTTGTTTCCAGGGAACCTGTTAGTGTACCTCATGAGGTAAATTTCCTCTTTCCTCAGGCAGCCCCTCTAGCAATCTGGCCTAATTCTCTCCCTGCCTAGCAAGAACTCGCGGCCCGTCCCTTCTGGGAAGCCTCCGGATGCCCCCTGACCCTCCCCCTCGGTGGCACTGAGTCCTCCACCTTCGGGGGAGATACAGGGGATGGGCCAGAAGGGAAGGCTAGTTCCCGAGCTTGGCTGTGGCTCCCTCGCAAGAGCCATCCCCTCTCTGAGCCTTGGTTCTGTCATCTGGAAAACGGGCTGATGGCTAGAACGCTTGACTAGCTGGCCAGCATTTATAAAAACAGCCGGGGGGCCCACCTGGGTGAAGGGCGCCACCTGGAGGCTACAAGGCAACGTCCTCTCCCCTGCAGGATCAGTTCGGTCCCAAAGGGGGCGCAGCATCTCACGCAACTAAGGGACCAAGAAGGAAAAAACCCATCTTTCGGTTTATTGAAGGAGGGAGAGGGGGTAGGGGAGGGGGGCAATAAAATGCTTTTGCTTCGTTTATAAAGAGCGAGATTTCAGGAGGCCCCTTCTCAGGGAGGGGCGGGGACACCTCTCCTCCAACTACAAGCAGCAGCAAAGCCAAGCCAAGGAGGGGAGAGGGAAACCGGAGGGGTCAAGGGACCCCAAACACCCCCTCGGACAGAAGCCACAAGTTTTCTCCCCCCACCCTCAATGCATCTACCCCAGGGGACCCATCTGGGATAAGGAGGGGACCCATCTGGGATAAGGAAGGGGGTATGTACACAGGCGGGGGAGGCACTGGGCTGGGTGGGAATAATTTATCCGCAGCGGCGGTGGGTGGCAAGGGGGGGGGGCGGATGGGCAGTAGACTGGTGGCAGCGGTGGCCTAGGGGTCCCGTTCTTTCTTAACCTTGATGTCTCCAGCAAGGATGGTGGCGATCTCGCCTTGCATGAAGGCCCAGGGGACAGAGGAGCCCACTAGCGGGCACTTGTCTCCACTGGGGCAGTACACCTCCCCAGCAGGACCCTGCGCCTTGATGAACTCCCGTGAGCAGGGAAAGCAAAACTTGTGTCCGGGCACTGAGGGGCACTGGACGAAGTGGGTGTCTTCCAGCCGCTCCCGGCATAGGGTACAGCACAGGGGGGCCCCAGGGGTCGCCCCGGTGCCGCTACCACCCCCGCTAACAGCTTCCGCCCCTGCTGTGGGGCTAACTTCTGCCTCACCGTTTCGGGCCACTAGACGATGCTGGGCTGGAGGCTGGGCCGCGGAGGAGGCTGCGGGGCTGGCGCCCCCTGCACGCACAGGGCCCCCACCCCCAGCAGGGTCCTTGGGGGAGTGGCCAAGGGCCTCGGCCACGTTCTTCAGGGCGGCGATGGGTGAGGGCACACCAGGGGTATCAGCGGAGAATGGGCCACCGGGTGCCACCCAGTGCCGCTGCTGCTGCTCCTCAGTGGTCATCTTCCCAGATGCCTCGCCCTCGGGCTCAGGGGACGCCTTGCGACGGCGCGGCGTGGGGGCCAGATTCCGGGATGGGGCTCGTGGGGGTGGGCCACAAAGAGCTGCAGGGGCTGGCTCTGGATACTGCTGGGGCAGGGCCTCGGCGGGAGCTGGCTCGCGGAAGGTGCGGACACCGTCGGTTAGCAGCTCCCCCAGCTGGCGCCATTCCCCTGAGCCGTGTCGGCGTTCATATTCGAGGTACTTGAAGCCTGATGAGGCCAGTGCCTTGCCCGGCTCCCGCAGAGCATCATGAAACATCTGGCGAGCCACGGCCAGGACTCCAGCATACACGTTGCCAGAACCACAGGGGTATTCGGTGAAGAGCTTCAGCTCGAACTCGTAGCCTGGCGGGCGGGCAGTAGCATCGAAGGCGAACACCCGTCCCACCAGCCCGTGATCCTTCTTGAAGCGGACATTGAAAGGGGCGCAGGCAGACAGCGCCAGCAGCTGTTCCCGCACAGCTTTGGGGCGCCCATGCCATTCCTCTGCCCGGCCCCTCATGGCCTCGTTCAGTTCTGCCAGACAGTCCGCATTCCTCTGCTGCTTCTCCTTCTCGAAATCGGAGCCGAAGGCTGGACGGGCAGGACTCAAGCCGGGTGCCAGCGTCAGACCTCGGCTTCCCAGGCCAGACACCGCAGCTGCCAGCAGCCCAGGGGGCACCAAGCCGGGCATGGAGCCAAGCAGGGCCCTTCGCGCCCCCTCCGCCACAGCCTCCTCGCGGCCCAGTCCATTGGCCAGGCGGGACCCCAGGGTGTACTCCAGGGCGGGCGAGGGCAAGGGGAGGCGGCCCGACGATGTGGCCCTGTCATAGCGGTCCTGGCCTGAGACAGCGCCGCCTGTCCCCGACGGCTGGGGCTGGGCCTGTGGAGGCGGCAACTGAGGCCCTTGGGCAGCGGCGGCTGCCAGGTCCTTAGTGGCCGGGTGCTTTAGGGCCGGGGGCCCCGGCGAGCGGCCCTCGGGGAGCACGTGGCTTCGCTTGAGCTGCCGGGCGGCATCGATGAGCAGCTCGATGCGATCCGCGCCCTCGAAGTTCACGCAGCCGCGGCACACGGCCTCACTGAAGTCCCACACCATGGCCCACGGCATCTTGGGCAGGTCGCACAGGTAGCACCACTGGCGGCGGGAAGCCTGCACGGACGCCATAGCCCCCGCACGCGCGCCTCCGGGCCCCCGCGTTCCACCCGCCGCCGACGTTCGATCCGCGCCGCCGACGTTCGATTCGTGTCCCCGGGACCGCGCGAGCCACGGTCGGGCCTCTGGCTCGGCCTCCCCGCGGATCCAGGCCCGGCCCCCCTTCCCCGCCCCCTGGGCCCTAAGCCTTTTTCCTCACTCCCGCCTCCTCAAAGGCAGGCAGAGGCACGTCGGCGCTCCCGCCGGGTCCGAGCTCCGGGCCGCGGCGCACAGCTCGGGCCCCGCGATAGGCCGCGGGCGCCGCCGCCTCGGGCTCCCGCCGCTCCCGCCACCGCCGCTGCAACTGCCGCCGCAGACGCCGCCGCCGCCGCCGCCACCGCCTCCACCTCCTTCTGCCCCAGAGGCCGCTACGCAGGGAAAGTTACATAACGCGCCGGCAAAGCCTTCTGGGAAACGTAGTCCCTCCGGGGCCGTTTCTTAAAGGGGACCGCCGGCTGCCGGGGAGGGTAGGGGCTCACCGCCTCTCCGCTGCGCAACCTTAACCTCTCCTCGCCGGAGGGCAGGGAGTTTGACTGGCTCCAAGCAGCTCGAGCACAAGGGTTGGGGGCGGGGATGTGATACGAATGGTGAGAGCCACCACGGGTTCAGAAAGTGTAGGGGGTGGACAGGCTTCCGGGCGGCCAGTTTCTGCTCCGACTTGCTTTGCAGCTTTAGACAAGTCTTGCCTTCTCTGAGGCTCAGTTCTTCTCCGCCCTTCAAAGGTGGGCCAATGACCGGTTACGAAGGCAACAGCTCCTGGGGCAGGGCAGAGGGACCTTAACTGGACGTTTTCGGGGCGGGGGGGGGAAGGGAAGCTAGCAATTTAGTGTTGGGCAGGACCGTCCACTTGGCACTTCGTCTTGGCCAGGATCTTGGATAGAAGCCTCTGACTGGGGCCAACAAAAGCCGGAGAAAGGAGAGGACTGACGGTCTCAGCCTCAGTTGCTTTATCTACTAAAGGGAGTGGTCGAGCGCCCCTCTGTTCCAGCTCTGCGGGCGCGCTCTGGTCTCCAAGGGGTTACACTGTCAGTTTCTCCGCCCCCCCCACCCCAACTTCACTACAATTCCCAAAATGCTCTGCGGGGCGAACAAACTGACGCACTTCCGCTGTCTAGGAGGTTGGGGGAGGCCTTCCCGATTCCCGCTGGCTGTCCGTACACCCCCCACCCCCGCCTCAATTTCTGGGGGATCTTTCCGAGCACCGGGTGAGAGGGCCCTCACACCCTCTAGGGCTCACCAATTTGGGGGGCGGAAAGGAGGCCAGAGATGGCAACAGTTCGGGGAGCATAGTTTCTGGGGAGAGCGAGAGCCAGACCACCTTTCTCCAACCTTGGGTGCTTACTACCTGATAGGCCCAAGCAGGCTTTGGGGACCCCCCATGTTTTTTTCTTCCTGGCGATGGAACACTGCAGGGCAGGCTTGGAGAGGGGGCATGTGGAGGAGAGACAGGTCTCCAGCTTCTAACCCACATCAGCCTCTTCCTCTCTCTAGGCCTGGGTCTGTGTTAAGCGCTCAAAAATATTTGAATGACTTGCCAGGGTTGCATTCATTAGTAGTTTTCAAACTAATCAGGGAATGCCTAACCCCACTCTCCCTCATCCCACTGCAACCATAGCAGGTCTGATTTTATGTTACCCAAATTTCAGTCTCAGCTTCACCATTTTGTTTACCACCTGTATTATTTACATTTTTCTTGAAGTTGACTCCTGCGAATAAAACACTATTTACTTTCGCCTCATCCTAAGCAGTATTATGTGCCTGATTATGGGTTTTATGTACTAGGTACATTTTTACAAAATAAAACTACATACACATATAACCACAGAACCGTTAAAAAGGCCATCCATATATCGCCTAAAATTGTCTTTGGGCCATTCTTTAGTAAACACTAGTTGGAGTCAGGAGTTCTGGCCAGAGGCTGGCTTCAGGTGGACTGGATTGGCCCCTGACAAATTTAGGGCAAGTCCCTAAACTTCTCAGGAAAAAATGGAGACCCCCTAAAATCTGCTTTTCATTGGGTACCTTCAGGTTAAAATGCAAATAAATGCTTAGCATGGCACCTGGCCCAGAAAAGGAGCACCATAAATGAAAGTTGTTTTTAAGCTCCCATTACTTAAAAGATTCAACCTTTCTTCTGTGTTGGGCAATGCTGAGGACACAGCAGTGACTAAGACAGGCTCAGGCCTTGCCCTGACAAGGCTCATCCTGGTGATGGAGGGACATTCGATTTAAATTTACTCAAATGATTACTTAACTGCCTTTCTTTCACAACTGCTGGGGGAAAGGGGGGATCAGGAAAGGCTTTCCTGAGGAGGTGATATTTGAGCTGTGACCTGAAGGATGAAGAGAATGTAGTCGTAGGCAGCAAAGACACCTAAATCTTTATGCCCGTATTACAGATGAGGACAGTGGGGCCCGTAGTTACACAGCTGGCCAGGGCAGCACCAGGGGTTGAGCCAGGTCTGAGTCCAGGGTGATGGCTATTAGCTAGTTTGCTACCAGGCTCTGCAGCCAGTTTGGGAGTATAAAAGAGAACCAGCTCCTCCCTTCATGAAACTATACGGGAAGCAGGCTTTAAATAGATAAGGGCATGTGTTCATTTAGTGACCACAGGATGCTGAGAGAGAATCTAAGAAGCAGACCCACCCTAGCCCGGGGGAAGGAATCCAGGATGTCCTCCCAGAGATGACATTTAGGGTAGTATCTGAAGGATGAAAAAATAGGAATAAGATTTGAACACAGGACTTGATGGCTTTAAGAAAAAAAAAAAAAAGTCTGGAAAACCACCAGCCTCTAAAACTTCAAGGGGGTGTCACCTGCCCATGGAGGGATGAGGCAGGTGTAGGTGTTGGAACTTCAGGCCTGTCTCAGACAGAGCCCCAAGTAATTATATTAAAAATAAGTTTATTGATATCTTGTCACCACTGGGGAGCACGGAGGGGGTTGAGCTCTGGAGGTCAGAGACTGCAACGGGAGGCAGAAGGCTCAACCTACACCAGTGAGAACTCCACCCGTCCCTAGGGTACAGACTGCAATAGCCTCTTCATCCATATTCTGACTTGTCTTGAAACTCCCACCCCCTCCAAAGTCTGGGTAGGGGAAGTGGGTCAGTTGTCTTCAAGTCAAGGCCAGGAGTTTTGTTAGGGGAGGGGGGATGTGCAAGTTCCCTCCGCAGCCCACAAAGGGCAATAATAAATAACATGAAATCCATGGCTTAGAAGTCAGGGTTAAGGAAAGCAGCCAGGCAGACAGCGCTGTACTGAAAAGGGCTGGGGGGCCCATCAAGGAGGCCCCCCAGAATCAGGCACTAACTAGTACAGGGAGTGGGGTGCTCGTGCCCCGCAGCAGGGAGCGGGGGTGCAGCTGGGATGGGGAAAGTGCACTGCCCTCCTCCACTGGGCTAAGCTGGGGGGAGGAGGTGCAGGCAGAAGGTGCGCAGACAAGCCTGAACCCCACAGCAGATGTCACGGAGATTTCCACCGCCCCCGCCTCTTCCGTGTAGGGAAACTTTTCCTCCTTTTGTGTGGCGGCGAGTCATGGGGAGGGAGTGGGGCGGGGGGCAGCCGGGGGGCCCCCTCCTCGCTCCTAGGGGCAATGATCACCCCCCTGGCTGCCACCACAGCCCCGTCCACGACAGCAGCCACCACGGACACAGGCTCTGGGGTGACCTCCACCTTGGGGGACGGCGGGGACAAGACAGGCCTGGGCGGTGGAGGTGGCGGAGGGGGCGGGGGCAGTGGGTCAGCGGGGGTTCCAGGCAGAAGGGGCAGCAGGGCGCTGAGGGCCTCGCTCAGTTGGGCCAGTCCCTGGCGAAGGGTGCCGGCCAGCTCCCGGATGGCGTTGGCAGTCTCCTGCTGGGCCCGCAGGAAGTCCAGGGAGGGGTCCGGGGCCGAGGGTGGAGGCAGTGGAGGGGAGGGGGAGCTGGAGGGCGAGGGTGCCACTTGGACCTGCTGCGGTGGCTCGGGGGGTGGTGGCAGCGGAGGGGCTGTGGGGGGTGGAGACAAGGCCAGGCGGGGCAGCTGGGTGGTCTGCAGGGCCGGAGGGGGCGGGGACTCACGCTCCTTGGGTGCCTGGCAGCCCCCTTCCTGAGGATTGCAGGAGGGTCTGGCCCAAGGCTCCGGGCTGCTAGAGCCCCCCTTGCTGTGGGCTGGTGTATCTGTGGAGAGAGAGATGTAGGTAAGATGTGGGGGACCCCTAACGCTGTCATGATTTCCCTTTCCCACCTCCCACCCACCCTGGACCCAAAGGCATCCTCTGCAAACCTAAGTCAGGTCATGCCTTGGAGCAGAAGCCCCATGACCCAGGGGAGAGAGACAATATATTTAACAATAATCTGGTGGCCAGATTATCTACCAGCCTTAATGGAACAGGGTCCTGGAGGTCCCCTGCCGAACCGAGCAGTTCTTATCTCATTCAGTGTAAAAGCCAACATGCTAGAAGGCTCTGAACCATCCAGACCCGCCCCTCCCCGCCCCCCCTCAGGCAGCACTGCTGGATCCTGGGGAGGCCCCAGGGGAGGCGGGCCTGGAAAAGAGCTTGGGTGGCTGGAGAAGGAGAGCGGGGCTCTCTCCAGTCAGGATTTCAGTCTCAACTCTGGTCTGTGCCAGTTTAACCCCAAGCCTGCAGGGCTTCTTCCTCCGCCTCTTCTCACCTGGGATCTCATTCGTGCTCACGGAGTTGAAGAGTCTGCGTGCAGAGGCGCCCAGATTTCCAGGCCAAGCCTGAAGCTCTCCCTCCGGCTGTGTACTCGGCATATCCCCTCCAATAATCCCATCCTATAATGCCTCCAACCCCCGTGCCCGGAGCTGTGCTCCTGGCCGTCCCCCAACCTGCTCCTCCCTCAGCCACCCCATCTCCGATAATGGCAGCTCCATCCTTCTAGCTGCTCGGGGCAAAAACGCACTCTTCTTCTCTGCCAAGACACCACTCCTGTACAAATACCGTTGGCTCTGCCTTCAAACTAACCCAACATCTGTCCTCCTCCACGGCCCCCACCGTGGTCCAACCACCACCATCTCCCAACCTGGACTATTCACTGGGCTCCCAGCCCACAGCCCCACCCCTTAAGAGTCTATTCTCCACCAGCAGCCTCAGGGGTCCAACTCGAGTACACCACAGTTACCCTACAGGAAAGTAGCTACTCACAAAGGACCACATGTCGTATGATCCATTTACATGAAATGTCCAAAATAGGCAAATCTTACAGAGACAGAAAGTAGATTAGTGGTTGCCTAGGGCTGGGCAGAGATGCGGGAACGAGGCGGGGGGTTGATGGCTAAGAGGTACAGGGTTTCTTTTCGGAGTGATGAAAATGTTCTAAAATTGATTGTAGTGATGGTTGTGCAGCTCTATGAATATACTAAAAGCCACTGAAATGTACGCTTTAAATGGGTGGGTTGTATGGTATGAGAATTCTACCTTAATAAAGGTGTTAAAAAAATACAAGTGAGATGTCTTTCTCTGCTCAAAAGCCTCCTGTGGCTACTATCTCACCCACAGTAAGAGCAAAGTTTTCAAGGTCCCCACGATGTGCCTCCATTGCCTCCCTAACCTCGTCTTCCACTCCTTCTCTCACTCTCTTTCTTCACTTGACTCCAGCCAAACTGGCCTCCCTGCAGGTCCTCATACACTTTTTTTTAAAAAAATAATTTTGGCCACGCCGGGGGGCATGTGGGATCTTAGTTCCCCGATCAGGGATCAAACCCGAGCCCCCTGCATTGGAAGCACAGAGACTTAACCACTGGACCACCAGGGAACTCCTGGGTCCTCATACACTTTAGGCCCGCTCCTGCATCGGGGCCTTTGCACTTTCTGTTCCTTCAGCCTGGAAAGACCTTTCCCCAGACACCTGCTTGGCTCCCTCCCTCACCTCCTCGGGCTTATGCTCAAACATGGCCTCCTTGGAGAGACCTTCCTTGACCCTCCATCTGAAGCAGCTCTGTCCTTTTCTCTCTCCTAGCCCTACCTGATTTCTTTTATAGCACTTATCTCCACCTGGCATGGGATCGCTCTGTGTTTGTGGTCTGTCTCCTCCTCATGTCAGCTCCATCAGGCAGGGCTTTGTTTTGTTCACTGCTGTTTACCCAGCGCCTAGAACAATGTCCAGCACAAAATTTTGTCTTTAATGAGAAAAGAACTGTGGCTTCCTGGGAGTCAGTACTGATCGGGCACCAGGCCCCAGGTCCTGGCAACAACCCTCCCGCAGCTCCCCAGCACCCACGGGGGACAGTCCAGGCCTCTCTCTAGGGCTACAAGGCCTCAGCTTTTTCCCCTTTCTATTCTTCTTCCTTGCCTCAGTGCACATGTTGTTCCCTCTACCAGGATCACTACCCCCCCACACCCCCAGGCTCGAAGGCTGGGGCTCCAGACTCTTTGGGCCAGCCGGCCTGGGCAAGTAAGAGAGGCTGGCAGAGAGACAATAACCAGAGCTAACGGTGGTTGGACACTTTCCTGGCCGACCCTGGTCGCAGTGACTAAGTTCTCCTATGTTATTTCACCCAGTCCTCCGAGCCAGTCTTTGGGGTAGGTGCTATCAGTATTAGCCCATTTTACAGATGAGGTGACTTGAGGCCCAAAGAGGTGTCACAGAGCTGGTGAATGGGAGAAGAGGACTTTGAACCCAGGCAGGTTCTGGAGCCTATGCTTTTAACCATTCCTTGGGCTGGGGCTGTGGGCTTGACAGTGGGGTGGTGAGCCTTCTTCATAAAGGGCATGAGAATTCCAGCCACTTGGAAAAATATATGACTTTTCTAGTCTACCGAGTAAAAAGAACAGAAAAGGGGCCCAGCCTTCATGCCCACAGGGCTCACAGGTGTCATGTAAGGACTACTGTGAGAGTTAAAATCATAGTTATTCGCAACCTTTGGGCCTCGGTTTCCCCACCTGTAAATGGATGTGTGTGAACATAGGACCAAGTAACCCTGTAAAGGAATATCTCCCTGAGGGCCGTTACAGGCATTAATTGAATTACCATGGGCCAGGGCATAGGCCAGTACCTGGCACATAATAAAGTCTCAATGTGGTTGTTACTGTTCTTTCATTCAAATATTAGGTCACAAGATAAATGGTTCTTATCTCTCCTTCCAGTGTCAACAAAGTTGCCTCAGGCTGCCCCAGGCCCTGTTCCTGTCCTTCAATCAGAGCAGTTCCTCTTTTAAGAGTTTTACACAGTGGGTAATCTCTGTGTGAGATTCTAATCACGGGCACTCTAAGCACATACCTGCCTCAGGGCCTTTGCACCTGCTGTTTCCGCCAGCTGCAGTACTCTTCCCCCAGATATCTACTTGGCTCAGTCTCTCTATTCAGGTCCTCTGCTCAAATTTCCCCTCTCTACAGAGGCCCCCTTTCCATCACTCACTATCCTCTTAACATGCTTTGTTTTACTTCTTTTAGTTCTTATCACCTCTTTGTATAATCTGCTTTGGGGGATTACTTGTTTGTCTGTCTCCCATAACTAGAATGTCAGCTCCACAAGGGAAGGAAAATTGTCTTTCTTCAGAGTATTCCCAGCACCTACCATGGTGTCTGCCTCAGAATAGGCGCTCAATAAATATCTGTTGAATGAATGAATGAGGGGTTGTACAGCTTTTGAAGTAATAAGTTTGCCATCTCCGCGCTGGTTCAATGGGGCCATTTCACAGGTAGAAACACTGAGGTTTGATTCATATTGACTACAAGGGTCCCGAGTGATTGTGTCTCTTTCTGGCTTAAGATACTTTCATGCCTCCCAAATGCCCTCAAGATAAAATCCAAAGTCCTGACCTTCATTTTAAACCACGTGTGATCCAATTCTGGCACACCCATTAACTCGTAGTCAATATTAATTGTTTATATATATGTAAACTACTTACATATTTACATATATATGTATGTATATATATGGTATATATCAGGCCATCTAGCCAGTGGTTAAGTGCATGGACAGTGAGTTGGACACAACCTATATTCAAGTTCCAACCATTCTACTTACTTACTTGCTGTGTGACCTTGGGTGGGTGAATGAACCTCTCAGAAATTACATGATCCTGAGCTGCCTTGTTGGATCATGTGCCCCCTCTTTCTCTAAACCCTTGTATGGCTCCCCATAGTACTTAGGATAAAACTGAACTCCTTCTCTCAGCCTAAAGGCCCTGCAAGGTTTGGCCTTTGCTGACCTCTCTGATCTCATCTCAAAACATGTCCTTTCTTTAATCTTTCCACTCTCCCTTCCTCCCCTCCCCTAACTGGGCAGCATCTCTCAGTTTCCTAAACTGGCCAAGCTTTCTGGTCTCCAAGCCACTGTACATGCTGTTCTCCAGGAACACTTTCCCATCTCTTCTTCTTCCTCACTCTTTGCATCTCGGCTCTGATGGTTCCCCCTCCAGGAAGCCCTCCTTGACTTCCCAGTCTGGATCAGATGTCCCCTAGGGACTCTCACAGTCCAGCCCTGCCTGCTTTGAGTCATCACTGTCTATGCATGGGTCTGTCTCCCCCAGTGGACTATGAGCCCCAGAAGGGCAGGCCTGAGGATGTCTCAGTCACATCTCTGTCCCCAACATTGTCCAGCTCCGGGCAGTTGCCTGGGGAATAGCTGTAGAAGAAATAATCATTCAGAGTCAAGGCTGAGTGGGAAGTTTTGTACTCCACTCTCCCCAGCTCCTCTACTCAGGGCATGACCTTGGGAAAATTTCCAAACCTCCCTGAGTCTTTGATTTATAAAATGGTGAAACAGTTCGTGCTTCACAGCACTGGTAATTATATCAATAGCTAGCAAGGAGGTAATGTACCAAGCAAATTACACATATTAACTCATTTAATCTTCCCAGCAACCCTTTGAGGTGGGGACAATTTTTTATCCCTATTTTACAGAGCAGAAACTGATGTGCAGTAGCTTATCCCAAATGACACAGCTGAGTGGCAAAGTTGTAACTGGAGCCCAGACTATCTGCCTTCAGAGTCACTCCCTCTACACTACAGTTTAATAAAATCATGGGTGAGCTGATGATCCCATGTGTGGACTCTGGAGCCAAGCCTCCTAGGTCTGGGTTCCATTCCCGACTCTGACCATTACTACACTTTTCTGAGCCTCAGTCTCCACAGGTGTAAAATGGGGATTACAACAGCACCCCCCCACACACACAGCTATAGTGAGGATCTGATGAACCACATAAAGGGCTTGGAACAGCGCCAGGCACAAAGTAAAATTTGTTTGCTTTTGCTAAGGTGATGCTGAAGGAACTCACCTGCCCGTCGGTCCTCCTTGCGGTCCTCAGACAACACACAGCGTTGGGCGCAGGCGCTTGGGGCCGGTGGCTGTGAAGAGGCGGCCGCGGAGGGCTGCTCTGCCCCTGCACCAGCTCCTGGCCCCGCCACACCCGGCCCCAGGATGGCAAAAATGGTCTCCTCCTCGGCGGAGAAGGCGTCCTCGGCGGCAGGCCCGGTGCCCTGTGTGGAGTGCGGCACGCGCGCCAGCTTCTCCTTGGTGCGGCGCTTGAAGTCGTTCCAGCGCTTCTGCACCTCCTGGCCAGTGCGCTTCCAGCTGGTGATGCCGTTGATCTTGGCGGCGATGCCGTCCCACACACGCCGCCGCTCGGCCACGCTCACCCGACGGCTCTGAGCGCCGTAGAGCTGCGGGTAGTGGGCGCGCACCTCACGGATCAGGATCTGGTTCTCTTCGAACGAGAAGCGCGGCTTGCGCAGCCGGGTGGTCTCTTCCGCTTCGCCCGCCGCCGCCGAGGCCATGGCGCCCCCCGACGCCGCCGTCCGGCCGCCTGGCGCATGGGGGGCGCCGGCGCTGCGGGTACAGGGCGCACGGCGCTGGCAGGGGTTCAGCGGCCCCGCGCCGCCCGCCCCACCCCGGCCGCCTCGATACCGTCTCCTATGTCCCCGGGGATAGGGGTGGGAGCGAAGGGCGGACGGAGGCGACGGGCAGCGGGGGTCCGTCAGAGTGCCTAATAATAGATGACACCGGCTGAGCGCTCATCTTGTGCCTGGCGCGGCGCAAAGTGCCAGGCCATGGAGTTGATGTTAATTGGGTATGGGTATGGGTATGGAGGAGTGGAGGGAAATGAGGAAAAGCGGAAGAGGGGGTGTCTGCGGGAGTTAGAGGAGAATTGGGGGCATAGGAGAATGGGAAATGGAAGGAGAATGGGGGTATCTCGGGGGTCAAAGAAGCACGAGGGTGATGGGGATAAGGAGATGTTGAAGAGGAGATACAGCAGGAAGGGGGGATCTGGAGCAGAGGGGCGCTCTGGGGGTTCCGGGGCAATGGGACGTCTGTAAGACCAATAAGAGAAGTGGTCCTTAGAGGAGCAGTCCAGAAATAATGGTGAATTTGGGGCTCCTAGGACAGTGGAGAAACTGGGAGAATAAAATACTAGGCATTAGGGTCTGCGGGGATTGTGGGGGCTTTGGGGATTGCCACGAATCAAGGGGAGCCCTGAGGGTTATGAGGGTCCGGGATTAGGAGGGGCCAACGGGGGCTACGGGAGACTCCGGGAAGAGTGAGGGTCGCGGAGGGTGGGGACCGAGTTGGGCCGCGGGTCACTCACCGGCGCCGCCGCAGCCCCCGCCTGCCCGTCGGTCAAGACTCGGGCTTCTGCGGCCTCTTCCCTCCCCCTGCCGGCTTTCTCCCTCCCCTTCTGGGCCCCGCCCCCGGCCGCCCCGCGAGCCAAAGCGCAGGCGCACCTAGCGCCAGACGGTCCCCCAACGCCCGAACCTCTAGGGTTTCACTCCTCCCGCCAGAGCGCAAGCGCAGAATTGCCCTCTACCGGCCTCCGTAAGCGGGCCGCAGTTGCGCAGGCGCAAGGTTAGCGCAGCGCTCTTTCCCCTAGCTCCCTAATGCCCCAAGAACGCACGCTCAAAACCCTCGCACGCATGCGCGCCTTTCCCTCCCCGCTAGCTTTGGTACTCGGACTCCGTCTCTGCGCAGGCGTAGCAATCCTTGGAGGATGAGGGAGAGACCTTGGAGAGTGATGGGACCGAATGGCTTCCTAGCCTTTCGGACCGTCTTCCAGCCCACCCAGCCCTCTAACTATGCCTGTGTCTCTCTTAGAGGAAAGGGAGGGAGACGGTGCTGGAGGGAAGCGGTTCGTTTCCATGACAACTGCGTGGGTGGGGTGGGAACAAAAGTGGGTTTGCAGCCCCTTATACCCGTCCCTGCGCGGGGCTGCTCGGGGTCTGCTAACCACTACCCGTAGGGGCGAGGCACCCTGGGGATATTCCGCCCCAGGCGGGTGCAGTAACCATAGCAACTCATCTACCTTCCAACCCTACCTGGCGGGACCCGTGTCCACACACGTCACGGCCGGCACGCGGGGAGGGAGATCAGAGGGAGAGTTTCTTGGCTGGTAAGGGGTGATCCTAGCACAGGCATGACTTTAAGCAAATGCATGGAGGCAGGAGTGAATCTAGAACACGGGTACTAGCTGGAAGGTAGGATGATGGAGTTAAGTCTACACTGAGAAATTTGTAGCTTAGCCTCCTGCTGGAGTTCTGAAGGTCATTCCACAAACAGTGCTTCATTCATCATTCAAACAAATATTTATTGAGCGCCTACGCAATTCTAGGTGCAGTGAATATAGAAGACAAAAATCTGTACCCTCATGGAGCTCACTCTGTAGTTGGGAGAGAGAGACATTTAGCAAAATTAATAAGATATATAAGTGAAAAGGTGATAAGTACCGTGAAATAAATGGAAGTAGGCAAAAGGGTTGGGGAGTATGGGGTGTGTGTGTGTGTAATTTTATTTTATTATTTTTTAAAGTAAATTTATTTATTCATTTTTGGCTGCGTTGGGTCTTCTTTGCTGCATGCGGGCTTTCTCTAGTTGTGGTGAGCGGGGGCTACTCTTTGTTGAGGTGCACAAGCTTCTCACTGCAGTGGCTTCTCGTTGTGGAGCGTGGCCTCTAGGTGCGCGGGCTCTAGAGCGCAGGCTCAGTAGTTGTGGCACACAGGCTTAGTTGCTCCGCAGCATGTGGGATCTTCCCGGGACCAGGGCTCAAACCCATGTCCCCTGCGTTGGCAGACGGATTCTTCACTGCTGCGCCATCAGGGAAGTCCCTGACTCTGGTGTTAACAGTAGCAGAAACTGAGTTTAGGGAGCGAGAGTGGAATCTGGGGCTCAGTGAGGAGGTGACCACAGTGGCTCAGGTGAGAGGTCATGGTGGTGGCTTCAACTAGGGTGGTAGCTGCTGAGGTGAGGTGAAGTGGAATTGGGTAGAGGAAGTGAGAGAAAGAGGAGTTGAAGATGACTCCAGTGACTTTGGCCTGAGTAACAGAAGAATGGAGCTGCCAGAAGCAAAGACGGGCAAAGGGCTGTAAGAGGATCAGGAGTTCAGGTTTGCCCAAGTACAAAGATCAGGTAGGCAGTTGGATATTTGAGTCTGGGCTTCAAGGGAGAGGTTTCAGTCTTAAGATAGGAATTTAGTAATTGTCAGTGAATAATGACATTTAAGACTGGGAGAGGGCTTCCCTGGTGGCGCAGTGATTGAGAGCCCGCCTGCTGATGCAGGGGACACGGGTTTGTGCCCCGGTCCAGGAAGATCCCACATGCCGCGGAGCGACTGGGCCCGTGAGCCATGGCTGCTGAGCCTGCGCGTCCGGAGCCTGTGCTCCGCAAGGGGAGAGGCCACAACAGTGAGAGGCCCACGTACTGCAAAAACAAAACAAAACAAAACAAAACAAAAGACTGGGAGAGATTGGCAGGGGAGCAAGTGTAGATAGAAAAGAAGTGGACTTCCCTGGTGGTGCAGTGGTTAAGAATCCGCCTGCCAATACAGAGGACAAGGGTTCGAGCCCCAGTCCGGGAAGATCCCACATGCCGCGGAGCAACTAAGCCTGTGCGCCACAACTACTGAGCCTGCGCTCTAGAGCCCGCGAGCCACAACTGCTGAAGCCCGCGCGTCTGGAGCCTGTGCTCCGCAACAAGAGAAGCCACCGCAATGAGAAGCCCGTGCACTGCAAGGAAGAGTAGCCCCCGCCCGCCGCAACTAGAGAAAGCCCGTGTGCAGCAACGAAGACCCAAAGCAGCAAAAACAAACAAACAAAAAAAAGAAACAACAGAAAAAACAGAAGCAGTATTGTAACAAATTCAATAAAGACTTTAAACATTGTCCCCATTAAAAAAAAAAAAGAAGAAGTCCATGGCATTGAGGCTAGACACTCCGATGTAGAGGGCTGGGATCAGCCAAGGAGACTGATGAGGCGCAGTCAGAGAGTGAGAGGAGAACCAGCGCTGTCTGCTGTGCTGGAGGCCAAGTGAGAAGTGCAAATCCAGGAGGAGGGAAGGGTTAATGATGCCAAACGCTGCCTAGAAGTCAAGTCCAATGAGGACTGCGAACTGACCACTGGGGCTAGTGATAAGAAATTCATCAGTGATCCTGGAAGGGGCAGTTTTGGTGGTGCGGTGGGGGCAGTAGCTTGATTGGGTGGGTTCAGGAGAGGCTTTAGAGATTGCCAGTGTAGATGATCCTTTCTAGCACAGAAATGGGGTGGTATCTCCCCACGTGATCTCCAGAGGTTTATTTCAGATGGGAGATGTCACAGTATGTTTGTGTGTCCAAAGGGATGATCCAGAAGGGGGGAGATTGATGCTGCAGAGGAGAGAGGGGAGAATTGCTGGAGCCATGTCCTTGAGTGGGCACGGTGGGTGGGACTCAAGGCACAAGTAGGGGGTGGTCTAAGGGGCATGGGCTGTTCAGCCACAGTAAACGGGGAGGGTGTGCAGGCAGGCAGGTGGTGATACAGTGTCAGAGCATGTCAGGAGCACATGAATGTTGTCTCCTGGTTCCTTCTGTTGTCTCAGTAGAGCCGGAAGCAAGGTCAGGGTGAGAAGGAGGTGCTGAGGATAGGGGAGAGAGAGAGAAAGCATGAAACAGTGAATGAATGGATAGAACCAATCACTTGAGGTAATTGGATATAAAAGAGTGACGAGTCCCCCTGATTGTGTGTTTTTCTCTGTTTATAGTTTTCTGAGTGGGAGCAGGTGCAGAGTGGGTGGCAAGCTGGCTTCCACCAGGGCTGGGTTTAGCTGATCTCCCACCATGTGCTCCGTGAAGGGTCAGGGTCCAGGAAGCAGAGGCAGCCCATGCCGGGCCTTATGGGCAAGTTAAGGAGCTTGAATGAGAGGATGGGCAGGGTGTGATGTGTGCTTTAGAAAGAGCCCCTGCTGTTGTGTGGAGGGTGGATGGGAGGGGGCAAGACTATGAGCCAGAGTCAAGGGAGAAGTCAGGGGTGGACCAAGGACAGGGTGGGAGAGACTGGACCAGGGCAGGGGCGGTGGGAAGGGTGAAAATGAATTGGAAGACATTTGAGAGGCAGAATGTACAGAGTGCAGGGCTTCCCTGGTGGCGCAGTGGTTGAGAGTCCGCCTGCCGATGCAGGGGACACGGGTTCGTGCCCCGGTCCGGGAAGATCCCACGTGCCGCGGAGCGGCTGGGCCCGTGAGCCATGGCCGCTGGGCCTGTGCATCCGGAGCCTGTGCTCCGCAATGGGAGAGGCCACAACAGTGAGAGGCCCGCGTACCGCAAAAAAAACACACAAAAAAACAATGTACAGAGTGCAGTGACAGAGTGGACAGAGTGCAGTCAGGTTGGGGAGGGAAAGGGAGGTGACACCCAGTTCTCCGCTCAGGTCCCAGTTGGGGAGATGGGGTCAGTTAGGACATGGTGAGTGTAAGGTTCTCAATGGGTGTTATGGGTTGAACTGTGTCCCCAACTCCCCCAAAATAATATTGATTGAAGTCCTAACCCCTACTGCTTCAGAACGTGACCTTATTTGGAAATAGGGTCATTGCAGATGTAATTACTTAAGATGAGGTCATACTGGAGTAAGGCAGGTCCTTCAGCTGACAGGACTGGTGTCCTTATAAGAAGAGGAGAGAGACACACAGAGGGAAGAGGACAGCTCTGTGAAGACAGAGGCAGAGATGGGAGTGATGCTGCCACAAGCCAAGGACCACCTGGGGCCACCAGAAGCTGGAAGAGGCAAGGATCCTCCCCTAGAGCCTTTGGAGAGAGTGTGGCACTGCCAAAAGCTTGATTTCAGATTTCTAGCCTCCAGAACAGTGAAAGAATGCATTTCTGGTGTTTAAGCCACCCAATTTATGGTCATTTGTTATGGTGGCCCTTGGAAATGAATACACTGGACATCCAGGGGAGGCATCCACGATGCGGTGGCTCCATGAGAGTCTGGGCTGAGGGGGGAGTTGGGTCTAAATCTGGCCTGGAGCTCGGCAGGAGCCTGCAAGAGGGAGCCATCGGCAGAGGTGTGTGGAGCTCTGCAGGTGCTGGAGGAGATCAAGGTCAGGGTACATTATTACTGCAGCTCCTTTAGTGTCCTCAGCTCTTGTCAGAGCTATGCTGCCACTTAATTATCTGCTAAATAAATGAAAATTCACTAAAAAATTAATTCCTTAAAAAACAAGAACAGGGGCTTCCCTGGTGGCACAGTGGTTGAGAGTCTGCCTGCTAATGCAGGGGACACGGGTTTGAGCCCTGGTCTGGGGGGATCCCACATGCCGCAGAGCAACTAGGCCCGTGAGCCACAACTACTGAGCCTGCGTGTCTGGAGCCTGTGCTCTGCAACAAGAGAGGCTGCAATAGTGAGAGGCCCGCGCACCGCGATGAAGAGTAGCCCCCACTTGCCGCAACTAGAGAAAGCCCTCGCACAGAAACGAAGACCCAACACAGCCAAAAATAATAATAATAATAATAATGATAATAATTAAAAAACAAAAACAAAACTTGATCACTAATTCTCTGTCTTCTCCTCGGAGCCCCAGATCAGGTGTCCGGCAGCCTCCTGGACGCTTTCACCTTGGATGTCCCTAGGCACTTCATATCCCCTATCCCAGACTGACCTCAGCATCTTCCCCCTCACTTCTCTAGTGTAAAATGCACCCCGTCACCCGTCGTAATTCTCCCTCCCACCCCAGTCCTGAGTATACCACCCTTGTTGCTTTCCATGACTGCTGCACACGCTTTACCAGAGTCCGTCCCTTTATTAAACTATTAAGCTCTCCTCCATCATCACATGTGAGAGGCCATCAGCTTCCTGCCTGGTGCAGCCCCCACTTTCTCCAGGGCTCAACCTGCCGCATGCGCACACCACAACTCCGGGCTTAGGGCGTCCCTTTTGGCTATTGTTTGGGGGCCTTGGGGATCTCTGTTAAGGGCAGAGCTGCGTTTTTGGAAAAGGACCTGTGGGCAGAGGTCCTTAATGGGAGTCTCTGTTTTTTTCTCTGTGACTACTGTATATGAGAGTGGAGCCCTCTCACTCTCACAGATTTCAGAGTCTGAAAATGCACAATGAAGGTCAAATTCTCACCAAGGTCTGCAAGATTCTGAACTCTCTGCCTACCCTTTGGCCTCTCTGATCTTATCTCTTACTCAGCCGGCTTCCTGCTTGTTCTGCAAACACACCAGATTCTATCCCACCTTAGGGCCTTTGAACTAACTGTCATCTCTGCCTGGAATGCCCTTCTCCTGGTTTCCTCAATTTATTTGGACTCTGCTCAAGTGTCACCTCCACAGAAAGACCTCCCCTGACCACACCCCCACGTAAAACAGCCTCTCCTTCACTCTCCATCCCTTTACTCTGACTCCTTTTCCTTCACAGCACTTATCACCCACCTGACATATTATATATTTATCGCTTGATTGTCACGGCACCCCCATCCCCACTAGAATGTCAGCTCCACGAGGGCAGAAGTCTTGTCTGCTTTGCTCATCACTGTACCTGCCAAAACCCAGAACAGTGCCTGGCACAAAGTAGGAGCTCAGTAAATAGGTGTGGAACAATGGAATAAAAGAAGCCCTGATTTTATATGCAATATTCTGTGCATATGTGCGTTTCCCCGAGGTGGGGACCATACTTTTTGTCACCTCTCCAATGGAGTTTGGGAGCCTAAAGTTTTTTGTTTTTTTTGTTTTCACGGTATGTGGGCCTCCCACTGTTGTGGCCTCTTCCGTTGTGGAGCACAGGCTCCGGACACGCAGGCTCAGCGGCCATGGCTCACGGGCCCAGCCGCTCCGCGGCATGTGGGATCTTCCCGGACCGGGGTATGAACGCGTGTCTCCTGCATCGGCAGGCGGACTCCCAACCACTGCGCCACCAGGGAAGCCCCTGGGAGCCTAAAGTTTAAGGACAACCATAAAGTCGGTCCTGGAAGACCTGGGCTCTAGCAGGCTGGGAGGCGACCCTGGACAGAGCCCTGGGAAGGACAGGGAAAGGGAATCTGGGGTCAAGGTGGAGGCTGGGACTTGGGGACCAGTCCATAGGTGTCCTGTGTCAGAGGATGTAAGGGGGTCACATTCGTGGGAGGGACCCAGGTCTCCTTCCTGCTCTGCCTCCTGCTTCCCACGTTTTAGGCCAAATTCGGATACCCCCACGCTCCCTCCCCCAGCCTCGCAGGAAACAGACATACCGATTTCAAAGACAACCAGAAAAGCTTTTTATTTACTAGAGCTCAACACCCGGGCCCAGCCCTGAGCCAAAAACCGAACAACTTAAAATCTGACTGGGGCTTCTCTTTGCCCCTAAAATAAAATCTAGGCGGTTGCCATTCCCATCTGGGCATGCACACCCCTTTCCTGGGGCAGCTTCGTTGACTTAACTGTTGGAGGATGAAAAAAAACGGGAGGAAAAAAAAAAGGAACTTTACAAACGATGGTGATTTGGGGCAGTTGGGAGATGGCGGAGAGACGCCCTCTCGCTGGGGAAAGGAGCCATCGGTGATTTGCCGTGGCGGGCACCAGTGCCGTGAAACGGAGTGAACAACCAGGGAGAGTTCAAGGGTATCGACTCACCCCAAGGCTCTCCAGCCCCAGATAAGCCTGCGAAGACATGGTGCCCCTCAGGCGTGCCCCGTCCTTCCCCCAGCTCCTGATGGATGGGCTGCTGAGACACATCCGGCGCCGTCCACGATGAAACGGTGGGTCTGCTGGTGGCTGGAGCAGACGGAGAAGACTGGTTTAAGTCCGAATCCCATCTTGAAGTTCTTGGGCTGGAAGGTCCAAGCCAGCCTGTTCACAGCTCTCCAAATTCTGAGGGCTGGCCTGAGAGAGCACAGCGGGCTCCTGTAGGTCCAAGAGTCCAAGAATTCCGCAAAAAATGGAACCCTGAGGGCTGAGAAGTCAAAGGGGCAGGGCTAGTGTCCTAGGAGAACTAAAGATCCATGAACCGTGACCCAGAAGGAGCCACAGGGCTGTGTGGTCCAAGGGGCGGGGGTCCTGCTGCACCAAGAATCCACAGACACCGCCAGGACAGAATCCCTGGGGCTGAGAGTTCCAAAGGGCAGGGCTGGCCTGGCTCCCCATAGCCTCCGTTGTTTCAGGATTCAGCAGGGATGGAGTTCTGGGGGTCAGACATTCCAGAGGGCTGGGTGAGTCCGGGGAAGTGGGGGAGTCCAGGGACTTGGGAGGATTGAACCAGGAGGGCTGGGGGGTGCAGGGGGTGGGCACCTGATGCTGCTCAGCGCTTGACTTTGCGGCCGGCCGAGTTGCGCCCGCTGCGGCGGTAGAGAGACTGCTGGCCTCCGTTTAGCGGGCAGTACTTGAGCGTGTGGGCCTCGTCCCCCGTGGCCCCGCACAGGGGACACACATAGTGCCGCAGGATGGGACACATCACCACGCCCTCTGGTGTCTTCAGCTGGTGTGAGGAGTACACGTTGCGAGACTCCCCATTGTGTTTGCAAAAGTTGCACAGGGTGGCCAGGCCCCCGCTGGCCCCCTGCCCTCCCTGCCCCTGATCCTGCTCCAGCTGGGACCCAGGTCTCGGCTCCCCGGTCCCTTGGGCCTCCGGCCCTTGCCCCCGACTCTGGATCAGTGCCAACACCACCTGGCTCAGGTTGAAGTAGTCCTTCCACATGTCGAAGGGTGGCAGCTGCATGGCATCCAGGTGGAGGTGGTGGGCGGCTGGAGAGAGGTGGGCTGGGGGCCCGGGGACAGGAGCAGCAGATGGTCTTCCGGAGCAGAGAGGAATTGCACCCCCTTTTATACGCCCCAAAGACCCTTCAAAGCAAAGGTGGAGCTTAGGATTTAAAGGGCCCACCCCTTACCCTTGGTCCCTTCTGACTTTAATTCCCCGTGGAGATCTGGAAGGGGGTCATTTCCCTTGTTGCTGGTCCTTGCTGGACCTGCAAGTTGCTCTGTGACCTCTGGAAAGACCCTTCTCCCTGGGCCTCAGTTTCCCTATCCACTCAATAAAGCTCCATATCTGAAAATTCCCCCAACCCCCATCCTCCCTTACTCCAAGGCTGGGAGTCTGCTGCCTCCATATACTCTAGAGCCATTCCTAATCATAACAACAGCCCCTTACTATGAGCCAGACGTTGTGCTGCACAGTTACCTTCATGATCTGATCTAATTTTCACAACAATTCCATGTGGGTAACACAGTTATGATCCCATTTTATAGACAAATCACTAAAGCTCAGAGAGGAAAACTCAGTGGCCCAGAGTCATGTAACACGCAAGTGGCAGAGCTGAGGCTCTAACCCAGGGCCATATGACTCCAAAGCAAATGCTTTCCTACCTCTTTTGGATTAAAACCTCATTTTTCATCACATCTGGGACTAAGAACCACTTATTCACCAAATATCTATTGAGTGCACACTACGGTATTCAATGTTTTATAAAAATGATCTCTTCGGGGCTTCCCTGGTGGCGCAGTGGTTGAGAGTCTGCCTGCCGATGCAGGGGACACAGGTTCGTGCCCCGGTCCGGGAAGATCCCACATGCCGCGGAGCCATGGCCGCTGAGCCTGCGCGTCTGGAGCCTGGGCTCTGCAATGGGAGAGGCCACAACAGTTGAGAGGCCCGCGTACTGCCAAAAAAAAAAAAAAAAAAAAAAAAAAGCTTTAAAAATGATCTCTTTGAACCCCATAATCATTCAAGGAGGTGGGCACCATCATTTTCATCTTATAAAGAAGGATATTATGCTCAGAAAGGTTAAGGAAAGTACTCAAGGTCACACAGCAGGGAAATGGCAGAATTGGGATTTGCACCCGGGTCTGGCCCCAGAGACACTGGGGAGTGAACTGAGAAGCAGCAGAGGACCTCGGCATGGCACAGAATCCCTTGGAATGCCCACCCTTCCCCCTTGGCCTGGTACATTGTCCCAGATCCTTCCTGACCTTCCAGACCCAGTAAAAGCCTTGCCTCCTGCCCATGCCACCTCCAGGATTTCTTCCTCCACCTGTGGTCCCCAGTTGGTCCCCTTGACCACTCAACATAATCATTGAGGCCCCTTGCATTGGGCTCTGGAAACTCAGGAGTGACCACAGCTATCTTGTACCTGTTTCATGAACAACCAGTCCAGTAGGGAAACAGTCAGCAAATGAGAAAACAATAGATCATAAAGACCCAAATACATAGGCTGGTCTGGGAGAGGTGGCCTGGAAGCTGAGACCACACAGGACAATCTTCCAGGAAGAGGAACACAAACTATGGAAGCCTGAAGTCTGGGGACAGCTAGGGGACAGGGGTAGCCAGAATGGAGTGAGGGTCTCAAGATGAGGCCAGCCCAGTGTGCAGGGGGTGTATGCCATCAGACTGTGATCTCCCTCAGGAGATGTTTTGGAAATGATGGGGGCGTTTTGGGTTTGCCACAGTGATTGGAGGTGTGATGACATGTGAAGAGATGTAACGGACAGGGACCAGGGATGCCAGATGTCTCAACCATCCATATGACCAAGATCTGTCCTGGACACACTTAACTTTCCAGTGTCCCACTGGACACCCATGTGGGTAGAAAAACCCACTTATGATGGTCTGAGTCAAGAGCTCAGCTATGTTTTACGTATAAACACTAAGTGTTTTTGCAATATTTTAAGATACACTGACCTTTCCTGAAATGCAAAGACTGTGTCCATCACAGCCTGCCTGTTCTTGATTTTGCTGGGAACTTGATCCGGAGTTGCTCACTCTTTCTAGAAGCCACGTCACCCCAGGCAATGCTGATTGTGGTGATTGTCCAAACAACACACAGTTTATTCCTATCTCATTCATGGTGAGTCTACACGGAGGTACTAGTATCTGCCTGATGAGATGCTTTTTAGAGCAGCCATGCCTGAGCATTTCTACACCAAAATAGATGATTAGTTGATTATAAGTTGTTGCCTTTTTATTTTTCCTTTGTAATTCAGTTAGGACATGATATTAATTTCAGAAAATAAAATTTGTCTGTTGGTGCACTCTTATTACCTCTGAGTTTAATTTCAGAATACTAAAGGGACATCTTAAAATGTTAGATAAAGTGGGTGTCAGGTTTCACCCAGTTAAGAACCCGTGATATAGACCAAGATCAGCCCATTGGTCTTTGCCTTCAGAGCAATAGGAAGCCACTGAAGGGTATAAGCGAGGGAGGGACAAATGAGAAGTGTGTTTTAGGATGCTCCTCTGGTTGCTGTTGATTGAATAGAGGCAGTGAGGCTGTGCCCATCAGCTCACATTGTTTCCGTCTAGTCAGGGAGCAAAGTCTGAACAAAGTCTGCTGAGGACTCCCTTTTGGCGGACACTATGTCTTGCCTTCAGAAAGAACTTAATACATGCTTGTAGAGTGAATGTATTCTCTCTGTGGATGGGCTCAAGGTTGGGAGATGACAAAGGGAGGAATTTGTGAATGTCAGAGGAAAGGTCTTCTTGCCGTGTGATCTTCTAGCTTTCCGTAATTTCCTTTTGAAGTAATGATTTGGATAATGACTTGTTTGATGTCTGTCCTCACTGGTAATCTGTGAGCCCAAGGAGGTCAGGGTCAGGGCTGTCTCGGTCACTGATGTGTCCCCAGCATCAGCCAGCACAGGGCCAGGCGAGCAGAACAGGAGATCTTAGCAGGAAGAATGTCCACAGACTATTAATACATCATTCACATGGGTGATTCCTGTGTCTTGAGTGCTTACAATGTTCTTCACTGCTCAGCTCTAACATCTCCTCCTCCAGGAAGCCCTCCCGACCCTCAGGCTGGGTCAGCCTTCTCTCAGAGACCCCATCCCAGCCCTGCCCACTCTGGGTCATCACTGACTTGGGGTGGGTCTGTTTCTCCCTCTGGGCTGTAAGGGCAGGTCTAAGGCTGTTCCCACGTTTATGTGTCTCCTGTCATTTAACCCTCATTGCTTTTATTTATTTATTTATTAATGGCTGCGCTGCACGGCTTGCGGGAATCTTAGTTCCCCAAGAAAGGATCGAACCCTGGTCTCTGCAGTGAAAGTGCAAAGTCCTAACCATTGGACCACCAGGGAATTCCCCTCATTGCTTTCTCGAGTTAAGTACCAATATTATTCCTGATTTGCAAAGGCAGCCCCTGATGTTCAGAGAGGTTAGGTGACTTGTCAATGGTCACACAGCTGGCAGGCAGCAGAACTGGGATTCCAAACTGGGTCTACCTGAGTTCAGTCTTTGCCTTTAACCATTGCCCTACACTGTTCAATAAACACTCATCAAGAGAATGAACTAATAAATGAATGCATACACAGCATCTTCCAGATCACCTGGTCCAGCTCATCTCACTTTCTTATTTTACAGATGTGGAAATGAGGCCTCAAGAAGGATCCAGGGAAGGATCCTTGGAAGAATCCAAGTTTCAGTCTCTTAAAGTCATGGTTCCTTGCCAAGGTCCCCGGATTCACAGGCACACTGAGTACCTTCTGGAAACGTATTAATGAAAACACACCAGTGGTCATAGGGTAGGCTGTGAGGTTTTCAGCTTGTTCATCTCCCTGAAGAGGTAAATCAGACCTTTGTGTTATTATGTTGGGATCATCGGGTCGGGCAGTGGGGTGACTTGAAGCACAACTCCCCCCCACAGTTTAGATGGTGGGCAGCATCGTGGGTAAACGTTCAGTGATAAGCGCCGAGTTCAAGCCAGGCTTTACCACCTGCTCACTGAGTGGCTGTGGGCTTATTATTTAACCTCTCCTAACCCCAGTTTTTTCATCTGTCAAGAGGGGTTGACACCGGTGCATGCCCCAGGGCACGGACTGCAGTTGTGTTTGCAAATAGCACATTTTGGCTGTGGGGTATGATTATTCAATGTTAGTCATGAAAATTGAGACACAATTAAGGCAATAATCTTAAGGGCACTTATTTACTGAGCGTCTCCTTTGGGCCGGCACCATGCTCAGGGGCTTTCCTTGCTTCCTCCCCAGACCCTGTGAAGTAGGGTTTAGCAATAGCCCCATTTTACAGATGAGCAACGGGAGGCTCAGAAAGGCCGAGGGTCTTGTCCGAGGTTGTACAGACAGTGAGTGGTAGGCTGGAGCTCGAACCCAGGGCTCGGAAAGCAAGGGAGCCAGGGACTTCCTAGGTGTAGGGAGAGAATGAGGTGAGAAGCCAGGAAGGATGGGGGGGATTAGAGTGACAGTTTTCACAGGGAGGATCTGTCGGTCACTGATGGACATACTCCAAGGCAGAAGAGACCGGGCTCTCTCCCATGTGGAAGAATGAGGCTCCCGGAGGGAGGAACCAGCACGGGTGTGGGAGGCCTCTGCACTAAGTGCTTTCCATAAAGTCACAGCAGAGACCGCCAGCTCAAGATGCATGCGTCCCCTGTGTGCAGCAGGGCGGGACCCGGGGACCCAGTCAGTGCTGGTCGCTGCAGCTGTGGCATCTGCTGGAAGTGTGAGAATCCCCTCAACAATCACACCTATTGTTTGGAGACTCTCAGATTCTCTTGTTTGTGATTTTTGGCTGCACCTAGGGGCATGCAGGATCTTAGCTCCCCAACCAGGGATCGAACCCGTGTCCCCTGCAGTGGAAGCACCGAGTCCTAACCACTGGACTGCCAGGGAATTCCCAGTATTTTTTCTTTATTATTTATTTTTTCCCCAATTGTTTTCTTCTAGGACTCTGTTACTGGGGCCATGACTACCCTCCCCCCACCCCCAAGCTCACCCCCAACCCTGTGGTGTTTTATTGGATCAATAACTGAAGGGCATCCCTCCTCAGGCAAGCCTTCTTCTGCAGGGTTGCTGCTGTGTACTGAAGGAAAGTCAAAGATGATATTGATGAGAAATTCATCAGCCTGGTGTTTACTTGATCATAATCTCCACCCCCACGGCAAGGCCACACCACTTCCTGCTGCCCAGACTCCACAGCTGCTCTGTTTACTTGTGAATTTCCCTCTCACCCTCATGTCTGCCAGAAACAGCTCATGCGGGGTCCAGAGAGGGCTGGGGAGGAGCTAGGGGGAGTCAGGAGGAGAGAAATCCTGAGAAAGAGGTCCCCCAAAGGGACCGAGGGACACACTGGTGCAGAGACCAAGACAGGGGAGATGAAGACCAGGGGAAAGTGAGACACCCGGAGACCAAGGAGGTCATGGTCATCGTCCTCATGGTCTCTATTTATTGGGTGCTGGCCTGCGAGATCTCATGAAACCCTTGCAACAACCCTGTCAAGTAGTGTTATAATATCCCCATTTTACAGAGCAGGAAACTGAGGCCCAGGGAGGTGACATCTCTCATCGATGTTATCCCGTTAGCCTAGACTCAAATCCAGGTCTGCAGAGAGAGAAGAGGGACACACTCACACTCCCAGGGATGGAAAGGGACAGAGGTTCCAGCAGAGAGAGGTGGAAGCAAGGGGCAGAAAATGAAAATAACGTGGTTGGGTGTGTGGCTGCTGTGGCCAGAGGGCCTGGGTCAAATCTTGGCACTGCCACTTACAGAGATGTGGCTTTTAGCAAGTGATGTCACCTCTCTGGGCTTCTGTTTCCTCCATTTCACAAAAAGGGAGATCATTGAAGATCCCCTGCTCTGGGGCTGTTTTGAAGATGGCAGCTGAGAACACAGGTGAAGGCATTAGAACAGGTACACAGTGAGCTTTAGCCATTATTTTTAGTTTTATTCCCTCGCTAAAGATTCATTGACGAGTGCTAGGCAGGGGGAAGGAGACTGTGCAGGCCCCAGTAGAGGAATATTTGCTCATTCATTCAGCAACTATTTATGCAATACCTAACATGTGTCTGGCCCTGTTCTAGGTGCCAAAGATACAGCAATGACCAAAAATACAAAAATCCCTGCCTTTACAGAGCTGAAATTTTATATAGATAACAAATAAGAGAGAAAAGTGAAATATATCTCAGGTAAGGCTGTGTGCTATAGAGAAAAAATAAAGGGGGTAGGGAGATAAAAGTGATCAGGGGGGATTTCCCTGGCAGTCCGGTGGTTAAGACTCTGTGCTTCCACTGCAGGGGGTGCAGATTGCATCCTTGGCTGGGGAACTAAGATCTTGCATGCTGCGTGGTGCAGCCAAAAATTAAAAAAAAAAAGAAGAGTGGTCAGGGAAGCCCTCTTGGAGAAGGTGACATTTGAGAAGAGTCTTAAAGGTGGTAAGAGAGGGAGCCCTTGTAGATATACGGGGGAAGAGTGTCTCAGACTGAAGGAACAGCCAGTGCAAAGACCCTGAGGTCAGAGTGTGACTGCTGTGTTCAATGAACATCGTGGCTTGGGTAGATTGAGAGGGAGAGTGGGAGATAATGGAGGTGAGAGGTAATACAGGACCCCATGGGCTACTGCAAGGACTTGGGCTTGTGCTCTGAATGAGGTGGGAACCATGGGAGGGTTCTGAGCACAGGAGTGACATGATTTGATTCAAGATCTAACAGTGGCTTCTGAGGAAGGTTGGGCTCTAGGATTACATGTGCATTTGAATAAAACTCTGTGCAGTGGTTCTACTATTAAGCCCATTTTGCAGCGGAAGAAACTGAGGCTCAGAGATGGAAGATCAATGTGTCCAGGATGGCAGAGTCCAAAGAGAGCCCAAGTCTGTCTGTCTGACTCTATCATCGCTGGTCTGGAACAGTCCCACATATCCCCTCCTGGAGGATGCGCGCGCGCGCGCGCGCGCGCGCACGCACACGCACACGCACACGCACACACACACACACACACACACACACACACACACACACACACACACACACACACACACCTGTGATTCTGATGTACCAAGGTCTGGGCTTTCTCAGGAGTCAGCGATGTGTCCCCAAGTATAAGGCCTGGTAACTCCCACTCAACCATCAGAGAGCACAGAGTAGGCAAATGTTTGTTGAATGAATGCATGAACACCAACCAGAGGACTTTGGACTTTGTGCTAATAAGGCCACTGGGAGCCAAGGAAGGTTCATTCGCCATGGTTATATCTGAGCTCTTTTTTTTTTTTTTTTTTTTTTTTTTTGCGGTACGCGGGCCTCTCACTGTTAGGGCCTCTCCCGTTGCGGAGCACAGGCTCCGGATGCGCAGGCTCAGCGGCCATGGCTCACTGGCACAGCCGCTCCGCGGCATGTGGGATCTTCCCGGACCGGGGCACGAACCCGTGTCCCCTGCATCGGCAGGCGGACTCTCAACCACTGCGCCACCAGGGAAGCCCTGAGCTCTTTTTGTTTTGGCTGCGCTGCAGGATCTTAGTTCCCCGACGAGGGATCGAAGGCGCGCCCTCTGCAGTGTAAGCAAGGAGTCAACCACTGGACTGCCAGGGAAGTCCCGTGAGCTTTAGAAAACACTCTAGGCTTCCTATCCATTCTGGGCTATTGCATATACTACTCTCTCTGCTTGAAACATTTCTACCCGGTAACACCTACTGCTCCTTCAAATCTCAGCTCCAACATTCCCTCTCCCAAGAAGCCCTCCGAGACCCCCCGCTGGGTCAGATGACCCCTCTGGGCTCCTGCAGCCCCCAGTACTTCCCCCATCCCAGCTCTGCCCACTCTGAGGCGTGTCTGTCTGGGGACAGGTCTGTCTTCTCCACAGGACTGGAAGCCCCATGAGGGCAGGGCCAGGAGTGTCTTGATCACAGATGTGTCCCCAACACTGTCCTATACAGGGGCTGGGCACAAAGGGAGATTTGGGGGGATAAATGAATGAGACCAAAACTAGAGCAGAATTGGGGAGGGCAGGGATGGGGGCCTGTCCCAGCCAAGGGCTCTGTCTCTTATACAACACTACCTGTCTTACTCTGAGGAGTAGTTGCCCAGTTTTTCTCCAGCCTTGTCTTGAACCGCTTTCTCATTCACTGCAACCACCCAGAACTTCCAGACAGAGCAAAATTAAATAGACCAGGATGGAAATGGGGGAAACTGGAGGAGAGGAGGTATATGGGAACTCTAGTGGTGATTGCAACACAGCTTTTCAGCATTCTAGATTTTTGGTAAAGGTTTATATTAAAATATATATATTTTTTTGTTAAGTCAGATTATTATTTCAGTTTTTTTTTAAGACTTACTTACAAGGATAGAGTGTGGAAAGAGGAAAAATAGTAACTTTATTTTTTATTATTATTTTTAAAATATTTATTTTATTTATTTATTTGGTTGCGCTGGGTCTTAGTTGCAGCAGGCAGGCTCCTTAGCTGTGGCATGTGAACTCTTAGTTGTGGCATGCGAACTCTTATTTGCAGCATGCATGTGGGATCTAGTTCCCTGACCAGGGATCGAACCTGGGCCCCCTGCATAGGGAGCACGGAGTCTTAACCACTGTGCCACTAGGGAAGTCCCCCAAAATAGTAAATTTAGAGTGGAGTGACTTGGCAGACATCACCTTAACCAGGTGATCAAGGTTAACATGTCCCATGATGTTATATTGATATTGCATACCCATGATATGGAAACAACCTAAATGTCTGTTGATGGACATTTAGGTTGTTTCCATGTCTTGGCTATTGTAAATAGTGCTGCTATGAACATTGGGGTGCATGTATCTTTTTGAATTACGGTTTTCTCTGGATATATGCGCAGGAGTGGGATTGCTGCATCATATGCTTGCCTCTCTGTTTATATTGGAAACTCTGCAGGCTTTTATCCCCTCTGTGTTTTCATCTCATCAATGTTTTTTGGAAAATTAAATTTTTCGTTTTGAGACCACTGTAGAGTCACACCCAGTCATAAGAAAGAATAGAGATCCTGTATACTCTTTTTTTTTTTTAAATAAATTTGTTTATTTTTGGCTGCATTGGGTCTTCATTGTTGCACGCGGGCTTTCTCTAGTTTCCGCGAGCAGGGGCTACTGTTTGTTGGAGTGCCCGTGGGCTTCTCATTGCGGTGGCTTCTCTTGTTGTGGAACACGGGCTCTAGGTGCGTGGGCTTCAGTAGTTGTGGCTCACGGGCTTCAGTAGTTGTGGCACACAGGCTTAGTTGCTCTGCAGTATGTGGGATCTTCCTGGACCAGGGCTTGAACCTGTGTCGCCTGCATTGGCAGGCGGATTTTTTTTTTTTTTTTGTGGTACGCGGGCCTCTCACTGTTGTGGCCTCTCCCGTTGCGGAGCACAGGCTCCGGATGCGCAGGCTCAGCAGCCATGGCTCACGGGCCCAGCCGCTCCGCGACACATGGGATCCTCCCAGACCGGGGCACGAACCCGTGTCCCCTGCATCGGCAGGCGGACTCTCAACCACTGCGCCACCAGGGAGGCCCTGGCAGGCGGATTTTTAACCACTGTGCCACCAAGGAAGCCCCAATCCTGTGTACTCCTAATGCAGTTTCCCTAAATGATAATATCCTACAAAATAATAATACAATACCACAACCAGGATGTAGACGTTTATACAATCCATTGATCTTGTTTAGCTTTTGCCCTGTGAACTTGTGTGTGTATGTGTTTACTTGTATGCAATTTTGTAACATGTAGGTTTGTTTACGTACCACCACAGTCAAGACACAGAACATTTCCATCACCCCAAGCATCACTTGTGTTACCCTTTTATAGACACACTCACTTCCTTCCTGGCTCCTACGCTCTCCTTATACCCTGGCAACATATTCTATTCTCCATTTCTATGATTTTTGTCATTTCAAGAATGTTACAGAAATAGAATAATACTGCACTTAACCTTTTGGGATTGGCTTTTTTTCATGCAGCAGAATTCTCTGGAAATTCACCCAAGTTGTTGTACATGCCAACACTTCATTCTTTTTATTGCTGAGTTGTGGTCCATAGTGTGGGTGTACCATAGTTGATTTAACCATTCACTTATTGAAAAACATCTGGATTGTTTTCAGTTTTTGGCTCTTTGAATAAAGCTCTTGTGAATATTCATATACCAATTTTATGTGTGAACATTTATTTTCATTTCTTTGGGTAATTCCCATAGTGCAGTTGCCGGGTCATGTGGTAATGGCCTGTTTAGTGTTATAAGAAACTGTCAAACTGTTTCTCCATAGTGTTTTTGAGATTAAAAAAAATTTCCAGCATTTCCATTGTGCTCAGTGGGAAGGGTGCTGTGAATAGTTCAGCCAGCCATTACCCAATGCAGAAAAAACTACGTTAAACTTTCCAATTATCCGAACATATTCCCTCTAAGAAGATGGCCAGCCCAGGGGGTGAGTGGCGGCAAAACAGGTGAAGGAGATTAAGAGGTACAAACTTCCAGTTGTATAATAAATAAGTCACGGGGATGTAATATACAGCATAAGGAACGTGGTCAATAATATTGTAATAACTTTATATGGGGACCAATGGTTACTAGACTTACATGGTGATCATTTCATAACGCATGCAAATGTCACATCATGATGTAGTACACCTGAAACTAACACAATACTGTATGTCAACTATATTTCAATTTAAAAAAAAGATGGCCAGGCCGTAACTTCTCCAGGTTAAAAGCTTTCCTAGAGATTCTACTGGGGTTCTGAGCTATCTTTTTTTCTGTTGAGGAGTCATTTGTATTCTCTGGTCCTTTGCTATTTCCAGGCATCCCTGAGGGAAGCATTTTATTTTTATTTTTTTTTTTTTTTTTTTTTTTTGCGGTACGCGGGCCTCTCACTGTTGTGGCCTCTCCCCTTGCGGAGCACAGGCTCCGGACGCGCAGGCTCAGCGGCCATGGCTCACGGGCCCAGCCGCTCCGCGGCACATGGGATCCTCCCAGACCGGGGCACGAACCCGTATCCCCTGCATCAGCAGGCGGACTCTCAACCACTGCGCCACCAGGGAGGCCCTGAGGGAAGCATTTTAGAAGGCGGAGTAGGGATGGTGGGGAGGAACACCTGAGGAGGGGCTGGGCGGAGATGGGGGGATCAGCTGGGAAGAGGTTCCGAGGAACCAACAGCCTAGCTATCACTGTTCCCCCTTTTAATTACGTATGGAAATTTGACATACTGATGTTTCTGTCCCTCAGTTCCCTGCTGTAGGAAGCTCCTGTTTGTCCCTCCAGATGCACTTTTTTTTTTTTTTTTTTGCGGTACGCGGGCCTCTCACTGTTGTGGCCTCTCCCGTTGCCGAGCACAGGCTCCGGACGCGCAGGCTCAGCGGCCATGGCTCACGGGCCCAGCCGCTCCGCGGCATGTGGGATCTTCCCGGACCGGGGTACGAACCCGTGTCCCCTGCATCGGCAGGCGGACTCTCAACCACTGCGCCACCAGGGAAGCCCCCGGATCCACTTTTGCCCGTCTCTTCCCAGCTGTTTCTGTCCGGGATGCTGATCTGTACAGATTACATCAACAGGATTCAGCCAATGCTCGACCCCACCCCATCCCAAGAGATGGGAGGAAGTGAGACGAGAGAGAGGTCAAGGCATCACTACCTCACAGAGTTCATGCCCTTCCCAAAACCTTCTCTCTGTCCACATCTGGGTCCTCTTCCCTCCCCTCACAGCTGTCAGCCTGGGATTCCCACCTTTACCTGGCCCAGGGCACTGCACCATGCTTTGGGATGTCCCTATACCTTGCCCACACCTTTGTAAATAGCTCCTTTCTCAAACTCCTCAAATGACCCAATTTGAATGTGCCCTGTTTCTGCCAGAATACCAGTCTCTGGCCTCCCAGGTGGCAGATGGGGGCATCCTGAGCTTTCTTGTGGGGATGACAACCCCCTGCACACATGCCAGGCACTTTATAAATCCTAATGGCCCTGCCCACCCCATCTCCCATTATCTCATCTCAGAGGGCCCTTCACATCCCAGACTCCAGCACCCTTCTTCTTTGAACAGAACCTACACAAACACAAGGCCATGGCTCAAGGACCCCCAGCCTTCTGAGAAGCCCTGTGGACACTCCATCTTAAGGACCCCTAATATATTTTGTGTCAATTATTTGTTTAATTTAATTTTAATTTTTATCAAATAACTTTGAACTCTTGTAGGTGTTTCTCTGGGTATTTTACCCTCAGGATTCTAGGTAACATGTTTAAATTGCTACTTCTATGGAGAACAGTATGGAGGTTCCTTAAAAAACTAAAAATAGAACTACCCTATGATTCAGCAATACCACTCCTGGGCCTCTATCTGGAGAAGACCATAATTCGAAAAGATACATGCACCCTGAAGTCCATTGCAGCACTATTTACAATAGTCAAGACATGGAAGGAGCCTAAATGTCCATCAGCAGATGAGTGGAAAAAGAAGATGTGGTACATATATACAATGTAATATTACTCAGCCATAAAAAACTGAAATGCCATTTGCAGCAACATGGATGAACCTAGAGATGATCATACTAAGTGAAATAAGACAGAGAAAGACAAATGTCATATGATATCACTTATATGTGGAATCTAAAGAAATGAACTTATTTACAAAACAGAAACTGACTCACAGACTAAGAAAACAAATTTATGGTTACCAAAGGGAAAAGGTCGGGGGCAGGGATAAATTAGGAGGTTAGGATTAACATATACACACTACTGTATATAAAATAGATAATCAACAAGGATCTAGTCTGTAGCACAAGGAACTATACTCAATATTCTGTAATAACCTATATGGGAAAAGAATCTGAAAAGGAATACACATATGAATATGTATAACTAAATCACTTTGCTTTACACCTGAAACAAACACAACACTGTAAATCAGCTATATTCCAATATGAAATAAAAATAAATAAATAAATTGCTACTTCTTATTTTTCTATTTCACATTATCAATTGACTTCAACTATGGAAGGTAAAGATTGAGGTTTCTTCATACACACCACTTCACAAATGCACTTCCTCTCCCCTTCCTCACTGCAGAATCACCTCCCAATTGACCATGAGATCAATATTCACGTCTATATTATGATGACTAAGTAAAATCCTGTCCTCAGCTGAACCTTAGCGTATGCTATGATTATATTTCTTTTCTGAGATAACATTTTATTTTCATGAGATTGAATAATTGCCATTTATGTGATTGGTTTAGTTTTCCACCATGGAGTCAACCCCAAACTCTTCACTATAAGAGTAAAAAGACCTCTCCTATGTTCAAACACACCAGGTATCATATTAGTTTTATCAAGTGAGAGTAGAAATTATTCTAAAAAAAATGTCAGGTGTGATCATTGTATTATAGCAATGTTTTTAAAAGCCCTTGTTTTTATTTTTAAATTTTTAAGAAAATTTATTTTATTGAAGTATAGTTGATTTACAGTGTTGTGTTAATTTCTACTGTACAGCAAAGTGATTCAGTTATACATATATATATACATTTTTTTTTTTTTGCGGTATGTGGGCCTCTCACTGTTGTGGCCTCTCCCGTTGCGGAGCACAGGCTCCGGACACGCAGGCTCAATGGCCATGGCTCATGGGCCAAGCTGCTCCGCGGCATATGGGATCTTCCCAGACCGGGGCACGAACCCGTGTCCCCTGAATCGGCAGGCGGACTCTCAACTACTGCACCACCAGGGAAGCCCTATACATTCTTTCTCATCTTCTTTTCCATTAGGTTTATCACAGGACATTGAATATAGTTCCCTGTGCTATACAGGAGGACCTTGTTGTTTTAAAAAGCCTTTTTTTTTCTTCTTTTTAATATTTATTTATTTATTTTTGGCTGTGTTGGGTCTTCGTTTCTGTGCGAGGGCTTTCTCTAGTTACGGCGAGCGGGGGCCACTCTTCATCACAGTGCGTGGGCCTCTCACTATCGCAGCCTCTCCCGTTGCAGAGCATAGGCTCCAGATGCGCAGGCTCAGTAGCCATGGCTCACGGGCCCAGTCGGTCCGCGGCACGCGGGATCCTCCCAGACCAGGGCCCGAACCCGTGTCCCCTGCATCGGCAGGCAGACTCCCAACCACTATGCCACCAGGGAAGCCCTAAAAAGCCATTATTTTATGGGACTTCCCTGGCAGTCCAGTAGTTAAGACTCAGTGCTTCCAATGCAGGGGACTCCGGTTCGATCCCTGGTGGCTCCCTGGTTGATCCCTGGTTGGGGAACTAAGATCTCACATCCCACATGGTGCAGCCAAAAAAACCCCAAAAAACAAAAAACTCTTATTTTTAAAAGACACATCCCGGAATATTTGTGGATGAAGTGTTAGGAGGCCTGAGATGTGTTTGGTACAACAGAGTGGAGGTTTCCATGAAGCAAGCCTGCGACCCCCTCCCCCAGAGTCTGCCAACCTCCTGCTCTCAGCAGGACTGGGTTGCATCCTAATTCCTGGACCTCAATCCTTGGCACTGTTTCTCCAAGACTGGGAGTGGAGTACGATGATGGTGGTCCACGGACCGTAAGAAGGAGCTTGGGACCTTGTTAAAAATACAGCCTTCTGTGTCCCACACCAGAGAAGCAGATGTTTCCGAGGATGAGTCTTAAAATATTCCCATCTTTAGTGTAACTGCAAATGGTGGTAGTCTAGAAATAGAATTCTTAGTGAACTTGTATGTTCCACGTTCTATATTTCGGTTTGATTGAAATGTGTACAGTGAACTCATAGCACTTTTCTAATAATAGAAAAATAAAAGGCCATCAGATGAATTATAAAAAAAATCTGCATTTTTAACCAGCACTCCGGGTGATTCTGACGCACATTGAGAGCTCTCCTTAAGAACTTTTTATTACGGAAAATTTCAAACACACACTGTTATGGACTGAATTGTGTCTACCCCAGCTCCACCCCTCCCACCCCTATGCCCGCCAATGGGGTGGTATTTGGAGATGGGGCCTTTGCAGAGATGATTAGGGTTAAATGACCTCATAGGATTGGGGTCTCATCTGATGGATTCGATGTCCACGTAAGAGGAAGAGACACTAAACCGACCTCTCTCTCCACCAGCACAGAGGAAAGGCCACGTGAAAGAAACTAAATCAGCTGGAACCCTGATCTTGGACTTCTAGTCTCCAGAACTGTGAGAAAATTTATTTCTGTTTTTTAAGCCACCCAGTCTATGGTATTTTGTTATGGCCACCTGAGCAGATTAATACATCCACCCTCACCTACTCATCACACAGCTCCCACTCTTGTTGACACATGGCCATTCTTTTATTCATTTTTTATTTTGTTAATTTTTGGCTGCAAAGAGTGAAATTATTCAGTGAAATTTTTTTCATGAATGTACCACTAGGTAGGTTTATTTACAAACTTTATATATATATAATATATATATTTCTTCCTGTACTGATGTTTTAATGTACATTATAAATCTACACCACCTGAAAAATCCAATTAAAATGAAAAAGAACCAGATAAAAATCAACAGTAGAAACAGGTTCTAATATTTCCTTCTGGCCTCCTGCTGGGCCATCTTGCACGCCTGCACTTGGGACAGTACTTGTATGGACCAGGAGTTGGTATAGCATTTGAAAGTGCAGAATTTTCTTGCAATCTGTAGATCTGCTTCCCTGAAGTATTCGTGGACACCCAAGATATTTGTGGACACCCTCAGGGGATCCTTTTGACCACTGTGTCAAAAGTCTGTGCTCCCCAGTGAGATACCCTCTATATATGGAGAGTCTCCTGTCTGCTTTCTGTGGTACCTTCCTGGGTCTTAGGCTTCACGGAGAATCTGCTGAAAGCTATGGCCACCCCACCCTCCCAGGAAAATCCACCCCCCCCACCTACAACTTTGCATACAGATGCCCTGAAGCACAACCATAGCCTACCTTTACGGAGTTAGCGTCCTTGATTCATTCTCCCTCCCTCAACTTTTTAATTTGAAAATTTTCAAACTCACAGAAGAGTTGCAACCTAGTATAATGAAACCCCATACAGTATGAACTGAGGCATCAATTTTTTTTTAACTTTTTTTTTTTTGGCCGCACCGTGCGGCTTGTGGGATCTTAATTCCGGGACCAGGGATTGAACCCAGGCCCTCGGCAGTGAGAGTGCAGAGTCCTAACCACTGGACCGCCAGGGAATTCCTCGAGGCATCAGTTTTAAACACTTGCCGCATTGCTTCCTCTCTCTCACAAGTGTGTGTGTGTAAATTTTATATGTAATATGTTTTACATATAATATTATATATAATATAATGTAATTATATATATATTTTTTTGGTTGATTTTTTTTTTTGAGAGTTAGTTCCAGACATCATGACACTCCTGTACATGCTTCAGCATGTGCACACCCCCTAATAAGAGGTGCATTCTCTTAAACAACCACAGCACAATGATCCAGTTCAGGGAACTTCACATAGACGGACTACTATCATCAAATATACATGTTCAAAATTGCCTAATCATTCCAACCTTCCAATAATATAGCAGTGTTTTTTTCCCCCTTTAAATCCAGGATCTAGTGTAGGATCCGTGCTGCATTTAGTTATATCTCTTCAGTCTTTTTTTTTTTTTTTAATTATGTAATTATTTATTTATTTTTGGCTGCATTGGGTCTTCGTTGCTTCTTGCGGGCTTTCTCTAGCTGCGGCAAGCGGGGGCTATTCACTGCGGTGGCTTCTCTTGTTGCGGAGCCTGGGCTCTAGGCGCGGAGGCTTCAGTAGTTGTGGCGCATGGGCTTAGTTGCTCTGCAGCATGTGGGATGTCCCAGGACCAGGGTTTGAACCGTGTCCCCTGCATTGACAGGTGGATTCTTAAGCACTGCGCCACCAGGGAAGCCCCTCTTCAGTCTCTTTTAATCGACAACAATCCCCTACCTTTTTTTCTTTCGTGATACTGATTTTTTTTTTTCAAGAAGGCCAGGTGTTTGGTAGAATGTCCTTCAGTTTGGGTTTGTCTGATATTTCCTCATGATTAGATGCAAGCATTTGGGGCAATCATAGTGCATAGGTGCTGTCCCATCCTTCTGTGCTAGGATGGATGTCACATGGGGGGCACAGGACATCAGAATGGCCTGTCATGGGCAATACTGAGTTCTGTCCCTTGGTTTAGGTGGTGTGTACCAGACCTCACCGCTGTGTACGCTCCCTCTCCCCTTTGTAATTACCAAGTGATTGCTGGGATAACACTTCAAGATTATGTGAAGATCCTGCTTAGGATACATTTTAACATTTTAAAAAGTGCCTACCATTAGAGACAAGACAGAAATGCCCCTCCTTCTCACCAAGCAACCTTTTAGCTGGGGGTGAGGTGGAGGGAGGAAGACAACAGACCAGCAAATAAACCAATTGTTAGGAGGTTCCGAATGTCAACTGGGTGAAGGCAGGGGATTTGTCTTGTTTACTGCTGCATATGTGCCTAGAACAGCACCTGGCACATACGCTCAATAAAAACATGTTGAAATGAATGAATGAATGAATAACATTAAGTGCTATAAAGACTGTAAAACAGAGTATTTGTTAAAGAGACTCTGGGGTGGGGTGAAGTGCGGTGTGTGGCTATTTTAGGTAAGATGTTAGGAGTGTCAATATGCCCTTGCTTTTGAGTCAGAAAAAAGGGGAAAAGCAAATACAATAGGTCCCTGAGACTACACAAAATATGGTGTATTTGATGAGCAGAGAGAGGGCTGGTGGTGGGACGGGGTGGGGTCAAGGAGAGCAAGTGAGGCTGAGGCTGGGTCCCCTCTAGATCAGGCTGGTGGGCTGGCGGGCGGGATGGGACCTTGCAGACCACGTGGGTAGCAAGGACTTCACATGGGAAGCCACTGGGGTGGGGATGGGGGTTGTAAGCAGAGAGTGATGTGATCCGAGGTCCCTTTCACCCTTGCTTAGAAAGGGGCGTGTCTTTGTCTCTGTCTTTCTCTGTGCTTCTCTCACCATTGGGGAATCTGAGAAAAGCTGTATGGAAACACGTGCAATTTTGTGTGCGATTTCAGGGGGTTCACAGAACACTCAGGTGCAGACTGTGTGGTTTGGTCTACGCCGTCCCCCTCACACAGGTAAACGGAGACTCACAGCTAGTTATAATAACTAGCACCTACAGAGCATTTAGTGTGTGCCACACTTTGTTCTGAATGCTTTATAAGCAGGTAACTCAGTGTTCACAGCAACCCAGGGAGAAAGGTCTTAGGAAGGTGCTTGGTGATCCTCATTATCCAGATGGGAAAATGAGAACCAGAGAGGATAACTGCCTTTCCCATGATCACATAGGTAGTCAGTGACAAAGGAAGGGTGACAAACCTGGAGTCTCTGGTTTTAGCCATTGGGCCAGAACTCCCTCCAAGTTAACTCAATCTCAGGGGTCAAGGATGCCCTAAAATCCAAACAGGGTCTTCCCAGGGGTCTCAAGCCCAGTCAAAAATTCTGGTCGGTTATTTGACTCCAGCTCTGCCAGGAAAGCTGGGCAAAGCAGAGGCTGTCACTGTTGGGTTAGGTGAGGACCCCAGGCTTGGGGCGAGGGTGGCTTGGTTGGGGTCCCACAGTTGGCAACATGGGCACGAGGGAGGATCATGCAGTCAGGGCGTGCATCGTGTGCATCCGTTGCTTGTTACCTTGACTCTGCTCCTGGGGTCCGTGGGAGTATCTGAGTCTTAGTAAATCAAAGCATTGGCTTGGGAAGGAGGTTGCATGGCTTCAACTCCAACCTCATGTCTCACTAGCTGGGCGACTTTGGGCAAGTTACTTAGCGTCTCTGTGCCTCCTTTTCTGTAAAATGGAGATAATCACAATTTCTGCTTCACATGGCCTCGTGATTATTCAAGGAGATGGTGCTTGTCAGGTGTCAGGCATAGGGCCCAGCCTGTGGTTCATCAAGGGCAGCCTATTTGATTCAGTGTGTCATTCCGCAGTGTGTGCTGGGTGATACTCCCTAAGCTTCATTTCCTGTCCGTTGGATGTTACTATGTTTGCCATCCTGTGTATTCCTGAGCGGTCGGAAGTGCCACATTGATACTTTCTGGATATTCCACTCCAGGACTAGTTACAGGATTAATTCTCCGCATCCACTCTCCGACCCTAGTACGAACGGGGCACTGGTCCGGAATCACGCCCCCTCCCCAACCCTCCAATCCCAGGGCTAAAGAAGTCAGCTACCGGGCTTCCCTGGTGGCGCAGTGGTTGAGGGTCCGCCTGCCGATGCAGGGGACACGGGGTTCGTGCCCCGGTCCGGGAGGATCCCACGTGCCGCGGAGCCGCTGGGCCCGTGAGCCATGGACGCTGGGCCTGTGCGTCCGGAGCCTGTGCTCCGCAACGGGAGACGCCACGGCGGTGAGAGGCCCGCGTACCGCAAAAAAAAAAAAAAAAAAAAAAAAAAGTCAGCTACCTCCCTCGTCCCGAAGTCCCGCGTTCTCTAACCACGCCCACAGCCATTTGACCACGCCCCCAATCGCTCCTCCAATCCCAGACATAAAGTCCTTAAGCCACGCTTCCCTGTCAATTCCAGGTCTGGGTCAGCCCAAATCGCCCCACAGAACACCATGCCTCCGCCCCGCCCGGTCTATCACCGTCCCCTGTCCACTAGGTTCTAGGTGCCCGAAGCCCTCCGCAGCCCTCTCAATGCCCTAGACCTTGAGTAATCACTATTTTGGATGAGTGTGGGTCCTGGAGACTTTATTTGCCCCTGGAAAGGCGCTGCCGTGGGGAGTGGGCGAGGTACATCCTTTCCTAGAGCCACATGAATCTCGGGGCCTTGGAGGGGTGTAGGCAGAGGCCTTGAAGGTCATGAGACTCACAGGCATCTGCCCACCCACACCTCCTTGTCCGTAAGTGATCTTTCAAAAACATCTTGGGGATCAACCTTCCGGTGGGGAGAAAAGAGCTGCAGGCATCTGGGGATGTGCAGATACCCCTCACCAAAGGACACTTGTCTGCTACATTCATCCTCAAAATTCTACCCAATCTCTGAGATCCATAGCAAGAGAGGAAAGGGTTAAGGTTTTTTTGTTTGTTTTTAAAAAGGAGTGGTCAGGATTGGAAAGGCTCCCTTTCCTTGCCTCTAAGATACAAAACTTAAAAAGAAAAAAAGGAAAAGAAAGAGAAAATGACAATTCATCTATTAAAATCAACAAATGAACTACATATAGATATTACTCAGAACCACCCAGTGTGTGTGTGTGTGTGTGTGTGTGTGTGTGTGTGTGTTGGGGGGGAGGGTCACACCTCAGTAAGTAAAAAGGGAGGAGAAGCTGGCTTAGGTGAGGGTGAGGAGAGGACTTCTGGGCTCCACCTCTCGCCACTCCTCCCTGAATTTCTCTGTTTTTGGTTCTTTCTCTCTGGGTCTCTATCCTCTACCCTTCTGGGTATCAATTTTCTCCCCCATCTCCCCCTCCCTCTGATTCTCTGCCCCCCCTCCGCCATCTTTGTTCTCTTCTTTCTCTGGATCTCAGTCTCCTGCTGTCTCTGGTTCTCTACTCACTCCCTCTCAAGGTCTCTGTCCCTTTCTCTCTGGTTCTCTGTCCACTCCTCTCTAGTCTCTAGGCTTCCGTCTTGGTCTCTGTCTCCCATCTCTCTAGATCTCCATTTCCCCCTCTTTGTTTCTGTCCTCCCTCTCCCTGGATCTTTGTCCCTACTCTCTCTAGGTCTCTGTCCCCTAGTCTCTCTGAGTTCTCCCCCCCCATTCTCTCTGCTCTCTGATCACTTCTCTCTGTCTCTGAGTTTCTCTTTAACCCCAGTTCAGTCCTAGATCCAAACCAAGCCCTAATCTTAGCCATAATCCTAGCTTTGACTGTGATTCTTGCTATAACCAGTGTCTTAACTCTATACTTCATCTTTACCCTTATCCTACATACTTAATCCTAACCCCAACTATGGTCATAACCCATACACCAGGGCTGGTTGTCATCTTTGCCAGAATCTTAACCCTGTTTTCAACCTCAAACCAAACTCCACCCATAATGATTGCTACTGATCCTTAATCTTAGCCTGATTCTTAATTTCTAATCCTAACTGGAACCAAACTCCAGTCCTAAGAGCTTTATGTGACTTAGAGTCATCCCTGACTTCTTTTTCTCTCACTTCTCACATCCAGGCTACCAGCAAATGTTGTCAGTGCTACTTTCAAATTCTGTCAGTATCCAACTATTCCTCTCCATCTCCAGAGCCACTATCTGGTCCAGCCACCATCATCTTCTACTTGGACTACTGCCGTCACCTTCTCACTGGGCTCCTCCTGTTTATTTCACTCTCCTAGCCCCATCCCCTACAGACTGTTTCTCACATGATGGCCAGAGGGATCCTGTTAAAACCTGAGTCAGCTCACATCCCTCTGGTCAGAACCTTCCTGTGGCTTCCTTCTCACTAGGAGTCAAAATCTCACAGTGGCCCCCAAGACCTTAAATAATATGGCCCCCTTTGTCTCCCCTCTGACGTCATTTCCTCCCCCCCCCAACTTGCTCACTCTGTCCCAGCCACTCTTGCCTCCGTGCTATCCCACACGTATTCCAGGTATTGATACATCCCACCCCAGGGCCTTTGCACTTGCCGTTCCCTCTGCCTGGAATGCTCTTTCCCCAGATATCTACATGCCCACTCCCACCTCTCCTTCAGGTCTTTACTCACATGTCACGTTTTCCATAAAGCCTTTACATTCACCGTATTGAAAATTACAGTGTCCCTCCATTCCAGCACTTTCTATTTCCTGTCTCTGTCTCATTTTTCTTCATGACATGTATTATCATCTAGTGTACTGTATAATTTATTTATCCTGCTTATTGTCAATTTCCCCCAGTAGGGTGTAAGCCCCTCAGGATAGAGAAATTTGTTGTGTCTTTTGTTGCCCAATGTCTAGAACAATGCCTGGAACATAGTAGGTGCTTAATAAATGTTTTTGAAGTGACTGTGTACCTCCTGAGAAGGATGCAGCTCCATTTCCCCGCAGTTCTAAGATCATTGGGTAAGAAGAACAGTGAAGAGGGGAGAGGGTGGAGGTCGCCACAGTTTCCGGGAGAGCAGGTTGAGTTGTCAGTTACATCTGGCCGAATGAGGGCTGGGCTCTGTTCCCAAAACCCTGTGGCCACTCTAGCTCTGGCTGGGAACTCACCAAACTTTTTCAGTTCACACTGCCACCTGTGGGGGCTGGATGTTCCCACCTGCAGGGAGAGCAGTTGAGAAATTCCATAGCTTGGGTCGTCTTCCGGACTTGTCCGCTGAACCCCTGAACCGAGGGGCACCCATATCTTCCCTCCCTATAGCTCTGGGCCTCCATTTCAGCTTACAATGGAATGTGGGTCAAGAGAGAGACTCCCTTAAATACTGGAGCTGGAACTGGGGAAGGAGGTGAGGGTGAGGCAGGGAAACCAGCGATGAAGAAAGAGACAGAGAGGGGCTTCCCTGGTGGCGCAGTGGTTGAGAGTCTGCCTGCCAATGCAGGGGACGCGGGTTCGTGCCCCGGTCCGGGAAGATCCCACATGCCGCGGAGCGGCTGGGCCCGTGAGCCATGGTCGCTGAGCCTGCGCATCCGGAGCCTGTGCTCCGCAACGGGCGAGGCCACAAACAGTGAGAGGCCCGCGTACCGCAAAAAAAAAAAAGAAAGAGACAGAGAAAGGGCTGAAATAAAACCAGACGGTGAAAAAGAGGCAAAAACAGCAACAACAACAAACAGAGACAAACAGAAAGACTGCGTGCAATAATGGGGAGTCAATGGGCCCCCCTCAACATCTTTTCCACTTAGTGTCTCTCTATTCCACTCTCCTACCGCACTTTCCTGGGACTGAAGAGGCTGGCAAGCTAAAAACTACATTTCCCAGAATGCCATGTGGTGGGGGTTCTGGACGGAGGTTTAGGTTCCACCAATCAGATGCCTCCGCGGGAAGCTTGAATTTCCAACCAAAGTAAATGGGGAGAGAGGCAGCTGCGAGGCCGAGGCCCTGCCAGCGCAGATCTCAGCGAGCTGGTACGGTTGTGGGGCCAGTGGCGCCTTCCTGATCGCGGAGGGGAGCAGTAGCTCCTGCGTGGCCCTTTCTGGATTTGGAAGTGCCCTGGAAGCTGTTTCTTCTACCAGGCTCAGGGTCCCTTAAAAAGTCCCATTCTGCTTACACTGGCCCGAGTGGATTCTTTTTGTTGTTGTTGTTTTTGTTGGCCGCGTTGTGCAGCTCGCGGGATCTTGGCTCCCCGACCAGCAATAGAACCCGTGCCTCCTGTAGTGGAAGCACAGAGTCCTAACCACTGGACCGCCAGGGAAGTCCCCAAAGTGGATTCTTTTTGCTACTGCTGAGCAATACTAATGGGTACAGAGACAGGGGGAAAGAGATTCAGACGCGGGCAGAAACAGGGAAAGTCAGAGAGGCACACAGAGAGAGACCTCACCCTCCAGCAGAAACTAGGAGAGAGACAGGCCTTGCAGGGATACGATGGGATGAGATTAAAAAACAAAACAAAACAAAAAACGATGGAAAGGAGGAAGATATGCTGAGTGAGACAGACACCCAGAGAAATACTGAAGGTAAACTGAGGCAGAGAGGAGCGTAAGCAGAGGCAAGGACAGGGGGCCAGAAAGTGACACAGAGACATCCCCAGAATGCTGGAGTGGGAGTGGTGGTAGAGAGGACCCTTAAGCGACTAAACTTCTCCGGAAGGCACGGCAGTTGGAGGCAGGAGGATGGAAGGGATGCTGGAGAGGGAGGTCCCTGACTTGCTAGAATCTCCAAGGCCCCGCCCACTGATGGAGCATTCTTCTGACAGAATATCTCTTTTCCCAAAGCCTAGACGCAGCCCCAACTTCAACAGCGCTGCCCGAGGAAGGAGTAGTGGCCCCGAATGCAGCCCCCGTCTCTCTTGTCACTTGTCCCTCAGGCCTTACCGCCAAAGACCAGCCCCCTTGATGACTTGGGAAGTGGTGAGGACGGTGACTCAACCACTTTTGATGTCTGAGGCAGATTCCTGAGGCGAGTGGAAGGCTGAGGAACTAAGGAGTGGAGGGATCAGAGAGGGTTTGAAGAGAGGGAGGCTTCGTGACACAGAGAGGGGGCCTTAGAGACGAGAGCTGGGGAGAGTGAGGCCGAGAGACGGGAGACCCCGGGGCAGAGAGAGGCGGTGAGCTAAGCATGCCGGATTTAGGATTCCAGATAGTGGACCTGGATGACCTGGCTCCTCTGACTAGCTCTGGCTTCGTTGTGGCCACTCAGATCTCTCTTTGTTCTTCGCCCTCTAGGGTTGCCAGATAAAATACAGGATGCCCAGTGACACTTGAACTTTAGATAAGCAACGACTTTTTTTTTTTTTTTTTTTTTTTTTTGCGGTACTTGGGCCTCTCACTGTTGTGGCCTCTCCCGTTGCGGAGCACAGGCTCCGGACGCGCAGGCTCAGTGGCCATGGCTCACGGGCCCAGCCGCTCCGCGGCATGTGGGATCTTCCCGGACCGGGGCACGAACCCGTCCCCTGCATCGGCAGGCGGACTCTCAACCACTGCGCCACCAGGGAAGCCCGCAACGACTAATGTTTTACTAGAAGGATGGCCCCAATATGGCATGAGGTATACTTATGCTTAAGAAAACTAATCTTTTAAAATTTGAAATTTAAATCTCACTGGACATACACGTATTTTTATTTGCTAAATCTGACAACCCTATCTCCATCTCTGTCCTGTTTCTGCCTCATTTCCGTTTCCGGTTTGTGCTTGTTTTCCTTCTCTGCCAGTCCACCTCTGCCTTCTCTGTTCACTCTTAATGACCTCGCCATGGCCTCTCAGAGCCACCCCTGAGACCCCCCCCATATCCCCACTCAGGTCCCCTCCTCCCTCCATCCTCCCACCCCAGCCCTGTCTCTAGGGCCATCTCTCTCCTCCAGGCAACTCCCCCGTCTTCTTTCTTCATCTCTCTTCTCGAGGCCCCCCACCCCTTCCTTCCTTTCTCCCCTTCCCTTACCAGACGAGAAGATCTGAAGCCTTGGGGAAGTTAGGAGCGCCCCACTACTCACCTGCATCCTGACTTCATCTCCTTTCCTTTCCATCTCCTGGACCGGAGAGGTCATGAGAGCTTCTCCAAGTCACACAGCTGAATTGAGACCTAACTCCACCTCCTCGACTCCGATCCCCCAAACCCTGCAAAGTTCCCAGGTTCCTGATGGAAAATTCGTTTACTTTTCCTGAAAATGGGCCTGGCTTGGTGATATTTCTGAATATCAGGTAATCCCGGAAGGTCACAGGCCAGGACCAGAGGTACCTGTGGCATAAGGTATGGGAGACTTTTGAGCATCTACTATGTGCTAAGAGTTGGGGTTATGGTGCTCAGGCTGTATGCCTGAGAGCGGTGACTTGTCACGGTCGTTGCCATGTCCCCAGGCCTGAGAACGTAGTAGGTGCTCAACAGATGTCTGTTGAATGAATGAATGAATGAGTGAATGAATGAAAAAACACACCCCAAGCAGTTGAGGACTCCTCTCCATGTCTTCCCTTCTCTTCATCCCCATCGCTGTCTCTTACTTTGTCCTAGCCTCAATCTCCTTTTTCCTCCCATCCCCTCTCTTGGTTTCTGTCCTTCTTTAGAATCATTTTTATTGTTATTTTTCGGCTGGAGGGGACGCTCCAGTGGCCACCATGTGCTGAGCATGTCCCCCGTGTCAGGAACTGACGGAGCGATTTGCTTTCGGAATCCTTCTGGAATATTTCAGAAGGTAAGTATAGCTTGGTCGGGCGTTTTCCAGATGTGGAGACTGAGACCCAGAGAGAGGAAGCGAGGTGCCCTGGTCACACCGGAACCACAGCCTCTGCGCTCCCCCCCCACAGCCGTCTCTTTTTGTCTCTCCGCCTCAAACTTCATCCTTCCTCCTGCGTGGCACATCATCGCCTGCCCAGCTGCATCTCTGACACCTCCAAGATATAAGGATGTTAACATTAAACATTTACCACAGCGGTTGCAAACACAAATGCATCCAGGGGCCAGGCATGGGACACAAGTGAGCAGTGCAGGTCAGGGAGGGATTGAGGCTGCCTCCCCTGGATAATGGGGTGACTGCTCTACTCTAGCCCATTATGGCCAGGGGACAATCGCCACTCAGAGAGGCCACGTCTGATTTCTCCAAAGGGGCACATGTGTAGGCAAAGTCTCCCAAGGTTTAAATGCTGGCACCAAATTCACACGAAACGCTCTTCAGGCCAAACGAGGTGATGTGTGCAGCAGACCTGTCTGCTGGCCAATGGTTTGCAACCTCTGAATTGTTTTTAGTCCCATGTGCCAGGTTCTGTGCTAAAGAAGAATCTCCAGATTCCAGTAGAATCTCTGCTCCATGAAAGCACAGACCTTTGAGTCTGCTTTGCTAATTGCCTTCTCTCCAGCACCTAGAACAGCGCCTTACTCGTAGTAGGTGCTCAAAAATTTTTTAAAAGCTAATGATATGTTGAATCCTAGCATAAACTACAGAAATAACATTAAAAAAATGTTAAATGGAGGCTCAGAGGCTCAAAGTCCCATGGTTACCTAGCAGCACTGGGATCTAAACTCACCTGACTCCAAAACCTTAAGCCTGGGCTCTCCTGACTCTACTTGGGGTTGTGCATTTGCAGTGCTGTGTGGGGACGTGTGTCACGGGATTGTGGTGTCGCGTGTGTGTGGCGGCGGTGGTGTCTGTCAATCCTCCTGATTGGACACTGAGGCCCTGGGAGCTCAACCTGGATCCCTGGCTCCCCTTAGACACACTTGCTCTGGGTGCTCACCCAGTCCAGAGAGAACAATCTGCCCCTCCCCCTCCCCAGCCCATCCTCAGGGGTCCCCCCACCCTCCTCCCCTAGATGCCCAGAGCCCTGGGGGAAAGGGGGAAAGAATTCAGGATGAGGGTGGAGGTGGGGGGTGGAGGGAGAGGGAAGGGGATGGGTTAAGAAGGAGTGTGTGATGTCAAGCAAAAAAGACAACATTAGACACAGATGCTGAGATGGCGTTTATCGCGGCAAAAAAAGGTGAAGTCGCCGAGGGAGAAGGGGTGGGGGAAGGGGTGTGGTGGGGGCCGGGGTGGGGGCCATGGAAGCTAATACATGGTGCACTAGGTCACACGACGGACACTGGGGGGTGGGGTGGGGAGGTGGGGGGTGGGCATGGCCCAGGCATGGCAATGGGGGGAGGGGAGAGGAGAGGGCAGTGGGCCCCAGCCAGGAGCTTCTGGAGGTGGTGGGGGGGAGGTGGGCGGCGTCTCTGGTCGCAGAGGATGGAAGGAATCAGTTAGAGGGGGTTGAATGGAGGCACTGGAGGCATGGCCACATGGCAGATGGTCTGGGGCCAAGAAGTGGAATGTGGGAGAGGGGCAGTAGGCAGGGGGCCAGCCCTGGGCTTCAGGCTTTGAATCTAAGGACTGGGGGTACCCAAGGAGCCTTAGAGGTCCTCCAGTTCCCTCCATTTTCCAAGAGAGAGAACAAGACTGGGAGAAGCTAGCTTGAGGTCCTAATAAGGATTTAGCAATCAGCTCTCCAAAGACAGTCCTACCCCCCACCCCCATTCTTCTCCTACCCTATCTGTCCCAAACAGAGAAAGCGGAAAAAGATTCTAACTCCTCTGACTCCACCTTTATCTCACTGAGGCTCCTGAGGGAACTTGGCGGACGAACCCATTTCACGGATGGGAAAAACTGAGTCATCCTTTCAGGCTACACCTTTTCACACCTCTCCCACCTCCCTGCCAGGGGATCTGTGCACCCCATCCCTTTAGGAGTAATACTGATATCTTGAAAACCTCAGCATTGGGGGCAGGTGAGGGGACACATCTTGGGATTCTCCCAAATCAAACTGGGATGTGGGCCATGCCTCCAGTGGCCTGAGATGTCAACACAAATTAAAAAAAAAAAAATGACTCCCCACGTCCCCTGGCTCAAACCAGTACAAAAGTGACTATTTACAATGAAGGGGTGGGGAGTGGGGGGGCACAGAAAGGAGTGGGGCCAGAGTGAGCTCTCCACTCGGAGGAGGCCATACCCCTGACCCTGCCTTTGAAAGGGACAAAGCCAAACAGCACAGATATTTATAAAGGGTCTCTATCCCCAGGCCGGGGAGGACCCTCGCGGTGAGGGATGGGAGTGGGGCATGGGATGGGGTGCGGGTGGGGAGGCATGGGCGGTGGGAGGCGATGGAGGAAAGGTAGCTATTGCCCCTCGCCTCCCCCCTCCCCCACGCCGGACACACAGTTTTCCGTGGGATGAACACAGAAAGGGTTAATCAGAAAGAGTTCGATGAGCGAGTCTGACGGTCGAGTGGAGCGGGCTGGAGCAATGAAGCCGCAGGTCCCGGTGGCCGGTGGTGATGGAGTCACTTAGAAGATGAGAGGTTGGTGGTTTTGGGGGTGGGGGAGGAGAGGAGAAGGGGGGAGGGGAGGGGGATTAGGCGGTCCCCCCCAATTATCTCTGGGAGACAAGAGCGTCCTGGACTGGCTGAGAAGGGTTTAAAAAGCAGCAGCCTTCACCACCCCCATCGCCACCAACGAGACTTTCCCCATCTCCCTCCCTGCCACCCAGCAATCCCCCACGCAACGGGCGGAGGGCACAGAGACCATACACACACCTGCAGCGGAGCCACGGAAAGAAACCTCCTCCACTACAGCGTCCAGGCGGCTGACTGCAGTGGAGAGGGATCGCGATAGCCGGGCTGGGTGTCGCGACTCCACGAGAGCCGTAAAACCAGCGCCCCCGGCCCGCAGTGCCCCAACATGGGCATCGCGATCCCGTTCTCCCCATCGTGACATCCAGTTCAGGCTTTCGCGACAGCCGGCCTTGGGGTTCCAGACGGCAGGGGGGCAGGTGCGTGGCCAACAGCGAAGGCCTGCCTGGCTGTGGTGATAGGTGTGCACCCAATCAGCAGCCTGGAAGCCCCAAATGCCATCCTCATCATCGCCACTCTTATACTCAATACTTTTTCCACCTCTCCGTCTATCACAACGTCTAATCCTGGTCTTGACAGAGCAATACTCAACGCAGGGGAATCCTCTCACTTTCCAAACAGTAGGCCACCAATCAGAAACAAAATAAAGAGGGTGGGGGATGGAGGAATAGGCAGGAGAAACAGAACAAGGGGATGTTGAGTGATTTTCGGGTTAAGAAGGGGAGAAGGTATACCACTCAGAGAAGAGTGGTACCGTATTCTTCCAAGTATAGGTCCGCAACCATCTATTAAGTCGACTCTTAACCAAACTCCATTTGGGATACCCATACTTCCCACCTACAAGTCCAGGGCAGGCATTAGGGCAGATAAAGATGGCACAATCTTTGCCTTCTGATCCCTTAATAATTATTGCAGTGAAGCCTCCTTGCCCAAGTAGAGATGGCTGGGACAGGGCGGAAGAAGGTGGCTGGGGCAGGTTGGCTCAGAGCCCCCTGGGACAGGGGATGAAGGAGGTGAATTTGGCACATTGAACCCCTTCTTCTCAGAAGTGCTTTGAGGTCCTTCTCTCGAATCCAGTTGGCACTGTCCCTCAGAACAGCAGAGGAGGGGCTGAGCTTGTCTCCCCCTCCCCAATTTCTACAGATTTGCCTGAAGGAGGCAAGTGGGGTTCTCCCCGGCTGGTGGAAATTGGGGGGAATCCAAAAGATTAGGGGTTAGCTGAAGGAGAGTTTTTTTCTCTTTTTTTTTTTCTTACAAAGATTCTAAGAAAAACTCGGGGGCGGGAGGGGTGAGGAAGGGGGACGCAATTGAGCTAAGTGTCCACAGACGTTTTCAATGCCTCTTAGGGGCCTCTTCAAAGGAAGATGGTCCCATTTCCTCCCCTCTGTCGGAGGTTCCCTCCCCCCAGAGCGGCTCAGTTCCAAGGAAGTTTGGCACTTTTTAAAAAATTAATGGGGCAATAGAAGAAGGGAGAGGACCGAGAGTTGAGGAAAGGGAAAAGACAGACATAGACGAAGATAGAGACAGGACAGGTAACAAGGGAAGCCACAGGGAGAGAAAGTGAAAGTCAAAGGGAGCCAGAGAGAGAGGAAAATGTAGGGGGCGGGGTGGGGGTGGGTGGGAGCTGGAGGGCAAATGGGAAAGAACAAGGAGACAATTCAATGCAGTAAACACTTATTAAGCACCTACTGGGTGCTGAAGAGTAGGGTGCAGGGAGGCCACTCAGAGTCTCTGAGATCTGACTGGCTAACAGGGAAGAGGGGGGGAAAAAAGAGGTGATGGATTTTTCAATGATCCCCATCCCTGACCCCACATCTGCGTCCCCTCTGGACAAACTGCAGCACAAAAGATTGAGGTCAGATTGCAGAAGGGACTTTCAAGGGATGGGGAAGACCATAGAGTTTCCTAAGGTAAAATGGGGAAAGGTGTGTGGCTCTCCACTCACCAACATAGTGAGTAAACTAGCTCACTGAGCTAGCAAACTACCTTTCAGATAGCCCTGGCTGGCGGGGTAGGGGGTCCCCGAAAAATGTGAATAGGGAGGGGGCTGTCACACAGATACCCCAAGGGAACACTTTTCAGGAGGCCCAGCCTCCAGAGACGTGTCTGTGTGAGAGGAGTACTGGACCCCGCTGATTGGGACCCAGAAATAGGTCTACAGAAAGCATCTGACAAGCCGGAGGGCAGCTGAGGATGCAAATGATATGCAAATGAGTGCTTTCAAATCCCACCTCCCCACTCCCAGACCTTACTTCACCTCTCCCTGGCTCCTTCCCCTCCTTATGGCGGCTCGGGGAGTTGTAGGTGGGGATAGTCTAGCTAGATACTGCAATACCCACATGTGGGTGGAGATGTTGTGAAATACTGTAAGGTCTTTTGAGAGGTGGAGGGGAGCAGCGGCCCATAGGGCCACCTCCACCTCCGACCCCAAGAGCCCCCAACTGCAGAAGATATGTACAAAGTTACATCAAGAATTGTTTTGGCACTCAAATCTCCATCTGGGTTCAGTCTGGAGATTAGGGGTGAGGGCAGCAGCGATGGGAGGTGAGGGATGGGGAAATGGGGCCTGCGCCCCACCCTGGAGATGAAGAGGGCAGGGAAAAAGTCACCCTAGTGCCCAAGCTACAGCCTCCCATCAGGTGGAAGGGCTGGGGTGGGAAATTCAGTGCAAGGTACCTTGAAGGCTATTGCTTTCTAGGGATTTTCACATTTTGATTTGGGGGTGGCTCTCTCGCAAGGGGCAGGGGTCTCCCAGGCTTTAGGGGTGGGAATTGTTTCTGGCTTTTCTCCCCTCCTTTGCTGGGAGACAGACGAGGAGGCTGGATTCCCCCAAAGCCATGGAGAAGAGAAGGGTCTGGAAGACCTAGGAGGGGGACAATTGGGGGAGAGGGTGGGCATGGGGTGCCCCTCCCCCAGAGATGCTGATGATGGAACCAGGGCACTGGGAGGCCCTGCCTTGGGTTCGAGGAAGTGGAGGTGGTCTCCATGGGGGAGGGGGGAGGGGGATGGGGCTAGAAGTGGGTCTCAGCTATCCTAAGTCCATGGGGTTGTCAGGCCCCGACATCTCAGCCTGCCAACAAGGCCTTAGAGCTGATCACAGCCGCAGTGCCCAGGGAGCCACTCTCAAACCAACTCTCAGGGCTGCCTGGCTTGGCAAACTCCATTAGAACATTCTAGATCCTCAGAGCCTGGTGAGAGCACCAAAACATTCCGGTCCATCAGATACCACCAAAGTACTCCAGCTTGCTGGAAACCACAAGTCAATCTAATGCATTAGACTACACAAAGCATTCCGGCTCAAGGGACCCTACCATGGCTCACTGAATACACCTGGGCCACCGTGGCCTGACAAAGCCACCATACATTTGGCTCACCAGACTTAATGAAACAAAGCCACGCAGACACAAGCATGCACACAAAAGGCAGGGGTGGGAATGAGGGTCTTTAACAGTTTTCACCAGCTCCATCTCCCACCCCCTCCCTGCCAGGTGAGTTCAGACTTGGTGCGTTTGCATGGAGATGACCCTGACAATAGTGGGTCTTCTTCCTTAGAGTCCTCTGGATTAGATCCAACTCCCACCCTTTATTTTCCTCCTAGGAAGACCCCCAGGCCAAGACCCACCAAAGAGGGGTGTGGGTAGAGAAGGAGGATCAGTGACTGGCCATGGCCTGATACGGGAAGGGCATGCTTCACCCCGATGACATCATAGGAAGTAACCTGGAGACACCAAGGGAAGTACACGCCCCCATGATATCATGAAGTAACCTTCCAGGAAGGCTCATTGAGACATCACAGGAAGTACCTGTCTCTCCTATCATCACAGGAAGTGACCTCCAGGGAACTACTTCCTGTGACATCATAGGGAGTGCCAGAAGCACCCCAGAAAGTACTTGACTCAGTGACAGCACAACAGGGACCTTCATGCCCATTACTCAAGGAAAACCATAGGAGATGCCACAGGAAGTTGTTCCAGCCTTGCGCCAGAGTCTTGCCCACCGGACTGGCCCAATCCCAGAGCCGGCCTCATTCCCAGCAGCACCGCACCCCTCCCCCCATACAACCTGACAACAAAAAAGTGAAAAGTCCCACCTAGGAGGGGCAACTTCAGTGAGGGGAGAGTAGCTGAGAAAATCTGGGAACTCTGGGGTCCCTGCTCCAAATGCCCCACTTCAACTCAGACTCCTACCTCTGCTCCCATCGATCCGGAGCTGAAAGCAGGAGAGGCGGGGTGTCGTTCTGGGGTAGCCCCTCTTTCTAGGTGACCCAGAGGCTCCTCCCCTCCTCCCATATGGAAACAAAAACTTATAAAGGGCGGGGGGAATCCTTATCAAAGGAGGGGAAAAAAAGGAGGGAAAGAAAGAGAAAATAACGCTTTGTTTTCTATTAAAATCAACAAAATGCAATATATACAGATATCACACAGACCTGGGCCCTGGGAGAGGAGGGTCAGGCCCAGTCAAGCATAGGGAGGAAGGAAGAAGGGGTCAGTTCAGGGCTGGGGAGGGAGCTTCTGGGCCCCATCCCCAGCCATCACTCAATCCTGCCTATGACTACCAGAAAGGGGGGGTGCAGTCAGGCCTACCCCAGCCCCATCCCAAGAGGAGCAGGACTCTACCGAGC